>NC_073230.2:134957500-137457500 GCF_029281585.2 Gorilla gorilla gorilla | reverse complement strand
CCACCGCGCCCAGCCAAGAGTCTGCTTTTCTAACAAGCATCCGGTGCTGCTGGTCCAGGCCACACTTTGAATACGAGGACCTAGAGGACCTGGGCCTACTTCTGTCCCTTTCTCCTCTGCATTCGTTCAATGATTTGTGTCTTTGGAGCTCCCACAATATGGCATTCTCCACTTTCCCCCCGCCAGCTTCACCCCCTGGCACTGGCTGTGAGGGCCTGGCGGGGGGTGGGGGGAGTTGCTGCCCACTCTCCTTTCCCTGGCAGGGTCTGGTCCCTCGGGGGCCGGGAATGGCCTTGCTCAGGGTGCCAGGATGAAGTGAGCACTCCTCCACTGGGCTTCCTCGTCACCTTCCACGCTTCTGCCAGCCCTGTGTCTCTGTGGTCTCCGCCCTCCCAGCTTTTCCTGCCCTTGGCCCTCAAAGACATGACTTCACTCGCCTATCAACTAGCAGTGACCCCGCCTGGAAGAAGGAGGGTGGAGCCGCCTTCGCAGCTTTGCCAATGCAGAACTGGAACACAGCTCTCTCCATTCCCAGGGAAGGCTGATCCAGACACTTTATCAGGATTTCAGAATTTGGGGTGGAGTTCGATGAATGACTTATTACACCTTGTAAAACAGGAAGTGTGTTTTGAGCAATCTGCCCCAATAGCCGGAGGCACTAGTATTTCGGGTGTGTCCCCTTCACCCAAGCCCTCATTCCTGGGCAGGTCTCAGAAAGGGTTCCTCTAGCGCCCCCTACAGGCCACATCATCAGGGCTCGGCTTGTGGTGGGGTGGGGAGCGCAGAAACGTGCAGACCACAAGCTGTTTGCACGAATAGCCTGCACTCCAGATATCCAGCAGCCCACCCAATACCCAGGAGAGGGCCGGGGGGAGCAGGGGAGAGAGAAAAGGAATGGAGGGCATCGGAAGGGCTCCTCTCTTCTCCCCCAGCAGCCCCAGGCACAGAGCATGTCCCCCACCAGCCCCTGCCCCCAGCCTCCCTGCCCAGACAGGCTCTCTCACAGGTCAGGGAGATAAGTGGCCCCAGCACCAACACTGCCATTTAGCAGTCCTGCCACTTACATCACGAAGGCCTCAGATCTCAGAGGAGACAGGGAGGAGGGCTGAGAGGAGGAGCCAGAGATTGCCATGAGGTTCCTTCCCAGCTCTTGGCTGCAGGGAGTGGAGAGGCCTGCAGAGGTGAGCTGGCGGCCTGTACTGGGGCTCCAGAGGGAGCATAAGGTGTCTTCCTTTATGCATCGACACCCTGACTAGGCCTCATGTGGGTGCTGACCTGGTGGCTTTGTTGTGGTCCTCCCCCTGCCACAGGCCCCTCAGCTGCTCCTCTGTTCTCTGAGGACCTGAGGGATCATGACCTGGGAGGGGAGGGGGTCACAGGCAGCAGGTCTCCACTCTTCTGATGCAAGAAACAGCTGAGTTCGCCTGGCACCTGCGGAAAGCCTTCAGGCTGTCAAAAGCCAAAGCCTCACTGAGGTTTGTTCCTACTTTGGTGTTGGTGCAGGAGAAGGGGCTTGGATCCAAGCCCCCAGTGCTGACATTGACCTACCACCCCATCCCCCTTACCCTGTGCTTGGGTGGTCCAGGGGTCTTTGGCAGGGTGGGAGGGGCAGGAGTGGGGGACTCTGCTCTAAGTGGGCAAGTTGTGTGCCTTTTCACTGTGACAGGAGAACAAGGACAGTCGGCCCTGGGGCCTACTTTGCCCTACAAAATAGATCAGTCTTGCAGATGGTGCATAGCTCCTCCCAGCTGCCAGCCTCCTCACCTCTTTACCTGCTGGTGAGAGTGCGCCTTGTGGCCCAGCCACTGGTAAGACTCCTGTCCTGGCCGCTTGCATCTCTTCCTTGCCCCCGGCCCTGTCCTGGTGTCCCCCACTACCAGTCTCTCCTGTTCACTGACCCAGACTTCTCCACCCCCTCCACTGCACCCAGCGGCTTCATCTTTCACTCTTTGGAATCCTAGTGCTGTAGTAAGAATAGTAGCAAACACTCAGACAGCATTTCTATGTGCCGGGCACTGTTTAAAGCACTCTGTATATATTGATTCATTTAATGGTGGCAGTAACTCTAGGAGGGAGAGACAATTATTATCCCAATTTTGCAAATGAGAAATCTGTTACATTGGGAAACAGTAAGATTGAGTTAAGCCTAAGGGCTGAAGAAAGAAGGAGATAGAGACCAGCAAAGCAGGCCTTGGGAGCAGTCATCCTTATCCAAAGATGAAAAGACTTGTTTTTTGTCATTACAAAGTAATGTGTGCAGCAGACTTCCCTGACCCTTGCCCTACCTACTCCTGATCCCCAAGAGCTACAGACACAAAGGGATGAAAAACAGGCACCCAGGGCTGGGCACGGTGGCTCACGCCTATAATCCCAGCACTTGGGGAGGCTGAGATAGGCGGATCACTTGAGGTCAGGAGTTTGAGACCAGCTGGGCCAACATGGTGAAACCCCGTCTCTACTAAAAACACAAAAATTAGCTGGGTGTGGTGGCACATGCCTGCTGTCCCAGCTACTTGCGAGGCTGAGGCATGAGAACCACTTGAACTCGGGAGGCAGAGGTTGCAGTAATCAGAGATCTTACCACTGCACCACTCTGGCCTGGGCTACAGAGGGAGACCCTGTCTCAAAAAAAAAAAAAAAAAAAAAAAATCAGGTACCCACTGGAGGGCCCCTCTGCTGGCCTGTTCCCATTCTCCAGTCCTAGAATCCAGGGCAGGAGGGGAGAAGGCCAGGGACCAGAGCCAGGAGGGCTCCTGGGTTCCAGGCTCTATTCCTCAAGCCGCCCCCCTCACCACTCTGCTTCTTGTTCACCTCCAGTTTTCTTCATTTCTCTTGGGAGAGAGCGGGGCCTGGCCCTGTGGGTGCTGGGAAAGGTGTTCTGGCCTGCCTGGGAGGGGGCAGCCCCACAGAGCTGGGCTGAGGTGCCCTCATTCCAGGCCTGTCGTGCCCTCATTCCAGGCCTGTCTTTTCTTGACATCCCTGCCGTGGTCCTTCCCCTCTGCCTTCCCTTCGCTGTGACTCCCAGACCCAAAACAAACTCTACTCTCAGGTGGTTGGTGCCTGAGTCCCGTGCTGTTCCTGGTACACTGTCCCCTCCCAGAAGGGATTCAGCTGCAGCAGTATCCCTAGAATGTAGCCTCACTCTCTGCCCCTAGAGAAGGACAGAAAGCCTCAGAGTGTGGTTGAAAGAGGGAGAGAGTGCAAACTGCTGAGCTCAGAGAGGCCAGATGAGGAAGTAGCTGTTGGAAAGATGTTAGCCAGGGCCGCTGGGAGGGGGTGAGGGAGATCAGAGTCTGGGACCCAGAAAGATGACAGGGCTCTTAGATGACAGAGGTGTTCAGGGTGTTGAGATATACACCTGGGTGATTTGTTTGGTATTGATTCTAAATATCACTCTTTAAATTGTGATTACAATGTAATATATGGGCCGGGTGCAGTGGCTCATGCCTGTAATCCCAGTACTTTGGGAGACCAAGGTGGGAGGATTGCTTGAGGCCAGGAGTTTAAAAACCAGCCTGGGCAACATAGGGCTAACTTAAAAAAAAATTAGCCAGGCGTGGTGGCACACACTTGTAGTCATAGCTACTTGTGAGGCTGAGGCAGGAGAATCCCTTGAGCCCAGGAGTTCTAGGTTACAGTGAGCTATGATCATGCAACTATACTCCAGCCTGGGCAATTGAGGGAGACCCTGTCTCTTTAAAAAAAAAAAGCGGTCTATGGATAAGCCATGACTGGGAGAAAATATTTGCAAAGGACGTAGCTGATAAAGGACTGTTATTGAAAATATTTTTTCTTTCTTTTTCTTTTTCTTTCTTCTTTCTTTCTTTCTTTCTCTTTCTTTCTTTCCTTCCTTCCTTCTTTCTTTTCTTTTCTTTCTTTTTTTTTTTTTGAGACAGAGTCTCGCTTTGTTGCCCAGGCTGGAGTGCAGCGGTGCAATTTTGGCTCACTGCAACCTCTGCCTCCCAGGTTCAAGCGATTCTCCTGCCTCATCCTCCTGAGTAGCTGGGATTACAGGTGTGTGCCACCATGCCTGGCTAATTTTTGTATTTTTAGTAGATATGGGGTTTCACCATGTTGGCCATGCTGATCTCGAACTCCTGACCTCAAGTGATCTGCCTGCCTTGGCCTCCCAAGGTGCTGGGATTACAGGCATGAGCCACTGTGCCTGGCCAAGAACCCTTAACACTCAATAATAAGAAAAAGAACAATGTGATTTAAAAATGGGCAAAAGAGCTGGAAGGATAGCCCAGCAAAGAAGATATACAGACAGACAATAAGCATATGAAAGATTCTCAACATTGTATGTTATTAAGAAATTGCAAATTAAAACAACAGTGAGAAACTACTACATACCCACTGGAATGGCAAAAATCCAAAACACCAAATGCTGGCAAGGATGTAGAGCAACAGGAACACTTATTCATTGGTGGTGGGAATGCAATATGGTACAGCCACTTTGGAAGAGAGTTTGGCAGCTCCTTATAAAACTAAACATACTGTTACCATATGATGCAGCAATTGTGTTCCTTGGCATACCCCAATGAATTGAAAACTGTCCACAGAAAAACTTGCACAAGGATGTTTACAGCAGCTGTATCCATAATTGAAAACTTGGGAAGCAACCAAGATGTCCTTCAGTAGGTGAACGGATAAATAAACTGTGGTACATCCAGGTGATGGAATATTATTCAGTGCTAAAAAGAGGTAGGGTGGGCATAGTGGCACATGCCTGTAATCCTACCACTTTGGGAGGCTGAGGCAAGCGGATTGCTTGAGCTCAGGAGTTTAAGACCAGCTTGGGCAACATGGTGAAACCTTGTCTCTATAGAAAAAAATACAGAAATTAGCCAGCGTGGTAGCATGCACTAGTAGTCCCAACTACTCGGAGGCTGAGGTAGGAGGATCACTGGATCACTTGAGCCTCGGAGGCAGAGGTTGCAGTGAGCCAATATCACACCACTGCACTCCAGCTTCAGCCTGGGTGACAGAGTGAGACCCTGTCTCCAAAAAAAAAAAAAAAAAAGGAGGGGGAGAGTTATCAAGCCATGAAAATACAACATGGAGGAAATGTAAGTGGATATGACTAAGCCAATCTGAAAACATGCTATGTGATTCCAACTATATGACATTCTGGAAAGGGCAAAACTATGGAGGCAGTAAAAGGATCATTGGTTGCCAAGGGTTAGAGGGGAGGAAGGGATGAGTAGGTGGAACATGGAGAACGTTTAGGGCAGTGAAACTGTGCTGTATGGTACTATAATGGTGGATACGTGTCATTATACATTTGTCCAGACCCACAGACTATACAGTCCTGGAGAGATCCCTTATATAAACTATGGATTTTGGGTGATAACAATGTGTCAATGTAGTTCATTTATTGTAACAAATGTACCATTCTGGTGAGGGATGTTGATAATGGGGGAAGCTGTGCTTCTGTGTGGGCAAAGAGCTTATGGGAAATCTCTGTACTTTCCACTCAGTTTTGTTGTGAACCTAAAACAGCTGTAAAAAAGTAAAGTCTATTAAAAAAATTGAGATGGAGTCTTGCTCTGTCACCCAGGCTGGAGTGCAGTGGTGTGATCTTGACTCACTGCAACCTCCGCCCCCTGGGTTCAAGCGATTCTCCTGCCTCAGCCTCCTGAGTAGCTGGGATTATAGGTGCCCACCACCACGCCTGGCCAATTTTTGTATTTTTAGTAGAGGAGGGGTTTCATCATGTTGGCCAGGCTGGTTTTGAACTCCTGACCTCAGGTGATCCATCCACCTCCACCTCCCAAAGTGTTGGGCTTACAGGCAAGAGCCACTGCACCTGGCCTATTTAACAATTTTTTAAAGTATTGAGTAAAAAAGGAAACAGAATGAGGCCAATTACCCAATGCCATTCATGTAAATTAAAAGCATAAATACAAATAAAATAGTATTCCATGTCAAAAAAAAAAAAGCTATGTTCAGGCCAGACAATTAGGAATACACAGAAAAATAAATGTAATAATTGTGATGCTGTTGTATATATGCTTTTATGTCTTGCTTTTTTTCTCTTTTGCAGGCTTAGTATTTTAGTTCCACCTGGTTTGAAAAATTAACGTTGTAACATAATTATTTTTCATTTTATTACAATCTTTAACACTTTATTTATATTATTATTATTATTATTATTATTTTGAGACGGAATCTTGCTCTGTCACCCAGGCTGGAGTGCAGTGGCTCAATCTTGGCTCACTTCAACCTCCGCCTCCCAGGTTCACGCCATTCTCCTGCCTCAGCCTCCTGAGTAGCTGGGACTACAGGCACCCGCCACCAAGCCCAGCTAATTGTTTTTTGTATTTTTTAGTAGAGACGGGGTTTCACCATGTTAGCCAGGATGGTCTCGATCTCCTGATCTCATGATCTGCCTGCCTTGGCCTCCTAAAGTGCTGGGATTACAGGCGTGAGCCACCACGCCCAGCCTAACACTTTATTTTTAATAGTTGCATTACGGTTGTTCCATAATTTATTTAGCCATTTCCCTATATCTTTTTTAATTGAGTCGGAGTCTGGCTCTGTTGCCCAGGCTGGCGTGCAATGGTGCGATCTTGGCTCACTGCAACCTCTGCCTCCCGGGTTCAAGTGATTCTCCTGCCTCCGCTTCCCGAGTAGCTGGGACTACAGGTGTGCGCCACAATGCCCAGCTAATTTTTTTTGTATTTTTAGTATAGACAGAGTTTCGCCATGTTGGCTAGGCTGATCTCGAACTCCTGATCTCAGGTGATCCACCCGCCTCGGCCTCCCAAAGTGCTGGGATTACAGGCGTGAGCCACCGCACCTGGCTGCTATTTCCCTATTGTTAGACCATGTGGTAGTGTCCAGTGTTTTGTTGTTATAAATAATGCTGTCAAGAATATCCTTAAGCTTTTTTGTTTGTTTGTTTGAGACAGGATCTGGCTCTATCTCCAGGCTGAAGTGCAGTGGTGCCATCATAGCCCACAGCAGCCTTGATTTCCTAGGCTCAAGCAATCCTCCCGCCTCAGCCTCCTGAGTAGCTGGGACCACAGGCATGTGCCACCATGCCCAGCTAATTTTTGTATTTTTTGTAGAGGTGGGGTTTCACCATGTTGGCCAGGCTAGTCTCAAACTCCTGGGCTCAAGCAATCCACCCACCTCCGCCTCCCAAAGTGCTGGGATTACAAGCTGAAAGGAAAATGTCTTTTGGTAGAGAGATTGACTATTGCTGTTGTTGTTTTGGTAAGAAATGGTTGAGAAAAAATAGTTCTATTTTGAACATGACAAGTTTGAAGTATCTCTTAGATAGCCAGGTAGAGATGTCAGGTAGGTGGTTAGATAAGATTAGTCTGTGGTTTAGAGGTCGGAGTTGGCATTTCCTAGATAGATGAGATTACCTAGGAAAAACTATAGATGGAGGAGGCAGAGCAGCAAAGGAGGAGAGCCAAGAAAATGCAGTGTCTCTGAAGGCAAGACAGTGAGTCTTCAAGAAGAAAGAGTAAATGATTGTGATGGTTAATTTTATGTATCAACTTGACTGGGCTCAAGGATGCCCAGATAGCTGGTAAAATATTATTTCTGGGTGTGTCTGTGAGGGTATTTCAGGAAGAGATTAGCAGTTGAATCAGAAGACTGAGTAGAGTTTACCCTCACCAATGGGAATAGCTATCATCCAATTGTTTGAGAGGTTGAAGAGAACAAAAAGTCAGAGGAAAGATGAATTTTCTCTCTGCTTGAGCTGGGCATCCATCTCCTCATACCCTTGGACGTTGGTGCTCCTGTTTCTCCAGGCTTGAACCAGGACTTACACCATTGGTTCCCCCAGTTCTCAGCCTTCAGGTTTGGACTAGAACTATACCACCAGCTTTCCTGGGCCTTCAGCCTACAGATAGCAGATTGTGGGACTTCTCAGCTTCCCTAATTGCATAAGCCAATCTGTCATAATAAATCTCTTCCTACATACCTACATATATCCTTTTGGTTCTGTTTCTCTGGAGAACCTTGACAAATACAGTGATCAGTGAGATCTACTGTTTCAACAAGGTCAAGGAAGAAGACCCAGCTCCACTGGACACAGCAGCCTAAAAGTCAGAATGACTTGGCAAGAGCTATTCGGTAAAGCAGTAAGATGGATGCCAGACTGGAGTACAGGGTGAGAATGTGGAGACGATACATGCAGACAACTCTGCTGGGAAGAGCAGGGAAATGGGGTGGGAACTTGATTAGTGCTGCTTCCCATTTCTTTGACCTTCCTGGATTCTTATGCCAGCATCACAGTTTTTGTTTGTTTGTTTGTTCATTTATCACAGAATCACTGTAGCTTTGTAAGTATAGTTTAACAAAATGAGTATATACAAACCGTCCAAAGGAGCAAGTTTCTGCCATACATCCCACTTGCTACTCTTCTTTTTCAAAAGGGTTTATTTTCCCCCATTATTCTCACCAATGAGCTTTAAAATAATTATTTCAAACTTTAAAAATATATTGATAATTTATTTTATCTTATTTTATTTGAGGAGGAGTCTCACTCTGTCACCCAGGCTAGAGTGCAGAGTGCAGTGGTGCGATCTCGGCTCACTACAACCTCTGCCCCCAGGTTCAAGTGATTCTCCTACCTCAGCCTCCTGAGTAGCTGGGATTACAGAGATTACAGGCCACCAAGCCTGGCTAAATTTTGTATTTTTAGTGGAGACGGGGTTTCACGATGTTGGCCAAGCTGGTTTCCAACTCCTGACCTCAAGTGATCCGCCTGCCTCAGCCTCCCAAAGTGCTGGGATTACAGGTGTGAGCCACCACTCCTGGCATATATTGATATTTTAATTGAAATAGTACTAAAAATAGAAATCAAGTTGGAGAGAATAACTTTATAAAATTTTGAGGGCCTCTATCCATAAATAAGAGTTGTTTCTCCATTTATTGAAGCCTCTTTTATCTCTCTCAATAAAGTTGTATGGTTTTCTTCACAAAAGTTCTTTTCATTTTTTGATAAATATAAACTTATTTGTCTTTAACGCACTTTGTTTATATGGAATAGGATATTTAGCTTTAATCTAATCACATTTTTTTCTAATAGTTTTCTAACTGTTTCACAAAACAATTTTTTTTTTTTTTGAGACAGAGTCTCGTTCTGTTGCCCAGGCTGTAGTGCAGTGGTTCGATCTTGGCTTACTGCAACCTCTACTCCCTAGGCTGAGGTGATCCTCCTGCCTCAGTCTATCTGGTAGCTAGGACTACAGGCGTACCCAGCTAATTTATTTATTTATTTATTTTTTGAGAGGAAGTCTCACTCTGTCGCCCAAGCTGGAGCGTAGTGGCACGATCTCAGCTCACTGCAGCTTCCGCCTCCCGGTTCCAGTGATTCTCCTGCCTCAGCCTCCTGGGTAGCTGGGATTACAGACACGTGCCACCACACCCTGCTAATTTTTGCATTTTTAGTAGAGAAGGGGTTTCACCCTATTGGCCAGGCTGGTCTCAAACTCCTGACCTCAGGTAATCCGCCTGCCTCAGTCTCCCAAAGTACTAGGATTACAGGCATGAGCCACCTCACCTGGCCACTGCCCAGCTAATTTTTATATTTTTTGTAGAGACATGGTTTTGCCATAATGCAATTAGCCAGGTGTGGTGGCATGCGCCTGTAGTCCCAGCTACTTAGGAGGCTTGTTTAGCCAATAATAATATTTTAACTTTTCCTTTATTCTTTTCCAATATTTTGTGCTTATTTTTTCTCCTCCTCCTTCTTTTTCTCCTCCTTAATCTTCTCCCCCTCCTCCTTCTATTTTCTTTATCCTCCTCCTTGTTCTTCTGGTCTTATTGCATTGGCTACAAATTGTAAAACAAAGTTAAACATCAATATTGATAGAATCTCCATTTCTTTCTCTCTCTTTTTTTTTTTTTTTTTTTGAGACAGAGTCTTGCTCTGTCACCCAGGCTGGAGTGCAGTGGCACAATCTCAGCTCACTACAACCTCTGCCTCTCGAATTCAAGTGATTCTCCTGCCTCAGCCTCCCGAGTAGCTGGGAATACAGGCACACGTCACCATGCCTGTGTAACTTTTGTATTTTTAGTAGAGAAGAGGTTTCACCCTGTTGGCCAGGCTGGTCTTGAACTCCTGACCTCAAGTGATCCACCCACCTCAGCCTCCCAAAATGCTGGGATTACAGGCGTGAGCCGCTGCACCCGGCCCTTTTTAGTTTTTTAAAAATGTACAATAACTTATTGTTGACTGTAGTCACCCTGCTGTGTTATCAATACTAGATCTTATTCATTCTAATTATATTTTTGTACCCTTAACCATCCCCACTTCTTCCCACTGCCACTACCATTTCCAGCCTCTGGTATCCTTCTACTCTGTATTTCCATGAGTTCAATTATTTTCATTTTTAGCTCCCACAAATAAGTGAGACCATGGGAAGTTTGTCTTTCTGTGCCTGGCTTATTTCACTTAACATAATGACCTCCAGTTCCATCTATGTTGTTGCAAATGACAGGATCTCATTCTTTCATGTGGCTGAATAGTACTCCATTGTGTATATGTACCACAGTTTCTTTTCTTTTTAAATTTTTTCTTAAAAATTTTTTTATCAACTTTTAAGTTCCGGGGTATATGTGCAGAATGTGCACATTTGTTACATAGGTAAATGTGTGCCATGGTGGTTTGCTTCACAAATAAACCCATCAGCCAGGTATTAAGCCCAGCACCCATTTGCTGTTCCACCTGGTGCTCTCCCTCCCCCAACTTCCCTGATAGGCCGCACAATTTCTTTATCCATTCATCTGTTGATGGACACTTAGGCTGCTTCCTAATTTTCTGTTATGTGAATAGTGGCACCATAAACATGGGAGTGCAGCTATCTCTTTGATATACTGATTAGTTTTCTTTTTTTCTTTCTTTTTTTGAGACAGAGTCTCACTCTGTCGCCCAGGCTGGAGTACAGTGGCTCGATCTTGGCTCACTGCAACCTCTGCCTCCCAGGTTCCAGCTATTCTCCTGCCTCAGCCTCCTGAGTAGCTGGGATTACAGGCCTGCACCACCACATCCGGCTAAGTTTTGTATTTTTAGTAAAGATGGGGTTTCACCATGTTGGCCAGGCTGGTCTCGAACTCCTGACCTTGTGATCCACCTGCCTCAGCTTCCTAAAGTGTTGGGATTACAGGCGTGAGCCACTGCACCCGACTATATACTGATTAGTTTTCTTTTGGGTATATACCCAGCAGTGGGATTGCTGGATCATATGGCAGTTCTAGTTTTAGTTTTTGGAGGAACCTCAAAACTGTTCTCCATAGTGGTTGTACTAATTTACATTCCATTTCTACCAACAGTGTACAAGAGTTCCCTTTTCTCCATATCCTCTCTAGCATTTGTTATTGCCTGTTTTTTTGGATAAAAGCCGTTTTAACTGTGGTGAGATGAGATCTCATTGTAGTTTTGCTTTGTATGTCTCTGGTGATCAATGATGTCAGACAGATTTTCATATACCTGTTTACCATTTGTATGTCTTCTTTTGAGAAATGTCTATTCAGATATTTTGCTCATTTTAATTTTTTTAATTTAATTTTTTTTTTTTTGAGACAGAGTCTTGCTCTGTCAATCAGGCTAGAGTGCAGTAACATGATCTTGGCTCACTGCAGCCTCCACCTCCTGGGTTCAAGCAATTCTCCTGTCTTAGCCTCCCGAGTAGCTGGGACTACAGGTGCACACCACCACACCCAGCTAATTTTTGTATTTTTAGTAGAGACAGGGTTTCATCATATTAGTCAGGCTGGTCTCGAACTCCTGACCTCAGGTGATCCCCCCCACCCCGCCCCCCGGCCTCGGCCTCCCAAAGTGCTGGGATTACAGGCATGAGCCACTGCACCAGGCCTAATTTTTAAATTGGATTATTTGATATTTCCCTATAGAGTTGTTTGAGCTCTTTATACATTCTGATTATTAATCCCTTTTCAGATGAATAGCTTGCAGATATTTTCTCTCATTCTTTGGGTTGCCTCTTCACTTTGTTTTGTTGCTGTGCAGAAGCTTTTTAACTTAATGTGATCCCATTTGTCCATTTTTTCTGTTGATGTCTGTGCTTGTCAGGTATTACTCAATAAATCTTTGTCCAATTCAATGTCCTGGAATTTCCTCAGTGTTATCTTTTTAGTAGTTTCCTAGTTTCAGGTCTTAGATTTAAGTCTTTTTTTTTTTTTTTTTTTGAGACGAAGTCTCACTCTGTTACTCAGGCTGGAATGCAGTGGCGCCATCTCGGCTCACTGCAATCTCCGCCTCCCAAGTTTAAGAGAGTCTCCTGCCTCAGCTTCCCTAGTAGCTGGGACTGCAGGCACACGCCACCATGCCCGGCTAATTTTTGTATTTTTAATAGAGACGGGGTTTCACCACATTTGCCAGGGTGGTCTCGAACTCCTGACCTCAAGTGATCTGCCTGCCTTGGCCTCCCAAAGTGCTGTGATTACAGGTGTGAGGCACCACACCCGGCTGATCCTTTGAATTTCTGTGATATCACTTGTGATGTCTCCTTTTTCATCTCTGATTTTATTTATTTGGGTCTTCTCTCTTTCTTCTTAGGTAGTCTGGCTAAAGGTTTGCCAATTTTATTTGTCTTTAAAAAACAACTTTTCAACTGGACGCAGTGGCTCATGCCTGTGATCCCAGCACTTTGGGAGGCCGAGGCAGTGGATCACCTGAGGTCAGGAATTCAAGACCAGCCTGGCCAACATGGTGAAACCCTGTCTCTACTGAAAATATAAAAAATTAGCTGGGCATGGTGGTGCATGCCTGTAATCCCAGCTACTTGAGAGGCTGAGGCAGGAGAATCACTTGAACCCAGGAGGCAGAGGTTGCAGTGAGTTGAGATCGAGCCACTGTACTCCAGCCTGGGCAACAGAGCAAGACTCCATCTCAAAAAAACAAAATAAAAATAATTTAAAAACTTTTCATTTCATGGATCTTTTATATTGTTTTCCTTGTTTCAATTTCATTAATTAATTAATTAATTAATTTATTTTTTAGTCAGAGTCTCACTCTGTCGCCCAGGCTGCAGTGCAGTGGCACGATCTTGGCTCACTGAAACCTGGTCCTCCCGGGTTCAAGCTATTCTCCTGCCTTAGCCTCCCAAGTAGCTGGGACTACAGGCTCATGCCACCATCCCTGGCTAATTTTTATATTTTTAGTAGAGACGGGGTTTCACCATGTTGGCCAGTCTGGTCTTGAACTCCTAACCTCAAGTGATCCACCCACCTCGGCCTCCCAAAGAGCTGGGATTACAGGCGCAAGCCACTGCGCCTGGCCTCTGCTCTGATTTGTATTATTATTTTTCTTCTACCAAGTTTGGGTTTGTCGCCTTGGCTTGTAAAAAAAAAAAAAAAATAAGAAAAAAATGAAAGAAGAAAAAAAAGTTTGAATTTGGTTTGCTCTGGCTGTCCTAGTTCCTTAAGATGCATTAAGTTGTTTATTTGAAGTTTTACTACTTTTTTGATGTAGGTGCTTATAGCTATAAACTTTCCTCTTAGTACTGCTTTTGCCGTATCCCATAGGTTTTGGTATGCTGTGTTTCCATTATCATTTGTTTCAAAATCTTTCAATTTCCTTCTTGATTCCTTGATTGACCCACTGGTTATTCAGGAGCATTTTGTTTAATTTCCATGTGTCTGCATAGTTTCTAAAGTACCTCTTATTGATTTCTAGTTTTATTCCATTGTGGTCAGAGAAGGTACTTGATATAATTTCAGTTTGTTTTTTTTTTAAATTTTAAAGTCTTGTTTTGTGGACTAACATATAGTCTGTCCTTGAGAATGATCCATGTGCTGAGAAGAATGTGTTTTCTGCAGCCATTGGATGAAATGTTCTGTAAATATCTATTAGGTCCATTTGGTCTGTAGTACAGAACAAGTCTGCTATTTCTTTGTTGATTTTCTGTGTGGATGATCTGTCCAATGCTGAAACTGGGGTGTTGAAGTCTCTAGCTATTATTGTATTGGGGTCTATCTGTCTCTTTAGCGCTAACAATATTTGCTTTATATATCTGGGTGTCACAGGTATGCTTAAAAAAGATAAGAAAATGGGCTGGACTTGGTGGCTCATGACTGTGATTCCAGAACTTTGCAAGGCTGAGGTGGGAGGGTCAGCCTGAGCCCAGGAGGTTGGTGCTTCAGTGAGCTGTGATTGCGCCACTGCCTTCCAGCCTAGGTGACAGAGCAAGACTCTGTCTCAATAAAAGAAAGAAAGAGAGGAAGGAAGGAAGAGAGAAGGGAAAAGGAGAAAGAAAGAGAGAAAGAAAGAAGAAAGGAAGGAAAGAAGGAAGGAAGGAAGGGAGGGAGGGAGGTAAATGAACATCCATGTATCTGTCTCATAGATTAAGAAATAAAACATCACTGGTATCTTAGAAGCCCCTTGGATTCCCCTCCTGAGTCATAACCACTCCCTCCTTGTCTTCTTTACCCCAGGGAATGACTCTCTTGACTTTTAGGTTAATCCTTCCCTTCCTTTTGTCTATGGTCTTTACCATATATGTGTATATTCCTAAACAATATTGGGAAGCAAACATAATCCTAATATGAAAGGAAAGGACAATTTTATACTAGATGAAGACTCCCAGGATTATTTTAATCTACAGTCCTGGGAAGCACAGGACTCCCTGCAATGAGGGCATGTGGCCAGGCTGTAGCATCAGCCAGACCTTGGACATCTGGGTGGAATACGGTCAGGGGCAGCTGGCTGCTCTGTGCTTTCTGCCTGGGAGCTCACTTCCATCTCCTTCTTTCATGGGCAGGTCAAGTGCAAATTTCCTGATCAGGCAGCAGGGTGTGGCAAGAACATGAGCTCTATAGCACTTGGTCAAGTTAAGGCTAGTACAATTCAGTATCAGGGCCAGACTCACCAGACATTCTGATCTGAGTCAGGTTCCAAAAATGGTACACTGACAGCAGTGGTCTTGGTGGTGATAGCTGCCAGTGTGCCTGTCTCCTGAGTTAGTAACACTGTTCCAATCTGAACTGGGATCCCTTTGCATGTGGCGCACAGCTGCTATCTTGGGATCCCCCTCCACTGTCTTCCCAGGGCCTCCCTTTGCTTCTACCCTGTGGCGGATCTCTATTTCTTGCACCCTGTGCTTTCTACTTTCCTGTTTGACTCTCTGGTTTTGGTGGAGCACTTTCTCCGGTAGCTTTTTCAGATACTGTGCATGGGAGGCAAACCTTTTGAAATTTCATACATCTGAGAATGTAAATACCTGTATTCTAACTTCTTACTTGATTAATAGTTTGAATGGGTATAAATTCTCAGTTGAAAGCATTTTCTTCAAAATTTTGAAGGTATTGCTTTTTACTTCCAGTGTTGCTGTTGAGAAATTCAAAACATGTATGATAATTGAGTCTTTGTATGTTATGTTTTTGTCTTTCTATCTGGAAATTTCTAGACTCTTCTCTTTAATTTGTCTTGGTGTGGGTTTATTTTAATCTACAGTGTTGGGGACTTGGTGGACCATTTTATGGTCTGGCAACTTGTGTCCTGTTCTAGAAAATTTCTTCATATTCGATAATTGATTATTTTCTCTCTTCCATTTTCCTCTGGTTCTTTATTTTTTTCAGTTTGTTTTCTTTCATCATTTTTCATTTTTTTAATAGCCCTGGGAAGAACCCAGAGCCACAAATGCATTCGAAGTGTCAATGATCAACTTGATGCAGGACTCTTTCTTTCTTTTCTTTGTTTCTTTGTTTCTTTTTTTCCTTCCTTCCTTCCTTCTTTCCTTCCTTCCTTCCTTCCTTCCTTCCTTCCTTCCTTCCCTCTTTCTTTCTTTTTTTGGCAGGGTCTCCCTTTGTCCCATAGGCTAGAGTGGAGTGGTGTGATCATGGGTCACTACAACCTTCACCTCCCAGACTCAATTAATCCTCACCTCAGTCTTCCAAGTAGCTGGGATTACAGGCATGTGCCACGAGGCCCGGCAAATTTTTAAAAACTTCTTAGAAAGACCAGGTCTCACTATGTTGCCCAGGCTGGTTTTGAACTCCCGGGCTCAAGTGATCCTCCCGCCTCGGTCCCCCAAAATTCTGGGATTACAGACATGAGCCACTGCATCTAGCCCTTTTTTTCTTTTTAGAACATTTATGTTGATGCTGAATTCCTGGAATTATCTTTTAATGCTCTTATCTTTTCTCTCCTATATTTTCTATCTTTTAGTATGTTTGCTTTACTTCCTAGGGAGATTTAATCAACTTTTTAAAAAATTTAATTTAATTTAATTTAATTTTATTTATTTATTTTTTTATTTTTTATTGATCATTCTTGGGTGTTTCTCGCAGAGGGGGATTTGGCAGGGTCACAGGACAATAGTGGAGGGAAGGTCAGCAGATAAACAAGTGAACAAAGTTCTCTGGTTTTCCTAGGCAGAGGACCCTGCGGCCTTCCGCAGTGTTTGTGTCCCTGGGTACTTGAGATTAGGGAGTGGTGATGACTCTTAAGGAGCATGCTGCCTTCAAGCATCTGTTTAACAAAGCACATCTTGCACAGCCCTTAATCCATTCAACCCTGAGTGGATACAGCACATGTTTCAGAGAACACAGGGTTGGGGGTAAGGTCACAGATCAACAGGATCCCAAGGCAGAAGAATTTCTCTTAGTACAGAACAAAATGAAAAGTCTCCCATGTCTACCTCTTTCTACACAGACACGGGAACCATCCGATTTCTCAATCTTTTCCCCACGTTTCCCCCCTTTCCATTCCACAAAACCGCCATTGTCATCATGGCCCGTTCTCAACGAGCTGTTGGGTACACCTCCCAGACGGGGTGGCGGCCAGGCAGAGGGGCTCCTCACTTCCCAGTAGGGGCGGCCGGGCAGAGGCGCCCCTCACCTCCCGGATGGGGCGGCTGGCCAGGCAGGGGGCTGACCCCCCCACCTCCCTCCCGGACGGGGCGGCTGGCCGGGCGGGGGGCTGATCCCCCCACCTCCCTCCCGGAAGGGGGCGGCTGGCCGGGCGGGGGGCTGACCCCCCTCACCTCCCTCCCAGACGGGGCGGCAGGCCGGGCAGAGGGGCTCCTCACTTCCCAGTAGGGGCGGCCGGGCAGAGGCGCCCCTCACCTCCCGGACGGGGCGGCTGGCCGGGCGGGGGGCTGACCCCCCCACCTCCCTCCCGGACGGGGCGGCTGGCCGGGCGGGGAGCTGGTCCCCCCACCTCCCTCCCGGACGGAGCGGCTGGCCGGGCAGAGGGGCTCCTCACTTCCCAGTACGGGCGGCCGGGCAGAGGCGCCCCTCACCTCCGGACGGGGCGGCTGGCCAGGCGGGGGGCTAACCCCCCCACCTCCCTTCCGGACAGGGCGGCTGGCCGGGCGGGGGACTGGTCCCCCCACCTCCCTCCCGGACGAGGTGGCTGCCGAGTGGAGACGCTCCTCACTTCCCAGATGGGGTGGCTGCTGGGCGGAGGGGCTCCTCACTTCTCTCAGACGGGGCGGTTGCCAGGCAGAGGGTCTCCTCACTTCTCAGACGGGGCGGCCGGGCAGAGACGCTCCTCACATCCTGGACGGGGCGGCAGGGCAGAGGTGCTCCCCACATCTCAGACGATGAGCGGCCGGGCAGAGACGCTCCTCACTTCCAGGATGTGATGGCGGCCGGGCAGAGACGCTCCTCACTTTCCAGACTGGGCAGCCAGGCAGAGGGGCTCCTCACATCCCAGACGATGGGCGGCCAGGCAGAGATGCTCCTCACTTCCCAGACGGGGTGGCGGCCGGGCAGAGGCTGCAATCTCGGCACTTTGGGAGGCCAAGGCAGGCGGCTGGGAGGTGGTTGTAGCGGGCCGAGATCACGCCACTGCACTCCAGCCTGGGCGCCATTGAGCTCTGAGTTAACGAGACTCTGTCTGCAATCCCAGCACCTCGGGAGGCCGAGGCTGGCAGATCACTCGCGGTTAGGAGCTGGAGACCAGCCCGGCCGACACAGCAAAACCCCGTCTCCACCAAAAAAATTTGAAAACCAGTCAGGCGTGGCGGCGCGCACCTGCAATCTCAGGCACTCGGCAGGCTGAGGCAGGAGAATCAGGCAGGGAGGTTGCAGTGAGCTGAGATGGCAGCAGTACCGTCCAGCTTCGGCTCAGCATCGGAGGGAGACTGTGGAAAGAGAGGGAGAGGGAGACCGTGGGGAGAGGGAGAGGGAGAGGGAGAGGCTAATCAACTTTATCTTCTAATCTTTCTATTGAGGGTTTTTATTTCTGCTGTCATGATCTTTTTTTTTTTTTGTTTTAGATGGTCTTGCTATGTTTTCCAGGCTGGTCTTGAACTCCTGGGCTCAAGACGTCTTGCTGTCTCAGCCTCCTGAGTAGCTGGGATTACAGGCATGGGGCCACTGTGCCTGGCTTATGCTGTCATTATTTTATTTTCCAAGGCATTATTGTTACTGTTACTGTTCTCTGAACGTTCCTTTCTATAGCATCTTATTCTTGTTTCATGGATACAGTATCTTCTCACATCTCTGAGGATATTAACAATGATCTTTTTGGTGCCCTCTACTCTTTGTATAACTTGTTTCTCTAAGTTACTTTTTCTGATTGTTTTGTCTCTCACTTCTGTGTTAGAAATGTCCTGCATGTCTGGTAATCTTTGGTCATGATTAAGGTTGAGGGATGGGGGTAGGAGGTTGGTGGGAAACTCCAAGCTCACATGTTGGGTTTGCTACAGTAGGGTGATCTAACTAGGTTGTTTTTGGAGAACCCCCATGTCAGAATCTTTAGATCTTTCCTCTTAGGCTGGTAAAATGCCCCAGTATAGAATCTTCTGGTCTCCAGCCTGGAAGCAAAGGTCCTGCTCCTACGACTTTGGGAACCAGTTCTGGGAGAAGGCTCAGGGTTTCTGTATTCAGCATTCAATATGACTTGGTCACTTAATCCCCTCATTTTCAGCATTTTCAGTCTGGCTTATCTGTTCACAACTGTGCCGGAAGTTTCCCCAGTCCAGATACCTTCAATCTTACCTTCCTCAGAGGAAAATCCTCCAGACTCTTGTGATATGAGAAAGACTGTTGCCCAGTGGTTTGGAGTTAGGGAAGAGGTCTAGGGACCTAACTGTATTTCAGCTCAGTCCCTACTTTAGCAACCTTTCCCGTAGTTCTGGAGATACCTTGGAATGCCAGTTTCTGTGCCTTCTGAGAGCCTTGCAATGTAAATCAAGTTGGCTCTCGGTTTTCCCCACTGCCAGTTGGGGATGTCTTTTTCCTTGGGGCTGGTAAGTCAGTAACCGCATGACTGCCTGCCATCCTGTCTCAAAAATACTATTGCTATTGTCTCCTTTCCTGGTCTTTGCATCCTTGCAGGTTTATCTCTTGATTTGAAAATCTCTTTACTGGAGTTTTAGTGGGGTTTTGGGAGGTAATTGAATATGCATTCAATTACCATCTTAACCCAGAACTCTTACTTCCTTTTTCAATATATTTTAAAAATTATTCCTGGGAATAACCCCACTGGGTCATGGAGGATTGCTATCTTAATGTACTGGGATATGTTTATTTCTGTCTTTCCACGTAGAAGTCTTTAAGTGAACATGATTAGCAGGAAATGGGCTTTTCTATGAGGAGGATTCAAAGAAAATGTCTCCAGTAGGATAACTTTTATTAAGCATATGAGAGAAAATTAGAGGCTGAATCCCAGTTTGCAGCCTCCGGGCAGCCCCTAATGGACTTGGGGGTGGGGGCAGGTTATGATAACCCCTGGGGGTGCATCTGGAGATGTCCTTTGCAATGCT
The DNA here is from genome assembly GCF_029281585.2 of Gorilla gorilla gorilla. Classification (NCBI taxonomy): domain Eukaryota; kingdom Metazoa; phylum Chordata; class Mammalia; order Primates; family Hominidae; genus Gorilla; species Gorilla gorilla. Next base: position 137,437,803 of record NC_073230.2, on the reverse strand, counting down.
TTGTTAAGGGACCTGGAATAAATCCCAGACTTTATCATTGATGACCCTGAGAGTAGTTCAGTTGGTGGCCTGATTTGATTTTACATGAATTGGCGGGGTTCTGTGATAAGGAAGATGCCTTTCTGAAAAGCAACCCATTGCCCATATGGACCCCAGAACCATTCATCATTATTCACTTATCAAATAGGCGTGGACCATATCCACAAAGTGCTAAGCTAGCTCTCAATTACTGAGGCAGAATCTGCCCTAGGTAACTCTTTAAGCAACACCAGCACCCGCCCCCCGCCGCCCCACACCCTGCAACTGCCACAACCTTCAAGAGAAGAAGAGAGGGGATATAGATGGAAAGGGAATTCAGGGTCATATACAAGGCTACAACATGGTGACAATAATTTTTCTGTCTCTGTGGCTCGTGATGACGAATAAGTAAGGAGACTCTTATAAAGCATCCACCATCATTCTTGGCACACAGTTGGAAGTTTAGATTTTGAGGGAAAGTTTTAAATGGTGCAGGGAGACAGAAGTGTTTCATGTTCTGATACTTTTAAATTACTATCATTGTTTGAAGAAAACATGAAGGGATTTAGAGACTCAAAACCACATGAATGAGTCAGTAGTACTTAAATTAGTCACTACTACAACTTAACAGGTTCCATGAAGTATACATAGTGACTGCTCAGTTTTCTTGGTCATCTTCAACATGTGTCAGCTTTTGCCTGAGCTCTCTTACTTTCTGTGAAGGGGCACGCTCTTTTTTCTTTGTTTTTCCTTTTGAGACAGGGTCTTGCTCTGTCGCCCAGGCTGGAGTGTAGTGGTATGATCACAGCTCACGGCAACCTCCACCTCCCAGGCTCAAGCAATCCTCCAGTCTCAGCCTCCCAAATAGCTGGGACTACAGGTGCCTGCCACCATACCCCATCACGCCCAGATAATTTCTTTCTTTCTTCTTTTTTTCTTGCTTGCTTGCTGTTTGTTTGTTTTTGTTTTATCTTTTGCTGTGTTGCCCAGGCTGTTCTTGAACCCCGGGGCTCAAGCGATCATCCTGCCTCAGCCTCCCAAAGTGTTAGAATTACAGGCGTGAACCACTGAACCCAGCCTTTGATTTTACTGTTCTCCTCACACCTCTTACTAGAAACCAGTTGTAATCCACTTCTCACAAGCAGCTTAGCTCACCATTCTTTCTGGCAGACATTTCTGAAACAGTATTTTTGAGAGATCAGTTTTAGCGAAAAGACATGTCACACAGGGATTGGCATTTGGCAGTTCACCGGTGAAGTGAACTGCTGTGTAGCAGTGCAACTGTTGAAAACCACCAGGTGGTGGAGAGGGCCGGCAGGGAGACGTTCGAGTTTCTACCAAGCTGTGCAATCTTGGGCAAATTCGGTAATTTTCTGTGTCTTCATTTAATTGTCTGCAAAGTGGCGACATACACAGGGTTGCGGTGAGGACTCATGAGATAAAGGAAGTAGAATTGTCCATTGTACTTCTACTTAGCAAACGGTGGGGCTCTTATTGCCCGGGGTGCCATCCTGGGGCAGGCTGCCATGTGTGCGCGTGTGTGCGCGCGCCCTCCGACCTGCGAGTGTGTTTCCTGGCGCGCGTGTGGATGTGTGTGCTGGGCCGCCCTGGGAGTGTGTGATTGCTCTCGCCAGGCTCACAGCGAGGCGCCCGCCGCGGCTGATTGACAGCGCTGGGTGAATGAGCGCGCGTGGAGGCGCCCGGCACCGAGGTGGCCGCGGCTCCGCGCTGCTGTGAGCGCCTGCCTGCCCGCCCGGGTGTGGGGGGACCGCGGGCGGCGGGCTGGGTGGGAGGAGGAGGAGGAGGAGGAGGAGGAAAGAGGGCGCGGGAGCGAGGGCGGGCGGGCGGGAGGGCAGTCAGAGCCGGCTGCCGCGGAGCCCCGGCGCGGGCGGCCTCGCCGGGGAGCGAGGCTCGGAGCCAGGAGGCGGCGCCGCTGGGAGTGAGCGCGGAGTGCGGAGCGCGGGGCCTGGCCGCCCGCCTGGTGAGAGCGCTGCGGGCCGCGGGCCGGGTCGGGGGCGGATCAGGGGCAGCGGGGCGGCGAGGCTGCGGTCTCTGGACTAGGCGAAGGGCCGCCGGGGGCTGGAGGTCCGGATCTTCAGTCGGGGCGCTGGGCACAACAGAGAGAAGCGGTGAGACACCACGAAGCGTTGCCCAGCCGGGCGCCAGGGCCGCCACGACCGCCCCTTTTCGGAGACTCGGCGAGGAGACCTGCCTGCGGGAGAGACCCCGGGGAGCAGGTCGGCCGGTCCGGGCTGGGGGTGTGTGTGCGTGTGCGCGCGCGTGTGTGCATGTGTGCCTGTGAGGGGTGGTGGGCGTGTACGAGTGTGGGGGGATGGCGGTGTGTGGCATGTCTGTGTGTATGAATGTGTGTAGGGGGTGTGCATCTTTCCGTACAGTACATGCCGTGTGTGTGTGTGTGTGTGTGTGTGTGTGTGTGTGTGTGTGAGAGAGAGAGAGAGAGAGAGAGAGACAGGGGAGGCCGGGGGCTCACAGAGCTTGGGTTTGAACCCATGCAGGGAGGAGAGTGGCTCGGCAGGACAGAGTGTGTGTGTGTGTGTGTGCGCGCGCGCGCGCGCGTGCAGGGGCAGGGGTATGTGAAGGGTGAGTGTGTCACGGGCGCTAGGTGTGGCTATGTGTGTGATGTAAGGGTGCCGGGTGCACGTGTGTCCCTGGCTCACCCTCCCTTCCCCCACCAGATGTGTGCGCACAGAGGAGAGAGTTCTGGGGAGGGGGTAGGAGTCCGCCGCAGCTGCCTGCAGTTTGCCCAGCTTGCCTGCCTGGCGTTCTCCTCCAGGAAGCCGGAGATCGCCAAGCTGCCCCTCCCCCGAATACTTCAAGGGTCCTAGGGAAGGGAACAGGCCCAGCCCCAGGAAACGGGAGGGGCGGGAGGGAAGGTGCTTCTGCCAGATTGGGAACCTTGCTTCTCTGGCCCAGAGCCTGGGCGGCCTTCTGACTGGGCCAGCTCACTCAGCTCTGGCTTTACCCCTCCCGAGGCCCTCTGCCCCCTGGGGTCTGAGAGTGAGGGCGCCAGCACTTTTGGCCGGGGCGGGAGGTGGGGGTTGGAATAGGTCAAGACATCGGAAGGGCTTGCTTGTTCACAGTTATATGCCCAGAAGGGTGCTTGGCAAACGGTAAGCCTCTGTAAATACTCGAGGCTCAGCAGAGGGAAGGAAGAGAGGAATCCATGTCTGGAAGCCCAAGTCCATCTCTTTTGCTACTAGTTAAGGATGAGGGCCCCTGGTTGCAGTCAGACCCCAGTTTCTGCATGAGCAGAGGGGGAAGGAGGAACCCCCAGGCAGGGATTTGTGCTGGGGCCTGAAGGTACAGGAAGGGCCCGGCAAGAAGAGCCAGAGCCATGGACAGGACACTTTGCATCCTGCCCACACTACCTGCTTCTCTGAGATCAGAAGCCTCTCTCTGGGACATCCAATCCTGGGAAAGGGAAGAGGGTGGCCACAGCCAGGGCTCACAGGGCCTCTCCTCTCTCCAGGACCTTCCTCCTCAAAAGGTGCTGAATAACTGAGTCCCTGCCCACCAAGGCCACCTGAAGCCAGGTGGGGCCATGGCCAGGCATGGCTGTCTAGGGCTGGGACTGTTCTGCTGCATCCTGTTTGCTGCTACTGTGGGCCCCCAGCCCACCTCTTCCATCCCAGGTGCCCCTGTCACCACTTTGACCCCCGCACCTCAAAGTGAGGCCTCTGTGCTGTCTCTCAACCTGGGACTTAACTTCAAATTCCATCTTCGGGGACCTGCTGCTGTCTGGGGGAGCCCAGTCACAGAGACCCAGCCACTCTCTCTTGGGCCAGGCCAGGAGCCAGGGGAAGAAGTGGCCAGTGGGCTGAGGACTGACCCCCTTTGGGAATTGCTGGTGGGCTCCTCAGGGAACTCTCTCACTGAGTGGGGCTCCACCGAAGGTGGCTCAAAGCCCCGGGCCTCCTCCCTGCTTCCGGAGTCCACATCCCGGCGCTCTGGGCCCAGCGATGGGCCCACTGCCCCCTATCAGCCCAGGAGGAGCACTGTGACCTGGGACACTGCTCTGATGGTGACAGCACTTCCATCCAGTGCTCCCAGGCCCCACCAGAGCGAGCTGGAGCTGAAGTTTGACATGGCACTGAGAGCAGGTGCAGCCCCCACGCTTGGGCATCGAACGCTGCCCCTGCTGCCCAGCCTGCGGGCCAGCCTGGCAGAGATTGCTGGGCGCCTGGGACCCTTTGGTGAGTAACCACCCCATCCCAAGGAAAGCCCCTGCTGGGCACCCCTGGCAGGTAGGAGGCAGCTTCAGCCTGGGCTTCTTTTGCAGGATTCTTTGGCACTACTCTGTCCCCACTCCGGAACTTCTCCGGCCTGAGCCCCCCAGGTGAAACTACATCCACAAGCTCTGCCTCTGGAGTTTCAGGTTCTCTGGGTGAGTTTATTTCATTGCAATAAACTATTGTGGAACACCTCTACGTGCCAAGCGCTGTGCTAGGAGCCTAACAAGTACCTTTCTTTTTTTACTTTCTTGCATTGCTTCTTCCAGGCCCTAGGATATGGGCTACTACTTCCACGGAAGGAGTATTCTCTTTGCCATACTGAATCTGGTTTGCTCTTTGTAGCTTAGCTCATGGTGTACATGAGCTTAGCATGTGGCTACAATTCCTGGGACAGTGACTTCCTTAGGACAAACTCTGGGGAAGGACATAATTTTCTCCAAACTCCCAGAGGCAAGGCTGGTTGGTGGGGTGGCACTTGAGCCCCATGTGCTCCCTTTGCAGGGTTCCTTGGTACCACTCTGTCCCTGCCCCCATACTCCCTGGAGAGGAAGCTCTCCAGCCCAAGTCCTCTGGACCCAGCTGCTTCCCTAAGTTTTGCCTCGATTGCAACAACATCATTAGGTAAGTATCCAATTCATTTGAACTTGACAATTATTTATTGAGCACTTACTACATGCTAGTCACTCATCAGTGTTCTGGGACCCTTTTATTTCATTGTCATCATAATCATAATCATCATTCTCTTCATCATCACCGTGGAGATATATATGAATGGTCTGAGAGCAAGTATTGCTGGAGAAAGTCCCACACAGAGTTAAGTAATGGTCCCCTGAGAGTTTTGCAATGAGAGGCAGAGCAGGATGTAGACAGATGTATCAGGGACAAACGGACACAGGAACTTCTTCATGATTTCCACAGCCCTGGCACTAACCCCACCCTCCACTCCAGTCTGCCTGACCTGACTCCCCACCAACCTTGGGGCTCTTTCCTTTGCCATCTGATCTGACATGACATGCTGTCAGATATGGGCAGAGCTGGGTTTCTCATTGGGAAGACACTGAGGAGGAGACCTTGAGCAGGCAGATGCCACCTTCGTTCAAGAAAGCCTTTCAGAACATGCACACGGACAAGCTGGTGGTACGAGGAAAGACCACAGGCTCGGGAATCTTGAGACCTGGCTTTGAATTACAATTTATTTACTCACTAGCTAGTGACTTTAGGCACGTTATTTAACCTCTCTGAACCTAAATTTTCTCATAGACCCAGGGTTTAATAATAGTACTTGCTAGTTATTGCAAAGCTCTCAGCATGATGCTGGGCACAAAGTAGAGGCTCATTAAATAGTAGCTATTAACCTTGCTTCTGTCCCCCACTGCATCCCAAATCCACTTCCAGATCCTACCTCTCAGAAACCTCAGCCTTGGCCCCAGGCAGTGGTGGGACAACACAAACCACACAGCAGAGGGCACAGGAGCTGGAGGAGAGGTTCTGGTGGATGAGGCAGGGAGTCATGGAGAGGGACTGAGGGGCTTTCAGGCCCAGCTTTGCTCTGCAAAAGGTTTACTGTGGCTGTGAAACTTCTCAGTCACCCCACACTAGGCTCAGCAGTGGAAACCACTGGTCTCCCCAGCTTCTTCCAGCTCCAGACCTTACCCATGACCTGGTTCTCTGGCTCACTCCAGCCACAGTCACTGCACTCCCTTGGATGGTGGGTGAGGGGCCTGCTATGCCCCTGTCCAGCTCAGCGTGCAGCAGGGGCAGGATGTGATTGGGGGTGGGAGGCAGGTTCTGTGCCTCAGGGGAAGGATGCTGGCTGGCAATCTGTCGGCCTTGGTGACAGCGCTGGCCAGGCAGGTTTAATGAGTCTGGACAGTATCAGAGGCAGTGCAGCCGGGCAGGCTGGCGGCCCCACCTCATTCCCCCTCCTCCCTGGTAGCTGCAGGAACCCAGCCCCTGATACTGCACTTCTAAATAAACCCAGGAGAGCTATAGGCCTCCTGGAGAGAACGCCAATGGGCCTTGCTCTTGCCAGCAGAGAGAGAGAGAGAGAGAGAGAGAGAGTGTGTGTGTGTGTGTGTGTGTGTGTGTATTTGTATCAAGCAGTTACCATACAAAGGGAGTCTCTCTGTGTTGCCTCTAGAATCTTTCTAACCTAAGTGCAACTAACCTTTGACTCCTAGGCCCTTCTTGCATTAGGTCCCCTTCACCTCAGACAGAGCCTGTATTCAGTCCATACATACCAGAACAGTTATCAAGTTAATCAGTGTGCAGCTTTCATGCCAGTTAATCAGTGCCCACCTCGCTTAGTCCACAGAGGGTTCCCCTCCACTCCCTGACCACTCTGGCTGGTGTCAGTTCTGATTGGCTGGCACCTGTGCCAACTCAGTTGCTAAATATTTTGAGTGTCACCCCTAGAAAGTGTAACCACCCTCCATGAACCTGGAGGTGGGGGTGGGGAGAGGGATGGGGCCAGGCCACTGAATGGACTGTAGCTTCCAGCATCCAGAGTGGAGACATGATTCCTAGCCCTTTGATCTGGGCAGCTGGTGGATAATCAGGCCTGACTTTTCCATGAATCAAACTGTTCCCTCCCACAACCCCTCCCCAGCCAGCGCCTGCCTCACCAGTTATTCACATTGATATCTCCTCTCCTCCTGGCCACTGAGGTCAAGAGGGCCCACAGGGCCAGAAAGGGACCTCCCAGTAAAGGAGGCTTGCTCAGGAGAGAGATCCTGGGAAGGGAGGAACAGAGATGACTATCTTCTGGACTCTTCTGGGGAAAACTGAAGGCTCTTTCTGGAGAAGCCTCCAATGGGGAGATGGGTGATGAGGTCAAGAGGACCCTACAAAGGCAGAAGCCAGGTTTTTTTTCCACCTGTCCCCATTCACACCTGGACCAGTGTGGGGCATGCAGAGCATGGGATCAGTGTTTCTAATTCAGAACTCCTTTTATGACACTTGAGCCATCCCTGTACTTTGCCTATTATCTGGTTTTTATTCCTTTTCTGGATTTATTTTATTTTATTTTTTATTTATTTATTTTTTTGAGATAGAGTCTTGCTCTGTCGCCCAGGCGGGAGTGCAGTGGTGTGATCTCAGCTCACTGCATCCTCCGGGTTCAAGCGATTCTCCTGCCTCAGCCTCCTGAGTATCTGGGACTACAGGTGTCTGCCACCATGCCCGGCTAATTTTTGTATTTTTAGTAGACACGGGGTTTCACCATGTTGGCCAGGCTGGTCTGGAACTCCTGACCTTGTGATCTGCCCACCTTGGCCTCCCAAAGTGCTGGGATTACAGGCGTGAGCCACCAGCCCAGCCTGGATTCTTATGAATGTTGAAATTTGCTGTAGTTGCCATAGAGCTTAGGTATAGAGATGAGAGATAAGGTTTCCTGTGGCCCATGGGTGAGAAGTAAAAATGGAAGAGGGTGAATTGGAGCCAACCTCTGACAGCTGCACTTACCTGTACAGTGAATAAAGAGGGTGTGGTAAGGGGGTGACAGGCTGGGTCAGACTGTGGGCTCCTAGGTCATGTCTTCCTGCCCCTCTGCAGAGGCCACAGAGGCCAAAGAGAGATACAGCAAACCCAATCACTTTGCAGAGGAAGTGGGTTGGGCAAGGGCATCTGAAGGGACCAAAGAATGAGGGGTGAGGTGGTGTGTGCGTTTGATCCTGCCATTGCCAGACCTATGCCACCTGATCAGCAAGCTCTCCATTCCCAGCTAAGTAGTTTCTCGTTTAATTGATGGCTGGTGTCTTTATTAGTGTTAAGGGGTGGGTAGGCCATCAGAAAAGTATTATTTGGCCGGGCGTGGTGGCTCACGCCTGTAATCCCAGCAGTTTGGGAGGCTGAGGCAGGTGGATCACAAGGTCAGGAGTTCGAGACCAGCCTGGCCAATATGGTGAAATTCCATCTCTACTAAAAATATAAAAATTAGTCGGGCATGGTGGCATGCACCTGTAATCCCAGCTACTTGGGAGGCTGAGGCAGGAGAATTGCTTGAACCTGGGAGGTGGAGGTTGCAGTGAGCTGAGATCATGCCACTGTACTCCAGCCTGGGCGATGAAGTGAGACTCCGTCTCAAAAGCAAACAAACAAACAAACAAAAAACCCAAAGTTATTAGTTAAACAGAGTTCATAAAGTGAGACAATGTGTTGATGTTCACTATTTGACTAATCGTTGTCTTTCTATACAAGTTTAGGACTGTGAAAGGCTTTGAAAACAGACTGCAGCCTTTAGTTAATTGAATCAAGAACCTGTTTGAGACCGGAGGTAGTCACACTGACACACACACAAACAGGTGATGGATCAGCGAAGAACATTAGCTGGTGATCATGATAACGACACAATCTTGACTGAAGGATCATTATGCACCAGGTTTTCCAGAGTTTTACACACGTTGTCTCATTTTTCTCACAACAGTCCTATGCAGTAGGTACTCTTACTCATTTCAGATTTGAGGATGTGATGGAATGGGAACCACGGCGCATGCTGCCACTTGCAGTTGGCAGTGAGCTGTGTATATTTAATGTTTTGGCTGCTTCCTTTCTGCCCTCCCCAGTTGTCCAATTCCATCTTCCCTTTCCTTCTCTCAGAGCCACCTGCCAGCCCCCTCACTCCTTCCTTTTCCTTGTTCTCAGAACTCTTATGTTTTTTGTTTATCTTTTACGCATTTATTATTTTTAAGAACTGTTGTGTGTGTGTGTGTGTGTGTGTGTGTGTTTTTGAGCCAGAGTCTTGCTCTGTCACCCAGGCTGGAGTGCAGAGGCGCGATCTCTGCTCACTGCAACCTCCGCCTCCCTGGTTCAAGCGATTCTCCTGCCTCAGCCTCCAGAGTAGCTGGGATTACAGGCATGTGCCACCACGCCTGGCTAATTTTTGTATTTTTAGTAGAGATGGGGTTTTGCTGTGTTGGCCAGGGTGGTCTCAAACTCCTGACCTCAGGTGATCTGCTCGCCACGGCCTCCCAAAGTGCTGGGATTACAGGCATGAGCCACCGCGCCAGGCCTAGAACTGTTATGTTTTGAGTGTCCCCTGCATGAGCTGACCCTGCCTGTGGCTGGGGGTGCTCCTGGGGTCTTCCTGTGTTGTCCAGCTAGGGCATGGCCAGGGCAGGGCCAGGCAGTTGGGTGATTGTCAGGCACCCTCCTCTCACATTCCATATCTGTCTTTTGTCCACCTATCCATCCCTGCCAGGCTGTCCACATCCTTCGCCATCGTTTCTTCTTCCACCCTTGCCTGTGGCTGCGGTCCTGCTGAATCTGTAGGTGAGGGCAGATAGAGGTTCAGCTTCCAGCATCTTCCCTTGCTGCCTGGACCTGGGGAGAATCCTTGAGTCTAACTCTACCCAACTCTTCTCTTGCTCCAGAAGAGTAGAATTAAGGATCTTACTCCTCACCCTCTCTTAGTTGACTTCCCTTTTTCCAAGGGATATGGGAAGGTATTGGAGCACAGGATGAGGCTAGGGACCCAAGATAGCAAACCCCAGAGCAACTGAGGGGCTCACTTACTTAGATGGCATTTTATCCCACTATGATGTCCCCAAGAGTTTCTCCCTGGGAGTTCCTAAGGGCACCTTTTGAGACCTGGGGGAGTCCATCTCAATGTCACCTTCCGTACAGTGTGGGGAGAAGCATGGAGGCATCTATATTAAGACAGTTAGACCAATGGCTTTGTGGATGAGGCAGGATAGGGGTCACTGCCATGGATAGGCTAAGGGTTGGGGTGTAGCAGGCAGGAAGGCCAATGAATAAGGAGAAATGATGTTTTCCTCAGAGTGCTGAGACAGCATTGTCTTACCTCTCCCCTGATGTACGTGTGTGTGTGTGTGTGTGCGTGCATCTGTGTATGCACACGTGTGGGCTTTTCCTTGAGATGGAGATAAGGTGGGGGAGTAGTTGAAAAAGGGCAGGGAAGCTCCTCCTAGCACTAAGTTGGGGGTTGGGAGTCAGGGGTGCAGAACAAGAGATAAGCACACTAATGTTAGAAAGAGGCTTTGGAATCACAGAAAGGGGCTCAGACTGATGTTCAGACCTGGGTTCTAGGTGCAGCTCTGCCCATTTGTGACCTTGGGCAGGTCACTTTGCCTCTCAGAAGAGCTTCAGTATCTGCATCCGGCAGTACAGGGATTCATTTAGTCAATGAATATCTGCTAAATTCCAACTGTGTGACAGAAACTAATTTAAGTATGGAGATTCAGATGTGAGCAAAGAAACAAAAATCCCTGTTCTCGTAAAGCTTCCTTTCTGGTGGGGGGATTGAACTGGAGGGGGTGTCTAAGGCTCCTTCCAGTTGTAAAGTTCTGTGACTTCAGAGAAAAACTCTTTAGTAGAATCACAAACGAGCCAAGCAGGGAGCTGGGGGGCCGAGGCAGAGCGGGAGAAGTAGGAGAAGGAAGAGGGGAAGGATGACAGCTGAAACTCCAGCGAAGACATTGAATAAGGGCGCGGGGGAGGGAAAGGTGAGAGGCCAAGAGGTGGGGAGAGTCTCATATGTAAGACAAGTGTGTCCTGGATACCGTAGGGGACTCTGACTGGCATTCAGGCTACTGCTTGTGGGGTGGGTAAGGGGAGGGCTGCATCATTGCCTCAGCCAAACGTTCTTTGCCCACAGACCCCACAGTCCCCATCTCTGGCCCAGATGACCTCTCTCCTCCCGCCAGCCTCGGGAACCCTTCGGGGCAGCCAGAGTGTGGGCCAGGGTCCTGCAGCGTGGGAGAATTGCCTGAACGCGAGGGGCAGCCTCCCGAGGCGCCGAGGCCCCTCTTTTTCCTGACCCTGGAGGCCGACTGGGCAGAGGCCAGGGCTCGCTGGGGGCTGGCCTGGGAGGCCCACGTGTACGGGGTAGGCGCGCTCTTCGGCCTGGTTGCCCTGCTGGCGCTGCTGGCTCTGGCCCTCTTGCCCTGGCGCTGCCCGCCCGGCGCCCCCTGCCTGGCGCTGCTGGACCTGCTGCTGCTGTCGGCCGGGACCACGCGGGCCTTCCCGCTCTTCTACGACGCCTATGGGCACAGGGATCGACTGCCCGCGCTCGCCTGGCTGCTGCTGCAGGACCTTCCGCTGCCCTGCCTGGCTGCCGGCCTGGGGCTGGCCTGCCTGCTGCTGGCCCGGCCGCGCCCGCCGCGGTGCCCCGCCGGCCTGGCTGCGCTGCTGCTCCTGGGGCTGGGGCTGGCGGCCGCCGCCGCCCTCGGGAGCGCCGCGCATCGCCCGCTGCGGCCCCTGCGGCTCGCCTCGCGCGGGCTGCACGCCTTTCTCGCCGCTTTCCTTTCGGGGCTGCTGCTGGCGCTCTCCTGCTGGGGCGGGCGGCGGCGGCGGGCCGGGGCGCCCCTGGGGGGGTCGGGCTTCAAGGGCGCCACACCCCTGCCGCAGGGGCGCAGCCCCTTCGCCCCTCGGGAGTCCTGGCGGCGCGCGGCGCGCACGGCCCCGGTGGCGGGCACCTTCGGGCTGCTGAGCGGAGCCCTGCAGGGCTATGAGGTGCTGCACGCCCTGGGCTACGGCGGCCAATCCGGCCTGGAAGGGCCCTGGCCCTGGTGGGCCTTCCAGCTAGGCCTGCGCCTGGGCGAGGTGGGCGTCGCGCTCCCGTTGGCGCTGCTGGGCCTCTACCCGGCGCTCTGCAGTCCTCGCGTGCCGCCGCGCTGCTGGGCCAAGCTCTTCCGCTTGTCCCCGGGCCACGCGGCTCCGCTGCTGCCGGGAGGCTGGGTCACTGGGCCCCCAGACAAGGAGCCCCTGGGGAGCGCCATCGCTCGCGGGGACGCGGAGCTGCTGCAGCTGTGCGCGCTGGCAGGGCCAGGCCCAGACCTCCTACTCCAGGGTGGAGGTTGCCGGGGCTTCGAAGGCGCGGCGGCCAACCCGGCCCCGTCCCCGGCTTCCTCTCCCTGCAGCGATTACACCGTGGACTTCCGCCCGCCCTCCCCAATCAACCTGCGACGCAGCATCGAGGAGGCCCTCTGCAGCGAGGCCCTGCTTGCGCCTGGCCTCTTCCAGGGCCCTGCCTTCGAGGACGCTCTGCCTGGGCTCGGCCTCTACCGCACCGCTTCGCTGGGGACCGGGGGCAGGTCCAGTGAGAGATCAGGGGAGGCCCCTGGCCCCCCTGCGCCCCCGGAGCTCCCCTCCCCTGGGGCTTGGCCCGCAGGCAGCAGCGTCTCATCTGGCTCGTTCTGCGGACTCTCGCGGGACAGCTCGTCCATGCTGCTGTGTTCCAGCCCCGACAGGCCCCCGCGCTGCCCTCTGGTCTGCGTCCTCAGTCCCCCGCGGCCCTCAGGAAGCAGCCCCAGCCTCCCGGCCTCAGGATCCTACCAGGCCCTATCCCCACCCTCTCGTGACTCCCCAGAGCCTGCTTCTGAGCTTCAGGCCGAGGAGGCCTTGCTGCAGGAGCAGTTCCTGGACGCCTGCCGACAGATCGACGAGCTGAGCGTGGGCAGCGACACCATAGACCTGTGAAGAGGTGGCCACCTTGCTACCCTGCGATATGCCCCTTTCTGGCGCCTGCCCTGCCCGAGACCTGCACACTGTAATCCTTCCCCAATCCTCCCTGGCTCAGATACCTCTCCAGATTCCTTCCCCATCCAGGGGTCCCTGGGTGGGTGGGTCAGCAGCCAGGCTCTATCGATTGGGAATCAGTGCCACCTTCTCTGGAGCCCTGGGTGCTGATGCCCTCAGCTGCAAATCTAGGTTGGCAGGGGTCCCATTTTCCTTGGCATTCACCAGCAATAAAGCTCCAAGGTGCTCCACTCCTGACCACCACTCCCCACTCTGGTGCTGAGTGAGAGGGGCTGTCCTCAGAGGACCCTGGGACCTGCCTCAGGCCCCCTACCCACCTCTGCCATGCCTAGGAATCCCACCCCTGTGTGAATGGGACTCCCTTTCCTCCATGTGACACCCACAGGGGTCCATGACCCATCTAGGAGACTTTATAGCAGTTGGGTGGGAGGGGAATGCTCTTAATTTATCAATAAAATATTTTCAGAGGAGCAAGGTCTGACTTTTTTGGGAAAACTCGATTGAGCAACAGCACCAGTGATTCCATCACTAGTGGAAGAGAAGCAGCTCTTGGGTGGGATGGGTCCATTCCAGACCCCAGGGACCTTCATACAAGACCAACGAGTCTTGTCCTGTTTCTGGGATGAGTGGGGTTACTGGGAGCAGCCCCTTGAAGACTCTTCTGAATCGTTGGGAAGTGGCTTTTCACAGAGATGGGACATCACCCTGGGGGGTGAGGCAGAAACTCTACTGTCATTGGTGGAAATGCCTGCATTCTTAGGAGTCGGCTTCAGGTCCTGGTAGACAATTGGCTGGGGACTAGTTAGGAGTCAAGTCCTTCATGGAAATATTGAGACGCATGTAAAAGGTCCTGGTCACCTTGAGCTGGGATCCTCAGCAGCCTCTCTGCCATGTTCCCACAGTTTGGGATCTACAAAGAGGAAACTACCTTTCTACCTTTTCACCCACCAACAGGGGCTCTTCAACCCCCTCCCCCTTCTCCTGAAGAACTCTCATCTCTAATAGGTGCAGATCCTCCCTGGAGAAAGCCTGTCCAGCCCAGCCAGCTCCTGTAGCAAAATTCACAGTGAGAGACCCACAAACACATCCAACCACCAGGCACTCTGTAATCCCTCCCTTGCCTGGAACATTTGGCTCTGCGCTCTGTGGTGTGTGTTTGTCATTTGGCTAAAATGCAGTCGTTCCGAGTAGCACAAAAACAGGGTTGTGGATTAGATTTGAAAACAAAAATCTGACAGTGTTTTGGCAGCTGTCCTGCATATCACAGGGAGACCTGCAGGAGCATACAAACTAGGCTCAAAGTGGAAACACAGGAACCTCGTGATTTTTTTCTTCCAACTTTGACCATCAGCTCCTGGGGACTGGAAGGGAGGCTTGGGAGCCAAGAGGGAAGCAGGCAGGGAAGCCAGGAGAGGGTAGAGCCCTCGGCCAGACCAGGTCCAATGCAGGAGTGGAAGAATTCAAGCACTACTCTCCTTGCAGATGAACATCTGTCTTGGCTGAGAGGAGCGTCCAGGGCCTGGGACCTCAGATGGAGGAGGAGAATCAATTGTGTTTGGAGGAGAGGGAGAATCGTAGTGGGGAAGAGAAATGGGAGGGAGGTGGTGCCGGTGCGGTGGAGGGATGGGACTAGAATGGTTTTGATTGCGTCTCCTCCATCACCTGGCTCAGAAATTCTTGCTGCATCCTCACTCTGGGCTGAGGCCCAGAGAACTGCCAACCTCCTAATTACAGGCATTTCTCACTGGTGTCGTAGTGGCTGCAGTGGGCCCAGCATCAGAGCTGCTTTGTGTCATGCAAGGAGTGTTGCTGCTCTGAGAAACTGCTCCTTTTCTTTCCCACTCACTCTTCTATCTGCCTCTCATCTGCCTCTGCTCACACTCAGCTCCTCGATGCCATCTCTTCCTCACACTGGTCCTTGCCAGCTCCTGTCTCTCTCACTCACTTTCCCCAGCAAGGGTCCTTGGGTTCATGCACACACTTCCCAAAAGAGCAGTCCAAGCCCTGAATACCCCAGCCAGTCTCTCTGTTGGCCTGTCTATTGGTCTCTCTCTCTCTCTCTCTCACACACACACACACACACACACACTCACACTTCTGCACATACACTCCTTTTCTGTGTGGCAGCTCTAAATGGAGTTGGGGGGGGGCAGGAGGGAGTTGAGGGAATACAGCTCGGTGTTCACCAGCTCCAACACTTCTTTGATTTTCCTCGGCAAGGATAACCTCAGCCCTTTTACTTCATAAAGAGGCCAAGATTTTGTTTAGAGGACCCTTTCCTTTTGTCTCATGCCTCATCCCTTACCCAGAGTGGGTTTCCCAGGAAGAATCCAGGTAGATCCTAATGCCTACACCCTTCAGTTCCAAGTCTTGGTATTGTGGGGACTGAAAGACAAACTCACATTCATTCATTTATTCATTCATGCAATCTCTTAAAGAATATTTACTGAATGCCTATGACGTACGAGGTGCTGGGAGTAGACAGGTGAACGAGGTAGACACCAGCCATGAATTTACGAAATTGAAAGCCTGTTGGGGGAAGGCAGATGTTAAACAACTGATGACATAAATAATCACAATAGCACAAATAATTAATTATAGTTGTGACAAGTGCTAAGGCCAAGAACTATTCTGTATTATAAGAAGGTTTAGCTTGCCAGGGGGAATGGAGCTAGAGGGATGGGATCTGGAAGAGGCTGGCTGAGAACAGCCCAGGCCTCTCTTACTTTCTTTCCTGGCTCCTGCACAGTGATGGATGAGGAGGAGGCCAGCAGTTTATTTCCCCTGGAAGCCACATTGCTGGTGTGATGCAGGGTAGCACAGCGCCTGCTATTTAATAAAGATTGCTTCATGTGTCTTGGGTAGATGGATGAGCAAATATTCCTGAGGAAAGAACCATTGCCTGCCCTGATAGAAATGGATTGGAGGGGATTGGGCTGAGAGACAGATCGGGGAACCAGGTCTGAACCGTGGGGAGGGTAGAAAGGGTCAGCTGCACTGTTGTCCTCCCAGAAGGGCACAGAACCCTGCACTGTGGGTGGCTGCTGCCCCCTGATGGGCATAGAGACACAGTTAGATTTGTCCTAAATTAAGGAAGATTTGGATCAGAGCTATTTAAAACTTAGCATTTGTGGAGGGTCTCACAAAGGAATATTGGAACAATCTTCTCAGGATTGTTTTCCTTGTACAGACTGCAGCCAGGACTAGGAAGGCTTCCCCTTAGCTGGGGTTCTGAAGCTCACAATTTAATTTTGGGGGTGGAATTTTAATTCCTAAGGTGATAGGAGTGGGCAGGAGGGAAGGAGAAGGAAGAGGAGGATGTGGAGTCCCAAACCAACTTTGTTACATGATCCATCCCATTGCCTTTATCTGTTTGTTTCTCTTTATCCTGGATAGGATTAACATAGCAGCCTTAAAAATCTGTTTTGTATTTCAAAGCTTCCTTTCCTGAGTAATATTTTTAAATTTATTTTTAAATTTTTATTGTTATTGTTTTGAGATGGGGTCTCACTCTGTCACCCAGGCTGCAGTGC
Source organism: Gorilla gorilla gorilla (assembly GCF_029281585.2). NCBI lineage: Eukaryota > Metazoa > Chordata > Mammalia > Primates > Hominidae > Gorilla > Gorilla gorilla. The sequence continues at coordinate 137,421,503 of NC_073230.2, read as the reverse complement.
AGTGGCGTGATAGCTCACTGCAACCTCCGCCTCCCCAGGTCAAGCGATCCTCCCACCTCAGCCTCAGAGTAGCTGAGACCACAGGCACATGCCACCACACCCAGCTAATATTTTGTACTTTCGGTAGAGACGGAGTTTCATCATGTTTCTGAGCCTGGTCTCGAACTCCCAACCTCAGGTGATCCGCCTGCCTTGGCCTCCCAAAGTGCTGGGATTACAGGCATGAGCCACCACACCGGGCCTACAGGCATTTTTTTTTTTTTTTGTCTGACTTTCTGGAGGGCCAAAGAATGATAACATCTGCTTATTGTGAGAGGGTTCTGAGAAAGTTAGCCAAACCTTTAGCAGAAAAATACCTAGGGGAAACCTTCAACAGAGAGGGCCCTTCTCCATCACAGTGCTCTTGCTCACTCCTCTCATCAAACAAGGGCAATTTTTCAAGAGTGTTAATGGGAAACCATTAGGCATCCACCTTAAGGTCCTATTTTGGCTCCTTCTGACTTAGTTTTGTTTCCTAATCTTAAAAAATCTTTAAGGGGCTCACATTTTTCTTCAATTATATATATATATATATATATATATATATATATATATATAGAGAGAGAGAGAGAGAGAGAGAGAGAGAGAGAGAGAGAGAGAGAGAGAGAGAGAGAGAGAGACTGCATTGACATGCTTAAATTCCAAAGACGTTAAGTTCTTTAGAGATGGACTAAGTGGCTGGTATCATTGCTTACAAATGTGTTTTGAACTTGATGGAGCTAATGTTGAAAAATAAAGTTTAGGCTGGGTATGGTGGCTCATGCCTGTTATCCCAGCACTTTGGGAGGCCGATGACGGCTGATCACCTGAGGTCAGGAGTTCAAGACCAGCCTGGCCAAGTTGGTGAAACTCTGTCTTTACTGAAAATACAAAAATTAGCCAGGCATGGTGGTGGGTGCCTGTAATCTCAGCTACTCAGGAGGCTGAGGCAGGAGAATTGCTTGAACCTAGGAGGTGTAGGTTGCAGTGAACCGAGATCGCACCACTGCATTCCAGCCTGGGTGACAGAGTGAGACTCTGCTCAGAAAAAAAGAATAATAAACTTGTATTTTATTTTCAGAAGTCTCGAACTCCTGAGCTCCAGTGATCTACCCATCTTGATCTCCCAAAGTGAGTTATATATATTTTTGAGATGGAGTCTTCCTTTGTTGCCCAGGCTGGAGTGCAGTGGTGCAATCTCGGCTCACTGCAACCTCTGCCTCCTGAGTTCAAGCGATTCTCCTGCCTCAGCCTCCCGAGTAGCTGGGATTACAGGCATGTGCCACCATGCCTGGCTACTTTTTGTATTTTTAGTAGAGACGGGGTTTCACCATGTTGGCCAGGCTGGTCTTGAACCCTTGATCTGGTGATCCACCCACCTCGGGCTCCCAAAGTGCTGGGATTACAGGTGTGAGCCACCGCTCCTGGCCGTGAGTTGTATTTTTAAAAAATAATCGTGAAGTTTTATTTTAAGCATTGATTACTTACTTCGAACGAGAGCTCCATAAACGTGATGTTTAGTGTCCACTCCCATCACTATCAACCAGTCGTCTAGCCATCCAAAATGTATTGAAAGTGAATGGGGCTTGAGGAGATCATGAAACTTAATTTTCACCGTAGTGCCTTATAAAAGGTACTAAAACTGTAAAGTTTTTGAGTTTTCTATCTGCCATGTTACTATCATTTAAAAGTAATGATTTGGCTGGGCTCAGTGGCTCACGCCTATAATCCCAACACTTTGGGAGGCCGCAGTGGGAGGATTGGTTTATCCCAGGAGTTCAAGACTAGCCTGGGCAACACAGGGAGAACTGTCTGTACAAAAAAATAAATAAATTGGCCAGGCATGGTGGTATGCACTTGTGGTCCTAGCTTCTCAGGAGGCTGAGGTGGCAGTATTGCTTGAGCCCAGGAGATCAAGGCTGCAGTGAGCCATGATGGTGCCACTGCACCCCAAGTTGGGTGACAGAGCAAGAGTCTGCTAAATAAAAAAATTATTTAAAAAATGGCCTTGGGTACTTTTTTTTGAGCTAGTTGTTCTGCAAGGTGTAGCTCTCTTGCACCTATTCAGGTCCTGAGCCCAGTGGCATGGCAAACACTCTCTGTGTTCCAGAACCAGGAGCACCCAGATCTCCTAGCCAATTAAGAGCTCTCAGCTTTGGGTCTGTCTGATGAGCTGACTTGAGACAAAGATCTTCTGTTTCTAGGAGGACCTGGGTTCTAGGTCTCTGTGTATAAGTTGGATGTTATGTTTGCTTTGAGTGTGTTTGATGTGGTCCTGCAGTGTGTGTGCTGTAATTTATTTGTAAGAATTTTTGGACTAATAGTCTTCCCAGCCAGGTGTGGTGGTTCACACCTATAATCCTAGCACTTTAGGAGGCTAAGGGGGGCTAATTGAGCTCAGGAGTTTGAGACCAGCCTGGGCAACATGGTGAAACCCTGTCTCTACAAAAAATACAAAAATTAGCCAGGTGTGGTGGTGCACCTGTAGTTCCAGCTACTCAGGAGGCTGAGGCAGGAGGACTGCTTGAACCTGGGAGGTCGAGGCTGCAGTAAGCCGAGATCGTGCCGGTGCACTCCGGCCTGGTTGATAAAGTGAGGCCCTGTCAAAAAAAAAAAATCTGTTTCCACCATTAGACTGTAATCTCTATGAGGGCAGGGACCCTGTCATTTCTTTGCTCACCAGTTTTATCCCTAATGCTTGGCTCATAGTTGGAGCTCAATATATATTTATTGAAAGAATAATTGTGTACGATCTGTGTCTATGTGTATTTTAGTAGCTACAATTTGTTTGTGAGGCTGAGGTGACAGACAGCTGATGTTCTCCGAAAATGAGAATCGTCCGAATGATGTATATGATATATCTATGTCTACGTCTTAGTGTTCCGGTTGTGTTTTATGCACGTAATCTGGGAATCTGTGGAGGCACTTCAGAAAATATCAAACACCCACAGTATATCAGATCCTGAGTTACGCCCGGGGCAAAAACGACTTCTTCTGCCTGTCCTGCTAACTTTGGGGAGGATCTGGAGGTGAGATTTTTAAACAGGGTTGAAATTATTTATTTTTATTTTGTATATTAAGAAAAAAAATTACTTTTTGGAGGCCTTCCGGCAAAAACCAGAAAGCCTGCTAGGCAAATTCTAAAAAAGCTGTAACACTAGGGTAGAAATTATTGATGCCAAGTTTACACAAAAGCGGCGAAGGCGATGCTAGGGCAGGGGGCGGAGCCCCGCTCCAGAAGCTACGCCCCGGGGCGCCATTATTTTTTCATTCCGGAACCTTTTATCCCCCTCCCGACCACGTTTTCCTCCGGTCTCTTTTGAGCAACGAGCACTTCCGGAATCTCTCGGCGTGTGAGCTTGGTTGTCCTACCAAAGCCAGCCTCTCGGCTCGCGTGCGCCGGCCTAGTTTGCTCGCGTCCTCACGCGCTTTGGGTTTCCCGGTCTCATGGCCGGCCTGACCTTATTTGTGGGCCGCCTCCCGCCCTCGGCCCGCAGTGAGCAGCTGGAGGAACTGTTCAGTCAGGTGGGGCCGGTGAAGCAGTGCTTCGTGGTGACTGAAAAAGGTAGGGGCGGGGCGGTCGAGGATAGGGGCGGGGCGGTCGAGGATAGGGCCGGGGTTTCCTGCGATCGAGGGCACCTTCCCAAACTTCAGGGAGCCGTATCATTCTTTACCCGCCCCGAAGAGAAGGGACAGGGAACTGAGTTTCTTTTCCAAACTGATTCTGCTTTAGATGCGTTCATAGGGGTCAGTTTATGAAGGGCAAAGCATTCCCTTACGTTTCTATAGCGCTTTCTGTTGATTATGCGCGCTAAAAATGAAAATAGTTAACTAGAGCATCAGTAAGACTTATTGAGAGTCACCTGATTGGCAGGTACAGTGATCAGTTTGATACAGGTTATCTCATTTAGTTTTCTCAGCAATCTTACCGGATGGAGAGTCTCAACGTCATTTTACAGACAGGAATCCGGGATTTAGGGGAATTTAGTAACTTTAAGTTTGTACAGCTGTTAAGTAGTGGACCCCCGATTTGATCCTCAGACCTGGACATCTTAGCCAGGATGCTATCCACTTGTTCATTCATTTATTCAGCAAATACTTAATACCTACTGTGTGCCAGGAAGTGTTGTAGGTCCTGGGGATGCAGCAGTGCACAACACCAAACCAAAAAAATCTTTGACTTTATGTCTTCAAGGTGGGGAAGAGAGCCAATAAACAAGCCAACCGTGAAAATGATGTCAAATGCTAAGGAGAAAAATAAGCCAGGGAAAGGGGTTAGGAAGTCTATGTGCATGTGTGTAGTGGGGAGAGGGGGTGAAGAGTGGCAATATAGGTAGGGTGGCCAGAGAAGGACGGACTGAGGTGAGAGAGTGAACACATGCCTCTCCGGAGGAAGAACAATTCAGGAAGAGAAAACAGCAAGCTCAAAGGTACTTGAAACAGAGGTGTTTTTGGTATATTGGAGGAGTAGTAAGGAGGACAGGGTGACTGGATTGAAGTGAGTAAAGGGAAGAGAATTAGGAGATGAGATCTAGAGTAGCAGATCATGTAAGATTTTTTTTTTTTTTTAAAGACTGCGTCTTGCTCTGTCGCCCAGGCTGGAGTGCAGTGCCACGATCTCCGCTCACTGCAACCTCTGCCTCCCGGTTCAACCCATTCTCCTGCCTCAGCCTCCCAAGTAGCTGGGATTACAGGCGAGTGGCACTACACCTGGCTAATTTTTGTATTTTTAGTAGAGACGGGGTTTCGCTATGTTGGCCAGGGTTGTCTGGAACTCTAGACCTCAGGTGATCCGCCCGCCTCATGTAGGATGTTATAGACCATTGCAAGGACTTTGGCTTTTACTCAGAGATAGGAAGCCACTGATTTTAAGCAGAGAGCAGTAAGTGTGATCTGGCATTCGTTTTGAAAGATTCTCTCTCTGGCTGGTGTGTTGCGAATAGACTGTTGGAGAATAGGACAAAAGCTTATATACTTAAAATAGGGACCGAAAGTGCTGCACAGTAATGTTTATTAAACTGCAGATTATTACCTATTAGTGGGTCTTGAGTGGGTCATGACTAGAGTTTGTTTTGTTGTGTTTTAGAAACAGGGTCTTGCTCTGTCAACCAAGGTTGGAGTGCAGTGGTGCGATCACAGCTCAGTGTAACCTTAAACTCCTGGGCTCAAGCAATCCTCCTACTTCAGCCTCCCAAGTAGCTATGACTATAGACGTGCTTCACCATGCCTGGCCAATTTTTGAATATTTTTTGTAGAGACAGGGTCTCACTACATTGTCCAGGCTGGTTTCAAATGATCCTCCCGCCTTGGCCTCCCAAAGCACTGGGATTACAGGCGTGTGCCACCACGCCTGGCCTAGAGTTCTTAAAAAATTAAATAGTATAGGAATACATCCATATATGGTAAAGGATAAGTCTTTGTAAAACTTTTAAGTTTTAAATAAAGAATATAAGTATGTACTGGGTTCCAGTGTAAGTAGCATTCCGTACTGTGTGTACTACACAGTGCCAGGTGGTTGTATTCCAGGGAAGAATAGGCCATTGAATGGGAGTTCTCCTCTGAGTCCTCAGAATATAGGCTACATGCAACCTTACCTTAAACCTTGTGTACTTGGTCTAAATCCTTAAAAATCTCTTACTTCCTTTTAAAAAACTATGCACTTTCCTATCCAGACAGCTGAGATGTACTGGAAAGAGTGCTGCACTCAGTGAAACGGGAGGGAGGGTATGTGGAATGAAGTCTTCCTCAATAGCAGTGCATGTCACTTCACCTCTTTAAGATGGGAATAATTTCACAGGGTTGTCAGGGACTCTAAATGTACGTGAGCATGCTTTATGCAGACATGTAAAATGTGTGGTATTTACTGTATGTCCTTTCATTTGGGTGTCAAACTCCTTTACATTTCAGCTGCTTTACTTTTGGTTGTACCGATCAGGAAGGGCTATGAATTTTCTTGTTCTCATTTTCTGAAAGGTGAGTGGGCAGCTTTTATGATAAGGAGTTCAAGAGAAGAGAAAAATTGATGTTATGTTGCTTTAACCAGTTTATGTAGATCAGTGTCCTGTGTCAAAGGGCTTATACCCTGAAGGAGATTCAAAGGCAGTGGGAAGAGAAGCAGAGCATATGAACTATGTGTCCTTTTCAGGTAAAGGCAGACTTCTTGATCTGTCCTTTTCCTTTTTGATGCAATAAATTATTTAAAATTTTACTATACAAAATGTTAAACCAAAAAGGGCAAAGGTGGGTTACAGTTGATATTTGTAGTTTTTATCTCCTTGGTCCTAATATTATTCTTTGTGGAGTCCTATGGAAGAACATGGGGGCTGGTGAGGAGGAGTTAATTCAGCTACTAACACCCTGTGTGACATTAACCAATTCACTTACTGTCTTCCATCTCAAATTACTTACTTGGAAAGAAGGGGTGATAATATTTGCTTTACCTATTTTGAGGTGTTCTAAAGATAAAATGAGACAAGAGTGCACAGCTGCTTTGGAAAGGTTTAATTTGATATTGACAGCTAAGGCGTTGGTAATAGTGGTCATAACATCTGCAGTCTCTCTGAGCAGTATTTATTGTTTGAGGTTCTTTTGTCTGGGCCTCAGGCATTTATTGCTGATCTATTTTGAGGAGTAACTGCATTATTGTGTTCTGATTTTTGAAGCTACCATACTGTCTTAATTCATTTTCTGTTGCTTATAAGAGAATACCTGAAACTAGGTACTTTGTAAAGAAAAATTTATTTCTTAAGTTCTGGAGGCTGAGAAGTCCAAAGTTTAGTGGCTGTATCTGGTGAGAGCCTTCTTGTTGGTGGGGACTGTGCAAAATGCCCAGACAGTGCAGAGTGTCGTGGCGAGGGTGCTGAGCATGCTAATGTGCTTGCTCAGGTCTCTCTTCCTCTTCTTATAAAGCCCCCAGCTCCACTCTCATGATAGCCCATTAATCTATTAACCCATTAATCCATAAATTGATTAATCTATTCCTGAAGACAGAGTCCTCTGATCCAGTCACCTCTTAAAGACTCCACCTTTCAATACTGCTACATTGGGGATTAAGTTTCCAACACATGAAATTTGGGGGACACATTCAAACCATAGCATATACTTACCTTTCCTGCCTTCTTTGGTGATGTTTTGTTCTTTTTGATGTTGAGTTCTTTGAGGGCCTCATATGTCATGGATTCTCTGTTTCCTTGGGATTATCAAGAAAGGGGGAAGAAGAGGAGCCAACAGCAAAGGCACTAAATTAAAAGAGGAGGAAGGCTAACAGTTTCTAAGCAAAGTGGGGAGGGAACCACTGATACCACCCTTGTTTCTCGCCCTCCTGAGACTTTTGGCAAACTGATAGCAAGATGGGTTGGCAGTATATCCTCTAGCTTAGGCTTTGAGGATTTACTCATTTAGTGCTCTTGGCTTATGGTTCTCTCTCCTTTTCACACTGCCCCTCCACTCCTTCCCCCCTCCATTATTCCAGGGAGTAAGGCATGTCGAGGCTTTGGCTATGTCACTTTTTCAATGCTGGAAGATGTTCAGAGGGCCCTCAAGGAGATTACCACCTTTGAAGGTTGCAAGATCAACGTGACTGTTGCCAAGAAAAAACTGAGGAACAAGACAAAGGAAAAGGGGAAAAATGGTGAGTTTCTAGTAATTGAAGGAAGTTTTTCTCCCAGGGTGAGGAGGAGCACTATGAAAATGAAAGAGGGAGGCATGGAGGTAGCTTCTAGAACTTAAAGCTTTTTGCATTTCTTTTTGATCTCCAAAATCATCCAGTGTATTGCGATACTCATTTTAGTTCTTTGGAAAAATCTGGTATTCCTTGGTATTATTGCCACACTTAACCCTGTGGTAAATGCCATCTGTCGCCAGTAGCTTTTTTTTCTGTGATGTTCTGGCGTAGAAGTGGGTGATTTTCGAGTACTTATTCCATTACCTCTTATTTTTTAGAAAACTCAGAGTGCCCAAAGAAGGAGCCGAAGGCTAAAAAAGCCAAAGTGGCAGATAAGAAAGCCAGATTAATTATTCGGAACCTGAGCTTTAAGGTAAGTGAGAGAGAAAATGAACATTGCATGTTTTGAAGGCTTTTAGAGCCAAGATGTGATCATTAGTAGAACTCCTCACCAAGATGGTATAATTGGGCTTAATTCCTTCTGGGAATCAACCTTACCCCTGTTGAATTCAGAAAGTGGGCCTGTGTAATAAGGGCACTAAGTGTGAAGCTGCTTTCCTTTTTGGGGAAACTACTACTGAGAAAGAAAAGGTAGAAAAAGTTCTCAGACGTCTGTGTTTTTGCCTTTTAGGTACAAAGTAAAATGTCTTCTATTTAGAAACATTTGATGTCCTAGTATCAAAAATAAAAAAAGTAAACATATTCATGTTTTTCATAATTAATGAATTTAGTAGTTGATATTTTATGTTAATTTGCTGTGATTGTATTTCTCTTTTTCTTTCTTCACTTTTGGCTTCAGTGTTCAGAAGATGACTTGAAGACAGTATTTGCTCAATTTGGAGCTGTCCTGGAAGTAAATATCCCTAGGAAACCAGGTACTAATGAACCTTCACTTGGTGTGGATTACGTTAGTTAACATATTACCCTTGAACAAACATGTATGATACATATGAAGTATTTGGCACAGTGCTTGACAACTAATGAAAACCCAAATAATGATTTTATTCCCCTGATGATATTTTCTGTTGGATCAGAATTAGTTTTAGAAGGTGAGTTAGTTTGAGAAAGTGTTTTGCTCTCCCCAAGTCCAAGTCAGAGTATACTCAGTAAGAAGATGTAAGCAATTGCTTTGGGGAAGGGGCTGACCTGCTGGCAGAATTTGGGCCATCTTGTGGGCCTGAATTGCAGTAATTTACTTCTTAGTATTCTGGCTACCTCCTGCTGCCTCTCACTTCTTTGTACATTTGCACACAGATGGGAAGATGCGCGGTTTTGGTTTTGTTCAGTTCAAAAACCTCCTAGAAGCAGGTAAAGCTCTCAAAGGCATGAACATGAAAGAGATAAAAGGTAAGCTTTCTATACCCATATCATTGACCCAGATATTTCTGGTGTTTTGGTGAATTAGTATAGTAACCCACTTTCTGCATTTTCAAAAGATGTTTGCATTATTAAGAGGCTCATTGCTAATATGGTAGCTATTTAGGTGAAATACTCTAGAACTTGATCTTGGGGTTAAACTTGAAAGAACCCTTGCCAGTATTCTTTCTTTTATCTGGTGAGAGTGTCCTTTTAAATCCCTAGTGAAAAATGTCCCTGAGATAATTGCTGATAGATGCAGGTTGGTATCTAGGTTCCTCCTTGGTTATATCACTGTTCAGCATCTGTGGGCTATTTATTAAACTGACTGTGACTTATATATTGACTTATCAAGTACTGTGCCTAAAGAAGTTATTGCCGGCCAGGCGCGGTGGCTCACACCTGTAATCCTAGCACTTTGCGAGGCCGAGGAGGCAGGTGGATCACCTGAGGTCAGGAGTTCAAGACCAGCCTGGTCAACATGGCGAAACCCCGTCTCTACTGAAAATACAAAAATTAGCCAGGTGTGGTCGTGCACGCTTGTAACCCAGCTACTCAAGAGGCTGCGGCAGGAGAATCGCTTGAATCTGGAGGCGGAGGTTGCAGTGAACTGAGATGGCACCACTGCACTCCAGCCTGGGCGACAGAGCGAGACTCTGTCTCAAAAAAAAAAAAAAAAGTTATTGCCGTAGAGATGTCCTAGCTTCCAGGTAGGGTGCAGACGATTCCAGAATGCCTGTTTTGATTCCTGATAGTCTAACTGGAAACATAGTTCTAATTCTTTATTTTTTTACTCCGTCTTATCCCAGGTGTGGTGGCTATGTAGAAAGGCAAAATTTCTGTTCATTGATAAAAAGGTTAAGGGTTAAAAGGAATAGGCAGTGACTAGGAGCTTTATTTAAAGACCAGCATTCCCTGAATTGGCAGTTTCTTTGTCTCCACTGGTTCCATTATTGTCTATGATGACTAGGGGTCATTTACAGAGGTAGGGTTTTTAAAAGGAGAGCCTTTCTGATGCCACTTCTCTGCTTGACAGGCCGGACAGTGGCTGTGGATTGGGCCGTGGCAAAGGATAAATATAAAGATACACAGTCTGTTTCTGCTATAGGTAAGATGTGGTAGTGTTGGGTGAGTAGGGGCGTTGTATAACCTGGGTGAGAGTATTGAAACAACTCCTATGTTCATGGTAAAAGTGTAAGAAAAAGGCTGGGTGCAGTGGCTCTTGCCTGTAATTCCAGCACTTTGGGTGGATTGCTTGCAGTCAGGAGTTTGAGACCAGCCTGGCCAACATGCAAAACCCCATCTCTACTAAAAATACAAAAATTAGCTGGGCTTGGTGGCGGGCGCCTGTCATCCCAGCTACTTGGGAGGCTGAGGCAGGTTCTTGAACCTGGGAGGCAGAGGTTGCAGTGAGCCGAGATCACCCCACTGCACTCCAGCCTGGGCAACAAAACGAGACCTCATCTCAAAAAAAAAGTGTAAGAGAACCTGCTTATCAGAGTAAGACTATTGTGGAAGATTAACCAAAAGAAGGAAAACTCTGAATTCCTGCTGGCTCAGAAGTGAGTCCAGGTCTGTTTGTCAATTCATATCGTACCATTTGGTGCTCTGGTCCCAAAACCTAGGCTCTTTTGAGTCTAAGCCCCTTCCTGGGAGTGGCTGTGAGTGAGCCTGAGTTCATTGTCCCCTTTACTTGCTGTTCTTTCCAGGCTGTGCATAATAGGAGTGATGGAACATTAAGAATAGAGAAACTTAAAACTTGAGGTTTATTTAGAAAATAATTGGCTGGTAAGCCACCAGGGTGTCAGAGAATAGAACGCACTGAGATTAAAGTTCATGGCTTGGCTTTGCCCCCTAGTGAGCATTTTGCTGGCTGTGATGTACGAATGGTAGACTGCTTGGAGAGGCTCAGTTGCCACTTCTTTCAGTCTGGGCCAGATGAACCTTCAGGCTGATGAATGGGACAAACTCTAAAGGAATCTGGGTGATGAGAGTTTTGTTTATTTCTGTTTTTGCTTTTTCTTTTCTTTATACTTTCTCCTGTTATATGCAGTAAGAAAAATATATGAAATTCTGTAAAACCAATGAAACCAAGAACTTGGAGTATTGGTTACTTTTGTTGAAATAACATTGTTTTGGATATTAAATGAATTCCTACTTTCTTTACCTCCCTCCATAGGTGAGGAAAAGAGCCATGAATCTAAACATCAGGAATCAGTTAAAAAGAAGGGCAGGGAGGAAGAGGATATGGAAGAGGAGGAAAACGATGATGATGACGATGATGATGAAGAAGATGGGGTTTTTGATGATGAAGATGAAGAGGAAGAGAGTATAGAATCAAAGGTGACCAAGCCTGTGCAAATTCAGAAGAGGTAAGCAGCTCATCCTGTTCTGAGACAGCAGGGGAAGATTCAAGATTGTCTCCGAGAGGAAAAATTCTCCTTTTTCTGCCTGTATCATTGCAGAATTGACATGTGTAATGAAATTGAATAAGCCCTCTGTCAGCCCACCTCCTTAGTTCTGATCTGTGCCATTGCAGAGCAGTCAAGAGACCAGCCCCTGCAAAAAGCAGTGATTATTCTGAGGAGGACAGTGACCTAGAGGAAAGCGATAGTATTGATGATGGAGAGGAACTGGCTCAGAGTGATACCAGCACTGAGGAGCAAGTGGATAAAGGTTTGTTTGGATTTTCATAAATGTCTTTAGACTTTAAAAAAGTTACTGAAGTTATGGAAATGAGCATCAGTTCTGCTTAGATCTCTTTTTAAATAGGACTCTAAGGTGTTCTATCAAATTTATGTTTAAATGCTGAAAAGGAAACCTTTATACTCCTTTCTTCCAAAGGTTTTTTTGTTGTTTCCTTTTTGTTTGTTTTTTAAGTGAGTTTTGGAGTGGTGTTTGAGGGTTAAGATTCTTAGGGAATTGAAAACCTAGCTTAATGCTGAGGTTCTACCTCTCTCTGGATTGTCCAACTTGATTGAATAACCAGGTAAACAGCATCTTATACAGATAATATAGATGAAACAGATGATATAACCATCTCAACATCAAGCTAGATTTTAAACAACTCCTAGGAGTTGAGATGGGGATAAAGAACTGTTTAGTCAGTTTGGACTGCCATAACAAAATACCATAAACTGGGTGGCTTAAACAGCAGAAACTTATTTTCTCACAGCTCTGGAGGCTAGAAGTCCCAGGTGCCAGCTGATTCATTTTGGGTGCAGCTCTCTTCCTAGCTTGCAGACTGCTGCCTTCTCGCTATGTGCTTGCATGACCTTTTCTTTGTGTGCTTGACAAGGGGAGAGAGAGAACAAGTAACAGTGAACTCTGGTCTCTCTTTTCTTATAAGCACAGCAATCCTATCAGATTAGGGCCCAACCTTAAGACCTCATTTAGCTAGCCTCAGTTACCTCCCTAAAGTCTCTGTCTCCAAATACAATTATATTTGGGGTTAGGGCTTCAATGTATGAATTTTGGGGGAACACAGTGCATTCCATAACAAGGACCTCTTTGAACATGTTGTAAAACTTTAGCCAATCCTTATTGCTACCTTTATTGAGAATAAATTCAACTTGTTTATTGAGGAAGGCAGGTCATTACAGAATGAGAAATGGCTAATAACTGGTTCTTTGATTTGTCTGGGTGGAGATTTTTATTTCAGCTGTTTTTATTCTGATTCCATTTCAGTAAGTCTGACATGTTGGTTTGACCATATAAGAAATCTGAGGAAATAAGCTTTTTCTGTGAGGAGAGAATGGTATACACCTTAGAATCAAAGAAGCTTTTACACTGAAGGGACTCTGAGATCCTGTATTCTACAACCCACAGTCAGCTGTCTCATGCCATTCTTTCACCTAAAAAACTTATAGGACAGATAAATGATAATGATAAAAAGTTAAAACACAACACAGAAGAGTGTAGTACACAAAGTAAAAGTTTCTCACCAATCCTAACAATTCCCTGAAGTAATCACTGTTGTTTCTTGTGCATCCTTCCAGATATTTTCTTTGTATGTATAAGCTTATATGTCTGTTCTTGAAAACAAACAGTGAGTCTCCCTTATACCCAGATCCTCAGCTTCTTAGGGAACTTCCCCAGAGACAACCAAGGTTATTTGTTTCTTGTGTATCTATAGATATTTTAATACATTTATAAGCAAAATGCACACATATACACACACATACACATTCAAAATGTAGTGTATTTTATAATTTGTATGTGATTGTATGTGTATGTTTTTTCCTCAAAGTTTCCTATGTCCTATACAGTATTTCCAGAAAGTTTACACTGTCATAGTAGTATATGGAAATGTCTTTTTCCCATACCCTTACCACATTGGATTCCATCAGTCTTTTTGATTTCGCAATCTGTTCGTGAAAAATAGTATCTCATTTCTTGTGCTATGTTTTCTTTAATTAAGAGTGAGTTTAAACATCTTTCCATGTACTTAGCATGTTCTTTGTCTATTTTTATTTTTATTTATTTATTTTTTTTGAGACTTTGTTTTGCTCTTGTCACCGTGGCTGGAGTGCAATGGCTCAATCTTGGCTCACTAAAACCTCCACCTCCCAGGTTCAAGGGATTCTCCTGCCTCAGCCTCCTGAGTAGCTGGGACTATAGGCGCCTGCTACCACGCCCGGCTAATTTTTGTATTTTTAGTAGAGACAGGGTTTTGCCATGTTGGCCAGGCTGGTCTCGAACTCCTGACCTCAGGTGATCAGCCCGCCTCGGCTTTTCAAAGTGGCGTGAGCCACTGCGCCAGGCCGATCTTTATGTACTTAAGAAGTTAGCTGTTTGTCATGTGGCTTACACTAATCTCTTTAAGTTTGTTGTTTTTCTTTTTACCTTAGCTGTGCAAGTCTCAAACAAAAAGAAGAGGAAATTACCCTCTGATGTGAATGAAGGGAAAACTGTTTTTATCAGGTATGGTCTTTCTGCCTCCAGAATTGCTTTTGCATGGTCTTCATAGATCTCTCTTCCTTCTTCTTCTCTTTTTGGCACTAGTTCTGTTACCTAGCCCAGAAAATTAGATCAAGCACATCTGGTCCCAGGAACATACTAAACAATGAGAAATGTAGGACAATCAGAACTATAACACAGAAGACAGATAGCATGGGTCCTGACATCATGTCTTCATTTAGATTTCATGCTTTGTAATTGGGTTGGCATCATTTGGAAGAAATCATTTCAACATCTTGCTTCCAGCCTTTGTTTTAGGGGGAGTGCTGGAGAGGATTGACACTGCTTGTCTCAAATGATTTCTGTCTTTATGCCTAACTTATCTTCTGATGCAGTGTCCAGAATAAAGTAAGGCATCTCATCTGTTTCCAGGAAAACTAGGTGGGAGTGGGGGTGGCGACAGGCTTTATTTCGTGTTGCTGTTGTGTTTTAGCTCTACTGACTGCAATAGATTGCTGCTTTTATGAGGTCAGGATGTCTTCAGTATACCTCAGGCCTGCCTTCTAGTCCTTCTTAAGTACCAGTGTACTAGGGTCATTTGCATCCGATTTTAGAGGTATATATTTTATCTTCTTGTACAATCTTTTAGAATTATTTTCTTGGGTGCGGTGGCTCAGGCCTGTAATCTCAGCACCGTGGGAGGCTGAGGCAGATGGATCACTCGAGGGCAATTCGAGACTAGCCTGGCCAACATGGTGAAACCCCATTTCTACTAAAAATACAAAAATTAGCTATGCATGGTGGTGCGCGCCTGTAATCCCAGCTACTCAGGAGGCCTGAGGCACGAGAATCGCTTAAAACGCAGAGGTGGAGGTTGTAGTGAGCTGGGATTGTGCCACTGCACTCCAGCCTGGGCGACAGAGCAAGACTCTGTCTTAAAAAAAAAAATTTTTGTTTTCTTATACAATTTGTGTTCATTCTAGGAAATTGATGAAATACATGAGCAAAAAGTCAAAAAAATTAACCTTAATAACTACTCAGAGAACACCTACACTGCATGCCCACATCATAAAGATTCACAGAGATGAATTTATACATGCTATACTGAAGCCCATTTTCTCACCTAACTGCATGTTTTTCCATGTGTTTTAAAGATTGTATTATTTGGAACTGCCATATAAATAATTTTGTATTTGCGGAGGATCTGTCTAACAGGAAGGAAGAAATGTCACAGTGAAGAAGCAGCCTGTGACCTCAGTACTAAGGATACCATTCCTTATACACCTTTTAATAAAGAACTTAGGGAAATAAAGGGGTGGAAGAGAGAAAACCATGTCTATCTTAGATAAGGCAAATTAAAAGAAATAATGTAGCTAGGATATGTTTTATTGCAGAAAACCTTTTTTATCTGGGTTATCCATGAAATAGAATCATCCATGGGGCTATTCAGTGCATATAAGAGAAGTAAAATTACAGATACTTATTAGGGACTGTTTTGCTTACCCCTGGAAGGATTTACATAGTTGGGGAAATGAGGAATCTTTATACTGTGTTGAAATTTAAGGACAACAAAATTTCCTTCCAACATTTTTTTAATCCCATCGAGAGAAGTAAGTAGTTTTCTTTTTTTGGACTTAGTAAATTTTACTGTATTTGCTTTTGTGTTACTATTTTGAGGGATTTTTCTGACTTTAGTAAGATTTTAATTGAAACCTGGATTTAATAGCAACACAGAGGAAAAAATGGCTAATTGAGAGAGATAATTTGACTTTTCTCACTAGTCTGCTGTGAGTCTTCTAGTTTGTAGTAAGAGAAATGAATTTTGGTCAATTTAAGTGAAAAAAGAGGGTTTCAGAATCAAAGTTGTCAAAGAGCAAGCCTCAGGAAGAGGGTGAAAATCTGGGCAGTTCTGGGGCCCTAGGTGATGGAGGCTGTGGGTATTTTCTCTGGGGACACCACTTTTTTTTTTTTTTTTTTTTTTTAAGGTATAACATAGATTCTGTAAAGTACATTAATATAAGCATATAGCTCAGTTAAAATTTTATATGTATACATCCATGTAGCCACCACCCAGATCAAGATGTAGAAATTTCCAGCACCCCAGAGGTTTCCCTAGTGGGGGGCACCGCTGTTTAGAAATGAATCTTTACCTGCAGTTTCTGGTCTTTGTATGTGTCTGTTTACGTTTTCAGATTCCTGAGAAAGAGAACCTCATTGACAAAGGAAAGTCAGTTGGGGCCAAGGGTCACTGGGGGCCATCCCTATGTATTAGTGCTATTTCTGAACAAGGGAGAGTTGATATCTAACTCACTTACATTGTCCTGGAACATAGGATCTCACTTATGTAATTGACTTTTCTTGTGATCATCTGGTTATCTTCCATAGAAATCTGTCCTTTGACTCAGAAGAAGAAGAACTTGGGGAGCTTCTCCAACAGTTTGGAGAACTCAAATATGTCCGCATTGTCTTGCATCCAGACACAGAACATTCTAAAGGTATGTGTTGTCAGCTGGCCAGGCCCTAAAAGGATTGAGACCACTGCCGTGGGCACTGACTAGGTTACGAGAGCATAATGTGTGCCATTTTGAGGGGTTCACAGTCCATCCAGCCCAGGTTTCTGGGTTCTATAAAAGTACCAGGGATGCTGGGCACGCTGGCTCACGCCTGTAATCCCAGCACTTTGGGAGGCCGAGGCAGGCAGATTGCCTGAGCTCAGGAATTAGAGACCAGCCTGGGCAACACGGTGAAACCCCGTCTCTACTAAAATACAAAAAATTAGCCGGGTGTGGCAGCGTGCACCTGTAGTCCCAGCTACTTGGGAGGCTGAGACAGGAAAATTGCTTGAACCCGGGAGGTGGAGGTTGCAATGAGCCGAGATCATGCCACTACACTCCAGCCTGAGCCACAGAGCAAGACTCTGTTTCCACGAAAAAAAAAAAAAAAAAAAAAAAGGACCAGGGACATCCTGGTCTTTAATGGTGTCACACTCAACATCTTTAATGGTGCCGCTAGCCATAATTTTGTCTAAGCTTTTTAATCCCTTGCTTATTTACTTTAGGGTAATGAATTCCATTTTTGCTCTTTGCATTTCAAATGTGATAGTATCTCATAGGTACTAATCACTCCACATTGCTTGAAATTACCAGGATCTTTTTTTTTCCTGTTGCTTTTGTTAGAGGTAGAAGCTGACAGAAAAACTCTGTTGCAGTGTCGGCCATTAGAAGGAAAACTCTATGTTGCAGGAGTGCTGCCTTAGATTTCTTTTTTTTTCCGAAAGCTATTTCTTTTGAGTTTTAAGGATTGACCATTCTTCATTCTAGTATACTGTTGTTAGGTAAGCATCTTTCCAACCCATTCATAATCTTTGATATCACCTATTGCAGTCATTCTCCTAAAGCACTAAGTTCTTTTTTTTTTTTTTTTTTGAGACGGAGTCTCACTGTGTTGCCCAGGCTGGAGTGCAGTGGCGCCATCTCGGCTCACTGCAAGCTCCACCTCCCGGGTTCACGCCATTCTCCTGCCTCAGCCTCCTGAGTAGCTGGGACTACAGGTGCCCACCACTGCACCCGGCTAATTTTGTGTTTGTATTTTTAGTAGAGTTGGGGCTTCACCGTGTTAGCCAGGATGGTCTCCATCTCCTGACCTTGTGATCCACCCGCCTTGGCTTCCCAAAGTGTTGGGATTACAGGCGCGCCCGGCGTTAAGTTCTTAATTTATTGTGATTCATGATGCGTTTGAGATCTAGCAAAAGCTGTGAATCCTCTCCTTAGAAAAGTGCTGCTTCGGAGGCTGTGTGGGCTCTCTCGAGCCTATCCATGGCTTAAGAACCTCCATGCTAAGCCTTTTTATCTTTCACATTGATAGAACCTAATCACTTTTGATTTTTACTCAGCTAAAAAAAAGTAAGACCTGGCCGGGAGCAGTGGCTCACGCCTGTAATCCCAGCACTTTGGGAGGCTGAGGCAGGCAGATCACCTGAGGTCGGGAGTTCAAGAGCAGCCTGACCAACATGGAGAAACCCCATCTCTACTAAAAATACAAAATTAGCCGGGCGTGGTGGCGCATGTCTGTAATCCCAGCTACTCGGGAGGCTGAGGCAGGAGAATTGCTTGAACCTGGGAGGGGGAGGTTGTGGTGAGCTGAGATCGTGCCACTGCACTCTAGCCTGGGCAACAAGAGCAAGACTCCGTCTCAAAAAGAAAAAAAAAAGTTTAAGACCTGGTGTGTGCCTGAAATCCCAGCTACTCAGGAGGCTGCGGGGAGCCCAGGAGTTAGAGGCTTCAGTGAGCTATGATTGCCACTGCACTCGAGACTGTGAGACAGAACAAGACCTCCTCCATCTCTTTAAAAAAAAAAAAAAAAAAAAAGATGTGAATAAGTTAGCACTGTGGAACAGAGTTAGGGATGTAATCCCAGCTATGCTACAGATAAACTGGGTGATTTTTGGCAAATCATTTAACTACCGTTGGCTTCAGGTTTTCATCTGTAAAATGAGTGGGTTCGAGTAATCACTTAAGGTACCTGCAGCTCTCATGTTTAGTTATACTACTTGGATCTTTTCCATTTCTAAAATGTTTTTAGACAATTTGAGTTGCATAGAATGTTCCAAGTTAGTGGTATGATATTGCTTTACTTTGGTGGTAGTATCTTTTGTCTCTTTTTTAGTGCAGTAGTATATTGGGTTAATACTTTTAGAATGAAGCCTACAGTTGACTGACTAGATATCCCTTGTGGTCTATTAATGTTAACAGAGTTCATGATCTTAATAAGCATAGTTTTAATCATTTAAAAAAAATGTATTGTCCTTCCCTAGCTCATTAAATTTTTCTGATACCTTTTTTGCCTACTCATGCAGCCTCGTGCTGCTCCTGTAATTTATCCCTCTCAGCATGCCATTTCACTACCTGGAAGAGCTAAGTATTAACTGCAGTCTTTTAGGGAAATGTTAAGACTGAACCCAGTACTGACTCTGGAAACTCCAATGATAAAATTCTTACCCATTCAGAGAGAAGAACCCATTTTCTTCATATTCAATCTAATTAGATTCATTTGAATCTGCCTATTAGAAACATTTTCCCCATATTTCCTTATTTGTTTCTTTCTATTGAGTATCTATTAATGCTGTACACTATGGTAGGTGCTAGGGATATAGAAACAGATAATAATTGTGGTCATTTTTCCTGAGGTATTCATTCTGTTTGGGAAGATGTCACCTGACTAGTGCTATAATAAAGATGTGAGTGGAGGATAGGAGGCAGGAGGGAACACAGAAGCTCCTAGATGGTGACCTTTGTGTTGGCCTGGCGCATGTGTCCTTTCAGTTAGTCTGTGCCATTCATTTTTATAGGAGGCAGACGATCAATGCCCCCAGTAGCTCTAGGAAATATGGCAGCATTTTAAATATTTAAAATTTAAAGGAATATTAAACAAAATTATGAAACTTGTATTTCTTTTTTGGAATCTACTGAAAGGTAAACTTATTTTCTTCGCTTATAAAAGTTGTTTTTTATTGACCGGGTGCGGTGGCTCACACCTGTAATCCCAGCACTTTGGGAGGCCAAGGCAGGCGGATCACCTGAGGTTGGGAGGTCGAGACCAGCTTGACCAACATGGAGAAACCCTGTCTCTACTAAAAATACAAAATTAGCTGGGCATGGAGGCATCTGCCTGTAATCTCAGCTACTTGGGAGGCTGAGGCAGAAGAGTCACTTGAACCCAGGAGGCGGAGGTTGCAGTGAGCCAAGATTGTGCCGTTAGACTCCAGCCTGGGCAACAAGAGTGAAACTCCGTCTCAAAAAAAAAAAAAAAATTGTTTTTTTGTCAATAGCAGAAATAGAGATGGGTTAATTGGTCCTGCATCTAATCAAGGAAAGGCATGCCTTATGGAGATTCTAGAGTATGAGCCAAGAATTGAGCTCCTGGCTTTCTGGTTCCCTGCTATATTCATATAGTAGAGGACAGAGACTTTTACTCTGAGAAGCAGATCTGCCCATATCTGATGCCTCCCAAGTGACTTTGAGACAGTGAGATCTGTAATTAAGTTCAGGGTTAAGTGGTTCCTGCTTTATTTTTTAGTCCTCTTAATAGGTACTTCATAAGTGATGCTGAATTAAGTGTTAGGCTGGAATTTCTCTACCATTTCATGTGGATATTTCTTTCTTTTCTTTTCTTTTTTTGAGACAAGGTCTCACTCTGTCACCCTGGCTGTAGTGCGGTGATCATGGCTTACTGCAGCCTTGACCTCCCGAGGTCAGGTCATCCTCCCACCTCAGCTTTCTCAGTAGCTGGGACTATGGGCATGCACCACCACACCCAGCCAATTTTTTTTTTTTCTTTCATAGAGACAGGGTTTTGTCATGTTGCTTAGGCTCTAACTCTTGGGCTTAAGCGATCTTCCTGCCTTGGTCTCCTAAAGAGCTGGGATTACAAGTGTGAGCCACCACACCCAGCCTTCACATGGATATTTCTTATTAAGAGAGATCATGAGACTAAAGTTCTAAGAAGAATTAGAACAGATGAAGGAAGTAATAATAAAATTTCATTAAGAGCAGTGGTATCTTTGTCTTGATTATTTGGTACCTAACATAATGCCTGTGTCATAGTGCAATATGCGTCACTTAATGATGGGGATACATTCTGCAAAGTTCATTATTTGGTGATTTTGTCATTGTGTGAATGTCATAGTGTACTTACACAAACCTAGGTGGTATGGCCTACTACACACATAGGTCATATGGTATAGCCTATTGCTCCTAGGCTACAAACCTGTACAGCACAGCATGTTGTTATACTGAATGTTGTAGGCAGTTGTAACATAATGGTAAGTATTGTGTATCTAAGTATTTCTAAACATAGAAAAAGTATAGTAAAATGCAGTATAAAAGATAAAAAATGGTACAACTGTATAGGGCAGATCCATTGTAATCTTCTGGGACCACTGTTGTATATGCAGTCTGTCACTGACCAAAACTTCCTTATGCAAGTACATGGCTGTATTTTTTTTGTTTGTTTGTTTGTTTTTGAGACGGAATCTTGCTCTGTCGCCCAGGCTGGAGTGCAGTGGCACTATCTTGGCTCGCTGCAAGCTCCGCCTCCCAGGTTTACGCCATTCTCCTGCCTCAGCCTCCGAAGTAACTGGGACTACAGGTGCCCGCCACCACGCCTGGCTAATTTTTTGTATTTTTAGTAGCGACGGGGTTTCACTGTGTTGGCCAGGATGGTCTTGATCTCTTGACCTCGTGATCTGCCCGCATCGGCCTCCCAAAGTACCGGGATTACAGGCGTGAGTCACTGCGCCCGGCTACATGGCTGTACTTAATAAATGGATGCCACCTATCCCTTCCACTCTGTGTCAGGCTGTTGCCATTTGCAATGTTGTCTTTGGTTTATCTGTGGGAGTTTGGGATCTCACTGAATTGTGTCTTCTTGTGCAGGTTGTGCATTTGCCCAGTTCATGACTCAAGAAGCAGCTCAGAACTGCCTTCTAGCTGCTTCTCCAGAGAATGAGGTAAGGAAGATATTTCCTTTACCTTATAACACAGGAGGCAGTTTGGCTCTTAGGGGCAACATCTGGTATTTATACAAAGCTTTATTATTATTATTCTTGTCAGTAATAATAAAACTAACACTTATTTAGCACTTTGTGTTAGGCACTGAACTTTACATGCATTATCTTAATCATTACATCAGCCCTTTGAGCTAGGCAGAATTATGATCTCTACTTCATAGGTGAGGAAAAGGGGATAATAACGTATCTGATATTTGTTGCTTGCTGTCTGTGTCAGCCTCTATCCTAGACTGATAACATGAAAGACTAGGATAAGGAGGTATTAAGGTCGTCTGTGAAGTAGAGTAGATGTTTGAGAGAGAATATGTGTGGGAGATGGAGAATTACTCCATTTGTTCTATAATCGAGTATAATGTTATCTAATATTGCTGTTATTTCTTAAGTCCTCTTGAGTAAGTACTCTACTATTTCATTAGCTTTCTTTACAATACTAGACATTTGCCTGGTTACAGATAATTTTCCTCAGTTTGGGTCTACTTTGGGACTAATCAACTCCCAGAAAATAAATTCTTTACTGCTGACTGCCTGAAATACACATGTGGACTTTTGCACAGCTATACTAAATATTGTGAGGCCCAGTGATCCATTTGTAGCTAGCTGAGCTGAAACGTCGTAGGGCTTGGCTTCCATAGCGTAATTGATGTTTGCTGTATCCCTTTCTGTGGTGTTCTTGTCAGGTGCTTAGTTTCTAGTTTCTACTCATTATGTGTTGTTTTGTTTTGTTTTTGTTTTTTTTATTTTTTTATTTTATTTTATTTTTTTTGAGATGGAGTCTCGCTCTGTTGCCCAGGCTGGAGTGTAGTTGCGCGATCTCCGCTCACTGCAAGCTCCATCTCCCAGGTTCATGCCATTCTCCTGCCTCAGCCTCCTGAGTAGGATTACAGGCGCACACCACCATGCCCAGCTAATTTTTGTATTTTTAGTAGAGATGAGGTTTCACCATGTTGGCCAGGCTGGCCTTGAACTCCTGACCTCAGGTGATCCACCTGCCTCAGCCTCCCAAAGTGCTAGGTTTACAGGTGTGAGCCACTGTGCCCGGCCATTATGTGTTTTAAGAAAGGGTTGTGATCTGTTACAGGCTGGTGGGCTTAAACTGGATGGCCGGCAGCTCAAGGTTGACTTGGCGGTGACCCGTGATGAGGCTGCAAAGCTTCAGACGACGAAGGTGAAGAAGCCGACTGGCACCCGGAATCTCTATCTGGCCCGAGAAGGCTGTGAGTAGGGAGATGTAACCCAGGCTTCTAAGTACCTGGCCCTGTGCCATATCATTGATCCAGCAATAGTATGTCTGGGAGCATGTTTCACATTAAAAACCCAAATGTTCTCTTTATCAGTGTTATATGATCATTCCACTTTAATAAATGTGGCTCTCTATTCGTAAACCTTCACTCATTTTTGTGGATTAACTGTCCCATTATCTTTTCTGCCTGGTTGCCTTTAGTCTTTTTCAGTAGAGGATTGGCAAGGCAAAGGGGGAGGAAGAACTCAAAATACCTTTGCTTCTTGTCATCATTTCTAATAAGAGGTTTTCATTATGACTAAAATTACTCTTTTGGATTATTCATGGATTTAAAATGTGCACCCAGTACTTTCCTTTAGTGTCAGAAAGACAAAAAAAATTAGCTTTAAAAATTTAAAAAAATTCTTCTAGGTCACACAGCATTTATCAGCTCACCTCCTCCATAGCTTCACAGCCTGTACTAGTAATGTCCTTTAGCCTTCGACACCGGCCCTCTATGGCAACATAACTGTTTTCGGCTGGCTTATCTCACTGTTTAGTAATGGACCTCAAGTATATAAGGAACAGCAAAGTTAAGTTCCAAGGGCAGATTATAGGTGGAACATTGTGCATTCTAAATGCCCAAAATGTACTTATGTTCCATACTTCTTCCAGGCCTTTCTTTCTGACTTTGGGCATGTACGTGAAGATTCTTTGAGGGGAGAGAAGGAGGAGAGGAATAAAATCACAAAATGTTTAGAGTTTTAGTCCTTGAGAGCAGCTCTGAGCCCAGAACTTAGCCCTGTAGCCTATTTCTGGACCTAACCAAATGCCACCGTGTCCTGGCCAACATAGTCCTCTGGGCCCTGTACAAAGAGTTTGCATCATTCAAATCACATTCCTCTTGTTGCTCAGTGAAAATTCCCTTGTTGATGTCTTGGCCTTTTTCCCTCTTTCTGCAGTGATTCGTGCTGGGACGAAGGCTGCAGAGGGTGTGAGTGCTGCTGATATGGCCAAAAGAGAACGGGTAAGTAGATTAGGCATTGACCTTCACGTTCTGCATGGCCTATAAATCAATCAAAAATAGTTATCGAATGCTAGATGTGCTCATCAAAGAGCCCAGTATGGTCACAGACCATACTTATTGCCCTGTTAGAGAGAAAAGCACATAGGTGAAATAGCAAGTAACCCAACATTATACATAGTATTCTATCTGTTTTCTATGCCGGTATAAAAGAACTCTGTCTTATTATTTGTTTCCCTAGTGCTTGGCAGTAAATGTTTGCTGAACACATGCTGCTACATCATGCAGTAGACAGTCAGAGGCTATTGCTACGTGTAATTAGGTGTCAGTATAAACACAGAATAATGTAAAAGGGGAAGATCAGAATGAGCTGGAGTTATTAGAGAAGGGAGAAGATATGGCTCTTGAAAGGGGTAGCTGTCAGTTGGGAGGAGTTATAATCTCCAGATTATAAAATCATTTTAGAAAAACTCCATCTTATGGATGTTTCCGATGTTAACCGATAACTCATATTCCTTTGCTGCTTGGTAATGTTCCCAGTAATTTTTACTTTTTCTCATATAACTTACTTTCAAAAAGCCAAGCCAGCCTAGAATGGTAAAGATGCATAACTGTGAACAGAATTAGCTATGGAACCTTAACATACAGATGAGGAACAGGGGTGAGAGTGTAATGACAGCAGGAGGCAGTGTGTCTTTTTTTCAGTGTGCACAGATTCTGCACTAGTGTTTTCAACTTTTCTGGTAGTGAACACCTAGAAATCATAGGCTCTGGAGACCCATCCCTAACTGGAGAAATTACAGAAAATTTTAAAGCCTCAATTTTATAAGGGCACTATATACCCTTGTCTGATCACAGTGCAATAATGACATATTTAATTTAAAACTAATTTTGTTAGCAAAGAGCTCATTCAGTGATAGGTATGCATTATAAATTCACAGCAGGCACAGCTTTTCCTGACAGAAAAATAGTCTGTTGAACTTAAACATGATAGCCTTTTCAGATGTTCCTTTAATAGTCATTTTCCAGGGGATTTGTTTATTTTGTGATCTGTTGGTACTTTTACCAAACAAGAAGCAGCAGGACTGAGAAGACTTGACAAAAGAGAAACTTTTAATTGAAAACTTTTTTCTACCAACTTGGTTTAAAAAAAACTAATTGGGAGAAGAATGTCATCTTTCATTTCATTTTAGACACAGATCACGCAGGAACTGGGGTTTTGTAGCAGCATAGTTGAGGGTATTGCTCTAAGAGGAAAATATGGTTCTGTGGTCATTGATACTCCTTTGCCTCAGGGTGGCAGAGTTGAGACAAGACAGCATTCTGTCAAGTATTTGAATAAGTTCCATTTCCTTTTGGAAGGATTAGATAATCAGTTGAGTTGGTGGGTAGATGAGGACTGGGCATAGATGTTAATCACGGTATTATTTGTTGTTTGTTCTGGGCTACATTTTGAGCTAGGGATTTTTTTTTTTTTGGGACCGAGTTTCACTCTTGCTGCCCAGGCTGGAGTGCAATGGCACGATCTTGGCTCACTGCAACCTCCGGCTCCCAGGTTCAAGCGATTCTCCTGCTTCAGCCTCCCGAGTAGCTGGGATTACAGGCATGCACTACTATGCCTGGCTAATTTTTGTATTTTTAGTAGAGACAGGGTTTCACCATGTTGGCCAGGCTGATCTTGAACTCCTGACCTCGGGTGATCTGCCTGCCCTGGCCTCCCAAAGTGCTCGGATTACAGGCGTGAGCCACCCTGCCCAGCCTTATATTATCTCATTTTGGCCTCACCTCAGTGCTCAGAGACTTTGATCTACTGTTTCATTTTATAGAGGAAAAATTGAGGCTTTAAAATTTTATGTAATTTCTCCAGTTAGGGATGGGTCTCCAGAGCCTATGATTTTACTATTACCCACACACCATCTTGTTCCCTTGGACTTTTCTTTCCCTATACTAGGCATTGTAAAGCTGCGGTGTGGGCAGTTTCCATCCGTTTTCTATATGTGTGGTTATGTGATGGGGATCATAATTCTTTCCTTTTGGAGAATTATGAGCCTGCCTCTTAAAAAGAGTGGGTTGTACTGTTAACCATTGGTTGTTCTTTCAGTTTGAGCTGCTGAAGCATCAGAAACTCAAGGACCAGAATATCTTTGTCTCCCGAACCAGGCTCTGCCTGCACAATCTCCCAAAGGCTGTAGATGACAAACAGCTCAGAAAGCTGCTGCTGAGTGCTACTAGTGGAGAGAAAGGGGTGCGCATCAAGGAGGTGAGACGTGGCCCTGTCCATTTTGGAACTTTCATTCTGATCTTGGGTCAGATCAAGCATTTCCCTCAGGCTGTGGTGCCAGATTTTGTTTGTTTTGAGACGAAGTCTCACTCTGTTACCCAGGCTGGAGTGCAGCGGTGCAATCTTGACTCACTGCAACCTCCTCCTCCTGGGCTCAAGCAGTTCTCCTGCCTCAGCCCCCTGAATAGCTGGGACTATAGGCGTGCGCCACCACGCCTGGCTAATTTTTGTATTTTTAGTAGAGAAGGGATTTCACCATGTTAGCCAGGCTGGTCTCGAACTCCTGACCTCAAGTGATCTGCCCACCTCGGCCTCCCAAAGTGCTAGGACTACAGGCGTGAGCCACTGTGCCGGGCCATCAACAGATTTTCTTCTGGACATGTTGTCAGCATGCATAGCTGAGTTTAGCAGTTTCTTGGTTTTGTTCTTTTTCTGCTAAGAATTGTCTTTTACATCTGACTGAATTACAGCAGAATGCAAGGAAGTCTCTGTCTGCATGAATTAATTTAGCAAGCATTTATTAAATGCCTGTTGTGTGCTTAGCATTATACTTTGTGCTATTATGTGAATTTTCTTGCAAAGAAAATAATCTGCTTTGCTTTTTGGAAGAGTATTTTACTCCTAGTTAGATTCTTACCCTGTGGTCAGAGTCCCCTATGCCTTGTGGTCAACACAGGAAGCCATGTAGATGTTCAGCAGTTGAATTAGAAAAACACTGGGTTGACACCAACTTGGTTAGACTCTGTGTGAGTACAGAACTTTTCTGCCTCCACATTCCCCTTTGCGTATTTCTCTTTTCTTTTTTTTTTTTTCTTCCTTTCTTTCTTTCTTTTTTTTTTTTTAGATGTGGTCTTGCTCTGTCTTTGGCTGGAGTGCAGTGGCACCATCTCGGGTCACTGCAACCCCCACCCCACCCCACAAGCTCAAGCAGTCCTCCCACCTCAGCCTCCGAAGTAGTTGGGCCTATAGTTACACACCACCATGCCTGGCTAATTTCTTTCTTTCTTTCTTTTTTTTTTGAGACGGAGTCTCACTCTGTCGTTAAGCTGGAGTGCAGTGGCACGATCTCGGCTCAATGAAACCTCCGCCCCCCGGGTTCAAGCGATTCTCTTGCCTCAGCTTCCCGAGTAGCTGGGACTACAGGCACGCACCACCACGCCCAGCTGATTTTTGTTTTTTTAGTAGAGACGGGGTTTCACCATGTTGCCAAGATGGTCTCGATCTTTGACCTCAAGTGATCCGCCTGCCTCGGCCTCCCAAAGTGCTGGGATTACAGGCGTGAGCCACCTCGCCCAGCCCATGCTTGACTAATTTCTTATGTTTTTGGTAGAGACAGGGTTTTGCCATGTTGCCCAGGCTGGTCGCAAATTCCTGAGCTCAGACGATCCCCCTGCTTCGGCCTCCCACAGTGCTGGAATTATAAGTGTGAACCACTGGGCCTGGCCTTGCATATCTCTGTCATACTGCTTACTATTACCCTGGCCTCAAACTGTCTGTCAGTCACTTCTCCCCACTAGACTGAGTTTTTGAGGCAAGCGTTATCTCATTATCCCCAATCCTTGGTGTAGTACCTGGTACATAGTCATCTCTTGGTCAATGTTTATTTTAAAAGTACCATTGCCAATATTTTGGGTCTGCTTTACTCTGTTTCACCACCATAAACTGTTTTCCTAATCCCTGAAAACCTCTTCAAAATGTGTGGATTGGTATTTGGGAGATTACTTGAGAGAATGTGAATATATCAGCACATATCTGACACCACAGTTAGTAAAACTGCTCAGTGTTACTGGTTATAGGGGAGGGACAGTTGTGTAATTTCTCCTATCATCCGAATACTTAGTGTCTGCATATTTAACACCTGTCATAATTTAGAGAAATTTATGTTTATTCTAGAATATTTTGCATTATGTTGAATTTTCCTCTTAATTCTTTCCTATTTGTATGTATAGTGTCTCAGTAAGATGGTAAGCATCTTGAGAACAGGATCTTCATTATATGCTTCTCTTGATTCCCTTACAGTGTATGACAGTTCTAGGCACAGAGTGGACACTGGACGTAAACTAAATGTGGCATCCATGTGTCCCCAGTACTTAGCCGTTTCCATTACATGAGAACGACAGCTTTGGTAGTAATGGCATGTAAATGATCAGTTTTCTCAAAAAATCCTACCATACTTTGGTGCCCCAGATGTTTACTACATCTGGCTTAAGGATTTAAGGGAAAACCACACTAGAGAGGATCTGAGCTGCAAGCAAAGAGAGCTGAAACTTCTTCCTGTATTTCTGACCCTGTATGTTGGGGAGACTTTTTCCTATGCTTGAAATGTCTTTCTTATCTAAAGCCATCAGGCCTTCCTCCTTTCCTTCTTCAATAATTTCCTTCCTGAGGGCTTTTTTCAGTTGTAAGATCTATGGACAGTACTCCATCCTCGGCAGCAACTTGTTACATGCTTAAAATACCATGTACCTCTCAATTTGTATGTATCGCGAACAGTTGTGTTTGTATTGTGTTTGTTTTTTAACATCCAAACCACTTTATAAATTTTCTTTAGGAAGTTTTGTTTATGTGCTTTTTTTTAGGTCTCTGTTGATGTCTATAAACTAGTAGAAAGCAAGAAAACACAATTTTAATCTGTTTTATGCTCTTAGTAGGTAAATTCTAATAAGATGGACACACATAAGTGTTATTCCAGTGTGATTTTTGTGATGGTGGTATAAATGAAGATTATGTTTCAATAACCTGATTTTTTTTTTTTTTTTTTTGAGACAGGGTCTCACTCTGTTGCCCAGGCTGGAGTACAGTGGTGCCATCATGGCTCACTGCAACTTCAACTTCCCCGGGCTCAGGTGATCCTCCTGCTTCAGCCTCTTGAGTAGCTGAGGTGCCACCACACTGGCTAATTTTTTGTATTTTTTGTAGAGACAAGGTTTTGCCATGTTGCCTAGGCTGGTCTCAAACTCCTGGCCTCAAGCAATCCTCCTGTCTCAGCCTCCCAAGGTGCTAGGATTACAGGCATGAACCACCATGCCCACCCAATAGCCTGATTTCTTATTGACTCTATTAAAGCAGTTCATGTCAGGCAAGTCTTCTCATTCTGTAATTACTGATTTTTTTCTTGCTCTACTCATAGTGTAGAGTGATGCGAGACCTCAAAGGAGTTCATGGGAACATGAAGGGTCAGTCCCTGGGCTACGCCTTTGCAGAGTTCCAAGAGCACGAGCATGCCCTGAAAGCCCTCCGCCTCATCAACAACAATCCAGAAATCTTTGGGCCTCTGAAGGTAGGCCTTGTCCTCTGGGGAGACTTGTTCCCTTAGGACCACTTGCAGGAAACCAGCCTTCTCCTTTATGCCTAGTGTCCTCTGACATTTGAGGGGTGGGAAACAGTGGCAAGTGGACAAAAAAAAAAGGTGGGTTGGGGGAGGATGTGTGAAGGGGAAAAACTCAGCTCATTGCATGCACAGATTAAGAAGTCTAATGAATGGCATTCTGTCTCCCTCTGACAGAGACCAATAGTGGAGTTCTCTTTAGAAGATCGAAGAAAACTTAAAATGAAGGAATTAAGGATCCAGCGCAGCTTGGTACAGAAATTAAATGGTCCATATTTTTAAGGACATAAACTCTTCTATTTTGTTCAATTTGTGCTTCTGCTCTCTTAGGGTAGTTCTCCCCTCAGTTAGGTTTTTTTGCTCCCAGTTCCCTTTACTCCCAGTTCCCTAAGCCTCTCCAGGCCATCTTCTTATCTGCTGGCCCATGTCTGATAGCTCTACAGCAGAAGGGAAAGGAAGGAGAGACGAAGCAGACCAATGTTATTTCCAGTCAGCCGTTTTTTACAGTGTTTGGTGATAGTACGTGCCAAAATTAATGGTTGAGGTTAAGGTTTCCCATTACCTGTAGATTTCAGTTATCTCTTCCATATTTTCTTTTATTAGTTGGCTCCAGAAGTGTGAAGCCTGATAGTTTTAGTACTGTTTTTAATCTGGTGTGGTATAGAAGGTGGAGCAGGGACTTTAGGAATACCTGTACTCATGCTCATACTCTGGCTCTGCCCTTTTTGCTGCATGTTCCTTGGCAGTTATTACCACTCTGAACTTCAGTTTGTAAAATGGCGGGGACAACATCTGCCTCACTTGATTGTTGAGGACTAAATGAGATAATACATGTCCATCGTCTAGCATACTGCATGGTCAGCACGCAGTCAGTACTCATTCTCTTACCCATCTTCCCCCAGGACATACAGGGCCAGATTATTCTTGACTCTGTCATTTTTAGAGCTCTCATTGATATTGCACAGCAAAGTTCGCTTGCATATACAGCAAACATTTGTAGTCTTTGTGGTGTATACCAAGAGGATTACCAACAGACGAGCCATTCTGGTGGTTAATGCAATGGCCCTAGGTTGGAAAATCTGGGATCTGGTTATTGTTCAAGGCAACTTTGTTCCCCAGATAATAGAATTGTTTATTACGGTTAGCCATTGTTTCAGAGGTGATTCTGAAGCTACCAGTTTTGTTTGTTTTTCTGTTTGAGATGGAGTCTTGCTGTGTCGCTCAGGTTGGAGTGCAGTGGCACAATCTCAGTTCACTGCAACCTCCGCCTTCTGGGTTCAAGCGATTCTCTTGCCTCAGCCTCCTGAGTAGCTGGGACTACAGGTGCACACCACCATGCCCGGCTAATTTTTGTATTTTTTTAGTAGAGACAGGGTTTCACCATGTTGGCCAGGCTGGTCTCGAACTCCTGACCTCAAGTGATCCACCTGCCTCAGCCTCCCAAAGTGCTGGGATTACAGGCGTGAGTCACTGAGCCCAGCCTTGTTTGTTTTTTAACATCCAAATTACTTTATTTGTTGCCTGGATTTATATTCATACTGTTCTTTCTGTGTAAAAATGCCTCTACTCACTTTGCATATGCAGATCAAATGATCTCTTTCAAGTTGCATGCCTCCACCTCTCTCAAAAGATATAAGGCCCTCTTTACTTGAT
The DNA here is from genome assembly GCF_029281585.2 of Gorilla gorilla gorilla. Lineage (NCBI taxonomy): Eukaryota > Metazoa > Chordata > Mammalia > Primates > Hominidae > Gorilla > Gorilla gorilla. Next base: position 137,390,495 of record NC_073230.2, on the reverse strand, counting down.
TTTCATGAACTTCCTTAAGCTATGTAGTTTTTTTTACTTTGGTTTATTTGTGTATGCATCTCTTATCTCCACCTGGCTGTGAGTCCTGAAGGGTAGACACTATTTTTTTGTATCCTGGAAACAGACTGGCACACACTAGGCATATAATAAATGTTCATTGTATCATTGTACCTATCTAGATTTCTAAGGTGAAAGGGAAGAACAACACACACTTATCATTACATTAATTTCACTTGAATCTTCTGTTTCTTCCACTTCAGTGCAAACACTTCTATAACTTCCTTGATGCCTTCCTTCCCACAGCATCTTTTCCTTGTTGTCTTCACTTCATTTATTCCATTCCTGATGTTCTTCCTTTCTTGAAAACGATCTCAGTTTCTGACCTATGTCATTTTTCTTCTCTCTGAAGAGATTTATTTCGTATTTCTTGCAGACAGGTCTACTGGCAACAAATTCCCTCCATTTTCTTTTGTCTGAGTAAGTCTTTTCCTTCACTTTTGAAGGATAAGTTTATCGGATACAGGATTGTAGGTTGGTGATTTTTTTTCTTCTAAAAATTTAAATATTAAATATCTCACTTCACTCCCTTCTTGCTTACATGGTTTCTGAAGAGAAGTCTTGGAAATCTCTCTCAATCTACTCTGGTTTGGTAGGGTGCCTATTAAAAACAAAAGAGAGAGAGATTTGATGTAATCTCATCCTTGTTCCCCTATAGGTAAAATTTTCCTCCTGTCTGGCTTCTTTCAAGATTTTATCTTTGATTTTCTGCAGTTTGTCTATGATATGACTAGTTGTAAATTGTTTAGTATTTATCTTATTTGGTCTTCTCTGAGTTCCTAGATCTGTGGTTTAGTGACTGTCATTAGTTTTGAAAAATTCTCAGCCCTTATTACTTCATTATCTTTTCTGTTGCTTGCTTTCTTCTTGTATTCTCCTTCTACATAGGTTACACCTTTGATAATTGTCCCACCTACTGACTTTTGAATTTTGGGCATGCACTCTTCCTTATTTCTGTGTTATGGGAAGGGGAATGGTTATTTTGTGGCCCCCACCCAGTAACCATCTGTTACTGTGGCAGGGCTTGTGAACTACATGTATTCACTTTCCTCTAGTCTCCAATTGTGTGGGGGAGGAATTCCTCTTCTTTCATGTAGCTCACATAAAGCTCATCTTCTGCTGAGTATTTGCAGCAAACAAAGCTCATCCAGAAACCAGATGGCATTTTCTTGTTTTATGCAGCAAAAAATGAGATCCAAGCCTGCAACTGGTGAGCCTCAGAAGGGGCAACCAGAGCCTGCAAAAGACCAGCAACAGAAGGCAGCTCAACACCACACAGAGGAACAAAGCAAGGTGCCCCCAGAGCAGAAGAGAAAGGTGGGCTCTACCTCATGGACCGGGTTCCAGACCAAGGCTGAAGTGGAGCAGGTGGAGCTGCCTGATGGAAAGAAGAGAAGAAAGGTCCTGGCACTCCCCTCACACCGAGGCCCCAAAATCAGGTGAGATGCAGGAGGGCAGAAGCATTGAACAGTGGGTGAGTTCTAAGCGGGTTCGTTTTTGCTGAGTTATTTTCTCTTTGTGGCATTTGTTTGGTTGAAAAGGATGCTTGGTGCTATGTATTCCCACACACGGGGTTAACACGCGAGTCTTCAACACCATCAGAGATGTCACTCTTAGATCAATGGCAGAGGGGCCTCCTAGGGCAGGCTTTTGTGCCCCTTTTCTCCTCTTGAAGAGCTTCCTCTTGTCCAGATGGCCATCTCTGCCAGCTGAGACCACATACTTGAGGTTCAGTTGTAGTTTCTGTTTGGGACAGCAGATTAGTGCTCTACAGAAATAAATCTTTACAAAATATTTGTTAAATAAATGAAGGTTTTTGAGATATCCATGGGGTTTTATTTATTTATTTATTTTATTTTTAGAGACATTGTATTATTATTCAGTTCTTCCACTGCTATAAAGAAATACCTGAGACTGGGTAATTTATAAAGAAAAGAGGCTTGGCCGGGCGCGGTGGCTCACGCTTGTAATCCCAGCACTTTGGGAGGCCGAGGCGGATGGATCACAAGGTCAGGAGATCGAGACCATCCTGGTTAACATGGTGAAACCCTGTCTCTACTAAAAATACAAAAAATTAGCCGGGTGCGGTGGCGGGCGCCTGTAGTCCCAGCTACTGGGGAGGCTGAGGCAGGAGAATGGCGTGAACCTGGGAGGCGGAGCTTGCAGTGAGCCGAGATCGCGCCACTGCACTCTGGCCTGGGCGAAAGAACGAGACTCCGTCTCAAAAAAAAAAAAAAGAAAAGAGGCTTAATTGGCTCATGGTTCCACAGGCTGTACAGGAAGCATGACAGCAGTTGCTCATCTTCTAGGGAGGCCTCAGGAAACTTAATCATAGTGGAAGGTGAAGTGGGAGCTGGCACATCACATGGCCAGGAGCAGGGGGGAGTGTTTTAAACAACCAGATCTTGTGGTAACTCATTCACTGTCACGAGAACAGCACTGAAGAGATGGTGCTAAACCATTCATGAAGGAGTCATCCCCATGATCCAGTCACCTCCCACCAGGCCCAGCCTTCAACATTGGGGATTACAATTCAACATGAGATTTGGGCAAGGACACAGATCCAAACCATGTCACAGGGTCTTGCTCTGTTGCCCAGGCTAGAGTGCAGTGGCATGATCATAGCGCACTGTAACCTCAACTCCTGGACTCAATCCACCTTCCTCAGCCTCCTGAGTAGCTGGGACTTTTTAAGTTCGTTTTAGTAGAGACAGGGGATTGCTATGTTGCATAGGCTGGTCTCAAACTCCTGGCATCAAGCAGTCCTAAGTATACAAATGTTGAGCTTTCAGAGGGTCTGTTGCAGTATCCCTTTTTAGAATGACTTCACTTATCATGGGCTTGGGAAGGGCCAGTGTACAAAGAGAACCTAGGGGTGTCAAATTAGAAGAAGGACTCAAGGTGACACTCGGCCATGTTATTTCAGGTTGCGGGACAAAGGCAAAGTGAAGCCCGTCCATCCCAAAAAGCCAAAGCCGCAGATAAACCAGTGGAAGCAGGAGAAGCAGCAATTATCGTCCGAGCAGGTGAGTTCTGCAGGACATACAGCTTTGGTATGGCATGGTTCTGCCAGGTCGTAGCCATGTTTGTACCTTGGTTAGTTGAGCAAAAAAGAAAAAAAGAAGGACTTCTGTGTAGGACGGTAGCTTTTTAGAGAATGTTGAGCTATACAATCATAAAAATGGAGAGAAAAAAGTAAAATGAACCTCCATGTATCTGTTCCTGTGTTTCAGCAGTCTCCTTGTTTTACATATTCCCCATAACATGCTTTCCCCACTAGAGTATATTAAAGCAAAGCCCATTTCACATGTAAATGTGTCTCATATGAAAATGAAACATATTGCTCAGAAAAACCTCAGAGTGCATCTCTAACTGATCAGGCCTTAAACACACACACCTTATGCCATTATAATATCTAATGAAACTAATAAGCCCTTTATCATCTACTACACAAATGATATATTAAATCCATATTAAAATTTGCCAAATTGCCTGAAAAAAATTTTTTTATACTTGGTTAATGTGAGTCGGGATCCAAAGTCCACACATTATACTTGGGTTTTTAATTTCTTAAATCATTTTTTTCTTCTCTAATATCCATTCTCCCTTACCACCCTTTTTTCCATGCTATTCATTTTTGGAGAAACCAGGTCATTTGTGTTACATTTTTAATTTAGCCATTTGCTTCTTTGTGGTGTCATTTAACTTGTCTCTGTGACACCCCCATATTGCCTGTCATCTGGTAGTTAGTTCGGTCTGGTAGCTTGATCAAGTTCAGTTTTCTTTTTTTTTAGTTTTTTTGAGATGGAGTTTTGCTCTTGTTGCCTAGGCTGGAGTGCAATGGCGCAATCTCGGCTCACTGCAACCTCTGCCTCCTGGAGTAGCCTCCCGAGTAGCTGGGATTACAGGCATGCGCCACCATGCTCAGCTAATTTTGTATTTTTAGTAGAGACGGGGTTTCACCATGTTGACCAGGCTGGCCTTGAACTCTTGACCTCAGGTGATTCGCCTGCCTCGGCCTCCCAAAGTGCTGGGATTACAGGCGTAAGCCACCGTGCTTGGCCTCAAGTTCAGTTTTCTTGAAGAGAGTATTTCATAGGTGGTGTGTGTGTTTCCTAATATCACCTGAGGCACATACTACCTGGTTGCCCATTTTTAGTGATTCTGAGATTGATCAGTAGATTTGAGGATTATCTGCCTTATCCCTCCATTGATGAAGTTCCCAATTAGCCTTTCATGTAATGGCCTTAGCAATTATTGATGAGTGTTACCAGATCCATTATTTCATTATGGGTTACAGAATGCTGATTATTTAAACTTCTATCTTTTTGCATTTTTAATTAGAACTCTAGAAAGAAAAATCTTCCTTTGTCAATTATTTGGTTACCACAAAATATCATTTATGTAGGAAAGACAGGATAAATGCTTGATTTTTTTTTTTTTCTCTCTCTATTAGTTTTCAGAGTAATGAGCTGTTGCCATACTGGCTCATTTTAGTATTATGAAATCCTGAGTTTTCATATGCTTGATGTGTTTCAAATACTGTCATTATTCTTACTCTGTGTAAGGCTGGCAGAAGCCCCTGCAGGTTGGCTTCTGAGTCTTTCTGATGTGGCCTATTTGTCTGGTAGTATCCTTGCTTTCTAGTGCAGGATGTCCCAGGCTCAGCTCAGGTACCTCTTCCCCAGTCCTGACATAAGCCATTTTCCCAAGGAGCCTTAGTTCCTTTTAGTAGAAAACGGTGGTCCTACATTCTTGAACACTTGAAGTCAAGCTTGCTTCTCCCCTTCCCTAGTCTCTTTCCTTTAAGGGTAAAAGCAGCATTAGCTTCCCATCCTACTCAAGAAATCTGTGTCTGGGAAGTTTCTGACCTATACCATACTATATTATAGAGATCTCTGAAATCCCATGAGCAGTGTTCTTGGGGAGGGAACGGGCAAGCAAGAATGGCCGGACTCTGTGCTGGCTCATCTGCTTTGAGGCTAAAGTGAGCCTTTGGGAGCTAGAGTAAGAGAGGCCCCTGAGCCCCCAGCAGACAGGGAGGTTAGTCAGGCCCTGCTCCCTGTGCACTCACTCTTGGTCTAATTTCTTACCAGTGGATGATTTTGTTTGAGCCTTTCTCTCTAAGAGTCTCTCTCTAGAAACCTACCCCTTTCTGGTAGATATGATCTCTGTCCCACTTACTTTCTCTCTTGGGTGGCCTGAGGGTAAGGTGATATATAGTCTTTGAAATCGATTATATTATGTTTCTAATCCTTTCATTTGTAGGTATCTAGGAAAAAAGCTAAGGGAAATAAGACGGAAACCCGCTTCAACCAGCTGGTCGAACAATATAAGCAGAAATTATTGGGACCTTCTAAAGGAGCACCTCTTGCAAAGAGGAGCAAATGGTTTGATAGTTGATGATGCCAGCAGGCTGGGTAAGAAGCTGGGTTGTGTACTTTCTGGTGACACTCCTGGGCTCCTCCCCATCCCCCGTGTCTCTCACTGAGGGAAAGAAAATCCCCGGGGGGCACTGCCACTGTGCTCGGAGGTGCCCTGGACTGTGTACATCTGAACTTTGGTCCATCCTTTGATGTGTGGTTCGTTAGCCACAGAGAGAAATATCTGAAAGTCAACATGATGCTTCTTGCATATTATCCAGATTATTGTGTGAAGTTGTGTCTATAATTATTACCAATTTTTATTCTTTATTTCTCAAATGGAAACACCTGAAAAAGCATTCTGGAGTGCTGAATTTTTAAGATGTATATTTTGTTAAGCATATTCTCTAAATGAGATATTGTGTGGCTTTTTAGTAACAATGTCATTTCTAATATGTGTGACTCCTTTATTATGTATGAACATTCTTTGACATTCCTAATTCAGCTCTGTAGTCTTACACACTGCAGGAACCGACTAAGCGAGAGCAGAGAGAAATGCTTTCTAACCTAATCACTGCAGGCGGAGACACTTGGAAAAGAATGGGGGGAGGTGGGGCCTGACAGAGAGCAGCACTTATGTGTTTGTCAGATGAGGGGATATCCAGTTGAATTGGCCTGCAGTGGCCTAAAGACACTAGCCTGGTTAGCGATGACCTGCATTTCTCTCATAGAGCACCTCCTTTTTCATCGTACCCACTAGCTCTCTAAGTCCTCCTTAATGAGGACACTTGATCCTCATTAAGTCTGCCCCTTAAGATGGCTTCACACCTACTGAAAAACTCCAGGGGTTTGACATCTCACTTTGATTGAAATCTTGTCTTCCTATAACATTTGATTCCCTGGGCTCTTCAGCCCTGTCACCTCTGCTTGTCTTTATCCACTCTCTTCTTCATTCACTTTTGGCTACACAGGCCTTCCTTCCATCTCTTGACTCTTGACCACCTCAGAGCCTTTGTGTCTGTTCCCTTTGCCTGTAGAGTTTTTCCCTTGCATCTTTTACTTGTCACTCAGATCTCCACTAGTTGTCGCCTCCTCCTGGAGCTCTTCCCAGACTATCTAAAGTAGGGCTTTTCTTCCCCTCCCCTCTATCTTGCCCCCTTACTGAAATCTGCTTCCCTGTTTCTTCTTTTTTTTTTTTTTTGAGACGGAGTCTCGCTTTGTCGCCCAGGCTGGAGTGCAATGGCGCTGTCTCAGCTCATTGCAACCTCCACCTCCCAGGTTCAAGCGGCTTTCCCGCCTCACCCTCCCAAGTAGCTGGGACTACAGGTGCACGCCACCATTCTTGGCTAAATTTTGTATTTTTAGTAGAGATGGGGTTTCACCATGTTGACTAGGCTGGTCTTGAACTCCTGGCCTCAGGTGATCCGCCCACCTCGACCTCCCAAAGTCCTGGTATTACAGGTGTGAGCCACCACGCCTGGCCTGCTTCCCTGTTTCTTTCTAGCACTAATCTCTATCTGAAATCATTTGTCTCTTTCTAGCACTAATCTCTATCTGAAATCATTTGTCTCTTTCTAGCACTAATCTCTATCTGAAATTGTTTGTCTCTCCAGTTAGAATGTATGCTTTGTGAGAGGGACTTTATCCCTCTTGTTCACTCCTGTAGACACAGCACCTAGTACTGACCCAGGCACGTAGTAAGTATTGAATAAATATTTGTTGAATGAAAAAAATAAGGTAGGAAAGGAAGAAACAGTATTCAGTAGGCAAGAGAAAAAGTTGAGAACGTGGCCCAAAATTCTTGATTGCTTAGTCTAGTTGAGTGTTACAAATAATGCTTTGACAGAACCATTGCTGAGCTAGAGATATGGTTATATCTTTTTTTTTTTTTTTTTTTTTTTTTTTTTTTTTTTTGAGACAGTCTTGCTCTGTTGCCCAGGCTGGAGTGCAATGGCATGATCTTGGGTCACTGCAACCTCTGCCTCCTGGGTTCAAGTGATTCTCCTGCCTCAGCCTCCCGAGTAGCTGGGATTACAGGTGCCGCCACCACGCCCGGCTAATTTTTGTATTTTTAGTAGAGACGGGTTTTCACCATGTTGGCCAGGCTGATCTCAAACTCCTGACTTTGTGATCTGCCCACCTCAGCCTCCTGAAGTGCTGGGATTACAGGCATGAGCCACTGCACCTGGTTGAGACATGGTTATTTCATCGCAATATCTTGGGGAACCCATGAATGCTCTGAAATGCCTTTGGTTTAGAAATGGATGAAGGAGAGGCCATGAAAATATTTTAGACCTTTTGGAGAGATCGAAAGGACAGGTGATTTATCTCCAAGTTCACCTCGAGACATGACTTGGGCTGTCAAACGTTCTTACGGTAGCCTGGCAACATGTCTTTCTCAGCCTGGTCTGTACAGTGTGGAGGAAGTAAGGGACTTTATTAAGAGTGTCACAATAGCTATAACCTGCCAGTCAGTTGATCTGTTTTTCCTTGGCCACCTCTCCGTCTGCTCACCACTCTTTTTTCCCTAGTACACGAATATCTTTAACATTCAAAAATATATCTTAACACTTAGGATAGATCAAAATTGGTGTTCATTCAGATAACATTGTCAGATTCTCTTAGATCCAAATATTTCTTTTAACAACTTAACAGTATGTTAAAACCTCATTCACTTGCTTGGAGAGCTGTTGTACAGTTCTTTAAAGAGTTCTTTATATGAGGTTGAATCTTCCCTTTCTTAATAGTCAAATTCTATATATGGTGTCTTCCTTTGGAACACCTTACCATGGGCTATTTGGTCAGCTCCATTGACTTCTTGCCTTGGGAATTTTAGTGCAGTGAGAGTTGTGCTCACTTCTCCTTCACTTCAGGGCCTGATGTGTCAGGAAATGGAGTTTTCTGAATTAACATGAAAGTTGAGTAACAGATTGCTTGGTTAAAAAACAACAGGTGGGGCACAGAGTCTCATACCTATGATTGCAGCACTTCGGGAGGTGGGAGGATTGCTTGAGGTCAGGAGTTTGAGACCGACCTGGCCAACATAGTGAGACCCCCATCTCTATTATTTTGAAAAACAACAGCAAATTTTTTGTTAACATCCAAGACAAGGCCACCAGTCAAAACTATCAAGTTTTAGTAGTATTTTCCTGCTTGATTACATAATAGCCTGGCTTAGAGATACAACCTTTAAATAAGGAATCTTAAGATGATGTGCAGCTGTTCTTTGCCTTATTTGTTTGTTTGTTGGTTAGTTTGTAGTTTCTAAGAATCTGCTCTGTTCAGCTGTACAGTTCCTTCTTCTGGAGTTAACCTGTGGCAAGGATTATGTTTCACCTGTCACAAAAATGAGATCTGTGCCTTCCTCTATTATAAAGTTAGGGCATGTGATTCATTCTTTGAAATACTTCAAAATGTACCTTGGTATGTTTTTGTCTTGAAAAGAGGTTTTCTAGCTAGAAATTCGGGGCCCAGAAGGTCAAGGCTCCAGAGATCCCCTTCTCATCATCCTTCAGTTGTCTGAGGAGACAGAGGATCACATGTGTCACAGTGAGTGCTGATTCCCCAGAATCTGCAGTCTTAAGCTCTCCCGCTGACCCACACAGCCAGTTCTCTGTTTCATATTCATGTGACCCACTGTGAAATGACAGGCAGCTGCCAATTCTGTCATATAAGAAGCAGCTCTGCCCATGCAACTTTGAAAGTTCCTGCACTTCTCCATAGACTGCTCCTTCATGGAAATAAACACATCATCACACTGTGGGTGCCTAAGCTAAATTTGTTTGCAGTTTGATGATGCCCAACTCCTTTTCAACTCAGCCTTAATTGGCACTTTAAGGGCCAGGATGAGGTTTCTCTCAGGCCAAGTCGAGATTTCCAGATTTCCTTTTGTCCAAGGCTGACCAGTTTAGAAGTTATTCACATCCTTGTTTTAGTTCTTTCCTTCTTGTCCTGGTACCTCTTCCTTTCCAGGATTATTTGCAGAGTCTGTGATGGCTTACTTGGTGACCAGACATGGGGTGAGCTACTGGTATAGTCTGCTTACTTTGGCATCTATTCTGAACTGGTCATTGGCTGTACATGAGTTTTTGTGCTGGTAAAGGAATATACTGGGAAGATTGGAAGGCACAGACTGGGAACTAATTCTGAGAAGAGAACTGCTGAGTCACTGAAAGACCTTTTGGACCACCCCCAAATGGAGCATCTTGATAGATGGCAAATCCAGTGTTTCTTAAACTTGTCCATGCTGCCCAGAGCCCACTGCCTTTTATCAGATGTGAGACTTCACTGCCACAGTGTCATCCCACAGTCTCCTTCCCTGGACATTTGATAAAGGGAAAATCATTTCTTGTCCTTCAAGGCAGGGACTATTATTTTTTCACTTTTCCACATACCCCACAACACCTAACATTGATTTACTCGTAGTAGGAGTTTCGTACTGTTGAACTCTCTAAAGGCCATTTGTTCCAGGGCCTAGCTGGGCTTGTGAAGGACAACAGAGTCATTTCCTAAGGACCCCAAAAGACAGCATGAAGGAAAAAATAATAATAAACTGCTGTTCACAGTGCCTTGAGTGTACCACCTATGTACTTTCTGCTATGCCTTGTCCATTCCAATCTGGACAGTCTCTGTGCCCCTCCTTTCCACTCAAGTGCTATCCAGCACTCAAGTTCTGGCTCAAGGCCCAACATCTCCCTGGGGACCTCAGCCATCCCAGGGCATTGTGACCCCTTCCTCTAAGTCCCCAGCACACTCGCTGATTGGTACCCTCTCATTCGACAAAGCATATGCCATTGTGGCTTACTTGTCATTTCTTTAGGTCTTGCCTTCCCAAGTAGATCATGAGCCACTTATAAGAACTAGCTCCCATAGTCCCAGCCCCCAGGCCTGGTACATGGCAATGCTTAGTGATTGGTGATTGAGGATAATGGTGGTAAAGGATGTACCAGACAGTCATCTCCTGAAGAGATGCCGAACAACCTGTCCTTGTTTTATGTATTTTCTCTTTCTTTCTTGTCCAGTTTTATTCCTCTCATAGTAACTGCTCAAAAAATGTCAGTTCCTGTCACTCTTCCACCCCTTTTCTCCCTCTCCCCTGCACTGTGGTCTGGGCCTTGGTCCACTAGCAACTCCCCTTAGGTGTTGCTTAATCTGCCTCATGGCCAAAGCCAATCCCATTCCTGTCCCCCTGCTACCCAAGGGACTCCCAGTCTGTATGCACAAGGCGGGATGGTGAAGTCTGGATGTGCAAGAAACCCAGCTGTAAGAAACAGGTTCCCTCGGCTTGGCATGGTGGCTCATGCCTGTAATCCCAGCACTTTGAGAGGTCAAAGTGGGAGAATCACTTGAGCCCAGGAGTTCAAGACTAGCCTGGGCAACATAGCAAGATCCCACCTCTACAAAAAAAGAAAAAATTCAGAGTCTCAAATGTCCCTTCATCTCCTTACTCTCGACCTGTCTCCCTAGTTCTCTGCCGCCTTTTCCTCTCCCCTGGATCTGACACTCAATTGTCTGCACGCACTTTTCAACTGAAGGAGACTCCAATGCCATCCTTCTGATGAAATTTTTGCTTTGGATACTACTGCAGAAAAAATGCTATCTTGTATTCTGGTCCATGGTGGGGAAGACCCTGTCGTAGAACCTGGCACCTCAAGTGGAGGGAGGGGCCAGAACATTGTTCTTATGCTATTTACAGTGAGACAACAGGATTGATGCAGAACTTTTTTTTTTTTTTTTTTTTTTTTTTGAGACAGAGTTTCATTCTTGTTGCCCAGGGCTGGAGTGCAGTGGCGTGATCTCAGCTCACTGCAACCTCCACCCCCCAGGTTCAAGCAATTCTGCTTCCTCAGCCTCCGGAGTAGCTGGGATTACAGGCGTGCGCCACCACGCCCAGCTAATTTTTGTATTTTTAGTAGAGACGGGGTTTCACCAGTGTTGGCCAGGCTGGTCTCGAACTCCTGACCTCAGGTGATCCACCCACCTCGGCCTCCCAAAGTGCTGGGATTACAGGCATGAACCACCGTGCCCGGCCGTGATGTGCAACTTTCTAATAACATACTTCTGAAAGTGCTCTGACATACATCCCTCCTCTGGTACCACAGTGGCCATCAGTTGCCAGAGAACATGAAATTATCCAGCCCTCAGCTCTGCAGCAGGATTCTGAGGAGTAAAGCAGGCCTGTAAAGTACTCTAAAGTACTTCAGAGAGGTAATGCCACAAAGCGAAGAACACCTCTTGGAGGCAGAGCCCCTCAGCCCTATCCAGGCCAGCAGTGTCCACTTGAAATCTGAAAGCAGCCTCCCTCACCAAACCAGCAAGATGGAAAACCTCCCTGGGTTGGCAAGTGGCCCTGGGAAGCACATGCCCCATCTCTGTCAGGATAGCAGTGGAGAGGTATCGTGCCAGTGCCAGCTCCACCCACCCAGATGGTACTCAAGACTCCAAGCCTGTCAATGGGATGGAAACTTTCTGGCATTTTCTGTCAGAAGGTTGAGTTAGCACTGAACCATCTCATGTGTCTTTTCACTGAGTAACAGCCCATATCCATTCCATGAAATGAGTGACTGCTTTGCTGAATCAGATAGTAACAAACATTTATTTGTAGTCTGGTTGTGTCATATCATGGTTGAATTGCAAACAGGTTGGATACAAGAGTCAGCAAAAATCAACGAAAGCATTCTGTAAAAAACTTTTCTAGAATTACAATAAATGGCATTGTATATTTTATTATTTATAAATTATGTGCTGCACATCATTTTTATCAATGAAATTTATAATAAATTTCTGTACATATATACATTTTTATCCCAGAGAGCCAGTTGTTAAGCATTTACCAGCAATAAATGCTTTTTGTTTCCTGCTTACACAGGTTCTGGGAGTGGCCAGCCCACTCTTTGGGATGTCCCCACTTCCTTTTTTAGTTGTCCAAGTAGTGTTCTGCCCAGCCTTCCAGACTCTCTTTCTTATCCTTCCCTCGAAACTATTCTGTTCCTTATGCTTAAATACTTTCCAGTTGTGGGAGCTTTGCTATAGGCCCTTGGCCTTTCATGGGTAGCTTCTGATACGTGCATGGGTGTTAATAGAGGAAGTTGACCCCGCCTGGTAAGAATAATGACCTATGGAGACCTGGCCCTTTGTCTTATGGCTTCTCAAAGTGACAGCTGTTATGGGAAGTTCAGGCATCTTGACGTGGAAAATACATTGTTCATTTTCTTTTAATTTTTTTTCCCCTAACCACTATACCAACAGGGATGGAAAGATACTTTTAGTTGGAAGGAATTTGGAGCCCTTAAACGACACCTGGAGCAGCTGCCTGTGGGTGGGGCTTTGCACAGTCTCATCCTGGCAAGGGAGGACCAGCCAAGGACCAGTTTTGCAGAATTGTCATCATGAGGCCCTGGTTGTGTGCTGGGCTGGGTCATTGCCCCTTTCCAGGAGGCCAGGCCAAGCAGGGCTGCCTGGCTTAGGCTTTTGCATCTTCAGCATCCTTTCACGTCTCTTATCTCAGGTGACCTTCACAGCAAGCCTGGTGAAGGTTATTGAGAAGCAGATGTCACCACCTAGTCTTAGAGCTGATGAAAGCAGGATGTGGGGAAGTCCAGACCCTCTCCTGAAACCCCTTGGCCACCTGAGCTAGTACCAGAGCAAGGTCCCACTTGGCCGTGAGTGCTGTCTCTAGGGCCTATTTCAGGAACTGTCTCATATATAAGAACAGAACACTTTTTGCCAGCTATACCAAATGTTTTTGGGATTAAAAAAGTAGTTTCTCTTTTCCAAATTAGGTGGTAAGAAAAGGAAGGGCATTTTCATTCTCACATTCTTTGAATGTTGAAACGTTTTAAAAACTTCCAGCTGGGCTTGGTGGCTCATACCTGTAACCCCAGCACTATGGGAGGCTGAGATGGGAGGATCCCTTGAGGCCAGGAGTTCAGGACCAGCCTGGGCAACATAGTAAAACTGCTCAAAATTAAAAAATTAGCCTTGTGTGGTGGTGTGCACTGTAGTCCCAGCTGCTCGGGAGGCTGGGGCAGGAGGATTGCTTGAGCCCAGGAGTTTGAGGCTGCAGTGAGCTATGGTTGTACCACTGTACTCCAACCTGGGCAACAGAGTGATACCCTGTCTAAAAAAATAATAAAAATAAAAAAGGATTAAACCCTTTACTTGACCAGCTTCTTTTCCCACTACCCCAGGACTAACTAATCATTACATATTTTTGTAGTTGTTTTTTCTTTCTTTCTCTCTCCTGATCTACCACAAGCCAAATGTACTCATATTACATACTAATAGGTGAAAAAAGATAGTTTGAGGAGTGAATACATTTATTTTGTGATTTCCTAGGCAGTAGCTAGGACTCCCTTAGAGGTTGCTAATAGGGAAAGGGTGCGCTGGCTCTACTCAGTTTTATAACTGCTTTTCCCCGAATTCTGCAGACATCTTCATTCCCCTGGAGGTCAGATAATGGCTATTTATTTTCCATAGCCATGAAAATCTCTGGGGAGAGCTGTGGCAATTTGACGAGAGCTATTAAAGGGACATTAGGATTGAAGTGGCTGCTCAGGCAGTCACATACCCTCGATCCTCATCTGCAGGGACAGCTGCCAGAACGAATGAGCCCAGCTCTCCTGCCCGCAGCCAGCTGCGTGTGGGTGCAACTGGCGACCAGCCACTGGAGTGAGTCCCAGGGAAGGGGACGGGTTCTTAGAATCACTATTTGTCTCTGCTCTCTCCCTCTCTGCAATAGGACGGGCACTCTAAACTCACATAATGGTTAATAACAACAGCTAACAATTACTGAGCACCTACTATGTGTCAGGCATGTGCTGAGGATGATCGCATCAAGTAAAATGCCTGTCTCTGGCCCAGAGGCCCAGAAGAAGAGAAAGAAGGGAAATCTGTAGGAGGCAAGCAGTCCCTCACCCCTCTGCTTGCAGACCTTTGGTGACAGGACACTCCCTGTTTGCTCCAAGCACCTCTTGCATTTTCAGAGCTTGGGACACACATTCAGGGACTTGCACTTCGATAGAGTGCCTCAGGACCCCTCGTCGGAGCCATGGAAAGTCAGTTTCTGGGCCCATCCTTCCTGTGGGGGTGTCTTTCCTTCTCTTGGCCACCCCCTAGGAATCCCTAGTAGAGAGCAGGCACTTAATAGCCAGTGCAGTGAGAGTGGTCTGTGATGTCTGGGCCAGGGCAAGGCCCGCCAAGTGGGCTCCCAGGTGCCTGCCACAGAGCCTCTGGGGTTTGAGGCCCTCAGTGACCCTTAGGCAATAGCTGGGTCTTAATGAGGGATCATGTCCTTTCCTGGGTAGTCGGGGGTAGAGGGGTGTGAACTGATCTGAGCTACTCTAGGAAGGCTAGAGACAAAAGCAGGAACGAAGAGAAAGGCTGAGGCTCCTTCCAAGAGACTCCAAGTCCTGAGGGCAAGAAGCGGAGAGCCTTGTGCCAGGCCAGGTGTTGCCCCTGTCAGTGCTGACGGACAGGCAAGAGAGGCTGCTGATGCTGCAGCCCTGTGAAGCTGAGACTCACCCTTTGCCCACTTTCACAGCCATCTCCCTAGGAGGCTGTGGTGACACAGGTAAAAGCCAAAGGACAGAGGATGACCCTGGACAAATCACTCAGACCCTCCAGTCCTCTTTGCTCATTTATAAAATAGAGGCAAAAAGCCCCCTAGTAGTAAATGAAATAGCCACTGTAAAAGAGCACGGGAGATAGGGTCTGTGATGTTTTTTGTCCCCAGTGTCCTGAGTGAATTCACAGGAAAGGGGAGAAAGACTGGTTGCCCACTTCCAGGGTGATTGGCTAATTTCCACTTCTTTCCTGTTAGGGATGGGAACACACGCCAGAATCCTGGGAAGGCTGCATGTCCTCAGGTGGTGCTGGCCCCACCTCCAGCCTCTGCAGGGATACCAGGATATGAGCCAGGCTCTGCTCCCAGGGTGACCCATCCTCCTCAGTGCCCCTTCTTTCCTCACAACTGCAGGCAGAAGGAGAGTGTGTCTTGTCTCTCTGAGGAGCTGGCTATGCCATTTAAGCAGGCCCGAGGGGTGGAGCACTGTGAAGAGATGGCACCCGGGTCCCTGTTCCTCCTTTTCCAGAGCAAACACTGCTAAGGGATCATGACAGTCCCTGCATCTGGCCCAGACTGGGCCTCGGGAGGCTTTTGACATCAATCCATGCAACCACACCCAACAATTGGAGTCAGCATGGGAGGTGAGACCCACTTGCCAATTTTGCTCTCAGGGAACAGCCTTCTTTACTAAAGCATAGCACAGTATTGATAACAGTTGTTTCCAGGCATCGTAGAAAGCGTTTAGTGGGCATTAATGTCTTTGATCCTCACCACAAGGTCAGGGGTTGGATGATGTTAGCATGCTCATTGAAGGATCAGAAAAGTCAGGCTCAAGATAGCTCGCCCTTCATTCAGACAGCCAGTGTTAACTGAATATTAACTGTGCACCCGTCTGTGCCAGTGTTCCCCCAGGAGCTGCAGAGGGTCCTGAGCAGAGTGAGCTCAAGCTACTTGGGAGCTCACATTTCAGCTATCAGTGCTGATTCATCTCAAATGTTTGATCCATGCTGGGTTCTAACCCTTCCCTGCTCAGAGCCCTCAGAGTCCAGGCCAGGTAGAACCCAGAACAGAGCCTCTGGCAGGAAGGAGCTTGCATGGTCCTCAGGCTTCATGTCCAGAGATCATTCCTCCACTTTGAGCTTCTTTGTGAAAACCAATCACAAAGAGAGGAGGGGCGAAATGTGCCAAAGCCTCTGCCAGGGTTGTAGCAAGGAAACCTGGGCTTCTAGGGAAAGTTGAGAAAGGGCCTATATTAGTCAGCTAGGGCTACTGTAAGAGAGTACCACAGGCTGGGTGGCTTAAACAACAGAAATTTATCACCTTATGGTTCTGGAGGCTAGAAGTCTAAAATCAAAGTGTTGGCAAGGTTGGTTCCTTCTGAGGAATTTCTTGGCATTGCCTGGCATATAGATGCATCACTGCAGTCTCTGCCTCGTTGTCACATGGCCATCTGCTCCCTGTGTCTATAGGTCTATGTCCAAATTTCCCTCTTCTTATAAAGACACCAGTCGTATTGGCTTAGGCCCAGCCCAATGATTTCATCTTAATTTGATTACATCTCTGCTATGGTTTGAATGTGTCCCTTCCAAAATTCAGGTTATTGCCAATGTGATAGTATTGAGATGGGGGCCTTAAAGAAGTAATTAGGCCATGAGGGTGCCTCTCTCTGAAGGGAGGCTCATTGGATTGTATCAGTGTAACATAATTTACATAACCAGTTCTTTATGTGATGGAAATCCCATTCAACGGTTTCCAACCTTTGCTATTACAAACTGCTGTGAAGAGAAACATATGTCATTATACTAATCAGGTGCTGTTGTTGTTTTTATAATGCATTATCCTGGAGAGACTGCCCCTCCCAGGGCTAGCTACTTTGGGGAGAGAGTGAACAACTTGGTCGAGCGTGCCTTTCGTATGCAAACCAGTCAATCCAGAGCCCATACCCCCAGTCACCTCCTTTATCAAACTCTGACACAGCAAGCCAATATTCCCCCTGCCCTAAATCACTCCAGGGACAGGCATGGGACAACTAGGGACCATCCCTATAGCCAGGACCTGCCAAAGTTATACAGATTAGCCAATCCTAAGCCTGCTTCCCTGCCTTGCCTTGCCTTTCTGCTGGAAACTACATTAAAGGCGCTGGATCGTGCTTTTCCCTCACCCCCTCTGCTTCTTGGCTGACCCAAGTTCTTCCTGTGTGGCCCTGCAAGGCGTGACACACCTCTCCTCCTGGGAACTGCATAACAAACTCTTCTTGCAGAGATAGTTTTCTCTGTGTCTGTCATCTTACCATACCTGATGAAGACAAATATGGGTACATTTTTTTTTTTTTTTTTTTGAGAGAGAAAGGGTCTCACTCTGTCTCCCAGGCTGGAGTGCAGTGGTGTAATCACAGGTCACTGCAGCCTCGACCTCTTGGGCTCTAGTGATCCTCCCACATCAGCCTTGCAAATAGCTGAGACTACAGGCACACACCACCATGCCTAGCTAATTTTTGGTGTATTTGTTATAGAGACAGAGTTTCGCCATGTTGCCCAGGCTGGTCTCAAACTCCTGAGCTCAAGTGATCCACCCACCTTAGCCTCTCAAAGTGCTGGGATTATAAGTGTGAGCCACAGCATCCGGCCATGGGTACATTTTAAAGCAGGCGTTTTGTTCATGTGCAGCCCTTGCTCTCAGTTAAGGGGAAAATGAGTGATCCTTTGCTTGGCTCTGAAGCAGCAGTGTTTTATATGTAAAGAATATATTCTGTATATTTAAAGAAAAGCAATGGGGGGCATTTGAAAATAAATCAATTCATTTTTTTCTGATTATAAAAATAATATATGCTCAATAAAGAGAATCTGAAAAATACAGAAGTATTGGGGGAACCCACCCCCAATATTTCAACATAGGTTCTTTCTATTTTCCGTAAGTGTCGGCCGACTGAGAAATAAAGAGAAAGAATACAAAGAGAGGAATTTTACAGCTGGGCTGCCGGGGGTGACATCACATGTCAGTAGGACTGTGATGCCCACCTGAGCCTCAAACCAGCAAGTTTTTTATTAAGGGCTTCAAAAGGGGAGGGGGTGTAAAACAGGGAGTAGGTACAAAGATCACATGCTTCAAAGGGCAAAAAGCAGAACAAAGATCACATGCTTCTGAGGAAACAAGACAAAAGGCAAAACAGAACTACTGATAAGGGTCTGTTCAACTGTGCGTGTATTGTCTTTTTTTTTTATTATTTAAGTTTTAGGGTACATGTGCACAATGTGCAGGTTAGTTACATATGTATACATGTGACATGCTGGTGCGCTGCACCCACTAAGTCGTCATCTAGCATTAGGTATATCTCCCAGTGCTATCCCTCCCCCCTCCCCCCACCCCACAACAGTCCCCAGAGTGTGATGTTCCCCTTCCTGTGTCCATGTGTTCTCATTGTTCGATTCCCACCTATGAGTGAGAATATGTGGTGTTTGGTTTTTTGTTCTTGCGATAGTTTACTGAGAATGATGATTTCCAATTTCATCCATGTCCCTACAAAGGACATGAACTCATCATTTTTTATGGCTGCATATGTGTATATGTGCCACATTTTCTTAATCCAGTCTATCATTGTTGGACATTTGGGTTGGTTCCAAGTCTTTGCTATTGTGAATAGTGCCGCAATAAACATACGTGTGCATGTGTCTTTATAGCAGCATGATTTATAGTCCTTTGGGTATATACCCAGTAATGGGATGGCTGGGTCAAATGGTATTTCTAGTTCTAGATCCCTGAGGAATCGCCACACTGACTTCCACAATGGTTGAACTAGTTGACAGTCCCACCAACAGTGTAAAAGTGTTCCTATTTCTCCACATCCTCTCCAGCACCTGTTGTTTCCTGACTTTTTAATGATCGCCATTCTAACTGGTGTGAGATGGTATCTCATTGTGGTTTTGATTTGCATTTCTCTGATGGCCAGTGATGGTGAGCATTTTTTCATGTGTTTTTTGGCTGCATAAATGTCCTCTTTTGAGAAGTGTCTGTTCATGTCCTTTGCCCACTTTTTGATGGGGTTGTTTGTTTTTTCTTGTAAATTTGTTTGAGTTCATTGTAGATTCTGGATATTAGCCCTTTGTCAGATGAGTAGGTTGCGAAAATTTTCTCCCATTTTGTGGGTTGCTTGTTCACTCTGATGGTAGTTTCTTTTGCTGTGCAGAAGCTCTTTAGTTTAATTAGATCCCATTTGTCAATTTTGGCTTTTGTTGCCATTGCTTTTGGTGTTTTAGACATGAAGTCCTTGCCCGTGCCTATGTCCTGAATGGTAATGCCTAGGTTTTCTTCTAGGGTTTTTATGGTTTTAGGTCTAACGTTTAAGTGTTTAATCCATCTTGAATTGATTTTTGTATAAGGTGTAAGGAAAGGATCCAGTTTCAGCTTTCTACATATGGCTAGCCAGTTTTCCCAGCACCATTTATTAAATAGGGAATCCTTTCCCCATTGCTTGTTTTTCTCAGGTTTGTCAAAGATCAGATAGTTGTAGATATGTGGCATTATTTCTGAGGGCTCTGTTCTGTTCCATTGATCTATATCTCTGTTTTGGTACCAGTACCATGCTGTTTTGGTTACTGTAGCCTTGTAGTACAGTTTGAAGTCAGGTAGCGTGATGCCTCCAGCTTTGTTCTTTTGGCTTAGGATTGACTTGGTGATGTGGGCTCTTTTTTGGTTCCATATGAACTTTAAAGTAGTTTTTTCCAATTCTGTGAAGAAAGTCATTGGTAGCTTGATGGGGATGGCTTTGAATCTATAAATTACCTTGGGCAGGATGGCCATTTTCACAATATTGATTCTTCCTACCCATGAGCATGGAATGTTCTTCCATTTATTTGTATCCTCTTTTATTTCCTTGAGCAGTGGTTTGTAGTTCTCCTTAAAGAGGTCCTTCACGTCCCTTGTAAGGTGGATTCCTAGGTATTTTATTCTCGTTGAAGCAATGAGAGCACTCATGATTTGGCTCTCTGTTTGTCTGTTATTGATGTATAAGAATGCTTGTGATTTTTGTACATTGATTTTGTATCCTGAGACTTTGCTGAAGTTGCTTATCAGCTTAAGGAGATTTTGGGCTGAGACAATGGGGTTTTCTATATATACAATCATGTTGTCTGCAAACAGGGACAATTTGACTTCCTCTTTTCCTAATTGAATACCCTTTATTTCCTTCTCTTGCCTAATTGCCCTGGCCAGAACTTCCAACACTATGCTGAATAGGAGTGGTGAGAGAGGGCATCCCTGTCTTGTGCCAGTTTTCAAAGGGAATGCTTCCAGTTTTTGCCCATTCAGTAGGATATTGGCTGTGGGTTTGTCATAAATAGCTCTTATTATTTTGAGATATGTCCCATCAATACCTAATTTATTGAGAGTTTTTAGCATGAAGGGTTGTTGAATTTTGTCAAAGGCCTTTTCTGCATCTATTGAGATAATCATGTGGTTTTTGTCTGTGGTTCTGTTTATATGCTGGATTACATTTATTGATTTGCGTATATTGAACCAGCCTTGCATCCCAGGGATGAAGCCCACTTGATCATGGTGGATAAGCTTTTTGATGTGCTGCTGGATTCGGTTTGCCAGTATTTTATTGAGGATTTTTGCATCAATGTTCACCAAGGATATTGGTCTAAAATTCTCTTTTTTGGTTGTGTCTCTGCCCGGCTTCGGTATCAGGATGATGCTGGCCTCATAAAATGAGTTAGGGAGGATTCCCTCTTTTTCTGTTGATTGGAATAGTTTCAGAAGGAATGGTACCAGTTCCCCCTTGTACCTCTGGTAGAATTCGGCTGTGAATCCATCTGGTCCTGGACTCTTTTTGGTTGGTAAGCTATTGATTATTGCCACAATTTCAGCTCCTGTTATTGGTCTATTCAGAGATTCAACTTCTTCCTGGTTTAGTCTTGGGAGAGTGTATGTGTCGAGGAATTTATCCATTTCTTCTAGGTTTTCCAGTTTATTTGCATAGAGGTGTTTGTAGTATTCTCTGATGGTAGTTTGTATTTCTGTGGGATCAGTGGTGATATCCCCTTTATCATTTTTTATTGCATCTATTTGATTCTTCTCTCTTTTTTTCTTTATTAGTCTTGCTAGTGGTCTATCAATTTTGTTGATCCTTTCAAAAAACCAGCTCCTGGATTCATTAATTTTTTGAAGGGTTTTTTGTGTCTCTGTTTCCTTCAGTTCTGCTCTGATTTTAGTTATTTCTTGCCTTCTGCTAGCTTTTGAATGTGTTTGCTCTTGCTTTTCTAGTTCTTTTAATTGTGATGTTAGGGTGTCAATTTTGGATCTTTCCTGCTTTCTCTTGTGGGCATTTAGTGCTATAAATTTCCCTCTACACACTGCTTTGAATGTGTCCCAGAGATTCTGGTATGTTGTATCTTTGTTCTCGTTGGTTTCAAAGAACATCTTTATTTCTGCCTTCATTTCGTTATGTACCCAGTAGTCATTCAGGAGCAGGTTGTTCAATTTCCATGTAGTTGAGCGGTTTTGAGTGAGTTTCTTAATCCTGAGTTCTAGTTTGATTGCACTGTGGTCTGAGAGATAGTTTGTTATAATTTCTGTTCTTTTACATTTGCTGAGGAGAGCTTTACTTCCAACTATGTGGTCAATTTTGGAATAGGTGTGGTGTGGTGCTGAAAAAAATGTATATTCTGTTGATTTGGGGTGGAGAGTTCTGTAGATGTCTATTAGGTCCGCTTGGTGCAGAGCTGAGTTCAATTCCTGGGTATCCTTGTTGACTTTCTGTCTTGTTAATCTGTCTAATGTTGACAGTGGGGTGTTAAAGTCTCCCATTATTAATGTGTGGGAGTCTAAGTCTCTTTGTAGGTCACTCAGGACTTGCTTTATGAATCTGGGTGCTCCTGTATTGGGTGCATATATATTTAGGATAGTTAGCTCTTCTTGTTGAATTGATCCCTTTACCATTATGTAATGGCCTTCTTTGTCTCTTTTGATCTTTGTTGTTTTAAAGTCTGTTTTATCAGAGACTAGGACTGCAACCCCTGCCTTTTTTTGTTTTCCATTTGCTTGGTAGATCTTCCTCCATCCTTTTATTTTGAGCCTATGTGTGTCTCTGCATGTGAGATGGGTTTCCTGAATACAACACACTGATGGGTCTTGACTCTTTATCCAATTTGCCAGTCTGTGTCTTTTAATTGGAGCATTTAGTCCATTTACATTTAAAGTTAATATTGTTATGTGTGAATTTGAACCTGTCATTATGATGTTAGCTGGTTATTTTGCTCGTTAGTTGATGCAGTTTCTTCCTAGTCTCGATGGTCTTTACATTTTGGCATGATTTTGCAGTGGCTGGTACCAGTTGTTCCTTTCCATGTTTAGTACTTCCTTCAGGAGCTCTTTTAGGGCAGGCCTGGTAGTGACAAAATCTCTCAGCATTTCTTGTCTGTAAAGTATTTTATTTCTCCTTCACTTATGAAGCTTAGCTTGGCTGGATATGAAATTCTGGGTTGAAAATTCTTTTCTTTAAGAATGTTGAATATTGGCCCCCACTCTCTTTTGGCTTGTAGAGTTTCTGCCGAGAGATCAGCTGTTAGTCTGATGGGCTTCCGTTTGTGGGTAACCCGACCTTTCTCTCTGGCTGCCCTTAACATTTTTTCCTTCATTTCAACTTTGGTGAATCTGACAATTATGTGTCTTGGAGTTGCTCTTCTCGAGGAGTATCTTTGTGGCATTCTCTGTATTTCCTGAATCTGAATGTTGGCCTGCCTTGCTAGATTAGGGAAGTTCTCCTGGATAATATCCTGCAGTGTTTTCCAACTTGGTTCCATTCTCCCCGTCACTTTCAGGTACACCAATCAGACGTAGATTTGGTCTTTTCACATAGTCCCATATTTCTTGGAGGCTTTGTTTGTTTCTTTTTATTCTTTTTTCTCTAAACTTCCCTTCTCGCTTCATTTCATTCATTTCATCTCCCATCACTGATACCCTTTCTTCCAGTTGATCGCATCGGCTCCTGAGGCTTCTGCATTCTTCACGTAGTTCTCGAGCCTTAGCTTTCAGCTCCATCAGCTCCTTTAAGCACTTTTCTGTATTGGTTATTCTAGTTATACATTCGTCTAAATTTTTTTCAAAGTTTGTAACTTCTTTGCCTTTGGTTTGAATTTCCTCCTGTAGCTCGTAGTTTGATCGTCTGAAGCCTTCTTCTCTCAGCTTGTCAAAGTCATTCTCCGTTCAGCTTTGTTCCATTGCTGGTGAGGAACTGTGATCCTTTGGAGGAGGAGAGGTGCTCTGCTTTTTAGAGTTTCCGGTTCTTCTGCTCTGTTTTTTCCCCATCTTTGTGGTTTTATCTACTTTTGGTCTTTGATGATGGTGATGTACAGATGGGTTTTTGGTGTGGATGTCCTTTCTGTTTGTTAGTTTTCCTTCTAACAGACAGGACGCTCAGCTGCAGGTCTGTTGGAGTTTGCTAGAGATCCACTCCAGACTCTGTTTGCCTGGGTATCAGCAGCGGTGTCTGCAGAACAGTGGTTTTTCGTGAACCGCAAATGCTGCTGTCTAATCGTTCCTCTGGAAGTTTTGTCTCAGAGGAGTACCCGGCCGTGTGGGGTGTCAGTCTGCCCCTACTGGGGGGTGCCTCCCAGTTAGGCTGCTCAGGGGTCAGGCACTTGAAGAGGCAGTCTGCCCGTTCTCAGATCTCCAGCTGAGTGCTGGAAGAACCACTGCTCTCTTCAAAGCTGTCAGACAGGGACATTTAAGTCTGCAGAGGTTACTGCTGTCTTTTTGTTTGTCTGTGCCCTGCCCCAAGAGGTGGAGCCTACAGAGGCAGGCAGGCCTCCTTGAGCTGTGGTAGGCTCCACCCAGTTGCAGCTTCCCAGCTGCTTTGTTTACCTAAGCAAGCCTGGGCAATGGCGGGCGCCCCTCCCCCAGCCTCGCTGCTGCCTTGCAGTTTGATCTCAGACTGCTGTGCTAGCAATCAGCGAGACTCCGTGGGTGTAGGACCCTCCGAGCCAGGTGCAGGATATAATCTCCTGGTGCGCGGTTTTTTAAGCCCGTTGGAAAAGCGCAGTATTCGGGTGGGAGTGACCCAATTTTCCAGGTGCCGTCTGTCACCCCTTTCTTTAACTAGGAAAGGGAACTCCCTGACCCCTTGCACTTCCCCAGTGAGGCAATGCCTCACCCTGCTTCGGCTCACACACAGTGCACTGCACCCACTGACCTGGGCCCACTGTCTGGCACTCCCTAGTGAGATGAACCCGGTACCTCAGATGGAAATGCAGAAATCACCTGTCTTCTGCGTCGCTCACGCTGGGAGCTGTAGACTGGAGCTGTTCCTATTCGACCATCTTGGCTCCTCCCCCCCCGTATTGTCTTGATAAACATCTTAAACAGCAGAAAACAGGGTTGAGACCAGAGAACTGGTCTGACCACAAATTTACCAGGGCGGAGTTTTTCCCCACCCTAATAAGCCTGAGGGTACTGCAGGAGACCAGGGAATACCTCAATCCTTATCTCAACCACATAAGAGAGAAACTCCCAGAGCAGCTGTTTACAGACCTCCCCCCAGGAATGCATTCCTTTCCCAGGGTATTAATATTAATATTCCTTGCTAGGAAAAGAATTTAGCGATATCTCTCCTACTTGCACGTCCATTTATAGGCTCTCTGCAAGAAGAAAAATATGGCTCTTTTTGCCCGACCCCACAGGCAGTCAGACCTTATAGTTGTCTTCCCTTGTTCCCTAAAAATCAGTTATTCTGTTCTTTTTCAAGGTGCACTGATTTCATATTGTTCAAACACACATGTTTTACAATCATTTTGTACAGTTAACACAAATATCACAGTGGTCCTGAGGTGACGTACATCCTCAGTTTATGAAGATAACAGGATTAAGAGATTAAAGTAAAGACAGGCATAAGAAATTATAAAAGTATTATTTGGGAACTGATAAATGTCCATGAAATTTTCACAATTCATGTTCCTCTGCCGTGGCTCCAGCCGGTCCCTCCGTTCGGGGTCCCTGACTTCCCGCAGCACACAAGAAAATTTTAAAAATTTAAAACCAACTATTCCTCCAAAAATTAAAAATAGAAATATCATATGATCCAGAAATTTCACTCTTCAGCATATACTCAGAAGAACTGGAAGCAGGGATGTGAACATAAATGTGTGCATCACTGTTCATAGCATTATTCACAGTAGTTAAAAAGGGGAAACAGCCCAAATGTCCATCAACAGACAAATGGATGAACAAAATGGGATATTTAAGTTATGTACAATGGAACATTATTCAGCCATAGAAAGGAATGAAATTCTGATACATGCTGCAACATGGGTGAACCTTAAAAACACTGTGCTAAGTGAAAATAACCCAGACAAAGGGAAAATATAATATGATTCCACTTGTATGAAGTACCTAGACTAGGCAGATTTGTGAGTGACAGAAAGTGCCACAGACGTTACCAGAGGCTGAGGGTAAGTGGCAATGGGGAGGGAGGTATTGTTTAATGGGTACAGAGCTTCAGTGTGGGAAGATGAAAAACTCCTGGAAGATGAAAGAAAAAAATTCTGGAAAATTATAGTTGTGAGGGGTTACCTAATATTGTGAAAGTACTTAATGCTACTGAATTATACACTAAAAAATGGTTAAAGTGGTAAATTTTGTTACATGTATTTTACTGGAATGAAAACAATTAAAACCATCTATAAATCATGGTATCCAGAGGAAACAATAAGTATTTTGGCTGATTTTAACACTTTTTTTCCCCTGTAGATATGTGCTTTATAAAATTTGGCTAATAATACTATGCATGTAATCCTGAGCTCTTGAATTTTACATTTTAATTGTATTTTCCATGTCATTAAATACAATGAAATCACCACCTTTAATGGTTGCATAATTTAACATTATATGGATGTTCCATGTAATGTTAAATATGTGTAATGTTCCATGTCATTTAACTGTATTTTCCATGTCATTAAATACAATGAAATCATCACCTTTAATGGTTGCATAATTTAACATCACATGGATGTGCCATGATTCCCTTTAGACATTGAAGCAGTTTCTAATTTTTCATTACTATAAATAAGGCAGTGATGAACATCTTTTTGTTGTTTTTTGAGATAGAGTCTTGCTCTGTCACCCAGGCTGTAGTGCAGTGGTGTAATCATAGTTCATTGCCAGCCTTGAACTCCAGGGCTCAAGTGATTCTCCAACCTCAGCCTCTCGAGAAGCTAGGACCACAAGTGTGTGCTACCATGCCCAGCTAATTTTTTTATTTTTTGTAGAGATGGGGGTCTCCCTTTGTTGCCCAGACTGGTCTCAAACTCCTGGGCTCAAGTGATCCTCCTGCCTTAGCCTCCCAAAGTGCTGGGATTACAGGCATGAGCCACTGTCCAGCAATGAGCATCTTTGTAGATAAACATTGGCCTAACTTTCTAATTAATTCCTTAAGATAGATTTTTAGAAGGAGAATTACTGAGTCAAAGGTATGAATTTTAAAAAGCCTCTTTATACATAGCACCAGATTATATTCTAAAAATTGTAGAAATTTATACCATGTATGGTATTATGGAGGGACATACAAGGATACAAGTTTTACTGTACCCTCTCATGATTAAGTTAATTTGAAAGGCAAAAAGTGTCTTCTATTTATATGGATTTGATTACTAGCAAGGTTGGATCTTTTGTATGTTTATAGTCATGTGTATTCTGTGTGAATTGTCCATTTTCTTCACCCAATTTTCTTTCTTTTGTTTTTTTGAGGCAGAGTTTTGCTTTTGTTGTCCAGGCTGGAGTACAATGGCGTGATCTCGGCTCACCGCAATCTCTCCCTCCTAGATTCAAGCGATTCTCTTGCCTCAGCCTCCCGAGTAGCTGGTATTACAGGCATGTGCCACCATGCCTGGCTAATTTTGTATTTTTAGTAGAGACCGGGTTTCTCCATGTTGATCAGGCTGGTCTCAAACTCCCGACCTCAGGTGATACGCCCACCTTGGCCTCCCAGAGTGCTGGGATTACAGGCATAAGCCACCATGCCTGGTCTTCTTCACCCAATTTTCCAGTGGGGTTTTAAGGTTCTCCTTACTCATTAAGAATAGTGGCCATGTTGTCATTTTGTAGCAGTTCAATTTCCAAGTTTGCTGTTTACCTTTTAATTTTGGTAGACCTATTTTTTATATAAAGTTTGATTTTCCTTTTCGATTTTTTCCATTGCTTTTATGCTTATAAAGTTCTTACTGCTTTTAAAAAATGTTTTATTTTTTAAAATTTTTAGACTCCTCTTGCTATCATTCCCAAAGTTTCTTACTGCTTTTGCAAGTACAGTATATACATTTTTTTTTACCTATATTTCCTCTGAATTTTTAACATGGTTCTATAATTAGACATTTGTATTAGTGTCCTAGGGCTGCTGTAGCAAAGTGCCACAAATTGGGTGGCTTAGAACAACAGAAATGTATGGTCTCACAGCTCCGGAGGCTGGAAGTCTGAGATAAAGTGTCAGCAGGGCCGCTCCCTCTGAAACCCATAGAGGAAAGATGCTTCCTTGCCACTTCCAGCTTCTGGTAGCCCCAGACTTCCTTGGCTGGTAGCAGCATGGAGCTCCAGTCCCTGCCTCTGTCTCCACACGCCATCTTCTTATAAGCACGTAAGTCATATTGGATTAGGGGCCTACCCTACTCTCCTATGACTGCAATTTAGCATAATTAATTGCATCTGGAATGAAACCGTCTCCAAATAAGGTCACATTCTGAGGTGCTGGGGGTTAGAACTTCAACATATCTTTTTTTATGGACATAGTTCAACCCATAACAGCGTTTAACTCATCCACACAGAATGTACTTATTTGAATGTGAGATGTGAGAGTATTTCCCCCCAAATCGTTAACCAATTTTCTCTGTACCACTTGCCAAATAATGCCACCTCACCTCACAGCAGTGCGATTCCATCTTCATTAGACACAAGCCTCTTGTACGCGAACTCCTGCTTGTAGATATGACCCCACTGATGTGTCTGCTAATTCTTGCATCATGGCTACACTATTTTCATTGTTTTAGCTTTATTGTATATTTAATATCTGATAAGGCAAAATTCTTCCTTATTCATCTTCACATTTTTTTTCTCAGCTATTCTTGCCTATGTATTTCTTCTGAGTAAACTTTAGAAGAACTGTGGCATGCTTAACAACAACAAAGCAGCAAATCTCCTTGGACTTTTAATTGGATTGTGTTCAACCTACAGGTCAACTCTGCAGCACATGCAGCCTTTCTATTTGGGAACATGGCATGATTTCCCATTGAATTAATTATTTCATGGGTTTCTAAAAAAGTCTACAAAGTTATAAGAGATAGTTTCCATTTCTAACACTGGTGCAGTAGATTTGAGGTGTTTTTGTTATTGTTGCTATCTCTGCTTCCCCATCCACCCACCCCCATTATATCTTCTAATTGGTTATTGCTAGTTGATAAGGAAGCTATTGAATTTTGCATCCAGCCACTTTATTAAATTTGCCTGTTAGTTCTAATAGCTTTTCAGTTTATTCTTGTGGGCTCTCTGGAGCTTTTTGCATAAACCAATTCAAATGAATAATTAACTCTCCAGCTGAATCAGTGACCTTCCCTAAATCAGGCCTCTTGTGAATTTAGGGAATTTGGCTGAAGGAGAATGCCGTGTAAATGCGGTGTGCAAAGGGGCCTTGGAAAATCCTGGTAGCCTCAGGAATGCTCATATTCTTTAATTCATTATTTCACTCAAGCGATGAATCATTTCACTCAAAATCTTCCACTAAAAAAAGGGATCAGAGCCAGGTGCAGTGGTGCATGCCTGTAATTCCGGCTACTCAGGAGGCTTAGGCAGGAGGATTGCTTGAGTCTAGGAGCTCAAGACCAGCCTAGCAAGACCTAGTGAGACATAGTCTCTAAAAATATGAGAAAAAAAAATGATCAGAACTGTGAATGAAAGAATTTAGGTATCAGGCCATGTATTATATTTATAATAATGAAAATTGGAAACAATCGGATGATTAACATTAGCGGATTTCGGCTGGGTGCATGGCTCACACCTGTATTCCCAGCACTTTGGGAGGCTGAAGTGGGAGGATCACTTGAGGTCAGGAGTTTGAGACCAGCCTGGCCAACATGGTGAAACCCTGTCTCTACTAAAAACACAAAAATAAGCCGGGTGTGGCGGTGGGAACCTGTAACCCCAGCTACTTGGAAGGCTGAGGCAGGAGAATCGCTTGAACCCAGGAGGCGGAGGTTGCAGTGAGCCGAGATGACACCACTGCACTCCAGCCTGGGCAACAAAGTGAGACTCTGTCTCAAAAAACAAACAAACAAAAAAACCAACCAAACAAAAAAAACCATTAGCAGATTGTTTGAGTAAATATTCACGTGGTTTTCACCTCAGCCTCCCGATCCCCTTACTCTGCTGACTCCATCACAGGCCCAGATGTCTCCCTCAGACTCCAGCCTCCAGCCTCCCAAACCCTGCCCACTGTGGAGGCTCTGACTGTTGCAGAGGCTGTCCAACCGCTACACACCCAGTCAGAGCTCAGCCTCTTGGTGGAGGTCAGGTTCCTCAACCTTGGGCAGGTTCTTGGCAAATGCTGTGAGGTGCATTTAAGTGCAGGAGATGACTGGGGAGGACTCGGGAGAAGCATCCGAAGGGAGTGAGGAAAGCAGACCATGCAGAGGGAGAACTTGAACTTCGACACACGGAGCCATCAGCTGGTCCCACAGCTCTAGAGCTGAGATGATCCTTCAGAATTGCCCCAGAGAGACTCTGGGAGCTGGGCTCTGGTATGCCCGCACCCACCAGTCACTGGATGGCGACTCTCCTTGGAGAGGGGATGTGACTTTAGGGGAGGACAGTTCCTGGAGAGGGACCCAGGTATGAGCAGCCAATACGCCCTCAGGGAACCAAATGCCTCCATTCTGAAGGGGCACCTGGGTGGCGCCTCACAGCATTCACTGCACCCACTGTGGTGGGTTAAAATGGCCACACGTTCTTTGCTACTCCTTCCATTCAGAGTTGGAGGCTGTTTCTCCTTTTCTTAAATATGGACTGGATCAGTGACTTCTTGTACCCAATAGAACGTGGCAGAGTGACTTTGTGTCATTTCTGAGATTGGGACATGGAAGATATAGAGCATCTGCCTTTGATTCTTAGAATACACCCTCTGGGAGGCCACCCCATTGAAGAAGTTCAGCTATCCTAAGACCACCATGCTGTGAGGAAGCCCAAGCTAGCCACTTGGAGAGAGAGGGGCCATGTGGAGGAGCACCAAGGTGCTGAGCATGTGAGGGACACATGGACCTTCCAGACCAGCCATTGGCTGGGCACAGTCAAGAGAATGGCCCCAGGTAAAGTTGTGTGGAGCAAAACTGCCCTGCTGAGCCCTGACCATTTCTTGGCCCACCCAATCATGAGAAATAATAAATTGTTATTTAAGGCCACATTTTAGGGAGGTTTTTAATGCAGGAATACAGGGAAATGAAACACTTTCTGGCTTACTCTTTTTCCTACATCATCTGTCCCAGTTTGTGGCACCATGATCCACAATCATCCACACTAGACACTTCGGTTGTAGGAGACTTCTCCGCTCTCACCTCTATGCCATGTCACTGGCCAATTCTTGGGGAGGGTGTAAAATGTTACTCCTAAATAATTCCTGAGACCGCCCCACCTCGACCTGCCTGTTGCCAGCACATTTGCCCAGATTCTCAATCTTCTTGCCCTGGACAGGTGCCATGGTTTCCACACCAGCCATCTCAAACTCCAGCTTTGGCCAGAGTCACCTCCCTAACAGGCGTGTCGCCCTCTCCCTGACCTAAAGCCTCATGGTGGCTGCCCATCAACTGTGGAATAAAGGCTCAACTTTAGCCTGATGCACTAAGAACTCTGCCCATTGGGTCCACGCTTGCTTGACCAAATTTCCCTGCTCTTCTAACTTAAAACTTCAGGCTTCAGCAACAGAGAGCTCTGCTGGGTTTTGCCACTCATATGCGATTTCTCCTTTTTGTGCTTCTCTC
The DNA here is from genome assembly GCF_029281585.2 of Gorilla gorilla gorilla. NCBI lineage: Eukaryota > Metazoa > Chordata > Mammalia > Primates > Hominidae > Gorilla > Gorilla gorilla. The sequence goes on along the minus strand of NC_073230.2, from coordinate 137,359,506 downwards.
CAGAATGCCACCTTCTCTCTCCTCCTTCCAGCTGATTCTCAGGTCAGCAATCACGCTTTCTGGAAACCTTTCTCCTTTCCTCCCCCAGCATCTACCACACTTGCTGGACTGGGGGGCCCTCTCTGGGAGTTCATTGCCATCAGATTTGTGTGTCAAAGAAACAGCCACATTGGAAAGGAGTTTTACACCCCTTCCCAAGCTAGACTGGGCGGGGACTGGGGGACTGTGAGATGGCTGCCAGGCCCAGACAGAGGCTCTCACGCAGTGGAGGCCCTAGGAAGGAGAGGGAGGCTTCTGGCCTTCATGGAATTGAATTGAATTCATCATACATTTCTCCTTTCCTCCTTCCTCCAGCCCCAGCTGACAGCGGGGCCAACAGGTGAATTCAGGGACCAAAGCTGTTTTGTTTTTTTTTTGAGATGGAGTCTGGCTCTGTCACCCAGGCTGGAGTGCAGTGGCGTGTTCTCGGCTCACTGCAACCTCCGCCTCCCAGGTTCAGGTGATTCTCTTGCCTCAGCCTCCTGAGTAGCTGGGATTACAGGCATGCACCACCACGCTGGGCTAATTTTTGTATTTTTAGTAGAGACAGGGTTTCACCATGTTGGCGAAACTGGTCTCAAACTCCCGACCTCAGGTGATCTGCCCGCCTCGGCCTCCCAGGCTCCGTTACAGGCATGAGCCACCACGCCCGGCCAAGGCTGTTATTCTTTTAACAAAGTTACTGATTTTCCTTCAGCCCAGTGTACTGGAGTCGTAACAACCAGTATTTTACATCTGAGATGTAGGTTCAGTTGCTACAGTATTCGTGGCTGTAGAATTAAGTGGCTGTAGTATTTAAGACACATAGTATTTCATATCTGTAATATTTAGTTACTCTAGTATTTAGTTTCAGGTATTAGCCCCATAGGACTCAGTGGCTATCATATTTGGAATCGATCATATTTCGCAGTCATGCTATTTAGTGGTTGTAGAATTCAGTGGCCTCCTGAAATCCAGTGACTAAGAGTGTGCTCAAGTTTCCTTTGCTGCTGCTGGACAAACTGTCGTCCCAGCAGTTCTGTCTTTCCTGTCAGTTCAGCTGCTCCCTGAGCCGATGTCCTCTGCTCATAAGCAATTTTTCAGTCCCTTGGCAAGTCTTCATTTAAAACTGCACTTCTCTGCAGTGCCCGAGAGATTTTTCTTCTGTTTTTCAAAGTTCAGCTGTTTCTGAATCATTTTCTATACTCTCCTCCCTCCACCCCTCCCTTTGCTGCAAAATGGAGTTCTTTTCAAAGTGGAATTTTTGGGGTTTTTCATGCCCTGCCTCTACCTACAGTACAAGAGAGTGATTTGGCTTTGTGACCGGAGAGGACAGGTGCTTGTCCAAAGGGATCGGTGGGCACCAGCTCCAAGCAGGTGAGGAGAAGAGGGCGACTGCTGTGGCTACAGTCCATCATTTGTGGCAGGCAATGATGGGTGGTGGGCCCAGGCTCTGAGGACTGAAAGAAGGCTGGTGGCTCAGGCCCACCCTGGCCAGTGGTGTCACCCTGCGTCCTCTCTGACCTGAAGGTGCTGATTTATACATGAAATGGTAATACCCTCCTCTCTGAGCGCTGTGTGAGGCTGAAGCAAGTCCAGCTACTTGGAAAGTGCTCAGCACGGTGCCCAGCACTCAGAGCTGTTGCAGTAGCTGAGTGAGGGCTACATGTGTGGCCAGCTGCGCTTGCTGCACAGCAGGGTCAGGGTCATTTAAGAAGCAAAGGAAGGCTCTTCCCACCTATTCTCCACGAAAAGAATAGAATGCTATCCACTGGGCCAGGTGCAGTGGCTTACACCTGTAATCCCAGCACTTTGGGAGGCCAAGGCAGGAGGATCGCTTGAGCCAGGAGTTTGAGACCACCCTGGGCAACATAGTAAGACCCCATCTCTACAAAAAATTTTAAAAATTAGCCAGTGTGGTGGTGCACGCCTGTAGGCCCAGCTACTCAGGAGGCTGAGGTGGGATGCTTGTGTGAGCCTGGGAGGTGGAGGCTGCAGTGAGCTGTGATCATGACTGCTCAAAAGTCATGGCTCTCTGTCTCAAGCCCCACCCCTCAAACAAAAAACAAAACTAAAAAACAAAAAGAAGAAGAAGAAGAAAACCATCAACTGAGAGCTGGGAGTCCTCTATTAGAGAGTTAACTGTACTGATACCTTCTTTCTTCTCCATTTTAAACTTTTTTTTCTTTTTTTTTCCATGACACAGCTCCAGGAGATCCTGAGAACAGATGCCCCTTAAATTTAAAATCTGTCTGGAAGGGGAACATATCAGGTCTCCAACCGATAGGTTGAAACATGCACACACCCTCTTATTTCTTTAAAATCAATTTTGCTTAATTATACAAATACTTATTGAGCACCTGCTCTATATGAGACACTGGGCTGGGTATAGCAAATCCACATTTGAGTAAGAAAAACATGATTTCTGCAACTTGAAAGAACCTTCATCATTCTTTCACTCTCTGGGCTGACTGAGAGAATTTCTTGGGTCCCCATTTGGGTCCTTGGAAGGATCAGACTTTTCTAGTTGAGATCTGGTCCCACCCCCTGCCTTCTGGTCTCAACCCTTTTCCTCTGAAGCCTCCTCTCTCAGATTAGTCTCAGGCCAGGAGCTGTGTGCGGCTGCCATCCGGGTTGGGCCCTGTGAACTGTCCCAGCCACTCTTCATTTTCTTGGGTACCCTTTGTCCTGTGATCTGGGACACCTCTGAAGAGTCTGATCATTTCAGACTCTTATGACAATTTAAGAATTGCAAATGGAGACATTTAGCCTGGTCCCTGGGATGGTTTAGATTCTCAATCAAGTCCTTTAGCCTTATTGATTAAAATAGAGACATTTACTATCACTAAATGATGCCCCCAAACAGCCTCAAACCTGACACATTAGTTTCCCTTTCCTGCCTCGGCCTAAAATAAATGTTTTTCTTTCTCTTCCCTTGGGTTCTTCTCTCCCTCCCCTCCTCTTCCCTCCCTCTCTCCCTTCTCTATTCTTCCCTCTCCCTCTCTACTTGTCCTTCTCTGCTCCAAGTCCTGCCACGAACCCAGGATTCATCAGCCTCCCTGGACACATCCCATCCAGCTCCTGACCGCTCACCTCCTTCACTCCTCATCCTCAGGGCCCTTTCCTCCATCTGCCTCAGCCCATGCCAGCGGCCATGCTGTGCACCTGGAGGGGCCACCCACCTGCCAGGAAACAGCACATTCAGCCATGCACCTGACTGCAGCCTCCAGTCTAGCAGATTAGCTCAGTTACCTGTGACACACTGTTGCTCTGGCTCTTTGGGACTTTCAGCCCATGGACACCTCCATGCCCATCCCTCAATCTCCGTTTATCCACATCTCTCCCTTTCCATCTCAAATCTATGCTCCAGCACCAAACACTAACTGTTTCCATTCTAAACTCCCTCTCCCCATTGTTCTTCCCTTACAGGCACCTGGCAAAACTCCAGTCCTCAACAAATGCAGCCAATGGCGTTTGCTAATGCCAGCAGGCCTGGCCCTGTCCAGCTGTGGTCTCCTCCCTCAGCTGGGCCTGCAGCAGCATCCGGCAACCCTGCTGCTCCTAGTTCAGCTCTTGCTTCCATCCTCCTCAAAGACCACACTCCACATCCTCGGACTCTGACAAGCAGGCCAACCCAGTGGTGTGCTGGCAGATGCTTAACAACAGGCTCTAGAGGAGGTGGGGAAAGCCCTGATTTGTAGTGTTTGCCCATTCTTGTGGTATAAGTATTCTCACAAGAATCTGAATATGAGGCCAGACTCAGTGGCTCACACCTGTAGTCCCAGCACTTTGGGAGGCCAAGGTGGGTGGATCACTTGAGGCCAGGAGTTCAAGATTAGCCTGACCAACATGGTAAAACTCTGTCTCTACTAAAAATACAAAAATTAGCTGGGTGTGGTGGCACATGCCTGTAATCCCAGCTACTCGGGAGGCTGAGATGGGAGGATCACTGGAACTGGGAGGTGGAGGTTTCAGTGAGCTGAGACTGTGCCACTACACCCCAGACTGGGCAACAGAGTGAGACCCTATCTTTAAAAAAAAAAAGTAATTAATAGCCTATCAACCAAAAAAAGCCCAGGACCAGACGATTCACAGCCAAATTCTACCAGAGGTACAAAAAGGAACTGGTACCATTCCTTCTGTGTTGCAGGAATTCAGGGACCCCGAATGGAGGGACTGGCTAGAGCCGTGGCAGAGGACATAAATTGTGAAGATTTCATGGACATTTATCAGTTCCCAAATAATACTTTCATAATTTCTTACTCCTGTCTTTATTTTAATCTCTTAATCCTGTTATCTTCATAAATTGAGGATGTACGTCACCTCAGGATCACTGTGATGATTGCGTTAACTGTACAAATTGATTGTAAAACATGTGTGTTTGAACAATATGAAATCAGTGCACCTTGAAAAAGAACAGAATAACAGTGATTTTAGGCAACAAGGGAAGACAACCATAAGGTCTGACTGCCTGTAGGGTCAGGCAAAAAGAGCCATATTTTTCTTCTTGCAGAGAGCCTATAAACGGGCGTGCAAGTAGGAGAGATATCGCTAAATTCTTTTCCTAGCAAGAAATATTAATATTAAGACCCTAGGAAAATAATTGCATCCCTTGGGGGAGGTCTATAAATGGCCGCTCTGGGAGTGTCTGTCTTAAGTGGTTGAGATAAGGCCTGAAATAAGGCTCTGGGAGTGTCTGCCTTAAGTGGTTGAGATAAGGCCCTGGTCTCCTGCAGTACCATCAGGCTTACTAGGACTGGGAAACCCCAACCCTGGTAAATTTGAGGTCAGACTGGTTCTCTGCTCTTGAACCCTGTTTTCTGTTAAGATGTTTATCAAGACTATATGTGCACCGCTGAACGTAGACCCTTATCGGGAGTTCTGATTTTGTCCTTGCCCTGTTTCCTCAGAAGCATGTGATCTTTGCTCAGCTTTTTACCCCTTAAAGCATGTGACCTACTCCCTGTTTGTACACCCCCTCCCCTTTTGAAATCCCTAATAAAAACTTGCTGGTTTTGCAGCTCAGGTTGGCATCACGGTCCTACTGCTATGTGATGTCACCCCTAGCAGCCCAGCTGTAAAATTCCTCTCTTTGTACTCTTTATTTCTCAGACCAGCCAACACTTAGGGAAAATAGAAAGAACATATGTTGAAATATTGGGGGCGGGTTCCCCCAATACTTCTGAAACTATTCCAAACAATTGAAAAGGAGGGACACCTCCCTAACTCATTTTATGAGGCCAGCATCATCCTGATACTAAAACCTGGCAGAGACACAGCAAAAAAAAGAAAACTTCAGGCCAATATCCCTGAAGAACATCAATGTGAAAATCCTCAATAAAACACTGGCAAACTGAATCCAGCAGCACATCAAAAAGCTTATGCAACACGATGAAGTTGGCTTTATCCCTGGGAGGCAAGGCTGGTTCAACATATGCAAGTCAATAAGTGTAATGCATCACAAAAACAGAACCAATGACAACAACAAAAAAATACCAACATGACATCAGTCGGCCACCAGATAGATACAATAGATATAAATAATCTCAAGGACACAGATAGAAGGGAAATGTAATAAAATAATTAGGAAGTGATGAGTTTTTAGTTTGCTTACCAAATGACCCAGCAATTGCACTCTCAGACATTTATTCCAGAGAATGAAAACTTAATGTTCATTCAAAGCCTGCATATGAATGTTCACAGCAGCTTTATTTGTAATAGCCAAAAACTGGAAACAACCCAGACGTCTTTCAATATTTTAAATTTATTTTAATATATATGTTTAATATATTTTAAACATATTAGAAATATAATTTATTTATTGTAATTTTATATGATTTTTGTGATAATTGTATGTGTACATGCCATTGTAAGAAATGACGCAGAGATATCTCTTACACCTTTCATCCAGTGATAACATCTTGTGGTGCCATATGACAACCCGGAGATTGATGCTGATACAATCCATTGGCCTTACTCAGATTTCATCATCAGTGTGACAGTGTGACATGTATTCATTTGTGTATGTCTCTGTGTATTTAATTCTATGCAGCCTTATTACATGTGGGGATTCATGGGGACCACCACAGTCAAGATACAGAATAGCTCCATCACAAGGAGCCCCCACTACATTTTTATAGCTATAGCCACTTACCTCCACCTACCGTCTAAACCCTGGGAAACTAATCTGTTCATCTCTATAATTTTGTCATTTCAAGAATGCTATATCAATGGAAACATACAGTATGAAACCTCTTTTGAATGTAGTTTTAGTTAAACTTTTAATTCTGAGATAATTGTAGATTTATATAGAGTTGTAAGAAATAATAGATCCTTTGTACCTCTACCCAGTTTCTCCCAATGGTAACATTTTATGCAACTCTAATACAATGTTGCAACTAGGATATTGATGTTGATACAGTCAAGATGCAGAACATTGCCATCACCACAGGGATCCCTCCTGTCACCCTTTCAAAGCTGCACTTGCCTTCTTACCTCCTTCCATTCCTAACACCTGGCAACCACTTATCTGTCCTCTACCTCTATAATTGTGTCATGTCAAGAATGTTATATAAGTGAAATCGAACAGTATGTAATGTTTGAAGAACTGGCTTTTTTCACTCAGCAACATGCCCTGGAGATTCATCCAAGCTGGTGCATGTATCAGTAGTTCATTTCTTTTTCTTGTTGATTAATATTCCATGGTATGGATGTACCACAGTTTGTTTAACCATTCACCCGTTGAAAGACATTGGGGTTGTTTCCAGTTTTTGGCTATTACAAATAAAACTGCTGTGAATATTCATATGCAAGCTTTTGTGTGAACATTACGTTTTCATTCTCTCAGATAAATGTCTAGGTGTACAGTTGCTGGGTCATATGGTTCGCACATGTTTAACTTTGTAAGAAACAGCCGTACTGTTTTCCAGAATGGCTGTTCCATTTTGCATCCTCAGCAGCAATACATGATGAGTGATCCAGTTTTCCATAACTTTTTTTTTTTTTTTGAGACAGCGTCTCACTCTTATTGTCCAGGTTGGAGTGCAGTGGCGTGATCTCAGCTCACTGCAACCTCCGCCTCCCCAGTTCAAGTGATTCTCCCACCTCAGCCTCCCAAGTAGCTGGGATTACAGGTGCCTGCCACCACGCTTGGCTAATTTTTGTATTTTTAGTAGAGACAGGGTTTCACGTGTTGGCCAGGCTAGTCTGAAACTCCTGACCTCAGGTGATCTGCCTGCCTCGGCCTCCTGAAGTGCTGGGATTACAGGAGTGAGCCACCACACCTGGCCATTTTTGGTAGAGATGGGGTTTTGCCATGCTGGGCCAGGCTGGTCTCGAACACCTGATCTCAAGTGATCCACCCACCTCGGCCTCCCAAGGTGCTGGAATTACAGAAGTGAGCCACCACTCCTGGCCTCAGTTTTCCACATCCTTGAGAGCATTTGGTTTTATCATTATTTTTTATTTTAGTCATTCTGGTAGGTGTGCAGTGATAGCTCGCTGTGCATTTCCCTAATGTCTAACGATGTTGAACATCTTTTCATGTGTGTGCTATTTGCTATCTGTATATCCTCTTCAGTGAAAAGTTTGTTCATGTCTTTTGCTTATTTTTAAAATTATATTGTTTTTTCACTGTTGCGTTTGGAGAGTTCTTTATGTAGTCTAGATACTGTCCTTTGTCAGATATGTAGTTTGCATATATTTTCTCCCAGTCTGTAGCTTGTTTTCTCATCTTCTCAACTAGATTTTTCACAGAGCAAAAGTTTTTTAATTTTTATGAGGTCCAGTTGCTCCAACATTTGTTGAAAAAGCTCTCCCAGGGCCAGGCGCAGTGGCTCATGCCTGTAATCCCAGCACTTTGGGAGGCTGAGGTGGGTGGATTGCCTGAGGTCAGGAGTTTGAGACCAGCCTGGCCAACATGGTGAAACCCCCATCTCTACTAAAAATACAAAATTTAGCCGGGTGTGGTGGTGCACACCCATAATCCCAGCTACTTGGGAGGCTGAGGCAGTAGAATCGCTTGAACCCAGGAGGCGGAGGTTGCAGTGAGCTGAGATCTCGCCACTGCACTCTAGCCTGGGCATCAGAGAGAGACTCCGTCTGAAAAAAAAAAAAAAAAAAAAGAAAGAAAGAAGGAGGGAAGGAAGGAAGGAAAGAAAGAAAGAAAGAGCTCTCCTTCTCTTGAATTGCCTTTGTACCTGTGTCAAAATCAGTTGGGCATATTTGCGTGGATCTATTATAATTTAATTTTTAAAAATAGCTATGTTTAACAACTAGTTCACGGCTCTCTCAGCAGGTTCTGACATAAGTTTGGTCAGCCCCTCCAGTTTTCCCCACAACCTCAGCATTTGACTTCGTGTCCTGCTTCTGTGGCAAAAGAGTAGCCACATGACAATTCCCTTTCCTCATCTCCGAGTCTACAAACCTGCACACCCACCACCTCAGGTCTGTGCTTGCCTTCACCCTCCTGCTGGAAGAAAAGACCCCAACCCTCCTCCCTTCTGAGGCCAGAGCACCTGGTGCTCTGAATTCTGAACCCCTGCCCCCCCACTTCCTTAGACACCTCAGCCCAATGTTTATCCCTCCTGCTCTCCAGGCTCTCAGAATTCTTTTTATTTTCTTTTTATTTATTTTATTATTTTGAGACAGGATCTTGCTCTGTCACCCAGGCTAGAGTGCAGTGGGGTGATCATAGTTCACTGAAGCCTCAACTTCCCCAGCTCAAGCGATCCTCCTGCCTCAGCCTCCTGAGTAGCTAGGACCACAGGTGTTTGCCACCATACCTGGCTAATTTTTTTCTTTTTTAAATTTTTGATAGAGACAGGGTCTCAATATGCCCAGGCTGGTCTCAAACTCCTGGCCTCAAGTGATCCTCCCTCCTTGGCCTCCCAAGTGCTAGGATTACAGGCATGAGCCACCATGATGGCCAGGCCCAGGCTCTCAGAATTCAAACAGATGTGCTTCCCAGGCCCATGCTCCAGGTCTGCCCTGCCTCCCCCTCAGGCTCTCCTTCCCACTCCCTCATCACATCTCCCATTCAGTAACTTGTTCCAAGAACCAGTTTCCACTTCCTCCCCCACTCTCCCTCCTCAATATACTTTGGTCTCCTTTTAGTCCAACCACAGTGCTGAAGCTGTCCTCCTCAGGGTCTCCAGCAACTGAACTGTCCCCGAATCCCACCTGTGTGATCTCCATTGACGTTCTGCATAGCTGGCGCTGCCATATTCTCAAGACATTCCCTCCCTGGGCCCCCATGTAGCCCTCTCTTCTGATTGGTTCCTGGTTTCTGCTTCCTCTCTCCTTGTTCCTCACATTTTGGGGTTCCCCAGGGCTCTTCCTGGCCCTCGGCCCTCTCTCCCCCACACTCTCCCAGGGCAGGGTGATCCTGCCTGCTGGTGCCTCGCCCCCAGATCTCCCTGCCTATCTAGGCTGTCTCCTCAGTGCCGCCCCCGGAGCAGAACACGTCCTCCTCAAGTCCCCTTGGGGCTCTTGCAGGTGCCTCAAACTCTACCTGGCCCAATTCCATGGAGCTCAGCCCCTCTTCCCCACTCCTCCCACAATCAGTGGTCCCCAGTCCCATTTGCCTCAGCCACTCTCCTCACCCTACCCCTGCACCCAGCAATCACCAAAGCTGTCCATTCTGCTCCTGCCTCTCCCTTGAAGCCTTCTTTTCTCCTTCCCCGCTGCCACTGGTTCTGGTCACCAGGATCCCTCATCTGGACTGGTGCAGCAGCCTCCTAACTGGTCTGTCTATCCCCCGCCCAGTGCATTCTCCACACTTCAGCCACAGTGACCTTCCTAAAGTGCAAATCTGACCATGTCACCTCTTAGCTTAGAGCCTTCTACTGGTTCCCCCAGCCCTCAGCACAAAGTCCATTTGAAGTGGACCTTGTGTGATCTGGCCTGGCCCAACTCCCCCTTTCATGCCAAGGGAGCTGTGCTTCATTCAGTTGCTCAGTGGGCCTCAGGGCCTCTCTTTTTAAAAAATTGAGATATAATTCATATACCATACAATTCACCATTTTAAAGTATAAAATTCAATGGGTCTTGATATATTCACAAGATTGTGCAACAGTCACTACTGTCTCATTCCACAGAATTTTTATCACCCCCAAAAGAACTTCTGCCTATTAGCAGTTATTGCCCATTCCCTCTCCCAACCCTGGCAAATACCAACCCGCTTTCTGTCTCTATGGATTTACTCATCCTGAACATTGTCTACAGATGGAATCACATAGCATGTGGCCCTCTGTTTCTGGCTTCTTCCACTGAACATACTGTTTTCAAGGTTCCAGGGCCTCTCTCTTGCCTGGGAACTTTAAAAACACTGTTCATCTATCCCCAGCAAGCCCCCTCCATCCCTCTACCTGGAGAACTCCTGCTCAGCCCTCAGGTCTGATTATCCCTTCTTTGGGGGGCACTTTTCTGACCCAGATCCCTGACCCTCAGGCTTGGCTGGGACCCCTGCTTTATGCCATAGCAGCCTCACTTCTCCCAGAATAGCCCTCATCACATCCTACGGTTGCTATTGATCTAAGCTGTTCTCCTACTGGACTGTAAACTCCCTATGTTCTGTTCACTCCTGTACCCTAGGGCCTCACCCAGGCCTGGCACATGAAAGGCCAACAAATGTGCTGCATAAAAAAGTAAACCAAGACCTGCTGGAGCTTGGGCAGAGTCCACTGGAAATCCAGCACAGGCACGTCGAAGCCTCACTGTGTAGCCTCTCATCCTTTCCCTGTCTTCTTCCTCTCTGACATCGGGATGGGATCATAGGGGAATGTAGGGAAGGGCTTTGGACAAGACCCTGTATCTCAGAGAATCTGGGATAGTGGGGGGCAGTGGAGAGTGGGAAGCTGTCAGCCCATAGCCCTGTGGAGTTTTTGTTTAGGAGAGGCAAAGCTTAAGAGACTGAAGCCCTTGAAAGGCCTTCTGAGCTCCTGAAGGTCGCCCAGGCTGCTTTTATTCTTGTCTTCCCATCCCCAGTGCTGGAGGAGAAGGAAGTGTCCAATATGTGTCTCAGGAAAGAGTCAGTGGAGACAGGCTGTAGCTTTGGGGTTTTCAGTAAGAGCACCCTGACTCCACCTGTGCTTCTGCAGTACCAGGGAGGTTCAGTACAGTGCAGAGTTGCAGAGTTTCTTTCTTTCTTTTTTTTTTTCTTTTGAGACACAGTCTCACTATATCACCCAGGCTGGAGTACAGTGGTATGATCTCGGCTCACTGCAACCTCCGCCTCCTGGGTTCAAGCGATTTTCATGCCTCAGCCTCCCATGTGGCTGGGATTACAGGTGCATGCCACCACACCCGGCTAATTTTTGTATTTTCGTAGAGATGGGGTTTCATCATGTTGGCCAGGCTGGTCTCGAACTCCTGACCTCAAGTGATCCATCCACCTCGGCCTCCCAAAGTGCTGGGATTACAGGTGTGAGCCACCGTGCCTGGCCTTACAGTGCAGAGTTTCTGTCTTTCCCACCCATGCTGGCACTGCTGGGGCCTCGTGGTGGTGTCCCAGGAGGAAGTGTGCTCCAAGAGAGACACATGCTGGAGCCCAAGGAGGAGAGTACGGGATCCTAGAGTCTGGGCTGAGGAGTTCCTGAGTCCCACAAGGCAGAAGACTCAGGGGAGGTTTGCAGGATGCAGTCAACGCCAATACCTCCTGTAGAGGGAGAGGCATCTGCTCTCTGAGTCAGCAGCGGGTCAGAAAGCAAAGCTGGGGGCTTTATTTCCAGAAGGCTCAGTCTGTGGCCCATTTGGATCTTGACCATTGTCATTCAAGACTCTATCAAATGCTCACGGGGGGGGGTGTTTCTACTAAGGTGTAAATGCTGCCCTACTGGAGCCTGAATCAGTCAGTGCAGGTGAGGGAGCAGAAATGTTGAAGATCTGCACTTTTGTTCCTAGTTCACTCTTCGGGCATTTGCCTTCTCTAGTCTAACTCTCACTATAATAGCATGAGCTGGGTGTGATTATCCCTATGTTACAGATGAGGAAATGGAGGCTCCACGTATCTGGCATTTTCTGAGATCCCTGGGAGCGTATTCAGCTCGGGGCCGAATACAGGTCTCTAGACTCAAGTCCTTTTCACTGCAGAATGGGGTAGAAACGAGGGCCCCCTGGGGCTCCTCCACAGCTAGGTGCTCTGTAGTTGTTCTGGAGAGGGAATTTCTAGGGAGGTGAGGTCCTAGGAATCCAACTTCATTGCTTAGGTCAATCTAGATCCAAGTTGGATGAGACCTAGTGCAGGGCCAACAGGGCTAACATTGCCATATTTAGCAAATAAAAAGACAGGACACCCAGTTAAATCTGAATTTCAGATTATCCACGGATCGTTTTTTAATGTAAATATGCCCCGATAAACAACAGATGCATTTTTAGTGTAAGTATTATTGCATAGCACACACTCCCGTGCACACGCATGTAAAGTCCAGCCAGCTAGACTTGTCTTCCCAAGCCTGGCAAAGAACAGCAATTAATTCAAATGAAGAAATCACCACTGGTAGATATTTAGACCTAAGTGTAGGGTGATATTTTGTGGGCAGGAACCTTCCAAATCTTCTCTTCAAATCTTAATGCTCAGATGAAAAATTACTGGTTTGCTGGGCTTTCATTGTTATGTTATTGTTATTGCTTGACTTGGTGGCTGACAATAACAGTGTGGGATAATAACAGCACCCACTCACAGAATTGAGATGATGAAATGAGTTAAATGGAAAGTGCTTGTTAAAGGGGCCGAAGTCATCCAGGTACAGTTAGCTGAGGGTACCGGACCTGCGGGCAGCAGGAGCGCTCACGGGACCACTGGCGCCGCTGTCCATCGCCCCGCCTCCCACCCTGACCCTCTCCAATCCTCTTCGACTGGGCCCTCGGGGATGGGCATTCAGTGGTCTTGGCAGAAAAGAGGCCCAGAAGGGCAGCTCGAGGCTGGCTGGGGGGTTCGGGGGCCGCCGAGGCTGGGGGACCCCGGGGCGCTCCGTGCGTCTCTCCCTTTGGCCCCCTGTGCTTCGCTGGGCTCAGCATTGCTGACTCAGGGGAAGAAGGAAAAGGAAAGGGGGTAAAAGCCAACAGACAAAACCAACAATAAAAAAGGGAAATTTGCTGAGCGGGTGGGATCATCCAGACCCAGCCGGGCGAGTCAGGGCGCAGCTCTGCGCCTGCGGACACCGACCGCGGCAGTTTGTGGCTCCCCAGGCCGGAGATGGCGCCTGGGGAGAGGCCCCAGCCCTCCCGGACCGGGTCAGAAAGGGGCACAGGGTGGGTTCTGTGAAGAGCCGGGGGCGGGGATCATGAAGACATTTCCTGTACTGATAGATTCCTTCCAGGACAAAAAGAAAAGGCACCCGAGCAGCTCAGCGGTTTCCAGAGGACTCGAGTCTCCTCCGACTCGACTCCTTGTGAGAGAGATTCCGACTCCCCTTTTCTGGGAGACACTGGGCGGACAGCCGGGATGATACTGGGGTTCCCAGCCCTCCCACGCCCGCCCAGGCAGTCCTCCTGCGTGGGGAGTGAGGACTCCGCCGGGCCCGCGCGCGGACCTGGCGCGCATCGTTTCATTCCACTCCCACCACCAGCCCCGCGGGGCCAGCACGGTACCATGCCCCGCGCAGGGAGGGATTGAGTAACTTGCCCACGGTCACAGGGCGCTGGCACTAGAACCTAGGCGTCGCCCTCCCGGCCTCCCGGCCCAGCTGTTAACCCTGTGCTCTCTTGTCTCCCGCTGGACCCAGCTGTGGCCTCAGAGCTCGCTGGCACCGCAAATAGAACGTGTGTTCCAAACGTGTTATGTTGGCTCAGAGGCAAAGGATTGTGGCTGCTGGGGGGTCTGACTGGGTGTCATCCTACCGGATACACCAGCTACCGAATCGTGGAATTGTTGATGCAGAATCGACCTAAGCAAATGGGTCTAGGATGCGATTTTTCAGCCGAGGAAACAGGCCCAGAAAGGGGAAAACGTGTGCCCAGGCCACACAGCATCAGGATTAGACTCCTGGTGGCTGGCATCCCAGTGGGGGGGCCCTTGTTAACTCTCCCACGTGGCTGCGCTCTTCTCCCCAGCCCGGCGTGGAAAGCCTTGACCAAGACGGCGTCCTTGCCCCGGACCTTGCTTTTTGCAACCCCCACCCCTTTCAGCCGCGTGAAGAGCCGCGAGGCAGAGCGGGAACACACTGCCTCTGCCCAGCACTCCTAGCGGTTTCCCGGTGAGGCGGAGGGGTCCCCGGAGAAGGTGGAGGGCGCTTTCCACATCCAGGCGTGGAGGACTAGGCTGGGCCTCTCGGCCGAGCGCCGCCTGACGGAGGAAGCCTACGAAGGGCTTGAGGCACCGCGGCCCCGACCCATGTGGTGGCTGAGTTTGGCGAGAGGAGCACGGGCCAACGTTTATTGGGTAGCCACCGGGCGCTGGGCACAAACCGTGGTTCAATCAGCTTAAAGGACTGGCAAGCGCGTATTGGAGACCCACGGCCTCCCCTGTCCAGGCCCTGGGGGTACCTGGTTCCATCAAGCCTATTTTAAATGGTCCTGAGGCTGCCTTTTCAGATACTTGGCTCCTTTGGCCACAGAATACGTGGGTCACAGATGCTCCCTCCCCACACCCCACAAGGGTCCCTTGTCTTCTTTTTTAATTTTTTCTTTTTTTCTTTCTTTCTTTTTTTTTTTTTTTTTGAGACGGAGTCTGTCGTTCAGGCTGGAGTGTAGTGGCACGATCTCAGCTCACTGCAACCTCTGCCTCCTGGGTTCAGGCGATTCTTCTGCCTGAGCCTCTCGAGTAGCTGGGATCACGGGCACACGCCACCACAGCCAGCTATTTTTAAAATATTTTTGGTAGAGACGGGGTTTCACCATGTTGGCCAGGCTAGTCTCGAACTCCTGACCTCAAGGATCCACCCGCCTCGGCCTTCCAAAGTGCTAGGATTACAGGTGTGAGCCACCGTGCCTGGCCTTAAATTTTTTTTTAATTTTTAATTTTTGTGGGTACACAGTAGAGGTACATATTTATGGGTTACATGAGATATTTTGATACAGGCATGCAAATGTGTGCTAATCACATCAAGGTAAATAAGCTATTCATTCCCTCAAGCATTAGTTATTTTAAAATGTACAATTAAATTAATTTTTACTATAGTCTCCCTTTTATGCTAGCAAATACTAGGTCTCATTCATTCTTTCAATTTTTTTTGTACCTATTAACCATCACCCCTCCCCCCACCCCCACTACCCTTTCCAGTCTCTGGTAACCATCCTTCTATTCTCTATCTCTATGAGTTCAACTGTTTTAATTTTTAGCACCCACAGATAAGCGTGAACATATGAAATTTGTCTTTCTGTGCCTGGCTTATTTCAGTTAACATAATGATCTCCAGCTCCATCCACGTTGTTGCAAATTACAGTATCTCATCTTTTTTATGACTGAATTGTACTCCATTGTATATATGTACTACAATTTCTTTATCCATTCGTCTATTTTTTTTTTTTTTGAGACAGGGTCTCACTATGTTGCCTAGGCTGGAGTACAGTGGAGCAATCATGGCTCACTGCAGCCTCAACCTCCTGGGCTCAATTGATCCTCCTACCTCAGCCTCCCAAGGAGCTGGGACTATAGGCACATGCCATGACACCTGGCTAATTTTTGTATTTCTTTGTAGAGACAGGGTTTCACCATGTTGCCCAGGCTGATCTCAAACTCCTGGGTTCAAGCCATCCACATGCCTTGGCCTCCCAAAGTGCTAGGATTATGGTTGTGAGCCACCGTACCCAGCCCCATTTATCTATTGGTGGACCCTTAGTTGCTTCCAAATCTTGGCTATTGTGAGCAGTGCTACAGTAAACATAGGAGTGCAGATCTCATATGGTAGCTCTATTTTTAGTTTTTTTGGAGAAACCTCCAAACTGTCCTCCATAGTGGTTGTACTAATTTACATTTCCACCAACAGTGTATGAGGATTCCCTTTTCTCCACATCCTCGCCAGCATTTGTTATTGCCTGTCTTTTGGATCATACATATATTTGCCATTTGTTTGTCTTCTTTTGAGAAACGTCTATTCAGATCTTTTGCCAATTTTAAAAGTGGTATTATTAGATATTTTTCCCAGAGAGTTATTTGAGCTCCTTATGTATCCTGGTTATTAATCCCTTGTCAGATGGGTAGTTTGCAAATATTTCTCCCATTCTGTGGGGTCTGTCTTCACTTTGTTGATCGTTTCCTTTGCTGTGCAGAAGCTTTTCAACTTGATGTGATCTCATTTGTCCATTTTTGCTTTGGTTGCCTGTGCCTATGGGATATTGCTCAAGAAGTCTTTGCCCACTTCAGTGTCCTGGAGAGTTTCTCCAATGTTTTATTGTAATAATTTCACAGTTTGAGGTCTTATTTCAGCCTTTAATTCATTTTGATTTGATTTTTGCATATGGTGAGAAATAGGGGTCTAGTTTCATTCTTCTGCATATGGATATCTAGTTTTCTCAGCACTACTTATTAAATATATTTCCTCAATGTATGTTCTTGGAAAGTTTGTTGAAAATGAGTTCACTGTAGATGTGTGGATTTGTTCCTGGGTTCTCTATTCTGTTCCACTGGTTTATGCATCTGCTTTTATTAGGGCCCCTTGTCTTCTGTTTAGCCTCATAAAATATTGTATTATTTTCAACAACTGTTTACACATAAATCAATGTGAACATGACCCATAGGAAACTCAGCAGCAAGTGTGCATCCAGGGATATGAAAGGGCCACAGGGCTACTGCAAGATGAAGACAGGGAGGCTCCAGCCATGCATCACACCATGGTCTGCCCCTTCCCTGCCAATTACAGCATCTCCTCTAAGCTGCACAGAAACCTGGGAGGGAGGCTTTGAGAGCTTAGTGACTTGCCCCAGCTCACCCAGCCTGGAGTGACAGGGCATGGACCAGGCCCCTGACATCCTGACCTCAGGTCAGTGGGTGATTACTTCTTCCCCCTTCCCAGATGTAGCAGGAGGCCTAAAACGTTGCCATTTTGATCCCCTGCCCCCTGTTACCACTGGAGGGTTTGAGGGCTTCAAGAATTTCCTCTTTAAACAAATCATCCTGGAAGTAACTCTCCATCAGCCACTAATACTGTAAAAGGATTACGGTACTTGCAGGGATGAGGGGCATGGAGGAGGGGGTGCCAGGACCCCAAAGATCACCTCCATATGTTTCCCACAGCTCAGGGAGCCTCTGTGTCCCCCAGTGCCACTGTCTTCCCACCAGGCTATGAGCCCCTCTATTTGTTCAGTTTTGTTTCTCTGGAGCCTGGCACAGCATCGGGCACATAGTAGGCACTCAGAAATATTTGCCCAGCTCCTCGCTTACCATCATTTAATCTGTCTGACCCAGGACCTGCCAGAATTGGCCAAAGGGCTGCCATTTGCACTCCTCCTCCCAGCACCCCCCGACCCCTGGCAGCCCAAGAATGAGCATGGTGGCACGGGAGGCCACAGGATTCCTCTAGAATCCTGTTTTTCACAATCTAGCCTCCAGCAAGGGATTTGGGAATTCCTCAAACAGCCAGTGTGCATTGTGCGTACACAGTTAGCCTGCCAGCTCTCAACATGCCATGAAAGACATCCACAAAGCAGCCCTCCTGGCCAGACTGGGCTGGGCAGCCCCAGACCTCCACGATGCTGTCCAAACCTCTTGGGGCTCTCTGATCTGTGCCAGTGCCTCATTCCTCATCCCCGGACCCCCTGGCAGCAGCAGCAGCTGGCCCCTGAGACAGTAGCTTCCTGCCCTCCCTCCTTGGCTGGGACTCATCTGCATTTGGCAGTGCTCAGATTAATCCCGATTACCTTCCCTGCTGACTGCGCAGGAGCTGAACAATTTCTCTGGCCCCCGCCCCCATCCCCTGGGAAAACACAGCTGAATGTTCCTGCAGCCAATGTCCTCACGAACCAAGAAGATTATGGCCATGTCGGGTTCTAGGAAGAGCAAGGCCAGAGTGTGTTCTTAGGAGGGCAGGAGGCACCGAGGGATCTCGTAGCTCCCTAAACGGGGCAAATGGAGCGAGGCTGTGAGCAGGAGTGATGCAACACCAACAGGCGGAGACTGGAGAGAAGATTAGAGAGGGAATGCAGAGGGAGGAGGACGACAGCCTCTTTTGCAGGAGCTTTTATTTATTTCTATTCTCTTTGAAGTTAGACATCAAGTGGAATCAGGAGGGGAAAAGCAGTAAAGAAGCAGGGAAAGAAAAAATCAAGAGTCAGGCAGCTGGTATGCGCCTCAGAGACCTGTGGGGGGACTTGTTTCATGCCCAACCCCGTGCCTGGGCAGAAGGCCAGGAACGATCCTACCCTTAGGGATGCAAACATGTGACCATCAGAGAGAGGCTGCCAGGGCAACATTTTCCTAGGAGACAGTACGATCCTGGAGGGCAAGGACCATGGCTCTCAATCACTTCTGTATCTGCAGTGCCTGGGACAGAGCGTGGTATACAGTAGTTGCTGAAGAAATAATAGCTATGTGCTAGGAGCTATTGAAAGGCCTTTGAATGCTAATTCATCATGTCCTTTCACAAGGCTGTGAGACAGATACTACTATCTTCATGGTAGAGAAGAGAAAATGGAAGCACAGAGAGGTTAAGTCACTTGCTCAGGGTTACACAGTTTGAAAGGAGCCAGGCTGGGATTCAAACCTGTGCAGGCTGATTTGAAAGACTGCTCTTATTCACCATTCTCTACCCTCTTGAAAAAAAAGAGGGATCTTTTTCTACCCTTTTCTACAGACTCTTGAAAGAGTGAAAAGAAAAAAAAATATGTTAGTTGTAGAATCGAAAGAGAGCATTTAAATTCAGTTTCTTATTTTATCAACTAAGGACTAGAGAGGAGAAGGGATTTGTCCAAGACCTTTGGCACTAGCAGCTACTAGTGGAGCTGGGGTTAGAACCTAGGTCTCCCAGTGCCTACTCCCAGGAGCTTCCTACCTCACCGGTTTGTCTTGGAAGAGAACAATCAGTGCCCTCCATGGTTTGTAAACTGACTATTTAATGGCATAATTGTCTGCTGGGCTTGGGAATCTGGTGGAAAGCAGACCTCTTCTTTACCTCCCCAGCCTTTCCTCAACCTGGTCAGGCTGGCTGCATAGGGCGGACCCGAGATCTTCAGGCCTCGGCAGCCTGGCCCAGCAGGAAGACATTGAAGCTCACCAGGAGGTGGCAGGGAGTGTCCCTGGGGGAAGCTGCTGAGGCCAGTGCTCAGGAAGGAACCAGGGCTCTGTCTGAGGACCAATTCCATCCGGGCCTGGTAAGGGACATGTGGCTGTCCAGTGTGAATGTTCTGTGCTTGTATATTTCAGCCTAAATTCCCAGTTCTTTGGCAACCTGAATACTGAACATTTTCAGAGTAGTTTTTCTCCCAAGGCATTTGTTCTGGATCACTAGTGTCTGGTATATATCATTTTTGATTCAACATATTTAAAACTCATTTTCCCCCCAGACAAGACAAATAGAATTTGTAGCTTTCCATATGGGCTTTTCAAAAAGATTGGTACTGGGAGCCATTGGCTTCCCGGAGTGGTGTCATTTGATTAGCCCTGGTGTTCTTCCACTTATGCGGAGTGGGTAATTGCAGTTGTTCCAAGTGGGAGATGGTGTGATTGGGTTTTTCTCCTATGGGGAAAAACAAATCCTATCAGATAGATGAGTTTCTGGCATTTCCTATTCTTCTTTGAGACAGGATCTTCCAGAATAGAAGTCTCCCAGCAGTGCACATCCAGGAAGCATCCAGGCCAGGTTGGGCAGGGTTTAATAAGCGCTGGGCCTTTCACCTGGATGCTGGGAATGTGCTTGGACCTATGAAAACCCCAGGGTGGGGTCAGGGGCCAATGCAGAGGTTTCCCAGAGAGCTCTGGGGCTGGGTCACTTCCCCACTGGCCAGTCTGTCATGCTGAATGCCCAGGACTTCCACAATGAGTCCCAGAGGTGAGATGACAGGGTCGGGGTCAGGGCCCACTTCTGCAGGGGTTGCCACTTACCTTGTTTGTTAGGACACAGGCAGAGTGTTGGAACAGAGAGGATTGCCTGGAGGTTCCTAGGACCACAGCAAGAGGTGTTGTGGGGGGCTTCCCGGCTTCCCGGAGGCCCTTCTTCCCATGACAGGAGGGACAGTGGAGATAGCACCTACTCTGGTGACCTTGCTCTCTGCTTTTGTCTTGTGACCTGCTTGTGGGTGAGCCCTACCCCTTGGTTTCCACGTGACCCATAAAGTCTACTCATTTTCTGTCCAGGGTTCAGGCACAGAGAGAAAAGGCAAGGATGTGGAGGGAGAGGAGAGTCCCTGGAAGGAATGTCCCCAGCATATCAGCCTGAAGTTTCCATTCAGGAAATTTCCCCAGCTCCCCAGACCCTCCCAGACTTGCCTCCTCCCTCCTGACAAAGCCCCAGCCCTACCCATAGCCCCAGCCACCACCCCCTTTGAGGAGAGAAGGTGCTGGGTTGGGTGAGGAGCTCTGCAGGAGGACTGAACCAAGCTGTGGGCTCCTGGGCACCTGCCCATGAACCAGGCCTGCATCTCCCAGACCTGCTTGTGGGTGAGCCTGCATGCTGACACGCTTGGCTGGGCTCTAGCCTTGGCTATTGGTGGCCCAGGGTGTGTATGTGTGTGTGTGTGTGTGTGTGTGTGTCCCTTTGGAGCTATGTAGTTTGTGTACCAAAATAAGAAGGGAGCTGGGGAGTTGAGCCCTGATGAACTTTGTAACAATAAAGCCTTATCTTGTTAAATAAATCAAGCCTTGAATAAATGCCTGCTTATTCCTTGCCAATATTTTCCTGCTACCTAAGGCAACATAGCTCTGTGACCTTTAACCAGTCACTTAACCTCTCTGGGTCTATTTCCATATCTATAGAAAGTGGATATAATACTATTTGTTCTCCTCAATGCTGCTTATTGTAGAGATCAAATGTAATAACGTGTGTGAAAGTGCTTTATAGATGGCAAGGTGCTGTTCTGCTGTAAGGAATCCTTCTGATCATTACACTTTTTGTAAAGCAATCAGAACAGCCATCCCTACAACATAAGGTGTCAACAACACGACCTCCATTAAAAGGGAAGAAAAAAAGAACAAATTTCCCAGTGGAAAAGAATGACCCCCCGACAAAGCAGAAAGACCAGTAAAATAACCCCAATGAGAGCAATAACAATTTGGATGACTTAATATCAAGCCCCAATATACTATAACCAATAACAAAAATGTTCTTCATACTTATCAGAAGCAGTTGTCAGAGCCAAGGACAATCACTCCACCCTTTTCTAAATCCGGGGTCAAACATTATTTTTTATTTGATGCCGTGTGGTTGAAGTTAAGAGCCAGTCAGAGCTGGTTTTGGTTCTCAGTACAAAAGTAAAGGGTCAAAGGGAGTGAGTCTCTTCCTTCTCTCAGAAAGAAATCCAGACTGGGACAAGGTTCCAGAAAGCTGTCAGGAATCAGACAGGCCAGGAAAGAAAGGCTCAGAGCATTCCTGGAGGAAATCTGTTGTTTCTTCCTTCCCAAGACCATTTCTCCTGCTTTTTGGTAACACACCCTCTTTTCCTTTGGGAAACTACCCTATTCCCATTCTCATTCCAAGTGCAATTGACCCCTTCCTTGGTTCGACTCAGATCTAACCAATCAGAGTACTGCATTTTCCTGGTCCCAGTGATTGGCTCAGCAATAGACATGTGATTCAAGCCAGACCAATGGGAGTCAGTTCTGGGGCTTTTGCTGGAACATTTAGGAAGGAGAGCTCTTTTTCCTGGGGAGTTGCCAACCTGGAAGGTATAGGACTGGAGTTTTTGATGATCACTTTTGACACCGTCTAAGAATAAAGCCAATGCCAAAGGAAACAAAGCTGAGATGGAGAATGATTCCCGTTGACATGGTTTGAATACTGGTTCAACTGCAAAGGAAAAGCAAGGCAAGTGAGGGTAAGCAAGTTTAGGATTGGCTAGTTTGAGTAATTTCAGTGGGCTCTGGAGCATGGGGGCTGGCTCTAGTTGTCTGGTACCTGGCCCTGGGAAGATTAGGGTAGGGGATAGTGGCCCTGAGTATGACAGCCCAATAGAGGAGGTGGTTGGGGTGTGGGCTCTAGATTGGTTGGTTTGCATTTGAAAGGTATGCACCCCTTGAGCTGTTTGCTATCTCTGGGAATTAGCTAACCCTGGGAGGATCGGTCCCTGCAGTGTCAGTGAGGTCCCAAGATGTCACAGCATCAGAAAATATAGGAAAAAAAAAAAAGACCAACTAATACAGCTGGGATGGCTGGGGCTGGGGCCTCTCTCCACAGGGTCGCTTATCCTCTTGGAGGCTAGTCTGGGCTCCTTCGCATAGTGGCTGAAGATTTCCCTGCAGCGAGAGAGGACAAGCCCCCATGGGCAAGCACTTTTCCAACCTTTGCTTGTGTCTTGTTTGCTGTTGTCCCACTGTGGCAAGCAGGTCACGTGGCCAAGCCCAGTGTCAGTGTTGTGGGGAGCCTACATCGAGGGTGGACACCAGAAGGCAGGGGTCACACCTGGGCGCCATTGCCACAGCAATCTGCCCACAGCCTGCCCCAGCTGGCCCTTCTATCGGAGAGTAGTTCTGATGGTACAACTAAGCCAAAGCTTGCCTTCTGCCACATTCTACCTGTTGATCCCCAATCTCCCTCCAGTCTTGTCCACATGACAGGACTTTGGCAACCATATCTGGCTTGGAATCCTCTAAGTGGACAGACTGCTGAGCATTCCACCTCCCCTCATGCTACTTCTTTGTACCCAAATGCAAAGGGGACATGGGGCATCAGCTCTTGAGGTTAGAGACCCATTCAGCCAACAGGTTGTACCTACTCTGTGTAAGGATCTAGCCTAGATGCTGGGGATCTAGCGGGAAACAAAACAGACCAAAAGACAATCCCTGCCTGCCGGGAGCCTACATTCTTTTTTTTTTTGAGATGGAGTTTCGCTCTTGTTGCCCAGGCTGGAGTGCAATGGCGCAATCTCGGCTCACGGCAACCTCTGCCCCCCCAGGTTCAAGCGATTCTCCTGCCTCATCCTCCCGAGCAGCTGGGATTACAGGCGCCCACCATCATGCCCGGCTAATTTTTTGTATTTTTAGTAGATACATGTTGGCCATGCTGGTTCTGAACTCCTGACCTCAGGTGATCCACCTGCCTCAGCCTCCCAAAGTGTTGGGATTATAGGAGTGGGCCACTGCACCTGGCAGAGCCTACATTCTTATTGGGGTAGATATTAATAAACAAATGTACAAGTAAAATATATGAAAATGAAGACGAGTGGATGGGGTGAGGAACAGGAAATAAATGACTATGTTTTTTTTTTTTTTTTTTTTTTTTTTTGTTGAGACGGAGTCTCCCTGTGTCACCTAGGCTGGAGTGCAGTGGCGAGATCTTGGCTCACTATAGCCTCTGCCTCCCGGGTTCAAGTGATTCTCCCACCTCAGCCTCCCAAGTAGCTGGGATTACAGGTATGTGCCACCACTCTTGGCTAATTTTTGTATTTTTAGTAGAGACGGGGTTTTGCCATTTGGCCAGGCTGGTCTCAAACTCCTGACCTCAGGTCATCCACCCACCTTGCCCTCCCAAAGTGCTGGGATTACATTTGTGAGCCACCGCGCCCAGCCACAATGACCATGATTTAAAGAGCTCTTCATCTCAGAGAAGGAGCAGGACAGGAGACTAATGGAGGGGGCTTCCGGCAGTGCTGGTGGGGAAGGTGGGCAGACCTGTGGGTGAGCCCTGGAGCCAGCTCTGTGTGTGTGTGCATATGTGTGTGTGTGTGTGTGTGGTGTGCGTGTGTGTGTACAGTCAACCCAGGCTGTAAGCTCCTCAACTTTAGACACTTCCCAGCACTTTGGGAGGGTGAAATGGGAGGATCACTTAAGGCCAAGGGTTTGAGACCAGCCTGGGCAACATAGCAAGACCCCACGTCTAAAAAAAAAAAAAACTTAGCCAGGCATGGTGGCATGTTCCTGTAGTTCCATCCATTCAGGAGTCTGAGGTGGGAGGATCGCTTGAGCCCAGGAGTTTGAGGCTGCAGTGAGCTATGATGGCACCACTGCACTCCAGTCTGGGTGACAGAGTGAGACTCCATCACTAAACCAAACAAATAAGCACAATAAGAACAAACAAAAAACAACATTAGGATAGAGACATGGCCTGCAAGTGCATTTCCTAATGGATGTCCCTCTGGGGAGAGGTGGGGATGGGTGGGCAAGCAGAAAACGGCTGGAAATCTCTGTGTGTATGTGTTTGGGGCACAGATGGGGCAAGTAAAGAAATATCCATCAATCTCTGTCTTTGTATTTCTACATGTATATATATGTCACCTGGGCATTGCAAGTCAGGTTCTAATCCTCAGATGTGAGTTGTTTGGGGGCAGGTCTTATGAGGCTTCTAAGCGTCAGTTCCGTCATCCATTTAAGTTGACTGAGTAAAGAACACCCTGACATGCTCCCCCAAGGCTGGGCTGGACCCTCAATTGTTCCATCCTGAAGTATGGTGGGGGTTCCTAGACTGTTTCCATGAGCCCCAGATCATTGCTAGGCTGTGCAGACCGGCTCCAGATTTTGGGTCCAAAATCCAGAGGCAAAGTCCAAGCCCATGAGAGGAAGGGAGCCCCCCACTTCTATGATTGTTTCGGCCTGCGTGGGGGAGGCTCTGCTCCATATGGCTGGCACAGCGCCTACAGCTCTCCCTCAGAGAAATGCGCACATTTTCTACACAGAAAGGGTGAAGCTGTGAGGGTTGGTGTTTCTCAGAAATTAAGGCATGAAAAGGGTGGGGCAGGGGTGCTTTTCTGAGGTGTGACTGGGGACATTTTCCCCAGATGGAACACCAACCTTCTGCAGGGAGGGTCCGTCTTTGTCTGGAAGCCTCCGGCGCTGGAGGGCCCAGTTTAGGCTGGCTGAAGGGAAACCCCAGAGGGAACGCTGGCAGGCCTCTGAACAGGCCCCTTGGTGGTTCCTTCTGCACTCTCGGAATCTCCTGGACTCAGGAGGATTCTGTCTGGGGTGGGTGGGGTAGGATGTGAGTAGTGACCTGCCCCTGGCCCTGGAAGGGGTCTAAGTAAGCAAGGGAAGAGATGGGATGAGCCGGCCACAGGCTGCTGCTGGATCAAGGTTGTGAAGGGAGAAATAGGAGCCTCGTTTCTGAGGCTTACAATGTACAATTTAGGGGTCATGTAGCTCCTGGGTAAATTACAATTTAGGGGTCATGCATAATTAATTACAATTTAGGGGTCCTGGCTCCAAGAGTCTGAACCTCCCCAAATTGCTCCTGGGGGTAACAGCACTGTTGTAAAATCTAAGATCAGTGCTTGAGATATTTTGCAGAGCCTACACTCCATGGATAAGCTGACCCCACCCAGAGCAGTAATCTGGCCCAACCAGTTCTGCCATCGCACCCAGGAACAGAAGACATTAAGAAAACCTAACTTGACTGGGTGTGATTCTATCCGCAACCTGACCAATCAGCACTCCCCACTTCCCAAGCCCTTACCTGCAAAATTATCTTTAAAACCCCCTGCTCTGGGGAGACTGATTAGAGTAATAGTAAAACTGCCGTCTCCTGCACAGCCTGCTCTGCATGAATTACTCTTTATTGGAATTCCCCTGTCTTGATAAATCGGTTCTGTCTAGGCAGCAGGCAAGGTGAACCCATTGCGTGGTTACAAATGGTCTAAAGGCTTCTCTGCCTACACAGTGTTATTTAATATGGAGGGACAGCTGCACAGCAGGAATACCACGATGCCTCCTTGGGTGGGGGGAGTTGGCTTCTGTGGGACACCTGAGGCCCAGCAGGACTGGGGCAGAGCTTGAGGCCCTGATGTCTGCTGCTTTGGCTTTTTCCTGTGAGCTTCAGGACTTGCCTCTCCCTGCCCCTTGCAGCTGGTTCTTACCATTCCTTCCTTGTTTGATTTGCTAAATCCCTGTCTTAGTTCACTGTTTCACACCCGCACTGACAGTCTGCGGTCCCCCCAAGGCCCTGGGACATCTGCCAGGCAGTGAAATCAAATGTGCTCTTTAAATACAGCTCAGCTCCACGTCACATTCTCCTTCTCCCTCTTCTCTCCCCACCTCCTCTCCTTCCTTCCCAGGAATGCAACATTGCCCAGGCAGGGGACGGGCCAGGCTGAACTGGACATTTTCCAAAAAGTGTTTCTTCTGGAAATTTCACCCAAAAGGAAAGGGTCTGGTATAATGGACTCCCACGTATCTGTCACTTAGCTTTAGCAATTCTCAATATTTTGCTGATCTTGTTGATATATATATATAAATATATAGTTATATATAAAGTTTATATAATATTTATAAAAAATTATAAGATATATTAAATTGTTTTGCTGAAGTTTTTTAAGGTTAATCCCAGACATTGTGCTATTTCACCCTAAACTTCTGTTTGCATCTATCACGAATGCATAAGGAATCACTGAAGAATAACTACACCACCATGCCATCATTATACCTAGTAAAATTAACTAGAATTTCTTATCAGCATCTGAAATGAAATTGGGACACATGTTCTCAGGACCTTTTGAGGTTGTGTCACTGGCAAAAAAGTTTGAAAGAAAGAAAGAAAGAAGGAAAACAGAGCCCACATTTAAATTTTCCTCATCTCAAAGTTGTCTTTTATATAGTTGATTTGGACCTCTATTTGAACTCAGAATGGTTTGTTGAACAAATTAAGATTAAGCGGAATACTAATAAGGAGTCTAACCTTTGATCGGTATGTTTTAAGCTTTTTGAATAATTTGCTTACATGTTAAATAATGGGCTTGCTATCCAAGAATCTCCATTTTTTTTTTTTTTTTTTTTTTTTTTGAGACAGAGTCTCACCTGCCACCCAGGCTGGAGTGCAGTGGCATGATCTCGATTCACTGCCACCTCTGCCTCCCGAGTTCAAGCGATTCTCCTGCCTCAGCCTGCCAAGTAGCTGGGATTACAGGCACGTGCCACCATGCCTGGCTACTTTTTGTATTTTCAGTAGAGATGGGGTTTTGCTATGTTGGCCAGGCTTGTCTCGAACTTTTGGTCTCAAGTGATCCACCCATCTTGACCTTCCAAAGTGCTGGGATTATAGGCATGAGCCATCGTGCCTGGCCCAAGAATCTCAATTCTTCTGGCCACCAAATCAGAATGGAGGGGTAGATTGTGCTGGGCATTGTGCCAAATTAGTTGCATCATGAGGTGATGCTGAACTCTTTATTTCTTCTCTCTTCATTCCCTCATCCCTCTTTCCCTGTGGATCCTGTCCTTCTTCCATCCCAGTGGATGCCTCTTTCTGTCCTTGCTCTGTCCCGTGTTAAGGGGCCTCTCCGAAGTGGATCCCTTCTTCCCGAGGACCCCTCTCTTTGTCCTCATTCCTTGGGTTGGCACAGAGGCCTCTCTCTGGCTCTTGGTGTGTGCTTCCTGCGCCTCCCTGCAACCTGTTTCCCAGTCCTCTTAGCGTCCAAACCCAGCTCTGTTTTCTTTACAGGGTAATCCTTTTGCCTGAATAACTGGCGGCTGGCTGTGGCCAAGCCTGGGGCGGAGCTGACCCCAGTGATGGATGGGGGCCAGCCAGGCCTTGCCCTGTCACACACAAACTGCTCTCCCGAAGCCCCTCCAGGAACGGCGACAGCAAACAAAGAGCAGGGGGCAAAGTTATTTTATTTAGATTTTTTTAAAAACAAACATTTTTTTTTTTTTTTTTTTTTTTTTTTTTTAAGACGGAATCTCGCTCTGTCATCAGGCTGGAGTGCAGTGGCGCGATCTTGGCTCACTGTACTCTCCGCCTCCCAGGTTTAAGCGATTCTCCTGTCTCAGCCTCCCGAGTGGCTGGGACTACAGGCGCCCGCCACCACGCTCAGCTAACTTTTGTGTTTTTAGTAGAGACGGGGTTTCACCATGTTGGCCAGGATGCTCGCCATCTAGTGACCTTGTGATCCCCCCACCTTGGCCTCCCAAAGTGCTGGGATTACAGGCGTGAGCCACCGCACCCGGCCAAACTTTTTTTTTTTTTTTAAGTTACAAAAACAGACAACCATTTATACTTAGGAAGTTTCACACTCTGGGAATTGGCCATTGTGCCAGGTTTTGTGAGCAAAAGGCTTAAGACACCTCAGCCTGATTAGGTGGTTGTGAGGATCTGGGCCACATTTTCCAGAGCAGCTCTCACCCTGGCCACAGCACCAGCCTCTTCTCTAGAACTTGCTACTCTTAACTCCTTTAATATCAAACTTCTTTACCCTTCAAGGTCCCTTCAACATGGCCCTTTCCCTCCTGTCTCTTCTTTCTCTGCCTCTCGCTGTAACTCACTGCTCACACTTTCACTTCTGCATCTCCATACACCAAACCTTCCAACAAAACAGCCTTCTCTCTGCAGGCAATTCACATCCCTCACCTCCTTCAAACTCTACCTCGAAACTCCTCTTTTCCAGAAAGCATTCGGTCTCCCTGGTTCCAGTCCCTCATTACCTGGCTCACGTAATGCTCTGGGTATCAGAGGACCTGGGCTGTAGTCCTGGTCCTGCCACCTGTTGGCTGTTATGGTCTTATGTATTTTCTTATTTTTAAATTCTCAGTTATCTTGTTTCAAAGGGATGTGGCTATAATAGAAGCTAAGATGCCCTGAAAAGTAAACATGTTACAAAGTGCAAGCAGGGTTCCCTGTGGGCCCCTGGGCATGGCCCCCCTCAGCTCATACCATTTCCCACCTGCTGTCAACTGCACCATGCATTTGGCTGTTCAGCTGCTGTGGTAAATCCCCCACCTTGGCACATGGGTGAGTGCGGTTTGACCACTGGGAACGCAAGATCCCTGAGGGCAGGCCTCAATCTTAATGTTTATTGGGTGAGCTTCTCCAGCCTATAGCACCAGTCAGGGCTGAGCATGAAGCAGGTGCTCAGTCTTAAAGTTAACTGCTTTGATTCAAGTTTCCTTGGACAGATCCACCACCCACTGTGTGATGGCAAAAACACAGCAGCAGGATGGTGGCAAACCCCAAACCTCCTCTTTCATCTTCCTGAATGTGACCTCCAGTGGGAAGGGCCATCCTGGTGGCCTGGCCTGGGGAGTCCTGGCACTCACCTAGCAGTGCTTGTCAGGTCTCAGGACCACCTGCTAAAGGAGTTTTCTTTACCACTGGAGTAAAAACCCCCCGCAATTTTTGGTAATTTTGGCCTTGCTTGGGTGAGCCAATCAGACAAGAACTACAATTTGGCATGCAAGCCCCAAATAGGAACACTGCCATGTAATAAACCCACAGTGTGATCAACCCTGGACCATTCAGAGGGTCACACCAAGGACCCCTGCTCTGAAGATCGCAGTCACCAGTGTGGGACCGTCACTCCATGATAGGAAAGACCACTCCCTAGCAGTCGGAGAAAGCCAGAGCTTACCACTGCCCCAACAAATGGCTTTCAGCCCTTTGCATTTTATTCTGGATGGATTTGAAGCAAAGCATCAGCTTCTCCAGGCTCTTTGGGGTCAGCCAGGGCCAGAAACTTCTCTCCAGGGGTGCCTGACCAGGCCTCACAACCCCCCTGAAAGAGCTATTTTCATGAAAAACATCCTAAGCAATTGCAGAAGATAAGAAATTGATCTCACTCCTTCCAAAGAACCCACCACACAAATGTTATTCAGAAAACACATTCTAGATGCTTCTCCCTTCTGCCCAAACATTCCCCACCCCTGGGTGCAGACACCTACATATGACACTTGACAAAACAAATCTTTTTAAAATAACCTGGTCCTTGGAGATCCACTCAGGGCAACACCATTGCAAACACTGTGATTTAACATCAGTCACAGTAGAAATGAAACCAGTTACGAGAGAACTAACTGGAGAGCCACCTTTGCCAGCTCTTGCTCAGATGAACCCAACCCTCGAGTCACTCAAAATGGGTTCACCTCAGCCAGACCCATCTATGGGATTGGAAACTGCACTCCAGGGAGACCCCTGGCCCTGGCTGACCCCAAAGAGCCTGGAGAAGCTGGTGCTTTGCTTCAAATCCATCCAGAATAAAATGCAGAATAAATAAACATGTGCTTCCAGCTTGTGTTGCTGGGAGTTCCTGCGTGTGTGGATGTGGTCTTCATGTAACTCCTTGGAATTCTCAGAGGGAACCTTGTTCTGGTCATCCAAAGGCTCTGCCCGCCCCTCTGCCCTCTCTGAAATCACCCCTGGTCACAATGAAGCATTCAGTGAGGGGGAGATGGGTCAAGAGGGGACAAGACAACTCTTGTTGATGGCTGAAGACCTTGGTGGGAATCCCAGATGCAGCCCACTCTTTGCTGGGTGGACCCCCTTCCTGGTGAGAATAGGATCCTGTGTATATATCTTTGGTTTCAAGCAAAAGGAGGCTTAGGGTCTTATGCCTTTGGAAGGGTGGCTTAGAGGAGTCAGGGAAATTGACAGAGTCCTGGATAAGGGGTGTCCATGCAATGCTCTTCAATCCTGGAGATACCTGGAAGCCAGAGTTCCTTCCCTTAACGTAGTCCTTGCAGGAAGAGTGACCTTCAAGGCCTCAGCACCCAGGGCTGAGGTCCAGCTGCCACAGCATGTCCTGCAGAGACCCCTGCAGCCTGCTCAGGGCCACCACCTCTGTGGAGTAGCCTGAAGCTTCCAGGACACCCCCCAGGCTGTCCAAGGTCTCCAGGCCACTGGCCCAGGGCAAGTGGCAGCTCTTAGAGAAGGCCAGCACGTGAAGAAGGTCCCGGAGGTTCTCCAGGTCGTTGGATATTTGGATCATGTTTCTGGAAGGCATACTGGTGAGGATCTGTTGGTAGACTGCCAGTGTCTGGTCCATCTTGGATAAGGTCAGGATGGGGTGGAGCCCAGGAATGAAGTCCAAACCGGTGACCTTCTGTTTGGAGGAGACTGACTGCTATGCAGGAGGAAGAGGGAGAAAAAGTGCTCAGCATGTGGGAGGAATCACTCTCAGAGCCCTCTGCCTTCCCCGTGGGCATGGAGGGTCATTCTCTGGGCTGCCTCCTTCCACCCTCCCTCACCACTTTGGCTCAGGCCCTTGTATCCTGCACCCAGGTGACTGCCAAGCCTCTAAGCTGGTCTCCGAGATTCCTGCTCTTCCCACACCATCCTTCCCTCCACTTCCAGGCCAACTTTCCTAGGTCATTCCTTTCTCTACATGGCCTCTGCTGAAGAACCAGCCATGGTTTCCTATGTTTTATTTAGTGGAGTCTGTTCCCATGGCATCTGAGGTCCTCCATAAGCACCCCCACCCCCAGCCTTCCCTAGTCCCTTCTACCCCCAGCTGAGTCCTCCCTCCCAGTCAGCTTTTCCAGGCAGTCCCTCCTCCTTAGAGATCAAGGCCGTACCCTCAGTGAGGCCCCCCAACCCTGCTCCAGTGACTCCAGTTCCGGGAGGCTCTCCCCATCCATCTGCCCACAGCACTGAGGCTGACACCTCCGTGGTTACTACCTGGGGCTCCCGTGATATTGTGTATTACACCACCCAAGGTGGGGCACTCGGGATCTATCATGTGCAGTCTTGCTGAGTGGCTAATATGCCCAGCTAATTTTTTTTTTATTATTTTTAAAGGAGACAAGAGTTTTTATCTATAAAATGCCCAAGACTCTATCTAGTTCTGAGCCATCTTTGCTTCCGGACACCTAACTTCTCCCTAACTGCCCAAGACTACCATGAGACACCCACAATGACCAGGAGACGTGGAAGTCTCCAGAGATCTCCATGCAGGGGGTAAGGAGGATTCACTTGCTTTAGCTAATTTAGGCCTCATAACAACCTTGTGAATAGTGTGTGATATCCCCATTATCCAGATGATGAAAACAAGGCTTAAAGACATTAAGGAACTTGCTGAAGATCTCACAGACATCAGAAGTGTGAAGATTCAAACTTAATCTTCCTAATTTCAAATACAGACCTCATCAGGAAAATGGCTGAAGGTCTAGGCCTGCTAGACCCCAGAGAAAAGACCAGGGTGGGCACTGATTGCTATTTGCAAATCAGTAGAGGGTTGAATGTGAAAAAGGGTAGACTCGCTCTTTTGGGTATCTTTGAGCGGCAGGGCCAGAGATCAGCTGGAACTACAAGAACCCTAATGACAAGCACATCTAGAGATGGGATAGAGGCCCTGAGGAGATGCTTCTGGGGGTCTTGCACCTGCCAATGGGACACAAGGAACTTCACAGCTCCCTCTGGTCGTAGGCACTAAGATTCAAGGAAGTGAAGTCAGGGAGGAAGGCGAGCGCAGAAGGTGGGGACAGAGGGGACAGGAAGGAAAGAGACAGTGGCTGTGCCTGCATGTGGCTCAGCTAATCTCTGAGGCCTGGGTTTCCCCTTGGTAGGTTGAAAATAAGCACGTGAGGCCTCATGAGAATCCTATGATTTTTTCTTATTTTTAATTTTTATTTTTTAAAAATTAGAGAGAGAGGTCTTGCCATGTTGCCCAGGCTGGTCTTGAACTCCTGGCCTCAACTGATCCTCCTGCCTTGGCCTCCTAAAGCAATGGGCTTACAGATGTGACCCATCGTGCCTGATCAAATCCTATGACTTTTATTTACTAGTTTATTTTGAGACAGGGTCTCGCTCTGTCACCCAGGCTGGAGCACGGTGGCATGATCAGGGCCCACTGCAGCCTCAACCTCCCAGGCTCAGGTGATCCTTCCATCTCAGCCTTCCCTAGCTGGGACCACAGGTACACACCACCATGCCCAGCTAACACTTTTTATTATTTTTGTAGAGATGGGGTCTCCCTGTGCTGCCCAGGCTGGTCTCGAACTCTTGGGCTCGAATGATCCTCCTGCTTTGGCCTCCCAAAGTGCTGGGATGACAGGTACAAGCCACCACACCCAGCCCAAATCCTATGATTTTTAAATGGAAACATGTAGCAAAATCAAATGTTCTTGGAGTGGTTTAGAATTAGAACCACTCACCCCTGGAATCTCAGCAGGCAGAGGGGCCAAAAGAAACAACCAGAAAGAGTGGAGCCCTGTGCTTTCAAATCCTTCTCAGCTTCCAGTAGGTGCCTGGCATTCAGGAGGCATTCAATAAATGTTTCTTGGACTATCTGGGTCCAGTGCCACTAGGAGCCAGTGCTGGGTTGGCTGCAGTTCTACTTTGTCCCCGCATACTCTCCTTACCGTGTGTGAAATGTCACTGATCCTGGTGACAATTGTCTTGATGAGGGTTTTGGTGTCATCTTGGACTTTTTGGATGGGCACAGCTTGGATATAGAAAAGATAGGGCCAAAGCCACAAGAATCCGCACAGGGTTCCCCAATGCATTTTCCTTCCCGGGATGTGCTTCTTGGGCCTGAAAGCAGAAGGAACCACACACTGCAAGGAGCTGGTATCTCAGAATACACCCATCTTCACATTACCAACCACATTACCAGACGGGGATGAAAATCAGCTTTGCTTTCTGCTCTGGCTACCATCCCCTCAAAGTCAAAGACAATTCATGATCTACATATGTATTAATGAAATGCATCCCCTTAGGAAGAGGATTATTGTCTGGTCAATAAAACCACCATGAGGTATCCTGTAGACCAAAGAGCTGTGAGGCCAGGGTGTGATCAAATGGACATGGTAGGGATGATGTAGACTTCATTGCATGCTCAAGGGAAAAATAACAGACTTTTAAGGTCTGGTTTGAACCCAGTCATTTACTCACTGCATAATTTTAAGCATATCACATAGTCACAAAATACTCCACCTTCATCACTGTAATATATCTATCTCTAGGCTTTTATGAGGATCAAATTATCTAATGCATGTGAAAGGGCTTAAAGGTGTTGTGAAATGTGCTCTATCATTACCCTATCATTAGCGATTATGCTACTCACCCATCCTCTGCATTTCTCCCTCACACCAGCCTGCTGATACTCTGTGAGGGCCTTTACCACTTGCTTCCTTACATCCTTTCTCTCCCACCCACTGGGAGCCTGAATCCCACTAGCACTTACTGACCTTCTAAATAATATGTCAGACGCAGTGCTCAGCACTGAGGATGCAATGGTGAACAACAGATGCTCTCTACCCTCGAGTGGCTTACAGTTTAATAGGAGAAACAAACAGGTCAATGGGCCATTCTAAGCCAGGAGGAAAGAGCTTTGCAAAAAGGGCAGGTACAAGATACTACCGGAACACATAGGGGGCTCCCTGGAAGAAGTGTCTCCTGAGCTGGGGATTGGACTGAATATGGGCTACTAAGAGTAGAAAGTGGTTGCCATAGTGGCTGAGAAATCAGGGGGTATAAAGACATGGTGGCGGGAGAGAGCATAACACATTCACCCAGAACGCTTGAAACTTTCAAAGTCTTGGAACTGTGAATTCTAAAATTAAAATAATATGCAGATCCTTGATTAAGCAGCAAAGTTTTAATGAGATACATGAGGCAAAAGGTAATAAAGTTAAATGTATGCGAGTCTGTGGCCAATGATCCATGCTAAGTATATGTGCATGAGCCTGAAATAATAATAAAATGTAAGTAAATATTAGGATGAAGGTTCTGGAGATGGCAGTAAAATTAATCTCCGCTTTTCGTGTTCTTCCTCGTCTGGGTCTTGATGAAGACAGGTAATATATTTTCTGTCCGTAGATGGCAATATTAGTAGGATTCATTTCTGGCAATACAATAAAAACAAGCCGTCTGTCTATATATTATTTATAATGTTTGATCAAAGCCATGTTTTTTTAATCTGAATTTTACAGAAGAGAAAAATATGGGGCTCAGGAATAGGAGTCAACTTGCCCAAAGTCAAACAGGTCCATGACTGAGTCAGGATTCAGATCCAGAAAGCAGGAGTGCGAGCTACCCACCCCTCCAGCTCCTCAAGGATTTAAGGAAAAGCCCAAATCACACCCCAATTCCCAGTCAAGGGCAGCTGCTGGGAACATGGCATATGGAAACAAATACCCTGCTCTGGAATAAAGCTATGGTATTGTACCCACATCTCAACATCAAACATGAAAAGTACTATGTACCAAGTAATTTGGGAAAAGGCAAATTTATGTCTTAAAAAAGTAAAACTTCCTCTATTAGCTACTTGTTACCTGAATAATACACCAAATGTTTGTGCAACAGAGTTAAATAGTGCTAATCCCCGATACGAAGTCATGAAACCCTAGCAGAGATGGGCGGGTGTAGTGATTAGGCTCTGCGGCTCCAGCTGCAGGCTCCACTCTTGTTAGCTTTGTGTCTCCGGGCAAGATGCTTCCTTAAAGCATCCTTTCCTTTCACTAAAATGGAGCTAACACCACCACCTGGCTCAAAAGGGTAAATGAGATGAACCTGTGAAGCCCCTGCCCATGGTGTGCATGTCCAGAGCAGGGTGAGGGGAGTAAATTATTACAATTACCAGGCAGGGCTTGAAACGCTGGGCAACACTACCTGTAGCCCAACTGTGAATCAAGCATTTGGCCCACTGCCTCCCATGGGCTATCTTAACAGGGCGCCTGGTGTCTCTGGGTCTTCCCCATGCGGCACAAGATCAGCTTGCCTCATTTTCTAAGATTCATGTGTTGATGACACCCTCCTACCCAAGAGAATTTATTACCAGATTAACTGTGGTCATAGTCACTCTCAAATAATGGCCACCCTCTAATACCTAAGTGGAAAAACAGTTATACAAGCCCCCTCTATCACCACTGATAATATGCTTCAGTGGATGCTGGAAATAAATTGTGGTTCCTTGAAAACATGGAGCTGAGAAGCTGCCGCTGAGTAAGGCTGCCTAATAGGAGAGGCCAGGTTTAGGAGAAATCTATGGGGGTCTGTAGAGAGAACTGGTAGCAGGTCCATCTGAGACCAAAGTGCTCGCAAGAATCTGCCCCACCAACACACAACACATAACACACATGCTCATACACACATCACACACACACATACATCAACACAGATCACCCTTTTAGTAGAGGCTGCTAGTCTTTCCCAATATCTTGTCTTCCATTCTTCCCCAGTCATAGAAAACTCCAAGTCTTAGGTAGGGATATGGCCATCTAGAATAAATACTTTACTTCTCAGAGTCTCCCAACTAGGTGTGACCATGTGACTAAATTCTGGCCAGTGAAATATAAGCAGAAGTGTCCTGTGCCAGCTCTCAGGAACCTGTCGTGTGCCTTCATCTCTTCCTTTTTCATCCCTTGCTCCATTCTGATGCCTGGACTATAGATATGATAGCCAACATTCTAGCACCATCTTGAACCAGGAGGACGAAGACCTCACCTTATCAACTGCAGGGCAGGGAGCTGCAGGAGCTCGGTTCCTGAGGTTGATGGAGCTGAGATGCCACGCTGGTCTTGGACTTGTGCTGGGTGTGTGTGAGAGACATAACCTCTGCCTTTTAAAAGCCACTGTTCTTTTGGGTCCCTGCTAAATGCAGCCAAACTTAATGCTAACCGACTTAACACATGCCAACATGGGCATCAGAAAAGAGTGGGCATTAAGTCTTCCTTGGTTCACCTGAGTCTTAGTACCTGGGTGGGGCCTGGCCATGGCCCAAGAAGGGGAGGAAAAATGGCTGGGAGGAGCAGGGTTTAGGGATGAGGAGAGGAGGAATAATTCAAGGCAGCAAATAGTTGGTGCAAAAGTAACTGCCGTTTTTGCCATTACTCTTAAAAACCACAATTACTTTTGTACAAGCCTAATACAATTTCATTGAGCATAGTGCCTGACATACCATAATTACTCAATATAGGTTTGATGGTTGGTGGCTAACACGTATTGATCGCCCACTGTGGGCCAGAAACAGACATGAAAAAGATATGGAACCACAGGAAAGTGGAATCAGGAGTGGGAAGGGATGGGGCAGAGGCTGATGGCTTTCCCAGGGAAGCCTCGGTAGTGTACACAGTATTTGATTTTGTCAACTACTTACATAAAATATTTGTTAAAAATATAGGTAAAGAACAAAACTGTGCCCTTAAGCAACTGGTTTGAGAATTTACATATTTAACTTCAATGCAAGGAAGAACATTTATTTTTATTTATTTATTTTTGAGATGGAGTCTTGTTCTTTACCTAGGCTGGAGTGCAGTGGTGTGATCTCAGCTCACTGTAATCTCTGCCTCCTGGGTTCAAGCAATTCTCTTGCTTCATCCTCCTGAGTAGCTGGAATTACGGGCATGCACCACCCAGCCTGGCTAATTTTTTTTTTCTTTTTTAGAAGATGTTTCCCTCTTTTTGCCCAGGCTGGAGTGCAATGGTGCAATCTTGGCTCACTGCAACCTCCATCTCCCGGGTTCAAGCCATTTTCCTGCCTCAGCCTCCCAAGTAGCTGGGATTACAGGTGCCTGCCACCATGCCTGGCTAATTTTTTGTATTTTTAGTAGAGATGGGGTTTCACCATGTTGGCCAGGCTGGTCTTGAACTCCTGACCTCATGTAATCCACCTGCCTTGGCCTCCCAAAGTGCTGGGATTACAGGTGTAAGTCATCACGCCCAGCCTCATTTTTTTGTATTTTTAGTAGAGATGGGGTTTCACCATGTTGGCCAGGCTGGTCTTGAACTCCTGACCTCGATCTGCCCACCTTGGCCTCCCAAAGTGTTGAGATTACAGGCGTGAGCCACCGCATTGGGCCTGAGCCACTGCGCCTGGCCAAGGAAGAACATTTAAACGAAGAAATGCCTTGGGTGACTCAGCAAAGAAAGTCATGGTGCTTAAACTGATGAATGCTAGAGTTCCTCAGAGCTATGCTTGAGTCAGAGCACAGGGCCCTAGGAAAGTGGCTAACCTCTCTGGGACTCAGTTTTCCTGGCTATCAGATGGGGATGATATGAATCATAATGCCACCTGTCGATGTTACGTGGCTGAAATGAGATAAAACATGTAAAGTGCCAACTCCTTGCCTGGCACATAGCCAACCCCAATGCCTTAGCTGTTATCACCATTATTTCCAGCAGGGGAATCAGGGAGGCATCATGGAGGAGATGGCATTTGATAAGGGACCTGAGAATGGGTAGGAATTGAGTTTGTGAAGGTGGAGGAGAGGGCAGCCCTGGTAGAGGTGGAAGAACACAGGTGGGTTTAGGAGATGGTGGCTTCCAGCTGACACCAGGGTGAGGAGCCGGGGAGGGCTTGGGCTGGAATCGCAGGGGCAGTGAGCACCAGGTAGGGAGGCAAAGCTTTTCCTTCTGCACCCTGAGGAGCAAATGTTTTCAGCCTGGCTGACTAGAAGGATGGAGATGGAAACTAGGAGAGACATGAGGAGAGGTTTTGGAAAGAGGTGGCTGGGCTCCTGCTGATGTCCTAGTACTGGCTGGACATGCTGGTGAGCCTGCCCAGCTGCCGCTTGGAATTGGAAGTCTGAGCTCAGAGACAAAGGGCTGCAAATGTAGGACCCAGGGGCCCGCTGCAGCTGTGGCAGGAGAGCATGGGGAGAGCATGGGTTGGGGTGGAAGAAAGGCCGCGATCAGCTGTCTGCCTGAGCTGCAAAACCTCTCTCCAGAAGTTTCCAAAGCAGTTTTGAACATTTAGGAGCTGCCATTTTCTTAGAGTTAAAAGATGAGCTGCTGAAATGTTGATACAGCATCATTCTTTCCTCTGAGTGCTACTGAAGCAGCTCCTGGAGAGGAGAGGGGTCTCTAGGAAGATGGTGGGCTCACAGTGGGCCGTGCGCTCATTTGGGACGCAGCCTGCACTCTGCTGTCTCCCTCACGGCCCACTTCTCTCTGCACTCCCTGGGCTGCCCTCTCCACAGGCTGCCTTCCTTCTCCTTTAATCAAGGCCTGGCTGCCCCATCTTCTACCCTCATCCCTTGCCATGGGTACCCTGGAGAAGAAATGAGGAAAGTAGAATGTGGAGCCCCTGGGGCTGCACAGATGAAATGTGGCTGGGTGTGGTGGCTCAGCCTATAATCCCAGGGCTTTGGGAGGCCAAGGCAGGAGGATCGCTTGAGCCCAGGAGTTCAAGACCAGCCTGGGCGACACAGCAAGACCCCATCTCTAAAAAAAATAAAAATAAAAATAAAAATAGCTGAGTGTGGTGGCAAACGCTTGTGGTCCCAGCTACCTGGGAGGCCAAGGTGGGAGATTTGCTTGAGCCCAGGATGTCGAGGCTGCAGTGAGTTATGATCACACAGTGCACTCCAGCCTGTGTGACACAGCAAGACCCCATCTCTTAAAAACAAAAGCCAAAAAAGATAATGAAACAATCTCAGTAAACAGGGCAGCAAGAGAGGCTTATATAATGTGCCATCCACCCCACCACAAATTCTGCTGTCTACGTCCACCTGGGTCGTCTGCGCCAGCCTCACTATTACTTATCCTCAGGTGGGCCCCCACCCCCATCCTCACTTGGCAGTGGTGTGCAGGGCCCGCACCCCACCCTCCACCTCCTACCTCCCTAAGAAGCTGGTGGCCTCTAGACTTGAGCTCCATCACCTTCCCACCATTGCAGGGGACAAGGCAGATGGAGGCAGACCCTCCATCCTGGGGACCTCAATGTCAAAGTGGGAGTTAGGATGGGCAGAGATGTCTGCTCCTCTTTATTTTTTTTATTTTTTTATTTTATTTTATTTTTTGACGGAGTCTTGCTCTGTTGCCCAGGCTAGAGTGCAGTGGCGTGACCTCGGCTCACTGCAACCTCCGCCTCCCAGGTTCAAGTGACTCTCCTGCCTCAGCCTCCTCAGCCTCCCGAGTAGCTGGAAATACAGGCGCCCACCACCGCACCTGGCTAATTTTTGTATTTTTAGTAGAGACGAGGCTTCACCATCTTGGCCAGGCTGGTCTCAAACTCCTGACCTCGTGATCCACCCGCCTCGGCCTCCCAAAGTGCTGGGATTACAGGCATGAGCCACCGAGCCTGGCCCGTCTGCTGCTCTTTAGATCCAGGCTGGAGGGCCTCCTGAGCCAAGATCAGGCCTGCTCACAGCCCTCTGATGACATCAATGGGGAGAACAAAGCGAGTCTTTTGTATGCTACTGTGAATTAAATTCAGGTAACATGGTATTTGCTATTAATTATGAGGGAAAAGCTTTAGCTAGTCTGAGTCGTCTCCCTATACACATTCTCCTGTGGGATCCCCTCCTGTTCTTCCCTCCCACCCTTCCTTCCTTCCTTTCTTCATAACTCCAAGTTGGAAGGGACTTGGGGATGAGAAAAGAACAAAGGAGGAAATAAAGGCAGCGAAGTTTGGATCTTCGTTCTGCAAGCTGCTCAGAATCTAGTGGAACAGACAGGACCTTGAACAACTCATTTTAACACAACCTGGTGGGAGTTATGAGGGAAGAAGCATAGAACCCAAAGAACAAAGGGGAAGAGGGACTCTGGGGATGGGAGGAGAGCTTTGCAAGGGAGGCAGTGTGTGAACTGAGGCCTGAAGGACAGGCGTTCCTCAGGGGAAAGAGGGGAAGCAGGGCATTCCAGGCCAAGCTCCGGAGTTAGGGAAAGCCATGGTTGGTTTGGGAAGATTCAATATGGTAGAGGGGTGGAGTGTGTGAGGCTGGAGAGCTAAAATTTTGGGGGCTTAAGTCTGTTTAGTAGGGACTTCCTG
This sequence comes from Gorilla gorilla gorilla, assembly GCF_029281585.2. Classification (NCBI taxonomy): domain Eukaryota; kingdom Metazoa; phylum Chordata; class Mammalia; order Primates; family Hominidae; genus Gorilla; species Gorilla gorilla. The sequence goes on along the minus strand of NC_073230.2, from coordinate 137,319,063 downwards.
GGAGATCTAACCTACCCAAGAGACACACATACACACACACAGACACACACACACACACACACAGACACACACACACACATACACAACCCTTGATGGCTATGTTTGCATTTACACTCCAGCCCCCTTGGCTACAACTGCCTGGCCAGTGGTAGGCAAGAGACCAAGAGGCTCTTCTCTCCTCCCTTTCCTCCTCCCTTCCTTCTCCTGACCCTGATTGGGTCAATCAACTTCTGTCTTAGGAATTTAGAGTGGGGCTGCAGAGAGTCCAGTTCATCTCTGTTGAGGGCTCAGAAGCTCTAGGGTAGCCACATTTGGCCTCATATGCATGGAACAGCTGAGAGAGACCAGAGCCCACATAGCCACTGAGCCAGAGTATGGTCACCGCCTGTGCTCCTTCCTAGCCTTCTTTGTGGTTCCTGGGTCCTCGTGAGGCCTGGTGGTTCCTGGGTCCTCGTGAGGCCTGGTGGCCCTCCCTGTCCTTAGCCTTCAGGGTGAGATACTCTTTTCTTATACTCACTTGGATAGCTTTCAACTTTCTAAATATATTTTTCATTTGAGACAGATAGATACATGTAAGAGAAATAAGTGTCAAGAAGTAAAATTCACCCTTACCGTGGGTAATGCACTCTTGAGAGTCTCGGCTCTTTTTTCAAATGTTGATCACAATAAACAATTTGAAAAACACAGGGCCAGCGTGAGTGATTTTCTCCTATTTGCAACCAAAAGCCTCATTTGAGAAATCGTGTTAACATATGTAACCAGCAGAGAGGGTGTGAGTACAGGGGTTACATTCTTTCTGTTCATCAGAAAGATCTGATCTCATCAGAGATACAGATAGGTTTCTACTCCTGTTTCAGCTCTAATCTTGTGTGTGTGTGTGTGTGTGTGTGTGTGTGTGTGTGTCAGGGTCTTGCTCTGTCGTTCAGGCTGGAGTGCAGTGGTGTGATCAAGGCTCACTGGACCCCCGACTTCCCGGGCTCAAGCAATTCTCCCACCTCTCAGCCTCCCAAGTAGCTGGGACTACAGGTGTGTACCATCACATCCAGTTAATTTTTTTTTTTTATAGAGATGGGGTTTTGCCATGTTGCCCCAGCTGATCTGGAACTCCTGGGCTCCAGTGATCCACCTGCCTTGGCCTCCCAAAGTGCTGGGATTACATGCGTGAGCCATGGTGCCTGACTTCTGATCAATTTTTGAGGCTCCCTTGAGCTCTGTGTGAGGGGCATCTGAAGCTCCAGCAAGACTCAGAAGGAGAGGTTGCCCTGATCAATTAATGACACCTGTACCTCTGTACCTGTTCCAGCATCTATCACAGGCCTGGAACACGGCAGGGCTTCATTAAATATTTGTTGCATGAATAAATGAAAGATTTCCCATTCTCGATCTGCATTGGCTAACTAGGGTAACCTACCTCCTCAATGGTTCACTTGCTCCCATCTTAAAGTCACATGCTAGAATTCACTTTGGCCCAGCAGGAATTCTTATGGAGTTGTCTTAATAAAGACAGAAAATGCTTCAGTGTCCAGGTCTCCCTCTCTTGGGGACCTTGGTCTGCTTCCTGCACTTCCTATGTGCCCTCTAGCACCCAGGTGGGCCAGGATTCCCTTCAGCTTCCTAAGCTGTGCTCCATCTTGACTGCTGTCCCTGGATACTCCCTCCCGTGGCCCCTTTCATGAGCCTGGCTCCTGCTCCTGCACTCTGGGACCCCTCCCCTTCTCAGAGACCCCTGCTCTGCCCTCCCGTCTTCTCTGCAGTTTCTCTTCTCTTCCTTGGCAACCCCCCAGCCTGGAGCACCCCAGAGCAAATGTGATGTACACCCAGATGGAGACTAAATCTCCTATGATATTAGTGAAATGTTGGTATGGGCATTGATTATAGATTCCATTCCAGAGAGCTAACAAACTGAGCAGGAAAGACGGTAACATGCTGTCTGCTAAGCAACGAGGCACATTGGCTGTCACACGTGGAATAAGTGCAAAGGAGTCTGTGGGCCCAGACACCGAGTGTGTTGTTTTTAAGCAGAAACAACCTCTCTGTTTCTCTGAGACAACTGTGTGGACAAAGAAGAATTTCAAGGCTCTCTGCCGACTGGCCAGAATGGAGCTGCGGCTGCCAGACTCCTACCCCGGTGGGGATGGGGTAACTGACTGCCGGAGAATTTGGCTCAATTTTCCTTTAAATCATACCAGTGCTGTTCACAGATGCACAAGACACAAGGACTCTACCTTCCTGGAGCCCCTCTTCTCTCCTTGGCTCCCACGCCCCTGGTGGCATCTAAGCGGGCGGGGGCGGGACATTGACCCAGATTCCGTGGCGGCCACCTCCACGCTCTGCATGGGCCACTCAGATGTGCAAGGCATCTGCCTGGGGCTGACGGGCAGGAATTCATTGCAACTTCCCTGGCTCTGTCCTTGGCACTTGGAGCCATTTCCTGGAATGGAGGGGGAGGAAAATATTTCCCCAAATACTAAGAAGAGTTATTTTGGGTATAAAATGTACAAAATATGAGGAGGACGCTCCTTTAGCCAACGTGGAAATGTTCCCCTCAGCCCAATGTCCACAACTGCTTGGGAAGGGAAAGAACCTAAAAGCATCCACTGTTTCTCTCTTGCCTTGTCTCCCTGCCTAAGTGAGAGAAATGATCCGTGTGGCCTTCTTGTTTCTAAGGGCATTAGAACAGGAGCACCCACGTTGCTAGAAGCCTCCATATTTGGTTCTGCAGACAATCCTAATAGGAAAGAGATTGGGAAAATTCCCCAGTTCCAGCTGCCCATGGCCCACCTCAGAATCCTACAGAACAAACACAACTCCGGCTGCCAGAGGTCATTCTGCACTGCAAAGGAAGAGAGCCTGTGCTCCTGGAACGTTACCACCAAGTCTCTGCTCTTCACCCACCTCCCCAAAGATCACCCTTCCAACAGAAATTAATCACCTCTTGGAAGCTGCTATTCTGAAATGACAGCCAGGCCACTTGTCTCACTTGGACCTAACTGTATTTAAGGAGCCACTTTCCCAAAGCACCACTATCTTTAAACTATAGAAACAGGAGTGTAAAGGCGATGGCACCCACAGTGAAATCCAAACCAAGCCCAGACTGAAGGAAGGCTATAGGTGAGCCTGGTGGGCCAACAGCGCATATTTAGCAGTCCTGGCTAGAAGTTCCCTAATAACCAGTTCTGACCCCCAGAGACATCTCATTGTATGCATTGCAAAGAAGGCAATTTGCATGGCTTTGAGGACAGATCTGGTAAGACCCTGCACAATTTCTCTGGAAGATTTTGAGTCTTCCTGACACTTGTTTCCCCCCACCTCTACTCATCGTTGCCTTCCTCCCAGGCATTGGCCTTCCACAGCCCCTCTCATTCAGAGGTCAGGAACTTCCCTGGAAAATGAATCCTGAATTCCTACCCGCAGAGCAAGGCAATGTCTAGGACTGAGACTGATCACTTGCATCTGCGTCTCTGCTACCCCCAACTTTATCTCCTTCAGACTGGGGTGGGACATCCTGATCTTTGGGGATGTGCCCAAGGCAATTTCCAATGCATCTCAGCTCTGCGAATGCCACGAGGTTGGTGGGTCTGACAGCCCAGGGACCTGGCTGGTTCTGCAAGGTCCTGCCTTCTGGGCACCGGCACAGCCCAGCAGCAAATCCAACGCTCCCCAGCTCCCGGTAACCTTCTATCTGGCTAGAACTCGGTACAAAGCTATCATAGTCCAGAACTAAGCCATCCGCCCTGCCTCCCTCCTGACTCAGTTTCCCCGGGATCCAGAGTTGTGTGGGGCCCTGTGGCCTGCCAAGAAAGACCAGCAGAGAAGGAGGAAGGAGCGCGCCGGGGCCTTACCTTGCAACCGCTGGCGCTGCGATTCCTACGGGGCTCCATGCCTGCCCGCCCCTCTTATAGCGGCCCGATCACAACTTGCGCAACTGCCCCGCAGGCCCCGGCGCATTTCTAGCGCCAGCTCCCGCCCCGCCCCTCAGGGTAGCGACGTGCCGGGCGGCTGCTAGCCCTGGGCCCGCAGTGTGCACCTCGCGGGGCCTCGAGGGAGGGCTTCGGCGCGCCAGGAGCCACGCGCGCACCCTTGGGTACCTCCCAAAAATTTGGGGGTGGCTGGTAGGAGCGAGAAATCCTTGATGTCCCTCCAGAGGCTCCGGCGCGACTATGGCGCAAGGACCAGCCCCTCGGGAAGGTGCTTCGAGCCGCGCGGGGCGCGGTCGGGGCGGAGGTGGCTGTGAGGGGCTCCGCGGAGCGGGCTGGGGCATACGGCTGCGCCCTCGTTGGCCCTGGCGCGGCTTCGGGGTGGGAGCGAATCGGGACTCGGCCCCGACGGCCCTGGACGCCAGGGAAGCCCAGGGTTAGAGGGAGCGGCCCGCAGTGCGCCAGGCTCCCCGACCCAGATTGCGGGGCTGGGGGTTCTGCAGTCCCACCCCTTCTCTGGCACGCGGAGAATCGAGTTCCAAGCCTCAGGGCAAGTTGTCTCTGGCTGGCACCCCAGGGAGTGCGTGCTCTCTGGAGGGCTCCAGGCGGGCACTGTGGCCTTTGGGGACGCTCTGGACATACTGTGGGTCTCCATCCTCAACTCCGTATTTCCTACGTACAAAGTGGGGGTTGGGGGGTGGTCCCAGATGTAGCCACGTTTTTGTCATCATAGCCTGTGAGTGGGGTGCTAGGCATGGTTCACCTGTATAGTTTGTAGTTCCCCGCTTTACATGATGGGTTGTTTTGTTTTGTTTTGTTTTGTTTTGTTTTATCCTTGGGCTTCAGGGATGAGGAATCTAAGGTCCGGGGAGGTTAAATGACTTTCCTTAGAATCCACAGCTGGTAAGGAATAGCAATGGGCTAGGAACCCAGGCCTATTCTGGTCCCCACTGTGCAGAGCAGCTCCAAAAACAAACCACTCCGTTGAGAACCAACCCAGCCAGGCGTGGTAGCTCAAGCCTGTAATCCCAGCACTTTGGGAGGCCAAGGTGGGTGGATCACCTGAGGTCAGGATTTCGAGACCAGCCTGGCCAACATGGTGAAACTTCATCTCTACTAAAAATACAAAATTAGCCAGGTGTGGTGGTGAGTGTCTGTAATCCCAGCTACTTGAGAGGCTGAGGCAGGAGAATGGCTTGAACCTGGGAAGTGGAGGTTGCAGTGAGCCAAGATCAGACCATTGCACTACAGCCTGGGCAACAAGAGTGAAACTCTGTCTCAATAAAAAAAAAACAAAAAAACAAAACCCATAACATAAAGCGGGGAACTGCAAATGATGTTGGCGAACCGAGCCTGCCACTGCCGGGTTTGGTAATGCCCAAAAGCTAAGAATGGTTTCTACATTTGTAAAAGTTTGAAGAAAAAAAAATCAAAAGAAGAGGCCAGATGCAGTGGCTCATGCTTGTAATCTCAGTATCCCACGTTGGGCACCAGATATTGGGGGAACCTGCCCCCGATATTTCAACGTAGGTTCTTTCTATTTTCCATAAGTGTCAGCTGGCTGAGAAATAAAGAGAGAGAGTACAAAGAGAGGAATTTTACAGCTGGGCCGCCGGGGGTGACATCACATATCGGTAGTACTGTGATGCCCACCTGAGCCTCAAACCAGCAAGTTTTTTATTAAGGGTTTCAAAAGGTGAGGGGGTGTAAAACAGGGAGTAGATCACATGCTTCAAAGGGCAAAAAGGAGAACTGATAAGGGTCTGTGTTCAGCGGTGCACGTATTGTCTTGATAAACATCTTAAACAACAGAAAACAGGGTTCGAGAGCAGAAAACTGGTCTGACCACAAATTTACCAGGGCGGAGTTTTTCACCACCCTAGTAAGCCTGAGGGTACTGCAGGAGACCAGGGCGTATCTCAGTCCTTATCTCCATTGCGTATGATAGACATTCCCAGAGCGGCCATTTATAGACCTCCCCCCAGAATGCATTCCTTTCCCAGGGTGTTAATATTAATATTCCTTGCTAGCAAAAGAAATTAGCGATATCTCTCCTTGCAGGTCTATTTATAGGCTCTCTGCAAGAAGAAAAATATGGCTCTTTTTGCCCGACCCCACAGGCAGTCAGACCTTATAGTTGTCTTCCCTTGTTCCCTAAAAATTGCTGTTATTCTGCTCTTTTTCAAGGTGCACTGATTTCATATTGTTCAAACACACATGTTTTGCAATCAATCTGTACAGTTAACACAATTATCACAGTGGTCCTGAGGTGACGTACATCCTTAACTTATGAAGATAACAGGATTAAGAGATTAAAGCAAAGACAGGCATAAAAAATTATAAAAGTATTATTTGGGAACTGATAAGTGTCCATATTAAAATGAAATCTTCAAAATTTATGTTCCTCTGCCATGGCTCCAGCCGATCTCTCTGTTCAGGGTCCCTGACTTCCTGCAATATCTCAGCACTTAGGGAGACTGAGGCGGGAGGATCAGTGCAACCCTGTCTCAAAACAAAACAAAAGAAGAATAGTTCTTACGGGAAAATTACAGGAAATTTACATTTCTGTGTCTATAAAGTTTTGAATTTTGTCAACAAAAAATTGTGTAAATTGTTTATTCTTGTTGTATAAGTACCCATGTAATATCCTCAATTTTGCCTTGGCTTAGAAAGCCTAAAATGTTTTCTATCTGGCCCTTTAGAGAAAGTTCCCAGCCCTTGAACCAGGGAACACACATACATTGCACATTGATTCCTCCAGGCCTTTTTTCTTTCCAGTCCGTCTGTGGGGATGCCCAACTGCGCATCCATCGCTTCTCCCGGAAGAATCTCCCCATTCCGCTAGGGTCTCTCCATCATTAAAGAAGCTTTTCCTAGTTCCCCTTGCAGCTAATTCCTGTCTCTCAGTCTGGGTTGGGTGCCCCTTTCCATCTCCTCCTTTAGGTTTTAAGAGGACAGGGATTGGGCCATCAACTATTTCAGTCCTGGTACTTTTCCAGTGCCAAGAACACATGGGTGCCCAGGAAAAATTTGCTGAATTGAACCCCAGGAACAACACACACCATAGAGATGACTTTTGTTATGTGTTATATTCATGTACCACTATACAGGGATTCCTCTAGACTCAAGGCCACTGGGAAGGTAAATGTTTAAAACTTGGGAAAATACACCTGCAGTGATGATGTGGAGGGAACAGGAAAAGCCAGGATCACATGGGTCCTGGAGACCACAGTCACACTGCATTCGAGGCTTCCTAATGGAAACATGTTTCCCAGAGAATGTGCATTCTTTGAGTTGTTAGGAGTCTATTTGGTCATTGCTATGCTCCTAGCTCATAGCCTGGTGTCTAGCCCAAAGTTTTTTAAATGAAAATTTTAAATATACAGAAATACTATAGTGAACTACAATATACCCATCACCTAGATTTAATAATTATTATTTTCCATATTTGCTTCATTAATTATTTTGGCAAAAATATTTTAAAGCGTATTGCACACATCATGACATTTTATCCCTACTTTGGTGCTTCCCAAAAAATAAGGAAGAATTTCTGTGTAACTGCAAGACCATTATCACACAATAATAACTCCCTAACATCGTGAAAGCTAGTCTATACAAAATTTCCCCAAATATCTCCCTCTTCCACTATAGACCTCCTTAAACAAAATAATGAAAAACGAATAAACCACAGATTTTAGTGGATGTTTTCATACCTCCATCAGGACATCAGTGGCAGTATTTGGGAAGTTTCAAAAGGTGGTCTTTATAGCATCTCTTCCTCCAGTCAACAAACACACAGTATTATATGTTTGTGAGATACATAACACACTATGCCTAAAACTTAGTGGCTTAACCCAAGACTATTTATTTAGCTCATAATTCTGTGGGTCCAGCAATATGGCCTGACTCATGCCTGTGGTGGCTGGCTGGCTATCAGCTAAGATGATGAGGGTAACTGGTCTAGCCTGGGCTTGTTTACATGGTGACAGCTGCTGGATTCCCAAGAGCAGCAAAAGATGGCAAACCCCAATGAGCAAGCACTTTTCAAGTCTCTGCTAACATCCTGTTTCATGTTTCCTGTTGACCAAAGCAAGTCACATGGTCAAATCCAGAGTAACTGGGAGATTACCCAACCCAGCAATAGAGGGAGGCACCACCAGATTGGGACCTTACTCTAATCAGCCCATCACGGGAAAGAGTGCCACACTGAACTTATGACAAGCTTAGCCAGCAGCAAGTATCAGCACAGGCAGCTAAGTGGCTACACAGAGAAAAGGGCAACTCAACAAGGGCAGGAAAGGATACAGAGAGGCCAAGTCAGCCAGAATGGAGCTTTGAGGAGTGAGAGAGAAAATCCTTGCAAAGAAAGGTAACAAGCAGCTGGGTTTTGAAAGGCCTTCGCAGACAGTGGGAGCCATTAAAGTCACCAGAGGAGATTCATGTGGTCGAGTCACCACTTTGGGAGATTCAACTGGCAGAGACATATAGGAAGGATTGCAAGGAATAAAACGAGGATTGCAAGAAATACAGGAAGGATTGCAAGAAATAAAAATCAAGGTGACAAATTATTAAAACTTACTTATTTGCCCATTTTTTCATGCATTCATTCATTGAACCAAGAGGCATACATTGAGGGCATACTGTGCACTGGGTACTATGCTAGATCCTAGAGATTCCAAAATGAGAAAGGTACAGCCCTGGAGCTCAGCAGTGACTCAGGAGCATGAGTGAGGGGTAGTGGGGAGACAGAAAAGACAGATTCAAAATAAATTTTGAAGAAAAGAACACCAACCCTCTTTGCCCTAGGGAAAAAGTGATCATATTTCCATACACTTTCCCATCTACAGCTCAATGCTGCTCGTAGAGACACAGAAGGAGTGGGTGAGACTAAGATGCTTCATGTGGACATGGTTGCTGAGGACACCCAGCTGCTGGTATTCAGCAGTTAACTGGGACTACAGTCCAGGTAAGGGAGCAAGGATAGAGACACAATCCAGGCACGCTCTGCAAGGACACAAAAGATGACTTCTTTTGAAATCAGGGTTGTGGGGACCAGCAGGCTCGGGCCAGTGAAACTTTTTATAATCTGCAAGGATTTGAGCAGATCAGTACACAGTGAAGGGTGTGGAAAGGACAGAGTAGAGATGGGAGTTTGCTGGTGTGAAGATCAGAAAGAGCTCGGTGGAAGCCACATGCAATAGAGGGCACATTGGAGCTTAGCAGCCCATATAAGTGTGGGAAAAGAGTCCTGCAAGGGACAAAGCAAAAACAGCGACTTTCCCCTCCCTGTAATTATTTAATTGCCCAAATAATCATGTGCATTGCAGAAAATTAGAAAAGGCAGAGAAGCAAAGCCATGAGAAAAAGTCATCCCTCATCACACCATGCTGAGATAACCCCTGTTAATATGTTTGTGCTGATCTGCCCGGACTTCGTAACAGCCTCTTACATCCTCGGTTGGAAGCCAGCCTGGAAACCCTGAAGAAACAAATGACAGCCAAGAGGACGATGGCAACCAGCTCCCCCTCTGGGCGGCATGCTCTTTCTCTCACTTGGTTGGTCTTTCCCATTGGAGCGGAAGGACTCGAGCCATGATCCTTTGTAGAGCTGGACCCTGCCCAGGTACCCAGGGCTGCACAGGCATTTGGAGAGATGTTCTGGAGAAGCAGCAAGAAGCCTTGAGCCCTGCAGAAAGCTGTGATCTGACACATCTTGAGGCGTCCCAAGTCTCCAGCTCTACATTTGTCCCTAAAGAGGTATTTTGCCAGACTGCTTGCATAAGCACCTCTAGATAAGCCTCTAGCAGCAAGATTATGGCTCAGTAGGATTCACCACTTGCACCTGCAGCTGGAGTAGGAAAGAAGGCGGGCTTCAGAGCTGAGAATGCAAGCCCCTGGGAAGGCCCTGTGCACTCAGTGCTCTGCTGGGCCCTGGATGGTCCCACGGAAGTGAAAGTCACAATTCATGCCTTCGAGGAATCCATAGTCTTCCAGCAAAAATTTGGAAACAACTCAGAATCACCATGCAAATGTGGCTGTGATAGCAATTGTCTGCCAGGGGGCTGCATGGCGTGGTGTCTCCCGGGCTGACCCTGGGGCCGCACAGCCTGGGTTTGAATCCTGGCTCTGCATAGTACTTTGGGTAATCGCTTGTGCTCTCTCTGCCTCCGTTGCTTCATTTGTCACAAAAGCATCACAGTACCCACTTATAGTGTTGTCATGAGAATCGTTTGGATTATTACAAGTAGAGTACTCTGCAAGTGTTCATTATGGATTAGAGCAGGGGCTTTTGAAGCACACGGCATAGTGGAGTCAGTCCGGAAGGCTGCCTGAAGAAGGCGCCTGCTTCGCATGAGCTACGCAGTCCAGCAGGGAAGGAGTCTGAATATGCCTGCTCAGCTGGGTGGAACACAGTGACCAGAAAAATCTATCCATCCTGCTTTTATGCAACCATCGGGCCTGAGGTCTGGTTGTCCCATTATGGCCTGTAATGGAGCCGAGGAGTCAGAGGATCTGTTTGCCCAGGGCTGAGGCAGCTTGTTGCATAACCAGGGTTGCTGTATGGCACTTTGCAGAGGAGGGCATGGCTGAGAAGTGTGTCCCAGCAGCCAGGAGCTCAGGGGGACTCTCCTGGCCTAAGCAGTGCAGCTCCCCAGCACCCACCTCCTACCCGCATGTGCCTCAGATGGGAATCACTGTCCTGTGCCAGGAGATATCATTTTCAAAAATAGAGTATCTTTTATTCTGATTAAACAAATAGTGAACATCATAGAAAACATCCAGAAAAGAGAATTACAATTTCTTATTAATCCACTACCCTGAAATCATGAATGTTTTATATTTTTGATACATGACTTTTCTCTCTCCCTTGTGTCTCTACGTTTGTATATATTTTTTTCTATCAGAAATAGGATCATGTAGTACACAGTATTTTGCAAATGCCTTAAGTTTCTTTTCATGTCATTAAATATTCTTCCATGATGTAATTTACAACTCCTGCATTGTGTGAATATGCCATAAATTATTTAGTCAAACTCTATGAATGAAAATTTAGATCATTTTCAATGATTTTTCTCTTTTATAAATAAGGCTCTCATGCATAATCTTATAGATAAATCTCTGCAAATACTCATGCTTATTTCCTTAAGATCATTTCTGAAAGCTGGGTTCACAGGCATGCAAATATTTATGGCCTTGGATGCCCACTGCAAGGGCTCTCGGATGAGACTCTCAGGGATGGCTTCCTTGCTCGATGACCTGAGAAGGCACAGCCTTGCGGGAAGCTGGGCAGAACTCTTCAAGCACCTTGGAGATTCCTCCAGTGCTGAAGTTAAATAGCTGGGGCAAAGAAATGTGGGAGGGAGTAGAGTCAGGCAATGTGAAGCCAGGAAGCTTAGATGCCTTTTGGAGAGTCAGGGAACCAAAGGATTACTGGTGGAACCCTGTGAATAATTCCACTGAGGTGAATGAGGTGCCTCAAAGAGGGAGAATCCAGAAAGGACGGACTCTTTTCAGCTCAAAAACCTGCTTGTAGGCCAGGCTGGATGACTCACACCTGCAATCCCAGCACTTTGCGAGGCTGAGGCGGGAGGATTGATTGAGCCCAGGAGTTTGAGACGAGCTTGGGCAATATAGTGAGGCGTGGTCTCTAAAAAAAAGAAAATTACTTGGGTATGGTGGCATGAGCCTATGGTTCCAGCTACTTGGGAGGCTGAAGTGGGAGGATTGCTTGACCCTGGGACTTTGAGGCTGCAGTGAGCTGTGATCTTGCCATTGCACTCTAGCCTGGGCGACAGAGGGAGACCCTTTCTCAAAACAAACAAACAACACCTGCTTATAACTTTCAAGGGAGCCCTAGGTTTGCCCAAACTTTTGGGTTGTGGTCTATCTCTCCCAGTAGGCTGAGCTCCCTGAGGGCAGGAATGTGTCCATTTTTCATCTCTGCACACCACACAGACAGCCCAGTGATGAAAGATATTTGTTGAGCTGACAGGACAAACTCCGCTCCAACTCACAGCCCCTGCACCTCTTCCTCCTGCATTTTCAGACCAAGGCTCCAGGCATCTTAATGCCTGGCTAAGTGTACATTGGAGCATCTTTTCTGGAGGACACTTGGGCAAGGTGCAGCAAAGACCTTAAAACATGCATACCTGTTGACCAGCTATTTCACCCCTCCTAAAAATAATCCAAGATCTCCGGGAACTGCCTCCTGCCTCCTTACATCCTGGACCTTGGCATCCTTGACATTAAGACAAGGGCATCACCTGCCCCATTACCCATACTCCGCTCCTCCTTGATGCACGGTTAAAATACTCCCTCCTCTAGCAAGCCTGCCCCGACTCCCAGCCAGACCTCTTCTCTACTGCGTGTTAGAGTTAGATACATGCATGACCTGTCTGAACTTCCAAACCTCAATCTATTTGAGGGCAGGTAGGCAGAATCCGTATCTGTTTTATCTTTATCCCTTTCTGCACCTCGCTGAGTGCAAAGCCAATAGCAGGTTCAGAAAGTTTAATGAAAGGGCACACTTGGAGAAAGCCTTTCGGTCACACCCAGCAGGGCTGTGAAACTGCATCGTTGGCCTGCTGACAATGACATTAGGAATGAGCTATAGAATTGCACAGTCTTCGTAGCAGCAACAGGATTTTTGACCCCACTTTTCAGAATCACAGTCTAAAATTTAGTGGAGCAAATGGAGGCTGGAAGAGGTGAGGGGTGTTAGCCAAACACCCCATGTGATCTGGAATCCATGTGATCTGATAGTAAGTTCCAGGCTCAGTTCCTGAGCTAACTTGCTTTTTATTTATTTTGTAATACAAATATGCATTCTTTACAATAAGATCTAGCATGCAGAACTTTTGGTTTTTGGGTTCTTTTTTTTTTTTTTTTTTTTTGAGATGGAGTTTTGCCCTTGTTGCCCAGGCTGGAGTGTAATGGAGTGATCTGGGCTCACTGCAACCTCCACCTCCTAGGTTCAAGCAATTCTGCTGCCTCAGCCTCCTGAGTAGCTGGAATTACAGGCACCCGCCACCATGCCTGGCTAATTTTTTATTTTTAGTAGAGACAAGGTTTCACCATGCTGGCCAGGCTGGTCTCGAACTCCCAACCTCAGGTGATCCACCCACCTTGGCCTCCCAAAGTGCTGGGATTACAGGCATGAGCCATCATGCCCAGCCGGTTTTTCTTTTAGAAGAGGTCTCTCTCTGTTGCCCAGACTGGAGTGCAGTGGCAAGATCGCAGCTCACTGCCTCTTCGACCTCCCATGCTCTGTCTCTCCTTCCACCTCAGCCTCCCGAATAGCTAGGAGCATATGTGTATGTCACCACACTTAGCTAATTTATTTATTTATTTATTTATTTATTTATTTATTTATTTATTTATTTTTGGTAGAGACAGGGGGGTCTCCCTATGTTGCCCAGGTGTTCTTGAACTCCTGGGCTCAAGCAATGCTCTCACCTTGGCCTCTTAAAGTGCTGAGATTATAGGCGTAAACCTCCGTGCCTGGCCAAAGGCTGTAAATATATGCAGAGTTCCTATGAAACTCCCCTGAGTTTCAGGGAGGATTTAATTAAGTACAATTTGATTCAAAAGAGCCAGCCTCCTGAAACAGGATTTTATGAGAGACGGAAAAGAGCCACTGTCCTGACACTTGTCAAAGACTGGGAGGACAGGCGGGCCCTGGCATCTTCTTTTTCACATCCCCAAAAACAGCACCTTTCTATTGATAAGAACTGAATTCTTATTGGTAACAAAGTTAATTACTAATGGTAAATGTCCACTTTCTGACAAGGAGAACTACTGAGAGTGCTAATGCAGGCCATGCTGGCGGAGGACACCAGCTGCAGTCAACCCTGCATGGTGGGTTGCAGCACTCCAATGTTGGAAATGAGAAAATTGAGGCTCAGAGAGGTGAATCAACCTGCTTACACTTACCCAGCAGAGCCCAGACACTAGGCTTAGTCAGTCTTACTGAGAAGTCAGGGTTCTTTCCCCTGTCCCAGTGAGTCTCACTCTGGCTACGCATCAGAGGCTCCTGGTGCCCAGGTCTCAGTCCAGCCCAATAAAACTAGAATCGCTGGGCTTTGTGACAGGCATTCAATTTGTTTTGTTTGTTTGGTTGGTTTTTTTTTTGTTTTTTTTTTTGAGACTGTGTCTTGTTCTGTTGCCCAGGCTGAAGTACAGCAGCTTGATCACGGCTCACTGTAGCCCCAACCTCCCAGGCTCAGGTGATCCTCCCACCTCAGCCTCCCGTGCCACCACACTCAGCTAATTTTTTGTAGACATGGGGTTTTACTATGTTGTCCAGGCTAGTCTTGAACTCCTAGGCTCAAGGGATCCACTCACCTCGGCCTCCCAAAGTGCTGGGATTATAGGCATGAGCCACCACGCCGGGCCAGCATTCATATTTTTAAAAAGCTCTCTCGGTGCTGTAATGAGCATCTAGAGTTGAGAGGCCTTTACCTCTAGGCTTCTGAACTCACAGGGAGCACTGACTGACAGATGTGATAGAGACTCCCACCCGGGAGCTGTTAAGGCAGATGCTGCCCTGGGCACCACCACGCCTCAATTAAGACAGAAACGCTGGGGGTGGGATCTGCACATTCACATATATACTTTAAAGCCCCTCTGGTGATTCTGAAATGCAGCCAGTGTTGAGAATTAGAGCTCAAAGACTTAAACCAAATTGCTTCTTCAGGCCTTCCCCTTAGGTAGCCAGCTAGCCCCCAACCTGACTAGGGCCGTGCCTGGGGTCCCATTTAAGCTGTGGGGAGTGAGGGTGGAGGAGAAAAATAATCAATATTTGACAATCCAGTATGCAAAGATGTCATCAAATGTTCAAAAACAATTCCTGATCTCAAGTCAATTGAGTGGCTCCCAACAAGTTTGTTGATAAATTTACTTGACATCATCTTCCTTTACAGAAAAAGCAAAATGCACTTTAGTCTTTGCTTAGGAAAGTGATTTTTGAAAATGTCATGAATGGGGTCCAGATGAATGAGGTTCACTGTGGAAACAAAGGGGGCTTGGCGGACAGGTAGAGAATGGAATCTTACCGTGCATCTATTACACACAGCATCTGTATGCAAAGCGGGCAAGAACTGCTGAAGGGGAAAACAAAAGAAGTTTAACATTTGATGCATAAAGG
This sequence comes from Gorilla gorilla gorilla, assembly GCF_029281585.2. NCBI lineage: Eukaryota > Metazoa > Chordata > Mammalia > Primates > Hominidae > Gorilla > Gorilla gorilla. The sequence goes on along the minus strand of NC_073230.2, from coordinate 137,304,001 downwards.
AGGGCAAGTGAACCCAGGGCAGAGAGCCTGGGAAGGAAGACGGGCTGGGGGCTGGGGAAGCCGGGGAACTGTACAGGATGGATTGAGCCTGTTTCTTCTGGATGATGCCCAGGCTCCGCTATACCAGCTGTGTCTGACCTTGGCAGGGCCTGCATGCCCCTCCTCTCTCCTTCCTCCCTCCCTCCCCTGCCAGTGGTGCTACCTCAGCCTCCCTCCTCCTGAAAGGCCTGGGTATCCTCTCTTTAGGAGAGCACAAGAATTGCTGGGGAACGATAATTGCAGACAAAATCTCTCAACTCAGAAAACCTCTTCACAAAGGTAGAAAAGAAAGAAAACAGTTTTATTATTGCACAAGCATTCAACCAGAAGGGGACGCGCATGCCAGCTGATCTGCGAAGAGATTGCAAAGACAGAAAGGAGTCTTACCTTTTGTCCAGCCAAGCAGCTCCAATCTGTTACATACGTGTTCTCACGTTAAACAATAACTAGTTTTCAGGGGACTAGTTCTATTTGTCACACATAGTTCATTCTAAAGTCACCTGGTTATTGGAGTGGCCATCTGTGTTTGCTAATTGCCTTTATCCAAAGGAAAAATAAACTTCTTATTTCTTTATGGCAAAAGGTAGTTTTGCAAGTTGGAGCTGAAGTTAGGCTCCTATGCTTCTCTAGAGACTAGAAGATGGGGAGCTATGTTCCTTGATGATTACCTTTCAAAGGGATGATTCCCAGGTCCTTGGAGAAAGACATACCTGGGTCCTAAAGTTGGCAAGAGGCTTATTTAGCTTTTCAAAAGATTTACATACATTTAAAAGAGACAGAGAAAGAACTACTGATTACAGGTTTCCAAAAGTAAGTGCTCTAGGAAAAGGAAGTGAGATGGGCTGGGAGAGTCTCTTCTGTTACTTTCTTTTCTTTCTTTCTTTTTTTTTTTTTTTTAGACAGAGTATTGCTGTGTCATTTTGTCATCCAGGCTGGAGTGCAGTGGCCCGATCTCGGCTCACTGCAACCTCCACCTCCCTGGTTCAAGCAATTCCCCTGCCTCAGCCTCCAAGTAGCTGGAATTACAGGCGCACGCCACCATGCCTGGCTAATTTTTTTGTATTTTTAGTAGAGACGGGGTTTCACCATGTTGGTCTTGAACTCTTGACCTCAGGCAATCCGCCCACCTTGGCCTCCCAAAGTGCTGGGATTACAGGCGTGAGCCACCGTGCCCGGCTCTTCTGTTATTTTCAACAGGGAAAATTAAGCCTCTACTTCGATGGCTGGGTGCAGTGGCTCACGCCTATAATCCCAGCACTTTGGGAGGTCGAGAAGGGTGGATCTCTTGAGGTCAGGAGTTCAAGACCAGCCTGGTCAATATGGTGAAACTCCATCTCTACTAAAAAATACAAAAATTAGCCGGGTGTGGTGGTGCTTGCCAGCTACACGGGAGCCTGAAGCAGGAGAATCGTTTGAACCGAGGAGGCAGAGGTTGCAGTGAACTGAGATCATACCACTGCACTGCAGCCTGGGTGACAGAGCGAGACTCCATCTGAAAAAAAAAATAATAATTAAAAAATAATTTTAAAAAAAGCCTCTAGTTTCTTTGTTTGTTTTAGAGACAGGATCTTGTTCCGTTGCCCAGGCTGAGGTGCAATGGCACGACCTTGGCTCACTGCAGCCTTGACCTCCTGGGCTCAAGTGATCCTCCTACTTCGGCCTCCCAGCTAGCTGGGACTACAGGCACTTGCCACCATGCTCAGCTAATTTTTAAATTTTTTGTAGAGATGGAGTCTCACTATGTTGACCAGGCTGGTCTCGAACTCCTGAGCTCAAGAGATCCTCCTGTTTTGGCCACCCAAAGTGCTGGGATTACAGGCGTGAGCTACCACACCTGACTGCAAACCTCTTATTTTTAAAGTGAATTTATCCTTACCGAGTTGAGCTTTGGCTTTCATGGGGAGGGGAATGAATATTTGGTCCCAGCAGTGGGTGTCAGCTCATGACATGAGAAAATCGAAGGAGTAGGCTTAAACTGGATTTGATCTTGCAACCTTAGGAGGGAACTGGGATGGTACAAGGGTGGAGCAAGCGCCTTTAGGAGCCTCCAGGGCTTGGGTAGTTTCTGAATTTGACTGGGATGTTAGTAACGGAGGTGGTCCCTCCAACCACAGAGCTCCTGACCCCTCCCCCTTCCTGCTCTTCTGGATCTCATCCCACACCCTGTGTCCCTCTTATCCCACACCTAACACTCGGTGTCATCTTTGAGCTCTCTGTAGGGGAGGAAGGCTGTTGGGGATGCTGGACTGGTGTGGGTCCTGGGCTGTGGCTTCTTCCTTCCCTCCTCTCGGCAGCACAGCTCACAGCTTCTGCTCTACTCCAAGTAGACTCTAACCCACTGGAAACTGCAGCCAGTTCTGCAGAAAGTTCAAATCTTTAGGGACTTCATAAATTAGCCTTTACTGCTAAGTTCTCTGGGAAAAAAAAAGAGAGAGAGAGAGAGAGAGAATTGGGGAGTGGGGGCAGGGGGAGGGGTTGCAAAGCACAGCACAATCACTGCTTCCTCTTCCCAAACTCTGAGTGTCCATGTTGCAACCAATCAGAAGCACCATCAGGAAGGGGCCATGGGGGTGGCAGAGTTGGTTCAGGGGATGCTGACTGGCCAAGAGGCACTGGATTTCCCTGGGCAGAGCAGGAGTGCGGGCGGGAGGGATAGTGCTGAGGTACTGTGACAGCATTTGCTTTGTGTTAGCACATTCTGAGCAGCACCTTGAATTTTTCGTTTGTAAGCATGTGGGGTGTGTGCCCTTCTATGTTTATGTTAGGGAATTCAGAGCAGGCTCCTGCATTTCTGCTCATGTGTGTATCTCTGAGGATGTTTTGCTGTTGCCAGTTGTCATCAGGCCTTCAGCTAATTGGATGGGGCCCACCCACATGGTGGAGGGTAATCTGCTTTACTCAAAGCCCACTGGTTTAAATGTTAATCTCATCCAAAACACCCTCACAGAAACACCCAGAATAGTGTTTGGCCAGCTATCTGGTACTGTGGCCCAGCCAGTTTGATATAAAATTAACCATCACAGTAAGGGATGTAGGGAAGGGGAGGCAAATTGTTGAGTCCCAAACACTATTTCAGCTGTCCCAGCTCCCTTCATAATGAAACAGGAGTAAAATGGAGCAATGGATGGATGGGAGGATGGAGATGGATGGGCAGATAAGTGGATGGGAGGATGGATGGATAGGAGGATGGGTGGATGAGAGGATGAACGGATGGATGGATGGATGGGGGGATGGGTGGATGGATGGAAGGGTGGATGGATAGAAGGATGGATGGATAGGAGGATGGAGATGGATGGAAGGATGGAGATGGATGGGAGGATGGATGAATAGGAGGATGGATGAATGGGAGGATGGATGAATAGGAGGATGGATGAATGGGAGGATGAATGGGTGGGAGGATGGATGGATGAAAGGATGGATGGATGAGAGGATGGATGGATGGGAGGATGGATGGATGGGAGGATGGATGGATGAAAGAATGAATGGATGGGAGGATGGATGGATAGAAGGATGGATGGATGAATAGGAGGATGGAAGGATGGAAGGATGGACAATAGGAGGATGGAAGGATGGATGGATGGGAGGATGGATGGGTGGATGGGAGGATGGAGATGGATGGGAGGAAGAATGAATGGGAGGCTGGATGGATGGGAGGATGGAGATGGCTGGGAGGATGGATGAAGAGGATGATGAATGAATGAGCAGATGAATGGATGGGAGGATGGATGGATGGGAGGATGGATGATGGAAGGATGGATGGATGGGAGGATGGACTGATGGAAGGATGGATGATGGGAGGATGGATGGATGGAAGGATGGATGGATTCCGGGAAGATGGATGGATGAATATAGACAGATGAGTGGATGGGGCGGTGTCTATGTAGATAATAGACAGAGATAGACAGACACTAGTACTGGCAACTTTTCAGACACTATTAGATGGAAATTTTCAAAAATACAAAATTGGAGACTGACAGAGCAGAAAGGCCAACTGACCCAACTCTAAATTTCCACATGAGGAAAATGACACCCAGAGAAGAGCGACTTCCTCAAGCTCACACATGGGTTAACGGCAGAGGTTCTATTACCTCCTGGCCTGGTTACTGAGATTGGCATAGGAATGAGGTATGTACACACCAGATCGAGTGAGGCTAAACTGCAGGAGCAAACTACCTCTGAAATCTCAGAGGCCTTGCACCTCCCAGGCTTCTTGCATGCTTACACAGTGCGCCCAAGTCAGCTTGGAGGAGGAGCTCTATTCCACATCCCACCCTGACACCTCAGCATGTGGCCCGAGTTGGCATGTTGGGTGCCAGCTCCTACATGCATCAGCCCAGAAGCAGCATCAGTCACTTTTCTATCAGCTACATGGCCCCTAACTAATGGAAGAGGGTCAGAAAAGTGGGTGGGTACATGGATATTTGATGACAAATGAAAGTTTCCACAAAAGGGTAGTTTTTCATCTCTTTGTGGGTCCCCAGTGTTTCCTTTTCTACATTTTTTAACCAAACAAGTTGCCCCAGGATATCTCCAAAACCCAAGGGTCTCCTCTGAGCTCTTGGAACCTCCAAGGAGTCTAACTTGACTTTGCACAGAATGCCTCCACCTTTCACTATTGTAGAATTTGGTGTGCTTTTTTGTATGTGAAGGCTAAACCATTTACTGACATTTTCACCTAAAGCACAGCAGCATCACCCCAGGGACACACTGTGTTTGGTCTCTCTCTCACTGCTACTCACTCACCTTTAGGATGTTGGCTGTCCAATTTTCAGGCTTTTAAAACTTGTTCCTCCTAGAATGTGGTTTGTTAATAAGTATTGATCAAGCATTATGATAGTTACAAGAACCTTATAGGTTTGCATCACTAGAACCCCCACAAACTGTTTATTTCCTTTGAGTCTCCTTGCCTGTACTTGAAATAAGCTGCCACATGGAGTCAGGCGGGTTTGAATTGCTTGGCTCCCCAGTGGTGTTAGTAATGAAAGCATTCTTTTCTAACAGCATTGGTGTTCTCTTTTTGTTTTGTTTTGAGATGGGGTCTCACTCTGTCGCCTTGGCTTGAGAGCAGTGGTGTGATCAAGGCTCATAGTAGCCTGAACCTCCCAGGCTCAAGCAGTCTTCCCACCTCAGCCTCCCAAGTAGCTGAGACTACAGGTGTGTGCCACCATGCCTGGCTAATTTTTGTATTTTTGTAGAGACGCGGTTCCACCATGTTGGCCAGGCTGTCCTCAAACTCCTGAGCTCAAGCAATCCACCTGCCTCAGCCTCCCGAAGTGCTGGGATTACAGGCATGAGCCACCACATCTGGCTAATGTTATTTAAATACATTTAAATAGAGCTTTTTATTAAAATAACAAAAAACAAAGAATAACAAATATTAATTTAAAATAGGATATACAGTTGGAGTTAGACCTAAAGAAATACAAACACCTAGGCATAAGCCAGTATCCTCATTACTTGTGTTGTCATTCTTTATTTGGTTTAATTCTTAGGCTTATGTAGAATTAATAGACTCTGAGTCTTACATTTCTTAGGTGTGTTTCAAATCTGGTCAGATTTGTCAAGAGTCCTGGTCTCCAGCTTTGATCTTCAACTTCTTTCTTTCTTTTTTTTTCTTTTCTTTTCTTTTTCTTTTTTTTTTTTTGAGATGGAGTCTCGCTCTTGTTGCCTAGGCTGGAGTGCAATGGCGCCATCTCGGCTCACTGCAAACTCCACCTCCCAAGTTCAAGTGATTCTCCTGCCTTAGCTTCCTGAGTAGCTGGGATTACAGGTGCGTGCCACCACGCCTGGCTAATTTTTGTATTTTTAGTAGAGATGGGGTTTTGCTATGTTGGCCAGGCTGGTCTCGAACTTCTACCTCAGGTGATCTGTCCACCTCGGCCTCCCAAAGTGCTGGGATTACAGGCATGAGCCACCACGCCCAGCGGGATCTTCAATTTCTAATAAAGAATTCCCTCCTGACTTCTTACAGTTTCCCCCAAGAAGGCTTTGGTTTCTTCTGGGCATCTTTATCTCCATCCTGCTTTGTGCCCTACAGATAGAAAGAGAGTAAATAGGGAGTAAATAGAGTAACATGTGATGTTTCCAGAATGTTAGAAATGCGTGAGTGCCCTTTTTCTGAATCAGCAGAGGATTTTCCTTACCTGAATTCATTTCTGAGCCTCAGCTCTCTGCTGAGTACATTCTTGCAAATCTCCACAGAAAGGTCCCTTAGCCACCAGGTCTCCGATAAGGTTAGATTGCAAGCCAACCCTTTATTTTGCCTGACTCTGCAAACCCTGCTCTTTTGTACCTACGAAGCAGGCCATTCCAGAACATGACTTTTTTTTTCTTTTTGATTCCTTTTTTTTTTTTTGATAGGGTCTTGCTCTGTCACCCTGGCTGGAGTGCAGTGGCACGATCTCGGCTCATTACAACCTCTACTCCCAGAGTTCAAGTGATTCTCGTGCCTCAGCCTCCTGAGTAGCTGGGATTACAGGTGCACGCACCATGACTGACTAATTTTTTGGTGTTTTTAGTAGAGACAGGGTTTTGTCATGTTGGCCAGGCTGGTCTTGAACTGACCCCAGGTGATCCACCCACCTCAATCTCCCTAAAGTGCTGGGATTACAGGCATGAGCCACCGTGCATGGCCCAGAACATGACTTTTAAAGTTATTTTAATCAGAAGGTGACACAGAGACACAAAGTGACTTCTACTGGAGCCTCCCTGTGTGCTCAGCAGGATCCCAGGGGATAGCAAAATTGAAAAGTGTCAAAAGAGCTTTCAGTCACTGCAGGCAGAAGTTCCTGGAGAGCTGGGTCCACAGCTCCATGGCCCAAATGTCACAGAGCTGACTCGATGAGATGAACTCCCAGCATCATGGGGTTCATCATTCCTGGGCTCAGACCACTTGTGAGCCACACCGTTTCCTGTGGTTTAAGCACATGCTGCAAGTCTGAAGTCTCCTGCCAGGAGTCAGGGCTGATGTCCATTCCCACCATCTCACCAGGTCACCAAGTGCTCTTGCTCAAGTGCAGGAAGAGAGTTGGAGCTTGGTAAAGCCACAGAGCCTAAGCCTCCATCAGCCCATGTGGCAAGGAGGATGGGAGAGTCAGGAAGGGCCACACTGCTGGGTTGTGCTGTGTTCTGGCAGGGAGTCATTCTTGGGGGAGTTCAGGCTGTTGAATCCTGGTTATTTGCGAAGGGCTTGGAGAAGCCTTTGGCATGAATGGAGCTCTCCTCCTTAATAAGGCTGAACCAAATTGGTTAATAAAGTTACCCAATGCTGTTTCTACCAACAGTGTCCAAATTATGCCTCAATTCTGTGGCCACAGCTGCCCTGGGGGGTGGCGTGAAAACTGCTTTAGGAACTGCAGATGTAGAAATCGTTACCATGTATTGAGTGCCTGCTGAAAGCCAGGCTCTCTGTGAAGCTTTTACTTGATTATCTTATTTAAGACACACAGTATTCTCCATGAAGAGCATGTTCTGTGAGGGAACAACCAAAGGGAGAAAAATTCAACAGGGGGAAGGTCTTGGTCCCAGGAGGAACTGTCCTAGTGAGGTGACCTGCTCCCCACACTGCAGGTCACCAGGAGAGGAATGACCCTGCCCTCTCAGGCACCCTCCCCATCCCCCGATGCCTCCTCCACCCACCCAGTGCTAGGGCAAGCAGAGCCATCTCTAAGCCAGGCTGTCCCCAGGCCTGCTTCGCTTCAGAAGAGAGTGCTCACTGAGCACTGTGCCACGTGCTTATCCTTCCATGATCTTGTTCTATCATCAACATAATCTTATAAGGGAGAGTATTTTTGCCTCCATTTTACAGATGAGGACGCTGAGGCATAAAGGGGACAAAGGCTTGCTCATGATTCTGCAGCTAAATGCTGGCAGAGCCAAGTTCTACACATGTTCAATCTGACTGTCACCCCCTAAGGTAACCTGCCAAGTTCTGAGTCAGTCTCCATGGCCCCACCCCTTGGTGTCACAGTTGGGTGACTAGGCACGTTGAGAATCTCAGGCAGGGTTAGGAGAGCCTGAAGAATTGTGGAGGAAGGTCAATTACCCTGTAAAACTGATCAATCAACAGATAAGAACAGAAATAAGCAATCTGGATTGCAGATGGTATTAGCCAGCTAGGACGGCCATAACAGAATACCACAGATGAGCTGGCTTAAACAACAGAAATTTACATCCTCACAGTTTTGGGGCTAAGAATCCAAGATCAAGGTGCCCACAGACTTAGTTTCTGGTGAGGCCTCTCTCTTTGGCTTGCAGACATAACCTTCTCATTGTGTCCTCATGTGGCCTTTTCTCTACGCATGCTCATCCCCAGTGTGTCTCTGTGTGTCCACATTTCCTCTTTGATAGGGACATCAGTCAGATTGGATTGGTGCCCCACCTCATTTAACCTTAATCACCTCCTTAAAGATCCTATCTCCAAACACAGTTACATTGGTGATTAGGAATTCAATGTATGAATTTTAGGGGACACGGTTGAGCTCATAACAGATTATTCAAAGCTCTTTTTCCCTCCTGCAGCAGCCCCCACAGCAGTGGGCACAGTCAGCTGCAATCCGGGTGTCAGCCCCTCTCTGCAAGGACTGGGGGCCAGATGCTCCCTCCCTGGAAGCCACATCAACGACAGACCACGGCTTTACTGAGAATTCAATAAAGACTTTTTACAGAACATTACTACAGCTCTTTTTACAGACTCCTACAGTGCTATACAACCCAACATTTACATGTAATTTTCACTTCAGCAAGATCTTTTAAATTTAAAATCTCAGCACAGTCACTGAAGCCACAACTCCCTATCTAATCAAAGTTTCTATCAATGTTAAAAGTTGGTTGCTGATTTTTTTTTGAGTCCTCAAAGCTGTCTGTGATTCCAGAGAGCTATGTTCTTCCCATATACAAAACTGTTCCCCTGATCCCATATCTGGAATAGTTTTTCCAATGAAAGAATGGTTTTGTGAGAAGACACACATGCCTTGGTAAACTAGCTCTCACAAAGAAGGAGGAGGAGGGGAGGAGGAGGGGAGGAGGAAGAGAAACCCCGATTTGTAGGGGTTTACCAATTTCCATGGTATAAATACTTGCACCACAATAGATTTCAAGCTACTAATGATTTTAAAAATTGGCTTACAAAGCTCCAGAATATTTTACACCTGGCTCTCACAAGCCACTATAAGTCTGCTCCTGCACATCACTGCTTGTGTCTCTCATGGTCACAAAAGCCCATTTTATAGATTTTAATCTGGGTCAGGGGTAAAATCTGTGATCTTGATCGAAATGAAGTCAACTAGCCCCGCCAGGACTCAATCTCACCATCCGGTTTCCATTCTCACCATGCTTTAAACCCTGAGCACAGGGTTTAAAGCTGTGCTGGGAAGCAGGAGGAGACAAAGGACCCCTCAATCCCCTGCTGCCTCGAGGATATTCTCTTTCTCTCCCTTCCTCTGTAGTTCACTCTCCAGCTCATTCCCAGGTCCTGGGTGAGCTAGCTGAAGTGGTCATGATAATACTAATAAGCTGATTTCAGAGAAGAGTTTAGTTCATTGCGCCTTTGGGAAAGACCTCAGCTGGTGCTTTGCTAGGATAACAAGCTTCAGTGAAACTAACAGGGACCTGAGCACAGGTCACAAATCCATGTTCATCTAATACATGCTTCTGGTAAACCTCCCCAATTTAGAAGGACCACACATTTGCTGGAAATCAGAGTCACCCCACTGGCCGTGGGCATTTTCATGGGGTCTTGGTCTGCGTGGAAAAGTGAAAAGTCAGTGAAGAGCAAATCCGGGTTGGATTGGTGGCAGGTGGAACAGCTGCCCAAGCATGCAGTGCTTTGTCTGGAATGGAACATCTCTATTTTTCATTCACCAAAGGTTGTGGGGGCTTCAACAAGTGCTTCCAGCCTGACTTCCTGCTGATGACAGGTGGTCAAGGTGATGTTCAAGTTCTCCTTGGGTCCTTAGTGACTGCACTCCATGTGTGTGAAAACGTGCAAGGAACTTTCATCCCAGAGGCAGAATTGAGGCGTTCCAAGGGGGCAGGCCATTGAATGTTCAGAATTCCAAGTTCATTGCTAGGATGTGGTATTTAAGAGGCAAACGATGATCTGGGAGCAGACCTTGGAGAAAACTGGGATTGGAGGTAATGTACTCCACCAAATTAAATATAAGTGGGAACTGCAGCAGGCATCTGACCTGGAACTGGAGGTTTCCAGAGCAGCTGGCATGGTGAAGGAAGGACACACAGAATTGGAATTCCCCCACCCCCTCCTCTGACTGCTCTTGTTCCTCCATCAGGCAAGACTTGCTGGGAAGCAGGAGGAGACAAAGGACCCCTCAATCCCCTGCTGCCTCGAGGATATTCTCTTTCTCTCCCTTCCTCTGTAGTTCACTCTCCAGCTCATTCCCAGGTCCTGGGTGAGCTAGCTGAAGTGGTCATGATAATACTAATAAGCTGATTTCAGAGAAGAGTTTAGTTCATTGCGCCTTTGGGAAAGACCTCGGCTGGCGCTTTGCTAGGATAACAAGCTTCAGTGAAACTAACAGGGACACTAACTCACTCCACTGCTATATTCTTATTTTATATGCTGAAGGTGTCAATAGTCATTACCATAAGTAGAATCTGCTTTTCCCCTGGCAGTGGAAAGGCTCAATTGTAAATGGTGTCTTCAGGCCTTCTCTCCCTTCTAGGACTTCTCTGAGTTCAAGGGAGGGTGGACACAGATGACTTCAAACCTTCCCCTACCCTTGGGGTCCCTGGTCAGTGTTCTCCATAGTGTATGACGGCATTTGAAACATCAGTAATGACTATCCTTTCTCTTACTCCCATACCCTCTCTTTACTCATAGTATTATTTTGAGGAATACATGAAATTATAATCATTGTAACTGAGCATCTACTATGTGCCAAATCCTGTGCTAGATATTTTTAAATATTATTTCCGAACCTAATGAAAACATCGTGCCATTTTATAGATGAAGAAACTGAGACTCAAAGAAGCTAACAGATTTGCTCACAGTCAGTGAATGTTTAGGTTTTAGCTCATGTCTTTTAATCTCTATTTTTTAAATTGTTATTTTATTTTTTAAAAAAGTAAAATAAAATGGAGTCTCACTATGTTGCCCAGGCTGGTCTCGAACTCCCAGGCTCAAACCATCCTCCCACCTTAGCCTCCCAAAATTCTGGGATTACAGGCGTGAGACATCGTGCCCAGCATTTTAAACTCTAAGGCTCACATTTGTCTACTACGCTACCATGTTATATAAAACATGGCATCAGACAGCACAAAATTAGGTTGTGCTGCAGTTATAGGCAGCCTGAAAATCTTGGTGGCTTACAACAACAAAGTTTTACTCCATCCTCACGTGCAATGCATGATACACACGCCTCACGTCTCATCTCGGAGCTCGGTTTCCTCGTATTCCAGGATTCCGGCTGGTGATGGAAGAGCCACCAGACTGTTGCCAGTTCCCATGTTAGAGGGAGAGGGAGCTCTGGAGGGTCTAAAACTATCAGCGAAATGCCCTGGCATTCAGTTGGCACATGTCACTTCTACCCACAACCCATTGGCCAGAATTTTACATTACTCTTCCAAACCACAAGAGGGAGGAAGTGTAATCCCCCTGGACAGCTGAGAATAAAAAGTACATGGCGAGCAACACTAAAACCTGCCACGAGTGTCTGGCACTGGGCTTGGCCCCTACATGATTAATAAACGCTATTTCACGCTCCCTTTCCTTCCCCAGCTATGAACAGATTATGGTGAAATCATTCATTTTGGACCAAGAGACAGGCATAATGAACAGGCCCTCCATTCTGTACTCTTCCTGGTTCGCACCTGCGTCATAGGATGCTGGCTCAGATTGCTCCAGGGCCTGAGTCTCCAGTGCCTTGATGTCCGACCATGTCTCAGGGGTTTCCATCATTCATTCTCAAGTGCTGTGTTGCAGATGATAAATGACATTCACATGCACAACACATGACACCCTCCCATGGGCATCCAACAGGGTCAGGGCTACAGGCAGTCTCTGTCTGGCAGCTGTAACTCCACCACTTCTTCCTTTCAGGGAGGCATATCGGAATGCAACTAAGCAGCAGGGGCATTACTATAGGACCATATTGAATCTGTTCTAATTGATTAAAAAAAAAGTCATCAACGATTTGAGAACCTCAACAGTTCATTATCCATAGCCAACTGCCTAGGACACACCTCCTAAGTGCTCCAGGCATACAGCATGTCAGGATACCACCATTGAAGAAGCATTGGTCAAGAAGAAGCCGGAGCAACCAGTTGTAAAATGAAAAGTAGTGCCAATTTGTCTACAGCGTGCCAAAGAATTGATTGGAAGAACATTTTGTCCATACTCACTGAATTAGCTAGTTGTCTTGGCACTGTGTAGACACAGCCTGAGTATTAAGAATGTGAGCGTAGTATCAATCATCAAATCACAGAATGTTAGACTGGAAGGAATCTCCAGAGATATTTTTCATACATTCCCCTCATGTCACAGATGAGGAAACTAAGGAACAGGCAGGCTAAAAGATTTGCTTAAGGACATGTAGCACAATTGTCAACTGTTGTTTTAGAAAAGAGGTTAATGTGGGCACATCTTCACCCACTGCATTTTTAACATTTTCTTTAGCTATTTCAGAATCAAGATGCCCACTGAATGTCATTGCGTACTTTTTCTAAAAGTAGACAAGAATTTGAGAAACACCCCGTGATGCAATGGTTCATTGCTTAAACTTGCTGCTGACTCATTTGCCCTCCACCATTTTTTTTCCCAACTTCTCTCTTGGCATCCGGCACTTCCACTGGCTCTTTTCTCCAGCTTGTCCCATTCTCCTGGTCTGGGCTCGGCAACAGGATGCAGTGACGTCATGTCCGCGCGTTCTCATTGGGTGGTGGGCGGGGCTCAGAGGTGAGGTCCCTTGGTGAATCGCCCTGGGCGCCTGAGTAGGCCTCCTGGCCTCCAGGCTGAAGCAAGCCACCTGCTGCCCAAAGGGCAGACTGTTCTGGGCCAAAAGGAGTCTGTGGAACAAGGACGCCAAGATGTTCATGCTTTATCGTTTTCCTTTTTGGGATACGGTCTCACTCTGTCGCCCAGGCTGAAGTGCAGTGGTGTGATCATGGCTCACTGCAGCCTCGTTCTCCTGGGCTCAAGAGATCCTCCCACTTCAGCCTCCTGAGTAGCTGGGACTACAGGTGTGCACCACCATGCTTGGCTAATTTTTAATATTTTTTTGTTGTTGATACAGGGTCTCCCTATGTTGCCCAGGCTGGTCTTAAACTCCTGGCCTCAAGCAGTCCTCCTGCCTCAGCCTCCCAGAGTGCTGGGATTACAGGCAAGAAACTCACACCCAACCAGGTTTCATCTTTTTGATAAAGGACAAATGCCCCCCTCCAAACAAACAACTCCTGTAGGTCACACTTCAAGTGTTTGCTGGGGGAGAAATCCCATCCAAAAATAGTCTTTCTGTTGGAAAGAAAGAAAGGAGTAGTGGCTCACTCCTGTAATCCCAGCACTTTGGGAGGCCAAGGCAGGAGGATTGCTTGAGCCCAGGAGTTTGAACCAGCCTGGGCAACATAGCAAGATCCCTTCTCTACAAAAAAATTTAAAAATTAGCTGGGTGTGGTGGTGTGTGCCTGTGGTCCCTGCTGTGGGGAGGTTGAGGCAGGAGGATTGCTTGAGCCTCGGAAGTGGAGGCTGCAGTGAGCTGTGATTGCACCACTGCACTCCAGCCTGGGTGACAGAGTGAGACCTTATCTCAAAAAAACCCTAAAAAACAAACAAACAAAAAACACAAAAATAGTCTTTGGGTCAGGGCCCTCCCTACTCTCGCTTAACTGTGAATTGCACTTTTTCATTCGCTTCAGGTTCCTGCCTCTTGAAATGTCTTTGGTTGGAGCTAGGCAACTTTATGGTGGTCCCTTTAATCCCTATCCCCCTCCTTATCCCCCCATCCCCTTTTCTCAAGTCAACTTCAGAGGCCTTGGAGGCCCCTGCTTCAGGGCCTGTGAGGGAAGGAATTCCAGACAACTTCTGTATGGTCCTGGGGCTGAGGAATCGGCTCAGTGGCCAAGATATAGGCTCTCCACTGTCACTGCCCAGTCTAGGATTTTGGCAGCTCTCCCAACCCCACAGGCCCAGATGCAGGAGGAATCTTTGGCATGGACAGAGAGCTCTTAGGCCTGGGGCCAAAAGTCAGCCCTTTACCCCAGATGAACACATGGGGCTGCCCCTCCTCTGCACAGAGTACCTCTTTCCCTCGCCCCTAGGTTTACACAGCTTAGAGAAGTGTCTGGAGTCTGGTGGGTTTGGGGAGCAGGGAAGATGGAGCCACAGAGTAATGTCCTGGGACAACTCCCCCTTGACCCCCAACAAATAAGAGGGGGAGGAAAGGATCTATAGCTTGAGAGTGGATTCTGGGTCACACTGGTTACCCCTCTTTCCTGGGTTTGATGCATCATTTAAAAGATGCTATGGAAAGTCTTGTCCTTCCAGTTCTTTCTTGTTGGCTTTGGTACAAAGCTACAAACACAGACACACACACGCATACACACACATACCCGACTCCATCCTGTAACACACATACCAGTCATTTCTTCTTGGCCACTAGGTCAGATTCTGGAAAACCCTAGTTGTAGAAGAATTTATGGCTAAAGAATTTAAGACTTTAAGGGAAAGTAGAATTGGAGAACAAAGGTCGGGAACGAACTAGAGAAAATCCTTATAATTGGTTTTGCATTCAGAAGAGAGCCCACTCCAAGAGCACACTGAATAAATAACATTTTCGGTTGTTTTGTCTGCTGCTGGCACAAGCGTGAACTGGCTCAGCCAAGCTAGCGAGTAAATTGACAGTGTGTCTAATAACTGGAACGCATCTTCCCTGCGGCCCAGCAACACCACTTGTAGGGGGTCTACTCTACAGAAGCATGTTCAAGGATGTCCACTGCAGAATCATTTGTGATGGTGAAAACCTGGAAACAAATGTCTATCAGTAGGTGAGTGGATGGATTGTGGTATCTTTGTACAGTTTCATGTTATTCAGCAGTAAAAATGAATGTATCATGCATCAACATGGACCGATCTTGGAAACACAATGTTAGCTGAAAAAAAAGTAGGTTCCAGAATGGTGGGTTTAGTGTGACATCACTTACATAAATTAAGAAGCACTCAAAGCAATGCTAGGTGTAATTTACGAGTAATACATATATGGTAAAGTATGAGCACCAGTGTGAGAATACCTACCAACTTCAGGACAGTTGGAGGAAGGAAAAGGGGCACAAAGACTTCAACTGTGTCTGTAAGGTTTTTTCTTTCTTTCTCTCTCTCTCTCTTCCTTCCTTCCTTCTTTCTTTCTTTTTTCTTCTTTTCTTCTTTTTCTTCCTTTTTTCTTTCTTTCTTTTTTCTTCCTTTTTCTTCCTTTCTTCTTTTTCTTCCCTTTTTCTTTCTTTCTTTCTTCTTTCTTCTCTCTTTCTCTATTTCTTCTTTCCTCTTTTCCTTTTTTTTTTTTTTGACAGGGTCTCACTTTGTTGCCTAGGCTGGAGTGTAGCAGCGTGATCATGGCTCACTGCAGCCTCAACTTCCCAGTCTCAAGCAGTCCTTCCACTTCAGCCTCCTGAGTAGCTGAAACAGGCACGAACAACCATACCCCATTAATTGTTTGTTTTTTGTAGAGATGGGGTCTTGCTATGTTGCCCAGGCTGGCCTTAAACTCCTAGACTCAAGCAATCCTCCCACCTCGGCCTCCCAAGGTGCTGGGATTACAGGCATGAGCCACTGTGCCTGGGCTGTCTTATTTCTTTTAAAAAATGATCTGACATAAATGTGGCAAAATGGTAGCACTTGCTATTTCTGGTGATAGGTACAAGGCTTTTGTTATATTACTCCTTGTCTTTTTCTGTATGTTTGAAATATTTCACAACAGAAAAAATGAAAGAAAATTCCAGTGGCATTTTGCACACATTTACATGAGTAGTAATGAGCATTTACTAGGATTTTCCATTTTCATCCCTTCCCTGAAAAACACTTCGTAGGATTTCTCTTCCTTCTATCTTCAGTGAAATGCTCATGGCTAGGCATGGTGGCTCACACGTGTAATCCAAGCACTTTGAGAGGCTGAGGTGGGAGAATCCTTTTAGCCCAGGAATTCAAAACCAGCCTGGTCAAGATAGTGAGTCCTTGTCTTTACCAAAAATACAAAACTTAGCCAGGCATGGTGGTGTGCACCTGTAGCCCCAGCTACTGGGAAGGCTGAGGCAGGAGGATTGCTTGAGCCCAGGAGTTTGAGGCTGCTGTGAGCCATGATCGTGCCACTGCACTCCAGCCTGGGTGACTGAGTGAGACCCTGCCTCAAACAAACAAAACAAATGCTCATAAATGTGTTTTTCTTTGTTACAGAAATATGCACCCAAAGGAGCATTTTCCCAGCCAATTATCCTGTGCCCTTCCGATCTCATGACTTAGAGTAATTGACGCCATCTCCCTCATCCGGATACATGGAAAAATGACCTATTTGACGTTGGCTGCATCCCACCTACTCACCAGATTCTCTTTCCTCCTTCCATTCCCTGGGGCTGCAGGTCTCATCTCCGTCCAGGGGTATTTCCTGCCAAGTGCCTGGTTGCCTCTTTGCCTGGAGGAAGGCCCCAGGGCCTAGTTTACTTTCTCTCTTCTTTCTTTACCTTTTCCAAAGTTTCCTTGTGAAATCCTACTCCTTGGGCACCCCCACATTCCTTTCTTTCTTATGATACCACTAGAGCTGGCCCATGGGAACAGTGATTCTCAAACTTGAATGTGCATCAGAATCACCTGGAAAGCTTATTGAAACACAGATTGCGGGGTTCCACCTTCAGGGCTCTGGTTCAGTAGGTCTGGGTAGGGTCCAGTGGTGTGCTGGAAACTGTTTAACAATGGGCTTTCAGAAAGAAAAATGAGCACTGATTTGTAATGTTCCACAGTGTAAACACTCTCACTGTGGTTGATTTCAAGCCCCCAGTGTGATGGTCACTGAATGTGGAGTTAGGAAAGAGACATGTGCAATTGGTTCTCCTGAGATGTTACAAACTGTCTCCAGCCACCCTTGGCACTGGGATCTAAGAATTTGCATTTCAGTTTTTTTTTTTTTTTTTTTTTTTGAGATGGAGTCTTGCTCTGTCGTCCTGGCTGGAGTGCAGTGGTGCAACCCCAGCTCACTGCAACCTCTGCTTCCTGGGTTGAAGCGATTCTCCTGCCTCAGCCTCCTGAGTAGCTGGGACTCCAGGTATGCGCCATCATGCCCAGCTAATTTTTGTACCTTTCGTAGAGACAGGATTTCACCATGTTGGCCAGGCTGGTTTCAAACTCCTGACCTCAAGTGATCTGCCCCCTCGGCCTCCCGAAGTGCTGGGATTACTGGTGTGAGCTATTGCACCTGGCAGAATTTGCATTTCTAATAAGATCCCTGGTAGTGCTGAGCTGCTGGTCTTGAAGTGGCTCATACTTCGAGAATCACTGCCTTGGAGGGCTGAGCATAGGAGTATGGAGTTTGGGAAGAGATTCCTGGATTGTGTGAATGACTCTGCGACTTTGACCTGAAAAATCTCATCTCCCCAGGAGCCTAGAAAGAGATTTCCTGTCTCACAGCAAAAGAAGCTTATGTCATGGGGACCAGCACAGGCTACACGGTAGATAAAGCAAACCAGGGCTCTATTTTGGGCTGGTGCACTGGCCTGGAAGTTCTGTGCCCTACCTTGAATGCCCCCCTGGCCACAGACCACTAACCATGCAGCTGCTGCCTCAGGCAAAAGTCCACTCCCACCTTCCCTGGCTCCAGGGCCTGCAACTAAGGAGCACAGCTGGACAGGATGGGTGCACGCGAGTCCCAGGAGGTTTTCCCTCTCAAGAGAACGAACCATATCTCCGAGAGTGCTCCTGGCAGAACAGAGCATAGATGCTGGGGAAGAAAGGGAAGGATACAGGAAAGGAAGAATGAGAGAGAAGGAAAGGGTTAGGGGCGGGGGTAGGCGGGGAGAGAAGAGGGTCCTCAACACAGATGCTGATGTGGGGTTGGCAACTTCCAGGGGACTTAGGATGCATCCAGATTAGGCAAAAAATGAAAGCACCAAACCACACCTGTCCATCCCCTGACTAGCGCCATGCCAGCTTCATTCCTTGGGCTCTTTGATTTTCACTTCCTTGGTCACCTCCCCCTCCCCCAGGTCCAGCCCGATGAGGCCACTTCTGGGAAGAACAAAGGAGGCTCTGTAGGCTCTGCCGGGATGAGAAAGATCATCCCAGGAGGCAGGCAGGATTAACATGCGGCAGTGTTGCCACACACACTCGTGATATTATCCTGTTGGTGTATAGGATTATATGTCATTAGGATTACAGGGTGTAATAACTCCAGGTGCATTTGACATTTCTATTCAAATTGTACTTTGGGGAAACCTATAGGTTTTCCTTGCTGATGATTTATCTGGTTCCTTCCCCTGAGAGCCTGGCGTTCCCTTCCTGCCTGCTTCCATGCCTGCTGCCCCCAAAACTCCTTCCTGTGCCCTCAGCGGCTCCCACTCTCAAGGACAGCTGTTGGGGCCCCAGTCCTTGCTTTCCTGCCGAATGTGGGGTGGGCCTGGTGGGAGAGGAGGTTGTATCTGATCCAGCACATTCCTCTTATTTTACAAATGCAGAAACCCAGGCCCAGAGCATGATGGAGACTAGTTCAGGCCACTCTCTCCAGGTGGCCCAGCTTGGATCAGATCCTGGTCTCAGCCTCCTGGGAGAGGGGACACCTTGCTGAGGTGCCCCTGCTGGCACCTCGAGCAATCAGAAAGGGTGACATCAGCCACCCGGAGAGACTTCTCATTTTGCCTTCCACACTCCCCCACCTTCCTTTTCATTCCTGCCTTTCCTTTGTCAATTTTGTGCCACCTCTCCATCTCCTCCCTCCCTCCCCGAAAGGCCATGATGGCCCGCAGGTCAGGACAGCCCTTCCCGGCCTGAGCCTCTCCAGCTCTGGGAGTTCCAACACCACTGCCAGTTCTTCGAGAGCACTGAGGGGACCTGGCTCCCCCTGGCTTCCCCAAGCCTCTCAGCCCACAAGGCCCTGGTCCTTCCCACCCGTAAGACTCTCCTGAGACCACACAGCTAGTGCAGGTGGGACCTGAGATTAGCATCCAGCTCTGATTATTCTGAAGTCCAGTTTCTCCCTCTGCTCACTCCAGGTCTGGCAGCTGCTCCTCGCTGTGGCGCACTCAGCCTTTGGCACACAGCCGCAGGCGCTCGGCAGGTGAGGAACCTGCTTGGGAGCAATAAAGCAGGGGGCAAAACTCCATGGCTGATTTCAAACAACCGACTGCTAAATGCCAGACACATCCACACAACTGTGGAAAGACAGCCACTATGAGCAGCCAAGCAGATGCCCCCGAGAGCTGATACCCCTGGATACAGAATCGGGGGCCTTGCTTTTCATGGTTGGGACCATCCATTGTCCTGACATTATTTCACTGACTAGAACCCACCGCCCTGTCAGAGGGGCATGATTTTCCCTGTTTTACAGATGAGGACACCGAGGCACAGAGAGGGCTAAGGACTTTCCTGAGGCCACATAGCTGGCGCAGGGACAACCTGAGATTTGAATCCAGATCGGATTGATTCTGAAGTCTGGGTTCTTTCCTTTAACATTGGGAACAGGAGGCTTTTTGGAATAGTGCCTCTCCCGAGTCCCTCTCCCTCTGGAGGGAATAGGTTCTCTAGGGTGGCAGGGATTTGAGTTGCAATTTGGGAGGCTCATGCAAAGGGTTAAGTCGTCAAATGCCTGAGATGTGGACCCAGAAGCCACTTTGAAAGGTGCCCTAGAGCAGCCTGGCTGTAGACACGCTCACCAAGGGGCTCTAGCAACCCTCCCCCTCCCACCTCCCCTCCTTCTCTCCTTGTCTCCTTCTCTTCTCCCCTTCCCCTCTCAGGCTCTGCACCCCTCAAGACTGCTCCTCACAAAAACTCTGATTCTGTTAGGAAAGATCTTGCAGTCCTAGAACAGAGTCTGGCACATAGACTCAAAATTCCTTCAGTGACTCCGCAGAATGAAGCTCTTTGGAAGCTGTGAGGTGCACTACCCCACTATGACCACACGATGCCACCCTTGAGCTGCACATGCATTCCCACCCGCATGCTGGCAGCAGGTGGCAGAGCAAGAACTGCTTTGCAGCTGGGTGGGATGGGGAGGGTCGGGATAGCATCAGGGGCAGGAGCTCCCGTGGTCACAGGTATTATTCAGCCGTGCCGTTTTGCTCGTCGCCATCGTCCCTTCTCCCACTGCTGTCTGGCTGTCACCTAGTGGGGGCTCGGTTGGCCTCACAAACCTGCAGTAATTGTTCCTGGACCCGTAAACCCGGCCTTTCTTCCTGAACCTCCACAGCAAACCCCCAGACCCACTCAGGATCCTTTAGCACCTCTGAACTCAGTTGCAGGCGACACGCCAGCTCACATATTGCCTTAAAATGGCCTCCAGCAGCTTCTGCTTAGGGAAGGAATCTTCCAGGGGCCTTGTTTCTTGAGGGCTGTGGCTCTGCAGCAGTAAAGGCCTTGGGGAGGCCTGATGCCATGCCCCCCACCTTGGGCTGTCTCGGCACAAGTGGCCACCCCAGGGCCGAGTGGGAGGATTCCAGATAAGGAGGGTCCCTGGCCCCTGGCCATTTCCTGGCCGGAGAGCACTACGGCACTCGGCACTCGGGAGCCTGGTCATCCATCTCATTGTCAGTGGTGGACAACAAGATGGATGTCCGTGTGGTCATTCCTGACCTGCCGTGGCCTCACCGCGGCTGCAGTGTCGATCCCCCAGCTATCCGGCATGAGGAGGAGGGACTGGGAATCTACAACCACCTGTAATTGGCATAACCTGTTTTCTGACCCATTTATTTATTTATTTAGACGGAGTCTTGCTCTCTCACCCAGGTTGGAGTGCAGTGGCACAATCTCGGCTCATTGCAACCTCTGTCTCCTTGGTTCCAGCGATTCTCTGCCTCAGCCTCCCAAGTAGCTGCAATTACAGACTTGTGCCACCATGCCCAGCTAATTTTTGTATTTTTAGTAAGAGTCGGGGTTTCACCATGTTGGCCAGGCTGGTCTTGAACTCCTGACCTCAAGTGATCTGTCCACCTCGGCTTCCCAAAGTGCTGGGATTACAGATGCGCCTGGCCCCTGGCCTCTTTAGAGGTGAGGACCCCACTTAGCTGTATTTCACTTCTCTCCATATCATATAGGTCCTCCTCTGTCCTTTATCCCAACATGGTTCTCACCTTTGGGGAAGTTTCCTTAGGCCCCCAACCCAACTCTTGTATATGACCCCTGCTCTCAGCTCTGTCCCCTGTCAGTCCCCTGCCCCCTGGGGGCTGAAACCTGTGGGGCCTCCCCCAGGGATGGTCACACCTTCCTCTTTCCCAGGGTGTGCAATTCCACCTCCTCTCTCTAGAGGTCTCTGGATCCTCAGCAAGCAATATTATCGACTCTAACAAGCAATCAAGGACTTTATTTGAAGGATTTGGGGGTAGTTCACAGAATGAAGGGCGCGGTTAAGATCCAGGCCAGGGCAGGGCAGACATTAGGCAAGTCAGTGATACAGTCAGCGGAAGCTTGTCATCTTCTCGCCATACACTGCTGGGATCAATCAGCATCAATTATTTTGTTCCCAATCTCAGTATCCTTTACAGATTTCAATTATTGTGTCCACCCAGTGGACAGAAGAGGGCAGGACCTCTTGAGTGACAACCCACCCAGAAGTGTCCATGGTGTGGAAGGGGGTCATCCCCAAAAGGATTTCAGAAGGAGATCATCTGTATACAGAGGACAGAATGCTGGGAGAGCTGTGCGACCTTCATCCACCAAAGCGGTTTTCCCTGGCCTGTAATTGAGCCACTCCTTTATTTTTCTTATCTGTGGAGTCTCTCACTTGACATTGCCCACTGGTAAATGATGAAAAGAGTGGCATAAGTGAGGCCCAGAGAGGCTCAGTGCTGGACTTAAAGTCACTCAGCAACTCTAAGGGAGAGCCAGGAGACCCCAGTTCCATTCACTGTTCTTGGGTTTGCTGTGACTCACCTGGAGCCCGTGGGGCAGCCTCCCCTGTGGACAAGGCCTCCCGCAGATACTTTTTGGGGTAAGGGCTTCCTGACTACTGTTGAGAGGAACAGCAAGCCCAGACCGCAAAAAGATCCAAAGGAGACAGCAGCCACCCCGTGGCAGGGGGGCTGGAGGGGAGGCTGTGGCCCCTCCAGGGCTTAGCTGGTACCAAGAAAACCGGGTCGGGGAGGCAGAGCCAGGACCTAGGGGGAGGAGGGGAGTGGGGGGGTGGTTGGGGGAGAGGAAGAAAAGAGTCCTGGGGAGAAGAGAAAGCTGAGAGCCCCAGAGGCAGGAGGCAGGCAACAGGAATCCCAGCTGTAATCCCCCTCCACCTCCCAAAGTCACAACCTCCTTCTTATGAGACAGAAGTGGCCACACTGTAGCTCACTCCTGGGAAGGGGCAGTTTGAACCTGCAGCTCCCCTTCATTTTCCCCTTTCATCTCCTGCATCCTGCGCCTCCTCAGAGCCCTCTGCTGTGCCTGGGCTTCATTCAGATGGTCTGGCCCAGGGTCTCTCTGCAGCCGTGGTGCTTCCTTGGTTCCACAGTGTCAGTACACCCAGTTCCCACAGGGGACTCTCCCAGAGTCCCAAAATGCTAAGTGCCCCAAGAAGAAGATGCCATCCCTGGTTGAGACCTTGGGGACAGACATCTTTGAACTTGCAAGTGTGGGCTCTGATGTGCTTTCAGCAGATGCTGCTGTCATGGAGAAGGCAGGGGTCCCAGGGCCAGGCCAGCTTAGCCTGATTAAATTGCTCCTGGCTGTCTCAAATGAGCTGTTTCTCCAAGGTGGCAGCTAAGCCCCGCATCTCACAGTGGCCTCCTGTTTCCATAACATGAGGTCAGCAATGCTACACAGAGGTCCCTGAGCCAACCTGGCCTGGGTCTTACCTGCCTTAGAGGCTGCAGCCCTGGAAGAGGCAAGGAGATCCCAGAAGTGTCACCATTGCACGTTTGCAGAATGGATGGTGTCCGCCTCCAGATCCCTGCAGAGCTCAGGATGCAATGGTTTATCTCTTGCTTTTCCTGAAGGTGTGGAGGAGCCATTGGGACCTGCTAGAGAGGGGCCCTTGTGCCTTGCCCAGACTCCCAACATGACACAACACAGGCTTGTCAGCAGGGGCCAGCTGGAGGCAATGGAGAGAGTGGCCCTGCTGTGCAATCTGGTCCAGGGAAGAGGCCCAGAATGTGAGTGTGTAGCCATGGATGGGAGGGTGTGGCTGTGGAGCAGGCTGCAGTGGACAGCTTGGGGACAGAGAGACTCTGAGGGTGCCTGTGCCAGGACAGGCATCCATCTGCCTCCCAATGGGTTGGCCTGGGTTACTCTCAGGAGTAAGAGGAGAAAACCCTTTCTTGCCCATGGAGCAGGCCTCCCCTTCTTAGCTGCTCATCTTGGAGCCCGAGCCCCTGTACCTGGCAGTGACTCTGGGGCAGCAGCCAGGTACACCTTGAGGGGGCACTGTGGTCTTCCACGGAATGGAGAATTGCCCACAGCCAGCTTTCCGCGCTGGCTGCTCCTGGGATCGCTGGGTCCCACCCCCACCAGCATGGTTCCCATGAAATCTCTTGGAACTCCAGTCCCTAACTCCCTCCTGCCCCACCTTCTTTGCTGCAGCCTGGGGCAGAACCAACACAGGGACAATATTGATTGGTGGTGGCGGGGCACGGACACCCTCCTGGTGGGCTTGAGCTGAGCCACACAGGCCAAAGAGCCTGGGCCACTAGGCAGGGCTAGTGAGGGCAGCGGGGAGCATGGCAGGTCCCTCCAGCACCTACACAGGGGCCTGCCCCCACCGAGGGTGCTCTCTTCTTGGCATCCCAGGGGGCCTCCTCTTCCAAGGCTTCTCCTCCTTGGATTCCGCATGTCCGGCACTTCCGTGTATCCAGTGCTCACTTGAAGCACAGTGCTGTGGGCTTTCCCTGTGGGATCTCACCTGTTCCTACATCAGGAAATGAAAGTCCTATTTCCAGCTTTAGGGCAAAAACCTCAGAGTGCTCTCTGGCTCCTTCCTGTCACTTTACCTCTCCATCAGCAAACATTGTTATGTCTTTGAAAAGACTCTGACCTGCTTCTCACCCCCTCCACCAGCCACCATCTCTTACCTCGAAACAGCTCTCCCCTTTCGAAGATTGCTCCTCACAGTCTAGTCTCCACAAAGCAGAGTGATCCGTTGAAAACAATGTCTTCATGCCTGTAATCCCAGTGACTCAGGAGGCTGAGGCAGTTGGATCGCTTGAGGCAAGGAATTTGAGACCAGCCTGGACAACATAGCAGACCCTGTCCCTGCAAAAAATTAAAATTAAAAAGTTAGCTGGGTGTGGTGGCACGCACCTGTAGTCCTATCTATTCAGGAGGCTGAGGTGGGGGGAACGGTTTGAGGCCGGGAGTTCAAGTCTGCTGTGAGCCACGGTTACGCCACTGCACTACAGCTTGGGTGACAGAGTGAGATCCCATCTCTAAAAATATATATAAATATAAATAAATAAAAACAATGTCAGACCAGTCTCTCCTCTGCTTAAACCCTCCACCCCCCTCCCCTGCCAATATCTTCCCATCTGACTCAGAATAAAATCCACAGTCCCTACCATCGATGATAAAGCCAGGCACAATCTTGTGTGCAACCCACCCAGACCCCACTCTCTGCTGCCTCTTGGACCATGTTCCTCTTCCACCCATCATGTTCACTCCTTTCCAGACACACTGGCCTCCCTGCTGGGCCTCACGTGGCCAACAATGCCTCTGCCTCAGGGCCTTTGCGCATGCTGTCACCACTGCTTGAATGCTCTTCTCCTATAGATCCCCATGGCTCAACCCCATGGCTCACCCCCACTCCTCACTAGGTTTCTTCTCAAAGTGATACCTTCTCAGAGAAGCTGTGATGGTGAATTCTAGGTGTCAACTTGACTGGGCCACAGGCTGCCCAGGTATTTGGTCAAATATTATTCTGGGTGTGTCTCTGAGGGTGTTTCTGGATGGGATTAACATCTGAATCAGTAGACTGCATAACACAGATGGCCCTCTGTATTAGTCTGTTTTCACACTGCTATAAAGATACTACCTGAGACTGGGTAACTTATAAACAAAGGAGGCTTAATTGACTCACAGTTCTGCATGGCTAGGGAGGTCTCAGGAAAATTACAATCATGGCGGAAGGGGAAGCAGGCATGTCTTACATGGCAGCACGTAACAGAGAAAGAGAGAGCAAGAGCAGGGAAAACTGCCTTATAAAACCATCAGATCTCTGAGAACTCCCTCACTATCAGAGAACAGCATGGGGGAAACCACCCCCATGTTCCAATCACCTCCCACCAGGTCTCTCCCTGGACATGTGGGGGTTACAGTTCGAGATAAGATTTGGGTGGGGACACGGAGCCAAACCATATCACCCTCCCTAATGTGGGGGGACCTCACCCAATCAGTTGAAGGCCTGAACAGAGCAGAAAGGCTGAGTAAGACAGAACTCTCTCTGCCTGGCTGTCTTCGAGCTCGGACATTATTTTTTTCCAGCCTTCAGACTTGAACTGAACATCAACCCTTCCTGGGTCTTGAGCCTAGCAGCTCTTGGGACTTGTCAGCCTCCATATTTGTGTGAGCCAATTCTTTACAATAAATGTCTTTATACATATGTGTGCACACATGTGTGTCCTCATTCTCTATGCCCTCACCTACTTGGTTAGACTTCACAGTTCTTTTCACAACCAGACACTCTATTTTATAATTTGTTGCCATGAGGCAGGACCCCATCTGTCTTCATCGTTGCTACATTTTCTGTGCCGCGGAGTGTGCCTGGCACATAGTAGGTGCTTAATAAGTATTTACTGAATAAACTCACAGATGAAATGAACCCAAGTTTGAGACTGTGCTTGGCAAACACAGAGAACACTCAGATGTGTGGAGCAACTAAACATCAGCCTCATTCTCTCCACCCCCCACTTCTTGGACCATCCACACAGGCTGGCTCGGACGTCAGAGGCTCACATTTCCAGTTGCTTCATTAACAGAAACCAGCCCTTGTGTGGGTCCTCCTGCTGCAGAAGCCTATGCTTGTTGAAAACAATTCACAGCCTTTCCCCCCAAACCAGCAACCCTCCAGAGCTTTTCTGGCCAATACTCGACCCCATCTAGGCATTCGTGGTAGGAGGGTTTCTCCCTATAAGTGACAGGGGGCCATAGGAAACCCCCAACTCTCACCCCTCCAAACTGCTCCCTCCCACTTCCACTTAATAGGGAGGAAGCTTTCCTTGCAAAGGTAATAGGAAACAGAGCAGAAAGCATCTTCCTATGGAGGTGAAAATGGCTGAGATGGAGCCTTTCCTCAGAACTCACTGCATTTCACTGAAGTGGGAGTGGGGAGGGGGAAACAGGCTTTTGAGCCTTTTAGGAGCCTGTTAGGAGGAAAGGGAGGAGGAGGGGCCAGGGAGGGTAGGGGAGTTGGGGAGGGCAAAAAGGGGACCCAAGCAGGGCCCCACTAGCCCCAACAGAGCCTTTGTGCAAATGAGAGAAAGGGGCCCCCTCTCCCAGACCTGCCAGTATGGCCGGGCTCGTAGCCAGAGCTGGTTTCAGTCCCAGCTTGTCCCCTTGGCAATAACCTCTGTTCAAGGACAGTGGACACAGCCACACATCTCACAGGCTCGCTCCTGTCTGCCAACTGTGATTCCTCCCCCTGCCCCTGTTTCAGATCAGTCCTCAGGTTTTGCCTCCACAAGCCTCTCGGACCCCCTGCCACCCGCCCCACCAGCCCAACCGCCCGATTGTGGCCCGTCGCCCCTCCGGGAATGAGCTGTGTACTTGGCTGAGATTCCCACCTTCCCAGTGTCCCTCCTGGGACTTGGCAAGCATAAAACATGAGCTGGCGCATGGACAGAGGTCTTCAGCTTCCCTCTCCCGCTTTCTTCCCACGCAGGCTTTTGGACCAGGTTCTGAAAAGGACTTTCCTCAGGCCACTCCCCTGAAGAGGATAAGGGGTGAGGGACCCCAACCAGCATCTGAGATCGCACAGGGCACAGGGTGGTGAGGTTGGATCTCCTTCTGGCTCAAATGTGTGCCCCACCCTGTCCCACCAGCTCTTCTGCCTGGCACCCTCTGCACAGACAGGACCACCAGATCCTGCACTGTCCCTCCTCCCAAGCCCAGCCATAGTCCCAGCTTACCTCCCACCCCTCCTCCAGAAATTCCTTCCTCCTCTGTCAGAAAGTCTTCGCCATCCACCCTCCTCCTCCCTTTCCCCATCCAAACCCTTGCCTGCTGAGTGGAGATAGATCAGTCTCTCCTCTTTCCTGGAACTTCCCTTGGTGCCTTAATCCCTTTTCCCGAATCCCTGCAGCTGGTGCCTCTGGGCCCTACATCTGCTCCTCAGTTGTTGGCTTGGCAGACGTCAATGAGTGCCTGCGCACGCCTTGCTCTGTGCTGGGAGCTGGGGATGTAGAGACAAGCCCACCACAGACCCTGTCCTCCAGGGGCCCCCAGATTAGAAGGGAAGTGTGGACATTTCTCCCTGGGTGCCCGGAGCCCTTCCAACTAAACATCCTGAAGCAAGCGCATCAGCCTCTCCTGGAGCCTGATCTTTCTCCTGGGCCGCTTCTTCCCATGGCACCAGCACAAATAATGATGGGGCAAAATCAGCATCCATGGGGACTGGAGGAGGGTCCCAGTACTGCAAGGCCCGGGGAAGAACATTCTCCAGGCTGAAAGGGGTGAAGGGGAGGAGGAAAGGAGGCTTCACCAAAGAGGTAATATTTGAGCTGAGCTGGGAAGGATGGGAGGGGTTTTAATTTCTGAGACGAGGATGAGGAGAGAGAATGGCAGAAGCCAAGGCTCAAGGCCGAGACATACACAGAGGGGCTGATTTGTAGGCACAGGAAGGGGAGAAGTGAGAGAAAAGGTGGGAAAGGATGTTCAGGCAAACCTTGGTGGTCCGTGCCAGGCGAAGAGCCTGCTTTTCCTCTACAGGCAATGGGCAGTCTCTGAAGGTTTTGGGAAAAACCTGCGAAATTGACTGGAGGAGGGAGAGGCTGCTGCAGGTCGGGGAGAAAACAGAGGCTTCGCAATGCTGCTGAGAGGTAATGGATGGAGGCTGACCCCGAAGGACGGACGTAGGATAGGAGGCAGCAAATTTATGAGAATATAAGAGACAGGAAGGGGTAAGGCACAGGTCGTCTGGGAGGCAGGGAGAGGGGTCCCGGCGACGAGGACGAAGGGCAGCCACAGGAGTAGAGCGAGGTGGCTGGATCATATGCAGCATGCGGTCCAACGTAATAAACAGATGTCGGAGACCCACCACGTACGGGGTCGTTTTCTGCTCTCAAAGTGTAGGACTTGATAATGACGACGATCTGTGAAGGGCAGAATAGGGACAGTGGGAGGCAGACAGAGAAGCTGGCGGAGGAAGGAGGCGTACAAGCTTGGGGGCCTCGCTGAGTCCTGCACACCTCCGCTGTGGTCCAGGCTGAGCGCCTCCTCGCACTGTCCCTGCAGCCTGGCCAAGTGGCTGGGGTCCGCGGGCAGCCTGCGGGAGCCGACCCGGCGGGAGCCCCGCCTACCTGGGAAGGAGGCGCCTCAGCGCCAGGGAGCCACGGAGCCACGCCCACCCCGGTGGGCCCGGGTGGGGCGTGGCTTCCAGAGACCGCAGGGACGCGACCCCCTGCTCTGAGCCGGGAACTCCAAGAGGAGGTCAGGCGGCCGAGCGCCACCGAGGTGTGGACACCTGGCACAGGTAGAGCCCCTGCTTTCAGTCCCAACTGTGCCCGCTGCCCGGGTGACCTTGGGTGGCTCAGTGAGTCTGTCTCAAAGGCCAGCGCTAACGCCTTTTAACTGTAAAACAGGGAGAGTTTCAGACACAAAGGAGGGGGTGTCCCTACCTCAGTGAAGGGAGCCTCCATCCTCCTGGCTGCTCCTGCCACCGCGGCCACCTTCACTTCCTCATCCCCCCGTTTCTCAAAAGTCTCAGGGTCCAACTCCTAAACGTCTTCTGAATCTACCCACGTGTCTCCTGCCACCCTACTGCCCTGCCCTGTAGAAGACCACCGTGCCCTCGCCATCTTATTGGCCACAGTGGCATTCTTCCTGGTCACTCCAAACCCACATTTGCCCCACTAATCCATGCGCTTCTCTGCATCCACAGTAACTTTTTAAATTCTTTTTTTTAAAGATGGGGAGGTGGGGTGGAGTCTCCCTATGCTGCCCAGCCTGGACTCCAACTCCTGGGCTCAAGGATCCTCCTGCTTCTGCTTCAGCCTTCCGAGTGGCTCTAATTCTTTAATGCAAATCTGCTTAAGCTCCTCCACTGCCTAAAAAACCTTTAAATCATTTCCTGCCACTCTTAAAATTAAATCACTCCTGATCACCTGCCTACTCCCCGGCTCCTCCTGTGTCAGTCTTTCCCTGTCTCCCAGTGTTTTGTCTCCCAGCTCCTTGCCTCTGGGCCTTTGCCCTTGCCGTCCCCTCTGCCAGGAACAACCTCCCTCCCACTCCGCCTGGATAACTCCCATGCAGCCTGCCACAGGGAGCTTAATTATCACTCCCCCTGAGAGACCTTCCCAGCACCCAGATTCAATCCACCCTGTTAGTCGGTTACATAG
This sequence comes from Gorilla gorilla gorilla, assembly GCF_029281585.2. Taxonomy (NCBI): domain Eukaryota; kingdom Metazoa; phylum Chordata; class Mammalia; order Primates; family Hominidae; genus Gorilla; species Gorilla gorilla. The sequence continues at coordinate 137,274,295 of NC_073230.2, read as the reverse complement.
CACCCTGTACTACTTCCTAGCACTTAATCTCCTTTTGCAAATACGTACCACTGTGATAGTTTTGTTTGTTTAATGTCTGTCCCACTGGACTATAAATCCATGAGGACAGAAGTGTCATCTTGTTAGCTGCTATATGCCCAGTACCCATAGTAAGTGTTGATGGAATGAAAGAAGGAAGGGAGGAATTAAACAAGGAAAGAAGGATGGAAAGAAAGGAGGAGGGGAGGAAAGACGGAAAGGAGGAGAGAGAGAGGGACAAAGGGAGGAGGGGAGGAGGAAGGTAAGATGGAAGGACTAGAGGCAGGAAACTGGAGGTCATCTCTGGATCCAGAGTCTGCAAGTATTCTAAGATTCAGGTCAACAGAAGGCGGAAGATTGGTCAGTGTCTATGGAAAACTGACCTTACACAGCTCATCCCTCTCCACCAGGGGACAGAGGCAGAGCAGAAGCGCTGGGCCCAAGTTCTAATCTGGGTGCTTTCTGTCCGCTGCTGCTGCTGCTGCTTCCTCCTTTTTTTTTTTTTTTTGAGGAGTCTCACTCTGTCGCCCAGGCTGGAGTGCAGTGGCATGATCTTGGCTCACAGCAACCTCTGCCTCCTGGGTTCAAGTGATTCTCCAGCCTCAGCTTCCCGAGTAGCTGGGATTATAGGTGCCCGCCACCACACCTGGCTAATTTTTGTATTTTTAGTAAAGATGAGGTTTCTCTATGTTGGTCAGGCTCATCTGAAACTCCTGACCTCAAGTGATCTGCCCGCCTTGGCCTCCCAAAGGGTGAGGCCTCATCACAAATGCTGGTTTTGGACCTGTGTCTTCTTCTACGAGCCACATTGCTGCCACTTACAGAGGCTGACTCTTACTGCTCTTGGGCCCTCATGAGTGGCAGTGAGTTTTGCCAGCAGTAACTGAGATCTCCCTTTAAAGCCTCTGTATTCCTGTTATAATTGCTATGACCTCAAATGACCTTCTCTTTCCAGAGAGCTCTGGGAAGGGGTCTCTTCAAATGGGCATCCCACCTACTACTGCATACTATAGATGCTGTTACATAGTAGGCATTATAATATTGTGACTTTACCACCTGGTGAGTGACTTTTTACATCTTTCTTCATTTTAGTTTCATATTTCTTGATTTATCACCTGCGTGAGAACAAGCTGTCCCTGGTAATTTTCTCCATTTAGTGTTTATCATCCTTAGTTCATGTTAAAACAGAAATATTTCTCTTTTTATCTTTTTTTTTTTTTGGCGGGGGTGCGGGGGACAGAGTCTCACTCTGTCATCCAGGCTGGAGTGCAGTGGCGTGATCTCTGCTCACTGCAGCCTCAACCCCCTGGGCTCAAGTGATCCTCCCATCTCAGCCTCCTGAGTAGCTGGGACTGTAGGCACACACCACCACACCCAGCTAATTTTTGCATTTTTGGTAGAGATGGGATTTTGCCATGTTTCCCAGGCTAGTCTCAAACTCCTGGGCTCAAGTGATCCACACACCTTGGCCTCCCAAAGTGCTGAGATTACAGGCATGAGCCACTGTGCCCGGCAAAACAGAAATATTTCTTATTCAAGTTTTACTCATTAATTTGTAGGCCACTATTTATACTCTTTTTATCAGCTCAGTAATAATATTTTCTGGATCTATTGTAAGTTCTTATTGTCTTCATAGTTTCATTAGCCATAAAATGAAACTAAATAGAGTAACAGTTGTTTAATTTAACATCTGAATCTTATTCTTGTTCAGGAAATAATTTAGATAAAAATAACTATTGTATACCCTGAATGGTGTACGAATCGACATATGGCTGTTTATAGAATTCCATTCTATTAATAATTTTAGAGTTTCCTGGTTTCTTTCTGATGCTAATAGAAATCCAACCTCCCATGCCCACTCCACCCGTCTGAACTTGCTATATCTGGGAATTTGGACTGTGAGGTAAGGGAGGGGCCTCAAAATCTGAAAGCTGTCATCCTTCACTGGGGGGATCTGACCTCAGGGAGAAAGAACTTTTCTCAAAGGTCAAATATTCACATGTGCAGACAGAACTCTTCCCCATTGCAAGTGAAGACCAGGTCTGGAGGCATCATCCCCTGAACTTGCAGGGAACAAGAGGCAACACAGAATGGCGCAGCTGGTGAACACACTGCACCCTAGGCGTGGCCCAGGGAGCTGTGCTGTTGCATCTGGGAGTGGCCCCAGAAACTGTGCTGTTGGACCGTAGGGGTGGCCCAGGGAGCTGTGCTGTTGCATCTGGGAGTGGCCCTGGAAGCTATGCTATTGCACCCTAGGAGCGGCCCAGGGAGCTGTGCTATTGCATCCTAGGAGTGGCCCCAGAAACTATGCTGTTGGACCCTAGGAGTGGCCCAGGGAGCTGCGCTCTTGGACCTGCCTGGAGAAACTCTCAGAGATGTTCTGGGGGCTCATAACTGTGGGCAAGGGGATGGCCAGGTAGCTGGGAGCTGGCTCAAACAGATGCAAGCAGAGGAGCTGGTCTGAAGAGTGTCTGGGGACAGGGAGAGGGGAGCAGAGAATCTGGGCTGGTTTTCCAGCTCTGTCCAGGAAGCAGCCTGCTCTGGAAGAGGCATTCACTCTCCAGGCCCTGCCCACCACACAGTGACCTCATCTGGGCTGGCGAGAAGGCCTCCAGTGACCCACACAGCTTCCTGGGTTGCGGTTCCAGACTCAGCCATGGGGCAGCTGCTGGACAAGAATGTAAGAGGCCCTGAAAAGTTACTCCTGACCTCCTTCTACCCACAGTCAGGAGGCAAACCCACCTTCAGGTTGTCTCTACTATTAGCCAGCCAGGGCCCTGGACCCTGGCACATCCCTAGGAGAATAGATGGGAAGTCATGATTCTGTCTCTGCAAAGGTTGTACCCAGACTTGGGGCCCAAAGCACAGGCCTAAATGAAGCCCTGAAGAAGAGCCACCTGCTGCCTCTCCCACCCTCTTCTGCCTCCCCTCTCCTTCTGCCTCACTATTTTCCTTTGGATTTCCCTCTCTAGGTCTCTGTCTTCTTCTTCTGTCCCTGCCTCGGTCTCTCTGCCTATCTCCCCATCAGACCTACCTCCAGTAGCAATCTGACTTTCTTCTTTCTAGGGCAATAAATAAAGCCAAAGGAGGAAAAGCAATGACAAAAGTGAAGGGGAAGGTGTTTTTTGCCCAATCCCCATGCAAGGTCTGTAGGATGGGGAGACCGAGGCACACTGGGGCGGAGACTTGAGGCAAGTGAGGCCAATGGGTGCCAGCCATTTGCTGGGTGCCACAGCATGACTGTGGCATGAGGGAAAGAAAACCTGAACTCACGGTGTGGAAAGTCCATTTGGCATTGGGAGTAATTTTTACCACTTAGCTGGGGCAGAGAAGGCAAAAACCTGCAGCTGGGCTTTCACTGCTGGCCATGTTGGAGTCAGTAGTACTGGGCTCGCCCTCAAGACCTGAACAACAAAACATACAGAGCAACTGTTTCCAGTCACTGGGTCACAGGCTGCACAGGACTGGAATTGGTGTTGGTTTTTGTTTTCCACACAGCAGAGCATTTCACCGAAGGACTGTAATTGTTGAGAAAGAGGAATACATGAGGTGAGAACTGCATTTGCCTTACATTTCTACCCACAGCACTTTCTAGATGGCAGAGATCAGATTGCAGGGCTGCTGAAATGGCTGGAATTTGAGGGCCAGTATACCTGTTATGGGCTGAACTGTGTCCCCCCAAAATATGTATGTTGAAGCTCTGACCCCAAATCCTTCAGACTACAGTTGGAGATAAGGCCTGGAAAGAGGTTATTAAGTTAAAAATGAGATTGTCAGTGTGGACCCTAATTTAATCTGACTGATGTCCTTCTAAGAGGAAATTTGGACATACAGAGAGACAACTTCGTTTGGTACTTCTAGCCTCTAGAACTGTGAGAAGGAAACTGTAGCATCTACAGGGGTTCCTGGTGGGTGATTGGCTAAGGGCTAGGTTGCTATACACAGGGAAAGACTTCACAAAGCCCATCAGAGAGTGGCTGCTGTGAGCTGAGAGCTGAACAGGGTTACCACAGTTCATGCAGGGCCCAGAGACAAAGTTCTAGTCCAGCAAAGAGTAGTGAGACCTCAGTGAGCACTTCAAGCATCTAGGAGTAACCTCAGAAAAACCACACCTTTAGGAGTGACAACCATACCCTAGAGTAGGTGCTGTACTCTGGGACTGAGGAAAAAACACATAGCAAAGGAAAAAAAAAAGAAAACTAGTCTGGCAGGATCAGGATGATCCACCTGTAATTTAATGTGTTCCAGAACAAAACTCAATACCTTTTAAAGAAAGAAAATATAAACTGGATTCCCTACAATGTATCATCCATAATATTGGGCATATAATAAAACATCTTTAGACATGAAAAGAAGCAGGAAAATGTGGTCCATGATAAGCAAAATAGACCCACAGTTGTTTATTGTAACAACTATGGTTACATATTTGGGAGAAACAGGCTTCCAAATAACAGAGATGTTAGTAGATAGAGACTCTTAAACAGTTATTATAAATATGGTCAGGGAATTAAAAGAAAAAGATATATATAACGAGTGAGCAAATGTAAGAATTTAAGCAGAAAATTGGAAACTATAAAAAAGATCCAAATGGAAATTCTAGAACTGAACACTATGAGATCTAAAATTAAAAATTCCTGGATAAACTTAATATCAGATTGGAGGCTGCAGAACAAAGGGCCTACAGTTACCTTGAAAACAGATCAATAGAAATGATCCAGTCTGAAGACCACAGGAAAAAATAATTTTTAAAAAATGACCAGAGACCAACTGACCCATGAAACAATGTAAGTTATCTATATGGTTTGGCTGTGTCCCCACCCAAATCTCATCTTGAATTGTAGCTCCCATAATTCCTACATGTTGAAGGAGGGACCCAGTGGGAGATCATTGAATCATGGGGGTGGTTTTCCCCATACTTTTCTCATGGTAGTCAATAAGTCTTAAGAGATCTGATGGTTTTGTAAGGGTTTCCTCTTTTACTTGGCTCTCATTTTCTCTCTTGCCTGCTGCCATGTAAGACATGACTTTCACCCTCCACCATGATTGTGAGGCCTCCCCAGCCACAGGAACTGTGAGTCTATTAAACCTCTTTTTCTTTATAAATTACCCAGTCTTGGGTATGTCTTTATCAGCAGCAGGTGAATAGACTAAAACAGTTATCTAACATATATAATTGGAGAATCAGAAAGAAAGGAGGAAGAGAATGAGCAGAAAAGAATATTTTCAGCAAAAAATGGCTGAAAATTCCCACACATTTGGTGAAAAACATGAATGTACAGATCTAAGAAACTCAGAGAATTCCAACCAGGGTCAATACAAAGAAAAACACACTAGCCGCATCATAATCAAACTCCTGAAAACTAAAACACAAGAGAAAAATCTTAAAAACATCCAGAGGTGGGGGGAGGGCAAGAAGGACACATTAAGCACTACAAGTGACAGCTGACTTCCCATAAGAAGCAATGATGATGAGGAGACTATGGAACAACATCCTTCACCTGCTAAAAGAAAATAAAACCCTATCAACACAGAATTCTATATCCAGTGAAAATGTTTTTCAAAAATGAGGGAATACAGTTTCAAAAAGTAAAATAAAATAAAAGCTAAGAGAATTCATTGTCAGCAGATATGCATACAAAAAATGATAAAGGAAATTATTGAAGTTGAATGGAAATTCAGCTACAGTCAGAATGAAAGGGTGGGGCCTTCCTCTCAGTCTCTCCACGTGGCATGCATCACCAGCGAGGCTCATGTTTGCAGCAATGGCTTCCCATTTCTCTCTGAGTCACACTGAAATTCTTATAATAGCCGAGAAGACCATGTTGTGCTGGCTTATGTTCTCCCCAGCCTCCTCTCCTCCGTTCTTCCCCTCCATCATTCTGTTGCAGCCACATTGGCCTCCTTGCTGTTCTTCAAACTCACCAGGCATGTTAAAGCCTTTGCTCTGGCTGTTCCCTATGCCTGGAATGCTGTTCCCCCAAATATCCCTGGATCTCTCCCTCCCTTCCTTCCAGTCTTTGCGCACATCTCACCTTCTCAACAAGGTGTGTGCTGATGCCCTTATTTAATATTGCAAACTGCCTTCTCTCTCGCTTTCTCTACTGGCTTCTATGCCTCTATTTTTGTTTTTGCTATGGCACTTTAACCTTCTAGTATACTTTATAATTTGCTTATTTCTTATGTCTATTGTTTATTGTCTGTGTTGCCGTGCTGGAAAGCAAGCTCCATGAGGACAGAGAGGTTTATTAGCTTATTTATTAATATACCCCAGGATGTAAAAACACTGCACAGTACACAGTAGGTTTCAATAAATATATGCTGAACAATGAGCAAAATGTTGTGTCTTTTGTTTATTGCTCTTTTTGTTATCTTTTTCTTATTGATTTATAGAAGGTCTTTATATATTATTAGCTGCATTTGGCCTTTGCTGGCTTCATACGTGGCTGATATTTTCTTCCAATTTGTGACTTCGACTTTTTTCACTCTACTTATGATTCATTTGATGAACAGAAGTTCTTAATTTTAATGTAGTCTGATCTACCAGTTCTCTCCTCTATTGCTTATGTTTTTGTGTCTTGTTTAGAAACCCTTCATTGCCTGAGATCATAAAGATAATCTCTGTTATCTTCTAAAAGTTATACAATTTTGCCTTTTAAGTTAGAGTACTGAGTATACATGGAATTGAGTTTTGTGAAGAATGTGATGTATGGGCACAGTTTTATTTTATTTTCTATATTGAAAACCAATTGTCCCCACGCTATTTATTGAATAGCCCAATCTATCCCAACAAATCTGCAGTGCTCTTTCTTGTCATGAATTAGATTTCCACATATGCACTTCTCTTTATCTATTTGTCTATTCCTATACTAAGACACAGTCTTAACTGTAGCATTAAGATAGTTTTTGATTTCTGGTAGCACAAATCTTCCCTTACAAGTTCATTTTCTACCTATGACATGTTTTAAAGTTTTTATCCAATGCGCAAATTGCTTACATTTTTAGAATAAAATGTATAGGTGTAGTAAAATATCTAACTAGGTGGAAATGTTCATGATACATAGGTTTCAAAATCAGGATACAAAACACTTTGCATAGATGGTTTTAATTTGAAAGAATTAAAATTTTTTTTTATATTCAGCATAAATTTTTTAAAAGAGGAAAGGCCATCTTCCTAAATATTAACAGTGATTCTGTCTCTCTGGTTGGTGAAATCGTGGGTACTTTCTATTGTTTTCTTTGCCTTTATCTCTATTTTCCAAATTGTCTATCATGAGCATGAGAATTCGCCATGAGAACAAAAATTAACTTTATAATTATTTTTAGGTAATGATGTGTAACAGGAAGAACAGAAACGCAAAGTGCAGGAGGGGGCAGGGCTCGTCTGGGGTGGGGGCGTGTGGGCGGGCAGGAGGCCTCGCGGCCCAGATGTCCCTTGCGGTGCCTGGGAGGACAGAGCCACCGTTACAAAAAGAAACCAGAAGGAGGAGCTAATTTTGGGGCAAGGAGGAAATGTTAATCTGGTGCTTGGATTCCTTGAATTTGAGGGCCCAATAAGGCGGCAGGGGAAGAGTCCCGCCCAGAGCCAGAGCCCGAGGCTGGAGCTCCCAGAGCGTCTGAGTTAGGGCAGGAGGATTTGAGGAGCTGAGAGCAGAGCAGAGGGACCACCAAGGGTGGAGGGGGGAGGAGAGGGGGTCCCAGGACAGCCCGCTGGGGACTGGCACGGGGCCCAGGGATGAGGAGGAGCTAGAGATGGGGAGCAGGCTGGTAATCCGGGGTCAGATTAGGAGAGTGTAATGGACGCCTGGTAGGGGAGGAGGAGGAGGACAAGGGGAAGAAGAGGGGGATGGTGGGGAGGAGGGGCGGTGCCAGCCGAGGAGAGAGGGCTCTGAGGAAGGACGTGAGCAGCCATGGGGACCTCAAGAGAGCAGCTTCAGGGAAATAAACCCCCGCAGAGCCCACAGTAAGGGCTTGAGTAAGGGGAAAGGGGGAAGTCAAGGAGCCCAAGGGGTTTTGTTTTATTTAGAAGCTTCCGGGTCAGGGGAATGGAAGCTGGGAAGCTGCTGCGCGCAGCTGCTGGGAAGGGTGATGGTTGAGGAGAGCTGTTGCTGTGGGGAAGGAAGCAATGCTGGGGAAAATGATTAAAAACAGAAGAAAATGCAAGATGTTTAAGGAGTCAAGCGGGTATGGGGCCCAGGGCTCAAATGAAGCACTTGGAAGCCCATTGAAAATACTGACACATTTTGGGAAAAAACAGAATATAGTGAATGATGCTTCAATGTGGCGAGAAAGGGCTGGTGGGCTCCAACCCCGAGAAGGTGCAGTGGCGAATAATACGCCATTCACACAAGAGCTCACATTTATGCAATAGCAGGCACATCTGTTCCTGGGACAGCCCATGACAAAGAAGCCATTATTTTCCCCATTTTTACAGATGAAGAAACTGAGGTACAGATAGGTAACATGAAACATCCAGGGTTCTACAACTAGTAAGTAGCAGAGCTGGGATCTGAACCCAGACAGTAAGTCTGGCTGACATGTCTCATTCTTAACCACTACACTACAACATCCAAAGGAGAATTTAGTTTGGCCACTTGTATTAGTCTGTTCTCACACTGCTCTAAAGAAACACCCGAGACTGGGTAATTTAGAAAGGAAAGCGGTTTAATTGACTCATAGCTCCACATGGCTGGGGAGGCCTCAGGAAACTTATTATCACAGGGGAAGGCGAAGGGGAAGCAAGGACCTTTTCACATGGCGGCAGGAGAGAGAAGAGTGGGGAGTGAAGGGGGAAGTGCCCCTTATGAAACCATCAGATCTTGTGAGAACTCACTCACTATCACTAGAACAGCATGGGGTAAATCGCACCCATGTTCCAATCACCTCCCACCAGATTCCTCCCTCAACACCTGGGGATTACAATTCAGGATGAAATTTACACAAAGCCAAACCACATCACCACTGGAACCACATGAGTTTGGGAAGCTGGATATGCCTGGAGGAATGCCATCCCCCCTCTGGGAAACAGAGACGTAATCCCTGCCCTGCCCACCACACAGGGATGCGATGAGAGCCAGGTGGGAATGAATGCCCTTTGGGAATGCTTAAGGATTCATCCGATGTAACTTGTGGTTCCTATGAATCAAGTGTTTTCTCAGGATCCTAGGAACAAGGCCACCTGCTGAGGGCTCCAGCTTCTATGTGGGGACTGCAAATGGGGAGATAGAAGAGACCCAGCTCTGAGGGCCTGTGCTGGGAACAGCTGGACTTGAGCCATCCTGGTTTTGAGGCACTATCCAGTTATGCTCAGGTGTGCTAGGAGAGGCAAACAGGAAAGGGAAAAGGATGATTGAACCCCCAAAAGAAAATGATTTTTGTTTATGAATTACCTGCTCTGGTCTACATGATGTGCAGGGCACTTCCCTCAACCATCTCATAGAATCCATCTTCAGGATGTAGCTATCACATCGGTATAACCATTTGCATTTCACAGATGAGACTAAGGCTCATGGAAGTTCAGAAACTTGCCAAAGCCATGTGGATTGTGAATGGCAGGGCAGGATTGAGATCCAGATGCAAACACACAACTCTTAGGTTAGGACTGGTGTGGCGGTTACAGGATTGGAGGAGGGGCCGGAGGAGGGAGGGATTCTAGAGGATTCTAGAGGTCTGGAGGGGGATTCCCTGACATGGTTAGCTGGGAGAGGCAGGATGCAGAGCGGAAGGTAAAGGAAACCTCCTTCTCTACTTGAAATGTGACCCTAGAGTAATGATTCCTAAACATTAAGGTCACAGAGTCCTTTTGGAAGCTGATAAAAATTGGACTCTCACCTCAGAAAAGATATTCAGGTTTTTTTCACATGGTATTAGGGGGTTCATGGCCCCTCCAAATCAGCCAGTCCATGCAGGAGCTGAGCCCAGGACAGGCTCCGATGACCGATGCATTGGCCAGCTCATCCCAGCCAAGTTCCTGCTTGTCTGTATGCAGCGATGCTAATAATAGTGTAGTTTGATGAATGCATTAGGGTGCGTTGTGATACACAGGCCAGATCCCCTTTTACAACAGAAGGACTTAGTCCCCAGCTGCTGGGAGTGCTGCCACCCTGACAGTCCTCATCCCTCTTCAGGAACTGTCCTTGACTAAAGAAAGTCACGTTATCCAAAGCCAAACCTCCTTCCCGCGGCAAACCACTTCAGTAGCTGACTCTGGAGAGCTCTGCAGGGCTGTCTCCACTTCAGAGCTTCCCTGAAGTCAGGGAGGTCTTCACAGGGCCTGTGCTGCAGCCCAGCCTCTCCTCGTGCCCAATCCTGCTTCCCCTCCGCAGGTGTGGATCCTGAGGGCATGCCCAGATAAACCCCCATGTGCCACTCACCCTCTCAGAGAACCCAACAGTGAACACAGACTCTGCTTTAATTAGGAAAGTGACTGGCAGGGGAAATCTAAGTCTTGTCCCCTTTTTGCAGATGAGAAAACTGAAACTCAGAGATGGCCACTTGCCCAAGGTCACACAGCTGGCAATGGTGCAGTCAGGGTTTGAACCCAGTGTTTTGGAAGCCAAATCTCACAGCCACTGTACCCTTCTGGCATCTGGAGGTAGCCAGCCCCAGAAGAACATGCCAAGAAGGGGAGGTGAGGGCTCGGTCACTGTGAAATGGGGGCAGGTCCCTTGGTCCTGGAAGGCTGCGCTGTGTTCCCCAGCTGCCTGGGCACCTTCAGGGTTGGACACCTTCCCCAGCCACCCAGAGGCCAGGCACAGGCAAGGAGGAATGATGGCAGCGTCTGGGCCGAGCTGCACTGCAGGCCACCTGAGCCACTCTCTCATCGATGCCCTAACTGCCTGAAGTGGAAGAGCAAGGGCTCAGGTTCTAGGTCCTGCAGGACAGCAGGTGCCCATAGGTCACACCCTCACCAGGAAGGCCACCTGCTGTCCTCTAAGGAGCCCCAGACCTGGGTGTGTGCCACCCTACCATTTACTAGCAGGGGGCTCTTGAGCAGGTCACTCAGGTCACACCCCATCCACTTCATGCCCTGGCATCATTTAGGGTGACCTCAGTGTCCATATAAAGGCCTGTTCCTGGGGCCAGCCTCCTGGGCCCTGTGCCTCCAGCTCCCTAAGGCACCCACACCCAAGCCAATTCCCTGCAGCCCCGTCCCCACCAGTCCCCTTGCTCCCAGCCTATCAGGCTAGTGGGGACATTCCCTGGCTGGGCCAGCCTGCTTGCCTGATCACCTGAGCCACTCTCCTGTCGACGCCCTAACTGCCCGAAGTGGAAGCAGGGGCTCAGGCGCCCCCTGTCCCAGAATGCCCTCCACATTAGCACACACGTCCTGTTGTCCCAACATGATGTCCCAGTAGCACAGACGTTTTGTAACTGTCAAGAACGTGGCAGAGCATGGAATCCGTTACATAAGTGATCTAGCTTAAGCCATGGTGCATCCTGTTTGTTTTGTGACAGGGCAGAAATGGAAAATTTTGCCTCAAGGTGGAAATATAAAGCAAAGACAAACTATGATAGTGTCTTGCAGAGAGGCCTGCGTGCTGTGTGTCCTCTTCTGCACCTTGCCGTTCCCTGGCTGACATGGGACCTGCGCAACTCCCTGGCCTCGCTGTCTGCCTTCCACACTCATCCATCAACACCCAGTCTGGATCAGCCCCACTCCCGCAGTGTCTCTAAGAGGAATAATGGCAAAACCTTGCAAACTGATGCCACCTAAAGCCATGGTTTTTAACCTCGGTGGGGCCTCTACACCCCCTGGCAATCCTCTGGGTTGTCCCCACTTCTCTTGGCAACTGTTTTCAATGTTCATAATCTGCCTCAAGTCCTCACCTACCAACCCTGCAGACAATCTTGCTCCCACAGCCCTGACGCCCACCAAAGCTTCCAGCTGTGCCCTGCTCTGACGTCATTGTACCCTCTGCAGATTTAATCTATGCCACCCGCCTTGCCCTCCTTCATTCCAGAACAGTCCAGGTGATGGTTCTGTTCTCTTCCTGCTGGTGGCCCCAGGACACTGGTGTGCTGGCCCCGCTGCCGTCTCTCTCCCCTGGTGCCTCGTTGCTCTCCTCCTTCTCTCATATCCCCAAGTTCTTCCTCCTCTTGGCTACATCCCCAAAGCCTATTAATATGCTCGCAATGTCCACTTCCTCCACCCTGGGTCTCTTTAGAGTTCTGGCCCTCTCTTTTCTCCCCATCTCAGCTAAGCTTTTTGGAAGAGCAATCTATATTCTCAGATACCAACATTAGTGAGAACAAAAATAAAATATTACAAATAGAATTCAGCAGAATAATAATAAAAATAATAACATAATGACAAAGTAAAGTTTTTTTCCAGGAATTTGAAAATTGTCAACATCGGGAAATCTCTCTCTCTCTCTCTTTTTTTTATTTTTGAGACGGAGTTTCACTCTTGTTGCTCAGGGTGGAGTACAATGGTGCGATCTCGGCTCACCACAATCTCCGCCTCCCGAGTTCAAGCGATTCTCCCACCTCAGCCTCCCGAGTAGCTGGGATTATAGGCATGTGCCACCATGCCTGGCTAATTTTGTATTTTCAGTAGAGATGGGGTTTCTCCATGTTGGTCAGGCTGGTCTCAAACTCCCGACCTCAGGTGATCGGCCCGCCTTGGCCTCCGAAAGTGTTAAGATTACAGGCGTAAGCCACTGTGCCCAGCCTTGGGAAATCTCTTAATGCAATTTATCTCATGAATAGATGAAAGGAGAAAAATCATACCATCATTTGATAGAAGCCCAAAGGACATTTGATAAAATCCAATATACTTTTAAAAAAAAAATTCTTACTAAACTAGCAATAAAGAGATAATCCCAAAGCAGGATAAAGAACAAATCTAAACCAAGAGCTAACATTATACTTAAAGATAAAACTCTGACCTGTGAATGCATAAGAATTTCCTTGATGAACGCTATCATGAAATGTTGTTTGAAAGTGAGTTCTAGTCAAAAGAAAAATAAGGCCGGGTGTGGCGGCTCCTGCCTGTATCCCAGCACTTTGGGAAGCCAAGGTGTGAGGATCACTTGAGTTCGGGAGTTCGGGACCAGCCTGGCCAACATGGTGAAACCCCGTCTCTACTAAAAATACAAAAATTAGCCAAGTGTGCTGGCACACACCTGTAATTCCAGCTACTCGGGAGGCTGAGGCAGGAGAATCGCTTGAACCCAGGAGGCGAAGGTTGCAGTGAGCCAAGATCGGGCCACTACACTCCAGCCTGGGAGACAGATTGAGACTTTGTCTTAAAAAAGAACAAAAAAAAAGAGAGTTTTTCTTTTTTTAAAAAAATGTGATTTAATTATTGTAAAGAGGGAGTCAAAAACCCGATTTACTCCACAGAAAATCTGAAGATCAAGCGAAAATTATAATTAATAAGAGAGTTCAATAAGGCAGTTATAAAAGAAATGTAGATAATTTTCTTAGCTTTTGAATACAGTGGCAACAACCAACCTGAAAATAGAATGGGAAAGAGAATTTCATTCATAGTAGCAACTAAAATATAAAATATTAGGGAAGAATTTTAACAAGAAGAGTGCAAGACCCCGTACAGAAAAGCCCTCATGCTTTACTGAATAATTTGAATTAAGAGGAGGCCATACTTTGTTTCAAGATGAGGAGACTTGATATTGTAAAAATGTCAGTCTTGCCCAAATTCACCTAATGCATTTCCCATAATTGCAATCAAAATCTCAATTGAGTTTTGAGTAGAATTTGATAAAATGAATCTCACATTAATCTGGATGAATAAGTATGAGGAAATTCATAAGAAAATGTCGGGGAAAAAGACTGAATTAGAACAGGGCACACTTGTCATACCAAGTATGAAAAAGGTATATTTTAAATCTGTAGTAATTGCAGCAGTAAAATTCTGGTGTCAGAGGAAACAGACAGATCAAAGGAGCAGAATATAAAATCCAATTGGCATTTCAAGTTGGTGAGGGAAAGAAGGTGCTATTCAAGAAAAGGTGCTGGGATAACATGAAGGCTGTTTTCTCCTCATTTGAGGGAAGGAAGAGAAGAAGGGAGGAAGGGAGGAAAGGAGGAAGGGAGGAAAGGAGGAAGGAAGGCAGGGAGGGAGGAAGGAAGGAAGGAAGGGAGGAAAGGGAAGGAGGGAGGGAGAGATACCTAAGGGGGGGATACATGTATGTGTCCTTTCAAAGGTACCCTGTATCTATACAAAATTATTTATATAGAAAAAAGTAGTCATTTGTCTGCCACGTATGCTTCTAAATATCTTTTCCCAATTTATCATAATGTAAGATCTTATATATGTGGCTTTTTTCCAGTGCAGAAGAAAGTCATTTTTATATAGTTGATTTAATTTTTTTTTCTTTGAGACAGGGTCTCGCTGTGTCACCCAGGCTAGAACGCAGTGGCTCAATCTCAGATCACTGCAACCTTGGCCTCCTGGGTTCAAGCAATTCCCCTGCCTCAGCCTCCCGAGTAGCTGGGATTACAGGCACATGCCACCACACCCAGCTAACTTTTTTGGTATTTTTAGTAGAGACGAGGTTTCACCATGTTGCCCAGGATGGTCTTGAACTCCTGGCCTCAAGCAGTCTACCAGCCTCAAGTAGTCTATCTGCCTCAGCCTCCCAGAGTGCTAGGATTACAGGCATGAGCCACCATGCCCGGCTGATTTAATTTTTGTGTGTGTTATGGCTTCATGAGTCTTTACTCCAAGACTTTGTGTGTGTGTGTGTGTGTGTGTGTGTGTGTGTGTGTGTGTGTGTGTGTGTGTACAGGGGTGTTGGTGTGTGTCTATGCTCTGCGTTTTCTTCTAGTGCTTTTATGACTTCAGCTTTAACTTGAATATTTTCTCCATTATTTTGATGTAAAGAGTAATGTGGGAATCATCTTTTCTCCTAAATGTATCTTCAGCTGTCCCAGCCCTATATATTGCACCACCTGTCTTTTCCCCTCTGATATGAGATGCCATTTTATGACACACTAAATTCCCATATTAATTTGGGTCTATTTCTGAGCTCTTCATTCTGTTCTGTTGATCTGACCAAATATTCCCACGTACTTCTCTATTTTAATTATGTTTTCATATATGCTGAAACTGATCTCATCTCATGGGTTTTGTTTTTAAAGAAAACTTCCTGGATATTTGTGCATATTTATTTTTCTGTATAAACTTAAGAATAAGCTTGTCTGGTTGCAAGAAAAAAGTTATCTAGGTATTTAAGTGTAAAGCATAATTTAGAAGAATTAACAACTTTATAATACTTCGGATCAACATTTTCCAATTCAAGAATGGAGTTTCTTATTTCCATTTCACAAGTTCTTCTATTATGTCCCTCAATAATGTTTTAAAATTCTTCACATGAACCTTGCACGTTCATTGTTATTACAATTGGTTTTCACCTTCCATTGTATTTTTAAACTTCCTATTGTTTTATATGGGAGTGCTATTAATTTGCCATATTAATTTCATATCAGAAATTGTATAGAATTCTTACTATTTATATTTTTTCCCATTGACTGTCTTGGGATTTCAAGTTATGAAATCACTCATTTCATACTACTGATACAAAATTACTTCCTGTTTTCTAATTTGTGCTTCATTTCCTTTTTCCTATTTAACTGCTTTATTTAATACTTCATGTAAGTGCTCCTTACTCTGGTGGGAGTTTCATCATATTTTTCTATAGTTTTGTCATTCAGCTAGACAATGGATCTAGCTTTAAATTAATAGAAATAGAAAAATGATTGAAACCCAAAATAGGTATTTCACAGAAAGGGAAACAAAAATGACTCAGGAATAGATGAAAAGATATTCAACCTTATCTAGGGCATTATTAGCCTGCCCTTTAAATGCTAAAATCTGGGTTTTTGTCCCTGGTCCACCATTTTTCTCACTAGCTGCTCTTTGGGCCACTGCCCCATTGCCCAGCAAAGACTGATGGCCCCTAAGTCTACACTTCCAAGACTGACCTTTCCCCAGGGCATCTAATTTGTATCTTCAGCAGGCTCCTAGACATCTTCATGGTGTTTCCTGAAAGGACCTCAAGCTCAACATGTTCAACACCGAATCAACATCTCAACCACCAAACCTCTACCTTATTTAGTGAGTTGCCTGGTCATCTGCCCATTCCTCCAGGTAAAGCCTCCTCATCCTTTGTGTTCAATCAATCAAGTCTTGCTGTACATTTACCCTCTAAATATTTGCCTTAATTTGCTTCCCCCAACCCTCCACCGTCTTGGTTCAGACCACCATATCCTCCCCTACCTGGTTGCTGCAATGGCCTCCTAAATGGATTTTCCTTTCCCATTGCTGACCCATTTAGAATCAGCTTCCAGAATGATTGCTATCAAGGTGTATTTCTAAAACCCAAATTCAATCATATCACTTTCCTTCTGATAACCCCTAAGCGGCTCCTCACTGCCACAGGGATGGAGTCCAAGTCTCTGCCAGAGTCTACATTGCTCCTGTGACCTGGTCCCACCAGCCTTCCTCATTTTCCGGGCAGCCCATCTTGGACATCGTGCTCCAGGGATACTAAAGCCTGCTAGTAATACCACACTGGTCATCTCCACCACCAGCCAGCCTCTAGGTCCAGGCTGCCTGCATCTTCCCTCAATGCATGCTGCTTGTCATTTACCACATTTACTTTTATTTTATTTTATTTTGAGATGGAGTCTCAGTCTGTCACCCAGGCTGGAGTGCAATGGCGCAATCTCAGCTCACTGCAACCTCTGCCTCCCAGGTTCAAGCGATTCTCCTGCCTCAGCCTCCCGAGTAGCTGTGATTACAGGCGTCTGCCACCATACCCAGCTAATTTTTGTATTTGTAGTAGAGACAGGGTTTCACCATGTTGATCAGGCTGATCTCAAACTCCTGACCTCAGGTGATCCACCTGCCTCGGCCTCCCAAAGAGCTGGGATTACAGGCGTGAGCCACTGCGCCCAGACCGCTTTTTAATTTTATATACAGCTGAGGTCTCACTACGTTGCCCAGGCTGGTCAATAACTCCTAAGCTCAAGCAATCCTTCTGCCTTGGTCTCCCAAAGTGCTAGGATTACAAGTATGAGCCACCATGCCTGACCACTGAGCACATTTTGATTTGAGGTTTTTATATGTTTATCAAACCAGTATGTGCACATGGTTAAAAAAAGTCAAACTATAGAAAGACTGATAATGGATAAAATCCAACCCAGGTCCGTCTCTCCCATCCCAGGTCCATTGCCTGGAGGCAACCACTTTTAACTCTTCAGCTGTTTCTTTGGTATTTATTTTCATATCTCTAAATAATATATTTATACAGTTATTTTCTGATTGATCAAATGTATATGTCATTTTTACATCTTACATAAGAGAGGAGGGCTTGGTTGTATCATGCTGCCTGTCCTATTCTATCACTATCTTTGGTTAAATAATGTTTCCATTATTGTGACTATGTTAACCTTGTTGCTGCAGAATCAATTAAGGTACAAGGTTACATTTTATTTGTGTGTGTAGACTTTGATTTTTTGGTTTTCCAGGGATTTCTAATTGTCTTTACTTTACTTTTTTTCATAAGCTCCTTTAAACATTCCTCTACGCTTTGTTGAGAAGCTCTGGCACCTAGGGACTTTATCTAAAGTCTCCATCTTTTCAGGGCACTCCCTGCCATAAGCCCTCTGTCCTCAGCTCCTTATGCTCCCTGCACAGCTATCAGCCTGGGACTTCTCCCAACTGCACTCCAGAATGGAGCCATTGTCTCTGAATTTTTCAGTCTGGCTTTCTTGGCTTACTTTTTTATTTTGCTGGAACACATGATTAATAACTTCCATAAATAGGGTGCTGAGTCCTGACATATCTGAAAAGTATCTTTATTCTACCCTCATGCTTGATGATACTTTGTCCGAGTGCTGAATTCTGGATTGAAATTACTTTCTCTCTGGGTTTTGAAGGCCAGGTTGCCCTGCATTCTAGGGCCTAGTGTTGTCATTAAGAATTCTTTGGCAGGGGATGGTCGTGCATGCCTGTAGTCTCAGCTACTCGGGAGGCTGAGATGGAAGGATTGCTTGAGCCCAGGAGTTCGAGGCTGCAGCAAGCTGTGATCTCGCCACTGCACTCCAGCCTGGGCAACAGAGTGAGACCCGATCTTAAAAACAAAACAAAACAAAGAATTCTTGTGCCACTGTAACATTTATTGGGATTTTTTATTTTCTCTGTGGAAGTTTTTTGGTTATTCTCTTTGTCTCTGATACTCTGAGATTTTAGGTTGACATGCATTGCTGTGGATCTATTTTCATTCTTTCTGCTGGGTGGACTCAGTGGACTCCTTAAAGGCCTCTAAACTTCAGGGTTGAGAATTTTCCAGTATTATGTATTTGATAACTTCCTCCCCTCAATTTTCTGTTCTTTCTGGAACTCCTATAGTCCAACATAAACCTATCAAATTGATTCTCTTTCCATTTTGATGATCTTTTCCTTTGTCTTGTTACTCTGCTTTCTGGGAGATTTCTTCAACTGCATTTTCCAATTCTGCTAAAATTTTATCTTCTACTTTCTGGGGGATTTCCTTAACTTTATAGCTAATTCTACTGAATATTTTATTTGGGCGGCAGTCATTTTTAAAATATTTTAATTTCCAAGAGCACTTTCTTGTCCTCTGAGGTTTCCTTTTTAGTATTGTGGACATTAAAGTGAGGTTTGTTTTGTTTTGTTTTCAGTTCTTTTCTGTTTCTTATGTTGTTTCCATTCCCTCAGGGGTTTTCTCTTTGTTTTCCTCGGTCTCAATCACACTGGACTTTCCTTGGGGGTGCATTAGCTTTGGCTATATATTTATATATTTAAGAATAAGACACTGATCATGTGGGAGCTGTGTGTTCTGGAGTGGGGTTTTCTTAGGAGCTGAGTGTGGCTTTTGGGTTTTCAGTGGGAGCTGGCTCAGTGGCATCCTCACATGCCTGTTCTCTGGGACAACTCAGTCATCCTGAGAAGAGACTTCCAATGTTCTGGCCTAGGGATAGGGCTCTGCCTGTAAATACTGCATTTGGTGTAGGGGCTGACTGCTTTGTAAGTGGCCTTTCAAATAATCCCCTTATTCTGGTACCAGCTTTCTTTCTTGCCTTCTGCCACACCTGGCCCTTGGGGGACCCCCTCTTAGGGATTCTCCAGGGGCAAATAAGTTCCTTCTTTCCCAAACCCCCTTCTTTGAGTGCTTTAAGCTAATGCTTCCTCCTCTCTATTACACTGCTATCCCACACCTCTGCTCCACCTGCTCTTCTAGAACTTGGTAGAATCTTCATCCGCGGATGGCCTCTCTTCCTCACTGTGTGTTAACGTTTTCTTTTAAATCTCCTTCCTATAAGTCTAGAGGATGTCTTGGGAGAAAAGGGAGATGAATATGTGTTTAATTCTCCATTTTGTGGGACTGTTTCACTGCTGGCTGAGCTCCCACGGACAACAGCTGCTTCTAAATCATCTTTGTGTCCATAGAGCTGAGCACAGTGAATGGCATAGGTCAGTCAACAATCTGTAAAATAAACGTGGAACGGAATTGAACCTACTGGTCTCTCTGAATCCCTCATGCTTAGTACAGTGCCTGGATTGGCCAGGATAACAAGGAGGCACAAAAATGTCACATACAGAATGGTGAATTCTGTCTGGAGAAGAGAAGAGAGTAGTTGGGGGGGCATGGGGTAAAGAGTCACTGTTATGGTTTGGATCTGTGTCCTCACCCAAATGTCACATTCGATTGTAATACCCCATGTTGGAGGTAGGGCCTGGTGGGAGGAGATTGGGTTGTGGGGGTGCATCTTTCATGAATGGTTTAGCACCATCCCTTTGGTGCTATTCTCATGATAGAGTTCTCAGGAAATCTGGTTGTTTAAAAGTGTGTGGCATCTCCCCTCTCTCTCTTCCTCGTGCTCCAGCCACATAAGATATGCCTGCTTCCCCCTTCACTTTCCTCCATGTAAGTTTCCTGAGGCATCCCCAGAAGCTGAGCGGATGCTGCCACGTTTCTCCTACAGCCTGCAGAACCATGAACCGATTAAACATCTTTTCTTTATAAATTACCCAGTCTCAGGTATCTCTTTACAGTAATGCAAAAATGGACTAATGCAGTCATCTACAAGTATCAAGGATATCTCATGTAGAAGAGCTGACTTGTTCTATGTAGCCTTGAAAGGCATGACCAGGACCAGTCAGAGGTGGGAGATGCTCAATGACAGGTTCAGCTCCTTGTGTGCGATCCCTTTCTACCAGCCAGCTCCCTGATGATGGGACAGATGACCTGGAGAGGGGATGAGTTCCCTGCCCTGAAGATATTCAAGCAGAGCTGGGCAGCCAGTTATTAGAGCTGCTGTAGAGAGAATTCAACTCACCGAGTGAGAGATTGTAACGAGATCCTTTTTTAACCGCCAGAATAAAAACACCCTCTTTTATAGCAAATATTTGATAATATCCTCTTATTATCCTGAAGTAAAGTAACAGAGTAAAACCCTACTTTTTAAAAACTGACATATTTTAAAAAATCAATACAATTCCCTAACTGATATATAAAACTAAAATGACATAATTTATAAGAATATGCTTTTCAACATGTAAACCTTCAGACATGATTATGCATAATAGAATGAAATAATGACATGCTTGCGTCTGTATGTAGAATCATCATGAATGCATGTGATGCAAATGTAGACTGACACAGGGGTGTTGTTTTAATCACTCAATTACTGTTGGGAGCTTTGCCTTCAGAGATGTGATTTTCCAAAATGACACACAACTCTTAGTAAAGTTTTGACATACAATCTCTCGACTTTTCTGGAACTAACATTATGGCTATGTTTTTTTTGTTGTTAGAGACGGGGTCTTGCTATGTTCCCCAGGCAGGATTCAAATTCCTGGGCTGAAGCGATCCTCTCACCTCAGCCTTGCAAGTAGCTGGGATTACAGGCATACACCATGCTCAGTACTCCTTGATTTATATACAGAAACATTCCTAGACAATTAAACTGTTTCTGTTAACCATAGTTCACAGAGAGTCTGGACACGTTTTTACTGCTTGGCAAGGCATTCAGAAGCCATGGGAGGATAGGCACAATAGCTCATGCCTGTAATCCCAGCGCTTTGGGAGGCAGAGGTGGGGAGACTGCTTGAGGCCAGGAGTTTGAGACCAGCCTGGGCAGCATAGCAAGACCTCATCTCTACAAAAAAAAAAAAAATTAGTTGGGTATGGTGGCATCTGTCTGTAGTTCCAGCTACCCAGGAGGTCGAGACAGGAAGATGGCTTGAGCCTGTGAGTTTGAGGTTATAGTGAGCTATGATGGTGCCACTGCACTCCAGCCTGAGTAACAGAGCCAGACCCTGTCTCTCAATAAATAAATAAAGAAGTAAATAAAGCCATGGGAGTAAGGGACAGAATTTGCTGTGCAGGATTGAATTGTGCATTGCACAAGGCCAGGCATACCTGGCCTATACCTACTAAATATGGGGAGCATACTTCTAATTGTTGTGCCATTTTAGACATATCCCCACATATGTCCAAAATGCCTGTAGGGGTCACCACTGCCTGAGAACCACTGGACTAGTTGTTCACTAAGGTCTCTTCCAACCCCGGGATCCTCGGATTCCTTCAGGAGCTGGAGAGTCAACCCTGGGGCAGGTGAACCTGCTGGTCTCCATTCTCTACAGCCGTCTGGGCTGGAGGTTGCCTCTGGGGACATAGAGCAGAAGCTGCCTCTGGGGACATCTGTGGGGCTTCCTCCTTCCAAACAGAACTAGCCCAGCTGAGGGACCAGCAGCCCATTAGCCAACATCCCCCAGGAAGAAGGTTCATTGAGTGGGGGTGACTGCCCCTGCATTTGACCTTCCTGAGACAAAGGGCAGGGAAATTTGACCCTGAAGATGATGGCGCCAGTGGTGCTCTCACAGCACCCTTGTCCTTCCTTTCTTGCCCTTCAGTTTGCCTAATCCCCAAACTTGAGGGAAACCACCCACCTTCATTCTGCTCACCTCCTGAGCCTCTGTAGCTGGAAAAAATACAATGCAATGCAGGCTGCTGGGGCCACGGCAGACAGGGGCCCCATCTCCCACCTCTGTCCCACTCCCCAGAGGCCCAGCCACCGATTCAGGCCGCCCAGCCCAGCATTTCCTCCCAGCTGTCAGCAGACGCCTTTGTGCCTTGTCAGAGAACACTGATGGGAACAACATCCATCTCCCTCTGCTTTCCAAGATTCATTCCTCTCTCTGTGCTCTGAATCCCATCTCCTCCCAGCGCCTGGAGATGCGGCTCTGTAGTTACCTTCTCTCCCTCTGCATCTTTAACCACTTAACTTTTTCCTCTTAGCTCAGAAACTGGCTAATGGCCTCATTATCAAACCCCATTGCTAGTCCCCATCTCCTGCTTACATTCTCTGCAGCACTTTACTCCACAGTCATGCTCTTCCTCCTGAATGTGTTTTTGTTTCCAGGAGTTCTGTTTCCTCTTCTGATCCGTTCTTTCAAGTTTTGTCTTCGCTGGCTCCTTCCCACTCTCCAACCTCCCTCCCTGCTTCTCCTTTTCTTCTTCCTCCAATCCACCTTTGAATAATGTGGTCCCAGTGTCTGTTCTCCTCTCCCTTTCCCACCCTAAGTTACTCCACTCACTCCTATGGCTTCAGCAGCCCCCTGGATGCTGCTGACACCCTGATCTACTTCCAGCCTCGGCTTCTCAGCTCCAGTCCTGAATTCACAATTTCCTGCTCCACCTGTCCAGGCTCGCTCTGCCTCCAGAGTTCTGTTTTTTGTTTGTTTGTTTGAGATGGAGTCTCACTCTGTCGCCCAGGCTGGAGTGCAGTGGTGCAATCTTGGCTCACTGCAACCTCCGCCTTCTGGGTTTAAGCAATTCTGCCTCAGCCTCCTGAGTTGCTGGGATTACAGGCAAGCACCACCATGCCCAGCTAATTTTTGTATTTTTAGTAGAGATGGGGTTTCACCATGTTGGCCAGGCTGGTCTTGAACTCCTAACCTCGTGACCCACTCGCCTTGGCCTCCCAAAGTGCTGGGATTACATGCATGAGCCACTGTGCCCGGCGCTCCAGAGTTCTTTATCTCACTGAATGGTGCCACCTCCACGAAGTTGCCTGAACTACACATCTGGGAGTCATGCTCATCCTCACTCCTTCTCACCCTGTATGCAATCTGCCTAAATCCTGTGGACCTAGATCCTCTCTCAGAACCATCTCCTGAACCTGGCCCTCCTCTCCACCCCCTCTGCCATCCTCCTCATCAAGAGGCCTCTGGATTCTTTTTTTGTTTAGTTTATTTTTTCTTTTTTTTTGTAGAGATGGAGTCGCACTATGTTTCTCAGGCTGGTCTTGAACTCTTGGCCTCAAGCAATCCTCCCTGCTAGGCCTCCCAAAGCACTGAGATTACAGGTGTGAGCCACCACACACCCAGCCAGCCTCTGGATTCTTTCTGAGTCCCAACTACTGTTGTCGATGACCACCAGGTTTTCTCTATTCCAGTTCTTCCACTTTCTCTTCTAGAGTTCTCTACCACAAAGGCCAGTCTGACTCATAACATTCTTCTCCTTCTTATCTAAAGTCTCCGGAGGCACCTCATTGTCCACAGCAAATGCCAAGGCTCCTCTGAAGGACACGGGTGCCCTTCACCATCCTGCGCTGCTCACCTCTCCTGAGCATCTGTTACCTCTGAATATCCCAGGCCCTGCGAGATGATTCCTTTGCTCCCCAGGCAGTGAAGGGCACATTCCTGTGCTCTCTCGCACAGTGTGCTCTGCAAGCTTCCATAGGTGCTGGTGTTACCCTTGTGTTATAACCAAGAGCTGTGTGCCTGCCTCACCCCCGGCTTTGTTCCTTTTTGAATACACAGCACCCGGCGTGTGCTAGCATAGAGCATGTAGTCAGCGATTGTCAGTAAAATGACTGCATAAATGAATGAGCAGAGGGATTGGCTTGAACATTACACCCTTATTTGCCTCATCATCATATCATTCCCTAGGCCACATTTTAACAGATATACAAATCACCTGGGAATCTTGTTAAAATGCAGATTCTAGACCAGCCTGGCCAACATGGTGAAACCCCGTCTCTACTAAAAATATAAAAATTAGCTGGGCATGGTGGTGCTGTCTGTAATCCCAGCTACTCGGGAGGCTGAGGCAGGAGAATCTCTTGAACCTGGGAGGCGGAGGTTGTAGTGAGCTGAGATTGTGCCACTGCACTTCAGCCTGGGTGACAAGAGCGAAACTCCGTCTCGAAAAAAGAAAAAGAAGGAAAGAAAAAAAGAAAGAGAAAGAAAGAAAATGCAGATTCTGATTCAATGGGTCCAGGGTGCAGCCTGAGATTCTGCATTTCTAATAAGCTCTCGGGTGACCTGGTTGCTGCTGGTCTGCTGACCACACTCAGAGGAGCAAGGCCCCTATCCTGTGCCAATGGTTTTCAAACTTTGCTGAATATTAGAATCATCTGAAGAACTTTTTTAAAATCTTAAATTTTTTTTTTTTTTTTTGAGATGGAGTTGCACTCTGTCACCCAGGCTGGAGTGCAGTGGTATGATCTTGGCTCACTGCAACCTCTGCCTCCTGGATTCAAGCGATTCTCTTGCTTCAGCCTCCCAGGTAGCTGGGATTACAAGTACCTGCCACCATGTTCAGCTAATTTTTGTATTTTTAGTAGAGATGGGGTTTGACTATGTTGGCCAGGCTGGTCTCAACCTCCTGATCTCAAGTGATCTGCCCACCTCGGCCTCCCACAGTCCTGGGATTACAGGCGTGAGCCACTGTGCCCAACGTTAAATTTTTCTTTTTTTAGAGACAGTCTCACTCTATCGCCCAGGCTGGAGTGCAGTGGTGCCATCATAGCTCACTGCATCCTAGAACTGTTGGGTTCAAGGGATCCTCCTTCCTTAGTCTCCCCAGTAGCTAAGAATACAGGTGCATGCCACCATGTCTGGCTAATTTTTAATTTTTTAAAATAGAGATGGGGGTGCAGGGGATGTTGCCCCGGCTGGTGTCGAACTCCTGGCCTCAAGTGATCCTCCCACCTCAGCCTTCCAAAGTGCTGGGATTATAGGCTCGAGCCACCACATCTGGCCAAAAGCCTGATTTTTATACTAATCAAATCAGAATGTCCGGGGGAGGGAGCAAGCTGTCAGTATTTTTAAAGATCCCCCATGATTCCAATGTGCAGCAAGGTCTGGGAGCCCCTGGCCTATGCCATCTCTAACTTCCTCAGTGATGACCCTTAGCCCTGTGTGCTCCTTAGAATCATCTGGGAGCTTTCACTACCCACTGGTGCCTGGCAGCACCCAGATGAACTAAATCAGAATCTCTGGAGGTTGAACCTGAGCGTTTGTAAACCTCCCTAAGTGATTCTCATATGCAGCCAGGGTGACAGCCTTTATTTGCAGGCTCTACCTCCAAGGAATGGCCACAGATATGAGAGATCATGACTCCAGAAGGAAGAGTAAGTGTGAAGTCAGGCCTGAGGCTCTCTAGCTATGCACTGTGTCATCTCAGAGAAGTTAATTTAGCCTCATCTCCAAAATGAGATTTAAAATACACGCTCCCACTTCCTTACCCCAATTTTAGTGGAGATGTCTGGATGTCATCAAGCCCCAAATGGAATTTGGACGAGTGCCCACATAGGAGCCTGTCTTCACCTCCCCGAAATATGGAGGACATCACTGCATCCCAACCCATCAGGTTGGCTTCAAACGCCAAACGCTGGCAGGAAAAGTTTCTATCATGCATGAACTCCCAGCTGCAAGCCCAGCTAGGGAGCAGATGGTTCAGTAACAGCCCAGGCCACCAAAGGGGAAGTCATGAGGACTTGCATTCGTCGGCAGACTGAGAGGTGGAATCAAACACAACCCCTGCAAAGCAATCTGGCCTGCAGCCTGAATACGGCATGGTGGGCTGGTTGGCCCTGCACAGGGACAGGGCCCACCCGCTGCTCTCAGCACACACCACGGCGCTGCCACCTGACCCACGGCAATAAGCCTGCAGGTTTGCACCAGATTCCTCTCTTGTGAGCTGACTCTGTAAATCTACCCTGGCACTGAAAGAAGAGCACAAAATGACACCAAAACTCAGGTTCAAATCCAGCCCACCCCTGGTGATATGAGCTTGGAACTCAGCTTTCTCAGCTGCTGTTATTTTCTGTTTTATCAGCATCATACAGACATATACCAAGTCCCTGGGCCAAGCTGACACACTCCTGTCCCTGGAGGCAGAAGAAACTCTGGGCCTCAAAGTGCAAGAGGCTGAGGACAGAGGAGACGGATTCCGGATAAGGACAGGTTCTGGGTCCTAGGAACAGGGAATCTTCAGACATATTTATATTAAAACTTGTTTGACACTGGGTGCAGTGGCTCACACCTGTAATCCTAGCACTTTGGGAGACCAGCCTAGGCAACATGGCAAGACACTGTCTCTACAATTTTTTTTTTTGTAATTAGCCGAGCAGGGTGAAGCACTTGTAGTCCCAGCTACTCAGGAGGCTGAGGCAGGAGGATCACTTGAGCCCAGGAGTTTGCAGCTGTAATGAGCTGTGATTGCACCACTGCACTCCAGCCTGTGCAACAGAACAAGAACCTGTATCTAAAAACTAATAATTGTATTTATCTGAAATTAAAATTTCACTGGGCATTTATTTGCTAAATCCAGCAACCCTACAGGAGGGGAAGGAAGAAATTAAAAGGTGTAGCAAATGCCCACGCCCCAAGAGATGGGTCTGGAGGTGAGGGTCTGCCTGGCTGAGCTGGGTTTGGGCTGACGACTTCAGGGCTCCAGGGCTCTAAAAACCAGGTGGCAAAATTTCACAGACTTTTCTGTCCTCAGAGCATTTTCTGGAAATAGGCCTTAGCCAGCAAAGTACAGTCAATTTCTTAAGGCAGGTGAGGCTGGGCTGGGTTGGGGGCTGGGGAAAGATTCAGACTTACACTCCTACCATCTTACCATCTATTAACCCCAAAAGACGAAGTCAACATGACTCTTCCCGACTCCACAGGAGCAAAAATGTCCTCCCACCACTTGCCTTCTAATCCTCTGCCTGCATGCATAGGACCTTTTATTCCACAGGTAAAGACTTTGAGGATTCATCGCCCAATGAAACTGAAAGGCCGCCTGGGCAGGATGGCTCACACCTGTAATCGCAACACTTTAGGAGGCTGAGGTGGGACGATTGCTTGAAGCCAGGAGTTCGAGGCTGTAGTGACCTATGTTTGCACCACTGCATTCTGGCCTAAGCAACAGAGCAAGATCCCATCTCAAAACAAAACTGAAAGCGTCTTCAAGCCCATCTAGTCCCCTCTGGTTACTGCTGAGAAGTCTGAGCACAGAGGAGGAAAGGTTGCCCAAAGCCACACAGCGAGGGAGGGGCTGGGCTAGGCCGGAACCCAGGTCTCGCCACCAATCTGGTCAGCTCAACTCCACACTTGGAAGCCTTGACCTTCAGAATAGAAATATCATTGACAATATGCAAATCCATTTACCAGCTCCACAATCTGCAATCAGTAGGCACCAAAGAGGGTCTGAGGTTCTGTTCAATTACATCCCAACTAGAAACAAAGCTGCAGAGAATCCTCTTCTGAAAAGGGCAGAGAACTTCCAGGGCATCCGGAGACAGTGCCACTCGCTGCGCCAGCTTTGGGAAGTGATTACAGCTTACAGGTGTCTTCCCTGATGGACACAGACAGCACGTACTGTGGAGTCAGGAGACCTGGGTACAAAGCCTGACCTGGGTGGTCTTGGTTCATACCCTGCCTCAGTTTCCTCATCTGTGAAATGTAACTCACAGGGATGTTGCAAAGGTTAGTGAGATTGGCCACAGGGCCTGAAGCACTTTATTATAAGGCCCACAATGCAAGGGCTGTCTTGACATCTTTGAGTCCCAAAGGCCTAACCACGAATTCCCCAGCTCTCTCCAGACATGCTCTTTCCCACCCAGGGAGAAAAGCTCCCCACCTGGCTAGTTTCCTATTGGCCAGAACAGCCGCATTGCACCTGGTCTTCAGCCTAATGGGTTTCAGTACACAGCCAGCCCACGTATTTATTCAAACAAGCCAATCACAGCCTTCTGCAGGAACCAGGGATACCACACCCTTTGTCACTATAAAGCTGCCTCCCACAGCCCCTGCTGTTGGCTCAGCTCCTGGTGCCACTCCCGGCTGCAACCCTCGTATGCCCTGCATGGCGTGCTGCGTCCTCCTCCCCCAGGCTGTGAAGGCAGGTGGCGAATAAACTGCTGCCAATCTCATCTGCCATTGTCCAATGTTGTATGTTCAGCCATCTCGTACTATTTAGGGCAGGGAATCCCTTGTTTACCAACAGGGCAGATAGGAGGTGGCCAGAACAGGTCACTTAACAAAGCTGTGGACTCTGATGCTAACTTACACCCTAAATCCCCCCCTCCTGGAGTGGGGACCTCCTTGTATTCTTGAATGGCGGTGCCTGGGCTTTCATTCACAGAGAGAGGCTGAGACCCTGGCAGCAGGAGAGCTTGCCAGGAGGGAACAGCATTTGGGGTCTTCTTGGGGTCAACAGTACCTGCCCACTCCCATGACACACTTGTCTTCACTGTATCTCATCAACTGTAACTACAGCCCCATGAAGGGCCATGGCCGGTGCTTCATTTATGTTCGTACTGTGAGAAGAAATGTTGAGTCCAAGGTCACACAGCCAGGAGAGATAGGGCTAGGTCAATCCCGCCCCCTCCCCACTGTCAGCACCGACCCTGCACCCTGCAGCTTCTGGGGAAGCAGAGCCACTGCCCACGGGGTGCTCTTCTATGCTGAGGGGATGCCCTCCCAGTCTCACGGACTTCACCCTCAATAAAATGGCTTGAGGGCACTCACACTGTGAGTATTCCTGTGATGGCTGCACAATCCAAACAGCGGCCTGGGGCATGAGATCTAGGTATCCTGGGAAGCTCCACTTGGGGACGAGCACACAGTTAGTTACCTAACCCAGCTCTCTCAGACCTTGGCTCAGCCCCCACTGTGCCCAGGGGTCCAGCTGCCAGACAGTGAGGTAATCACGAGGACTCCACATGATTTCCTGTAGGAGGGAAGACCCTGAGCTTCTTGTCTCCAAGAGTAAACTTTAGAACTCTTTCCATTTTGCCATAGATCCTCCTGTCTTTGTTTTGGGGCATAGGGGCTGCCAGCTGGAGTCCTGATTGGGAGTCAGGGCGGGGTGGTTTTGGCCAGCCTGGAGCTGTTCTCCATACATGCTTCCCGTGGGCACAGTGGGTCCCCAGTTTCTGAACAGTGGGACGTGGGCTTCCATCTACAGGGAGAGGCCGAGACCCTGGCAGGAAGAGAACTTGGCCAGGAGATGATAAAGTTACCACTGAACCTGAATCAGCCTTTCCCATACCCGAAGGCACCCTGAGCCTCTCAGGAACCCAGACATTTTAGTGAACAAAGGAGCCAGCTCTCCTGACAAGCTCTGACTTCAGATGCTAATAAAATGTTGTTCAGACACACTCAGGACAAGCCTGTGGGTGCCTTCTCTGCTTCAGTTAATCCCCGTTATGCAGATGGAGAAACTGAGGCTCATCATAAGGACTTGCTTAAGAAAACAGCATGGGGCTGAAGGGAGAATCTGACCCCCTGTGTTGGGCATGGTGCTGCGTCAGTCCAGCTCCCTGCTAAGCACCTGACCCAGGGCACTTAAAAGACCAGAAGCTCCTCTGGCCCATGATGTCTGCAGTCAGACAAGGACAACTGCAGAGGCTCAGGCTCTCTCCCCAGTGACCAGTACCATGTCACTGTGCTGGCTTCCTGCAGGGTGGGGTCCTGCACCTTCCCTGGCTTTCCTCTCCAAGGTCTCTGCTGTGCAAAACCAGAGAAGCCATGCTCATATCTACAAGCAAACTTCCCTGTACCTGCCCGACCTTGGCCAGCCTTCCCATGAGGCTGCAGCCAGATGTTACCCAGCTGAGCACAGAGGAAGGTCATGGAGCCAGAGAAGCTTGGAAAGTGGTCAGGCATGGGGCTAGGCAGATGGTGGCAGCTTTGCACTCCCAGGGGACTGAATTTGGGCTGAAAGACCCTGCGGAGACCACTGACCTTTAGTGGAAGGCTCATCCTCTTGCTCTCTGTGTGTTTTGTCCACACTGCCACCTCCTTAACTGAGTCATACGCTGTTCTTTTTGTCTGAAAAGTAATTCATTTGAGAGAACAGCCATTTTCAGCTTCCCTCGAGACCCGTGGACACTCTGAGAATGTCACAGGAGCTGGGCTTAGACTTCTACCCTGTCATAAGGAAGTGCCACTGGACTGGGGTGGCTGCCTCTCCTTCCCTTGTTCCCAGCCTGGGGGGATTTTTCTCTCCTCTCTCTGGTAGCTCAGCAGTAGGCAGAACAATGTCTGCTTCAGAGAAAAGGCCATTTCGTGCGGAGAGTGTGCCTGCCTCACCCCAGGTCCCAGAGCTTCTGCAAAGAGGCACCCTCCTCTCCAAGCCCAGATCTCCTCTCCTGCCCTTTGCCTCAGTGGAACAAAGACAACACATGGATCTGTCCTGGGCCAGATCCGACAAGGTTGGCCTAGTCTCTGCTGCCTGAGAGAGAAGAATGTGGAGAGAGGAAAAATTGCCCGATTCCCTGGTAGGAGAAGGGCTCCCCATCTCCAGCTTACCAAAGTTCTCAGAAGCAGGGTAGGCAGGATGGAGAGAGGGGACTTCTCCTTGACTTTCTTCACCTATCCCTGAATCAGCTAGGGCATCACACAGACCCTTTCTGCTCTTCCTGGAGGGTTTGGGATGACACTAAGGAGACACCTTTCTCTCTCACTAAGGAGAGGCATCTAGGACGATATTCCAGCAACATATCTGGTGTTTGTCAGCTAAAGGAGTGGGGAGAGCCACAGGTAGAGTTGCTGTATCCTGGATTCCACTTGGGGTGGGGGCTACCTCAGAGGTCTCTGGGTGGCCACATCCCAGTGAAAGCAGTCTGCGCAGAGCCCTGGTCCCACAAAAGTCACCTCTAGAGGTGTCTTGGGGAGCCCAGGGCACATCTGTGGTGAGAATCTGCACATACATCATCCCATCCAGCGCCCCCAAAGCCATGACATCATCTGAACCCTCTCTGCTGCTGGAAATGGAGAGATGGTTGGGGTTCATTCCATCCCCTTCCACTGGAGGAGGCCTGGATTTAGAAAAAGAGAGGAAGGAGGGGCTGTGAGAATGTCTGGAAGGGGGTCCTAGGGGCCACCAGTTGCGTTTCAAGAATCCAGAAAATCCTAGATCTAAGAGTGCCTTCTGAAGTCTGGCTAGCCTTTTGGGGAAGGAATCTGGCTTTATTCACTTACTTTAATGAACTGAGGTGGGAAAGGGAGCCTGTAGCAGGGCTGTAGCAGTCTCTCTTCAGTCACTGCCTTTTGGAGAAAGACAGGCTGTGATGTGGTGACGCCTGCCAGTCAGTTTCAGAGATTTCCCAGGCAGGTTCTGGCCCTGGGTGCTCCTGGCCACCCGACAGAGGTCCGGGATGGGAAGGCCGGATGTGTGTTTGTGTTGGGGGCAGGGAAGAGGGTCTAGGATAGGGTACTGGAGCTAGCTGGAAGCTATAAAGGCCAGGGCGGGGGCGTTCCAGGCCGGGGCAAGGAAAGAGGCCCCTTAGGGCCAGGTGGGGAGCTGTCCGGATCCTGGTGCTGAAAACCCAGAGCGGCGATCAAGGGGGCGGAGAGCACCCAGCCGAGCTTGCGCCTCCGCCCTAGGTGAGGGGGTCGCGGGGGATGGAAACGGATTCCTCCCCATCCCCTCTTCTACTTACTCTCCAAGGAGGGAAGGGCACAACGAGTTGGGGCGAGAAGGCAGGATGAGCCCTAAGAAGTGTGCGGCCGCCGGAAGCTGCGGCTATGGGGAAAGTGGGCCGCGACCCGGGTGTGAGTAGGATGTAACCTGGGCCAGCTGCAGGGATGAGCAGGGAAGAGACCCTGGAGCAGGGCCGCTCCCTCGCTGGCTTCCTACTCTCCGGGCAAGTACCATGGGTGCACGAGGTGTTCCCACGCCTATGGCACAGACACGCATGCACAGAGGACTTCCGTGGGCGCATACACACCCCGTGGACACACGGGGTACGCTCCCAGAAGTGACACACACCAAGCACACGCAGGCAGCCCCGTACACGCACCCTGTAGTGGGCACCAGCTCCCACCAGGCTGCCGAGGCTCCCGCCCCAGCCCGCGTCCTCTGGCCTGGACGCCCCTCCAGCTTTGCTTCCGACCTCAGATGGCGCCCCTAAGGGAAGCACGGCCGATGGGAAGCCCCAGTTCTAGCCCGAGACCAGGAAGGTGCGGGAGAGGGGCAGGCAGCCCGCTCCTACGCCCAGAAAGAGCGGGGCGACACCGGCGGAGGGGTAGGTCTCAGACACCCATTCTTCTTTCCCCAGACTCCCAGTCATGGAGCCAGGACACGAGAGGAGTGTGGACGGGAGCGACTGTGCGTGTCTCCCTCCCAAACTGGGGACACCCCGAGGACCAGCGCGTACCTGTGCGTGGGAGGCCCCGCGTGGAGCCCCCTCAGCGAGTCCCGACCTGCTGGCTCCTCTGGCTGCCCCTGGATAAAGGTGGGGTGGGAGTGGGGGTTACCCGCCTGCCCTCCACAAGCCTCCCGGATGTCCGTGGGCTACGGAGAAACTCCTGCCCGGGCGGCGGGAAGTTGCCTGGGTTCGGGCGCTGGGAGGGGGCGCCCTCCCGTCCCCGGGCTTAGCCGGGGCTCCCGCGCCCCCGCGCCCGCCGCCCTCGCCACCTCGCCGGCGCCCTCCCGCCCGCAGA
Source organism: Gorilla gorilla gorilla (assembly GCF_029281585.2). Taxonomy (NCBI): domain Eukaryota; kingdom Metazoa; phylum Chordata; class Mammalia; order Primates; family Hominidae; genus Gorilla; species Gorilla gorilla. The sequence continues at coordinate 137,241,552 of NC_073230.2, read as the reverse complement.
CTGCGCCGAGCCCGAAAGCCGGGAGCCCGCCCGCCCTCCAGGAGAGTCTGCTGCTGACCTGCATTGACGTCATTGCGTCATTAGGTTTCCCCTGGAAACACTGGCTCGCCCGAAATAGTAACACATTAATTCAGGCCGGGGGAGCAGGGAGAGACTGTTTGTAACCCTGCAGCTAACTCGGCTCGCGCGAGCGAGCGCGGAGCCCCCACCCCTCGCCAGGGCAGCGCCGGCCGCGCTCGCCTACTATTTTGAGAACAAAGAAAGGCAAAATATAGAACCCGGCAGAGAGGGTGCGGGGGACGCCAAGACCCTCTTGCCTCGCTCGCACGCACACCCACAGACACACGCGCGCGTGCACACCACGCCTAGGTCTGTCTACCCTCGGGCGGACTCTCGGGAACCTGCTGGGGGAGGGGGTGCCCAGATCCCCCGCGCTCAAGGACAGGTCCGAGTCGGGGTTTCCTACCCAGCTGAGGGGGACAGACAAGGTCCCTCCTCCCACCCTCTACCTAGCACGGAGGTGGACACGGCCCCTCCTCACCCACACCTCTGGGCCCTACTGGGAGGAACTGCTCTCCCAGACGGACGGCGGAGAGCCCCTGCCCTTTCTCCCTCGGCCGCTCGGGCTCCAGAAAGTGGGGGAAGCCCTGCAGGGGTCCAGCCGGCCGCCCGCCGTCCCCCACAAGCTCCTCGGCTGGGGTGGGCCAAGCCCGCCTGCCGCGCCCCCGCACCTCCTCCAGGAGGAGGATTGGGGGACCAGTTGCTCTCGCCGGCTCCACAATCGTTTGGGCCGGGTGGCGACCGACTTTTGTGAGCGTCCTCTCTCTGCGGCTCTCCGCCGGCCAGGCGGGCAGAGTTCCTTTACTAGCTGTCCCTTCTTCCCAGCCTGGGCCCTTGACCCAGTCTCTCTCCGAGGGTGAGGAGAATGCGCCTCCAGATCGAAATGGCAAACGCGGAGCCTCGGACTGTCGGCGGAGGCGGGGAGGCGGCGCGCGGAGCCGCGGAACTCCGAGGGCGGTCGAGGGCGGTCGAGGGCGCGCCGGCTGGGCAGAGCGGGTTCCGCGTTCTCCCTCACACACCTGAGTAGCTGCGGGAAGCAGGGAAGAGCATTTGAGAGGGCATTAGCCTTCCCCTTCCTCCCAAAGGCCGCTCCCGGGCATTGGCGTTCCCCTTCCTCCCAGAGGAACCGGGTGAAGGGCGCAGAGAGGTCCCTGTTGGTTCATTTCACCCTGGGCTTGTCTCGCCCAGGGTGAGATTTTTTCTGGCGGGGGGTGGCGGGGGGTTAGAGGGTGTAAGAGTGTGCCTGAGATTTAGGGAAACGTCCCCCAAGGTCTCTGTGCATGCACAGAGCCTACTGGTGTCTTGCACAGCACGCCGTTCCCCCAGCCCCCTGACCCCAGGTATTCTCCTGTTGGCCTTTGTTCCTTGCTGACCACAGAGATGATGAACAGGCAACCACGCACTGACCTTCGTGGACAAACAAACCCAGCTGCCCGCCTCAGGTAGGAGCCCATCAAAGAACAAGTTCTGCAGAGGACAGGCCTGGCCTGGCCCCCTGGGAGCTGCCTGGCCCTCCCTCTGCATGTGCCCCGCTGGTCTCGCCCTGAGCTTCAGGGGCCTCGACTGTAAAACCGGGTCATGGAGCCCACCCCACAGGCGGTTGTGAAGATGACAAGCAATAGTACCTAGAATGTGCTGAAGAAATGAGATGCCCTCTTCCTGCCCCTGGCCTTGTGCACGGTTCACTCAGCAATGAGTGAATCAACACTTGCCACCATATGCATATTCCCTGGAGACATATTTGGGGAAACCTGATCAAGGGACACTCGGAGAATAGTGACATTGAGAGGCTGGCCCCCAAAAAGATGGCATCTGTGGTCTTTCCCTCCATATCATCAGCTTCTGCTCCAGACTTCCGAAAGCGGCTCTCCAGTGCCTTCAGATTCAGGTTCAATCAAGTGGAGATGGGGAGGGTCAGGTTATGGCTCCACCTCCCTCTCTCTGTGCTTGTTTCCCAGCAAGACATGCACCAAGGCTGCTTTGCTGGGCTCCACCGCTGCTGCCCTTCTCTCACCTGCAGCTCCTGTCCCACTGAGCTGCAGCCAAAATCTGCCTGTTTGGCCCTCTCTCATGGCAGGGACCACATGGCACTCACCTCTGTTCCCCCAGCCGCTTCTGGCGCAGTCCTGGGCACAACTGACATTAATGTTGTGTCAGCAAAGATTGAAAGTCCCTTTTTTGGGAACCTACTGCCTCAGTCCATTGCTCCCATCTACTTCTCCATGTCGAAGTCCATGCAGCCGCCAAAACCCAGGTCAAATGCTGACTCCTCCGTGCAGGCCTCTCTGATCCCCAGAGCTATGAGCTCACCTACCGTTAGTCCCTGGATCATGGGGAATGGCTCTCAAGGCTTTGATCACATTGCAGTGTGAATGTGGGATGATTAGTTCTCTAAGCTGCACATCTCCCTGCTGGGTTGTAACTTCTCAGAGCTGGAAGCTGGTCTCACCCATCTCCATGTGCTCCATGTGGCCTAGCTGTGCCACTCAGGCACACAGTAGGTGCTTAGGAAGTGTAGGCACACAGTAGGTGCCTAGGAAGCTCTGCAGTCTGCTTACTGTCTCTCAGCCGAGGGCCTGTCCTGAGATGCAGAGTGGTGCTGATGTTGATATCTCTGAAGACCTGGGCTAGGAGAGGCCTGGCTATTTCAGCAGGAGATGCTGGAGTCCACCCAGGTCCAAGGAGAGAGGCCCTTGATCTGCGCAATGAGCTGTTTGGCAGGAAAGCCAGTGCCTTACAATCACAAGACAGACAGACCTCAGTCTCATCTGGGCCCACAGAAACTTCTGTTATTCAGTGCATAACAATAAACTGGAGACTCAGTGACCAAGGGGTCTGACTCAGCCAGCGAGGATGTGGCAGCTGCCTGCCCAGCACACACATGCAGGCTTGTGACTGGTTCTCTGTGGCCCAGCCCTATCTTGGACACACTGTTGCCCCAGGTTGTTCAGCCTCGCATCCCAGGCCTGTCAGCACATTGATCGCAGCCTGTGAGTCCCAGGGGCCTGCCGGGTCTCCTCATGTAACACTCCCTATCCTCCAAGGTGGGAGTGGAGGAGTTCTCTGTGTGGGAGGGACAGCTGCACCCCACTTTGCCTCTGAGATGCTCTTCCCCAGTAGTGTCTGTGCTGCCGCTGAGGGGGCCTTTGGTAACAGGCTGCTTCAGGTAACCAGGCTCATTGTGAGGAGGCACAAGGGTAGGAGGGAATTAGGAGTCCAGGTATGTTCAGACTTGGCTGTCGTTGGAATGCAGCGGGGTGGGGCCAGGGGAAGGGGGCTGGGAACCTGGAATGCTGTTTGGCATTGGGGCTCTATTGACTCCCTGGGCTATCTTGTAGCTCTGAGGCAGCAGGAGCTGCAAGATGCCAGGTTGGAGTGCTGCGCTGAAGGTTGCTCATGACTCATTTGTCCCTGCCTCCTTCTGGCTTTCTCGCCACATCTCCAGTTCAAATTACTATGAAGGAGAGAATCAGAATGACTCAGGTCGGCACCAGGTTAATGACAGCCTCTGATTCAGGCCACTTCTAGGCTCCTGGGATGTCCAGAGATCACAGCCCTTGGGTTAGACATTCCCCACAGGCCCAGTCACCTGGGCTGGAGTACAATTGAGGGGCGAGGGTTGTTGCCTGAACTGAAGTTGTCGTGGCTCCCCCATGGCAGCACTGCAGGAATGGCCACATTTGTGGAAAGACTTCTTTGATGTGTTGAGCACCTTGGCTGTCCTGTCCAATCCAATCATGCTCTGGAATAGGTCTTAACCTCTCCTTCTATCAGCAGTCTGCTGAGATCAGGATGTTGTTGATCACATGGGCCATAGGTTTCATTGCTGAGCTGAGCTCTTCACACCAGGCCTCCCATGGGGCTTGGAGGCAGCTGATCTCACTATATGACGCTGATGGCAATGGGGCCAGAAGGGCCAATGACCTAGTGAGGATCCACAAGGCTGTCTCCTCAGAGGCCACTCTATGTCCTACATCAGCCCCCACGTAGTTTGCAAGAATAGGCTCAGCCAGGGAAGACCCGGGACCTCCTGTTGAACATGGGCCAGGAGGAGAGCCCCCCAGTCCCCAACCAGAGGCCCTGTTCTGAGCCCCACAATGGCAAAGTGATTAACTTTGGCAACAGAGTCAAGAAGAAAGAGCCTGGTCAGGAATTAAGAGAGCTGGCTTCTGATTCCAGGACTGCCATTAGGTCCTGGTATAACTCAAGATAAGTGATGCTCCTTCCCTGCAATTCCTTTCACCACCTCCTTCATACACTGGAGGAAAGGGATCATCAAGCAGAGTTATCAGCACAGACATGGAGACCTGGCAATGACCTCGACTGCAGTGGAAATTGGCCCAGCCAAGGAATCAATGGCCCTCGAATCCAGGGGCTACAGGTGGGCAGATGGCAGAGTGAGATACCCTCTTGGGATTTGGCTTCTGGCTGGCTGGGCCTCTGGTGGCCACAGACCCTCTCCTTTCCAACAGACCCTCCATTTGACCCCTTCTTTGCCTCTCTTGTCTGGCAGCGAAGGTGCTGCAGCCCCCCAAATTCTTCCTAAGAATACAACTGAAGAGCCATTCATTCAGTCATTCAACAACCTCAGTTGGCCCAATGTCACTTATGCTGAAATTGTTCCTTTCTCAATTCCTCTTCCGTGACCAACAAATTCTAACCCAGGCCCTGCCCAGGCTTTTCTCTCAACATTTCCCAGTACATGGGTCCAAACGTCCCTAGAGGCAACATCATTCCATCATCATCCTGCCACTTTCCAAGCTTGCATCTGAGAGGCATGCAGGGCCCTCTCCACACTCCTCTGCCATGCTGGTGCCCCTGCGCCTCAGTCACAATCTGTTTCCCCACATGTTTCTGGTTTCCAATCCCTAGGAAAAGAGCCCTGAGCCAAAAATATCACTTGGCAGAACCCTGAGTTCAAGTCTTGCTTTCAGATAGAGGCATGATTATGCTTGTCACTCTTTTTGGGGCAGAGGTGGAGGTAGCTGAGAAGCAAATGACTAAATATGGAAACTTACCAGGGATCCAGTGGCATAAAATCAAGAGCTAAATTTCAACCGAGGGGCAGAATAGGTGCCAGCTCAGCTGGGGTGGACAAGTTTTGCAATTGGCGTTCAGAGAATGGAGCACTCTGGCAGGCTGGAGAAAGCAGGCCAGGTCCACACAGGAGATGACACTTAGACTGAACCCCAAAGGCCAGTAGGACGTGGGGTGGAGAGAAGGAACTAGAGGAAGAGAGATAGATGGGAGCAACTGGATAAAGAAGTGTTCTCAGCCGCAGCTACACATTGGAATCACTTAGGGGTAAGGCTGGGCTGACCCTAAAGCTAATGCAAAGACACTCCGGCCCCACTCCTCAGAAATTCAGATGCCATTGGTTTGGGGTGAGATCTACGCAGTTATATATTTTTTTAATTTTCACTCATACTTTGTGATTTATTGGCAATTATGTGGTATACTATCAGAAATAATTATTTTTTAACTTGTAATATAGTTCAAGAGACTATAGAGTAGTGGTTTAGAGGGAAATCTTATCTGTTGAAATCCTGGCTTCCCACTCACTGGCCATCTGACCAGGAACCATGTCCTAAACTTCCTAAGTTTCTTGTTTCCTCCTCTGTAGAATGGTGACAGTAAGAGTACTGCATCTTACAGGGTAGTTTTGTGGCTCACATGAGAGAATGCCTTCCAGCATTGAGTGCTAACATACAGGGCACCATCTTGAATGGCTCTGTAGCTGATTCTAATGTGCGGCCAGGGTGGAAACCCTCTAGGATAAAGCAAAGGCAAAGACATTGAACAAAATGGGCTGTGTTGGGGGCTCTCTTGGGTGTTGGGGAAGGTGTGTATCAGAGGGAGGAGAAACAGAAAAGTTAGGTTAGGACTATATTATCGAATGGTTTAATGATGTGGCAAGATGTTGGGACTCCATCCTATTAAGCACAATAGCAGCCCACATTTGAGCAGTTTGAGGTGATGCCTCAGAATGAACGTAATACCTCAGGAATCTGGGGAGCTGGCAGCCTTGATTGGACAGAGGGGGATGGAATCCAGAGAATACTGTGGGACCAGAAAGGTGATGGAAATTGAAAAGCAGAGATGAGTGTGAGGTGAAGCACAAAGGAAGAATCAACAGGATTTAGGGCGTTGGTGGACATAAGAGCTTAAAGAGATTGAAGGAAGAAAAATAAATTTAAGTTTTCAAGTCTAGAGGGACTAAGGAAATAACCCTGTGTTGGTTAGGATTATATTTAACTGTGAGCATCAGACAACTCACATCAACTGTGGCTTAAACAAAATAGAAGTCTATATCCCTATCAGTTAAAAGTTCAGAAGTATGCAGTTCAAAGCTGGCAAGGCAGTTCTGTCCCACAAAGTCCCTGGAGAAAAAGGGCCCTGCCAGCTCACTCATCTGCCATCCCTAGGGTGTGGTCTCTATTCTCATGGTACAAGATGGTGGCAGTTGGGTTCCGGCGTCCACATGGAGAAAGAAAAGAAGAAGAACTGGCAAAAAGCAAAAGCCAGGATCTCTTGAGTGAGGTTCCTCGTAGCTACTCATCACATTCACTTACATTCCATTGTCCAGAAATTAATCTGACGGCTACACCTGGTTGCAAGGGAAGCTAAGAGTGGCCTTGTACTCAGCTAAAAATTCTGCAGCATTCTCTATGGTAGAGTAGGCACTGTGTCTCAAAAAGAAGAGGAATTCAGATACTGAGGGAGAGCTGTCTCTGCCATGGCCTCATTTCCTTAAATGGTGAACTTGAAACATGGAGTCAATTTGGGAACATTTTAAAAAACTATTTTGAGTTTGAAAAATGAGGTAATAGGGCATAGACTCATGGGCTATATGGTAAGCAGAATTCTAAGATGGTCCCAAGAGTCCTGGCTCCTGGCATACACACCTATATAACCCTTCCCCCTGGGTGGGACTTGGAAATATGATGGGAGCTTTCAAGGGAGCGTTTAGAGTGGCCTGGTGGGGATGCAAGTCAAATGTAGGGAGTTCCTGAGGAAGCGGCTAATGAGAAAGAAGGCAGTCACCACCATAGAGAAGGCTTTGCACAGCACACAAAATCCTTCCTGAGCTGGCTGCTGTCTCTCTCTCCCAACTCTTCTTCTGCCAGTGTCTTCCTTCCACATTGACCCAAATGCTCTGAAGCTACGGGCCTCCCCACTGTGCTACCTGCAACGCCCTTCGCCTGTTCCCTTTGGTGTGATTAACTCTTATACAACCTCCCAAACTCAGCTCAGACATTGCCTTACCAGGAAATCTTCCCTGACCCACAAGGGCAGTTAGGTGTCTCCCCAGGGCACTCCCATGATGCCCCAATCCTTGCTTCACCCCTGCATTTATCACATTTTTAGAATTTTACAGTTGATTATGAGTTTATCACCCCTCTGAGCTCCTGGAAGGCAAGCACAGAACTGACTGTCTTTGTAGCCACAAAATGTAGCACAACTCCTGGGGTGCAGTCAAATCTCAAATATGTGGGCAGCAGATAAATAGAGAACCCTCAAAAGCTGGGGTTAAAGGAACCTAGGACAAGGGGCATTCACTCCGGAACTGGTAGAATGAGAGGACAAATGTGGAGTGAGATGCTTTAAAGGAGGACTCATTACATCACATTCCACTATCACAAACTAGTAAGGATGTTTCTTGGCGTTTTTAATCATCAAGCTCAATGAGGGTTAGTTTAGGGAGTTAGAAACATGATCTTGCTAAGAAGGTAGGATGGGACAGTGCAGGTGAGGCAAGGAAGTCTATTTCCAAAGCAAAAAGAAAACCTGAACTGACAAGAGAAAAACAAAAACAAAGAGGCAATGATAAAGCCAACATTCAACTCATGAATTGACTACAAATCTCAACACGAATAGGGGGCTGTCAAATTCTGAGTAGAACCTCAGGGCTCTTTTTTCCTAGGCACCCCTCACCTAACCCCAGTTCAATTTAATTCAGTGTAATTCAGCAACTATTACTTGATTGCCTACTGTGTGCCTGAGTATTCTCTGTGGCTGTAGGCCAGGCATCAGGATGTAGCCGTGAAGAAAACAGACACAGGCTCTTTGCTCATGAATAAAGGAAGACAAGCATTAAGCAGGTGTAGTAATTGCAAGTGCAATGAGATGGTTGTGGGAGGTGTTTCTTTGTTTCTTTGGTTCCTCGTCTTGGATTCCTTTGACCCACCTTTTTTTTTTTTTTTTTTTTGAGGCAGAGTCTTCCTCTGTCACCCAGGCTGGAGTGCAATGGTGCAATCTCGGCTCACTGCAACCTCCACCTCCCAGGTTCAAGCGATTCTCCTGCCTCAGCCTCCCAAGTAGCTGGGATTACAGGCATGCGCCACCATGCCTGGCTAATTTTTGTATTTTTAGTGGAGACAGAGTTTCACCATCTTGGCCAGGCTGGTCTCGAGCTCCCGGCCTCAAGTGATCCACTCGTCTTGGCCTCCCAAAGTGCTGGGATTACAGGCAAAAGCCACCATGCCCAGCCATTGACCCACCTCTGATTTCAGCCATGGCTGTGGTGGACAGTCCTGCATAAGCACAAATTCATCGCTTGCCATAAGTCACCCCCTTGAAGCTTGTGCACTGACAGGTTTTCATTTCCTGCCCCGGGTTCTTCTCCAACTCTGTGTGAGCCCTCTTGGAAATGACAGGAGAGAGTCCTGGAGTAGTCAGCCTCCTTGTAAACCCAGCAACCTTAGTAACACCCCCTTCCCTTCCATGGGCCTCTCCTCCTTCTCCATCTCTCCCCATTTCTGTACTCTTGATTTCTGTGCTTGCATCTCCAATACATGACCTGTTCTCAAGTCTTTAACCCATACTTTGTTTTGGGGGGACCTAACTTTAGACAATAAAATTACATGGTTCTACGAGAGGGTATGACAAGGGGATTGAACCTGGTTGGACTTCCTAAGGCCTCCTTAGCAAGGTCTTCTTAGGAGGTGATCTAAACTGAAGAGACCTGAAGAATAGCTAGGAGTTCTCCAGAGGAGGAGATGGAGGATGGATGTGCACAGAGCCCGGATGTGCAAAGGCCCAGAGTCCACACTGGGCATAGCATCTTTGAGGAGCTGAACAAAGACCATGGGGGCTGGAGCGATCCCTTGGGAGGAAGAGTGAAAGGAGGTGAGACTTGGGTGCAGAGCAGGCCTATCCTGGGGAGTCTTGCACTGTTGAGAACTTCTGATCTCATCCTAAGACAATAGGTAGCAACTGGAGGGTTTTAAACAGGCATGAAACAGATTCATACATTTTTTAAAGATCATATTGGCTGCAGTGTGCAGAGTGGATGGGAGCAGGGGAGAAATGAGACAATTTGAATAGTTCAAAGACTGATCAAATAATCCAGGGACAAAAATCATGGTGGAGGGAATGGCGGGAGGGGCAGACTCAAGGAGGAAGAATTTGGAGCACTCAGTGTTGGGTTAGATGTGACAGTGAGGGAGAGGGATGAGACAAGGAGACCCTCGGGCTTTCAATTTGAGAAACTTGGTGGCCACGGTGGAAAATACTGGCAAAAGCATGGATCTGAGAAAGAAGACAAGCAGTTCTATTTTGATTTAGTTTGAGGTGTCCCTGAGAATACCAGTGGAGAGAGCCCCGAAACAGTTGGAATGCTCCGAGGGATGGTAAGAGACAACTCCTGCTGGCCTCAGAGGATCGCTTCCCCACTTCTTATAAATCAGCCGTTTGCCACTCAGCCCAGTGCTGAGCTTGGAGATGCTCCTTTCTAGCACGGCCACTTCTTTGACCAGGGAGCTTCCACTGTCACAGGGCTGCACAGATGTTTCTGCCCACCCCACCCCCGGCTCTATAAATAGGTACAGTAAGAGAAGAGTCCCTCCCAACCAAATGGTTCCAAGTCTCATCTTTAGATGTCTCCATCAGTATCTGTGAAACAGAGTCTAGGAAAAAGACTAAAAAAGCTATCTTTATTTAGCCTGGAGAAGAGAAGGAGGGAGAGCTGTGATTCTGCTAGGAATAAACTGCTGCTCTTATCTTTTCCTCCTAAGAAGGCCCAAGGAGGTGGATTTGGGATACAGTTAGAGAACTGATTCTCAAGGGTGGAAGATTTTTGCTCCCATCCACTCCCACCCTGGGACATTGGACACTGTCTGGATGCATTTTTTGGTTATCAGAACTGGTGGTGGGTGGGTGTGGGGTGCTACTGGCACCTGGTGGGTAGAGGCCAGGGATGTCTGGGCATCCTGCAATTAATAGGACTGTCCCCACAACAAAGAATTATCTGGCCCCAAATGTCAATAGTGCCCAGGCTGAGATACCCTGAGTTGGAGGAATCTTAGTTACTTAATTTCTTTTGAAACAAAGAGCAAGCAGTCCCTCCATCCACCTTAAGGGAAAGGGTATTTTATTTGCATGTTTGTTTAGGGTTACAGGTGGTTGGGAACTGGGATTAAGACATGACAGCAGTCAGGGACCCAGGTCTCTCAGCCATAATTTCCTTGTTTCTGTTTCTCTCTTCTCACTGCTGATTGGCTAAACCTTTAAAAATTCTAAAGAAAGCAACCTGATAGACTCAGCCAATCATCACTGCTCCCTTCAGAGACACCATCATAGGCCACCTTCTTTCACTCTGGCCAACCGGTGAATAGAAGAATACCTTTTGGTCAGCAGTCCACCTCTCTATCCAATTAGAGGCCACTCTTCTGCAAGGAACAGTCTAGACACCTTCCCTGGATGGGAGACTGTGAGTAGGGCAGTGTAAGTCACAAGAAAATGTTGGAACCAAACACATCAGAGCCGGCATTTACATTGGTCTTCCTGGCACACAGCTATCTTTTCCTTGCCATAGCAAAGATAGGGCTGAATACAAAGCTATGATTTTCCTTCTTACTCCAAAGCTGCACTGTCCTATATGGTAGCCACTAGCTGCATGTGGCTATTTATTTTATCTTATTATTATTATTTTTTTGAAACAGGGTCTCACTCTGTTGCCCAGGTTGGAGTGCAGTGGCGTGACCACAGCTCGCTGCAGCCTTGACCTCCTGGGCTCAAGAGATCCTCCCGCCTCAGCCTGCCAAGTAACTGGGACTACAGGCATGCACCACCACACCTGGCTGATTGTCTTGATTTTTAGTAGAGACGAGGTCTCACTGTGTTGCCCATGCTGGTCTCAAACTCCTGAGCACAAACAATCCTCTCACCTCAGCCTCTCAAAGTACTAGGATTACAGGCATAAATCACCACGTCCGGCCACATGTGGCTATTTAAATTTTAATTATTTAAAATTAAATAAAATAGCAGAGCACGGTAGCTCACACCTGTAATCCCAGCACTTTGGGAGGCCGAGGCGGGTGGATCACGAGGTCAGGAGATCGAAACCATCCTGGCTAACACAGTGAAACCCCATCTCTACTAAAAACACAAAAAATTAGCCGGGCGTGGTGGCGGGTGACTGTAGTCCCAGGTACTCCGGAGGCTGAGGCAGGAGAATGGTGTGAACCTGGGAGGTGGAGGTTGCAGTGAGCCAAGATCGTGCCACTGCACTCCAGCCTGGGCGACAGAGTGAGACTCCGTCTCAAAAAAAATAAAAAATAAAAATATAAATAAATAAATAAATAAAATGATAAATGCAGTGCCTCAGTGGTATTAGCCACATTTCAAGTGTTCTGTAGCCCGGTGTGGCTAGGGGCTACCACATTAGACGGTGCAGAGAATATTGCAATTATTGCAGAAGTTTCCGTTAGACAGCACTGATGCAAACAAAGATACTGACCCAACTGGACATGAATTGAAAAGAGGTCTTAGGGTTAGCCCTGAAGAACATCGGAGTCGTCTTGGATTCATTCACAGTCTTTAAAGCTACCATGTGTGAAATGTTGTGTGCAACTGTTTGTTACGGAGTTCATGTCTCAGCTTGGTATGTCCCCAGCAATTATATGACTCTGCTCACTGAAGCAAGAGCTTGGAGGATAATTTTACCTGAGGAGGACTGCGGTAACTTACCTATTTAGAAGGGTGCTATACATGTTTAAGAGCAAAGAGTAGTTGAAGAGCCATGAATAGTGCATAATCAGCTTTTCAAACACCATGACAATAGATGACACACAGGAATTTACAGCTCAACTGAACAAGAGCACGTGACCAGATTGTTAGCCACAATGACACAGGACTTGTGGTGGGTGGCTGTGGAAGCACCTACAAGATCTTACTTTCCCAGCTCCCATCTTTCTCGCCCTCTCCTCTCCTACCCCGGTCTTGTCTTGCCTCTAAAGGGAATGCATTTTCTTCCCACTGTGTGGTTGTCATTACTGCCGTTCATCAAATACTCCCAGCCCTCTGCTCTCTGCCTTCCAGGCACAAGACGGGATTGCATGGCCTGTCCCTTGTGATTGGGGCTGGGCCCACATCACTGATCTGGTTGGCCCCCTGCACTCCTCCAACTGCTGATGTGAGAACATCCAGAGGTCTCTTTCCAGCACGGCAACCAGCAACATTCAAGATGCAGCTGCTCCACCGTCCTGAATCCCTGAGTGTCCCCATGTCCGATGCCCCTGTCAGCCCCTGATGGAGGTGTAATGACAGCATAAAACAAACCTGGGTTGTTTTCAGACACTGAGATTTGGCTATTGTTTTGTTTTGCAGCATAATCTAGCCAATCTGGCCTGGTGACTGAGCCTTTCAAATAGTCACACCCCAGCCTTACCGTATGTACGTTGCTGTCTGTTGTATTTATTAGCTGAGGCTGTTTCCTGTTACTTAGAAAAATAGGTGAGTTGAAACTTTCTGTATTTGTGACAGTCACTAAACTTGGATGTTGACATCACTAATCTTTTTTTTTAATACAGATTGGGGCTTTTTATACTACAAGAAAGGGGCCCCTTCACCTGCTGAGAAGGGGAAACCTTTCTTCCTTACACTGATTAAGTCGCAGCTGTCTCCTTGCTTCCTTGCATAATGACCTTAAGGCTGACAACACATTTGGAAAAGGAACTCCTGGTGGTTAATAACAGCAGTGAATGCAAGAGGAGAGTAAAACACTGAGGAGGAACTGATGGGATTTTTTTTTTTCTTTTCGAGACAGAGTCCAGCTCTGTTGCCTAGGCTGGAGTTCAGTGGCATGATCACAGCTCACTGCAGACAGCCTTGACTCCTGGGCACAAGTGATCCTCTCACCTCAGCCTCCCAAGTAGCTGGGATCACAGATGCATGCTACCATGCCCAGCTACTTTTTGTATTTTTTGTAGAGACAAGGTTTCACCGTGTTGCCCAAGCTGGTCTCGAACTCCTGGACTCAAGCAATCTGTCCACCTCGGCCTCCCAAAGTATTGAGATTGCAGATGTGAGCCACCATACCCAGCCAGAATTGATGGAAATTATTTAAATCTAGGATACAGAAGTCTCCCTTCTAGGGAAATAGATACACAACTCCTAGGCTAAGAAAGGCCTCATTCATTCATTCCTCAACAGACATTCATTGAGCATTTAATAAATGTTCTGCCCAGATGGAGCTTATGTCCTGGTGGGGGTGTCAGACAATAAGCATAAGGACAAAAGTGCAATGAAGGAAATAAACAGGGACTGAGACAGAATGGCTGAGGGAAGGAGTGGACAGGGAAGGCCCTTCTGAATAGGTGAGGCCGATCCATTTAAACCAAAACCTGGAGAGAATGATGCCTTTCTTAGCCTAGGAGTTGTGTGTCTATTTCCCTAGAAGGGAGACTTCTGTATCCTAGATTGACATAATTTCCCACGAGCACTCCAGCCAGAGAGGCAGTGGCTCAGAGGCCTGAGAGGGAAACAGCCTCGTATATAAAATCAATAGGGAGAGAAGGTGACCCAAAGCACGAGCATAGTGCAGTGATGCAGGGGAGAAGTGGGAGATGAGTCAGAGTGGCACAGGCCTTTAGGCCAAAGCAAGGACTTCGGGTTTCCCTGTAAGAGGAACGGGAGGCCCCTGGAGGAGATTGAGAGGGGCATGCTGTCAGCAGACATTTTCTATAAAGGCCCTGACAGTAAACATTTTAGGGTTTGTAGGCCACAGCATCTGTTGCAACTGTTCCACTCTGTGGAAGCAGACACAGACACTATACACATAAACGAGCGTGGCTGGCTGGGCACGGTAGCTCACATGAGCCTGTAATACCAGCACTTTGGGAGGCCAAGGCTGGAGGATGGCTTGAACCCAGGAGTTCAAGACCAGCCTAGGCAAAGTAGGAAGACCCCATTTCTGCCAAAAAAAAAAAAAAACAGCTGGGGTGTGGTGATGCACCCCCATAGTCCCAGCTACTTGGGAGGCTGAGGTGGGAGGACTGCTTGAGCCTGGGAGGTTGAGGCTGCAGTGAGCTGTGATTGTGCCACTGTACTCCAGCCTGGGTGACAGAGTGAGATCCTGTCTCAGAAAATAAAATAGAAAATAAGTGTGGCTTATTTTCCAATAAAACTTTACTTACAGAAAATAAAATTGGAATTTCATGTTTTCTAAGGCACAAAATACTATTCTTCTGATTTTTTCAACCATTTAATAATATAAAAATAATTTTTTGCTCATGGACCATACAAAGCCAGCTGGCAGCCTGGATTTGGCCTGCGGGGTGTAGTTGGTGGAGCTCTGATTTGGATCACTCAGGCAGAATGATAGCTGAAGCAGAGAAACTGTTTAGGAGGCTTTTGCAAAAGAAACCATCAGAAGGGCATGAAGGCTTGACTTGGGTAGCTGTGGTGAAGGTGATGAGAGGATTCAAGATGTGCTTTGGGGCTGGGGCACAGGACACGCTGACGTACAAGGCACAGGGGTGAGAGACAGCGGAGTCCAGGATAATTCAATGATGGTGCCATTTACTGCAAAGGAGTGCTGCAAAGGAGTAGGTGTGAAGGAAGCAGGAGCTGCAGCTGGACCATTTCGAGTTGGTTTCAGTTTGCATCTTGACGGACTTAACCAAGCTTGACTTGAAGTCCAGGGAGTAGGATATCTCCACACCTGGATTTTTTTCAGAGGCTGTTACTTACAAGCTGTGTGTGACCTCAGGCTTATCATTTTTGTTCAATCTTTTTTGTCCTCTCAATAATGGAGATGTTATTTCTTGCTCATCCTTTCTAGATAGTGATGAGGATCAAGTGAGATTTAACTTGAACCTGATCAAGAATTCCCACCAGACCTGGCACTTCAGTACCCACCCCCTGCTTATAACCAAATCCACCTCCAAATGGATTGATGGCTGAGTCTAGATTTTGTGGGGGAATTGTGGAGGCATATCACTCAATGCACAGCAAAACTGGAAATCCTCTTTCAACTTCTCTGTTCTTTCTGGGAATTCTCTTTCTCTGCTCCAGGTGCCTCAATGGTCTTGCCTCATTTTTCCCACGCTCTTCTTAGTCTCTCACGTCACTCACTCAAAAACCCCCGACTGGGGTTGAAGGAGGAGGAAGGGGCATATCCTGGTGATGGTAGAGCTGTTCTGTATCTTAACTGTG
This sequence comes from Gorilla gorilla gorilla, assembly GCF_029281585.2. Classification (NCBI taxonomy): domain Eukaryota; kingdom Metazoa; phylum Chordata; class Mammalia; order Primates; family Hominidae; genus Gorilla; species Gorilla gorilla. The sequence goes on along the minus strand of NC_073230.2, from coordinate 137,226,054 downwards.
GTGGTGGATATAAGAGCCTACACATGTGATAAAGTGCTGTGGACCTAAACACGCGTGCCCGGTGATAAAGTGCTGTGGACCTAAACACGCGTGCCCGGTGATAAAGTGCTGTGGACCTAAACACGCGTGCCCGGTGATAAAGTGCTGTGGACCTAAACACGCGTGCCCGGTGATAAAGTGCTGTGGACCTAAACACGCGTGCCCGGTGATAAAGTGCTGTGGACCTAAACACGCGTGCACGGTGATAAAGTGCTGTGGACCTAAACACGCGTGTGCGGTGATAATGTGCTGTGGACCTAAACACGCGTGCCCGGTGATAAAGTGCTGTGGACCTAAACACGCGTGCCCGGTGATAAAGTGGTGTGGACCTAAACACGCATGTGTGGTGATAAAGTGGTGTGGACCTAAACACGCGTGCACACACAGGAACACGGAGAGTACAAGCGAAACTGGAAACTGGAGTAAGATTGGTAGATTGTTTCAATGTAGCTTGCCTACATTGAAAGATACATCTTATATCTGTGGTTTTGCAAGACGTGACCATTGGGGGAAGTGGATAAATGGCATGTGAAATCTCTCTGTGTCATTTCTTACAAATGTGTGTGACTCTACAATGATCTCAAAATAAAAATTTTCATTGAATTAAAAAACATAGCCCAAAAACTCTGGCTGGTAAGCCCCACTCGGGAAGTTAGAAGCTAGCCTAACTTTGAGAGCAAAACCCCCTCACTGGGTTCGTTAAACAATTTTCTCTGCTTTTATCTATGTCTAAAATTGTTTATTAAATGAAAGTTAATAAACATTTCCCCTTACTAGCAAAACACAGTCACCCATTTGTCAAACCTGAGGAGCTTTAATTTACCCCGTCCTTAAACTAAGAAAATACTTTTAAATATGTAAAAGTGAGGGTACAAGGTGAAGAACTGTGTTAATGGTTAAACCAGCATGTACTGAGCACTAACTTTGTACCAGCCTTCGTGTTAGGGATTGAGGGGAGAGTGCAGGAGAACCCAGGTCTCCCGGCTCTTAGACAAGTGAGGAGGGGAAGGTAGAGATGGAGGTGGAGGAGACGTGAGTTGAAGAAGTTCTCTAGGTGGCTAAGATATGAGACCCCTGTCCTTCCTACCCCCATGATTAAGGATGAAATCGGGTGCTTTGGAATTGGGGCACAGTCCCACACCTAGCCCAAGGCTTGAGATAGCAAAGAATGGTGATAAAAATTGTTGGAATTGAATCATATAACCTATTTACCTAGGAATCCAATTTCCATAACAGCGTTCCTGAGACTCTAGTTCTACAGGAGACTTACAGGTGTTCTTTGAACAAGAGCCCCATAGTCCAGGAAGTTTTGGAGAACTGTATACAGTTCTCCTATTAAATTTCTCCTTGGAAATTCACAAGGTGCATAGAATTGAGAGGTCCAAACAATTACTGCAATAAACCTGTTTAAATCAGCAATGTTCCAGTTTGTTAGATACCTATTCATATATTGCTTATCCAAGATTTGTAGGAGGGCACTTTTGCTATAATCTAATGGGCACTTGCAATGCACCAGGCATTGTACCATCCTGGTTCCTTTTGCTTCAGAAGTGAGAGTTCAGACGGTCTTCTCTTTGCCTCCCTTTACTGCCCTGGAGGGGCTGTAGGCTTAAATCTTCCCAGAAAGGGGAATGAGTTTTAGGCTGATTCATTCCCTGGGGTTAATGAACTCTCAAGTATTATTATGAAATAAATGAGGAGGGAGAAGGGATTTCCTGAGAAGGCAGTTTCCTAAGAGGAGGGGCCCAGCCTGAAAAGAGATCAGAGGGTAGACCTAGCAAAGACCACTAAAGAAGGATTATGTGAAGCCTAGCCCCTGATGAAAGCAGAGTCGTCGCCTGGGAGGGCCTCCCCTCCATTCTAACAGTTATTGCTACCACCTATACCCAGGTCCGCTCGCTGCCCATTCCGCCAGCATTCCCCCCAGCCGGGTGACCACCAGCAGGGGTGATGCTTGGTGCAATCCACCATGTGGTTTTCCACGCAGCCCTTCCATGTCCCCCAACCTTTCTATACCCCCTCAAAGCCCAGAAAAGCAGGGGATGAAATTCTAAACTCTTAATGTGGTTGGGGCTGGGTCAGTGATTACTAGCACCTCTGCAAGGTAAGTGATATTATCCCCATTATACAGATGAGAAAACTGAGGCTCTAGCAGTTTAAGTGATGTTTCAGAAATTTATATAGCTACTTAGAGGCAAAGTAAGAATTTGAACCCAAGTGGATCCTACTCAAAAAGCCTGGATTTTTTTTTTTTTTGAGATGGAGTCTTGCTCTGTTGCCCAGGCTGGAGGCTGAAGTGCAGTGGCACGATCGCAGCTCACTGCAACCTCCGCCTTCCAGGGTCAAGCAATTTTCTTGCCTCAGGCTCCTGAGTAGCTGGGATTACAGGCATGAGCCACCATGCCTGGCTAATTTTTTTGTATTTTTAGTAGAGACGGGGTTTCACCATATTGGCCAGACTGGTCTTGAACTCCTGACCTGAAGTGATCCACCTGCCTCGGCCTCCCAAAGTGCTGGGATTACAGGTGTGAGCCACTGCACCCAGCCATAAAGTCTGGGTTCTTGACAGCAGTCAAGCCCATTCCCACTCCACCCAGGACACGCCTCCATCCCCATGCTCACCGCACCCACCTCCTCCTCCCCAGCAAGGCAGAAGACCAGTGTCTTCTGCAAGTCTTCACTGCAAGACTTCTCCAAAACAGTTATTGCCACGTCTCTATCTCCACTTACTTTTTCAAATCAGCAAACAATTATTGGGGACTCTCATTATAAAGCGCTGTTTAGTCCACAGGACAGTTTATGTCTAAGATCTTAATTGATCTTCATAACCTCTCTGAATAGCAAATGGTTAAGGTTTTAAGTTAAATTAATACAAAAAAGTACAAAGATAAAGATGCCATTATCTGTACTCTCCTGCCCAAGAAATTACCTCTGTATAACATTCTGGCATTTTTGCTCCTCTGCCTTGTATTTTATGTTTATACTTTTTAAAAGTATATAAATAAGAATACAGTGTCCCTTAACAAAAAAATTTTAGTCATAATGAATAAAGCTGACCTCCACCACCTCCACTCATCTCCCCTGACCTCCACCACCTTCCCATCCTGATCCCTTCCCACCACCAGGAGAAACATTCTTGTGAATTTGATGAGTTCTTTCCAATCTTAAAAACTGCGTTTCAGGTACATAATTGTGTCCACAGAAAATATGCAACTTTGTTATGCGGTTTTTATTTACATAAACCAGTGTCATGCTGCACCTTTCATTCAGCACCATGCTTTTTTCACTCCTTATGATTTGTTGAGATCTACCCATGTTGCTATATATTTGTTCTAACTCATTTCCTATAACTGCTAGGTAGGGTGAGAGGCTAGACACTGGGAAACTGCCCAGTTTCAAGGGTTGGAGAGAGGAATTTGGACTTGACTAAGTTTTCTTTCAAGGCTTCTTGATGGTGCAAATGCACAGAACTGGCTCATCCCCACACTGCATACCTGCCCCCACCCCTACCCCAGTGGGATAGGAAGGGGGTGCCTGCCTTTCACAGTGTCCTGTAAGGAGTGAGGATACCACGTGGTTAGAAAATTAAAGGATTCTGGGCTCACCGTTTGGAGGTGCCTGTGTCTACTCCCAACATCCATACCCAGCATTCGAGCCTAGGGGTTTATAATCATTTGCTGCACCTTAGAGACAGACACTTTCCTGTTCTACTCCCTGTGCCATGGGTCTAGTCAAGATTCTAAGGCATCAGTCTGGCAAAGACAAAAGGCAGGTACCATCGGACGCCAATCCAAGGATGTACCTAGTCTGCTTACCCGTTGTTCTTTGGTGGGACATTGAGATTGCTGCTGCACTGAATGTCCATTCATGGGACTCCCTGAACATGAGTATTGATTGATTGATTGATTGATTGATTGATTGATTGTAGAGATGGAGTCTCACTTTGCCACTTGGGCTGGTTTTGAACTCCTGGCCTCACACGATCCGCCTGCCTCAGCTTCCCAAAGTGCTGGGATTACAAGCTGGAGCCACTGTGCCTGGCCTGCACATGGGTTTGACCAGCAGTGGAGTCACCACTGAATTGCCAGCAAAGCCAGTGAGCCAATTTATACCCAGACCAGCACTGGGGTGCTATTTCCCCACACCAACGACAACACTTGAAATTATCACTTTAAAACTTTTTACTTAGCCTCCCCTATCCACATAGTTGTTCAAGACAAAAACAAAACAAAACAAAACAACAACAACAAACCCACATCCACGGGGCCAAATTTAAAATCCATCCTCCCTCGCCGTCTCTCCACCACCTCTCCCACCCATCCCACTGCAAAAACCACCACTGTGTCTCCCTTTCTTCGAATCCATTCTCCATCAGCTACAGAATGCTTTCTTTAAATGAAACATTTCAAAACTTGAGACAAGTAAAGAGAATAATATATTAAAATGCCAATGGGCCGACTTATCAAATATTCAGCTTTTATCAATTTTTAACATGTTGTTGTATTTACTTCCCATCCAGATTTTTATACATTTCCTACACATTTATATAGTAACTATAACCATAAACAATATATAGAATTGTTTTGCATATTTTTACATATTTTGAAACTTTTTATAAATGGCATCATACAGTATGTATTCTTCGCCTTGCTTGATTTAGATCCTGTGGGTTTAGAGGCATCCACATTGATATATGTAGCTCTTGTTCATTTACTCTAACTGCCGCACTGCACTCTATATGGATACATCACAATTTATCCATTCTCCTGTAATTCTAGTTTTCATCATTACAAACAGTGCTGGGGGAGTATGGGCATTCCTATACACAGTCTCTTTATGAATATGTGTAATAACTTCCCTAGGGAATATGCCTATAGTGGAATTGCTGGGTGTAGGGATATACCCCTCAGCTCTGCTAGATTTTGCTAAGCTGCTCTCGAAAGTGGTTATACCAGTTTACCCTCTTAAGAGTGCAAACGTTAATTAATATTAAATGTTTAATATCCAACAATACTATCTTGATGTGTATTTAATGTGCAATTTCCTGATTACTATTGAGGTCAAGCAGTTTTTCAGATGCTTATTGACCATTTGGGCTTCCACTTCTTTGAAATGTCTGTTTCCATCATTTGTGATGCAAATTTTTTTTTTTTTTAAACTTTTGTAAGACTTTTTAATATATACTAGATGCTAATTTGTTGCTTATTTGCATTGCAAAATTTTCTCCAATCTGTGTCTTGTCTTTAAGTTCATAGTATCTTTTAATGTGCTAAAGTTCTAAATTTTAATGAAGTCAAATGTATCAAGCATTTTTTTGAATTAAGAGCTTTTAGCTGGGTGTGGAGGCTCACGCCTGTAATCCTAGCACTTTGGGAGGCCAAGGTGGGTGGATCACTTGAGGTCAGGAGTTTAGACCAGCCTGGCCAACGTGGTGAAACCCCGTCTCTGCTAAAAATATGAAAATTAGCCAGGCGTGGTGATACATGCCTGTAATCCCAGTTACTCAGGAGGCTGAGGCAGGAGAGTCGCTTGAACCCGGGGGGGTTGGGGGACGGAGGTTGCAGTGAGCCGAGATCATGCCAATGCACTCCAGCCTGGGTGACAGAGTGAGACTCTGTCTCAAAAAAAAAAAAAAAAAAAAAAAGAGCTGCTGTGTCTTGTTTAAGAAATCCAAGCTAGGCATAGTGACTCACCCCTGTAATCCCAGCACTTTGGGAAGCCAAGGCAGTTTGACACCAGCCTGGGCAACATGGTGAAACCCCATTTCTACAAAAAATACAAAAATTAGCTGGGCATTGTGGTGCATGCCTGTAGTCCCAGCTACTAGGGAGGCTGAGATGGGAGGATCGCTTGAGCCCAGGAGGTCGAGGCTGCAGTGAGCTGTTTGCATGTCACTATATTCCAGCCTGGATGACAGAGTGAGACTGTCTCTCAAAAAAAAAAAAAAAATCTTTCCCCTTCCAACTTGAGGCCACAAAGATATGTCATGATCATGATGTATTTTCTTCTAAGAATTATAAAGTTTTGCTTTTCACATTAAAGCCCTTAATCCACACAGAGTTTTTATATAATATCTATGGAGATTTATTATCCCATAAAGATAACAATTTCTCCCAGCATTATTTATTAAATAGTCCTTCTTTCCCCCACAAATGTAATGCAATCTCTCTCATATATCAAGTTTCCAAATATGACGAGGTTTATTTTCTGGACTCTATTTTAATCCATAGAGCTTCTTTTCTGTCCCTGTGCTGAAACCATACTGTCTGAGCTAGTACAACTTTATAATAAATCTTCATATTTTGTATGGAAAGTCCCCTTCCCACACACTTCACAATTATATTAGCACTTCTTTTCATTTTGTTGTTCCACATTAATATTAGAATCAGCTTGAAAATTCCACAAAAAATTCTACAGAAATTTTCATTTGTGTCGTATTAAAATTATAGATTAAATTGAGAAGAGCTGACACCTTTATGATAGTATCTTCCAACCCACGAGTATTACCCAGGAGCATTTAAAAATTCCCACTTATTCATATCTTCTTTTATGTCCTTTGATAATATTTTTGCAATTTTTTCTCCTTAAAGGTCTTGTATATCTTTTGCTAGATTTATTCCTAAGTATCTTAAAGAGTATTATCATTATAAATGATTTTTTTCTTTTACATGTTCTAATTGGCTGTTACTGGTGTATAGGGATAATATGAATTTTTTTATATTGGCCTCTTTCAGTAAACTTGCTGAATTCTCTTACTAGCTCTGTTTGCTTTTCTGGGTGTTTTCATGGTAAAAAAATTCCTGGGACTTCCATTTCTGCAAGTAACAGCCTAGGTACCCTGACAAGTCTTGTCACGATCACGTCTATCCTGCTGGAAACAGGATTCCTCATGCACAGCTGGGATTACAGGAAATAAGTGAAATCTCCAAGGTACCAAGTGAGCTGAAACCACGGGAAAAAACAACCATACAGGGGAAATGGGGTTGCCCTGAGTGCAGATGTCCACACATGTAAGTGCAGCAAGATAACTTTGCAAGACTAAACTTTGGGCCAGCAGCAAGAAGCAGCTAAACCACGACCCAGGCGGTAAGCTGGGACCCTGGAAGATGTTAAAGTGAGCAGGTTGGCATCTTGGCACCCAGAAAAAGTAAATGTAAATCTTATCTGGAGAAAGTCATCCTCAATTAAGGCCCAAAGATTCTCACAGATTAATATCTACCAATGTGAACTCACAATTGATAATCACCAAAGGCCAGGTGTGGTGGCTCAAGCCTGTAATTCCAATGATTTGGGAGGCCAAGGCAGGAGGATCATTTGAGGCCAGGAGATTGAGACCAGGCTGGGCAACATAGTAAGACCTTGTCTCTACAAAAAAAAAAATTGTTTAATTAGCCAGGTATGGTGGCACATGCCTGTAGTTCCTGGTACTCAGGAGGCTGATGCAGGAGAATCACTTGAACCCAGCATGTTGAGGCTGCAGTGAGCCATGGTTGCACCACTGCACTCCAGTCTAGGTGACACAGTGAGACCTGTCTCTTAAAAAAATTTTTTTAGTCACCAAAAACACAAGGAGACAAACTTCCATGAGTGAGAGCCAGGAGAAACAATCAACAACAGAATTAGGTCCTCAAGGATTTCAGATATTGGTATCATCAGGTAACGTAAAATAACTGTGTAAGGGAATATGTAAGGAAAAAACTATTAAATTGCAAAATGGACTAGCAATAAAATACTATCAAAATTTACTAATAAGAACGAACTGACATCCACTGATAAATATGTAGAACTTTTATTTATTTAGTTCTCTCTCTGTGTTTTCTTTTTGTTTTTTGTCTTGATTTGTTTTGTTTTGTTTTTTAGACAGGGCCTCACTCTGTCATGCAGGCTGGAGTGTGGTGTGATCTTTGCTCACTTCAGCCTCGACCTCCTAGGCTCAGGTGATCCTCCCACTTCAGCCTCCAGAGTAGTCGGGACTACAGGCGCCACCATACCCAGCAAATTTTTTGTATTTATTGTAGAGATGGGATTTTGCCATGTTGCCCGGGCTTACGTAGAACTCTTATAAGTAAAAAATATAATTTTAAAATAACAAAGCCAGGCTGGGTGCAGTGGCTCACACCTGTAATCCCATTACTCTGGGAGGCTGAGGTAGGTGGATTGCCTGAGCACAAGAGTTTGAGACCAGCCTGGGCAACATAGTAAGACCTAATCTCTACAAACAAAAATTTTAAAAATTAGCTGAGTGTGGTGGCACACACCTGTGGTCACAGCTACTGGTGAGGCTGAGGCAGGAGAATCGACCTAGGAGGTCGAGGCTGATGTGAGATGTGTTTGCCCTACTGCACTCCAGCCTGGTTGACAGAGTGAGACCCTGTCTCAAAAAAAAAGAAAAAAAAAAGCCAGAATGTGGTGAATAGTATATTAGACCCAATTGAAGACTTAGTTGAGGAGAGAATTAGTGAACTGGAAGATAAATATGAAGATACTACCAATAGTTCAGTATAGATAGATTAAGATATAGAAACTATAAAAGAGGTTAAGTATATAAAATAATCTGATAGATGTCTAACAAGAATTCCAGGGGAGAAAATAGGGGAGCTTTAAAGAGATAATGGTCGAGAATTTTCTAAAATTGATAAATATCAATCTTGACTTATCCAAAGTATCATACCTTTTAAAAAAATCCACTCTGAGTGTGATGTATAGAATATCCACTAATTATTTGACATTTCTCCCTCCAAAAGATGGAGGCTAATTCCCCTCCCCTTGACTATGGCTTTGTTTAATGACTTCCATGTCTTTTAGTTTTTGTTTTCTATTTTTTTGTCCTTTCCTTCTTCCTTCTTGAGGATTTCCTCATTTGACACTCCAATTCATTCCTCAGCCTGTAATTATCCTATTATGTTGTTTATTTTAACTGTGATACTTTCCATGTCTAATACTGTATTTCGACTACCATATTTTTCAAATCTAATGCTGTGCTTCTCCTAGGTTCTTTTTTATGTTTTCTTATTTTGCTTTATTTTGCTTATATCTTTATCTTTCTATGTTTATAAAGCAAATTAGAAGATTTTTGCCCATCTGTCTTAATATTTAGGCTTCTGTTAGAATCTAAAATACAATATGTTGTTTTTCTTGTGGAATATTTGTGCTTCTTAGTGCTGATTTTTCCCTAGGGCACTGGCTATTCTGTCAGGCAATGCTGAAGGCCAGGCCTCTGTGCTTGTTGATTGCAACTACCTCTGTGGGCGTGAGGGTAGAGCAGATGAGATTTAGGGTGAAAAGCCCTAGTTATCAGAAAAATCTCAGTCCTCACCCACAAAACAACTTCTTGTGTCAAGGCATCATTCTTTGTACCCTTGTTCCTCTCCCCTAGAGAAAAAGCAGCATTAGGAGGTGAAACTTAGATTATAATTTACCAGCCTTAGGAGGTTGTAGAATAGGGGGGAAGAAAGATACTACCCAAGGATGGTTATTCCCTATATATTTTTCTTGGCTCCTCACAAGTATGGGGCTTCTAATTTTACTCTCAATGACCCCTGGACCAAAGGTCTGAGTCACAGCAGCTGTGCACAGAGCAGGTACTAAGCTCCCAAAGTAACAGCAGAGAACAACTCCAAGAAGCAAGAGAACAACTCCAACAGTTCTCAGGGGTTCCTTAGAGCTTTCTTGGTTTCTCTAGCATTGATCTCTAGAGAAGGAGCCAGAAGTTATGCTACTTCAGCTTCCTGGTAAGAAACAGACTGCATCCTGTTCTCATTTCATGCATGCAAAATGTCTCTTTTTGCCTTTGAAGATATGTATGATAGCTCTTTTTATTTCTTAAAGCTTTCTTTTATAGTCTGTTTCTGCCAGCTTGTTCTTTATTGGCCCCTATTTTTCAGGTTAGAGGCTTTCTTCAGATGTTGATAATCCTTGGTTGTCGCTTATGACCAAGAGCGAGAAGCCACAATGCTGTTTGAAAGCTCTGAGCGCATGGGAGGGGTGGGAGGTGGGGTGGGAATGTCAACTCTGAGCTTCTTTGCGGAGCCATCTGGATGGATGGTTTGGTGGAGCCCAGTGTTAGTACTTTTAGGTCTTTCTTTTTGGGAACCTAATAGCAAAGAACGCCAGACAGTTTCAGCGTTTGTGAAGCATATATTAATAATTCTCTCTTTCTTGGATACAGTCTCCATAACTGGATTTCTCAGTCCAGAAAAATACTTCCCCCAGCTTCTGCCAGGGTGGGAGAGGGCATTGCTTTGCAGTGTAAAACTAGGAGAGTGCTGAGATCCTGGGTCTAACTGCTTCCTAAACAGCTTTCAATCAGTTATCCCTATTTATCCCCATCCATCACACCCCATCCCAGCAGTGGCAGAGGCTGTGAGGATGCCGCTGGGTCAGGTGGTGTCCTACTTAACCACTGTCAGCTTGGGATATGGCATTCTTGGACCTGCTAAGTCAGCAACTTCTTTCCCATCTGCTTCCCAGTTTCTAAAATGTTATTGCTCGTAACTTCTCTCCTGTTTTTCTTGTCCTTGTAGAGTTATGTCTATATTTTAAAATCCCTTTGCTGTAATTTTAGTGGAATATCAGGAGGAAAAAAAATTAGATTCATGCGTTCAATTTGTTGTCTTTGCCTGAAAGCCTACATTTTTTATGTAGAAAATCATTACATCTGCAACTAACAACAGTGTTTTCTTTCTTTCTATTCTTACATCTTTTCTTGCTCTTTTTCCTTTTTGTCATTTTGCATAGGCTCTCACATGCAATTCTGAGTAGATGTGCTAGCAGGAATTTTTGTCTTGGTTTTGATTTCTGCAGGAATGATTCCAAAGGGACTCCTATGCTGTGTTTGCCACTAGTTTTTTGATAGATCCTTTTTGCCAGTTTCATTACACAAGTTTATGTTTTGATTATAAGCAACAGAAAATAGCACAAAAGAGCAGTTTAAACAAGTTAGAAGTTTATTTATTTATAGATATGGGGTCTTGCCATGCTGCCCAGGCTGGGATGCACTAGCTATTTGCAGGCACAATCACTGTGTACTACAGCCTTGAGCTCCTGGGCTCAAGTGATCCTCTTGCCTCAGCCTCAGTTGCTGAGTAGCTGGGACTACAGGTGTGCACTACCACAATGGGCTGAAGTTTATTTCTATCAGCAGTCCCAAGCTGGAGTGCAAGTTCCTAAATCCTTAGAGACTTGGGCTCTCTCCATTCTTTCTCTTCCGTCTTCAATATGAGGCTCACATCTCATGGTCCAAAATGGCTGCTCTAACATTAGCCGGCAAGTCTGCATTCCAGGATGCAGGAATGAGAAAAAGGAAAGGGAAGGGCATCCCCCTGCCATCCCCCTAAGGACTTTATAATGGGACTTCATAGAAGTTTTACACATCATTTCTTTTTTTTTTTTCTTTTTTTGAGACGGAGTCTCGCTCTGTCGCCCAGGCTGGAGTCTCCTGCCTCAGCCTCCTAAGTAGCTGAGACTACAGGCACCCGCTACCATGCCCAGCTAATTTTTTGTATTTTTAGTAGAGACGGGGTTTCACCATGTTAGCCAGGATGGTCTCGATCTCCTGACCTCATGATCTGCCTGCCTCGGCCTCCCAAAGTGCTGGGATTACAGGCATGAGCCACTGTGCCAGGGCTCATCATTTCTATTTACATCCCACTGGCCAGAACAGATTCATGGGAGCCCACCTAGCTGCAAGGGAGTCTGGGGAAGGTAGTTTTTTATTTTAGACTGTTATGTGCTTGGCTAATTTGATGAGTTTTTAGTTTTACCTTTATCCGTGGTAATACTAATACTCCTCTTCATTCTTAATATAACTTATGACTTTTATTCCTCAACCTGATTTTATGTTGTTAATCTTTTCTATTGTTTTCTATTTCACTAATCTCTGCTCTACGTCTTTATTATTTCCTTCCATTTATTTTTTAATTGTTGGTTTTTTCCAGCTCTTTAAAGTGAATGCTTAACTCAATTATTATTATTTTGTTTTGTTCCTTAATAAATTTATTTAAGATGATAAATTTATCATCATGCACTGCTTTAACTGCATTCCATAAGTTTTGATATGTAAAACTCTCACTGTTACTCAGTTATACTTTGTACATCTCATTTGATTTTTTTTCAAACTGTAAATTACTTTAAGTTTCTCAAAATGTGAAAATGGTATTTGTATTAGTCTGTTCCCATGCTGCTATAAAGATACCACCTGAGACTGGGTAATTTATAAAGAAAGGAGGTTTAATTGACTCACAGTTCCACATTGCTGAGGATGCCTCAGGAAACTTACAATCATGAGGGTAGGCAAAGGAGAAGCAAGTACCTTCTTCAGAAGGTGGTAGAAGAGAGGGAGAAGGGAAAGGAAAGAGGGAGGGAGGGAGGCAGGGAGGGAGAGAAAGAAAGAGAAGAGGGGGAACTGCCAAACACTTTTAAAGCATCAGATCTGGTGTGCACTCACTATCAGGAGAACAGCATGGGGGAAACCGCCCCCATGATCCAGTCACCTCCCACCAGGTTGCTCCCTCCACACCTGGGGATTACAAGTCGAGATGAGATTTGAGTGGGGACACAGAGCCAAATCATATCAGTATTTGTTTGTTTGGTTTATTTTTACTACATTTAAAATCATTTAAAAATGTAATTGGCTGGGTCAGTGGCTCACACATATTATCTCAACACTTTGGGAGGCTGAGGCAGGCAGGTGGCTTGAGTTTAGGAGTTCAACATGGTGAACTGGGCAACATGGTGAGACTCTGTCTCTACAAAAAAAAATTTTTTTTTATATTAGCCATCATGGTGGTGCACACCTGTAGTCCTAGCTATTCAGGAGGTTGAGGTGGGAGGATCGCTTGAATCTGGGAGGCCAAGGCTGCAGTGAGCCATGATCATGCCACTGTACTCCAACATGGGCAACAGAAAGAGACATTGTCTCAAAAACAATAACAACAACAACAACAACAACAACAAAAAGCCCAATTTTGTCTGATATTAGCATTGCTATATTAACTTCCTTTGTTTTGTATTTTTTATGATATATCTTTTCCATGTCTTTAATTTCAATTATATTTCATGGCTTTGTTTTAAGCATGTTACTTATAAGCAGTATATAGATGCTTTTTTAAAAAATTCAATCTAGTGAATTTAATCAGTTTTCATTTAATTTGATTACTGATTATTTGGACTCATTTCTACCACCTTATTTTGTCATATATGTTTACGTCCTTTTTCTTTGCTTCTTTTTTCTTCTTTCTCACCTTCCGTTGGATTGATCAAGCTTTCTGCATTTCTTCTGCTGATCTGAAAGGATTGCATTTCTTTTCCTTTAACAATTACTTTTACATTTTTAATATGCACACTTCACTATAAACTATTCTGACACTGTCAAAAATCTAGTATTTCTATTCTCCTCCCAAATACAAGTCCATTCGTTTACTTTAATCACCAACAGAACACCACCCCTCCCTATGCTTATATTGTCTTTTCGGAATTTTCACTTTACCTTTTTTAAGTCACAAAAGCTTTCTTTTTAAAGTTGGAAATTAGTTAAATGTACTAACATTTTATCAATGTCCATGCTGACCATTGTTTATTACATCCCACGTCCTCTCTCTGGGTTCATTTCTCTTCTTGCTGAATTACTTTTCTTGTAGTGAACATCTGTGGGAGGTAGATCCTCTTAGTCTTTGTATGTCTGAAAATATCTCTATTTTGCCTTTGTTCCTGAATGATAATTTAGCTGCATATAAACTCAGGGCTTTAAAGATATTATTCCATTGCTTATGAGGAGTAGGCTGACAGTCTAATAGACATGCCTTTAGGTGGATTTTATCTTTTCTTTTTGATAGCTTCTGCTATTGTCTTGTTATCCTTTATGTTCTGCAGTTGCAGACAATGTGCTTAGGTGTAGACTTATTTTTATTTACCTTGCTTGGCACCTTGAGTGCACTTATAATCAAATAATTCATGTCCTCTTCAATCCAGGAAATTCTTAGCTTTATTGTTCCAAATATTATTTCTGCATTCTCTTCTTCTGAGATTCCTATTTTCATACATCAGAGTCTATTTTAATCCATCATTCATGTGTCTTAATTCGTTCTTATTTTAGTCTCTTCATCAGTCTGTGCTGCATTCTAAACTAATTCCTTTTTTTTTTTTTACCATCTTCAGATTTACTAATATACTCTTTGTTTCTATTTTGGAATTCATCCTATAACTTTTTTTTTTCAACAGCCAATACTTATTTTATTTCTAAGATATCTACTTCTTGGTTCATTTCTGCCTATTTGAATGTCTTTTTTTTTTTATTTAATAGAAGTTGTTCCTTCAGTCATTTCCTTAAGCTCCTCAAACACATTTACTTACAATATTTGTCAAACTATTCTATAAAATTAATGCCATCTGCAGTGAATTCATCTTCTGATTGTAGATTTTGTTTGTCTTAGCATTAGAATTCCTCATGTATTTTAAAATTTTCAGTGGGGGGTTTCAATCCTTTGTTTAGGCTTTTTTCTCTTTCTTTCTATGTCTACCTCTCTCTTTTTGGCATTTTTTGCCGTTATAGTCTCTAGCGGGTACTCCCAGGACCCTTAATCTAGAACTAGATTTTTAAATAAATTATTGTCCCTGCCTTTGTGGGGTTTAAATATTAATGGGGAAGAATAAACAATAAATAAATCAATTTGGCAGGTGGTAATAAGTGCTATGGAAAAAATAAAGCAGAATAAGGGGACAAGGGTTGCACGGGTAGGGGTTCATTTGAGCAGAAACTGGAAGGAAGTTATAGAGCCACACAGCTATCTGGGGGAGGGCACAAAAGGCAGAAAGAAAGGTGAGTCAGGAATTCCTGCCGCTGTAGCATTTAGCACGTGCCAGAGACATATTAGTTGACCAATATGTTTGCAAGAACCCAGAGGAGGGGCATGTAAGCACAGGGTTCTGTGTGATGTTTACTCATGGCTGAAGTTTATGGCCCACGGCACGTGCAACTCTCCAAAACTCTATGAGGCAATGAAGGCCGCTCACAGGGCTGGTGCCCCCCTCTTACCCAAGCAGAAAACTGGTAGCCGCCATTGTTACCAGATGAGAGCTTATCCCTCTAGCTGAGCCTCCACTGGACGGGCCAGGTAAGGCCAGCTCTTACATGGCTCAGGGGAGTCCCGTGCCCCAGGCCGATGTCCCAGGCCCAGCTGCCTCCTTTCCCAGACAGGATTCTCCCTTTCCAGCTGCCTCGAGCGCCTCATTTAACAATCACAACGATTCCTGTGGCAGGTGCCTTAATTAGTCCCATGACTCAGTGTAACTGGGGAGAAAGGGGGCCGTGGAGAGTTCCCCCAGGTGGTTAACAGGGATTTTTTTTTTTTTTTGAGACGGAGTCTTGCTCTGTCGCCCAGGCTGGAATGCAGTGGCGCGATCTCGGCTCACTGCAACCTCCGCCTCCCGGGTTCACGCCATTCTCCTGCCTCAGCCTCCCGAGTAGCTGGGACTACAGGCGCCCGCCACCAGGCCCGGCTAATTTTTGTTGTTGTTGTTCTTGTATTTTTAGTAGAGACGGGGTTTCACCGTGTTAGCCAGGATGGTCTCGATCTCCTGACCTCGTGATCCGCGCGTCTCGGCCTCCCAAAGTGCTGGGATTACAGGCATGATCCACCGCGCCCGGCCGGTTAACAGGGATTTGAACCTGGGGTTGTCACTGTCATCACCACAGAAGAGGGGGAGCTGGTTAAGGATCCCTCCTGGAAAAGGGGGTCCTAACGTCGCGGTGCGGCAGGGCGTACCTAGCTCATGCATTCAGTCCGTGAACACTTGTTAAGGGCCTGCTGTGCTTCAGAGGCAAAGCCCACCCCTCCTACGGCTGACTCCCGCAGTGGCGCCTCCTAGAAGCACAAGCAGCCAGAAAAAGCCTGTATCTGAGCAAGGAGGGTGGGATGTGTGCTGCGGGAGGAGGGTCCCTGCCCCGGCGCCGTCTCACGTTTTCTCTGGCCAAGTCTTTCTCCTTAACCCGTAACTCGGGGGCGGGAGGGGGAGGTGTGGAAACGGGCACTAGGTAGGACGTTCTCTGGGGTCTGGGGCCATCCTAGCTGAGCCTCGGGCCAGAATCGGAACCCAGGGCGCGGGGACCCGCTTCCTCCCCACCCCACCACGCCCCTTCTGTCATTTATTCCCCAAATAGGCGGCCTAAAGCCACCCCCGTGCGTCGCCCTCTTCCTCCGGGCTTCTTTTAATATGTCAGTATCAGAGGGCCTGCGGGGGCGTAACTTGGGAAACCTCTAACGTCGCGATGCGGCAGGGCGTACATAGCTCATGCATTCAGTCCGTGAAAAGTTGTTAAGGGCCTGCTGTGCTTCAGAGGCAAAGCCCACCTCTCCTACCGCTGCGGTTTGCTGGGGACCCACGGGACAGGGAACCCGGGCGCCCCAGGGTCCGCCCCGCCACTCTTTGTGCCCTGCGGCCTCCCGCTCCCGCCCGGGCGCCGCCGCCGCCGAGCTCGCGCGCCTCCTCGTGGGCGCTCCCGGCACTGCGCGGTGCCGCCCCAGCCGGAAGCACGTGGAGGCTCCCTCCAGATCCAGGGGAGCAGGCGGGGGCCTGGACAAGCCTTCCACTTGGCTCGGTCTCTGGGACCCCTTCCCACGCTCTAGAAGCCTAGCTCCTCCATCCTCCTTTTGGCCCGGACCCCCAGCTCGTCCCCTCTCACGCTCTCGCCGCTGTTTCTAGGTCCCCAGGAACTCCTCCGGAGCTCCCGGCGGTGCAGGCGGGAGGTGGAAACGGGGGTGGGGGGCACCCAGACCCCCATTCCAGGGAAACCTCTCACAGCCTGCTCCTGGCTTGAGGAGGTCCCAGGGGGAGCTTTTGTGGCTGCTGAAGACAGGGGCTTTTCCAAATATGACCCTAAAGTGAGGCTTCTGCTTTCAAGGTCTCATTCATATTCTCTCCCCTCTCCCCTCTCCTAGCAGGATCAGCGCTGGCGTGATTTCCCAGGAGAGGGGGAAGGGCCGTCACCTGGCCTCTAAAGACTCACCACATGGATAATCGTGATGAGGGCGAAGCTCTAGGTAGGAGGGTTTTCACCACGGTGTTTCATCAAATGAGAATGATCTAGATAAACCAGGAGTGCAACCAACTCCAAAGAAAAAGATTTGAAGAACAAAAGTGTGTGTGTGTGTGTGTGTGTGGAGAGAGAGACGCTCTAATATCCTTAGAAAGATTCAGAAAATTTTATAGCCACAGAACAAGAACAGAATGCTTTTCAAAGGGGAACAAGTAAGAATTTAGAAAATTAGAAAGGTGACTGCCAAAATAACAGGCTCCGAAATCCACGTAGACAATCCATCCAGCTCTTCCACCCCTTGATCCCTGGTCTCTTCTCCAGTAATTTCTACCCCCGCGCGGTAGCCGCTCCACGGTCATATCGTAGACGTTGTCCTTATTAATTCCCACATCCCTCCAAAATTTACATTTCAACCATCCCGCTCGACCACCACCACCTCCTAAATTTTCATCAAGCTCCCGCTGGTGTTCTGACGCACGTGTTTCTAATTGCTCCCTTGCATACATCCTTCACTTTCGGTGTCCCGCCCCCTCATTGTATTTTCCTAACCAAACTCCAACTTTGATTAAATCCAGAGCTTCGCGTCTTCCACACCCTCCTGAGGCACTGAAGAGAGCTGACTGTCGGTACTTCTTTTTTTTTTTTTTGAGACGGAATTTCGCTCTTGTCACCCAGGCTGGAGTGCAATGGCGCGATCTCAGCTCACTGCAACCTCCGCCTCCCGGGTTCAAGCGATTCTCCTGCCTCAGCCTTCCAAGTAGTTGGGATTACAGACGCCTACCACCACGCCTGGCTAAGTTTTGTACTTTTAGTAGAGACCAGGTTTCGCCATGTTGGCCAGGCTGCTCTCGACCTCCTGATTTCAGGTGATCCGCCCGCCTTGGCCTCCCAAAGTGCTGGGATTACAGGTGTGAGGCGCCCCACCTGGCACTCCTTTAATTCCATGAAGGCAGCCCTCCAAAGGGGCCAACTGTTTTCTGGCATTGCTTCTGCGTTCAGTTCACTCCACTCTCCTCCTCATTGAGCATTTCTCATCTTCTCTCCTCTCCTAAAATCTCTGACACTCCCTCACTCTTCACTGACAGATGCCCTTGCTCCTTTTTTTTTTTTTTAATGATAAAATATAGACCTGGAATGCCCTTCCTTCCTTTTTCACTGAGGAATATCGTCGGTTGGAAGAGGATTTCTTCACTCTCACAGCCGCCTAGACAGAGCCCCTGGCAGAGACAGGGTGGTACCTCCATTTTTTACCCGTACCCCATGCTCTCTTGCCAACTAAGGATCTTCACCTGCTATTATTCCCTCTCTTTCATTGTGCATACTTTTTTTCTCTGTACTGGATTCTCCTTATTAGCGTACTAATATGCCTCAATAATAATCATTTTAAAAGAAAAAACAAAAACTCCCTTGTCCCCGTATTGCATCCACCTCCAGGCATGATCCCATTTCTCTGATGTTTTCTGCAGCAAAACTCCTCAAAAGACCCATCTACAGTGGCTATCTCAACTTACTCTTTCTGCATTTATTTTTATTATAATTTTTTTCTGAGACGGAGTCTTGCTCTGTCGCCCAGGCTGGAGTGCAATGGCATGCTCTCAGCTCACTGAAACCTCCGCCTCCTGGGCTCAAGTGATTCTACTGCCTCAGCCTCCTAAGTAGCTGGGACTACAGGCGCCCACTGCCATGACTGGCTAATGTGTGTGTGTGTGTGTGTGTGTGTGTGTGTATTTTTAGTAGAGATGGGGTTTCACCATGTTGGCCAGGCTGGTCTTGAACTCCTGACCTCAGGTGATCTGCCCGCCTCAGCCTCCCAAAGTGCTGGGATTATAGGTGTGAGCTACTGTGCCTGGCCTATTATGAAAATTTTTATTATGAAAAACATTCATCAAAATGAGAGACTATGGTAACCCCCATATACCTGTTATAGGTTAAACCGCATCCCCTAAAATTCATGTTGAAGTCCTAACCCTCAGTACCTAAGAATGTGACTTTATGTGGAGATAGGGCCTTCAAAGAGGTAATTAAGGTAAAATGAGGTCATATGGATGGGCCCAATCCAGTATGACCAGTGTCCTTAGAAAAAGAGATTAGGACCACAGACAACACAGACTGAGAGAAGACTGTGAGGACACGGCCAGGAGGCTGTCTTCAAGTGGAGACACCTCGGGAGAAAACAAACCTGCTGGCACCTTGATCTTGGACTTCCAGCCTGCACACTGAGAAAATAAATTTCTGTTTTTTAAAGTCACTCCAACAGCCTGAGCCGACTAACACAACACTTATAATCTGGATTCAATAATTATCAAAGGTCTTTCTCTATTTGTTGTGTCTCTCCCTTTTCTGTCAAGTATTAGCCAGACCTCATGTCATTTTATTCCCACGTGCTTCAATATGCATCTGAAAAATACCCCCACGTGTTTTTACATAATCACAATGGCTTTTCACATTTAGAATATTAGCAAGAATAACTTGGTAATATCTCATAGCCAGTCCATATTTGGATATCCCTGATTATCTTTAAAATGTCTTTCCAGGGCTCGTCTGTTGGAATTGGGATGTATACTGGTATGAATCTTGTTAGTCTCCATCAGCTCCTCCCCTCCATCCTGCCTTTTTATTTCTCATCTCACTGGCACTTGAAGAAACCCAGCCAACCGCTTCCTGGAATTGTCTCTGGGCTTCCTCATCCATTTTTTTTGTGTATTTGTTTTTTGTTTTATTCTTTTTGTTTTAAAATATTTTAAACTTGAAAAGGTGCAAGAACAGTATTAAAAATGTTCTTTTCCTTGTACTATTTGAGAATAGGTTGCTGACATGTTGTCCTATCACTCGAGAATACTTTAATGCACATTTGCTACAAATAAGGACAATACACTAGCAAAATGAGGAAATTAACATAGATACATCTCTGCCACCTAATTTGCACTGCCAATCAAATTTCACCAATTTTCTCAATAATGTCTTTCCTACCAAAGACCCAATCCAAGATCACAATGTTTTGCTTAGTTTTCACATCACGTTTCCTTCGGTCTAGAACAGTCCCTCAGTTTTTCCTTGAATTTCACGATCTTGATATTTTTCAAGATTACAGGCCAGTTATTTTGTAGAGTGAACCCAATTCAGGCTATGCGTCTCTGGCAGGAGTATCACAGAAGTGATGCTGGTGTTCCTCATTGAGTCCTGGCAGGTGGTACATGATTTCAATTTGTCCAAAAGTGACGTTGTTAGCCTTGATTAGTTGATTGAGGTATCGACTGCCAGGTTTCACCACTGAAAGCCTGTTTCCCCATGGTAATCAATAAGTATTTTGAAGCTCTGTAATATCCTGTTATTCTTCAAACTTCCACTTACTAGTTTTAGCATCCATTGATGTTTCTTGGCTGAGTAAGTTATTACTATGAGAGCTGCCAACTTTTCTAATTCCATTGTTCCTTCTATATTTATTAGTTGGCATTCTATTATAAAAAAAAGCTTTGTCATCGTCTCTCTCTCTCTTTCTCCCTGCCCCTGCTTCTCTCAGTATAGGCTCATGGATTCCACTTTATTTACTAGGTTATAATCTGTTATTGTTATTTAATTTGATGCTCAAATATTCCCACATTTGGCATGTGAGAGCCCTATGAGAGCCCATTCAGGCGCTCTGGCTCTCTATGTCCCTGAGCCCTTCCCTACTTTCTGGTACAAGATATTCCAGACTTACCTTGTACTGTTTCTGGTTTAGCCTCTGAATCAGCCATTTCTCCAGGAACCTGGTTCCTTTTAGGGGGCAGTGGTGTTTAGGGGCCAAGACTTGAGTGCTCAGCATACTCCTTGCATTGGATGGTGCTGCTCCCAGGCCCTCTCAGTGGACAGTGAGAACATTTCTCTCTCTCCACAGATTTTCATCTCGATTTCTCTATCTATCTATCTATCTATCTATCTATCTATCTATCTATCTATCTATGTATCTCCCCTCTCTCTGTGTGTGAGTGTGTGTGTGTGTCTGTGTGTGTGTGTAGCCATTAGTTTATACTGCTTCGTCCAATTCCAGTTTAACATCGTAGAATTCTCTCTAATTTTCCACTGTTGGTATTTATAACTCTTTTTTTCCCACCAGTGAGAAGCACAACCCCCACTCTCCTCACTATACTAGCTTTTTGACCAATCTCCATCTGTGACCAATCTACTGATGCTGCCATCGCACACAAACACAGATGCCCTCTTTATCCACTCACGCTCCAACACCCAGTACCAGGCTGCCCCACCCAACTCCTAGCCATAGGTACCTGCCTGAACCAGCCCTACCCAGTGGCTTTTGGACTGAATAATTCAGGGAGAAAAGGAGGAAGGAGGGAAGGGAAGAGGAGGGGAGGCAGAAGGGGAAGATTCATTTTTTTCTTGAATCCCCTCAAATCAGGAAACAATACAAGTTCACCAACCACTTTCCCACGGCCCATTCTCCCAGTCCTGCCTCCTTGTCCTGCAGCAGCCCTGGGTGCAGCTGTCTACCCTCCCCTGCTGTGTCTACTCTGCTGGCTGTTCCTTCTAAGTCTTCTGTGCTGGATCCTCCTCATCTTCATAACCTCGAGGTACTGAAAGGCTCCAGGACTCATGCTCAGACCTCTTCTCCTCTCTCTCCTCCCTCACTTTCGAAGTGATCTCTTCCAGTCCGGGGATTTAAATATCATATGCTGAGGACTTCTGAATTATCTCCAGCCCTAACCTCCACCCTGACTCCAGACTCAAACATCCAATTGCCTTCTCTAATTGCATGTCTAATAGGTAACCCAAAGTTAACATATCCAAAACCAAACTCCACTTTTTCTCTCAAAGCTGCTCCTTCCCCAGTGTTTCCCATTAAAGAAAATGACAGCTTCTTCCATCTAGTGTCCCAATTGCTTGATTTCTCTCTCTAAATCTTATATCTAATTCAATGGCATATTCTTGCAGTCATACCTTCAAAACACATCCCCAAATCACTACTTCTCACAATATTCATCATTACCCTCCAGTCCAAGCAACCACATTTTCCCAGGGCATCTGTGAGAGTCTCCTACCCGGCCTCCCTGGTTTCTCTCTTGCTCCCAAATGCTCCATTCACCACACAGCAGCCAGAATGATCCTGTTAAAATGTAAATCCCACTTCCAGTTCCCATAATAGAAATGACAAAAATCATTTCAGAACTTAAGACTCAAGGACAAAGAATACAAAGGAGAACAGACACCCTTAAATGAGAAAATAAAACAAATAAAGTGGTTTTTTAAACTAGAGAGAAAATGACAGATGTATAAGATAGGCAAACATTGCATAATTATAATCCCCAGAGGAGAAAACCGAAACAATGAGACTGAAAAAGATATTTAAAATATAATTGAAAAAAAACTTCCTGAAATAAGAGAAGACTTGAATCTAGATATTGAAAAGACAAGTTGAGTCAATACAGTTAGCAACATATCCTGGGATGTCTCCCAGTACCAGAAGGAGCTGCAGGACCAGAGGTGGATTCTGGGAGGGAAAGACCCAGGAACCCCTGACCGGAGATTGGTTGAAGCTGCCAGAATGCGAGTGCACACATGCGCACACACACATGCGCGCACACACACACACACACACACACACAGCACTTTGGGTCAGGCAGCAAGAATTTGGGGATTTGTCTCAGGGGAGATGTATTAGTCCATTTTCACACTGGTATAAAGAACTTCCCTGAGACTACGTAATTCATAAAGGAAAGAGGTTTAATTGACTCACAGTTCCATATGGCTCGGGAGGCCTCAGGAAACTTACAATCATGGCGGAAGGCAAAGGGGAAGCAAGCAGCTTTTTCACAAGGTGGCAGGAGACACAGCAAAGGAGGAAGAGCCTCTTATAAAACCACCAGATCTCGTGGGAACTCACTCGCTCTTATGAGAACAGCACGGAAGAAACCGCCCCCATGATCCAATCATCAGATCCTCCCACTAGGGCCCTTCCTCAACACCTGGGGATACAATTGGAGATGAGGTTTGGGTGGGGACACAAAGCCAAACCATATCAGGAGGCAATGCATATGAGAGCTTAGGTAGAAAATAGGTCCGTTCCACAGCCCCGCAAGTTGAGAGGAACACGGGACCTACAAAAACATAAGTGAGATTGATGCAATTAGGTCTATTCAAAAGAAAGCCGGAATTAGCAATGTTAATATCAACAAAAATGGATTTCAAGATGGCAAGAATTACAACCGCTAAATAACTTTTGTTAAGAAAAAGGTAAAAATGAAAATTATAAATGATTTATAACTGAATAAAAATGAGAGCACTACATAACTTATAGGAGGTAGCCAAAGTTGTACTCAGAGAAAAAGTTATTACCTTCAGGCTATGTGCATAAGGTGTATATGAAAAAAATGAATTTCATATTTAGACTTGGGTCCCATCCCCAAGATAGCTCCTTTTGTGTATGCAGATATTCCAAAATCCAAAAACGTCTGAAATCAGAAACACTTCGGGTCCCAAGCATTTTGGATAAATGATATTCAACCTGTACCTACAAAATCTTAAGTGAGATTGATACAATTAGATCTATTCAAAAGAAAGCCAGAATTAGCAATGTTAATATCAACCAAAATGGATTTTAAGATGGCAAGGATTACAACCTCTAAATAACTTTTGTTAAGAAAAAGGCAATAATGAAAATTATAAATGATTTATAACTGAATAAAAATGAGAGCACTACATAACTTGCAGGAGGTAGCCAAAATTGTACTCACAGAAAAAGTCTTAATACATTTATTAGAAAATCAGAAAGGCTAAAAAGAAATAAACTGTGCTTTTAAATTAAGAAGCTAGAAAAAGAACAACGTCATGAAAAAAGTAGAAAGAATAATGATAAAAGCAAGATTTAAGGAAAGAAAAACAGTAGAAGAGTTGCTGAACAAAAATAAAACATGGTTCTTTAAAACATTATCAATGCAGACAAACCTTGGATAAGTAAAATAAAGAGAAAAATGAGAAGGCTGAACAAACAGCATCGGGAATAAAAAATGATTATATCCACAGACAAAAGTGACTAGTAAAATATAAAGAATCTATAATTTTCTACTAATAAATGTGAAAACCTACACAAAAATAAATTTAAAAATAGACTCAAGAAGAAGTAAAATACCTGAATAAGCTAAGAAACATGGAAAAATCCGAAATTGTGGTCAGTGACCAAATTCAAAAAGTACCTGCAATAGACAGACTGCTTTTGTCTCTCCAAAAATTCATATGTTGAAATCTGAATCCCCAACATGATGGTATTAAGAGGGGGACCTGGGCCAGGTGCAGTGGCTCACACCTGTAATCCCAGCACTTTGGGAGGCTGACTCAGGCGGATCACCTGAGGTCGGGAGTTCGAGACTAGCCTGATCAACATGGATAAACCCCGTCTCTACTAAAAATACAAAATTAGCTGGGCATGGTGGCACATGCCTGTAATCCTAGCTACTCAGGAGGCTGAGGCAGGAGAATCACTTGAACCTGGGGGGTGGAGGTTGCAGTGAGCCAGATCACACCATTGCACTCCAGCCTGGCAACAAGAGCAAAACTCCGTCTCAAAAAAGAAAAAAAAAAAAAAAAAAAAAGAAGGGGGCTTTTGGGAAGTAATTAAGTCACAGGAGTGGAGCTCTCATGAATGGCATTAGATATCCCAGAGAACTAGCTTCTTCCGTCCACCATGTGAGAAGCTAGTTTGCTTCTATTCCACCTCATAGAAGGTGCTATTTATGAGGAAGCAGACCCTCGCCAGACACTTCATCTACTGGTGCCTCAATCTTGGACTTCCCAGCCTCTAGAACGATGAGAAATAAATTTCTGTTGTTTATAAGCTACCCAGTTTATGGTATTTTATAATAGCTGCCCAACTAAGACAGTACCAGACCCAGAGGGTATATTAACGTGAGTTCTATGAAGCTTTTTTTAATTTATTTATCTATTGATTTATTTTAGATTAAAAAAATATTTTTAGAGATGGGTTCTTGCTTTGTTGCCCAGAGTGGGATTGAACTCCTAGGCTCCAATGATTCTCCTGCCTCAGCCTCCCAAAGTGCTGGGATTACAGGTGTGAGCCACCACACCTGGCCTATTTATTTATTTTAGAGGCAGGGTCTTGCTATGTTGCCCAGGCTGGTCTTGAACTCCTGGCCCCTCAAGCAATCCTCCTGCCTTGGTCTCTCAAAGTGTTGCAATCATAGTTGTGAGCCACTATGCCTGGCCCCAACTTTTAAATTATTACATAATACTCATTTTGGATAAACTTCCAGTTTATACAGAAAAGAGATGGGAAAGTCTTAATCTAATTTTCTGATAATAGGATCACTGTGATCCTAAAAGTCGACATGGACAGCACAAGAGGGAAAACTACAGCCACTTCCACTTATACACACAAATACAGAATTACTAATCAATCAATGACCAAGTAGGGTTGTTCCAGAAGAATATGCAAGAAAAGAGTTGAATAAATAGAAACGATACCATGTTCATGGATGGGAAGGCTCCATTATAGGTCTTGTACATTTTTTATTAGGTTCTTTTTCGAGTTTATATTGCTGTTAAGATGCTGTGCCCAGTATATATTGGGTCCAAGAAGATAAAAGCCAAATACTGACAAAAGTAGAGAAAAAAGAAAGAAGCTCAGTTTCTTGTGGACACCATGCGGTCTCTGCATTAGCTCTGGTCTGCGTCCCTTTGGATTTACCTGTTATGCAAAATTTAAAATCCTATTATATTAAATATCTGTTTGCCTCTGTTACTAAAAGCTGATACAAAGCCCAATAAAACTTTCAATAAGATTTTTCATGACACTTGACACACAAATTCTGAAATTCTTACTGAAGAATAACACACCGACATTCCAGGAAGTGAAAGAGGGAAATTAGGAAAAGGAAGGGGCAGTGCCTATAGCAGAAAAACTTTCCCAGAAATTCCCCCATAGACTTCTTGCTTTTTCTAGGCCAGAGCTAGGTCACATGGGAGTCCCTAGCTTCAAAGGAGACTAGCAAATGTAGTTATTTCTGAGACATTATTGCCACAAAAGTATACTCCAGATGAATTAAAGATCTAAATGTAAAAAAGAAGCACTTTAAAATTATTAGAATAAATTAAGAAGACCATCTTTTTTCACTTTGGGGTAGAGAGGGCTTATTTATTTATTTATTTATTTATTTATTTTTGAGACAGAGTCTCACTTTGTCACCCAGGCTGGAGTGCAGTGGTGTGATCTTGGCTCACTGCAACCTCTGCCTCCCAGGTTCAAGCAATTCTCCTGCCTCAGCCTCCTGAGTAGCTAGGATTACAGAAATGTTTCACACCAAGCTAATTTTTGCATTTTTAGTAGCTTTCACCATGTTGGTCAGGCTGGTCTTGAACTCCTGACCTAAAGTGATCCGCCTGCCTCGTTCTCCCAAAGTGCTGGGATTACAGGAGTGAGGCACTGTGCCCAGCCAAGAGGGCTTATTTAAACAAGACACAAAGTCTAAAAATCATAAAGGAAATTTTACAAATCAAAATTTAAAATTTGTACAAGGTACAAAATACTATAAACACATTTAAAAGACAATCAACATTGCCTTTTAACTAGTGACTGGTGACAAACATTTTAAGTGTACAGAAAAGGAATTGAAATTCATCATTTGTAGAGCATTTACAAATCAATAGGAAAAAGAAAAATGACCCAAGAGAAAAGAAATGAGCAGGATATTAATGTGTAATTCACAAAAGAGAAAATATAAATGGCCAATAAACACATGAAAAGATGCTCAACCCCAAGAGTGATCAAGAAAATGCAAATCAAAACTTCTAGGAGATACTATTTTTAATCATCAGCTTGACAAAAAATAAATTCTTTATTAACATCAAGTGCTACTGAGGCGTGTGGAAATGAGCATGCTCATATAACCGCTGGGGGAAGGGTGTGAATCTCAGCCACTCTTGAGAGTGATTTGATCGTATCTACTCAAAGCAGAAAATGCGCATTTCGTATAACATAGTGATTATGCTTCTGTGTGTCAGCACTAAACAAATACTCACACATGTATGGGGAACCATGCCCAGGAATGATCATTGAAGTATTTTTGAAATAGCAAAGTTGTGGAATGGATAAGCAAAATGTGATATATTTTTAGGACAGAAGACTCTGCTGCACCTCATTCCAAAAGGAATGGACCTGGTTTAAATCTATCTAAAATCTTCAAATCTAAGATGTAAAAAAAAAAAAAAAAATTGTTAAGTAAAAAAAAAAACAGTTGCAGAATATGCATACCATTTATATTATTTTAAAAACACATACCCCAAACAATACTATCTATTTTCTGTGGGTATATCTAATGAATTTCAAAAAATTTTTTAATCTTTTGGATCCACACCAAAATCATAATAGTGGTCTACCTCTGGAGATAGGAGAGGGGCAAAACTGTTGGGTTAATGGAGACTTTAGATTTATTTTTGATAATTTTAAAGGTGAATAGATTCAAGTATTGATATATTAACTTGTAATTGAAATGAATTCAAACTTCAAATCATAAAAAACATAAATTTATATCAGGCTAATTTATATATTGTCCATAGTTTGTTGTGAATAATTGTGTTTGGTTCATAGCAAACCATATAGCGGTCTCATTCCTGTAGTTTTCAGTGAATCCTTTTGCTGTCTTCATAAAAGGCTCCTTCCAGCTCTCCCTTCATGGAAAGTCTGGATCTTTCTGATCCCAGAGTAGGAAGAGCTATGAAGCATGATCTTTAGAGAAGTGTGATGTGATAAGGCGTGTTCTAAGAGGCTCCACAGCCTGGGCATGGTGGCTCATGCTTGTATTCCCAGCTCTTTGGGAGGCTGAGGTGGGAGGACCTCTTGAGCCCAGGAGTTTGAGGTGGCAGCGTGCTATAATTGCACCAATGCACTTTAGCCTGGGTGATAGAGCAAGACCTTGTCTCAATCAATCAATCAATCAGTATTAGCTAGGCGTGGTGGTGCTTTCCTGTAATCCCAGCTATTTGGAAAGCTGAGCCCAGGAGGTGGAGGCTGCAGTGAACCCTGATGGGGCCACTGCACTCCAGCCTGGATGACAGAGCCAGAGCAAGGCTACCCAGCCACTGGGGTGCCCTGCAGGAGCGCAGTTTCCTAAGCTCATGTAGCCCAGATGCTCTCTGTGAGAGAGCCAGAGACTGGAACCTGGGGCCGCTATGAGTGCTGCAGCTCATTTCCTGCCTCCCTGGGGTGGGCTCCGTCAGGTGACCCTGGGGCTCAGCACAGGTTGACCTGCCCTCTGCCAACCCTCTCACATCTCCCCCTTAAGTGGGGGCCCTGAGGGGAATCAGTATCTCTGCGCTTTCCCGCTGCCCAGCCCTGGGCCTCCTATCCCTCCGTGAGCCCATCCCTGGCAGTCTTAATTAACTTCCAGAGACACAGAGACACGCAATAGCCTTGGGTGACGGGAGCTATAAAATTGCATAGTCTGATTAAAAATAATAATGAGAATACCTACTGCCCATTAGCCTGTGCCTGAGCCCTTAACAAGGGTTAGTTAATTAATCAGCCGGCTTGCAGCCTGAGGAGCGGCAAAGGTTACTGGTGCTCTTTTAGAAGAGGGGCCAGGGGTCAGTGACAAGGGGCTGGTGCTGCGAGGAAGGGCTTTCCGTGACCTACTCTGGCCTTTCATAGCTGCTGGGTCACCAGAAGAGAGAAATAAGTCCTCTAAGCTGGCCATTGCTGTCTGTGTGACTTCGAGAGGTGGCTCCCCCTTCCTGGCCTCAGTTTCCTCATCAGTAAAATGCAGAGATTGGAATGACTGTTCTCCAGGGCTTCTTCCAGCCCCGATGTTGGGGACAACCCAGGTGGCTAGAGAGCCACATCTACTGCATCTGCCGCCACCTCCTTAGAGAGCAGGGCAGGTCCGGGATCTTCTTCAAGAATAGGAGGGTCAGCCCCTGACCCTGACCTTGGCCCTGCCTGGCAGTGAGACCCTGGGTGGGTAAACACGCCAGGCCACCTCTGCCCCTTGATGGCCTTGTCTGTTTGTTTCTTAAATTGTGGTACAAGATATGTAATGTAAAATGTGCCATCTCAACCACTTCCAAGCGTGCAGTTCAGTGGCATTAAGTAATTCATGTCGTGCAACCATCACCACCCTCCACCTCCACAACTGTTTTTCATCTTGCAAAACTGAAACTCTACACCTGTTAAACACTACGTCCCCGTTCCTCTCCAGACCCCGGCCCCTGGCAAGCACAATTCTACTTTCCTTGTCTGTGAATTTCACTAATCTAAGCACCTCATCTGAGTGGAATCCCACAGTGTTTGTTCTTTTGTGACCAGCTTATTTCACTTAGCACACTGTCCTCAAGGTTCACACACGTTGTTGTAAATTTGGGATTTTCCTACCTTCTAGGGAGTCCAGCCTGGGAGCCGGCGGGGGGGTGGGGGGGGATTGGGGGGGACAGGGTGTTGGGGAGAAGGGCAGACAGACCCTATGGTTCATTCTTACCCAGGGGCTGTCAGGCCTCATGCCAGGGCCTCCCGGAAGATCCAGGATAAAGGGGCACAGCCTCCAGGCATGTCGGTTTTACTCACTGGTAAATAGTGTCAAACATTACACATTAAAATCAACATGAATACATTACCGAGCAGAAGGCAGCGTGCACATGAATTTAAAAACTGGGACTTGAAAGAATTCTGTGCTTGTGGCCAATTTTCTTCTTTGAACCCTGGGGGAATTGGATGGGAAGCTGAAGGAAGTACAGCCCATGAGCCCCAGCCTGCCCTGGAATCTGGTTTGCTTTGGCCTGAAGTGTGCAGGGCAGGGCAGGTTAGGAGAGACGGGGCAGCCAGGGCGGCTGGGACTCCCACCTCCCCCGACTATAACTTATGCCTTAGAAGCCTAAGGGGTCACGATCATTGTGAACCTAGTGGGTGCTCTAAGCCCCATGGCTGCCAATCAGGGTTGCACCTCCTTAAGCCAAAGGGCCCAGGGCTGGGGACTGCCAGTCGCAGCGGTCATGCCTCACCGTACCAGCGGCTTCATGGTGGAAGCAGGAAGCGTGGAGAGGCGGAGGTGGGAGCAGCCAGCTTAAGTCTCCGGCTGCCTGTGCTCTCCACTATTTCCTCCCTGAGCTAGGAGAAGTTGCCAAAGGCAGTCGCCTCCCCAGGGCCACCCCACACTCTGGCGTCTGGGGGAGCTGCCAGGAAGTGCCAGAATCCACCGCCAAAGCCCTCTCCTCTGCAGCCAGAAACGCTGCACAATAATTTGGCCTGAGAGATGAGCACCGGAAAGTTGCCATTTAATTTAATTTATTCCAATTTAACTTTAATTTCAGTGAGTCCACATTTGCTCCCCAAGCTATCTTTTCGCTCCTGAGGTTGTTAAATTATTGTAGCTCGTGAAGAAAGGGAAGATGGAAAATGGTAAGAGCCTCAAGGAGCCAGCCCAGCCCTGAGGCCCCCGTGTGTCCTGTGTGTTCCCTCGGGGACTCTCAAGGCCAGATTTACTGGGGGAAGGGGGCTGGGCACGGCCACCTCTGATGCACCCAGAGCCCTCATCACCCACCCCAGAGTGAAAAGGGTATAATATTAACAATTAACCTAGCATCTGCTATGTGCCAAGATGCCTTACCTTGGTAGCAGGCGTTATTCCTATCTCTCAGAAGAGCCACCTGAGGCTTTGAGGCCAAGGATACGCAGCCTCTAATGGAAGCGGGTGTGAAAAACCCCATCTGGCTGCAGTAAGGAGGGTGCAGCTGGGGCTGGGCTCAGCAAGGAATCCCGAGGGCCATGGCACTTGTGTCCCAGAACCCTCTCCCAGCCAGAGGGGCAGTCAGGGCTAGGGCCCTCCAGAGCCTCTGCCTGAATCCCAAACAACAGTTCTGGAAAGGGACCCGCATCAGAAAGGACCACAGAGGGAGCACCCTGGATTTGCACATCAGCTCTACTACCAGCTGGCTGTGTGTCCTTGGGCATAGGAATTACTGTCTCTGAACCTTGGTTCTCAAATTGCAAAATGGAATAATAATCATCATACTTCGAAGGGTTTCACAGGTGTACTGGCCCCTCAATATTAAATAAATGCCAAGAGGCTGTCCAAGAAAGACTGGACTTAAAATGTGGGAATGTTGGAAAGATTGCTCTTTCTGGATTAAAAGCAACTCCTTCCTTGAAGGGCAGAAATCTGGATTTGTCTCTGGGACCAACTTTCCCTTTGTTCTGAGATGGAGCCCTCTGGGAAGCCATTTCGTTGTTTGGTGTGAGAGAAGGACCTTGCTGGAGTCTGGGTAGGTGGACGCCTACCCACCCAAGAGCCTAACCCAAAGGTGGAAGCTTGGCCTCCGCTGACTGATCCTCCCTTTACTCATTTTGGGAAAAACTTTCCCTTGCAGAGGCAGAGATTATTTTTTTAAAAAATCTAAAACCCAGAAGATATGTTTGTTTTTGCACAAAACCTCAGGCTCTTTGCACTGGCTGCTTCCCTGCCCAGAGCACCCTTCCCACATATTCCCATGCAGGTGCTCTCCTGCGCCGCAAGACTTTGCTTAACATTGCCTTTTCACCGAAGCCTTCCCTGACCACCCTGTTTCAAATTGCAGCTCAACTCTGGGCCCCACAATCTTCACCCCTTTCCCTGGTATAGTCCTCCCCGGCCCACCCATGGTACTCGGCACCTTCCAATGCTGTGGCATGTATTTATGTGGCGTCTTGTCGGTCTCCCTGATTTGGTGCAGGCTGCTATTAACAAAATACCATATACTGGGTGGCTTGTAACCCACAGAAATGTATTTATCACAGTTCTGGAAGCTGGAAGTCTGAGATCAGGTTCCCAGCACCTTCAGGCATGTGGGTGGCAGACTGCTGACTTTGTGGGCCCTCGTATGGTGGAAAGAGAGCGAGCTAGCCCTCTGGCCTCTTTTTTTTTTTTTTTTTTTTTGGAGACAGAATCTCACTCTGTCGCCCAGGGTGGAGTGCAGTGGTGTGATCTTGGTTCACTGTAACCTCTGCCTCCCGGGTTCAAGCAATTTTCCTCCCTCAGCCTCCCAAGTAGCTGGGATTACAGGCGCCTGCCACCATGCCCAGCTAATTTTTGTATTTTTAGTAGAGACGGGGTTTCGCCATGTTGGCCAGGCTGGTCTCCACCTCCTGACCTCAGGTGATCCACCCCCCTAGGCCTCCCAAGGTGCTGAGATTACAGGCATGAGCCACCGCACCAGCCTGGCCTCTTCTTAAAAGGGCACTAATCCCATGCATTAGGGCTCTCCCCTCATGACCTAATCACCTCCCAAAGGCATCCTCCAAATACCATCACCTTGGGGATTTTATTTCAACATATGAATTAGGAGGGGACACAAACATTCAGTTCATAACACTCCCCCACTAGAATGTAAAGGCCATGAGGGCAGGGATTTTGTCTGTTTTGTTTACTGCTGAATCACCAGATGCTAGAATAGTGTCTGGCACATAGTGGATGCTCAGTAAATGTCAGGTGACTGAATTAAACAGAAGCCTTTGCTCATAGGAGGCAATATGGTTGAGGAAGGGGTGAGGCAGGCCCTCTTTACCTTGCACTCAAGAAAAGACCTAGGTAAGAACTGGGATGGCCTTTGCCCAGCACAGCGCGGGAAGGGTGGTTAGTGACACCATGCAGGAACGTGACTGCATAAACCAGGGCCTGGAAGGACATTGCTGGGCTGTGGGGACTCTTTTGTAGGACAGGGGCCAACCACACCCTACTGGAGTTCCCTTTAAAAGGCATGGCTATGGCTAGCCCCATAGGAAACGAGGCAGGCCCAGAGCTGAGAATGGGGAGGTCTTTGTTGAGCCTGGCTTGGCTCTGCTGGGAACACTTTCAGGTTGGCGAGCTGGCCTCTGGCCTGTGCAGCAAGCTGTGCTAGTAAGGGAGCTGGCCCTACCAAGCAGGTTGGGGTGTGTGGGCTACAAGGGTAGCCACTTCCAATGGCAGCTGGGAGGCCTGTCCTGGGTTTCAGAGGCAGGGCTAAAGGGGAAAGGAGTAGTCCCTGCCTGATGCTGGAGTGAGGTCCTCGGTCATGGCCACCAGCAGAGGCCTGGGTATCCAGAAGGAAGGTATCAAGAGGCTCCTGATAAAAGGACAAGTTTGGCCTGATTTCCTCTCTCTTTCTCCCCATCTCTCTCCCCCCACATCTCTCTCCCCCATGTGATGCCTTCTGCCATGTTACAACAAAGCAAGAAGGCCCTCACCAGATGTGGCCCCTTGGTCTTGGATGTGATGGAAGCCTCCAGATGAGTGAGCCAAGTAAACTTCTTTTCATTGTAAATTACCGCGTCTGTGGTATTCTGTTGTAGGAGCAGGAAATCCAGAAGAGCGGTGACTGGAAGGAGAGGCAAGAATATGTCAGAAGATGAAGTTCGGGTCAAACACCTGCAGCAGCCTTTCCCAGTGTCTCCGTGTACTGTGTGCTGGCCAGATGGTTTAAGAATATTCGGTTCTGATGTAAAACATGACAGAAGCTACTTACAGAAGCAAATAGCTGGTGAAACATGCATAGTAAACACAGAGTATACAGAATATATGTACGTTGAACAGAGATTTAAAAAGAATGAAACAAGAGTGTCACCAGCAGGTAGGAAGGGGGGAAGAAACAATAAGGCATCAAATATCCATGATGCACTCAACACCCACAGGGCACTCAACACACTCAATATTCATGAGATCTTAAATTGGCCACCCACGGGTGACACATTCTGGCTTCACGTGTCCTATGCCCAAGAAAATTAGTAAATTCATTACTTAAACATCCCAGATGCTAACTTCTATTAACTCTTACTGTGGAAAATGCTTTCCATAATCTAAATAGAGCACCAAATGGATTTGAATCTTTAAAAAAGCTAATAGATGCTCATCAGGCTAATTGGCAAGCCAGAGCTGCCCCTGCACCCCTCTGCTGCAGCAAGTGCGTGCATGCTCCGGGCATTTTCGTCTGCTGAACCCCTTTGCCTGCCTGGCTCTGGTCCTCACAGCCCCAGCACCAGGGACAAAGCTGATGCAGCAGAGAGCAACAGGTCATGGGAACATCGTGCACCCAGGAGTCAGGGGTGTGTGTGCTCCATCCACCCCAGGGGCACCCTAGCCTGTGTGCTCACTCACCCTTGCTTCCTGCTGTGTGTTTTTAATTGGTTTAATAAGCCGTGTCATTTGAGAATCATCACTTCATCTATGAGCTTCCCTGTCTTGTGATCTCTGGGATGGCTGGCATACAGAGGCCACCATGGCATCGAGGTCATTTCCCACAGGACAATGAGACATGGAGTATCTTTGGGACACTCACGGATATACCTGGGTGCTACAATTTGAATGTCCGCCTCCAAAACTCATGTTGAAATTTCATTGCCATTGTGATGGTATTGGGAGCTGGGGCCTTTAAGAGGTCATGAGGGCTCACTCTTGTGAATAGATTAATGCCATCATCTCAGGAGTAGGCTTCTGATGAGAGGACAAGTTTAGCCTGATTGCCTCTCTCTTTCTCCCCATCTCTCTCCCCCATGTGATGCCTTCTGCCATGTTATGATGAAGCAAGAAAGCTCTCACCAGATGTGGCCCCTTGGTCTTGGATGTGGTGGAAGCCCCCAGATGAGTGAGCCAAATAAATTTCTTTTCACTGTATGTTACTGCATCTGTGGTATTCTGTTGTAGTAGCGGGAAATAGACTAAGACACTGGAGGAAGGCATTGTGGGGACTCATGATAATTGGAACATGGAAGGAAGGGCTGCCTGTCTTGTGGGCATAGCCTGGTGTGGCAGATTACACACTCTGGGGATGGCTACAATGCTATCTCCCATCTCATCTGCTCTTTTTACAGTGTGACCTTGAGTGACGTGAGGGAGTCAATGTCCCCTCCCATCAAACCTGGGCGGCCCTTTGTGGCTAGCGAGGCCGGACGGTGGTGCTGGCCGAGGACATGGGGAGTGGTGCTCTGTGACATCCAAGGCTGGCTGCCAGACAGGAGTGAGTGGGCTTGGATGGTCCCAGGACACTGTGAGGTCGGGACACAGGCTGCAGGCACAGGCCTCAGGGGTCTGGCTTGGCCTGCTGCTGCCCTCCTGTCCTGCCTGGCCTTCCCCACCCCACACCAGCCACAGCTGTCAGGCGTGACAGAAGCCTGTGCCCTTGCCTTTGCGAGGCTGCATGGCCATGCTGGGTGGGACAGCGGTGCCCAGCCTTGCCATCTGGGCTGCCCACCCACAGAAGGAACTTGCCCAGGTGGTTTGAAACCCTTCAAAAATGGCCCCTGAGGTTGTGTCTATTGGTCCTGACAAAGAGAGGCATTTTGGCGGGGGGTGTCCGTGGTAGGCAAGTGGCAGCCAAAACCTCGGCTCCCAGGCCTGGCCAGCAGCCCCTGCTGCACTTGGTTCCTCTCACCAGGAGCCTGGGCAATTCTGGTCAGGATGCGGCCCTCACTGCCCCATCCCCCACACTGCGAATTCCCCACATGCTGCCCTTCAAGCTTAGGGGCCGAGTGGCGAGAGGGCCGTTGCCCTGCGGGACAGCAGGCCCATCTGTTGATTCCTCTCCATCTGTCTCTCTAGGGTCCTTCTCTTCTCTGCCCTTCAACATCATTTTCAGAAGAGCATTTCTTCCGCCTCCGAGTCTAGCCCATCTCCCCTGGCCTGGCATCTGCTCTCAGCTCCAGGTGCCTCTGTTGGTGTTAGTCTATTTAGATTGCCTGGAGGTGTCTCTCTTTGTCTCCTTCCCAAGGCTCTCTTAGTCTTGCCTCTAATGCTCCCACCTCCAGTCACTCCGGGGGAATCTACTGAGCACCTAGCATCAGGCCTCAACACTCACCAGCTGTGTGACCTTGGGCAAGCTACTCAACCTGTCTGTTCAGATGCCCCACCCTCCTCGCCTGACAGTCTTCCAGCCCAGATGTTCTGCCATCATCCTATCTCCTCCTGCATTTGCAGAGAGGGGCAGGAGTCCAGGGAGCTGGGGGCTTGCCCACTCATGCCAGCATCAGAGATCTACAGGAGCTGATTCCTCCCTCCTCCCCATGTCTGGCTTTGGGGCGCTGAGATCCCTGGGAAATGGCAGCCCAGGAGGGGTCTTTCTGTTTGGGAGCCATTTGCAACCCAGCCTGGAAGGAGGCTGCTGGGGAGGGCTGCTCCATCCTAGGAAGAGCCAGTGAAAGAACAGCCGCTGTGGTCCCTTGGTGGCAATGGGACAGTTGCAGCTTTCCACAGGGTGGATCATCAGGAGAAGGACAGCAGCAAGCCCAGGGAAGCCCAGGCAGCTCAGCCACCCTTTTCATTTATTCAAGCCCTTGCCATCGTGCCAGGCCTCACAGGTGTTTCCTGGGAGATTCTGGTGTCCCTTTTTCAAGGGACATTTGGCTGGGAAGTTTCAAGAGTCCTGTCAGTACACGATGCTATGACCCACTCAGCTATTTCCTATGTCCCTCGGGCCACCCTAGCCAGACCAGAAGCTTCCAGAAGGCAGAGTCTATGCCACCCCATCCCTGAATCCCCACAGTCCCCGTTTCCTGGGAATGTGGTTAGAATGACTATCTGCCAATGTCACCGACACGGAGGTGACTGTGGACACTTCAAGACTCTTGTCCATCTCTAGAAACTGGTGGTCCTGGAAGTGGGTCCACACGACCTGTAAGAGCCGGGAGAATGAAGTCACCACTGTCACTGCTGTCCCCATCCCTTGCTTTCTGAGATGTGACTTCCTATCGTCGCTCTACGGAGCTGGAGCCATGCTAAGCAGTTCTAGGGGAAGACAGGACGGGCCACTACCAGCCCCTTGTGAAACACTGGAGTTCAGGAGGAAACATGGAAAATGAACAGAGAAACATCATCCCCCACTTTGAGCTTCTCTCGACAGACACGCACACCCTGCACAGAACTGGGCAGGGAGCAGGCAGGCTGGACACAGGGAGGGAGGAGCCAATGACAGTCACTCCTAACGATGCATGACCACTGAGAGCAGACACTCATGGAGCCCCCATTGTGTGCCAGGCACTGGGCTCAGCATGGTTTCCCCTGTTTCTCACGACAACCCCGTGAGACAGATCCCTGTATTATGATTCATATTTTATAGACAAGGAAAAATGAGTTGCTGAGAGGGTAACTCTATCAGAGACACACACACAGCAGCAAGTGGCAGCACCAGGACTTGAACCTGGGTGGTCTGACATGACATCAGCCCTCTACCACCATGTCAAGAGCAACCTTACCTCACACCTAACACCGGCACTCAGCCCCACCATGCCTTTGGAATAGCGTTCTGCCAGTGCTAAGTGTGCAGTCCCATATTGCCCCAGGCTCCCTGGGCAATTTGTCTCAGTCAGCTCTTGCCTTGATAAGGCTGTGTAATAAAGCACTCTCAAAAATCTCAGTGGCTTGCAATAAAAAGCATTTGTATCACGGGTGTGCAGGTCAACTGTAGTTTGGCTTCATTTATTAGCCACCTATTATGTGCCAGGCACTGTTTTCTGTCAGACCTTCAGGATTGAGCCATCCAGCCATGGAGATATACACGAAACTAACAATAACGAGAAATGCAGGCACTCTGACAAAGCCGTGGAAAGTGCTAGGGAGACCCAAGGAGAGGGAGTGGCCAATTCTTCTCTGAGAAGAATTGGAGATAGAGAGTAACACACAGGCTGGGCTTTGAAAATACAGTAGAATTTCAAGAGACAACGAAGGTGGACAGGGTGTTCTAGAAAGTGGGGACCACGTTTAGCAAAGGCATAGGGTGCAAGAAGAAATGAGGAGCATTGAGTGGACTCCATGCAGTCTCCTTTGCTGAAGAACAAGATGCGTGAGCAGGCATGGGTGAAGCAGGAGGTTGGCCACAGATTAGAAAGGGTCAGGCCCAGCAGTGGGAGAAGTCTTTGAACTTTTTTAAGCTGGAGAGTGGACTGATTAACTCCCAAAGGGGAGGAAGACAGTGAGTGAAGGCAGGAAGATGGTGAGGAGACTTTGGTGGTTCTCCAGGTAAGAGACGTTGCAAACCTGAAGCCAGCTGGACCCAGGACATGGCTCAAGTGGGAGCCTGGGTGTGCATGATCCCAAGGTGAGGGGGCCAAAAGGTCCCCCTGAGAGTTCATGCAGTGTGTGACAAGAAGCAATATAAGGAATATTTCTGTGAGGCTCATATTTTGACTATATTTCGAAAGAGGCATTATTAAAATGTTTTCTCATCAAGGGCAGCAGAATTGAGATAAATCCACATCCTAACCGCTACCCCAGGTGGGTGTTCCGCAGAATCCTCACTTACCCAATTCCTTACTAAAATGTTGGTTCTTTGTTTTGTTTTGCTTTAAACTGGATTCATTCTTTTAAAAAAAAATTTAAATTTTTGTGGGTACATAGTAGGTGTATATATTTATGAGGTAAATGGGACGTTTTGATACAGACATGCAATGTGAAGTAAGCACATCACGGAGAATGGGGTATCCATCTCCTCAAGTATTTATCCTTTGAGTTACAAACAATCCAATGACATTCTTTATTTTAAAATGTGCAATTCAGTTATTATTGACTATAATCACCCTATTGTGCTATCAAACAGTAGGTCTTATTCATTCTTTCTATTTTTTTTTGTACCCATTAACCATCCCCACCTCTCCCAACTCATTTTTTTGGAGGCACACATAATACATGCTGGACACACAGGCCCACCCAGGGTCTACTCTCTGTGGATCACAGACTGTGCCCGAAGAGAACCAGCCACAGCGAGGGGTCTGCACGCGCCTCCCCACCAAGTGCAGACAGATGGCCCTGGGTGCCCAGCTCTGGCATGGCACTCAGAATGTCCTTTAGCAGTGACAGTCAGATGCTCAGCACAGACAGGAAGCAGTCTGGGGCTGCATGACCGAGCCAAGGACCCACAGGGAGCCCAGAGGAGTCAGAAGGTCCTCATACCCTTTCCCTAGGCTCACTCCGCAGCCTGTGCTCCCCACATTGAGGCCACCCCAGCCAGATCTGAGGCAAGGCCACTGAGCAGACAGACACCTGCCTAGACATGAGAAACCCACCAGAGTCTGAGAAACTCACGTGACCAGCTCATGTCAGGAAAGGGAGGGTGCTGCTGCAGCTGGGAGAGGTGCTTATTTTTAGCCCGCTTATTGGCTGGGGCTTTGCAGACTAAGATGAAGCTCCTGCTCCTCACTGATGCTGTTATTTCTCCCCACCGGGGCTGGGAATTGGTTTATTTTCCAGGTAGCCACCTCAGCAGCCGCCCGCTGCAGCAGGAGGCCCCAGGCAGGTTGCTGTGTGTCTATTATTTTTGATTGCCCGTCTTATGGGGCATGAAATCACTTCTGGGAGGGTGTGAGCTTGGCACTGCCCTCGCTGCCGCTGGAGAGGGAGCAGGAGGCAAGGTCTCCTGAGGGTGCAGCTGAGGGTGTGGTTACAGCCAGGGGTCCCGGGGCCGTGGGCACTCCTACACTGCTGTGGGCCACGCCTTCTGGCTCTGAAGGGGCTGAGTGAAAGGATAGCACCCGAGGGAGGTGGTAGGAAGGCTTCAGCTGGGAGGCAGGGCATCGACTTCCAGCACCGTCTCTGCCCTGGCTGGTGCTGCTGTGCGCCCAGCCTTCCATGCCCAGGGAGTGCTGATGTAGTTTGGTGCCTCAGTTTCCCTTTTCTGCAAAATCAGCAGGGCCATGTTCTCTTTACGGGAAAGCTCTAGGGAAGAATTGCTTGCCTCTTCTAATTTTTGGTGGCTTGTGGTGTTTCTTGGCTGGGGTTGCATAACTCTAAATCTCTGCGGCTCTGCCTGCCTTCCTCAGACAGTCTTCTCCCCTGTGTCTCACGTTGCCCTTTCCTTTCCCCTGTAAGGACAGCAGTCGCTGAATTTAGGGCCCACCCTGGATCTCATCTTGAAATTCTTATGACTGTGGTCTGAATGTTTTCTATACAATTCATACATTGAAACTGGATCCCTCGTGTGACAGTGTTAGAAGGTGGGGCCTTTGGGAGATGATGAGTTCATGAGGGCTCTGTCCTCATGGCATTAATGCTGTTATAAAAGGGACCCCAGACGCCAGGTGCATAGACTTATGCCTGTAATTCCAGCACTTTGGGAGGCCAAGGCAGGCAGACCACCTGAGGTCAAGAGTTCAAGACCAGCCTGGCCAACATGGCAAAACTCCGTCTTCACTAAAAAAATACAAAAATTATCCAGGCATGGTGGTGTATGCCTGTAGCCTCAGCTACTCGGGAGACTAGAGGCAGCTACTTGGGAGACTTGGGAGGCAGGAGAATTGCTTGAACCTGGGAGGCAGAGGTTGCAGTGAGCCAAGACTGGGCCACTCCAGCCTGGGCAACACAATGAGACGCTGACTCAAAAAAAAAAAAAAAAAAAAAGAGGAACCCCCAGGGAGCTAACTATCCCATTCTACCATGTAAAGACACAGCGCAACAGTGCCATCCATGAAGTAGAGAGCAAATCCAAATCCACACCAGACACTGAACCTGCCAGCACCTTGATCTTGGACTTCCCAGCCTCCAGAACTATGAGCAATACATTCTGTTGTTTATAAGCCACCCAGTTTGTGATATTTTTTTCTTTTAGCAGCTTGAATGGACTAAGACAAGTACTATCTTAATTATATTTGCAAAGACCCTATTTCCAAGTAAGGTCACATGCACAGGTACTAGGGGTCTGGACTTGGACATATCTTTTGGGGGAACACTATTCAGTTCACTACAGCTAGGTGCTTGTGCAGATGCTCCTTAGTTCTGTCCCCTACCTGCAGTGTGACAAGGTCAGAGGGCACTGCAGTTGGAGGGCATGAGGCCTACAGAGGAAGCTGTTTGCCAGAGAGCTGCTTCTGTGCTGGGCTGCCCACTTCCCTCCTACAC
Source organism: Gorilla gorilla gorilla (assembly GCF_029281585.2). Lineage (NCBI taxonomy): Eukaryota > Metazoa > Chordata > Mammalia > Primates > Hominidae > Gorilla > Gorilla gorilla. The sequence goes on along the minus strand of NC_073230.2, from coordinate 137,185,161 downwards.
CTGGTGCAAATGAGAAGTTCAGCCAGCATCTGAGCCCTCAGCTCAGAGTCAAGGTTTACACCCAGTTCTTCTCCTTCCTTCTGCAGGAAAGAGCCAGACAATAAGAAAAAATAGGAAGAAAGGAGGTTGAATGAAAGAAATCTGAGCCTTTCAGAATGTGCGCCACCTGGGCAGAGAAGAAGAAACAGAGGTGACAAGTGGGAAGACCTCCGGGCCTGAAATTCCCTGTCTTGCTGCAGCTCCGGACCTGCCCCTACCTGAGTGGGGAGCAGAGGGGTGGACTGACACCTCAGACCCCTGGGCAGCTCTTGGCAAACTCACATGCTTGTCTTCAGCAATCCTGGCTTCATTTGGGGCTCTTTTCAAACCCAGGGCCTTCCCTGGGGAACCCAGGCCCCTAGCATCCTACCCACCTTCAGTAGTTGCCCTACACATACACACACACACACACACACACACACACACACACACACACACACACACACACACACACACACATTCTCTCTCTCTCTGTCTGTCTCTTCTCAGACATGTGTCTCATTCCCTTAGGCCTTCTTTTCTCAGCTTTTCAGGTGATAGGGAGCTAATCTTACCAACAAATTCAAACCAACTTGAGAGCTAATGGCTGAAACTGTTAATGATCACTAACAAAATGAGTCCTAGGGGCGGGGTGGGGTGTGTGTGTGTATATTTTGCATTTCTGTGCAGAAGTGTTGCGGGAACTCAGGGACCCTGAATGGAATGACTGGCTGGAGCTGTGGCAGAGGAACATAAATTGTGAAGATTTCATGGACATTTATCAGTTCCCAAATAATGCTTTTATAATTTCTTATGCCTGTCTTTACTTTAATCTCTTAATCCTTTTACTTTCATAGGCTGAGTATGTACGTCACCTCAGGACCACTGTGATAATTGTGTTAATTGTACAAATTGATTGTAAAACATGTGTGTTTGAACAATATGAAATCAGTGCACCTTGAAAATGAACAGAATAACAGCGATTTTAGGGAACAAGGGAAGACATCCATAAGGTCTGACTGCCTGAGGGGTCGGGCAAAAAGAGCCATATTTTTCTTCTTGCAGAGAGCCTATAAATGGACATGCAAGTAGGGAAGATATTGCTAAATTCTTTTCCTAGCAAGGAATATTAATATTAATACCCTGGGGAAGGAACGCATTCCTGGGGGGAGGTCTATAAACAGCCGCTCTGGGGACATCTGTCCTATGTGGTTGAGATAAGGACTGAGATACGCTCTAGTCTCCTGCAGTACCCTCAGGCTTACTAGGGTGGGGAAAAACCGGGCCCTGGTAAATCTGTGATCAGACCAGTTCTCTGCTCTCGAACCCTGTTTTCTGTTGTTTAAGATGTTTATCAAGACAATATGTGCACCGCTGAAGACAGACCCTTATCACTGGTTCTCCTTTTTGCCCTTTGGAGCATGTGATCTACTCCCTGTTCTTAGACACCCTCCCCTTTTGAAACCCTTAATAAAAAACTTGCTGGTTTGAGGTTCAGGTGGGCATCACGGTCCTACTGATATGTGATGTCACCCCCGGCGGCCCAGCTGTAAAATTCCTCTCTTTGTACTCTCTCTTTATTTCTCAGCTGGCCGACACTTATGGAAAATAGAAAAAGCCTATGTTGAAATACTGGGGGCGGGTTCCCCCGATACAGAAGAGGCTTTAGCTCAAAGAAAGGAACCCCTGATGCTGGCAGCGAGACATATTTTTGGATTGAGGGGCTTTGTCAGAGCTCTGGATGTGTCACATATGTTGACCACATATACACAGCTGCTGCTGGGTCACCTCCAAGTGACCCAGGCTGCCCTTTGCCCTACACTTGTTGGGACACAGGCCTTTGTCAACCCACCTGGGAACAGGTCTTTGTGGATCAGCATCTCAGACAGGTCTAGCTAGGTCACATTGACATGCCTCGGGATCTATTTATTACTGTTTCCTCCTGTTTGCAAGATGAAACAACTCAATAACACGCCTACCCAAGGTCACACACAGTACAGCTTCTTTGATGGAAGCCCAGGTGTGTTCTGTCTCTTGAGTCTAGGCTCTCTTCTTTTTATTTAGGGGGCTGTTTATCCTTTTCCAATGCCATTCCTCTCCTCTCCCTCTCCTTTCAAAAGCCAACCATTCTAAAGTGTTTTGGTTTGTAAGAGTGCAAAATGGTGTGTGTGTGTGTGCATGCGTATGCGTTTGTTGCCTGTGAGTGCTATTTTTAACCTATTTGAGTGGTTCAGAATTACAAATCTCACTTCTTTCTTCCTTTTTCTACTCAGCTCTGCTTTGAACTCTTGCATGTTCTATGTGAACCACAGTTTCCTTCCTGCTACTGAGTCCCATGGTTTGCTTCTGTTGCATCTTACCCAACCAGTCTCCCTGGAGTGGGCCCACCATCTCCCACCACCTCAAGGAATATTACTATAGATGTCCTACCCCGTCCTTTTATGAGAGCATGTGAGGAATTTGCGAGGGGTACATGTCAAAAAGAGACATGCAGGAAGGACCTCAGGGTGGGCATGTTCCGCACTTGCGTCAGGACTGCCATCTCACCTGCCTCCACCCCATCTACATGGCCTCATGGAATTCTTTTCCACCATATCATGCAGGCTCCCTAGCTGTGAAACAGAGCACAGTGTCATGTAAGATTGTCAAAGCTGACACTGAGTATAGGTTGTGGTGAGCCAAAAATGTGCGATGAGAAAACCTACAAAGTTGCACTATAGGACATAAAAATTACAGCCATTGGTGTACTGTTCTATTTTTGCCAAATGACCAGATTGTTTGATCATTCCCAATCTGTGCCTATGCTGGCAGGCTCCCGTTTGCACATCCAGATTGGCCCTCCACGCTGCTCTCTGCCCTGCAGGCAGATCTGACTGGGTGGCACCAGCAGACTCCCTCCATCTCTGGCTTCTGGTTGGTGATGGCTATGGAGAGGCACTGGCAGGGGACGAGGGGGCTGTATGGAGAGGCGCTGGCAGGGGACGAGGGAGCAGTATGGAGAGGCGCTGGCAGGGGTGAGGGAGCAGGAGAGGAGAGCAGGGCTTTACTCCCCTGGCTCCTTTCTCCCCTCGAAACGTGTCTCATTCACTTAGGCCTTCTTTGCTCAACTTTTCAGGTGACAGCAAGCCAGGTCAGCTGCCTGATGGCCCTCATGCAGCTCCTCTCAAAGGGTGCCATTAACTGTGTCCAGTCTCTGCTACTTCAGGCCTCTGGGTGGTAACCACTGCTCTCTCTTGCTGGCCCCGGGTACTGTACCATCTCTTTTTGATTTCCCTAAACTCTGCCCATATGCTTTTGTGCATATTCCTTTATTGAATGGAATGTGTTGTGTTTCCTGCTGGACCCCTGACTGATGATATAGTATCTGATATGTTAAAGGAATACATAAAATGATGGGCCAGACTACATAATATTTAAGGACAGTTTTGGCACTAACATTCAGTGTCTGAGGACAGCTGCCATGTCCTGTAATATGCCTGTCTCAGTGCCCCAATCAGAAACATGACCTGGGCTGGCACCTCCCCTCTAGGACACACTTGTCTTCAAACCTTCCCCTGTGTCACCTGCCTGCCTCCAGAGTACAGTGTCACACTCCCCCCCACCCCAAACTCCTCCTCTGTGGCCCTTCAGCTCCGTGGATTGACCTCTGCCAGAGCTTTTCCCTTCCCTGCCTGCATCATGACTGTTACAAAATTGTGACAGGGTCCCAGGCTCCCAGCACAGTGCCTGGCCCATAGCAGATCCTTGGTGTTTATGGAGTGCTTGCTGGCCCTAAGATATTTTCTCTGAGCCCACCAGGATCTTCCCTGGCCCAATGGAGACAGTGACCAGCATCTGTCTGGTACCTCAGCCACCCTGTCCTGGACCCATGGCTTGTTCTACCTTGGGGAAGAAGCCAATGACAGAAGCTGGAAGATGTGGTTGGAAGATCCCAGGGTGGGGGTGGGGGCGTGGTTGGTGGGTGGTTGGTGGGCTGACACTTTAATTGCATAATTATTTACCCAAAGACACTGGTGCTGGGGAAGATGAGGCCTGCTGCCTGCAGGATGGATGGTGTGAAGATGGGTGAACTATATTTTCCCAGATAAAAGCACCGATTGCCTATAAACTCTGATTCTGCCTGATGTAAAAGCCACTTTATTGCACATCCAGAAATTACAACCCATATAAAAGCACATTATTGTGATGTAAAAATAGATTTTTATATAATTTTTTCATGCCACCACCTTGTAATTCCTCATTTCCGAGCACCCTGAGATTGCACTGAGGTTTATTTTTCTCTTTTAATTGTTTGCCATGGCATGCCAATTTATGGTAAGATATTCTCCCTGAGATCAGAGTGGGGCCAGGGCATAAATATCAGCCATAACTTCATGGCAGGCAGGGTTGTGGGACACCCGAAATGCCATCAAACAACATCAGATTCCATGTGATGTCACAGACTGGGGTGGGGAGGGCTCTAGTTTTATATTCACCTGAAGCCCTCCAGGAGGGGCTCCGTCCCCTCCCTTCCAACCTGAGGGAAGGTGCAGTGTATCCCTAAGTGTCTGGCCCCTGCCTGTAGGAATGCAGCCAAGGAAAGCTGGGCTCTGGGCTCTACTTAAGCCCCACTGGCCTGATCCATCCGGCTTATGTGGCTGCCCCTAGTTCCTTCATTGTATGGGAAGGACCCCATAAAGCTTCCCTTTCAGAACGTTGACCTTTTCCACATTTAATCTCTTTGCCTTGGTTTCCTTCCAGGCAGACAGCCATAGAAGCCCTTACTTTGGAAGAGAGGAATGAATTTCCTCTCCTGCAGAAAGCCCTTCTCCTTGGTTACCCACCCAGTCAGGATAGCTCACTGCTGCAAAGAGCAAGATCCCACCTGTCTGACCTTCCAGAGACTCCGTCATCACTTACTGGGGGCAGAGGAGGGTCACTTTCCTGTTCTTGCAGCTTTGAAAGGTAGGTGCTTTGAGTGCAGCAGCACGGGCCAAACCAGGCAGCTTCTCCCCACTCCCCACCCCGGGGGAACCCTTGACCGCCATTAGCTAACCTGCCGGCTGGCACCTGGGGCCTCCTTTCCAGGTCCTGATTCCCAGGTCTGCACTAGACCAAGCTGGAGTACCTCTGCCTGCCATCCCAAAGCTAATGGACAGTGTCTCAGAGTGCACGGCGGTGGGGCTCACAGCCTGGTGCTTTGCGGGTGTCTCTCCCATTGGCAATGCTGGGTGGGCCAGGTGAAGAATGAATGGATGAAAGAATGTTTAGATCAGTGGCTCGCAAACTTTAGTGTGCATGGGAATCATCTGCTGGGCTCCACAGAGTTTCTGTTCAGTAGATCTGGGGTGGGGCCCCCAAATTCGCATTTTTAACAAGTTCCCAAGAGATGCTGATGCTGCTGTTCTGGGACCGGTACTTTGAGCACCACTAGCTCAGATTATCTGTGTCTCTGTCACCCGGATGGAAGGGCGCGGATTATTGAGTTGTGTGCAGTGTAGACTAACAGGAGATGGAGAGCAATCCGGTGACTGTATCACCGTTCCTGAGACAAGGGCGGGAAGTATGGGGGCAGGGGGAGAGTAAGAACAGGCGGTCAGAAGTCCCCAGAGACCTGCGGAGGGAGGGACCGGTAGAAGAACAAGGAGACTAAGCTCCGGACGGTGAAGCAATGGGACTTTCTGGAGCTGGGGTGGCGGGAGAGCCGGTGACCCCAGGGAGTCTGGGCTTCCAGCATCCGGAGGCTGCAGTCTGGGCCTCCGCGTCTCCGAGCGCCCGAGGCGGCCCCCGCGAAGTTAAGCGGTCCCGGAGGGGTGGGCTGCGCCGCGTCGCACGGAACCCGCCTCCTGGACGCACCCTGAAGAGGCCCGGAGACCTCCCGGGATTGCTGCCGTCTCCAGCTGCAGCCCGGCCCGGTCTGCGAGCGTTGAGGGGCCCAGCCCGGTGCAGCGCCCCCGATCCTGGCGCTCCTCTCAGCTCCAAGGGGCGCGCACGCAGCCCAGGAACCGCGATCGCTCAGCCAGCCGCGGCTCCGAGCTCCGCGATTTCAGCCGCGCGGTCGGGCTCTTGAGTGTATGCGTCGAGGGGGGCCCCTCTGCGGCTGCGCTGGGGGCCGAAGCGGGGCACAGGGGGCAGGAGGCTGCGGGCCGAGGGCGCGTTGCCGAGAGCCAGACCCCGGGTTCCAAACCCCGCCCTGCAACGAATGAGCTCTCAGACCTTGGCCAAGTCGCTTCCTTTCCTTGGCTCAGTTTCTTCATCTGTAAAATGGGGATGGGGACGATGATCTCCGCTTCTGAGGCTCTGAGGATCTAGGACGTGGAAGGCACAGACAAGTTCCTGCACTAACCATTCCGGGATCCCCTGACCTTTGCTCGCAACCCGGAAGAGGGTGACCTTGGAAGAACCGCCTCTCGCCCTCCCTCCTTGGCTGCCTCCCGCATGGGCAGCATCCGCACTGCCCGCGCTCGGCTCCACAGCCGCTCACCGCCCGGCCTCTCCTGGGCCTCAGGGGGCGCCGTTTCCGGGCCATGGGCGTGGTTGCCGGATCGGAGTCCCACCTCGGTTTGCGACCTTGGACCAGGGTACGACCCTGGACCACAGCAACCTGGCCGCAGGATACAGCGTGTGATGTGCTTGGCACAGAGCCCTGCACAAGGGAAGAGCTGGGTGGATAAGGCCAATTGGAGAACGGAGGCCTGCCCCGCCTCCACTCAGCGCAGCGGACGGATCTAGCGTTTTTAAAAAAGAACTAGGGGCCGGGCGCTGTGGCTCATGCCTGTAATCCCGGCACTTTGGGATACCGAGGCGGGATAGTATCACGAGGTCAGGAGATCGAGACCATCCTGGCCAAAGTGGTGAAACTCCGTCTATACTAAAATACAAAAAATTAGCCTGGCGTGGTGGCGCACGCCTATAGTCCCAGCTACTCAGGAGGCTACTCAGGAGGCTGAGGCTTGAACTCGGCAGGCGGAGGTTGCAGTGAGCTGAGATCGCGCCACTGCACTCCAACCTGGCAACAGAGTAAGACTCCGTCTCAATAAAAAATAAATAAATAAATAAAAATAAATAGATAAAAAAAAAGTAGGGAAGCATCAACCTGGAGCAATTGAGCTTAACGACTGCTCTTTTCCAACAAGTAAAGGCTGGCCACAGGTTCCCAGGCCTCCGTTCAGATCAAGCCCTGCCTGGGCCTGGTGGGGAGGTGAGGAAGAACGGCCTCTAATCCTGGGACTTCAACTTTCTTTGCCTGTCTCTGGGTGGGACCCCATGCCCTCTGCCAGGACTCAGCTGCACTTTTAGCCATTCACTCATTCACTCATAAATCATTTATTGAATACTTGCAAGTCATGGACTCTAGGCCTGTCTTCCAGAGGATATCTGTAAAACCGGGGGAAGGGTCCTTCCCTGATAAGACTACCCATAAAGTGCTTAGCCCCTTGCGGGAGCACACAGATCTTTAGCTGCTGCTGACATCATGATCATTTTGGAGGTGTACAGTCTAGAGAGCCTACACTCCAGAGCTTAGCTCTGCCTGCACTCTATGTTGGCCCTGGAGCTCCTAGAGCAGAGATTCTTCACCAGCCTCAGCCCCAGCCCCTCTCCTCAGGCAGCTTCTCCTGCAGAGCTGTGCCAGGGTCTGGCTCTTTCCCTTATATTTCTGGCTTTAAGTAGCATGAGTCTTGTTTGCTCCCTGCCTCCAAACTCAGGCCTTGGTCAGACCTCCCAGGAGCCCTCTGTGGGAGCCAGGTGGGCTTCTCTACCTACTACCTCCTGCTGGTAGCCTCTGGCCTGAAAGGGCTGGGGAGGGGATAGCTCCTCAGGGTGGTCCTTTGGCCCAAAGCACCTCCTGGGAGCTGGTTAGAAATGCAGATTCTTGGCCCTGCCCCATACTTACTGAAGGAGAATGTGCATTCTAACAAGATCCCCAGATGATTCACAAGCAAGTTAAAGTTTGAGAAGCGCTGCTCCAGGGCCTGCTGGCCTGGAAGGCACCAGAGGAAAATGGAAGCTTGGTCTTCAGGAAATGCCCAAGGAGCCACCTCCAGGTTCAGGGCCTTAACTCTTCCTGCTTCTGGAGAACTCTCTTGTCCCTGCCTTTAGGGGCCTCTCCCTCTCCCCAAGAAAAGTGGTCTCACTGAAGTTTACCAGGTTCAAGTATCTGCAGATAGTATCAGGGGACTTGACTGGCTCAGCTGTGGGTCCCTTGTGCCCAGCAGAGAGTAGGTGTTTAACTCTGCTTATGAACTGCAAAACAGTATTTGCAATTGGAACACGATAGCAGTAACGAGGTAAGAACTGATTTGGGCGCCACTTCCTTGAGAGGGAGTTTCCAGCCCTCTCTGCAAGCAGAAGTGGATACTTGCGTCAAGGATGCTGTGGAAGTGCCCCCTACTTTGATGTAGTAAGATTCCTGAACCCTCTTTCCCATGAAAGCACTGACACAGGATGGCAAATATATGGGACACACATGACCATCCCCCTTTCCCACACCCTTGGTAGACATTAATAATTGATTACAGCTGACTTTCTGGCATGACCTTAGAATCCTTGACTACAGGGCACCCCAGGGAGCCACTATCAATTGATCAGACATGGCACTATTTGTGATCTCTGCCTCGGGTCTCCCCCCTGGGAGCTGCCCTCTACAGATCAGGCCAGATGAGACAAGGCCGCCAGGCTAGTTCCCAAGGACATCCTCCTCCCTGCAAACCCCTGAGTGCCTGTGCTACTGCACCTTGTGAAGCCCCCTCTGGAAATGGCCCTCCCCAGCTGTTGAGTAAAGTGCAGCTTCAGATCTGTCTTTGCCCACATGGGTCCTTCTCACTAGGGGTCAAGGTCATGTAAGTGGCTCATCATGGTGGCCTCTGTGCAGCTCACGCCTTATCTCCTCACACCCTGTATAACTTGGAATCAGGCACCCATCTCTTCTGGTTTGTCACCCTGTCAAATGGGAATGTCCCCAACAGTCATGCACTGTGTGCCACTCACACAGTGGACATGAGGACGGCCTAGGAGGTGCCCCCACATCAGTGCTAATACTTCCTGCCTGGCATGATGCCCTTCGCCTGACTCTGGAGGGCTCCCTCTGCATAGCTCTGCTCCAGCTCTGCTCCCTGGGAACCTGAGACTCGTGTTTCCCTGTTCACAGCCAGTGAGGCCTATGTGCTGGAGTCGAGGCAGGAGTGCAGCTGTGATACTGGCTGCTCCCCCTGCATCCAGGCCCCAGTAAACTCCATCTCGGGGCTTTCCATGGTGGGTGGGGTGCACTGCAGCATCCTGCCCCCTAGCACTGCCCCTGCTCCACCCCACTCCCTGCCCATGGTCCACTCAGCCCCAGCACAGGACTTTCTCCAGAACTACACCCACATCAGCAGGGAGGAGTCATTTTCTGCTGCTGGTTTTCAGGTCTGTGAATCAGAACTGGCTCCTCCAAGAGGCATCTACACACACACACACACACACACACACACACACACACACACACACACACACCCCAACCCCTACCACTAACTTCCTTCTGCTGTCTAAATCCAGATTTCAGGTCTGAGGCAAAGTGTCTATGTGTAAGTTTTGGCTAGACATGGTGTCCTCCATGCCAGGTGAGTATGGGCATATGTCCTCTCCCTAGTCCATGCAGCCAGGAGCTCTGTGCTGTTTGCTTCTGTAACTTCAGCACCCAAATGGTGCCTGGCACGACAGGTACTCAGTGCACATGCGCTGAACACCTTAGCTACAGGACTAGTTCCACGTCAGCAAGGTGAAGGGATGGAGCCCCCTGCCCTGTGTGTGCATGACTCCTGCTTCCCATCACTCCACAACTGGACAGCCAGAGACTCAGCCCAGTCATCTCAGCCTCCCCACCCCCCACCTCCTGACACCTTGACTCCCTTCTGGCCTCAACCCCACAATGCTCTCAACAGCAGAGAGGTTATTCCATGCCTGCACCCTCCTCCCTGGGTGATAACAGCAAACACTGAACACAGAATCTGTGCTGGGCCCCGTGTAAAGTGCTTTACAAATCTCACTGAATTCCTTTACTTTTTTATTTTTTTAATTAAAAAAAAGTAGAGCTGGGGTCTCACTATGTTACCCAGGCTGGTCTTAAATGCCTAGGCTCAAGCGATCCTCCCGCCTTGGTCTCCCAGTGCTGGGACTACAGGCTTGAGCCACCGCGCCTGGCCTCTGAATTCTTTTATTAACCTTACGATGTAGGAATTTTTATCTTTTATTCTTCAGTCTACAGATGAGGGAACCACCTCAGAAGGGTTAATTAGCCCACTTGGGGCACTCGGCTAGCGCGTGGCATGCTAGGACTCAAGCTCAGCCCGTCTGCCTTCAGAACCACCCATATCCTCCACCACTGACTCCTTGAGATCAATCTCATGGCCAAGTTCTTGACCAGCACCAACTTGGCCTGATAATTACTAGTCTGTCTGACATCTATCTATCTATTGATTCAGTCACTGAACTCAGCCTATGGTTCTGCTTCTTTGAAACCCAAACTCCTTACCCACTGGTCAGGTCCTGTCCTGAGCATGTGTTAGGACAGGCTGGAGGGAGGCGGCCAACTCAGGCTTGGTTGTTTCTGCAGTGGGCTGGAGGGTGGACTTGGCTCCATCAATACCATTTCCTCTACTGTGAAATCTCTGAGGCTGAGACTGCTGACCACAGGTGAGTCAAGCATGTAAACGCATTGCGAAGCCAAACAGAAGTATCATTTAGAATAACCGTAAGTAGCTTTGGCCTCATTTTGTTCCACGTAATTGAGAACACAAAATGTTAACACCACAGGATCTGTCTTAGACCTGTGGCATTCACGTGGCTGCAGGAGAGTGAGATCTGCCCAAGTGGAGGGGGAGCTGGCCTATCTTCCAGGCCCAGATGACTCCTATAGATTGAAGCTGCCTGCTCACTGAATTGCATCAATATCACCTGATCCATAGCAGTGACTGGGCCCAGGGCCTAGAATGACTCGATTGAGCTGGGATAATAGGTCTGTATTGCCTGGCTAGACACAGCCAAGGCCCTCAGGCAGCAGGGTGAGGGACCCTTGTCTCCTGCTGGCCTTGCCTAAGGTTCTGAGGCAGCTGTGAAGAGCTCTGAAGCCCCTATCCTACCTTGTGTCAATTCAAGCCCCAGGCACAGGCACTCTGGCAAAGATACCTAGAGATTGTATGGTCCCATCATGTCGTCAGGACTATTTCAGGGAAAAAATGTCTTTTAAAAGACCCTGGCACCAAGAACAGCCCAAACTATGGTGATGGGGTAAAAATTGTTGCTTTCAGGGATGCTGATGTTCTATAGTCGATCCAAATGGTAGCTTCACTATATAAATTTGCAAAAATCCACATATGCTTAAGATCTGTGCACTTCCCGTAACTTACACTTTAATCTGAAGTGAGCAGGGTACCTTGAAGTCAGTGTCTCGTGCAGGCCTGGTCAGCTCTCCCTGTCCTGGATGGCTGCTTTTTCCCAAAAGGGTGGGACTTCAGCTGGTCAGTGCCCAGGGCTGGTGAGAACAAAGTCCCTAGTTCTGTGGCCACACGCTAGACTTGGAATGCAGAGAGCCTTCTGCGAAGAGCCCCACCAGCCATGAGAGGGCTTTGCTCAGTGAGTTCCCTCAACCAGACCCATTGTTTATCAGGTAGACTGTTGAAGTTGTCACCCTGTCCTCAAAACCTTCCTCACCTCCCTGGAAGAGCTTTCTCCTTTGAGTTCCTACACTTTATTAATTTAATAATGTAATAGCCATCTATAGACCCACCTCCCAGGCCAACACACAGAACATTCCCAGTCACTTATGTCTCCCCAGCATCCTTCCTTATCTCACCCCTGGGGTCCGCTGCCCCACCTGGAGGTGACCACCATCCAGATTTCTGTGTTTATCATCCCTTTGCTTTTATGTTTTATATATGTGGGGTGTCCACATGTCCCAGTTTACTGGAGATAGTGTCAGCTTACACTTGCAGTCCAAAGGTCAGAATTTGTGTTCCTTTTTGCTTGCAAAAACATCCCTATTTGGACAATAAATTAAATGATCACCTAGATACATGTATATCTAAGCAATGTATTTTTGGTTTTGAGCTTTAGAATAATGGTATTATATGATATGAAGTTCTCTGAGATGTGCTTTATTCATTCAACATTATTTCTGAGATTTATCCTTGCTTTGTGTGGCTACAGTTCATTTTCATTGCTGAGTAATATTCCATTGTGTGAATACCTTGCCATGCCTGCAGTGCCTCATTTCTGTTTGTAGGAACAAAGCTGCAGTGCCCATTCTTGCATATGGGTCCTGGTGGTTTTTTTTTGTTTTTTTTGAGACGGAGTCTCACTCTGTCGCCCAGGCTAGAGTGCAGTGGTGCGATCTAGGCTCACTGCAAGCTCCACCTCCTGGGTTCACGCCATTCTCCTGCCTCAGCCTCCCGAGTAGCTGGGACTACAGGCGCCTGCCACCAGGCCTGGCTAGTTTTTTTGTATTTTTAGTAGAGACGGGGTTTCACCGTGTTAGCCAGGAAGATCTCGATCTCCTGACCTCGTGATCCGCCCGCCTCGGCCTCCCGAAGTGCTGGGATTACAGGCGCGAGCCACCGCGCCAGCCGGTGGGTTGTTCTTACACATGCAAATAGCCCCTGGCCACAGAACCAGGAGGAAATTGCTGGGTCATGGGGCATGGCCAGTGTCAACTCCACAAGCTAAGCCCACAGCATTTGTACATACATCAATTACATCAATTAGGTCTTTCTATCACCAACATCTGTTCTCAGTATACTGTGAGCCCCACGAGGCAAAAGATAACTCTCCCTTTTTCTCCCAGCCCTTAGAACAGTGCCTGGAGCAGCTCAGGAAATGCTAAATGCCTGAATGTTCAGGGGCTATGGATGGCTCAGGGCAGACTCATTCCCATCCTGGGGAAAAAAACCTCAAAGATGTTGCTGCTGGCAGAGCCACAGGAGCAGCCCCATTTTTGCATGTGCTGGTTCCTGCAATGGATCTGCACAAATCCAGGGCACTGTCAACATGCAGTGGTTAGAAATATTCTGCCTGCTTAAGGGCTCTGGGCCCGTGACAGGAGTCACTCCTCCGCCCTGTGCAACGACACCCTAGCCTCCTTTGTCTGAACTGGGACCCCAGCTCACCCTGCAGGCCCCCGAGGGCCAGGCCTGCTGGGATGGACACCCTCCAAGGTGAAAGCCATGACGGAGAGAAAAATCATAGGCCTGGGGCCAGGAGATCTGTTTTCTATTCCTGGCCCTGCCATTAATAAACTGGGTGACCTTGGGCAAGTCACTTTGTCTCCCTTCTCATCCTATAAAATGAGTTTGGACAGTGATAGCCAATTCTTGAACTTGAGAACTCATCAGAATCACCTAGGAAACTTGTTAAAGTGGATCCCCAGGCCCCACCCCACAGGGATTGGGGTAGTAGGTCTGGAGTGGCACTTAGATACATGTATATTTACATGAAAATGAATTTAAAAAGACCACTGAAAACACTCACAAATGGTTAAAAAATTCGATAGTAGAGATTATAATAAAAAGCAGCGCTTCCCATCCCTAGTGTGCTACCTACAGGCAACCACTTTTAATCATGGTTTTGATCTGATGGTTACTATCTTATTGCTAAATAATAAGCTAGTTCTTATCAACTTCAGACATTACCCATTGTCTTCCTGCTATGACAGATGAGGAGGACTCAGCTCACTTACCCCCCCACCACTCCTAATATAGTTCTGGCACTATTTTTGGAAGCTGTATTTTAACGAGCACCCCAGGTGATTCTGATGTAGTTGGCCTGCCAGCCACACTTAGTGCCTAGTGAGAGCTGGTGGCGACACCAACGTGCCCATGGCCCATTTCTGAAGCCCCTGGTTCTGCTTGGCTTCTGGACTTGCTGGTAGGCCCTTTCCCTACCTGTGGAGGCTCAGAAAGGCTGGGCACAGGGGTCACACAGACAAGCACACTGTTCTGGGATTGTTGGGGACGGAACTGCCTTGCCCCATCACCTTGCTTCCCCTTCTCATTTCATGTCACCTTCTGCCCCCGGTTGCATAATTAGGATGAGCAGATTTCTCCTTTAGGGCCTGACACAGCCCTAGCAGACAGCTCAATGTCTGACTTCTAATAATCAAGGAGTGGTGTATTCATACAATGGACCACACAAAATGCACAAGCTAAAATGAACCTAACCACGCAGATGAATCTCACAGGTGTGCTGGGTGGAAGACATCAGGCACATAAGAATACATATGGTTTGAGTCCCCTTATGTAAAATGTAAAGCCACGCAAACCAAGAAAGACAAATCAACATAAAAACATAACAAACAAAATAGGCCAAAATCATCTACTGGGATAGAAGTCAAGAGGGGTTACTTTTGGGGGTGAGAGCGGCTATGGAGGGGTGCATGAGGGGCTGCTGATGCTTTTTGGTGTGTGTGCTGTTTATGTGGGTAATGTTCACTTTGTATTTGAGCGGTACCCTTTTCATTTGTGCACCTTTTCGAATGTGTCTATTTCCTTACAAATGTTACCTCCCTTACAGGAATGAAGAAAAACCAAGCAGCTCTCCTTCCTCCCTCCTAAACTCCCTCTTAAACAAGCCCTTCCCGGGATAGGACCAGGCAGGCTGAGGAGGCCAGAAACATGCCTGTGTGGTAGACTGGGGTTGGGGAGGTGGGTTTGGGGCTGGAGCCCAGAGACCTGATCCTGCCAGTCTTGATATATTTCAGAGTTCCAGCCTGGTGCCCCACAGAGCAAAGCTGCCTGCTGGGTCAAGGAAGTGGCTGGAAATGAGGCCCAGGCATGTTCCCTGGGAAGGATGACAAGATACTCGCCAGCCAGGACCCATGTGCCTTCTTCCCCACCTGCTCACAGCCAAGCTGTCCAGGGAGAAGGTGGTGTATGGGCCCCCAGCCCGCCTCCACAGGCTGCTGGCCAACCTAGTGTAAATATTATTACACTCCTACGCATCTGAAGGACGTTAATTATTAAAACACATGCCACCCAGGGTAGTGCACTGTAATTAGGTTCAAATTAAATTAGCATCCTCTTGTAATTAGGACATCAATAACCACTCTTGAGGCACCAGCTTTCTAGCCCATCCCCATTGCTTCCCAATATGGGCTAATGCAAAAAACGGGGTCCACTCTCTCCCCAGGATGCAAAAATAATCAAACCAATAAATAAAATGGAGGCAGTCACGGGAGCCCTTCTCTCCACTGCCCGCCTTCACTACTAATCCTGTCCACTAGCAAGAGGAGGCAGATGAGGTCACTGTGGAGGAGTCTCAGCCACCAATACTTCCCTGGTGGCTTTCCCAAGCCCTGGGCTCTGCTGCATCCACCCTCAGAGACCAGGAGACTCCTCAAGCTGCCCAGAGATAAGCGATGCCTTCCCACCATCTGCTAGCCCCAGCTCTTCTCCTTTCCTCTGGGAAACTTCCCAGCCACCTGGGCCAGGGCCTCTGTCCCTTAAAGTCCCAGGGCACCACCCACTGCTGTGGCTTGTTATAGATAGCATGGCATCTGCTGCCTCCTCGAGAGCCCAGAGAGATGACCTTGGCACTCACTGGACCCAACACTGTGCTTGACACTATCTGGGTCTTAATCCCTGCCTGGAGGAAGCCTAAATGGATGGATAACAGGTGCTCAAGAGACTTCACTATTCAACAGGAAAGGTGGATGGAGAAGCAGAACCCACGATCCTGAGGCCAAGGTGCAAGTTTTATAACTCAGGGGGAGTGGGAGGAACCTGTGGAGAGCTTTTTCTGGCTACTGGTACAAGGGCTGGTGCTGAGTGGACAGCTACAGATGAAAATAGAACATGCCGATGTGTGTGCACTCTGTGAGTGCCTCCTTCAAATCTGCACCCTTGGCGCGTGGCTTGCCTCACCCTGGTCCCAGCCCTATCCAGGTCACACCTCAGGAACTTGGCAGATGTGATACCGAGAGAAACACCAAGTTGGGGTCAAAACCAGACAAGCTGCGGTAGTGCCTTCCTGCCTGGTGACTGATCTGACCTTTGTCTCAACCAGCCTTGGCAGAGAAAAAAATCAGAAGTGGGAAGGCTCAGGCGTAATTTCAATTGGAAAACTAAGGAGGGTTTATCCTTGGGTGCAGATGTAACCAAGGCAACTGTGAAGACCGTGAGATGATTTCAGACCTTTTCACAAAAGAGCGGGCTGGCATCTTGCCCTCTGCCGATTGTGTTCACTGTGAATACACATCGCATCCTACCAGAAGCACCTTGGAGGTCAAGAAATAAGTGAGATGGGCATTCTCTTCTTGATGGATAAAAATAAAATCAGAGACCATGGTGAGAGTGTGCTTCTCTGCTGGGGGCGGGACAGCTTCTCCAGGAGTGGGGATGATGAAGAGATTCACACCAAGTCATCATCCACACCCCTCCTGACTTCCTGGGCCCCCTAAGGGGCTGCATGTAGTCAAGGGAAGCACAGTTTACTGGACCATAAAGGGTCTGATTCAGACAGTATAAGCGCTTGTTCTGGCTAAGCCGGAGGCGCTGCAAGTAGAAACTGTGAGTCCCCAAGAGGACCAAGGGAAACTAGTGTTTCTAGAGTTGAACTGACTCAACATTTCTCCCCATGGCCCCTCCCTGGTTCTTCCTACCCTCATCTAACTATAGCGCACCTTGAGTATAAGCAGCACACATGAGAACCCCGTAAGAGCCCTGGCCAGAACAAGTGTGTGTTACGGCAGGACCTCCAGCTGAGGAATGAGATCCAGCCAGCCAGGCCCTACCACCTCCACTGACTGTCCCTGTAGCCCCCAAGATCAAAGGGTCAATTTTATATGGCAGCTTGGAGCATCACCCCAGATCAGAATGTTGGTGGGATGTGGGGCTGTCAGACGTGCCACCAAGTTTCACCAAAGTATGTGCCAGGGAGGGGCGGGGGCACACAGGTAATGCCGTCAGTGGAGGAATAATGAGGCGCTGGACACCATGGGCATGGGGAGTGGTGACTCTCACACTTGACTTTCTCTCCCCGGGACTCCTGGTCTCACACCACCATGGCTCCTCCCTCATGGGCTACATGCAGCCTGAGGATTCTGAGCTCCAGGGCCAGTTCTACCTGAGGACTTTTGGGGAGAGCTTATCAAGTCAGACATGAGCAATGGCTAACCTGGAGCAGACAGGCCTCTCACCTGGGACCTGGGTCCCTCTTGGAGAAGCCCACCCTCCTAGCTCTGTTCTCCAGAGAGGAACCAGGGGGCCTGCGTTCTAACCCACTCTATCCCAGACACAGCAGGAATTAGGGAAATCACCTCATTGCTCTCAGCTGATTCCTTTTGAATCCTTTCTTGGGGATCTGGCAGGGTCTGCCTAAGGCCAGACCCAGCAATTCACAGTGGGTAAATTGTCCTGGGTGCTGCTGGCCAAGCTGCTGTAACTCTCTAAGGTCCTTGAGAACAGCCATGTGCAAGAAGTCAAAAAAGACCTGTAGCCTCCTGCATGATGGCCATGGTGCCAAGTGGTGCCCACTGGGTCCAGGAGTTGCTTGCTCAGACTCTGAAGATCTGCCTTGCTTTCCCCAGCTGGCTCTATTTCTAGGGAGAATGTCCAGGCATTTGGATGACTATCTTGGGGTCATTCAAGTGTCCAGGTCTCCTCCTGGCTGAAGCTGCCAAGACTCCATGCTCTGGACCACACTTTGACCAATAAGGGCTGCAGACAGCACGTACTATTTTATTAGGCCTCAAAAGCTTTAAATACAGAATGGGCTGGCCAGAGCGAAGATGTGAACACATTGGCATTTGAGAATGGACGTATCAGAAAAATCACATAATCAACAGTTGGACAGAAAGCTGGGACGAGGGCAGTCTGGGATAGAGGCAGGTGCCAGCTGGCGGCCGGCCTGGGTGTTAGGATTACTCCCTCCACTAGGACATAGTCTTTGATGTTTCTTCCTGATTTGAGGACATTTTAAAAAAAAAAAAAAAAGCCCACAACCTCCAAATAAAACCAACTGGCAGAGACTGTGGATAGCAGTGCCCATCATCCCAGAGGACAAGGGTCTGCCCCAGAAAGCCTTGGCGTCCCCACCCCGCAGCCCCGATGCCACCCCACGAGACATTTCCACACACTGAAGCAAAGCTGGACCCAATCTACAACCCCTCTCTGGGGTTCGGAGTTGAAAACACCCTCCCGGCAGAGGAAGAGGGACTGGCGTGAGCGGGGCTGGGGGCCAAACCCGATCCCCTCCTTAGCGGCTGTAGCCAAATTCGTCTGCATCATCAGCTCGAAAGTCTCCATAGCGCCACAGGTTCAGCTGTAAGAAAAAACAGACAATAGCTCTTCAGGGATACGGGACCCACCGGAACTCAGAGGGCCAAACCCCTCAACTCGGTACCCTCTGGGGGCTCCCAAGGTAAGAACTCACCCTGGCGCTCTTGGCTGACTCTTGGGCATTCAGGTATTCTGTGATCTGGAGGGACGAGAGAGGAAAGGGAGTGGTCAGAGTTGCCCTCAAATGATCAGCCAGCAGGACCCTGCAGAATGCTTAGGTAAGCGCCAGAGCTCTCCCTTGCTCAAGCCTGTCCAATGGAGCCTTAGTTCCCTCAGAGTAAAACGCAAAACACAATCACATTAGTCTCCTGGCTTTTCCCTTAACTCTTTGCACTAGCTCTTCTCTCTGCCTGGAACGCTCCTCCAGTCACGTCCTCCTGGCTACCTCTCCCACCTGCTTCAGGTCTGTGGTAAAGTATCTCCTTCTTAATGAGGTCTCGGGCAACCCCATTTAAAATTACAACCTAGGCCAGGTGTGGTGGCTCAGGCCTATAATTGCAGCACTTTGGGAGGCCAAGGCAGGAGGATCACTTGAGCCCAGGAGTTCAAGACCAGGCTGACCCCATCTCTATAAAAAAAAAAAAAAAAAAATTAGCCAGGCATGGTGGCCCATGAATGTCTGTAGTCTCAGTACTTGGCAGGCTGAGGTGGGAGGATCACTTGGGCCAGGGAGTTGAAGGCTGCAGTGAGTCGTGATTCTGGCACTGCGCCATTGTACTCCAGACCTGGTCTCAAAAGAAACCAAACCAAACAAGAGCAATACAAATACCACCTTCCCCTCCCATTCCTGACTCCCTGGATTCCACTTCTATTTTTCACTGCAGTTATCATCTTCTAATATCCTATTTAATTTACTTATTATGTTCATTGTAATTGTTGTCTCCTCATGCTTGAATGTAAGCTTCTCAGGGCAGGGGTGCTGTTTCTTGCTCACTGATATACCGTAGACCCTCAATAAATGTCTGCTGATAGAATGAATAAATAAATGAGCATGTTAGGTGTTTATCTCAGGGACTGCGGCAGAAGGAATTTTCTAGATAGCAGAGGCATTATGGGCAGTTTCATATGGGGTACAATAAGATCTCCAATTCTATAGGGATGCTGAAGCTGACCTCCTAGGAGCCATCTCCTAAGGAAAGTGGGGGTCTATCCAGAGGGGCTTAGGGGTCGGGCTTCTCTTGAGACACAGTGGCGGTCCATAGGGGTGTCTTGTTCCAGTGAGTCATCAGCCTGCACAGCCACCAACACATTATGTGGGCTTGCGGTGCGGTGGGGAGAGAGGAAAGGCCAGGAGGGCTGGGAGAAGGGAGAGCAGCGGGCGAATGGAAGAGAGATGAAGAGGAGGAAAGTGTTTGGTTTTCATGCCCCGCCTTTCTTGCCCCTGTCTCTGAAGGAACATAGGGAGAAGCTAGCCACATCCTGCTGCCCTCTCATCACTTTCTGCCGGGAGACGGCAGCTCTGTCGGGGGCCCGACCTTCCCCAAGTCTGGCCCTCTTGGATGGTTCGCTGATTCAGCCCAGCTGGGACGCAGGGCTGGTCTGCAATAGGGCCTCAGTGGCTGCTTGGTGAAAGGGTAGGGAGGGACTCAGAAATGTATAGTGTTGGGTGGAAGGGGCTGCCTTGTATCCAGAGCCCAAAGCTAATCACCAAAGGCTGCTCAGTGCAAGCTGTTTCTCAGGTATGAGCGCACTGATTGTCACGATCAGCCCTGAGAAGTGGCAAGGCAGCTAGTGCTCCCCTCACTTCATAAGCAGGGAGATGGGGCTCAGGAGGCTGGCTTCTCCTCTCAGAACAGTGGAGGCAGGACTCCAAGTCCAAGGGGCTTTCCAAATAGCCAGAGGGTTGTGTGGCAGAGTCTTTCTGGGCCCTGTGGTGCTGCCTCCTCGACAGCTCTGGCTCGGGGTGGCACTGGGTGTTAGGAGTTGGTTATTGACTTGGAAGCTGTCTGTTGGAGAGTGAGACTGGGAGAGCGGGAGGGACAGGCCTTGACCCTCTCCACATTGCCCCTGGCAAAGCTTTCTCGCCTGTCACCTGGGGATTCATGGGGAGGGAAGCTTTCCACTCTAGTTTGCAGCTGCATTCTCAGCCAAACCCGCAGCCAATTAATTTGGGATGTAATTAGCTTTAAAACAAAAACAAAAAAAACGCCAACAAACCCAAATCCATTATCTTTCCCCAGCAGGAACAGCAGGATGGTGGATTCCCTGCTCCCTTCCTGGCTTGTGGAACAGTCCCTTTCTCTGTGAGGGTGGTGGTGCAATGCTGGGGCCGCCTCTCCACATCACGTACCACTTTCTGGAACTGTTTCTCCTTGCGCACCTCCACCATGACCAGCCCTTCCTTCACCAAGCCCAGCCCCACATCGCCCTTGGAATCTGCAAACTGCAGGGTGACATGGGGGCAGCCGGCACTCAGGTGTTCCACGTTGAGCAGGCACTGAGTGTTCTGGATATCCCGAACTACGCTGTCCACGGCGTCCGTGCGGGCATCATCCTGGAGCAGAGACACACTCAGGTCAGAGCAAGCCGGAGAACAACCACTTGGGCCCCAGCTCCTGTCCATGGACTCCCAAGAAAGTCTGGCCAGCAGGGGCCTGTAATTTTCTCCCCAGAGAACCCTAGTGAGGTTGGCCAGGCACGGTGGCTCATGCCTGTAATCCCAGCACTTTGGGAGGCTGAGGTGGGTGGACCCCTTGAGGCCAGGAGTTGGCGACCAGCCTGGCCAACACAGTGAAACCCCATCTCTACCAAAAACACAAAAATTAGCTGGGCATGGGGTGCATGCCTGTAATCCCAGCTACCTGGGAAACTGTGGCACGAGAACTGCTTGAAGCTAGGAGGCGGAGGCTGCAGTGTGCCGAGACTGTGCCACTGCACTCCTGCCTGGGTGACAGAGTGAGACTCGGCCTCAAAAAAATACCAAAAAAACAAAAAACACAAACCAGAAAGAACCCTAGTGAGGCAGAAACAGGCTCTGGATAGGAAGCCTTCCCCTTTTCTTTTCCTTGCCCTCAGCCAGAGACTATTTGCAAGTGACCCATTTCTTTCCTACCCTGTGCTCCCACCCACCTGCCCTGTGTCTCCGAGGAAAAGTGACTTCTTCCCACTCAAAGCTCACCTACACTTGGTGCCCTTTCACTTCCTACCTCCAGCAGGACCTTGCTCCAGTGCACTATGCCCATGACATCCTGTGTCTGTCTTTTTTTTTTTTTTTAAGAGACAGGGACTAGGCCAGGTGTGGTGGCTCATGCCTGTAATCCCAGCACTTTGGGAGGCCGAGGTGGGTGGGTGACCTGAGGTCAGGAGTTCAAGACCAGCCTGGCCAACATGTCTCTACTGAAAATACAAAAATTAGCTGGGCGTGGTGGCGGGCACTTATAATCCCAGCTACTCGGAAGGCTGAGGTGGGAGAATCGCTTCAACCTGGGAGGGAGAGGTTGCAGTGAGCCGAGATTGTGCCACTGCACTCTAGCCTGGGCGACAAAGCAAGAATTCATCTCAAAAAAAAAAAAAAAAAAGAGATAGGGACTGGCCAGAGTGCAGTGGTGCCATCATCTCACTGCAACCTTGAACTTGTGGGCTCCAGCGATCCTCTCACTGCAGTCTCCTGAATAGCTGGGAATAGCTGGGACTACAGGCGTGTGCCACCACACCCAGCTATTTTTTTTTTTTTTTTTTTTTTTTTTTAGAGACAGGGTCTTGCTATGTTGCCCAGGGTGGTTTTGAACACCTGGGCTCAAGCAGTCCTCCCTGCTTGGCCTCCTATGCTGGGATTACAGGCATGAGCCACTGCACCTGACTCCACATGTCTGTCTTCACCGACCTGTTTTGTGATACTTGCCTTCAGCATTTTCTGTTGCATCTCTCCTGACCTTCAGCAACTTTATGAAAAGGTAAAGAGTAAATTTGCTTATTCTTCATTTGCACCCTTTATCTGGTGACAGTGCCAACCATGGTGATCACGCAGCTCTCACTCCAGGTACCAGGCACCTTCTCAAAGCTAAAGCCAAGGGCAGCCCCTGGGAAGCCTCAACCTGCCTGAGCTCCCGGGGGATCTGGACATTGTAGACTGGCTTTCTGTTTCTGGGGATAGAGGGTATCCACGACCCTCAGCATGGGTTCTCTCCTTTCTGGCTGCATATGCTGCCTCTGGGCTCCTGTTCTCAGATGGCAGGACCCCAGCACTTCCTAACACTCTCTCTCCTCCCCATCACACCTTCCACATACTCAATCTGGGCAATCTTGTACACCGCATGGTTTTAACTACACAGACCCATAAATTCCAGGTCTCATCTCACTCCCCAACTGAAAACTGTAAGGCTGCCTGGAGGTCCCACTGCCCAAATTCGCTCCTTCTCATTCTTCTTGGCCAACAGCAACACATCCACACATAAGAAAACCAGCACCACCTTTGTCTCTAGCCTGGACTGTTACAATTGTCTCCCACCCATTCATTCTAGTCCCTCTGTTCACTGTGCCATCAGAACTAACTTTCAGAAACACACTGGACCATGTCACACTTCTCCTAGAAATGGTGCCACATTCCTCCTGCCTATACAGCACAAAGAATAAACTCCTTGCCAGGGTAGACAAGCCCACGACACCAAGCCCTTTCCCGTCTCACCTCCTGCCACTGCCTGATCACCTCCTGCCACTGCCCAAAAGCCCCCTGGGATCCAGCTGTGGTGGTCTAGTCTTTGTCCAAATGCACCCTGGCCTACCTGCTTCTATGAACTAGCTGGAATGCTCTAATACTACCTCCTCGGTGGCATCTTCCTCAACTTCCCATCTCTTGAGTACTATTACTAAGAGACCGTCATAGTTTCCATCTTCTCCTGTCAGCCCATGAGGGCTGCAGCAGCAGCTAAGTGTCAGTGGACAGTCCCCTTTGGAAGGAGGAAGACTCCAGACTCACATCTTGGGGCACCTGGATGAAGGCAAAGGCATACTCCGTGGCTTGAGCTGGCAGCACCCGAGTGCTGAAGGCAGGTGGTAGGGTACCCAGGCGGGTGGATGGCAGGACCTCTCTCTGCAGAGGAAGCAGCAGGCCAACATGTCACATACTCGCTGCCCCCTTGCTCTCTCACAGGACAGCTCTCTGTGGCCAGGCCTCTGGGAATGCTAACTCTGGGCCATCCTGTTCATCCCATGACTTGGTTCCACTTTGCAATGTACAAAGGCTCCCCAGTGGGTGAAGCCTGGAGAGAACGTGCCCTGCTGGTCCAGCAGTAGATGGGGAGCTGTGGCTCATATCCTCACTCTGGGCCTGGTGCTGGCACACCTAGTGGTTCCCATGAAAACAATCGCAGTGTAACTGGACTCTAATCGCTTTTCCATTTCCTCCCAATGCCCTTCTGTCTGTGACATGGGTTCCCTGACTACGTTCCCACAGGCCAGGGGGTGCTCCAGATGCTGGCTAGGGGAGCACACCAAGACAAGTATCCCTGTGGTCACCGGGCCTGCCTGTGGTTCCGGCCCAGGCATCTGGGTTCACCCTTGTCTGGCAGGACCTCTTCCTTTGTGTATTCTCAGGAGATGGGTTGGGAGCATGGCCCAACTCTGGGCTCTCTACTAACAGATCCTCAGTCCTAGTACTTGAGGAAGGCATGGGAGGTACGCAGACAAGCAGAGCCATGACTCAGGAGCGTCACCCTCCTGAATGACAGTTTTCTCACCAGCTGGCTGCTGTTCCTCAAGAGAATCTCCCAGGAGTTGTCAACAGACTCCCAGGCCCAGCTGGAGAAATTTTTCTCCCAAGGGTGCCAGTCAGTCACTGTCACCTTGTGACTGTCCCTTCCCAGCAAGCCTGAGTTTGGGGATGTGCCGGGGATTAGCGTATGGAACAAACACCCAGTTTGGCTTGAACACCAGGAACTGTGGGTGTAAAGGCCCTCCATGTGCTACAGAGGCCCTGCCCCCATTCTGCAGAGACCTCAGGCAGAAGAGGAACTGTGGGTGTGGCTGGACACTCATCCGTGGGGTCTGGATGCGGGACCTATCAATGCTTGCAGCCACTGGTCATAGACCCCAGTTTTGCCAGGTCACTGAGGGGGCCTGGCCTGTTACACGCACAGCAGAGATGCCCCAATGCTCATTGTTCTATTGGTAAGCTCAGAGGGACCTTGGAGAGATCAGATGGATTTGACTCGGGGGCTGCTGTGTTTGATAGCCCCTCCAACGCTCTGGTCCCCAACACTCACGTTGCCGTAGTCAATGTAGAAGACATGTATTTTGGCAGGAGACTCGACTTTCTCTACTCGGGCACGGTACCTGCAATGGCATCATGGGCAGAGCTCAAGAGACAGCCCTGAGGAGTCTGGGCTCCCAGAGCCTCAGCAATGGCGGGGCAGGGGCACAGCATTTCCCTGCCTGGGTTCAACGAGTGTCACAGGGGACAGTAACTGCACTCCATCTAGGCCCAGCCTCGGCCACTGTGGTCACCACCTAATGGAATCAGAGCATAGCTGGGAGCAGAAGAGGGAGAAAGGAGCATGTGGAGCAGATTAATGTGTCCTTGGGGCATAAAGCAACAAGACTAACGACTAGATTGATGTCTGCTGTTTAAACCCAGTGCACTAAACAGCAGCTGTAATTAGCCAGCAGATCTGTCTGGGAGGCCACAGCAGGGAACATATCCAAGTTACTTCATCACCCTGGGAAGGCCATGGGCCCTCCCTTGGTAGATTACACATCAGCGACCTTCTTCCGGCCTGTGAGCACTGCTGCTCATGTCCTAGACAGCCAGGGAAGAGGGTCGGGCAGCTGGTTTAGGCTTACTGTAGCCCAGCCTCTACCTCAGCCCCCTGTAACATCATTCTTCCTGGGTGGGGTGAGGGGTATGCTGGACAGCCTGGCCGGCCGGCCAGCCAGCCAGCCAGCAAGGGCTCCCACCCTGGAATCCCCCAGGAGACAAGGAAGGAGCCACTTCTGTCTGGCTGGACTGCAGGGGTGCACAGGCCAGAGCGAGGCCCCAGATGGGCTGTGGGCAATGAAGAGGGACACCCAGGAGAGCTGCTGGGGGCCATCATTAACCAGCTGGGGAAACCAGACTGCTAAGGCAACACCCGAGGGCTGAGGACAGCCCTGCTATCGTTCCTGCTCAAGACTCTGCCTTGCTTTTCCAAGTGGCTTACCATTCTCCATCTACAAATTTGGCAATGCAGAACTCTCCCCTGCGGGGGGCATAGGAGCCCTCTACAGGGGGGTGACTGGCAATGTCATTGCGCATGTTCTCCATCAGCTTCTCCAACTGGGTGCCTGCCAGGGAGGAAGAGCACAGTGAGACCTGGGTGCTGGGTTCCTCGACGGCTCAGCAGGGTTTTTCTGGGAGTGGTTGGGGAGGGAGCTCAATGTAAAATTCTGGGGGGCACTGCAGCACTGGCTCTGTCCCCAACCCATGTGGGGAAGCCCTCTTGGTCCCCACTCCAGAGGTTTCATGCCATCTGCCTTCAGAAGTGGGACTGGTGACTTGCTGACATGTTGGGCCTTAAAGGCACACACAGCCTTGCCATCTGAGCTCTCCAGTCTGCTGGCCCAGGGTGTGGGAGCCCTTGGGATGTGCCTGAGCTTTGATTAGGGAGGTGGAGAAAGAAAGTAGACAGGGAGCAAGGACAACGCCAAACAGCCTCCTCCAGGGTGAGAGCTGGCCAGCCCGTACCCCATTCCTGCAAGGCCAGCTCCTGGCCTGGGCCACAGAGGTGGTAACTGACAGAAGCCACTGTCCACTGCCTTTCAGGGAGCAAAAGTAGGGATGAAGGATGGGCCCCACACCACCGTGGAAAAGGCCCCAGAATTGAAGCCATGGAAGATGGGGGAGGAATTCTTGGATCAGGGCCTAGAGCCTCAGTATTATTCAAACTTGGCCCCTCTGACCCTTGTCACCCTGCAAGATACATGCTGAACAGGACTTCCAGTGCTGCTGGGCTGGGGCTCTACTGTCCCACCCTGCTACTCAGGGCCCCTGCTCCACAGGAGGAGGGATTCCCTGCCTTGTCTTTCCCTAAGCACTCTGACCTTGGGTCAGTGGTCCTGCTGCTTATTTGCTGCTTTTGCCTGTTTTAGCAACACCCAGGGCCTACTCAGTTTCTCTCCCTGGCTCCTTGTAGAATTCTCCCACCCTGACTCTGGGAGGCATCAGTCCCCTCTGGCCCTGATTCTAGCTCAGTCTCAGACCTTTTTTGCCCCTTCCGTCTCAGAAGCAAGGAGGGTGACTGTGGATGTGTGGTCTAAGTGTGGGGCTCCTCTCTTTATCTTCAGGGCCCAAGGCAGTGCTGTAAGGAGGGCGCAACATATGTCTGTTGTTACACTTGCCACAGTCAGCCTTATAAGTTCCCTGCTACTACACTGTGAGCTCCTTCAGGGCATAGAGCATAGCTCACTTCTTTCTGTTTACTTGCACAAAGCCTGGTAGAATCCCCAATGCATGCAGGGTGCTTAATAATTCAGCTGCATTGAAAATAAACTCTGCATAAGCATGCAGGGATGTATGTCCACTCTTAGGCTGCTGCAGAGGCCACTGGTCCTGCATCCACACGACAGAGGCCTGAAGGTAGCAGCCGCCCCTCTCCCTACCCAGTGGTCAGCCCTCTATAATTCTCTTTAGACAGTGCTCCTTGCCATAGACAGTGAAATTCCAGGGATTAAGAAGCCTTGACAGACAGCTTCCTCCCTAACTTGGTCTACTTTCATTTTTTTGCTCCAAGGCAACAGAAGCAGGACTTTGCCTCCTGCCAACAGCCAAAGCCCTCTGGGAGGTCCTTACAGAGCCTCACTGGTCACTTGCAGCTAATGGCAATGTTTTCGTCAGATCCCTCTTGAAGACAGACTCTAATTGAAAGAAGGGAGACAGGGTGAGAGGATGCCACCCAAGAGGGGATGAAAGGTTTCAGCAGAGAGGGGGCTGTGGATCCTGAGGTTCATCTCCATGGATACCATGGAGCCACCAGAGGGCAGGGGCCTTCCTCTCTGGAGCCCACCACAAATCCCCAGGTGGCCTGCCAGGAAGGGCCTCACTCCCTTCTCTTCCAGCATTCTAAGGACACATGGTTTTCTCTTTTCTCTTGTTTTCTGCCTCAGATTTCTGCTCTCTAAGACTTCAGGGGCTTGTTCTGAGTCAAGGCGGGTCCTCCCCAGCAGGACCCAGAGGCTGAGTAGAGCCTGCCTGGGAGTGATCGCATCCTTTTGCTCAAGTTCTCTGGGGGGCTGGCGGGGATTTTGGGGTGGTGGATTCTAGCTGGTTCCTCTGCCCAGGAACGGCTCTTGTTCCCACTGAGACCACCACTACAAGACTCCTTCCCTGTCACATGACCCAGCCCTAGAGGCTGGCCACCGCCCCGGTTCATTCAGGCAACTGCTGGAGCAGCTTTCAGCAGGACTGTGGCTGACCTCAAGAGAACCTAATCCCGCAGGCTCGTGGGCTCCATCTCTACCTCTCCCCCTCGTGTTTTTCCTTTTTCAAGCACAACCAGCCCAGGGCCAGGAATGGTCAAGTTTTTCCTGGTGAAATGACACTGCCACAAAGGCAGCTGCCTGGGAAACAGCATTAGAGGGAAGTGGCTGAGACGGGCCTGGAGCGGACCTGGGGTGGGCTGAGCAGGCTGGGCAGAGCTGTGTCCTGCCATCTGGGGGACTACCCAAGTGCTGCTGACACTTCCAGCCCCCTCTGTCCACCTCTGCCTACCATGATTTGTTTCCTGGGATCCAGAGGCAGCTCTAAGAGCTTTTCCTTCCGCTCCAAACTCAACTGTTTCCCTGCACAGGGTGGCCATGAGAAAAGGGAGGTCAGGGTGGAAAGCGTAAGCAGTTGGAGGTGTAGTCGGGCTAGCGGCTGCCAGAGCTCTCTCCTGCCCTTTGGCCTCCAGAAACCCCAGGTCTCTGCCCAGAGGACCCTGGCCACAGTGCACACCACTCAGGACGGAAGGAGGAGAAGGTCCTTCAGAGACTGCCCGGGGATGTCTTCCCCTAGACCGCTGCCTGTTTCCATGGAAACTGGGTATCACTCAGGGCTATGTTAACCTCTAGAGAAGGAGAAACCCCAGCAGAGACAAACCCAGCACCACTCCTTGCTTCCCCAGAGGGAAAGGGGCTGAGCAATGCCTGGCTGGTGCCTGACAGATTCTAGGGGCTACAAATCATCCTGCCCAGCATAGCCAGGGGTATGTGGGAACAAACAATCACCTAAGAGACTCAGAGCTCCACCCAGATAAACCTGGTTATCTCACCTGCGTCCAGAGGACCTGTCCGGCAGCACCTCCATGCCTGAGCCCAAGCCAGGGCTCATGTGAAGGCTCCTGAAGTAACTCCAAGCCCAGAGGAGCAGTGGGACAAGGCAGGGAGACAGGGGCGGCAACGTGAGCTCTTCAGGGGAGGCTCCTGGACTGCCTAGGCATTGTTCCTCCCACCCACTGGGCAGAGGCCCCCTACCCCCAGGCAGCGCCAGCTGGACCAAGCCAGGAACCACGAGCCAGTGGCCTGAGCACTCACCGGTCTCCACATCCTGCACGTAGAAGTGCAGGTCATCAGTGATCTCGGTCACAAACACGG
The DNA here is from genome assembly GCF_029281585.2 of Gorilla gorilla gorilla. Taxonomy (NCBI): domain Eukaryota; kingdom Metazoa; phylum Chordata; class Mammalia; order Primates; family Hominidae; genus Gorilla; species Gorilla gorilla. The sequence continues at coordinate 137,156,317 of NC_073230.2, read as the reverse complement.
GCTTGTAGCTAGCGGATCGCTCCTTCTCCTCCAGCACTGGCATCACCTCCTCCACGGGCTGCTCCTCATAGTGGGCCCAGACCTGCATGTTCAGTCGGCAGAGGTGAGAAGAGGGCGAGGAAGTGAAGTCATAAAAGACACTGGGAGGCCAGGCGTGGTGGCTCATGCCTGTAATCCCAGCACTTTGGGAGGCCGAGGCGGGTGGATCACGAGGTTAGGAATTCAAGACCAGACTGGCCAATATGGTGAAACCCTATCTCTACTAAAAATACAAAAAATTAGCTGGGCGTGGTGGTGGGCGCCTGTAATCCCAGCTACTTGGGAGGCTGAGGCAGGAGAATCGCTTGAACCTGGGAGGCACAGGTTGCAGTGAGCCAAGATCATGCCACTGCACTCCAGCCTGGGCGACAGTGCAAGACTCCGTCTCAAAAAAGAAGAAGAAGAAAAAAGACACTGGGAAAGGGGTTTTGGGCAAATGGGATCGGCCCTGGGCAAGTGACTGTGGGGCACTCGATTCACACCAGGCTGAGCCCCTGAAGCCCTCTATCTCGGAGGGGAAAGGTGGGTTCTCTAAAGTTCTGATCTAGCAGTTCTCAAATTCTGGCAGGCATCAGAACCAACAAGGGAATTTATTAAAAATGCAGGCCCCAGATCCTACCCCAGGCCTACCAAATTACAATCTGTTCTGAGCATCCCAGAGAGTAAAAAAGAGCAAAACCAGATCCCAGGCTATCTCATGCACATCCGAGTGTTAGAGCCCTGCTTTCATGAACTCTTTGGCTCTGGGCTGCTCACACCCGCACCTCTCTTGCTCCAGCTCCCCATCTCCCTTCCCTGTGGCACTCTGCAGGGCACTCTGAATTCTGCAGGACCTCCTGCTGTCACAGGGCTCCTGGTGCTCCTGAAGCAGTCCAAGCCACAGCCCTAGGCTGGGGAAGAGCTCACCAAGAATGCTTCTGCTCAGCAACTTTCCCTTTCTCCATCCTCCTCACCTCCAGCGGGTTGCTCTGACCTCAGCCCAGAAGCTGGGCCATGCGCTCTCCACCCTTCCCTCTCTCCCTTCCTTCCCCAAGCCCTGTGCTGTCAGGGCTGCAGTGGCTCAGAAGCTGATTTGACGCGACAGCGTGTCAAGTCCAATCCTGCAGCCAGGAGATTATCCAAATGGTGAGGTCTGTCAGAGCAGGGGAGGGAGGTGGCTTTCCAGCTGAGCAGCAGGAAAGGTGGGTGGGAGAGTGCAGAGAATGGATCACGCGTGGGGTCCCACAGACACACACAGGAATAAGGATGATTAAAAGTATTTGCCCAAAATTTCTGTGCTTATTAGGTGCCAGGTACCATTCTAAACATTCTCCAAATATTAATTCATTTAGTCCTTACAACAACCCTTTGAGCAGGTCTTGGTATTATCCCTGTTTTACAAATGGGAAAACTGAGGTACACAGGCTTGCAGCTAGAAGTAGTGAAATCAGAATTCAAACATAGGCAGCCTGGCACTACAGCTCTTCCAGGGGCATTTTGGCATTGACTAGGTATCCCTGAGAAAATACCACCAACCAGGAGGAAAAAGCTGTTTGTTGATGGGGGGTGGGGAGGGAGATGAGGACTTATGTCCCTGTTGTTTTTGAACTTGCCATTTGACATTGGTCAAACTTTTCTGGATCCCCTTTTCTTCTCTCTCAGCTGAAATGCAGATTCCTCAGGAGCTTCAGGACACAGCAGAAGGGAAGGAATACTGGAATTCTGGAACCACCTTGGGTCAACCCAGACCCCACACTTCTGCCTTTAACGCGGCCTGAGCGTGTGTTCTTCCACTAGAAGGAGCGGCTATGGGGGAATGACTGAGACACCTCCCAGGCCCAAGCTTTCCACCATCCTACATCAAGCAGTGCCTTCTATGGCTGGGCTTGTGAGCCCCTGGTATGGGGTCTGGCCTCCTACCCAAATAGCTCCTGACCCCTTCTCACCTTCCAGGCTCCTGATACCCTAACACCTGTCCCCATCACCAGAGACCTCTGTACACACTGCTGCTTCTAGTCCCCTAAGCCCTGGCTGGCCAGAGGGGAGGAGGCAGGCAGCAGGACTTTAACCCACAGCTTTGCCTCTAGTCAGGACAGAGGCCCTAATCCCTCAAGGGCCTTCCTGCCCATGTGGGGAAGTGGGTCTCTAGCTTGTGGGCTTCCCTGTGAAAGGGCCAGGGGATAGCCATAAATGCTTCCAATGCCAAGCCTATGTCCTGATGGGCCTGAGGCTTTCCCCCTGGGCCTCCAGAGCTGGAAGTTCCCTGGTATCTACTTAGCCAGTCACTCCTATTGACACCTGGGCTCCCAGCCCTTCTGGGACGCTTGCAGCTCTGAGGATCAGTGGGACTCACTCGGCCTCAGAGACGAGACTGTCAGCACTACCTTAAGTGAACTGGGATGGAGCCCTCCTAACCCAGGAGTCTGCTCCCTCATTCCTACCAGCAGGCACCCCTGCAGTCCCGAATCCCTCAGCACGTCCTCTGCTCTGTATCCCATGCAGGGGCTCTTCCCTCTTCCTGCCAGCTCCCTCCTTTCCCGGCACTGAGCTTGTTAACAGAGACCGGCATTCTGTGCTGGTTCCTGAGTGGGCCATGGCCCCTGAGCCTGCAAGCTGTTGAGGGTTCCCATCCTAGCCCCACCCTGCTCCTTTGGCTTGGGGGAAGGCGGCCCCTCAGCAGTGTTGATGAATTCGGAACACACTGACAGGATGAAAGCAGAAACTGCTAAAGACTCCTCAAGTAAAAGTGCCTTGGGTGACAGCATCAGGTCTCCTCCTTGGGGAGAGTGGGGTGGAGCTTCTTTCCCAGCAGGCTCAGGTGGGCAGCAGGCGTGAGGTCACGGAAGATGCAAACCAAAGCCTTGGGGATGGCCCTCAGCCCCCAGCACTAGGGCCAGTCCTGTAACAAGGTGCCACAGCTCACTTCGTGGTGGGTGGGGTGGTGCACACTGCCACCTGAATTGAGAAGACAGCAGAAGCAAGGTGTCTCCATACACAAAGTGGCTGGCACTCGAGGTTGCCAAGAAGCATACAGAGGGTAGGAGAGAGACAGCTGTCTCCTCAGATAAAGGAACTGTGTTTCTAGGAGAGGCTGACCTTTGGCCCTTCAGGCAGTGCAGGCATGACGGTTCCCTCTTTCCCTGTGGGGATGGAGGTGACCAGCTGTTCCTTGGGACTTGCAGCCACATGGGCAAGCTGGTCCATGCAGGCTGGCCAGGTGGCACCTTGGTGGGAAGGAGTCAGTCAGCTGGGACAGGCGTGGTTGCCCTTGTCCCCATCCTTAGAACAAGGGTGCATTTGGCTCAGGCTGCCCTTCTGCAGAGCCGGGGTGCACGGAGGAGACACACTCACTGGCAAGACACCTGCCAGACCCAGCCACTTTCCACAGCCATCCTCAGCCCCTCACAGCTCAGATTTCCCATAAGAAGCTGGTTTCTGGGAATCCCCATTGTAGACGCTCCTCTTCCTGGACCTCTGGGGAGATGACAAGGAAAACTCCAGAAGGAACAGTAGTTGTACACCCAGACACAGAAAATTAGTGCTGTATGGCTCTACCCCAGCCTCTTGAAAGATGGAGGAGCTGGGGAAGAGCCTCTATGGCCAAAGAGCTGGGCAGAGAACAGGGGTCCTGAGCTTGACCTAAGCAGCAGGGCCCAGGAATGCTGGGAGAGCCAACCACAGGACAGTCTGCCCTTCTCATGGACCACCTCTAAGCATGTGGAGAGGCTGTTACTAAGCCTCCTATTGTGGAGAGGCTGTCCCAGCTGACTGATGCCAGGGTTTGCGGTCAGGTGGGGGAAGTGTCTCTCCAGGCCAAGGCCAGGGTGGAGCTCTGCCCCTGGTGGGGCACTGCTGGTACCCCCGGCGGCCCCAGCTACAGAGCAAGACTGGGAAGGGTGGATGGAGGCCCCTCCTGCCTGTTCATCTGCTCCAGGCTGCTCTGCCATGCAAGTTCCTGTCTTGCTCGGGTCCCCTCTACACTTTGGGGCTCCTTGTGTTCTGTTGCTGTGGCCACCCTGAGGGAAAGAGCCCATCAAGCCAGGCACAGACCAGGCAGATCAGGAATGGAGGCTGTCTCTCCTGTCCTCTCCCTGCCCTGGCTCTCTCTCTTCCCTGCATTTCCTCCTCAGGGAGTCCCAGGTCCTTCTCTTGGCAGGTGATGAGGACTGTGGACAGAGAATCCACTGGCTGGAGTCTTTCCTTTCTAAATCCTGTTTAACATTGCTGCTTGCAAGGCTCCAGGGGTGGGGCTGGCGAGGGGCCAAGGTGGCGGAGGCCTTTAGGCCTGCAGCAGGGAAGCCAAGCTCAATAAAAGCCAATCGATGGCCAATCCAGCCCTGTGCAGGGCCCTGCTGAGCATGTGTGTGAGGTGGGGTTAAGGAGGGGGGACAGGCATCTGCCATCTGTGGTTCCCTCCTTGGTCCTCAGGTCTGCCCAGGGCTGCTGAGGAGGAAGTGGGGGTTACCTCCTGCCAAGGAAGTGGAGAGCCCTATCGGCCTTTTCACTGAGGAGGCATCCACAGGGCATAGGGAGGAATTACACTCAGCAGGGAGGCAGTTAAGCCCTTGTAGCTGGGAAACCAGCATTCTCAGGTTCCCCCAGACAGACACACTCACGAATGCATGCACACAAAATCACACTCCCTAAAGCCTTCTGCACTTCCTGGTCTCACAGAATCCCTCAGCATTACCTTTCCTTGGTTAGCTACAGGCACAAACATTCCTGCATCCTGATGCTAACAGGATCTTGTAACCACTGTCTCTTGACAGGTAAGGCAGCCCTTGTGGGATCAAGTGGGACAAGGCTGGGTACACCCCAGATACTCAGGTTACTGTCCCCCAGCCGGCCACCAGATGCTCTTATCAGGGTCCAGCCAACTGTTAGAGCTGCTACAAAGCTCTGCTAGTGCTGCTCCTGGGAAACAGCCCCTCCAGGAGGAAGAAAGCCAGCCTCGGTTCCTCAGGATCCTCGACGAGCAGACTGGGATTTGCAGGAGAGGGACCCAGGAGGCGGCAGGCCCTAGCACTGAGAGTTGTGCACTGCATTTTAATTGGACTGGAATAAAAACACGCAGGCCGTGTAAGTAATTAATCACTGGTAATTACTCCTCAGCGTCATCAAGTGGCACCAGCAAAATGGTGACTTGGGCTCTTTCAGACAAACCCACTGTGCAGTAAATAACGATGCTGAGTTCAGCACAGCCCCTGGCAGGGAACCCACCCTTCCATCTCTGGCCAGAGTCTCCTCCCTGTGCTCCCCTGGGTTCCTCTAGAGTCTCTACTCTTAGAGCGTAGAGGATCGCCCAGCTCTGAAAAGGTGGCTTCCGGGTTCACTGCTGAAAAGCCAGGAAGCAGGGCAAGGACAAAGATGCTTTTGGCCTCTGGGCGTTAGACTCTGGGGCTTGCCGCTCTACCCCCAGCTGTTAACTCTTCTGTGAAAGTGCCAACCTTTAAACAGGAGGCCCCAGCGCTGCCCCTCCCCACCCTCCCTGCAGCAGGCAGAGGACATGGGGGTGGCAGTCTTAAGTTCAGCTGTCACAAGCAGGAAATCCAGGAAGAAGCCGTGTGACTCCTTTCCTGTAGGAGCTGAGGCTGCCTGCTTCCCCCTCATTCTGGGAGGAGGAGGCTTGATGTGAGCAGGAGGTGGGAATCTCCTCTGAGGTCTGATGGTGGCTGCCTCCTCCAGGGCACTGACCGTCCCTTTCATCTGTGCTAGCTTTGTGGTCCACCTTTCCCTGGAGTCTTTCCACCTCCACTCTCCTCTACCACCAAGGGGCTGGTTGCCTGCCCCAATCCCCAGGGGAAGGGAAGAATAGATAGAGAGAGACCCAGGAGGACAGTCCCAAGGGGACAAGAGATGCCCTGAATGAGGAGGCAGCTGCTTGGGGCTGGTGAAGAATGTGGTGCTTCTGGGGCCTCAAAGCCCCCGACTCTTTTTGGCAGGTGTCTGGGCCTTAGCTCTGGGAAGTGAGTTTTGAGCCAGATGGCTGCCCAATGGGGAAGGAAGCATTTATTCCTGGAACAAATTTATGGCTCAGCACGGCTGTCCCACGAATCCTCCTCAAGCTCAGAGGAGCCCTGACAAATTGGTGGCCAGCTGATTTATCCCCATTATCAGGGCCGGGCTATAAGTCAAAAGCAACAGGCTGGGTGAGCCCGGCTCCCATCTCCGAATCACTGCATTCCTCAATTGTCAATTGGTTTCCAAAAGCCACTTTCCACCCCATCCCCCTTGTCTCTTCAATGCGGTGCCCATAGAGACTGATGGGCTATAAATCTCTTGTCCTAACAGCTAGAGGCCTCTCCCAGGGTTGTTTCCCCACGGGGCAATGTGAAGGAAATTCAGATGTGGGCTTGGGCCGCCCAGTCCTTCTGAGGGCACTGACAGAGAAGGGTCAGGGCTGGGGAGGGAGGGGCACCCCGGGCATTTTGTCCCATGGCTCCACAGTCACCTAGACAGATTTCTGCTTCAGGACCACCTGAGCAGGCCTGGGATCACTGATGACATTCTGGGCTGGCAGCCCAGGCCCACCTCAGGTCTGCAACAGGCTGTGGCCGAGGACACCTCAGCTGGCAGCCTCTCCTCGCCTGTGTGTGGCCTTGGCGTGGGGTCTGAGACCAACACCTTCCTGGGCTACTCAGTGTGGGGATGAGAGAACTTCCTCCTGTTCTCTGGAGGCAGCAGCATTAGTGTGTGAGGAGGACGGGAGGGCAGGGAGAGCACAGCTGGGCTGCCACGTGTACCTTCTCTTTCTTCTGCTTTGCGGCCTCCTCGGCAGACAGCAGGGACTTGTAGTAGGAGCTGCGTTCGGCGGTGAAGTGGACCTTGGAGAGCGCGTGCTCCACCAGCAGGACGGACAGGTTGGCACCGTCGATGTGCAGCCAGCCAATAAAGTTGCCGGCCTTGTCCATGCTCTCCACCTCCACCTCCACCTGGGACAGAGAGACAGGCGTAAGCCTGTGGGGGCCAGGCCTGAGTGTGCAGGGGCTGTGCCTGTGGGGAGGACAGCAGCGCCGAAGCCTTGGGCTCACAGGCCTTGGCAGCCGCTGCCAACCTCTGGGAACCCCTAGAACCCTTCAATTTCAGCCTCTCACGGGAACAGACACACCCCAAAACTTGACTCTCTTCTCAGAGCCCCTTCCCCTCCTTGCGGCAGAAAGCTACCGGGGCAAACGGGATTCTCCTTAACCTGAGAGAGAGAGAGAGAGCGCAGCTGAAGGTCAGGAGCAAGTGAAGAAGCAGGCAGAGGTCTTGGTGCCTCCCACTCTTCAGCACCCTCCCCAGCTCTGTGCTAGAAGACAGGCAGGTCCTTAGGGAGCAAGGCAACCCCTGGGGAGAGGGAGGCTGCTTTTCCTGGTAGAGCTGAATGAATTCGTGTCTAATGAAGGTAATTAAAGTGGTTGCATGAAAAGCAGGAGAGGAAAGGGGGAGAGGACAGGAGAGGCAGAAAGACGTGGGCAGGAAATGCATCAGCGCAAGGGCAGTGAGTGACAATCCCGCAGAAGGAGTGGCCAGAAGGGTGTGGGCTGTGGCTGAACCCCACAGCCCTCAAGGAATCTCCACGGGCCTCAAGGCCTCCTCCACTGACTGTCTCATCCCGAGGACCCAGGATCCCAGACCTAGCACTGACTGGTTTTCTAAAACGGCAGCCTCAGGATCGTGGCCCTCGTGGTAGCTGATCTGCTCCCACATCATGAAGGCCACGGCCCAGGATAAATTCCTTCTTTGATTTTCTCCTGACCTCTTTCTTTCCCTGCTAAAGGGGCCTATAAATGTCTTTGCTGCCAAATGTAAAAACTTGTATTAATTTAAATGCCTTCAAGCTCGATTAAGCAATAAAATGAATGTCTAAATACCTGGGAATTCTCGAGGTCGGAGCTGGAGCTAGTGACAGAAGGTTAGAAGGGATGAGGGATACTGGGTGACATGCCTCCCCAGAAGGACAAGGAGGTGGTCTGGGTGTGCAGAGAGAAGGTAGCGGGGAGGAAAACAGGCAGGGCCTGAGAGGCAGGACCCTCACTTCCTCCCATCCTTGAATACCCTCTGCGTCCTTGAGGCCCACATTTGATCCTTCAAGAGGAAATGCAGGTTCAATGACAACTGAAGTTGGAGTGTGGTATAGAAGGGGATGTGTGGAGTCTATTAGAGTTATTAACGAAAAAGAGGTAATGGAGAACATATAGGTCCAGTCCATGTTGATTCTCTAGGTGGCACTGGAGAAGTGTAGCTATTAAGGGACAGAGCTGAGAGCAGAATCCAGGTTTCCCCAATGCCTTCTCTACACTGCCTCCTGGCAGAAAAGACCCTCCCCCTCCCTAATACCCCCTTTCCACAGCCTTCTGTTTCAGGAGCAGCCCTTCCTTCCACTGCCATACCTCTGCCCCCTCCACCATCCAGGACCGTGGGACCCTGCAGCTCACTAGTAGAGCCTGGGCGAAAGTGCTGGCCCCAATTCTGGGCTGGGCTGACCCAGTGCCTGAATTCACGACAGAGTCCAGTGTCTGTGGGTGTTAAAACCAGTTTCTCCTATCTCTAATTTTGGCAACTAACCTACTGAAGGACCTACTCTTGTAGGAGAGAAGGGCAGGTGGGCAAAATCTGAGGTTGCTCAGGTTTCAACACCTTGGATCCACCTTGCAAATGCCCAGGGCGCTGGAACAAAGGAGAAGCTTGGCCACTGGAAGACTGAGCGCCTCCTCCAGTGGGAGGCCAGGAATGGGGAACAGACTGTCATGCCTGCAGGGGCTGGGGGAGGTGGCGGGGGTAGTGTGGTAGGGGTGGACAAGACCTGTGAGGGGCAAAATGATACATGAGAAGACTGTCTCTTGCTCATCTTAACTTGCCAAGCTTTATCAAACATGCTAAGGTCAAGAAGCAGCAGGTCCTAGAGGAATTCTGGGGAAGCTGAAGGAAGAACAGAGAGGTTGCTTGCCTTGTGTTTAGGGGCTCCTGGACACATGTCTGGGCAAAAGCAAACGAGGCTGGTACAGTTCCCAGCCAACACTGAGCCCAGGCCCACATCAGTTTCCGCATTCCCTGACCTCTCGTCTTCCACAATTTTAGTAGCCAAGTGTCCTTTCCCTAAAACCAAGGATGTCTGCCCTGCTTGGACACAAGGCCTCTCTCCAGGCCTGGCAGGCCACTAGACAGCTTGTGGTGGGCCAGTGTGGCTCTTAGCACTGGGTTGCTGGGGTTGGTGCAAGAACGTCAGAGATACGCTGCAGAGGCAACCAACCAGGCACGCACAGTTGCTGTCTATCCTGTGAGGTGCCAATGCTCAGACCCCAACCCACATGGCAAACCCCACATTCACACCTTGCTCTCTGAGGCTGCAATCCACATGCTCGCCTTTCTCCAGGGCTTACATGAGAAGGAACCCAGCAATGAGCAGCCATACCTGGGGCCAGCACTGCAGGGTGCAGCTGGGCTCTCCTGCGCAGGTGAGCACCAACTTCACACTTAACCAGCCTGTTGCCTGCAATCGATATGCTAACTTGGGCTTGACAAGTCCCTGGGCCCAGCCAGCCGCAGATGAAAGAAATCTCTGGCCTTGGGCACAGTGCTGTCACCGTATCCATCCTGGGTTGTAGAGGGCGATAAAGCTGTCGCCCATGGGGCTCTGTTTCCTTTTATTACAGCTGCCACAGCCACAGTAATTTCTCAATCAAACAAAGGCACTCGGGGAAGGTGGGCTGGCTCCTCTCTAGCCAAACCCCACGCGGTGTCTATCCTTCTCCACAAACCTCAGCCTGGACGAGGCTGTGGAATTCGGTGTGATGCTTCTCTAACTCTGGGAGAATTACGGAGATTGAAAGCAGAGGTTTAAGCAGGTTGTATGTGTGTGATCATCCTTTGATGTTTCTCTTTTACACTGACTGCCAGGAAGTTATGACTTAACTGTAACATTATGTGGGTCTATGTTTGTACAAGTATTATTTCTTTGTTCAACCCAAGGATTCAAATTTCTCTGACATTTTGTCTTAATTAAAAGATAGACACAGAGATATATACATACAGTTCAATTTTGTTATTTATGGTAATTTTGTTCTATAGAGAGAATTTGCAAATATTGAACCATTGCTCCTAGGGGAAATGCAGGTTTGGGTTCCTGTGAGCCTCTGGTCACAATATTTTCATCAAATCAATAAATAACCTTGTTCTGTGTTTCCGTTTAAAGACACCTTGTCTAATATGTGTTGCTGGCTCATTAACACTGAACTCATGGCCAACAGCACAATGACTCATGCCTGAATGAAGCTTATCTAACACACGTATCTTCTCCATAAGGCACATCCTAGTATTTCTGCACTCAGGAACACTAAACAGCACTTCAGCTCTATGCTGGGGGCCATTTAAGACTGTGAAACCACCAACAAAAAGCATGAAAAATGCAATAACATGATGCTAAATAGATTGTGAGAAGGACACTTGTTTATATCATCAGAGCTGAAACAAGAAGGCAGAGTGTTGTCTTGTTCTACTCTGTTCCACCTAAAATGGAAATGTGCCCCGCCAGATGACTCAATTTTTTTTGTCACTCTGTGCATGTCCACAAATGACTGCAAAAGTACCATGAGTATTGATTTTGGGGTTACAAAAATAGATTTTGGTGAATTTGCAAATATGTAACCGGTGAATAATGAAGATCGACTGTATACTGTATAGACACACAGAGTTAATTCCCACAAGTTGCCTCAAACTGGAGACTATAAAGAGACATGTCTCACAAGTTGCCTCAAACAGAAGACACGTTAGGGGAGGCTCATTCCTGTAAATAGACAAGAAATTTCTTCTTGTCCAACTGGCTACTGCAAGCATTAAATGAGATCCTACTGGTGGAGTGTTGTGTAATTTGCAAACTGCTATAACATAGCCACTCATCTCTTGGGCATGTTGGAGTGTTTCAGGAAGAGCTCTGGACTCAATAGCTTCCATAGGAGGCCTCCTATAATGGCAGGTGACTTTAGGCCTTAGGTGACTTAGGTGACTACCACAGGCTGCTAGAAGGCTGGGAGCAGGCTTCGTATGAGAGCATGCACTGGCGTGCACATGTGGGTGGATATGGCCTTGAGGGCACCAGAGTATGTGTGTGCATGTACACAAGCAGCATGGGTGAGGGACAGATGAGGGCTCTCCTCTTGATTCCCCTCTACTTAGTGCCCATGCTGAAGCTGAGACCTAGGAAGACACATGGTTCTGGGGGAGGGGGGTACCTCCCGAGAGACTATAAGAAGGGGTAGGTGGTGCCACACTGAGGAAGGGGCTTGGTGGTAACTGGTTAAGAAGCGAACAGCCTAGAGGCTTGAAGGTCAATGTGACTTTCAGATGTTGACAGCCATTGCAGTCTGCCTCACTTGCAGCCCTGCTGGTCTGCCAGCATCTCTTGCTCTCTGCTCTTGATGCTGGCAGAGTGGGTGGGGATTTTGAGGTTGCTGAATACCTGGACTGCACCTTTGCCCGCTTCAAGGCCACTTTCTCCAGGAAGGCTTCCCTGATCCCTGGCCTACCATGAATCACCCTCTGAATGGCTATGGGTTCACCCTCCCTTTGGCACTTGTGGGGCAGTGTACAGCATGGAGGTTATGAGTGTGGACTCTGGCTCCAGACAACCTAGACCTGCATGAATTCTGGGGTGCCACTTAAGTTCTCCGTGCCTCTATTTACTGTAAAACTGGGATTGCAACAGCATCTACCTCAAGGATGTTATGATTAAATGAACTAATATAAATATGTTAAACACTTAGAAAAGTGCTTAGCACATAAATGCTTCAACACGATCATCATAAATTATTTACTTCCTGGTAGGGGCAGTTATTTCATTTCTAAATGTCTTCATTCTCCAAGTAGACTGTCAGCTCCATGGGGAATGAAGCTTGTTCCAGACTGTGAAATTTCTCCAGAGCTGAGCACACTGACTGGGCCATGAGGTGGCAGAAAGAGCATGGATTCTGGAGTCAGATATCAACTCCTAGTCCTAGCTGTGAATTTTTGGGTAATTCACTTGACCTCTCTTAGACTGTTTCCTTAATGGTAAAATGAGGAGGGGTCCTGTGCACTGAATGAGGTAACAAAACTGCTTCCTCTTCCCTTCAACAAATGCCAGTGATGCCCTGGTGGGATGGTTACATTCAGCAGCTGTCCTGCTTTGCTGAGCTGTATACCTCTGATGAGAAGGGTCTTCTCATCAGAAATGGCCAATCCCTGCTTAATGAGCTCCTTTATTCTCCCTGACTCTGAAAGCTTTGGGTTTCTTACACCCGGGGAGTCCTCCCATAAAATACCGAGTGAAGGTAAGGCAAGTGGGGTTGATAGGATGAGCTCAAGTGTGTGACTGTCCCTGTACCACCTGCACAGATCTCTTTCTCTTCAGTGGAGGTCTTTCCCCATCACAGGGCCAAAGCGGTGGGTGCTGCCAGCCAGCCATGCCCTGCAGGAGAGCAGCTTGACGCTGGACCTGGCCTGACTGTGGGCTAGGGCAGCCAGTGGGCCCTGCTGCCTCACAGTGGGATGCGTCCTCCTGCTCCCAAGCACATTAATGTGCCACTAATGAAATTGTTCTGGCTTATTTACCAAAATAATACAAACGGCACAGGCTGTTAATTTCCATGTCTCCTAATTACCGAGGAAGAGCTCCCCATGCCCAGGCAACACACATACCTCAGTGATCACCCAGCCGAGCTGTGGTCTCACCCTTCCCAGGGATGAGGAAGGGGAGAAGGGGGAGGAGAAAAGAAGAGCATGGAGCAGCCCCCAGCTCCGTGGCTGAAATCAAACAGGGAGGAAGGGGGTGGCCAGGAACTTGTTTCATTTCCTGCGGCCCCTTTCTGAGCAGTCTCAGTGCCCTGGGCTCCAGAAATATACACTTGGTCCCTGTCCCCACCCCAAACTGTTCCTCTTCTCCCCATTGTCTGGATTCTGTCAGCTCCTTCAAACAGAAACTACTTCAGTCAAACAGGCAGTGGGGACCAAGTCCTTCTTCTCTAAGCAGTGAGGCATATTCTTGGCCTGGGGTACAATGCAGGGCTGAGGGGTCTGGAGAAAGGAAGAGAAGTGAAAGCCAAGCAATGGATGATGGCTTTAGAAATGTCAACATTCTCAACTTCTTCTAGCCCTCTGCAATTAGACTTCAGATTCTGAAATCTTTCCTAAAGAAAGAAGGGTTTGGGTGGGGGGAGGGAGAGAGTGAGCGTGTGCATGCATGTGGTAAGTGTGGGGAAGATTATTTAAGAACTCAGCTTTCAAACCACGGAGGAAATTCTGACTGCCCTGGGGGTTGATTTAGCTGTGTCTGTCCTTAACTCGCCTGGAGCCTGCAGCCAAGCTGGATGCCTAGTGCTTCCAAGTAGGCGCAAAGCTGAAGATCCAGGTCCCTCTCCTAAAGCCTCCTCCAGGTCATGGTGAAGTTGCGGGGAGGGTGAGGCAGGAGAAGGTGCACTGGAGGCTGCTTCTGGTAAGGCTGGCTTAAATAAGGGAGCCGAGGGCACTGGGGGCAAAATAATTAAGAAATGGAGACTAGAGAAAGACAGCAGGGGGATGCACATTCCCCTTGATGACTCAGGGCACCCAAAGGAGAGCGTTCACACAGGGGATTTACTAGCAATGGGGGGAGGACAGGGAGACCCCACACACATACAAGCCTTTCCCTTTTTACTTTCCAGGAGGATGGAGAAGAGATACTGTCTTCCCCAAGTGCACAGGCATTACTGCGGTGCACAATGCCTGAGGCAGTACAGAAAATTACTGAGCCTCAGCCAACCTCAGAGCCCTGGGTCGCGAGGCTGCAGGTTGCCTGAAAACAGCTGTGGAGGATGCTCCCGTACCAAGGAAGGTGGGCTGCCTCAAGCAGGACAGGCAGGTCCCAAGTAGAAAAGAGCCCAGCACAGGGCGCCACTGCCCTGAGGCATCTGGGAAGGAAGAGTCACTGCACAAAGTGGGGTGCTGGCTGTAAGTTCTTCCAGGTAGCAGGGTGGGGCTGCTCAGGGCTACCTGTGGGAAGGTGACATCAGAGTCCCCACGGACAGGCTTTAAGAGGCAGAATTCTCCATCATTTCCACGTGCTGTCTGGCCATATTCCTGCTTTCAATATTCCGAAAGCAACCAGCAACAATCACAGCAAGCGGCCTGGATGGGAAGAAGGAGCTGAGGAGCGGAGAAAGGCCCTGGGCTAGAACTGTGATCCAGGTGCCAATCCTGCCTCTTATGGGCTGGGCACACTGCACCTCTCTTTGGGCTTAGTTTCTCCATCTGGGAAATGAGAGTTGAACAAAGTTTCTAAGGTTCTCTCTGCTCTGCATTCTCTGAGGTCAGAGGATGGGGGCAGCAAAGCTGACAGACTGTGCCTGCAAGCCAACAGGAGAGATGAAAAGCAACAGTTCCACAGGAGAGAAGGGCAAGCAGGGAAGCCCCATTTGCTAACGATCAAGTCCTGTAGGAGAACTTGCAGGGGGGCGCGGGAAATGGAGAGAGGGGAACTGAATAATGACTCAGAGCCTAAGGTACTCCAGCCTCATCCCAACCCACTCATCCTGGCTGCAGCTTTTTTCAAGAATGTGAGTAGTGTTCTGGAGTAACCAGCGTGTAGCTTGGGTCCTTTCCTGCCATGCAGTGGTAGCCTTGCCCAAGGCTGGGTTTTCTACCATCACTGATGCTGCGTGAAGGCTGTAGCATGCTGCCACAGCCAGAACTGTGAACTTGAAGAGACACCTCACCTTAACACAGTAACAGTTTAACACAGCCAGCTCATCCCCTCCACTCCTGGTCACACACAGCCACACCGACTTCTTTCAGAGATGATGAACGTTAACAATGCAATTAATAAGGCGATGCTGTGGAAGGCGAGAGGTTGTGCCTATGCAATACCTCCTGGGTCTCGTTACCATCTGCAACCGTGGGGAGTGGGCTGGCTAGAGACAGGCAGCAGCATGGATTTTCCATGTGCTACTGGGGCAGTGTGGTTCTGATCCCCACCGACGCCTCTGCTCCTAATCCCCCATCACCTCCAGACCAGGTAACTCTTTCAAGCGCAGCCCACAGAGTGGATTGCTTTTCTAGAAAACCTCTTTTCTGGCATTGGAGTGCTAGGAATGCCTGGAAATCAGGCCTGGGCTGGCACACCAGCAAGAGGGGCCAAGAGGCTCCTGAAAAGGAAAGGCCTGTGCTGTGGGTGAGCTGGCTCTAGAAGCTCAGGGTGGCTTTCTCTCCCTCCTGGAATGCCTTTTCCCTACCTCAGGGATGAGGGGTGGGATGGTAGGGGTAGGGGGGCAGCTTCGGTCCTGCCTGAGGCAGTGAGGCAGCAGCCACTGCCATCAGCGTCATCTGGGTCTGCTGGGAAATGCAAACCTGCTGACTCCAGGCCTTTGCGAGCGCTAACACAGTTTACAAACTGACGCAATCTGTTCCTTTGGTGCAGGCAATAAGGAAGCAGACTGTTCATCTTCCTAGGAAAAACCCGTGCTGGAAGCTGGAGGGAGATTTAACACTCTTCCCTGAGGCTGGTGCCAGGGATGTGGCTAGAATCAGGGGGCCCTCATTCTGTCCCCGACCCGTCTTCCCAAAGGTCTCCCAAGCCAGAGGCAGGGTCTGGAATGCCTTCTGAGAGCAGGCATGCCTGAATGGCACAGCTCCTCCTCATGTTCCCAGTTGACGTGAAGGGCAGTCCCAGGCAAAAAACCAAGAGAGAAGGCTGCCTTCCATTCGGTGCCTCCGTTCTTTATCTTGAACACTGGTTTGGGCCATGGAGTCAGCCGCAGTGGCCCATGTTCTCCCAGGCCCAGCCAAAGAACCTCTATGGCTTTAGAGCTGTACCCAAGCCCTAAAGGGATGGAGCTAGGGGTGTGAGAAGACAGTTGGCCTCTTTTCTTGGGGAAAATCGGTGTATGACCTATGGAGTAACTGCATGAGGTTATTAAATCTCTGACTTGGTCTGAAAGTAACCAAATGTTGTCCAATCAGGTCAAGTTCACGTGTCAGTTCCCCTCTGCAGGTACCTGTACCTATATAACTGACCTCAAGGCCTGCTGTGGGATGGTACAGACCCCTGCCCTGTTCCCAGGCAGGAAGTAGCTGACCTGTGACCCCCTCAATGGGGCCAGTCCGCTCTGCTTTGTGGACCTTGATTCTCAGGCTCCTATACCTGAACCACAGTGGGTTTCCCACGGAGACCCACACTTTGCTGTTAAGAAGCATTTAGCATCCATGATTACTTCATTCCCTTCCATCCATCTTGCGGAAAAAGAAATGAACTTGGCTCCAGATCACAACCTCTTCTGCTTCCTCAGGTACCCATTTCCATCAGTTACCTCTTTCTGTCATCACCTTCCTGATTTCCTTTTTCACCAGCATCTAACTCTTCACCTGCAAACATCTTGCCCATCTTAGCAAGTCTTGCTTTGACTCACATCCCATCAAGTCTACCTCTTTCTCTTTACCCAGAGAGTACTCTGCACATTGCCAGCCCCTTTTCACTTCTGTAGCCAATGCAGCTGGCTACCAGTCAGTACTCCAGTGTCACTATTACTTCAAAGACCTGTTAATTGCCATTTAAATAATTTCTTCTCAGATTTAATCATTTTTGACCTTTTAAATATCTGTAAAAGTCAAGCACCCCCTTTCCTTTTGGAAACTTTCTTTTTTTAGGCCTGTGTTTCCCAATCTTGGCTTTTTCTCCCTGCTTTCTTAGTAGCAATTGTGAATTCTTCCCCAACAACATGGCCCTTGAATATGAACGTTCCCCAGGGGCTATTTTAAGCTGTAGACAGTCCCTGCATCCCACTGCTCTCTGAATTATAGAACTCAACTTTCGCCTCTAGTGCAGTGCTCACTTCAGAATTCAGCTCCACCAGGCGAATCTCCAATGTAATGAGTCCCATTCTGAATCTCTCACCTTCACTATGAAACCTGTTCTTCCACCTCCATTTCTCATCCCAGGCCGCAGCATGAGTAGCACAGGAATCACCCCTGGGCTCCACAGGTAGGTCCGCACCAATACACACTGATTCTACCTCAGAAATGGCTCTTGGATTCTTCCCCTCTTTTTTATCCTTATTGCCATGCCCAGCTTTGAGTAACAGGTCCCCCACTGCTGTCTCTGTACCAGACTTGTCTCTAAGGACCCCTCCATGATACTGGAGGGTGTGCTTCATCACAGGCAGTGCAGCACCATGGTCAGATGCAGGCTCTAGGGCCAGACCACCTCCTTCTGGGCTTGCTCTACTACTTACTGGCTTAATCTAGAGTGGGTTTTTTTTTTTAACCTCTCTGGGTCTAGGTTTACCTTGTGGTCAAATGGGTATAATAATGAATGCTACCTACCTCAAAGGGCTTCAGTGAAGAGGAAGTGAACTGATTCAAGTTAAACACTTAAGGAGAGTCTGGCGAATAGTAAGTGCTCAATAAATGTTGCTACTTAAAAAAAAAAAATTTCCCAATCTGATCACTTCACCCTTCTGCTGAAATCCTTTCCTTGTTCTCCACTGATGTTGGAATTCCTCAGTACAGCACAGAATAAGCGCCTCAGAGCTGGGCTCTTCCTGCTCTCAAGTCCTGCCACTGCGGCCTTCATTATTTTGCTTTAGTCAGGCCACACAACTCCCAGCTCCACAGACAAGTTGCATGGTTCCAGGCCTTGGCACATGCTATTCATTTTGGCTGGAATGTTCCATCCTATGACTTCACCTGTAAACTCCTACCCAACTTACCCCTTGATTCTGCACAGATGTGATTTTATTTGAACCACTCCATTACTTATCTGGGTAGGGCTTGTTCTCACAGCATTTTGTTCATATCACCATGACAGTATTACAATGGGCATTTATTAATGGCACCTGGTGGGCGTTCAATAAATAGATGAGGAAAGGCAAAAGATTCTAGCTTCTCCAGATCGCCAGCAGTGACGTGGGAGAAGGAAAGTCCCTGGACAGAATACTACCTTTGGGTACATGCATGGCACCAAACTGACTAGAGAAGGCCTATTTCAAGAACTCCTCTAAGGTGAGAGGACCATCCCTCAGCTGCCCCTGCCACAACAAGCATGCTTGTGGGACCCAGAGGGGCAGAAACTGGCTTCAGTCAGTGAGGCCAGCAGTGATGACTCAGAGGCAGCACAGCCCAGACGCCATGAACAGAAGGGGCTGTTTTGCACTTGGCTTTGCCTGTACTGACTATAACTGGAGTGAGGATGGCCTCCTCTGTTTATCCAGGCAGGAGTGCAGGCAGCAGCCGTGTGTGCCTCCCTCTGGTCTCCCACGCATCCACCACCTCCTCACCACCCATCCCTCAGCAAGGAAGGGGTGAAGAGCAAAAGTGGACATGAGAGAGCCTAGGAAGAGCTGTGAGGATAGGGCATGAGCTAACGATGTTGAGCAGAGGTGGGAGGTGCGGTGAGGCCACAGATGCCATGAAGCCTGGACCCCCGGAGCCCAGACCACTGTCTAGCGTGAAGCCCTCCAAGCAAGGGATTAGGTGGTGCTGGTCAGGCCACAGTGACCTCAGGAAGCATCTAAGTACACGGGCTGAGACGGCTGGAAGCTACAAGTCACCCGCCAGGTGCTGGTCTCGAGCCCTCTGGAACAAGGAAACCTTTGAGGAAAGGCAGTTGCTGTTGGGTTTGAGGGAATCCGGGGCTTAGATTGGGATGCCAACCCCTAGCTCAATCCCTTCAGAGTTCTCAAAACTGGGCTGTGGGTGTGGAGGCCAAAAGCTGCCAGGATAAGACAGGAGTGTCCCATGTCGGGGTGGGAAGGGGACGTGGAGCACCTTCTCTTTTACCATCTGATTTCTTGGCAAAAGGGACACAGACACCAATCCCTCTTGCAGGCCAGAAGAAGGCACCAGAGAGAAAAATCTGTTTGAACAGATAACTGAACAGAGATAATTCTATACTCTCAGCTAGGGATCAGGAAATTTACTTGTTTCATAAAACTGAATATAAGAAACACCAAACAATTTCAACCAAACACATGCCCATCCCTCCCTGACTAATGTTTGATTAATTGCATGAAAGGCACAGCTGAAAGCACCAGAGGGTGAAAGGAAGGGACTCCCTTGCCCCTTCTCTTTCCTTTTGTCCTCACGCCTCTTTTATCATTAGGCTGGCTTGAAGGTACCATCCCCTCTGAGGCAGTCCTATGCCCCTGTACATAACTCACTCCTACCTGTCCTTAAATCTACCCTGCCTCCATGTGCCAGGCAGAAAGCCTGACACAGGCCTGCTTTCCTCACCAAGCCATGCATAGCATATGCTGAGTACAATGGCCCAGAGAAGGCAACTTTTTCTGATCCACACAAAAGCACCATTGCAGGGAGGCAGCAGCCCCGTTAACCTACACTCCAGATCGGACACAGAATAAAAAAGTCCAAGCTTCTCCTCTCACCCGACTAAGGAGCTGCCTTTAGGCACGGTAGAGAGAAGATCTGGACACTGTGGGGTACTGTGCATGTTCCCAAACTGTTTCAAACCTATTATAACCCAGCAAGGAAAGTGAAGAGCCTTTGAGATGATGCTGAGCCCCTGAGCCTGGTCTCTGAGCTCCTGCAGCACCAGTGCTAGAGGGCTATTCTGCATTCACCCTCCTATGCATAGGACAACTGGATTCTTGCTCGGTATGACCTGGGGGGCCCAGGATTGCTCTGGCCTCTCAGGAATGCAAAGAAAAGCCTGTGAGTAAAAGCTACCAATTATAAGGTTTGAACACATACACGTGAAATAAGGATAAATGCAGCATGTCAGAGGCTGGATCAGCCTGGTTAATGATCCTGGCCCATGCCCTCTTCTGTGTGGAGGTTGGGTTTCCTCACTGCTAGTTTTTTATTGCTAATGACAATTAAAATATGGCATGGCTTACACCCTCAGAGTGGAGCTCTAATGTGCCGCAGCCCTCTCAAACTTCTAGTGCAGGGCTGCAGTTTGTGACCTAGAAGCGTATAGGTCACAATGAGCAGTGCTGCCTCTGGCCTTCCTCATTCTGCTGTGGGACCCAGTGGTCCTTGCCTAGCCCGGGCATCTTGACCTCACAGCTTCTCCACACAGGGACCACACTCCTTCTTCCACTTTACCCACTGCCCAGGACAGGGGCTCTTGATGTTTTTTGGGCCTTGTGATCAGCTCCTAAAAGTTCTCAAAGCTACTGCAATGAGATCAGAGGTGAGATACGGAGAAATATTAGTGATGGGAAAGAACAATCTGTAGGATGGGTCAGCAGCATGGGTGTTGATGTGACTCTCTGCCCATCTGCTTGACAGGTGCCAGGGTTTCATTAATTTCAATTATTGTTCTCTCTCCACTTCAAACCAATGTCCCAAATACAATTCAGTTAACAAGGTCATAGGATGCAGCGGGTAGTCCCTCAGCCCTACTATTTGCCCAGCCTGATTCTGCCCTGTTCTCAGGCATGAAGTAGCTGTCTTGTGACCCCCCAGTGGGGCCAGGGTGGCCTCATTCTCCCTGCTCCACCTCCCAATTCTGTTGTGCTAAGCAGAATTCCACTGATACATGCACTGCTTTCCAGGTAGAAAGCACTCCTCCAAGGGACTTGTGTCCTGAAATGGAGAGAGGAAATGAAGATGCTCAGTGTCTCTTGCTAAGATGTCCCAGAAGTCACAATTGAGCTTTTAAAGAGACTCTCTTTGACTTTGGAGGAAGAAAATGGACCCCACCCTTGAATAAGAACAGCTGCCTCCTTGGATAGAGGACACCTGGATGCCACTCTTCCCACCATGGACTTCTTGCCACAGTGCCCTCAGAAAAAGCTTTGAGACTCCTGCCACTACCACCCCACCCCTTGGTGTAAATACCATTTAAGCAATGTGATTTCTTTTAGTGCTCTCAGGAGTTGCTCTCAATTGCCCACTGCTCCTGAGCTGCTGCCTAGAGGCAGCAGGCAGGAAAATGCAGAGTGGGAAGTTAAGGAGCAGGGAGGAGGAAGGGAAAGGCCAAGCCCCATCCTTTATTTTAAGCAGGTGCTTGTGAAGACACTGCAGAGAAGACAGGAAAAAATAAAAAAGGACTCAGAGGAGATTCTCAACATCTTGTATCTTCTCAAAGAGAGAGCATATTCAATGGTGTCATGCTTCCATGTCACCAATCTCATTTCCTCTGACTCTCCTTCACGGACCCTCTGCTCGGGCCCATTTGATCTGCTTGTTGTGTGAGCTGCCCAACCCATCTCCTACAGCCCTGCCAGTCCCTGATATCATGATCCTGCATCATGGCTCAAAGGCCAGACAAGCAGCAGTTCCCACATGCCAACGAGGGAGGCAGAGCCTACTTAGAAGGAGATCTGTTCATCAACCAGTAAAGGAGTGCTAAGCCATCACCTTCAGGAATGTGTTATCAAGGAGTGCATAATGAAAATAGCTGCAACTGCTTGCAAGGGGCAACCCACACCCACTATTTTTGTCTTCCAGGAAGCCTTCCCTGATCCACTCTTCCTAACAAGTAACTCCATCTCAGCATTCATGTTGTCCTATATCCACTTGCTCTTGGTAATCCATTACCTCTTACATGTTAAGCCCTCTGAACGGGCTATTTTCCTGTTTGTTTGAAATTCAGCCCCAGTCCCCACAGCTGGGGCATGTGCAGCACGATTCTATACAGTGCTTCATAAAGAGAACGTGCTGGATTCCTGGGGGAGACTGTGCTTGGCAGGGCTCTTTTGTTTCTGAGCAGCACCTTCTGTGTGGCTACATTCCTGGTTGCTGTCCAGAGCTTTCCTAACAAAGACAGCTTCCAAGGCCAGACAAACAGCAGAAAATGCAGGTTAAACCTGTACCACAGTACAATGTACACTGCAAGGAAGGATGCTTGTGGTTCAGCACTGCATCTCCAGAAAGACAGCAGGGCTAGAGAAGGACTGGGATGCCTAGTTGAGCTGATGAAACATATGACAACATTCAAAAAATGATTAGGGTTCCTCAAAGTGAGAAGACACATGCTGAGAGAACGTGCATGTATAAAAATCAGTAAGAGTATGTAAAGAGACCTAACATTCACTTTAATCAACTGACCAAGAAATGGGTTTTTGTTATCTTCTAAGCAGAAAAGCAGTGTATTAGGCACTGCAGTAGGTCTAAAAGGAGAAAGAATTCACTTCTGTCTTCAAAGAGCCTATGATTTAGATGAGAAGACACGATAAAGCCACATCCTGTCAGTCAATGACAAAATGCCATGTAAAACACATGACTGCTGAGTGGTACAGGCAGCAGGTACTAGGGGGGTTCAAGGGAGAGAGCCAGCTCTGAGCACTGAAGAGTCGGGAAACTCTTTCAGGTAGGATCGGACCTTAAAGGATGGGACTTCACAGGTGGGGAGAAAGGCAGACATGTTCCAGCATAGGGAATGTCTAGGGTCACACTTTAGAAATAGTGCATAAGTGGCAGGGTAGAAGAAGGAACGAGGGTAGAATTTTGGGACAGAAAGCCATGCTGAGGTCAGTGGAGGTGCAAGTAGACATTAGAGAAACACAGGGGATGACGGGGAGAGCAGAAGCCAGGAGAAGGTGCAAGCAGCTCAGAGGAAAAGCTGGAGAGAGCTGACTTGAAGGAGGCAAGGGGAACAGTCAGAGCCCACCCACCTGCTGAGACAGATCTGGGATGGAGGAATCAGGGGCTCGTTTTAAGGAAGGAGGGGAGGGAAGGAGGGACGGAACGAGAGGAACCTGAACAACATGTATAAAAATCCTGTGATGGCTGGGACAATGACATGGGAAGAAACGATGCATGTGGAAGCTTGTGAATGGACCACGCTGAACTAGAGTCAGAATGTTTACAAGAGCGATCAAAGGAGTCAGAAAGAGGAGAAAAAGGCTGAAGGCCCAGCCTTTACCAGATGTGGTCAGTTGCATGAATTTTCAATCCTTCTCTGCATAAAAGAGAAGCAAAATGCTTTGTGCCTGGTCCTGCCTTCACCTACCTGCCTCTAGTCCAACATTTTCCTCTTGATTTCAGGGTGATATCCATTGGCAGAACTGCACAGAGGTACCCAGTGAGAGCTCTGCAGCCAGACTATCTGAGTTCAAATTTAGCCTCTGTCATTCAGGGACCTGGAGGGAGTTATTTTAAGACTTTGTGCTTCAGTTTCTTCAAGCTGTAACATGGGAGTAATAAAGCTGAACATCTCCCTCACAAGGTTTAAATGAGTTAATATATATCAAGCTCTTAGAACAATAAGAACTCAATAACTGTTGGCTCATCTCATTGTGCTAAGCACATGTAGTGAGAATAGAAACGTATGTTGAGTGTACCTAGGTCACAGAGTGACTGAGCTCTGTTGTTCTCTAAGAGAACACTGCAGGCCTTTGGCTGATGCATAGCCCAGCTTGTTTGCCTAGCATTGGCAAGGGGTCAGGTCTCTGTGATTTCTAGAACTACATGGGAGCTTTCCTCTGAGAGAGGGCAGGGTGTGGTGCACTAGAGGTTGTGAATCCTGGCCTGATAGCCAGGCTAAGGGACTAGTCCTTTGGCAGATGCTGCCTGCCCAGCCCCGGCCTGAGCACTGGTCACTTTTAGTACCTGCAGGGAAATGTGGATTTGTGTCTCTAGTCTCATTTCCACCACCTCCTACTTGCCTTATACTACAGGGACTCTTTGATCTGGGTTGACTGATCTCTGTGTTCCCTCAACACACACTGAAGTTTCACATCTCTGTGCCTTTGGACACACTGTGTGTGGTAGAGATCTATCTCCCTGGCTCCATTCTCTCCTTTTTCTGTTCCTTTTATTGCACGCATCAGTATGGTCAGCTGAAAGACTACAATCCCCAAGTCTCGTTTCTCACTGGCCACACTAGCGAGATTCGGCAGAAATTTCTTGGTGGGACTTCTAGGAAAGCATTTGCTATCTTTGTGCTTTCTTCCTGTGTTTTGGCTTCCTGACTGGAAGGATGAGGTAAATGGCTAGAGATCTGTAGACACCTTGGACCCTGAGAATGTAAGCCATGTGCTAAGAAATGCTGAGCAGGAGAATGAAGGGGCCTGGATCCCTGCTGATACCAGGTGCCACTGTATTGGTTCTGAACTGCCCACCTCTGGGCTTCCTATGAGAAAGAAGTAAACTTTAATCTTGTTAAATGAATGCTGTTTTTGGTCTATATTACCAGTGACGAAATGCAATTCCTAATGGCTGCATTTGAATCTCTCACTGGAATTCATGTCCTTCCTCTCCCCTTGGCTGGGCAGATGTCTAATTCTTATAGATTCAGCCTCGGCAGTCCTTCCTCCAGGAAATCTTTTCTGAAGCCCCGGTTGTGCACCACAGAGTATATAAAGGAGTCCCCCTTATCTGCGGTTTTCCTTTCCACAGTCTCATTTACCCGTGGTCAACCGCTGTCTGAAAATATTAAATGGAAAATTCCAGAAATAATTCAAAGTTTTAAACTGTGTGCCGTTCTGAGTAGCGTGATGAAACCTCTTGCCCTCCTGCCTGGGACGTGAATCATCCCTCGGTCCAGCATATCCAGGCTGTAGATGCTACCTGCCTGTAACTCACTTAGTAACCCTCTCCCTCTCTGTAACCAAATCGACTGTCATGGAATTACAGTACTTGTGTTCAAATAACTCTTATTGACTTAATACCCCAAAGCACAAGAGTAGTGATGCTGGCATATTGTTATAATTGTTCTGTTTTATTATTATTATTAATCTTATACCTTATATATAAATTATATACATGTATATATAGGAAAAAAACACTGTATACGTCTAGTTTGGCACCGTCTGTGGTTTGAGGCATCCACTGAGGGTCCTGGAATGTATCCCCTGTGGATAAGGGGGGACTACTGTACCACCCTGTATTCTCATTGTTGATGAGCTCATGAGTCTGCCAACTCCTTGATGGCAGAAAATAGAGCTTGATTTTGTGGCAGAAAACTATTTGACTTTGTGGTCCCAACTCCTAGCATGGCGCCTGACACACAGTAGAAGGTCAGTGCATGTTTGCTAAATGAATCGAATGAAATGGAAATACAGATGCCAATCACTGGTACTTATCTATTGATTTGTCTTTGCTTTTAAGAATGTTTGATTCAAAGAACATAAAGGGAGGATAATCTCAGAGAAACAAGGCCCTTTTTTCTTTTGTTACTGATCCAAACGCAGTCCATGGCATATAGTATCTGGGGCAAAGGCTGGCTCATTATGGCTGTGCCCTTCCAGCTACTGCCCCTGAACACAGGTTCTGTCCAACAGCCAGGCTTGGCAGGGGATAGATCATAAATGCTCGAGGCAAGAGGCTCTGCAGTTGTCCAGTTCCACATCTGAAGGAAAGACCAATAGCTCCTTGTTACAGGGAAGAGGAAGAGAATTAACACTTATGGAGTATCTGCTGTGTGCTACACACTGAATTAAGTTCACAAAGACATGCATGTTGTTTTACTTAATCCTTATAACCATTTTGTGAAGTGGTTGTTTTAAGTCCCATTTTACTAATAAAAAAATGGAGGCTTAGAGAAGAACATGCCCAAGGTCATTTGATCAATGGAGAGGCTAGAATTTGAACTCAGTCCTGCCTAATTCCAGAGCCTGGCTCTTGTCACTAGTCAGCGGGCAGCATGATTCTGCTGACATCTGGGAGCAGCACACTCCCAGATGTCTAAGTTTTTGAGACAGCCGAGGTAGAGGCTCTGGCCCAGCGAGTGGGGGATGAAGGCATGCTGAGAAAGGCCAGGAAGCAGACCCAGGGAGAGGCATCTGTCTTCCTGCTGGCCCTGGTTGCTCTGTTCTTGGGCCAAGGAGTGATGTGTCAGTATAAAGGAAAAAAGTCATTAAGGAAGCTTCAATTTCCCTCAGCACAGAACTGCCGGAGCTCCTTTCTCCAGTGATCCCAGGCGGAGCACTCCAGTTAGCAGCATTCTGGGCTCATTACCCTTTGGGGCTCGTTGCATCTATTCTCTGTCGGTTGCTCAGCATGAGTCCAGCCCCAAAACTCATCATTACTTCTCTGACTACCTGGGAGCCACTGGCTGCAACCTCTTCTTCTTGGACCTGCACTGGGAGGTGGTCAGGTTAGGGCATCCCCTTGCTGTAAGGCCAACAGGTTCCCATTTCCTTCCTCCCCTGCTGCCATTACTCTGCAGAGGAAAGCTACAGCAGACACCCAGAGAGGGGCTCTAACTTTGAAGCTACAGGGGCTCCTTTAGATCCCTGTGGTGGGAACATCAGCCACACTGAGATGACAAGAACATGGGAACCCATGGTCCTACAGAGCTGCCAGGGGGAGGAGCACAGGCTGTGGAGAAGGTAAGGCTGAAAGAACGGAACCCGGCCCACCTTCCTGCCTCCCAACCCCCTGACTGGATCTACCTTTTTCATGCTCTGACCAAAACAAAATCCTTCCAGCTTTCCCAACTGAAACACAACAAAACAAAACAAAACCACGAAGTTTATAATTTAAAAGCCCAGAGAATTTATTGCCCTGGAGATGTGGAAATTTAAAACTCATAACCATCCTGCAGGCCAATAGATCAGGCAGATATCCATCCTATTAGAATAACTCTACACTGCAGACATCCATCTTATTAAACTAAATCGTTAAGAAAGGCTTTCCCCACATCACAGAGATGCTGTGTATGGCTTTCTGCTCACCTTCCTCAATACATTCATCCGCCCATTTTGTTTCCTCTGTTGAGTTCGGCCTCAGAATTACAAACTACTGAGAGGCAGCAGAAGTTTTAAATTAAGTATTCATGGGCGTAGGTGAGCTTGGGAAATGATGGTAGGTCACGAGGCAGGCAGGGAAGATTTAGTGCCTCATGTGTGGGGAGAAAAGCCGAGGCTCATCAACAAGTCTGGATCCAGCCTGGGGATAGAGGAGCCAGGGAGAGGACGAAGAAAAAGGTGGCTGAGGAGGAGGAATTTAAAAGCTCTTTGGTCAAAGGGCCAGACATGCCACATGACAAAATGAAAATTATTGGAGACTTTGAACCATTGCTAATGCCAACCTCCGTGCAAGGCATTCATATCTGCTATGCAGAACAATCTATGTGTGAGGTGGGGACCTTGGTAGGATAGGCAGCCAGGTGCTCGTGCCTCCCTCCACTTCCCTTTGGGCATTTCCAGATTCCCCTTCTGCCAGATAGTTCTGTGTTACCAGCACTTACCATAGATATGGTACAGCCAAGGTTGTCTTTAAGAACACCAACCTCTGTTCCTGGCCACCTCTGGGGCACCACTGGGTGGGACTCTTTTCCTCCCCACTCTGGTTTGCCTTAGGAGGTGAGATGCCGATCTCTGTTCTCTGCCTTCCTGCCACTGGAGGGCTGTCTCCTGGAGAAGGCACTGAGGTCTGTGGTCTACGGAGGTCTGCATAAGTAAGCCTGTGTACATGCCACCGCCACTCCATCTGACCACTATGCAGGTCATTCACTCAGCCCCAGAAAGGAGACCCAGGGTACTGCCGATGACTTACTGACAGTGGCCTTAGCGGCGATCAGTGGTGCTGGGAAGATGGGCAGCAGCAGGCCCATTTCTCCAGGGGCCTGCCCCCTGTACCGGCCATTCCCATTACCTTGTTTTATTTTCCTTTATTGCAGAGCGGCTCCAGTGTGTGGGCAATAAAGCTTTGACTGCTGCACTCCACAGGCCTGGGGTCGGGGAAAAGCTCAGCCTGCCGGAGTAGGACAGCGTGGAGAGTGGAGGCCCAAGCAGGGGGCTGATTCTGGCTAGTGTGTCTCCAGGGAAGCAATACCAGAGAATCCTTCCCTAGTCTGAAAGGCCCTTTGAGGACCAGCAGGAAAAAGGTGCCGCTCTGAAACTAGGGCTTTTCCCTGGTCTCCCATTTATCCAGGATCCCCATCCTCTGCTTGTGGGTTTTGTAAGTCCCCTTCCACCCCAGAAAACACTCTCTCTCAGCTGCTATGTTCCATCCTCTTGCTCCTGGACTGATTTCTTTCCCCCATTGCCCAGGTATCTCACTTCTGTCTTTTGAACAATTTTGTGTTCCACAGTTTTCCAGGTAGTGGGGGGAAAATATTACCTTCCGAAGTCTCTGGCCTCCTGCACCATTTGTCTTTGAACCCTGAGAGTCACTCAGACTCCTGAAGACAGGGCAGGCTAAGGGGAGAGAATTAGCTCACAGCATCTCACAGAGCTGGGAACAGGGCAATTGTCCACTTAAGTGCCCAAAGCCTTGGGAAATGGAAGTGCTGGAGTGGCTGAGGCTAGAGAGGGGCTTCTTGAAGTTTCAGGTACATGCTTGTACGGGATAAAAGAGGCTTTAGGAAGAGGAAACAGAAGCAGCTATTTGGCTTACTGCCAAGACATGGGGTGACAGAGCTTCCTGCAGCCCTAAATGGTTTACAAACATAGAACCTCTGCCAAAACTTGTCCTTGTCAATTCTGAAAGCCTTAAAACCCCATAATTGTGTCTCTAATGAGACTCTCTAAAGAGACCCTTCCCCACCAATTGTCTGCAACACACTATTTAATCTGGCTAATGCCTATTCAATATATGTAAGCAAATTTTTTTATTCAATGCATTTGATTTATGCTCTATTTTTATACCAACCAGTTTAGGATAATCATATGTCAATTCTTGTGTGTTCTAGACTTGCACTATCCATACAGTAGGTACCAGCTCTAAACTAGAAGTCCCTGAAGGGTAGGGCTGACTATTGGTCTTTTCACATAATTTTCTTAACTATAATTTTTCTGCCCCAAGGGACCCATTGAAGTAACACTGAAATCCAACGGAATGATTTTCAGGGCACAAAAGTAGGGTGGGACACACGACTGGCATTCCAGACACAGCCCATCGGGCCAGGCTTTGGACAAGGAGATGGATTTCATCTGATTTCCCTTGACGGACGAGTTGTGTTCAGCAAACAGCCTGGTATGCAGCTGTCACTCTGATGCTGAGCTCTGACAGGCATCGATCAGGCTGCGGTGTGAGCATGCAGATACACACACAGGCCTCGTCAACATCTGTGACTTGGAAGACAGCTCTGTCTGGGGCCAGGATGACTACACCCCTTTCAGCAGATGCTGCTAGGAGGAGATTGCACCAATGGGGAAAAGGAGACAGGATGGAGCTTCTTCCAAATACCCTTTCCTGGGCGGGAAGACAAGCTGTGGCAATGAAGTGGAGTCACAAAGGGGAGGAGAGACAGATCCAACCTTGATGGACAAGCTGCCAGAATGGGAGCTTGTCCAGACAGCTGAGATGAGCATTAGGCTAAAGCTGGGGCACTGAGCTAGAGGTGGACATAAATGGCCTTAATCCCTAAGTCCAGGCAGAAGAAATGGACCACTGGCAGCCCCAGCCTTCCGTCCTGCCTGGCAGCTCCTCTGGGCCTGATGTTGCCCTCAGAAAGCCCTAGTGAGTTCCAGAGTACTCCAACTGAACTGAAGGTCATCTGCCCCAATGCTTCCTCCCCAAAGCAAATGTCATCCTTACACCTCTGATATCGGTGTCTATCAGCTTTGATCTCCTTCAGAGAAGCCCATTTCACTGTTAGAAAAGTCCTCTTTCAAGTGAATGCCCTCTAACTTGAACTTCTTCCTACTGGTCTTAGTTTTGTACTCTGGAGCAACTGGAAACACATCTGATCCGTTTTTTTTATTTACCAGTGGATGACTTTTAGAAAGTTCTCTGAACCCAAGTATCACTTAGCTCAGAGGACTGCCTACCTTGAGGACTAAACGAGAGAAGCTCTGTCAAAGGATGGGCACAGCACTTAGCAATAGTAAGTACACAAGTGTTCGTTCTTTGCCTCCTTCCACATGACAACCATTGGTATTATCAGTGTTTGTCCTTTCTTTCCATCCCAAGTGAATTCCATTACCTGGACCTGGATCCCATATTCTACACCACCCAGGTCCCTTCCTAGGAATGCCCCTCCATTTATCAGGATCCCTCTAAAAACACACTGCTTAGAACTGAACACAGTATCTCAGATGCTGTTTAGGCAGTGCAGAATAATTATCTCCTTTGATCTATATGATTTCTCTATGAATGCAATTTTTATCAGTCATTTCACACTGTTAGCTACAGTTGGTGGTAAATAAAACCCTGTGGGGTAATTTTCATGTAAATTGCTGTCAAGCTAGGTCACCTTCATCTTGTAATGGTGTAACTGATTTTTGAACTTAAACATGGGACTTGTGGCCATCTCACATTGGAAGCTGCAGCCCATCTCTCTCTCTCTCATACTTACAGGAGATATTGAACTTTGATTTTTCTGTTCTAACAGTAAAAAGTCTTGTTCATCTCAAATGTCTTTCCTGGGCCTCTGCCTTTGTCTTCGGGAGGGTGGACTCAGGGGCAGAAACATGAACTTGCACAGTGGCTCCAAGATACCCCATGGGAAGGATTTGGTGACACTGTCCAGGAGGAAAACTCCTGCACTGGGAAGCTGTGGGAAGCCCTGGAAGCAAGCACACAGGGCAGAACCAGAGAAGGAGCAGTCAGCACTCTACCCTCTGGAAAGCCTGAGCCCCCTCCTTCCCAGTTACTGGATCTGAGGCTTTCACTCAAGCAAGCGAAGCTACTGCCACTCGCATGGGCCCAGCGGTGGATTTGGTGGAGTCTATGGTCAAAATGGAGATGACACAGAAAAGAGCTCAGAGGCATCTAGGAAATGATGCTCTTTCTCAGCTCAGGAGGACTGACTTGGCCCTGCTGCCTCCCAGAGCCCTTCATCACGGCAGCTCTGCCTATCTTCTTGGATTAACAATGGTTCTGTCAAATAAGTATGGAATGTTTCTGGAAAAGGCTGGCTGGGTCATAGGTAGATGGTTGTGGGAATGCAGAGAACAGAGATTTGATTTGCAGGTGACATGATAAATGGAAGAGAGATTTGGGCCCTAAGACTGGGGGAAGAGATGGAAGACCAAAAAAATCAGCCAGAAACTTGAGGCTAAAGAGAGCTTTTCTCAAGTATTGCTCCAATGGCAAAATTGCTGGGGATCTGAGGGACATGTGGAACTCATTTGGGGTCTAGCTCCCAGATTTTATACCAGCAATAAGGTCTGTAACTAATGAAGTCCTTGCTACAGTGCAGTAACTGAACTGCTCACGTCAGTGAAGCTAAACTTGCAGAGGCTTTCTTTTCTCAGTATCAGAGTCAGTGCTGTGAGGATAAGTTATCTGGGGAAAAGAGGTAAGGAGAAGAACAATGAGGTATGGGATTTCTACTGTACTTTTTTCTTTAGGACCTGCTGGATCCTTCTGCCTCAATTTGTCTGCAAATGACATAAACATGCATTAAAGATGGCCAGAAAACAGTGACTTTTGCAAATGCCTCCATAGAGGCGTTCAAACAGAAAAACCATCCACATGCTAAAAAGAGGGAGGTGAGAAAGAAGAGGGAGAACTGGGTAAATTAAGTGCTTCATATCTTGTCCTGTTAACGTCTCCTTTACACACACATACATGTAAGCGAGTGCTTGCATGTCTGGTTCAGTCTTCTTACGAAAACCCAGTGGAAACAACCATGCAGTCTCTGAGGCTACCTGCCTTAGACAGAGAATGTCACTGAGGTCACTTCTGTTTTTATTCAGAATGCAGTGCTCTCTGAGAACCCTTTCATTTGTGGGCGTTTACCCCAGCCTCCCCAATTCCAGCCAAGCTTTCACTTGATGATTCTAAGACATTAGCTCAGAATCTCTTTTACCTTCACACTGCCCCAGAGATCCACTGTACCCTGGACCTATCATTCTATCCTCTCCTGCATACGTTGCTGGGACACTGTAGCCAATTTCTTCCCATAATTCTTCATAATATTATCATCCCCATTTTATGGATGAGGACCCTGAAGGTTAAAGGATTAAGTGGTTTAGGTCTAAGGCCATGCAGCTGGTAAGTGACAGGGCCAGAATTCAAACACAGGTCTCTGATTCCAAGGTCCACGCTGCTGACCATAATGCCATCCTGCTGCACTGACACTTCACTAGACTTGAAGCTCCTCAAGCCTTCTGGTCTTATCAATGACAGGTGGTGCTTGGGGAGGTGAGTGCTCTTAGAACTATGATGGACTTGAGAGGAAAGGAAAGGAAGAGGGGGAACTGGTGGGCTTCATGTCAGAATGGCACCTGAAGAGGAAACTGTCCTTGTCGGGAGGCCTTGGAGGGATGGAGTGGGGGCAGTTTCGGGGAAAGAGCAGTTAAGAGAGGAGAGGACAGGAAGGAGAGGGGCTGGGAGATAACAACATGGTGGAGCAGGGACTTGTTTCTTTTATCCAGAAGACAGAAAATCTTCTGGGGCACTTGACAGAGTGGATCAAGTCCCCCAGACTTGACTTCATCAATTGTGGAGCCTTCCATGGTGTTATAAAATTCAGGCTGAGTTGGGAAGAGAAGAGTAAAAAAATCTGCAGGTTGAAATCATGCTGGTTTTGCTCCAGTAAGGGTAGCACGAGGGGTTAGAGGGAACACTGCAAAAGGAGCAGACCTTGAAGGGGAAAGGTTCTGGCCCCATTTCTACCTTGAGATGACTGTGGGGCCAAAATAGCCAAGGCTGCTTAGAAGGAGCTCCAAAAGGCTCTGTAATGCTGCTAACAGTCCTGCTCTTTTGGAGACAGGAAGACAGATCAGACAAACACCCGTGTGAACAGCTGGAAGAAGGAGCTGTAAACCAGAGGGACCATTCTCTCTCTACTCACTGAAAGTGCACTGCAGAAGAGCCAGTGGGGTAGAGAAGACACATGGGGGAGTGATGAATATTTTATTTGGAGAACTGAGGATCTCTTACAGCAGCAGGGATGATACACATATACCCTGCATCACTTGAGAGCTCGCTGTGGCCCCTTTTCTAATAGCTTTCTGCCGTCTCGCCCTCCAAAACAAAAATTGGTCCCAGCAGCACTCTCCACAGCCACTGCAGCTGGACAGGCCACCACTGAGAAGCTGTTTTCAGGGGTAACACCTTCCCTCTCTCCCGTCCCAAGGCTGTTACCAAACAGGCTGCGTGTTTTTCCCAGTTCATCCCACTCTTTCCAATCAGTGCTAATTGAACCACTTAACTCAAAGACAGTAACATTTGTCGTTTCAAACCATTAAGAAAAGTGACCAAATTGAGGCGTCATACATGAGGCCTGCTCTGGCATCACAGCACACTCACATGCAAACATGCCCACAAATGCCCACAAGGCACACTCAATGTGTAAACATGCACAACTAACAGAGCTTAAGGACAAAGTCTGCAAAGCGTAGTCGGCAAATGTCAGCCTGTCTTTCTCAACAAGTTTTCCTGAAATGGAAAAAAAAAGAAAAAAAAAAGAAAAAAAATCACTGCCAGTTCCAATTCGGAGCCTGGAAATTGAAGCTGTGGTCTCAGGGTCTCCCAGAGCTTCTGCCTCTTACATTCTCTGAAGTCCAGATAAGAACAAGGAAGAAGACAGTCGGGTGCGGTGGCTCATGCCTGTAATCCCAGCACTTTGGGAGGCCAAGACGGGTGGATCACGAGGTCAGGAGATCGAGACCAGCCTGGCCAACATGGTGAAACCCTGTCTCTACTAAAAATACAAAAATTAGCCGGGCATGATGGTGGGCGCCTGTAGTCCCAGCTACTCGGGAGGCTGAGGCAGGAGAATTGTTTGAACCCGGGAGGCAGAGGTTGCAGTGAGCCGAGATCACACCATTGTACTCCAGCCTGGGCAATAAGAGCGAAATTTCGTCTCAAAAAAAAAAAAAAAAAAAAAAAAAGATGCAGGTTCATAAACAATAAGTCATACAAAACTCATTTCCTTTCCTTTGTAGGTGGGTCACTAGTCTGTAAAACAAGGAGTCTATCTTAAACCTGCCCAGGGACTGAATTATTTTAGCTGGGTCAATGACAGGGCACAAAATGGAAACCACAAACTAAGTTATACCCTTTTCAAAGATCTCTCAACTCTGATTATGTCTTAGTTTGCCGCTAATCTGTCTTTAGTATCTCTTTCACAAAAGAGGAGCAGAGCCTTACAGGCAAATAGGATTTAGCCAGAATTCACCAACACTGTTCTGTATTCTATGTGTTTATTTTTAAGATTTCCTTTCATTTATGGTAAGTGGTATTTTTCCATTTAATAAAGCTTCCTTTAAAAAAGAGATTTCAAAAAGAACAGAGTGATTTGAAGAAAAATATTAGTGAAATAATCAGTGGTACCTGGATTTGGCTAAAGCACAGGCATGGTATAAAAATATCTGAAGTTTGGAAGATCCTGCTGTAAATGGAGCTGGGCAATAGCAGGGAAGGGACCACTGAGTGGCACTTAGGCTGCCTGAGTCCACAGGCACTCACTGTGGAAAGGTCCACGGGTTGCCTGATCAACAGCCATTTCTACCTTCTCCCTGCTGGCAGGTGCCCGTCCTTTTTTCTCGTATGTGACTCAGGAAAATGCTGACTGGTATAAGTCATTTTTTGTGCCATGGACCCCTCTGGCAGTTGAGGGTAGCCTATGGACCCCTTTAAATAATAATCTTTTTACATGCATGAAATATATAGGATTGCAAAGGAAACCAATTATAGTGAAAATTATGAAAATATTTATAAAAACCCATCAAAATCAGGATATAAGTAAATGTATTTCTTTATCAATACACTAAGAGATCTAACATCAGCTCTAAAAACTACTGTACTTTCAAAGAAGTGGTAAGAGTAAACAATATTCTGAAATTCCTACAATTACTGTAATATGATATGAATATATTCTTTATTTCTATTGGTGATGAATAGATAAATCAGTTTTACTTTGATTTGCTGCTTAATTCATATTCAAAGGAAACAGTAAGTCTTAGCAGTTAATACAAATAAAGACACACGCTAGGTGCTGTGGCTCATGCCCGTAATCCCAGCACTTACGGAGGCTGAGGTGGGAGGACTGCTTGAGGATGGAAGTTCTAAACCAGCATGGGAGGCAGGGCACAGTGGCTCACGTCTGTAATCCCAGCACTTTGGGAGGTCAAGGCGGGCAGATCACTTGAGGTTAGGAGTTTGAGACCAGCCTGGCCAACATGCTGACACCCCATGTCTACTAAAAATATAAAAATGAGCTGGGCTTGGTGGTGTATGCCTGTAATCCCAGCTACTTGGGAGGCTGAGGGAGGAGAATCACTTGAACCCGAGGTGGAGGTTGCAGTGAGGTGAGATCATGCCACTGCACTCTGGCCTGCGTGATGGAGTGAGACTCTGTCTCAAAAAAAAAAAAAAAAACAACAACACAAAAACAACCAAAAAAAAAAACAAACAAAAAACCCCAAAAAACCCAGCATGGGCAACATAGCAGAATCCCATCTCTACAAAAAATAAAAACAATTAGCCTGGCATGGTGGCACCCATCTATAGTCCCAGCTAGGCAGGAGGCTGAGTTGGGAGGATTGCTTTAGTTCAGGAGTTTGAGGCTCCAGTGAGCCATGATTGTGCCACTGCACTTCAGCCTGTTTGATAGAGCAAGACTCTGGCTTCAGGGAGAAAAATTTTCCATATCCAAATTCATGGCTCCTCCAAATCCCTAGTCTCAGCCAATCATTGGGGTGGAGGAAAAGAGTTCCCTTTCCTGGTTTCACATAGTGGTTTAGGAGTGGATGTGTCATCCAGATCTGGATAATCAGTTGTAAAAGGAAGTCAGCTGAGATGCTTCTGGAGAAGGATTTTTTTCTTTTTAAACTTTTAAAAAGGCACAAAACAAGAAACTATGCTTCTCCTGCCTTTGGCGATTGGTGTATGAGCATGCAATGCCTGGAGCTATGGCAATCATCTTGCAGCCAAGAAAGGTACTTGTGGTCATGGGGAGAGAATGGCAGCATAGAAAGAGGGAAAAAACCAAGGTGCCTGATTCTGACCTGGGGACATATCTTAGTTAAACCAACCACCCCTCCCCTGGAGCTGTCCTACTTAGGGACTGACATTTTATGTGAGATGATAAATCTGATTATTTAAGCTGCTCCTATGTTCTAGTGCTGCAGCATAAAACACATATAGCCTAAAGTGACCCATGAGTCTTTACCATAGTTACATATGTCTTTTTCCACTTCCAGAAAATATTAGGTGGCTGAATCCCCCTAATATTTCTGCATCACAGGGTAGGAGTGGCATGGGTTGCTCTGTGCCCCAAACCCATCTCTGTCCTTTATTCCAGTCTCTCAGGCTCCTTGATGTAGAGCAGAAGAGCTGTCTAATAAGAACTGACAGGATGGAGGCCATAGGGACTGCTGATGACAGGAGAGAGCCCTCTTAGCAAAGGATGCCACCCAGAGGGCTGGAGCATGGCTTAGAACTCTATTCTGGGGGCAGCCACTGGGTGGGGTGGGGAGGAGGCACAGCCAGGGTCCATGGAAAACTGTTCTGGAAAAGAGGGAACAGGCAGCCCAGCACAGTTGTGAAGTCAAGAAACAGAAAGTTGGCGTTTTCAGGTTCTTAACTGGTTCTGATCCAAACATCTGGCCTGATAACTACTCCAATTCTTTACAAGAGCTCCTTTTGCTTTTTTCTCCCATCAGCTCGTATCTGCCTCTAGTTTCCATGCTATCTATGTGCAAGCTTCTCAATTCATAGCCATAAATCTGATACAAAGCTTGGAGAAGGCATCAGACAGACCCTGTAATCTGTGCTAATCCTAAAATCGGGAGCTAAACCCAGGACACAAATGGATTTGCAAAAATAAGGATTTTAGAAACTCAAATGGCATTAGCAGGCCTCAGAGATAAATGTACACAACTGAACACGATCCATCAGTACAGAAACAGATATAGTATGTTCCTTCTACTCCATATGAACTATCTGGAAAAATAAAGTACTGAATGGGAAAAGGCTGTTACACCTCCAGGGATGAGAGCAAAACCATTTCAAAAATGGCTTAAACTTGAAGATTCTCTTAAATTGTTTAGGAGTAGGAATGAGAAGAGGGATAAAAGGTATGTGTGTGTGTCTGTGTGTGTGGCGGGGGTGGGGGGGGAGATGGGAGGGGGGAAGAAGATGAGCTCCTTTTTTATTTTAAACACTTTTTGATTTTTTTCTTTATTGTAAAAACAATGATTTCAGCAAGGTAAGAGCAAGGAAGAAAAAATTTTCAAAATAAGTGTGTTGTACACATATGGGACCCATACAGGAAATTCTGTGGTAAACAGTTTTCAAGCCACTGGTTTCAGATTTTCTGCTCATCTTACCTATCCCATGGGACAAATGTCTCTGGAAATCAGGCAGGGCTGCATTTGCCTACAAAGCCTGATTCTTTAGGAGTCTGCCTGTCCTTTTGTGGATGCGGCCTGAATAAATCTTTCTGTGCTACAAGTCAGGGCTGCAAAGCTCCTTGACCACACCGAGTGGAGAAGTGATAACACACAAACCACAAGTGCCATTGGCCCAAGTGTGGCGACAGGACACTTTAGATAGGAGGTGGGTCTGGAGAAAACTCTCGTTCAGCCAAATGGAAACATTTTGTTGCGTTTTCTTCTCCTCCACATACCCAGATGTGAAAGCAATGAGTCTTGGGTAAAGTCCTTGGCTGGGGCCACATCTTTATTCCCACTCTGCTACCTTCTGTCCCCAGACACAGCCTCTCTCAGGCCCACAACCCTTCTCTCCGCACTATTCCTCTTCTAAAGACTTCTAAAATAAAATGGAAGAAAAATATTTGTTTGGTTACATTGTCTTATTTAACAGACACTCTAAGTGTTGCAACGTTTATTATGTGTGTGTGTATATATATATGTGTATATATATACACATATATAAATACATATATGAAGATACACAATATTGTATCTTTACATATTGTGTATTTATACACAATATATAAATACATATATAAAGATATATTATCTGAAAAGGGGCAGAAATAAGAATCCTGCTCCTGAACATCTGGTAGCTGCAAGGTAACATTCTTTATCAAATTGAGACCAAGAGGTGTTCCTGCCTGATAGGAGACCAGGCCTGTCAGCACCACCATTTATATATTTCAGATATATAAATTTATATATATATATATATAAATTTATTTTTTGAGATGGAGTCTCCCTCTGTCACCCAGCTAGATGCAGTGGCACAATCTCGGCTCACTGCAGCCTCTGCCTCTGGGGTTCAAGTGATTCTCCCACCTCAGCCTCCCAAGTAGCTGGGATTACAGGTGCATGCCACTACACCTGGCTAATTTTTGTATTTTTAGTAGAAACGGGGTTTTACCATGTTGGCCAAGCTGGTCTCGAACTCCTGACCTCAAGTGATCTGCCTGCCTTGGCCTTATTACATGTATATTATTTATGATGGACTAAATTCAAAATAATTAGGGCAAACAAGATACAAGGAGGGTTTTAATTTGGCAAAGATGAGGCTGGTATTAAAAAAACCCAGCATCACTGAAATATGAGAGGGGAGAGAGACCTGGTGTAACCTCTGAGATGGGCACCTGATTAAACATACTTCAGCCACCCTCTTTGGCTTTTCTCACAAAGAGATGTGGCCTAAGATGGAGATGTTCACGGGGTAGAAGACTAAGCCCAGCCTGCCATTCACGTGCCAGTGATGCTGTCTTCTAGGCTCTCATGTATGCGTGAGCCCTTAGAAAGTTCTTCATTACCCACTTAATTCTTTTCCTTCACAGAAAAGAGTACTTAATGAGAATGGTCTTGTTCACCTAAGCAAGTGAGTCAAGGTTATGTGTTTAGAAAACTCATTAATAACAAATAACATCTTAAAAGAGACAGATTCAGATAGCAGCTGGCAGGAGCCAACTCCTCCAGTGGCATTAAAAACAAGACAGGGTTGGTGGTGGTGCTGACAGGCCTGGTCTCCCATCAGGCAGGAACACCTCTTGGTCTCAATTTGGTAAAGAATTTTACCTTGCAGCTACCAGATGTTCAGGAGCAGAATTCTTATTTCTGCCCCTTTTCAGATAATAGGTGCAAAAGAAAGCTTTAATGGGTTAGGAAATCAAACAGGTTCAGGGTACCATAGCTCTTGCTTGGGGAGAGAGTGAAGGACCAGTCCAGCAGGACGGGCAGCAGTGCTGAGCAGAGGCTACATCTGAGAAGAATGACGACATCCCCAGTTTGTTGGCTGGTTGGTCTGTTCATCTCCCCCCTTTTCCACTTACTGTCTCTCTTGCATACATGGGCACCACCTTGAATGGATCCTGCTGACTGGCTCATGGAGGCTGACTGCCAGAAGCCAGGGCAGGAAGGACAGGGCGTAAGTTGCTCAGTGTATCTGGGATCCCAAGATGGTCTCCTCTTGGGGAGGGATCCCCAGGAGCTCTGTGCCAGATCCAAAGCACCAATAAGTTGCTGGGCCAGAGAGGCTGTTTTCAGGGGACAGAGGAGAGTCCCTGTCCATCTCAGACACCGCTCACTCACACAAAGCATCCTTTCAGAGTTGCTGGCTGGCAGGGTTTTTCTTCAGGGTTTGTGCACTGAATACAAATCGAGTATCCTCACTGGGCTGCCATACAAACTGGCCCTAGTCACCAAGAAAGTGATAGAGAATGAGAGCTCTTCTAGCCAGGCTGCCAGTGTCTAGGCATCATGGTAGGAGACCCCTCAGATCCCCAGCTGGTAGCTGCACAAAGGCTGGGGATTTAGCACCCCCCATCAGAACCAGAGCCATTTCAGTCTGGTGTTCATCAGAGAAACAGTTTAAAGTAGACCAAGATGAAAGGTTCCCCAGAATACCCTGCTTAGCATTCTTGGCTGGTAGTGAGGTAAACATTGAAAGATGGGGATTCATGGCTTGGAGTGGTGTTGGGATGAGGCAGAACAAGTTTCAAGGTGGTCATGTTACCCATGGTTAAAAAGAAATAAGCAAACAAATCTACCTGTCAGTTCTAGCCAAATTCAGAGCTGTATGAGAGAAACTCAGTATGTAAATGTGAGAGAGTATGTATATGAATAGACCAACTAGCCAACCAACAAACTGGGGACATTCTCATCCTTTCTAAATCTGATAGAGGAGCTGAGAGTTCTAGCACGTTTAGATCATGTTCACCTATCCCCAATTCCTCTAGATATAAAGGTGATTTTCCACTGGAAGCATTTGCAGACAGAGTTGCCTCTAAAAACATGGAGCAAGAGCAGATTGGAGGCTTGATAGACCTAACTCCTGAAGAAGCTCAAGTCATAATAAAAAAGGAACGCAGCATCCAGGAACCTGGATGTTAGCCAATTCACCCATTGGTTGTTTGATGACTCATGGGGAAGCCAGTGGTGTGGGCGCTGGGCTGGTTTCCTGGTGTTCCCAATGCTGCGCTGCCCTCCACCTCTTATTTTTTAAATTGTTATTATTATTATTTTAGAGATGGGGGGTCTCATTATATTGCCCAGGCTAATCTCAAACTCCTGGGCTTAAGCGATCCTGCATCCTCGACCTCCTGTAGTGCTAGGATTATAGACAGAAGCCCCTGCACCGGGGCCCCCTCCACTCTTAAGGTAAAGTGCTTGTCCTTTTGCTCAAAGATGGGAAGGGGTGGGATGAAGAGTACCAGCTACAGAGAGACAAAGTTCAAGCCCACATTTCCATTATGGGTCCCTTAATTCTCTCCCTGGAACTCCGTAGATGAGACAAATGAACTTGCCAAGGAACTCACGTTACTAGGCCAGTACTGAGTGGACTACTAGAACAGGAAAATCCTAACCATAGCTCAAGCTGGAGGCATACAATTGAAAACAATTAGCAAACTGTGCAAGGCAGCTTGATGGCCACAGATGCTGATGTTTAAAGAAAACGAACAACAGATCAAGAAAGCTGGTAGAGAGGAGGCAGCGCCAATGTGGCACCACTCTACAAACCAAGGGATTAGAACGGCTTGGAGGCCATGGAAGAGATACAAGAAGAAACCCCAGAAAAGGACATAATAGGTTTCAAGCCAAATTGAATAGATTAAAAACATGGAGAAAGTTCCAAACTGAGTAAAAATCTTTAATTTAGTCAGAAATTCTGTAGGATAAGTATAAAAAGTATGTTCCCATTTTGTTGCCACTTTACAGATGCTAAAATTTTCTCTGGAGCACAGAGTTGCTCAGTTAAGGGGCTCTAGAATATTCCCAGGAGAAAGGTCTTACCATGTCACTTTTTTTTTTTTTAGGTGTTAAACCATGTCTTTTTTTTTTTTTTTTTTTTTTTAAAGATAGGACCTTGCTCTGTTTGATGACCAGAGTTGGAGTGAGTGGTGCAATCTCAGGTCACTGCAACCTCCTCCTCCCAGGCTCAAGCGATTCCCCCACCTTGGACTCCCAAAATGCTGGGATTACAAGCATAAGCACTGCACCTGGATTTTTTTTTTTTTTTAAATTTCTGTGACACACCCCGTGTTTCAAGGAAACAAAATCACAACATGAAGAAATATCTTCCATCCAGGCAAAAGGAAAAGAAAGTCACTGACAAAGCTGGAGAAGGACCCAGGTAGCCTGGGCTCCCAGGCAGACTCAATACACAGCTGTTTGCTGTCTCCCCGAGTGTTTTTAAATTAAGGGTTCGTTGATGGATTTCTTCTTTGGTCAAGCAAAATTTGGGGACTGACAGGTAATAGAGATGAGAACCCTAGACAAAGGGGACCAGAAACTCTGGGCTCCTCTCCTTGCCCAGCAGGTACCCGCCGACTGTGCTATAGCTCCGGCACTCAGTGGGATATTTATAGCTGCCTTTAAATTTACCCAGCTCTCCATAAAGCGAGGTAATGGGGCGCCCTTTACTGCTGCTAGTGGTGATTGTCCTAACATTCTTTAATTAGCAAAAAGCGTTGGCACAGCCACTTTCAAAGCATTTGATCTT
This sequence comes from Gorilla gorilla gorilla, assembly GCF_029281585.2. NCBI lineage: Eukaryota > Metazoa > Chordata > Mammalia > Primates > Hominidae > Gorilla > Gorilla gorilla. The sequence continues at coordinate 137,114,635 of NC_073230.2, read as the reverse complement.
ACTGTCCTGGTGTTCCCTATTTCAGGCTCAACAGCCCCACTCCCTTTGGAGAAAATGCACTTTAGCCAATTTGAAAATGACAGGCTTATGTGTACATGAGCACAGATAATGTGTATTTGTGCACCTATGCTCACTCCTCACATATTCACAACTGCCAAGAACCCGTGAGCCTTTATGATACCTCCATAAAACTCTCCTTCATAAATCTGTCAGCAAGGGGCTAGGAATTCTAAAAATTGAGAACTGGAGACACCTTAAGGTCACTAGGATTCTCCTTCATTTTTCCAGTATTAAAAAAAAAAAAAAATCAGGCTAGTAATTTCTCACCTGCTTCTTCAAAGAATGTAAGTAGAGCAGGGTAGGGCTAGGGCTATCGATAAAATTAGGAAGGCCTGAGCTCTTACCACGTGGGATATCAAAAACAGTCCTCATCCCTCTGAAATAATAAACTCACTGCTAGGTCTAAGTATTGGAAACAAGATGCAGAGGCCTCTGCTCTTGTGGGGATGCACAATAGACAGCCCATAAACAAGACAATTTCAGATAATGGAAAATAAAATGAGAAAAATAAAGCTGGGTGATATGACTGTGATGAGTGGGGCTACTCTGGACAGGACAGCCACCTGAAGATATGGGGGAACATTTTAGGTTGTGGGGAGAGTAAAGGCCTTAATGGGGAGAACCATGTAAGAGTATTCCAGGAAAAGAAATTCAGTGTAGCTGAAGGGCAGGGAATGAGGAGGAAGACGATAAAACCTGAGGGCAGAGGTGCAGGCAGGGATGTAGGCTTAGGGCCTGTGGGCCATGGGAAGCAGTATGGTTGTTATTCAAACTATGAGAGGAAGACACTGGGGCATTTTAAGCAAATCAATAACATAATCTGATCTACTGTCACAAAGATCACTTTGGTTGCTATGGAGAAGAGACTGTAGAGGGCAAGTGTAAAAATCTATGTCTTGAATAGATTAATTTCTTAGTTTTGAATAAATGTTCTGTGGTTATGTAAGATATTAACTCACATAAGAGAAAGCTGGGTGAAGCACATATGGGAACTCAGTACTATTTTTGACCTGTCTATAAGTCTAAAATTACCTCAAAAAAAAAAAAAAAAAAAAACCCCAACCCAGTAACTGTTAAAAACAAACAATGAAAAACATCTCATACCTTAAATGAAGAATTGAAAGTTATAAATTAGGTGCAATAACAAGAGCAGGTATCTAGAAGAAAAGAATCCCCTCAATAACTGACTTTGAACAAGACAGCCTCTTCTATACCGGTTTCCATATTAGAAAATAATAGACGCTACGACCATTACTATTTGCTGAGATTGTGATTTCCTTTACTTGCTTCTAGTTCAACAATATTTACACGTGAAGAATCTGGGGCTTAAACAACTAACCTATATATACGCGGTATGTAAGAGGCAGAACTGGGGTTTAAACTCAGGTCTGTCTGACTCCAGAGATGCTTTGCATCCACCAGTACACCATAATGCCCACTAGCATCCACACACACAGACATGCATGTGCTCTTATGTGGCAAATTTTGTATTAGTCCATTTGGGAAAAAATATTGTTTTGGGTTTTCTCCAACCAAAATCTGAATAATTTTAAGCATACACTGTGTGTCTGTGAAGAGGCTAATTGTAAGCATAGGCATGGATTAATGATCACATTTATGTTTCAGATACCTGAAAAGCCACTCTATTCATAGCTCTCAGTTCCACATCTGCACCTGCTGGCCCTGATCTGGAGGTATCCCTTAATCTCCAACGAACATGAAGCTCAAAATCTCTAAGACTTAGATACAGTGGAGCCAAATTTGGTGGCAATGCCAGGAGGTACTTTTGGTGTTACTACTGGTAAACGCTTAAGTGTTCCAATATCTTTGGGATAAAATCTAGAGACAATGTAAAGAGAAAGTGAGAAAATCATTAAGAATGGAATCAGAAACAGAAAATAAGAGACAGATTTTTCCTGAGTGTGTCTTGTCAGCCTGCCCCCTTCTCTTGGCTCATGTGATGCTTCCTGATTGAGAGACTCTCTCCCTTCCCAGTGGGAAGACCCAACAGCCACACAGCTCCTGCTTGGCTCCCCTACCCTTCACAGGCACAGGTATAGGGAAGAGTCACCTGCTGGTTGTCAGATGCATTGTCCCTTTCCCCTTCATGTTAAATAGCACATCACAGCATCACAGTGGTTGAGTTTGGGCCCTGTACTGACACTGAAACCTGGCTCTATCACTGCAATGGGCTGAATGAGCCCCTAGAAAAATAGGGGTACATCCTCATTCCCAGAACCCTGTGACGGGAATTTGAAATGATGTCTGCAAAGACCCATTTAAATTAAGGATCTTGAGATAAGGAGATCATCCTGGATTATCCAGGTAGGCCCTAAATCCAATGACAGGTGTCCTTATAAGTCACAAAGAGGAGAGAGGCAGACAGAAAAGGAGAAGGCAATGTGGCCATGGAGGCAGAGACTGAAGTGATACAGCTATAAATCAAGGAAGGCTGACAGCCACCAGAAGCTGGCAGGGGCAAGAGGCAAGGAATGATTCTCCCCTAGGGCCTCTGGAGGGAGTGCACCCTGCCAGATTTTGAACTTTTAGCCTCCAGAACTGTGAGAGAATATATTTCTGCTTTAAATCACCAACTATGTGGTGATTTGTTATGGCAGCCTCAAGAAACAAATTTAATCACTCATTAGTAGTCAGTTCTGTGATCCTGAGAACACTTCTTAAATTCATCTGCAAAATGGGGAAATCCGATGGTACCCATCTCACAGAGCTGTTGTGAGGAGTAAATATGTGTAACTTAACACAGTACCAAGTACCTATCAACGCTGCAGTAAATGTTGCTATTAAAACCATTATTACTGCTATACACAGGCAATTAAAGAGGAAAAGCCACAAGGGCCTGGAATGGGCCAGTGTACCTACAGAAGTGCATTTTCAGGGCTCCTGGCTGAACCTCTCTTTTCAATTTGAACATGTAAGTGACTGTGGCTAGACCACATGCAAACTATTCCAAAAGAGGAGGCAGAGTGCTAGCTGGGAGGTTTTCCCCATCACTCGAGCCTGACAGCCCACAAAGAAACTGTAAGCCCTAGAAACTTAGTCTTAGAGGAGAGGGAAAGGCCTCTCCATTCTATCCCTTTACCGTTTGTACTAAGCACTGTGTCTTTTCTTAGCCAAGGTTTTTAAAAATTGCTCTTGATGCGACTTGGAGGGAGAATGCTTTTTTATCCTTTATTGTCCACTCCCTTCTGACTTCCTTAAAGAGCTGAGTCCTTGGGGGAAAAGAACAGTGGATTCAAAGCACACTCAGAAGAGTGGGTAACTCTAGAACAGCTGTCTTGCCTTGAATCATCAGGCTCCAGGAATAAAATCCATTCCCTTTATGACTGTGGGTAGTAATGGCACAGCCAGCCTCACTATGGGATCACAGGCAAGAAAAATAACCTTCCCTTTGCAATTCTGATTTTACTTATTAAACAGAAAATTCATGGCTAGTTGTCCCTGATAGGTGTTTGCACACGTGGGTGGAACTAAGACACACACACACACACACACACACACACACACACACACACACAAATGTGTTCATTACCTTGGAAAGAAGGCAGTGACTATTTCCATGTAGACCATTCCTACTTTTTATTATTACTGATTCACCAATTGATATCTTTCCTTCCCTTTGTGGAGGGCAATTTCCATACTACTTTTTTCTTTCTAGTTTCCCAAATTCCTTTTATGTCTTTGCTCCTGTTCTGTTCCTGCCACTGATGGACCTACCCTTAAAAGAGTCCGCAAAGCCTATTTGGTGGCAAAACGATACCCAGCTCACTCCTGGAACACCCTATGAGGCATTATGGACATCTAGTGGCTGCTCAGGATAATGCCTCAGGGATGCATATCAGGTTAGGGAGTGGTCTAGCCTTGGGCTTTACTAAGGAACCCAATTATCCTGGCTGGGTGGGAGAGTCCTGGGTCCTCTAGATGACCATTTCTGTCATTTTCTATTGGCGACCCAAAGTCACTAGGAAGTGCAGACTGGTGCTATTGAAGACTCTTCTTTATCCCAATCCAGCAAAGTATAGTTGCACTGGCATACAAGCCCACATTAGACAGGCATTTGGAAATATCTTCAAGGCCCAGGTTTAAATGCCAATTAGCCATACATTGTCACTTAGAGGAACTGAGGTCAGAAAGGACAGACTCTGATACTAATCAGTCATGTAGCTTTAGGTAAGTCACTGTGCCTCTCTGAGCTTCATCAGTGACATCTGTAAAGTGAGAGGTTAAATCCAGATAAATCTCCAAGGTCCACTTTAGTTTAACATTCTGTGATCTATGTGTCTTTTTAGTAGCTGGGAAAACACAGTCCGATTTGCTCTGCTCCAGCACTGTGGATCTCTAGATTAAATGAAGAAAGCATTCTCACTTAACTTTGTGGCCCATTTCCAAGACTTGGCTACAATTCTAAAGGATCAACCTTCACAGAGCTACATATCTGAGATGGGGCAGGAATCATGGACTAAGAGAGCGGTAAGAAACTTTCTAATCCATTTCCTTGATTTTATAAACGGAAAAACTGATGTTTAGAGCTATTTTAAGATTTGTCACATGTCTAAAGGGGACTAGAACTCAGGTATCCCAAACTTAGCACAGGGCTTATTCTATAATACCAGGCTGCTGACACAGGCCTTGCCCAATCACTGCTGGCTTTTTTAGCTCTCTCTGGCGTTATCACAGCAGTCTCCCTGTGTGAAACTGCAAGTGAAAACAATCTGAATCCAGTGTCTCTTCCTCTTAGGGTGTAAGTAGCCTTCTTTCCTTCTTATTCTTTGGTGGCACCATTCCAAATCCAAGAAGCAGTCAGAGCCACGGGCTGTGAGGAGCAAGACGCCATAGCTAGATGGTACTTGGGTTACCAAAATGAGAGGCTGCAATCCCACTTTCAGCTCAGAAGGGCTGTGTGCAACGACGGCCCCACAGCCTCCTCTGTAGTCCAGTTAGTAGGTTCAGTGGTGCTTTCCTGGCCCAGCTGGCTTACAGGGGGCAAAGCAGCCTGATGTAGAGCTCGACAGAGCTTGGGCACAGTCACCTTCATGGATGGCAGTCACAAATACTTACTGAGAGACAACCTCATTACTAAGTACTGGTCTGACCCAAGTCGGCCCCCACTTTCATCTACCTTTATAGTGCGGGGCAGCAGCTTTCATTTGTGGAGCCTGGAGCTGAACAGACAGGGTTTGAGTTTGCCTACAGTAGCAGAGGACCAGCCCAGGCAGAGACCCTGTTGCCTGAGGAGGGAGGGATAGTCATACTTAATCGCTGCCATCCAGACCCTGGCCAGGGGTCTCCTCAGGCAATAGATGACTCTACTAGGTCGGTGCCAGCTATAAAGGAGCAGAACCTCTCACCAGAAAGTCTGAGTGCCCAGATGGAACTAAACCCTAGTATCAGGGTTTGACTTACCTCCATGTCTCCCTCATTCTTTTTCTTGATGAGAGTTCATTTTCTCAGCCCGTCTCCTACCCTTCATCTTACTTCTCTGACACATCCTTCACTGAACTTTCCTACAGTCTCTCTCTCCTCCCCCCTCCACTTGCCTCCACCATTTACTCTATGCAGAGTAGACACAGTGGGCATTCCTGTTAGTGATGAAAACATCGGACTCGGTTTGAAGGCCGGATGGAAAGGCTGGCTCTGTTACTTTCTAGTGTGTGACCTTGGGCAAGTTATTTGCCTGCCTGAGCTAAGTGCCTTCATCTGTGAAATGGAGACAAGTGTGGCAATTACTTTCACTGGGTAAATGAAGATTAAACAAGGATATAAGTTCTTGGTATGGTGGATAGTACATAGTAGATAAGCATCCCAGTAAATGACTATTGAAGTGGATGAATGAAACCTGAGTTCTCATCCCACTAGGAGAATACTTTGGGGAATCACTTTCACACCCAAGTTTCTTGACATCTGAGACGTGCTGAGGCTCAAATCCACTATCACTTACTAGTGACCCTAGGCAACGTTTGACTCATATAAAATGAATAATAGGGTTTCAGTGGAATACAGAGTAAGGGTTCAATAAACAGAAACTAACAAGGTTATTATTTGACAGCAAATGATAACAGAAAGGTCTTGGTAAAGAATGGGGACTCCAACTTGCCTACAAAGGAACCGTTTCCAGGACTTCAAGTATTCCATGGCGTATTTAAAGAGGTTCAGGTTACTGGGCAAAAGACAATACTCAGAAATAGGTGTGGTAGAAACCAGAGAGCTGAGAAATCTGGGACCTCCTCGTTCTTAAGCAACAGCCCACGCGCAGGTGATGAGGGTTTATCAAGCGAGCCTGCCAGAAATCACACGGGGAGAGGGGTGGGTTGAGGAGTCTGGAGGCAGCTCTTGAAGGGAAGGGATATTAAACCATGCTATATTCTACTGGACCGGCTTCCCAGGGCTCAGCTAGATTGCCTCACCCACAGTCGGCAGAGGAAGGGGCAGTCTTTTTTCAGGGGGGTGGGAAAAAGCTGACCTAGTCCTGTTCTCCTACACTAGTCTGTCAAATGCCTTAGGGTCTCCTACCAGAAATAGGAGCAAGAATTCCACCCCCACTCCCAATCGCTACCCTTGGCTGCTACGCAGTTCTTCTCAGAGTCCTAGCCAAGGAAGGGCTGGCGAGCTCACAGGGCAGGGGGCTCAGCCGCCCGCCTCCCTTCCCCCAGTTCTCTGGGGGCAGCGGGGAGCAAGGGGCGACTCCGGCCAGCGAAGACTGAGAAGCCGCGGCTGCAGCTCCATGAATGAACGGGCTGTGTCGTGGGCTCCGGGAGTTCACCTCAATCCTTCCTGCCGGCCTCTGTGCTGTCCCAGGTTGCCATTCCCCAGCTCATCACACTTGGTCATTCCTGCCACTGTTTCCCGCCCCCGCAACCCTCATTAAGGAAACCCTCATTTAAAGCCCCAGTGAGAGCACAGGACGGGTGAGGCAAAGCGAAGGAGGGGCTGGCGGCAGTGCAGCAGCGAAGCCCGGGCTCTCGGTCCTGGGAGCCTCGTGGCCCCCGCCGCCGTCCCCCGAGTCCCCACCACGCAGTCCCGAACTCCGAACGCGAGTCCGCGCCCCGTCAGCAGTCAGCGGGGGTGAGGATGACGCGGGCCGGGCGAGAGGCAGGGCAAATGCAGCAGCCCCGCCGCGGGCCGCCGGGCCCCTGAGCCCCTCTCTTCAGAGCCAGGGGGCCCCGGGTGCGGGCCGGAGGGCGGGGGCCGGCGCGGGCTCTCCCGCCGCAGCCCCGCGCCGCTCCAGCCTATCAGCGGCCACCCAACTGCTCCCTCTGACCGGCCCAAAATAGCTGCGAACGCCTGCGACTTGCGCGCGGCCCCTCACTTGACGCTCACTCCGGCTCGCTCGCCCGCTCGCCCTGGCCCCGCTCCGCTCGTCTAGAGGGGGCGGGGAGGAAGCGGCCCGGGGAGGGGGGAGGGGGGAGGGGGAAAGAGGAAGAGAGGAGGAAGGAAGGAGGAAGGAAGAAGACGGGCGGCCGGAGGCGCGGGGCTGCGCGGCGCCGGCCGGCGCGGCGCTGGAAGGCGCCGGCGTTAACCCCGCGAGGCAGGCGACGGAGGGGGAGCGGCGCTAATACATAAGAGCACTGCATCACGCTAATCTTCTCCCAGAACAGTATGCGTCAGCAGTACATTCACGTTCTGACTGAAGGACAAAAGGATGAGAGAGCAGTCTGCGTGGCTGCCGCCTGCAACACCGCGAGCCCGGCGCGAGGAGGAGACGGTGGGCGCCGCGCGCAGGGGCCCCGCTGCTGCTGCTGCTGCTGCCGCCGCCGCCGCCGCCGCTAGCCAGCGGAGACTATGTTCCTGGGCTCCGGAGCGTTTCCCGCAGCCGCGACCCCCGCTGCTCACGCCGCTGCAGCAGTCCGCTGGCGGCGCGGCCACTGAGGGCGCCGGGAGCCGAAGCCGCGAACTCGCTCCCTCCGCACAAAGCCGGAGCCGGCGGCGCGCCGGGGGCCGGGCAGCGGCGGGCGGCGACGGGCGGTTGCGCGCCGCCGGGGGCTGCGGCCGCCGCCGCCGCCGGACCCGCGCCCGCCCCCGGACTCTCTGAAGGGGCCTGCGGTGCGGGCGCGACCGCGGGCTCCGCGCGCTCCTCCGGCCGGCGGACCGGGTCCGGGCGCAGCCGCCACGCCGCTGGTCCTCGGGGGCCGGACGGATCGCCGCTCCGCGCGCCGGCAGCCGGCGGACTGGAGAACTGACCCCCCGTTTTTGTCTCTTTCACCCTCCGAGAAGAGGCGAGGAGAAAGGGGGTGTGTGTCTAGGGAGGGCGAAGGCGCCGCGAACACCTCCTCTTAACTCTCGCCGCTCCGCGAGCTCACGACCGCAATCAGCTGCCGCCGGCCCGGAGCGGCCGACGCCGGGAGAGGGAGCGCAGCATCCAGCGAGTGCGGCCTGGGCGGCTTCGGGGCGCCCCCGCACTCCCTCCGGCGGCGGCCCGCAGAGCGGGCCGGGGCCGCCGGAGCGCACTTTGGCGATGAAGCGCCTTCCCCCGCGGCTGGAGCGAGCCGGTGCCAGGGTCCAAGGACAAAGCCGGGAAGCGCTGGTGGCGCCGCTCCTCGGGCGGAGGGGGGGGCATGCACCTGCATAGCCCGCCGGGCCTTGGCTCTCCCAGGCGCGCCTCAACTCCGCGGCTTCGCCGGCTCCGGCTCCGGATTTACTAGAGGCCATTTTGTCTCCCCCACCCCTTCCCTCCCCTCCCCTCCCCTCCCCTCTGCCCTCCCCGCCCCCACCACTTCCCCCTTTTGTTAATTAAAACTAAGAAGTCGGAATGGGAACGAGGTGCCCAGCTCCCGTGGAGAAAGCTTAAGGACACCACGCCAGTGCTTTCCTGCCTTCCTTCCGAGGTAGGTGACGGCGAACTGGGTGGGGACGGTTGCAGTGTGGGAGAGTCGTAGCTTTCGGAGGGCTTGCCTTGAGGGTGGGTTGGGAGACCAGGGGCCGCACGAGTTTGGCAGGATTTTTTTCGGCCGATCCGCTCCGTCTCTCTAATCGCCCCCTCCCCACCTCCTTCTCCAGATGGAAAGAGGAGCTCCTAGCTCACTTAAGCCGGGGTAGGGCTGGTTCTCCTTTCCGAGCCAAAATCCCAGGCGATGGTGAATTATGAACGTGCCACACCATGAAGCTCTTGTGGCAGGTAACTGTGCACCACCACACCTGGAATGCCATCCTGCTCCCGTTCGTCTACCTCACGGCGCAAGTGTGGATTCTGTGTGCAGCCATCGCTGCTGCCGCCTCAGCCGGGCCCCAGAACTGCCCCTCCGTCTGCTCGTGCAGTAACCAGTTCAGCAAGGTGGTGTGCACGCGCCGGGGCCTCTCCGAGGTCCCGCAGGGTATTCCCTCGAACACCCGGTACCTCAACCTCATGGAGAACAACATCCAGATGATCCAGGCCGACACCTTCCGCCACCTCCACCACCTGGAGGTCCTGCAGTTGGGCAGGAACTCCATCCGGCAGATTGAGGTGGGGGCCTTCAACGGCCTGGCCAGCCTCAACACCCTGGAGCTGTTCGACAACTGGCTGACAGTCATCCCTAGCGGGGCCTTTGAATACCTGTCCAAGCTGCGGGAGCTCTGGCTTCGCAACAACCCCATCGAAAGCATCCCCTCTTACGCCTTCAACCGGGTGCCCTCCCTCATGCGCCTGGACTTGGGGGAGCTCAAGAAGCTGGAGTATATCTCTGAGGGAGCTTTTGAGGGGCTGTTCAACCTCAAGTATCTGAACTTGGGCATGTGCAACATTAAAGACATGCCCAATCTCACCCCCCTGGTGGGGCTGGAGGAGCTGGAGATGTCAGGGAACCATTTCCCTGAGATCAGGCCTGGCTCCTTCCATGGCCTGAGCTCCCTCAAGAAGCTCTGGGTCATGAACTCACAGGTCAGCCTGATTGAGCGGAATGCTTTTGACGGGCTGGCTTCACTTGTGGAACTCAACTTGGCCCACAATAACCTCTCTTCTTTGCCCCATGACCTCTTTACCCCGCTGAGGTACCTGGTGGAGTTGCACCTACACCACAACCCTTGGAACTGTGATTGTGACATTCTGTGGCTAGCCTGGTGGCTTCGAGAGTATATACCCACCAATTCCACCTGCTGTGGCCGCTGTCATGCTCCCATGCACATGCGAGGCCGCTACCTCGTGGAGGTGGACCAGGCCTCCTTCCAGTGCTCTGCCCCCTTCATCATGGACGCACCTCGAGACCTCAACATTTCTGAGGGTCGGATGGCAGAACTTAAGTGTCGGACTCCCCCTTTGTCCTCCGTGAAGTGGTTGCTGCCCAATGGGACAGTGCTCAGCCACGCCTCCCGCCACCCAAGGATCTCTGTCCTCAACGACGGCACCTTGAACTTTTCCCACGTGCTGCTTTCAGACACTGGGGTGTACACATGCATGGTGACCAATGTTGCAGGCAACTCCAACGCTTCGGCCTACCTCAATGTGAGCACGGCTGAGCTCAACACCTCCAACTACAGCTTCTTCACCACAGTAACAGTGGAGACCACGGAGATCTCGCCTGAGGACACAACGCGAAAGTACAAGCCTGTTCCTACCACATCCACTGGTTACCAGCCGGCATATACCACCTCTACCACGGTGCTCATTCAGACCACCCGTGTGCCCAAGCAGGTGGCAGTACCCGCGACAGACACCACTGACAAGATGCAGACCAGCCTGGATGAAGTCATGAAGACCACCAAGATCATCATTGGCTGCTTTGTGGCAGTGACTCTGCTAGCTGCCGCCATGTTGATTGTCTTCTATAAACTTCGTAAGCGGCACCAGCAGCGGAGTACAGTCACAGCCGCCCGGACTGTTGAGATAATCCAGGTGGACGAAGACATCCCAGCAGCAACATCCGCAGCAGCAACAGCAGCTCCGTCCGGTGTATCAGGTGAGGGGGCAGTAGTGCTGCCCACAATTCATGACCATATTAACTACAACACCTACAAACCAGCACATGGGGCCCACTGGACAGAAAACAGCCTGGGGAACTCTCTGCACCCCACAGTCACCACTATCTCTGAACCTTATATAATTCAGACCCATACCAAGGACAAGGTACAGGAAACTCAAATATGACTCCCCTCCCCCAAAAAACTTACAAAATGCAATAGAATGCACACAAAGACAGCAACTTTTGTACAGAGTGGGGAGAGACTTTTTCTTGTATATGCTTATATATTAAGTCTATGGGCTGGTTAAAAAAAACAGATTATATTAAAATTTAAAGACAAAAAGTCAAAACAAAAATATTTTCTAACTTGTAAGTTCTATTTAAAGGGGGTGGGGGGGGAATCTTGGGAACGTTGTGGGGTACAAGCCACAAGTTAACTTGCTATGCTGCCAGAAGGGATTTCTGGTATAAGGTTGAAATTGCTGAGATAAAATAAACTAAAACAACAAACATCCCTAAAGAGGTAGGGTGTGGGCTGCTGAGGGGGCAAGAGGGATAGACTGAATCTGTCATTTTTTAGAAGATGCTTCATAGGACACAGGACTATCCATTTCTACAGACATCTTTCTTAAGCCGAGAGCTGTCTTTGCAGAATTATCTTATTAAAAAAAAATACAAAAAAAAAGCACCATGAATTTGTACTGTGCCAAAATGATAGTGGCAATAATATTTTTCTTCAGAGGCTAAGGGGAAGATAGACCTGTACATGTATTTTAAGCAGGAAAACCACCAAAATTCAAACGAACCCTTAAAGGGGCTGAGTCTTTGTCCATGTGCACAAGTCTTGGGGGTCTGTGCACTGGGACACACATGTGCCTTGCCTGACAGAATGCTTAGAAAGGAGCAGAGAAGGACGGGAGCTGGCGTAGCTCTCAGTCTAATGCTTTCACATTGCACCAGATTCCTGCAGTTGGGCTTAACCCACTCTGCAAGGCATGTGTCTATTCAGGGTTTCCCAGGAGGAGGAGGAGGCCCCTGAAGGGGTGCGGCAGCAGGGGGGGTGGGAAGGGAGGGTAAAGCAGAGAGAATGTATTCACAGGAGGCCATAAATTAGCATTGTGCCATGTCCACCTGTTGTTCCTGGACTCTGACACATGATTGTAGATAATGATGGCATTTTATGATTTTTAAAAAAGATTTTGTTTGTTTTAAGGTGGAGAGGGAGGAGAAGCCTGAATTGGGGAGCTTGGGAGTGGAAGCTTTTCTCATGCTTGTGATTTGGTGACTCTTCTAAATGCTGATTCATTAGGGATTATTACAGCGGATGTCAACTGGTTGTGGTGATGGGGTGGGGGCAGAACATGAGTAGCAAAGAAAAGGGAGAGACGAAAAGGGTACAGGCTCATGTAAAGTAATGAAGCCTTTCCCAACCAGGATGGTTCACAAAAAAGCTGTGAGATCCACAGTTACAAGTGACACACATGCACACATGGAGTTCCACATGGGGTACTGTTGAATGGAGCACACTGATGGGAAGCTTCCCTCTCCCAGGCCACCTCAGGAGAAGGTGGAAGAGAAAGGGTGGGCGTGGGTGGGGAAGGCAGAGATCTCTGTTATTCTGGTCCATCTAATGATGTAACTTCTTTCAGTTATTATTTTAGCTTTAAAAGGAAATACGGGGTTCAGATTTGAAAGGGGGTGGTATGGGTGGGGGAGGGGAATTGCCAACAAAAGAACACTGATTGTAATGTGAGAAAAGTGTATTTTTGTATTTTAATAAATATTGTTGAATTTTTAATTCAATGTCCCCAAAGGGTTAAATTGAGTAAGACCCTGAACCTATAGATTCTTATGAGCCAATCATTTCTATTTAATAAAAAAGCAAGGAGGGGAGGGTACAGGTATGATGGGGGAAAGACAAATGTTAAATTATTTTCAAGTATGGGAAAATGCTAAAGCTGTCAACCTTTCCTTAGCTTAAATAAAAGCACCCCGATTCTAGTGCACCTTCTACAAGCTAACTGTGTTAGTCCCTGGCTTTGTTGGGGGTATAATCAAATTCCCTATGCCCTGGAAAAGCAGGGGAAATGGGTCAGCCTCAGCTCCTGGGACCTGGCCAAAAGTTAAATGCCACCTCAGCAGAAGCTGCTGGTCAGGCAGCACCAGCTCTACCCGAGGAACCTGGGGGACCTGGATTTCAGAGGCCTGCAATAATGTAGTTTGGCTTAAATTTCCCACAGGCAGTGTTGCTTCTGTTCTCTGGGTGCTAAATAATCTAAACATGTTTTGGTGGTAGGTGTCTGTCTCCTGATGCTTACCAAGTAATAATGTCCAGAGAGGCTGCGTGAATCAGGATCCTGCATTTCTTCAGTGCTAGTATTTATACTAATGCAGGGAATTGGGACTGAGTGGGTGTGAACTCTTTGGCACTAAGGAGGGAAAGAGAGGCAGGCGGCACTTTGCAGCAGTTGGCTAAGAAAGGGCCAATTCTTAATCCTCCTGGGTATATACATCATTTCTGGGTATCAGTGTGCCAGCACATATGTATGGGCACACACTTATAAACTACCACTCACAGTTCTAGGCACCAAAGATCCGTTCCTCCTGCCTCTCCTTTATCACCATACCCCCAATAAAAAGAAAGAAAACTGCAGGAGAGCAAAGGGTGGGACTTGGCTAGGACCAGGTGAAAAAGCAAGAAATTACTCTCTTTCCTAGTGCCACAAGACACAACTCAGGCTGTTTAAAACAGCTTCCTGGGTATGCATTCAGAGGAAATTGCGGAGGAAGTTGCTGTTTCAGAAATAGAGGATGAGGAGCCAATTTCCTAACACCCTTCTTTTTTTTTTTTTTTTTTTTGATAGCTATTTGAGCAGACAGGGAATTATGCAGTAACTTTGCAATGACTAAGGGTCTGTGGCTAACAGTCTGAGGGGAGAGGTACAGAAATGGGCCTAAAACAATCTCGGGAAAGAGCCCTATGGACAAATGCATTTGTCCCAAGGAAGACTATATTCAGCTTCAATCTGTGGGAGAAGGACTTTTGAAAGGAACCTCAAAGGAGTTGGGGGAGACTAAGAATATGGATCCTAGATTTAAGTATCCTCAGAGCTGCAGGGAGAGTTCCTTACCCCAGCAGGCCTGCCCTTTGATCCATGCAGTTTCCACTTTTATAGCAGTAACCTTCCTTTGCTATCATGGTATATCCTCCTCTGTAGCAGGCACTTGGGACAGCTTTTCAGAGAGGCATCCCTTGAGTACCAAAAATGCAGCCGTCAATGCTGTGACTCATCCTTGGCCAGGCCAAGGTTTGTTACCTAGGAATGGAACATGGGTTGGTAGCTCTTTAGGGGGTAGTTATAGCAACACGTTGGATGTAAAGACTCTTGCTGATGATACGGAGTTAGAGAATTTTCATTACAGAACTGAAGGCCGTGAAAAATCATTTAGTCTAATCCCTTCACATTTTACAGTCAAAGAAACTGAGCCCCAGAGAAATTAAAAGACATATCCAAGGTCACACTGCTAGTGGAGGAGGTGGGACTAAAAGCCCAGGTCTCTTGACTCCTGAGTCAATGTGCTTTCTCACCCAGGCTGCTATTGGCTATCAAGAACATACTTAACTAGCAAAACAGTTAAAATGGGACCTTCCTAAGATACGTCTGTGTTCTCTTATCGCTTAGAGCTGTTCACTCTCTTTAGAACTGGCTATACTGCCCTCTAAGGCCTGACTACAGGGGCTCCACATGTGCTAAGGGGTTAGACTATCACGACTCTACATAACCATTTCCTGATTCTTAGGCCCAACGGCAGACAGAAACTGCAGGATCCCACAGAGGGTGACAGCTAAGGGGAAGGAGTGAAGTAGGTAAGACTTGGTGTTTTATAGTTAGAAAAGGTGGCTTGGCCTCCTCCCAGCCTTGGAAACTCTGCAGTGTGGAGGAGGTCTTAAAACACCTACTGGACCACAGAGGTTCCCCATAATGGAGTGGTTTTTGCTTACCCGGCTCAACAATGAGAATACTGGGAGGGTCTTTTGCTCCTCTTCTCCACTGTATCTACCCCAGCTCTAGCTCTTTAAGTGCCATGCTGTAGCTGCCACTTCTACAATGTGCTCCAGGACTTTTTAACACCCTTCAGCTGCATCCTATTATCAATGGAGGTAAAGGTAGATAGGCTAGTTTCTAAGGCCTAGAGATTAGCTTTATCATGGCTATTTAACATGTATTGAGGCCAGCAACTTGCTGAGTGCGGTGGAACAACCAGCAGAGAGTCCCTTCAAGACAATTCCTATTGTTGTCTGAGAAGAGGGTCAGAGTCCATGGTCTCTGGCTTCCTTCCGTGGTAATGGGTAGAGACTGGGAGAGGGCTAAGTGGGCCTTACTCAACCCAGGCTTCTACCTCAGGGGGCTAGGGCCTATAATTAAGGCTCCATCATTTCACTGCAACAAAGCAGCAGGGGCTTAAAATTAGAAGAGAGAGAGGAACATTTATATCCAAACATATGTCTGATTTTATCTCCTCTGCTGGCACTCAGCACTCCATGCCATCGGCTAATGCAGGCACTGTTCACGCCATTTCTAAATCCTGCCTCAGCTAAACTGCAAGGCAGCTTTTGGCTCAGAGCAACTCTCTTGGTCTCACTCCTTTCAGGAAGCACCCCTCTCCTATGCAAGGGGAAGAATGGTTTGGACAGTAGGTTAAGTTGTTTTCATCTTTGCTTTAAATTAAAATGAAGTAAATTACTTCTTGGAGCAGTGATAAGGGCTTCAGCAACTAGATCAGTGAAATACACACACACACACACATACACACACAGCAATATAGCATAGTGCTTACAAGCACAGACTCTGTAGCCAGTCTTCCTGTGTTGAATCCTAGTTCCATCACTTACTAGCTGTGTGACTTTGGAAAAAGACTCAGTTTCTTCACCTAAAAAATACAGACAATATTACTATCTACCTCAGTACTTCACAGATTGTGAGAATTGAAATTTTACATATATAATTATATATGTATGTGTGTGACATAGATCTCACACTTAGTGCTCCACACCATATAGCAAATGCTAGATAACAGTTATTTGACAATACACACAAACACACAGATCAACAGAGAAGCCCCCATCACCACCCCTATTCTTGAACATTGTATATGTCCAAAGAGAGACATGCCTATTGTGCTACTCCAGAGAAGAAGGATGATGATCTAGAAGTCAGAGACAATAGTATCTATAAGCCCGATCACTGTGAAAAACATGGTTATACTTATCCTCCCAGGAAAACCTTGCCTTGTACTCTGATCCCTACACCAGCACTATAGCTGTCCCAAGGCACTGATTTAGTCCAGGAATAGATTACCTTTCCTTGTGGTGAGCCAGAAGAAAGTAAAGGTGCTGATAGTCATGCATAAGCTGAGGGCTGGGACCTTGGGAAGCCTAGGTCCTTTACCAAGAAGGTAAACTTCCTAATGTCTTCTCCCCTACCCATGTTTCTCTGGCACAGAGCAGTCATAGCCTTATTACTCAGGTCAGTGATGAAATCCTCCCTGACCATTAAGTGTTACCAGGACTGGGAGTGGGGAGTGGGGAGGCACTAGGAGGAAGAGGGTAGCACTGAAAGGGCCGATGGGGCTTCCGAGCAGTATTGCAGAGCTAGGAGAAAAGAAAGGCAGACAAAAAGCACCATAATTGGAGCAAATGAGAGAAGAATGGAGCTCTATGGCAGATACACAGGCTAAGGGGCTGCAATGCAGTCAAGGAGGAAAGCCAGGGAGATTCCTCTGCCTTAGCAAGCAAGAGGCTGGCTGGACCATGGATGGGGGAGGACTGTTAGTGCTAAATTCATGGCATGAAACAGAGGAGAAGAAAAGCAGGGAGATCAACTTTCCAAGAGAGGCGAAGAAAGAATGCATTTTGATTTCCTAATGAGAGGCTAGAATTAGATTTTAGGATGATCACAGGTTTTATCCTCTGGTACACGCCAGCTTTGCTGTCAGTACTTGGGCCAAACCACCTACCCACAACAGTCCTGTTCCCTATCCTGGAGGCTGTCCACTGCTTGGGGAAGCAACCCAGCCTTCAGGGATGTAATTTAATCCTGACCCTGACAGGCTCACTCAGGGATCTGCTCTGAACCCATTTCCTCATTTCTATTAACACAGTCATGGGGAGGGCGGTGGGGTGTGCTGGGGAGAAGAGAGGGAGCAACTCGGTATTTGTCCACAAAAAGAGTATTATTCCAGAGGAAGAGTGTTATATAAATTGTGTTTTCCAACAAAAATAGTGATGTCTATCAGTTCAGTGTACATGGACCTTTGCAGTGAGTCAGAGATTTGGCCTAGGCCTGTGGGGGATATCCCTGGGAGAAACTGTCTTGTCAAAGGAAGTTAGCATTTGAGACGATGGCATGATCTTCGCTCACTTATCCCATCGAAAAGAGTTTTGAAACGATAGCAGGGAAGCATTGATATGAGAGGCTACTCTCAAGCTAGGTGTGGGAGCTAGACGGACCAAGATAGTACTTAGGCTTTCAGGTTTGTTTATTCTGTACACTCAGGAACATTACTAGAGTAATTACTACAGTTTAAATCAATTATAGGATGCCAAAGAAACAGTACTTGATCTACTTGTTTCTTTCATACCCTCCTACCTTTTTTTTTTTTTTTTTTTTTTGAGAGAGAGTCTTGCTCTGTTGCCCAGGCTGGAGTGCAGTGGTGTGATCTCGGCTCACTGCAACCTCCGCCTCCCGGGTTCAAGCGATTCTCCTGGCGTCAGCTTCCCAAGTTGCTGGGATTACAGGTGCGCACCACCACGCCCGGCTAATTTTTGTATTTTTAGTAGAGACGGGGTTTCACCATGCTGGCCAGGCTGGTCTGAAACTCCCGACCTCAGGCAATCCGCCCACCTCGGGCTCACAAAGTGCTGGGATTACAGGCGTCAGCCACTGCACCCAGCCCCCACCTACCTTCTTATAGCCCCACTAATAAAAAAAACCCTTCAATTAATTATTGTATCAGGTTTCCTGTCCCATATTCCCCATTTGAGTACACTCATCTGCCATAACAGGACCTAGGAAATCCTGCATGAGGCCCTCCATTTTGAAGAATGATGGCTCTTTCTTCCTAACATTTCTCATGATATTTCCTCTCCAGGGCAACTCCTTAATTTGTAGTCTCTTTTACAGTTCCTTTAAGGTCTCAACCCTCATTTCCCTGTGTCTCTAAGCTGGTGCTGATTTAGTCACTAGATAAGTTACTACCTGCTCAATGAGTCAGCAAGGATGACTGAGAAGAGCTTTCACACACTAAGTGTTCCCTGTGCAAAGTTTGGTTTCCTTGCCTCGGGCTACTTCTTCCCAGTCTTCAAGACCCTGGCTTCCTCCCTTTACCTGCCCACTCATCCAGGTTCATTAAGACCATTCAGACAGCTTCTCCCACGGCAGGTGAACTGAATGAGTTATAGGCAGCTCTCCACAGAGGCAGTTCCATCCAGGAGCCAAGTGCCAGTTCCCTGGATCATGCAGCTGTGTTTGGAGGAATGCTGAGTGCATCCCTCACAATAGGCCCAGAAATGGAGCTGAGGCCTCAGATACTAACAGCCTGTTTCTGCAGCCTGCCAGCCACAGTGGTTATAAGTTATAATCTATTACCATTGCAAGAAGACTTAATTTCTGGACTTAAAGGAAGTCAGATAATACTTTATCCTATTAGTGTCTGCCTGTGTGAACTGACAATGGCATCCTTCTGACACGACTGCATATTCTTCCAATTCATCTCTTTAAGGTTAGGCAGGGGGAAGTCTGGATGGAGTAGGAAAGGAGAGAGGAAAAAAATAACCTAAGGAAGAGACTGTTGAAGGAACCAGGGAAAGGGAAGACTATTTTTTCATTAGAAATGAGGAGGGGATGCAGAGGGACAGGACAAGACTGTGCTCTTTCAAAGCATGTTTGCATTTCATTTTGTTTCTCTCATGAGGGGGAGAGACGGCAAGCACTGGAGGTGCTGTGTGCATGTGTGTCAGAAAAAAGGCTCTGAAGCCACAGAGAAGGATGAATACAAGAATAAGGCATTGGCCCATTCTGTGCGCTTGCTGTTTCATCCATTGTGCCCGTTGGAGGCTTTCCCTTTCCTTAATCCTTCCCCCTTCATGTGTAAGTCCACATCCACTCCGACTAGTGGTGTTATGTCAGCCGAGGGTGCCTTCTCATTCTGGGTATGTTATCGAGGCTGGCCGACCTGGGGATGGCAATTGACACTGAGACAGAACACAGGTACATGGTTCCTAACTTCCGGGATATGGAGGGAGCAATGAGAACTTCCAAGTTAATTCAGAAAATCTAGTTGAACCCTCACATTTTATTTATGAGGAAAATGAAGCCCAGGAAGATGTGCCTTGCCCAGGTGTCACATAGCTGGTGATGCAGAGACCTTACCTGTGGTCTCTGGGTTCGCGACCTAGCGCAATTGCTGAGCGCCTGCAGGGCCACCATGACTTACAACTCCAGGGGGCGCCATTTACAGAAATGGCAAAGTGATTAGTGCCCCCTGGAGTTTGCAGTTTGATGCAATCCTTTATAGTTCCCTTTTGGGAGGGGGGAAGGCCTTTCCCACCAGTACTGTTATCTGTGCTTAATGCTCTGAGACAGATGGTGCCCACTCACGATTTCATTCAAACAGGAAGAGCTGAGAAATCAGGCAACTTTCCTTTCTCTTCAGGGCATGTGTGTTCTGATGGCAGCCCCATGGCTAATAAACCAAAAGGGGCATGTGTTGCTTCCATGGCCTTCCCCTTCTCTCTACAAGAGTGCAGGGTAGTAAGGTAACATCTATCCCAACATGACAGGAGGGCTTGCAGAAAGCTAAATCATGTTAGAGGTCTGTTCAAGGTCATGCAGACCCTTGGAGAAGCAGAGAAGCCTGGAGTCCCGCTCTACCTCCCTGGCCTTCCTAGTGTTGTGTAAGCAAGGGGACCCTCAGAGGGAAAGCTCTGGCAGCCCAGGTTGACTCAGGGGCCTACCCTGAAACTGGGGTCCAGAAAGCTAGGAAATTGTCCCCTCTTCCTCCGATCTCAACAAATCCTCTCTTGGGAACAGAGTGGCCCTGGCTATAATTTTATCACATACATTTAATTAGAATTTGTCTTCTTCATGATGGTTTCAAGTGAAGTCCCAATAGAAACATTCTAAAAGAACAGTGCTTTCAGGCAAGGATTTCTTCTAACCAAGTTAATTTAGCAGAAATGTGCATTGGGTGGAGTTACCTCTCTTTTCAACTTCAAAGCTGGGAAGCAATGGGAGATGAGGAATGCAGACAAAATAAAGAGGAGGGCGGGGGCTTCAGGCAAATGAGTTTCCATCTATTAAGGAGCGGCAATTTCTGCTAGCTCCCCTAGAGACCGGTCCCCTCCAATAATGGCCTGACTCTAATGATTCCCACTCCTAAGCAACAGCCTGTGTTATGCTGGTGTTGAGACGAACTGTGCCAGAGAAACTCCCTTTCTCTCAGAGGTGCTGCTATCATTACACAAGAGACATTAGTTAGCCAGGAGGATGTGCTATTGATGGGGACAGAGAAAGATAACCAAAGAAAATGCTCTTCCCTAGCAGGCTTGGTACAGCTGACTTAGGACAGAAAAGGCGGACTGAGAGGTTACGGGTTAGCAATAAGAAAGGACTACCCATCATGGGCAGATTCTCTGGACCAGGGGGTGACCACAGGAGAAGTGGCCTCCTGATGAGTTGATGAACTCAGTTCAAGGAGGAACTAGCTGGCTGAGGTGGGGAGGGGGGCAGGTCTTTGGAGTTTGGAATGTGGGTTAAGCTCAGACATAATGGACAAAACTGATGGACATTTGAGATGTGAAATGTGGTAATAAGTTCATGGGAAGTAAGGGTAAGGGATTCAATTTCAGGTCCCTAAATACTGGTCATTTCCAGGACAGAAGTACAGGTATGTGGCCTTAACAGCAATGAAGTTAGGATCATAGCTGTTATTGAGGCTTCAATGTTAGTTGAGGGTAGGGGGTTCTCTTATTCTGTCCTCTCCACTCTAAATACACTGAAATCTGTGATGAAAGCTAATATTGTGAGTTACTGCTAAAGTTGTTGCCAGCAGGTCTTGAGTAGGGGGTAGGGAGTCCCTTATTTTGCCCCTGGTGGCTTGCCTGTGATAGAGACGGACTGCTTCCAGAGGCTGCCTTGCCAGATGTGCCAGCAGGCAGCCCGGCCAGAGAGCCTGCAGTGCAGACAGATGTCCTGGGTCGTATTCAGGATGGTGAGACCCTTTATGGTACTGTGGCTTGGCTCTGGGGCAGTGCCAGAGCGGCAGGGTAATGTTCCTCAGCCAGATTCATTTCCCCCCAAACCTCTTCAAATATGTGGGCCACGGAGGGAGGCAAATTTAATTAAATTACTGTGTTGTGAACTGCCCTTCCTGGCCAAAGGCTAAAAATGGGCTCATGCTGACATGCAAACCCATCTGTGTGTACACAGCATGTGTTTTCTTTGTGCTGGGCTGTCAGCAGCTGGATGGGGTTGGCAATGCCCAAGGTTGGACCCAGAGAGCTGGCCCTTTTGCCACAGCAAGGCAGAGTCAACAATAATCCAACCTGGACCCCATACAGCTCCGATGACCTTTTCTTTGTACTTAAAAGATGACTGGGCGGCACTCCCCCTTCCTATATCAATTTGTTTCTCCTCAAGTGCTTCTTTTGCTGACACACAGGACTTTCCCGTAAGGCGGTGCCCTGAGCAGTACCGGGGAAGAAGGAACAAAGCTGCAGTGAGGTGTGATTCAGAAGAGTGCATGGGCAGGGTTTGTTTAGCTTGGCAGGAGACAGAGGGGTCTCCCGGGTGATTCTCTAGAGTGCTACTTCAGCAGTTCCCCACTGGCAATGCCAATGCTGGATAGAGAGCCCTTGTCAGGTGCCAGAGTAAAGCAGAAAAGCTTCCTCTCCCCTGCTCCCTGCCCAAATGCCACAGTGCCTACAGGACTTGACCAACAAAGGCAGGCAAGGAAGGTCAGGAGCAACTAGAAGCATTTAACATGTGGAAACCAACAACCAAGACAAATGCTGGCTGTCCTGAACCTGTTACCTGCCAAGGTCATTTCATTTCCCTCCTGGAAGTTCAGGCTTCGCTGCTGCAGTTTACAAAATACCACAAGGGTAAAGAGTTTGCCCCCCCTCCCCGAGTGGTGCTGCTGCTGGAGTTGGAACAGGGCTTCCCTCTGCTGGTGTGAAATGACTTGAGATGGGATCAGGTGTGGCACGGGGAGTAGCAGATGCTGAAGGCCGCATGGCAGGCTTTTCATTCGGAACTGAGACCAGGGAAGAGTCAGCTAGGCAATCTTTTCCTGACTTGTCCCCCAGAGAGAACAGAGCCACCTCTCATGTCTAAAACTTCAGTGAATGCGACACATGGAGCCTGAGAGGTGGCCCTGTACTGGGACAACAGGAAAACATCTTCCTGGGTGATTAATAGTTGTACTTACGCAGCCCCCTCATGTCCTGGACATCCTGGTAGCAAGCAGCTACCTAGTTGATTTGAGCAGTCCAAGCACTCTGGGGTGACGATAGCCCTCTGTAAGTCCCCATCTAGGCAGGTTTGCAGGTAAGCCACATGAGAACAGGGGGAAGAACCTCCCTACCCTAACCTCCAAGCCTCTGGCGTGCTGTGTGCTCTTCTGAATCACACCTCACTGCAGGATGAGGAAAGCAGGATCCCTCTTGGAGCTCTGCTGTCCCCTCTACACTGTGCTGAGCAGCTTCAGGGATGTTCTCTGACATAACAGGGGGTGTGGGGGTGGTAGTGTATCTGCCACATTTTGTTGCTGGCTAAAGTTTCTGGCAGTGAATCTGATGGTTACTTTAAGGACTAAGACAAATATTGTCAGTTCAGGTCCTTGGGACCTATACCTCAAGAACCTGGACTATGCCTATAGCTGACCCTCTGTCCAGTACTTCCAAATGACTAGAATTTCTGGATCAAAAACAAAAGCAGGCAGATCACTAAGATTTGGTCAGACACAAGAAAATAATGGATCCAAGAAAGCAAGTTTCCTATGGTTAAGAGGTTAAGTAACAATTGTAACAGGAAGAGAAAAAGACATGTAATCTACACAAGGAGGGTAGGGGCAGTTAGGAAGAACAAGAAATTGACTGCTGTGGTGAGATCTATCATGTGACTTTAGAGAAAGAAAAAGGTTCCTGGGTGTTCTGCCCAGGTACTCTACGCTTTGGTAAAGGAGCTTTCTTCCTTACCGAATTGGAGAGAAGAGGGCAGACACCAGCCATAGGCTGAGGTAACCATGACATTTCAGTGGAATGAGACCCCTTGATTTTCTGCCACCCACACGGCCCCATGCCCACTCCAGCATGAGAGCTCACCAAACGACTGGTTTCAAATTCTAGAGATAGGAGCAGATGCCTCTTCAGGCCTCTTAGTCAGTATTTTATTGTTCCTTAGGTGCCAGTAAAGTATTTTATCATTATTAAAGATTAAAAATATACTTATCCTGAAGAAAACACCCCAAGTTGTGTAGAAAGTCCATAATATATCTCAATCCTAATATTCCTCAATTGAAAAAAAAAGTTTGTTGGGCAGGGTGGTGCACATCTATAGTCCTAGCTACTAGGGAGGCTGAGGAGGGAGGAACTCTTGAATCCAAGAGTTGAGACCAGCCTGGGCAACGTAGCAAGACTCTGTCTCTTAAAAAAAAAAAAAAAAAAAAGAAGTTGTTCCTCCCTATTTAAGCAGCCTAGGGCTGGAAGAGCTTTCTCTAAGGGAGAAAAAGCCTTAACATAATGTCAGTAACAGCAATCTAGACATCAGGGTGAATAATATAAATGTTGGTATGGCTGTACCAATGGCATTCCAGCAGCTGCTGAGATCGCTTTGGTTTGCAGATGACCCAAATGTAAATACAAATAATGTATTTACATTGCATGGCCCTATCTAAAGTGGAAGGGGCAGCATGGTAGGCTGCTGCCCCAAGATTCTCTCCCTTCGATAGGCTGCTGCCAGAGTGGATGGCTATGTCTGGCTCCGGCAGAGCCTGCTAGGTGGGACATCTGATTCCTGTACAGCTCCAAATTTCTGCTGCTCACCAAGAAGCCAGCAATGGGGAAAGGCAGAGTGGTGTCCTCGGGCTGCTACAGCCATATCTTTCTCTTGAACAAGGTCACCCATGACCCCTCTCATACTTGTTACCAATCATTTCATTTCTGTTGGAAAGGGACAAAGAGAAGGGAAACTAATTGATTATAATGGTGTATTACAGGGCACTACCTTTAAGCACCTTGAACCAGACTGAAAAACTGAGCATTGTACTTTGAGAAGTTGCCAAAGTCTATATTAAAATGAGGTAAGGGTAGGAAAAGGAAGAAAGGTGATTTCTGACACATGCTTTTTTGACTCTCGCTCCTATAAATACTTAGGGAGCAAAGTGGGTGGGATTAAGGCCATTTTCAAAAACAGATTAGCGCTGATGAAGGCTGGAAAGTGTTTTCTGCAAAATATGAACTTAAACCTTGCCCTGTTCTATGAGTTTCAGATAAATTCTTTTTATCATGTCACCCTGATTAATATGCCAGAACATGAACTAAGAGCGGTCTTCATTTTAGCCCCATGTTGACCTGCGGGCAAGGCCTGACCCAGCCCCTTCATCTTGGGAAAGCAGGGCAGGAGAGGGGATGGGAGTGGCAGACATCCCTGGGTATGGCTGGGACCATCTGCACTACTGTGAATCAAGGTTGGCTCAGACAGAAGGCGCGAAGGAGGAGGTGCAGCTGCTGATGGCTCAGACAGCTTGGACCTGTCCAGGCAAACAAGCCGCTCAAGTGCAAGAACAGCCAGCCAAGTAGGCAGAGCACGAATAAGGACTTAAAGCTTGAAATATCTGACAAGATATAGAGGGAGGGTAGGAAGCTGTCTGGGATTTCAACTGGTGTCTGGCCTTGCCTCTCACTGCTAAGGCAGGCTCTTCTGCTACCAATGGGTGGGATGTGATGCTTGGGAGCTGGTGGGATGGATACAGGGAAGCATTGTTTGAGCTAGAATTTAAAAAAAATCTTCATCTCTGGTAGCAAATTGCAGACACAGCTGTGGACTGTTCTCTCTCACAACTGCCCGCCAAAGCAAAACTGAATCTTGATCCACAGATAGATCTATCTCCCCTCCACAGATCTGCCCAAAGTTAAGAAGCAGTGGGCTTTGTGTGCATGTGTATGTGGGCCTGTGGGTGGGTGGGAAGCTGCACCACCAACTGCGCAATATGGGAGTCCTGTCTCAGAACTAGCTAAGGAGGATGACACAGGTGCTCTGCCTTCCCACCCGCCTTTGGGAAAGGGAGGCCAGCAGTGGACTGTTCGGGGGACAAGTGCCACTCCAGCTCCTTCTAGTGAGGACTCTTGGAGACAGTGCTTCTCAGCGCCAGGCTTGTATTATCAGCACTGTTGCTGTTAAAAATACCAGTGTAGATCAAATCTAGATGCTATATCAAATACCTTGCAATCTCTAGGGGTGGTGACAGGACTTCCTTCAATGCTTTAAAAAACATCCAGGAGATTCAAAGGTATACCCAGGATGACAGCCTCTAGACTCAAAAGGGAGGCAAGAAGACTTACTGATCAGACAGGTTTCTGATAGACGGGACAGTACTGCCACTGACTCCAGAAGCGCTTGTTGTACATGGTTGTGCTTAAGCTGAGTGACTGTTCCTGAAGTTTCATTCAGGTTCAGGAGGAGTAACTTCCAAAAGAAGTGGCCAGGTGTTAATTGACTGACTGCCCTGGAAAAACATAGGGAAACCCTCCTACAAGCAGGTCACTCTCCTCAGAGCCCCAGGCAAGGAAGGAGAGAGGATAGAGTGCTCAGAGACCTGTGAATATCAAGTGGGAGAAACCAAGGCACAGAGAGATTACCCTTTATTCCAAAGGCAAGTAGTAAGAATATCAAATAGGTTATTTCTCTCTAGCCATTACCAGCTACAGGCTGTCCCTCATCAGTCACAGGCTGCTCTACAAGCAAACTTAGGCCGAGGTCTCCCCTGATCTAGAGCCCTGCCTAAGGAGGTGACTGGTAGGCGGGGAGCATTACTGCCAGGGCTCCGCCTCGTGTGAGATCAGCAGCAGTGGCATTACAGTCTCATAGGAGCTTGAACCCTATAGTGAACTGCACATGCGAGGGATCTAGGTTGTGTGCTCCTTATGCGAATCTAATGCCTGATGATCTGAGGTGTAACAGTTTCATCCCCAAACCATTGCCTCACCTGACCAGTCCATGGAAAAATTGTCTTCCATGAAACTGATCCCTAGTGCCAAAAAGGTTGGGGACTGCTGCTCTAGATCATCTCACAGTTTAGGTTCATAATCCCAAATGACTGAGAAACTAATTTTTAAATCTGAGGATTCTGACCCTTAGTGTAAAGGCATTCCCTGCCATAGCCCTTCGGTGATTCACATATTCATTAGTTTGCTTATTTAGAACCAGTATAGTGATCCGCACCCTGCCAGGTGCTGGGGAACGATGGAGATGAAAGACTTGGTCCTTGCCCTCAAGGCACTCAGCACTTGGGCGGACACAATGACAATGTGGTCTAAGAGTGGGACAGTGGAGGTATATATAAAGGGGGAGCACTCTGGAGAGTGATCCAGAGTCAGGAGAAGCCCCTGCCTCCTCCTGTCCAGAGTCCCATGAAGAAACACGGATGAGGCCACACAGTAGGCTTGTTCTTACGACTGGGCTGAGGAAGCAATCCCCTCATTTGGAGTCTGGATGTAGCACTGGACAGTGTGGGACCAACGCTGACTCTGACTGTGTGAGGAAAACAAAGATGAGCCAGGCCCTTCTACAGAGGTGCAGGGGGTGACTTGTGCACTGGCAGGCACTGGCGGAAAGGGCTGTCTCAGGGGTCCAGGGGCAATGGGAAGGGAGGGTGCCATGCGAACCTTTGGGCTGGCTGAGTGACCTGGGCAGTCCATAACGCTTCCTCTGCTTCGGTATTGCTTAGCAAAACATAAACTATTCATAGCTTAATGTTTAGGTGTAAATCACAAAACCCCCCCAAGAAAGAAGAACTAGCAGCCTACCCCTGAATGAAAAGGTGCTCAGCTAGGGTCCTGAGCAAGGATGTGGTATGTAAATGTAGCATGGAAGCTTCCAGCCTGAGCTCCAGAGCTCCATTTAGGTTGGCTGCAGCAAGCTGCTGCTCGTCCCACTTGCTGACCAGCCAGAGCAAAATAGTGCTTGGGAGTTGGAATAGGCACTGAGGACACAAAAGAGGCCTCATACACATACGGATGCAGAGCTGAGGGCATGTGGACTCCTGGGAATGGGGGGAGGTACAAGTTTCAGTCCTCTTGCCCCAGCTTTAGGCAAATACCGCTTGGGAAACTGCTGAGCACTCTTAAGGGATTGGGGCTTTCTTGTGGCATGTGTTACAATGCAGCTGCAGCTGTCTTCCATTGCCCTGGTGTAGCCAGAGAGGTCCATAGGATGGGACATGCAGTGCTGGCAAGTGATGAGGCAGGTAAACTCCAAGGTATAATAGCTCTCAGGGCGGTTACAGTGAGTTCATCCAGTGGAAGAGACAATATTGTCTAGTTGTATGCTCCTGAAGTCAGATTCCAGATACAGGTCTAATTTGATCTTTGTGCCATCCTGTCCCCCACCTACCAAGAGTCCAGATTACTCACGAAAACTTATCCAGAAAAATCAGGCTTAGGTTAGACAAAGTCCAAAGATAAAACACATCTTTTAGGGCATGGTGATCCAAATTTAATCCCCTAAACTAAACTAGTGGTTCTCAATCTTAGTTCTACATTAAAATTGCCTGGGGAGCTTCAACATTAATATATATTTATATAAAATGTATGTATATATTTAAAACCCTTTTCTGATGTGCAAAATTCAAAATACTGAAAATAGGATAGTAATGAACTTCCATATAACCACCATCCAGACCCAACAACTACCAAAGTTGTCATATTTGCTTCATCTCTCTCCCCCTTTTCTTTGTGGAAGCATTTTAAAGTATATCCCAGACATGATGCCATTTTCAACCTTAAACACTTCATTTAATATGTATCTCTAAAAAATATGTTCATTTTCTTACATAACCACAAATGCCATTATTATGCCTACCAAAATTATCAAAGTTATTCCTTGGTATCAACTAATAAATCTGGGGAAGTTAAAAAGCTGGTGCTTGATGAAGCCAGAATCTTTGGAGGGAGGCCCAGGCATTAGTAGCTTTCCTAAGCCTCCGTACTCCATGATTCCAATGTGCAGCTGGGGTAAGAACCACTACCCTGATCCTGCTCTGGGATCTGAAGCAAGTTCTGCGAATGTCCTTTAGCCCCTGATCACATGTTACACAATAAAAGAGCCAAGGAAAACGTGACATGCCAGACAGGATGAAGAGAAGGAAAACAAAAGCATTAAAATGTCAGCAAGGCATAGAACTGAATCCTTTGTATACTACAAGGGCACTCTCTCCCCAGGAGTTGAGGCCCACTCACTTGAGCCACCAAATCCATCAAAGGTCTGAACACCAGGAACCAGGGTAGTTACCAGCTGCCTGGGCAGCTCACAGGGCCCTCAAGCACCTCTGCACTGGGCCAGTCTGCATCATTCCTCCACTCTATTTCTAGCTCTTCTTGCTTCTGTACACACTGTCTCTGTGGCCTAATATTCTGGCAAACTCTGAGCCTCAGCACCTGGTTTTAGAGAGGATTAATTATATAGGCCTGTGGTGTGTGTGTTTGGGGGTAGGGGGGCACAGTGTGTGCCAAAACTTCTTGGGTGTTGGCACTGGGGTGTAAGTACCACAGTCTTCAATTTTACTTATTTATTTCATTAAAAAAATAACTAAAAAAAATGTCCTGCAAAAAGATGAGGCTGTATCATTGTAGCTAAAAATACCTCTGCTGAGGGTGTCCGCTCACCAGCTCCTCAGTTAGAGATGCTACAGGGCCCTTTGTGAGCTGTGCAGTGTTGGCGGCTCCACAGGGGCTCTGGGCGGCTGGGGCCAATCCTTGGAGCAGTGACTAGTGACTACTGGGTAAAGGAAGGCTGGCAAACAGCCCTTGAGCCAGCATGGAGATCTGCATACTTCAGGTAACTACAAAACCCCTCTTGCTTTATGGACCCACTGCCTAAGCCAAGGAACCTCTTGCCTTCTTACGGCATCTCTGAGGATGCCAAAGTAATAGGGGACCAGTCTTGACTTCCCTGAGGTTCACATGAGTACAATAACCACCAGAGGCAGTAATGCCATGCAGTCTGGCTCATGATGTCTGTGGTGCTGAACAACCTGTGGGTGGGGTGAGTGGTAACTAGACTCACTGGAAGTCTCTCCGTGGCCTCAGGAAAGGGCTGCTTTAAATGCAGGCTGACATCAGAAGGGGGAGGCTATGTGGAAGACAGGCTTTGCAATAAGGGCGTCTTTCTCTGGCTCTCTTTTCTTCATCCTCTTAGTACCCATAGGTCATTTAGTCCAACACACTCATTTTTATTGGGGAAGATGAAGCCTCAGGGAGGTGAAATGATTTTGTCAAGGTCACAGAGATAGTAAATGGAAGAGTCAGGACTTAAACATGGGATTTCTGATTACAGGTGTAGTGCTTTGTTCCACTATACTGTGTCATCCTAATGAATGGATTCATTATAAGCATTCAACAAGTGTTGAAAGAGCTATGGGAAAAGGGATTTTCAGTTCAGGTGCCAAAAGGACCAAAGACTGTCAGGAGCGTGCTGCCTGGATGATCTGGGAATTCTGAATCTTGGCAAGTTCTGGGAAACTCAAGGGTCAGACTCAGCAACTTAATCAGATGTTCAGTGGGAACAGTGACGACTCCGCAGTCTGTGATCTTCAGCCAGAGATCCAAAGCCATTCCCTTCTTTTCTCTCTGGGAGTGGGAAACACTTGGTATTAGACTGACTAGGGGCTCTCAGGAGAAAAGGAGGCAAGGATAAGGACAAGGTTGTCTGACTTGATCCGGCATTGACTCCTTTCTCATTTCTTGGCATCGTGTGTGACCCTTATGAAAAAATGTGGAAGTTTGTGTCAAGAGCATGAGAGATAAGGGTCAAAAAAAAAAAAAAAAAGTTATTGAGAAAACACACTCACTGGCATGGGGGAAGGTGCAGACTTTTTCAGAAGAACACAATGCAAACCTAACATTGCCAGAATGCACAATGTGCGGGGGACTTGTCTAGAGTCCTATGCTGCCTAATAAGGTGGCCACTAGCCCCATGTGGCTATTTACCTTGAAATTATTTAAATTTTATAAAGATTCTATTAATCAGTTGTATAAACCATATTTCAAGTGCTCAATATCCATTATGTGGCTACTGTACTGGACAGCAGAGACAAAGGACATTTCCACCAACATAGAAAGTTCTGTTGGACAGCACTGGTAGAATCTGGTTGTCTTTTTTCATCTCTTGCTGCCTGCAATGAGTAGTTTCCGAAACCCCTTTGAGGATAATTGAACTTGGAAAAGCTAGAGGGTCCCATAATTCACTCTCCAACAAACCTACTAAACCTGGGCTCCAAAGAAGCTAACAGCAGCTGGGAGTATGAATCCGCCAGTGCACCAGGCTCACCAGGCCCTAACCCTTCTTTCCCCAATACCTTGTCTGCATGTTCACAGCCACTCTGACCTTTGCATATTTTATTCAGTTTCTATTTTATGCTGTTTTAATTGATGTTTAATATAGCTTAACTTGTGTGGTGTTCCAAGCCCCTCACCAGGGGGCCGCTCATAGGCAGAAGCACAATTAATAGCAATCCCGAGAAAATTATGCCCTGTATCAAAGCTGTCATTGCACCATAAAAATGCTTATTATTACTATTGAATTCTACAGTCCTGACACCTCCTCATATTTACTAGGTAGCAGATAAACCTCTGTGTTTGTGCCTTCTCTACTCTACCACACCATCAGGACTAAATATAGCCCTCATGTCTATGTTTAGCTCCATTTAGCTGTGCTTTGGAAAAGGGGAAAGAAATCAGAGTTAATAAAATTAAATTGCTGGAAAATGTGATTTGTTCCTCCCCCACCTGGACAACCCCTTAAAAGACAAACAGACATCACTGCTAACAAGAAGGGTAACCAGCCTCTGCTACAGGGTGGGAGAGACCCCCAGACCCTGACAGCATGGCATGAGTCCTGCATCAGCCTCATGGGAGAGTAGAGGGAGTGGGTCCAGGGGCATGGTATACCAGAGGAAAGGGATGGCACTCATGGGCCCACTCTGTGCCCTGCCTCAACTTGACCAGAACAGAGTGCTTGAGCTGGAGTCCCACCTAGGGAGTTCGAGGGCAATCCTGGATGGGCATTTTGACCTCCCCACAACTCTCTCAATTCAAAAATCAAAACAATGCAACCCCCCTCCAAAAAAAAAAAGGAAAGAAAAAGCCCCCAACTTGTAAGAGTTTAGCACTCCTTGGTTTCCTCTGGGCTTATCTAAAGCTTGGATTTGGCACGAATAGACAGCAGCTTTTCTACAACTACATATCAGGGAAAGCGATGGAAAATTCCAGGTCTGTCAGACACCTGTACTCCTCCTCTGGCACACGTTCTCAATCTGTGTGCAGTTATCTTTGCAACCCTGTCTAGGAGGAGTTTCCTTACAGAAGGCCAAAGCCCTGGATGACTTCTCTAACTTAGGCTCCCATCCTTTTCTCACTAAAATAATACAATTTAAAGAGAATGCACCCGCTTACCTCTTCCGTCTGCCTCCATCACATCACCTACTCCCTTTTATATGCCACTGTCATATTCTCAAATTATTACTTGTACTTCAGGTGGATGATGAGGCTGTTGTCTGGGAGGCACTGTGGGGATAAAGGTAAGAGCAATACAGTAGGAATGTGGAGACTTTGGCTCTACCATGAAATTTACCATGTGAAAGTGCACATCAAGTGATGAACTTCTTCATGCCTCAGTTTTCTCATTTACTGTGAAATGTTTGGATTGGACTATATAACCTCTAGATCCCTTCTATCTATGAAAGGCTATAATTCAGTATTATGAAGGCTGTATGCTCAAGTCCTTGGAAACTGAATGGGTCATACTCACTTTTATTTATAATTTGGTTTTTATCTTTGCACTCAATGCTCTTTGGAGAAATGTAGATTTCCATTCCTGAATTTTTCTAACCAACAAAGGAAAAGCTCTATTTTAGTTTGTTTGACAAAGAAACGTCTATAACTAGATTGAGTTTCCCATATAATATTTGCTTTGCCTTCTTCCATCTTTGCCTAAAAAAGGAGTTTCTAAAAAACCAGAAATGCTTTCTGTACTCAGGCATAGCAGGAATGAGGCTGCCTTGGCTGAAGGAAGAAGATGGTGCATATCTGGAGCCCCAGTGGAGCAGGACTATTTGCCATCTGCTGCACTAGTTGCCTCGTCTCCATATCAGGCCTGGTCTGTAGTTTGCTGCAAATACTAGGAGCCGAGCCACTTCCCACCCATGGCAAGCCTTGAACCCTTTGTATTCTGGCTGCCAAGATGATCTGAAAGCAGGGAGCCACTTTTCAGCTTAGGGAAAAACATGTGCATTAAATGGAAGTAGATTCTTCTTTTCCCTCCCTCTTGCCACTCCCAGCCATTTTTAAAGCTGTATACTAAAAAGGAGGAAGATCCTTCTGATAAAGCTGAGGAAGATGATGGAATTGCCAGGCCAGAATGGTTTATTAATGATCCATGGGAAAAAAACAATTGTCCTGCTGGCAGCTTCACATGTAATTAACCAGCTTCACAGAGAGCTGGCTGCCTTCTCCAGGCCTGGCATCCGCATACTGCAGAGCTACCTGACACAACAACACTGGGTTTCTAACAAAATCTCGCTACTGGGAGAGGGGCATCTAAAATAGTGACCTCAACCCACTCGGCGCTCAGGAAACAAGACTGAGATGGCAGTGCTCCTCCGGAGAAGGCTGGCTGTGTGCTCGGGCTGACACAAAGACTGCGACCTCCATGCTGGCAACAACCAGCCCTGGGAACTGCCACTCCCACTGCTCACCATTAACTGCCCACTCAGGTAAGTGGCTGAGCAGGGTTCTCTTCCAGGTAGCCCTCCAAATGCAGCCTCTCTGCCAAAAGTCTACATAGGCAGGAGTTTCTGGGAATTGGCTCACTTTATGCCACAGCAGCAAACTTCAGCACTGATGGGAGTTGAGAGGGCCTGGAGACCACACTGGGTGTGGGGGACAACAGTTGCTTCTGTGTAAGAACCAACCTTCAAAATATGGTACATAAAGGAGAAGCAGCAACTGGGTTAGCCAAGCTTTGGCTTTGTAGTCAGTGCCAACTTCCCTCTTAAGAGTCCTGGGATTCAAAGAACCCTGGTCCTCCCACCAGGTGAGTGAACTAATACATATTTGCCATTCGCAATGCACAGTTTTTAAAATGTGCATGTAAGTGTGTGGCAGCTAACTGTCCTGTTTGGGAGGTTGGGGGAGGATACCCCATTACCTTTCCCCAAATGAGAGTCAAGAGACTGTTCCCAGTGAGGCTGATCAAAACACACGTGCACGCACACACACACAAGGATCCACCATTACCTTTTCCAAGTGAAAGTCAAGATACTGTTCCCAGTGAGGCTGAACACACACACACACACACACACACACACGCACGCATGCACGCACCCTTCCCATGCTTGTTTCTCTAGGGCAGAAAAAGAAGCTGAGAAGAACTGTCTCCACTCTACATTCCTGGTGGATACAGAACCCTCTAAGAACATGAACACTTCCTTCACCCACAGCCCTGCTAAGGCCGGACCCTGGGCACCTCACATTCCCCCAGGGTCAGCTGAAGTTACTACTTGAAGGCTCATGAAGGGAATGACAAACCTTTGCACCTCTGGCAAAAGCAGAGCCAGTTCACAGGGGTCATGGACTTTTCACTCAGCACACTCATTTTACATTCTGTGGAAAAAGATAACAAAGGAAGGCTGTGTCCTTTAGAAAAAGGTCGGGGGCTGGGGGTGGGACTTGAGAAGTGCTGGGGGAGACTGCAGCTCCATCAGCTGATGCCGTATTGCCTCTGCTAGAGAGCCCAGCACAGGTGGGGAGCTCCTCAAATAAAGCAAGCCTCGGAGTTGGAGACCAGGCTCCACAGCAGTTTTCCTGTTCAGTACCTGCAGTCTCCTTCTTCACCCAGCTTTGATTACAGGAGTCAAACACAGTGGTTCTCTCATTCCTATCAAAGCAGGTTGGAAAAAGAAGTAATCCCAGCTGTAAATCAGCAACCTAACAGGCATTGGGAGAGGTCACTGGTGGCTTGGTAGGAAATGGATAGCTCATGACAAATGAATTGGTACTGCCTGCCATTTTTTCTTGCCATCACTTGAATCAATAAGGGAAAAGGTGAATTGATCTCTTCAACACCTTTCAACGATACTGTACAAATTACAGAAACACAAGGGGGCGGGTGAAAGAATGAGAGGAAGGACAGATGAAAGACTGTCTGGGCGGTGTAAGCCTGCATGTATTTCCCTGGAGGCAGTCTTCCAGTCACTGGGTGTTAGGCATGCGTGGCTGCACATGTGAGTGTGGCATGAAGAGCCCTTTCTCACACCTGGAAGGGCTGAAGGGCTGGCTACGGAGGGCCCCTCTGCACCTCACATGCTGGCAATGCTCCAACAGGGCTACTTCTCTTGATAACAAGGCTAGATTATTGAGAGGTGCTGTGAATCCCAAGGCCTCATGAATTTTTGAAGTTGTCACACGTTAGTGGTGTTGGGATAGGCTATCTCAACAACTGACTATAATTCTGGACAGGAAAGCAAGAATCAAAAGCTTCAAGGCCAATCTCTAGCTATACCTTACTAACCTCACTCCCTGGCTGACATGCCCAGAAAATATAGACAGACAGCAAATAAGGCAAAACTATCTTGCTTCGTACTTGAAAATAACAAAGATCATGGCAGCTAGGGCACAGGCCTGTCCTTTTAAACACTCTGGGCAAAAGACATGGCATGAATATCAGAGGCCTGGGTCAAAATGTTAGAGGTCTGGCTGTAAACCTAGGGTGAAAGGGATACTGACCACACAGGCAAGATTACAAACTCTATGTAAATACGGCCTTATGCAGACAACCAGGAAATAAGACACACGGTTATGATGGCTGGGGATAACAACCCATAACACAAAGACGAACATCTGATGTCTGTTTTCATCTTCAGCTCAGGAATAGTGCAACCAGAGCGGCAAAGACTGAAGGAACCCCTAAGTCCTCTGGGACAGATTCTCTTTAGGATATGCTGCTTATCAGAAGCCAAAGTCAGTACTCTACTCATGTCCAGAAAAAGGCAATGCAAAAGATTTCATGGCATAGAGAAAAGGAAATATTGGCCAAAGTTTAGTCCAATGGGGAACATCATGGTCAGATCTCAGGGTCCCAGGCCAACAGTTCTCCTATTCTACCAACTGGGCATAATTATTCAGTTGCTGGTGACAGAAAAAAACGTTCTGACCAGAGGTCCCTCTTCAGGTCACACAGCACTCTTAGTGCATCATCTGGGGTCTGGGTCTCCTTAGAAACCTCCCCACCACACCTGAGTATTCACCTTTTAGCATTCTCTAGGCAAAAGAGGGCTTAGTTCTTCCATTTTGCAGCTGGCAAAACCAAGGCAGGCAGTCACTGACATGTAAAAACAATGAGAGCCCTTCACAACGCTCCTGGCACCCTTGCTTAATTTCCAGAAACTGACTCAGGGTATAACTGTATCATTTGGAAATCAGTTGATATCACAGTTAGCCAGTCTACCCATCTTCCTCCCACAAATACATCAAGGGCCAAAACATAGGGCAAAAAAAAAAAAAAAAAAGTAAGTTACAAAGCTGCTGATGTGTTTAGAGTGGAAATGCTGAGATTAGGAGGAGGAAGTGGTTAAGTGCACCCTGGGTGTTTGGAAATGGCCACGTCTGCAGCCCTGGAAGCTGATGAAGAAGGAGCTCTAGCCCTCTCTGCCAGGCAGGCCACGAGACCAGCCCCTCACTCCAGAGGTAGGGAGCTTGGCTGTGAAAGGGCATGATGGTAAGATACAGCTATTTAGCAAACACCAGTCCCCTCCCACAAGGCATCTTCAATTCCAAAAGTGACCGTATTCTAAAATTACCAAGTGGCAGGTGGCCAGGCCAAAAATCCATATCCAATCAGTGCTAATGGACTGTTTGTTGCATTTCCTCATATATGGCTGCAGCACTGCTATGAAAACCCTGGGTCGGTGGTTTGAGATTTATTTAACTGGAGAGGTAACGGCACCCCAGCACCGCAAGCATTATAGAGATGTGTGAAGTGAAATGGCACATGCAGGCTGCTGGTGGGGAATGGAGGGACCTGTTGGTCTTATTTGCATGATCTTCCACCTCTAGCTGTACACCCAATGCCAAATCCTTTTCTGGTAACCATTAAAAAGAATTCGACTGCATCAAGAGAAGGGAAAGGGGAGAAGAGGAAGGCATATGTTAAGCTGAAAAGGAAAACAGCACAGTGAAGCAGTTTCCAGTTCCTTCTTTCATTCTCGGTTCAAGAGGTACCTGTTCTTGCTACAGTGACCCAAACGCTTCTTCTTGGAGGCCTTTTCCTATCCTTTTCAGTCTTGTTTAACACCTAGATCTTTCTTTTTCATTTTCATTTTTTTCTTCTTTTTTTTTGGAGAGTCTTGGCTCTGTCGCCCAGGCTGGAGTGCAGTGGCACGATTTCAGCTCACTGCAACCTCTGCCACCAATTCTTGGCCTCAGCCTCCTGAGTAGCTGGGACTACAGGGATGTGCCATCACACCAGGCTAACTTTTGTATTTTCATTAGAGACAAGGTTTCGCCATGTTGGCCAGGCTGGTCTTGAAATCCTGGCCTCATGTGATCCCCCTGCCTCGGCCTCCAAAGTGTTGGAATTACAGGCGTGAGCCACTGTGCCCAGCCTGTCTTACCACCTAGTTCTTTCTTTAGCGCTTCTGCTGGCACTGTGCTATCTATCTTCCAACTCTTCAACTTAATGCAGGTCAAGGACAAATCTATGGCAATCCTGGATTGTTGTGGTCATGGTAGGAAAGTATGGAGACACAAAGGAGCACTGCCATTCTGTCAGAGGATAAGGAAGCCTGTACCAGCCAGGATCTAGATAGTTCATACCCGTATCCCTCATTTTCAAGTTGCTGTGACAATGTCACAGAAGACCTGCATCAACAGAAAAAGCAGAGAGCCCTCACTGTTGGCAGATTAGTCTCCAAATACCCCTATGGCAAGTGGAGAACACTGCAAAGATGGTCAAACCATTATTCCTTAGACATCCATGAGGTATGTGTGGAGTCCTGGTGTCACCCCTCCCTTGGTGATCACCTTATCAGTCCATAGCCAAGTCTAGAAAAGGCATCTTGCATAGGTTAGGACTTGCTGGCATTATCTCCAGACCTTTGGTTTTCCACTGAACGTAATACTGCCTAATGTGTGGGACCATGAGAAATCAGAGACAAACAGACCTTATGTTATTTTACTTCACAGAATAAAAGACTGGCTGATGTCCTGAGGGTACTTAAATAAATAATCCTTTGCAAACTTAGACCAAGGATGGAAAATAGGTTTCCGTTAAGTGCCAAATCCTCTCAACTGGTAGTAGTAGCGAGGATCCCTGTTTTGAGAAGGATCTGAGCCCTGAGCCAAAGCAGCGCGGTGACTGACTGGCAATGTCTGCCATGGGTGGACAACCTGAATAGGGGTAGCATATGCATATGTGCCATCATTGGCTTAGACAGGCTGGGGGAGTGAAGAGCACTGGGAGGATTGTTCTTTGTTGATTCTAATCTGAATGCTGCTCACAACACACATACCTAGATCCAGCCTAGAACTCTACTCTGGTTTTGTACATACTGAAGTTCAAGTCCTAAATTTCAGTTAAGCCCTGAGAAAATTTCTTTTCTTTTTTTTGTTTTTGAGATGGAGTTTCGCTCTTGTTGCCAAGACTGGAGTGCAGTGGTGCGATCTTGGCTCACCACAACCTCCGCCTCCTGGGTTCAAGTGATTCTCCTGCCTCAGCCTCCCAAATAGTTGGGATTACAGGCATGTGCCACCACGCCCAGCTGATTTTGTATTTTTAGTAGAGACAGGGTTTCTCCATGTTGGTCAGGTTGGTCTTGAACTCCCGATCTCAGGTAATCGGCCCACCTTGGCCTCCCAAAGTGCTGGGATTACAGGCGTGAGCCACTGTGCCCGGCTGAGAGAATTTCTATTAATAATAAAAATGATGCTGCAAGCTACCATTCACTGAGTGTTTAATATCTTGGGTTGTGAGGAACAGTTTACACATACACTTAATTTTCACAGTAACCCTAGTGAGAAGGTACCCTCCTTACATAGGTGAGGCAATTAGGTTTAGCAGGATGGCTGCATTGCACAATGCTAGGGATAGCCTTCATATTAAATTCTAATAGGCACTGAGATTGCCCTCGGTTTAGAGAGGCTAAGGAATGTGTGCATGGTCAGACAGCAAATGGTGAAGGTGGAATGAGAACCTAGGTTTGACTTTTCACATGCTAACAGAGTTTCATTAAGAAGGAAAAGATGCCCTTAAATGTCCTAAAGAAGAGTCTAAGAATGAGCTATTCCTTTCTCACTATGTGAAACATGTTGTTTTGACCAGGTTAGGGTATCTCTGTTCTTAATTCTCAAGCTTGCTCATAATCTTATTTCATGCACCGCAGCATTTCATAACAGACTATTGGTCACTTTCATTTTCAAAATCCATTTAAGTGCAGCTGACCAGAAACCGTCATGGGTGGAGTAGCAAGTGGAAAGTTCATCAATAAAGCCAGGTTTGGAACACGGAGGTTCTCTTCAAGTCCTTGGCAACAGACACAGGGAGTGGGCATGCTAATGGCAAGAACAGGGCAGGGTAAAGGTCAGCTCATCCACCAGAACAGTTGCCCCTCTGTCCTTGGGCGAGTCACATGTGAAACACCACAACGTTAGTATTACCTGGAGAAAAAATGCCATCTACAGTCTGCTTGTGCTCTGCTGGTGGCTCAGGCAGCCTTGCTATTATATATTAAGATTAAGAGCTGTGTTCTAAAAAGATATGAGTTGAATTATGTAATTCCGTAGGGGATATTCAGACAATGGGCATGGCTTGCAATGTTTAGGACAAACGGAACAGGGAGGCCTGAAGCCTGAAGACACTCCAAACATGCCACATTAAAGTTCACTTGCCAGGTGCAATGGCTCATGCCCGTAATCCCAGCACTGTGGGAGGCTGAAGCAGGCAGATCTCTTGAGCCCAGAGTTTGAGACCAGCCTGGGCAACATGGTGAAAGCCTATCTCTACAGAAAATAACAAAACATTAGCTGGGCATGGGGACACGTGCCTGTAGTCCTACCTACTTGAGAGGCTGAGGTGGGAGGGTCACCTGAGCCTGGGAGGTTGAGGCTGCAGTGAGCCATGACTGTGCCACTGCATTCCAGCCTGGGCGACAGAGTGAGACCCTGTCTCAAAAAAAAAAAGAAGCAAAAGCAAAGCAAGCTCACACTCAAGTCTGCATGGGTGTTGGCCAATGCTCTGGGTTCAGAAGTTCTTCTGAAAACAAGTAGTGGGCAGGTCTGTGTGAGGTCATCTTTAGTTTGTCAAGAAATTATCTGCTTGTCTGTAGATACTACCAAATTAGGCTTCCAGAAGGAAGTTAACAGACTTCACAATAGGTATTTCACCTGAAAAATAAAAATTCTGAGCTGCTTTTCTTCAGCCCTTTGTTATTAAAAATATTAGCTTCCACCTTTTTTTTTTTTTTTTTTTTTTTTTTTTTTAGAGAACACTCACCAAAGCTCAAGAAGCAGTGACTATTCAGGATGATTACAGAGGTAAGAGAAACTAGGAATTGTTACTAGGAGCACCTGATATATCAAAATGAAATAAATGGCACCCAGCTCTCCTAGCACAAACCCTACCTCTCAGGGGAGTCCAGCAGTCTCTTCCTCCTGATAACATTTTTCCATTTATTCTAGGTCATAGGCCCTACATAGCTATGAGAGGGAGACCAGGAGACTGAATGTGCCTGGTAATAGCTATCTTCCATAGGAATGGCTCATTAAGAATATCATTTCATGTCAGATGGGTAGACTGTATCAAATACCATGAGTGGCAAGGGTTCTGCTTGGCAAGGCTCTGTTTCAAGGACTTTCATGACCTTATGTGATCCAGTACATGCATTCCCCAATTGCAATCACTGCCCACTATCCTCATCATCCAGCCTCAATTGAGATGAGGCATAAAGTAAGTACTGTGGACCCTTCTAGCAGAAAAAATGCAAGAGGAAATCACATGTGAGGCTTTTATGTCTTTACTCTGGGCAGAGCTGGGTTAGACCTAAAGATGGAGAGGAAAAGTGAGTGCCAGGAGTCTTGGAACTGCTAAGGTTTCTATTGCTTCTACTTGGGGGGAAAAATGAAACTGTCAGGTCTGAGGACTGTATTTCTTCCTTTTTTTTTTTTTGATAGGAACAACATTAAGAAAAACAAATTGATCTGACAGAGAAAACATAAAACTCTCTTAAGGAAGAGTTTACTATAGTAGGGACCCATTCCTTAGGGGAAGGGAAGGGAAGCGTCTGCTGAAAAGGATTTTCTTCCCTGGGCTAGAATTACATCCTTGAGGCCTTCCTACATGTTCCAAGGAGGCCAAATCTCTTGTGGTCCTAAACTATTCCTCATTCCACTCCTAATCCCAACAGCCATCCTGGGATAGGAACACTAGCCTCTGGAGAGCAGTGAGGCCTATCAAACCTACACCAGTCAGCCCATATGACATAATTACAGGTAATAGAATCTTGGCCAAGCCAATGAAAAATTAGGCACAGTACCTATTTCAGAAGAATGGATGCAATTCTATGCTTGACTGGCTATGAAAGTTCTAAGGAGAGGAATAGGGAAACAGTCGAGCTAAGCCAGCAGCTTTGCGGAGAGGAATCCCACTGGAGCCAGCACAGTATTGGCACCTATCAGCACATGCTGCTGAGCTCACTTGGGGAAGGCCACCAGTGACTGGAGACTCAGCTACTTCCAGACGTTAAAAGCTGATAGAGGAAGCCCAGTAGTCAGGGGAAGAAAGGCAATGGGGCAACGTCCCCCATGGTACATTTCTACCTCCACTTTTCTCCTTGTGATGCCACTTTCATTTAGGGGCTGGAATGGGATTTGAGGGCCCTCTCTTCTCTCTAGGCTTTCTGAAGTACTTCGCAAAGGGCCAGGAGCCCAGAAGTGAAGGGGCTGTAATAGATAACAACCTGGTATTCAGGAACAGCCCGTCTCCAAACAGGAATTTGTTGACCTGAACTTCAAAATTAACTCTTCGCTTATTTAGCAGTCTAATCCACAAAACAGAAACATACCAGAGAGGGAGAGATTTGCAGACTATGTTCAGAGAGTGAAGGGACACGAATGGTTTCTATTTGAACACTAAACATTTTTCAAAACACTCATCATTATCTCATTACCTTTAAATATACTGGCTGGAGAGACAGGGAGACCCAGGCAGGTCAGGGTCCTATAGTAAGTGCACAGTCAGGTTTTGGCTATGGACTTTTTCAATGATAAGCTGATGAATTAGCAGCCATGTGTCCAGTCTTAATACTTCAACAGTTTTCCTCCCACCCTGACAAATGCCAAGCTTGGAGAGCTTTCCTAAAGAACCATAAAGGACAACAAAATAACAGGCCTTCTTCCCATTCTCTAGAATTAGGTCACAAGGAATCAATTAGTTGATTTGACAAATATTTATTTATTGAGTATCTCTTATATACTAGGCACTGGAGTACAAAGACAAAACATGGTTTCTGTCTGTGAGGAGCTTACAAGCTAGTGGGGAGAGACTTGGGTCATAGATCCCTTGTATACTATTGGTAAGTGCACAACAGATACATGCACAGGGTGCTGTGGGAACTGATGGAAGGACATCTCATCTAGCCTGGGAGAGCAAGGGAAGGCTTCCAAGAAAAGGTGATGCACCTTCCAGAACAGGAGTGAATAGGAAAGCAAGCAAGGGCGATGACTGATGTGCTGGGCTGAAAGTGTAAGTCTACCTGAGAGATGGGAGAAACAAAATGTAATGGTATATATGGTGAACTGCCAGTATAACAGGTCCATTCTGATAAGGCATGAATTACCACGTGAGTGGGGGTGGTGAGACATAAAGTTGGAGAGGTTATCAAGAATATATGTAAACTGAGATAAGACTTTATCCCAGAGGCAATGGGGAGTTATATTTTTTAAACAAATGCACCTATACAGTCAGATTTGTCTTTTAAGAAACATTAGATATAGGAATATAGACATACATGAGCAAATGGGAAAAGTAAGGCCCACAAAAATCAAACAGCAGATGAAGCAGGAATCAGACAATCAATAGACACAGGAGCTGTGGGAAGAGCAGAGTAAATATTTAGGGGAGGCATGGGCATAGCAAATTCTTCAAATTTCTCTGCAGTCTTGGAAGCATTCAGGATCAGAATCCATGCCCTATAGAAGACTGACTCTTAGTCAATGTGGGACCTTCAGGGAAGTCCTCTACTATTCCTTTAACTAGTTCCAGATATTCTATGGTTGAAAAATGGTAAAATATGGCTAAAAGAATTATTGCCTTCTAAAAGCAAAACTGGCACGATTTGAGGAGAAAAAGCATTTGATTTGGAATGCAGATATTTGAGTTTTAGTATATGTCTTACCATTAGCTCTGTGAACAGAGGCAAGTTACTGTGCATTTTGGTGTCCTGAACTGTAAGACAGGGTTAATATTTTTCTTATAGGTTTGCTGTGAGATTAAAATGAAATATTATGCATGAAAACACTTTTAAAATGAGAAAATGCTATATAAAATTAAGGTTTGATCACTATTAAGACAGGAGTTTTTCTTACCTGAGACTTCTTCAAAGAATATGGCCCTTAACTAAGAATAAACTGCTTGAAATTAAAGACCACTGGTGGGTGATGAACTGTCAAGCATGTGTGGGGAGGTGATAAAGGCCTTAGCCCCCAAACAGCCTTTAAAAGCTTGTGGGATGAGAGAGCTATTTAGAAAGCTGACCATAACATGTTCCCTTTTTCCTGGGCAGTGGCTGAGATAATCTAGAATAAGGGGGCTTTGTGAAAATAAACGAAACATTGCCGGACAGCCTGCTTGCTTTTCCAGCAGGTAATTATTTGTGGCTCGGAGAGGGTTCCCAAGCGACATGGCCGTCAGGGAGAGTCAGGAGAGTAGGTTGCACTGGATTCACCCTCACTGGGCGTCCATTACTTTCTTGGAATTTCCTGTGGCTTGAACTGTCCTCATTACTTTGATCCAGAGATATAACTTTGCTAGTGTTCCCTCTCTTGTGGGTCTCCTCGACAGGGAAGGAGCCTGCGCAGAGAGATGGAATGGGAAGGGCTAAGAGAGCATACACCACAGCGCTTGTGGGGTGATGTAGGGAAAGGACCGAGGGCACAAGAAGGACAGATTGAGATAAACTTGAAACTGCTTAGAGCAGTTTATCTATTTCAGACACGATACAGCACACTTGGAGCTACGATGAAAGAAATGAAATCACTTTTTCTTGTATTCTAAGTTTTATTTCCCAGACATACACCCCTTCATAAATACACACCAATATTCATGGCTGAGGCCACATTCCCCTGAAACGTAAATACTTTTTTTTTTCCCAACGGCAACAGTTGCTTATAATGATTTTCTGTACCCTTTTTTTTTTTTTTTAAAAAAAAAGCAGGGAGTAAGGGAGAGAGAGGAAACCCAGGACTCTGCCCTGGCCACTGCAGCCTGCAGAATGAGCTCCCCGGGGGCATCCTCCCTTTTAATGCCAGCAGGGAGAAGGGAAATAGGTCAAGGCAGCAGCCTGAGTTTTCAGCTGGGGCTGTCCAGCATGAAGACATCATTTTTCAGGCAGCAGCAAAGAGCAATTCTAATGTGTCAGAGAGGACAAAGGGGTCATCGAAAAAGGCCTTAGAAATG
Organism: Gorilla gorilla gorilla; assembly: GCF_029281585.2. Lineage (NCBI taxonomy): Eukaryota > Metazoa > Chordata > Mammalia > Primates > Hominidae > Gorilla > Gorilla gorilla. The sequence goes on along the minus strand of NC_073230.2, from coordinate 137,070,684 downwards.
ATCACCAAACCCACATACATTGCCCCTGTCCTCAGAAACTGTACCTCCTACGGCCTGGAACTGTGAAGACAGTTAAACTATGACACTGATCTCTTTAAATAATACCTTATGGCCCTTTCTCTAAGACTTCGGGTTTCTCCAACACAGCAGTGAAAACACTGCTGTGCAGGCAGCAACTGGTCAGTGAGTATGTGCTGGCTAGCTGCCTTCTGGAAGAAAGTGAGAAGAGACATGAAATCACTGTTTTATTCAGAACAAGGGCCGCAAAAAGGAAAGGGTGGCTTGGGATTGCTAGATCAGTGTTTTAGACAGGAATGCCAAGGCAGAAAAGAATCACATATCCAGGACCACATAAAAACTGGAGTGTGAAAACCTAGGAGTTTACACTTTTAAGCCAGTTATTTACCCATTGGCTAATGCTATCTCTCACTACTTCTGGGGGATGCTAGTAACAGGCACAACTCCCCATCTGGGAAATCACACCAGATCTTCCTGTCCTTGACTGTGTGGCAGGGAACTGCCTTAAAGAGTCAGCTGTATGTGGGTCAGGGGTCACCAAGTACATGCTATCCAATGGGACATGGCACTCAGCTCAGTCACAGCTATAGCCAACAGATACAATAATCTCATGCAGTCCAGCCTCAACGGCAGGGGACAGGAGAGCCAACTTAAATTTTCAGGGCTATTACAAGCCATTTAAACCCAATTCAGCATACCATATGCAGCAGTAGTCAGCGAACTTTTTGGTAAAGGAACAGATCGTAAATAGTTTAGGCTTTGCAAGCCATATAGCCTCTGTCGTAACTACACAACTCGGCTGTTATAGTATGAAAGCAGTTATAGACAATACATGAAAGAATTAGCATGGCCAGGCCAGGCGCGGTTGGCTCATGCCTGTAATCCCAGCACTTTGGGAGGCTGAGGTGGGCAGATCACAAGGTCAGGAGCTCGAGACCAGCCTGGCCAATATGGTGAAACCCCGTCTCTACTAAAAATACAAAAAAAAAAAAAAAAAAAAAAAAAAAAAATTAGCCGAGCATGGTGGTGCGGGCCTGTAATCCCAGCTACTTGGGAGGCTGAGGCAGGAGAATTGCTTGAACCTGAAGGCGGAGGTTGCAGTGAGCTGAGATCGCGCCACTGCACTCCAGCCTGGGTGACAGAGCGAGACTCCGTTTCAAACAATCAAACAACAAGAAAAAACAGAATCAGCATGGCTGTGTTTCAATGAAACTTTATTGTAAAAACTGGCAGTGGCACAGATTTCCCCATCTGTCCTAATACCAGCGGAGTCAGGCTAGAAAGAAAGACTGAATTTACTGTATTTTTTTTTTTTTTGAGTAAAAGTGATCGTCATTTGAGAGTTATTTGGCTGCTTTGGGCTTCAAGGCTGGAGAAGCAGATAATGGCACAGTGTCTCACTCACTGTTCTTCCTGCCCTGGGGTTGGCAGCACCACCAGAATGCCCAGACCACTGAGTTGGAATTGTCTTCCCAGATTTCCAACTCAGGTAAAAGAACAAAAACCAACAGGAACCAATGGCTAAGGAGGAGCAACATGTAAAACAGTGGTGTAAAAGAAGAAATGCAACGTAAGAGGGCAGGAGAGAAGTCAAGATAATGGAGATGAGTGGTGGCCAGAAATGTGAGTAGCTCTGTGCTGACTAGCGTCACTGTAAAACAAATTTAAGGAAAGCAGCATTATGAGGTCTCAAGATAATGGGAGCCACCTGAAAACGGAGATAAAAGACTTGTCTAAAGCTTGAGGGCTCCACATGAAGATATGAGATGGAAAGACTATAATTCAGGCAGGAATTCCTGCATGGCCCACCAAAAGCCAGGACAATGCACTTACAAACATGGTGTCATTTTACCAGTGCCAGACACCCTGCACGCCAGCTTCCTGTTCTCTGCCTGGCAGAAGGCTGGCCTAGAGGCAGTCACCGTTATACAGCCCCTCTCCCCTCAGTATCTTCCTCAGGTTAGTTTACGGTTTCACATAGGGAAGTCCAACTTGATGACCAGGCCTCTGTCGGATCACACAAAGGGGCCCAGGAAGTACTTTGAAATCGTACAATCTGTGGGCTTCATCTTTCCTAGGATAATGCAGATTTATGGTAACCGAGGAAGGCATGCAGGGGATAGAGAAATTCTGGCCAAAGAAAAGACATGAAAAAAATTTAAAACTTTAAAGGGAAGGGATGGGGCAGGGCCAAGGACAATCACGTCTTCAAAATACCTGGTTATCTGAGCTAAAACTCATGATCAAGGGAACAGGTAAAAGGTGCAAAAAACCAGTTCAACTGCGGCCATCCCGGCAGTGGCTCAGCTCCAGGAGAGTTCCTGCACTGTGGGCAAGATAGAGGCTGCCTGGAAGGTAAGAGCTGCATGAGGTGGGAGGTCGTGGGCCCACATTCAGGCATCCATGCATTGCTCAGGACTTCCGCTGAGGGCGGGAAGGACCTCTGCATCCAGGAGTACCAATGTACTGGGACTTTCCTCTTCTGCTAGATCTTTGTGGGGTTGGGGGAGTAGGACAAAGAGAAGCATTCCCCAAGACAACTTATGAAATAAAAATGGAGGTACTACATAGGTAAAAGTAAATGAATAAGCCTGTAACAAAACACAAACCTCTCCATTCCTACATTGTTCAGAAAACAGTTTTCATACATAATATAAAGGAAATGTTCAGGACAGTAGGGTATTACTGGATCTTTTAGTCAGATTTTTGAATTATTCATAGTTTAGGACATACTCACATTTTCTCAGTGTAAAGAACTTTCAAAACAGCCAACCCAAGTAATCATATAAGTAGCTAAGAAAATGCAGAAAGGTTCTTATTGAGATCCTCAACCTAGGGATATGAAAGATTGGGCCACTATAATCAAGAAAGATCAACTCTGGATTAGACTAAGAATCTGCAAACTCAATTACATACCAAGAGCACCAAAGAGTTTCCCCAAAGAAAACTGGGGAAAATTTTAATCTTTTTCAACAGTCAGGTATTAGCAAATATAAGACAAAGGTAAGGTCGCAATAACCATGGGAGAGTAAAAGAGTTTTGGGCCACTCACTCCTTTTAGTGATCAGTATTCTCTTTGATCCCCTTGTACTTTTGGATCTCATCAGTGGGCCAGAAATATGATCAGGAAGAAAGGTGGTTGGGAAAAAGACAGTTGAAAAAGAATGGGAAAGAAACTTTAGGAGATGTGAAACAGTAGGAAGACAACGATGGTGAGAAATTTGACTTAGACAGTAAATGATGAGAATGCCATCAACCGATGTCTTGGGCAATCTAATGAAGGGATTTCCTTCCTCCATCCAAAGCACAACAAACAAAAGTCTGTTGCTGCATCCTTCGCAATGTCTTTAAGTTATGAATTTGAACAGACTCACCTGCTTTTACCAACATAGTTACTTTGCAGTTCATTATCCAAAATTAGAGGGAAATTCTACAATATCTGCCCCATCCACTTAATCCCTGGCCCACTTCAAAAACTGCAACAGGCACTTATAGACAACTGGAGTGTTTGGATTTTTGAAATACTTCTCTTGCACGGGGTTATTTTTAATTGATAAAAATTCAGGCAGCATTGTGTAACTACAAAACGGGAGAGGGGGGAGCACCTTCCATGTCAATATAAGGATTTTTACTTTGCATGCATCTTCACAAAAAATAAAATGGAGGGCAATGTGAATCTGATGATACAATTAAGCCCCCCAATCCCCCAATCATTGTACAGATAGCCAACAAAGCAGATGTGATACCCAGATTGTTGTAATGGATGTTTGGGAAATGGAACTGAGAATTCAGGATTTGTTAGGCCACTCCACTTTCTTCTACAAAATAAGAAGGCAAGCAGTAAAGAATCAAAGAGGTGGCAACCAACACTTCTCTCAAGGCCAGGATAGTCCAACATAAGCATCTCGGACTGGCGTGTTCTCTTGTTCTCTCACGCCTCATGTATTTCTTAGCAATTCAAATCAGCTTGAGAGGCTGAAGCTTATAAACAGGTATTTTTATCACTGAGCATCCTAAAGAAGTCCACGCATCTGCTCTCAAAGATCTACGAAGACTCATTAGAGAGACAGCCTCTAGGACCCTATAATCTTGTACCTCTGTGAGTATTATGAAAGCTGGAGGGACCCTATAGATGACTGTAAAAGAAATGGGAACAATGGCAGATTCAAAAATCCTAAGGCTGAGCCAAGCACACCTCCCTGCTGCTCCTTTCTTGTGCCCACCTAGCAGGACAAATGGCTGGCATACTCCTGGAAAGAAGATGGATCTGTTGATGAAGGCTTGAGCAAAATTAGCAGGTAGAAGGGCACCACAGCAGCTGAGATCCTAACTCCTGCATGCAAGAGCCAGCCCAACAGGCAGAAACAGAAATACAATTAAATTAAGTCAGAAAACCCGCTACAGAAAATGCAGTTACTCAAAGATACAAATAAATGTTCAAAGAAAATTGGCCCCTGACAGGGTTAGTCAAGCTTCTAAATCCAGCTGGAGACAGGCAACTCAGGCTAATACACCAAGGAGGAAGAATGCAAAGATGTAAGCTCTCTGCATCAGGAGCCTGGCTGGGCCGGCCTGGTGTCCACCACACATCCCAGGCCACCAGTGGAGGGGAGCAATTTGGGGTGGCTGGCCAATGAAGCAGGGCTCAGGGAAATAAGATGTGGGCAGACACAAGAATGGATTATGGATGTGCAAGGCTGAGCAGTGCGAAAAACAACAGACTAATCTCTGACATGGCAGACCAAGGGAGCCTTATTTTGTCACCCCTCCTCACAGAAGAAGCAACAGGAAGATGTCCTACCTCTCGCTGCAGCACCAGTTCCTTGGTGAAAAGTGTAGCTTCCTCGCTGAAGGGCTCTCCTTCCTGCACCAAGCCTGGGAGGTTTCGGGCTCCTCTGGGGCATTCAATGCCTGTGTCAGGAGAAAAGGAGAATCTGTGATGAAAAGGTGCCCACTAGGCTTGCTGTCCAATAAGGACGGTCCCCTGACACCTCCAGTGAAGCAGGCGTTACATCTAACTTCCATCCATTCTATCTGAGACGAAGACAGAGGTAATGGGAGAAGTGGAGGAGGGGTTTAGTTCTCTCCAGGTGGAAAAAACCAACACTATCACAGCAGCACCAATGGATAGGAGCTCTCAGCCATGGCATCTGGGAATTATCAAGAGCACATGGCGAAAGGAGCCTTCCAAGTAAGATGAGCAGGAACTCCTCATCCTGCACTGCTCCAACTGACGGTCCCATAGTCTCGCAGCTTGAGCCATCTCTTACAGAAATGGCTCCCTCACCTACTGATATCCCAGCCATTCTGCCTCCTAAGTGCCATTCTCACTGACTCCTGGACATTTTCTCCTTGCTATCTGACTTTTACACCAAATTCAAAAGTGTTAATTCAGTGTCACTTTTCTCTTCAAATAAGCCTCCCCTCTCAACTCTGGGTGTATTCTGGATGATAGTATCATCGGCTTTTCATTCAGAATGAGAGACAGAAAAAAAAGCAAAACACCTCAGAATACTGATGAAATATTAGGTGCCTGGAGCCAAAGAAACCCAGTTTCACATCCCAGCTCTATCACTTATTAGCTGTGTGACCTTAGCCAAATTACTCAGAAACTCTCAGTTTTCCTACTTATAAAACAGATATTATAATATATCCGCTTCTTAAGGTTGCTGTGTGAACTAGGAGAGATTATTTAGAACGATGCCTGCCACATGGAGACGTTTACTATATCCTATTATTAATATTATCTGTATCATCATTATCACTCTTAGCAATTCCCATGCTCAAAACCTCAAAATCCTCTTTGACCCCCACAACCAACCTGTCCCTGAAGACAGAATCCTATCCTTCATACTCTTTTTTTGTATCCAACCACAGGATTCTGTACAAAGTGCTCACTAACCAAGTGAGACTGCCTTTTCTTTCTTTGAGTCAACCCGTTAGTTTTGCAAGTATATTTACCAACTAACAGTGGTCATCTGTGACAGACCATGAAATATGCTACATTTTGATATTTGAGACTTACAAATATTTCAAAAAAATTCACACTGTAGCTATAATTATGACGCTATATAATTACAGACATAATTCCACAAAAAGTGGAACTGGGCTAGAGACATAGGAAATGAAAATGATGAAGATCTGGGGGAGGATGCATGGAGTATGCGTGTCTCTGAATCACTGGTGGTCTCTCCTGCTGCAGTAAGGCAGAACTAAGAGGTGTTACCTTTTATTTACGAACAGCCTCAAGGGAACGTACAAGAGATCTGGCATAGGAGCAGCAGAAGCAGGGTGTCTCGGTGATGGCAAACACCTGCTTGGTGGAGACAAGGTCCCACTGTTGCTAGGACAGAAGGTACATCTCTGTGTATGAATAAAGCTAGGTGCTGCTCATGTTTCTGGCCAGGGCATTGATTCAAGGTGACAAAGCTCAGAAAAAAGGGAATAGGCTATATACTGGGCTTTCAGAAGATAAAGAACGGAGCTTTCTCTCTGAGCCCCAAGGCCTTACAAATGGAATACACCATATCAAATAAAATGCTAGGCCAGGAGAAAGACTGCCACAGGACAGCAGCTTGAGGTGACAGCAAGGACCATTCTGCCACCCTTGAAAAGATGGGACAGATGAAGGCCCCACCCAAGTGTCACATGGCAAAGAAGATCACCAGGGCTGCCTCATTCCTGGCACTTCAGTGCCGGCCGGCAAGGGAGGGGTGGAACATATTTTTGTAAAAGACAGCAATAAACTCATGAGCCAAGGTGCCTGAGATTAACCCTACAGGGAGAGATGAGGCTAGAGAAAAATGGAATGAAAGATGGCCCATGTTTTTTACATCAATAGCCAAAAACACTTTTCTTTTTATATCTGCAAACTAAGCAAGAACAAAATCATCAGAGAGAAAAATAAACAATTCCATTGAACAATCTTGCCACATAACCACAGAAAAAGCATTGTTGCAGAAACAGGCATAATGCTAAAACAAGTGTTCAGTTTGTTTCTGACTCTTAGCAGCCATTTGGGCAGGACAGGACTGGGGTGCTGTTGGGTGGGGCTGCTATGAACTGGGGACTAGAACTGGGATGTAGCTAGGGTACTGCACTGGGCAGCAGGAACTAAGGGGTTGAATTTTCACTATGAGGGCATAAAAGATTTCCGAGCTTCACTTACTGAGTACCACTCTACTCCTCTGTCACTCTCTTGGTATTCTGAAATCTCACCAGGTTGGTCAAGCTATAGAGATTGCAGTTGCTCCCCTGAATCCTGGAGACCACCAAGTGATTAAATTGAGAAAACATGATGGCTCAGTGGGCCAGGGTGTTAAACAAATCAAGCAGAAATATATTCAAAACATTTTTCATGAGATAGTCCTCTGGGCCTGTGAAAACCAAATCCCAGTCACTCCATGTAGACACAAAGGCAAAGAAGGGCCTTTGTTACGTTGCTAGTCCACTTCCCAGCAGTTAAGCCCTAGCACGACAAGAGTAGGAAGCTGAAGTAGGGTGCTTCTGTGCCCTTTTTCAAGTGGAAATAAGTAAATGTCCATTCACATCCATTCCCATCAGGCAGAGGCAGAATCTATTCCCAGACTAAGGTACAAAGTCAGGGCCAGGAGAGCAAGACAGGCTTTATGATATCTGAATGTCTGAGTATTAGAAATTTGCCGAGCCGAGCTACATCTACAGATAGAAGATACTGTAGATGGGCGTTTTTCAAACTTTTTATTCTTACTGTGACCAACATACACACTTACATATGGGTACAAACACCTGTAGACAACCACTGGAAGTAAGAAGCCTTCAATAGATTCCAGAGTTTCAAAACAGTCACATCAGGCAGATTCTGCCAGTGCAATTGTTTAGGCAGGAAGACCATTTCCTGAGGTTTCCTTCTCTGCCATCTTGATATTACCTTTTGCAGAGCAGTATTTATGTATTCATTTATTTATTTGGGGGGTTATTTTTACTGGAGGCCAGCTTAGCAATTATTACGTTTCCACAAAACAATGGTTAATCTTGACTATATATGTTAGTTATATATGTCAGTACATGTTATACTGACAGTCTCTCTTCTGTTCACCATTTCATTAAGGAAAAAAACAAAATGGCTATGACACTGAATTGATTTTAAACCTCTAGTGGGACAAATACCCAGTTTGAAAAACACTGGTATTGACTGAGGTGTAAAGACAGAAGGATGGAAGGACGGGGCAGGTCCTGATGGCTTTCCTGCAGAGTTAAAAAAGTGCTACAACTGAGGGTTTATCCAGTTTCTAGACTTGCTTTTGTGTACTAAGGGACCAAGGAACAGAGCAAAAAATATGCTGTCCACTGATAGAGAGGAGACCACACAAATGGTAACATTCTGAGCCAAAAAGTCAGTTGTCATTGCTGCTGAAAGCCAGATGAAGCCACATGCTGGCAGCGAGCAGAGTTATTATGCTGTGCCCTCCTCTCCCAAGAGCTCAGGGAGCAAGTCAACCTAATCCATGCTGCACCTTTCCTCAAGCAATGCCTGCACTGCTGGGCTGGTGATGCAATAAAATGGACGTTAAAAATAAAAGTTAAAGAAAACAGATGAAGGGAAAGAAAGTTGGGTTCTAAGAAAGCAAACCCAAGGCTGCTGATGCTCAGCTGGGCAGGCTGACAGGCAGCAATGGAGCGCTCCCAAGCCACACAGGGCCTCGGACTGTCAATATGAAGTGAGATATCACTGGAGCTGCAGAAGTTCTCCCCAGCCAGTTGAGGAAGTGCCTGGCTGGATCCTGCATGTTACCACCAATAGCTGTCTTTTCTGATAACATACCAGTGCAGTGCTGCCTGCTGATAAAGATATATTAACTCAGCTGTGCCTCAAATGCCACAGGTGCAAGAGAAGTGCCAAGCTTACCCTGACACAAGCCTTTAAGAAACAAACTATTTTGTTTTAATAAACACAAAACAAGACAAAACACTACACTTAAAAAAAAATCCCAAAAATTCCTGAGCATTTTCCTTCCCTATTATGGGGTGTGCCAGAACAAAGACAGATCCCCCATGGGGGGACTCAGCTGACTTCCACAAGGGCAGGCACAGGAGAGGCAGGTAAGACAAATGCCTGCCCCACCTCCTGCTCCATGTGGCTGCTGCTCCTGACCTCTTTCAAACTCTATAGGTCCATCTGCCTATAAGCAAAAACTCATTATTTTTCACACCTTTTCTAGACTTTCTGGGATATGAATGGTTGACCATGGCTATTTGAAACAAAACAAAACAAAACAAAAGGAAATAAAATCAAGTAAAAAGAGGTTTCTGCCTGACTCTGTATAGTTCAGGAAGAGAAAATTCATTGCTAGCCATCAGCACATCATGATTCTGGGTTCTGCTCTGCCACTGATAGAATATTAAACTTATCCAGGCCTCATCTGTCTATACAATGAAGGATATGCAAGGCCTTCTCTGGACACAAAATCTTACCATTTTGGTTATACCCTTTTGAGATTCCTCACCCAAGCCTTGACTCATGGAGTATAAATATCCAACAAAATGCTGGGCTATGGAGCAATCATTCTATTAAAAAAATTATACATTTAGAGACATTGACTAACTAGGTCAATTAACACAAATACTGTGGTCAGTCAGCTTTGGAACAAGAAGTACACATTCTTGTTAATGACAAGACAATGGGCTCTGTAAGAGATTCCATTGATGGCTATGTGAAACTTATGTATCGCTCTGAGTATTTTACACTCTTTGTCGAGTTTTATGATAACTAAGTCTCAGGACTCAAAATGTGTTCACTTTTTCCTTTATTGGGCAGTGGGAGCTAAGGGAAGTGTGACAAATTGGCCTTAGCTGGAAGTATGTGACAGCTTCCCAGTGGCACTTATTCCACCACTAAGAGACCAGGCATTAGCTGAAGGAGACAAAACTCAAGTGGAAACAAAAAACAGTTTGAAGGATTAGTCAACGGTGTCTACTGCATGCCCGCTGTGTTCTCACTACTGCATCAGACATCACAGTGGCACAGGAGGCATGCAGAACCTGCCTTCTGTCCACGGGGTACACTGAAAAATCCACCAGCTCATCTAGCAGACCTCTACTCTCCATTGAACTAATACTTGTCAATGTCTACTCTGGGCCAGGAAGATGAGGATTGTTGTGGAAGATGAGGATTCAATGATGAAAACACTTTGTGCTCATGAAGTTAGTTACCAACTAGGAAAGATTATTTTACTCTACTATTGTAAAAGGTATGTTATTGGTGACTGGATTTGCCATTTGGCCTATATGTTGCATAATGTTAAGAAATAGTACATGGCCGGGCACAGTGGCTCAAGCCTGTAATCCCAGCACTCTGGGAGGCCAAGGCAGGCGGATCACTTGAGGTCAGGAGTTTGAGACCAGCCTGGCCAAGATGGTGAAACCCCGCCTCTACTAAAAATACAAAAATTGGCAGGGTGTGGTGGTGTGCACCTGTAGGGCCAGCTACTCAGGAGGCTGAGGCAGGAGAACCACTTGAATTCCAGAGGTGGAGGTTGCAGTGAGCTGAGATTGTACCACTGCACTCTAGCCTGGGCTAGAAGTGCATGTGTGGCTAGGAAGCTATTGGCAGAATGTAGTGGACAACTCAATCACGGGGCTTAACAGGACACATCCCTCACTAAGGAGACAGCCTCGGGCAGTCTCCTTAGCACATGACCTCTGTTCTCTCCGCACACCACAAGCTGGGAATGGGAAGTCAGCGCAGAAGGTGGGGAATGGCAGAGAGGGAGGGAGTGGTGCTGTACCAGCTTCAAGGGTAGCAAATGTGCAGTCAGGCCAGCAATAGGAAAAACAGCTCTATTCAAATAGAAATGGCAGATGCCAGGTGAGCCAATAAGAGTCTCCTTCTGGAATTTGAACTGAGCAGTGTTTAAAACACAATCCCCGCAGGAGCCAGAGGAAGGAGGCAATAAGCAGAGGGGACGAACTGACATTAACACTGGAGATCTACAGTGAGGTCCCTGGAGCAGTCTCAGACTCAGAATCACCTCAGGTTCCAGGATCTGTGACACCTGACCCTACCTAGGCTCCTATTAGATTTTCATGGATATTCCTCTGCTCTCTCCCCTCACTGACACTGTAAGCCAATCTGTGAGGATCTGGTACTTTCAACCAAACTAAAACTAAAACTATAACAAAAACAATGCATCTTAGGGCAGGCACTGTGTCATATTCAGATTTTAATCTTTCCAGCACTTAACATACTATGTAGCACACAGTGGCATTGGAGACGCTCAATAAATGTTGAATGAATATTAGTGAAAAATAGTTCTGAAAAACGTAAACACACAGAGAAAAAGATGGTTGATGAACTGTCAGGGCGCAGAGCTGAGATGAGGTTTAGTCTGACACACCTGGAGAACAGAGGTGTTTTATGCAAATACCAGGAAAGGGGCCAACAGAATCCATAACTACATCCATCCCACTTTCCCATGGTTATATAACACTTCAAGGATTAAACAAAGTATTGCATAGCTACACCCTTTTACCCCACTGGTCTTTAAATTGGCACATTTAGAGAACGTGGTTTAACTACAGAGTTGAAGTGGTCAACACTGACCAGCTATGTCAGAGAGACCTGAGGCTGGAGCATAGCAGAAATGTTTAGCTTCTGACATGCCAAAGGAGGAAAACAATTATCACTCATGACCTATGTTCAATTCTAGGAAAGTTATGTGGCCACATGGAAATGCAGAAAACTGGAGCACACTTAAAGAGAGCAGGGGAAAATGACTCAGGGGCGTGGAGACCTGCCTTTAAAGGGAAGATAAAAGGTGCTAAATTTGTACAGCTCAGCTAAGCGGTGACTAAGAGGGTGACAGGATAACAATCTGCAAATATTTGAAAGGTGTAAACACAAGAAAGGAGGGAGAATGCCTAGCCTGAAAACAGGGGGTGTAATTATTAGGGGAAAGAAAATCTGGACGCCATATCGGAAAAACTTAGTGTGGGGATGACTACTGGGATATAAATAAGTTTCCCAATGGAAGGAAAAATGTTATTCAGTCTTAAAGCTGAAAGATGGTCACTAAGTCCACTCCTCTGCTTACAGTGAGGAGCCCAGGCCAGTGAATGGTGATTTCATTTTATATATTTAGGCAAATTAATAATATTCAATATTATTGAATATTCAATACCTCTGCTTTAAATAATGCTCCCTGAAATTTCAACACAATTTTTGTTGATCAAACGATGGGGGAGACAAAATGGCAGTTTTGATGGAACTTTCACAATAAAACAGGGTTTATCTCCCTAGCCACAAACCTAGCTAGCAGATAAAGGGGTGCTCAGTGCAGATGTAGGGGGCGGACAGTGGGGAGAGGAACTGGAGGCAAGAGTATCTCATCTAGTTTTCATCTTCCTTTCTAGTCTTTAAGACCCCAGGCAGGAATGCTGTAAAAGTTTTCCAGATAGGAAACTATGGACACCTCTCCTTTCTATAGACTGCACTTGGTCCCCTGGAGTCATTGTCAAGGACAAGACACAGAACACCAAAACAAGCTTCCTGTCCCACTGACTGCACTCCCATACCTCTGCCTGAGTACCTGCTGCTGCAGCTACTCGATTTATAATCCACAGGCTCCCAGCAGTTTTTTACCCCTAGACTCAATTAGTTCCATTTCTACACTTTCCCATACCACCCTTCTCCCCACCAAAAAACAAAACAAAATTGTAAAACGCCCCACTACACATAGACTGTAAGATACTTAAACTCCGTATAAAGGCTGAGAAAAGCAACACTTTTAAGTTTGTCCAGGCCGATTTCAAAAATTCTTCAGTGCCAACAATATATAGACAGGTATTCCCTCCTTAAGTATCAAGAACAAAATCGAGAACTTTTAACCATCAACATGAAAGGTAAAGTCAGACAGACCATCTGCCTAATTTTAAGGAATGTAGTTATCACTTAAATAACATACAAAGCCAAATCAGTTCATGCCATTGCTTCTCAGACCTGTAATAGCTCATACACCAAAAACTTGTACTTCTTGCTCATAAGCTTTAAAGTAGAAAGAATTTGGATGGCTCAGGTTGCAAACGCTGTCAATGAATCAGTTCACTATTGAAAACTGCACATCATCTCACTTAGGGCGTATATTTCCACATTCCTAAAATGGCCCAAAGAAAAAGGGAAATGGCAGACCAGTTGGTTCCCAAGAGTTTGTTCTTCATGATATGAGGCTACAGTTTGTACTAAAAGGTTTAGAAGTAAAACAAAGATTTTGCATTCTCTCAAATTCTTTATTCTCTCCCTTGTTCTCTAAACTCCTACTTTATTACCTCAGGGGAGGTAGCATCTTGTGGGCCAATTTTGGAACATGTCACTACTAAAGCTCTTTCAATGATCAGAATAAAGGGATAAAAGAAGAATGAAGGGATCCTAATTAAAGGGATCAAATACCTCAGGTAATTGTAGTCAGGGGAGTCAGAACTGGGCAGAAGCTGAGACCGAAGCTGTTTTTAGTCACAGCTCCAATTTTTTAGGATAGACTTTTTAGGATAGGTTGTTCGGATTTTGTAATGTTTGATGCATTTGTTGAAAGACCAGGCACTGAAGTTAATTTGGAATAGGAACAAGAAAACCAAGTCTTCACAATGCAATGGAAACTGCAGCTCTCTTTGAAGAAAGGAAGGGGAAGAGAAGAGAAGCATCTACAGACAGGAAGTGCGGTGCTTGGCTGTTAAACATGCCTTAAGTTTCTGATACAAGTCATAATAGTTGTTCGCCTGTTAATGGTAGATCTCTATTCTACAGTCATTTGAGGTAAGGGATATGCCACTTCTCTCTACATCCCCGGTATCTGGCAAACAGAAGATGCTCAATAATTCAGTTTGCTACATGAATGCCGGAGAGGAGAAAATCTAGCAATAACAGATACACCAAACCTGTTACAACAACCTGCTTTTCCAAGAGTTCTGGATGCATATGAGTTAACATGTGGAGTACTGATGACGAATTCTAGTACTACTTATTCTCAGGACTTAAAGGTGAGTGTGTGGTTAAATGCTCAATCATTGACCACAGCCAGTGGAAGAGGCAAGGAAGGGATGACTTAGAGGCCTTATACTGAATATCTTGCTCTCAGTCTAGCCAGGCAATGTACAAAACCAGCTTCACTGAATTTGATTTATTGTTAGCTTTAGACACCACACAATCTCTCCCAAATGGGAAAAAAGCATTTTTAGATGGAGCTGGTACAGAAGATAACAATCAGGCCAGCATGGGAATAACCTTTTATAATCCCCATTGCAGAGCAAGATCTGAAAACAATGATTTTTAAGGGGAGAAAAAAAAAAAACCCTCTCACTGATTAACGAGGCCTTTCCCTTTCTGTGGCATCCCAAGAGCAGGCTGTAACCCACCTCACCAGGCTGTCTCTGGAGGTGTGTTTGGGAAGGGGACTGGAGATCGCAGGCTGTCCGCTTCCCAATGCCCATGTTCATTTTTGGGGATTGCTATAAGCAGCAGCTGCAATAATGTCACCGTCAGCTACTAGCAGAAAGAACAACTGGGCATGGGAGAGACCTGTGCCTTTCAAATTTTTTTTTTTTTTCCTGGGTTTCTCTTTATTATCCATACCAAAACAACAACCTCATACCTTCATTAACAAATTCACAGAAAACAAAGTATCTGAGGTCAAAAGCTAGAGCTGCAGTCTTCTGAATGACAAGAAAGCTCCTACATGGCTCAAGCTTTTATGTAACACAGTGGCACTGTGCAGACAGCATCTAACAGGCACAAATGCTACGTCTGAGCAAGGAAGAGGAGTTGGTTTCTATGAGAACCTCAACTTTTATTTCTTCTGACTTATTTTAAAGCAATAGGACTTTATCTTTAAATCAAATAAAACGTATTTTTCTCCCTTTTGATTTTTGGCACCAAAGGTTCCTATTCTTGGTCTTTTTTATTCCATGTTAATTGATAAAGAGAAAAATTTGAATCTACTGTCCAGGCTGCTAGAGATTTGCTACAAGGTGAAGAGAAAGCCACAGGAGATACCCCTATGGATCTTGCAAGTCTCCGCTTCCATGAGGTATTCTGGCACACACCTGGCAGCCAAATGTAAAAGCTACTTACTTGCATAAATTTAGAGTGACTTTTTCTAGACCAAGCTGTTTTATTTGAACAAAATGGTTCTGAGATGTGTGGAGTGTACTTCTAAACTATTGCCTTTTTTGAGCTTTCACTCAAAGAAAATTGCTCTGAGCTCCTCCTCCTGAGGCAAGTGAATTCCAAATGTCTAGAGATTAGTATACTTAGCCTACAGTAGGATGGGGAGGAAAAACCAGCTAGTGTCAGGAATATTAAGACTTAAGAACCAAAGAGCATGAATAAAAAAAACCTCTGGGCTGAGAAACTCTTAGCAAGAGTTCTTCACCTCACTAACTTTACTTTAAAGAAAAAGAAAAATAAAATAAAATAAAGCAAGCAAAAAGGGAAAGGAATTGTGAAAAGTCAAGGTTCTCCAAGAGCACAGGCCAAGCTACATATATCCTATCCCGAGTAGCTTGAATCCTGGGCCAGCTGTGGGTCAAGAATGGCATTTGCCTTATTCATCTATTTATTTTTTAGTTACCATACTCTAAAGCAGGGAACAACAGACAACTTCCTGAAGACTAAGTCTGCCCACTGATTTTACACAGCTCATGAGCTAAGAATGATTTTTACATTTTTGAATGGTTAAGACAAAAATCAGAAGAAGAATATTTGTGACATGTTATAGGATATAATAAATTCCTCTTCAAAGGTTTTAGCCTGTAAATTGTTAAGTACAATGAGTTCTGAGATCCTTTCCAAAGAATCAATATATCAGTATGTTCAGCTCCCCTGTTCTTTGTTCTTCATTTTAAAGTTTAACTTCCTCGTTCTTTACATCTCCTTGCCCCTAGTTTCAGTAAACAACCCCCTCCTAGCCTCTATCACCTGCTCTGACCTTAGTCATCCTTGGTCACCTGCTCTGTTCTTATTCATCCAGAGTCACCTGTTCTGTAACTGCCCTTCCTGCCAAACTACTCACCCTGCCACTCCAGCTCGTACCCCTGCTCTCTTTAAAAGAGCCAATCAGAATTAGCTTAGAGTGTGCGGTCCAACCCTAGCCGATAGGGAAACAACACAGCAATAGGGGCTACCTGCCCCTTCCCCTCCCTCGTTCAAGTGTGCTCTCGCCATTGCTCCATCCGTGAGTCGCACCCTTCTACAGAAGTAAAATTGCCTTGCTGAGAAAATTTATGTTCGAGTGCTGTTTCTTTTGCCACACTGAAAATTTATTTCCAACAATGTGAAGACTATGAAATTCAAATTTCAGTGTCAATAAACGAAGTCTTATTAGAACATGGCCACATGTATTTGCTGTCTATGACTGCTTTCATAGTACAGGGCTAGAGTTGTACCATGAATATTTGTAACAAAGACCATAAGGCCCACAAAGACTAAGATATTTACTATTTGCCCCTTTCTAGAAAAAGCTCGCCAACACGCTCTGAAGCATGTTGCATGGTGGTTTAAAAAAAAATACAGGCGGCCAGGTGTGGTGGCTCACGTCTGTAATCCCAGCACTTTGGGAGGCCGAGGTGGGTGGATCACCTGAGGTCAGGAGTTCAAGACCAGCCTGGCCAACATGGTGAAACCCCACCTCTACTAAAAATACAAAAATTGGCCAGGCGTGATGGTGTGCGCCTGTAATCCCAGCTACTCGGCAGGCTGAGGCAGGAGAATCGCTTGAACCCGATAGTACAGGGTAACTAAACCTGATGTTTAGTTATCAGTACAGGTGACAGCATAAAATGTTAAATTATAATAAATAAAAATAATATTTAAAAAACCTTATGGTCACGTGACCTAGAAGGTAAAAGGAATGAAAACATGGCTTAGGGGAAATGGCCAGAGGCAGCTGACATTAACCGCAGGTATGTGCCCTTAACCTTTCTCTCCTGAGCCCTGTTCTATGAATGTCCACTTTCCTGTACGTCTGATCATTCTATTTTATTCCCACTGTCCTCCCACAGATGCATATTTCCCCATTCAAAACATACTTTCCATAAGCTCAAACCTTGAAAATGCCAGAGTTGCCACTCTGTTCTTCATTATAACTGCTTCTCTCCACTTCCTGACCAATCTGCTCACCATTACATTTCTTGTGAAGAAGTCCTTTGCTCCAAAGATGTTGTCCTTAGACTTTGTCTTTCAACTAAATGATAGTTAGAAGTCCTACGGTATTTACCACTGAGCGCCAACCCCTTAGTGAGATCCTTTCTTCCTTGATGCTTCTGTCTTCTAGGTGTCCTATCTCTCTGGCTGCTTGTTTTGTTTCTTACTGTTGCCCTCAGTCATGCACTGGGCCCTTTTTTTCTCTCTGCACTATCCTTTGGCAGGTCTATCCATTCTCACCTTCTCTATTCACTGTGATCATGCAGAACTCAGACATGTAATCCTGGCTCTATACCCAATTGCCAAACATCTAACAACTGCCCACGTCTCCCCTTGGATGTCCTGCCAAGACCTCAAACTCAACATGTCTTAAAACCAAACTCATCTTCTTCCTCCTAAACCTCTGCCACCTACCTCCTCCTCTTCCAGAGTTCCCCATTCTGGTTCCAGCATGACCATCCTCTTGGGCTGAAAACCTCTCTTATCTTCTTCCCTACTCTATCCACATAACCCAGTGACTGCTACATCCTCTTGATTCCATTATTTTCCCTTCTATAGTTATTCCTCTCAATCTTCAACATACCTCTGTTTGTCAGGCTCTTGTCACTTGTGGCCAAGAATCTTCTGATCGATCTACCTGTGCCTGCCCTCGATTTTTCCCTATACTTATTCTTTATACACACTACCAGCTTAATCTACTATTCTTTATACTTCATACCATACTATTCTTTATACCATACTATTCTTTATACACACTACCAGCTTAATCTACTACCAGATTAATCAGCTACCAGATTAATCTTCCTAAAACACAATGTTCTGCTTCTTATTTTCTTTTTTTTTATTTGCTTCCAAACAAAATCAGAACTCCACAATCTGACATTCTAGGCCTTCTAAGATCTGGTCCAGTTCCTTCGGACCATATAAAACATGCATTACCCATCTGACACCTTTTCAAATATTTGAAGAGACTTGCAACATCTATTTCTTCTCATTCTCAAGTCTTATTTTCTCTGGGTTGAACATTTCTAAGGTCCTCATGAGACGTGAATTTTGATTTCTTACCATTCTACTCTTTTTCTTTCTTCTTTAAACCTACATAAGATGAAGTGAATCTTCAAACTGAAAATATCTTTCTAGTTGATTTAATTAAAAACGTCCGATGGGGGTGGTGGAGTGTGCAACAGGGAGCATCCCTTTTTCTGCACTGTTGAGAGCCGACTCCGGAAGCATTCGCAGTGAAATGTGCTGCTTTGTTGGATAAACGGGGGAGGGGTGTGGAGAGACTGCATATCAGTCTTCTCTCTGTGTGGCCAGGCAGAGTTGGACTTTTCCTCCAGGAAGCATGCTGCAGCAAGAGACAGCTCCATTAGTGCGAGCGGAATCCCCAGACTGAAGGAAATGGGAAGCCCGCAAGACACCATGTAGGGGAGGTGGAGCCTGTCCCAGCAAAGGTTTCCTGCCTCCACGGCCTCCATTCCAGCTTTCATTCTCTGTCTCTCAGCAGCAGCCCCAGGCACTGTGGAGACCCTGGTGGTGTTGTGACAAGCAGTCTATTCATTTCCTTCTCTCATTCACTGGGCTTTAAGGGATCAAAAGGAACAGCAAATCCAAACCACTGCCCAGAATTCACTTTGCAGAATTCAGGGAAAGATTGTTCTACTGAAGTGATGATTTTCCCTGGTTGGGAGACCTGAGGGAAAGAAAAGGACTTCTGCATCCTTTACTTTCCACTGATGCAACATTGCAGACATGAATATTTCAGTCACCACTGTGGCCAGTGGACAGGGAAGGCACAGCAGTGCACTCAACGGAAGCTTTTTAGCCCCTGTCACCGTGTGGCAACAGTGCACCAAAGCACCAGGATTTCAACTGTCATGCTGGACACAAAGCTTCAGTTGAAAAGAAGGAGGGCAGTGAGGGAGAAAATCAGGTACCCAACAGACCCGCATCTCGTTTTTATTTTTGCAGCCATGCGGGAGGTATTAACTTGTGCCATCAGGCTGTGCCTGTCTTCCAGGGAGAGGAAAGCTGCTCCAGTGTGCTCCGCACAAAAGAAGGACAGCACCAGGATGGGAAGCTTGCCTGAAATCAGGATTTCTAATAAGGGTGGGGCAGGGGAGGGAGTGGCGAGGACTGATTACGGAGAGGAGGAGTAAACTTCCTGAACACAGCTCTCCACAAAGCACATTCCCCGACCAGGGTTCCTGGTGCCTGTGACAGCCAAGGGGTGTGTGTGAGCTTGTGCACTTGTCTGTGCTCACTCACCCAAGGAAATAGGGTGGGGAATAAGAGAGGAAAGGAGAACAGGGTGGAGGAGGGGCTAAGGAAACCACAGTGGCCATCTCTGAGGGCTGAACTCTCATGTATAAGCCCATGGTGGGACATAGCAACTGTCACAATGACCCAAATCAGAAACTGGTATTTGGGAAGAATGTAGGAAGAATGCTGAATGGAGCCGGACCTGCCTACTAACAGCCATGAGCACCTCTGTGGGGGTGTCAGAGTGGAGTGGAGCAGAGAGAAGAACGGGGTAGCGTGCTCGGCGCTACAGCGCACAGAAGAAAGTCTCATGCCAGGGCAAAAGCGAGGAGCCACCCCTTCTGTAGTGATCTGCCAGCCTCACACCCTTCACATGTCTTCCAAAGCCCCAGGCTGGCTGCCTGCTCTGCTCCCTTTGTCCATCCTGCAGACTTTGGTAGATGCTGGCTTGTTTGTGCCTTTTCACTCACTTTGGTTCCTTGTTCCCTCTCCACCATATCTTAATCCTGCTCTCTGTCAGGCCATTCTTGTGTAGTATCACAAGCAGAAAGAAACTTAGCTGAAGCCTTTTACTGTGATTGCTGGCTGCTCCGGGGTGCAAGCACAGGGGAGTCAATCTCTCTTACACACACACACACACACACACACACACACACACACACACACACACGAGGGGAGTCAATCTCTCACATACACACGCGCGTGCACGCCCACACATACAAACACAAGTAATGCTTCTCCTGAGTGTCTCCCTACTACACTCAACTCAATACTGGGGTGTAAACAAGTGGCCTGCTCAAAAACACCTAAATTAATGGAAAAATGATGGGCTGCACGTCCTTGTAGGGAAATTTGGGGAGTCTGAAAAGCTGTATGGTTTGTGTGTGCCTCTTTTGTGTAACAATATATTTTGGTTTTCATAGTTTTTATCATTAAAGAAATTGTATGTCCTCTAAAAATATAAAACAAAACAAACAAAATCAAGTGGCCAGTCACAAATAGGGCTTTTTCTCTTTGGGTAACTCCCTCTGCAATTTACAAAGTGCCTGGACACTCTCTGGCCCAAATGGATCCCCCCAGGTCTGAAGGCAATTAGATCTCCTGACACAAGATGCTCTTCAGCAATACAACTCAAGACCCAGGGGACAAAGGAAGATGGCCTTTTCTTTCTCAGTCAACCATCCTAGGGAGACACCAGCTCCTGAATGGCAAAGAGGACAGCTGTCAGCAAAAGGATGGGGGAGCGGTGAGGTAAATTTCACAGCCTAACAGCCAAGAGAAAAACAAAAACAAGAGAAGTGTTTCATATGGAGGCTGTCTCCCCTAATGTCACTAAACTGAAAAATCCTATATTCTTGAATTCACCCACCCTTAGCAGACAGCTGTTCATGCCTGAGTCAGGAGGAAAGGTGAATGCTTTGGAAGGGGAATTCTCCTAGACAGCCTGGAATCTGAAGAAGCTCAATCACCTAAATAATGTCAGTATTTTGGACCGGCATAAAAAGTGGGCTCATTTCTGTATCTCCTTGGAAACCAAATGGCTCCCGAGGTAGTGAATGAGAGAGGGCAATGAAATCGCTGCTCCAAAGGGAGCCCAGGCCAACCCCCCAGCAAGCAACTCTGTCTTCTACTTGGTATTTCCAGGGCAGACAAGATCAAAGAAGGAGCATGAACGAATCTTCAAGTACCAAGTTTGATCCAAACCACTCCAAATTCACCTTGCGTGGATGGAGATAACGGGCATTTATAATCTGATGGGACCCTAACATTCTTACTTCTCTTTCACCAATATTCTAGCTGAGATGCTGTATCGTATTAAATCTTTGTGGGTGAGTGATGTGGTTTAAAATACTGCAGGCTTTGGCTGCCATTCCCTTCCCTGGGGTCTCAAAATAACTCCACACAAATCATTTTTGCTAAACACTCACTCAGGCAGCTCTTCCCTGCCAGAACACACACATCTTATGTAAGTGAAGAAGCCACCTAGCTTGCTGGAAGACAGTAGCACTCCCAGAGAGGCAGTACTGTCTGCTGCTACTGAGACTCTGCAGAGCTGGGTTTTCAACCTCCCTGTCCCCTGACAAAAGGCAGGAACATAGCCAGGCTGTACACAAGCTTCCTCAGCAAGACGCCCCCACAGAGGTTCAGGTGGTCAGGCCAGGGAAGGCCACTCAATTCAGGGCTGCTTTAGAAACAAAGGCAATTTGGACATAGTGACCACTGAATACATAAAAGGTCAGCTCTGCTAAATTTTGGAAAGGAATGAGAAGGGGGAGTAATATGGTGTCTCTCCTTCAAGAATCCACACAGGTCATTGTGGAAGATAGGCACACACATAGATATGACACAGTACAAAGCTATAGGTAGAGCAGAACCAAAAGAATGAGGTTGGTGAACAGGAGCAGTGAATGGGTGTGGCTGGGAAGAGGAGAGATGTTAGAGACCACCTCACCTCAGGTAGCTTCAAAGCCTCCTCTTCCCAAATCATTGACATTGACAGTTCTAACCCACTCCTCTGCCCTTGGCTTGGCTGCTTTGTTTGCCCTTCCTCCTAGTGCCCTTCCTACCTCTTCTCAATCTAAGCCTCTGCTGTCAGATCCTCTTTTCTGACAGTTCTGAAGCCTCCGAACATCACAATGGTCTGTTCTTAGCTGCTTCCCACTCCAAATCCAGTCCCTAGGCAATCATTTGCTCTCTGTGCTTCCAATTCCACTATAAGCTGATGACTCTCAAAGTTTTAATCTCCATTTCTGACATTTCTATTGAATTCATCTGGACCTGCAAACACTCACAGTCATCTAACATCCAAGTTGTCAAAACTGACCTCATCAAACCTTGTGTTATTAACAAGCCAGAAAACTGACCTCTCTCTTCCTCATGCTCTACTATCAAAGCACCAACCAGGTTTAAAGCCTCCTTAAACAGGGCTGCTCCTTCCTCTTCATTCCCACTCTGCAGCCTAGGCAGGCTGCACACCTCTTCTCAGACACATGGCAACCACCTCCCAGCCAGACTTCCTTACCTCATTTGGGCCCTCTCCAATCTTGTCTCCATACTGCAGTCAAAGGGATCTTTGAAAATTACATAATGCAATGAAAAAAGATGACTTTCTGCTACATCCAGTAACATGGATGAATCACATAGACAACAGTTGGGTAAACTGGCCAGGTGCGGTGGCTCATGCCTGTAATCCCAACACTTTGGGAGGCCAAGACAGGTGGATCTCTTGAGGTCAGGAGTTCGAGACCAGCTTGGCCAACATGGCGAAACCCTGTCTCTACTAAAAATACAAAAATTAGCCAGGTGTGATAGTGCATACCTGTAATCCCAGCTACTAGGGAGGCTGAGGTAGGATAATTGCTTGAACCCAGAGGGCAGAGGTTGCGGCGAGCCGAGATTGGGCCCCTGGGTGACAGAGCAAGACTCTGTCTCAAGAAAAAAAGGTAAACTAAGATTGTGATTCCATTTCTGAAGTTCAAAGATAGGGCCAGGTGCTGTGGCTCACACCTGTAATCCCAGCACTTCATGAGGCCAAGACAGGGGATCACTTGATCCCAGGAGCTCGAGACCAGCCTGGCCAACATGGCGAAACCCGTCTCTATAAAAAATATAAAAATTAGCATGGTGACATGAATCTATAGTCCCAGCTACTTGGGAGGCTGAGGCAGGAGGATCACTTGAGCTTGGGAGGCAGAGGTTGCAGTGAGCCAAGATTGTGCCACTGCACTCCAGCTTGGTGACAGTGCAAGGCTCTGTCTCAACAAAACAAAACAACCCCCCTCACCACCCCCTGCAAAAAACCTAAAAACTAGACAAAACTAATCTATGATGACCGAGGTCAGAAAGGATACTGGTTATCTTTGAGGGGAGCACCAGGAGGGTCCTGTGGAGTGTTAGAAATACTTCATATCTTCATGTATGGTGTTTACTTGAAATTACATTCATATATAAAAATTCATCAAGCTGGCCAGGCGTGGTGGCTCACGCCTATAATCCTAGCACTTTGGGAGGTCGAGGCGGGTGGACTGTCTGAGCTCAGGAGTTCGAGACCAGCCTGGGCAACACGGTGAAACCTGGTCTCTACTAAAAAAACAAAAAAGTTAGCTGGGCGTGGTGGCATGCACCTGTAATCCCAGTTACTTGGGAGGCTGAGGCAGGAGAATTGCTTGAACCCAGGAGGCAGAGGTTGCAGTGAGCTGAGATCGCACCACTGCACTCCAGCCTGGGCGACAGAGTGAGACTCCGAATCAAAAAAAAAAAAAATTAATTCAGCAAGCTGTATACTTACGACTTGTGTACTTTATTGTATATAAGTCACATTTAAATTTATTTTAATGACAATGTATCACCCATCTTTCATTGCTTCTGATAACTTACCTTAGGAGTTCCTAAACTAGGGGTCAAGAATGGGCTTGGGGGAGAGAGGCTGGTGTTTGTAAACCCAGTGAAATTATATGAACATCTTTGTATGTATTTTCTGAAGAGAAGATTACCTTGTACTCTTCAGATTCATTATTTACTGAGAATGTCTAAGACTCAGCGCCACCAACAACTGATCTATGTGGTACAATCTAAACAACCTTGCACAGACACAAGGCCCTTCTAAGACTGGGATATCTGACTTTCCAAACTTACCTTTAACCACTGTCCCTCTTCTAGCAGACATGACAGCCATAATAAACTATTTATCCTTCTGAATAACGATGCTTTTTCACAGCCCTCTCTCCTTCCTTTGCTGGTTACAAACCTTTTTCTTTCTTCATCTATCTGGCATTTTCTAGGGAGAAAGCCTATAGCCTTCTAAGATTTGTAAAATAGTTGGTGACCACCCCAACAGCAAAGAAACTGAGCCACAGGGAAAAGTGACATCGAAATAACTCTGTGCTGAACTCCAGCAAAAACAATCAGTCTGCAAAGGGTGGCTTGGGGCTGGGAAGAAGCTCAGTAAAGATTGTTGAAAGAATGAATAAATCTGAGTATTTGAATTCACTGCTTTTGTGGTCCTGTAAAAATGATCAGGCGATGGCAATCCACACTGGGGCCTTATCAGGATTTTTATTTTTTAAAACATTTATTTATTTATTTATTTATTTATTTATAGAGACAGGGTCTCGCTTTGTTGCCCAGGCTGGTCTCAAACTCCTGGGCTCAAGTGATCCTCTCACCCAGGCCTCCCAAAGTGCTGGGATTATAGGCATGAGCCACCATACCTGGCCCTAATCAGGATTTTTATTAACAGCTGAGGTGAAGGCATTGCAGATGTATGTATTTAATATACATATCACATGAGACGACAAACATACAAACTCAATCAGGCAAGAATCAGGGGTTAAAGTTACCAAGATAAAATTGAAAAGGGATTAACAGCAAGTGCTCAACAGAAAATGAGAGACTGTGATATACTTTCATACAAGTTCATGTATAAAGGACCTAGAAAATATGTGTTTGACTACCATTCTGTGACACACAGAACTTAAAAAAAAACTTGAGAAAGAAAATCACGCTGCCTATCTTTCCTAGTTTCCCTGCCTAAAAAGGAAAAGACAGTGACAGCAAAGACATCTTCATGTATCACCTAAGCATTCACAGAATCACAAAATGTTATAGCTGGAGAAAGAACCTTAGAAATCGAGTCCAAACTCCTTATTTTTACAGAGGACGTTACTGGAAATAAGAGAAGTTCAATGACTTACACAAGGTCACATGGCAACTTGGCAATAAAATGCAGCTTATAAATCCTATCTTTTGACAGGCAGTTGTTCTTTCCACTGTATCCTGTCAGTTCAGGTTGAATGCACTTTATATTACTTAGGTTACCTAATTTATCCAAAGGAATTCTGTTTTTAGATGTCTTTTCCCAAGTGAACAGATAATCTGATAGACTATGATAGACTTTAAAAAAACATAGGAAATAGCTGTATTATCAAAACTAGGTTCACATACAATTAAAAGTTTTTTAAAGTACAACAAGTGACTATATAGACTACTGGAGAAGAAACTCACATAACAATAATGACTACAATGTGAAATTACCCTTCTGCTGCGTAGGGCACTGGATCAAGCACTTTTTAAATAAAGGCATCATGCTAGGTAATACTTAGAGAAACTCTAATTTATAGAAGATAAACTAAGGCAAAGATAGGTTAAGCAAGTTGTCCTAGATCATGGGGATTATAAAGGGCATATCCAGAATTTGAGACTGTTCCTGTGATTCTAAAATTCACATGTGAAATGAATACAGTAAAGTGCATCCCTCAAAAAGGAATATATCACTGAATTTACAAAGCTGGAGTTTCTTTTGTTTTGTTTTGTTTTTGAGACGGAGTCTTGCTCTGCTGCCCAGGATGGAATGCAGTGGCGCGATCTCAGCTCACTGCAAGCTCCGCCTCCCGGGTTCACACTATTCTCCTGCCTCAGCCTCCCGAGTAAGTAGCTAGGACTACAGGTGCCCGCCACCACGCCCGGCTAATTTTTATATTTTTAGTAGAGACGGGATTTCACCATGTTAGCCAGGCTGGTCTCAATCTCCTGATCTCGTGATCTGCCCGCCTCGGCCTCCCAAAGTGCTGGGATTACAGGAGTGAGTTACTGCGCCCAGCCTAAAGCTGGAGTTCTTATTGTATAATTTTCTCATTTTGTATACGAGCGAATGGAGCCAGGATCAGAAACCAGGCATCTGTATATTAAATCATTTACTTCTTCCCATACAGCACGTTACTGCACTCGTGTTAGAGGGGACAGAAAGCGGGCTAGCTGGTTCTGCTTGGACATGTGGTGGAAGCAGCTCGGTATACCCTCCTCCCTTCCCAAGTTCAAGGCACTCGCAATGACTAACCAGAGAAATGTACATTCTACTGTAATCCTGTTCCTCAGGACTCAGAACCCACCTACCCACCACCAACTATTTACTTCCACTGTGTTGCCAGTATCAAAACTCCAGGCAAAGGAACAGTTACTAGGTAGTGGACTAGGCAATAGCAGAGGCAGCAAAAGATGGCGGGTGAACACAGAGGAGGTAGAGAAGGACGTGCAGGAGGCAACTCTGGATGGAGTTGAGTTGTAAAGACTGAGTAAAAGCTGCCCAGAGGACCATACCTCAAGCACAACTGTGGGGGCGGTTGCTGATTCTGCTCCAGATGTTTACAATAGAAGGAAGCCAAGGATTTGGGGGGTTGGGGGCAAAAACAAACTATATGTGCCCTGCCAGGGCCGTTGATTTTCTTCTGAGAACCACAGCCCAGTTCAGGAGATGTTGGATCTGTTGTGTTATGCTTGGGAGAGCACAAGCCAGTCTTCCTGCTACTCTTGATTCTAAGCCAGAAAAGGAACTGGCTTTGTGAAACACAATTGCATCCTGTGTGCTCTTTCCTCCAACAAGTTCTGTTATAATTTCTTAGACATCGAAAAAGGTAATTATTCAGACTCTGTGTGCAAACTATATGAACATAACATTTCACAATATCAATCAGATTTGGTTTTAATTTAAATTGTGATCTGAGAACCATTATCCCAGCATTCTTCTTCCCTCTGTCGATGTCTAATCAAACCTTACAAAAAGAAACTCAATGGGAGCTAGAAGAGTAAAAAGTGGACTATTTTATAATTCATCCCCACTTTACAAAAATCTTTAACTTCCTACTATTGTGGAAATGGCTTTTCCCAACATTACATACATATATCAGACAACACAGACTGCAGATCTCTGTGTTACTGAGACAAATTTCAAAACCCAATGTAGAGTCATTGAAAGGGGACAGAGATATTTGATTGACAGGAGGTCACAATTTGCCAGCAGAAGGATAAAGAACTTGTCTCAATGGAAGATTGAAACTGAAAAGCTTAAAATATTCTTTGAAAAAAAGCAACATTGTTCTGACATCTAAAGAGGACAAATCAAATTGGTCTTCTCCCTCAGTCCCTGAAAAGGAGAGAGAGGAAATGGTGGAGTGGTAAGTGCCAGGTCCATCCCTAATTAAAGCTGTGTGACCCTGGCCAATTAATAACCTCGCAGAGCTTTAGTGTTCTCACTTGTTAAATGGAGGTAAGAGCAACCCTTCCTACCCCACAGCATTGTAATAAGCATCCAGGGGGAAATACATAGAGTAAAACACCCTGAGAAGTATGTGTTATTATATAAATTAATACTTATGGAGGATAATCTTCCTGATGAGTTTTAGCATATTTAATCATGGTCCAAGCCAGGGCTTAAAGGTGGCCACACTGGTGATGAGAGAGCTAATGACCTCACTAACTTCAACAGATACCTCTTGGAAATATTTTTTAGCAACTATAGTTTCCTGGCAAATGCACAGTAACCGTATACTAATGTAAAAGCAGGGTATATCGAGAAAAACTGAATATGGATAAATATATACAACACAATTAGAGAATACTTTGGATTCTAAAGAGCATGGCAGGAGTGAGGATAAGCCAGCAAGGGTAGGGTGCTGAGTAGGAAGAAAAGGCTTGCATCTCCTAGATCTTAGGACATGTTTCTGGCTGAAGTTTGTGAAGCATGAAGAACAGACAACAGCTGGGAAATCAGGAAGGGAGTACATCAAGCCACAGTTATTCATGCTCCCTGAAAGATACAGCATGGATGGCAACAAGTGATAGTTACATGAAAGCAGAAATTACATTCCTTGCTGATTTGCTCCATCGTGATTTCAGCAAACACATTTTTTCCCACCACCCCCATCCCTGCCACGAACTTGTGCATGAAGCATCAAGGTGGCATGAGAGTTTTCTCTCTGGATTCCATGTCAATAAATACTGATCCTACTGAGAAAGAGAGTGCTAGCTCCTAAACCAGGAGAACTATGCTTTCAGTATTGCCTCCGTTTCGACCTTCTGCCTTCTCCAGCACTCTCACCAACCAACCAACAGATCTAATGACTGTGCAACACCCACTGGGAGCATGGGGGAAACTGAGGGTGATTGACTGAGGTTCTCAGTGTTTCTGATTGCAGAAGGGTGCTACAGGATTTGGGAAGGGAAGCTAAGGGGTAAACATCCTGCAATTCATGGGAAGTCCTCCACAAGGAGGAAATGTTCCACCCAAATGCCACTAGTGCCGTTAGAAATATGCCGCTCTAGTCTTATCTCTGGGTACTCAGCCACCATCCACATTCCATCCAAAGTGAACAACTTGCTGCACCCTGCCCATGCTTTGCATTTTCACACAGCTTAGAATAGAGCTGCCCCAATCTCCTTGTTCAGGTCAGAACATAATGATTTTGGCCAAAGGCTGTTTAACAACTTAGAGAAAAATAGATCAAACAGAAAGCGATCATCACAGTAAATATAAAGTAATTGTTGATTTGACTTGAGGTTCTAAGAAGGAAGAAAATATGTTCTACTCTCAAGTTTTTTACAGACTCTAAGAGATCATGGAGTCATTTGAACTGATGCTTAGAGAAGCTTTGGCTGGGAGAGGTGTCAGTTCAAAAAGGCAAGTTAAGAACATGTTATGCCTGACTGCAAGTTGTAGAGCTGAAAGTCCAGTGGATGAAGCCTCTGTTTTGCCACTGACACAGTCTGTAACTATGACAATGCCACTCCATTTCTTTGT
The DNA here is from genome assembly GCF_029281585.2 of Gorilla gorilla gorilla. Taxonomy (NCBI): domain Eukaryota; kingdom Metazoa; phylum Chordata; class Mammalia; order Primates; family Hominidae; genus Gorilla; species Gorilla gorilla. Next base: position 137,041,663 of record NC_073230.2, on the reverse strand, counting down.
GCTGTTTCCTCATCTACAAAACCAGACAGTCGGATAGTTTTCAATGCTTGCTCCAGAAATAGTGTCAGAGCTGCCTGCAGAGTGGGGATGGAGAATAGACTGGGCCTGATGGTTATGACCCACACCATAACCTAACCTTCCAGATTTATATGCTAGCCAGAAAAATGGTAAGAAACATAGGAAACATGGGCATTCCTAAAGACAGAAAAGCCATACACATCCTGCTTTCTGTTGCCAACAGGCATGTCTACATTTGATAAAGCCTACGCTTTGCCATTTGGGGGAAATACACTCTTCAGTTTTCTTCTTCATGGACAGATAACACATTTTGCCAAAGATGTCTGAGATTAAGGGAGTAGAAATGCAACAACTCTGCACACGTCCAGAGAAATATATACGTATATACAAAGAACCTGGTTTTGTTCAGCCTCAACCAAGATCATGTATTCTTTAGCTAACACTCCTCTGTTTGATTTGCAGTCAGTTTGCTTATACAGCACTATTTGGGTTTCAAGGCTTAATTTATTTGACTATATTCATTCCCCTTCCCCATCTTCCTTCCAGCACAGCAATTCCAAGCAGAGAGAGAACACATCATACTCCCTTATGCAAAGAGTTCCTCAGCTTTATATTAGAACTCTCTGGAATACTTTTTCTTTTTAGTAACATCAAGAAAAGGCATAAATTATGTGTACCAATGTAGCTGTTCTACCTTTAAATTCTCTCACTCATTTCTAAGAGTTGTGCAATATGATCTTAGGATGCTTATAGGATCCGATCACGTGATGCACAGGGCAGGTGCTGAGAGCATTCAGGCCAATCAGCTCTCACAGGTAATGATAAGAGGCGCTTCGGCCAACAAAGGGCAACTCTGTTGTTGCAGGAGGGTGTCCTGTTGATTTTCACGTAGCTTGATAAAATATACCCTTTTTCTTCCAACTAGGTCTCAAAGGTCTGGTGAGGGAGTGGACACTGGCATTTGCACTGATTTATTCTGGTTGAGAATGGACACATAGGAAATGGTAGAAAAGCTTGTTCCAACTCAGGCAATCTTTCTGCTTTCATAAGCCCACAACGATACTAAAAATGAAGCATCAGAACAAACAGAAGCTGATGACGGCAACAGAAGAAAATGAGGCTGATTAGACAATTTCACATGGCAAAAGTAGTATTTAAATTTTGGTTGTTTTGGGTTTAGGTTCTGCTTTCTTCCCTCCTCTCTTGAAAATGAGTGCTTTTGCACGTGTTTTTTACAGTGGCAAACACTTAATCAAAGAATTTAATTTTATTTGTTGTGCTATCATCCTAAGGTTTCTTCTGTTCTCAAGTTTCAGCTTGCTTTTCAAGTGGCTTGGAATAAAGATGCCTGGATCTAGATCTTACTATCATACAGCTTTATTTGTAAAGAAGAAAATATGTAAGTAAACACCATTTGTAGTTACTGTATGAAAAAAATCCTCATTGATTCTTTTAGAAAACACACTTATGTGATATATTACAACTAGATCTTCCTAAGTTAACCAAGTACTGTAGTTTTAATTTTGTGAAGCAGGTAGGTATATATTTTACATTATTTACACATTTGGTAACAATCAGGATAAAAATGCTAGGGCTGTGGAAAAACATACAGTGGACCCACATACGAGTGAATTTACACTGTCCAAAATGATAGGGCTGTATTTAATTAATGCCCTCTCTTGGCAGGAAGAAGGAAAGCTGACTTTGTTAGGGTTTGAGGCACCCTCTGCCAGAGATGTGCCTACACCTCCCAAGTCCAGGTGGAGAGGAATGGACACATTTGGTACTAAAAAATTCTTCTCCCAAGACCAAACTTCTCTTGGGATTCCCCTAAGCTTTATCCCAGGATGTTTCTGGGCAGCTGGCAGAATAGTACTGAAACTCACAGAAGTTGAGTTTTCATTCCAATTTCACCGTAGCACTGCAGCACCTGATATAATCCCTTAAAGACTCTCAGTCTGGTCCTAATCTCTCTCCTAAAATATAACACAGGGAAGATCTGAATATAGATTGCAACCTGGTCCATTTGTTCTTCCTACATCAACACAAAGGAATCATGGTGGATACAGATTTAATGTCTATTTTCTCAGCTACTGATAAGCCTAGGGCTACAGAATATAGCTGAATGGAGAACCTCATATAACCAGGCTGATTGCACTTTATTAATTATTCATCATTACTTAACCTCAGGTGGAGACTCAATGCTCAGCAAAACTTCTGCACTCCACCCTTTTCTAGATGACTGTAATTCAATGCTTGCTTTTTTCTACCAGAGATTGGAGATCTGCAAGGAGGAACAGTATCAACCTCCAAAGAGTGTTTTCTAATGTGTACGTTTTGTGTGGGCTGGGTGTCATTTTTGGTTGTGGCAATAGCTGGGGTGGGATGGTGTGCTGCTAATGGCATTTAGTGAGGAAGGACCAATAAAGTGAATGCGGATAGTCCCACATGATGCACTTACTATCTGTCTTAAGTACTGCCTATGCCCACCATTGTGCTAGGAAATTAGCAATAAGAATCCATTTTAGAAGCTTAAGAAAAACAGGGTGTCTGTGACAGCAATGATAATATTGGCCTAGATATTATAATGTGAGCCTGGGAAAGCAGCGACAGAAGCAGAGGTGCTGCTAGATTGGTCTTGCCACCCGGTAAGTTCCAGAGACGAATGGCCAGCAGCTAGAAGAACAGATCTGTTTCCACTTCCTTCTTTTCCACCTGGGCAAGAATAGATAGCAGATGAGAGGCAACAGGGGAACCAGAGGGAACATCAATGAACTCTTCTGCTGGGTGATGTTTACCCAGTAATGAGTGAAATGAAAACTGATACAACATAGATTTCCATATCATAGGGGAATACCATGGCTACTAGAGTCAATTCATTCAACAAATATGTATCAAGTGCCTACCATGTGCCAGGCATTGTTCTACATGCTGGGGAGATATACATAGCAATGAACAAAACACACCAAAATCCTCACCTTCTCGCAATTTAACATCCTGGTGGAGAGAGACAGACAAACCAGTAAAATGCATACCATGTTGGATGGTGACAGTGCTATGGAAGAGGGAGAGGGAATGGGGTAGTTTTGCGATTTTAAAGAGGAGGGTTAGAGAAACATTTATTGAGAAAGTAGCATTTGACCAAAGATCTGAAGGAGTAGAAGGACTGAACCTAAGGATATCCAGAAGAGAGTGCAAAGGCCCCAACACAGGAGTAGAGGCAGTGAAGTGGGAAGAGCAGGAGATGAGGTCAGAGAGAGGAAACAAAACACAGGGAAGACAGGCCACACTTCCAGGCCACAGTAAGAACCCAGCTTGCACTCTGAGTCAAATGGAAAGCCACTGTTAGAATAGAATGGTACCCAGGGATGAAGAAATACATAGACAGCTACACGTGTAGGAATGTGTATATAAAAATGACTGCAATGCAGTCTGCCAGGGAAACACTCCTAAGTGGTATAGCCATGATGATAGGGATCTGGCTAGCACACTGCAGAGTCCCAAGACTGCCAGCGGACGTCTAGCTATTGTTTATCCCATTTCCTCACAGAGTAAAGACATAGAGCACGCAGCAATGCCTGGGAAAGCTTGGGAGGGAATCACCCCCACCTTCTTCTGAACTCGTGGGCTGCTGCTATTACCATCACTACCATTCTAGGATGGTGTTAAATTAGCCAGTTTAATAACAACAACAAAAAACCCCACACAAATGTAGCTTCCAATGCTGTGTTCATTTTTATTAATTGGCTAATTTAACACTGCCTCAGAACCGTAGTAAGAGCAGCAATCAGTGAACCTGCCAGCATGCTGCATGCTCTCATCATCCCTGTACCCTCAACTCTCATCTCAGGTCACACTTTCAATGTGTGCAGAAAATTCAGGGGACAGAGAAGTCAGTGCTTCTACTTGGGTACTCATACCTAATGCCTCCCAAAAGTTGTCCAGTGGTTTACTCTTCTGCAGCTCTCCTCTCTCTATGTATTCTACAGAGGTGGGGAAGGCAGGAGAGCCCCACTTACCTCTTTCAAAATGGAGGAGGCAGAGTTTCATAAGGGACAGGTACTCTGGACGTAAGCATGGATGAAAGTGAGGTAAAATGGTCAAGCTAAGATGTGTCATATTTATCCAGGGGTTTCACATACCTTCACACAGAAGCTCAAATCCCTGTGAGGAACCCGGACTCTAGCCTTAGATGACTCTATTTAAACATTCCTGCCAATCCTGACACTCAAAGGTGGAGCAAAGTGGCTCAGGCTAGCCCTAGTTCTACACATCTCAGGGCCACCATGCATGGCTATGCAATCCAGGCCCTGAATAGTTCCAGAGTTGATACAGACACAGACGACTGGACAAAGTTTCCTCACCAGCAAGATAAGGGTAACAGTGAAAATAAAAATAGGGTTATTGTATGTATTAAATCAGATAATTTACTATGAAGCACGTAACAGCATTGGTAAACATTAAGTGCCTACTAACATAATTCAGAAGAGTGATTCATCCTAATTCACTGGTAGCAGGGACCAGTGAGATTTGACAGGGAAGAAGCTCCCAATGGCTGATCTGAATCTTGGATCTGGGTTGGCCCTATACTACTTAGCTTTCAGCAGACTCTACTGGCCTTTTGTTTCATATAGTTCGCTTTGTATCCTCATGCCCCCTAGCCTTCAACACGGACCCCTGCATGAGCTGAAGAAATAGGTGAACACTTGGTGATCACAGCCCAATTAACTGCAGCTAGGCTGGGGGCAGTGGCTCACGCCTGTAACCCCAGCACTTTGGGAGGCCGAGGCAGGTGGAATGCTTGAGGTAAGGAGTTCGAGACCAGCCTGGCCAACATGGTGAAACCCCATTTCTACTAAAAATACAAAAAATTAGCTGGGTGTGGTGGCTCGCGCCTGTAATCCCAGCTACTTGGGAGGCTGGGGCAGGGGAATTGCTTGAACCTGGGAGGTGGAGGTTGCAGAGAGCTGAGACTGAGCCTCTGCACTCCAGCCTGGACGACAAGAGCGAAACTCCATCTCACAAAAATAAATAAATACATAAACAAATAAATAAAATAACTGCAGCCATCATTATTATCACACAATTCTTAGTCTAAGAATCCTGAGAAATCCTGCTCTGGAAGACCCAGAATATGTACTGTATAGCCAAGGCTAGCAAGGCAAGGGTATAACTTTTTGCCATTTAAAAGGTACATAACAAGTGGAATAGAAACAACAGCCTTCCAAGAAACACAATGTCAGACACTGAAACTCAGGAGGTCATATTCTCAGTCTCTTTTGAATCAACAGGATGGCAGTTGTGGAAGCAGCAGAACAAGATGAGGGAATGAATTTCAATTCATCAGAAACACCTCCACAATGATAGGGCCATCTAACTGGCTACAGCGTACACAGGGCCAGGTTCTCATCAGCATGCTGAGAACTTCTACAGGAGAGGACACTAGTTAGTGAAATGCCAACCGGGCTGCTTTGCTAGTTCCAAATGATGCCAACATGGTGCTAACATTGTCATTTTGTTATTCCCATGGTTCAGAAGCAGCAGGGACAACATAACAAGATACCTTTGAAGAAAAACTGTTCTTGGACCTATCTTCTTGGGGACCTGGGGACAGAACTATAGGATCATGCAACTTAATAATTTGCTGTTCTACTGGCCACAGAACATTGAATAGTAGACTGGTAGATACTAGGTTTCTCAGACGGCCTCTCAGGATTTTCCTGTTTAGGGAAACGGTCTCTATTGATTAAATGCCCACTCTGATCTAGGCAGTGTCCTAGGTGCTGAGGATATGACAGGGACTGAAACAGACAAGAATCTCTGCCTCCATGAACTTTATATTCTGAAGAGGGGGAAAAGATAATAAAATAAGCAAGTAAATTATACAATGTGATAGAAGGTGGTAAGTAATATCCAATAAAATAAACAAGAGATAGTGTCAAGGAAGAAGGTAGCAAAAAATTATGCACACATGCACATGTGCAGATGTGTAAACACGTATCATCAAACTACCCCAACCATAGCACTCAGGCCTGGGATAACTAAGAGATAATGTGCCCTAAACTGTAGCTTGCTCCTGTTCTTAGAACTCAGCAGTAGGCCAATAATAATCATTGGCAGTGCAGGAAACAGGACTTAGGGATGTGCTGAAGCTCTAGGCCATCCATCGACCCTCTCCTGACCACTCTAGCCCTGTCTCCTCTTTCTCACATGAACTTCCAGAGATGTTCTGTAACCTCACCTCACCTTTATGCAGATGCTCACTGCCTGGAGTGAGCTAAAGAGAGTTAATTAAATATTAAAGGAGTATTTAATCTGATTTTCCAAGTGTACCACCTCCTCAACATGGACTTGCCCCTGGAGACAAAGTATCCAGATGTATCTGCCACAGTCCTGCTATAAATGCAGGGGCAATTGGAGCAAGTGACATACTGGGGCTCTGGATTTCAGGGAGCAGGTATGGTCATAGAGCAAGGAGGTGGGAGCAGAGACTTCGCAGGAGATCACTAGATGACAATCTCTGTTCATTCGGCATACACAGATGCAACATCTGCTACAAGATAGGCATTGTGCTAAGGATTGGGCATATGGAGATAAACAAGGAACACAGGCTAGAGGAAGAGAGACATGTATGCTAAACTGAGGTTTCTTTGGAGCCATATACTTACTTACACCAGGTTCTGGGAGGTGATGATAAAAAGAGAGAAGGCAACAGGCATTCCAAGTAGAGAGCAGAAAGGGTTAGATGCCTGAGGCCAGTAAGACTAGTTTTGGACTCTTCAAGTGCTCCTGCTCAGGAAGAGTGGATGGTGGGGGAATGTGGGTAACGAAGCTAGAAGGATGAACAGGGTATAGATCATGGAAGGCCATGTATGTCTTATTTTGAAGGCAAAGGAACTGATGAGAAGTTATAAGCAGGGCATGATGTGAGCAGATATGTGTCTTAGAATGGTCTCCCTTGTACAAGGCAGACAGGCCAGAAGGGTCATGAGAACAGAAGAAGAAGACTGGTTAGGAGACAGAATCCTGTCAGAGCAAAAGACTGGAATAAACTGATTCTATAGACCTCAAGGATTGCTGATGATATGCCTGAGAAAGGGGACTGGGGGGCAGGTTGAACAAAGCATGACAGCAAAAGGAGAGCTTATTAGGAGCTACATTTTTCTCTCTCCTGTTTTAAATCCTAGATAATTTTACCACCAAAGTCTCTCTGCATAACCACGTGCCACCACCCCCCTCAACTCCACTGGCTAGGGGGAGAGAAGTAGCTTCCCACCCTGACAGTCCCAGTGCTCGGCAGGATGAGTTATGGGAATGCTCTCATCTCTCTCTCAAGATAAGGTGCGGTTCTCCATGGGAGATGCAGGCAGATATATATCAGTGCCCTAACCAACAGAAATAAATGTCATAACTCCAGCTCCTGTCCATAAATACACAGCACAGGAACAACCTTAAACAGCCCAGTGTGCCCAGAAGAGGCAGGATTTAGTGGGCTTCGTTACTTGCTCATGTGCTGAAAAGTGCTTTTAGGAGGGTGTTAAATAGGCACATTACGCAAGCTCATGGACCTAAAATAAATAAGGCATTCTCCTTATGTGGACGTCGCCCACACAGAGAAGCTGCATGTGCCCTGTTCAACAAGAAAGGAGAGGAAGAGACTTTACAGAGATGCCAGATACTGCTCTTGAGCCAGTATCCTCCAAACCAGTGCCAGCAAGAGGGCAGGGAGGAGATTCTTTATTGGCAGGATCCCACTGCAGATACTAGGGATACTCATTCTAAACAAGACATGAGTCTCAGCAAGAGAACCTGCTGCTTGTCATCTCCTAGAGGTCTGTGATTTCTGGAAGTGGAACTGGTGGGAGACTTCTTGGTGCAACACCCTTTATGATTCTGGAGGCTGTGCTTTATCCACCTCCCATCACCTGCTCTTTGTCTTTAGGTCCAGGCCATCAATTTGGCTTTTCATACAAAGCTCTGCTCCTAAACAAGCAACTGGCTCATCTTCCCAAATCAATGAAGCTCTCCAGCTCCCTGGAGAGGGATATATTAAATATCAATCATGCATATTATTTTACAATATAATTACTTTGGCAATTAATCTGTAAGAAATATTGCTCTCCAGATCCTAACTTCTGCCAACACAAACACAAAGCTCTTGGAGAGTGGTCACATGGATGGAGCCTGAGCTTCCAGGGAAAGAGAGAGAGGGCTGCTCCATACAAAGCCGAAGACATAAGAGATTAAAAGATGAGATGATCTCCCCAGAGTCTCTTTCAACCCTGCTTCAAGAGACCATCGGAGCCACTATTTAATCAAGGAGAAGCACAACTCAAGCAAAAATGGGGGAGGGACTGTTTTACCCAAGCAGGTAATAATAAGGGCTCCTGCAGTAATGAGGTTTATAGTTTGCATATTGGGGGGAGTAAAGATAGAGATTTTCACAGATAAGATTTTTAGTACAGCATCTCCATACAAAACCCCACTGTTAGCTTAATGAAGGTGGGCTTTTGTTTTGTTTCCTGCTGTCTCCAGAACACAGTGTGCATTCCATAAATATTTGCTGGAGTAAGGGGGGAAGGAAGGAAGGCAGGTTCTGCCTGACTCATTTCACTGAGAGGTGCTCACATAGCCACCCTATCCACTGTCCAGTCCGCATCAATCAGCAGGTCCATCTTTGCCCACAATCCCACGAGGAGTTTGTAAGATAGCAAATATATATATTTTTAAAGCCAATTCAATTTCCCAAATCTAAATGCAGTTCATCTCAAACCTATACACTGCCTTACAGTAATCAACTGATCAAATTTAAAAATAAGTAGCTACACTGAATGCTGAAATTTCATTTCCTTCCTTTTCTCCTTCCCTGTGGTGGAAGAGGAACCGTGAAAAGGCTAAGAGTAGCAGCAGGAGAGACCAGAGAAGGAAGTGATAATTGCCAAATTGGATAAGCAGTCACTGAATAAATGAAAATTAACAAGACTTGTTTTCCAATACCTTCAAATCCAAGTGAAAATGATTGCTGGTGGAATGAATGAGGAAAAACATTTCTCCATCAAAAGCACTTTTCACTTTTTACTTGACATTTCTTTTACTGCCCCAATTAGTGTCATTATGACAATAAACTAAATAAAAGGCAGATTGAGAGAGTTAAGGGAGATTAAGTGTGTAATCCATATAAAAGCCACGAACACAGAGACTAACTGGTCCAGTCCACATGCACATGCAAATGTTTACTTCATATCTGCCCTCCTTTCCTATTAGAGGGAAGGAGTGGGGGAGAAAAAACTTAAAGGCAGGAAAAATAGAAGTAGGTGGGAAAAGAGATTGAAAGTAAAAAAGACTAGAAGAGGAATTTTAGAATGAGAAGTGTGTGGGGTGGTAAAATAGGAGGGAGGAAAAGTTCAGGGGACGGAAAAGAGATCCAGGACAAGACCTCTGCTCCCATTAGCAGATCCGGATGTTGGCAGGCGAGGAATCAAACACCCTATTACAGATGCTTTCTTCTTTTCATACACACACACACACACACACACACACACACACACACACACACACACACACACACACACACAGGGTCTTGTCACCCAGGCTGGAGTGCAGTGGAGTGACCATGGCTCACTGTAGCCTCGACCTCCCAGGCTCAAGTGATCCTCCCACTTCAGCCTCCCAAGTAGCTGGTACTACAGGTGCACACCACCATGTCTGGCTAATTTTTAAATTTTTTGTAGAGATGGGGGTCTCACTATATGGCCAGGGCTGGTCTCAAACTCCTGGGATCAAGCAATCCTGCCTTGGCCTCCCAAAGTGCTGGGATTACAGGTGTGAGCCACTGCAGCCAGCCCCTTTCTTCTGACTGTAGGTTTCTCTTACTTGTGCTACAGTCACCCACACTATGAAAAAATGGTTGAGATTCTATTGATAAAAGATGTTTTACAGGCATCTACATTAAGTAAAAATGTTCACGTTAATTATGGGCCTCAAAATATTGGGTATCTGACACTTTCAATTTTGATAAGCAACTTCAGAAATAATCTAGATTGTTGTTAACTGTCATGTCAAAGATGAGTTACAAGCACAGAAGGCTAAAGCAAACAGCCATAAAATCTAACACAACTGCTTTCCTCAGTGGCTGACGGATCTACTGAGGAATCTCCAGGGGCTGCTAGGCCATGGGGTCTGAAAAAATACAAGAAAGCTCAGAGTTCCTAATTTTCAGCCTACAGCTAACAGTTTCTCAGAGACGTTTGTGTTTTCCTGCTCCCTGAGCTTGTTCCATCCATTTGCATCCTCTGTGGTTGTTGCCTGCCCTTTGGAAATAGTGATGATCTCTATTTACATGCAGTCTTCATTCCTGGAGGTAGAACAGCCTCTCGGGAGATTCTCAGAAATGCACATTGGTCCCACAAGTATGACTACAAAACAAAAATCTATTAATGTCTTGGAAATGATATCCCACAGAAATCAAGATCAAAACCTGCTAAGCAATAAACTTGTATATAAGAATATACATCGCTTTCCTGTATAGATGAAATTTCCACTTATTCAACAAATATTTATTGAGTATCTACTATGTGACAAGGACTGCTAGGTGGGGATACAATAGAGACAAGCAACACAAAAACTTCAAGGAGTTTAGAGTCTTTTGGAGAAAGCCTCCACTAAATAGGAAATAAGTAAGGTGGGGAACTACAGGGAGCTAGAACCCATGATGAGGGGGAAGGGCTTATTCTGCTCTGGGAAAAAGTGGTATTAAAACTGAGAAGTGAAGGATGAATAGGAGCTACCTCTTTTTATGTAGCAATGTAGATTTTGCAACATGCAGGTCCAAATAAGTCCAGGAAAAGAAAGAAAGGATCCTCAGCTAGATAAAGTGTTTTTTTTTTTTTGTTTTGTTTTGTTTTTGCTTTTTTCAATGACACAAGACAACACCTAAGGTCACTTGCTAAGGCTCCCACACATACTAATAAAAGAGGGTCAGGGACCAGGATTTATGCAATGGACCCTGATCTCAGGCACGTTCTTAATCAATTCAGCCTCATATTTCCAACCCCCGTTTTGGACCACCACATTCTATCCCCCAAAGTTAGCTTTACTCACAAGAAGAAATTACTTTTAAGAAGCAGAATCTCTCCCTATCCCCTTCCATAGAAATGTAAGAATACTTAACACGTGATCTACCCTCTCAACACATTTTTAAATAAAGTACTCTTACAATAGGCACAATATTGTACAGCAGATCTCTAGAACTTAATTGTCTCACATAACTGAAATTTTAGACCTGTCAAGCAGCAACTCCCTGTTTCCCACGGCTCCCAGACCCTGGCAACCACCATTCACTCTATTCTCTGTTTCTATGAGTGTCACTATTTTAGTTACCTCACATAACTGGAATCATGCAATATTTGTCCTGCGACTGGCTCGTGTCACTTAGCATAATGACCTGCAGATTCATCCATGTTGTCGTAAATGGCAGGATCTCCTTTTTTTTCCCTAAGGCTAGATAACATTCCATTGTAGGTATATACCACATTTTCTTTATCCATTGGTTCCTAGATGGCCATTTAGGTTGTTTGAATTATCTTGGCTATTGTGAATAAGTGCTGCAATGAACAGGGGACTGCAGGTATCTGTTCAAGATACTGATTTCATTTCCTTTGGATATATACCCAGAAGCAGAATTGCTGGATCCTATGGTAATTATATTTAAATTTTGAGGAATCTCCATACTACTTTCCATAGCAGCTGAACCATGTTACAATCTCACAAACAGTGCACAAGGGTTCCAAATCTAGATTTGTTCTGAAATGGTGCTTGCATATCAAATGTTTGGGGATTAAAAAAAATAATAAATTGGTTCTTGCTCATACTTGCTTTTAGTTTTTTGATAGTAGCCATCCTAATGAGTATGCAGTCCAGAATCTTTTTTAAGAGTCTGTAATCCTATATACATCTGAGATTTAATCTGCAGCTACCATTACATCTCTGTAAGATGTGGCCACAATGACAGACCAGTCTAGTATGCACACTAGGAGCTCTGCACCTTTTACCAAACAAGGGCGAATCTGGGCAGGAGGGAGGGAATGTAACAGGACTGTAGTTTCATTTCATGGATGGGAGGGAAAGTCATGTACAGTATTGGTTCAAGGATATGCCCTAAAATGTCATAAGGCAAAGGCCTTCCCAGACAATAGCATTTATGTGGACAGGATTCAATTCATGTATCAAGTATTGGATCGAAATGGCCACTTAGGGCTTTCTTTGCATCATACAAATGCTGTGTCACCGGATAAGAGGCACATCACAAGGATGATCTGCTGATCACAATGACACTATTTTTTCTCCACTTCTTTAATGCGGAAACTGAGAGTTTCATTTATCTAGCAAGTTAGGGAGCCTAAACTTAGACTAGGTGGGGACTGGCTCCAGAACCTGTTCTCTTAGCCATTAACGCATTGTGTATGCAATGAATATTTCATAATTCCCAAACCTAGAGGAAAAAAAAAGGGGGAGGGAAGTCTAGGCCCTTTCTTCTCAAAAGAGGGGTCTGCAAATCACTGGCATTGACATCGCCTGGAAACTTGCTAGAAATGCAAATTCTCTGGCCCAACTCCAGACCCATTAAATAAGTTTGGAAAGCACTATTCTAAAGCTCTTGGGATCCTAAAGCTCATGGGGTCCTGGTGACCATAGTCTCTTTACAGCTTCTACTCTAAAGGGCAAATCAAGAAGTTCTGTCCCAGCATTCCAGTTTTCTTTCAAGTACCGTGAGAGGAAGAGAACTGAGAGGGAAGGGAGTGGAGGATAAGCACTCTTTATCTTCTATTCAGCATAAAGCCTGGCCCACCAAATGACAAGGGAAAGGCAAAACAAAGTGATAGAGCACAAAACACAGCTGGCCATTAGTGCTGACAAAGGCTGAGGGAAGCACCTTTTCCTTCTTCAGAGGATCTAACCCACATTTCACCCTGTGCTGGGGCCAAATCCAAGCTGGGAGGCAGCTTCAAATAAGGCAAAGGACCTTGGATTGGAAAAGAAATTTTGTTCTCAGGTGATGTTCAAAACAAGTAAAGATGACTTCTGGTCTGCTGAGGGAAGGGTGTTTTTCAAAATGCAAGATTTCACACACAGGCACATACTGTATGAGATGCTTTTTGTCCCCCCAAACAAAAAACAACAAAAGAAACCCACACAGTTTTTTTGTTCTTAAATGCTGCTGGGAGAGTGATTCAGTTTTGAATTTAATAGTTAAAGCTGTAAGCTTACTTTCTCAGTGTGTATGCACATCTCATCTCCTTCCAAACATTAAGAGATTAAAATCCAGCTCTTTTAAACTTGGCTCATTAAAGGCAATCTTCTTGCTAAGTATTGAACTTGAACTGCTTTTAAGTTTGATGCAAATAAAGGTCAAACTATTTTACTTTTTTCTTAAGGGTTCAGGGAAAACAAACGTGTATGAGAGAGCCTGAGGTGGAAGAACAGAATGAGCACCAAGAACTTACCATTCAAAGTGATTTAAGAGCGAACAGGGCTTCATTTATTTGCCAGCTCCCTGTCTTCTCATCCCTCCCCTTCAAATCTCTTCACATTTGCATTGTTCATGTAAAATGAGTCAGGGAATGCAAAAGTTAAGGTTCTCATAGCAACTGTTAAGAATCCCACACTGCACATAAGCAGTATTGGCAATTACTAATTGGCTGTTGCTAAAGGTGAACCCTTAATATACCACATGTGTGAAGTGGGCGAAACAGCATTCTAACAGAACTTGAAACTTATTTCTCAGCTTATGTGTTTAAATCGGTAGCCTTAAAAATGAGCACCTGACAAAGAAAGACAAATCAAAGATAAATCAAATGGTTAGCACCATGAATCTATAATCCTAACAAGAAGAGAACTGGGAACGGAAGAGGGTTGGGCTATGCAGGGGTCCAGATCTTGCACAAACATCTGGGAGACATTTGAGCAATGGGTGAATCCCAAACAAGCAGCTTGCCCCAAAGAAGCTGGTAGGGCCATTCAACACAGCTTCTCAACTTCTCTCTGGTGCTATCACCAAAGCCCAAGGTCCTCATCTCATTAGGGCCCTAATTGCTCTTCTGAGAATTGGATAGATGGCATTAGCATTAGCCCTTGGCTAGCTCACCTTTGAGCTCAGTCTACTTTAAAACTGAGCTCTGTTATCCAATTAGAGTGTTTATCTGATGAACTACGGGAAGACACAGACGGTCTTCTAAGCTGTCATCTCCTACTCATACAGATTACATTTATGTCAGGGCAAAAATTTAATCAACTCAATTTACTGATCAGCTGACTTGATTTCAAACTCAAAATGTAAGAGAGTAAGGGGCAGGATTCATAAGATCATGGCATTTTAGCCCTTGAAAGAACATCAGCTACCATTTAATATAATCCAGGGCCAATGGCTAGAACTATAACCTGGAGTTAACAATGGGGGGTTGAGAGGGAGGTACAGCCTACAAAGGCAGACAATGAGAATCAGAGAAGTGGGGGCAGATACCTGTGTGAGCTTTGTTTTAAGGCCATACAGGAATCAGTACAGTCTGGGTGAGAAATAAGGTCTTCCAATTTCTTATTCACTAAACTTTCCATTATCAACTTCCCTCTAAAATATTTCCAACTCATGTTTCGCCTATTTTATTCCCCTTGAATTAGGTTTCCTACCTCAACCCTACTACACTGTGTGTGTCCTGCTGTACCCAAAAGTAGCAGTCTCCTTGCAGACTTTATAGGATCATGGATAGCAATGGGTGCAAAAGAAGTACAAAAGCTAAGAATGGTGGGGTCATTATTGGCACAATGCTTGTCATCTCTGGGGCCAATAAAACAACTGGCCATAAAATCCATACTATTCACTGATGGGTGGGAAAACAGAGCTGAGTGAGGGCAAAAGAGACATAATCAATGAGGACAAGGACACATACCAACATAGTATTCATTTCAGTGAAAATGCAGAAGGACCCAAGACTCAGAGTGGATGGGAACTGCAAATATGATAAGAGTGTGCAAAGTTGAAAAAAATAAGAGTCTTCCTTTTGGTCTGTGCCATGACATGTAAGGCCAGTGCCCAGAGTCCTCAAGTACTAGTTGCCATCCGTGCCTCTGTAGCTGGCGTCTTGGGAAGCGCCAGCCTTGAGGGCCCTCTCATCTCTGTGCTGTCCATCTGCATTCAGCAGGTTGGCATTCAGCTAATATTTATAGTTCACCACGAAAACACTGATATTCTCATAGTGCCATTAAATAACAGAATCCAAACATGCTTCGAAGTGTATATGAAGTGGATTATTTTGCCATACTTCTGACTCATTATTTCCTGAAATCTGAAAGAATATAACATTATAAAGCTCCTGGCATATCTAGGGGCAGCATGAAAAACTCAGACAGCAAATATGCAAATATCCTGAGATGTACACATTTCCAGAGGCTTCCAGACAGGGCTATAAACTACATTACTTAAATGCTATTATACTTTTAGGTTCTTTCACCCCTGAAAACATCTCAGCCTGACAGAAGCCCCAACCCAAAGCTGCTAGAATGCTAAGTTTTGATCCAAAAAGACCCCTGGCCTCACAGTTGGTCTGGAATTTGAACAGAGAACTTGAAAGCAGAAGTTTCCCTGGAAAACCAGGATGTACAACTGCCATGAGTCGCCTTTTAAGCTGGAACAATATCATGAAACAAGAATGGTGACCCCTTGAACTTCTAGAAAAAAGTATTTTCTATATGAGATGGAAAAACATTATTTTCTGTTCTTATGGATGTGAGAAGCAATCTGACCAAAATCTTCTGGTTCTAAAAATACATAAATAGCTAGTGGGGCAATATGTTAACAATTTAATAAAGGGTAAATGGAAGATCTTTGTACTTGTATTCTTGCAACTTTTCTGTAAGTGTAAAATTATATCAAAATAAAGAGGCATAAGAATTATTAAAAACAAAAATAAAAAACTTGAGGCTTAAATGGTGGATCTCCTGGGACACTTACTCGCCACAGTCATGCCATTCTGTGAAAGGTGCATCAGATGCAATAGTCCAGGAAATCTCAACAGCCACTTCCTCAGAGGAAAGCCCTTTTTTAGCAGACACTGTTAACATTTCAATGCCAGTTTCATGTACTCTATCTCAAAACTCTGCTCTTCAAGGTAGTCAGTTTAACCCTTTCACCTTCATATTAGAAAAGAGGATTCCTTGGTGGACGGCAAATATTCTATTCCTCTAACTTGCACTCTCTAAGCTATACACTTAAGTATCACCAGGACTAGGCAAGTTGCTTGGTCTTTTATTAATAAAGTAGCTGAATAATTTATAAGAGTTGCATAGGGCCCATTAGAAGTGCCAGAGCAGTAATAACTGGCTTAGGACTTTGCTTACTCAGAGCTAAAGTTTAATTTATCCATAAATGCCCCAGCTCATAAACCCATCCCACAGGTCTGACCTGCTCTCTCTTGCTCTATGATCACATGTCTTAGCCATGCTCTCATCTTAGATGTGTTCCTATTGGTGTCATCTCTGGGGACAATAAAACAAATCCAAACCCCCAAACAACTAAAAATTCATACCTTCATTACTACACTTCCTACTTAGGGTCACTGCCACTGTCCCATTCTTATGCTTTGCTTTTGATCATCCCAAAAGAAGGGCAGTACCAGATTGACTCCTAGCCAATAAGAGAGCATATGCAGATGCAGTGAATGGAGGGAAGATTGGAAAGGTCCCTTGTTACCTGGAGATAAATATGTTCAATGTCAATTAGGGCATTGCGTTCTAAATGAGGAGATCAAGAAAATATGCTCTGCTATTTATTTAGTAAGTGAGTTAACTTTCCCAGGCCTTAGTTTTCTCATCTGCAAAATGGAGACTGTAGTGTAATGGTGCCTGCCTCACAGGACTGTGGGTAAGGATCAAATGAGTTAATCCACAGCATGTAAGTACTCATTAAGTGAAAACTATTATTAGAAACTCAGACGTGGAATGAATCTTAGAGAAACCTAATCCAAACCACTTATTCTGTGAAAAAAATCTGAGGCCTGGCGAGGCTCTGTGACCTGTTCAAGGCTCTGTTACTTTGGGGGCAGATCTAGGAATTAATCCAGTTCTCCTGAGAGACACCCAGTTTGGTTCCGTATGTGATTGCAGGGCTGCTGTGGCTCTAGCACTCTTTCTCTATGGAAACTGTAGGGTTATTTTGCTTTCTAAAAAAAAAATTTTTTTTTTTTGAGATGGAGTCTCGCTCTGTCACCCAGGCTGGAGTGCAGTGGTGCGATCTCGGCTCACTGCAAGCTCCGCCTCCTGGGTTCACGCCATTCTCCTGCCTCAGCCTCCCAAGTAGCTGGGACTACAGGTGCCCGCCACCATGTCTGGCTAATTTTTTTATTTTTGGTAGAGACGGGGTTTCACCGTGTTAGCCAGGATGGTCTCGATCTCCTGACCTCGTGATCCGCCCACCTCGGCCTCCCAAAGTGCTGGGATTACAGGCGTGAGCCACCACGCACAGCCTTTCTAAATTTTAAAAGAGTCAAAACGTTAGCCAAGAAACATCAGTGCTCATTCATTTATCCAAGAACTTTCTAGTGAGTGCTGACTTGGTGAAGCACTATTCTAGGCAGTGTTATGGTGGGTTCAGCAGTGACAAGACAGACAAGGTCCCTACCCTCAAGCATCTTACAATCTGATGATGAAACAGTGATGTCAGAGGGAGTGATAGAGGGGGATGTAGTCAGGAGGGTGGATGGCAGTTAATTGAGGCTGTTTCTTTGCAGTGTAATCTCTAGGAAGATGGCACTGTAACACTGGTTTCAGCATATGCATATATGAATATGCATGGGAATATGTGATAAGAAGAAATTATACGAAGTGGCATTACCCTCTGAAAAGTTCATTCTTGGGCAATCATATCAGAAATAAACACTACCCCTTATCTGAATAGACCTTTTCTGGTCTTGGTCTTACCTCCCTGGCTATTCTGGAGCAGATGGGTGGATTAAGGCAAAAGGGCACTAGAGTAATCAATGCAGGGCTCAATTCACTCTCAGGTGAAGTTCATTTCTCTATTCTCTCAAGGTTGGATTCTTAGCCTTTGGCATTTGTGCTATGTGCCATGAAATTCCTGCCCCAAGAACCGGTTCAGGGGATCAAAGAGCTATTATTAATGTCTCAGTTTAGGCCAACTGAGGGAGGGAATGACAGTAGAGGCAGGCCACTCACCCCTCCACTCAGCCACCCTCCTCCACAACGGGGCCATTGAGCAGGCGCCACAATAGAGGGCTGAGAATAAAAGGCCGAAGGAAAGCATACAGAGTCCCCTTGCACAGACTCGGTCATTCATCACCAGGCAAGTGCCAATATCTGGGAACAGCAATCTCAATTTCTGCAAATCCTCCAACTTGCAACAGCTGCTAGTGACTCTGGTGGGCGGCTTTGCTGCTTACGCCAGTTTCCAATACCAAGTCCTGGCCCAGAGCCAAGTAGACATTACTTAGGTTAGAGACACGCTGGCTGCAGAGAGCAGCAACAATGGACTTCACAGCTTATAAAGCAGCTTACAAAGGGCTCCCGTGTATTTCAAAAAGCACTTCAGATAGCTGGTGAGAGAAGCTATCTGCACAAATCCATTCAAGCAGTTTATTTCTAACCCATTTAATTCAAGGTTTCCGTCAGGAGCCAATGGCATAGTGGAAGTAGATGCAGAGAACTGCAAGAGGGCTGGATGGCTTGGCAGCCGAGGGAACGCAGTCGAGCCACATCCGCCCTCCTCTGAGGCACCAGCTCAGCAGGATGAGGAGTGACTGGCAGCAATCAGCCCTCCAACGGGTTAACAAATGTAATGAAAAAATGAAACATATTCTGTGGGATTCCATGGCTCTTTATTGAGTTGTTCGTCAAAACTGCTTTCATCAGCACAGTTAAGGAGCATTTCTAAACGTTACTGAATGAACGTGCCAAGTGCCATCTAGGTGCCTGCTGCCACACCATCCAAATGCACCTTCATCTGATTGCACAGGTAATGCCAGCCAATGGCACCTCCTGTTCTGTCTTACCTCTCCCAAGTCTCTAGGGTCCCACTCATCTCCTCCACGAGATCTAGACTTGCCCTCGTAGGCACAGCTGACTAGTTTCTAGAGAACAACTTTGCCAGGTAACAGGCACAGAGACCAAAAGAAGCTAAAGATTGAAGCACAAAGGCCTATGTCTGGAGCCTGGATTTCATGGAAGACACAGAAGGGCACAGCAAACAATGGACCCAAAATGGACCACGTTCATAGGATAAATACAGAGATAGGTAACAATTCTTTATCAATTTTGTCTTGTCCTCCTGCCCATCACTTTTTCAAAAGAATTTCATCAGTATTTTTATTTATGGAAAATGAACTAATGTGAAGATTGAGGTGAGGTGGGAACTAAGGACCCCCTCACATGACTTTGGACCCCACTTGGAGCTCTGATGTGCTGTGTATGGATTTCTTAGAAACTATGAATCAATAGATTCCAGGTAAGAAATTATTACAATGATTAATAGAATCAAAAGAAATATACAAAGCTGTATCAAACATGAAGTAGAACTGGATTGTGAAGTGGCACAGCTCAAGTGCTACTGTGTTGAAGGAACCAAAGCTACCAACCCCCCAGCACTCATTCCAATAGAAAGATGTATTCTTTAAGGGAATAAGAAGTGAATATGATATGGCAATGTTCACTGTGAGGCCAACCACATAGCATGAAATGGATCCACGTAAGAGGCTCAGAATGCTATTACCCCATATTATTAATGTATAATATGCCATGTGCAGCAATGAGACTCCTTAAAGGGATCAGGTTCTGAATTAATGTATCACCTGTACTTGGATTATCAGCATCAAATGCAACTCTTTGTGTCTTGGTTATTCCAACAGCTATTAGAAGAATGAAGATTATATCAGAGACCTTTAGGGAGAAAGTGGGGAAATAAAAATAGTTTCTATCAACTGCAGAATTTGTGCTTGTCTACCAACAATGCACATTTACTTCCAGTATGACTTCCCTGTATTTTTCATGTGATGTTTTAAAAGTTAGCATTCACCAACAGGAAGAAACTCTGCAACAGAACTCAGAGAACCAAAATTAGAGCTCACAGAGGAAAGCAAAATGGCACAAACACAGACCTATCTACCAGAGCTCGCTTTCTGCCCTCATCCTGCTGCTAGAAACCAGACACTACGTTAGGCACAATGAGGCAAGCCTAGGAAGGCTTCAGTCACAGATCCATGATCTATGATTGTGCATTTCTGATTCAGTTCTTGAGATGCAGATGCTGAAGCTATTGTACCATCTGGCAAGAGCAACGGCTGCTCCACGAGACCTTTGCTCCTGGCAAATCTCACTTAAAAGACCCATCTCTAACTTGGTATTTTACACTCAATATTAATATTTAAGTATATGCTGTACTGTAGTGCAATATAAATGCTTGTCAAAAATAAGATCCTTGAAGGCATACACTATTTCCTTTTTTCCCCTTGCAGTGTCAAGTAATTAACAGGTGTTAAATAACCACTGACTAGTCAACTATAAAAAAGAGGGATGTGAGCAAGAATACTAGCAAGAACAAGTAACTGTTACCATGTCTTCCCACCCACCAAATTGTGGAGGAAAAAACTCCCTCCTCTCAAATCAAGGCAGGCTGCTTACAAGGAGCACCACGTGAAAGGGAAAAATGGCCACTCTACGCAATATGCCTATTTTGATATGAAGGGCTGGTCTGTCGTTAGCACTTCCCAATCAGTAGCACTCACAAATAGGTCTAAACTTGGAAAATTAAAAAAAAAAAACAAAACCAAAAACTCCCTATCAAACAATAAGAATCAAGAGTAAAAAAGAAATAGCAGTTTGCTAAAAAAGAGACTAAAATACATCAGGGCCTTAGAAGAGTTATTTCTGCATTCCCTGCACATACGACATCATTCATGAAGAAGGCAATGGTACAAATATAGCATAAATGTCGTCTGCTCTAGCTTGTAATTTAAAATGCAAATGCTAATGAGCGAACTGGTATATCAGTGGAGTTAATAACCGCATGCCTAGCACAGGGGCTGCATCCAAAACACACACAGAGAAGAGACAGACACCATGTTCCAATTTAAAAATAAAAACACCCAAATTAACCCTAGAAAAATCACTAGCAGATGTACAAGCTCAGGAAAAGGAGGCACACAAGGGCAGGGAAATGGGAACTTCTCCACCAGCCGCAGACTAACCAGTGGATTTAAATATTTTCCTACTCATAGTAAAGGTAAGCATGGGAGTTACGAGGGTTTACTGAGGAATGCTATTGTAACAGTATTACAGAGTATAATAAGTATATTAAGGAAAAACTACAGGGAATCCAGAAAGCTTGAATAGAAAGTTTTCTCCAAAGCCTACTTTAGAAGCCTATAAGCTAATCTTGCAGGGAGCCAAATGAGATGTAGATCTCATTTACTTCATCATAGGCAAAGGGTGAAGAAGCTTTGGTTAAAAAAAGCCCAAAAACTTACAAGGTCTAGATTAAGAGGGTCATTTAAGTAAATTGGAAAAAGCTCTAATGATGAAATAAAATGACGGAGAGAATGCAGTTGTGTCTCAGATGCCTTCCAAACATGAAAGGAACTTCTGTGGATTGTTCTTGCTCCTCATAGGCCGGTGCTTGGCAGCCCTGCAGCAGAATCTGGGAACACTCCACAGCACTGAGACGAAGAGCAGCTCCTTGGGCTTGCTCAGAGCCCCCCATACATGGGGAATGAGGAAGTGCATTCTGTGGTCAGTGGCCCTGTCCAGTGCCAGGACTGAAACTATGACGCCTCCTCAAGGCCAGCAGGAGAGCAAGCTTGCACATGCTGCCCACACTGGACACTTAGTGTCTTCTAATTCCCATGTTAGTGCTATTTATTCAAATTCCACACAAAGAGCCAGGCCCAAACTCTAACAGATCCAGCCCATCTGACTGGGGAAGCCTCAGAAGAACTTTTGAAAGAAACTCAAGGTGAGCAATGACCTGGAGTTTGGGGAAGGGGGCAAACAGCTTTTCAATGATGAAGAATGGTTTTATTTATTTATTTTTTAAACCCAGTCAAATCTGGTTGAAAGGGGTGGGAGATTTGTGAGGTAGTTTCCATAGCAACCAGGATTAAGTCTTACAGCAGTGTGCACTGTTCACCCTGGGGCTGCCCATTACCAGATTTCAAAGCATTAACCTTTAATTTCAAATTACCAAACCATTTACACTCCCTCTCCTGCATCCAGGTCCTGCCATTTTCTACTATTAGTCTGACCAAATGGACTCCCCCACAGGGCTGGAGTTCTGGTGAGTAGCACAGTAGCTTGTCAACATTACTACTAAGTGGCTGCTGGGAAATGCCCACAGGTTGACAAGGTAGTGTTGAATAATCTACACTGAAATGTATTCCTCTGGGAAAGCCACAAGAAGGGACTTAGAACTGAGGCATTTAGGCACAACCAACAAGACAGGTGCTGTTTTTGGAAATAATCCAACAGAAAAAAGCCATCAGATTTCTGGAAGTTTCCCATTCCATCCCCCAGTGCCCACCAGGTGGAAGGCAAGCCAGACAACCCTGCACAGACTCTGACAGAATGCGCTTTAAAGTAGGAGGGAAGGAGAAGGGCCCGAAAAGGAACACCCAGGGAAAAGCTCACAGGACTGACCTTCTCTACTACTCCACTGGCCTCATTAGCTCTGCATACGACAGGCCTCATTTTCTATCCAGGATGTTTTCTCCCCTTGTCTCATCAGTATTAAAACATGAAAGCATAAGAGTAAAAAGCACAACAGAACGCTTTAGAGTAGAAGAGCAGAAACACTAGTCAGAGAATTCAGGAGGAAGGAAACTCCTCACTGACCTACCCATCCAAAGCTAATCCACAGGCCTATCATCTAACAGCAAGGGTAAATCAACATCTATCTTTGCTTGGCACATAAAACCCAGTAGATGGTAAGGGCTGAACACCCCAATCAGGAGGCCACACCATCCTCCACAGTCTGACTGACTCCATAGAAGGCGATGACACCACTAGGACTATCTTTTCCTAGTTACAGGAGGCCCTAGATAGGCTGGCACATAAATGCCACATCGGCCTTGCTGTCTCCCTCACTTCCAGGTCACCAGCATCACACCAAGATAAGCAGGCCAGTCTGACGGAAATAATTAATTAGGAAGCAGGAGGGCAAGAATTCATCATTAAGTGTTTTAGCTCCAAGGTCTGTGACTGCCATTAAACCAGGCCAAACAAATCTTATTTTTAGTGATGACTTTATTTATTACTCTGGAATGGGTACTGAACAAATCATGTTTCTCTCTCTTTTACCCTGAAACACTAGATTATGTCATGGAAGTCTCTCTTTTAATTCCTACTCCCAATCTTCAGGTATTGGCATGCTGAGGCTCTTAGCATCTTTGTTCATCCTCCTCTGATCTGACCACCTGCAGTTTCCTGATGTCCTTCCTAAAAGGATGGTCCTCAGATGGTACACCGTACCACCAGGAATGCAATGACTTGGGCTGGGTCAGTACCTGGCTCCACTCCTCTCTGCGTTCTGTATTTCCGAGTTTTGAAACAGCCTTTTTGACAGCAGTTACATATTTACTCTTATTGTTTTATAAAATCTGAGCTGTTTTCATTTGTATAGTATTTAAGCCATGTTTTGCTTACCCTTATGCTTTTAAAATATTTTTTTTCTTCATGTCAATACATTCTTTACTCCAGTAGACACAATTACTTTGCTCAAAGGCTGGAACTGTATCATCCATTTCTGTATTCCTAGCATTGTGCCCACTGAATATAAAAAAAAATTATTAAATAACCATGTAATTGAATGACCCACAAGTATGATGAGGCTCATTCTGGGGATGATTCATGATGTAAAGATGAAAATAATCCTGGTGTAATTGGAGGTTTCATTCACATGACCAGTGGGTGACGGTGTGCCTGCACAGACGGAGAGCTGAAGGTGGAGCAGTGAATGCTCAATAGCAGAAGAGCTAAGAGGGAGATTTACACACCAATACAAAAGCGGAGAGAAAAATGATTGCTGAATATGTCCATTTCTTTTAGGCAGCTCTTCCTGAGATCTGATATAGGCCAACTTCTTCTGCCTAGATGAATCAAACCCAGCCTGCCCAAAGAAATTGTAGCAGATCTTCTCGGAAACTCAAATGCCATCGCCCTGAGGAAAACTTTTCCATTCAACAATTGTTATTTGCTCTGTATTCTCATACTAGGTGGCCTATGCTTTTGATAACTGCTCTTTTGTATTTCCTTGTTTACATTTTTTGTATGGCCATCTACATAACTAGACTAAAAGATATTCGAGGGAGAAGTTATCCTACTAATTTATGTATCATCCAAAATTTATCTATTGAAGACTACCTTTCTTAATCTGTGCTTGTAAAAATCTTGTACTCATTAAAAAACACTCCCCAAATCTGTTCATTGTGTTAATTCTTTCCTGTAAGTGACTCTCCAGGATCCCCGGACATGAACGTAATTCTTATAATTCCTATAATGATATCTTTAAAAGTAAAGAACTAGAGCAGCTCCAGGAAAGTCTCATGTTAAGCTGCCCATTTCTAGTAATGGGACCCAACAGAAAGTAGGCAATGGAGACAGAATCAAACTGGGATATCCCAAGAGAAAGAATACCCCACTTTACAAATATCCATTAAGTTGCAATTCAATTAAAGCATCTGAAAGGAATTCATAAGTATCAGCAGACCCTGTAATTGCTTAATTAAGGATAGAAGCCTAGCAAACACAACCACAATAACAGCCTGATTCATTAGCACCTCTGTGATAGCAGAATGGGATTTCTCACTTAAACATACATTGGCTTTAATTGTGTAATTTAGTTAGGCACTGGTAATCAATGGGGACCCACCATTCCTGGGACCAGGAGATGAGAAGGATATTCCTGTTCACCTTCCCTTCCCTCCTCTCATTAGAAGTTTTTGGTCTGTTGAAACAGGCAGTTGATATTCCAATGAGGATTGGCTAGAGAAGAGATCTTAAAGGAAAAGAAGGAAATGAGGAACTTCATTCAAAGGCATTCAGGGTGAAAGGACACACAGCCAAACCTTTAGTTCACCATGCACAAGCCCACCACCATTTATCAAATCCTAGACACTTAGAACTTTTCTCAATGCCTCCCTTGTCATAATCCAGCTCCAGAAAGGGAGGCAGAGGGAGAGAGAGAGGAGAAGGGACAGGGGGAGGGAGAGGGAGAGGAGAAGGGAGAAGGGTTGGGAGACGGAAAGAGAGGAAGGGGGAGGGAAAGAAAAATGCTAAAGGGCAGGAAAAGGGAAGTCTCATTTTCTTGTCTTATTTCATATGAATAGGTAACTGGTTAATTATAAGTCACCTGCTGTGATCCACATGGGAACTCCCTGCCAAGTGGCTGCTGCCTTCTAGATGGTTTGTACTATGAGTTCCATGCAAGGTGACTGGTATCCATTTCCTGCCTGCCTCACCCTGTAATTCCTCAAACTTACTGCGGTACCACCTTTAACACTAAGGAAATGCAAACACGGCATGGTGGACTCACTCAGTGAGTTGGCAGAAGACTCCAAATATCTGATATAAGGCTCCTTAGATCACTTTGCACTGAAATCTCAAATTATTATTCTCTTCCAATTCAGGAGAAAAGTATTTGGTTTACGGGCACCATACCTTGATACCTGCTATGCTTATCCAACAGGGCCACTTCCTGAACTGTGCCTGCAGCATGACCCTGATACCTAAGATCTAATAAGGGAATTACAATAAGGACACTCAATATAAAGTTCATAGTAATAAGACAAATACTCCACACCCACTGGGGGCTTTTAGGTAAAAATGTGAGGCCATGTGTCATGGTTCATGCTTACAATCCTAGCACTTTGGGAGACTAAGGCAAGAGGACTGCTTGAGGCCAGGACCCTAAGACCAGCCTGGGCAACACAGTTGAGACCCTGTCTCTACAAAAAATAAAACAATATTAGCCAGGTGTGGTGGCATGCACCTGTTGTCTCAGATACTCAGGATGTGAGGGAGGATTACTTGAGCCCAGGAGTTCGAGATTACAGTGAGCTATGATGGGGCCACTGCACTGTAGCCTGGGCAATAGAGTAAGACCCTGTCTCCAAGAAAAGAAAACAAGAGAAAAAAGAAAAAGAAAGTAAAAAATAAAAGCATGAATTGAGAGCCAAATAATTTCCAAATATGTGACTCAATCTCCCCCTAGACAAAATACTAAAGTAAAATGGGACACACATGACAAGTGAAAATAAAAACTGCGTGAACCACTTTTGCTCTCATGGAAGGAAACGTGTGGGGCTCACTAAAGGCCAGATGAGGAAAAAGGATGCTTTTTAACAAATGCAGGCTACCCAGGGATCTTGGCTTCCTTGCTAACTATGGACAAGAAGTGTCTGTGACTGCCTCCGAGACTGAAATCAGCACGCTTAGGAGGAGGCCACAGCAGCAGGCAGAGAGACCTTGAACAGTCTCAGTTCTGATGCTGTAAGGTCACCTGCTCACCAGCCAAGCCTAAGGCAGGTGCTTAAAGGACTAGAGGGCAAGAGCGTTCAGGAGGCACTGACCTGTTGGCTACAGCTGACTTCTCTAGCCCCACCTGCTATCCCATCTGACCAAGCGATCATTCTACATACAGGGGTGCAGGAACCGTGACAGAACAGCCAGCTGGCTTGGGCCAAATGCCACTCCCTATCAAGCTGTGGGGCCGTCTGCCTGAAAAAAGGCCACATAAAAATGGAAAGTGTCCACCCCACCTTGAAGTACAGAAGGCTCTGCAAAAGGCTGGGATTAATGAGAGCAGCACATAAGGGACTGCTCCCAATAATTATCTTGACTTTCCCCTTGAGAATCACAACCCAAACCCCCTCCTTACTGCAAAGAAACATTTCCAGCAGAATGCCACACTTACATAATGGAGGGTGCATACGGCAGATATCTGCAAAGCTCTAGCAGGACAATCGCTGCCCAGGCGAACAATCCCACAACATGAACAGCATGCCTACTCACTTTCAGCTTTGTAGGTAGTTTTAAAAGACCAAGGGATCTTTCTCTCTCCAAGCCTACTCCCTCAAACCACATTCTCCATGCATCTCATCCCTTCTGCTTCTTCTAGGTCAGTGCTCCATTCATTATCCCTGTGCAGCCTTTCCTGATTCCTTCTCTTCAGAATTCAGACCAGTGCTCCTCAATATTTCAAACCTCATGTTCCCCAGGATAATCTCTCACTCTATCTTTTTTTATAACCTCATTTGCCAATATTTTGTTGAGTTTTACATTCTAAAATTTATATTATGAAAACAATAGGTGTACTGAATAGCCTTTTCAGCTATCCATACCTTCTTGATTATTGAATAAGAATTACAGTTCTAAAAGCGCACAAGATGCTGACATCCTCGGAATGTTACCTTCACCCTTTGGCTTTTACTTTCTGCACTACTTTTCCATTCTCTGTTAGATATCAGGGAAGTGCAATCTGTACTTACTAAGTCTGTTTCTTACTTCCCACTTTTACTTCCCAGTCACCTGTAATCTACCTTTAATCAACTCAACTCTGATGAAACTGTACCAAGAGAGGTTATCTGTGACTTACTAGTTGATAAACAGCATAAAAGCCCTTTACAGTTTTTATATACTTGATGTTTTATGTAAACTCTGACACTGCTGGTGCCTGGGAATTCTTCACTCCCTTGGCTTCCAGAAGAATGCTATCTCATGACTGTCTTACTGCTCTGACCGTATCTTCTCTGCCCATCAGCCCGCTCCATGCAGATTGGTGTCTTCCAGGGTGCTTACTCCTTGTAAACCTGTCCTCTAGGCACTGTAACAGTTTTAATTACTGCCTCTATGCTGATGGCTCCCTGACCTGAATACTTGCGTAGGCTCCTCTGCTGAGCTTGAACATTCTCATGGATATTCCAAAACCAAACCAACAACCTATTCCTAAAACCTATTCTTACTTTTGTGTTGCTCTTAATTGTGGACATCTCAATCTACCAGATTGCTCAAACCTAGGATGCTTTCATTTTCTCCCCTCCACTCAACACCACCCCCCACTCCTGACCAAAAAGAGACCAGGCATTCCCCGAATCTCAAGTCTACCTCCTACTTTTCCAAATCTATCCAGTTTTCTCCCCAGATTTCAGACCTCTACTATTCTCTTGCCTCTTAATTGCTCTCCCAGATTCTTGCGCCTCATTTATTTCATTGTATCCCCCAAAATGAACTCACTTAACCTGAGTCTGAGCATGCCGCCCCCTTGCTTAATACCTTCCAGTGACTCTGAGGGTCCACTGCATAATCTGAAAGAGAAGGACTAGCTCGTGTCTGAGTTGTCAGCCTGACCCCACACTCTACCCTCCTCACTCTTTATACTCCACCAGTAACAAGGGCTATGTGGTTGCCCAGATCCATGCAGATATTCATACCTCTACAACTCTGCACACGCTGCTGTCTCTAGCTAGAATGTGCATCTCCTCCTACTCCCCTCCCCCAACACAGTAAACTCTTACATGTACTTCAAAACACAGCTCAAGATACCAGCACCTAGGGAGGTGTTCTCTGATGTCCACCTAAAGAAATAATCATTCCCTCCTCAGTGCTACTTCTAGATCTTGTCCATAATTCTATTCTCTCATCTAGTACTCAACTTTACATTTTGTTTACATGTCTGCATTCCCTTGGGTGTTTCCTGAGACCTAGGACTGTGTCTTACTTGTGTATTCTTTGGGATGGTGTTTTAGGACAGTGCAGAGTTCCTTGCTCCAAAGTCTCAGAGGGAAAAGCCAGGAGCCTTCCTTCCAGCAAGCTTAGTCAGAAGAAGGCTGGCATAGCTCCTTTTCTTGATTTATTTCCAGTAATGGGTAGGTCACAATTTCTATGGTAGAGCCATAGCTATGTGCACACATGCTGCACAATCATGCCACTCCAAATTGAGGGGCAAGGTAAACTCTAGTTATAAAAACACTAACTCTTTGCAAGGGGAAGCATCATATTTATTGATGATCTGCTTAATAAGGGGCTTGTTTCAGAGTCAACTCATTAAACTGCGACAATCATGAGGTAGGAAACAATTCCCAGTTATAATTGATGTGTAAACTGAGGCTTGAAGAGAGTAAATAACCCTGTTAAAGTCACCTGCTTATACACAGTAGAGCCATGATGCAAACTGAGATCTGCTTTCTCTTAAGACTTTTCCCTGTCCTGTATTCTTGCCAGGTTTCTGAAGAAACCAAAAGATGCATAATATAACAGCACACACTATGGCAGGAGAAAAATGTAAAAGGCTTATATTTTTATCACGTATTTGCTTCTGTGTAATCTATCTTTCACAATGTAAGTTAACTCAGGCAATGCCTTTTGAATTGCTAAGCTTAAAATAATGCCAAATACACACAGGAACTGGCTGATGCAGAGTCGAGTGATCAGACTGCTTGTGTCTAAGCAACGTAAAACTAGAAGAATTCTGCAGGAAAACTCCAGCCAAGATGGTCTGTGCTCTGAGCTGGCTCCATTCAGGTAGTTTAGAGCTTAAAAGACAAAACTTCAATGTTCTCTTTCCCCTATACATTTGTGGCCATGTTTCCCAGGAAGAATAATACTGTTTCTCTTTTTTACCTCTGGGATAAAGCTCTACATTGCCAAAAGGATGCTTTTCTTTCTCAGAGCAGAAGATGAGATGCTACAGAGCAGAGGATGAGATGAATATATACAGGCATACCTCAGAGATACTGCAAGTTTAGTTCCAGACCACTGCAATGAAGTGAATATTGCAATACAGCAAGTCACACAAATTTTTAGTTTCCCAGGGCATATAAAAGTGTTCACCCTATACTGTAGTTTAATAAAAGCACTTTATTGTTAAAAAATGCTAATGATCATCTGAGCCTTCAGTGCATCATAATCTTTTTGCTGCTGGAGGGTCTTGCTTCCATGTTTGTGGCTGCTGACTGATCAGGGTGGTGGTTGCTGATGGAGGTGGTGGCTGTGGCAAAAAAAACAATGAGGTTTGTTCCATCAACTGGCTCTTCTTTTCACAAAGTGTTTCTCTGTAGCATGGAATGCTGTGGGATAGCATTTCATTCACTGTAGAACTTCTTTCAAAATTAGAGTCCATTCTCTCAAACCCTGATGCTGTTTCATCAAGTTTAGGTAATATTCTGAATCCTTTGTTGTCATTTCTGCAATGTTCACAGCATCTTTGCCAGGACTAGATTCCATTTCACGAAATAACTTTCTTTGCTCATTTATAAGATGCAACTCTTCATCTGTTCAAATTCTTCTCATGAGATTTCAGTAACTCAGTTTTATCCCCAGGCTCTACTTCTAATTCTAGTTCTTTTGCTATTTCTATCATATCTGCAGTTACTTCCTCCATTGAAGTCTTGAACTCTTCAAAGTCAACCACGAGGCTTGGAATCAACTTCCTTCAAATCCCTGTTTATGCTGGTTGCTGTTTCAACCTCCTCCCATGAATCACAAATGTTCTCAATGGCATTTAAAGTGGTGAATCCATTCCAGAAAGTTTTCAATTTGCTTCCCAGATCCATCAGAAGAATCATTATTTATGGCAGCTTTAGGCTTACAAAACATATTTCTTAAATAGTAAGGTTTGAAAATCAAAATTACTCCTTGATACATGGATTGCAGAATGAATGCTATGTTAGCAGGCATGTACAATCTTCTTGTACAACTCTTTCAGAGCTCTTGGGTGACCAGCTAGCTGCAGAACTGTGAATGAGCAGTAATATTTTGCAAAAAAATCTTTTTTTTTCTGAGCAGTAGGTCTCAACAAAGGGCTTAAAATATTCCATAAACCAGGCTGTCACCAGATGTGCTGTCATACAGGCTTTGCTGTTCCTTTTACAGAGCACAGGCAGAGTAGATTTAGCATCATTCTTAAGAGCCTTAGGTTTTTTGGAATGGTCAATGAGCAATGGCTTTAACTTAAAGTCACCAGCTGCATAAGGTCTTAACAACAGAGTCAACCTGTCTTTTGAAACTCAGAAGGCAGGCACTGACTTCTCTCTAGCTACCAAAATCCTGGAATGGCATCTTCTTCCAGTAGAAGGCTGTTTCATCTACATTGAAAATCTGGTGTTTGGTGTAGCCACCTTCACCAGTGATTTTAGCTGGATCTTCTGAATAACTTGTTGCAGCTTCTACATCAGCACTTGCTGCTTCACCCTGTACTTTTACGTTATGAAGATGGCTTCTCTCCTTAAACCTCATGAACCAACCTCTAACAGCTTCAAATTTTTCTTCTGCAGCTTCTTTACCTCTCAGTGTTCACAGAATTGAGGAGAGTCAAATCCAGAGGTCTTTCTCTGGATTAGACTTTGGCTTAAGGAAATATTGTGACTGGTTTGATCTTCTATCCAGACCACTAAAATTTTTCCATATAAGCAATAAGGCTGCTTCAATTTCTTTTCTATTTTGAGACAGGGTCTCATTATGTTGCCCAGGCTGATCTGCAACTCCTGGGCTCAGCCTGCTGAGTAGCTGGGAGTACAGGCATGCACCACTGCACCCAGCTTTGTTTGGTTTTCTTATCATTCAATGGGTGGAGCAGTCAGAACACATACAACATTTATCAATTAAGTTTACCATCTTATATGACTGTGGTTCATGGCGACCCGAAACAATTGAAATAATAACATCGAACATCACTGGTCACAGATCATCATAACAGATATAATAATAATAAAGTTTGAAATGTGAAAATTACCAAATGTGACAGACACATGCTGCTGGAGAAATGGCACTGACATACTTGCTTAACAGAGGGTTGTCACAATCCTCCTATCTATAAAAAAAATGCAATATCTGAAGCGCAATAAAAAGAAGTGCAATAAACCTGGATATGCCTGTGCCTCCAACTCTCTAGCAAAAGTTCACTACCAAGAAACTTCATGGGTATAGAAACCTTGGTAAAAAGGTACAAATGGCTGCATAAAAGGACTCTCTCACACACTGCCACAATGCCCTTCAGTTTACCATAACTCACATTAGCAAAAATAAAACCACAGCCCTCCAATAAGGTATGAATTTTTTTGCATCTCTTCTTTTGCGTAGCTGCCCTGAGCTTGGTGTCACACTTCAATGAGTCCCTTCAGAAGGCCTGCAGAGCTGTGCAGTGATCAAGTTCATAAGAGTATGCACAAGAGCCACAATGAGAAGTGACAGCCGAGCAGCAGCAGTGAGCTCCATGGTCATGTGTTCAGGGAGTGATTTATCTCTCATAACTCAATCCATTTAGTTGGGGCCTGAGGGAGACCCTTATCCAGACAAGAAACTACCTGTGCCTTCTAGGAAAAGGAGGCCAAGGCGATCTGGCAGGAGGCAGCAAGCATGACTCCCGTTTCTCTTTCCCCATAGCAAATTCTATTCAATAATTCAATGTAAGAAGTGCTGAGACAACAGGACACTAACAAAAAAGGCAAGGTGGGGACCATGTGCATCTGGGGACCACGGCGGGATATGTCTTTTGCAAGTGAATGAATGTTTGTGTGTGCAAGGGTGGCTGGGCGGGGTGGGGGTGGTGGTGGAAGAAAAATGACAGCTTTCCCTCAAAGACTGCAGTCTCTGTGAAGTACCAACTGGAAATAAATAACTATTATTTGCCAGCAGCAAAGAAATGAAGCAGTTTGTTCCTTGAATGCATAAATGTAAATTGCTCAAAGAGCACAGTTTATACATAGCCTTCTGGCTTGTGAAATATTAAGCTACCAGAAAAGATAGGGTAAGACACACATTAAGTCAGCAAAGAAAGGAGCATCTTTGCCTTAGCACGTCAACCTTAGCACAACAAGAAATACTATCGACGTGGGAAGAGCGTGTGAAAGCAACGTCATGGCTGGGGTTTCATAAAGGACTGGGATCTTAATGGCATTTGAAAAGAATGAAAGGGAGACAAAGGGCACTGCTTGGGGAGCTTTAGGGGAAGAGTGTCTTGGCTCCTCTGAGGCCTCCCCACAACTAACATGGCATGGGCAGTCTGTTTCAAGTGGGTAATGAAGGCCAACTCTGAGAATTCCATGGCTGGTATTTTCCTAGTCTGGAACTTCCTTTGCTCTAGCTCTATAAGGGCTGCGTGCTTGCAAGTTGCTCTACTCCTAAATCCTGTGCTTGGTAGAAATGAGGAGCAGAAAGGGGGTGCAGTGCTGGGTCTGCAGGGACAGGAGGATCCAATCTAGAAACTGTGTTTGCATATCCCAACCAGAGAGGAAGAGCATGCTGGTGGGCTCTAGGGCCTATCTAGAACACAGGGGGAAAGGAGGGTATGTGGTTTCCAGGGATGACTTCTGAGCTCAGAGTAACATGTAACACATAAGACTTACCTGCAAGCAAGAAGGTGATAAGGCAAGTTTCCTTTGGCAAATAGAGTTTGAGACGAGAACCACTGAAGACGTATTCCACCACAGCTTCAGAACGACCTGCCCGCTGAAGAAAAGGCAGGAACTGCTTTGCTTTTTGGGTATCCTGATGGAGAAAAGAGGAAAAGAGTAACTGAAAAGTAATAAAACCCAACATTTCTTTCTTTATAGTCTAGGACAAAAAGTTTGGCAGGAAGCTA
This sequence comes from Gorilla gorilla gorilla, assembly GCF_029281585.2. NCBI lineage: Eukaryota > Metazoa > Chordata > Mammalia > Primates > Hominidae > Gorilla > Gorilla gorilla. The sequence continues at coordinate 137,008,020 of NC_073230.2, read as the reverse complement.
AGCAAATAACCCTATTTATAGACATTTCTGAAACCAAGACATAGACATGATACCCATGAGGCCTCAGTAGAAGAAATATAGTTAATCGACAGTTTCCAGATTAACTTAAATACTCAGTTACAAGGGTGCTTGGAAAATGAGACTTTCACACCAGAGTTCTCTGGGGCAAGAAGAGCTCATTTTCCTTTAACATAAAATTGAGGTGCCAGGCGCAGTGGCTCACGCATGCAATCCCAGCACTTTGGGAGGCCGAGGTGGATGGATCACCTGAGGTCAGGGGTTTGAAACCATCCTGGCCAACATGGCAAAATCCTGTCTCTACTAAAAATAGAAAAATATTAGCCGGGCATGGTAGCACATGCCTGTAATCCCAGCTACTTGGGAGGCTGAGGCAGGAGAATTGCTTGAACCTGGGAGGCGGAGGTTGCAGTGAGGTGAAATCATGCCATTTGCACTCCAACCTGGGCAACAAGAGCGAAACTCTTTCTCAAAAAAAAAAAAAAAAGAAAGAAAAAAAAGTTGAGGTAAGAAGACCAGTACTAACCTTCCATTTAACCTTTAATATTCATTAAAAAAAAAAAAAGCGATGCCTAGGCTATCTCACATAGTCCCTGTAACCCTGTCCCAGGAAGCCAAAAGTAGTTTATCTTTAAATAGGTTATGTAAGATTCAGAGCTCACAGTTTCTTAACCTTGAGAAGTGGCCAGCCTTCTCCAGGCACTAGTACAGCAACTCCTGCTCTATGTTCATTTTGGGGATGAGATGATACCTGGGGCATACTGTTCCTACCCAGGGAAATCTAGAACAGCAGGATGTGGTCAATGGAGACAAATACCACTTCATGTCAGCAGGAATCATTATAGAAATAATAAAAACACATAAAACGGAATAGCAGTTTAAAAACCTTTTTTGGTGCATCAACACAAAGTCTGTGTGCTCTATCCTCCAGAGTGCCAAATCATGGACATTTCGACTCTCAGAACTCAGTCACATAGATGCGAAGGGCCTTCAAATCCTTTCAGTCTCTCAAGCTAATTAAACAGGTGATAGAGTAAGCAAGCATCAAAATATCACATCGTATATGCTAGGGGAATAGTCACTGGATTTTAGAGTTTCAGGTTTTCAGCCCAGCCAGCAGAACTGAAAACTCCCTCTGAGGACACCAAGTTCTGCAAACTTTCCTGACTTCTGTGACACAAGCAGTCTGCACCCAGCCAAGCTTTTCCTTTTTGACTCTTCTTCTAATAACAGAGCTATTTTATTTAAATTAATGCACATTAGATAATGAAAACATAACAAGCCATCAAGTATTTCAAGAGTTTTCAGAGCAGCCAAAGGGGCTCCTCTCATTCAGAAGCAGTGAGGTAGGCTGGGATGAAAACAGTATTCATAGTAACGAAGATTCATGCTTCCCATCAAACAGATTCTTAGAGAAAAAGAGACAGTGATCCATTCTCAGTGTCTCTAACAGTACAGTGGTAAAAGGCAAGGTAACCATGAGCTTTAGGGGGTTGGAAACTTCCCCATTGAACACTTAAGCAACACATTCTCCTACACATATACACGTGAAAAATGCCTGTCTGGCAGCTGGCTGAAGTCCAGAACAGTCAAACAAGATAAATGCTCCATGGGAAAGAAAGCACTACTTGATTAAAATCCTTGTGCCATACTAGTCTAAATCTGGGACACTATTCATGAGCTGAACCAGTAAGTCAACAACAATTATCAAATTGATTATCGCAAATCATGAGGCAACCTAACACCTCAGAAGAGAAGGCCTTTTTCCTCAAGATCAGAGCAAATTATATTTTTCAGAAATAGACTTCTGCTCATCACTATCCTTTGGATGTAGTTATCTGGAAAAAATGCTTATAGGAATAACAATGGCACACACACAGGCATGCCTTTCATGTTTAAACTAACAAGGAGGTTGCAGCACCCTCTCTTCCTTTTTTGCTAAACTCTTACCTACTTTATAAAGAGAGAAACCTACTCAGACTGAGAATAATCAAGGAGCCTCAAAGGGACCTTAGTGCTACCCATGTCATAAAAATCAATACATGTTCCTGACTCCTCCTAAGTCTCAATGCACAACTCAACAGCTCTATTCCAGAAATGACAAATGGGAAGATAGCCAAGAGGATGACATGTCATTGATTATGGCAAAGATCAGAAGTGAAAGCCAACTATGAAAATCAGGCTGGGCGTGGTGGCTCATGCCTGTAATCTCAGCACTTTGGGAGGCTGAGGCAGGCGAATCACGAGGTCAGGAGATCAAGAGTATCCTGGCTAACGTGGTGAAACCCCGTCTCTACTAAAAGTACAACAACAACAACAACAAAACAGCTGGGTGTGGTGGTGGGCACCTGTAGTCCCAGCTACTTGGGAAGCTGAGGCAGGAGAATGGTATGGACCTGAGAGGCGGAGCTTGCAGTGAGCCAAGATTGTGCCACTGCACTCCAGCCTGGGTGATAGCACGAGACTCCGACAAAAAAAAAAAAAAAAAAAAGAAAAAGAAAATCAAAGGCATACAGAAAATTTTAAAACCTCATCAGAACTGGCCATGTTTATTTCCAGATAAAAATTAGAAGGTAAGAACATGGAGTTCCCCATATTCTTGAGGCAAGTATTTCGAAGGCTTGGATGAGGTGATATGCCTGTGGACCAGTCATTAAGAGGAAAGATGGATATTTCATCCAAGCTGACAGAATATTAAGTTCTTATAAAGTCAATTAAATTGATTATAAGAACCCAAAGATGTCGGCACTTTCATATCTCAGTCACAGCCACACAAAAGTGTATGTCTTTCCTTGTCATCTCAAGCATTTTTTTGCTTGGCATGCTCCTTTTCAAACATTCTTGAAATCTTTTAATATTTGTTTCAGTGGCTCAAATGAAAACACTGGTTAGGAAGACTGGCACGTTTCCTCAGGTGATGTAGCTATAAATCCTCCCTGGTAATTTAGTTATGGAAATTATTTATTTTAGAAATTCTGATTATAACAATATAAAATTGACAGAATTCAGTTAAGTAATTTGCCTTCCAAAGAGAGAGTGCAAGCAGCAATGTGCTTCAGTCTCTTAGACACATTTCCAGGGTTAATAAGAGCCGGGAGACAGATATTTTCTCTCTTAAAAAAAAAAAAAGAAAAAAGAAAAAAAGACCTGGCCGGGCGTGATGGCTCATGGCTGTAATCCCAGCACTTTGGGACGCGGAGGCAGGAGGATCATCTGAGATCACGAGTTCGAGACCAGCCTGGCCAACATGGTGAAACCCTAAAAATACAAAAATTAGTCGGGTGTAGCAGGGTGTGCCTGTAATCCCAGCTACTTGGGAGGCTGAGGCAGGAGAATCGCTTGAACCTGGGAGGCGGAGGTTGCAGTGAGCCCAATCATGCCGTTGCACTTAAGCCTGGGTGACAAGAGTGAAACTCCATCTCAAAAAAAAAAAAAAGAAACACCCAAAACCATATATATAAATAAAGATTTAAGACCTTAGATTTAAAGAGATAACAACTACAGGACTTGTTACACAGAATGCTCATTTCAAGGTAATATCAAATATTTCTGCTTATGTATCTATATGCTAAGGCTTTCACTCTCAGTTTTCATTGCTATTGCTTCCTTACATAAGGTCTGGGATTCTATTTGCCAGTTTTCTGCCACTATGTTGGCTCATAGCTTTGAGAAATCAAGTAAATAAATTAGTTGTGGTTTTCTGTTATCTACACCAATATTCCCCTCCACTGGTGTAAATAATCAGGAAGCAACTGGATTTCTGACAAGAGAAGTCTTTTTTTGTTGTTGTTGCACTGGAAGTTTTCACATTACCTGTGCTCTACAACAAACTATACATAAGTATTTTCCTGTACTCTTAGAAAAGCTAATTTAAGATTGCATTAGCTACATTTAACCTGCTATTGTGGATGGCATCTCTTTAAGAAATGTTTCTGCCTCCTCAATGCACCTTGAAATTGAGAAAGTAATGATGCAACAAATGTGCCTGGGGTGACTTCATTTCAAAGGATGTTAGTATCTATATCTCAAACTTAGAGGAACAGGGTTCTGAATGACCCTCCAGAATGGCAGGATGACCCTTAGAGGGAAGCAGAGAAGCAAAGGTTATAAAAAGACCTTAATTATAAACTCTCACTCTGCCCTGACTTCTGGCTTGTCAGGCCACATCTCTTCCAAATGTGGGTACATCTATCTATGGCTATAAGATATCCCCTTCAGCAGTTAGATTGGAACTTATCTCTATAAAGTACCTTGCTGTGTATACAAATACATGTTTAAAATAATTTAGTATGATGAATTCCCAGGCTTGGGAGAATGGGAGATTTGGGTAGGTAGGTGGGAGAGCAGAGGAAGCAGAATCCTTGTACAGCAGGCACAGGATAGAAGTGTCTGAAAGACCATCACCCCAGACAGCCAGGTCACCTGCTTCCTAGAGGACCTGAACTACAGAAATCACAATTCTGTGAATTCTGGAACAGGGTTTAGGATGTCGGTGTGCACTAGATGTATGCAAAGTGATTCCCATGATTTCTCCAATGAAAGTCCCCAAATAGTAGGCATGAAACTAGAAAGGGCTGGTGAGAGGTAAACATAACAGCACAGAAAACAGCATGGGAAAATGGGAATAGACTAAACCTATTAGTTAACAATTAACCACTCAGGATTATCATATGCAAGACTCAAATGGGAATTGTTAATAATGAAGATCATGAATTAGTTCTCATCATCACAATCTTTGATTAACATCACAGGAAAATGAACTACAAACAAATACATGCAGAACTTATTACTGGGGAAGTATATTCTACCAGCACTTGAGAAACAGCTAGAAAGAAGTCCATCAATCCTGATGGGCCTCCCTGGAGGTGCAAGCATATGCTCTACTGCCCATCCCAGGATGTTTCTTCCTATGAAGCTCTCTGTACTGCTTGGTCCCACCAGGGCTGACCTGAGGGTAAAGGACTCCAGGGCACAGTGCTGTCTGGGTCTAACCAATCTTAAATCTAAAGTAGCAAAATCCTTGTGAACAAGAGGACAGACACAGGAAAAAAAAAAAAACAGTGTGGAGATCAGAACGAATCGTTAAGGATACTGAAGCAAATGTGCTCTAAAGCAGCAAAATCCTTGTGAACAAGAGGACAGACACAGGAAAAAAAGAGTGTGGAGATCAGAACAAATCGTTAAGGATACTGAAGCAAATGTGCTCTCTCATTTTAAGTGTATGGTGTATGGTGATCATTCACTGCCATCGTTATCTATGTTTTTCTGGGTTGTGCAGACCAGGAGAATTACTTTTGTGGCTATATGGAAGACAAATCACAACTACATCTCCTATCAGCAAGGCAAAATCATCACCTATCGCTCCACACTCTTCCTCCTTTCCACATCTTGGGCGCTATGGCCCCAAGTGCCATTTTAATTCACAGAATGAGTTTATGATTCGATGAAGAGCCAGTTATACAGCATGATCATCTCTTGAAATACATGGAACCCTGCGGGGGGAGGATACTCTGAGAATGCCCTCGAGCTCCTGTGTTACCATAAAGCACTTTCAAATTTAAAACTGCTCTTCCCTGGCTGGTTATCAATGCTTCGTGGTGAGATGTGTACTAGAGAGACCAGGGAGGGCGTAAACTTCAGTGAATTGCAAGTTTAACATGAATGAAGTGAACACAGAGGAGAACACTGACAAAAACAAACCCCCAAACAAAAAAATTACAACAGAAAAAAAAGGTGCTAAAGCTAGGCCATCAATTATCTTTCAATAATTGGGCAGGGTGGCACATGCCTGTAATCCTAGCGCTCTGAGAGGCTGAGATGGGAGTATCACATGAGGCTAGGAGTTCAAGACCCCATCTCTACAAAAAATTTAAAAATTAGCCAAGCATGGTGGCGCGGGCCTGTAGTCCCAGCTGCTTGGGAGGCTAAGGCAAGAGGATTGCTTCAGCCCAGGAGTTTGAGGCTGCAGAGAGCTATAAACATGCCACAACACTCTAGCCTGGGTGACACTCTAGCCTTGTCTCTTAAAAAATGGAAAATCATTAAGTGTTGTCTGTGGTTTACAGATTCTCACACTGTTTACTTGGTTGGTAAAGCACCTCACTCAGGCCTGCACCATGTTGAACATAGGAGAAACCGCAGCCCAGGCTCTGAGCTCCAGTTCTGGGAGCATGAATCAAGAGGACATTTGGACATTTGTAGGAGCATTAAGCTGGAAGAAAGCCCTGAGCTTAGGATGTATCATTCCAATCAGTGACGCCCTCAACAGAGAGTATTACAATTATTAAAAGAAATATCCTGGCTAAGCAAAGTTTCCGAAGGGGGCAGGAATGGTACGCTTATCCAACTGGAAGAAGGAAGCCCCAGGGCAAAGTAGTGCAAGGATAGCACTCCAACATATGGAAGAAAACAATTACTCTCCAATCAGACTTGCAAGGAACTAAATCATCTAAGAGTTTAAGGAGCCCTAAGAAAGTCAGACATCTACAAATACTTTTATTTGGTTGGTCCTACCCACCATTTATTTTTTCCTTTCCACAGTGTACAATACTGAGAAATGAAACCAGAACTTGGCAAATACTTAGGAAGAGAAGACACATCTCTATGTTTAGAATGAAAATATGCAAAGCACCATTCAGACAATCACCGCAGTTCACTAAAATAAAGTGAAATAATGTTAGAGGAATAGACTAGGGACCCTCAGAAAATGGTCTGAGCCAGGCATGGTGGCCTCATGCCTGTAATGTTTTGCCTGAGGCAAAAACACTGCTTGAGCCCGGGAGTTCGAGACCAGCCTGGCCATCACAGTGGGAGCTTGCCTCACAAAACAAAACAAAACAAAAAAAAAGAAAATCAGCTGGGCATGGTGCTGCACACCTGTAGTCTTATCTACTCAGGAGGCTGATGTGGGAGGATAGCTTAAGCCTGGGAGGTCGAGGCTACAGTGAGCAGTGATGGCGCACCACTGCACTCCTAGCCTGGATGACAGAGTAAGACCCTGTCTCATTCTTTAAAAAAAAACAAAGCAAGGCAAAGCAAAGATAATGGTCTGGACGTTATTCATAATCACTAAAATTGGAAATAACCTAAATATCCCTCAACTGGGTATAAATTATAGTACACCACACAATGGAATACTACTCTACGCTAAAAAAGACATGGGCAACAACACGTATGAATCTCAAATACATGACTGCATTTGTATGACATTCTGACAAAGGTTAAACTATAGTTAAACAGAAAAACATGAGTGGTTGCCAGGGACTAGAAGTTGACTCTAAAAGGAATGGAGGAATTGGGACAATGGAACAGCTCTAATATCTTGACTATGGTGATGATTTCATAAATATACGTTTCTCAAAATGCACATTTGCCAAAACTCACAGAATTATATGCTAAAAATGAGAACATTTTACTGTATGTAAATTATACCTTTAAGAATATACACCAACACAATAAAAACAATGTGCACAGGAAGAATATACAATATTTTAATTTTTAACTCAAGAAAACTTTTCCCCTAACTAATCTGTAGGTAGTTTGGAGAGAACATCAAGTTCAAAATTAACCACCCATTCATTATGTTTTAAATCATCTACTTTGATCACTACTTTGAATACTAGTGTATTAAAATACTTAAAAAATTTAAAAAGAAAATGGTTTAGATGAGAAAGCAAGGGGTTAGAAAAGCACAGAAAAAAAGTCTCATTGGTTCCACAAAAGCAGCTTAAGAAAGTCTAAACTCTTGGGCAATAGCTAAAAGAAAGCATCAGATGGAGCATGAGGTCATCCTCACAGGCCATAAAGAGGACACATTTTGTTCAAATAAGGAAAAAAGTTCTACTAAGTACATATGCCTACTGACATTTCTTTTCTACCTTGAAATAAAATCATGTGATACAGCTTAATGTGAATAAAGTAATACCCAATTCTCAATCAAATAAAAATTCTATACAAGCTCAGAGATTGTTCTCTTACTGAATGACTTTCAGTTTCCCAAATTTAACCATATGAAATTATGCTGTGAGAACCATTCAATTTAACCTTTAGAAATGAAGTCATTGCCTTTTAGTGGTAAAAATCTGCATTTTATCATCGACAGAAAATACAATGCCCTTGGCTTATTCTAGAGAATCCTTTTTTTTTTTTGTTAAGATAAGTTAGGCACAGAAAGTGCAGATGATGGTGTATCTGTGCCTCAAGTAAAAAGGGCGGAAATAAGAATATACCTAGTTAGGATAAAGTATCAAGCACATAAGCTTGCTTTCTTCCTGTCTTCAATCCTCTTTCTCTAACTTGGATGAGAGGCAGCCATCAAGGCAGTGCCAAAGGTGCCAGGTGATGAGGGCTGCCAACCCACAGAACTATCTGAAAGGTATGGCTCATAATTCTTGCTGTATAGAAAAGTTTCCATGAATAAATCTGCCTCCCTACCTCATCCGAAACTGTCCCTTTTCCCCTTTTTTCCATACTCTAACTTCTCAACACACTAGTCTTACAATTTTTTGTTAACTCAATACTCAGTGTTTATAATATCATGGCTTTGTAAATGATAGCCCTCCGGTTAGAGAGCTTCCTCCGAAGAGTTCTTCCATCCTCCTGCTGACCTCTGCAGGGTGGCTTGCTAGGATTCCCCTTGACCAAGACTCTGGCAATTCTTTTCACAACCTTTCCCAGATTGCTTCCTCAATCCATGCCTTCTGCTTTATTGGTTTATTTCCCTTCGTTTTTGTTTAACAAACAAACAAACAAAAAACTACAAACTATTTCATAGACAAAATGTCTTATCTCTTTGAGGTCAAGTAAGTAAATCCACTATTGATTTTGTAGTTTTATTCAGGAGAAAAACTATCCTACTCTTGAATATGCTGAATCAACAGATAAACTTCTTCCATTATTCATCAGTATAGTAATGTACTATATTTTTGAAATGACTGAATGCTTTAGTAATGATGTGAAGAAAATTTATTTTAGTATGAAACTTAATTGTATCTACTCAAACACAGGAATAAGAGATAGTGGTTCAGAAATACCAATTTGTAAGAAGAAAATGTTTATAGGAGAGTTTAACACTGGGAGGTATACCTTCCAATTATTTTCAGCTAAAATATTCTACGAAAGCAGGTACTTTACTCAAATCGTAAACATCCAATTTATATCAAATACACCATTAAATTGTAATAGTTAAAAGTAGCATTTCTACTTTGAACTGGTAAAGATAAACACAGAAAAAGGCCATTTAGACTTTTAACAACTCTAGAGTTACTTTTCTAAGAATTAAATGATAATGAATTTTTATAGGAATACTACAATAAACATCTTCCACATTTTCAGAACTGAGACATGAGACTGGGCTAAAAACATAGCTTACACATGGTATATGGTATTGAGAATACAAAATAAAGCAAATCAACCACCATCTACAACTGTGCACATCAATTACAGGGCTAGGATTAAACAATAACTTAACAGGTTTAAAATACTATTTTTTTCTTTAACAGTTTTAAATCAATTTTTATCACTTCCAAAGTCTCTATAGGCAAGAGGTAAGAATTTATTACAGAACCAGAAAATGCCTTCAGAGATAATTAAAATAAAATGTGCAGAGTAAAAAATTTAAAAGACATCTGATGAGGCACAAGTCTTCATTTCATGGGCAAATCAAGAACTTGGGGCAAGGAAATTGATGTCACACCAACACAAGAATGCAACTTCAGAAAAGAACAGAGAAGAAAAAAAGTCAGCAAGTAACCTATAATATAAAAATTACCTTAAAATCAAAATAAATGTTAGTAAAGGCTAAATGGCTAAAACACTTTTGATACTTCCTAAAAGTACTTTGAACATTCATTTTTGCCTGCAGACATACCAGTATAGGTTCAATAAACCTTAAGTGAAAGTTTTATTTTTATGTCTAATTAGTCTTTTAAAAGCCTTACATTTTTAAAGCATTAATAAAAATAGATAATTATACAATTCAGAAGAGAAAGTTCCAGTTTTTTCTAACATGGAGAAAAATGGCAACAATTATGATAGAAATTTATTACTAATTAAAACAGAAAGTGGTCAATATTTTGAAGAACAACAAATGCATCCAATTAAAAACCCAATCATTTTACTCAATAAAGATTTATAGGATGATGTTGTTAAAAAATATATGCTATTCTTTGGCCTAGGTTTCTACTTTATGGACATGTTCTGAGAAAATAATTACAGACTGTGATTTATCTAAAGGAACAAATGTTTATGAGAAGAAAAAACAATAAAACAACCCCAACATCCAACAATAGAAGGGTGATTAAATCAATTCTAGTAGAACAATTTACAGCGTTCATTCATCCAACAATATCTGCTAAGCACCTACTTGGTGCCATATACTCTTCTAGGACCTGACTATATAGTTAAGAATAACACAGTAAGGGCTCCCATCCTGAAAAGAGCTTACAATACTTAAAAGAAAAACAAATAAATAAGGAAACCCACATTCTGGTGGATAGAAGAGTTAGTAGTACAGATAATTTCTATCCTTTTCACTCACTTATATTTGATGCATTTAAAAACATAAACTTTGACAAAAAATTTGAATAAAGAAAAATATGCCTAAGGTTTTGTTTCTAAAAGAAAAAAAGTCATCTGGGGGCGGTGACTCACGCCTGTAATCTCAGCACTTTGGGAGGCTGAGGCGAGCGGATCACTTGAGGTCAGGAGTTCGAGACCAGCCTGGCCAACACGGTGAAAGCCCTTCTCTACTGAAAAAAAAAAAATACAAAAATTAGCCGGCTATGGTGGCAGGCACTTATAATCCCACCTTCTTGGGAGACATGAGAATCACTTGAACTTGTGGGAGGCAGAGGTTGCAGTGAGCTGGGATTGCGCCACTGCACTCCAGCCTGGGCTACAAAGTCAGACTCTGTTTAAAAAAGAAAAAGAAAAAAAAAAAAAGAAAAAATCTATGGCCGATTAAGCTTTGCCTAGATAAACTTGTAAATTATTAAAGGTCAGATAACTAATTGTCCCTTTAGTTTGTAAGTGTCAGCATTCAACATTCACTGCAGTGAATTAGTTCTTATAATTAATTGTTCTATATATTTTGAAACAAATAAATATTATTGATGCTATAATAAAGTCTGTAAACTGATGTGGAAACAGTTTGACCTGAAGCTGCATGTGAAATTTGCTCTGTGATTCCATCAAAAACAGATTTAAGCACAGTGTTTTATGGTACTAACGACACCAAACTAAGTAGCCTGTTTCTAAGGACTAAGAGTTTAATGTGGCTGCGTGCAGTGGCTCACACCTGTGTTCCCAGCACTTTGGGAGGCCCAGGTGGCAGAATCACTTGAGCTCAGGAGTTCTAAATCAGCTCTGGCAACACAGCAGATCCTATCAGTATAGGATAGAGATTCTCTCTCTACAAAAAAAATTTTAAAAATTAGCCAGGTGTGGTAGTGTGCCTGAAGTCACAGCTACCCGCGCAAAAAAGAGTGTGGACAATGGGTAGAAAACAAACGAAAACCACACATTAATATGATGTGAGAATAAAAACTTGTTCCTAGTAAAGAGAGCAACTTGTAAAAAGCCCAACAGTCAGGCTCAGAAATAGATTTAATAAAGCATATACATGCATGCATACAAATACGTGAAAACAAGCTTAAACAATAATGAAACTACTTTTACAGAATGATACTTCTAAAGTAGTTAGAAATATAGTTAGTGCTTTCGGTGTATTTGGGAATTCTAATTCTTCTTAAGGAAAATATAGAATTAATCTTACCCCACCCAGTGGCTTTACAACTTTGTTATGATGTAACCACACGTGGATATTATATTGGGGTTCTAGAATTGAGACTCTAAGGACCTTGTCTATCAGTGGAAAATGATGTACCACAGAGTGCATAAGTGATGGCAGAGAATTGAGATAGCTTTGGTGAAGATAACATAAGTTAGTTTGTTCAGTTAAGGATCTCACATCATTGTCATTTCTTTCTCCATCAGTGCACACTTGCTGATGGATGCCCTCAAGATTCCTCACTCATTCAAAACTACATAGACGCCATCATTATGTACACGTATGCATTTCCTATTGTTAGGAAACTCCTAAAAACTACAGATCTAGAGATAAGACACAGTTTCTGCTGACAACTCAGGTGGGAAGATATCTAGCTTTTGCTGCCCCCCTGCTTTCCTTCATTCCACAAATACTGCTCTATGGTCACCAGTAACTCATGGAATTGCACTGTCCACTGGATAGTTTTCAATTTCATCTTACTTTACCTTGAAGCTGGAGACTCAATTCTTGCCTTGTGAAGCTCTCTCTATTAATTTGTACATTATACTCGCCTGATTTATCTCCGACAGCTTGGGCGGCAACGTTTTAAAGTCTGTTTGTTCAAACACTCCCCATCCATACGTAACCCTGAAATAAAGGGCTTGGCCTAGGGACTCTTCTCTCTTAATATTCTCTGGACAATTTGGTACACTCACATCTAGGTGTCCTATAGTCCTAAACTCATGCATGAAGCCTAGGCCACTAATGGCTCATTAGTGCCTCAATTTTAACATGTTCAGAAAGTCTTAATTTTCCTTGCAAATCTACTCTGCCATCATTTACAATATCAGAAAAGGAGCACCACCATCAACCAGATATTTGTGCCAGATATTTGGAAAGCTCATGCATGACACTTGATTTCACTTCCCTTCCTTGACCCCAATCCAATCAACCACTCAGTTCTACCAGTTCTTATACCAAAATAGATCTCACATTTATCTTTCCGCCTCCATTGCCACAATCCTAGTTCCAGCCACTATTCAGCAATCACCAGGTGAACTGCAAATTCTCCCCTAACCATTGTTTCAAGTCTATCTCCAAATAAAAGCCACAATGGAAAAAAAGAAAAATTTATAGATATATACCTAGCTAACTCTCTCTCTCTCTCTCTATATATATACATATACACACATACACACACACACACACACACACACACACACACACACACATATGCTGTTCTAATTATTCTACTCCCATTTCAAAGATTTCTCACTGTTCTTCAGATAAAATTCAAAATCCTTTTCAAGGACTATAACGTCCAAATTATTCAGTTATTCATTCTCCCATTACTATCCTCACATTGCAGCAATGCTGACTGGTCTCCCATTGTGAATACAAACAATCTTCCACCTCAGGACCTTTGTATACAACATCTTATCCTTTGGCCCTGAACAAGATCTTCTGCTAACTCCTTCTTTGGGTCTCACTTTGAAATCACTTCAAGGACTTTATCAGACCACTTAGAATAAGCTGTGGCCACCAGTATACACTCTCCCAGGACTCTGTACTCCCATTACAATTGTAATTATATAACAAATTGTGTATTCCCTGTAAAGACTATAGCTGTCTTGTTTAATATATTCTCAACACTCAGCATTCTTGCTGGCATATGAAAAGCTCTTGATAAATACTTATTGTTTGATCATTCATTCACTGATTCAACATGAGGAATGCATTTAAAAAACAAGACAGAGATGGCATATGTTAAATGTCAAAAAAGAGATAAAGAGGCAGTAAAAGAACTCAGGAGAGGGAGCAGTAGGATTTGGAACCTGAATTGGATGAAGAGTTTGCAATGTAAATATTACTAAGGATGATAATGACAGCTCTCATTTACAGAGGACTTTCTGTGTGCTAGGCAGACTGCTAAGCAATTTAATAATAATGAACACCAGGCTGGGTGCAGTGGCTCGCGCTTGAGCCCAGGAGTTCGAGATCATCATGGGCAACATGGCAAAACCCCATCTCTACAAAAAAATAAAAAATTAGCCTGGCATAGTGGTACACATGTAGTTAGCTACTCAGGAGGCTAATGCAGGAGGATCACCTGAGCCTGGGAGGCAGAGGTTGCAGTGAGCTGAGATTGCACCACTGCACTCCAGCCTGGGCAACAGAGCTGAGATCCTGTCTCAAAAAAAAAAATAATGAACACCGGCATGTGAACCACTGCTCTCTGTTAAGCTCTTACGTCAACTGTTTAAAACAGCTACATTTATTAATTCATTCAATCACACCACAATCCAATGAGGTAAGTGCCATTATCATACCCATTTCCCACAGGGGAAAACTGAGGTACAGAAAGAAAAAATAACGGCCGGGCGCGGTGGCTCACGCCTGTAATCCCAGCACTTTGGGAGGCCGAGGCGGGCGGATCACGAGGTCAGGAGATCGAGACCATCCTGGCTAACATGGTGAAACCCCGTCTCTACTAAAAATACAAAAAATTAACCAGGCGTAGTGGCGGGCGCCTGTAGTCCCAGCTACTCGGGAGGCTGAAGCAGGAGAATGGCGTGAACCCGGGAGGCGGAGCTTGCAGTGAGCTGAGATTGCGCCACTGCACTCCAGCCTGGGCGACAGAGCCAGACTCCGTCTCAAAAAAAAAAAAAAAGAAAGAAAGAAAAAATAACTTCCCCAAGGCGTCAAGGTAATAAGCAATGGAGGCACAACTGAACCCCAGTAATCTAATGTTAGAGCCAGTGCTAATAATCATGACCCCATACTGCCACTATATTCTAGAAGACATGCACCCTTTCTGCTGCGTTCTTTTACTAACCAGCCCGCTTATAGTTACTAACCAGTACAGCCAATCCTGTACCTTGGAGAATGGGGCACTTTTCTCCAAATACAAGTTCATGCTGTTTGAGCCCATCACTTGGCAAACTGAATGTAAACTGGGCACTATAATGAGATACAAAAAGATCCCCTTCTTAGGAGTTTAGAAACTAGTAAGGAAAACCAATGCACACATATTAAGCAACTTATGAAATTATCAATTTATCAACAAGCACAAAATCATGGTAATATGATTATGTAAATGTTGAAGAAGGGCATGATCAGAAGGCAATGGGGATAAAAAGGGAGAAATTACCTGGAAGAAGAGACATATGCCAGGGAAGAAGGCATGGCCAGCAGGGGAGAAGAGACAGCATTGCAAAAAGAAGAAATGTGATTCAACAAATGCTAATTAACAATGAAGTCCGAGTCAGTCAACTGAGGACCTTAAGTAGTGGAGGAGATGAATATGATCTAAAGAAAATAAATGGGCTCTACTGCGGGTGAAGTATCTGGGGATGTTGCAGTAATACAAATCAATATAACACAGGTCTTCCTCCAAATTAGAAATCTGGGTAATAGCTTACATTTTCAGGCCCCTTCCAAATTCGATATTGTATTAGGAATTCTATAATTTCTTCCTGAGAACACCATTTCCTGAACAACTGAGGCAGAAAACGACCAGGGCATTTCAAAGCAACCCTGAGCTCCAATTTCAAAATATCTGGAGGTTAACACTGCAAGGAGTGTCCAAAATTCTGTACGACATATTCTGTAGGGAATATGTTGTAAGCATGCTAAATAAAGACTTAAAATACAAGTAAGCAGAATGTCTATGTTAGTGAAATTACTTACTTTGAAATGTTTATATAAGCAATAGCCACAGGACACAATGAGTTCAAGCCAAGGCTAAGTAGTGTTATGACGGTAAAGTGGAGAGTGAATCTGGGGCTATGCAGAAATATTTCAAATTTTATCACATTACTCAGCAGCCATGGGACAGATCAGACAATCCAATCACACACCTCAACCTGGGAATCTGAAATTTTGTCAACTGCTGCCAAAATATACTTACAATCATCCCTGTAATGGGCTCATTTAACCTATTTTGACCCATGAAATAGAATCATAGAGTGTTATCTACATACACCCAGAGAATGGGAAAGAGAACCACCGAAGAGCATGGACCAGCTATAGCCGAATCTATGGCCAGAGGAACTCTCTTTGGAAAAATATTTTACTTTATTTGGAAAAAATGTTCCTAACTCCCTCAATTTCCTTTCTTATGTCTTTGAACGAAGAAGAAAGGCAAAAATCATTATAGCTCAGTACACTTCACTAAAAGCTAGGACCCTGTTGCAAATGCTGAGTGCATTTGCATACACTCCTGTTTGTGAAGGCACAGTTAAACAAGGAAGCAGAAGGAAACTAGAAAAATTTATGGCAGAAAGTTTCCTGATAATAGAATCCACGACAGTGACATGCTACTGATTATACTGGGAGGAAGATGTTTTTGTTATATAAGAACGAACAAATAAAGAAGCCCTGTCTCTTAAAAGTGCTCCACCTCTGGGCAGCTCACCTGAGCAAACATTTTCTGAGGTGTTGAATTGCAGAGCTAGGACACTCATATCAAAGGACAAGAAGCTGTGCCCTGCTTTCAAAGTCCAATCTAGCTCCCTACCTCAAGGTTATCTGCTCTGGTGCCTGAATTTTCCAAGACAAGACTGTTCTGAACAAAAAGTTAAACCAAGTAAGGTACAGACTTGGAACCAGACATGATGCAGATGAAAGAGACATATTCACTTTCTAAATTTTTCTTTTTTTAGAACTTTCACAACCAAATTATTGTTCATGTTTCCAGGTACAGAGGAGGCAACAAAACTAAGATTTTCAAAGCATATAATTCTATAATCATTTATTGCCCACTATATACATGGGTTTTGTATTTCTCTTGCTTCTACAACTGTTTCCCCTGTTAAAAGATAATTTTCAATAAGGTAAAGTCTTGACTCTTATTCAAATATAAAATAAACTCATGTAGAAAATTTCATTTTAACCCCACTAATTAATGAGGGAACCAGAAAGGCTCAAAGAGACTAAAGAACAGATATAGATAAGTTACTAGGAATACTGAGGTGAATTTGCTACAGACGCGAAAACAGAGTCAAACTAGGGAGTAAAAATGTAAAGTTTGAAATCATTTCTCTTACAGGGTGGGAATCAATTGTATCTCTTCAGGACTACATTTCTACATCTCTATTTACAAAGATGCAAAACAGCCCAACTAAATGAAGCTAAATAAGAGAAGTGAGAAACCATGTCCTAAATTGGGTGCCCTCCAAAAACAACACAACTCAGTCAAAAAGTGGACTAAAATCTATAAAAGGAGGTAATGAAACACAACCATCATTAACTGTGGTACCTGCTGCAATGAAATTTTGAAAAAAATTCTCATGTAAATCAAAAATGCTTTCAAATTTATTTAAGAGAGGGATGGCCCTGCAGTTCTGGCAAATTTGAATAGGGGAGTTTCAAAAAACAGAAAGTGGTTGCACAGAATTCATATGAACAAAGAAACTATAGACAGCCAGGTGTTGTGGCTTATGCCTGTAAGTCCCAGTTACTTGGGAGGTTGAGGCAGGAGGATCTCTTGAGCCCAGGAGTTCGAGTCCAGCCTGAGCAACATAGTAAGATCTCATCTTAAAAAAGAAATAAAAGAAAGAGAGAGAGAAACAAACCATGTACAAAAAAACTCCAACACAATAAAGCTATGTCTTCTATCACAAGGGTGAGGGCAACTGGCTGAAGCAGCTCTCTGGCAGAATCAAGATCAAGGTCTTCTTAGTAACATCCAACTCTTAGCAGAGACATGTTTTAGAATAGGTGAAAAAAAAAAGACGGCCGGATGCAGTGGCTCATGCCTGTAATCCTAGCACTTTGGGAGGCCAAGTCAGGCAGATCATGAGGTCAGGAGTTCAAGACCAGCCTGACCAACATGGTGAAACCCCGTCTCTACTAAAAATACAAAAACTAGCTGTAATCCCAGCTACTCAGGAGGCTGAGGCAGGAGAATTGCTTGAACCTGGGAGGCAGAGGTTGCAGTGAGCTGAGATGGCGCCACTGCACTCCAGCCTGGGCAACAGAGGGAGACTCCATCTCAACAAAAGAGAGAAAGAGAGAGAGAAAAGAGGCCAGGCATGGTAGCTCACTCCTGCAATCCCAGCACTTCGGAAGGCTGAGGTGGGAGGATCACTTGAGCCCAGGGGTTTGAGACCAAGCCTGGACAACAAAGTGAGAACCCATCTCTATTTTTTTGAAATAAAAAATTAAATTGAAAATATAAGAGAAAAGAAAAGAAAGAGAAAGAGTTTGAAGTTTTTTCCAAAGTCTGGGAGAAACTTACGAGGTGGCTGCCACTTTGGCTTCAGAGGTTGTGTGCCACAGAGGTGATGGCATGTTTCTGTGCAGTGAGGATCCAAGCCAGCCACCTGCACATTGTAGTCCAACTAGAGTTCAATAAACTTTGCTTGAAGAAAGAAGAAGAAAGAAATAGAGCAATAGCTTTTCCTAAATTAGTGACAACTTGAGCTACGAAACACAACAGGGATGCAAGGAAGCCACCAGGACAACCCAACACTCCCACCAACCATGGCTTCCAGGCAAGGGGCCAACCATATTTAGAGAGCACACACTGTCTGCTCTGGAGAGCAAGTTCTGCAGACAGTGAGCTGGCTCTTGGAGAGTTCCTTTGGGATTTTCTCAGGATAGCAAATGCAGAGCCCAGCAGTGGAGCCAGCAGCTACTGTGTGAATGAAGCTCCAGTGCTAGGCAACCCCTCCAGGTCACAGAAACCCACCCAGCAGAACCATAGGCCTTGATGTTGTGCCATCTGTACAATAACTTAGACTGCAGTTGGCAAGAGAGACGTGAGAACACGATGTAGGGCCATGATTTTAGCCAAGCAGGGTAAAAAGGGAAGGGCTATTTAAAACAACAAAAAACAAATACACTCAGAGAGCATTTGTGCCATCAAATACCAGAGACTAGAAAAAACAGAAAGCTGAAAGGAACATCAGAATCACATGAGGGTAAGAAAAATAAATCTAAACTAGGTGGGCCAGAAAACACATAAGACAAACTGCAATTTAACACAGACCTAACTCATAAAGCCCCTGGGTGATTTTGCTCCTTTTACCTTCTTCAGACTTACCAGGCAAACCACTTTTTTCTTTTTTTAATTCTCTCTTTTTTTTTGAGATGGAGTCTCACTCTGTCACCAAGGCTGGAATGCAGTGACGCTATCTTAGCTCACTGCAACCTCTGCCTCCCAGGTTCAAGCAATTCTCCCTGCCTCAGCCTCCCAAGTAGCTGGGATTACAGGTGCCTGCGACCACGCCCGGCTAATTTTTTTGGTATTTTTTAGTAGAGATGGGGTTTTGCCATGTTGGCCAGGCTGGTCTTGAACTCCTGACCTCAGGAGATCCGCCCACCTCAGCCTCCCAAAGTGCTGGGATTACAGGCGTGAGCCACCGTGCCTGGGCTTTTTAAAACTCTCTTTAGCCAAAAAGAATAATAATTTTTTTCTTATGCTTCCATCAAGGCCTAAATATTAATAAAGAGCTAAGGAAAGGTAACACCTACAGAAACCTCAAAGAAAAGATGACAGTGCTATTAAAGTTTAAGAGGGCAATGAAAACCAGAAACTGAAGGCAGAGGTCAGGAGCAGATGCTGGAGAAAATCCAACCCTGTCTACCAATCTATTTCTTATCTATTGATTTAATCTTATCTAACTGTTTTAAAGGAACACTTCAATCCTTCACGTTAGCAAGTCAGAATCCTACTGGTCAACTCTGTAAGACTTCGTTTCATGAATAACAGGGCCCCAAATGTCTGACCTTCTTCCCCTGTGCCCTGCACCTTCCCCAAAGTTAGTCACTGGATCACTCCAAACCATGGCTTAATTTTTAGGCTAGGGTGGTGGCTCATGCCTATAATAGCAATACTTTGGGAGGCCAAAGTGGGAGGATCACTTGAGGCCAGGGGTTTCAGATTGGCCTGGGCAACATAGCAAGATCCTGTGGGTGTGATGGTGTGCACCTGTAGACCCAGTTACTCAGGAGGCTGAGTCAGGAGGATCACTTGAGCCCAGGAGTGAAAGGCCACAGTGAGCTATGACTGTGCCACTGTACTTTCAGTCCAGCCTTGGTGATAAAGTGAGACTCCGTATCCTTAAAAAAAAAAAAAAAAAATCAGAAATACTACGTATTTCTAACAAAATCAGTCACGGAGAAAAGTGGTTATAAAAAAGTGCTATGTAACATGAGCATGAAACCAAGCCATGATGTGATTAAACGTCCAAAGGAGCACAGCAGCAGTTAACAGATTAAAAAGACCCATGGATTAAGAGAGTAAATACTGTAATAGTGAAATTAACAGAGGAGCTGTCAGGACTACATAATATGAAAAGGCAGAATATATTCAAAAGAAGACAATCCCTATTCTGGGACTTTCAGAAATAAGACTGAAGAGGATGCTATCTTCTTGTACCATCAAACAAACATCGTAACTCCTCATGCACAGAGGACAGACACAAAAGGAAAAGGACAGAGAAGAAAACTCAGATATACACTATGACTCATTGAGTCCTACTCCCATATAAGAGGAAGATGGAGAAGTGGAGGTAAAGGTAAAAGGTAAAATCAGCACTTGCAGGGCTGGCTGCAACTTGAGGAGTGGGGAGCTCTCTCTAATCTCAGAACCATAATTGATTTGTCTGATCTACCAGAACAACAGTAAGCCATGTACCAGCCCCATTTTATTGCCTGTTTTACACTCTGTATCTGCAGGAGATTGTATTTATTACGGAGCAGGCTACAGCAAAAACAATAATAAACCTAAGATAAAGAACAGCTGAGAAACCTGAGATAAAGAACACTGACACGCATATTCCAATTTTTTCTATGCTGGTGAGGGAGGGAGCTCAGACAGGATCAATGAAAAACAAAACCAACTAATAATGAAAACATGGATGTCTGAAGTCAGTCACCACAGAACCATCCTTCAAATCAAGTAAGACCTAGTACCAAGTCGGTCAAATTCTCAGCTGGTTCTACACACTCTGGAACATCCTGGCTGGAAAGGAAACTAGACTATGATAGAAATGGCAGCAGTGGCTGGTACTTCTAATAGCCCAGTTCCTACTCTATGAAAAATTGGAAATAACAAAAAACCAGTAACTTCTTCAGGATCTAAGGTACCAGCTTGGGAGTATGTAATTTTCTTCCTTTAGTGGTTACCCTAAAAATAGGTGTAAGAGACGCAGACGGGTCAACACACACACACACACATATTTATTATTATTATTATTTTTTTGGTAGAGATGGGGTCTCACTACACTGACTACAAGACCACGTTGGTCTTGCATTCCTGACCTTAAGCAATCCTCCCACCTCGGCCTCCCAAAGTGCTGGGATTATAGGCGTGAGCCACCACGCCTGGTCTAGTGGGCCAAATTTTTTATCAAAGCCCTAGACAAACTGGGGGTTCATTCAGTTGGTGTTATATGCAGATGTTCTGTCCATCTTATGGACAACTCAAAACTCAATTGACCTTGACATCAAAACCCATCTGTAATAACAAACAAAAAGGCCGGCTTATTTGGCCACTACAGAGGCTGGTATCTTACGTTCCAAGCCATAAACCTCACACTCCTGTGCTTAGATGAGTCACTTCCAACCATAAGCAATCAGCCAAGCAGGTCTTGTATTTGCTAGGTCTTCATACAAAAGCATTTTAACGCACTCTGACCTTTACTCTGTGAAATCATTTTTTAAACAGCAAGAGAAGAGATCATGGAAAAGGAGTAGAAACTCAACTCCTAAAATGGAGGCAGTTAACACTAGCACAAAATTACAGGTTATTTGCTCCACCATTATGATATAATCTCTTCCATACAACACATTTCTTAAGAGTGTTTAGGAGACAGAATGTGCACTTAAGCATGTCTTTTTCCTCACCAACGATGTGTACTGGGATGGAGAGGAGGGTGGTGAGAGATATTATGCACAAACACCAGTTCATTGTAAATTATTTTGGCAGATATTGCCTACACTGTCAGCTCAACAAAAACCTCCATTTATCATAGCCTGCAACTAAGAGGGGGATCAATCTGGGGCAGTAGGTAACACAGTTAAAGATTAAAAAACAATTAAGAAACCTCTGTGAAACCATTACGTATATGTACATTACATTGTCTTTTTCCCTGTTTATTTTTCATCTGGCTGTAAGCCGTCTGCCCATCTGACCTCACACCTGTCCCACAGACAGCAAAATTGCCAGCATGCTTCAGGAAGCAGAAAACCCATACATCTCACTTAAATTGAACAAGGGCACCCAACATACACACAGACTTAACACTGTGATGGAAAGAAGGGAAGAAGGTGGGAAAAGACAAAACTCCTCTATTAAAGAGGGCACCAAAAAAAGAGGTGAATAATTTGTGATTCAGGCAGACAAGGTCCTATCTGACATCCATTTAAATCGAACAGCTTTTTCACTTTCAGTCTCCCACTTGCTCAAGCTTTACTCTTTTATTTATGTGGTGACTGAGAGAAATTTAACTGGCATTTATGTTTAACTTCAGAGCAAACCAATCCTCCAATACTGAGACAGAAAAGATAATAAAAATTGGTATGAAACTGAGCTAGAGTTTAAGGGGGAATTGGTGGGGTAGGAACAAAAGTAAATAAATAAATGAAGACAAGTTTCACAAGACCCACTGCTAATGACAACGGAAATAAAGGAATAAAAAAAGCATCAGAAATCATCAAGGCAGGAGGCAGCATAAGATTCAGAGGCAGCAATAAAGATCTTTAGGATACCACATTGAGGGGTGTGGAGAGGACAACCCTGAGACTGGTGTGCCTGAACCTCAAAACCTCCTTAGAGTTGCTTCACCTCACTGTTGGTGCCAAATCAGAACTAGAAATGAACTCAGGTGGGCCCAAGGAGAGAGCCTATCCCTAAGGTTGAAATCAGCTTCTGGAAGGCCCTGGAGTATGGGCCCCACATAAGTTTTTGGATGGGCATATTTGGCCCTTTGTGTAGAAGGGTTTTCATTGCATTTTCCAAAGCACTTATAACTTTTTTCTCCTGCTGAGGAACCACCAAAAATTTGCCCTTTTATTACTATAACAGCTTTACCAAAAGACAAATATTAAGGAAAGCACTGTTGAGAATGCCACACACATACATAAAAATATTAACAATATATATGCAAAGAATAACTCAGCTGGGTAAGCTACACAGAAAATAGGCCAAGTAACATCGCACTGGATGAGTCACACCTGTTAAAAATGAACATTAGCAGATACACCATAGTTACCTGTGGCTCAAAGGCCATTAGCTACAGGTTTCTGGGCTTCTCAGGATTCTAAGCCACAAAAAGTGCATACCACTTTACTTCACCCACTTAACAGAGGCCCCAACCTGTAGACTGAAGTCCAGTTAACATGTTGTAGGTAACATTGTTTAACCTATAATCTGCAGTGACTGGTTATAGAGAAAGAAAAGCTCAACAGAGTCCCATTGTTTAAGATGAGCAGGAAACCACTACACCTAGGCAAGGGGGAGCCTGCCAGACACATTTGTAGCAAGCAATCACCAGGAACAACAGAAAAAGCCTCCACCAGGCCTGGGCACACCACATAACAGGAAGATAATACACTCTGATTCATCTCTCCTGCAGCCTAGGCTGAGCTCTAGCACTTTTGTTTATACTAGTATTTTCTTCTCAGGGCCCAAGGCAAATTCCCTGAGTGCCTAAGCTAAGATTTACCAGCTCTTCCTCCTTCCATCTACCCTGGGCTTCATCTCCCCTGGGCATCTTCCCTATGCATGGCACAGACCTGATCCTCTCCTTAACCATTAGTGACTGTGGTGTTGAAATGGATGGTATGTGTCTTGGCAACAGAGAGTGCCTTTCCTGGCCACCTGATCAAAATCAGCACTTACACCACTCACTATCCCCTCGGCCAGTTTTACTTCTCTTCACAGTAGTTTTCGCTACCTGACATTGCAACCGCCTCCCTTTCCGACTTGAATGCAGGGACTTCAGTAGTTTTCTTCATTGTTATATTCTCAGAGCTTAGAGCAATTCCTGGCATACAGCAGGCACTCAATAAATACTTGTTGACTAAATGAATAAACTAACTCAACTATCAAACGGATCTATTCAGCCAAAGAGACCCTAAACATTCAAAGGTAAAGTCCTTACAGTTAAAGAAACATTTGGACACAGCCTATTGGGAGCTCTAAAATATTGGTGCCATTGATTCTTCTTTATTATCTATATGTAATTATCTCAAAGGATGTTCATACATTTCTCCATTCTGTCCCACTTACAGGCAAGCAGAGGAACAAGAGGTCATGAGGAAATCATGATGAATTCATATACTTCTCCTGAAACCTATACTTGACCTTTTGCTACTAAGACTTCCCACTCACAGCAAGAACTGGACAGGGGTTTTAAAAAGAGGCAATTTTATTTTAATACAACCAAGAAGAACTACTTTCCAAACTCAAAATACAGTAATTAAAAATGAAAAAGCAACATAGAAACAGTTCAGGTAAAGAAAAAGAATAAAGTTAATTCTGCTTTTCCAGATAATAAAACAGGCTCCCTATAGATACCTAAGTAGATGCCCCAGGGTGGGGAAAAGTCACAGTCAGTGCCTGAAAAGGAGCGAGCTAGAGAAAACACATAAGCTGAAGTCCTTCAGCAAATATGCAGACACGCTCTTGAGCCTCTGAGCCACACAGCTTGATTCAGGGACTCGACTCACCCCAGATATATCTGCAACACGGTGGATAGGCACTTCCTTCTTGCTATGCAATCCTTTGCCATTCTTAATAGCTCTGTTAAGGAAGAAGAGAAAAACCGATTAAAACAAGAATCACAATGGGAAGGGGTAGGAGGGTGCAAAAATGAAGAGAGAAGCGAGGTTTGTTAAAGTGGGGATGTATGACTACACAAGTCACACTGTACACTGCTGAGTAGCCAGTCTGCGCAAGAGGATTTGGTGGAGGGGGGATGATAAAGCTGCTCTTCTCTTAAGCCCTGTTACCAGCACTTGGCTGCCAGTTTCCACTAACAGTGTGCTTAGTAATCAGAGGGCTGCCTTACTTGTTTTCAAATTAAAGGCATTGTTCCAGGCACAAAAGAATCAGTTAGAAGAGCACAGGCCTAAGAAACAGAAGTAACAACGTTTCTTTCCGTGTTTAATCACATGAAACATTTTAAATGCAAAATATGTGGCTAGTGTTCCAATTCTAATGGAAATAAGTTCCTCCCAGGTAAAAAGATAAGTTGCCCTGAATGGAGCAATACTGTAGAGAAAAGTCATTTAACAGTAGGAAAAAAAATTAGCAAATGGTACATAACTGACATTAAGTCTCATTTTCAATCAGTCTTAGCTATAATAAGAGGGGATTTAACAGGGAACTCTGGGACTCTGCCAACCTCAGCCATGGGTTGGTTTGCTCTAATCACCCAATCCTCTGAGTGGTAGCTCTGGGGACAGAAGCCTACGCCTCAGTAGGTACGATCACTGATATAACAATGAAGGACCACAGAATAAAAGCTGACTGGTGAATTACTTGGTCTGTACACTGTTGGATAAGGCCTTCTTGTGTACTGCCAGCCTGCAGACATCAGCAGGTAAGAGTTCTGAGCTTAGAGATAGAGAACTAGAGATTAGGGGATGTTCCCACAAATCTTGTCTATGGAGACTCAACTTTTTAGGGTTTTTGAATTCCAGAGGAAGTGTTGAGAAAGCTGCCCAGCCCAGGGCCAAATGTCAGGGACCCTCACACTGTCAGCCACATTTCCACCTCTTCCCTTTCAGGAACTCACTCAAGGAGCACGGGTAGAGGACACACTTCTGCAGGGGTTACTTTCAGGGTCATCACTTTCTAAAGTAAACCCTCATAAGCCAAATTGGGTGGGTTTTGCTCAGTGCTAGGTAGAATAGTCTTATTTCTTTCACACTTGGGCTTTTATCATCCACCTGAGCCCCCTTGCTTCATCCCAGGGGATGTGTCCCTCACTCAACTCATCTGAAATGCTTCTGGTTCAGAAACAACAAAAGTTTTCCTACTATCTAGTTTCTACTCCTTGATGAGGGCAAGTACTGAATTAACAAGAAAATAAAAATCATACCCTCTCTCTCACTCTGATCTGAAATGCTAACTGAAAGACAGCACTTCCAAGCTCCTTGAATCCCGTGGCTTCTTCTGAATTTGAATCAAGGGCTTCAGCTTTAGAAACGGCAAATGGGGCTGGGTGCAGTGGTTCACACCTGTAATCCCAGTACTTTGGGAAGCCAAGCCGGGCAGATCACTTGAGGTCAGGAGTTCGAGACCAGTCTGGCCAACATGCGAAATCCTGTCCCTACAAAAAAAAAAAAAAAAAATCGGGCTGGGTGCTGTGGCTCAAGCCTGTAATCTCAGCACTTTGGGAGGCCGAGGCAGGCAGATCACAAGGTCAGGAGTTTGAGACCAGCCTGGCCAATATGGTGAAACCCTGTCTCTACTAAAAATACAAAAAAATTAGCTGGGTGTGGTGGCAGGTACCTGGAATCCCAGCTACTCGGGAGGCTGAGGCAGGAGAATTCCTTGAACCCGGGAGGTGGAGGTTGCAGTGAGCCAAGATTGCACAACTGCACTCCAGCCTGGGCGAGAGAGACTCCATCTCAAAAAAAAAAAAAATAAAATAAACAAAAAAAATCAGCCAGGTGTGGTGGCACACACCTGTAATCCTAGCTACTTGGGAGGCTGAGGCAGAACTGCTTGAACTCAGGAGGCGGAGGTTGCAGTGAGCCGAGATCACTCCACTGCACTCTAACCTGGGCGAAAGAGCAAGACTTTGTCTCAAAAAAAAAAGTAAAAGAAATTGTAAAGGGTAAAAATATTTCCCTTTACAATTTCCTCTAGTGATTTATCATTCAGGGATCCTGGTAGTGGTCAGCAACCAAGGCGATTCTCAAGCTTTGCCCCTCACCCTTTGGGATTTGCAAGCTACCAGTAAAAGACTAGAGGTTGGTGGCTAGAAGCCAACTAACAATCCAACTCTTCCACCTCCCCAAAGCCCTGCTTACATCTTGCGTGTCCTATTTCTATAACCTCCTCTGCCACCAACAGGCTCTCCTTATTTTGCTACTGCAAATTGGAAGGAGCAGCCGTAAGACTGAAGCTTCTGTGATGCAAGACAAGCTCCTTCCCACCCTGACGTACCTCACCTCCTTCAAGGCAAGGCCTGCAAAGCATTCTGCAGGTCCTATGGGGCACTAAATGCCTACAGCCTTATCCTTTAACAACAAGGACAACCAAAATAAATAGATCTGTTCTGTAAACAGACAGGTTCAAGTTAGAGCACTGCTGAAATTGTGGCCTTTCCTGAGGCTGGAGAACATCTCATGTACTATGAGAAAAAAAGAACAGGGCCTGAGCAGTAAGTTAGAAAGCAAAGATCCTCGAGGCAAAAGCAGTGAGGTGGGAAACTATAATTCTGCTTTGTTTCTGTGACCACAAAGTAGCTCTGTGCTATAAGCAGAAATCTAGGACTTAACCAAAACTAAATACGCTACCAAAGAGGAAAAAACTAACATCAGAAACTGGAAGACGTGGATAATAGTACACATATGACATTTAAAACAATAACAGCAAAATGATTCTTTAAAATTGTCTTAGTATTAATATTATTCATGCTCTACCCTGCTTCTAAAAAGCATATTATCAGATACTTATTTGTGTTCTGGCATAAATTTTGGGAAAACGTTCAAAGACAATTTTTTCACACTTAAAATATTACCGTTAAACTCTTATCAATTTCTGGCACATTCAAGAGGCAGCAAGAAAGTAGCACTGTACCAGCGTATATAAACTGAGAAGTAGCCCTTATTTTGTTAATTCTTCATAAAAGAGAAGCAAAATTCAAAGTTAACAATAGGTAGTTAACCACTAAATTCAAATATGCCCACCCAGGAAGCACTCTAGCCTCTTAGTAGCACACTAGACCCAGGCTGCAAAGTGGGAGGGATCTGTGAGAAAAGAGCAGAATAACCTGTGGCAGCACAGGTCTCCTTCCCTGTGCAGAGGCTTCTTCACTTCTGGTTCCCACACTGCTGCAGGAACGATGCTGAGTGAGCCATTTCCAGAAAACCTCCCTCTGCTTGTCACAAGTCTGATGCCACAGCAAGAGATTCTCCACGAAAGAGTATCTGGGGGAAGTAGGAATTCAGGAATGAATCTCACAGAGGAGAGGAGCAAATGCCAAGAGGGGAGGCCTGCCACCACTATCTGCAAAGGGAGAGTACCATCTTTATTCCAGGCTATGAGGATACATGACATGGAGACCCAGGCTCTGCTGAAAACAAGGTGTACTGCCTTGCTACCACTTCTCAGTGGGGTTCTCCTCTGCATCTCACATAACCCAGTTTCTCTGGGATAGATCTGTGGAGCTCTGTCTTTGAGACGTGGGAAAGTAGGCAGACCGCAGGCTGGCTTCCACCATATCTGCTCCACAGAGCAAACACTAATTCCTGCTCCCCATACTGCCTTTCCCTGTTGGCCTCAGCCACAAGTCTGCATCCCTTTTCATTAGGCAAGGAATGAAACTCCTGACTTCTAAACTTCTCCTGCTGTGTCTGCTTAATAGCCGCTTCCTCACAAAGGCAGGCTAGTGTGCAGGCCAGCCAGGAGAAAGGAAGCAGTGGGCAGAACATAGCCTACTCCTCTCAGCAGCTTTCTTCTCCAAGATGCAGCAGTACAAAGACGGCAAAGACTACCAGTGTCAATAATTGACAAACATCATCACCAGTCAGGGAAAGAAAGTATATATCCACACACATGCCAAGGAGTGGCAGGGCAACAGAAAGATGAAAACACAGCTTTCTAGGTTGTTTCTAGGAGCCACAGGGCTGTATGGTACTACAGTGTGGGAAGATGAACTCTATTCAGACCACTAGAAAACTCTGCTTTCTTTAAACAGCAAAGCTCGAAACTCTCACATATTAGCTGCTGCTTTTCCTCTAGAAGAAAAAACCTACAACTTTGCAAAGGCAGACAACATTTTTGCAGGGAGATCATCTCCATGGCCTCAGCACAAGATTAGAATCTGCACACATTTCATGCCAAGGAAGAGTCTGCTCTTAGGTTTGCAGTCTCTAGTTCATCCAGAAAATCTCAAGACCAATGCTCTCCAAGCTGGATGTCTGAGCACCGCAGTCACAGTCCCTCCCGTGCCAACAAACAGGCCTCCATCTTACTGCCAATTCAACGACAGTAGATTGTTATTCTGAACAAATATTTTTGTGAGCTTACAAAGAAATTCAAAGGATTTATGGCTAGATCCAACCTTATCACAATCATAAAATAGTTATCACATCAGGAATTCTTAACCTGGGGACATAGTGCACATCAGCTCAGATGCTAGAAATATCTCTGATCCACCCTAAAGTATCTGTGAATTTTCTGAGGGAGCAGGAGCTTTCAACAGAGTTTTACAAAAAGAACTACTTTCATACATGAAAGAGATCTAAAGAAAATAAAATGACAGAAAGCAGAAATGGCATGCAATAGGTGGCAGGGAGATGATGGGGCAAGGAGGCTACAGAGCTGAGAGAGATTAGGACCCCTGAACACGTCTCCTCATCTGTAACTTCCTTTTAACAATGCTTTCCTGGTAAGCAGCCTCCATGATGTCTCTTCACTCTGCTTTTGCTTTACCCCAACATCCAACATTCTTCTTTCATAATTGTGCTCACTTGGCCCTTTTGGAACCCTCTTGGTCTAGGCCCTCACCAATTTATTTCAAGATAACATCAGGGATATCTTAACTAAATTCATGCAATCCCTTTTGAAGCTACACACACTTTGACTGAATATTGCACACCACTCCCACATCACTTCTCAATAAAAATCGACGTCATCATTTTCCTCCCCTACTTATACTCCAAACAAAGACAACCAACCAGCTTGTGAAATCAAGTGGAAATTCTCAGACTTGGCTTTCATGGGTCTTGACCATGTGGCCCCAGTTTACATATCCACATGATTTCCACATTACTCCTAATCCAATTAGGCCCATTTTCTTCATGCCCCCTACATGCCAGTAATTAATTATGTGTGTCCCCTGGGCTTTTGCTTTCCCCTTGATTCCACTTGTTGTTCTAGGTCAACACTACAATGAAAAGAGTATCACCTATCTGTAGCCACAACCTCACTACAATCGTAAAATAGTTGGGACAACAGAAATTTTTAACCTGGGGTCCTAGGTGAACTCCTTTGAAATGGTAGTATTATGTGTGTGTGTGTGTGTGTGTGTGTGTGTGTGTGTGTGTGTGTTGTGTGCAGGTATCACTCAGTTCAGCATGTAATTATAAACTGCAACATATGACTTTCAAATTGTTTCATGTGTTAATCTTTATTTCTGTATCTAGACTACAGGTCCCTTGAGGGTTAGTATTCTGCCCTTAATCTTTATTATAGTATTTAACAGACAGCTATCTTTCCATAATTATAAATTCAGGGCCATCTAGTTCAATTAAAGTGTGCCAAGTAAAGCTGAACAAATGCTTGGTAACTGACTGATTAATGCGGAACAGTGAAAATATTTCAAATTGGAGACAGTGACAATGCCAAAGTGACTGTAGGGCAAAAAAATGAGGTTTGTTGGCTTTCCCAGATACACAGTTTCATGATCTATGCTCCAGGGCAGAAGCAGCTAAAGACTGGCCTCTGAGCAGAAACAGAAGCAGAGGAGCACCCAGAACAAAAGCATCACATCTCACATCAAGTCTCCTGGAACTACAAGAGATGGGCAAGAATCTAAGTGGCAGTGAGTGGGAGCAAAGCTTGACCACTGTAAACAATAAAACAGAACCAAGTAGCAGGATTGTAAGGAACACCTATTAAATAATCAAGGAAAAATGACTCAGTAGGAAGAAAAATTAATTCCAACAGAAAAGGTTGAAAAGCAGAACAAAGAGTAAAAAACTTGGTAAACTTCCGAAGCACTTCTCATTGTGTTTCAGGTCACATTGAGGAATATGGTTTTTCAGCATGAACCAAATACAGACATCAGTGCAACATGGTAGCAATAAACAATTCCTTCGGCCTTTCTCCTGGTTACTTGGCAGCTGGAGGAAGGAGCAGGAGCAGGTGCAGAATGGTAGGTGGGGGCACTAAGATTATGCAGCTGCATTTTCAATGTAATTGAGAATTACTGATGAGAAAGACAGAAAAGATTGAGAGTGCATAGACTGGAAATGAGGAAATTGAGTCCTACGGTCAAGGGGAGGTGGGTGGACTAATGAGTCAGTAGGTATTATGAGGCAGTGAAGCAAATAACAAAGAACTCTAGGTCATCATCTCGTCTAAAGCTAATATAAGGAAGGAATGAAGATACATGCTATTGTGCTGGGTATGACAATGGATCTACAGTGGCAGGTAAGGGGGAGGAAAGGGATTATGAACTCCAAGGCAGAGAACAACCAACTCAATGCTAGAGATGAGGGGAACACAGTTGCAAACTCTATTATCCCAGATTAGGATCAAAGGATTATTAGAGCTGGGTAGTAGTGGTTATGAGCAGTCTAAAGTCTTCTTGAGAGGATAGGGCCTCAGGAAGGTAGATTACTCAAAACTGCCTCAATGACACTGATTTTATAGTTTTTGCTGTTCTGATTACAAAGTTCATCAGAAAAAAATTTCAGGAAACAATGACTCATAATCCTATTTCAAGAAAAAAACACCGTTTAAGTACCACTTTTAATAGGTGCACAGGAAATCCATCATATATGGATGTATGGTTCAAAATTTTAATCAATCCCCTGTTGCTAGATATTTATGTGAATAGTTCTACTACTATAGATAATGCCATGAGGAATAACTTCTAGAGCACCTTGCCAATTACTTCCTTAGGATAAGGAACTGCTGTCATAGGACAAGAAATTGGCATTTGCTTTCCATCTCCCTTTACCAAAGCAAACCAAACAGAACATGCCTTCTCTTGTGGACTCTATTGGTGGATAACCCATCAATCTGGGTGCTCCTTTCCCTATGAATCCCAACTACCCACATATATTCTCCATTTTTGTAACTATATTTGTAATTATTTACTTGTTCACTGAAATCACCTCTAGATCCTGTGTTTTTGTTTTTACCCCCAAAATACCTGATAAAATACTTGTTACATAACACAAACACATCAGTTACAGAAAACTTTAATGTGTCTTTTGACTGAGTGAAAAGCAACAATTCTGTGACAATGTTCAGTTTGGAAAATGGTTTTCCAATGTGAGCTACATTTATTCTGACTTACTGGAAAAAATTCATTGTCATACTCCAGAGATTTGGCTCTCTGACCTTGATGCAAAAACAAGAGCAATGGCAAGTAATTCTTCTCAACTTCTGGGCCCAAAGTTGGAGGGTGCTGGCGGGAGGCAGAGTCAGAAGCAGCTTAGGATAAAACAGAAATCCACAAGGAAGTTTACAAGAAATTTAGATGTAAAGAATCCTGCAAATGAAAGAAAGCTATGAAGCGGATTTCCCGTTCACAATCAGCTACAAAATTCTGTGCATTGATGTATCAGTGATTAATTATTTGAACTATAGTCCTCCTGAGAGACTTCTAAGGATTAGAGCAGAAGCATGATAGGGATATGCCTAATAGAGACTCAGCTCTCCAACCCACTCAGCCACCTGACGCTGCAGATGAGCCAAAGCAAGCAAGCACTGTAACACTCGAGATGATTTCACATTAAATTAGCCAAGAGCTGGTGGAGGCTATTCAGAAGGAATCGAATTAAGGAGCCATGAACTCAGAGTCTGAGGAAGGGGGAAAGAGACAGGAGTCAAGGGGAATAAAGAGCTGGGACATACTATAGAAATCCAAAGCTCATCCATTCCATGCCTTGTTCTCTGTTACTTATAACCACGATTGTAATTCCAATTACAATGAAGATTAAATGAGCAATCTTCCATGAAAGGGCATACACTTTGATTTGTTTTACAATGATCAGGAACTGATTAGGGCAGTGCTTCTCAAATTTTAGTGTGCATCAGAATCACCTAAAGAATGTGTTAGACTGCAGGGGGCAGGGTGCTGAGAATTCACATTTCTAACAAGTTTCCGAACGATAGTGATGTGCCTGGTCTGAGAGCCACTGGTTTAGGGAAGCAAGCTGTAAGACATTCAAGAAAGTCAACGGTCAAGTGTTATCACTTTATAGTTACAATTTATTTTGGATTGAAATTATATTCCCAGTACAAGAACCTTCCAACATATCAAATATTTTGGGTTGTGTGAAAGAAGCAAGAGCCTCTTAGCCAAGAGGAGAGTGAGACGGAAGAAAATAGACAAGTGGCTCTGGACAGATAAGTGGTCATAGCTGAACCTATTTTGGCGGATGGGGGTGGGGGAAGGCACATTTATGGCTAATTCATGTAGGAAGTTTAGCCTAGAACAACATCCTCTCTGAAGGAATACAACCAGTGTAGACTAATGATTACAGAACAGAGCCAAGGAGGACTGCTTTCCAGCAGTTAATCATCCACCCATGATCTGCAGGACTACCCACGGCTTGCTAGTCAAGACAGGAGATAAAGCTAAAGGGCGTCAGCTATACCCCAGCCCCTCATGAATCATAAAGAAAAGTCTCACAGCATGAGTTACGTCAGAAGGAACTAGGGGTGGGGAGGGAAGAGAAGGATGCGATGGAGGGAGTGAACAGATCCTCTTAATATCCTGAAGGAGAAAACTATTTGGAAATGGAGACATCATACAGCTCTCCAGAAGTGGCCATTTGTGCTGCCTTAAATGCAGATTGATTACTGCTATTTGGATGTTGAGTGCATCATCTTTTCTGAAGAAAGGGAAAAGCTAAATTTCCCCACGTTCAGCTGCATCGTCAAATCACTTCCCAACACCAGCTCTTTTAATGCATTTTCCTGTTAACACATCCACTTGCAAAAACTTATCTTCCCTACTCCCCAACAGCGAAACCCTCCACAGACACATAATGACACGTGCTGAAGCCAGTTAGCAACCTCATGATCGTGACACTTAACTGCAACCCCAAAATGTAGGGTGGGGTGTGCATTTCCAAAGTTAAAAAAGAACGGAAGCCATTAGGACATTTAAGAGAAAGGCCAGTCTCCTCCTCTGTGCTGGCTTTCAACCTGTACTGGCATGATGTAATGCAGAGGGTGAAGAGGGCAGTCGTAAGGCACCGAACTACTGCTTCCTATGATGCTTGAGCTAAAAATCCAACAGTACCCTGGTGTTACAGGAATCTACCATTAAATTTCAAGTAAGAGCTCTGTTTTTCACCATATTCAATAGGTTCTACTTTTATTCAAAAAGAATTTTCACTTGTTGAGGTCATTAGATTGAAAGTGAGAAATCATGGTTTATTTAAAAGCCATACCATTAAACTGTTGAGAAGATAAGAACAGAGGCTGGACAGAGAAGATGAATTTCAGGAATATACTCTCACAGGACAATTTAATAGAAATGAGAGATGGCATAAAAAAGATGTAAGGCAAGCAGTGTCAAAAATAAAGAGGGAGGAAAGAGGGAGGGCTAAGAAAACAGGTAAGAAAACAGAAGAAATAGGAAAAACAGCAATATCCAGCAGTACTAATAAAATTATTTAATGCCTGTCCCTCTGAGATTACATGCTTTGTAAAGGGTTGAGTCTATTATCTTTTTTGTTCACCGCTATTATCGCCCATGCCTGGAAGCCAGGATACACTCAAAAAAAAAAAAAAAAAAAAAAAGGAATAAAGAGAAGAAATGAATGCAAAGCCACCACATACAACACAGACCAGCCTTGACCACTGTTTCTGACAGAGGAAAGATATGCTTTCTTGGAGAACTGATTAACCCATTTAATCTACACTCTGTGATAGGATATATCAGTTTTAAAGTTTCAAAACACATAAATTCAATGCCAATTGTCTAAACAGACTGGTATAGAAATGAAATTTTCTTTTCAAAACATTTAACAAATCACAATAGTGTCAAACCAATATACGCCTCTTCCATTTCAGAGTCCTAAAATTCTATCTTTTAACTTAGCAACAGAAAATGCTGGCAAGTAACTCTTCACATTCCATTCATAACCAGTATGTGAATGCTAGTAAAACTGAAGACACAGATATGAAGGACCAGTCAATAGTTTCTTTCTTCTTTTTTTTTTTAAGGCACACATCACTTTTTCCATTTATTGAAATTTTATGGAAAAACTTCCCTATAAATCAGAAAAAAGGGAGAGCTCCTCTAGCTAAGTCCAGGGTGGAAGACCAAGAGCATTTCCTTCCCAGTGGAAGCTCTTCATTCAATGGAATTGCAAAATATATTTACAAGTCACTGCTACAAACATATGGAACTTAGAAAGCCCACTGTGGCCCCCATTAACTGCGTTACCAAGAGAGATATGCAATTAATACTGAATCCCTCTTAATAATAGCCAGGGATATTGGTTTAAGAAAGAAAGAGTTATCGATATGTTTATAGCTTTTTGACTAAAGTCTGTGACAGAAATGCCAGCGCAGATTTCCTACAGGTTCAAACACAGAAGCCTACAATATGAGGGCACTGCCAGCCTCACTAAAAAAAGCAAGAGACTGGTGCTTATGGGGTTTGGAGTTTGGAGATTGGAGATGTAGAACACAGCAAGGCTGGAGTGCTAGTTTTTTGTTTTTTAGAAAGAGGGTTTGCTGAATCAGAAAAATGAGTCCTTCAGGGGACCAGGAAGAGAAGTAGCAAAGGCGACGCTGAGATGAGGGCAGGTTCACACTTGCCTCTCAAAGATGGATGACACCACCATGGTTTTCTAAATCTGCAGTGTGCCAGGCAAGAAATAGAATACACATGAAAAGATAAGAGAGAGCCTGCCCTTTTCTCTTCTCCTGAGATAACCCTAACTTCATTATGTATGACCAGAATGAATCTAAATTCATTTAAATCTGCTCAGACACTAGGTTGTTCAATACAATTGCTTTCCTACAGTCAGGCTGGAGCATCAATTTCTTTTCTGAATATATACATCCGATCTTGAAATTGCAAATCTTAGAATTAAAAGATACCTTAAAGGAATAAAGCCCCAACTTCTGAACTAACATAACTTCTGTGTTTTCCTGCAAAGAGCCAGATTCTAACAATTTCTAGGAATTCTTAAAATAAAGCTACTGGTAGCATCAGAAGATGTACATAGATGATATCCCCCATGTATAAAGAAAACAGCACACAGCCACGTTTTGATCGGACTCTAAACATTACCAACTTGTATTCAGTGTCCATAACATGCTCAACAAAAGCTCCACTTGGAAGACATCTAGCATGATGACAAAATTCACATTCTGGCCTCTCCAAAATCAAAACTTGGATGTGTTACACCAAATACATAAAATAGAGCATATGAAAGATTTTTATGACACTTCAGAAAGTAAAAAGGGTCCCGGTAATGACTCACTATCTTGGAAATACCGCCGAAGGATATACGGAATATTCCCTGAAGAAGTTAAAAAGCTCTGCCTAAAGTTTGGAAGGCTCGTCAAGACTAGGCATATGTAGCAGGCCAGCTAACTGAGAAACACTAAAACAAAAAGAAGAACTGGAAATGCTGGAAAGTCAATATGGGAATCAAACAGGAACATGCAGAACAGAAATAATGTTTCACACTCCCTAAGGAGTCCATATGATGCTTCTAAAAAGGGAGACCAAGTTCAGGAGTGTCACAGAGAACTGTGGGTCAGCTGCACCTAAATTCGGGGGGGGGGGGAGGGAGGGACAAAAAACAGAGGCTACACACACTGGAACTCTCAGAACTGTGGGACAACATCAAGGGCTTTTCAACGAAGTCTATGAGATAAACAAGACCTGAGAGTATATGAGAAAATGCCAAAACCTTATCTTGCTAGGACATAAGGTAATGAGGCAGGGGTCAGCTGATGATAGACAACAGAGCTGGAAAGGAAGGCCAGAAGGCCGAAAGGCCGCCTTTTGGGAATGTGAGGTTTATTTACCCTTTAAACAAAAAAAGATGTGACTTCCTCTAGATGGGCCATGTATTTAAGACATTATGAGGGTTTCCCAGAAGCAGAGAGGCACCTGAGTAAAGGAGCGCTGAAGGGTCAGCGAACTGAACAGAGCTGCTGATGTGGTAGAGTTTGTTTCTATGCAGGCAGGTGGATATGCTTGAAAGCAACAGGCAAACTGCAAATTGGTATTCTTCTTCCCCCTCTGTCTCATCTAGTCTCCCAATGAGTGCCTACCACATCACTCCCTGAGCGCCCATGAAATGATATGAGAAAGGTTGGCAGATCATATCCCTTTGCAGAGGAAGTAGGGGCTGCAGAGCCCTGAGAAAGCTCATCAACTTCTAGGCAGGCAGCTGTGCTGACCTAAGTCAGACAAGTTTAATGGGCTGCCCTTTCCCCAAAGCTTACAATGTTTCTCTGAAAGTATAATGGCCAAGCAGTGCACTGGAAAGCAAAGTCAACAGAAGAGCACTCTGCACCACTGCCGATATCACCAGCAATAACCAGGGTCAAAGAAGTCTGTTGGAATCAACACCCTGGTAGGGAGGAACAGAGCAGAATGATGCCTTGCCACCTGACCTATTATTTACCTAAAGAGTGTCAGAATGAATGACTGATATGAATGTGGCAGATGTTATGAATTTGGCTTTTGCCAAAGCATTAAATACAGTACCTTAAGAAATTTTGCTTGGGAAATTAATTCAAACTGGCTTGGTTCAGTACACAATCGCTGAAGATTAAAAAGTGGCTGAAGAATAATAAACAAAAGACAGTTAAGTGACAGTTCAAGCAGTGAGAGACTTGGGGTCAACACCAAAGCCATTCTTGTTTAGGGGTTTTATTCAGGGCCCAGAAAAGGAGTAAACAACTCACTAATGAGATCTGCAGAGGACACGAAGCTGGGAGGTAGAGAAAATGCATTGACAGGGGCATAAAATCACAAAGCAGAGTTCACCTAGAAAACATACAGCTAATCTATCTAGGAAAAAACAACCCTAAACTCAGATAATATTCAATACCTGGCCAGATAAGGGGCAGAAGCAGCAGTGAAAGAGCTCTGACACGCTGTAACGTGAGAGAGGTGAGAAGAATGCTAAGGGAACATGGGGAATGTGTCATAGGAGAACGAGGTGCTTCAAACTAAAGGCAAACTCAAATAAGCCAGTGTCAGGACATAGGTGGTCTTGAAAAGTGGTCAACTTTACCATTTTCAAGAAAGGGAGGCTGCAGTGAGTCATGATTGTGCCACTGCATTCCCGCCTGGACACAGAGCAAAGCCCTGTCTCAAAACAACCACAGCCACCGAAACAAAACACCAAACCATGAGGATGGGGATTCTGCACTGAAAATCTTTTTTAATGGCTACAAAACCACCATTCCTATCTAGCAAGCATTCTGATCTTTCTTGAATCTGACTTCACTTTCCTGGGAGTTAGCATCGAGAAGATGGCACCAGGCTTAGAGTCCTGGGGCTCACTGACAAGACTGCTCCAAATAAAAATTCATCACAGTTCATGCTGAGTATTTCTCCCCATTCTTTATGGGGCCTGTATTTCCTTATGGCAATGCCTCATGGGCATAGGGAAGTGGTTAATTCTCTCCGTTTACTCAACCTGCAACAGTGCAATGACCCTGAAGCCAATTTTCTCACCATCAGTCTGAAAGCAATGGCTCAACACAATTATCTCTAGGCAGCTCACTGCCTTAACAAGCAAGCATCTTGTTACATTACTTCTGCACAAAATAAGCACTAGACTAAAAAGGCTGTTTTCATTTTAAAACCTAAAACTTAAAAAATTTTCACTATCTATGAATACTCATTAAGTATTATAGCACAACATGGCTATTTCTAACAGCATAATAAGAGAGCTTATTCTGGCCTCACTTTCCAGAGCAGCCCTGCAAATTATTTCCATGCTTACCTGCCTGTCAGAATTAACATATTCACTGGTGGCAGTGTGAAGCCTGCGTGGAAAATATAACTATACGTTCCACTGTATTGCTGAGGGCTCCTGCTACTCTGGAAATGCATAACCTGTTCTTCAAGTTACCATCAGATTGGGCTGAATATGCCCAGCATGGACCCACCTCCCAAATCCCATGGATAATTTAGTAATTGTTCCATTTCCTACTGGAGCTGGATGATCAAACAGTACCAAGACTAATAATCCAATTAAAATAATAGGCAAAATATTTGAATAGACATTTCTCAAAAGAAGACATAAAAATGGCAAACGGGCGTGTGAAAAGGTGCTCAACATCACTGATCATCAGAGAAACGCATATCAAAACTACAGTGAGGTATCATCTCACCCCAGTTAAAATGGCTTATATCCAAAAGACAGGCAATAAATTCTGGCGAGGATGTGGAGAAAAGGGAGCCCTCGTACACTGCTCATGGGAATATAAATTAGTACAACCACTACGGGGAAAAGTTTGGAGGATCTTCAAGAAACTAAAAATAGAGCTACCATATGATCCAGCAATCACACTGCTGGGTATATACCGCCTAAAAAAGGGAAATTAGTATATCGAAGAGATATCTGTACTCCCATGTTTGCTACAGCCCCGTTCACAACAGCCAAAACTTGGAAGTAACCTAAGTGTCCATCAACAGATGAACGGATAAAGAAACTGTGGTACTTATACACAAGGGAGTACTATTCAGCCATTAAAAAAGAATGAGATCCTGTCATTTGCAACAACATGGATGGAATTGGAGGTCATAATCCCAAGTGAAATAAGCCAGGCACAGAGAGAAAAAACACTGCATGTTCTGACTTATATGTGGGATCTAAAAATCAAAACAATTGAACTCATGGAAACACAAAGTAGAGAGGTTACCAAAGGCTGGGAGGGGTAGCGAGAAGGTGGAGGAGAGGTAGAGATGGATAATGGGTACAAAAAAAAAATAGCTTGAAAGAATCAATAAGACCTAGTATTTGATTGCACAGCAGGGTCACTATAGTCAATAATAATTTAATTGTACATTTCAAAATAACTAAAAGAGTATAACTGGATTGTTTGTAACATGAAGGATAAATACTTGAGAGGACAGATACCCCATTTTACATAATGTGATTATTACTCATTGCATGCCTGTATCAAAACATCTTATGTAACCCATAAATACATACATCTGTTATATACTCACAAAAAATAAAATTAAAAAAATTAAAAAAAAAAAAAACAGAACCAAGATCATGAGAAATCATGATCACATTTCTCATCATGAGTTCTTTGGGACTGTCTTGCTTACTGATAATATAGGTAGGGAGAGAAGAAAGTAAGGAGGTTTATGAGAAAACACCAATCACGAACTACATATTTTAAATGACCATTAATGAGCCTTAAACAACCAAAGATGTGAGTATTTTCACTGGATTCTTTGTACTTAAGAATGAGGTCCTCAACAGGGTCTATTGGGAAAAGCGCACAAGAAAGAATCCAAAAGCCACAGCAGCCTGACAGACTGATTTCTCGGCTGACATTCTGTGTGACATTCTACAGATGCTCTATCCATCAGGATGTGACACGGTGTTAGAGGTAAATGTCACATATCAGGGCAATGTTATGGGCCAAAGAGCAAGAGAAGTGATCTCAATGACAAAATCTGAAGCCGAGATTAGATAACATGTGCCCAGAATCATTCCTCCTCTAACTATAGAAAATAACCTGACAATTACCAAACTCCTAGAACTAAATGGGTCCTAGAGGCTATGGAAAAACTGCTGAGTGAGGCAGGCCTCTGAAATCACGTTTAAACAATGGATATATTTTGGTTGAGTCCAAGCAGTCTGCTGAGCTATCCAAGTCAGTTCAGCAATAAGTAGCTCAGTTCTTGCTCTGTTTCCCAGGAAGTCTGGGAATCACTCAACTACCACACTACCCAGTGACAAAAGACTCCCTGAGTAAGAGCCTTGAGGGATGACAATGGCCAGAAATACTGCTGAGCAGCATGCATGTCCTTGGGGCAACAAGCCACAGGGATGAAGGACAAAAGTAAAATGTCACAGGGCTTCTCAAATGGTCTCCTGCCAGCTGTCAGAAGTGTTTGAAACTAAAACTCATTTCCTAATAAATGTTTTCTTTCCTTTGTACATGACAAAAGGTCTAGAGGTGGTAAATGGGAGGGGCTAGGAGTAGAGGCCTTTGGAGGTAAGAAACAGAGGCAAATGTACTACAGACATAAGCACGGCTTCACAGTCCCAGAATGATGATAAACATATCTCCTATAGAGCACTCATTCATGCTTTCTTTTATACAGCTACAAAGGGAGATCATATCTAATATATACCTATTTTACATATTTTTTAAAATGGAAGACCAAGTGCACTTAAACAAAATTAGACAGCAAGTTCAAAGTGTGTCCTTCTTTTCATGGGGAAAATCTGGAATAATAATACATGCTTTCTCAGCATATTATTTTCCAACACATTCTGCTCAGGTATAGGCACAAAACTGGGAAAGAAAAAAGTGAGGGTGTGGGTGCCCATGTGTTAAGTAATGTTTGGTCTTACCTGGCCTCTGCAGCAAGCAGTTCATCGTAGTGTGATGATCTCTGGTCATCATCCTGCCGGTATCTGATCACTGTGGCTAGACCTTTGCTGACAAGAGCCTCAGCAATGTTTCTGCAACAGAAAAGATAGGTCAGTGAGCACTAGAAGTGCATATGGGGCTCAGTCAACAGAAATAATAATAGTTAGCACCTGGAGGTCTTAACGCATTCTGGCAGAGGGAGAGAGAAGCCAACGTTACAAGACCTGTGAGTTGCTAAGCTAGAAATCCAAATAAAAGGTTAAATAACAAAGTTCCCTAGCTCAGCATTTTTCTGGTTAGTACAGTCAGATGCTGTATCAATCCATATATTAAAAACTAGCAAAAAAAAAAAAAAAATCTGTAAAAAGCCCACATTGCACCAGGCTATTTACAGAATGTTATAAACAAGCCACTGCCCTCAAGAAAAGTCTGCTATAAAATATTAGGCACATAGAGAAAAAAATGGAACATATAAAAGCATGACCTAAATTTCTCAAAATCTTTCTAGCCGACAGAACAACCAGAAAATGTCTTCTTTTAGTTTGGCAACGTTAGAAACATTGGTTTTACATAACGAAGTGTTTCTCTTATAAGAACTCCTGAGAGTAGATCTTCTACCCAAAGTGGGCTTGGAAAAGATAAGACTATGAATGAAGAGAGAAGAGGCAGGCAGGAGGGAGGCATTCTAGTAGAAAGGAAATTCTTTGTGCTGTGGCTCATGTCTATGATCCCAACACTTTGGGAGGCCCGGGTGCTGGGATCACTTGAGCCCAGGAGTTTGTGAGCAGCCTGGACAACACAATGAGACCCCCATCTCCATAATAAAAATTTAAAAATTAGCCGAGTATGGTGGTGCATGCCTGTAGTTCCAGCTACTTGGAATGCTGAGGGAGGAGGATCAGGAGTTTGAGGTTGCTGTGAGCTGTGATCACACCACTACACTGCAGCATGGGTAACAGAATGAGGCCCTATCTCAAAAAAGAAAGAAAAAAGCAAATCAAGATGGGGAACAAAGAAAGTAAACAGTATAAAATCTGAGATGACCAGTTTTGGAGCAATACTCCATGGGAGCTACAAAAAATCTCAGGTTAGACTCTAATGCAAAGTAATTCTCAAATGCAACAAATCTTTTTTTTTTTTTTTTTTGCCAGAATAAGAAAATTGCTCACACTTGGGAATGAGAGATGCCACTCTATGTGGCCTGCATCTACTAGCTAGAGAAGGATGGATGGGAAATGATATGCAGACACTTAATGATACATATTTGAATGGTTCCTCCCCAACCTGGAAAGGGAACTTTGTTATGAACAATCAAACTGCAAAAACAAATTTTCAAAAATTAAGTATAATTAACTACGGCAAATACTGGAAAACAAGAGGCATGATATTATTGAGGGAGAATGGTGGTTATGTCTTTCTTTCTGTCTGTCATAATTACACCAAAGGCCCTACTCATACCATCTGGTTTGCTGCCCTTTAGGGAGAGGCTATGGTAAGCAATAGGCTACCGTGCCATATGCTATGACTGAGTATTGTTTGAAAATGTGGTTAACTCCTAACACACCAGTGGTTCTTAGAAAGTCATACTGTGGGGATGCTGGGAGCTGAACCAACCAGTATCTGTGCATGTTTACGCAATTTAAGGGCTCTATTCGTCAAAACCCAGGAGAACATGCTTTTTTTTTTTAAAGAAGAAAAAATAAATGTGTTGGTAGAGCAAGGAGGAAAAGATGCAGTGGCTGATTATCTTCTCATTATATGCCCCTCGGATGTCTGTTTATCTACTGCCAGCACGGTATTAATATCTCCAAACCGCCACGGAATTAGCACTTCTCAAAATCCACTCCCACAAAGAGGCTGCTTTGCTGGCCACCCTGTCTCCTGAGTCACCACATAAGCGTGCTGGCAAATGCTGTCATTATCACAGAGTTGTGTTTGGCAGCATGGAGAAGGCAACAGCCTCAAATCAGCAGATGTAGATGTTGATACATGGTGAGGATTTAACTAAGGTTGTCACTAAGGGGCCCCAGCAGGGAACAAGAGAGGCTCCACCCATCAAAGAGCTAGTAAGAAGGCTGGGGAGTGGCATGGGGGACAACTCCACTTTTGATAGTTTGAGATGTCCTGGCTGTTTTAAATGCCAAGAAAACAAAGAAATATTTGTGACTGCATTTTGAATTACTGAGCATTGACATTTTACAGTAAATACATGGGGTTTGGAGGAGAAAGTGGGAATGGCAGAGCAGGCAAGGAAAAATTCACACAAACAAGCTTTGATATATAAAGAAAAACAACACAAATGTTTAATGATCCACCCCAGTTAATGCTGCTCAAATCAATACACAGAATTGCTGAGTACCTGCCTGGCCAGGAAAAACCAAGGGCACTTTCTCTACTCTTCCTTGTCCCTGCCTTCTTTATCCTATCAGCAAATGTCTACAAACCAGTTAAGACCTGCCATATGGAGTTCCTGAGGCCTTAGATTCCCAAATCACTCCACACCCTGCCCACTAACTTTCTTCTCTCTTTCCTTTAAAGCTCAGCATCTAAGCCATGTCCTCTTAGCTTCTTATCCCCTAATTATAGATTTCTCCTGGAGGAACAGTTGTGATGCTGGTGCTTAGCGGTAACAAGAGTAAAAATACATGAAATGATAACAACCATCACTATTGGGCATTCACTACGTGCGATGCATATGAGAACCACATGTGTTCTCTTCTTGGTGGGTTCCCCATGTGATACACCATCACAATATATGGCAATTATTCATTCATTGTTTATCTTCCTTGGTGAGTGATAAACTCTGTGAGGGCAGGGGCCATGCTTTTCTTGCTCTATATCCCAGTTCCAAGCACAGTATTTTGCACAAAGTATAGGGTAGTCTGGCTTGGGGTGTCAGAGCCCCATAGGAAGGTAAGGATGATCACTCATACAAGGTATCAGAGTTCAAGCTGGGTGCAAACATCCACATGGAAGGTGGCTCCATAGCCAGGCATTAAAGACTGAGTGTCCACTTGGGAGGGGTGACATCAGTGTTACAAGATTGGTTACACTAAGGAATATCAATCCTACCAGTGAAAGCACTAAGGATAAGCCAGGTTTCTCACTGTCAGAGTAGGTATATACAAATACGGAAAGGAAGAAAACTAGAATGAACCCTGTAGCAGTGGATTGGAATTTTAGGTATTTGTGTGAACTCATGGTATGTTGGTTCAGGTTCTATAAGAGGCACGTGCCAAGAAGGATTAGATGTGCAAGAGATTAATTGGAGAAAACTCATCTCAAGGAAGGTGGGAAGGGAACCCCAGGAGGCCTGGGAAGAGCCAACAGACTGCAGTGCAGGTCAAACCCCTGTGCAGAATGGAGGGAATGAAGGAAGGTTAGATAGGGAACGTCTGAGCTATGGGCCTGT
Source organism: Gorilla gorilla gorilla (assembly GCF_029281585.2). NCBI lineage: Eukaryota > Metazoa > Chordata > Mammalia > Primates > Hominidae > Gorilla > Gorilla gorilla. The sequence goes on along the minus strand of NC_073230.2, from coordinate 136,963,341 downwards.
TCCAAAGAGTTTCGTCAAAGCTTGATAAGAAGTCAAAATTGTCCGTCAGAGGAACCCTATGTCCCTCAGCAATAGGCCTGCCTTAGTATCTCTATTGCGCTCCGCTATTGGCTGGGAGCAGCTGGTGGGAAGCATAGCCTTGGCTGAAGTAGCAGTGATTGATTTCAAAGCACAGCAGCTGGGCTGTCAGTCTATTATGTTTCCTGCAGTTGGAGATCCAGGAGGCACATTTTCATGACTGCCACACATGGTTTTCAATAGATATAGATAGATTTAGAAATAAACATATAAAAATAAATATAGATGGAAATGTGGGCTCCTTAGATAAATGGCTAATTTCAGATCTGGGGAAGACAGTACAAGATAAGCCTGGAACATGTAGTACCAGAAAACAAAGAAGTGCTCAAAAAAAGATAGGAGACATGTCCAAAGGACACAGAAGTCCTGGCTCCTACTGGCCAAATTGGGAACAATTTGAGTGTCAAAGAACAGTAGTAGTGGATTATAACTGTTTGAATAAAATGAGATTCCATGAATTCATTCTAATATAAACAAATAAATAGCTTGGGAGTTTAATGAGAGGTGAAAACTATGTAGTTCAAAGTGTCTCCTCACAAAATATCTATTAATTAGAAAGAGTAAAATAGTACCTTTACAGTGGAGAAGCCTGGTAGACACGACTCAAATCAAATGATCAAGACTACCATCATCAATAAATGATGAATCAGTGCTTAACTTTATGGTCATGAAGAAACATCAGACAAGCCAAAATAACTGACCTGTACTCTTCAGAAGTGTCAAGGCCATGATGGTCAAAGAAAGACTGAAGAACTATTCCAGACTAGAGTGACATGACCTCTAACTGCAACACCTGATTCTGAACTAGATCGTTTTCTTGAAGTATTCCATTAGAACAGTTGGCAAAATTTGAGTAGGTTTGTGGATTAGATGATAGCAGTATGTTAATATCCAAGTTCTAATGTTTTTTGAGTATGCAGGAAAATGTCCTGCCTCATAGAAAATGCACGATAAATTATCTGAGGAGAGGTACAATAGATCGGCCAGTTGCTCTTAAAATAGTTGAAAGGTATGCTCTTTGTACAGTTATGTGCAACTTTTCTATAAGCTTAAGTGGTTTCAAAATTAACACAAACACACATTGTGAAGTAAACTGGACAGTTTTAGACAAATTATCAATTGTCAATATATTGTTACTTCCAATATTGTTAGAGGTAGGGAAGGCAGGCAAAAATATGATCAAACAATTAAGGCCTACTACAATTGAATTTTACCCCCTAGGATTCCTGTTCTCTTGTATGGGTATGGAACATATTTTCTCCATGTTGGCATAATATTGGACCCCACGGTTTCACTACTATCTTATAGTGGCTAAGTTTGAGCTTATATTACAACCTGCTTGCATGGAAATTAACTAGAGGGGAAGATGTCAACTGCTCGTCTATCTTTTGGGCAAGACTGCCTGTGAGACCCATGTCACCTGTGTTTGTTTATATCAGGAACCACCTGATCATGCCTAATGGAAACTGTTGACTTTTAATAGAACCCTAAACATCTCTTTTAGTTTGGAGAAGCATTTCAGTCCTAGCACTAATTCTCTTTTTGTTTCCAGCTGACATGGAGAGTGATGGCTTACTGTTAGACTTCCAAGGTTGTTAGGTCCCTTTTTATATGCCGATTGTGAATTATCCATTCAGGCCAGACATGTGTAATTGGAGTAGAATTACTGATACACTCAAGAAAGCAGAATTTATAAATTTGTCTAAAGCAGCATAATGTCATGGCACACAATTTAATGTTCTCTTTTCTTACTGGGCAACTGATCAACTCAGTAGTGTCAGGTTCTGAGCCATCTTTAGCCAGGGGAAAATTTCCTGACCTTTCATTAGCAGCCAAAAGAAATGAATGAGACAGTCAAGTACATGGATCTAGGCTGATTCCACTTTCTCTCCCTCCCTTTCATTCTCTTTTTAAATTGAAGTCCCAGATAATTGAAAGGAGGAAGACAAAAGCTGGGAAAGCATGCAGAAAGTTATCGTCCTTGATTACATGCTGGGAAAACTTGGCTAGGAAAATAATGTTCCAGTGCTCTATGTCCAAAATAATTAAATTCCTCTCCTCTCCTCTCCCCTCTCTTCTCCTCCCCTCCCCTCCCCTCCTCTCTCCTCTCCTCTTTTCTCCTCCGTCCCTCCCTCCCTCCCTCCCTCCCTTCCTGCCTGCCTTCCTTCCCCTCCTATGGGGCTCTGACACCCCAAGCCAGACTACCCCTCTGAGCACATATGCCTTTGATCTGCCTTAATTGCTTTTCCTTTTTTTAACATATATAAAAGGGACAGGGTCATGCCCTGTCACCCAGGCTACAGTGCAGTGGTATGATCATAGTAACTACAGCCTCAAACTCCTGGGCTTAAGGGATCCTCCTACCCCAGCCTCCTGAGTAGCTAGGACTACAGGCACATGCCACCATGCTTGGCTCATTTTAGAATTTTTACTGTAGAGACAGGGGCTTGCTATATTGCCCAGGATGGTTGTGAACTCCTGGGCCCAAGTGATCCTCTCCCCTTGGCCTCCCAAAGTGCTGAGATTACAGGCATGAGCCACTGCGTCCAGCCTCTGCCCCAACTGCTTTAAGAATGAATTGTTTTGGCTGTTGTGGTGGCTCATGCCTATAATTCTAACACTTTGGGAGGGCGAGGCAGGAGGATCTCTTGAGTCCAGGAGATCAAGGCTACAGTGAACCATGGTCACACCACTGCACTCCAGACTGGGTGACAGAGTGTCACACCACTGCACTCCAGACTGGGTGACAGAGTGAGACTGTCTCAAAAACAAAAAAAATTGTTTCCATTTGACACCAAACACCAACCACCGCTAACTTTCCATAGAGTCAAACCATGAAGGAGCAGAGCAAGCTTTTCAATGAGAGAACCAGACTGTGTGTTATGCATTTGCCTGTCCAGTTATATTTACAGCCAAAGGCAATGCATATTTCAACGGGGACAATAAAGATAAAACTTTCCCCATATACATATATACTCTTTCTCACTCATTCATGCATTCTGTGACTTTGAATATTTGGTGCCCATAAGTAGAGCTAACTTAAAAGGAATATACTACTTGATAAAAAAGAACCTGGGTTAAATGAATAAAAATATTATAGGGGCTGAGGGTAAACTTCCCCTTTGCCCTCTGGAGGTTCCCTAAAAATCAGCTGACGAAAGGCAGATTAACAAAAGAAAGAGCATATAAAATTTAATTTTAATGTGCATAGCATGGAGGGAATCATAGAATGATTATCCAATAACCTAGGGTGGAACAGAAGCTTATGTACCCCTCTTCATAGGGGAGGGGTGAGATGGGGAATGTGGTAATTCTTTGAGGAGCAGTAAATCTTCAGGGAGAATAAATGGACCCAGAGAGTGGGAGGCAGACATTACTGGAAGGGGAGAAGTGAAGCTGCACAGAAACAAAGGTTGTCTTATTAAGCCAATAGTCTCCCAGGTTAATCCCTCAGAGCTGCCCTCAGAACTATAGATGAAAAGTCTGAGCATGGTGATGGTGCCCACTCTCTATTATACTCCAGTGGTACATCTTTCCTGATTATCTGGTGAGATCTCTAGAAAGGGGATTTAAGACAACTGCATTTCTGTTGGAAAGAAGCTATCTTAGTCAAATAGGAAATTCCAGAAAGAGTCCCTCCCTGCGCTGTGGGAGACGGTGGGTAGCTGGGTGAGGTAGACAAAATTAAGAGACCTCTGGGCATGTAAAAATGTCACCCTGTGGGGTATCACATTCTGGGCCTCAACAGTATCAAGAGAGTGGGCACAGGGAATAACACCATTATACACACACACTCACACACACACACACACACACACCCCTGCATTCTCCAGCTGAAAAGGATGCAGATAACTCAGTGGCTCTGTTTCTTAGATCTTTATCTAGCTCTTTGAACTTAACATTTTTCACTTACAAACTATCTACATTTTATCCGTCTCTGAGGCATCCATGGAGATCAGAAAAGCCGAATATTTTCCTTAAGGTAAACACATGTGGGCACATATTCAGAATAAAGTAAACCTATAAAGAAGAGAGCCTGCAATATATTTTAGTCATGGGCAAAGGAAAGAAATGAAATATAATTAATAGGGTAGTATATCCATAATACAGTAGTCCCTCCTTATCCGCAAGAAATATATGCTCCAAGACCCCCAGTAAATGCCCGAAATTGCACATAGTACTGAACTCTGTATTTTTTCCTATACATACATACCTATAATAAAGTTTAACCTATAATTTAGCACAGTAAGAGATTAACAACAATAACTACTAATAAAATAGAACAATTATAACAATATGCAAGCATCCATAGCCAGTCGATCTAATTACTGAGATGGCTACTAAGAGACTAAGATGCAGGTAGTGTATACAATCTGGATACAGTGGAGAAAGCGATGATTCATAGCCTACGCTGGAAGGTGAGATATCTCTTCACTGAATGGGGCTCCTCAGAAAGGCACACAATTTAAAATTTATGCGTTGTTTATTTCTAGGATTTTCCATTTAATATTTTCAGACTGTGGTTGATCATGGGCAACTAAAATTGCAAGTCAAGGGGAACTACTACTTCACTGATAGTAGAGGCATATATCTCATGCAGATGCCTGCATGCATGCACACACATATATTTATTACATATTCTTTATGGTAACTTCAAGGCCCTGTGATAAAATCTTATAAACTAAGCACAAAAGGCACCTTATGGCTGTTTACTGTGAGACATCAGGCATGTATCCTAGGCCTCTGTCACCCATGACCCTCAAAAACTCCAATGTCTTAATGCTGGAAAACTGCCTCTACTCCCTTTACACATTGACTATACTTTCCCCACAATTACAGGCATTCTCAGAAGAGCCAGGATGGAGGTCTGAAGGCGACAGAGTTCCGATATTGATTCCTAACATACCACGTGGCTGATCTCACTTATTGTCAGCTATGCAGGGGATGTTTTACCATGGGGCTGATCTAGAAGGAAAGCTACAGGGTGCTGATATCTTTCTTTGCAACTAGGTTAGAAATGAGTAAGGAAGGTCACCACAGGATTCAACAACAGGGTAGAAAGCTCAGAAGACTGAAAAACTATTTTCTTCAGATTATTAGTTCCTTTGCTCATATATATGGAGGATGTGGGCTACCTATCCCAAAAGACAGTTAGCAAGTAGGAAAAATGCTCAATGGTGAACAGGCCCAAAGCAAGGCTCTCTTCAGATCTTCCCTACAAGTTCAGACTAAGACGTCTAACATCCATGTTCTTTCAAGCAGGAACCTGACCATTTCAGACTTGAGACAGATTTGGCTTCTGTAAGCTGACAAAAGAAATCTCTAAAGGGTAAGGGCAAAAATTATAGTTGAGAGAGATCTAGAGACAATGGGCAATGTGCAAATATCTTTTATTAAGTTACTATTTTCCAACCAGGTCTCCAACAAGGAAAAAGTCATAGAAACTAACAGGGAACTTCCAAAAGCTAGTGTGATGGCATCTTCAAGGAGTCACACCACACCCTTCCCACCCAGTGTTTTTTATTCTCCAGTCTTCACTGGTTGAATTCCTGTGAATCTGGATCATCGATATTTTTGTCCCCATTTTTGTTCTTCATATATATCTAGGAGGTACTTCTCACATAACCAAGCTGCATCCGTAGACAGGAGATTCTGTTTTGGAAGCCTCGATAATTGGAAACATTTGAGGTGGCACACATGCTTTATAGATTTACTAAATCTCTCTCCCACCTTCTTCACTATTTTTCACTTCCCCCTTAAACTTATGTAGCTCTAAAAATGACTGAAATTGATTTTTTAAATCCGTTTACTCTGATTAACAATTTAAAGCCCATTCTCTGTTTAACAAGTCCTGCCACCAAGAAAACCACCAGAGGATCAAAACAGTGGCTAGAGACTTTCCCAGAATTCATAATACAGATTGAAAACGGAGAAAAATACAAATGCTTCGACATCCCTAGCCAGGCTTTGGTAACTAGTGTGGAGTGACGGGAAAACCAAGGGTTGTCAAGAGCTGCAGCGCCTTGGGGCAGGGCATCCTTACTCCAGGCTGTGAGAGCCAATTGTCTATAACCTTTGACAACCCACCAGCTCAGCTGTGGTTATATGGCAACAGAAAGGCATGACCCCAAAAAGTCAGACTCATGAATGGGCAGGTATGGAACTTAGAGCAAATAAAGCAAAAAGAATATTCTCCTAAATGAATCTCTCTAATAAGTTTTAGTTCATATTTAAGGAGCATTCAGAGTATGTACAGGTCTGTGATCGTAAATACAACCGAGAGTTGAGAGCATTTTCTAGATACTGGAGATACAAAAATCAAGAACTCATGGGAACAATGACTGTGCATTAATGAATCCTAATCATTCGTCCTCATGGGAGGAGGAAGTGGAAAGAAAACAATGAAGATTGATATATGGACTTAGTCCTATTTTAAGAACTCAAAAGGATGCATGGTTAGAATGAAACCAAAGGACACCCATAAACAACACTGGTAGAAATGCTGCATGAAAGAAACAAGGGAGGTAGGGAAGGGGAAAGAGAAGAAGGAGGAGAGAGAACGGGGAGAAAAAAGTCATTCCATAAAATGAAAACAAGACTTTTTTGTAGACAAATACACCCTTGAATCCCTACAGCACATACCCATCGAAACTTCATTATTAATAAGCAGCTCACATTTGAGCCCTGACAAACACCTCTCCAGCTTCAGAGGCCACATCTCACTGAGTACCAATAGCTCCCTTCAGTTTGGGAAGAAAAGAAACAAAACCAAAGACACCTGGGGTTTTAAAAGTGGGTGATCGGCTGGACGTGGTAGCTCATGTCTGTAATCCTAGCACTTTGGGAAGCCTAGGTGGGTGGATCCCTTGAGCTCAGGAGTTTGAGACTAGCCTGGGCAACACGACAAAACCTCACCTCTTATAAATAAATAAATAAGAAGGATGATAGAGAAATGTCACTTCATAATCCTCTAGCCAAAAGAGCTACTGGTCTGCTCCAAGGCATCTCTGAGAAACAGCATACCCATTACCTCATTTCTACTTATTCCCTTCCTACCCAGGAAGGCAGTATTTGGAATTGGTCAGCATCTACCTGAGATCTCAGGAAAGAACAACAAACGGGCAGAGGAAGATAAGATAGAAATATACATGGAAGCAGTAGAATTCAACAACTAACCCACTTTATAAAGCTGGCAAGTGGAGAATACAGTGTTAAAAATATGGGCCAAAGCAATTTAGCAAAAGAGAAGGAAGAAGGCATAACATCAAACAGTTATATCAAATAGTTATGCTTAGTAAATAGACAATTTTGTTCTGCCCCCAGGATTTCTGCAGTACTGTAATCTTATTGCCACCTCTTATTTGATAGTCTCATTTATTCAGCAATATCATGGTTATGGCTTTATAAGACAAGTAAAACTGGTATTAGACTCTACTATGCCAGCTCCTCTCTGAATACCACTGCACTTCCATGTCAGCAAAATATCTAGGGAAGTTAGGACATGATGAATGTTGGCTGAAGTATGCAGGGCATATTAAATATAAGCGGTAATAAAACAATGTCCATCTTCAAATATCTAATATTTTCCCTGATCTTCAATCATCACAATGAGAGAAGAAAAACAAGAAAAAGAAACCTGTTCAATAGAAAGAAACTGCATAGACTTGTCTGAATCTCTCTAAATGACAGAACATGCGGTAATGTCCCCAAAGTGACACTCCTGCTATACAACAAACATACTTCTTTCCCAGAAGGAAACAAATAGATACTTCAAAAACATTAAGATTAGACCAATCAAATACTGGATCAAGCTTGAAGAAAGTAAACTACATGCACTTCCAATCCAACTAAACTGGTCCACTCACTGCTAAATATGCCATGCATTCACATTTTCAACTATCTGCAGGACATGTGAATTTGTATGATTCATCACTGTGTAAAACTCAGCATTTCAAAAATAAAACTCACTTCCCTAGATAAAAGCTTTTTTGAATCTTACCAAATCAGCTCCTCCTCCCAACAGCCCTATCTGGAGGACCATCATACTCTCAGCACCTGGGCCTGACATCTCTCTCATTCCTGTATAAAAATCTCTGAACTCAAACCTACAGTGTTTTTCCCATGAACATTTTCTTTTCGATTCTCTCTCTACCCCAGTTGAGGCTCCTACTGCCTCTCACAAGGACTATTACAGCCTCCCATACCTGGTCTCCTGGTGATGCTGACCAATTCCAAACACTGTCAGCTGAATCTTCTTAAAGGATTAGGTTGGCAAGTAATCCTCATTCTTAAACACACCACAACCACCACAGAAAACTTTTTTAGAAATTTTCTAATACGAAGACAATCATTAGCATCATATCTGAATAATGACAATGAAGGGGGAAGGAGCAAAGGACAAAGAGAAGGAGAGGGGCAAAGGGGAGCAGGAAAAGGAAATGGATAGGGGAGAGGAGGAAGACTAAAGTTTACTGAGCACTATTCTAAACGCTGTACATTTATTAACTCATGTGATCTTCACAAAATTCTGATGAGATAGGGACTATTATTATTCCCTATTTTACAAATGAGAAACCTGAAGCACAGAAAGGTTACAAAGCTTGTAAGTGAAAAAGAACCAAGGAGGCACACACAGGCTGGAGGTAGAAACATGGTGTTTCTGTGATAAAAAGGACATTGCCAATGACCTTGTCCAACCTATAATCTGAAAACATCTGATGACACAACTCTCATCCATTTTTACTCAAAAGAATATTTCAGACATAATGAACATCTACAGGATGTCCACCATGGAACAGGCATTTAAACACACATTAACCTAATCATCCTAGTAATACAGAATACAAAGGCAGTATATATTGCTTCCAAAAAAGAGAAAAACATTGCAGCCTTGCCACATGTAATCATTTTGTAAGTGGCAGAGCCATGATTAGAAGCCAGGTTTTCTGATTTCAAACCTGGTTTTCTTTTGACTCAATAGTGCCACAATTCCAGGGCAACAGACTATTAAAGGTATTCTACAATCTACCCTCATACCTCTGACCCTATTCCATTAAATCCCTTCCAACTTTCTGCTTTAGCCTGAACAGGCTACTCCTTAGCCACCAACCAAGCCTGGCATTCTCCCCATGCCGGTGCCTGTAGCTGCACCACTCATCTGGCACTCAGCTTTTATTGCTGTATATTATCTTTTCTGGGTACATATCTTGTCTTCCCAACTAGATCATATTCCCTACAGATCCAGGAAGAGCAAAACACTTAGTAGGCACTCAATAAATATTTATTGGCTAGCTGATTGATTTTACTCACTGAGTTCCTAGGAGGTTCTGTGGGCTGTTGGATGAAAACAAAGTAATAACTGACTGAGTCATAGAATTTTTGAGCAAAAAGACTCCATAGAGAGAAACTAATCCAAATGCCTTCATACGCAGATGAAGACAGATCCAGAGAGAAACCAAGGAAATTTTTTAATGAGTTGTTGTCTAAAAGAAAAACAGAGTGACACCAGCATAATGGGCATCTAAGAGCCTTCTGATTCTTAGCCTGTTTCCCTTTATTACACTGCTGTGCTTTTATAATTCTGTAAAATAGAAATAAGTATACTGTGCACATGAATTATCTAGGTTGCCCTTAATACATTAAAAATGTGTTAGCATATTAAAAATAATCTATCCACATATTGTAAATTTGAGCACTTTAGTTCTAATATGTTAGCTAACTTATATATTAAACATTTAATTACAATAATTTGCAGGCCTTCTGGGGATTCGGAGGATTTTTTTGAGGGGTATGGGAGAAATGATTTGAAAATGTCTGATGACCCCTTCTTTTTTCTCAGGATATATTCCAACGTAAAGTAGAAATGTTTATTGTAGATCTAGGTATGTTTCCTTCATTCCTTATTTTTTTTTTCTGCTCCTCTATCCTTTGAGAAACAAAATTTCACAAAAAATATCAGTATGAGGAGTGTGAATAGAAGTATCAAAAAACACCCTCAGCTTCTCTCAAGTCATTGATGGCGGGAGTAGGAATTGAGAGTTTGTGTAGTCACTCAGGGGACTTTTCTCTACTCCACCACTGTCCTAGACTCTGGACTCAAGTCAGCAACCTCAAAGGGTCCTGATACAAAAAATGATTATAGTCATTTCATACTTTTGTGCATAATATGGTCTTTCAATATGTGTTTGAAAGTCAACTTTCACATGTTAAACAATGGATGTAACAGTCAACTGTTATCTCCCTTTTAACATATCACACTGTTGTACTCTTAATAGGATGCAATGCTAAGCTGTACACCACGGAAGATGAAAATCATCAGATGACTACCCTGTCCCTGTCCCTGGCAGGTGGGGCAGAGACACATGACAGAGTCTCTGCCTATTAAATGCTTCTGCGTGGAGAGTAATACAAAATAGAGGGAAGAGTCAAATTTCATTTACAGTGGTGTCCTGCCCCTGTGACACCATAAGGGAGGGTGTCCTGGCCAGACTGCTCCTAATTAAGACAACAAATCTGCTTCCTGCTTCTTGGCCCTTTGCAGGAGCCCTGTTCTCCATCTATTTTCCAAGCCTGATGCTCCAGTGAGTTCTATTAGCTCTTCATAATGTCCCATACATCTTCCTTTTGTTTAGAATAGTCAGAGTTGTTGTTGTTTCTTGCAACCAGAAGGATCTTAACAGTACATTATGAGGTTTGATTTCAAGAGTTGAATAATAAAAAGTCAGCTGGGTGTGGTGGCATGTGCCTGTAGTCCCAACTACTTGGGATGCTGTTGTGGGAAGAACACTTGAGTCTAGGGGTTCAAGGAAGCAATATGCTATAATCATGCCTAAGAATGGCCACTGCACTCCAGTCTGGGCAACACAGCCTGTCTCTTAAAAAACACAAAACAAAACAAAACAAAATAAAAATAAATGGTCCCTAAGCCTGAGTTGCATAGGCCATGCTTTCTTCTAAACTAGGAAACACGGGAGCCCAGGCCCAGCGTGAGACGTAGGTGACACAGTTAGGCTTCAAGAAGTCTTGAAGGCTCAGGTAAGGACATACAACAGGATTTTCTCTTCTCGGGCTTGCCCTGTATTACCCAATTCCCATTCCAGCTGCAGTGTCTAAGGTGGGTGGTTGGGCAAATCCCACTCCAATTACGGAGTCCAGGAAAGGTGGCTGGGTAGTGATTAATCTTTAATCCTCTGCTTAGGTACTTAGGATAGAGTAAGAGGGAAGGACTCTGTCTTGCTCTGTCACCTCACCACTAGCTGAGTAGGAACTTAATGACGTGTTCTCTACCTGAACACATAAATTCCTGTGAGGTTCCCTAACCCACCTGAAACCCAACAGTTTCAGTCACCCTGCTCAGAAAAAGGAGAAAGGCAAGAGAAGACTGGTGATGAAGTGAAGGTGGCTTCGAGGATACTGCCACTGGGTGAAGAATAAAATCAAGTTTAGAAATATCCGTGAACGGCATATTAAAGGGTGGAATATATAAGAGATGAGTATCTTAAAGTCAAGAACATATCAATCTCTGGTTTTCACAAAGATACCACTATATTCCAGCAAAGAGATCAATTTAGGTGCTCTTAAGAATGAATGAACAAGGTAAATGTGAGGTAGGTCTGTTGTTGGTCAAAGAGATATTCTCCTAGTTATTTTCTTTACATTTCTAATCAAATATGACACCCCAACTACATTCATTTTCCCAATAGAAAAAAATCGATCGCAGACAGTAAACTTCTTACCAGTTAAAATAATTTCACATTTGTAGGTACCAAAAATATATTCAGCTTTTAGCTTAGCTTATTATGTTTGTTTTCTAAAGCTTAGAAAAGAGGAAACCAACATTCTAAAAAAGATTCACTGCGTGGCAGAGTCGTGTGTGTGTGTGTGTGTGTGTGTGTGTGTGTGTGTGTTAAAAAAGGTCTAATGTAAGATACTGTGTCATATCAACACTTTAACAGGAAAAAAAAATCCTCATCTAGATTATAAAAAATAGGTGAAGAGTGAGAAGAGCACAACAAAACAAATGTATATGGCCAAACAGAAATGCTGGGAATAAACACTGATCAATTAATTCTCCATCATCCATACCAACAAAAGAAAGAAGTTACACACAGCATTGGTATTTATTCTTCAGTACTGAAAGTCATCTTATGCACTTCCTCCAGCCCTCTCAGGCCAGAAAGCAATTCTGAGCCTGTTTCACAAAACCCCACATGGCACAGAGCAGGAACACAGAGCAGAGGATCTGGGTTCTAACCCCAGCTCTCTCTATAGCTGCTTCACCTCATGTAAATGTGCTAAGCCTGTGCCAGTTTCCATACCTATAAAATGAGATGCTAGATCTAAATGCTCTATAAAATAGCTTCTAGCTCAGACATATTATAATGAGTTTTCTTTTTGAGACACGGTCTCACTTTGTTGCCCAGGCTGGAGTACGTGGCACAATCCTAGCTCACCGCAGACTCGAACTTCTGGGCTCAAGCAATCCTCCTGCCTCAGCCTCCTGATGAATTAGACTACAGGCGTGCACCACCACACCTGGCTAATCTTTTAAATTTTTTTGCAGAGATGGGGTGTTGCTATGTTGCCCAGGTTGGTCTCACACTCCTGACCTCAAGAGTTCTTCCTGCCTCGGCCTCCCAAAGTGTTGGGATTACAGGTGTGAGTCCCTCCTCCCAGCCTATAATTTTTAACATGAACTACGATCTACTTATTAATAGTCACGTAGTGCATGTTCAATGTAGATTCACAACTTCTATCCATATCTTTATAATGACACTTGATGATAATGTTTGAGGCCAACAAGATTGTGTATCATTTCAATGAGCATTAAGCATACCTTACACATTTCTAGTTTGGAGCACTATGGCAGCAGGAGGAATTTCATTATTTTCAGTGATAAGATACAGTTTTCTGCAACTTACCACTGAAAATAATGAAAAACCAAACACTCATCTTCACATTTACATACAGTCATGCACTACATAATGATATTTTGGTCAATGATGGAGCACATATACGCAGGTGGATCCCATAAGATTATAATGGAGCTAAAAAAATCTGCTATGGCCTAGAGACTGCGTAGTCATAGCCTGCAGCACAATGCATTACTCACAAGTTTGTGGTGATGCTGGTAAAAATAAACCTACTGCACTGTGAATCCTATAAATGTATAGCACATACAATTATGTACAGGCAGTAATGGTAATGGATAACAATAATAAATGACTATGTTAATGGTGCATGTATTTACTATCATACTTATTATTGTTATTTTAGAGTGCATGCCTTCCACTTAAAGAAATTAACTGTAAAACAGCCTCAGGTAGATCCTTCAGGGGATATCCAGAAGAAGGTATTGTTATCATAGGAGATGACAGCTCCATTTACATTATTGCCCCCTGAAAACCTTCCAGTGGGACAAGATGTAGAGGTGGAAGACAGTGATAAGGATTATCCTGACTGTGTAGGTCTAGGCTAATGTGTATGTTTGTGTCTTACTTTTCAACAAACGAGTTTTAAAAAGTAAAATAAATAAATAAATTTTAAAAATAGAAAAAAGTTTACAGAATAATGATATAAAAAATATTTTTGTAGCTGTGCAATGTTTGTTTTAAGCTAAGTGTTATTACAAAGGAGTCAAAGTTTATTTTAAAAAAATTAAGCATTATAAAATAAAAGTTATAGTAATCTAAGGTTAATTTATTATTGAAAATGAAAACTTTTTGAAATCAATTTAATGTAGCCTAAGCGTACAGTTAATAAAGTCTACAGTAGTGTACAGTAACATCCTAGACTTTCACATTCACTTCCTATTTCATCAACGATTCACCCAAAGCAACTTCCGGTCCTGCAAGCTCCATTCATGGTAAGTACCTTTTATACTCTAATTTTACTGTACCTTTTCTATGTTTAGATGTTTACATACACAAATACTTACCATTGTGTTATATAACTGCCTATAGTATTCAGTACAGCAACATGATGTACAGTTTTTAGTATAGGAACAACAGGCTATACCATACAGCCTCTGTGTGTAGTAGGCTATACTATCAGGGTTCCTGTGAGTACACTCCATGATGTTCCAACGATGACCAAATTGCCTAAGGACACATTTCTCAGTAGGTATCCCAATTGTTAAGTAATGCATGGCTGTAGCTTGTTAAGTAGTATAGGGGCCTATTATCAAGCTTATACTCCAAAAAGACAAGTAGCAGCAATATGTCAATAAAACCACTATGAGCTGTTTCTTGAGTGGTCAGTATGAGCTTGACAATATACTAAGGACCATAGGAGATTATTGCACAGTAAGTATTAAAAAGGCAGATGGAGTTGGTGACTACTACAGTCCTCTCACCAAAAAATTATTACTGAAAGAATCTTGACTGTAATTTCTTCTTCATTTTATAGGTGGCTAAACTGAGACCCAGAGATAGTAAGTAGTATTTAGTGATGGACCTGGGCTAGAACTCAGGTCTCAAGTCATAAAACAGGCATCCTTCCACCATGACAGCCTGTCTCCTACATTCACACACAGATTAGAAGTCAACCAGAACAAACTATATAAGGAGTGACTTACATGGATCTCAAGGGCATTATGCTAAATTTAAAAAGCCCATCTCACAGAATCACATATTATGATTCCATTTATGTAATGTTCATGAAATGACAAAACTATGGAGATGGAAAACAGTTGTCAGAAGGCTGATGGGAAGGGAAAGGGGTAGAAGGGGTGGCACTAGGGAGACCTTTGTGATGACCGAATAATTTTCTACCTTCATTGTGATGTATGTGAATCGACAGTTGATAAAATGGCATAGAACTATACAAAGACACTGTATCAATGTAAACTTCCTGGTTTTGATATTGTACTATAATTATATGAGATCTAACCCTGGTGGAAACTGGGTGAAAGGTACATGGGATGGACCTCTCTCTACTACCCTTGCCACTTCAGTGAATTTACAATTATTTTTAAAAAAAAGTCAATGGGATTTTAACTTACTGAAAGGAGAGAAGAAAAGCATTAATGACTCTAAACTCCATTCTCACCTAGAATAATCAGAATAGTTCTCAACCAGAATAAATCTCTGAAGGTCAAAGTAGACAAAACTTGTCACCATCCCTCTACTCCAAACTCTGTAATGGCTCCTGTCTCACTCAAAGCAAAGGCCATGTACAGCCTACAGGTCTGCTGTCCCCATTCCCTCCTTCGCTAACCCCATCTCCCACCACTCCCACCTTTGCTCCCTCTGCTCCAACCCTAAAGCCTTCTTTGCTATCCAGGACACTTGACCATAAGACCTCTGCCTCTAGTGTTGCCTTTGCCTTCTGCCACTTGCTTTTTCCCATCCTTCAGGTCCTTGGTCCTGATACCTTGCCACTGAAGCCTCCCTGACTCTTCCCTGGCTTCCCTACTAAAAAATTTCCCCCTCGTAACCCTGGAATACCTCCCTCAACTCTTTCATAGCTTTAGTTTTCTCTATAGCACTTTTCATCACCTATATATCTTTACTGTTTCTTTATCTGATTGCCCCCATTGGAACGTAAGTGCCACACAAAATAGATCTCTCTATCATATGCACTGATCTATCCCCAGTGCAAAGAACTGGCGCCTGGCAACGTCATGTACTCAACTCAGTAAATAAGCTGTTGACTAGAGATGGAGGAAAAAAAAATACCCACAAACTAAAGTTAAAAAAATAAAACAACCATATAACGTTCATGTGGCCTAAGAAAACAGGTGCAATTTGGAGATTACACGCAAATGAGGTTGAGTTTTACTTACATTTGGAAACATGAGATTTTAAATTCCAAGTCTGGCTTTAGTAAGATGAAACTTGAGAAAGACATTTACCTTTTAAGTCATATTTTCTGTTCTATCATACCAAGCAGACTAACTTGACCTGAAGGACCTCTAGGGTGGTAGACAAAGCTAATGCTCTAAATGATGCCACAGAAGGCATCATCTGTGTTTCTGACCTTAGCCAAGCCTAGAAATAAAGACATACCCCATGGGGAGCCACGGAAAGGACACGAGCATTTGTTAACTCAAATACCCTCTATAAGGCAGAAAAGATATTACGTACTGGGAATAAAATAGTTATTTGTCACCTAGTGCTGTGTGTGCTATGAGTCTTTTTGTTGTTGTTGGCAGTGTCTGGTTCTGTCACCCAGGCTGGAGTGCAGTGGTGCAATCACAGTTACCTGCAACCTCCACCTCCTGGGCTCAAGTGAGCCTCCCACCTCAGCCTCCTGAGTACCTGGGACTATAGGCGCATGCTGCTACACCTGGCTATTTTTTAAGTAGAGAAAGGGTTTCACCATGTTGCCGAAGCTGGACCTGAACTCTTGGGCTCAAGTGATTCACCCACGTTGGTCTCTCAAAGTGCTGGGATTACAGGCGTGAGCCACCATGCCTGACCTACGAGTCTTATTATAAGTAAGCACCAGGTGTTGGGGGAAGACACACACAAGATGCACAATTCAGATTTTAGACGGAGTACCTACAGCAAAACTTTCCCGAGAAATGAAGCACTGAAGGATGAGTAAGAGCTAACCAGATGAAATGTATGTTCCAGGCAGAGAGCAGACTAAGTTAAATAGTAATGCATTTAATTTTTTTTTTTTAAAGGAATGGTGAATGAGAACCGGGAAATGTAAATATAAACATGGAGAGGTAGGGAGGGGCCAGGTCATGGCTCCGTATACTCCACTCCTAAGGCTATGGAATGATTCTAAAAATCAGATGTGTGTTTCAAAAAGAGAATTAAAGCAGTAATGTAGAAAATGGATTGGAGGGCAGTAAGACTAGAAATAGAGAGGCTAGTAAAAAGAACTGCTGAGTTATTCTACGCTGACAGCATAAACCAGGCAGTGAGGAGAGATAGGATAGGATGAACCTGATATACCAGTAGGTAATTACGTACTGGGAGTTAGGAGGAGATAAAGATGACAACATGATCTCTAGACTAAAAGACTATGTAAATGGTGACACCGTCAAAAGCGATCATTTGAGTAAAGGAACAGCAGTTGAATATAGGTGGGAAGCCTGCTAGAGACAGGGATAGGGAAGTCAGCAGCATCGCCATGAGATCACCCAGAGACTGAATAGTGGTAAGAAGAGGGACAACGACAGAAGCCTAGGAAGCACAAATATTTAAGGAGCACTCAAAGCAGACTGAGAAAAAGTTATCAGAGTTGTAGAAGGAAATCCACAAAAGTGTGGTATACTGAAAAGGTAGAAGAAAACAAGATTTTAAAAGATAAGTATTAAATACTCCAGAGAGGTCAAGTAAAAGTAAAGACTGAGAAGTGTCCTTGAGGGAAGCATTGGTGAATGATGGGGAAGGTTCAAAGCTAGAAGGTAAAGGAATGAATAGCAAACGGGACAGAATTAAAATGTCTTTTAATTATTCTAATTAACTTGGCTATGAAGAGAAGGCAAGAAGAAGAAAAGCAGATATAATAGGATAGAAGACTGAAGGACAATTAAAAATAACACTAGTTAAAAAGAGAATAGCCAATAGCACAAAATCCCAAGGAGAACAAAAGAACTGGAATCTAGAGCATGTAGGCAGAACAATTAGTTTGGAAAGAAGAAGGTGAAACTGTCTACGGAGATGGGAAGGCAGGAGGTAAGAAAGCAAGCATAATAGGGAAGGCAAACTGGAAGCTGAGAGAACAGTTAAAGGCATCTTCCTGATAACCCTATATTTACTCCATAAAGTAAGAGATCAGACTGCTGACAGTGATAGGAAGAGATATAGTTAAGTAGGGGGGCTTGGTGGACAAAAGCGGTCAAAGTCTAAAATAGCCATGGTAGTGAAATAACACCATTAAAACAGCATTTATGGAAAATTAATCCAGGAGTATTATGCAGCAAGATTTGAAGAGGGGGAAAACCTGCAGGTACGAAATGCTTGGATCTGCCTTGTTGAGTGCATGGAGTGGAGGGATGGCAAGAGTAGAAGGAAAGAACTGATAAGATAATTCTTTAACATATAAATAACTAAATCACTACCCTCCTAATGAAATCGCTTTCTCTCAATACCCCAAGGAACACCTAGGCAGCATCAAACACCTTTAATTATTTCAGCTCCTGGTGGGAATCAAAGCTATTATTGATGGGCAGCCCCTAGCTTTTAGATTTCCCAATCCAAAATGCTATATGCTTCTTGAACCATAGCTCATAATCCAACTTAGTAACTCATTAAATATGAATGACTATGCCTACTTAAAGCACATCTGGAATATTCCCTGTACAAGTAGTGATACATTTTAACGGTTGTCCAATCAACCTGGACAGCTCTTCAAAATGAGTTGTCTAGGTTCTTGGCTTCTCTTCAAGCTCAGTATGTCTGGCCGATATGAAAAGGAATAGAATCATCTGACAGGAGAAGACTCCAATTTGGTGAGTACCAAAAAAGTTGGGTCTAGCCCACTGCTTAGGTTGTATTTTAATAAACTATACAGGTGATTCTTGGGCACACTGGAGTTTGAAACCTTCATTTTAATCAGCATTAGAGTTAAGCATGTTGGCTATGAAATGAGAGTAAGATGATACAAATGGAAATGAAAAGCAGGTATGTGGTAAAAAAAAAAAAAGGAGAAATAAAAAGTTGATAATCATCAGCATACAAAGGGTAGATGAAGTTATGATTTAACAAAATACCACATAAAATACCACAGTCTGGGCAACATAGCAAGACTCTGTCTCTATTAAAAAAAAAAGATAAATAAATTAGCTGGGCATGATGGCATGCCTGTAGTCTCAGCTACTCGGGAAGCTGAAGTAGGAGGATCCAGGCGGTCAAGGCTGCCATAAACCATGATTGTGTCACTGCATTCCAGCCTGAGTGATAGGGCAAGACCTTGTCTCAAAAATGAAACAAACAAAACAAAACCACAAAGGAGAAAAAAAAAATTACAGAATCAAGACAGTCCCTTAGAGAATGTGAAGCCAAAGGACTTAACTAAATCTTTTGTTTGTTTGTTTGTTTGTTTGTTTAATCTTGTACCAAAGATAAGGTATGGCACTTACAAAGAACACATCCAGTTCCTGCTTTTCATTTCATTTCTGGAGTTCATTTCCAAAGACAGACAAACAATGTTTTTGACATCTGTATGGCATCTTTCTTTGAAGAAAAACTGTATGATACAATAATGCTCTGAGCCACATTTCCTAACCTACTTCCAATCTTGATCTCCCTAAACGAACCTCAAATTCTTTATAGATAGAAGGACAGAGGTCCTGTAACTTAGTAAGGGCCATGGCCAAGCATATGTCAACTATAGATAATTTGAAGGAACCCACCATATGTGTAGATGCTCTCAGAGGGATACACTAATGTAATCATCAATAGTGTTTCTCTCTCAATGGAATTCCTGCCTAACTGCTGATCTGGGTGCAAGCTAATTTCCCCCATGGTGAATACTGCTGTTGAGATGCAGAACTCTCCACCATCTGTTACCCAGAATTAGCATAATGACAGATTATCTAATCCCTTACATTTAACAGATATAAATGGTGCTTCTATAACATGAGTTCACTCACATCCTCATTCATATGGTCTACCCCCACCCTATAAAAATTGGTCCTCCCATTCTCCTGGTGATGGATCTGGTCTGGAGTTTACCTCCAATCTTGCCAAAGAATCCAGGTGCTTTGCCAATGAGAAGCTTTCCTAACCCATTTTATTCAGGAGTGGGAATGCAGCTGTTATTCCAGATGCATCTGAAAAGGGGCATGCTGAAAATAAAGAAAAACAGTCTCTAGTAGACCAGCAAAATCCATAGTGCAGGGAAGTGCCTTCAATTAGATCATATTAAAAACTTTGACAAGGTATACAAAGAAAAGGGTTAGTCAGCACTGAACTGGTGAGAATGGAAAAAGGGAGAAAGACACCAGAAAGAAATCAGAAAATTAAACTGGCAGCAAAGTAATAAAATTCTAACATGAAAGACTCTGCTGTTTTACAGATTCAGAACTGTTCTAGATAGCAAGACTTAGGTAGCATTGAACAAAATATGAGAATCAGACACCCAGAAAAACAAGGACATGCTCACAGATTCAAATAACCAGAAGAGCACCATCAGCAAGAAGTGGATGGATGGTTGCTGGTGTCACCAAACAGAAGTGGTGAACTGTTCTACCCCCAGTGACCAGTGTAGAGATGGCTCAATTGGAAGGAAGTGAGAAGCCATCAGATTGTATTGAAAACAATTTCCAAAACATGCCATTTCCTCATAAACTGAGCCTTTGATAGGGCTCAAGAGAAAAAGATGACAAGAAAACATGCTTGCATATAAAGAGCTCCCTAATTTCCTGGGGTGGGGGGTGGGGGAAGACTTAGAAAAATGGGAGAAGTTTCTTATTTATCCTAAATATCTAACTAATCAAATAAAGTATTTATTTATAACATTTATACATCATCAAGTATACATTTCAGAAAAGTTCTGCTCAAGCTGCACTCGGTATAGGTGTATTCAACACCAGAGTATACACCATCAATAGAGACACTTCTTGAGGTACTTTTCTCTCACTTTGAAATTTTATCATTTGTCTTATAAGTATATCATATATTCGTATCTCCATAACATAACCTAGGACAGGGGCAGGCAAACTCTTCTCCAGTTTTTGGAGTTAAAGTTTTATGGGGACACCACACCCATTTGCTTGCACATCATCTATGGCTGCTTTACTGCTACAAAGGCAGAGCTGAATAGCTGCAAGGGAGACCATATGACTCTCAAAGCTGAAAATATTTACCATCTGGCCCTTTGAAGAAAAGTTTGCCAACTTATACCTTAGAGCACTGCTCTTCAAGGTGAGCTTTAACAGGTTACTTTCCATGGTGCTTGTAATGAGGGGGCCACACTCACAGGAATAATTACTGTATCTGTGTAAAAAAAAGTTAGCTATTGTTTTACGATTCTGCCAATATGACATTCCTATAGCACTGGTTAATTCATATGTTCAAAACAAAGTAACTAAGGCAGCACACTGTAATATGACAGCCTCTGAGAAGACTCTAAGGATAAGGTGACTTCCTCTTTACTAAGCAATAATTTTTTTTTGAGGGAAGAAAGAACATGGCATTTATTCAAGGTATATTAACACTCTGGCCATAAGACTCTACAGTAAATAAACTGGCACCTTGCTTCCACGGAACATTCGTAATGCTTCCATTAAGAGTAAGGAATGCAACCAACACTGTCTTCTCTGCTTTTAAGAGCAGCAGGAGGTACAGAAAGAAGCTGTGTGGGATACTGGACTTGCTGTGCAATGTTACCTCCTGAAGGTTTTGTGGGGAAAAAATGAATTACTACATTTAGATAGTGCCTGGCGCACAGTAAACATTATATATGTTGGCGGTCACTGCTGTTGTTATTAATTTTCATTATTATTAGCATTGGCCTAGTTATGTCACTCCTCGTGGACTCCGCTGCCTTGTTTGCAAAATGAGGGAGGTGGACTAGATAGTCCTATCGATGTCTTTCTACTAAAAAATTATAAGACTTTATTAGAAGAAAAAAATCCAAAATATAGACATCAAGGGACATGTTCTCAAAGAAAGCATCTTTTAGGAAATAGTTGAAAAGGTGAAGCCTGACTTCACAAGTCCAGAGATCTAGGAGACGAAGCTGTCAGTGCAAATTCTTGCTTCAAATGCAACTGTGCTGGGAAGAGGTCACCCTGAGCTGATAAAGATATCGTGTTCACCTCTTCAGCAGCAGTGCACGGCCTGGGAGAGCACCCATCCATCCGCAACACTCTCAATCATACATGCCACTACAGAGGCAAGATTCATGGCTTCAGCAACTACCCAGCGTTATCCGATATGCATGAAATCAAAGTTTTCATCATTGGCCAGTGAGTGTTAAATCCCAGAATACCAGGATTAATGAAGGAATCATTAAAAACCCAGCATTAAATCACTTCTGTAGCCAATGCTGAGAGTGATGTCTGTAATACATTACAAGGCTGATTTAAAAGAAACAAGTTCCAATTTAGAAATGAATTACCTGAATTTTTTTTAACTGGTTGGATGGCTATCACAGCAATTTTGTTATTACAGGGGAAAGAGAGAATGGGTAACTTATAAATTATGCTGCAAATGGGGAATTGTCCTAAGATCACCGGGCACCGGATTCCAGGGCAAAAAACCTCTTAGAGACATATTAAGAGGGAGACGAGAGTCCTGGTAATCAAGTCAGAATTTCTTTTGTCCCCCAAAATATTCTAGCGGGTAGGGTGCTGTTAACACTTCATGCTTGGGAAATAAATTTGATTTAGAGAAGTTGTAGAATAACGACATTCTGCTTCTATTTCCACAGTCCCTGCCTTTAGCAGACTAGGAAAACTGGATGCATTCTTCAGCTCCTGCTTTTGAAGCTGCCATACATTAAAAAAGTGTACTTTCCAGAAAAAGACCTCTTAGGTAGTGAAATCAAAGCTAAACTGCAGAAGGTGAGGGGAATAATGTGGGGATTACCTTCTAATCCACAATTAATACTAATGTCTTATTGCTAGACATAGTCTAGCAATGTGAAAAAGTCTTCAACAAATGTGTTAAAGATGAAGCACAGTGAAAAACAAAAACCTGGCACAGGTGGACATGGCCATGCTCTGCCTATACACTCCATTCTTCCCTTGAGTTCCTGGATGTGAAAATCACGGCCTCCAGACTTCTACTTACTGTTTTAGGTTATAGCATGGAATGGTGCACTAATTAAAAAACAAATAAGGCCAGGAGCGGTGGCTCACGCCTGTAATCCCAGCACTTCAGGAGGCCGAGGCGGGTGGATCACCTAAGGTCAGGATCCCTAGCCTGGCCAACATGACAAAACCCTGTCTCTACTAAAAAATATAAAAATTAGCTGGGTGTGGTGGTGGGCATCTGTAATCCCAGCTACTTGGGAGGCTGAGACAGGAGAATCACTTGAACCTGGGAGTCGGAGGTTGCAGTGAGCCAAGACAGTGCCACTGCATTCCAGCCTAGGAAACAGAGTGAGACTCTGTCTCAAAAAACAAAAAACAAAAACGAAACAAATGAATGACACCAGGTAGACGGGCAGAGAGCATCCCTTCAAAAGCAATGATTCTCAGCCACACTAAACACACAAACCTCAATAGTGCAAGATGAGGTATAGAAAATAGTTCCAATTCAAAGGATCCAAACCAAAATGGAAATAGGCAGTCCTGATTCTCTCTTCTCTGCCAACTCGTGATACAATGATTTACATCTCTCCCTGAAAAGCAACCTTGAAGGGTTATCTAAGACCAGATGATATAATTCTTAAAATATTATGTTGTAAACATGGATGATATTCAAGATATTTAACATATGGCACTGGCTAGTTTTGTTATACCTGTGTTTACTGGCTGAATAAAAACCCCTTTTAGAAAGGTGTGAAAGAAAACAGCTAGAGTCATAAATGGGGTTATATCTAGAAGCGCATCAACATAAAACAGCCAATCTTCTCCAGCATATTAGTTTGGATTAAAGCCTGCCAAATAATTATACTTTGGTCATCAAAATACGTATTATTAATTTCATATACGTAAGGCTATCCCCCAAAACAGAACACCATAAACTCTAGGGCTTCTTGGATATTTAATTTTGGGCTTCAGTCTTTATAAACCCGCCAACTGACATTGAGCCTGAAAAATGATTATACTTGAATTTATTTCATCACCCCAAATATTTATTACTTCGAGATACACAAATATTTATTACTTGGAGATACAGTTTTGGTTAGCTAGCAATAAGAGAGACAACAAAAGAGATTAACGCCTTTTACTGCCTAAGGATTCCTTCTAGGAGGGTGTTTTAAAACAACAGTAATAATAAACAGTCGTACTAGCCAGATAAAATCGATGAATTTGAAAATCAGTTACAAATAGGGTTAAAAGGAACCTCACAGGTCCAAATTCACTACACCACCATTCCACTACACCACTGCTCTCTCAGATAAGCAATTCAACTAAGGTCACATCAGTGGCTAATGGCAATCAGGCCACTGAGTTAACTGGTGGAGATCACTAAGAATTAACTATTTGGGTAAAGTCTGATTACATTAATGAAGAACAAGCACCTTAAGCAGACTTGTGTAAATCCAGACTTCCAAGCAAACTAATCACTTAAAATCAAGAGCCTGGGAAGGAAGAGCTACAGGGAAAATCTACAACTAGACGTTTCAGCCAACAGGAAACTTGTGGCTTCATTGCTACTGCTTGTCTCACCCATAAACATTCCCACCACTGAAATCCCCTCTACCAAGAACCTGAGAAGAGGTTTGAAGGAATTTTACATTACCAAGAAGACACACATTAAGGAAGCATAATGTTGACAGTACTGTTTATGCCACTTTCAAAAAAGGACAGCTAAGGGCCTTAGGAAAAGAGGTTAACTGACTTGCAAGGTCACACTTTAACCTGGAGGCAGAGCTAGAAATAACCATCTCCCCATTGGCCCCTCCACTGCTCTGCCATCATGCACATCTTCCAAACAGAGATGGTATTGAAGAAATTAACAGAGCTGTAAAAGTGATCTGAGAACATAAACATCTGTAATGTCTTTCTTATTCCTCCTATTACCTGTATCTATGCTGCAGACCTAATCTGAGAGCAGAGAAGATTGTTGGTTTTGGCCCCTCCTGTTTCATTTAGACTTCCTTTCTCAGTGGTTAACAATATTGGGTGCACATCAGAATCACCACTTAAAACACTAATGCCAGACCCCACACCAGACAAATAAAACAAGAACCTCTAGGGGTGAAGATTTACACTGATAAAACACCAAGCATTTGTACTTAGATTTTAATTTTGGGCATCACTATTTTTTGTAAGTGCTCCAGGTGAGTCTATCAAGTTTTGTGAAAAACTACCCAGACAGAAAACTTCAGCTAATACTACTCTCCTCAAGAAATCAAGGGCCAAGAATGATGTAACACAACCTAAGGCCCCAGAATCATAAATGTGTCATATCACCTGGCCTTCCCAAAGAACAAGACCCTGAGAATTCTGGGAAGGGAATAGAGCAAACTTTGGTATTATTTCAGGAACAGCAAACTCATTCCTATTGGTTCTATTTAGGTCACAGGAAGCCAATCAATCAGTCGTGGTAGCAACCAGAGAGAAGATTCCTCCTCTTTGTCTCTGCAGAACAGAACTGCCAACTGGCCATGCTGTACTTCCTAGGCAGCTGTGATGACAAGAGCCCCCTGCAAAACGTAGACATTAAGTAGGGGTGGGGAAGGGTGGCTCTCTGTGTCTCTGGGAAATAAGGATAAATAAGCTAACTTGTGGCCATTATGACAAAACCAAGCCTACATATCCATATTATTGGCTTGACATTAAACATCACTTAACAACAAAACAAAACCACCCACCCATGCAAACACATATCCCAAGACAGAAAATTACATAATGGCATCTGGAATGATCTGCTGACAGTGAAAGCAGAACCAGTCAAACCAACGAGGTCTAGAAAGGTCCAAAATGGAGAGAGGCAGCCCCAGAGAGTCATTTTCACATCCCCTGTAGTTTATGTAAATGCAGGTATACATAAACAACGTTTTGTTCAGAGGAAGAAACTGAAGTAATAGTCTAGATTCTAGACGACCATCATTCTACTCAGAGAAATACCACACCACTGCTAATTAGAAGTATAACCACGTTCTTCTAACAAATCTAATCATTCTAGATAAGAACAAATTTGTCAGAAGAAACTTGTTTCAGCACATGTTGCTTTTTAGGGTAGAAGGTCAAAATAAGTTTTATTTCATATTGGTCAGAAAGGAAAAAGACGTCCAGGAAGAGGAATTCCACTACCTGTCCATTATGGTTTATGGCCTACATACTAGCCAGCTGGCATCACAGGAGCAGGAGAGTGGTGTTTTTGTTCCCTAGAGTCCATTAGCAACTGGACCAAACGCAATGTCAGTGTTGCTAAGGTCCAGATTGTGGCAGCTGCTTTAGATCTGCACTGCATAAACAAAGTACAGAACTTCTGCAGGTAAAAGCTCTAGAAATGAGACCCCACGCCAGGCCTCAGACTTGGAAGAGGAGGACAGCTTGGGCCAGACCCCAGTGAGTGCCCAAGCCTTCTTGGAGGGACTTTTGGAGCTCCTATTGCCTAGAGAGACAGTGGCTAGGGCACGGAGGCGTCTGGGGGCCCGAGGAGGAGGCAAAGGGAGCAGCAAGGGGCCTGGGTGACCCAGTTCCCCGCAGTGCCCAGACCGGCTCTCCGAATTGGCCGACCAGATGGTGGCCCAGGGAAACCTTGGCATGTACCAGGAAACGAGGGAACAGTTGGCCATGCGGCTGAAGGGTTTGGGGTGCCAGGCCCTAGGGACCCCACAATCCCACACCCCCACACTCCCTAGACATGTTCGCTGAGGAAGTGGCGGAGGTGGAACTACAGACCCCAACCCCTACCCAGAGAGGAGAAGCAGAGTTGCCAGGAGATGGTCTGGTGGATGTGATGTGGGAATATAAGTGGGAGAACCCGGGGGATGCCGAGCTGCATGGGCCCTTCACCAGCGACCAGATGCAGACCTGGGTGAGCGAAGGCTACTTTCCTGATGGTGTTTATTGCCGGAAGCTGGACCCCCTTCGTGGCCAGTTCTACAACTCCAAACGCATTGACTTTGACCTCTACACCTGAGACTGCTGGGGACCTAGTTTGGTGGGCCCTTCTTTCCTGAACTTTGTGGAGGAGGTCCAAGTGTCTCAGGCAGTGAGGAAGTTGGAGGCCATTTTTCAGTCAATTTCCCTTTCCCAATAAAAGCCTTTAGTTGTGGGGCCTTGGCTGTGCTGATGGCCAGAAGCGAGGGAACCTCTCCACAGCCCCTTTGGACTCGCCTTGGTCCCTGAGTGTTTGCTCTTATGAAAATCCTCCTTGGAGGTGCCAGTCAGGGGTCCCGTGGCCTCCCTGCCTGGACTCTGCTTGCCAAGTAAACATCCCCAACTGTGCTACGAAAAAAAAAAAAATAAGAAACCTCACTTACAAAACTAAGTGAAAACAAAAATACATTTTTAAAAAAGTGTTCTTTGGGAGGCCGAGGCGGGCGGATCACGAGGTCAGGAGATCGAGACCATCCCTGGCCAACATGGTGAAACCCTGTCTCTGCTTAAAAAAAAAAAAAAAAAAAAAAAAAAAAAAAAAAAAAATTAGCCGGGTGCGGTGGCGGGCGCCTGTAGTCCCAGCTGCTCGGGAGGTTGAGGCAGGAGAATGGTGTGAACCTGGGAGGCAGAGCTTGCAGTGAGCTGAGATAGGACCACTGCACTCCAGCCTGGGCGGAAGAGCGAGACTCCATCTCAAAAAAAAAAAAAAAAAAAAAAAAAAAAAGTGTTGACATTTTTCCTAAGAATTGGAAACCAGAATATTTTTTAACTTAATGATTCATAGTTCTAGTACAAGCAATAAATAGGTCCAGCAAAAGTTTAAGGGCTTTGAAATTCTCTCCTTCTCTTTGGAAAGGAAGGGGCATTTTTGGTTTCTTGCTTTGAAAGACAGTAAGCCACTACAAAGACTCTGTGGTCAACCTTCACTCAATGATCTGATCTTTCCACAGCTGCAGAGGGTGCTAAGTGACACAAGAAGCAATATAAACATTTCAGAGGGAAATTTCTGAAAAAGTGGTGACAGGAATAAATGAATTGTTTAGTTGCTTCTTGGTGTAAAAAAAAGAAAAGGTGATTTTGCAGTCAATGCCAAAATGATCCCTTTTTCATTGGGAAGGAAGACGGATGGTATGAGAACTGTAATATAGTTCCCATTGCTACTGACCTAATGCGTGATGGCTTATAAACCGCATTTTAAACACAATAGATAAAGCAACAGTCTGCTGAATCCCAGTTTATATGTAAGCAGATATATTAGAAAGTCAGAAGACTCCATGTAAAACCAACAATGGAAATCTGATAGAAGGCAGTCCACCTCCCTTTATGAAGCTAATGCTCTTAAACATCTCCCAATCCTACCATACATACTCACCTCCAAGATCGCAATATTTGCTAAATCCTTCCAAGTTCCTTTTGTTTCCCTGTTTAAAACACATTTTCATTAAAGGCAGAAAAATTAACTAAGGCATCACAGCAGGAAGGGCCATTCTAAAAGCTCCATGGACTACGGCTTTGAGTAAGCCTTTTCAGGTGGGGGTAGAGTAAAAACATTTCCGAAAACACTAATTTGGTAGCCCTGTGCCTTTTCATCACCTCAGATAAACAGGTAAAGTAGATAGCTAGCTTACTAGCTAGAGCAAGCATACCCAGGGAAGTAGCTGGCTAGCACACTTCTTGATTTGAAAGGTATCCAATATACTGTTTTTATTAAAGAATAAATTGTGTGCCTACTAAATGGTACATATGTGTTAAGCTTCCTGAAACATTAAGCATTACTCATGCATATCCATTACTTCTACCTGTATGCAAGTACTTATCAATCATTACTATCTTAAGGAAACAGTATACATTCAATACTTAGGGGGAAAATGAATGCAATTCGCCATCACGAAAACTGAAAAAGTGATGTGAGGAGACTAATACAAACCAAAGTGCCTCCAATGGAACAATAAAATGCCCTAGTACCACAGAGTCCTCAACCATAATCCAATGAGGCATTTTGTTTTGTTTTGTAAATTAAACCTTGGGTAAATTCATCCTTAAAAGAATCTGTTGGGTAGCAATCACATTAGTGGATGAGTTGGCCACAGGGAGTGTGATGAAGAAAAAGAGAACAGAATATAAAATCAAGTTTGAGCTTAAAGAAATAGCTGGACATGTGAGAGAGAAGTTGGAAAGAGGACAGAGAAAGATGGAAGAAACTATTAGATTTTAAAATTAGGTCAATGGTGAGCAGCTCCCCTCTGGAGGGCTTAGGGCTCACTTTAGTATTTGATTGTTATGTCCTAGTCACTATGCTAAACATTTAAAACGCAGTATCACCTATAATCCTCACAATATCCTTATGAGGTATACTATTATCTCTAACTTACAGCTGGAAAAACAAAAAACAAAAAAACAAAAAAAACTAAGGCCCATGATTACACAGTATCTAATAGTAGAGCTGAGTTTTTTACCTCAGACCTATTTACTTCCAAACTCTACATTTAAAAAAATACCCAGGCCAGTGCAGTGGCTCATGATATAATCCCAGCACTTTGGGAGGCCAAGGTGGGAGAACTGCTTGAGCCCAGGAGTTCGAGACCAGCCTGAGCAACATGGCTAAACCTTGGTCTCTTCAAAAATCAGCCAGGTGGGGTGGCATTCAGCTGTGGTCCTAGCTACTTGGGAGGCTGAGGTGGGAGGATCACCTGAGGCCACAGAGATTGAGGCTGCAGTGAGCCATGATTGTACCACAGCACTCCAGCATGGGTGACAGAGTGAGACCCTGTCTCAAAAAAAATTCCATAGAATCTTAATATCAACAATAGTTTGCCTTAGACTTCATCTCAACCTTATGCCGAGTGGTCCAAGTTTTTCTGCTTCTAAATTTTATATTCTTAAAAAAAAAAAAAAAAAAGCACTCAGCACTCAAAAGAAGCACCCCCAAAATAGGAGCTACTATATTAGCAGGATGAAATAATAGGCAATTTCCCCTATTTTCTTTTGAAAATGTTACTACAATTTTTATTACTTTTTAAAAGACCACTCAGAATGAAAGGGAGCAAATCCCTTTTAAGCAGAATCACTACTGTGAGTTACAAAAATTTATAAAAACTCCATTCCTATTCCCCTTAACACTTAGTGCTATGCTGACCACAGGAATTATAAAGAGAAGGGGGCTGAGAAATGGCATAGAAAAGACCCAGAAGTTTTGCTTATTGGTAACCATGTCAAATGCCCCCTCTCCTTATCACATCAATGACACTATTATAAATAAATAAATAAATAAATAAATAAATAAATAAATAATGCTTATTAGTAACCATGTCAAATGCCCCCTTCTCCTTATCACATCATGGCACTATTCTAAATAAATAAATAAATAAATAAATAAATAAATAAATAGAATGCTAGTAGGAGGTCAGCAAGATCTACTGAGAACTTATGTCCAAACATCATCCTTTACAAGGTCCCCATGAAATAAGAGAAAGACAGATATGGAAAAGAATAAAGCCCTGGCCGGAGTGGTGGCTCACACCTGTAATCCCAGCACTTTGGGAGGCAAGGTAGGCAGATCACTTAAGGTCAGGAGTTCAAGACCAGCCTGGCCAACATGGCAAAACCCCATCTCTACTAAAAATGCAAAAATCAGCCAGGCGTGGTGGTGGGCACCCGTAATCCCAGCTACTTGGGAGGCTGAACTCAGCAAGAGAATCGCTTGAACCTGGGAGGCAGAGGTTGCAGTGAGCTGAGATCACACCCCTGCACTCCAGCCTGGGCAACAGAGTGAGACTGTGTCTCAAAACAAAACAAAACAGAACAAAAAACGAACAAAGCCCTAATGATGCTAGAAAACAAGAATGTGTGTTAGCAGCACATCAGAAAGTTTGCAAACCCTGAAAGGCAGAAAGCAGATGGGGTCAGACTAGTGGAGAAATAGTAGCACAAATAATAAGAAGTAAGAGCACTCCAAGGGCCTTTATCAATAAATACAAAGCACCACAGTGAGTAGGCTTTAGGGTCATCATCGGAGTAATTAATTAGAAATCACACTCAGAAAAGCATGGCCAGCCAGCCAGAATCTCCACTTCCCTGTGATGCCCACAGAGTAGCTAGGAGCAAAAGGTTTTGATACCTGGCAAAAGTACAGGCATAACTGGTATCATATATTTACCACAAAACTGCACAGAAAACCTTAAATAAAAAGGGCTTGTGAGAAAAATAGGGTTATGGGCAGATCATTTAAGTAAACCCTATGGAACTCTGAAGCCCAGGCACTAGTAAAAAACAAGCCTAATAAAAATACAAGCCCAGTAAAATCTCTACCAGCAGGGCAGCATTAAACCCTGGGCCCTCATGCCTTCTCCTCTTCTAGAGGAGGTGCTAGAGGACTTTGCTTCTAACAGAGACCATTCATTAACCCACTGTTTTAATACTAAAGGATGTCTTCACAGTTCTTCCAATTACTGTTGCAGCTTGCTACCAAGCTTACCTGTAACGTGGTGGAAAGCATTAAAGTTCTCAAAGCCACAAAATAGTCACACTTACACTAAAGGAAGTTACTGTTGCAGATTTCTCAACATTAGATACTCAGATTTTTCTTTAAAAGTATATTATCTATATACTACTAAAGCTGTCCCTTAATTTAACACGGGAAGAAGTTTAGATGGACGTGTGGCCACAGCATTTGAGACAGCTTCTGCAAAGCACATCCCAGTCAACCCCAAGCCCCCACTTGCAAAATAATCCTGGAAAATACATTAAAGCTCTCTACCAGAGAGCCTCTTTCCCTCGACAATTTCAGTGGGGTCTATAATTTGCTTGCTTCCTCTCAGAGCTGCAGGACCAGATACTTTTGGGCAGCCTTCAAGGAAGCCTGCCTCTGATACTACCTGCCTCCCTACTCGCTTTTGTGATGAAGCTGTCCAAGAGAAGTAGACCTACGTAACTGGAGAGAAATGCCATGCCTACCCCAAATAGTAAAGTTGTTCCTTCATAAATGCAGATGAAAGTTTACAAATATTTAAGGATTTATCAAAGAAAAGGAACAAAATAAAGACAACATTTAATCTAAGAGGAAACAGATAATTCAGACAACAGAAGAGGGTGTTATTTCTTTTTCTTCTTTTTTTTTTTGAGACCAAGTCTCGCTCTGTCACCCAGGCTAGAGTGCAGTGGCGTGTTCTCGGCTCACTGCAACCTCCGCCTCCTGGGTTTGAGTGATTATACCACCTCAACCTCTTGAGCAGCTGGGACTATAGGCGTGCGCCACCACACCCAGCTAATTTTTGTATTTTTTAGTAGAGATGAAGTTTCACCATGTTGGGCAGGCTGGTCTTGAACTCCTGACCTCAGGTGATACACCCGCCTCAGCCTCCCAAAGTGCTTGGATTACAGGCGTGAGCCACTGCACCCAGCTTTCTTTTTCTCTCTTTTTTTTTTTTTTTAAGAGGGAGTCTCACTTTGTCACCCAGGCTGGATGGAGTACAGTGGTGCGATCTCGGCTCACAGCAACTTCTGCCTCCAGGGTTCAAGCGATTCTCCTGCCTCAGCCTCCCAAGTAGCTGAGATTATAGGTGCCCACGCCCTGCTAATTTTCCTATTTTTAGTAAAGATGGGGTTTCATCATATTGGCTAGGCTGGTCTGAACTCCTGGCCTCAAGTGATCTGCCTGCCTCAGCCTCCCAAAGTGCTGGGATTACAGACGTGAGCCATCTCGCCCAGGATTTTATTTTATTTTATTTTATTTTTTATTTTTTTTGGAGACCGAGTCTTGCTCTACCACCCAGGCTGGAGTGCAGTGGCACAATCTCGGCTCACTGCAACCTCCATCTCCGGGGTTCAAGTGATTCTCATGCCTCAGCCTTCCGAATAGCTGAGATAACAGACATGCATCACTACACTCAGCTAATTTTTTTGCATTTTTAATTGAGACAGGGGTTTCGCCATGTTGCCCAGGCTGGATTCGAACTCCTGGGCTGAAGTGATCCACCCACCTCTACCTCCTTAAGTGCTGGGATTATAGGCGTGAGCCACCGTGCCCAGCCAAGCGTGTTATTTAGTTTTAAATGTTCTCAGAGATTAGAGACAAATTGTATTCATAAACTAAGAATAGGGTGCTATTAAGACAGAACAATTAAAGAACAAAAATTAAAATATAAATGCTGAAAGAAAAATCAATAAAATGGGCTAGATTAAAAGAACAGTCTGTAAATTTTATAAGCATAGAAATAATTTCAGTTTTAGAATTACCAACATATTCATGAT
This sequence comes from Gorilla gorilla gorilla, assembly GCF_029281585.2. Taxonomy (NCBI): domain Eukaryota; kingdom Metazoa; phylum Chordata; class Mammalia; order Primates; family Hominidae; genus Gorilla; species Gorilla gorilla. The sequence continues at coordinate 136,930,385 of NC_073230.2, read as the reverse complement.
GCCTAACACAGTCCTTAGTACATACCAAGCATTCCACTAATACTTGATAAATGAACTAATGAGTGAGTGGCTAAATGAATAAGTGATATGAATAAATAAACAAGAGAGTGTGGATGAATGAAAATAAGTCAATATGCATGATTGGCCAGCTGTCTAGCTAAGCATATAACCTGAAAGATCAAGTTGAAGACATCTCCTTGAATATAGAACAAAAAAAGCAAAGGAAGTTTTAAAATATTTAGAGAAACATTACAATGAGACATGAAGCAAAAGTTACAACATAAACAGATTTGGAGAAAAGCCTTACTCTCTCCTGGGCTCTCCATGGTACACTTTGGGAAACTGACAAGGGGGAGCTTCCCAAGGATCAGTGCAGTAAATATTCAAGTCATCCATCCACAGCTTGGCACTCGACTCAACTGATAGTATAAAAAGCAAAAAGGGGAAAAGAAGAAGCTCTCACATACTTCAGTAAAGGATTTTGCTGATTTGTAGGATTCAAGGGTGCCATTATGAAAAGCTAAATTGAACTTCCATCAAGAAATGATGGTAATAAAGTGATCTGAAACCACATTTTCAAGGAAATAAGACTTGGCAGTATGAGGTTGCCATAGATAGCCAGCCACGAAATATCTGAACAAAAGAGACAGATTTGTCTGAAACTCAACAATATTTTCCTGACTGTAATCCTGAACCCTGTGCAACAGCCAAGTTCCTTCTTATAGTGTTTTATGGGACAAGTGTCTTAAAATGATTGCTATGCTTGAGCTGGCAGAGGACAGGCCTAGTTATTCAACTACTTCTTTCTCAAGTATTGTTAACTAAATGCCACATAGGTTTCTGATGTCCTCAGAATGGATAGGCACGCTTCTACTACTCAACACAGGAGAAGCAGCACAATTATATTAACCCAGCAGCCTATGATTTCCAGAAAACAATCTAAACTGCTCTTTTTGGGAAGGCGGAAGGTTTGGGTTGAGTTGGTTAGTGGTTTGTTACTGATTTAAGTGGAAAAAAACAACAACCCTCATTCTAGTGTCTTGTGTTCCTTCAAAGCAGGGCAGGAAGGGGGCTCAGCAGTTCTTTTCATTGACTATGATTAAAGCGTAAGTCACCAATCTGTGGGGAAAAAGGGTTGGCTATAATACAGACCCTACCTCCCGGCAGAGCCACTGCCATTATTAACACTGTAACCATACTTTCTCAAGTGCTGAAAAGGAACTTCAGGATGTTGTGGGCCTCTCTGGGTAAGATGACTAGGCCAGAAAAGAGCGATTCAAGAGGCTGCTTTTGCCCAAGTGTAGCTTGAAAGTCAGATATTAGTAATGTGTTTTAAGAATTGAAAACTCTGAGAGATAGGAGGTTTGGCTGACAGTGAAAAACCTCAAAGCTATACAACTGTAGTCAGAAAAGCTGGGGGCTGTATGACACTTATTCCTACTGTGACTGAGAAAAACCAAACTAGGATTAAAAAAGGATTATTCTAGCGGAGTAAGGATAAGACCTAACCTAATGGTTCAGTCACTAATAGAACAGCTGGGAGAAAAAAAGTATCCCTGCAAATTAGAACCAAAGAAAAAGCAAAAGCAAAGGCAGTGTTATTCTTTGCAAATTTAATAGTCTGGTTCATACAAATACATTAAAGGTAAGCGCTATCCACGAAGACTCTAAACAGACAGAAAGGATATTCATAAAGATGGCCTTGAAGCTGCTGCATGGGAAAGAATTATCTAAGATGTCCCGAGCCCCCACAGAACTTGGACAATACCTCTGATAGCAAGGTCTCATGCTCTGACAGCCATCAAGGCAGGTGGCAGTGGTGATGCATGCATCAAGAAAGAAGAGCAATGCAGGGAAGCAACAGAAGGAAAATATGAGAAAAATAAACAGAAAAAATAAAGTCACCTGTCTAAAAAGATGTGATCTTGTGCAGAAAATAAACAGGAATTTTCACTTGCTCACCTTTCAAGGTTCCATCTCTGTGCCATTCTTTAACTTTCACAAAATGGGCCATGTGTATTGTTTCCTATCATCCTGAAATACTTCACATAATGGGAAACAATAGGGAAGTGCCTTAGTGACTGTATCTTCTGGATATGTGACAGTTTTCCATGGATGAGGGGTGAGGTGGTGGTGAGAATGAGTGTGTGTATCTGTGCGGCTTACCCTAGTTATATTTTGTAGATGTCCCTTTCTAAATGTGAACACATTTTCTTCTAACACTTTTCTTTGAAAACGTGATATGCAGAAAGGCATGAGCAAGGAGTTAATAGATTCTAAGGGTTTGCCAAATTGGAGCTCAAAGTAATTGGGAAGTCCAGCACAGGGAAAGGTCACCTCAGAAAATCTCACTCTTCAAGAAGGCTCTGGCAAGAACGAAAGAAGGAGATTTTAATCACTGCAGCTAATTACATAGACGACTAAATCATAAGAAGAGTTATTTAAGTGTCTTAAATACAATAAAAAGTAATTAACAGGAAGCGCCATCTTGACAGCCTCATGTCACAAACCAGGCCTAAAACGATCAGCTAATTCCCAACCCAGGAACCACAGAATGAGAAAAGACTCAAAGTTTGATCTTTTTATTTTTTATTTAAACAGTTTTGATTAACAGATAACAACTCTTGCCAACTCCACAGTGAAGTTAATCAAGAAAAAAATTTTAATCTATTAGAGGAATGATGAACCTTGTTTTCATTGATTCCCCAGGGGAAACAGATAGGAAGCTGAAGCCTATGTCACACCAGCAAGGCCCTGCCAGCATCCTGTGATGCGACTCCTTCCCATACATCGAGAGGAAAAAAGGATTAGACTAAACCCTATAGAAGATACAGACAATTCACACTCTCTGCATGTGAAATGCATCTAAACTTTGGCTTTGAAATAACCCTTTAAGAGACACCATCTCATCTGCCTCTTTCTTCTCAGTCCCCTAAAATCACTAGTTTCAGAGAAGCTCTTCTGTAGTTACAGAAGTCTGCTGTTCTCTTTAATAACAGGAAAGCCACTAGGTGCTGTGAAGGCCTAAATGTAGGTGTATAAGCCGACAGATTACAACAAACATAATTTAGATAAGATTTCTTCTTAATTTCACATTTCTTCAAGACTGAACAGAGTGCACTTTTCAGAGGCTATGCAAGCCATAGAAGCTCTCTTTACTAACCCTTCCCTTAACTGACTTGCACATTCTATGTCCTCAGCATAGGGTACTGGCAGATGCCAGTGAGAGTGACTGAGAGCCACTGTACAACACCTGAGCACTTCTGTCCCAACCAGATGAGCCATTTGTTTTTGTCCCCAAATCTAGTTTAAACTGGTTGTGCTTGTTGTTTTAATTACATACTTCATTAAATATCATTGAAATACAAGCACACAAAGAGTGTGTATTTACTAAAACACTCGCATGTGTAAGCACAGGGGCAGCTCAACCCAGTTCACCTCTATTGTTTAAGCATTGTTTAAGTTGTCTTGCAGATGCAGCAGAGCACAAACTGCAAATCATGGAGACAGGGCATGTGCAACAGAAAAAGGTTTTACCTCCTATAACACTCAGAACCAATGTTTCCTCCCTATGGAAACAAGAAGGCCAGGACAAGACCAAAACCTGAGTACCAGAATCCTTTTAGAAGTAAAGGGTCAGTTATCTAGAAAGATCTGGTGCTGAAATCCACCATTCCATACCTTATCCTAAATGGCCAAGTTTAAAGTCCTCCAGTTAAACCTACCCTCCCAGCACTTCTGCACACCAAATAACCCTCCATAACCCATAAAAGTTTGACCTAACACCCAGATTGGGAAAACAGAATTGAGTCCTGCCTCCTGTCTCCTTGCCAGTTGACCTCACAATAAAGCCCTTTCTTTTCCCAAAAACCAGTGCCATATTATTGGCATCTAGGCACTTCGGGCAGCGAGCCCATTGCTCGATAACACATGCTTTAAAAAATTTAATAAAGAGGAAAGGCTTTAAAGTAGCTGCAAAATAAATATGTGTGGGACAACTGTAACAGATGAGGGGGTGTAAATCACAAAAATATAAGGTTCTATAATTAGTGTTTTTCAAGTCCTCATTTCAAACAGGAAGTTATGTAATTCAACAAGATATCAAATAGGTGGTCCATGCTGCCCAGACAGCAAAGATTTAAAAATATGTACACATTCTTATGTTTAAAATGAAAATAAAATATTTAAGACGTAGTGTTTTTTAACAAGCCTCTTCTCTGGCTAGTGTTTATAAATCACCATTAAGTAAGATAAAAGGCTCTTAGTAGTATAACTTAATTCTGAAAATAAGCTAAGTATTTGGAGATTCTTAATTACCAATACCTCAACTTTTCTATAATATTAATGGAGTTTTGTTTGTTTGTTTTTTGAGACAAAGTCTCACTCTATTGCCCAGGCTGGAGTGCAGTGGCACGATCTCGGCTCACTGCAACTCCCGCCTCCGGGGTTCAAGCAATTCTCCTGCCTCAGCCTCCCAAGTAGCTAAGATTACAGGCACCTGCCACCAGACTCAGCTAATTTTTTTTTTGTATTTTTAGTAGAGACGAGGTTTCACCATGTTGGTTAGGCTGCTCTCAAACTCCTGATCTCAGGTGATCCAACCGCCTCGGCCTCCCAAAGTGCTGGGATTACAGGCGTGAGCCACTGCGCCTGGCCAAAATTTTTTAAAGTATAGAAAATTCAGAAAAAAAAAGGATAAATAAAAACAAAAGCAAGGTAAAAGGAAAACAAACAGAAGCAGTGACTAAGATTAGAACACAGAACGTGTGCAGCTAGGTCTATTTGCTAGAGATGGCCTCTCTTTGGCAGTGAGCTTCCAATCATCAAATAAAAGAATAAAATTATCTGGGAGTCTCTCTGAATCTGCTGTGATTCTGGGGGCCGCCTGATAAAGAAAAATAAAAAACAGAATAAAATTATCAGTTATAAGTTTTACAGTACTGATTAGATAAAAACAAACCTGTGGTCATGCCTTAGATGCTACTAACATCCAAGTTATGCTTCATAAAGGAAGAGTTTGCAATAAAGTTAACGAATCACTCAACAAATTCATTGATTTCCTACCATATGCTAGATACTAGGGCTACAACAGGGAATAAGACACAAAATTCCCTATCTTTAGGGACACAACAGTCTAATGAAGGATGGTTTCAGTATCAGTAAATTCCTTACATTTCTCCTGTTTGCAGCCTACCCATTTAACCACAAAGTATAGTTCAGGATGAAAAACCGTATGAAGAAACTCATAATGCTTTCCAGGTACCTGCCAGGCTGGTCTAATCCAAGGAGACAATTTAAGTATCTAGAAGAGTACTTGTAAAATTCTTCTAAACTTGTACATGCTTCTAAACTTCTAAAAAAAAAAATTTACTTTGGTAAATCACAAAAAAAAGAATATTTCATACAATCCAATTACAAGAACTGGGAAGCAGAAAATTCAAGTTCATTATCTCTGGCACAAACCTGGAGTATAGATATTGTAGGTTGTCAATTAAGACCAACCAACCTGTGTTGTTAAACAGCCAACAGAATTGACACCTTCTTACAAGGACTCAAGAATGTAACAGAAACCCAGACTAGAACAGACAGCTACCCCACATTTGCAGAGAGGAAGGCTGAAAGAGTAATCTCTGTCAAAGCCAAAATAAACACAGTGGAGATCTCAAGGTTTTAAGGCACAAAGCATGGCCACAACACTCTGCCCTGTAAAGTATTTTAAATTATCTGTCTCAAATTATCTTAAAAATAAAAAGATTGCTATAAAATACTCCCTGAATATCTCATTTTAAGCAGCGTAAACTTATTTTTTAAATATTCTTCAGTGGTAACTAAAGGAGATAATCCATTCTAATAGAATGTTAAATACTGGTGGAGGCCACCTGCCAAAAATAAAGACACATGGTTTTGTACAACAGTGAAGTTGTTTTCACCAGTACTTAAAAGCAGCAGTATCTATGGAGATGGCTTTCTGTGGCAGTAAAAATATTTAGATAGAATACTAAGATTCCAGGTCTCTACAATAGGGAAGCATACAACTGACTCCTAAGAAGTGGTAACAAATTGGTAACAAATAACTATTGTAATTTATACAGATAGAATAATGACCAAAATATGTCCTAGTTTTTCCCAGTTCAAAAATATTACTTGATTTGTCAAGAACCTGCTTCTAACAAAACCTGTGATGGCGTGAAGGTAAACATCAAATGCCTATACTGAGCGCCTCCTGGCAAAGATGAAACCTCCAATTGTTGTGTGAACATTAACAACATTAATAAATATAGGATCGGTAGCAGTGGCTAAAGATAGTCATTTCCAAATGTGAAAGCACGAATGACGTGAAACAGGCTCCTGTTAGGAGACTTTCATGAAGCTAAGCAGCTACAAAATGCTTATTCCTTTCAGAGGCCTGCAATAGCTTGGAGGTACTTCTCCTAAGTGGCTTCACTGTACTTTCAGTAACACAATCCTTGTTTTGATGACAAACCTATTATTTTCTTCCCCATCAATATGCCCCCTTAAAAGAAATGAAAAATAACAGTTTGGTAACAACTAGCATATAAGATTGTTAAACAGAAAAGGAGACAATTACCATACTGGTATATTTTATGCAAAGTAAGAATTGCTATTGGGGACTGGCTGACTGTTGTAATATTTATTGTGGAAGCAGGGCCCAGCAGGCTTCCTCCTTCCCCTATCAGATATCTCCCCTGAAAGACTCTTCCTCAGCCTGCCTGCCAACAGACCTTGGAATCTAACCAGGTTACAGCCAGTACAGCAGAATAGGATGACCTCATCGTCTACTGATTACATACAAGAAAATGTCCAATTAACCTCTCCTCTTCTTCCCTCCTTGTTACCTGCTATTCTATACCTAGACTTCCTAAACCAATATGCAGAGACCATTTCAGACAGTATCTAGGGCTTGCTTGATACTCAATAAATGGCATTATTAATAGTAATGATGTGTACTTCATAGTGCCAGGCACACAGAGCCCAATAAATCTTAAATAACTACAATAATGAAAGTATACGATTAGCTAATGAGTGATTATAAAGTACTTACAAATATAAAGTGCTACACGGGCACATAATTATAAACCACTGAGTTAAGAGCAGGAGAAAGCAAAGCAGAGTGAAAGGAAGGAAAGATTCAAACGAGCAAAGAACTCTTAGCTACTTGAGATGACAGCTGAGTCCCTGCCAGCCAGAACACTCACATTCCTCCAATGGTGACAGTGGCACAGGTACGCTCTGAAAAGGCAGGCACTGTCTCTGTGGCTGGGCTGGCTGGTCTAATGTAGTCCACCGTCACATTGACCTGGAAACAAAGAATCAAGGGAATTAGGGTTGAGAGTCTGCAACATAGCTCACTAGCAGCCACATGTGCCTGCTCAACTGTGAAAGATCAGCTCACTCCAGTTTGGTTTTCTGAATCTAAGATTTTTAAAACCAATTAAAAGAAATAGCTGAGCAACAGACTGGGAGAAAATGTTTGCAAAAGACATAACTAATAAAGAACATTTATCTAAAATATACAAAAAACTCTTAAAACTCAACAATAATAAAACAACCTGATTTTAAAATGCAAAAGATCCAAACAGCTTACTAAAGAATACATACAGGTGGCAAATAAGAACAGGAAAAGATGTTCTACATTACATGTGATTAGAAAATTGCCAACTTAAACAACAATGAGATACCACTGCTCGTAGCATAGCCAAAATTCAGAACACTGACAACACCAAAGGCAGGCAAGGATGTGGAGCAATAGGAACTCTAATTCATTGATGGTAGGAATGCAAAATGATACAGCCACTTTGGAAGATAGTTTAGTCATTTCTTATAGAACTGAACATGTACTCTTACCATTTGATCCAGGCATACAGCTCCTTGAAATTTACTTGAGGAGTTGAAAACATACTTACACAAAACCTGCCCATGGATGTTAACAGTGGCTTTGTTCATAACTGTCAAAATGTGGAAGGAACCCATATATCCTTCAGTAGGTGAATGGATAAATTGTGGTATATCCAGATGACAGAATATTATTCAGTGATAAAAAGAAATGAGCTATCAAGCCATGAAAAGACATGGAGGAAGCTTAGACATATATTACTAAGTGAAAGCAGACACTTTAAAAGGTGTACTGTATGATTCCAACTATACGACATTCTAGAAAAGGTTAAACTACAAAGACAATAAAAATATCAGTGGTTGCCAGGAGTTAGAATGAGAGAAGGAATTTTGCCAGGAGTTATAGGCAGAGAATACGGAATTTTTAGCGCAATGAAACTATTCTGTACGACACTATAGTGGTGAATACATGCCACTATACATATATCAAACCCCACAGATGATATAACACCAAGCACAAACCCTATGGACTTTGTGTGATAATGATGTGTTAAGGTAGGTTCAACAATTGTAATAAATATACCACTCTGGTGTGGAAGATTGTGTGTAGGGGGCAGAAGGTATATGGGAAATCTCTGTAACTTCTGCTCAATTCTCCTGTTAATCCAAAACTGCTCTAAAAAAAAAAGTCCATTTTAAAAAGAAAGAAAAAAGCTGATAACCAAAGATGTAAATCAAACAACTAAACACATAGGCCCCCACAGCAATTTTACTTTACAGAGAAGAGGTTTGCAACATTCCTGTTGGACTCCTAGACATTATGATAAAGCAGTGCTTTAACCTCTTCTGGGTCAGACTACTTTGAAAACCTGTATTTAAAAATATGAACTGCCTCCATAGAAAAACTCCATATAATCTGTCTGTCACAGCTTCCTAAGGACCAGATTAAGAGCTATTAAGAACAACAAACAAGGTGGGCACAATAGCTTGCTCCTATAACTGCAGCACTTTGGGAGGCCCAGGTAGAAGAATTGCTTGAGCCCAGGAGTTCAAGACCAGTATGGGAAACAAAGCAAGACCCCCATCTCTCTGAAAAATAAAAAATATAAATAAATAAATAAATAAATAGAAGAACAAACAAGATAACAATTACAAAGATGCTTGGAATTGGTTTCACAGTATGTAAATCAAAAAGATACAGCTAATTAAGCCCAACACCAACATAGTTGAGAGTTAAGCAGTGTGGAGGTGGGGGAGATAGAATGGACTAGATGAATCCTTAGATTTTGAATTAATTTTGCAGACAGGAAGTTAGAAGCATAAAATGCAAAAATGGTTTAACCCTAGAATACACTAAATAAATGGATACGGACACACTAAACAATGCTTTTTCATTATGAAAACTTTGAAGATAAACATAGTATCCTGTAGCAAACATATAGTGCATGTCTTTACAGAATGAAGGTGTAGGCTTGGTTTGGGTCAAAACCAAGGTTTACAAACCCACACTGAAGAGGTGCATGGGGATCAAGGAGACGGAAGCCATCTCCACAGTCTGGAATCCCTTTTCTAAATACATCTTCAGCTCTCACTGATCAGCTTAAAGACAGCATATTGCAGAAGCATGGAGTTCAGCCACACTGCTAGTGAGCACCATTAAAATCCTTTCAAACTGTCTTCTCTTCAAAAACTCATCTTGAAAATGAACATGGAAATCTGGAAAAGGACAGATGCCTCAAAATTCCAACTGTCAGATCACCCACTTGAACACTCCATTGAATCATGCTTTAGAAGCAGCAGAATGGAGCCATATCAGAGCCCAAGCCAATTAAGGGCTGAGGTTAAGGTAAATCATTCTTATGAGAAGTATGGTCATAGCACAACAACACAGAAAGTAAGAAAATATAAAGATGACTCCTAAAATTAGATACCTAGCTTTAAATTATTGCAAGGTCTTAACAACTACTCTAAAACTCAGGAAATGAGTAAAAATGTGAGAAATGTGTTCAGATGGGGACTGAACAACTAGTGCCCTCCAACAAAAAGGTTTTTAATACTTTCCCTGCATGTTGCTGGCCAGAGTTAATACAGGCCAAAAAAAGGGCAAGGAATGAGAGGGCTGCACACAGACAGGCCTGAGTAACTCAGAACCAGGGAAGGGAAGAAGTGGTCTTGATGCTAATATACCCTGGAACTCTCCTCAGACAAGGCCTCACAACTAGCTTATAGAAGCAGGTGAGGAAAACAACAAGATAGCTGGAGTCATGGCAAAAAATCACGAGTGTACAGAAGGTAGACAGTGAAGGTGGCTATACCATGTAAAGTATCTCAGGGCCCATTTTAAATAGGACAAGGCCACAGGGTATGGTCCAATTTGGGTGCATTCGCTGGGAAGTTAATAAATATGTGGAAATGAGGAAAGAGGTCCATGTATCTTTCGTGCTTTCACCCAATCCATCTAACAAGCTTGAGCCCTCAATTCTACTACCTAGGGAAAAAATCAGCACTGCCTAAAAAAAAAAAACTAAGTTAATCTCAAGGTTACCTTGCACCTCCCAATGCCAAACCTCCTTCTCAGTAGGCAGACAGGGGTGGGACAGCAGCTTTTTAGCACAGAGGAACATTAGCTCTCAACCCAGAGAGAGAGCTAATTCATCAAGAGGGCTAATTCACCATGCCACATGTGTGGGAGTAATAATAGGAGGAATAATAAACAAAAGTGAACACCTGTGTATCTCTCAGGCCAGAAGGCCAAAGTGAGGTGCTGTTCCAAAACTGTCTTCCAGGGAAATCAGTGGGAAGACAAAAAAATTTTAATCTTCAATAACCAAAAGAAACAACTACATTCATCTGCCAATTAATTGTTTCCCATATTGAGAGAATAAGAACTGTAAATAAGTCAGAGATTAAACAGTTATTTGTGGATGCAACATTATTAAAGAAAATCTGAAATACAAATGAGGCCCTGAGAATAGCCCACAGCCAAGATATACACCTGCAGGCAGCTATGACAAATCAGGAATTAAAGTCAATGTGTAATTAGCATTTGTGTCCCTCCCCTGTGGATTCTGAGATCTCTTCCTCTACCCTGGAATTTTTCATCTCAAGATATTCATCACTGACCTGTCAATCACTTGAAAAAGAACCATGGTTTTAACAGCTTCAATTAAAACCACTGTAAATCTTAGCAACATCTTCGTCTAAATAAATGATAACCTGAATTTTGTGTTTGTGGGTAAGTATGTATAAAACGGCATGAGAGAAGAAACTGATTAATATAGATGGGTTCTCCTTTTTAAGATATTCCTGAAATATTTTGTATGCAAGTATTTTACGAATACATGACCAAGGGCTATATAACTGACTCAGACCCTGATCCCTGTTTATAGCAATGAGTGACCACAAAGAGCCCTGGGCTCTTGCTTGGTGCTACTTGAAGCTCCCTTACAAATGAGGCACGTAACATTTTTGGGTCTCAGTTTCCCTTGACCTTAAAAATGAGAGCACTAGATTAGAACATCAGAGCATCATTTCACTCTAGAATTCTAAAAGATAATTTAGTCAGACATGGGGTACTATATACTGTTTTCTTAAATCTTTGTATTTCCTACCTTACATTTACTACATTGTATTGGAACACACCAACTGTAAGCTCCAAGAGTGGGGAGACCATGTCTTATTCACTCAAAGAGCTGGCATGGGCCTGTAAGGCAGGAGACTATGCAGTAAATGTTTGTTGCATGAGTAAATATATAATCAATAATCTTTTCAGACATAACATTATGAAGGATACCTTTGAAGTGGGAAGGCAGGGCATCCTGAGGACCATTTTGTCAAGCTGTTGATCATTCTGCTGTTTTATATAGTAAAAATATATTTATTTAAACCGTGGGGGATAGGGAGGAGGAACTGGGGGAGGAGCAATATTTTAAAGCTGTGATAAAGCTCTAGCGCAAACAACCATGAAAGATGAAGCAAGCCAAATATGAAACATACATACTTTCTCATATTATTTATTCCTCAAAGAGGTTCTCAAAGGTAAGAGGGTAGCAGGTAACCTTGGTCTATTAGATTATAGAATTTTCCTTGAAAGCAATTTCAGGGACCCTTCAGAGGAACTAAGATGGTAACTTCAAACTAAATTTATATATTAATTGCTTGTAAAGTCTGGAATAGTTTAGAATAGAACAGCTATGGGCCACACAACAGAATTCTCAGGCTCTCTGGATATTCTTCATACAATGTATGACTAGAACAGTATCAAACCACCAAAGAACTTCACAGACTGATGCTGATGATAACAAAACGCCAAAAAGTGAACTACCTAAGCATAAAAGGTTAGAGGAGGTAGGAAGGAAAACAACTGCAGAGCCACATTTCCAGGTTGTAGCCTGAGCTTAGTTTTAATATAACTAGAGCTGTTACGTAAGGCTTTGGGGCATAATCGCCACATAATCCCACCCACTATTCCACATAGCCACTCATAAATTCACAAAGAGCTAAATAAACACCTTGCCTCTCAAAATAACCCCTTTATTACCCCTCTCATGACAGAATTTCCAGACTTTATGGAAAGCCTCTACACACCCCTAATACTGAAAAGACGACACCATCTGGCCTAAGTCCCACGGATGCTGCCTAGAAACAAAAGTAAGTAAAATGGAATGTTTCACATAGGCTCGATAAGAACACGGACACTTCAGAACAGCCAGGCTGCAGTGACTGGTTCCCAGCAATTCTAGAAAGGAGCTGTGTGAACTTGGATAAGCGACCTAACTTCTCTGCTTATGTTTAACACATTTACTGTGCGTATCTCACTGCTGTAGGAAGATACATATGTATCATTTAGAACAGTGCTTGAATCATTGTACGTTCTATCTAAGCGCCAGTTATTTTTAGATAAACATGTACTAATTTTCTTAGGGCCGTGTCTGGCACAGAGTTAAATGCTAAATAAGTATCCATGAGATAAACACATACACAAATACATACATGCATAAATCAGATACATGTTGATTTAAATCATTAGACTTTGGAAATCATCAGGCAGAAAGACTAAATTAAATACACTTTTCTCTTTAAAGAGCCACAGCAAACAAAAATATGTAGTACTTCATACATATTCATCCCAACTTAGAGCTAAGTAAGGATTATTTTAAAGAATGATACACTATTTAGTATTTATTTAGATATTTAACATTAATTTTGCAGCTACCAGTTATTGGATATTTTATTTACCAAAGACAATTGAAGCACAGTGTTGTGAACCATTTCAAATAATAGGTTAACTAGGGATATTTGGGGCAGGATACTTCTTGCCTTACTAAATTAGGAAGACAGTGAACATCAAATAGTAACCAAGTTTCCATTTGCTTTGGGCTTAACAGTGTAGGATATAATAAATTTCTCTTCAAAGGTTTTTAGCCTGTAAATTGTTAAGTACGATGAGTTCTGAGATCCTCTTCAAAGAACCAGTGCATCAGTATGTTCAGCTCCCCTGTTCCTTGTTCTCCATTTTAAAGTTTAACTTCCTCATTCTCCTTGCCCCTAGTTTCAGTAAACAACCTTTTCCACCAGTTCTAACCAGTAGTTGACATCTGTTCCCCTGGTCACCTGCTCCGTCCTTTGAGTCACCCCTGGTCACCTGCTCCATCCTGAGTCACTCCTGGTCACCTGCTCTGAACTGAATCATCCTGAGTCACCTGTTCTGTAAGCCCTTCCCACCAAACTACTCATTCCGCCACTCAGGCTCGTACCCCTGCTCTCTTTAAAACAGCCAATCGGAATTAGCTTAGACTGTGCGGTCCAACCCTAGCCAACAGGGGAACAACATAGCAGTAGGGGCTACCTGCACGTTCCCCTCCCTTGTTGAAGTGTGCTCTCACCATTACTCCATCCAGGAGTCGCACCCTTCTATAGAAGTAAAAATTGCCTTGCTGAGAAAATTAAATTTATGTTCGAGTGCTATTTCTCTTGCAGCACTGAAAATTTATTTATAACAACAGGATCTTCCATACAAAGTGCTCCTTAATATTTACATAATGTAGTTTTAATACTTTATATTATCATTCTAAACTTATAAAAGTGATACATATTTTTAAACATTTTAAAACACACATCAATCACCCATTCATTGAGGTACAGGAAGAGCTTCAAAACAAATTGCTAAGGAGCCTGTTGGTCCTGCCTCTGGGCATGCTCTGAGCTTACCTCCAAGCTAATTCAGACATTAGCCGTTGTGGAACTGCTCATCTTTCAAGAGAGGATGTTAAACTTACCTCCTTCTAGGCAAGTACTGTGTAATGGAAATATAATAAGTGACAAATGAGACCCACATGTGTATGTTCACATTTTCCTAGTAGCAATGTTGAAACATTAAAAAGAAACAAGTGAAATTAATTTTAATATGATTTTTTATTTAATGCAAAATTTCTAAAACATCGTGTCAATATATAACAAATATTATAAAAGTATTCAGATCTTTTTTTGTATTAAATCTTTACTATCTGGTGTGTACTTTACAAACATCTCAATTTGGACCAGCCACACTGCAATGCTTAAAACTCAGTGGGCATTCCCAGAGTATCAGTTAAGGCACAAGTCTTAGCCTCATTCCTCTATCCTATCTGTGGTTCTGATTTCTCTCTGTATTTTTCCCTGTGAACGTATGTTTTATGAATCTTTGTAAACATTCTTAAACCAAATATGAAAAAAATATGATATAAAAACCCTGGTATCAAAAATAAAATATTTAGCCTTCATTTTCTTTTTCAAATCTATTATCTGACTAGATTACAAAGATAAGCCACATACATTTTTAGTTCAGAAAAAGAATTTCAGGTGTGAGGATAAATTTATACACTGAGGGAAAAATCCCTTAGTCTGTACTATATATGTAAAATATATTCTATTCAGTAGTTTGGTGAAGGTATTTTTCAGTTCCTTCTACCAATTCAATAGCTGAATTTTATTAATTCCTGATTTGTCAACTTGATTCTAGAATTCTTTACCTTAGTGTTTGAAGTTTATTCTAATGGATGGATGGTGGGTAGATGGTGGCTGTGGCCAGAAACTCAGGTTAAGAAATAACTGTTTTTGTAGTTAACAATTAAGGCTTCTGTTAATTGCTGATATTATTAAAAAGAAAACAAATAACTGGTAGATGTAACCTACTTATTTTTATACATTTTTATAATTATAAAATGCTGAAATTTACCTCTTCCATCAGGACATCTTTGAGCTCTGCAACAACCTTTATAAATACGTTCAGAAAAAATTATACATTTTGTTGTCTCATCTATGCTACAAAGATTAGGAGACATAAACCAATGCTCCCTTCCTAACTCTCCAATCCAGCCCAGATGTATTCTGTAACACCCCCTTCCAAATCATTGTAATTAGGTGCTTAGGCTGGTTGTTTCTTCACATGTATTTATGCTGCTCTCTCCCATCTAAAATCACCATCCTACCCCCAAACCCCAAAACTATTTTGAGTACATTTCATTTTCATCAATGGAATTTTAATCTATAATGCCTATAAACCTTTATAAACACAGTTAGAAAGTGTTCTTATTTGATACATTTTTGACAAAATGAGTCTCCTATCCCAACCACTCCTCTGTCCCCGGGATGTGCAGATGCTTTTATCTGTTTTGAGGGGAAAGGTAAAATACAGCTGAATATGGCATCCATGGAGATGTTAAGAGTCTCTATCTGACATCACGCATTCATTTAAGTGGACATCACTGCTCCCTGATAAACCTTCACTTCGGTAAATATTTAATTAGGAGCATACACAAACTCGAGATCCACAAAACATTAAAACATTTTAGGTAAGGGGCCATTAGAAAATGGCAAAGATTTCTAGAAGTAGTGATAACAACCTGAAAACAAACATAATAAAATGATCTGAAAATATACTGACCAAGCAGTTTCTACATGGAAGTAAATAATAGGCACATATAAACATCAAATTTTGACAAATGACAATATTTTAAATAAATCTGAGGGGTACCTTAGAGAAAGACACAGAGATCACTATTTGAAAATAGTGATCCCAGCTTCCAGCAGTTTCATTAAATCTCGATTCTCCAGGACTTATAATCCTACAAACATACTTAAAAAGTATAATGTGTGTTTGTGCTAATGCTCCATTATCTTACTCATTATTTTATCACAGGCATAACTCACACCAATACCTACTTTTAATACAACCTGCTTGTCCCTAAGGAGGAATGTCAAAAGGTTTCAGAGGCACTACTGGAAACTGTCCCTTGTGTAGCCTGCATGTCCCTTCTTATTCCTCACCAGAGCTGCCAACTCCCATTGCCTTCCTCTAAAGGATGAAAGTTGAGGGTGGGTCTTTTTTCTCCATTATACAAGCGTCAATCACCGTCATCTATGGCCAAAATTTCCAAGGTCACCAGCAGTCAGGAGAAATTAAATCACTTTTTCCAGAACTCTCCCTGGAGGAGTTCCAGCCACACAAGCAGCACAAATTTTACATGGAGATACTTCTGCCTTTATGTCAAATACACCCAATGTCACCCAATCTTTAAAACAACAGCAGTAATGAAACTATGATGAGAGGAACAAGAATATGAAGAAAGCAGACTTGCTTAATGGCTTCTAAGAATAATTAGTGGTGGGAAAGGGGATATTATTAAGAAATGGATAAAAACAAAAGGTTACATTACATTTGCTCTGTCTATAAAGATTTTGAATGCCTGCACCCCCCAAAATACCAGGGAAATCTAATCAATAAAAGTGGGGACTAAAGTATTCACCCTGCCAAGAGTTCCAATAAACTCCTATTTCCCTGGGGAGTAGGTAGTGCTTGGGTGAGCAAAACCAGAACACAAAAGCCATTCTGCATCGACTACCATTCAGAGCACTCCCATTTCTCCAGCATGCCCATGAGCTGGCATCAAGAAGGCACTCAGACAAGGAAAATATATGTTTAGGTAAATTAAATAAAGGCCAAAGTTAGAATGGTGAGCTGACCTCAAGGATGTATATAATGATGTCAAAGGAAAATCATGAAGAAAAAACACAATAATTCTTTAGGAATACACGCCAATGACTAAATAACACAAGGATACAGCACTTGTGTATATAAATTGTCAGTTTCGTGGCTAAGTAAACATTCCAAGAAAATCAGGTATCAATATCAGCCTTTCTTCCTGTAAACATACCACACCATCCCTCTATTTCACAAAGTAGAGGCCTACTAAATGAAGCAAGGTTCCATGATCAAAGGCACAGCGTGCATAGAACAATGACAACTAAAGTCACAGACACCGATCAAAGACCATCCTGCATTGTATCTGTGTCTCCCTTCAAATTCAGGTCTCTTGATTTACAGTCATTGTTTTGGAAAACAGTGAACAGGCACACAACCAACTCCTTGGCCTACAATTACACACATTCACAAACTGGGCAGTTACCAGTGGAGGATAAGTCTAGATCAAACCATTTCTCAGTTCCACAGTGTTCCAGTTTCCACTCCTAAATTATCAGAAATATGATGCAAAAATATTGCTTAGCTTTCCAAAAAAATTAAAAATAGAATTACCATATGATCCACCAATTCCACTTCTAGGTATACATCAGTGGAATTGGAAGCAGGATCTTAAAGAGATATCTCAATACCCAGGCTCACAGAAGAATTTATTTACAACAGCCAAAGGTGGAAGCAACTGACATACCCATTGTTGGATAAGTAGATAAACAAAATATGGTAGATACATACAATAGAATGTTATTCAGCTTTAAAAAGGAAGGAAATTCTCATTATCTTGAGGACATTATAAGTGAAAGCAGTCACAAAAAAAAAAAAAAACTTACTTACAAAAAAGAATACTGTGTGATTCCATTTAAATAAGGTACCTAGAGTAGTCAAATTCTTAGACCAAAAATGGGAACGTGGTTGACAGGGGATGGAGAGATTTATTTAATGGGTATAGAGTTTCGATTGTGCAAGAGGAAAGAAAAAGTTCTGGGGATGCACAGTGATGGTTGCACAACAATGTGAATGAATGTGCTTAATGTCACTGAATTGTACACTTAAAATTGAATAAGAAGGTAAATTTTATTTTATGTATCTGCCTTTCTCTCTCTCTCTCTCTCCCCCCCCCCCCCCCAGGCTGTTCTGCCCACACATTAGTAAATAACAGCAGCAGGAGCGAGGCAACTCTGAACCCAAACCCAGCTAACTCCTGAATCTACTGGTTACTTCAATAAGACAGTTCAGGCTGGGTGTGGTGGCTCATGCCTGTAATCCCAGTATTTTGGCAGGTCAAGGTGGGTGGATCATTTGAGGTCAAGAGTTCGAGACCAGCCTGACCAACATGGTGAAACCCAGTCTCTACCAAAAATACAAAAATTAGCCAGGCATGGTGGTATGTGCCTTTAGTCCCAGCACTCGGGAGGCTGAGACATGAGAATCACTTGAACCTTGGAGGCAGAGGTTGCGGCGAGCCAACATCGCGCCACTGCACTCCAGCCTGGGTGACAGAGCAAGACTCCATCTCATTAAAAAAAAAAAAAAAAAAAAAAAGACAGTTCAATCACATTCCCAAGAAAATATACGGATGGTTTCCCAAAACCATAATTAGAAGTCATGTTCAATAACCCCTAAATAAGGACACAGAAGTCTCCGGTTGTCATATAAGATAAAATAGTCTACCTTTTAGGCCACCTTTCTCAGGATATAAAATACACTTGGCTATTTTCTTACATTCTGAAAAGAGTCAACACTCTAAGAAAGTGGTCCCCAACCTTTTTGGCACCAGGGACCGATTTTGTAGAAGACAATTTTTATATGGATGGTGGGGAGGATGATTTCGGGATGAAACTGTCCCACCTTCAGATCATCAAGCATTAGATTCTCATAAAGAGCATGAGACCTAGATCCCTCGCATGTGCAGTTCACACTAGGCTTTGCACTTCTACGAGAATCTAATGCTGCTGCTGATCTGACAGGAGGCAGAGCTCAGGCAGTGACGCTGGCTGGCCTGCTGCTAATGTCCTGCTGTGCAGCCTGCTTCCTAACAGGCCAGGGACCAGTACCGGTCCGCAGTCCGGGGCTTGGGGACCCTTGCTCTAAGGCACAAGCTGCATGTCTACCACAAGTCAACCCAAATATGCCTTTCTTACCATTTCTCAGAGGCAGTCGTAGAAGGGGGATAAGAATAGTCTATGGCTCACTGACTTCCTATAAAATTGACAAATTTTGATGTCCTGCGCTGTGACAGAATTTTTCTATGAAGAATTGTCTGCCTTAGAGATCTATCACGTGCAGATCTACAGAATTTTCAGTGCATTCACCATCATTTTCCCACCTTTATCTACTTCTCTAGTTGCTGAATTTAATCACTGTTGTCTGTGCTTTTGTCCAATGAACTTCCAATTTCCACATGCTTCTCTAAGTGGTATTTTTCACTGTTGGCAGGAGTCTAAATTATTATAACATCATTGGAGGTCAGGCTGGCAATTCTACTAACATTTAATATGTGGATGTCCTTTAACCCAGCAGTTCCACTTCTAGGAATTCGATCTACAGAAACAAAGATGTATGTACAAACGTGGTGTCCTTTGCATTCATAGTAGTTTAACACAAATGCATAATTACAAGTTGAGATTTCAGTAATCTTAAATCTCATGAGTTATAAGTTGGCAGAAACCTTGCCTATCTTTTTCACCTACATATTACCAATACTGAATAAATATGATGTAGCTGCTGAGAACACGTGGGAGCTACACATTCTGCTATGGAAAGATGTCCAAAGAGAAAAGCAAATGAACAATGGTAAATATGATATAATCCTATCAGGGGAACAAAAGTGAGGGAAACATGGAACAGAATCCAGAGGAACATACTTGGCACTGTAGAAGGGCTTATCTTCAAAGGTGCAATTATAAGGTACTTCCAATTTTTCACATCGTACATTTCCACAGGGATTAAAATGTTTAAATTACATTTGGAAAGGGGAAAAATTTGATTAAGTCTTAAGAGAAACAATACGGTGAGCTAAGTAAATATATAAAGAAAACATCTGCCTTTAAAAACAAAAAACAGCAAAAAACACAAAAAAGTAGCCTCCTCACAAGCAGGGTCTTCACCTTTGAGCATCTGTTTCATCACAATAGTTCCCACACTGAGGCCATGGTCACTGCTCAGTAATGTCTGCCAACCAGTAAGGATTATGCAGGGCAGGCTAAACACTGTTAGAAGGACATGATCATGAGGGCTTCCGGGTGCCCAGTGGTGTACTGTTGCCATGGCAGGTGGGCATCACTCTCTGCAAATGAACTGCCAATCTCACTCTGAGCTGATAATGATCCTGCTACCACCACCTGTCTGCCATATGTTTTCTCTACTTGTCACATAACAAGGAACTGCATTTTGGCATGCTGATCACTGACAATCTAATACTACTGGTTGATGTTTGTTATACCTAGCTGCAGCCCTTCAGAGAGAGCTGGAAAAGAGTGGAAGAAGGATATAAAATAACGCTTTGCCTACTGACCATTCACTAAGACCCAACACTTTGCAGTGGGTTAGCCAGCCAGTTCTAAGACCGCTGGTAATATGTGAAGGGCTGTGCCCCATCCCCCTTGTGCCCTCTGATCCTGTTTCTCATCAGCAGAGTAGAAAAGGAACCCAGACTTCCCAATAGAACAAACTGGATTTATTCTGTCTCCCTTAACCAACACAGTACAGTCAATAAAAACCATGGAGTTTTGTTTTTTACTTTAATACTGAGGTAAGCACAGGGTGTGGCATCAGAAGTCAAGAATTCGTGTTCATGGAGCCCTTTCTCTGAGCAGCAGATCATCTGATGAAGAGAATATAATATGGAAAAATAGGGTTCATGTAACTGCCTCCCAAATTGCCCCTTTTACTAGAACTCTAACTCATACATTTATAACTATATATCCCAGAGAGTCTCAAAATAAATATAGGGCTTGTTATCTACTCCTAGACAGCAAACTAGGAGCTAGTTTCTGAAAAGAGGGAGAGAAGAACAGTTTCAGTAGAGTTTAGGTAAAAGATACTGAATGCACAAGAGACTGGAATCAGTCAAGCAGGTTAACCAAACCCCTCATATTCCCATTGATAATGAGAATGTGAAGACGATTATCCAACAGCACTTTCCATGAATTAAAAGGTCATTGGACACATATATACTTCTCTTAATGAGGAGGATCATTAAGAGAAGGATATATTCTGCTATGGAAAGATGTCCAAATAGAAAAGCAAATAAACAATGATAAATATGATGTAATCCTACCAGGGGAAGAAAAGTGAGGGAAACATGGAACAGAATCCAGAGGAACATACTTGGCACTGTAGAAGGGCTTATCTTCAAAGGTGCAATTATAAGGTACTTCCTCTCCCCACTCTCACCAACACTTAACCAATTGGCTAAAATGCCAACCAGCATTAGCACCAAGAAACACCAAGGCCTTCTTGGCACAATCTCGGCTCACTGCAACCTCTGCCTCCTGGGTTCAAGCAATTCTCCTGTCTCAGCCCCCTGAGCAGCTGGGACTACAGGCGCCCACCACCACGCCCAGCTAATTTTTGTATTTTTAGTAGAGATGGGGTTTCACCTTGTTGGTCAGGCTGGTCTCTAACTCCTGACCTCATATGATCCACCCACCTCGGCCTCCCAGAGTGTTGGGATTACAGGCATGAGCCACCGCACCCGGCCACCAAGGCCTTCTTGATTCAGCAACCACAGCATTAACATACAGATTTACTATTTAATTAAGATCAAATTTATGTAACATGAAATCCACCATCTCAATCATTTTAAGGTGTACCAGTTCAGTGGATTTTAGTATATTCACAATGCTGTGCAACATCATGCTTATCCAATTCACTGAAAAGAAACTATATCCATGAAGCAGTCACTTCTTTTTCCCAACTTCCCCTACCTCTAGCCCCTGGAAATCATCAACCACCTATAGATCCCTATAAAAATTCTGTATAAATGGAATCATATAATATGCAGTCTGTTGTGTCTAAATTCTTTTACTTGGGACAAGTTTTCCAGGTTCATCTATGCTGAAGTATACAGCAGACTTCATTCCTTTTTAGGACAGAATGTACTGATTGTAAGGATATACCATACTTTGTTTATCCACTACGGTGTACTTTTGAGACTGCAGCTATAATAAGAGAAAGTATGCTGAGAACCACTTTAATAAAAAATCTTGTAATAATATTTTTAATAATAAGAGAAAGTGTGTTGAGAATCAGTTGAGAGCAATCAGTGGCCTAAGGAGAAGAGTTTTCATTGACAAACACAAACTAAGCTATCAGAGTCAAATCATATAAAAGGAGTCTTTTAATCTCCTAATCTGTCCACTTCAGAGAACCTCAACCAAATCCATTTTTTTTTAATTAAAAGTCTCTCATAATGAGGAAGAAATCTTTCAGTGTCTCAAGGGATGGCCCAAACAATAAACCAACCTACCAATCACCTCAGAGGAAATGAAACTGCCTCACAGCAGGTCCTTTGCTCCAGATGAAGAGTACAGCCACTGTTCAGGATGCAAACAAGACACAGATCTAAACTATGTGGGGGAGGGGGCAGGGGGCGGGATCCCTACAGGCTTTTCCCTCATCGGCTGCATTTGCTTCCAAGATTCCTGGCACATACTCATTCAAACAAACCAGACTGTAATTCGGGTTTTAAGGACTCTCCTATCTTAGTTAATAATACATACCCTGTTTGAATGTATCGCTAGTATACACAGCAACAAATCTCTCCCTGATGCATCACCTGTGGTCTTTCCTGTGTGATGCTCTTCAAATCAGCTAAGCTGACTCCTCTTCCGCCCCTACCTCTAAGAGGTCAGGTGGAAAACTAATGATACATTCTTCTACAAGACAGTAGTAAAGCAATAAACAAAAATGACCCAGGGAGCTCTGCTCCATGATTTAATATGGAAATAATTTTTATTCTTGGGCTATTAAAGTCTCTGGGTCTTTTAGCCAAGGAGATAAGTCAATACCTCAAGAATAGAAGAATTGTGTTTGCTCTGGAGGTAACATTTTGAGCTATAAATTTATTATCCTGATTATCAAAAGACCAGCCCAAGAAAGCAGTGATGATATTTAATAATATTTTGACACTATAGATTTTCCAGAAAATTTTAGACAACTCTACAAGAAAGAAGAACAAAGCCAAAATTTCTAGCAGTTCCAGAGAAGATGCCCAGGCAGTAAAAGAAGCATCATGATACAATAACCAAGATTATACAAAAGTACCAACTTTCAAGCACTAGAAAATCCTCAAATGAGGTTTCCAACTACAGACAGGAATTTACTGTAATCGCTGTCCAAGATCTTCACAGAAATCACTCTAAATGAGAGTGGTCAAACAATCTCAAAAAAAAGTAAAGGAATGATCCAAAGCCCCACCACTGAAAGAATATGTATATATATTCTGATATATATATATCAGAACAACCAGAAGGTATAGGAAATAGAAATGAAATTTGCGGCTGGGCGCAGTGGCTCACACCCGTAATCCCAGCACTTTGGGAGGCTGAGGCAGGCAGATCACCTGAGGTCAGGAGCTTGAGACCAGCCTGGCCAACGTGGTGAAACCCCGTCTCTACTAAAAATACCAAAATTAGCCGGGCATGGTGGTGGGCACCTGTAATCCCAGCTACTTGGGAGGCTGAGGCAGAAGAATCACTTGAACCTGGGAGGCAGAGTCTTCAGTGAGCCGAGAACATGCCGTTGCACTCCAGGCTGGGCAACAGCGAGACTGCCTCAAACAAACAAACAAACAAAAAAACTTGCTACATTAGAAAAATAGTAAGAAAAATGCTAACTATATATGTTATTAAAGAAACCACCCAGAAAAGTAATGCAAATAAATGTATTAAGGAACAACTACATTTCAGGTTAATTATATCTAGTATAATTACATCTGAAATATTAAAAATAGGTGCATAATATACTATTCCTTTATTTTTCTCTGTAAAAGACAAACCAAGATGCATAGGCATGTTGAGAATAAAATGATACTTATTAATAAAACCCACATAATAAATGGTTAAAACTGACAGAAGATTATAAAATGAAATGCCATATCAGATCTAATAAGTATTTGATTAGTGACATCTGCTATAATTCCTGTGAATATGCATCATGATAAACATAAGAATAGAATAAATTAAGTAATATCCAATGATAAGTCTGGGCTAAAAAGTCTAGAAAAACAATCCATAGTTAATAGGGCTGGGGAGCGGTGGAAAGATACATCAATAACATCTACAATGACAATACAAGAGTTATTAATGATTCACAGAAGTTAAACAATTTGCCCCCAAATTATGAAAAGGAGTATTTTGAAAGAGATGTGAAATATAAATTGCCAAGTCATATAATTTGCAATTAGGCTAGGTTATAAAACAGTAAAAGCAAAATGTATCTGCATAGGAAAAATTAATTTTAAAAAATGATCAACATTTAAATTTTTAACGATTTAATTATTGGAAGATTTCATTTTAAATTCCAACTCTTAATTGGTTAAGTGAGCTTTTAAGGGATAAATTAAAATGAAAGTTTTACTTTAAATCAGAATGAAAAGGGCCACAGTTATCACCTAGAGCACTCATACACTGTAAGAGAAAACAGATTCAGAAGTTATGTGGCTTCCCCAAGTTTAAACATCTAGTTACTAAAAGAGTTATAACTAAGATCCTAAATATCAGAATAATATCTGAAGTGCGAGGATAGGAAACCACAGTAAAAAGTATAGTATCAACATCATTTCAATAAAGAAAGTCTATTTTATGCCTGGATTGAACTTCAGTCTGGAAAGGCCAGCCCAAGGGCCTTCCAAGTTGGAGTCATTTTAGAAGCTACCCTTTAAAAGAAATGAATGACACAGGGAGATGGCTAAGAGGGTAGTCCACAAGAAGACTGACATACAGAGACCTCCAAATTCTGTTAATGACTCTGGCTCTCTCCAAAACTATCCACCCTACAGCTATACCTCTTGCTGATCTATATAAAAGCACGTCAAAAATTTTAAAAATTTAAAAAAGGGAGTATTTGTTGTATGTTGTTTTTAAATAAGGGAATCACAAATTAATCATTAGTACCTAGGCTAAATGGTATTTAAGATAAAAAAGGGAATGAAATTAAGGTTTAATATGAGAGAAGTAAAATCCCAGGAAACAAAAAACGTTGACTTTTTCAATGAGATAAAATACAAGGACATAAAAGGATGGGAAAAAGCTATCAAGCTTCTTAAATGACCAAATCCTATGTAAGAAAGTGCTCAACACTGTCAATAAATAGACATAGAAGATTTTTGTCTTTAACTCTTCTAACCTTTACATCCTCTCAAATCTAGATGACTATAATTTTGTAGGGCTTAGTGAATCTAGTTGATACCAATATACAGTATGGTTTGTTTATTAAAACAAAATAAAACCACATCACCATAGTTCAAAAAAAAATAAGATGAACATACACCAGTTAAATAAATTATATACTCATGGAATAAAATAACATAAAGCCATTAAAATCAATACATAAAAGTTTATTTAAGGATGTGAGGAGATGTTCAGAATCCACTGTCAACTTTATTTTATTTTTGAGACTGAGTTTCACTCTTGTGGCCCAGGCTGGAGTGTGGTGGTGCAATCTTGGCTCACTGCAACCTCCACCTCCTAGGTTCAAGTAATTCACCTGCCTCAGCCTCCCAAGTAGCTGGGATTATGGGCACCTGCCACCATGCCCAGCTAATTTTTGTATTTTTAGTAGAGATGGGGGTTTCGCCATGTTGGCCAGGTGGTCTCAAACTCCTGACCTCAGGTGATCCACCGCCTCGGCTTCCCAAAGTGCTGGGATTACAGGCATGAGCCACCACACCCGGCCTCCATTGTCCATTTTAAAAAAGGACACACAGACAGATTAGAATATAAATGTATAAGTGAAAGAAAATACACCAAAATGTTATTTGAATTACTTTTATTTTTCATTTATACTTGCCAAACTTAGCATAATAAACATATATTGCTTTCATAATCAGAAAAAAATACAGAAGAGACATGGAAGATATTCATGGTTCAGGTATGTTCTGGCCAGGCGCAGTGGCTCATGCCTGTAATCCCACACTTTGGGAGGCCGGGGTGGGCGGATCACCTGAAGTTGGGAGTTCAAGACCAGCCTGGCCAACATGGCGAAATCCCGTCTCTACTAAAGTACAAAAATTAGCTGGGCATGGTGGCACACACTATTAATCCCAGCTACTCGGGAGGTTGAGGCACAAGAATTGCTTGAACCTGGGAGGCAGAGGTTGTAGTGAACCAAGATCATACCACTACACTTCAGCCTGGGCAACAAGAACAAAATTCAGTTTCAAAAAAAAAAAAGGTGGCCAGGAGCAGTGGCTCACGCCTGTCACCCCAGTACTTTGGGAGGCCAAGGCAGGTGGATCATGTGGTCAGGAGATTGAGACCATCCTGGCCAACATGGTGAAACCCCATCTCTACTAAAAATACAAAAATTAGCCAGGTGTGGTGGCGTGCGCCTGTAGTCCCAGCTACTCAGGAGACTAAGGCAGGAGAATCACTTGAACCCGGGTGGCGGAGACTGCAGTGAGCCAAGATCGCGCCATTGCACTCCAGCCTTGGTGACAGAGCAAGGCTCTGTCTCTTATTTAAAAAAATATATATGTTTTAAGGTAACATTAGTAACTGTCATTCCTAAAAAGCAGTGACACATATATTACTGTCAATAAGGGAGATTAGATTCCCTACATATAATTCTCCAACAGGCTTGTAATCAACCCACCAATTTTTATTCGGTGTCCACATGTTTCTACTTCCTTTCAAGTAACAAAACTATTATAGTTGTACATACATTCCAGAAAACAGACCAAAAATTTGGCAAATACACCATCTGAGGTGGAAGACAATGGGGTTAGTCACAAAGAAGATGAAGATTAGAGGTTTGTAAAGCTTTCCAAGGTCAGGAACTAAGAAAACAGGATGGTAAACAACAGCAAAATGGTTAGAACTACTAAAAATGATGACATTCCACTGCTCATCAAGTATTTTTTAAAGCAAGCTGAAAAAAAAAAAGAATGCATGAGGAGTCTCATATATGTGCAAACATTAAAGGAATACTCCATCTTTTTTTTAGCACTGGGACTGCTACTCTTGCTGAAGTGACGGAAGAGAAGAAAAGATAAAGTAATTGGGACAATGAAAATGGATAAAGATCAGAATTTTCATTCTAGGCTATACAGAGCTGAAATGGATCCTAAACCTAATTGCTTCAGTCCTTAGAATAAACAACTTATCAAGAATCAGGTAGCAAGAAGGAAACACAGAGGTGGCCTTGAACACTTGTTATGTCTCCAATGAACAAGGAGAGAAAACAGATTTCATCTACATAACGGAATATGGCTTATAAAAACAAAATAAAACCTCAATACTTTCCCAAGAATAAAGCACCAACTGCCTTTCCTTGAAGCATTAAAAGAACTGGTAGATAAGTTTTCTGAGATGACAAATAACACTATTGCTGTGGATGTATATAAAATCAGATTTTTTTCTATCACCTAGTGCAGTCAATATGCACTTAATTTTAAAGGGGTATTATTTAAAATCAGTGGAAACTTAAAGATACCACCATGGGAAAAGGATAGTATAAAAATATAGCACTGCATTTACAAAAGTAGTTATTTACTTTTTTAAAAAGTTTGCCTACATTTTTTAATAAAGCAGCATTTCTGCTTCATTTTGTTGTCGTCATACTCAATATTTAATACCAGCGCAAATCCTTCATTGCTTAAGTGTTGACTATGATATGAGTAAATAAAATGCATCACTCTATAACATAAATCACAACAAATCTCTCTTTCACTTTAAATATCAAGGTCACTTTAAACAAAATATGCTACCTATGGGATTAGAAGTAAACTCACTTTATAATATTATCTAAATTTGATCAATATCTGAATTCGCCAATACCTCCTCAATTAAGTCTGACTTTTAAAAGCAAATATGTCAAAGTGAAAAGAAAAAAAAAAGAACAGTTTGTAATGCTGGATTAATTAACTGAGGGTTCATTTGCAAAGCTCGAAAATGTTGAGAGAGGCAAGGCATCAAACATTTGTTCCTAACTGATGATCAAACAAACTTATGGTTAGACAGGTAAGTTCAGGGGATTGAGAATCTTTAATTTTGAGCTTTAGTAAGTCCGAGACTTTCAGAGAAACTTGGGTTTTAAAAAACCTGCTGGTAGGGTGCATACTTTGCCCTTTCTTTAGTTTCTTTTGGGTCACAGTAAATTAAGTCCCCCTGAGATGTCCCGCCAATTCCCATGGGAACCTTACCTGGTTGTGAAAAATGTGTCAAGAAACTCAGAAAAGAAGGAAATAAGATGTTGAGTTCTCTCCCAGCTCCCCCTTCCCAAGGCCATTCCCACTTCCTCCCAGTCTCATAACATCCTAGTCAGGGGAACCAAGCACCTGGGAGTGAAAAAGACTTCCTAAAGAGGGACACGCAATAGACTGTAATCTTGTTGGATTGGTTTTGAAAGCAACTAGGAGGTGTGGGGGTTTAAGGGAAATAAGGCTGGCTGCCTTCTTCCTCTTAAGAACTCACTCTGTATCTCCCCCAACCACACTGCTCACTTTGCCCATCCCCTTCTCTCTCTCACTCAGCCTTATCAGGACCCAGAACTAGTTCATTTTATTTGTCATATTGTGTACTGCTCTCTGTTCTTAATTTTCCTAAACCCTGACTCAGTAGTTTGCTGTTATCGATTACGCTCTTACAATGTGCCCAAGCACTGCACTAAATGCTTAACATATATTACCTCATTTAATGGTCATGACAGGACTGATTTAGGTAATGCTACCCCAGAGATTCAAACTCATGTCTACTTGGTTTCAAAGTCCATACACTAAACCACTACAAATAGCCAACAACAGGATATTGATTAAACATTCAATGATATTAAATGATAAAGTACCTCATGTAGAAGACTATTTAATGACATGGAGAAACCATCATATTGCAGGTTACAAAACAGTAAGTAACATATAATTACTAGCTAAGTTGAAAATTATGCAAACACAAGGGCATTTAAAAAAAGATTAGAGTAATACACACTCAAGTATTAACAGATGCTACCCTGGATGGTAGGGGTTTTTTCCCTTTATCTTCTCTTTTTTTCAAAAAACATTTTTAGAATAAACAAGTGCTGCTTTTATGATTGAAAAAATGAGCAGTAAATGTTATTTAAAACAAAACAGCAAAAAAAATGCAGTATCATAAACAAAGATAGAATGAACAACATCACCAGGATTAGTAGAATTCACAGTTGCATTTTCAAGTAGGAAAATTATGGCCATAGAGAAAACTAGACTAAAATTTTACGGGAAAGTTGCAAGCTTTCTCTAAGTTGTACAGATCAAATATGATAATCCTTACTACTTGTAAGCACATAGAATTGAAACACAAATGCAAAGACACTATTTTTGGTGGTATGTATGAAATTTAAACTTATTTATGATGCTAGCATATGTGTAAAAAGGGAGAATACCTACCCACAAACATATTTTCCCGGGTAGGCCTAAAATAACCCTGAAAGGACTTACAAGGAAATCATAATACTAATTGCTTCTTGGGTGGTAAAATGAACCTGTGAAGGACTAGGGCAAAAGAAAGGTCTCCAACTTATACCCTTTATTAGCATTTGAATTTTAAACCAATTAAATGCATTATCTACTCAAAATAATAATTAAAATAAAAAATGAATACATAAGAGAAAAACCTTAAAATGATATTGATTTCCCCATAAATAAAAATGTCTAAAGATAAAAGGGATGTTAAATAATTCAAATGTCTGCCCATTTTATATAATAGCTTGTCAAAAAATAACCTGTTTCCATAATGGCTTTCCTGCCAAATGACGTCAAAATGTCTGTTTCGGCAATAAAACAACCAAATTCATTTACTTTCTTGATTTGACTTTTAAAATCTTTAGAAGAAAAATTTTTTAAAATCACTGCTTTATCCATATATGTGCTTTCTACGCAGCTATTTTTTTAACACTTCCTTTCTACATCTATTTTTAAAATGTAAAGAACAAGTTATGTTACATAAAACAAAGATTTTTTAAAAATTATATCTTCCTGGCAGTTTAAAAACTAAATTTAAAAAAATCCTGTAAGGAAAAGTACCTTTGCCTGACCACAGAAATCATCCCAATGTAAAAAGCAATCCCTGAAAGAAACAGAAAAAAACAAGGACACAGAGAAATCAATCCTGTACTGGTACCCATCAACCTGGAGACAACAGTTGGAGAGCGGAGATGATGACATGGAGTCCAGGAAAAAACAATCCAATCCAAATGTGAATTACAGAAAGCTGGGTCATCCAAGGAAAACAACATACTCTGAAGCAGGTCAGTGTTATCCAAACTGGTATTCTTTTGCTAACTGAAACAATGGCCAAGCACCCCGCATGCTACTTGTGCCTGGGGCAGCATCAGGCTACTGCATCATTAGAGCACCCAGCAAGGACACACATACACTGGCCCGTCAACTAGAATTCCTCAGGAAGGGAAACCTGGACTAAGAGGAATGACTGGCACAACATTTTCCTTGTCCATGTTTTCTCTTTTCCAAAAACAATGGAAAATGACAGTTAAAGAAGGCAGAGAGTTCTAAATGTACTACACAATATCATCTCGCTGAGAACATTCTGAGTGTTCATTCGGGAGGATCCAAGGCCAACAATAAACTGGAGCCATCAAGCAAAAACTTAAGCAGAACTGGCTCAGAGAAAAGCTAATGCTCTGTCAACTCTGGTACTCAACCAAGCTTCATACTGCTGGAAGAAGAACAGAAACAAGAAAAAATGGCATTTAGCAAATCACTTTTTCCTTGCTAAGGCCAGAAAGGTCCCAGGGATCCACTACAACAGCCAAGTCAGACATAAAGGCAGATGGAGCATATACATTGGAAAGTGAGTGCTACTACAAGCTTAGCATTTTGACAATTTCATGTTGGAGGTCTAAGAAACTTTGAGGAGGAGGAAGGAAAATGGAAGGCAGAAGGAAAGGGGAAAAAGGAAGGATAGAGAGGGACAAAAGAAAATGAGGTTAGAGAGAAAGAAAGGAAGGGGAAGTTTGTGTCTGTGACGTAAAAAGGACTATCAATTCTACTTTCAGTCTCTGAATGGTGAGACATCATAAATCTATCTAGACTTAGTGATCTTATTACCATTTGCCCCTTGGAAAGCTGTGATTAACTATACCAAAGCAGAAATACCGAAGAACAGCAACATGACTCATCTTTGTCTTTGATCTTCAAAAACTCTCCCATGCTGTGGAGTTCAAACTACATGCTGCTCTGCTTCCAGACTGCCGACAGCAAGCAAACTCCACCACTGGCAATAGGAGAAACTAGGGAAAAATGTGAAAAAGCACCTGGCTAATGTCAAGAAGTCAATCATTCTGATGGCACTGGATTCCTAAAGCCATTATTTCAAAATGTAGTGAACTGACAAATGACAGAAGGAAACCACCACCAGCCCTCAAATGAGAGAAAACCATTGGGAACCACACATCTTATAAAAAGAGGAAACAATTCCTTTCCCCAGTAACTAACTGAATTGTAACCCCAGCCTAACCACTTAAACATTTCAGATAAAAAGATCTGCTTTGACCCTAACCTGGTAACATAAGCAGAGGTGGAGAAAGAATGAATTCAATCTCCTAGCTTGTGGGGGTTGGGAGAAGGCGGGCATAATGAGTGATTAAGATAATTAAAGTCACTGCACAGAAATAGTAGAGATTTACATTATAGCATTCTCAGCAAACAGGCCTTTAACAATCAGTGTTCACAGTAAGTTCAAAGAATCACCCAGTGGCCACAGGACTCAGGGGTTTGTGTGTGACACATAGCCATCACATCAGTATTCATCAAATTCACTGATATTTAAAATAAAACAATCTTTGATGACAAAAAGATTAAACTTTTGGAACCCTAAAAGTAGTCCAATCAATGCAAAACAGGGCAACAAATCTTCAAACGGGTTTATGAAATGATCTTCAGAGGTGGCCTGCCGGTTCCTTCTGTTTTTAGAGAGGGGTTAACTAAGGGCCAAAATAGAAAGGGGGTGAGGTGAACAAAGACTAGATGCACTTCAGGCCAGGACTCCAGACTCCTGAATTTTTCTACCTCCAGCCCATCCTACAAGGTGGGGCCACCTGCCTCTTTATGGTGGCCCTCCTCAGAGTCAATACCAGGAAAACTACATTTTTAAAAGTAAATGTTGTTAAGTCAGAATCTGATTAG
The DNA here is from genome assembly GCF_029281585.2 of Gorilla gorilla gorilla. Lineage (NCBI taxonomy): Eukaryota > Metazoa > Chordata > Mammalia > Primates > Hominidae > Gorilla > Gorilla gorilla. The sequence goes on along the minus strand of NC_073230.2, from coordinate 136,898,175 downwards.
AAATACCAGGAAGACAAATTGAGTCTTTCTGGATACCTTAGTAAGATCATCTTCTTAGAGGGTAGAAAAAAGTATCCTTTGGATATTCCAAATTAAGAAAATGAGGAACAATGAAAGAAATGAATTCATCCCAAGTGTAAGAATGTGATGATACACAATCTTCAACTGCATATCTTCCTGACTCTGAGGTCACTGAAATGTCTCATCTCTTCATTTTTATGTAGTCTGACAAATTTTGGACAAGGCTGCAGGTCTGCATTTGAGGTACTAACTTCTATAGTTCCACCCTGAAGAAATAAAACAGTTCCTTCCGTTTTGCCCTGCTCAAATTTACTCCTAATGTGACTGTTTGCTTACATTCTCTCCCTATACTATTACAAACACAAGGAATTAGAGGTGTCAAACATGATGTCCATTTTATAAATGAAGAAATGGAGGTGTCATAAATGCAGAGACCATCAAATTATGATTTTCTCACTCAAATGTTGAGAGATTCAATCAGAAAGCTAAAAAAGCCTCCCCAGCTCTCTAGCTGCACGTGACACCATCTCACCAAAACATGGTCACCTAAACTTCTAATCAAAGACCAGGTCACCTCTGTGACTTTCTCCCTTCCTTTCTTCCATTCTTTACTTCTCCTTTCCTTGCTTTTCTTTTGGTGTCTTTTTTAAATAAATGGGGGTTAAAAGTTTGGAGATGGTGGAAACCGAGCCTGGTGGAGGAAACTCTGCTGTTTCACTGCCCACCCTGTGCATCAAATTCTACTAGGACAGGCTCTGAGGAGCTGGGCTCAGCAGCAACCTGCCAGGCAAAAAGGTCCATCATACAACGCAGACACAGCAGAGTGGAGCAAGGCACTGACGTACTGACTTCCAACTCATTTGCACTATTACCGGGGAATAGGAACATTAAGAATCCCAAGCCAGGGGCTGAGGGGGAGATGGGAACAGCAGGGTTCAGTCAAGGTTCATCAACCTTAAGTTACTTAGAACTTTAAAATAATAATAGAGAATTCAAGCCAAAAAATAGTATTTATTGCCTATTAGTTGAGTAAATCCTTCTGTGATTTTTAATGATGCACAGTTTCAATAATGAAAAAGACACAGAAAAGCCCCAAATCAGACCTACAGTACTAAGGAGTGACTGCTCAGCTTCCCTCATGAAGACTTCACACTAGGCAACAAGCATGCTGCCAATCAGATGGAGCGATAATCCAACAATTTCAATTCATACATAGCAAAACAAAAGAAAACATATTCATCCAACCTATTTTTAAGGTCTTGGTTTGTATTTCAACCAGACAGTACTTATACCTAAAGTCTCCCTGAATTAGGGCTCCAAGTCTATATTATTATATAATAGTATGAGGAAATTTAAAAAGCAGGTGACAAGGAAACCATTTCCCCAGCTCAGAGCTATATGACAGGCCTTCTCCATATCCAAATCTTCCATATGACAAAGCACAGGACAAATCCCACCCCTTCTGTAAAGATCTATTGAGGATCTCGACGTCATTCTCAGTGTCAAGCACAGTCTTAGGAACTGTGAGCTGATGAAAAGACAAGAGAGGCTCTTTGCCCTATAGGGGTGGGGAGGAAGGTCAGACCTGGGAACTACTACAACAGAAAGGGTCACAAAAATATTATCGGAGGACAAAGAACACCAGACTTTACATGGGGAACCAGGAATACAGAACAGAGGTAAGATTCCTGACCAAAAAAAAAAAAAAAGTATGAAGGAAAGAAGTTGTGAAATGGCTTGGCATGTCCATGGAATGGTGAGAAGTTCTTTGTGACATATTATGTGGACAGCAATGCCAGAAGTCAGACTGGAAATGGAAGCAAGATGCTCACTTGAAGTTACAATATTTTATATACAGCTGCCTTTCCTTTGCTTTTTATTATATAATCATTTAGGGAATCAGATTTTTTTTTCTGCAGGCAAATGGGTATCAGCAGAGTTGGTGACATGGTCAGGTCTATGCATTTTGAAAGCAATTGTGATAGTAATCTGCAAGATGGCATAGACAGAAGAAACAGGGCAAGTCTACAAGCAGAGAAAGAAGTTAGGAGGGGAAATATTCCTATTCCTAAGAGTCAGGGTTATGACTGGAAGCTGAGACCATTAAATACATAAGGTCACCCAGCAGGTGAGACCTCTCCTATCTGTGAAAGATAACCACAATCAGTACACTTCGCATTAATATTTATCAAATACCATCAAGTGATACATTTCTGTTGTCTTACCAGTTATTCAAATCTGTTCTTACTCAACTTCTCATACGACAGATGTCATCTCACTCCAGTTAGACTGCAAGCAACTTGCAACAGAGATGATATTTTATTCACCTTTACTGCACCTCTACAAAGGTACCCAACAACTATGTGTGTTTTCTAAAATATTAGTACTATAAAAATAGGCTCTATCCCCAATGCCTTGGCACAGAGTAGCTGTCCAAAAAATATCTGCTGAATGAATAACAGAAATGAACTAGCTAGGCGGAGTGGCTCATGCCTGTAATTCCAGCACTTTGGGAGGCCAAAGCAGACAGATCACCTGAGATTGGGAGTTCGAGACCCCTAGCCAACATGGTGAAACCCTATCTCTACTAAAAATACAACAATTAGCTGGGCTTGGTGGTACATGCCTGTAGTCCAGCTACTCAGAAGACTGGGGCATGAGAACTGCTTGAACCCAGGAGGCAGACGTTGCAGTGAGCCAAGATCGCATCACTGCACTCCAGCCTGGGTGACAGAGCGAGACACTGCTACAAAAAAAAAAAAAAAAAGAGTTTGAGAAATGAATTGGTGTTACTAGGTTACTTGTTAACATATTAAGGCCTTCTTAACATAGCAAGTGTTTACACATGACCAAAGCTTCAGGGACTGAGTTCTAAAGAAAATAAGCACACCAACTATTGAGCAAATACCTTTCAGAGGACTTGCTCTTCAGCCCAGCCCATTTGTTGAAGCCAGAAGAGGTGAGAAGGCAAAGCTGCAGAAAAAATATCTTATCCAAAAAGGCCAGGTTAAGGAGAACACCTGGGATTCCTATAGTTACTGAAGAAAATTCCTGCACAGTGCCACATAATGCTCTATGTAAAACAGATAGTGTTCCAGAAGACAGTCTTGTGCTAATTATTCTTAATGTTCTATTCATCAACCTTGAATGGGATGAGCACGGCTCATCAAGAGCTCCTGCCAGGAATGATTTCTCCCAGGGTGTGTCATATTTCAAAATGCTGCTAATTACTAAGTAGAAGTGATGGAGGCCCTGTGACTGGGATGGCCATGAGACAGGGCAGCCTTCTTAAGTGGACATCAGTGTTCATGCTTCAAGAAAAGAAAACAGGACACTGGTTTGGAGGTAAGCCTACGGACAACACTGGAAATGTGCTTGGGTGTATCAATTCCTCCACACCAACTGTCAGCTGGTCTGCAGGAGGGGAAGGCATTACCACCCAGGAGGAGTATTGACAGAAAGAATAAACACAAATAAAGGAAGTAAGACAAAACAGACATGAAATCGGAGATGAAAGAATGCTGACATTATCAAACCCTATCTCACAGATTACTTGGTAAAGAAACTAACTACTGAAGTAGAAACCCAGAAACAAGAGGTTCGGCCAAGAGTCAAGTGGCCAGATACAAGCAGCTAAATTGCTTTCCTAGGGCTGCCATAACAAAGTACCGCAAATTACCCCCTCAAAATTCCGAAAGCTCCAAGTTGAAAATCAAGGTGTAGGCAGGATCATTACACCTCTAAAGGCCCCAGGGAGGTATCCTTCCTTGCCTCTTCCTAGCTGGTGCATCCTGGCAATTGTTGGCATTTCCGGGCTTGTAGCTAAAACCACTCCAATTTCTACCTCCACTGTCACATGGTCTCTTTCTCTCTGTGCCCAATACTCCTCCTCCTCCTCTTCCTCCCCTCCTCCTCCTCCTTCTTCTTCTAGAGTTGGGGTCTCACTCTGTTGCACAGACTAGAGTCCAGTGGCATGATCATGGTTCACTGCGGCCTCCAACTCCTAGGCTCAAGCGATCCTCCTATCTCAGCCACCCAAATAGCTGGGACTACAGGTGCAGTCCACCACGCCTGGCTATAGATCGTCTTCTTATTAGGATATTGGTCAATGAATTTAGGGTCCATCATAATCCAGTATCACTTCATTCTACCTTAACGAATTACATCTGCAAAGACCTTATTTCCAAATAAGGTCACACTCTAAGGTTCGAGATGGATGGGTATTCTGGGGAGATGCTGTGCAATCCCACTACACATATCATCATGAAAACATCAGGAAGGACTGTCCAAGCTAGCAATACTCATGGGATAGAACTGTTACACTTTAGGGATACCTAAAGTTTTGCCAGAAGAAGATAACTGCTCAGGTAAAAGTAAAAAAAAGCCAATTCTGGGTGTCAATAAAAATAATTTCTTTCACATAAGAGCAAAAAGTATCACTCAGATTTTAAATACATTAAAACAAGGGGCTCATTTTTTAACTTACAACTACATGACCCAAATTATGAAGATGTAGCCTTTAAAATATCACTTCTATCACCCAACTATAAAAAGTCGACAAATTTCAACCTTAGAACCAACAGACACTTGTGCATCCTACCTTCTCACATGCAAACAAACTGTTTATACCCTTGGGAAAGAAATATTCAAGCAACCTAAACAATTAGCCCAACTTTACAGAGCATAACAAAAAGAGATCCACTTACATAGAAACCCTGGAATGTTGGTGCTTTCCAATTGGACTCTTTCTGAATGATATGGGTTATTTTGCAGATACACAAGAAAACGTTTTTCTCATTAGAAAATTTATATCTAGTATCCCTATATAGATCCTTGTAAGTGGACAAAACTGATCGTATGCTGGAGAAAAAAATACTGAAAAAAGATAGCAATAGTCAGGTTTCCTTTCCAAATGAGCACATCTGCATCCAGCCTCACTTTACACTCGTCTACAACATAAGATATTCTGCACAGTATCATCAAGCCCAAGCTCAAAAGAATCTATTCTCTGTAAACCAGGAGGTATAGGAAGTTGGAAGATTTGCAATTCAGCACATTTTATAGGGTTTTTTGGCACATAAGGGTTATTTTTAAAGTGGGAAAAAAAGCCTGTCCTCTCCCTACCCCCAAACACAGCTGAGCTGATTCAGCACAAATCTCCCCTAAAATAAAATCTTGGTTTGCAGAGAGTAAGCATGGAAAGTTCCAGCCCCAAGGACGACATTTCAGAAACCCAGCTGAAAAGATCAGGAGTGGGTGGCTTAAGACAAGCCGACCACAAATCATGTTATAAATATGGGAACATTCACCAGAAAAATATGAGCAACTTGGGAGTCCAAGTAAGAAAGTCTTTAATAATAAGCAAATTAATATAAGAGTATTACCCAGAGATATGAGAATCTCGAGGATTCTGGTAGCTAATAAATCATTTCCCTCAGGTAAGCATACGGAAGAAATTTCCAGGAACTCAGTTGAAAACTCTAGCTTCTTCATTTAACTTAGAGATGCTTTTTAAAGAGGATATTACAATATACATCACACAAACAACACACTTCAAGGCCGAGCGTGGTGGCTTACACCTGTAATCCCAGCACTTTGGGAGGCCAAGGCAGGTGGATCACCTGAGGTCAGGAGTTTGAGACCTGCCTGGCCAACATGATGAAACCCCATCTCTACTAAAAATATAAAAAATTAGCCAGGTGTGGTGGCAGGCGCCCATAATCCCAGCTACTTGGGCGGCTAAGGCAGGAGAATCACTTGAACCTGGGAGGCGGAGGTTGCAGTGAGCCAAGATCCTGCCATTGCTTGCACTCCAGCCTGGGCCACAAGAGCAAAACTCCATTTCAAGAAAACAACAACAACAACAAATAACACACTTCACCAAAGAAATGTGTGCTCAGCTCAACACCCTGATAGTCCTCAAAGAACAGAGGTACTTTTCAGAATCTGCAGGGAAAACAACAACAACAGACAACCAAAAACTCATCATCGAAAAGACCATTTAGGTGGCAGCAGGAAGAAAGCTACCTTGCTGAGCTTCCAGAAACAGGCAACTCCAGTCATTTCTGTTAATCAACCTTCTCTTTACAAGAGAGCTCAAGAATCAAGGGGTAAAAGATTAGGATCCTTCCCAAAACCCAAAGGGTAAAGAGCATCTAAAATGAAACATGGTCTCCAATGCATGTTGACACATTACTACCACTTCCAAGTGGGAGAACTCTTCCTAGAAAAATGCATGGTCGGAAATTACAAGTCATTCAAAACAGCTCTCAATTTGGCAAATATCTTCAGTCATTTGTTCAAAAAATTTACAGCCACACCGAACAGCTGGCACTGAGGAGGCAAGGACAAGCAACCTTGTATAAACCTGTCAATTTAAATCACAATGCATTCACAACCTTAGGGCCTGCTTTGATCATTAATGTAAAGGACTTTTCCATAGCATGAATGAATCAAATTAATATGAGGTGAAAAATGTGGAGATGACAAAAGAAATGTTTATAAAATCCAAACTTAAATAGAGGTAATTAGGAACAAGAATCCCCAGAATCCCAGCTTTTTGTACTTAACACAGCTGATTAGGTAACACACTGCAACAGACAGAAAACAAGTGTTTTTAAGGAAAAGGACAACCCTGATAAATAGCCAGGGAGAAGGGTGGAGTCCTCCTCAGGAAAGCTCTGTGCCCTTGAAGAGCTCTCACTAGCAGAGTGAAAAACTGCTCCTGCTAAGCAATGTTACTCCTGGTACCTTCGAAGATCTATTCTCATACAGTGGAACAAGCACCTACAGTGCCCCTCAACTTCTCCGTGACCCTGTGCCAAGATAAAAAAAAAAGCAACACCTGTCCTTCCTTTCTCCCTGATGCTCCCAGAAGTCACACCTATGCCAAGGGAATGAAGAGAAAGAGAAATCAAGCTTCAAAATTGGCTTAGCAATGTTATCGAGGACTTCACATTGTCTGTATATTTAGGCGAAGAACATGTAATCTGACACTGCTTTCTCTGAAGAACGACTTGATGAAACACAACTTCACAGGGACATCTCAAAGACTAATGAGATAATGTCTAGAGGGCTAAAAGCACTCTGAAGGCAGATATACAGTGCTATTACCACCTCCTGATAGCCACAGACTACCTGAAGAAATCTACTTTCTTGCAGCATGTAAAGGATGTATTATATACAGGAACAGACATTATTCCAAAAATACCACGACCCTGTCTATATCTGAGTCAGTATACACAACAGAGAAGTAAACATTTCTAAAAGTCTTTAATTCAGCATAGCAATTAAAAGCATTGGCATCTGAGTAAAGTACTTTTCTGTGGGCTCCAGTTTCTTTACTTGTAAAGACCAGAACAACATGTAGATCTTGCAGGGTGGAGGCGAGAATTAATAGTGAAAACAAAGTTCTCAGAGTTCAGTGCTTACTATGAAGAGAGAACCCAATAAACAGCAGTCCTAACCCTTGAAGATATAATCGGCATTCTATCAAATGCTTTACCAAAAAAAATAGTCTGTCTACTTCACAGAAGAAATTTCAATGGCATGAAAATCATAAAATGGTAGCCACCAAATTACAAATGAGCCACATCTCCAAAACTCTGCTTAGACATTTAGAATATTTTATTTTATTGCATAGAAACAAGGCTATAAACAGTAGTTGGGTTGCCAACCTAGCTCACAGAAGCACATTTACCCAGAATAGAGATAATATCATTACATATATTAACCATTTCCAGATTGATTTTGGATTACTGATACGAGGAGGTAGTCTAACACCCTGATTCTTGTGGCAAAACCAGTAGGAAGGCCACATAGGAGTCCAGGCTAGACGAGATATAAGCAAGGTAGGCGCAGTGCACTGACTGGAAAGGAGGAATCATTCAGATACATATCCAGCAGAAGTGGGTGAGGGACTGGAATAAGGGTGTCAAAGATGTCTGATAGCAACAGATAATGGGGCAACTCCCATAACACCGGAGGAGAGCCAGATGTCCGCCAGAAGATCAAGAGATTAGTCTTGGAAATTCTGGATTTATAAGTCTGGTACACATGGAGATCATTTCCATCTCCACACCCTAAAAGTACATACCTCAAGAAAGACAGATTTTGAAAAGAGAACAACAATCTAAGGCAATCTGGATTTGAAATAACTCACTAAATGATTTATAGCCCCATAACTTCCCAAATGTCTGCACTGATCAAGAAAAATGCCCAATTTTAAGTGCCTAAAAAGAGCTGGGTTAGTTCAGATAACAAATTTCAATGGCATGAAAGCCACAAAAAGGCTGCTGTTAGTTTACAAATGAGGCTCATCCCCAATATTTGCTCATCAAAAGAAATAGTAAAAGAGACATTAAAGCAATAGGCATATATTTTCAGGACAGTCTCTGATGACAGAACAGTTTACAATGAGCATCTACTGTCAGCACAGAAGCTTCAATGCACTCTGGCTTCTTACAATTCCATCTTTTCCATCATTTTTGAAACTCCAGTTGTCCAAACAAATTGCACGTTTAAATACAATGGTTCCCATGGTGATAGAAATTCTGCAATTAAGGGACAGGAGCTATAGAAATGACTCATATGTCATTTTAAAAAACTGTATCACATGGATAAACCATACTGAGTCTCAACTTTAGATATTTTATAAGATAGCTGGAGGGAAATCCCAATGAAGATCCCAGTTACTACCTTATTCTCCTGAAAGCAAAATGACTAGGGCAATGCAAACTGATCTCTAAGCGTTAAGGGAAAAAAAATTATAAACACAGAAAAAGATTGCTCCTGCTATCAGAAGAAGACCACAGCCTAAGGACACCAGTCTCACCATTGTATTCACACAGCGAGAAAATCATTCTGGAAAACCAGAAAACATGTTAAAGTTATTACAAATTCCATTTCATGATGAGCCCGTGAAGAAATTAACACAAAACTCTTTGCTGTGAATATTCCTTAGTCAAGATTTTAGTGAAAGAGGGCAGATGGTAAACAGGAGATGGGAAGGGAGTTCTACTAGGCAGTATGGCAATTGAGGGAGTTTCCAAAATGCTTCAAGGATACACACAGTATTCTTCTACCACTCTCTCAATTAGAAACACACACATACACACCCTTTAGCACCAGCACATACTCATCTTCTGAAAGCTAAAGCCCTCATGCACATCTAATTAAATAACACTGGAATTCATGCAATGGGTTGAAAAGGCAATAAAGTCAGCAGAACCAACAAAGAAAGGGAAAAATACTCCTCATGATGTCAGATTAGTTGCACGCTGATGCACTTCTCATAACCTCGGAACCAGGAATATATCATAACTGAAAAAGTAGGGCTATGATAGATTCTATATAAAAACAGTATTAAGCAAAATCAAACCATATACTTTACTGGCATCTGGACAAACATGAAATACTACCATCATCCTATATTCTCATAACTCAACTTCATGAGAGAAGGAAAGCAAGTAATAGTCCCGGTTCACAAATTACGAAACAAAGCCTCCAAGAGAAGTATGGGTAATTTAATTAAAGGCATTAATCCAGAATTAAATCCAGGAAGTGAATCCATTTCCAAAAACTAGGATGGAGGTCATCAAAGCCAACAAAACACCTTAGCAATTTACCTTCAGTCTTATTTCTCTGCATTCTAGCAACTCCTCAAAATTGTCATATTATGGAATCCCTGAGAAGGTCAAATAATAGTCTAGGCAGAGAAGATGATTTTACCTCCATTATCTTTCTTAAGCTGTGACAGGCTGCCCTAATCAGCTTTCGTGCACACAGGCACATAGATACACATGCTCCCTCGTGGTGCCTCTTAATCACCATGTGCCATGCTGAACAGCTGCAGAGGTCTGAAGGGAATTGGTAGAAATGTGCAATGATGTGCTAGCCACTCCCCTGAGGCAGCAACTGCCCTGCCTGCTCCCAGACGCCAGAGCACATGGGTGTTCACTGTGGCAAGTGATAGGCCCAGAAGACAGGCAAGTGGTTTCAGGTGGTGAGTCAGGAAAAGCAGTTTGCATCAGGAATGTTCCAGCCCAGCAGAGCTGAGTTGCATCCTACTCACTACTCAGGGATACAATATTCATCATTTATACAATGTCACTCTGGGGAACAAAACTTGAGCTCAGCACGAATAGAATACAATCAACTGTGTTGCACAGGAACCAATAAAGGAGGCTTCTCTCACCAAGAGGGAACCTAATTGATTAAGAATTGACTCCATATCTGACACTGGAGGTTAGTCCTTTTATCCTGTGACAGAGCACTTTACAATGGCCTGGCATACAGTTCTTGAGAGCAGAACCTTGGTCTAACCTTCCAAGACCATTAGCAGCTGCTGCAATAAGCTATGATCTATGGTCCCAGGGATGAAACAGAATCAGGGTTAAGGCAATATTCAAATAAACCAGGTGGATGCCATAATACACGCCACACAACTGGCTACACATGAATCAGATATGTGCTGCCACTCCTTTCAATGTGATTTTAGATAAATTTCAATAGAAACCCACACTTGTGAAGAAATTCCTTGGCTATCTGTAAGCAACTGTTTATAAGCCAGTAAATGAGCGAAATGATATCAACTTGGTGGAATAGAGATGTTAGACATTAGATCAGATAACAGGAGATCTAGAAATTGAAAGAAGCTTAAAGCCATCATTTGTACTCCACCTCATGAATGAATACAGCATGCTGTCAAGTTCTGTACAATGACAAATGAACCTATTCTCTGAAGAAACCTGAGTAGATCGAATACTCATTTTTGAGAATCCAGTTTGGTTTCTCTTCCTCAAAATTAGCAATTTTACCTTATGTCCAACTTCAAAATCTCTTACTATAATTATCATCCTAGTGACTATGGTATACAATAAAAATGGTTGTATTTATAATTAGGATACACTATTTTGGTATTAGTTCAAAAGTCAGAGCCTTATTAAACCTGTCACAAGGCCGGGTGCAGTGGCCCATGCCTGTAATCCCAGCACTTTGGGAGGCCAAGGTGGGCGGATCACGAGGTTAGGAGCTCAAGACCAGCCTGGCCAACACAGGGAAACCCCATCTCCACTAAAGATACAAAAATTAGACAGCCATGGTGGCACGCACCTGTAGTCCCAGCTACTTGCGAGGCTGAGGCAGAAGAATTGCTTGAATACAAAAGGCAGAGATTGTGGTGAGCAGAGATTGCACCACTGCACTCCAGCCTGGGCAACAGAGTGCGACTCCGTCTCAAAAAAACAAAAACAAAAACAAAAACAAAACCTGTCACAGCATCGATGGTTCAGGTAAGGAATGCTAATATGGCTTTAGTGTGTTATGGCCAGATTAAAAAAAAACGGCTTTGCCTTTCTGGAGATACAATAAATATTGACTCAAAATATGATATTTCTCCTAAAATCCAAACTGAAACTAACTGAGGAAAAGATGAATCACAGTACCTCCTTGGATAGCATTCTTTCAATTACTATCATAGGAACCATCCCATTCATGTTCTTTGTTGATCCAGGACATAAGAAACTACCCAGGACTTTTAGAGTTGGGCCATGAGGAAAAGTGAGAGGATGCTCAAAGGCTTACTATCAGATTCCCAGAATGCAAATTCTGTGAACAGTCACAGAATATTATGCCCTAACAACGAACACAAAGAAATGAAATGTATGGCCTCCGAACTGTTACATTAGAAATATAAAGTCAACATGCGGCTGGGCATGGTGGCTCATGCCTGTAATCCCAGCACTTTGGGAGGCTGAGGCGGGTGGATCACTTGAGGTCAGGAGTTCAAGACCAGCCTGGCCACCATGGTGAAACTCCGTCTCAACCAAAAAATACAAAAATTAGCCAGGCGTGGTGGTGCATACCTGCAGTCCCAGCTATTCTGGAGGCTGAGGTGGTAGAAATGGTTGAACTCAGGGTGCAGAGGTTGCAGTGAGCTAAGATCACACCTCTGCACTCCAGACTAGGCAACAGAGTGAGATGTTGTCTCAAAAAAAAAAAAAAAAAAAGCCATCAAGCTACACAAAAATCTGCACATGAACTATCAGGAAGCCACACACCCCTTCCTGAAAAAAAAACTCCCACAGGGTACAGGAAATTCTGCCAGCCAGAAGAATAGAGGAAGCATTGATGCCACAGTGCATTACAATAAGCGTGCTCTTAGTCCAGGTCATCCCCTCTTCCCCTTATAGCCAGCCTATCCCTCAGAAGTAGGGGAAGCATGAAAAAGCAGCAACCTTCCCTCGCTAGTAAATTCCATAGCCCTGGACATTTAATGAAGGTGGCTGGAGAGAACAAGAGAGCCAACTGAATGGAGCTCAGGGCAATATGCAATTATTAAAACTGGAATTGAGCCCGGACCCTGCTGTGAGCCAATAGCTGTGAGACTATTGGCAATCAAACTGTGGTCAGGGCCCCAATTTTAAACCTCTCCCATCGGGTACTGTTTCTGACACATAAACACGCCTCTCTTCGTATCAAAGTAATTCTATTTGACTTGATGGAGAAGTGTCATCTGCTGGTAAAGGGCCCAGCTTATAACAATTGCCTCCAAAAGATTAGCTTAAGCCCAACCACTTGCAAATATGCTTCTGTCATCAATTACTTACCTTCTTCCCAATAAGCTTTTTTCGAAGAAATTCCCGGGCCTCAAACATGTAAGGAATGTCATACAGGGGACGCAGTTTCTTGTTCTTATCCTAAAAGTAAAATAAAACATGACATCAGGAATGAACAAAATCAAATGAACATGTACAACAGCACAAGATATAGGAATGTGTCTGAAATTGGTTATCTCTTAGTATCGCAAATATTAAATGTGTTAAGACACATAATAAATGATTAAAAGTATTTGGTTGAAATGCTTTACTGAGAATAGGGCTACCTTTTTCACACAACAGGCTCACAAATAAGAAATGAAGTGTTTGTAATTACCCAAACTGGAAACAAATGTTCTTTAACAGAGACATAGAGGCATAAACTGTATTACAGAAGAAGCTCAATTAAGTATTAGGACCCTTCAAATATTTATAGATATTTTAAATCCAATTCTATTACTCAAAAAATCTTTATTGAGCACCTACCAACTGTTAGTTCCATACAAAGCATTCTGTAAAAATACATATATAATCCTGGACTCAAAAATTATGAAACTTAAAATAGTAATAACAGAAATCCTACAGATATGAAATAGCAACACAAAGCAGTTTTTTTCTTCCTTTTTTTTCAGACAGAGTCTTGCTCTGTTGCCCAGGCTGGAGTGCAGGGGCATGATCTTGGCTCACTGCAACCTCCGCCTCCTGGGTTCAAGCAATTCTTGTGCCTCAGCCTCCACAGTAGCTGGGATTACAGGCATGTGTCACCACACCCAGCTAATTTTTGTATTTTTAGTAGAGATGGGGTTTCACCATATTGGCTAGGCTGGTCTCAAACTCCTGACCTCAAATGATCCACCTGCCTCTGCCTCCCACCCAAAGTGCTGGGATTACAGGCCTGAGCCACCACACCTGGACAATAGTTTTGATTAAGTGCTATGCTAATACATGTGATACAGACTAGGGACTAAATGCTGTAAGAGTTCAGGGAAGTGGAAAGAAGTAATCAGGAAATGTTTCATTGACAAGGTCAGATTTAATATGAGTTTGCAGGATAGTAAAGAAATAGGAGGAAAATTAAAGTTGGAAAAAACAGAAAAACCAAAAGAAGAGAGGCAGGAAGAAATAGTATATCAACACATACACACTTGCTTCATTATCTCATAGGCCCCAGACTTCTCCTAAAAGAGGTGGCTATTCTAAGCAATGCCATTTTTAGATGATATAAGAGGGTCTATCTAGATGAAGGTAACAGAAGTAGGAAAGGACAGGAGCCCGAGAGATGATGAGAACCACTTGAAGAAATGAATTAACGGGATCTGACAATGGTGTAGAAAGGGAGGATAAAGAAGTAGGAATCCAACGTGGAGTCATGATGACATGCGTAAGTCAAGAGACTTTTGTCTTTGTATAAGAAATAAGAGATCCTGACTACACCAGTTGGTATACTTCACTTTAATGTTTCCCTCCCAGAAGCCTATAAGTTCCAAGACAAAAAAGACCCAACCATTTGTTTTTCTTTAACTCCCCAGAGCCAAGTACAGTACCTCCCTCATTAGTACATACTCAATAACTACAGTTAGATTTAAGTAGCTCCAAAGAAACATGCAGACTGATATACAAAGATCAAGTATGCTAGGAGAACAGGACTGCTTTGCAGACTTGAGAACCTCCAGGAAAATATTTGCAAAAAGTATAGAAAGACAGGAGAAAATCAAGGACTAACCCCTACCCTAGATGTACACCATTGATTCCACATCCTCTATGCTTATCCAATCTGGCCGAACCTTTGCCATCTATTATGCACCTGACAAAACAAGACACCTCTGTGTAGTCCAAACTGTACTCAAAGCAGATATTACATTTTTTCCTAAATAGCCGCTACTCTTAAGTAAACAGCCTTCATCATTTCAATGCCCCATTTAAAAATCATCCTAAGGTCGATATTATGGTTAAGGGGATCTATGAAATAGATGTTTCCTCCTAGATGCAAACTAAGCCTCCATGCCTCTAGCACATACAAACATTTCAATTCATTGACTACGACCAAGAAAATCTCTTATGAGAATGCAGATAACACTTTCAGTGTCAAGGAAATTTGAGTTTCATATTCACTAATCAGCCGTTTTCTACCTCCTGTTAAAAAAAGTGGGGGCAGAGGGCATAATGATCATCATTCCAGTGCTCTTCTAAAAACTTAAAGTAGCTCCTTCTCCCAGATCATATGTGGAAGTCAACATACTCCAAATAGAAGCCTCTGGGGTGGCTGAGCTCTGATCAAGGCCCAGGTGTGTCATGATCACTGTCTAATGGGAAGGATATGACCGTAAACATGAGAATCTTTAGAGAAACAAAATAACATTGAGGTTTTCTTATAGAAAATAAAGGAAATGGGATGCATAGAAATTGCCTGGGTTAGGGGAATGCTGGTTAACACAAGGGACAGATGTACAGGATTATGGATATTTTATAAAAATAGATTACAAATCAGAGATCTCTTAAGGAGCCAAGTGTAACATATAAGCTGTAAAGCAGAGTTGGTGATGGCGCTCAATCATACGTAAGAATGCTTGCCAGACAGAAGATACCAGGTGCCAGTAATAAACAGGATTTTAAATAAGACAAAATCAATGGTTATCACAACCAGCCCTCAGGAATAAAGAAGTGTCAGCGTATTCATATTCACCAAACAACAGTGGACATTCTATTTTCTGAGGGTAGCTCTGTGATTACTAAAGACTAAGTGAACATTTTGAAAAATGAATTGAACAAAATAATGACATGACCTTACATAGCCTTATGATTTGCCTCAGAACCCAAAATCCTGCACCTTACCTACATTTTTTTTTTTTTTTTAAAGATATGGGGTCTTACTATGTTGTTCAGGCTAGTCTTGAACTCCTGGCTTCAGGCAGTCCTCCCATCTCGGCCTCCTGAGTAGCTAGGACTATAGGCATGCACCGCTACATCTGTCTCCCCACATATTCTGAAACAGCACAGAGGTAGACGGGAATGTCAGTTGGCTGTAATTCCAAAACTAGGAATAAAACGTAAGAAACACTGTTCCAGTGAGCCTTCAAATGAAGATTATGGGTTGAGGTACAACTAAATGTTTGAAAATGTTTGTCTAAATAAGAATCTTGCTTTTAAGACACTCCACAGGACAAAATACCCTCAAAAGAATGAAGGAAAATAAAAAGTGTATCAACAAACACCCCAATAAAAAACAAGGCACCTTCAGAGTCTGATTATATGTCTCTCATGAAGCTAGAAAAGAACTAATAGCACAAGCAGAAAACAAGATACCACAGAATGATCTTGTTACTCTAACCCCTCAGAGCTAGTAGCTATTGACATCTGCAAACATCTTACAAGAGAGATATTAGAAGTCCCTGAGAAACCACAAAATAAAAGCAATTCCTGCAAATTACCAGGTATATAAAAGCCTTTGAAATCTCCAAGAGGCAAGTGAGGTATGGAATGTATTCTCAGAAAACAGGACTTTAGCTGAATCTTGCCTGCTTAAAAAGAACTGTCTAGTTTAGATTCTAATTTACATGGAAATATTTTTTAAAAAATAAAAATAGGAAAAAATGCTTGCTTCATAAACTCGTGGGTGGATAATACACAAACCAATATGTGCTGTAATCACTGTTCATCCTGAGAAATGACATTGCATGTAGGCCCTGCAATGACTCACATTAGAGATGGAAGAGGTAACGTCAGTCATCTGTACCTCTCACCAGTTTGGGAAGGAGGCCCAATATCCACATCTCAGCATCTGAAGATACAGCTAGCATTTTTTCAGGAAGGTATTTTTGGCTGGTTGCCAAAATTGGGAGTCTGGCCAATGTTCATTAGGAGGGAATGAAAGAGAACTTGAATCAAGTCCTTATTCTCAACCCCCATTCAGGCCTAATTTTACCTAGCCCATTCTTAAACATTGTACCCACAAAACTAAATGACCTTGGGATACTGTAGGATTATTATAAATGAGGGAGAAATGAAGGCAGAAAAAAAGAATATAAATTGATTACCACTGATATACACTCAAAATGGTGAAGATGGTAAATTTTATATGTATATTTGATCTCATTTTTTAAAGTGTAAAAAATAAAAATTTTTTAATATTAACAAATTATATATTTAAAAAAGGTTGAAATGTGTGGCTCCACTAAAATGTTAAAAGTTCTGTACTGAAAAGACATCATGAATGAAGTGAAAAGTCAAAGAAAGCACTGACAGTAGGGATAAGTGAAATGGAAAAAAGAACATGGAGAGCAGGAAAGGGAACAGGGGTGCAGGGCCACAGCTGTAATATCAGGGCAGGCCGCACTGAGATTAATTTTATCAAAAACTCAAAGAGGTATGGGATGCCCAGTCATCCGAAGAAAAGCAAAGATAACAGCCAATGCACATTACCAACAAAGGCACCACCACTGCAGCTAGAGCAGAATGCAGGAGGGGGAGGCAGCAGGAGATGAAGACACAGAGCTGACTTCACATTTGAAAGAATTATTTTGCCTTTTGTGTTGAGAATAGATACTGTAACAAGAAAAGGATGGAGCAGAGGAGACAAATTAGGAGATTATGATAGTAATCTGGGCAGGAGATCATAAGAGATTACATCAAGGCAGCGGCAGTGAGGAAGGCAAGAAGTGGTCAGAACTGGAAACATTCTGAAAGAAGACGGATGGAACGTTAGGAATGAAAGAAAAGGAGGAATCAAGAATGACTCCTTTTTTATCTGAGCAAATGTAAAGATGGCTGGGGTCATCAAATAAGATCGGGAAGATTCACCAGTAGAATAGACGAACGGAGAAGGGTAAGATCAGGAGACATGCTAAGCTTCAGCTATTAGATACCTGAGTGGAGATGTTGAATGGGCAGTTGGGTATACAAACATGGAGTTTGGACCCAGCAAAATACGTTTGGGAGTTGTTGGCATATAGGTAGTATCTTCTAACATTAAAAGGTCATGAATATGCAACAGGAGACTGAGAAGGAGCAACCAGTAAGCAGGGCGGGAGGAAAATACCAGAATGCTGTGTCCTGGAAACCAAGAAAAAAAAACGAGTGGACAAGAAGGAATGATCAACTGTGTCAAATGCCACAAACTAAGGCAAGCAAAATGGGAACTAAGATTTGCACTTTGGATCTAGCTAAGTGTGGGTCATTGGTAGTTTGACGAGGATACTTTTGGTAGAGCACTAGGGGTAAAAGCCTGGTTGAAACTACAAATGGGTGCACAAGAGAATGTTAAGAAAAAACCTGAGGACAGCAAGAACAGTTGACCCTTGAATGACATGGGTTTAAACTGTGCAGGCCCACTTACATCTGGATTTTCTCCTGCCCCTGCCATTCCTGTGACAGCAAGACCAACCTCTCCTGTTCTGGTCAACAGTAGGCAATTAGTAGTTGAATTTTGGCGGGAGTAAAAAGTTCTAGAGCTGGGCGCGGTGGTTCACGCCTGTAATCCCAGCACTTTGGGAGGCCAAGGCAGGTGGATCATGAGGTCAGGAGATCAAGACCATCCTGGCTAACACGGTGAAACCCCATCTCTACTAAAAATACAAAAAAAAAAATTAGCCAAGCATGGTGGTGGGTGCCTGTAGTCCCAGCTACTCAGGAGGCTGAGGCAGGAGAATGGCGTGAACTCTGGAGGCGGAGCTTGCAGTGAGCTGAGATCGCGCCACTGCACTCCAGCCGGGGCGACAGAGCAAGACTCCGTCTCAAAAAAAAAAAGTTCTATACATGAATTTTTGACCACGTGGAGGCTGGCAATCCTAAACCCCACACTATTCAAGGGTCAACTGTATATACAGTCCTTTCAAAAGCTGTGTCATGAAGGAGTATGAAGAGATTATGGTGGCGTGCACCTTCCCTGGCAAGGAGGCGGCAGAGCGAAGATAAGGTTTTTGGGTTTGATTTCAGATTGGAGAAACAACAGGCAATGGTCTAGTGGTGAGCAAAGGAGAGAGAGAAGAGAACTGCTAAAGCAATGTCCATGCCATGGACAGAATGGCTTTCCACAGAGCACCAGTAGTTCATCTGCAGGTGTATGGATGCAGATTCCAGTAGGTGGGTGGATAGATGTGGTACTGAGAGTTGGTGGGTGTTCTCTTCTGATTACTTTGATTTACTCAGTAAATAACGGACAATCGATAAGAAAAAGAGAAATAAACCCATAGATGAATTGGCAAAAGATATAAACAGGTACTTCACTGAAGAAGTCCAAGGACACATTAAGTATGCAAAAAAGTATAACTTGATAATTGTCAGAAAAATGTAAATTGAGATACAGTATCTCCAACATATTGGCAAATATTTTAAAGAATGTGGAGAAATAGGAATGCTCCTTAACCACTGATGGGAGTATAAAAAGGTTAAATACTTTGGCACTTTGATGTGGCGCTATGTGGCACTGTTTGGTTAAAGGTGGTAACACACATACCTCTAACTACGAAATGCTACTTACAGGTAGGTATATGCCCCAGAAAATTCTCATACGTGCAAGACAAGTAAAACAACATCCATATTAACACTGGATATGGTATAGTCACCCAGTGGAATACACAGTAGTTTGGCTGATTTAGAGCAACATAGCAAATGGACAGATTGAAAAAACAAAATTGAGCTGGAAAAGCAAGTTGTAGACTGATATAGTAAAACCCAATATAAATGCAGACTAAAAACAGATACAAACAATAGTATATTATTCATAGAGCTATGTAAGCAGCAAAAGAATAAAAATGCACAATGGTTACTGATGTGGAATGGGTGGGGAGAGAAAGAGAAAACCTCAAAATGGGGTTGAGGACAAGTACACAGGGACTTTCAACTGTGTGTGTAATACACAACAGTAAAAAGGAAAAAAACAAGGCTCTGAAGCACACAGGGAAGAATATCAAGGCTGAAAAAGGAACCCAGATGTTTGTTATGTTATTCTATAAACTTAGATTTCTTTTTTTAAGACAGAAGTGTTGAGGGAGAGAAAATCTCCAAAGCTTCTTTGATCACCCTTTCCCATTTCTCCCAATATTTCATACTTTTATTCCTCTCTTCAGCAGAATAACTGGCCATTCTTTTCCTCATAAGAAATGTATTAAATTCCACTTATTTCCTCAAAAAAAGGATACTCTTCCACAGATATATCCTTCTGTGAGGCAGAGGAAATAAATTTAACGACAAAAGTTCTATAGACAGGGTCAAAAACAAGTTTGATTTTTATTTTTAAAAGGAGCGTCAACAATAATATATGAACTAATGTGCCCAAGTGGAATTATACTCCATGATGATCTTAAAACTGACTGTTGAATTACAATAAGAACTACAGACATGATCAGATTAAAATGGGTAAGATTTCAAACAGTAAATAATGGACCAGTCCCAGTTGCCCTGCCACACATGCCATTTTAATAAACAAAGGCTGCAATTTCCATTTCAATTATAGACTTAAAATAGGAGCATTACCACATGCCCTGGGCATATTTACAATTAAGGACCTTTCAATTCCCTTGGCATCCAGGAGACACAACACACAGGGATAGCCACTGTTTTATGGTCCTTAACACATACAGTAGCACATTTCTATAAAAGGCAGGTCTGATAACTAGAAAGCTACAAGCTAGCAGCAGGAGGAAGGTTTAAAATTGTGACCACCTGGCCGAATAGAAGGTATCTTTTATCTTCCTAAGATACCTAACTATTCCTAAAGGACCATACACAGAAGCCTCATAGATCCAAATACCTCAAGAGTTGTTTCAAGGAAAAAGCAGCTTTATTTCCAACCAGCTCTATTTCATTCTCTCCACTCAAAATACCTCTTAAAAGTAAATACAGTCTATAACAGAGACATGATCTGAGCAAGTGCCAAATTCACAGCAACGCAATACATTTAGCATATCTTCCAGGAAGCAAAGACGAAATGGAAAACAATAGAAACTGAAATCCAACTTTTTTACTGGAATCTACGTGATAAAATGTACAGGTGTGAGGTTAGAAGGAGGTGATTATGAAGATAAATACCTCCCTTAAGTGTTTCATTGTGGCTTGTGTAGGACCCTCCAATTTCTCAATCTTTCTGACAACCCTATTTGATCCTGCTGATCCCATCTTTAAGGCCCTATTAGCATGTGTGAAAAGCACTAGAACTTAAAGAATAATAATAGTTACAGATAACCCTATCAAATAGGCTTAATGCTGATAGCAGTCCTACCTGGTAAGGATCATGATCCCCCTTTTACTAGAAGGCAACTGAGGCTTACAGTTTAAGTAACTTGCCTGATGTCACATAACTAGTAATAGCAAAGCTGGGATTTTGATCCCAGGTACCCCAGAGGCTCATGGCTTGTGAGCCAGGCACTGCAGCTCTTGGTTTTTTACTGCCAAAAGACAATCACCACCTGTCGGTGGTTGTCAGGTTTCAGTGTGCCTAAGAATCTCCTGGGAGCTTATAACCATGCAGACTACCAAGCCCACACCAGATAATCTGACTCAGTAGGTCTGGTGTGATTCCCACAAACGTGCTTTTTAATTTTTGTTCTTTAACACAGTCTCGCTATATTGTTGCTCCTGATGCAATGGCATGACAAGGGCTCACTGTAGCCTTGACGTTCCAGGCTCACGTGATCCTTCCACCTCAGCCTGCCGAGTAGCTGGGACTATAGGTATGCACCACCACACCCAGCTAATTATTTTAATTTTTTGTAGAGACAGGGTCTTGCTATGTTACCAGGGCTGATATCAAACTCCTGGGTTCAAGTGATCCTCCCGCCTCAGCCTTTCAAAGAGCTAGGATTATAGGCATGAGCCACTGTATCTGACCACGTGAATTTTTAAATAAGTAGCAAGGAGGTCTCCAGGCCACAGAAATGTCTATATTTTAGGCACTTGGCCCCATGACTTTTAAATCGAAGGCAATAAAACAAAGAGGGGGTCAGAGTTTTATTAAATGCAGAAAGCCACACTGGAGAACTTGATTAACGCCAAAATAGTTCAATTAAAAAAAAAAGTAAGTAGGTTAATAACAATGGGAGAATTCAATACCCCTCCAACTTCTATACAAATAAGACACCAGGAAACACTGTAGTAACAGTGACAAAACAAAATTTCCAAATATTCCTTAGTTCCAGCTACTGGAAGCCTGGGTGTGGGATCTGAGAATCTAAGACAGCAAACCAACCTGGCCATGACAGGAATGGCAAGAGTAGGCATGTCTTGTCTCCTTTCCTGCCCAAGCCCACAAAGCCACCCAGGGGTCTGGACCCACACTAGCCACAGTGAGAGCAGAAAAGAAGAGGCAGTGGCAATTCCAAGAAACAGTCTTGATTACAAATGTCCCCTGGCAGCTTGCCAGTAGGAGAACAAGAGTTTCACAGGACCAAAGAGGGAAGAAGTAAAGCAAATTTAGGTGGCCTTATGTCCTTAAAGAGCCTGACCCGTTATCTCCAGTGCACAGCATATGATTATATTCCACAGGTACCTGCACACCCTGAAATTAAAGTACCATTTTCAAGACCATCATGTAAGAAAAAAAATCTGCCTCTAAAGAGTGTTCTTCTACTCAATTACATTAGCCAACTAAGAGTATTTCAGAAGCACTTGCTATTTATTGCTCAGATGCAGTAAGGATGAGAGAGGGAAGAGGACAGAGAGAAGGATGGGGAGGAAATAGCAGGAACCAAGCATGAGGTCTTTGTTCCCCCAAGACCCTGTCAGGACTTTAAATAGCTTAAAGGCTCTAGGGGCTCCCAAACCATTATCCAAGTAGCAAACCATATGCGGTCCCTTCACTTAGCTACAAATACTACTGCAAGGGGGGAAAAAAGGTGAAATAAAAGAACAGTATCACCCCTCACAAACCTAAATGTGAAAGGACCTGAAGGCTCACAAGAAGTTGGGCCACCAGCAGCAAAGTGGCTCCCACACCCACTGAAGAAAATTGAAAACAAAAAGATGCTGGGGCCCTGCCCCATCTTCCTTTCCCTGGGCAGGCATGGCTTCCAACATGTAACCGGACACAAACATTTCCCACCCCCGAAGTGCTCTGAAAGTAAAAATCTGCTCCAAGAGGGAATGAAGTCTATGCTACTTTTCCTAGAGGAACAGTGAGGACTCAGCCAGTAAGCCTGGGATAATGAAGCAGAAAGGGCATCAATTCCTGAAGAGAACAAGGCTTGAGTTCAGTTCTCCTGAAGGCAATGAGGAAAACAGCTGCCCTCAACCTTGAAATCAAACATTCCCTGAATATTTCATGGCAAACAAATGATCAAGAGTAGCAGGCAGCTTGATGCTGATCTACTAGAAACCTGGGCTCTACACAGTGATTGTGGCCCAACCTACTGGCCTCCTACTTGGTGGCTTGCCTTGGTTTCCTCTTAAGAATCAGCAAAATAGCCCAGGCACGGCGGCTCACACCTGTAATCCCAGCACTGTGGGAGGGTGAGGTGGGTGGATAACCTGAGGTCAGGAGTTCAAGACCGGCCTGACCAGCATGGTGAAACCCTGTCTCCACTAAAAATACAAAAATTAGCCCAGCATGGTGGCGTTCACCTGTAATCCCAGCTACTCGGGAGGCTGAGATAGGAGAATCGCTTGAACCCAGGAGGTGGAGGTTGCGTTTAGCTGAGATCATGCCACTGCACTCCAGCCTGGGTGACAGAGAGAGACTCAATAGCAAAAAAAAAAAAAAAAAAAAAAAGACTCAGCAAAATAAAAATTATCTGGACTTACTTATGACTTTGTGGTGAAAACCAAGCAAAATTATTTCAAAACTGTAAAAATCAGAAATGGGCTAATTAGTACGAATTAAGGCAAGTCTAAGTTCACACTCAAGGAACATTTTGGCAAATATAAACTCCGTGAGAAAACCAGATCTATACTTTCACTGCTGCTAAGAAGCAAAGCTACTTAGCTTAAGTTTTACAGCATCTAACATGGATGCTAACAAGAGCAAAAATGTCAAGGGACAGAAGATGAGATAAGCCAAAGTTATAGCACTAATCACTTTCTGCCTTGTATTATTGTAATTTAATTACTTCATATAGGTCTTACTGCCTCTGCCAGACTACATGAGGGAAGATCTATGAACGAGAAAAAAAGCTGTTTATGGTACCTAGAAAGTGCCGAGCATAGTGCCACATTCCTAGAAATATCAAAATACTGAGGGAATATAATGGGGAATATAGAAAGACCTATCTAAAAAATTTATTTTTGACAACTAAAACTCTATTTCTTGTGATTATGGGATTTAATAAATCTGGTTAGTAAATCTCAAAGTGAACTTTAAAGGGGGGGCAGTTGTATCACTGCAGCTTTATACCATTGTTAGCAAATTCATAGAATGAAGGCGCTTATACTATACTAGTTGAATACAAACTGTTCCTCAACCTTCTGGCTACTATTACTAAATATGATTTTATACTATACTAGATAAGTCCATTAATCAATAAAGATTAGAAAACATCAGCACTTTGGGAGGCCAAGGAGGGCAGATCACAAGGTCAGGAGATAGAGACCATCCTGGCTAACATGGTGAAACCCCGTCTCCACTAAAAATATAAAAAATTAGCTGGGAGTGGTGATGGGCGCCCGTAGTCCCAGCTACTCGGGAGGCTGAGGCAGGAGAATGGCGTGAACCCGGGAGGCGGAGCTTGCAGTGAACCGAGATCACGCCACTGCACTCCAGCCTGGGTGACAGAGCAAGACTGTGTCTCAAAAATAAATAAATAAATAAATAAATAAATAAATAAATAAATAAATAAAAGATTAGAAAACATTTAACTAGATATCTCATTGTACAACTGCAAAACCTAGACCCTTTGTAATTGCTAATGAAAAAGTAGTACTCTTGGCAGCCTGTGTCTAATGTTAGAGAAAATCCAAATTTACAAAATCCAAATAATCACTATGTTCTCTTTTGACCTAAGACTTTAAAACAATTTTCTATTCTCTCCACACCTACAAGTTTGACATAATGAATTATATTACTTATGATCTTGAAAAAACACACTCTCAATCTATTATTAGCTAAGTTAGCAGAAATCCTTACAGAACACATATAATATCATTCAGAGTTCAAGTAAAGCTGAACTGATACACTAAAAATATTTTATGTGTGACAGTTCAACGCTAAAATAAATATGATAGTAAACTACCATATAAAGAGGAATATTTTCAAAAGAACTAGCTTCCTCAAAAAAACTCATGAAGTTGAGATTAACCCTAAGTAAACACAGTTGCTGGGGTTGGTATATTTTGAGGTTAAATTGGAAGAAAAGAAGGAAAGGGTAGTGAAAGATCATAGAGCTCTTCCTTTGTTCTGGAAAGACTCATCTGCAGCAATACAGGCATGAAGTTTTGGTGAATGAAACCTCTTTGGGTGCTGTTTAAACGAGCAAGTAGAGCTGAGAAGAAATAAAATATAATTAGTGTCTCTGCGGAAGAGCATCTCTCTACCTAGCTAATAGTTGTGAAGATCAACTAGAAACATGAATCAACATTAAAAAGGGAAAATTCCTTCATTGGAAAGGACATTTAAAAAAATCTACAAATAAGAAGCCAGAGTTTAAAAGCAGTAGAGGAAAATGAGCAGAGAGAAAGAAGCCTTCAAAGACAAAAGCAGGTCTAAAGGTTTTCAAGGTAATGGAAACCAGTATGGTAACCGGTGGCAGCAAGGACCAGTATATCACAACTGGCTATGCCCTTCTGGCACTACTTTCCTTTTCATTGGAAGCTCATAATTAACCAGTTGGCCCCAGATCATGTTTTCTAGTAATGGAGAAATCTTCTCCCACATTTCTTACTGTTCATACCCCGGCTAAAAATGGAGAGCCAATGCCCTCAGAAGAGACAACCCCATTACTTAAAGTACAGGCACCAAGCCAGATGAAACCCATCCAGCACAGGGATGTGCCACAAACCCTCCCACCGTTACAGAAGAGGGGAAAAGAACAGGAGGAAAAGAAAATAAATCTCTGACAACAGGAAACCAATTTTCTCTGTAACAGACAGAAGGAGCGGGTGAGCCCATTCAGAGGATAATATCATTTTGTTAGAGAAATGCTTCTTTGTGAATGTCTTCCTTTCTTCACCATATTAAAAAATAATTATTATTATTAAAGTTTCTTCCTGGAAGAACACAGAAGGGAAAATAAGGCTGGATATGACACCATTATTTAGCTGGTGCCAATGGAACCTTCAACTGAGCCAGATTTCCAGTCAAATTTGTGCAATGAATTGTTGTGCATTTCAAAACACAAGACTGAATTATGTAAGTGCACACAGAAAGGTCTCCCTTTAGACACTGGGTTTCTGCTTGGTTGCTGCGTCCCTCCAAGGTCTAAATCAGGATGCCAGGTCTAGTGCCACATATTTTATCCACCAAATTCAAAGTATTCTAAGCCTGTGCATAAATATTCAGTAAAATGAGGTCTGTACCTTTTCAGGACAGATATCAGTCTAACCTTACAGAAGGAAGATGACTTTCTTTTACTGTACAGTCTACTTGACATCAATCAGAAAACTTCAACATTTATCACCCACTACTATCATGGAGAAATACGGGCAAATAAACTTAAAAGAACTACGAACAGCACAGACATGTAGATGCAGTACCCAGCTGGCATAGCAATTTCATTTTATATATATAGCATGCCTTGCCCCACTGTGTGAAGGGACCGTAACAAACTTGAAGCCATACTCAGGAATTTGTTGGGGTTCTTTTCTCCAGTTGGTTGCACCTAGTAAACAGGCAGGCAAGTCACAGTGCACAGGACAGTCAGGTGAGGGTGGAGGGGAGGAGGGCAAGAATGGGGAACCTCTCGCTCTATAACTGCGGTAGCTGTTCACAGCTGTTTCATCTGTGGGGAATGACATGGGACGTGAGACTGGTGCCTTGATCTGTGAGAACACAGTTTTATATCCTCCTTCATGTAATGTCACCCTAAATACCCTTGTCCTTCCAGCCATAAAATAACTGAAATGGTGCCTGTTTAACAATGTTTTTATGTCAATCCTATCACCATTGCGTTGTGACAATGAAACCCTTACCTTTCTTACTGCTGGCACCCTAACCTAACTCCCTTAACACAAAGGGTTGGCGCCACTCTAAATTTCTACAATTCATTAAAAAACAAAACAAACACCACTAACTCTTTGAGTGGTGCTATCTGCTTGCACATTAAACATATTAATTCTAATCCTCACAATAGCAAATAAAGCTGGAATTATGATAGCTTTACTTCACAGAGAGACCTGAGAAGTTAGGTGCCCAGAGAAATAACACGCCCGATATCACATATGTCAGAGCAAAAAGCTCCCACAAAGATCTGTCTGCCCCAGAACCCATGACAGTTTCTATCGTCTGCCTCCCAACTGCTGTGGTAGCAAGAACTGGCAGATTACCCACTGGCTTTTCACTCACCACACACAATGTCCCCTAGACCTGAAAAGGTCAATTAATTTCAACACATAATGCATGCTTGCCCATCCTGGGAAACTCATCAAACTGGAAAAAGTCAGATCTAGTAGTTATGCCCATTATGAAGCTACTGTGATGCAGTTTCAAAACTGATCTTTCTAAACTTTTCCTTGGTGATGCTGGGGCAGGGAACTTGCAAACCCCATTTCTGCCTTGCCAGCTGGCTTCCTTAGGCTCTGCCAATAGGGGGTGCCAGAGAGAGCCAGAACTGGAAGAAGGGGCAGATCTTTCCTATTCCTGCCAGTGGCTCCAGAGCACTACTTCTTCCTCCCAGCAATGGTAGCTTGTTCCAGCAGCAGCAAGCGAGTTCAGCTTGCTGTCTTCCCAACACTCCCAGAAACAGGTTATCACACCTCCTCAGATTCATCAGAACCAATCGACTGGCAGCACTCCTGGGAGGTCTGGGTCCCAAGACCTTGGAGTCCCAGTCCTAGTCTCCAAGCTTAGAGACACAAGCATCAGTTAACAGCAGTCTATGTCCCAGCTTCACATGGTCTCCCTCTAAATTTCTATGTTCTTATATGTTTTCTTTTCTTATTCCCCCAACCTTAGAGGGTAGGAGCTGCATCATGTAGTTATTACCTCCATGCTACCCTTAGGGTTCTTTTCTTCACCTTGTTAGTATTCCCATATCTAGCTAATCATCTCTTACATTATGTTCTCTGTTAAAGTAACTGGTGTGCTTTCTGTCTCCTTACTGGATCCTGACACGGTAGCTAAAAGCACCCTCTCTGCAGGTCACAATTGGACAAAGAAAAGTGACCATCAGATAGCAGCAGTCCACCTCTCTTGATAAACAACACTCTACAGAGAAAATTCCCTCTTACCTATTCCACACCACCACCTTCACCCTGCCTGCCCCCACATACCATGACCACCTACACTGTGCAGATATGCACAAAAGATCCAATAAAAAAGGAACTAGTACACATAAAGAGCTTCCACAGTTAAAATATGTGATGACCGAGAAACGCTCACAAGATTCAACAATTGGTAACATAAAGTAAAGAGAAGACTTTCAAGTCACAGTATGTGTCTAATCCATGCAATGTGCAAGATATAAAAATTATACAATAAGAGAACAAAATAACCTATAATTTTTTCTACCTAATATGCTGTTGAACATTCTCATGGATAGTGAATCATTTTGTGGTTTTAAAGCCCAATCACAGGAAGGCTGCATTCATGGCTTTGTAAATTGCAATCATGATAGAAATGGAAGACTAAAGTTAGCTTAAATGTGTCAACGTGGTTACTATATTGCATAAAATGGGATGTAAATAAAGTAAGGGTTAACGGAGATGGCAAATCACGGGAGGCCCAAAATACCAGCAAAATGTCATTTTTCTACTATAGCAAGATGAAAAAAATCCCAGATTTGTTATCACATATTTTATCATGCAATGTTTCTGAATGAAGTCTAGGAACTTCTCTTAAGCCAGCTGTCAAAAATAAGTGGAGCTGGGTGCATAACCAGGGCTAGGAGAAGGGGAAAAGGGAAATCACTGTTTAATGGGGACAGAGTTTCAGTTTTGTAAGACGAAAATGTTCTATAGATATGTTTCACAATAAAGTGAATATACTTAACATTTCAGAGCTGTAAATAAAAATGGTGAAGATGGCAAATTTTATGTTATATATGTGTTACCACAATTAAAAAAAAGTAACGCTGGGCATGGTGGCTCATGCCTTTAATCCCAGCAGTTTGGGCAGCCAAGGCAGGTGAATCACTTGAGCCCAAGAGTTAGAGACCAGCCTTGGCAACAGAGTGAGACCCTGTCTCTACAAAAAATAAAAACAGAAATTAGTTGGGTGTGGTGGCATGTGCCTGTAGTTGTAGCTGTCTGGGAGACTGAGGTAGGAGAACTGCTTGAGTCCAGGAGGTTGAAAGCCCAGTGAGTGGAGATAGCACCACTGCACTCCAGCCAGCCTGGGGACAGAGCGAGACCCTGCCTCAAAAAAAAAAAAAAAAAGAAAAAGAAAAAAAAAGGGAGAGGTAAAGCTCATTTCATTCAATACTCTGCTGATTTATTTAATCTGGGAGAAGCATCAGGAATGCTATCAAATTCAATTTCCACATTAATATAAAAATGTTCAGTATAAAACCCTGATCTTTGGTTAACTGCAAAGATACTTAGTTACTATTTAACAATCAAGCATGCTAGCCCAGTTCTGCTCCTGACAACTATATTCCAAACTGCTTGCTGAACAAGCTCCACGAATGGATCTTATGGTCCTCTTTTGATGTTGTTTCTCCTGCCTAGATGTGACTGCCACAGCAGTGTGAAATATTTTGTTGACTCAGATGCCAAATATTCTTCAAGACATGCTCGAATGCTGCTTACCGACTCCAGGAAGCCGTCTGTGAATTTTCTAATAAAATATCCTGTATTCT
The DNA here is from genome assembly GCF_029281585.2 of Gorilla gorilla gorilla. Taxonomy (NCBI): domain Eukaryota; kingdom Metazoa; phylum Chordata; class Mammalia; order Primates; family Hominidae; genus Gorilla; species Gorilla gorilla. The sequence goes on along the minus strand of NC_073230.2, from coordinate 136,868,684 downwards.
CGTAATACATCTAACCCAACTCAGTATGTATGCATCTGTAATCCTACAGGTGATTACAAGCTACCTGAAATTAAAAACAGCATCTTGCTCACCTTTTTGATACCACTATGCTCATTTAACCCTCAAAGCAATTCAAAAGAGTCAGCAAATATTACCTATATTTTTACTTATGAAGGAAAAGAGGCTCAAAGAAATTGAGAGACCCTTGGCCATACCACTAAAAATGGCAGGAGCAAAAGGTGAACTCTAATTTAACTAATTCCAAATTCCATGGCCAATGGATGCTATCACAGGGCGTCGAACAATATTATGATTCCTCTTTAACAGCTTAAGACTTTCAGCAAGAGAAAAACAGTCCTTTTCCTCTCCTCCAAGCACTCAGCTCCTTGTCCTAGAAGAGCTGATCGTGTTTAAGGAGAAGGGAAGCCAGGGAGCCTAAGCATCCCCCACACAGCACCACTCCCTCCACCAGAGATATGTACAAGGTGACCTCCTCACCCAAACCCAAGCTCTGCCTCACCACTCGATGACAAGGATGCTGGGTGGCTCCAAACAAATGTTGCTGAATGCAAGAAATCTCTCCAGGGTCACTGCTAATGAGAAGCCAGAACATCATGCCACCTAGCTACAGAATGTTCACCTAATAAATCTTACAGACTTGAATACAACCCAAGACCAGGAGGTTATAAGAAAAACAAGCAAACAAACAAACAAACAATTCAGAACCACCAGCCTAACAATCTACGTCACCACCTCTATACTTCTAAAGATAGGAGGTTTAACATTGGAACTAACTAGAAATAAAAGGCTATAATTTAAAAATACAAATATTTCTTTCTGAATGGTTTAATGGTAACACATGGCCACTATTTCTTTTGAGGACACTCCTCTTTTTCCCTTGATTTAGTTCCATTCAGCTAATTTTGATCCAGTAAAAGTGCACAGCAAAGGATGAAGGATCAACAACCTAAACAAAATGAGGAATCCAGAGAAAACACATTCTACCTCAGCAAATGAATCAGCATGCTATCAGGCCTGAAAGAACTATCATGGCCATGTAACAAGTTGAAGATGAGGCTTTAGGGAAAACCAACCTGCATGCCTTTTTATTGCAGTATGCTGGATTTCCTTAAAAGCAGACACGTGTCTTTTGCCTGTTTGGGTGCTGTCAGCATGCTGAAGACCATGAATGGTTTAGCTTGCAATTAAATATGGAAACAATGCCATTATGTAGGATAGTCTCTCTTCCGCAGTGAGAAACATGAAATTCCCTAATTTTAGCTATAAAAAATTCAATTATTTGTCTCACATTAATTATGAACTCAGATTTAATCAGACAGGGCTAGGCTCGCCATTTGTGCATGTGTAATTTATGAATTTTTTAAAAAGGTTTGGCAATCAATTTGAGTGTAACTAAGGGTTATGTTTAAGCTTCTTAACTGGGTTAATATACTGACAGACAATTGATAGAACTATAAATCTACCATTAACAGTGAATCATCACAGGCTGTTTCTTGGCAGCAACAATACACTGGCCTAGCTCAGAGAACCCAGTAGAGGGGGGGAGGCAGACAGAGACTCACTGCTGGGGGCAGGGTGGAGGGGTAGATGGTAGGCAGAGAGGCCTGCACACATATTTGCCTAAGCAAGTGTGAAGTCTTTCTGGGTAAAACTACATTTGTTAAAATGTACATGCCAATCACTGGAGATGCTGGTTCTCAAGAGAGAAAAATTAGAAGGCACAGCTTAACATATAGACCAAAACCTTGCAGGATGAGGAAATATATACAAGGTACTATAAGAACAGAGGGAAGTGCCTAAATGCTTGAAAAGGTCAGATATGCTTCATGAGATGAGACTGAGCTAAGTCTTGAAGGATGGACGACCACTGGCTACGGACATGTGCAAAAGTATGGCCCATTTAAGAAATAAGAAGTGGGCAGGTGAAACTCTAAGGAAAATGAAAACAAAAAAGGAAAAGAGCCAGGAGAATCAGGGCACCAGTGATCCCAAAGAGAAGAGAATTTGAAGAAGGAAGATACGACAACAGACTTAAAACATTCAAAGCGATTTCTGAAGACCAAAACATGCCCACTGGAAGTTCAGCAACAGCAGTTTCAGTCAGATTTTAGTGGGTCGCATAGTTGATAAAACGTACATGATTAATGTACACGAATCTTTCAAGAAAGAATGGCAGCTAAAGGAGGGTATTAGGTCAAGAGAGAACATGGATTTTATTTTGTTTAAAAAGTGAAAATCAACTTTATTAAATGAGTAAATTAAAAGGTAGAAAAAAGGACAGCTGAGAGCATTTCTGTCACAATACAGAAAGACTGGATTATGAATGATTCATAAATATTCTATTCTCTAATCTACTAATTACAAACTGTATGATCTGGGAACCATGTATTTGTCTCCAACAGGGACTCAAACTTATTCATCTCTGTAGCCTCCAGCACCTAGTACTGAGTCTGACACATGTTATACACTCAATTAATATTTGTTGAATAAAATTACTTAATCTCTCTGGACTTTCATTTCCTTCTCTGTTTAAAAAAAAAGAAAGGGTTGACTAGATCTAAATGATGTTCCTTCTAACTCTAAATGCCCATCGGCCTGTAAATGTTACATAAAATGGGTCAATTCCCTATGATTCCTGGAAAACATGCCACATTGTAACATTCATATTCAACCAAGGGTGTGAGAAATCAAAGCAGCACCCGTTTTGCCTACTAGTGAGAATATATGCATTCTTGAAATCCTCCTTTGAGGTGGAAATGTCTCCATTAAATCAGGTCATAGAAAGGAAATCAAAGTTAGATCCCTTCAGAAAATGTTTGGATAAATGCACCTTCTTCCCCTCCCCTCCCCCAGTGCTAGTTGTCAGTCTGCACAGACACTGGCATGACTTGAAAACCTTAAAAAATAGAAAAGAAGCCTTTAAAAGTTCATTTTCAAAAATTCAAAGATAATAAATCTACAGTTGTGTAAATGTCTTACGTCTTTTAGGCCTCTTACTCGTTAAGTTTTAATCCAAATTGGGAGCCAGGGAGGAAGGAAAGGAAGAACAGAGAGAGAAGGAAAAGGAACAAAGAGCAAAATTTCAAAAGTCCTCTGTATCTGCAGGCAGCTAACAGGAAATACTTGTGGCACATTAAAACATCAACACAAATCAACAGATTCTCAGAGGATCAAATGAAAAACCAACTTCCCATTATTATCAGGAAAGCTACACAGCCTTAAAAATTGGAAGGCAACTGCCTTGAGCCTAAGAGTTCAAGACCAGCCTGGGCAACATAATGAGACCTTGACTTTACAATGAAAATTTAAATATTAGGCAGGCATGGTAGTATGCAGCTGTAGACCCAGGTACTTGGGAGGCTGAGGCAGGAGGATAGCTTGAGCCCAGCAATTTGAGGCTGCAGTGAGCTAGGATACAGCCACTGTACTAACCTGGGTAACAGAGCAAGGCCCTGTCCCCCCTCAAAAACAAACAAAGAAAGGAAAAACAATAAAAACCAACAAACAAAAAGCATAAAAAGACAGAAGAAAAGGTGTGCCAATGAGCAGATGACAATGATGAGAAGTTTAAAGTATGTACCAGAGGTTCCCTCACAAGGAGACGGGGTAGAAACTACAAGCAAATATGCAATCTGGGCCAGTCACAAAGGGATTTCTTATTCAGAGAGCCACTAAAAAATGGGTTATGTACAGGATATCACATCCATTAATCATTCCAAACTTCCTTGTAGTTTAACTCATATGCTAATTTCTTTCTTAAAAACAAACAAAACAAAACAAAACAAAACAAAAAAACACTATGCAGCAAAGAAATCTATAGCAAAAGGGATAAGGAAAACCAAGAGCCAGTCAAGGAAAAAGTGGAGTAAAGAAACTCATAGTCCTTGTCTTGAAGAGAAGGCTGTTACCCCAAATCCTGATCTCCATGGCTTATTTTAACTCTTTAGAACAGTTAAGTTCTGCATACCAGCAGAATACATAGTTAACAAGGAGTGGGCAGAGAAATTGTTCCTAATGAGATTTTAAGTGAGTCATGCTCAGTAACCCAGATGACTTCTTTACTTATCTAACTGAACAATGTATTTTATCCAAGAAGCCATTAAAAGGGCAATGCATAAGCCTAAAATACATAGCGATCAATTTAAAATGAAATTCAAGAGAAAAATGAAATGCGTATAAAACAGATCATCTTTTAAGGAGCTCAAGATTTACCAAATTTACCCTCAAATTTTAAGTTGCAATGTGGTAAAACCCTGGGTCTTTAAGGATAATTGAAGAAGCAGGCATTAGAAAAGGGTAAAGAAAAAAAAAAAAAGGGTGTCAACAAATCACATAAAACTGGTCCAGGCTTCAGGAAGTGTCCGCAAAAATGTCCCTCAAATTTTTTTTAGACATCTTTCCTGATGCAAGCAGATGTTAAGGTAGAAACCAAATAATTGTTTTATTTTCTTCTGTACATGCTTAGAAAGCAGAAGGCACAGGAAGGAACCAGGACTAAATAAACATGCAGCATAGCTGGGGTTATTGAGGCAGGCAGATCTTCTGCAATCTCAGTATAACTTAAATTCAATGATCTGTGCCAAGAATCAGATAATAGAAAAATTTAAGTATCCAATACATATTGTCCTTAAACACTATCCTGTCAGCCGCCATTAAATACCATTTTGGTAGCCTTGTAAAATTGGTATTTCATATCTACTGAGTATACAATGAATAACTATGAGAAAGCATTCAAGACTTTAGATACACATTTGAGGTTTTGCAAATAAACACTAAGAATCAATTCAACAGCAAGAATGCTAACTAAATTTCATGACTATCGAACATCTAGCAATTACAGTCACCCAGAAAGATATTGAATTGCTAGATTACTTTTAGGCCAAAAGGCTTAAATGGCTCAAGTTCCCCAATGGCCATCAAGGATGGTATTTCTTAAAGAATGTATCTCACCACTAATAAACTCGTGTTAAGATTTTTCTGTTTCCTTCTGTGAAGAGCATGCATCAGAATTCACAAGATGAATCAATATCACTTCTGTCTCTGCATACTCAGGAATCATCCCACACAACTCAAGCAGTTATTAAAGAATCTTGGAGGAGGGCTTCATGACTAGCCCTTGTTTCTCTATGCTGTTCATCTTCCAATTAATTTCTACTTTGACTTCCCTTCCTTCCTTCCACTGGTCAATCTAAATGCATTCCTGGCCGGGCATGGTGGCTTACTCCTGTAATCCCAGCACTGTGGGAGGCCAAGGTGGAAGGATTGAGGCCAGAACTTCTCGACCAGCCTGGGCAGCATAGTGAGATACCATCTCTACCAGAAAAGGTGTGGTGCTGTGTCCCTGTAGTCCCAGCTACTTGGGAGGCTGAGGCAGGAGGTCAAGGCAGGAGCTGAGGAGGTCAAGAGGCTACAGTAAGCCGTGATTGTGCCACTGCACTCCAGCCTGTGCAAAAGAGCAAGACCCTGTCTCAAAAAAAAAAAAAACAAGAAAAAGCATTCCTTTAAGCCAGCCCCCACTTTCATGATCATGAGGTTTCTTCATGCCTTTCTGCTCTCATACTACCCATGCCTTTCTCTAAAAACTATTCTCTTCCAAAATATTCTATATTTCAATAAATAAAACCTTTTTATATTTTTCCTGCTTCACTCACATTCTCCCAATTCCAGCCTCTCTACCACTTTCACTACGTACACAAGAGGCTCAAAAATACAGGACTGTGAACAAGGGAGAGCTTATGGTGAAATTTTTCCCAGTTCTCACAAAATGAAAAAAGGGAGAACAATGTGGTGGGAATGCACTTGGATGAATTTATTGTAAATTACTCCAGGTTGAAGGACTGTCCATTATTCTGAAATTATACCTTTTCCATGTTTCAGAATTAGTTGTTCTTTAAGAAATAATGATTTCAGAAGTAGGAGAGGGGAGAGGTACTTCTCTGAAGCTTTCAAACTTAAAGGAAGACTTAGAGTTTTCCAGAGGGAGGAAAGAAGGATAGGCAGTAGAAAAGAATGGAGAGTTCAAAAAGGAATACGACAGGAGGAGGTCATGCTAGAGAGGGAGCCAGGGGACAAGTTAGCAAGGGCCTCGCTTTGTTTGCCCGGCAGAGACGTTAACCTGTAGAATGCAAAAGTGAAGAAAACTTTTAGGAAGGGAAGTGATGTGATCTGAATTTTTCAAAGAAGAAATGAACAGTCATACTTGAAACAGTGAGCCAAAAAGCTTGTGTAATAAATGAGACAAGAGGTAAAGGCTTCAATGGTAGGGGGAGGCAGAACTGTGAGATAATATCCAGAAGTTTAAATCAGTTAATACATATAAAGCACCTATCACAATATAACCCATATGTAGAAACTCAACAAAAGTTAGTAATTTCCTCTTCACTTCGTTTTCTTTATACCTTGGAATATCCATTAGATGTGGTAACATTAATCCATGAATATCTAAGAACTCAAGGGTTTCCATTTAACATGTTTCCTATCAACACAATGAAAATGTCAATATAAAATAACTGGTATAGGTCCCCACCTTAAGGAACATTAATTATCCAAGTCTAAACCATACTATTTCATACATGACCAAAGTTGCCACCAAACTAGTAGAAAATTTTTTAAGTCGTCAAGGCAGAGCATAAAAAGATCTGGGTACAGTAGGTGCTCAATAAGTGCTTGATGATTAAAGAGAATTTTTTTTCTCATAAAATTTCACATGAAGCAAAAGAGCTAAGACAACCTCAAGCTAAACTCCAAGTACAGCTGCTACAAGGATCCTCAGCAATGTGTGGGTATGTCTGACCTATAACCACTCATTTTAACATGGCAATCTTAATTATCAATGTGTTAACAGCATGCAGCCTCTCTAATCATAGGTATTAATACAAGCAGATAAAAGCTAAAGTGGAAGGAAATCCATCTCCCTACGACATCAAACGAATCTGCTGTAGCACAAAGCTGCTGTAGTCTGTTAACACAATATTCATCAGGGGAAAAAGAATCACAGAATCCTGCTTATCACTGTCTACTGACCAGTATCCTGTCAATCACCAAAAAGGGAAAGCCTGTTCCCCATGGGCAAAAATTGTTGTATCTAATAAGGCTTCAAAAATCAAAACAGGCTGAGGTAGATAGAATAAGAGCCACTGAAGAGTTTAGGTAACAGCTGTCAGATTTCACTTCTGTAATAGCAGGCACATCTGGTTCAACGTCTGTTGAACAGTAACCATGGCTCTACATACCCAAATGAAAAGGGGTGCCACACTAGAAGGTGACTCATGCAATCCTCAGAAGGCATGTGATAACTAACTACCCTTTAAAGGAAATATATCCAGAATTGATATCTGTCCCCAATTTCCAATGCGCAGAATCTTACCATGAGTCCCCATTCTCCTGCAGCATGTTTGCTGAATTAAAGAGGAAATCACTGCTACACTACTACACTAGGTGCTGCAATAGGTCTATTTCCTATTTAGGAAAATGGGGAGGAAGATAATGCTTCACTTGCTGGGCAGTTGTAGTCTTCAGCATTTCTATAACAAATACACATACGGCAGTTGAAAAACTCAGTCCAGGCCACTGGAAAAGGTCAGTGGTGAAGCAGACAACCCTCACTCTCCCTGCCCCCACTACAGCTACTCATGATGGCCAGAAGCTCCAGTGTGCCCAACCCACAATCACACACAGAGGTCTACAGCCCTGCTTTGCAGAGGGAGGAGCCAAGTGTTCCAAGTAAGGTTTGGTTACTTTCTTTAACTTCCATACAACTTTAAAGACCTAAAAGGCTGACTGAATCATGACTCTCTTGCCAAATTAAAAATCATTACTCTGTAGAATAGCCAATTAAATTCTACTTTCAGCGAACCAACAACACATCTCTGCCCCCCAAAGGATTGTAACCTATGACAGAATGAGGCTTAAATAGAAAAATAAGCTCCCCAGGCTGTTTAATGATGCCTTAACATGAAAAGAAATACATTCCTCATCTGAAGACCAGTTATCTTATCAGAGTCCCTGGCAAAAGGCAGTGCAGGCCAATGTGAGAATGCAGGACCCCAGGACTGCTTTTCAAACTCATGCACATATATCACAGAAACCACTATTGTGATTAGGATCCTATTAAATTAACTTCCCTTTTCTGCCTGGAAAACAACCAGACCTCAACTGTGATCATCCTCAACAACCACAAAGGAGGTCAGTGTGTTTAGATTAATCTCCCCTGCTTGGGAGAGACAATCAAGAAACAATAGGAAGTCAGACAGGTAAATAAGGCACTGGACTAAGAAGAGTTACTGAGGATCCAGCCAGGCAGGGCATGAAACTATTCTCTGCCTCCTCAAAGATATGCAACCTAAATAGGATCAGATATTACAGCTTGATCATCAAGAAACTGGTCACCACTCAGATTAATTGTATATAATCCAAGCGAAAATTTTATGGGATGTAGTCTTAAGTGAAAAAGGGGAATCTGGACTAAGTACTGCAAATAATTATACCAAAGTTCAGTATCTTGGGCTTCCCTCTATGAAACGATTACTGGGAATAATCCAGGTAATTATTCTCATGTATTCTATGAGATTACAAATCTGAACATGCTTTGGAACATTTTCATTATTACTGAATTGACATTTCATTATGATTGCTTTTACTTTAATTATTAATAACAGAAGGAAAAGCTCTATCAAATATATAAGCATCTGGCTAATTTGCTCTAAGGTTAGCAAAAAGATATTCCTTGGCTAAAAGGAAGGACTTATAATTCAAACCATGAAACAATGTTCAGAACCGGATTTCTATTCCAAGTGAAAAAAAAAAATCAAATGAACAAAAAAGTTTCTTCTTCCTTTCTTAACTCCTATGGAGCCAAAGCACTGCTATTGTCTCTGCCCCAGCAACTTGGCATAACTGGGAGGAGTTACAATTATAAAGGAAAGTCAATATCACAAGGCAATAAAATCAGTTTCCATTTTTCTCGATGAATTCTGTGTTCAATTATATATATTAGTATAATGAAGGGGGGGGGGGGTGGGGAGGAAGGATGATTGCCACATAGTGAAGGCAGCTTCAACAAGAACCAGCTAAGTCACTTGCAAGCCATGTGTGGAAATACTAATAATAACGTATTACTTCTATGGTGAACTAATTGGTCTCTTCGTTTTTATAAGGTCATAGGATCACAGGGTCTGTGGGTTGGATGAGAACTTCAAAGTCTTTTAAGTTCAGCTTCCCATGTACCGTAAAATCTTCTCCATGTTCCTACCTTCTCCTGAAGCAGCTCACTCTCTTCTACCAGAAACTTTTCTTAGAAAGTTATTTTCTTCACATTGAGCAGAAATATGTTCCCATATATCTGATCCTACTTTTATTCTTTGATGTCCCGCAGAACAAACCTAGTCATCTTTCTCACTGACTAGGCAATATTACAGTGTCTCTGCAATGCAGCCTAACAAAGAGGTCATAAAACTTGAGTTTTCCGTAGCTCAGAAGAATTCTAAATGCTGCCAAAATCATAAAGAACTCACTTTTCAGCCATAGGACACCTTAGGCAACTAAATCCCCAGTGCACCGTGAAACTCATTCTTTAGGAGATAGACTGCCTGTTGCTCTAAATGACCAAATAGGATAAAAAGGGATCTAAAATAAAAAATTTCTTCTTCTCATTGTCTAATTTGCCTGTTAAGGCACTGAAGCAATTCTAGCAAAAGAGAAAAGAACAATGGTGTCATTATGATTAGTGAGCAAAACCCTAAAAAGAGAACACTGGGACAGGCTTTCATTAAGTCAAGAAGAAAAATTACAAAGGAAGCTCTCTTTGAAGAGGCAGGTGATTCTAAGCCCAAATCCTAGGTGTCAAAGAAAACAGAAATACAACAATGCTGAAATTATTTCTGATGGGATCCATACCTTGGACAAGTTAGCCTCACTGGGCCTCATACATTATCTGTAATATCAGGACACTGGACATAAGTACTTTAAAAGGCCATGACAATTTTGATATTCCATTATTCTAACTGAAGAAAGGAATTCTGACTCAGGCACCCATCTCACTGCTTCCTCCAAAGAAGATCCCACCTACCATGAGATCTTCTAGTTGTTTTACACATTGACTAGATTTCACAACTAGAAGCTACCATACTTTAGTCAGTGTGATGTGAAAGTTATTCCAAAACATATAAAACATATGAGAAACCAAAACTAACATAAACGATTCAGTCCCATTGGTGGGGGTTTTCAGGTAACAAACAACAATTCCTGAAATTGCTATTGCTTCAGGGTAGGAATGGACCTCTTCATCCACTCATAACAAGTGTCTATGATCTTCAAGGAACCATCTGCATGCTGAGGATACAAAAACGAATCAAACCTGAATCCTACCTTCAAAGGAGCTAAAAGTCTAGTAATGGAGATGAGACGTGCCCACAGCGCAAAAACAGAAAAACAACGCCATAAAACAAGACATGGATAAAGTACTATGGCTGCTCAGTAAGAGAGATTACTTTTGACACAAAGGACCAGAGAAGCCTCACAGAGATGGTCCCAACTCCTTGAATAATGAGAGTGTGTAACACTTGCACACAAATGATAAGAAAGCAATCCAGGCAGGAGGCAAATCAGGAAAAGCAAAAAGGACAGAGCGCATGAAGCATATACGGAAAACCACAATCCAGTTTGGCGAACTTGTGCTGTATTGCTCAGTGGGTGTGCCAGTGCCATTTGGTCAAATCTGCAGTAGGCAGGACTGTTCCATGGAGCACTTTTGACCCCTAACCATTAAGTGTCCCCAGTGACCTGCATATTAGAAACGTCTCTACACATTTCCAAAGGCCCCTTGTTAAGAACCATTCTAAATCGGAGCAAACAGTATATAAAGGCCATTATAAGAAATGTTTGGAAGCTTAGGCCACACCATGGGAATATGGCCGTTGTCTCTACGAAATGAGATCCTTTTTAAAAGTTGAGAATAAGGAGAGTGGCAGAATCAGAGGTGTAGTTCAGGATTAATGTAGCAGCCATACATATAACTGGATTAGAGAAGCAGAACAACTGGAAATAAGGAGGCCAGTTAGGACTGGCTGTTACAGCAGTCAAGGAAACATGTATTTAGGACCAGAACTACTCAAAAGGTGTTCTGTTCAACAGCACACTGTCCAAACCAATTTTAAATGACTCCAACAACCACGTATCCCTAGCTTTCATGATCTGCTCTAGTGTAATATGTCACTACCATTCACGTCAGAAGAAAAAAGATTTCTCCATGTGCTGCAACAATCCCCCCCATAGTGCAATGCGGAACTAAGGGTTTTTGCATAGAAAATTTTGTATTCAAGTATGCAGGTAGGTACCATGCCTTATTACATATGGACTAATTAGGAAACACGGTATTTGTTAAGGCATTAGCATAACAAATGAACTTAAAATGACACTTGAGAACAGGCAACTCAAAATGAATGCCAAGATTACTAGTCTAAGTCTTTTAGATCTAAGGGGATCCATCAGGGCCCTGGGAGGCAGCCAGCAGCTCCCAGCTAGGTGAGGTGGATGGGCAGTTAATGAAAAGCTAGAGGCTCCTTATAGGTGCCTTCTTAGTTAAGGATCTAAAGTGAACTCTGAGCCACTAAGTACGCCTGAGTGACACTAATAACCACTAAATAACTATGTACCATTCAAATGTCTATTATGCATAAGCACTATGTGAGACCCATTTCATATTCACATAAGCTAAGAATTCAACAATATTACCGTTTTACAGACAAGACAACCAGAGCTCAAAGATGTTAAATAACTCATCCAAGGTTAGTCACTCCTAAGTCACAGAAACCCAGGTCAGTCTGACTACAAACTGTCCTCTTTCTATGGTATTCAATTCAGACATTACCATAAGATGACAAGAAAAGCATTTAGAAGACACGAATAGACCGAGTGCGGTGGCTCACGCCTGTAATCCCAGCACTTTGGGAGGCCAAGGTGGGCAGATCACAAGGTCAGGAAATCAAGACCATCCTGGCCAAAATGGTGAAACCCTGTCTCTACTAAAAATACGAAAAGTTAGACGGGCGTGGTGGCACGCGCCTGTAGTGCTCACAGCTACTCGGGAGGCTGAGGCCAGGGAACTGCTTGAACCCGGGAGGTGGAGGTTGCAGTGAGCCGAGATCACACCACTGCACTCCAGCCTGGCGACAGAGCGAGACTCCGTCTCAAAATAAATAAATAAATAAATAAGACACAAATAAATGGGACTGGCAAGGAGGTAGACAAACACGACCAGTTATGGTTTTGAAACTCTAGATGGAAGGTAAGGGGCACAATGTAAAACAGAGTGCTAACTTCTGAGAAAGCCCAACAGAGCCACTAGGATGAACCAGTGTAGCTGTGAAGAAAGAAGGGCACCTCATTTTAGCAAAGTCTTTGGGCTATCTTCCAGGTAAAAGGTAGAGGTACAGATAACACACAACAAAAACACAGCATCTTTCTCCTTTCATTCATGAACTATATGAATATTTGCTTAAAAACAACAACAACTTCTCTTCTGTAGTCTAAAAAAAATCTCAAAATCAGAGACACGTGCAGGTGGCGCAGGCCTGTAATTCCAGCTATTCAAGAGGCTGAGGCAGAAAGATTGCTCGAACCCAGGAGTTGGACACCAGACTGGTCCAAACAGGGAGACCCCCTTCTCAATCAATCATAAAGATCTCAAAACCAACTGATTTTCTTCAGTAAACTGACAAATAATATGTCACATTTTCCCTTTGCATACTTTCCACACTAAAGTATATCATGGTTGTGTGTTTTGGAAATCAATAATGTAATATCCCATCTCATCCAGTAATATTTAATAGTGCTATCATGTACCTACTGTCCATTCCTGACCTTGTCTCCATCCCCAAATATGGACAACCAAACTTCCTCTTCAATTTATCCAATTAAGACGGAAGTCTAGACACCCAAATCTGTGCTACAAAGCTGAAAGAATCTCTTTCCTCTACCAAATCCTCCCTAATGCTTAACAACTTTATCAACTCTTTCTGAGTTTTCCAACATTTACAGCTGTCAACTCCAAGACAATATTTTGCATATAACATTAATATCTCAGTTTTACAAGAGTTAGGAAAAATACCAATGTTTTTTCAGTCCCTACTGCCATAAGAAGGCTTCATTTCCTCTGTTCAGTGATTGCTTTCCACTCGTTACGGGGAGGTAGACAGGAGAGTGCAGCAAGTTCCTTGATCATAAAATGCAGTGGAACAGCTTTGCCTTTCCTCTTAACAAGCTGGGTCACTGAATAACTTCTTAACCTAATAGTTATAAAATTCACTATTTGTGAATGAGGATGAAAAGGGCCCAAGTGACTAAAAACCAAGAGGTTAGCATGCAGCAGTCCACAGGAGAAATGTATCACAGTTCTGTGGGTGACCACAGGAGTGAAGAGGAATGTGCTTTCCCTGCACCCACAGATCCCAAAGGGAAAAGGCTATGACATTCTTAAAACTAATTGGTCCCCTAGCAGAAATTTCTGTTCTGAGTTGCAGTTAAATGGGGCCTTGTCTACATTAGCTTTAGCCTGGGAGAGTGAATGCAACCCCAACACCTTCACTCCTGTTGCTGGCCATTTACATAAGGGCTTTGAACCTTTGGTTATAAGAAATACCCAGTGTTTTATACCACCCCTGTACTTGGATGTCTAAGTGACACAGTAACTGGAATCACACACACAAAAGGCTCTCTTCTCCTTAATTTCTTAACTACACCTATATATACAGGTACTATCATGTTCACATGTGTAAATATCTACCTCCTTTGATTAGTTTTAAATAAGAGGAACTATTTTATTGGCTATAAAGTTGTGTCTTTCTTAGGACTTTTGTATGGGTTTTTTATTATTTACTTTTCTATATTCTATTTTAAAAATATATTTCATTTTGCAGAACTTTTTCATTTTTATATTCTAGAATATTAATCTTGTCTCTGATGTTACACACCATTTTACATCATAAATTTATTGTTTTTTCACAGCTGGACTTAATGTCTTTCTTAAATCTTACTTTTTCCACCCTGCCCCTCATTTATTTATCTGTTTAATGCTCAAGTCTGTGATAACTAGTGGAAGTTTATCATAATGCCATAAAACAATCAACATTCTTTTTAGAAACCTACTCTTGATATTGTTGTGATTGGTGCCCCATCTCATTTAGCTCATCCCAAACCATCCTTCTAAAACTGCTAGATGAAAGCCTATTTTTTCACTCAACAAACTGCTTTTTTGAACAGTCACATGTTCATGAAGCCTACTGAACTTCAAAAACTACTCAGTCACAAAACACTTGGTGCCCAGTGTTGTTTAGTGCAGAAGTTTAATCATCTCTAAAAATGAAAATTGGCTTTAACATGGACGTTGGTGGGTATTTTATCATGTGTGAAAGATCTGGGTAGAGTCTCGCTGAAGGTTGATTCCTTTGTTAATTTATAAATACATATGCAAAGTGTGTGTGAACATAGGTTTGAATGGCAGTGACAGACATTTGTTGATAGCTCCCAAGGTGCCAGACACTGCTTCTAAGTTGTCTTAGTACATTTTGCATTGCTATATATAACAGAATACTGAGGGTGGGTGATACTGCTTGAGCTCAGGAGTTTAGGGCAGCTGAGTAACATAGCAAGACCCCATCTCAAAAAGAAGTCTCACTAGCACCAACATGAGAAAAAACACTTAGAACAGATGATTGGAAAAGGGCAGATGCTTAGGAAGAGATACAAGCAGATAGGGTAGAGAAATGTTTTCCTAATTTCACTGGGGGAACCAGGGTGCTCCCAGGTGTAAAGTATGAAATGAAATGTTGTACAACAATGTTTGGAAATTGGCCCATCTAGCAATTTCCAGAAATGCCAGTTCTTTTATCATCTATTGAAACATTCAAAGCAGTATTTTGGAAATCCAAATGAATACCCTTGATATATGTGATATTTGCTTAAAAACTCTGTGTGTTTTTTTTGTTTATTATATTTGTTATTATAAAAGGGAAAGTCATTCTTAATCACAAAATGGAAACTGTAAAAAAAGAAAAAAAAAGGTGGGGGTGGGGGAATGTGCCACACAAATTACCACAAACTCTCTAGCTTAAAACAATAGGAATTTATTCTTTCACAGTTCAGAGCCAGAAGTCAGAGATTAAGATGCTAACAGGGCCATGTTCCCTTTAAAGGCTCTAAGGAATAATCCGTCCTTGCCTCTCCGAGCTTCCGGTCCTTGTTGACAATCCCTAGTATTCCTTGGCTTACAGTTGGATCATCCTCCATTATCACATGCTCTCTTCCCTCTGTGTATCTCTATGTCCTAACTTATTTTTATCAGAACACAAGCCACTGGATTTAGGGCCCACTCTAAGCCAGCATGATCGCATCTAACTTGATTACAACTGCAAAGACTCTACAGTACTGAATAGTGTAGGCAACTGTAACACAATGGTGAGTATCTGTGTAACTAAACATAGAAAAGGTACAGTAAAAATGCAGTGTAAAAGATAAAAAATGGGCACAGTGGCTCATGCCTGTAATCCCAGCACTTTGGGAGGCCGAGGTGGGCAGATCACCTGAGGTCAGGAGTTCAAGACCAGCCTGGCCAACATGGCAAAACCCTGCCTCTACTAAAAATATAAAAATGTAGCCAGGCGTGGTGGCACATGCCTGTAATCCTAGCTTCTCAAGAGGCTGAGACAGGAGAATTGCTGGAACCCAGGAGGCGGAGGTTGCAGTGAGCTGAGCTTGTGCCACTGCACTTCAGCCTGGGCGACAGAGAAAGACTCCGTCTCAAAAAAAAAAAATGATAAAAAATGATATGCTTGTATGGCGCACTTACCGTGACTACAGCGTGTTCCATGACTGGGGCAACAAGGGAAGTTAATTTGGGTGAGTTAGTGAGACAGCGGTGAGTGAACGTGAAGGCCTAAGACATTACTGTACACTACGATAGACTTTATAAACACTGTACACTTAAACTACACTATATTGGTTTTTAAAAATCTTTCTTCAATAATAGATTAATCTTGGCTTACTATAACTTTTTTACTTTATAAACTTTCAATTTTAAAGTTTTATTGTCTTAAAATTTTTTGTTTAAAACTTAAACACAAACATACACATTAGCCTAGGTTTACACAGGGTCAAGAGCATTTATATCACTGTCTTGAATCTCCACATCTTGTCCCACTTAGAAGGTCTTCAGGGGCAATAACACACATGGAGCTGTCATCTCCTCGGATAACAATGCCTTCTTCTAAAATACCTACTGCCTGAGGCAGTTTTATAGTTAACTTTTCAAAAAAATAAGCAGAAAGAGTATACTCTAAAACGATGATATAAAGGATGGTATCGTAAATACAGAAACTAGTCATGTAGTCGTTTATTATTATTATACGACTGGAGCGCAGTAGGCTTGTTTACACCAGCATCACCTCCAACATGTGAGTAATTCACTGTGCTATGATGTTACAAAGGCTACATCAGTAGGCAATAGGAATTTTTCAGCTCCAATGTAATCTTATGGAACCACCATCATAAAAGAGTATATGTGGTCTGTCCTTGACCAAAATGTTATGTTTCCCAAATAATGTCACCTTCATTAAAGTAGATAATTAAATGTCACTTCAAAAAAGTAGAATTTTAAGATCTCTTCCGCGAGGGCACAATTCAACCCACAACAGATTTTTTTTCAAGGAGACAGTGAAGAAAAAGAGGGCTCAGTTAACACTGCAAGAAGTATCTATTCTTCCACATACCCAGTGATGGCCATTTCATATTGAATCCAAAAACCTCAAAATGGCTGACAAAATGCAAAAAATAGTTTTCTTTTCTTTTTTCCTAATTTCAAAATATGTTTGCAACAAACATCCCAAACCATTATTCTAACCTGACTCCTTCTCATTAATAAGAATTTTTTTTTTTTTTTGAGATGGAGTCTTGCTGTGTCACCCAGGCTAGAGTGCAGTGGCACAATCTCAGCTCACTGCAACCTCTGCCTCCCGGATTCATGCGATTCCCCTACCTCAGCCTCCTGAGTAGCTGGGACTACAGGCGTGCGCCACCACATCTTGCTAATTTTTTGCATTTTAGTAGAGACAGGGTTTCACCATGTTGGACAGAATGGTCTAGATCTCCTGACCTCGTGATCCGCCCGCCTCGGCCTCCCAAAGTGCTGGGATTACAGGTGTGAGCCACCACGCCTGGCCAAGAATTTTCATTCTCAAGGAGAGAGACAGTCCTTTTGTATATATGCTTATTTATATATCACAGACAACACTACTGTTAGAACAAACTCTTAACTCAGGACTAAAATGAAAAAGCTTTCACTGTGGTTTCTCCATTCAGTGTGTGGTGTATGCCAATCAAATAAGGTTAGCATAATCTGGAAAATAAAAACTTGGTGACCATCACCCAAATTGTCAAATGGAAAACCAAATAAGTTTCATTATTAGAAAGTGAAATATACTTGTTAAGTGAAATTAATTATACCTATTATATCAAAAAGGAAGAAACTGAAATAAATTCTGAGATTGACACTTTGGTGACAGATGATTCCTGGTTCATTCTGCTACCAAGGCAAATGTATCACACAAATGTCACTGTTTCATAAGATTTGCCTGCAAGATAGTAGCTGGAAATGTTTGTTTAGAATACTCCTTGGTAATTAAAAAAAAAATTACATGTTTCATAATTTATTTTTAGGCAGCATGTAAACAAGTATCAAAATGGCCCTCTGAAATATATCCTTTTAACATTCTGCATTGTGGCAGCACAGATGAGATATTGGGGGAATATTTTTTGAGGATTTCTGACAATGAGCAAAATATGGTTATGTTTTAGGAGTAGAGCTCTGCACCAGATGAGACACTCCATTTCTTCCAACCCTGAAAATTACCATGTATAAGGGAACAAATCACAGACATTACTTCTGTTTTTGGGGTGTGTGTGTGTGTGTTTTAAAGATCGCAAAGAAGCATCTCTCTAGGACTGAAGGGACAACCGCTATTTACAGTAAGGGTTTTGTGAGCACGGGCAAATATTCTTACCGAATTACGGAGGAAATACTAAGCCCTTGTTCACATGGAAAAGGACCATTCATCTGAGTACTTAAATCTAATTTTGGCTACTGAGAAAAGACACATACTCTCGGAGTCTCCTCCAGGTCTAAGCCTGTAAGATTCAAGGACATAGTGACTGTTCCTTCTTTATTTTGGTGAAATGTAAACAGCATTAATCTAAATGAGTTTTCACTGACATATATGTTCCACTCCCCACCTCTAATGCCCCTCTGCATTGATTACATTTGTGAAGACTATGCTACCGATGCATTTAAATTAGCGTCTTTTCTATCACCCACAACTCTCAAATGTTACGTAAACTCTGAAGTGTTGCATACATTATCTGATGGATAGGAAAGTACCAGTGATGAACAGTGAATAACACACATCTTTTTAAATAGATGGCCCAGCCGGAAGCGAAACCACCGAGGTGATCCAAATCTGCTGGGCAATTTACCAAGCAGACAGAAATAAAGATGAGAATTGGGGGTTAAAACCAAATAATGATGTATAATAGAGGTATCATATTTAATTAAAGTTAAGGTTCCACTTTTTTAAGACAAAATATCAAATTTAAGATTCTACTTGTAAGTCACAGTATTATTTTATATACCACCATCAACTGTGACTAAGTTTCATCTCAAATTCAAATATATTAAGCTATTTGTATGTATGTGTATAGGGGGGTGCTTTTTAAGACTTCTTTATTTTTTAATTGATGATATATCTCCAATAAGGGTAAGAAGGCAGGATACACTTCATGAATACACTACAAATCTACCACAGATGGAAAATCGACTGGCAAAAACTACTTTATAGTTAATCCTACCTTTTACATTCATTCCGTATGATTCATATTAAGCATAATCAATCTACCTGCAAGTAGACCTCAATGAGTTAAGAGTATACTGTGCCAACTATTTGGAAGAACATGAACATGTAAGGCACCTGACTAGCTCACAGCTTGGCCAAACATCACCCATTCATGTCACTTACACCAATCTATGGAAAACAAAAACCTTAAATTTGGTCCCTTGGGAAACCAATAGTATACGTATGCCAAGAATTAGCCTGTGGCCCCCAAGCTGATCATTTTCTTTGCATTAACTCAGGGTGAATAATGATCAGAAGGCAATTGGCAGAGGCACACAGCCTCTAGCTCTGTTTGATGTATGATCCTGTGACAACACGATTAGCAAGAACCATTTCTCTTACACGAAAATACTGAGTCCAGATGTCATCCTGGTGCCTGGAAAAGATGCTACACAGTGACAGCTGTTTGATGCTTCCATGCTGAATAGTTGCATTATGACCAGTCACATGCTTTAACCAATGAGATATCAGAGTACTCATAAAGAAAACATTACCAAAAAGAACTCTGGCCACCAAAATTAAAAATTAGCACACTCTCTTGCTTTTTGGTCTGCCTAAATCACAGTAAAGGTGGGGCACTTTTACAGAAACATTATAAAGGGACTACCGCATTTTATGTAATTAAGCAATAAGCATATAGAAGCAATTAAGTGTATGGCATGAAATAGCAATAAGCATTCAGCACAACACAAACTACTCAACACATTCATTCCACCACTTTTTTTTTTTAATTGAAAGAACTGGTGACCTAGATAAAGCACTGAATTGAAAACTGAGAAAATTTAAAGAGTAAGGCATAGTGGTTACAAGTACAGCCTTTGGGTCAGGACTGGGTTCTAGTCCCAAAGACTCCACTTACCAGCTATTAGACCTTGTACAAGTAACTTAACCTTTCCAAGCCTCAGTTTCCTGACATAAAAAATAAAGATTTTAAAAGCCCTCACATTATAGGGCTTTGACTTTGTCAGCAACCAATTAGATAGTGCAGGTAAAGTGATCTAATTAGTGCAGGTATGCAAAATGATATTGCTATTTATCCTTAGTACCAGTTACAGCAATATCAAGCTATGTAATTCCAAGCCTCAAATTTCTTTCATCCTTTGAATGTTATTTTACTTGTGTGCCTCTCTTAAAATACTTTTATTCTACAAAACATTGTATTTATTTGTATTTCACCCTGACTCAGCCACCCACCATCCCCATTTACTTTTAGAAACATTTTCGTGTCTCCACTCCCTGGTGGCTAACATGATACTGAAAAATATTTAAGTTCTATAGTTGTGCTAAGGAAATATCTAAGCAATGAGTGCACACAATTCTGCAGGTTTAAGACCTTCTGGGCCCTGGTATCCACTGCCTGCCACCCTGCACACCGGTGACGGTGAGTGGCACAAAGCTGGAAGGTTAGGCAGCAGCAAGGTCCCAAAGCACTTCCATTTCCCTCCATTCAGAAGGATACCTCACATGAATGTGTCAACTCAAAGGAGACACTAATGTGCTACTATGGAATTCTGCCACCCTGACTCATAAATATCCTTATCAGGAAGGGTAAAAAACTATTTAATTCATTACACGCTGAGAGTTAAAAAGCAACAGAGGATTAAGCAATGCACACTCCAGCAGTGGGCTACAAAAACGGCACTGTTCTGGTTCATACAGTTGCCTTTGTAATGGAAAAGGAAAGGGAATATAAACATATATATGGAATTCCTCATTAAATACATCTATCTATATATGCATTTATATATATACAAATATACAACACACAAACACCCAGATTTTTTTTTTAAGATTCCATCAACATTATACAAGGAAAAGAAATTTCGAAGAAGCCCACTCAGGAACAAGATACATGGAATAAACAGATATGGACAAGGAATGGAAGCTGGTCAAAACATAAGTAACAGAGAGAAACCAGGGAGGGACTGCCAGAAAAAGAGGTGACCAGAATTATTTGGACAGGTTGCTAGAGAGAAATAGCAATTTAAGTTCAGTCCTCTGAATTCAGCAGGAACTCAATACTCCAGGTAGGAGAAATCACCAAGTAATAGCACAAAGAATTCAACAGGGCTGGCAAACATGTTTACATCCTGCCCTTTGGCAAAAATGAGCATCCGTCTCCCTGACCTGTGGACAGACAGCCCAGGCTTCTGATTAGTTAGCACCCTGAGGAAATGGAGTTTACTACTGTCACTTCTTAAAAAAAAAAAAACACTCTACCTAATACTTTTGGGCTTCGAGAAACAAACCCAAGCCCTCTCTTGACCACTCTTAATTCTACGCCAGCAGCTAACATTTTTACCAGCAGTATCAAGACCTCACTATCCCCAGTTCAGTCTCCTGATACACAAACCATATGGCAGCATTAACTTATCCAGGAGCAATTCATTTATAAACTCCAGAGATGCCATGAAGACAAAGAATTTGCCATGTACACATATTTAACTTATTGGTAGATAACTATATTCTCTGAGATAAAGAAGGTAGGAGAGGAGTCAGGCAGGTGGGAAATAACTTTAAATATTGATGGTTATCCATCCAGCCCTGTCCCCTCCCAATTGTACTTAAAAGATAAAGGACTTGACTATAAACTGTTCCTGATCCTAGACAATGCATCTGACCATCCTGAAGCACTTCAGTTTGAACAAAACGACACTAAATGGATTTTCAAGAATAATTTTCACTATATACAATTTTCGTCTCATACTCTGACCTTAGATTCTACCCCTGGGTAAAATATAATTCTATTGTAATTTGTCATTCTGATATTTAAATAAAAACCACAACTCTGCTATTTGATTAGCTATAGATAATATGAGCACCATCTATACAAGCTGGAAACCTGAGAAAAATGGCTCTTCCAACCACAGGGATGTTCACACAAAGACTCATCGTCTCTAAATTTTCAGTCAGTTTTATCCCTTCATTTGAAAACATTCCTCAACTATCAAGATCATAGAAAACCTCTCTGTTCCATAAAAGTCCCCAGTGATTCAGATGGCTATACTGACAAGGCCACAATTATAAATGGAAATTATGAACTTACATAACAAAGCAAGTTTGGTGGCCATTCTGAGTCACTGAGCATACCCAAAACAGGTATTTGCCACTCTAATCCCTTTGTAATCCTCTTCTACTTGTAATTCTGCCTCACAAGTTTGTTATAAGGGAAAAGTATAAGGACCTTTGAGAATGAACAGTGAACAAGATAGAAAAGTAGTCAGTTAAAAGACAGATTTTGATTAAAATCAGAGAACACAAACATTGCCTCTAATAACGAAAGATGGAAGGTGACAGGCCGCTAATGAGGTGGTGAGAGATAACCATGGCAGCTCACCCCCACCAACCTATTCTATGTCCCAGATTATGCTGGCTAAAGAGCCGCGGCATATTCAATTATCAAGCCTAGTTTTACCAGGGGCTGACAGGTACGTATGGAAAGGGGTTGAACAGAATGAACGTTCTAAAAATTAGGCTTCAGATGGTTCCTAGTCTTCTTCTGTGAATGTGTTTATTCTGCAGCCCCTCTTTCCACACTAAAACCAATGCTTCAAGGCCTAATATAAACTGCAGGGTTTGAGGGCAATTCCTAACATGAGTACTGCTATACCATATATGTTTGGCTCTACTCAGAGGTAAGATGTATCTATATAAGAATATAGAATTTAAGGAAATAAACATTTGCTCCATTGATTTTTTAGAATGAAGGAGAAAGGGAAATGAATGACATTTACAACCTTATATGACACTGCTATCCAGAGACTGTGTTCTGGTCCCCAGCACTGATCAATGAAAAGAATTAATAGATTTGTTAGAATCATTATTAGAACCTAAGAGTTATTAGAACCTCATTAGCAGAGTCCAATTACAGGCAAAAAGCCAAGCTATTTTAGCTGAACATTCATACCAATGGAAGAAAATAGAACCTTCTTAATCACTTTCATTATCAAAACAGACTCCCTGCTGGAGCCTTTTAATTGGAAGTCTACCATTTCAAAGACATTTGCATTTTATCAAACTATATTGACAGGGCTAATAGAAATAGATTCGAGGGCCTAGCTTCACATCTCCCACATATAAGAAGGCAGCTGTGGTGATCTACTGAAACAAAACAGGAAGACCAGGATAGGAAGCTGGGCCCCCACCATGCAAGCATCTGGTTGGAAATCTCACCACACTGTGAACCAGCTCTTCTCCTCTTCATGTCTACTACATTAAACAGTGGGAAGGGATGGGGGAAGGGATACTGAGAAGAGGAGAACAGCACCACACCTAGTCATTACATATAAAATGTCCCAAAGATAAAGGAATGCCATCAACAAATGAACAAAAATGAGAAGTAGGATGAGTAAGTGACGATTAAGTTTTGCAAGCTAGCCACTTTGTACCCTAGATATATCTCTCTCTCTTCCCATCTTTCTAACACACACTATATCTAAACATCTAGGGTGCCACAGTGTTATTGCCATGAGCTGTATTTTGTTATTTATAGAGGCTATAAAAGTACACAGCACTTTACAAACCACAAAATGCAGGCACCAGAGCCTGGAGGAACTCAGCCTAAATTACATACAAACACTGGTGGGGAAAACAGAAAAATACATAGTTGCACCAAATTTTGGCAATAGCAATTCTGGGAGACAGTAAGATAAGAAAAGAACTTTTTTTTTTTTTTTTTTTTTTTTTTTTTGAGACAGAGTCTCGCTTTGTTACCCAGGCTGGAGTGCAGTGGCGCCATCTCGGCTCACTGCAAGCTCCGCCTCCTGGGTTCACGCCATTCTCCTGCCTCAGCCTCCTGAGTAGCTGGGACTACAGGTGCCCGCCACCATGCCTGGCTAATTTTTTGTATTTTTAGTAGAGACGGGGTTTCACCACGTTAGCCAGGATGGTCTTGACCTCCTGACCTCGTGATCCGCCCGCCTTGGCCTCCCAAAGTGCTGGGATTAAAGGCGTGAGCCATCGTGCCCGGCCTAAGATAAGAAAAGAACTATTAAATAGTAACCAGTACAAGGGTCCACACAAAAGAAAATCAACCCATCAGAATCCAAAGCTTTAACTCCTGGAAAGCAAAGAGTTGATCATCATAGCAGATCTATGGCAAGTGCCACCTTTGGCATTGTCTTAGTCCATTTATGCTGCTATAACACAATACCTGAGACTTGGTAATTTTATAAATAACAGAAGCTTAACTTCCTCACAGTTCTGTAGGCTGGGAGTCCAAGATCAGGGCACCAACAGGTTCGATGTGTGGTAAGAGCTTAGTCTTCGCTTCCAAGATGGCACCTTGTTTGCTGCATCTTCCAAAGGGGAGGAGTGTGGCGTCCTCACATGGTAGAAAGGATGGAAGGGGCAACAAAGAGCCCAAATTCCCTCCAACAAGCCCTTATATGTGGGCATTAATCCATTAAACTTTCCCAAAGCCCCTACCTCTCGGCACTGTTAACACTAGAAATTAAGTTTCCAGCACATGAATTTTAGAGGACACGATCTGACCACAACAGCCATCAAAAATGAATTTTGGTTTTCTAATCATATGATGCCACGTTCATCCAAGGAATATTAAAATGTGAATGCCACATAAACATCTAAATGCTTATAAAGAAGAAATGAAAAATGGGTCAAAATATGATCTTATAATAGGTGTGGGAGTGTTGCAAACCTATTAATTATATTAAGTTCAGCCCATTCAACTGATGGTTACACAATGCTCATCAGCTAAGGGAGCCATCAGATCCTTTATCTTTCTTAATTGGAGGCCTTAATCTTCTAAAACTTCTATAAAGGAAGAATTTCCAAGAGTCATAGGGAGCTAAAATACAAGAAATTCTCTCCAGGCCTCAGCCTCGAAATATTTAATTGAAGGATTTAAAGCTTGGTCCTTACTTCAGTACTCTCAGCACTTACAAGAGATTGAGAAAAATGACAGACAGATGTTGTTAGTATCAAGTTTTACCAATTACTAAGGGCCTAATGTTGCCACACGATTCTGTGATATTTTACTATTCTCACTGTGCACAGAGCTTAAGGGGCTTCCTCAAACACAAAGTAGATGTCTGAGTGAGACATATGTCTGAGTGAGACGTGCCAATCACAAATACTTGCATGAGGATCTGTATTCTAACGTATCACCACAAATAGTCAAAACCAGCCAGGTTCATTTTTTTTAAATGCAAATCAGAAATGCTCAATGGTTGACTGTTAAATGAAAATCTGCAAGATTCTGGGCAATTCCTCGACCTCTGAGCTCACTGAGGGTAAACATCACAAAAAGTCTCTTGTTGCTACTTTTCTAATAAAGACCACTACAGAGTCCAGTGGCATCATGGTGTGTTCCTAGATGTCATCTGTAGTCAAAATTGAAAATAATCACCTAACTGATTCTGATGGTCTTCTCATAAATTCCTCTTTAGTCTCCCAAAGAGAATGTTACCAACTCATTGCAAAAATCAGGCTTTAATCTCCTCCCATTCATCAACAGCGACACCAACCCCAATCTCTATTCAAGGGGGAAACCATCTGCAATAGTTCCGCCCGATTTCCCCTGAAATTTTAGCTTCCACTGCCTGGTTTCTGAACCCTCAGCAATGGGAGCAATTTACCTCGATCGACTTCACCAGTCACTGTTGCAATTTAGCTAAGACATTTCCCAGGGGCCCATTAGAAAAGGTTCCAATTTGAAAAACTCACATCTGATCCTTCAAACCAGTCCTGGAAACATCATTTGGTACCAAGTTAGACATTATTCTTTTTCAGATTCCAAATCCTTCACTTTGACACAGAAATGCAAATGGGAAATTGAAAAAGACAGCATTTCTGAAAATCAGCTCAACGAAAACTCAAATACACAAACATTAAAAGATATTCTGATAATAAGCACAGCCTGCCACATCGGTGTCAAAGTTCTGATTTGGTTTGGTTTTGTTACTCTACTCTATGCAGGCAAACTAAAGATGGCAGCCTAGGGCAGAGGAAGCCTTCAGCAGCATCTGCAATACAGCAACACCACAAACTTAATGAGTATGGAGTTCCTTCCAGAGTTAAGGACCATGAAAAGCCAAATTGCACTATTAAAATACTTCGCATTCACACACACACTGTACCTACTCAGTGGAGCTAACCAAAAGAGATGTGGAAGTGGAAGTACACATAATGTGTGGGAATGGCCACAGGGTAGGTGATAGCTCCTATGGCAAAAGAAACAAAAAGTGTTTTTTATTATCAATAAGTAAAAAGTCAATGGCAACCTTCAGTTTGCTCTTATGAAATCACTAATATTCAGTTTAGAATTACATACTATCCCATAAAAATTGTATCATTATTTGAAATTAATAGGAATCAGCAATGTATGTCAGTAGGTTTCAATTTATGCTTTTCTTTCTCTTGGGTTTTTTTTTTTTTTTTTGCGACAGGGTCTTGCTGTCACCCCAGCTGGAGTGCAGTGGCTCAGTCATAGCTCACTGCAACCACCTCAGCCTCCAAAGTAGCTGGGACTGCAAGCATGCACCATCACATCTAGCTGATTTGTTTTAATCTTGAGTAGAGACAGTGTCTCACTATGCTGAGGCAATCCTCCTCCCTCAGCCTCCCCAAATACTGAGATTACAGGCATTAGCCACCATGTCTGCCTGGCCCTACACTTTTCTAGAATACTAGTGCTTCTGAAACATAATGCAGAAAAAGTATCCTCATAACTACTTAAAATAAGAATGATACCAAAAATTAAGTTAGTAAATAGAATAGTCCTGGGTTTTTTTGTCCGTAACTTTTTCCTTTAAAAAAAGATCACCTGCTGTCAATTATCAATAAATCAATTTAACAAGTATATTATTATTAATAGAAATAAATGGAAACAAAAATCAAGCTCATTTTGAGACCAGCCTAGGCAACAAAGTGAGACCCTATCTCTTCAAAAAATAAAAGAATTAGCTGGGCATGGTAGTGTGCACCCGTAGTCCTAACTACTTGAAAGGCTGAGGCAGGAGTATCTCTTGAGCCCAGAACATCAAGGCTGCAATGAGCTGTGATTTTGCCACTGCACTCCAGCCTGGGCAACAGAGCAAGACTCTGTCTCAAAAAAAAATTAATTTGACTGAATGTATATATATGATGTGCACATATGCTTGATTTTATGAGACAGGTCTCACTACGTTACTCAGACTGGTCTCGAATTTCTGAGTGCAAAGAACTCGAGTAGCTAGGACTACAAACAAGTGTGCACTAACATGCCCAGCCTCACATGCTTGATTTTAAGTAACATTTATATATATTTTATACCAGAATTATTCCAGATTAGAATGACAGCATTACATATTTCTACGTGACATGAGTTCTAGGAGTTTTGTCACCTGAATGTGCTCACTATTCCCCTATTTCTGGCTATTTAGACTGTTTCTACCTTTTCTGAGAGACCAGGTTACAGTAAACATCTTTAGGCACAAAGCTTGGCTCTTCCTTTAAATCCTTTCCTTAGAATTTTCAGAGGTGGACTACCCTGATACAGATTATGTACATTTGATGAAGTTACCTACATATTTAGCCAGCTTGACTGCATGGTCCCAAACAGCAAAACATGATGCCATTGCATATACAATTTCTTTTACAATTATTCCTTAAAAATAAAATGCAGAGAATTTTACAAACCTGTAACAGCTACTAACTGAATTTAGAAGTTACTTAAGAGTGTCAAGCTTGCTTCAGACACTCTGAGACCCATAACAGTCAGCATCACATATCAAGACAAACTTGAGTTTCAGTCATAGTTGCAGAGATAAAGATGAGGGCAAAGTATTCTCTCTACTAGACTAAGCTGCCAACTCTGTTTAGGTAACTGTCATAGACTGAACTATGCTCCTCCAAAATTCATATGTTGAAGACCTAACCCTAAGCAAGTACCTGAGAATGTGACTGTATTTGGAGATGGGGCTTTAAAAAGGTGATTACATTTAAATGAAGCCATTACAGTGAGTCCTAATCTGGTGCTCCCATAAGGGGAGATTAGGACAGAGAGACGTAGGGGGTGCATGTGCAGAGAGGACGTGAAGAGACAGCAAGGGGGCAGTCATCTGCAAACCAATAAGAGAGGTCTCAGAAGAAACCAAACCTGAGACCAAGGGACAACAAGAGGCGCTTTGATTTTGGACTTCCAGCCTCCGAAACTGTGAGAAAATAAATTTCTGTTGTATAACCCATTGAGTCTATGGTATTTTGTTATGGTAGGCCTAGCAAACTAATAAAGTTATCAATCTGAGCCCTGAGGACATTTCCATGTGTTCCCCTAGTCTACTGTAAACTTTTTCATTTACAGATATAAAATCAAGCTCGGTGTGGCCATGTTTTCATCTGTGCCCACAAAGCAAGGAAATGGAAGATCAAGGAAGAAAATCTAGATCTCTTTGTCTCACACCAAAACTCCTTCCACCATATTACTAGAATAATTATAAATGAGAGCCTCAGGTATTTCCAAGCATCAATATGAAGGACCTACAATTTAATCTTACATCAATTAATTTCTGGAATACAGTTCTTGAGCATGCTCAAAAACAGCCAGTAGTTTTGAACAAAAATGTACCAATGTAGAAGCCTCTGGAAAATACTGTAACAATCATACTGCTATACGGAAGATGCACCTTCAAAGGAAAACTAAAAAATGGTAACTTTAAAAATCAAGGGCTATGAGCAAATAAGAGAAACTTGCTTTTGGCAGAGGGAGGAATCTAATTTTAACAGGTTTCAAGGAAAGATGGGTATAAAGAATGGGGCCAAATGACCAATAATAAAATCAGATGAATGCTAGCTTCAAACAATGGATAATAAAAGTTCAAACAACTTTCAGGTTTTCAAAACCAAACATTTCTAGGAAAAGACAGAAGAGACAAGTGTTACAGAACAGTGTGTATACGATTATGTGTTTAAAGTCTCCGTAAATCTCCTTCTATCCTCATCATATTCATTTTTTGGTGTTGTATAGCTTTCTTCCCTTGGTTGATACTTTCTCAGCTAACTGAGGGGGTAAAATACCCCAATATACTTGAAGACATGCTGACCACAGCTCTCTCACCTTGAAATTCTAAGAATTTATCAAACTGTAACTGAGAAAATGATAACCACAGACAGCTTTTGAATCTTGGGGTTTCCTTTATAAAAGAATTTACATATAGATATTTGAAAATGCTGTCCTCCCCAAAACCCTCACACAAAAAGAAACTTTTGGGATGTGGGGAAGATTAACCTAGCTGAAGTCAGAGAAGTTGAATTGTAATGAGATGCAGGCAAAATACTCAAAATTCTTCAGCATGCTAATTTTGTACTTGATGGCCAAGATGATAGAGGTAGGTGGCCTAGAAAACCATATGGAGATGTGATGAAAACTATGCTTTCCAGAAGTCCTAGTTAAGGTATATATGGAGAGCAATATACCACTTGAAATCTATTTCTGAAATCTTTTTATACGGTTTAAATGTTCTCTAAAGATTATGATATAAACCAGAATTCTGAGGATCTAGAATTTCGTTGAGAATACAGTTTGCGATTACAATATAGTTTCTGGTTCATCAGGACTATATCCTTGCAATACCAGCAACTACCAAATGGCCCAGCACTTAGTAGGGCCTCAGTGCTTGAAGGCATGAGTAAGCAACTTAAGTAAAGAAAGGAAAAGTCAGATGAAAAGCTAATACCAAAGGGCTACTGGATATAAAGATAATTAGGTTAAGGGAAAAAAGTTTGTGGAGGCTCTTCCCTTAATGTTGGCAAAGAGAAGGCAAAAAGGCGAAATGTATGGCAGAGAGGTGCCTTTTTAGACTCTTGCAAAGTTATACATTAACTTCATAACTAATCTTTCTTACTGACATCAAGGCACATAATGATTCTCCTAGGCAAAGCTAGGAAAGTTCAAAATTAATAGCGTTATTAAAGTCAAACAAAATACTTTGCCCTTAACAGGCTATGAGCAGGTGATTAGATTCCTCTTGAAAGCAAACAAAAAGACAGTAATGTTTGTTAAATGTCTTCTATGTGTTATCTTATTCAACTTCATTTACCAAGCAACAACTGAAAAGTCATCATTATGGTGCCCACTTTATGCATTCAAACGGAGAACTAAATACAGTTATCCTCTCACTATCTCAGAACTAGTGATGGGGCTGGTTTCCGACACAATTAGCCCACCCTTTAAAGTCCATTCCTTTTCCATTCCTCATCCGGTCTCTCACATAATAAATAAACAAGACAGATTAATGATTAATGAATGAAATAAGTCAAAGAAGTGCAAATCCAAATCATGAAGGGACTAAGATGACATTTCCAGAGCAAGTCTGGCATGTTGGTGCCAGAGCCCAAGTGGACTGAGGGGAGTCCATAGGGAGGGCAGCCTGTCATGAGGAGTCCGAAACCAAGCCAGGTAAGAGAGACACGCGGGAGAGACAAGAGCCCAAGTATGTCGAGCAGGTTGCCCACCTGGGGAGAGAAGGAAGGTCCTGATTGGGGCACTATAGGGTACATTCCTAGAGGAGAGGCTGGCAGCAGAAATGCGACAGTTTGTTACACACAGGGGAAATGATAAAATCAGTAAATACATTAAAGGTAACAGAAGCAAAGGCTTCTCACTGTTGGAGAAGGGAGTTACAAATACAGAAAGAGAGAAAACTAGCTGAACCCTGTGGTGTTGGATTGGAACTGGAGGTGTTGGTGTGGATATATGGTTTGCAACATAAATATGGAGTTACAGAAATACATATAGACATAAATATACGTATGGATGTATATGCATCTATGTATTCTCTAGAGCTTATCAACTGAGATGGTCTGGGGGCAAGCAACACTCCAGTAGCAATGAGCATATCTGATGGCAAGGTCTTGACTTTTAGATACCATTTTCTACTAAAAGGAATAAGATTCCTTGGCAAAATGGCTGACTCTAGGGCCGACCTGGAGATAGTTTAAACTAAGCCTCATCCCACAAAGCAAGAAATGGATCAAAGAAGGATGGGGACACATCAAAAGGACACAGGAACTAGCTTTAAGAGCTCTCACTGGCCAAATCAGGGACAATTTAAGTATGAAAACAAACAAACAAACAAACAAAAAAATTAATGTATTATAACTCACTGAATAAAGTATCAAACCAAGAGTCCATATTGATAAAAATTAATTTGATTTTATATAGTTTCAAGGCACCTCACCACGAAATGTTTATTATTTGATTAGAGAACATTCTGTTACAGTAAAAAAGCCTGACAGACACCATCTTAAGTCACATACTACATTCTGACGATTCTTATCGATTCATTTGACTTGACTGCAAGTTGTCTACTAAGCAGTATGTATCCGCTACCACCTATCTGCCTGCCTGCCTATCTATCTATCTATCTATCTATCTATCTATCTATCTATCTATCTATCTATTTTTGAGACAGCATCTTGCTATGTCACCCAGGCCAGAGTGCAGTGGCACAATCACAGCTCACTGTAGCCTCAACCTCCTGGGCTCAAGAGATGCTCCCATTTTTGTCTCCCGAGGAGCCAGGACCACACGCATGCACCACCATGCCCAGCTAATTTTTTAATTTTTTGTAGAGATACGGTTTCCCTATGTTTCTAGGCTGGTCTCAAATTTCTGGGCTTAAGTGATCCTCCTGCCTCAGCCTCCCCAAAGTGCTGAGATCACAGGCATGAGCCACCGTGCCTAGCCTGCTACTTTAAAAATCTGAAACAAATGTATCTCCTCCTTTTGAAAATTGCTATGTCAATTTGTCACTAAATCAAAATGGATTACATATTAGTTTAAAATATTAGCAAGGTTCTACTATAAAAATTTAAATATCAAAACCAGATGATCAGGTAGTAGTAAATGTTGAAATCAAACCAAGGTTTCACATCAGATATTTTATAATGAAAATATTATAGCAACAAAAAAAACCATTAGTCATATATGCAAAAATCCCCTGATATACTATTAACCTTTTAACTAAACAGAGGCAATTCACAGGATAGGACATGGAATTCCATGAGGATAGGGGATGTGTCTTTTCTAACTGACTTTCTACAGATACGCTTTGCACACACTAAAATCTCACTAAAGTAAGTAGGGAGAACAGATCCCCAGCTGTGAATGACATAAGGACATAATGTTGCAAGATCAACAATACCATGCCTGGTATTCTATCCACAGGAGACCTCTGTGAGCTTTGATTTCCTTGTTTGTCAAATGTGGATAGTACTAGCAGTACATAATCAACAATACTGTTTTATGACTTAAATGAATACATGTTTAAAAATGCTTAGACTTTGCATAGTAAGTTCGCAATAACATGGCAACTATGATCACTTCTATGTAATAACATTAATTTAACTTTCTCCAAAGTAAATTTTGTGTGGGTGCCTTACAAGGAAACCTAGTATTCCTCTGAGAGTCAGGAAGATCTTGCGGCATAGCGATTGCTTACAGTTATATTGATACTTATATTCCAGCATGGCAGGAGCATCAACAGCAGGGAAGCTTTTCAAAAATAAAGAGAAGACAAGAAATGAATGTCTTCTCAAACACAAAGAAATTAAGAACACAGGAAACATTTTCAGAAACATTTAAGAAACACTGTCAGCTATTAAGAGAGTACAAAGGGCAACCACAAATTAGAAGATATTCACAAAACAACTCAACTAAGAAGTCACATTCAGAATATACAAACAGCTCCTAACAATCAATAAGAAAAGGATGAACAACCCAATTCCAAAAACTAAAGTCTTTATAAGACCTGAACAAGCATTTCACAAAAGATATCCAAATGCCTGATAACCTTACAAAAAGTTGCTCCACATAAGAAATGTAAATTAAAACCAACTGAGATGCCACTATAAACAGATCTGAATAGCTAAAACTAACAACATAAAAACACCAAGTGTTGGCATGGATGTGGAACAACTTTCCATATAGTAACATTGGAAAAGTGTTTGGGAGTACTAACCACAGCTAAACATTCATCTACCGGATGACCCAACAATATCATTCCTAGATACACACAAACAAATGAATGTGCGCATCCACCAAAAGGCAGACACAAGAATGTTCATTAGCAGCTTTATCATAATAGACCCAGGCTGGAAACAATCTAAATGATCATTAACAAGAGAATAAACTGTAGTTTATTGAAACAATGGAATACTATACAGAAAAGAACCACTAGTGATATAAATAACAGCAAAGATAAATCTCACAGACATTACATTGCATGAAAAAAGCCAGATATTAAAGGCTGCCTACTGTATGATTGCACTGACTGAAGTTTGAGAAGGCATAACTAATTGATGTGGAATAATGGTTATTTCAAGGCATAAAAAACGCCATCTGGAAATGGACATGAGGGAAATTTTTGGGATACTAAAAATTTTCTATGTCTTGATTTGGGTGGTAGATACACCGGTTTATGCATATAGATATATATATTTAATTGTACATATATTTACATTTAAGATTACTGCACAGTATACAAATGACTGGATATTGACCTCAATTTAAAAAGTATTTTTAAAAAGCTTTCGGAAAGTGGCAGATACACAGAGTAATACCATTTATATTTAAACAAATAATATTTTTATTAGTATTAGGAAGAGAACCTGAAAATTCTTAAAATATGTACCGTTGTGCAAATATACGCAAATTATTCCTGGTGGCCATCTGGCAATTCTACCTCTTAAGAAATGAAGAAGCTGTACATCTAATTTGTTTGGGGACAGGTACGTGATTTGGGGAAGCTCAGATTCTAAGTCGTCACATATCCTAGCAGAAGATAAGCCTTGGAGGGCAAGATCCCAGAGGAATGGCTAAAGAACAGGCTGGTGGGAAAAAGGAATTCTAGATATGGAGGAAGATACAACAAGAAGCAGAGTTAAGGACAGTGGAAGGCCTAAAGGCGCTACATTCTACAACACAGCTTCTGCTTCACAAGAATGAAGATAAAAAGGAAAACATACCCCCACCATATTATTTTCTAGTTTGTGATCATTTTAATTACACAAAACACACTTACAGAGCTTGGCTCTAGTCCCCTCTCTGCTCCCCTGCCCCAGTTTATCTTAGATGATAAATTCCTTTCATAAACATAGCTAATCAATCCTAGTCAACAATTCAAGATTCAACTACCTTAAATTATCAAGCTTATAAGAACATGAGATGATTTGAAAAAAATACTACAGATCAAAGGCCGCAAACTGAAAATAGAATCCATCTCCCCACAGGCCCTAGCACTCTCCCAACTGACAACCAAACTCTAGACACATTTAAGACAAAAGCTCCTCTAGCGTAATTGGTTTATAACAACCAAAAGTTTATCTGCTGCCCACTGGCATTTATCAGCTCTAATACTTCAAAGGCTGATAGCCTTTTTTAAGCTCCATAAATCCCCAAGCATTCATAAATATTTTTCAATTCAAATCCAAATGAATTTTCTTTTTTGAAAACAAATGGAAACACTAAACATTGTTTAAAAAAATTAATAGACTTCCCATTATCAAACCCAGACTACAAGTATGTGTAGAGTAGCATACTCTTGTATTTGCGTATAATACTCCTACATTCATACAGCACTGCAATCCCATTAGCAGCAGGCTTAAATTAATAAAATTGTTTGTCTTGTCAGCTTGTGTTACACGTTGTACAAACTTGTTAGATAATCAGCAGAGGCATGACAATTCATTATCCTACAGGGAGCCAGTCTGAAACCAGCAGCTTCCGCTTTCAAACGGAGTCACCACATCAAATTAGACCATCATTTGCAGCCGGCTGCTGCATATTCTGAAGGGCACAGACAAAGAAACTCCACATCCATCCTATCATTCACCAGCAGCAAGAGATTTTAAATTTCACTCCCAAATGCCAAAGCACCTATGGCTGCCCAGCATCAGCAGAATTATATTTTGAGAGGTCTCTGAAACAAGACAGATTTGACTCTTTCAAGTCCTCAGTTTGGCTGGCAAGGGTAAAAGATGTGGTCTGATTTTACACCGGGTTTTAGCATCAGCACTTGGCTCCTATCAAACCAGCAAATGTTATTCTTCTCCAGCAAAGAGGGAGAAAGAAGGAAGAAAAATGAACCCTTCTTGAACAGAACTTCCTCGTTTCAGCTTTAATCAGATGCCTCACACTACAACTGAACAGAGGTAGGGGCAGTTAGCTGCCACTCTATTGGCTATGGAAGAACAAGATGTCACTCTCCTCCTGGGCTCCTTGCTAATCAACAGATAAGTAATGATACGGTGAAGAGTTAGCATGAATCTACTCAGGTATTTTGGGCAACAGGAAGTAGATATCAGTTATAATATACACTTCTTGGCATCATTTACCCAAAATACAAATTGGTGTAGGTGGAAGATCATATGCCAAATGTTTCTGTAGGTTGCAGAGATCACCCCTACAACCCGGCCCCCTGAACTAAGTAGAGCCATGCAAATTAGAACCCACAGACCCAAAGTAATTTATTTAGGTCTAAAAGAAATAAGGCTTTTGGAAACATGAAAATGCTAATGAAAATAAGACCTACAACTTGAATACTATACTCTGTTAGGCTTTTAATGCTGATGAAAATCAGACCACTGAAATATTTGCAAGCCAAAAGTTGTTTTTTAAACAACTGGTGCTCCAAAAGAATATGGGTTCCCCAGTTGAGACTGCATAAATCTGGCCAACCATCAAGTCTGTGGTATTATTTCAAAATTTTGTCTGTCCCTCTCTGGGAGAGAATGACAACCTCCCAACCCACTGCTGGTCTTGGCCATGTAGTGTTCAGTACCCTTCCCTGGGGAAGGACCATCAGCACTTCCCTGGCCTGGTGGATTTGGGAGTGGCCAGTGAAATCACAGAGAGTCAGCTCTTGATTGCCACATCTCTCTTTCCCTCCACTGTGATAAGGGTAAAATGCCATATAACAAATGATCTATCAACCTGGATCCCAAAGTGAAGGAAAAGTGAAGAGAACCACAGCCTACCTATTATGGACATATGAGTGAGAAATAAACCTCTATTGTTATAAAGCCACTGAGCTTTTGTTACTGCAACATGACTTACCCTTAGTGGACTACATAAAGCCTATAGGAAATTTGGTTCTGGCAAGGATACTGATGCTGTAGTGAAAAGTAACAAAACGTCCAATCAGAGAGGCACAATAGGATCTCTCAAAGCATGATGGCCCACTTTAAGAAAGAAAAATTATTTTATTCTATCTGACCTCCTCAATCTGAGCCCTATTTTCACTCAAGAAGATAATCTATACAATTCCAACAGAGAAATCATTTTCTATTCTCCAAATAGAAAATACTGTGACACAAAATGACACACCACATTCAGAGAGTCTAACATCTGTTCTATCTTTCTCTGCTTCCTATTTTGCTATCGGGATGCTAGTTCCAATTCACTTCTAATTGATAATCTACTTTGGGCTAAATGTGAATAAAATACTAATAAATAGGCTCTGAGTGTTCAAGGGGACTTTAGTGAAAGCTAATTTTTGGGAAGGGATCTATTTTGGTTCTTTAGGTGTTGAAATCTTACTTCCTCACTGAGATCTGGATGGGTGTAGTATTGACAAAGGGAGGTAACCATTTTAGCGGTAATCAATTGTTACAAAATTGTATTAGCTGGGCAGGGTTCAGTAGTAAAGACAAATTTCAGTGCTAAAAATATTCTTCAGAGCCCAAAGAAGGCAGGAAATAATAGACAGTGCTCTAATGAACACAATAAAGGGGGAAGGAAAATCCACAACACCAGACTGCTCTACCTTACTTTGTTCACACATTCTGGATTTTCTGCCAAAGTATCAAAATATTTGTCAGAAATGAAAGGTCCACTACACACCTAGGCACCCTAGGAGCCTCTCTTGCTTACTTCGGTCTCAGTTGCGTTATGTAACCATAAGAACAGAATAAGCAAGGATCTGATTGGGGACTGGCATTTCATCTTTGGTGGCAGGGGAAGAGGAAAGGCCTTTCATTAAAAAAAAAAAAAAAGTTTAGAAAAAAAATATCAACATCTCAATTTTCAAGCCAAACACACCTACAAACAACATCTGGCTCCTAGCATCCAAGGCTCCAGTGGGTCTATTCTGCACCGTCTCTGCTTATCAAGACATAAAAGTACACTGTTTCCTATTATCATTGTTACTGTTGGTAAAAATTTCCATTCAGATCATCCCCCCAAAGCACAAGCCACTCCAGTAAGAATTTAAAACACCTCTGCCTGAACCCAGTCTCTTCTACATCAAACTCTGAGTCAAACAAGACACTTGACAGGAATTCATCATCCAAGAGCAGGCACTGAAATTTTGACACTTTGCAGCTCTGATGGGGGACACTATTTGTCCCTAAAAAACTGGGAGTGAGTTAAGATCACTGGGCCAATACCATGTTTATCTCCATGCTGCCAAACCACACAAACCAGAGTTCAGGAAAACAGTACCTGATCAATGCTAAGTCAGCTGTCTTCAGGCAGATATTCCTTAGACAACGATGGAAGACAAGGAGGCAGAATTAGTATAAAGGCCAATGCTCAATAAAAGCATTATACCAGGGGTCAGTAAACATAACCTGGCCTTTCTGTGCATCCTATAAGCTGAAAATGGTTTTTGCGTTTTTTAATGGTTTGAAAGAAAATCAAAAGAACAATATTTGGAGATGTGAAAACTTTATGAAATTCAGATTTCAGCATTTGAAAATAAAGTTTCATTGAAACACAGCCACATCCATTCATTCAGGCAGTTAGTGTATACGTTTAATTTCAGCTACAATGGCAGAGTTGAATAGTTGTGACAAAGAGTGCCCGGTCCACAAATCTCAATATTTGCTTACATATTTATCATTTGGCCCTTTATAGAAAATCAAGTATCCTGGCCCCTGCATTATACTTTTTAAATTCCTCTTTCACTTACCAAAGGAAACAGAGCACTACCTAAAATTCCAGCACTACCACTGGAACAACCCAGCAGCCCAGATGGGCAGCCTGTCCAGCAGTGAAAGGCTGGCTGGGTCTCCGAAGAAAAGTGGCCATATTCGTCTTTCTATTTCCAATAGCTGGCACACAATAGGTATTTAATAAATGTGTTTTGTTGAACTGCTGATGAACATAAGCATTACAATGGCTGCAAAACAAAATTCACCACGCAGGGTTTACCAACACACCCACCCCCTCCAAATTTCCACCTGCTCACTTTTCGAAACCACAAGACACCACAGAGAGTGAAATAAAAATCACTCATCATTTATATGGAGACCAGCATGTCAAGTACAATTCCCACTGGAATAAACTCTCCAGTTCTATTAGGAAGACAATATCCTAGGATGTGACAAAATGGAAAAGATGAGAAGGGGAGAGACAGAAATGCTACATCTAACAACATGGATGGCTTAGCTGGATCCCAGCCAACAACTGGCCCCATCGATCAGATATTCACAGAGCAGCAAGGAAAAAGATGGGAAGAGGCAAGCGTGCCAGCCTTACACTTGGATGCTACTTGGGATTCAGGCAACAGCTGCACACCAGGTAATGCTCCCGCGAGCAGTCAGCTGGGGAAGCGTCGTGCCTCATCCTCACTAAGAGCTCCGGCTGCAAACCAGTCCATGCTATTTGGACAGCCAATTGCCCATGACTAGGCCAGTGTCCAAAGGGTGCTGAGTAACCAGGGAATGCAATAGGGTCATTTGTTCACAACAACAGTCTTGCAAAACTGCAAGGACTCTCCTTATTTTCCAAACTCTGCCCAGTCCACAGATTTGCTGGAACAGCGAGGTTGCTACAAGTCACACAGAACCCCACATCGCTATCTTTCAAACAAATGAGGACACTGAGGCCTGTCTCTCTAGAAGTAATGTCCCTAGGCCAAATGAAGGCTATAACCTAAGACTCTCTCTCTAGCCAACTTCCTTTTTTAACTGGTAAGCTTATCTGCCTCAGAAAACCTTCCCCATTCTAAACCATGGCTCAATTCATCTATGTAGTATAAAACCAGAGAGTCTGCTATATGGGCAATGCACAGGCAGAAAAGCCACTGCTCACCTGACATTCTAAACAATGCATACCACTCTACCATGGAAACAGCCAGGACTCAGCTCTTGAAACTACCCTGTCCTAATTCATGGGCTACAATATCAAATGACTCAAGTATCGGAGACAAGCCAAAATCTGCAAAAGCCCCCTAGCAATGCTAAGAATGCTTCTTTTGAGCCAAGTCTGGTCATCCACAACCTGCAGTCTAGCTAGGCTTTTACACCATTCAACAAGAGAGGGAAGACTGAATGGATTTCAGCACGCGCGCGCACACACACACACACACACACACACACCCTACCATGGAAACAAAACACCAACAACACTTAAAACAGAGCTGTTTGCTTATACTAATTTTCTAGATCTGCTTCAGTAACATCAATAAAGTATATTCTACCTCTTCAGAGCCATCAGGAAACCAAAAAAATTCTACCACCAAAACAGACAAGATACAGGTTATCATTACATGCATCCCAGAGTGAAGACTAGGTTAAATGGAAGGGAAGAATGTGCGAAACATTTATTTTACACTAGTCCAAACAGACTAGTATAAACTCATCCTTATGATTTTTTATAATACATTTAGTGGTAAAACTTAACCTAAGCTGAAATTATTTGCTGCAAAACAGATGTGAGGTTACTTTAAAGCCCTTATCCTAGTTGGTGTAAATACAAGTTGAATATCCTTAATCCAAAAATCCATAACCTAAAATGATCCAAAATCTGAAACGTTTGGGCATCGACATGACACACGAAGGAAATGTTCATTTAAACATTTCAGATTTTTGGATTAGGGATGCTGAACCAGGAAATATAATGCAAATATTCAAAAATCCAAAAAAATCCAAAACACTTCTGGTCCCAAGCATTTCAGATAAGGAATACTCAACCTGTATTCATATGTTTCATTGAATAAATTTTAATGTGTTTAATTATGGGGTTCCTACCCACAACCCCACTGAGGGTAGTATGTAATTAACATACCACACACGTACCATATAACCTTTCTAAAATTCATAAACTTCCAAATTCAATCCCTAAGGATTTGTGAAAAGAGACTGTGGACCTACATTACCTTAATCTTCCTCAGCATTCCCACCAGTGGTCCAGCTCTGAAACTTTCCACTCATAAGAACCAGCATAGGGAAGACCTACAAATCCTCCAAATCAACCTTCAGCCCTTCTCAATACTTATGCTATGACCTATCTGCAGTCTGTGCAACCCGTTACTGGATGAACAATGAATCTTCATAACCAAATCAAAATTGCTGTTGCCATACAAAACTTTGTTTAGGTTAAACTTCACTTACTCGTTTTTTTGTTTGTTTGATTTTGTTTTTGAGACAGGGTCTCATTCTGTCACCCAGGCTAGAGTGCAGTAGCATGATTATGGCTCACTGCAGCCTTCACCTCCTGGGCTCAAATGACCCTCCCACCTCTGGCTTCCAAATAGCTGGGACCAAAGGCACATGCTACCAAGCCTGGCGTCTATGTGTGTGGAAATGCGGTCTCACTATGTTGTCCAAGTTGGTCTAGAATTCCTGGCCTCAACTGATCCTCCCATCTTGGCCTCCCAAATTGTTGGCATTGCAGGCTTGAGCCACTGCACCCAGATTCAACTTCTCACCTGAAGGTTCCCAACTGGAGGCTACACCTACCACTCTACATGTTTGAAGCTGAACTTCTTGTGGTTTCCCTGAGTCTCTTAAACCAGTTCCACCCATTTTTATTAACTTAATTCCTGTCCTCCCGGATTAAAACTTTAAATCTCTATTGATAAATCTACATCCACTAATCTACAACTTAACCATCCCATTCCAAATTTCAGCAATCCACAAACCTTGTTGACTCTTCCCGGTGTGAACGTTCTTGTATCTTTTCCTTCCTTTCCATGTACACTGTCTAATTAAGCCTCTCCACACCTCATTATTAATACCACCAACAGCCTCTTCACCACAGATAAATATTCCTAACATAACACTGTAATCACATCAAATCCCTGCTCAAGAGCCTTCAATGACAGCCCACAGAAGGAAGCCAAAGCTACACCCTTAGGATAGATAGCTTTCAAGACTGTTTCATTTGGGATCCAAGTTACCTTCCAGGCCTATCTTCTTAAGGCTAGAAGTATATCTGAATCAGGAAAGCTTTTAGAAATATATTCCACTTTGGGGATCACTTGAACCCAGGAGTTCAAGACAAGCCTGGGCAACATGGTGAGACCCCATCTCTACAAAAAATTGCTGGGCTTGGTGGCTCATGCCTATAATCCCAGCTAGTTGGGAGGCTGACGCAGAAAGATCACCTGGGCCTGGGAGTTCAAGGCTGCAGTGAGCCATGATTGCACTACCTGGGTGACAGAGTGAGATCCGGTCTCAAAAAAAAAAAAATGAAAGAAAAAAATACATTAACATATCCATGTCTGCATATCCCCCTCTTACACAGATAATTCTGACTTCATGGGGGGCGCACAGCAGGAATTTGTTTTGTTACTGTTGCTATTTCTTGGTTTTGGGTGTTGTTTCTTTAAAGCTTCTCTGTGAGTCTATACTCAAGGTTTGGAGGCTACTAGTCTAAAAAAACTGTTTAATTCCAGCACCCACATAGGCCTGCACCTTCCATTCAGCTACCCTTCAAGACCTGCTTGAATGTCATTTCTTCTACTAAACCACCCTGTTCCACCCCATCCTGAAACACTTTCTCCTGCCTCTCAACAATTATAGCAGTTTCTAACAGACCAATTCATGTAGTTTTGTTCACTTTCTACTGAAGTAGGAATATGATTTCTAACGCGTATTTTCTTCTTACTTTTAAAAACATTTTGTGTGTTTAAGCTTATTGCTCAGTTAGGTTATAAATTCCTTTAGGGGAAGAAGAAATATTTCATCTCTTTCCTACTCTCACCAGATACTTAGCCCAATTCTCACTCATACTATTAGGGTATCTTGATTTTAAAATTACATCAGATTAACGATGCAATTCCGATCCAGACAATCAGACTTCATGACTACCAATTCAGACACACAACTACCAGCATACACCTGATTAATCTGATTCCGATCCAGAACCCAAAGGGGGATGAGCATGTTCTGAAAGGACAGTACCTTGTACACAAGCATCCTAGGAAAAAGTGAAAGACCCAGTCTGGGTAAGCATATTATGGTATCACCGTTTGTGTGGAACCAAAAGGCAGGAAACAAGCTGTCAAGAGGAAGATACAGGAGACAAGGCCAGGCAAGCAAAACAAAGAATCACAGGCACAGTGAAGACAACATGGAATGATTCCCATGAGTGTTAGATTCTCACTTCAATATTCTATTTTCATGCAAGTTTGTGTTTCCACTGGCCCAGAAACAAGGTCAACACTGACTTGGCCAGTTGGTAACCAAACATAAAAGAAAGACAGAAACAAACCAAGATGTTCTTGATCCAAAGCAATAACACATACATGGAGTAAAAGGGGTGGGAAGGGGGAACACTGACTACATTTGAGCCATCTTCATACACAAACATACTAATCCTACAAGGATCAAGAAACCCTGTTCTCCCTTGTTGTCTTCTATAGTCTGTCCCTACATTAGACAAATAAAAAGCAAAGGAAGGAGAGAAAACCCAAGTAAGTGACAATACGACATAGTGACACTGACAATGAAAAGGCACAAGTCACCTTTAGCTAAAGCACTGCTAAAAATTATTATAGTGGCATGTCCTGAAAAATTAATTCTTTAAGAAAATACCATGCTGTGGGCCTATACATGCAAGAGTCATTTCCTTAAAGCACTGATGTTCAGTCTTGTCAAATATGTCACAACCAGGTGCTGATAACTGCTGTCAGTAGAAAAAAAACAATTTTTTCTAAAGGATCTTCCAGGCTGGACATGAAGTTTTTGGATTATCTGACTCCAATTTTCCTTCAAGACTGTAGCTAGAAAAATCATTCTTATCCAGAGAACTCATCCTCACAGAAATGTCCTTCAATACCCAATGCCAATTCCTTGCAATACCATCTGAACCTTGAATAAAAACAATATAAAGCAGAAGCAGAAAGTACTTCAAGTCCATGATTCCTCAGAGAGACAAGGTCAGGAATTGCATAGGCAATCCCACACTCAACAGAATCCTTTCCACAGCCACATGTGCTATTTATATCCAAACCATAGGATCCAGGGCCTTTGACAATTCATTTAATGATAGGGCACACCAGCGTCTCTATAATTTTCAAAGGAACAGAGATGTTTGTCACTTTGAAGAACTTGGTCGACCTGGAAAGTAGCCCTGCAAATCACATTTTTCCTTCATTTCTACATACAAATTCTAACTCTTCCACCCAAGCAACAACCTCCCTATACACAAGCAAAACATCTCATGCATGCTGAATGCAAAGGCATTTATTCTCAATTATTCCCAATGTAAGCTTTTTAAAAAATTAATAACAATAACAACAACGAGAAAACCAAAATGTGCTAGTAAAAAACACCTTGCCTCCAAGTTATACTGAATACAAACATTACTAGCATATGCTGACTACTTAAATGGCTAAGACTGAATGCTAGCAACCTTACTTAGTCATATCTGCAGCTCACTACCATATGCTCAAAGTGGCCAGTCAGTGCTATGGACTGAAGGGGACCAGAGACTAGGCATCACATAAGCCAGGTATAAATAGGTATTTATACCTACAAAGGCCAGACATCAGTTTTCTAGCCTAAGACACCACCATACTCAAAAGATGAATGTTCATAGGAAGAAAGGAATTAGTAAGAAAAGGCCGCCCACATAAAGCCAATCAAAATATCTCCCAATGAAATAAGGCACAGAAAATTGGAAAAGAGGGACATTTTCACCGTACCAGCAGGATGCCTGTGGCGTTTCCATTCTTCCTTTCCTTCTCTAATGCCCTCCTCTGATGAGTCTGTGACATTACTAAAAGATTTCTCATTTAAGCATTCATTGGTTCCTGCTATTCACTCCCACCTCAAATCATAATCCCTGGAGTTTGAGGCTCAACAACAGTTGTTATGGAAATGAATGTAAGGACACATGAGCTAGGGTTCAAAATGCTGGTGTAGCGGGCAAGAAAGCAGAATGAAATCTTCAAGCTTGCTTCTGTAAGAGAATTAAGACCTCTGCCTGTTGCTATAAGATAATGATTACAGTCAAAGCTATCTATTTTTTAAAAGAACTTCTAAAATTACAATGTATCATACTGGCAGGCAGACACTATGCTATGAAATAAAGTAAAAAAGGAGTTCTAAGATGACCATTCCCTTCAGGTACTCCCTACCATTTCCCCACAGGTGCTTATAGGCAACACACAACACTGACACACACAA
Organism: Gorilla gorilla gorilla; assembly: GCF_029281585.2. Lineage (NCBI taxonomy): Eukaryota > Metazoa > Chordata > Mammalia > Primates > Hominidae > Gorilla > Gorilla gorilla. The sequence goes on along the minus strand of NC_073230.2, from coordinate 136,824,369 downwards.
GTCACATCTGTGTATGTCCTGTGACAGTGCTCTGTGTTGTCAAAAATCTGAACTGTGACACACACAGGTCACAGCTTCCTCAGCAGATAAAGGAGCTGACTACCCCAAAATGGATTCAAAGGTTTCTAAACTCACAATAAGCAGTGTAAGCAACCAGGCAGAGGGCAGCTGAAGTTAGGGCCTCTGCTGGAGATGCCTTGGCATGATCGCTACACCTCAACGATACACACCCTTAAATGGCCCAGGCCACCCAGGACTATTGTTTATAGTCAGTATTCAATCAGACTACACAAGGTTTTGGAAGTTCAGGGGAAGGGGTTCACAAACTTACTAAGTCTATGATCAAGCCACTCAGTGATGAAAAGAAAATAAAATCACTTTTAAGTAACTTTGTGGTAGCCCTTAGCAAAAGAGCAGGAAGCTTGTACCAGTCATAACCTCACACAAAGTCATATGCACCTAATCTGATCTCACTTTCCCCTGGTGCTAACAAGATGTCTCGCTATCATCATTAGTCACTGATGGCATGCTATGGTAGGCATTTTAATCAGGGAAGATTCTGGTAACCCAAGCAGTAGAATTCTGAAAATAAAAAACAGCAAGATTCTTAAAGCTGTTTACAAAACAAACAAACAAAAAAATCTGAATCAAGTCCCTTGTTTCCATCCTTTTCCCAGTTGTCACACAGTTGAGTAGTCATGCGTCACATAATGACATTTCAGTCCATAATGAATCACTTATACAACGGTGGTCCCATAAAATTTACTGTACCTTTTCTGTGTTTAGATACACAAATACCACTGTGTTACAACTGCCTACAGTATTCAGCACTGCAACATGCTGTACAGGTTTACAGCCTGGAGCAACAGGCTATACCATATTGCCTAGGTGTGTAGTAAGCCATACTACCTAGGTTTGTGTGAGTATGCACTATGACACTTGTGCGTCAAAATCACCTAATGACCCACTTCTCAAGAACGTATCCCCATCGTTGGGCAATGCATAACTGTATCTCTTCCCATGAGTATCTTTCTACTTACCAAGGATGTTTATAGAATTCAGGGTATTGTTTTTATAGTTTAAGGTTCTTGGAATTAAACTTCCTATCAGTTTATGAATGTAACAGAAGTTTTAAAAGGGAAACCTTGCTCAGGCATTACGTAATTTGCAAGATGCAAGTGAGACAATACTTAGAATAATCAGTTGCAGTCGTGTTCATCTCAGAGTTTGCTCCAAGCAGCAATCTAAACATTCAGGGGAGTTGTGGGTGTGTCTTTACAAACAGGAGTATTTGTTGTATCTCTAAACTCTTCCTTCCCTCTATTTGCACTCCTCCAAAATCATTTCCCTTTTTGCACCTGTATGTCTGCATTTAGGGCAAAAGGACCAAGATTAAAGGTTATCATCTGACAAGGGACTTTAGCAAGTACGTTATCTTTTTGAACACAAAAAAGGGAAAATATGATCATACATAGGTGATTCCTTTGAGAAAAAGCATAGGGCAGCTAAGAAGAAATGAGCATATAATCACGTAATGACAGCCCAGTTCAAAATGTCTCTTATACAGAATAGGCCAAGAAACACAGAAATAAGTGCCCAATCAGGCAACAGCATTTACTTCCACCCACTGTACATGCAACAACTTCAACCTTGGTGTTGTATGGATGTACAAGAATAAAAACTGTGACGTACCTAGCGAGTAAGTGTTTCATTATAAAGTACCCTGCTTTTTAAAATAAAACAATCACAGTACATATATACAAAGGGAAGTATACACAAGCAGGTCATCTGGGTGGTCTCTAAGCCGACCCAAAAACGGCAAATTGAATGAAAAGAACATGGAAGAAATGGGGGGGAAAAATTAAAAACCAGGAGCCTAAATATATTTAGCACACCTTCAATATCTATTAATTATAAATATAGATCTTCCCTAAATCAGTGTTAATTGCAAAGAGAATATTCATGATCGCTTTGCTAAATAAACAGATGTTTGACTAAACTTACAACTTAATCACCATCATGAAAGATATATTATAATCTACTATCATTAAAAATCACATACAAACAATTTAAAAGAGATTTTTACAGCAACTCTAGGTTCTTCATTAGAACTAGCATCATTATACATTTGAAAAATATTTGTATCTATGTGTAGTTTACATGCCCATCGATAAAATACAGGTGGAAGGCCTGGGAAGCAGAATGTGATGTCACCAGCAGATAAGACTTCTACCATAGCCATGATTGCCTTGGCCAATTTCAACAGGAAAAGTACTCAGAATTGCAATATGCTCAAACTGTGAAATAACCCAAGCCTGATAGGCGTACATAGTTTAAGCCAAAAACATTCCCCTTATAACACACACATACATACACACAACCACTTTCTTCCAAGAGCCAGAAACCATGAACTTCCTCCTAAGGAATAAGGTGACCATCTCAAGTTCACCATCAACACTAGCACCTTCAGACTTACTGAATCCAATCACTTTAAAACACAGCTTCAATGCTTTTTCAAAAACAGCTTTCAGAAGGGACAGGTTATAAAGATGACAATGAGGACAGAGGAGGGAAGAGAAGGAGAGAGAGGGTGGTGACCTTTAAATGTAGTGCTACCAAAATGTTGGGGGCTATTTTGCTAGAAAGTAAAAGCATCACCTTCCTCCCTGACATCAGAGCAGCGACAGTAAATGTTTGCTGACATTCAGCAAAATGACAAGGGCTGCCTGAGGAGAAGCCTTCACAAAATGTCTAGGTAAGAGGCAAAGAAAGCTTCAAGGGAAAACACCTTGCACACCGAGGTTCCCACAGACTGTAGAGGAATCTCTTCAAATTGAAAACATTCAAACATGTACCTAATGACCAACACCTGGCAGGTTTGTGGGATTTGGACACTCTTACAATTTTAGTTCCATCCCTTGTAACAGGCTCACCATCAATTTCCACCAAAAAAGTTATGTTTGTTTGTCTGGGTAGGAGATTGGCTTCTACAACAATGGGGATGGCAAAAGAGTTTACAAGGAGAAAACAGAGACAAAAATTTGTGAAGCAAGAATAAAATGGGGGTGGAGGGTTAACATGTTAGTTACCTCCATAACTGTGCCCAGTGATAAACAGTCTCTGCATGCCCTATACTTTGGTTTCTACCTCACAAGAGATAAACCAGGAACACCACTAGAATCCAAGTGGTAAAGAACAAGTCAAAGGGGATTTCTTTCTCCTTTGAATGCCCACACCACTTGGGGTGTGTCCCTCTTGCATCTTATCATATGCTGCCTTGATTAGCATGTGCTTGAGTTATTCCCACCACCACACAGTAGGGGCTTCATCTTGCCTACCTTTGTGCCCCTCCTCATGCCTAACACAACACTCAGAGGAAAGAAAGACGAAGAAACCACCCGATGAACTAAACTTTTAGAAAATGACTACACAGTTAAAACATTCCCATGGGCCGTTCTTTGTGGAGCACTTTCACACAAGAAAAGGTACATGGTACTTGCCACCATCCCACTACCCACCCGCCCATATCTTCTACCCTATTAGTATGACAGACAGGCATTAATAGGAAGTTTTTCCTACTCTAGATTTTTAAAAAGGAAAAAAAAAAGTATTGCAGGAAAAACGAAGCTGAGTAGGGTTCAGTGGATCTGGAATAATAATTCTCCAAAGAAGTCATCCAACAGGGAGGTTTCCGGCCTCTTCAGAATGTGAGTTACTATCTCTAGTGACCCTCAGGGAGAGTGACAGTTGCAGAGGCTCAAAGCTACTGAAAATGACACTAATTCTGCCCTTTGGTGACACCACAATGGAAAATGAGAAATACCCTTTAATTTGATGCAATTTAAACATCAGCCAGAGACATATCTTGGTGGCACAAGTTGTCCTCTCGACTCATCGGTTCTGGCTTGGATCAGCCCAGTGTTCATGCAGACTTTCACACTAACGCTAACATTACAACATCCTTCTTCTAAGAATACCTAGGCCCAGCTACCAGCTGCCCATCAAGTAGATCTCTTCCCTAAGGATTAGAAAGAACACCTTTCTGAAGTCCCTGCAAGACTTACCTTCTGGCTAAGAAAAGCTAGATTGTAAATCTTAATGCTTGGTTACCAGAAAGGCATTCTGGGAAACTGTCCAACCCGATAGGGACAGCATTCAAGTTGAGAACAATTGAGAACAATGTAACAGAGCCCAGCAATTTCAGGGTATTAGATTTAATAACAAGGAAACCCTTACCTCACTCTCGGGAAACACTGAGGGGATTAACAATAAGACTTTTAAGGAGATCTGAGCTACCCCAAAAGAACACTAAATAAGCACATAGTGTCATCATTTATTAAAAGCAAAGTTCAAATAGAGGAATCTACTGTGTTCCATTCTAACAAGTGGGCCTTTTAAAGTCACCTGCAGAAGTGAAATGATTAGGTCTCCTAAGGGCCATAACAGGTACACAACGGAAGGCAACGTTAGCAAAGAGTGAGGAAGAAGGAGAAAGGGCTAGTAGAGAAGCACCTCACCAAGCAACAGTCAACACAGGGGCTTGCAAGCCTCTTTCAGAATTAGAGTCACCTGCGGTACAACAAGGCCTGCACTCCACTCCCAGAGATTTGCTTTAATTATTTTAGTTGAGGCCTGGGCAGTGGTTGGTTTATTTTGTTTTCAAGTTCCCCCAGGCGATTTTAAGGTAAAAGAACAAGTACACAAACAAAAAACAAACAGGTAAAGGACAAAGGGGGAAAAGGGCATTTCAAGGAGCCATCTTATAAAATCACATTCAATATTTAAGAGTCATTTTAGATTTTACTTCTTGAGAAAGTTAATTATATATAAGGCAAATCAAGCCTGGGAATGAAATTTACCCACCTAAGTATCCTGATTATGTTACAGGTATTCTTACGGGAGAATAAAAGTTTCCCAGGTAAGTTTCATAAATCAGGCCACATTATGGCTCTTAAGGAAACTACTGGCACAAACTATAGGACAGAGAAGAGAAGTCAGACACTATTATTATGTTAATGGTTTTCTCTCCCTACTTCCAGAGGAGACAGAGAAGTAATAAACCTTTTCAAGGAAAGAGCTTTCCAGATGGGAAATATTTAAACTCATCGTTAAAGAAATGAGTGGCTATGACATCTTTATTATGGAATAAGTAAAAATTCTCCAAAGTGTAAAAGAATATGATTACTTTACATAAGTCTTAAAGCACGCTAAACAACATCTGCATCTATAAGATTTGATTTGGTTTTGATGTCATCACTTTCAAGCTTAAGACTCCCATCCAGAATCAATCTCACCAGATTTCCACTTCTACCACAGACACTCAGGACACACTAAAAAGTGGTTCTCAATCCTAGCTGCACATCAGAAGCATCTGAGGAGCTTTGGAAGGTGGAGGGAAGAAAAGCTACTAGACCACCCCCCACCCCCTTGGAAATTCTGATTCAGTAGACCTGGGGCATGTACACTAATTAAGAGCTACCTGGGTGATTTCTGATGTGCAGCCCAGGGTTGAGAGCTGCATTAAAAGCATCTATTCTTAACATTTTTCCTCTGCATTATTCTGCTGATTGAGCCATGTTGCTACAGAGTCAGACCCAAAGCAGGCAATAATCGGTTCTGCTGCTTGATACACAGATGAGTTGCTGTGATTCTTTGGGGACTCTAATTTTGTGGAGTTGAGACACTGATGAGTTCATGGCTTTGTTTCTCATTAGTCTTTTATTTCATTCCAAGTTGTGTGTGCTTTTTATTCCAAATCAACACATGAAAAATAAACGCTTAAAAAAATACCCAAGCTACTTGCTAAAGAAAATGGCTTTTTTACAAACCTTATCCATTCAATAGATGCCTAATGAATAAAAGAAAGGTAGTCCACACAAACACACACACAGCCATACATGTGTCCATTACAAACAAATATAGCCAGTTACCCTTACAGCAGGAGAGGTTACAGAAAACTGTTTTGCCCTGAACCTTAAAACAACACCTAGAATCTGTGCTTGCAGGCAGCGAGAATTTAATCATGGACAGCAACCTGAGCACAGACTTAGCAAGGGCGAATCTGCCAGCCAGAAGTGCAACTGTTTATGCTGGCAATAAGAAGGGGGAGAAGAGAACAAGCATTGTGCATAGGATGTCTCTCCACTCAGAGGCTCTCTTCTAGTCAACCTTTTACCACCATGACTTTAAGACTTGGGCCAAAAGAATTTCCAGAGACCACATATCAGAGACCACTCTCATCAGCCCCTGCCTGATTCCTTGTCCAGACAGCGGCAGGTGCTAAAGAATGTCTGAAGCACCTTGGTCAGCAATTTAACCATGTACTAAACCCTCAGACCTAGGACAAGAAATAGGCTTCCAGGGCAAGAGGACCAAGTCCAACTTGGAATGTGGCATTTTACTTCTACATCTCTTCCATGGCTGTCCCTGGGAATCAGGAGTCAGGATGCTGAGTCTTAGCTACTAATGCACCATATGCCCTAAAATGAGTTACACTCTCCCCTGGTGGGCATTTTGGTTGGATTTATTACCACCCACCCAGGGAACGGAACAGCTAGAGGCTTCATTAAAGCTAAGAAAACTCCAAGTAATCCTTGAGGATGCAGGCCAGGGGAGGGCAGAAGATTATCACCAAAGAAATCATGATGGTTGTCTGGGCCTCAGAAAGCACCCAGCACTAGGGAGAAGCAAGTTATTAAAAAAGACAATAAAATAAATAAATCAGCCTTCTGGGTTCACATAAATATTTCACTAATCAGTAAAAGGACAGTAAAGGGAATATAGAAAGAGCGCCTAACACTTAATGGGATTTCGGTAAAAATATTATACTTTCCAAAAGCTACTCAAGTGTGACAGGAAGTCTACGAGCTAAAATTACTTTTTCAAATGACCAAGATACTAATTTATTCTTCAGAACCACAGGGAAGGACCTATACAAATGACACAGTATCACTGAATGATCACCAGCCCTGAACCCATTCTTTCTCTTACTGAAACTGCAGACACATTTCAGCACAAACCCACTGCTCTGTTTCATCAGAACTGAACCAGAGGGAGCCAATGTCGCTCCAAGCTACACACTTGTGCACAAATTAAAATATCTCCACTCACACTTCCTGTGCATCACACAAACACACCCTGCAAGTGTCCTTCCAAAGCCCTCTACTGGCTCGTAAGGCTAGCTCTCCAGAGCCAGAAAGAGAGGAACAGGGGGAAAGCATTCAAGTGGAGGCAGGAAGGTAGGAAGAATGAGTGGGAGACCACCCTGGAGGGTCATACAGGGTGACCCCCTAAAGCAAGCCAGAAACTGGTAACTTAGCTCTTACCTCCCCCATCCTCCCCTGGTCTCCTAGGTTCCCTGGAGCCTGTTTATCTGAAGAGATGATCCTCTCTGAGAGGAAGAGAGTTAAGAAAAAGACCTCAGGGAAAAAGCAGCAAACAGATGCAACTTTCATTTGGGTCTTCTCCCCTCCTACCAATGGACCTCTCCCAGATAAACACGTTAGCCTTAAAAAAACAACTTTCAGGGCTGGAAGCGCTGGCTCACACCTGTAATCCCAGCACTTTGGGAGTCTGAGGCCGGTGGATCACCTGAGGTCAGGAGTTCAAGACCAGCCTGGCCAACGTGGTGAAACCCCTCTCTACTAAAAATGCAAAAAATTAGACGAGCGTGGTGGCAGGTGCCTGTAATACCAGTTACTCAGGAGGCTGAGGCAAGAGAATCGATTGAACCTGGGAGGTTGCAGTGAGCCGAGATCGCGCCATTGCACTCCAGCCTGGGCAACAAGAGCAAAACTCCATCTCAAAAAAAAAAAAGAAAAAAAAAGAAACACCTTTTAGGAAGGCCAGAGCGAGACTTCCAGTGGCTAAGAGAATGCACTAGGAGTAATCAATGTACCAGTCCTTGGGGGTGGGAGGAGAAGCTGCCCACAGTGAGAAACGACACATGAAAAATAATTAGAGAAGATACGAAGCTGAACATGTGAACACTCTAGAGGATCTGAGAGTGTTTTCTCATAATGCCATACACATGCTAACCATATAGAGTTATAGTCACTTCTGGGTTGGATTACTGTAACATTCTCTATGCTTTCCAGGCATCAAACCAGAATATTAAGCCAGTAAAAAATGAGCAGCTCAATTGTTGAGTGACATGGAACACAGACAGTACACTGTCCCTGGGTCTGCATTTGTCAATGGCTGCCCTCTTGCCTTAAAGTGTATTTGAGATGCGGACTGTAGGTTATACAGGTTGAGTATCCCTAATCCAAAAACCAAAATGCTCAACTGCTGAAACTCTTTGAATGCCAACATAATACTCAAAGAAATACTCATGGGAACATTTCAGATTTCAGATTTTCCTACTAGGGATCCTCATCTAGTGAGCACATTCAAATACTCCAAAATCCAAAATCCGAATCACTTCTAGTCCCAACCACTTTAGACAGGGGATACTAAACCTGTAGAGATCTCAACAATGTGAGCCATAACCCCCCTATACATACCATACCACTTCTTTGAGACAGAGTCTCATTCTTATTGCCCAGGCTGGAGTGCAATGTCATGATCTCGGCTCCCTGCAACCTCTGCCTCCCAGGTTCAAGCGATTCTCCTGTCTCAGCCTCCCAAGTAGCTAGGATTACAGGTGCCCGCCACCACACCCAGCTAATTTTCGTATTTTCAGTAGAGACGGCATTTCGCCATGTTGGCCAGGCTGGTCTCAAACTCCTGACCTCAGGTGATCCACCTGCCTTGGCTTCCCAAAGTGCTGGGATTACAGGCATGAGCCACCATGCCCGGCCACCATACCACTTCTTGAGAACAAACAAGACTAGGTTGACAGTACTCAGACTTCAGGCACAGTAGACAGAACAGCTGGGGAGAACCCTCATTTGTCTGATTTCCTGCCAACCCTGAACTGGCAGCATCATCCTCCTCAAGGTCAGGGTGTGGTATATTTCTTTAGCAACAGTGATTTTAATTATCTACTGGTCACTTATGCTTATATTTAATTACATATAATTGCTTTACATACACTTACTTGGGGGTGACTGTTTTTATCACAATAGGGTGCAATTTAATAATCTGTAATGTAATTGTGCAAATACTCACAAGTGCACTGTAGAAGTACCCGACAGAGCAGCTTATCGGCCAAAACAAGTAAATACTGCAGGCTGCATGCATGAAGCTGCCACGGGAGCCTTTGTGTTCCCATAAAACATCTCACCGGTTCCCAGCCAGGGCAACAGAAAAGAGCAGTGGTCCCCAGGAGAAGATGTACCTATCCACTCTACCCTTTATTTCAGAAGCAGCAAGTTCAGCTGTTTGGAGGGATGGGCATTCTGGCAACAAAACACAAAGGGCCTGGATCACAGCCTGCTTCTAAATAACACAAATAGATAAGGAATTAGGTGATTAGAGAGTGTACTGCCAGCAGGACTAAATATCAGCCCCTCTGGGAACATGTATCTGTGGTACAAACCGCATACATTGTACGACAGCACAACTTACCTAAGAGCTACCTCTGATCTGAACAGACCGTTTAATGCTTTGTACTTCAAGGCAAATTTTCATTTTAAGAACAAAGATATAATCATAAAAATTGGAAATAACTGATATATCCAAAAATAGGTGAAAGCTGGTTAAATTATGACACGTCCACATTAACAACTGCATAGCCATTACAAATCATGTTTCAGGAAATTATTTAAAGGCCAGAAGAAATTCTCAGTTATAAAACATGAACAGAGAAGCTAGTGAGAAGGCCATGCGATTATTAACAGTTGTGATGTTGCCTCTGGGCAGTTAAATTTAAGTAATTTGTATTTTCTTCTTTAAATTTTCCCAAATTTATAAAGTGATTATGTCACATTTATAATCAGGAAAATTTCTAGGGTAGAGAAGATGAAAGCAGAAATGCAAGCCATCTATCTATTGGGGTTAATGTGTGAAAATAATGAATGAAAATTAAATTGACAACGAACTATTTAGAAGCAGGTACTCTCAGGGCTCAGAAACTGTACAAAAATGACTAGTATTGAGACTCTCTATTAAAAAGGGAGAATTCAGTCTCTTCACAGAGTTGGCCTCACTCTTTTAAACCATGAGATCATTGCCAGGAAAACTTCAGAAAGGAGACAAGACAATTTAAAAGATACAGGTCAGGCTGGGCACGGTGGCCCACACCTGTAATCCCAGCACTTTGGGAGGCCGGGGCGGACGGGGGATCACCTGAGGTCAGGAGTTTGAGACCAGCCTGGTCAACACAGTGAAACCCCATCTCTACTAAAAATACAAAAATTAGCCAGGCATAGTGGCACATGCCTGTAATCCCAGCTAGTTGGGAGGCTGAGGCACAAGAATCACTTGAAGCCGGGAGGTGGAAGTTGCAGTGAGCCAAGATCGTGCCACTGCACTCCAGCCTGGGCAACAGAGTGAGACTCTGTCTCCAAAAAACAACAACAACAACAAAAAAAAACAGGTCACCCTTTAGAAAAGTTACAGCCTCTTTTTTTTTAATTAAAGGTATATTTTTCTTTTTTATAGAGATGGGGGTCTCACTATGTTGCCAGGGCTGGCCTGGAACTCCTAGCCTGAAGCAATCCTCCTCTCTCGGCCTCCCAAAGTGCTAGGATTACAGGCATGAGCCACCATGCCCAGCCCTAGAGCCTCCCTTGATATAAATTATGGTGCCTCCAAAAGTGGTTGTAGGAAATATTTTCATTTGTAAAAATACGTTAAAATAAGACAGCATGTGTTACAGTAACTAAGACAGCCAGTTACAGCTTCTGGTAGATAGTGGAAATCCTGAAAAACAGGAGCTTAGGAAGAAGTCCACTCAATACTAAGGAGAAGACCACCAACCCACCCAACCAACCTCCAGGTCCAGGTGGCACTTTTGGAGGCAATTCGAATCCTGGTTCCTCCACTTACCAGAGAAGGAACCCTGAGCAAGTTGTCATTATTCTCCCAAGGACGGGGTAGAGGAGTCAACAAAATAGTGCATGCCCAGCACCTCACGCTCTACCTGGGCCAGGCACATACGCAGGGTCACCTCAGTTTTCCTCAGTATCCAGCAACCTCCTTTACTCAGACTCTGTAAATAATAAGCAAACTTCCTCCACAAAAAGAACGCCCTTGGCCCATCAAAATATTCTGGTCTGTTTGGCAGCTGGAAATTGCATCATAAATTAATAAACCCAAAACTGACTTTTAAATCACATCTGTGCATTTATTTAGCATAAATCAGATAATTAGTCTAACAGACAGCATTTCTCATCCTGTAATGCTCAGAGCTGAGTCCTGAAAAGAACTCGGCAGAAGACTACTACTGTAAGGCCTCAGAACAAGGACAAGATTTCCTCCATCAGTCCTAACACAGATCGTCCGCTAACACTAAACCTGCACACTGTGTTAGGGTGCCAGTCACAGTTCAGAAGGTGCTTGAGGATTTTGCTGTGCTGTATCCTGAACCGCCATCAAGCTCCTACGTTCTCTCTATGTACCATAAAGCACCTGTATTTTCTTCCAACCATTTGAGAGCTGCCTGCACACGCCGGAGGCAAGCACGTTCTTTACCCTGCATCCTTTTCTCTGCCTTACCGAGTTCAGCTAATATAATTGCATATGAGGTGTGACCCCAGATCTAACAAGGCACCACTTCATAAACCTTTTCTCTTTTTATCATGAAGTAAAATTCAACCTGAAACTGTAAATAGCAGGCCCCACCTAAACATCAGCTCAAATAGTATGTTTTAAACCCTAAGAAACTCTACTATTCCCTAGAGAACTCTGTTCCCTGAAGCAGATAAATTTCTTCAGGCAGAACTCTTATATCTCCTTTCACTGGAATCCTCAGGAGATGTTCTAAGCTAAGAGGGACATGTCTGCTTAGCATCTGGCTCTGAGACCTGGAGCGGGGAATCTCACACAGGAAATTGCAGAGATATTACTGCACTAAAGTCTGGCTCAGAAAAGAAAAATTGCATTGTCAGAGACCAAAATCCTGGAGACAGAGCTTTAGTAAGCCCGCACTCTTCCATTGCTAAGAGCAACAATCTAGAACGGTGGTTCTCAAGCTGAAGTGCAATAGAGATACCTGGCAATTGTGAAAAATGAACATTCCGATCAGAGATTTTAACACAAGTAGCTTACGAACTACATCTTAAGAAAAACTGATCTGGCCTCTACTCTAGGGGAAAAGCTCAACTAGATTTCACCATGAGAGTCAACAGGGCATGCACCTGTGCCTCTCAGCTAGGGCTTAGAGGGAGGGGAGCGAGAGAAACCATGAAAAGAAGGGCAGTGGCAGTCAGTGGCAGGCCCCAAATACACAATGCGACTCTGCTGTGCAATCAAAATATATGGCATCAACAGAAATCCACTTAATCTTTGTCCTCAGAGCAGTCCTGTGCAAACCCAGAAGGCTTGGAGCTCGTTTGTAGCAAATGAGAAGCAATAATGTTGGGCAGCCATATTTGCAGCGAATCTATCTAACAGTTAACAATCAAATGATTTGCCCTTGTAAAACTTTGCATCAGGGGATACCTTAGAACCATATATATGGACATAATTTCCCTAGCAGGGAAGGGGACCTAGGTAAAAGACAGATGTACCAAAGTCAAACCGCAGCCAGAAATAACAAAGAGTCCCTACTCCTCAGCTTCAGAACTGTTCAAAAATTACTTTAGGGACACCATGATCACTGAAAGATATACAAAGCATGGGGATGGGAGAGTCGAAACTGCTTCCTTAGATTTTACGTCTTCCCAGTCCTCTACTGCATTAAGATCAGTAACCTCAAATACCGTGAGGGACTTTCCATCCCTCAATTATCCATGGCAGTAGGTTACAATTAGGCAGAAAATAGAGTCAATGTGGACTTAAGGTAAAGGGAGAAAAGGGGAAATAAAACTAACCTCTTCTTTCCTCACTCCCTTATATTAATCCTGACCAACACCAAGACAGTAATAATGAAGACCAAGCTAGGGGGAGGGAAGAGAGAGAGAGAAAGTTAAAGATGGATGTGAAAAAGGGAAGGAGAAAGAAGCTGAAAAAAGTATCTTGAACCACAGCTGTCTAAAGCCTGATTCCTTCCATAGGCATCAAGGAAGTAAATCTTACAGTCTCTAAACAACTGGAGTTTTGAAACCTCCCGCCACTATTTACAAACACCAAAGTTGAAACCTGACATTACAAACAAGCCAGAATGAGGAACACTGTGCCATACCATGAGCATGCAGCATCCACTCGTTTCTGTGATCAGTGAGGTGTCTTCTTGAAATCAATACCTACAAACTACAGATTTAGAGATTTTACCAATTAAGATATAAATTTACTTAATTTCTTCTAGGAGCAGAAGAATATTGGTCTTGCTTAAACTGTACAAATGTAGTTTTCTAGAATATAAAATTGTATTTAATAAGCAGCTTAAATGTGGTTGCTCAAGAAAACTAGAATACAGTTTCGTTGTTGTCCATGTTTTAAAAAGTGACTCAGGTTAAAGATGCCACTCTTTCTGGCTGAACCCAAAGCCAGACAGCTAAAGGGCAGCAGTCAACTTCAACAATGCTAAGCATTCATTTGCAGGCTCATGCAGCATCCAAAGCATAGCACAGAGGATTTTTGAACAACACAAGATAAGGGCATATAAGAACAGCAACATACTCCTTTGTAAGGTCTGCAGGAGCAACTAATAGAACGACCAAATTGTGTTGGTCAGAAATGACCTCATCATTCAAACCCAAGTTTACAAATTCCCTCTGCACTCCAAGAGGGAGGGTAGCAGGTAGAAATGGAAGGAACCACAATGTGGCATGGGGGAGGTAATTCAAAGAAATCCAGATGACAACTAAAGTAGCAGGAGCACATACCTATACTCTTACGATTCAGATACTTCCAGAAATACTGGCAAGTCAAAACGCAAAAGCAAACAAAGAAACAAACAAAACTTTTGAGAACCATCAGGTGAAGAAGACAATGTGCTTGGCCAAAAGGGCCGAAGTCTCCAGATCCACCATCTCTGGGGTGGGCACAAAGGCAGGGAGACAGCGTGTTCCCACCGGAGCACACTCCACTGTATTCCTAGACAAACAGACAAGAGAGAGACATTCAACACCATTAGCTTCTGCCCTGAGAATGCACTTCTTACTGGGTGATGGGGGTGAGAGATGAAAGGCTGTAGGATTTTATCACACTGAGTTTCCAGTTTGTCAGGTTCCGTCTACGGTATCAGGTACTCTGGGACTAATTTGTATCTTTTAGGATTGAGACATATCTCTCCAGCAGAGCCCCAGTGACGGTTCTCTACCTGCTAGATTTTATGGATATCTAATAATAACAACAATGGGTCCAAAAGCTGTTATTAACTGGCTTCTCACTGGAGGAGCTTCTGTTTTCCTGAACCTTGACAGTGCTGAGGCTATGCACCTCCGGAAGAAGGGTAACTTGGCAGGCAAACAGGAGTGCCTAGGCTGAAAGAACCAGTCAGTCCTCTGAGGGAAGACTGGGAGGAGTGAGGGAAGGAAGGTAAAGCCAAAAAGCTTTAGGAGAGTGAAGAGGCAGGCACCACGGGGCAATCTGCGAAGGAAGGACAGAGCCTGGCTCAAGCAGCTGCGAGGAACCCTGCATGTTTTCCTGAGGAAAACGTTGAGCCGGCTACGTTGAAAGGAACAGCGAAGGGCTGGGCTAGCTTCTTTCCCCTTTATAAGAAATAGAAATAAATAAAATAAGCTGCTTTGAGCGATGTTAAGTCTCCCTCCTCTTAAAGTACAAACGGGCCTAATAATCCTGGATGTCCCAATGGCCAAAACCAGCATATGAACTGTCTGCCAATTCTCCTGTGCAGAACACAGTGCACTCGCTCACAGCAGCTGCGGTATGAAGTAGAGGAAAGGGGGTCCAACCAGAATCGGGCGGGCAGTGCCCCCACCCATGGCGACCATGCCTCAGGCCAGAAAGAGCCTAAGGGAGACGGGAGGCTGGAAGGGGAGCCCTGGCTACGCAGCCCCTCCCAGACCTCCACCTACCGCTTCCGCATGCCAGTCGTTCTAAAACAAGCCTCTCCAGCTGGAGAAGCAGATGCTGCTAAAGGCAGCTCCATACGAATATGAATGTGGCTTTCTCCTAATTGTGGCCCACCTTACAAAAGACAACAGCATGTGAAAAAAGTCCAGCGTTCCCAGTAGTGATGAGGAACATGTCCTAGGAAAGGCAGAGTGGTAAAATCAGAAAGCCAAGTGTCAGCATATTCTGCCCATCCCTATATCCCCAAATTATGAATAATGAGTAAAGGCCCCCAATGAGGATGCAATGAGACACTATCTAACACCTGAGTATCAGCTATGTGCTAGACATTTAGTTAGCAACAGATCTGAAGAAATGACAAATCTACATGACCCAGAAAAATCAAACTGAGTAGAGAAGGAGAAAAAAATGCAGAAAACAATGAAAAAGTATTTTACAGCAGAACTACAGGCGTCCATCATGTGGGCTATCCAGAACCAGCAGGACAGCAGAGGTAAGCAGATTCTGAGACCAACATCTGAACACACATAAAGGGGATGTTTCTGCTTATCCACACTAATTGCCCAATAAAGTGAAACAAGGATGAAGGCTATTACATCAAGTGGCTTCTAGCAGAGAAATGAAAAGGCAAGGAACACAAAGTCTCCAGAATGTCTTCACAGCTAAACTGAATAGAGACCCTACTGTGAAACAGCAATACTCCTTGGTGGCCACCAATACACTACTAAACCAGGCAAAGGCATTTGCCAAAAACAGACGGATATCAGAGTAGATGGTGAGACTAAGAGCTGTCCAATGTCAGGCTGGGCGCGGTGGCTCACACCTGTAATCCCAGCACTTTGGGAGGCCGGGGCGGGTGGATCACCTGAGGTCGGAGTTTGAGACCAGCCTAACCAACATGGAAAAACACCATCTCTACTAAAAATACAAAATTAGCTGGATGTGGTGGCGCATGCCTGTAATCCCAGCTACTCGGGAGGCTGAGACAGGAGAATTGCTTGAAGGCAGAGGCAGAGGCAGAGACTGTGGTGACCCGAGATTGCCACATTGCACTACAGCCTGGGCAACGAGAGCGAGACTTCGTCTCAAATAAATAAATAAATAAATAAATAAATAAATAAATAAATAAATAAAGAGCTTTCCAATGTGAACAGCCCATAAATTGACCGTAGATTTTCAGAGGAAGGCTAAAATGAAAAGTGACATCAAAAATATGCCTAAGCAATTGGCCTGTCATTTGGTAGGGAAATCATTTGTGTCCTTCAGCTTCCCATTCCAGTCTCGGTTATGAAAAGCTTTTTTCTAGAACAGTGACAGAAATGATGCTGCTTCATCCATAATCCATCATCCAGTCTAAAGTCTACCTGGTGACTGACCACAACACACACACATACTTGTCAGGATTAGAGATATGGATCCTAAAATTATAAACACCTTATTCACAAAAATAATTTCCCAGACCTACAGTGCCTGAAGTACACAAGGAACTTAAATGTTTGGTTTCTGAATTGCACAAAATTTTCCCAGTACAAAGCTAATTAGCCCACCAAGGAATGAAACCTACAGCCCGGCCTGCAAAAATACGAAGCACTGGATGACTGCACTAAACTTGCCTTGAATATAAATGTTATGTAAAAAAAAAAAAAGTAATTTATCTAAACACAGTGTAGGTAGCTCTGCAATCAGTATCTCATAAATAAAAGAGAAAGATGAAGGGAAAGATCTCTAACTGATTTTAAAATTAGTTCCAAGCAAAGAAATAATCTGACAACCAACAAGGTCGACAACAGTAAAATATATATATACCCCTCAGTAAAAACTGCAACTATAAACTTCAATGAATCAAGATACATGAACTACTATGAAAGGAAGATATTCAGAAAAGCCTGAATCAGAGTAGAGGTGCTGAAAGAAAGTCAATTGGGGACCAATCTTCAAAAGCACTTAAAATCCTGAAATTAACCCCTCTGGTGGACTGAACTCAATCTTCACTGTGCTAATGGAATACACATTATGAGGAAAACCACCACACAGAGAGAGGCAAGGCGAGTCAACCCAATGGCAGCAACTAGATTAAAACTGGGAGTGTAGAAGAAGAAGTGCCTACAGAAAACAGCCATGTGTGACCTAGCCAGCAAAACAAGCAATCCAATTAGGAAGCAGTAAAAAACAGGAGTGTAAAACCTCCCTCCGGAGATAGTTAGATACCAGCACATTGGCTCAAGTCAAGATGGCTGTCAGAGCAGTCAAGGGGGTTAGCCATGGATTGGGAGGTGGTAAAAATGATGCCCACTCACAAGCAATATATGGAATTAGGTCTATGCCTCAGCAGATATTCTGATTCAAACATTTATTCAATGTTTATTTATTCACAGCACTCTTTAAGATTCTGAAAGAAGGGATATGAAGCTGGGAAGACCCTGCCATTCCTGGCCTTGGTAGAGGTGAGACTTCACAATGGAAAGTAGAGATGTACACAAATAAACAGTGCACGATGCTACAGAGAAGGGAAAGATGGTGTGTATGGAAGTCTCTGGCCTGAAGGGGCCTTCAAGAACTAGGTCAAGGAAGAGGGTTACCTCAGCACAGCAAGTACAGTAAATGCTCACAGGGCAGTGAATATGATGGTGCTGACAACTCTGGAAGCAACACAGAATTACTGCAGCTCATGAGACTGAGAAGAGACAAGAAATGTGAACACACCAGCACTAGAAAGATTTAGATAAATTGAAAATGTAGAACTGTGTGATAGTGATGATTAAAGGAAGAGAGAGATATGGATTGATAGAAGTAAATGCACCCAGTTCAGGGATAAACCACCAAGACTAGGAGATTGTTAAAATCCCAAAAAATTATGTGAAAGAGATAAGCAAGATCCTGGGAAAGGGAATATATAACTAAAGGAAATGAAAGAAAATATAATTTGTAATGGGGAGAAGAAAGGAAATCAAAGGAGAACAAGACAGGCACATGCTGTCTTCTCCAGTTTAAAATTCACTTAGAGAGATCAGTGAAATGTGCACTTCAGCAAAGTCTGCTGTCTACCCAGATACCAAATGTCTTGACCTCATCAGAAGGAGGCAGGCTTGTACCCCTACTCCATGACCTCTACTGCTGAGGAATAGGTCACAGGGATGTTTTAAGTGTTGGTACCCAGATATTAATCTTAAAAATCAGGACATATATATCCTGGAATCTTAAATAGATGAGCTAAGACCCACCCACAGTCTTCTAATAGTAATTTTTTTTCAGTCTTCTAACAAAGAAGATTTCAAGTGTTCTTCTCAAAAATGCCCAGATCAAACAAATTTGAAACTCGTACAGAATGCCTCCGCCAGCCTCTAACATATTCCGCATCTTTTGATCACTTTGCTGCAGTCCCAAAATCTCTCCATTGGAGACTGGTGAAATGCTATATCCATTTCAAAGAGCTTTTGCTTTTCTCCAAGGTCCTTAATGCCAAGCTGGAGTCCCTCTCTAATTTGCTATTTGCCTTATGCTCCCAGTAACAAGCAGGAGATCACAGTGAGTGGGTTTACTGGCCTGCTCCAATTTCACTTAGGGTCTCTAACCCCACAGCTTTCTGTTGGCACATGTCTCAGAGTCGGCAAAGTCGGCTTGAGGGTCCAGAAGGACCAGTCATTTTGCCTTTAGAAATCTAAACTGGAGGGAATAGGTTGAAAATCACTTTTAATGGCAAAGCACCCCGGAGCCCCTTAAAATGAATGGAGTTATCAGTGCCTTACATGACCCTGCCTCTGACAAAAAGCGCTTAAGAATCCCAAGGCATCACTAATAATGCACCTATCTCAGCTCCTCTCTCCCACCTGCCTGCCCTGGAGAGCCAGGCGGGCCAGGTCTGGGAGATGAACTCCCCAAACAAAGGCAACAAGGACACTGGGGGCTTCAGCATATGGCAGCTTTAACAAAACTGATCCTTTAGCACCCGGGTCTGAATATTTGGAGGCCCTGGTGTGAACAAACCTTTATGTGGTAAATAAATTCACAGGGAGGACACTAAAAGACAGGGTGATGGAAATTACAGAGGCTGGTAGCAGGGGGTGACTACCAGCTGAGGGAAAGACTCCGCCTTTGGGTTTCCACACTTCCTTCCCAAAATACTAAGTGGGAGCGCTGGGAGTGGGGGCTGTCAGAGACAGAGAAACAGATACAAAGAGAGAGAATGGGAGAGACAGACAGCTAAGAAAAGGAATCTGAGAAAAAGGCCCAGCAACCTAAAGCAAATTTTATACACCTGGGGATTGGGTAAATTATGTACCTGTTTTCAAGGTAAATTTCAGCTCTGTATCTCTTAGTCAACTACAATAGCACCGCAAGAACAGACTTCAGGGAGAATAAGTCAGCCCCTTCATCGGATGCCTGGGGGCTGTTTCCTTTGTCATTAACACTCCAAGTGTAACACAAAGCCCACAGCAGCCCTGGGCAATAGAGCACTAGGCTTTCCAGTTTCAGATCAAAGCCAAGCACTCTCTAGGAAGTCCTGAGATCGCAAAATGTGTTATCTCCTTTAAGGCAGCAGCTCAGAAAACCCACAGCCTTTCTCCAAGATTTAGCACATTCCTTTATAGCAAACAACTGGATAAAACACACTATACCTTTAGAGAAACCCTGATACATGGCCAGGTTCACAAGAGCATCACACGTCAGCTTTCTTAACTGGCTCTCAGCCTGAAAGAGTTAACGTCTCCTACGGGTTGACACTGGATTAATCCAGAAGCAGGGTGCCACAGAAACACCGTCAACATCAGACATATCCAGCTAGAATCCTAGAGAGGGAAATATTGCACATCCCTCCTTTTAACTCTCGCATAACACTGTCTAGGAACAAACCAAGCTCCAACCAAAATCCAGAAGTGGCTACCCGTGAATTTCCGGGTAATATTGGAAAGCCTAGGATGAAAATAGTTCCTTTGATCACAGCGTTTGTCCAAGTACTTCCTCTGGCTCCAATTAGAAAGTAACCAAATTAAGGGAGCAGAAATATGGTTAGCCATAGGCAAAAAGCTCATCTTCCAGTATAATTTAAGAGAAATGAACTTGTCTCTGTGTACAAAACAGAAAAAAACAATTTGCCCTACTACCCTCCAAATGTAGAGTTGTCTCGGAGGAAGAAAATATTAAAAGAACCTCCCCCATGCTTCCTTGAAGGGAAAGTCCCACTGAGTCCTCATCTGGGAGCTAGCAGTGGAGGCCTGCCCTAGAACAGGAATGTCTGCCCCATCTGCCTGTCCTTGAGGAAGCCCATGCCACAGACTTTCCCTCTTCTCCTACTCATCTAGTTCCTTATTCTGCACCCTCTCCCGCTTTGTTCTTTGGTTTGGAAAAGGCTCTGGTACCATAAGTTATCAGGTTATCCTTTCCATGCCAAAGCCATTGACCCCCAGGCAGAGTCCTGTAATTAGAGAGAAGAAAATGTCCTTAGTGTTTCTTTCAAGGCCCTCCACAGTCCATCCATCACAGACCTTCATCTCTTAACATTCCTCAAGCACTCCATGTTTCCGCAACTACAAAACCACTCCTCAATTCCCAAAAAATGCCCTTGATGTTTTCCTTGGAGATTCTACCAGCCTGTTCTAACTAGGGCAGGCCCATATTTTTACGCATGCTGTGCCTTGCAGAAGGGTACCTGGCAAAGCAGACAAAGGGAGAACAGGAGCTAAAATTTAGCTTCCATTCTGCTTGCCAAGCCATGGCCCCTGGCATGATGCTGACAGGAAGAAGCAGTACCCTTCTCTAAATTTGCACAAAGATGCCATATGAGCTAACAGAGGTCCTGGCCCCAACATCTATGCCATGAATACTCAACTGGGCTCCACTTGTGACTGTAACAGCTGGTACGTAGTAAATGAAACCAGAAACCTAAGACTCCAAGAGGATGCCTGTTGCTCAGTCTTTAAACACATATAGTTACAGTCACACTAGGATGCCCAGGTGATGTTTCTTACCACACCCATATTGTAAATCTCTGGTAACTTTAACATAAGCATACAGCAGGACCTTGTATTCTTTATAAGAGCTCTGGGGAATTCTTTTTTCTTCTTCTTTTTCTTTTTTCTTTTAGTAATCTCAGGCCAAGGAAAGGGGCAGGGGTTGGCGTGGGGGGATTTCTTTAAGTCTAAAGGCAAGTATAAAGAAAGACTGCTGGAGCAGCATCCACAGTTCTCACTCATCAGCCTGAAAGAGTTAACGTCCCCTAAGACGTTAACTCTTCATCATGCCATTTTCCAGGTCTTTGGTCAACTGAAACTTACCAAAAGAAAATCCAGAGTTCCTTGCTAAAGTAAGTTTTTATCAGGCATAATATTCTCTCTATATGCAAACTGCTTTCATATCTTGTAAATTCAAACAACCAAAACAAGAGTATTTTAATCCAAACATGCCATTCACCAGTTCAAAATTCTTCAAGACAAAACCTAAAATGCATGGCATATAAGCCTTCAACAAGTGGCCCCTGTCTAACTCCCAGGCCCATTTCTTAACACTCCCCTGAAATTTATCCTCTATTCCAGTCATACAAAATCACTTGCAGTTCATCATATGCCCCATTTTCTCTCTCCCTTCCTGAGTATCCTAAGATGTTCACAGGACATGTTTGATCTGGCCTTGCCTGTGGTTTCGTACCACACAGGTGTCATACCACTCATGCACCATCCACAGGAGCCATCCATTCTCTAGTCCCCAAAACTCATTCTTGTCATTGCTGCTCTCCAGGTCAGAAACTGTCTTCTCCCACTTTTTATCTAGCTAATTCCTAATATCTCTTCAGGCCTTAAATGTCACTTCCTCAAAGTAGCCTTCCCAAACTATGCACTCTCCTAAACTCTAAGCTTTTCTTTCATAGCACTTAACGTAAATGAAATTACTTGTGTATTTCCCCTACTAGACTCTAAAGTTCCATGAGGCAGAGAAGGGACGTCTGTTTATTCCCTGCTGCACCCCCAACACAGTATCTGGCACAAAATAAGTATCTGTAAATATGTATCAACAATGACTACCTGTTCATGCAAATTTCTAAAGCTGTGCTATCCATAATGGTAGCCACTAGCCTCATGTGCCTATTGAGTCCTTGAAATATGCTATGATGAATTAAAACGTAGTGCCAATGTACAATACATACCATATTTCAAATATTCAGTTTTAAAAAGGGGAAGAACGTCTCATTTATTTTTTATATTCATTAAATGTTGAAATGATATAATAATTTGGATATAAGTCAAATTTAAAAATTACAATTAATGTTTTTTAGTTTTTTAACATAGTTATATGATAATTTAAAATAACAAATAGAGCTCACATGTGTGGCTCACATTTATATATCTGTTGGACAGCGCTGGCCTAGAGAGCCATTCCTCCTGTTGACTCACTTCTCATCCTTGACACTCACAAGGTACAGCAGCTGACCTGGGAAGATCACCCAGACCACCCACCAAAACCGGCTACTCTTCAGGGTACCTTCTACCACTACATTCAAGGTTCATTATATTAACTTATTTTTTACGTGGCCCTTCAGTAAACTCTTCCAAAGGACTTTAACAGACAAATAATGGAAATCATTCCTCCATCTTCCTCACAAGCCATATGTTGTAGATTATTGCAGCTAAGCCTTACTTAGAACTGTCTTAAAATGGAGTAAGATCTCAGGAGTGAACAGGAAGATAAAGAAAGAATAAAGAAAAAAGAAGAAAAAAAAGAGGTAACACGCCTTGTAAGAGACAAGAAATTCTATAATCAGGATTCTGCCTAAACTAGGAAATACTCCAATTCCAACAATTTCCTGTCAGCCAGTAGGCTAAGGGAAATGCATCGTTTACCCACTGATGAGTTCCAAAGGATACTGGGAAAACTAAAAATACTCAGTAGTAGGTTAGTGCTTACTTCAGAAAACCTGCTATCATCCTACCTAAGCTATAACACCCCCATCCCCCTAAAAACTGCTTAAAATTCAGCTATATAGTCTACATTAACATAATGCACTGGCTGATGATACAGGCACAAAAATTAACGTTCAAGAATTTCAAAGTTGTGGTTGCTGTGGGAACCTTAATTCCAACTGTACGGCACAGATGCAGAATTGTGGACTACTCCCAATACTGATAAAATTGGAGATGTGTATTTACTCTGTGCAATGAGGCAGAGCTACAGTTACTGAGAGAACCTTATTTTGGCATTTCTAGGCTTTCATACATTTAAATTCTCAACCTTACCATAATACTGTTTGCTGCATTAAACTGCCTCCTCTAAGGGAAAAAAAGAGAGAGAAAGAACTGATTGGCCAGACATTCAAATCACCCATCCTGTACGTGGTTTTTATGTATGATCTGATTCAAAAGACAATCATATTTTTATTTTACTCTTACGGGCTGTCTATAAACTCTCACACAAATGAAAACAATGCTGAATTTCAACTTGTGAATGCACCAAGATATGTATATGTGCAAAACATCAGAATAGCAAATTTCACACCTTTAGAACCACTGCACCCAACTTATCTACCTTTTTTTAGTTATCCCTTTATACAAAAGGGATTTTTTTATCCCATCCTTTTTGTATAAAGGCATAAATAAAAAAAAGGTAGATAAGTTGGGTGCAGTGGCTCACACCTATAGTCCTAGCTACTCAGGAGGCTGAGACAGAAGGACTCTTTGAGCCCAGGAGTTTGAAGTTGCAGGGCGCAATGATCACACCTGTGAATAGCCACTGCACTCCAGTGTGGGCAACATAACAAGACCCTGTTTCTTAAAAAAAAAAAAAAAAAGCAGGCAGTAGATAGTACACACAGCAGTAACTTCAATCCACAATAGTTAATTACTGAAAACTGTCCAAATGTTTGCCTTTGGCGCTGGCTCTCACTGAGGAACTAGTTCTATAACTAGTTAACATAATCACACACTTTAGTTATCAGAGGACAAAAACAGAAGCAGGAAAGACGTCTGTAAAAATATGACATAACCAAATCCCCAAAAATTTTCAACCTTAATCCCTATTCCCAATTCTCATAACTCTTATGGCTACATAACTGTCATGACTACAAAAAAAAAATCAGTCTATCTGCACATGTAATACCAACTCTTGTTAGAGTTTTCATACAAAGCATTTCTCAAAAATGATATACCTGAGTCATACACCAACCTATCTGCCAAAAGATCCAAAAAACAGCAAACAGTTTAACTACTAATTATAGTTACTACCTGCAAAAAATGAGTAGGTGACCCCAGTGAATATATATACCAAGATTCATTTCTTCCTAGAGCAAAAACATAAAGAACTATCAAATCAAAATGACCAGCAGAAACGGGTCCTATTACAATGTACACGAGATACAGACCTTCTCCTCTCCTTATTCACAGAAAAATAAGATCTTGTTAATTAAACTCAACCACCATCTCACATATCCCAACCCTCACTGCACTCAAGCCCCCTGGGGAGAAGTGCCAACAGTGCCCACGTGAAATTCGGCAGAGCAGTGGGTGTGGGCCACAGAACACTGAGACCTGCCCAATAGTAGTCAGGCTATAAATATTAGAAAATAATACTGTGGAGATTTAAAATACTTGTCCCTTTGCATTCCCACATATATGTATTATATATGTCATATATTAATCAATTCTCCAACTTCTTCCTTTTGGTTTATGCAAAGAGGCGCGGCTGCTTCCCTATTCTCACCTGGGTGTTCTCCCCCTCCAGCCTCGGTGGTCGGATGCTGGACAGGTGAATCGTCTTGTAATCGCCTGAGTTCAGCTTCACAACAATGGCATCAGCATTCAGAACCTGCATCACCTGTGAGCAAAAAGGAACATGCTTAAACCTGCTTCTATGGCCCCCATCACATGTCCAAGAGCAAGGCCCACCACCCTCACAGGTAGAAAGTGAGATCAATAGCCATTTGTGGGAAAAACAGTATCATCCTTCATGGTGCAACAATGTCAGAGAAAACTATGCTATAATTATCAGTTCCCAGAGACCTTATTATGATTTCTCAATGAGACAAAATCTGTATCATTCATAAAGATGGTCAATCTTTTTTTATTTTTGCCCTGACAAAGATTTGTGGTTCACTACAAAGCTTAAGAACTGGAAATCCTGTCTCTACATGTAATTGAAGATTTTCCTTGAAACAGCTTCTAAACTAAAATCAAAATCTCAATGTGAATCTAGAAAAAGAGGCAAGGGTTGGATTTGAAGAAGATACCAGCACTAGATGAGAAAGAACCAAAATAGGATGCCCCAATAGAGAGCAGAAAAATCAAAGGCAAGTGAAGGGCAAAAAGAATTGTCATCTCAGCATGGGAAAGGAGATGCTCAGCTGTTAATCTCACAGGCAGAAACATGAAATTACTGAGATATTACCTCAGATACTCTGAAAGCCACCTTTTCAGAGCACTACTACTACGGACATCTTTGTTTT
Organism: Gorilla gorilla gorilla; assembly: GCF_029281585.2. Classification (NCBI taxonomy): domain Eukaryota; kingdom Metazoa; phylum Chordata; class Mammalia; order Primates; family Hominidae; genus Gorilla; species Gorilla gorilla. The sequence continues at coordinate 136,798,919 of NC_073230.2, read as the reverse complement.
GGAACCCAAGATCAGTAACACAGAACCCCACACTCAGAAGAAAAAGAACTAGTCTGGGATAAATTACAAGGGTATGTAGTCAAAGGACAAAAGCATAAATATTCCTCTCTGAAGGTTATTAGAACATTCTACAATGTGTGCAGAATAAAACTCCATTCAAACTGGGATCTTACCACATCAGTGTTGTAACTAGAACGCATAATACAGCCAGCAGTCTACAATTTGCCCAATTATATTCAATGCCTTTTTTTTTCTTTGAAGCAACACTTTATTACAAGGTAGCTGCAGACTACAAAACACTATCACCATCTACTTCATCTGCAGAATCAAAATCGAACTCTTCCAGGCTTCAATCGGGCCTCTTTAAGAGCTACCAGACTGAACAAACTTACAGGGTCAGCTGCCACACAGCAAGGGCGGACTGGCAAAATTTCCCTCCTCTTTCATGCGTGAAACAAAAGGAGCTAGACTCTTTTTTGCCATCATGGATGTCACACTGATAAGTATCTTAAAGGAGGCCTCTCTAACTATTTCTTGAAAGGCCTTAGATCTTCTAGCACAGAATGTATTCATTTACTTGCAGCTTCCTCCAAAAACAGCAATTCTCTACCTTTTCCAAAGAACCAGCCAGCCACACACCGGAAACACAAAGAACCAACCAACCACACACCAAAGAGTAAGGAATGCCTTAAGAAACAATCTGAAGAAGGATATAAAACATAAACAAGTGAGAAATTATATATAACAGAAAACAGCGGGAGTTAAGTGCCATCAAACAGAATGAATGAAAAAACAAAGATGACAGCTGGAATCAATCTGTAAGTCCACAGAAGGTTTACTATGGCTGGTGGATGGGAAGATATCCCTGGGTTTTACCACTGTAAGCAATGAAAGCAGTGTAGAGAAGAACAGCCCAGCAATCAGAAAAGTAATGAAAGTTCTAAGAAAGAACTGAGTAGATCAGAAGGAGAAATTTTTAATTTTCTACTATACTTAAAATTAACTTACAACCTTGAAAACAGCAAAACGACAACTTCAAATAACCATAACCATTCTCCTATAACCTTTTTGACAGATCTGAGAATCATAGGCTAAACACTAAAACCCAGAGAGCCAGAACCCAAAATTCATCTTGCCAGAAAAACATGAAGATTAATGGTAATCAAAGGCAGGATGAGTGATCACACCAGGACCAAGGTCAGGGCTAGCTACCCCAAACCAAACAGCCCCTTAATGCCAGCCCAATCACAAAAACACATTCATGAGTTTAGAACTTAAAAACTGTCTAGACAGTATAACCAAAGATTCAGTCACTGAAAGAAAAAATAGAGTACATCTTATTCCCATTACCATCTAAACACACTAATGCCAAGTAAAAATGTACACAGTAATGGAATTCCAGTAGTGGGTTGGACAATTGACCAAAAAGAAAGACCCCAGCTAATGATTTCCTGGTCCTTCAAAATCCCACATTTGGATGAAGGGAAAGATATTATAAAATGGATGACAGAATATTTCAGGGAGGCAGTTTCCATGATATCTGCTATTGTGGTATCCTAATTTCAAGCTAAAGAAAAGAAAAAAAATTCCACTAAGCCATACTAAGCAAAATAGCTACTATAGCAAATCAATACCACTCCTCCTCCAAACAGATACCCAAAGGATAGAGGGTAACTGTCAGATGATATATCAAAGGCACATACATCACAGGATTTCCCAAATCTTAATACTGGACAGATCTACACCTTCTCTCAAACCAAAACAAATTCTTATTGTGAATTCCCAAAAACATAAGGAAATTCCTATAATCAAGACACGAGAAATATCTAGACGTTTTCTGCTCCCTAGTCATGCTTAGAGAGTAATAAAAACAAAGAAAGTATCATAGTGCTCACACCTTTACCCACTGATTACAGAACATGAAGATCTAAGGATGTCCTGTAACAAGTTACTGGAATTAGGCACCCCTTGTAATATGTTAGCAGCGGCGGCAGCAATGAATTCTTAGAGCTGTAAATTTTAGGCCCCAGCAGCAGACTCTCTCTGCTGCTCAGCATCTCCCTGATTAGAAACCTCCTCTTCAGGAACTGTGCACTCTGCCACTGCCAGCTAAGGAAGGTTTAGCTTGCTGGTGAAGATAGGAAGGGTGAGTGCATGCGTGCGTGTCCGCGTGTGTGTATAAGTGGGGTTTATGGTTTTTTATTCCTCTGTAAATTGTGTCATTACTGTCCAGAGAACAAGCAGCTCCTGAGCAGAGACATGGAATCGGCAATAAAATACTGGTTATAGCCACGTACTATGCAGTAAGTGAGATGCAGAGTGGATTACTGTCTGAAGCCAGCTCATCAGCACCATTATGGACCACATTTTAACAGTGATATTTCTTCTGGTGCTTTTCATCAGGATAACTGAAGTATGCTCACACTGCCCACTTTCTCTGCTAGCTACAGATCTCTAATCAAGCCAACCCCACGCACGCTCACACCCCATACACCAAGAGATAACCTAAGGCATAGGAGCAAAAGTCTACATGGAAAAAGTCATTAGCTGGACTCAAATACATGCACTAAATCCAATTCCCTCCTCATTTCTTGAAGCCCAATCATAAAAGGAAAAAATGGTTTAATGATAACAAGGTGTAGGCTAAGGGCTGCCATGAGTCAAGAAAACTAGAGTTCCGTTAGGGGAACATCCATGCCTATCTTCAGCCTCTGTCACACTCTCTCATCTGTACAGCCCATCCACAGCGCTCACTGGGTGCAACGGGCTGCTGTTATTCAGATTCTGAAAACCCTGAAGCACACATAAAACAAACAAAAAAGCCTCCTTTTTGTTCAACAGTTTCCTGAGCTGTGGACATAACCACCAATAGCCCCAATGCTGCCAAAATTTCCAGTACCAGATAGAAACAAAAGGATTCTCAGCCCAGAAGGGCCTTCTACAGGCATGACCAGAGACTGTGGTTTGATGAGGTCACTGAGAATGACACACAGATACCTATTCTCCTCTCTGAAATCATGACATCTGGCTGTTTTTCCCACTCCCTAAGGTTGTATGCTATGTCTCTTCTCCCCAGTCCCCCAGAAGAGTACAGCTGCCACCCTTGTCCTCAACAAAAACAAACCACAACAATATCCTGATGCAGGCACTTCCAGGCACCTAAGCACAACCAAACCAGATACTCTTAAGATGTACTTACATGAAAATCAGGCATCAGACAATTTTCAACAGAGGGACGTCCTACACACTACCTGACCAGTACTTCAAGATTGTCAAAGTCATCCAAAACAAAAAAAAGTCTGAGACACTGGCATATCCAAAAGGAACCTAAGGAGATATGACAACTAAATGCAATGTGGTATCCTGGAACAGAAATAAAGTATAAATAAATGAATACCTGAATAAAATATAAACTTTAGTTAATAAAAATGTATCTATATTGATATACTAACTATAACAAAAATACAGTACTCCCGTAAAATATTAATGACAGGGGAAACTGGGCTGAGGGTGGATGAGTAATATAAGAACTCTGTGCTACCTGCTTAATTTTTCTGTAAATCTAAAGAGTGACCTAAAAAATGAAGTCTCTAATAATTTAATTTTTAAAGCCAGGTTAATATTCTTTCAATCTCTTCTAACTCAATCACTTTCTTTTTCTTATCAGCACACTGGTTTACTAGTATAAGCTGCAAACCAAGTCTTGATCCCTTTTTGGTTCAGCAGAGCCCACCTTTCTAGTGAGACAATCTCCAGAACTTCCTTTTCAACTGAAAGTCAAATGGCAAAAGGCAAGGAAGTGGCAGGTATTTTTTGATTCTCTCCATATTATCACATAGGAATATACTGGAGAAATCCAGATAATGCCAAAAATATTCAGCTGCATCCTTGCTTAAAAACCATGTCAGAGAGCCACTTCCATTTAACATAGTACTGACAGTCTTAGCCAAAGAAGTTCAGCAAGAAAAAGAAACAAAAGGCATCTAAATTGGAAGGAAAGAAATAAAATTATCACTGTTCCCAGATGACGTATAGGTAAAAAACTCTAATAATTCCACAAAAACTGTTAGAATAAATGAATTCATGAAGTAGCAGGATATAAAGCCAACACACAGAATCAGCTGCATTTCTATAAATAATAAACAATCCAAAAAAAAAAACCTAAGAAAATAGTTCCTTTTCCAGTATCATCAAAAAAGAACAAAATACTTAGGAATTAACTCAACCAAGGAAGTGAAAAACTTGTACAAAGAAAACTACAAAACACTGTTGAAAGAAATTAGAGACATAAATAAATGGAAACACGTCCCATGATCATGGACTGGAAGACAATACTGTCAAGATGTCAATACTACCCAAAAGCGATTTACAGATGTAATGCAACCCTTATCAAAATCCCAATGATGATTTTTATGGAAACAGAACAGCTCATCCTAAAATTCATATGGAATCTCAAGAGACCCTGAATAGCCAAAACAATCCAGAAAAAGGACAAAGCAGGAAAACTCACACTTCCTGATTTCAAAGCTTACTACAAAGCTACAGTAATCAATACCACATGGTACTGGCAAAAAATCAGACATACAAACCAATGAAACAGAATGAAGTCCAGAAATAAACCCTTGCATATACAGTCAAATGATTTTTGAGATGGGTGCAAAGACCATTCAATGAGGAAAGGACAGTCTTCAACAAATGGTCCTAAGAAAACTAGATATCCTCATGCAAAAAAACAAAGTTGAACCCTTATGTAACACCAAAACTAAAAACAAACTCAAAATGGATTCATTACTTAAATATAAGACCTATAAAACTACAAAACTCTTAGAAGAAAACACAGGGCAGAAACTTTGCAACACTGGATTTGGCAATGATTTCTCAAATATGACACCAAAGGAACAGGCAACAATAGTACAAATACAAATTAGATTTCATGAAAATTTTGTGTAACAAAGTAAAAGGCAACTGACAAAATAGGAGAAAATATTTGCCAATCATATACCCAACAAAGGATTAATATCCAGAATATATAGAGAACTCCTAAAACTCAACAACAAAAAAACAAAAACCTCAATTAAAAAACAGGCAAAGAGGCTTATAAGTGGGAGCTAAGCACTGGGTACACATGGACTAAAGACAGGAACAATAGACACTGGGGACTCCTAGAGCTGGGGGAGAGTAAGGGAGGGGGCCAGGGCTGAAAAACTTCCTATTGGGTACTATGCTCATGACCTGGGTGACTGGATCATTCCTATACCAAACAATATACCCATGTAACAAACCTGCATATGTACCCCCGAATCTAAAAGAAAAGTTGAAATTTCTTTTTCAAATGCACAAAGGACTTGAACAGACATTTCTCCAAAGAAGATATGCAAATGCACAGGAAAAGATGCTCAACATTACTAATCATTAGGGAAATACAAATGAAAACCACAATGAGACATCACCTCACACCCATTAGGGCGGCCACTATAAAAAAAAAAAACAAAACCAAAAAAGACCCAGAAAATAACAAATGTTGGTGAGGATGTACAGAAAGTAGAACCCTCGTGCACCGATGTAAAATGGTACAATATAGTAATTCCCTCAACAACTTAAAAATACAATTACCATATAATCCAGCAATTCCATTTTTGGGTACAAACTCAAAATAATTGAAAACAGGGTCTCAAAGAGATATTTGTATAACCATGTTGATAGCAGCATTGTTCATAATAGTTAAAATGTAGAAGCAACCCAAGTGTGTCCCCATGGACAGATGAACAGGTTGTAAGCAAAACGTATACACATACAATGGAATATTATTTACCCTTAAAAAGGAAGAAAATTCTGACTCATCCAACAACATGGATGAACGCTGAGGACACTATGCTAAATGAAATAAGCCAGTCACAAAGACACAAAGACTGTCTGATTTCACTTATATGAATTACTTAGAGTAGTCAAAATCACAGAAGCAAAAAGTAGAATTGTGGTTGCCAGGGCCTGGAAGAGGGGAAACAGAGGGATGTAGAGTTATTGGTTAATGAGTATAGTGTCAGTTTTATAAAATGAAGAGTTGTAGAGATATGTGGTGGTGATAGCTACACAGCAATATGAATATAAATACCACTGAACTCTACACTTAAAAATCGTTAAGATACTACATATTATGTTATGAATTTTGTCATTATAAACAATTTGAGGAAAAAAATTCTCAGAGACATGATAATGAACTCCATCTAGAGCTATGATTGGAAGCACAGCAAAAAACTATCAGGGTAAATAAAACCAAATACATTTTAAAATCTACTGTACCCATGGACAGTTTATATCCTGATCTCCAAAACTGGACTTGGCCACCAATGCCAGTTAACCACTTACTGCTCCCAGCCCTAGCAGGTAAGCTCCTTGAAGGCAGGAACCACTTCTAGTTATTTTACATCTTTTCAAAGCACCTAGTTCAGGGCTCTGCTTAATCTATATATAGGTACAGAGGACCAAGGAAGAAGCCTCTAACCAGGCAGGGTGGTAAGGAGACACCTCTTGAGGACATGATTCCACTCCATCCCTCCCCCACCCCCCACAACAATGTTATTCAGGTCTGTGAAATCTGCAATGCCCAAGGATCCAGCAGCAGGAACAGGGAAGCCAAGCCACGTGCTCAGGGGACCATATGGCTACAAACAGCACAGATCAGCTAAAACGCCACAGGGAAGGCAGGGAGGGAATTGGCAGGCCACGACAGGCACAAAAGTCTCGGGCAAGCTCAGCTAATCGCTGTGAAGTGAACATGCTTCTCTGCTAACCTGGAAAGACAAGGAGAGCCCTTCCTTTGCATTTCATTCCTCAAGAAGTAAAACTGCTTAAGCAGAAAAAGGGAACCAGTCTCTCAATAGGCCACATGTATCAGAGAATACTTTGTCAAGTTTCACATTTCTCAGGCTTAAGCCTCTTGGCACTCTGACCTACAGCTTTGCCTCAGTTCCAGAAATCAACTGCAGAGCCCCAGAGGCATCCAGTTAGAGGCCATAGGTTACCCTTTGCAGGCTTTTGAGGCTTTTAGCGGGGCCCTGTACAATTAATTCCTAAAAAACAGGGTGATTGTTGAAGAGAGAATCACTATTTGTTAAGGCTTCACAATCACATGATCTTGAAAGCAGAAGCACTCAGGGAAGACTTGCAGGACTTTCAGACTATGTGAAGGTCCCAGGTACCTTAGAACTTTTTTAGGATTCCCTGAAAAAAGCTGTTTGCCACTAACAGATATTTTAAATCAGGTAAAATGATACAGAACTGCTGTTGAGTTCCAGGTTATGAAAAGTAATGCATGTTTTTTTTTCATTTTTAACTTAATGTTGATATCCAGTGTTCTACAAGAAAGGCTGGCAAACTATGGCCCAAGGGCCATCCAGCCCACTTCATATTGTTATAAAGTTTTCCTGGAATATTGCCACAACCATTCATTTACACACTGTCCATGTCTGTTCTCCTGCTACCATGGCAGGGTTCAGTAGTTGCAACAGAGACCACATGGCCACCAAGCCTAAAATATTTACAATGTGGTCCTTTAAGAAAAAGCTGTCCAATCCCTGTTTTACAACATATTAGAAAATGAACACACTTAGTGGTATATACTAGTTAACATTTCTAAAGACATGTTTGGCAAATGTGAGCCAAATCATTTCTAAGGAAATAACTGCCAATTACTTGGAGATTTATTCCACTTTCTAAATAATGAAAAAAATTCTCAACTACATGAATATAAACCTATTAGAGACTGGTCAAAAATATTATGTTGCAGCCTACAATGAAATATTACACATCAATTAAAGAAGTAAGCTCTTTATTTTGGGTCCCTCTCTAAACACCTCTAGATAAAAGAGATCTGTAAAACGTATCTATACATAAGCCCAAAAGGAAGAAGATAATGAGAGAGAACACTGCAACAAAACTCTGGAAGCTGGAGAGCAGATGGATGAGTAGTAACTTACTCTACTGACTCACAAAAGCTAAATCCTGAGACAGTGGCGAGAAAACACAATAGCCAATCTGATTTATACCGCAGTCCCACTCTCCCTAATCTGCCAAGACTCAGAAACTGTCAAATCAAGCATCTCAATTGGGAATGAAATGGGACCAAAAATGATGGATGGTTTCAAATCTTTGTAAGAAGCAGATGGATTTCAAGACGTATACCCTGGCCAGGCATGGTGGGTCACACCTGTAATCCCTGCAACTTTGGGAGGCCAAGGTGGGAGGATCACTTGAGCCCAGGAGTTCAAGACCAGCCTGGGCAACATAGGGAGACCCCATCTCTACAAAAAATTTAAAAATTAGCCAGGTGTGTTAGCGTGCACCTGTAGTCCCAGCTATTCGGGAGGCTGAGGCACGAGGATCGCTTAAGCCCATGAGCTTGAAGCTGCAGTGAGCTGTGATGGCACCACTGCACTCCAGCCTGGGTGACAGAGCAAGACCCTGTCTCAAAAACAAACAAGCAAATATGTATACCCTAAATCCCACACTAGGGTCACTGCTTCTAAACTCAGTGTTTTAATATCATTCTCAAATAAGACAGAAAACCAAGACTCAGCAAATATCTGAGGAAAGCCTCTAATATGAAAAATAAGGGACCAAAATAACCCAAGGAGGGGAGAGGAAAGGCTTGAAGAACATAGTGAGTGCGCAGTAAAAATGAAACTAAAAAAAAAAAAAAAAATTCAATTTCGCAGAAAGCTAAGAGATGATTTTTATCTCTGAAGTCAGTATAAAACTTTATTTTTTTAAATAGTAAAAGAGAAACATGCAGAGAACAAAAAAAGTTCTTAAAAAATAAAACACTATCATGTCAATAAAACTACTGAAAGGTAACTATAAAGAAATCTAAAAAGAATAGAAGATGAGATAGAAAATAGGAGAAAAAAACTGGAAGATGAGCCCACAAAATCCAACAACCAAATAATAGGAGTTCTAGAAAAAAGAGAACAAAGATTCTAGATGGAAACCAACAAAAGAGTTGGGAGAAAAAGTCTCAGAACAAAACAACTAAACATTGAGGCATAATAGGACGCTCAAATATAGATAAAGTGCATCGCTATGAAATGTTGGAACACTAGGATCAAAAAGAATTTGCTAAAACCTTTCAGAAAGAAAAAATATATAAGGATAAGAAATCAGGATGGTTTCAGATCCATAAAAAAATAAGAAATCAAAAAAGTTTCTGATAACTACTGACAGTGGAGTGATACTGATAGATACAATTCTAATGGAAAATGACTTCTAAAATAAAATTCTATATCCAGCTAAACTATCAAGTGTATGTAGAGAATGGACATGAAAGGTCTCAGAAAATTTACCTCCCAAGCATTCTTTGCCATGAAGTTAGAGAATGTATGCCACTAAAACAAAGTTGCAAATTATAAAGAGGAAGCTGTGAGATCCAGCAATCTTAGCTCCAATCCAAGAGTAAGGCAAAGAAATCCCTCAGGACAATGGTGAAGAAATCCAAAGATGACAGCTCTAAAACAGGCAAAAAGAGAAACCAGTCCAGATTGATGCAGGTTGCAAAGCTCCAAGATACTGCTGGCAGACTGAATGAATCTCCTCTTGAGGGGAGATTTAGACAGAGTTTGGAGGCTGAATTAAAATAAGTATGTAAAAAATGTAAATTTTAAAAATTATTAACTCCAGGGAAAACAAAAAAATTTTGCAGGAAACTAGAAGTAGCCATAATATGCTATATAGCACAGTGGTGATTATCACTTAAAATAAATACTGAATATTAACTAACTTATGACATAATCATATTGGAAGAACTGGGTAAGAGCACTGTGCGCCCTCTTGAGTATGTGTGCTTATGTGAAAAAACTAAGTCCTCCTCTTCCATGGTATGAAGGAAAGGAGTTGTACCTAAAACTGAAAAATTAAGAAATAGCCATGTAAATGTTTTATTCAGAGATGAATTAGCCAAGAGTTGAAAGTGACTGCCTCAAGGAAGAGTGAAATTGAACTGGTACATTCTTTAGTAAGCCTATAAAAATTTTTTAAATTTTCTGTATTAAAAATAAAAATGTGCAAACTTAAAAATTACACACAAAAGAGTACAGATCAGTGCTATTCAAAGTGGCTGCCAGTCTGCAGTAAGATAAGGAACTTGTACTAGAACATTAATCAACTACATCACTAAGAACATTGCTGACTTTTTTTTTTTTTTTTTTTTGTAGTAAGCTTTTCTTGATGAAGGAAGTAATGCCTTGATTTACATTCTGGCCCAAGCTCCTTATGTCACTTTATCAAGGCATTTTGAGTAGGACTGGTATAGATCACAGATCATCAAACTATTAAGTAAAAAGCCAGATAACAAATATTTTAGGCTTTGCAGGCCATGCAGTTTCTATCACAACTACTCACCTCTGCCATTATAGCACAAGAACAGACACACACAATACACAAGCGAACACATATAGCTATGTTCCAATTTATTTACGATACTGACATTTAATTTCACATAATTTTCACATGCCACGATATATTTTTTATTAATGCAAAATCCATTTTTTTCAGTGTAAAATCCACAGATCATGCAAAAACAAGTGCCCAGCCAAATTCAGCCCATGGGCCATAGTTTGCCAACCTTGAGACAGACACTATGATCAACTTTGTTAAAAAAAAAAAAAAATTAAAAAACAAGGCCAAGTCATAGTGTTTCATGTACTATGGGTATTTATGCTTATCTTCTTTATGTTTTTTTCCTGTTTTAAAAGCAAAACGAATGCTAAAGAATTTTTAAAAGTCAAGTTTTAAAAACTCTTTTCCCATTTCTCTCTACCCTCTAAGCGGACGTGTACCCAAATAGTCTCAATTTGTGTTTCAATTTCTACAGAAGATTGGTTATTCCTCATAATTCTCCATCAGATGATTCCTAGGGGCAATCTCCTCTACTTTGGCACTGTAATGAATAAAACTTCATTGTCATGATAAAAGCCTCGCTCTCTTTCAAAGAAAAAACAGATCCTAGGATCCTAGATTTTTGAAAATGGAAAAATTCTCCTACAGGTAGGTCTCCCTTTTCTAATTACCAATAAAGTCATATTTAAGATAAATGCAAAGCTCAATAATCTAAATCCTTTGAATTTTGTTCTTATGCAGTGCTTTAGTTAACTCCCCAACCAGCCAAGGCCCAAAACTCTTCAAAATATTCTAGGTTTTTCTACAAACTCAGTTTTAATAGAGGACAGGCTGGTAGGAACACGACAGGGTACTAAGATCCTCACATGCCTCATCTACGTCACTAATGTCACAGACTCTCAAAGTGAAGATGGCGAAAAATTGAAGGCCTGCCTCCCTTTTTGGGTGAAAAATCATCCTTTAATTCTGTAGCTATGTTAACACAGCTATGCTAACTACGGGAAGCATAGGCGCAACTGAGTGAGTTCCAAGTAGGCAGAGCAAGCCATGTCCAAGTGTCCACACAGGTACACGCCTCACACAGAAGGGACATTGTGGTCTGCAACAAGACCTGGAGGATGCCAGGATATCCCAACAGGTGCAAGTCCCACTCATGCCTACCAAAAGGAATGATTATGGCTAACCTCACAGCTGCCTGGACATCACCTACAAAAAGAGGGAAAGAGGCCACTAGACCACTCTGTGACCTATTACTTTGGGCATCATAAAAAAGAGAGTGAAGAAATTTAGCCAGTTCCTCAGAGGTTGCTAAAAGACAGGCTTTCTCAGGCTCACAGTGCCACCTAGTGGCTTTCCATCCTAAACTCATGGTTAGTTGACAGGGAGACAGAACCTCTCAGTCCAAGAATTTGGCACTTAACCACTTTTAGCCCATAAAAACAAAACTTCTAGCATCTCTTGGCAAAAGTAAAAATAGGCTGGAAAACATTACAGCATTTTGGGAAGACACAGAGAGCAGGTCTACTACTCAAGTTACAAAACCATGCAACTAAGAAAAAACATTTTTATAGCACTGCTGATACCACCAAGGATAATAGCTTCAAAGCAGTCTATCCCAAGACATATCAATGGAGAACTCTCAGGGCGGCGGGGCGGGGGGGGAACCAAGAGCTCCAAAACAGAAAGAAGAGAAACTTGAGGTCATATATTTATAGGTGCTCCTTGATTTGCAACAGGGTTAACTCCTGATAAACCCATCATAAGCTGAAAATGCTGTAAGTTGAAAATGCATTTATCTCTCTTCAGCCAGGGAGGAAGGGAGGAAGGGAGGGAGGAAGGCAGGAAGGGAGGAAGGGAGGAAGGGAGGAAGGAAGGAAGGAAGAAAGGAAGGAAGGGAGGGAGGGAGAAAGGAAGGAAGGAAGGAAAGAAGGCACTTAATACAACCTACCAAACATCACAGCTTGGCCTAACCTACCTTAGGTTAGGTAGCCTACTTTTGCTTAGGTTAGTTTACCTAACCTACCAAACATCATAGCCTGGCCTAACCTACCTTAAACACGTTTGGAACACTTACATAAGTCTACAATTGGGCAAAATAATCTAACACAAAGCCTGTTTTATAATAAAGTGTTGAATATCTCATTTAATTAATTTACTGAATACTAGACCAAAAGTGATAAACAGAATGGCTGTATGGATACTCCAAATGTGGTTCCTACTGAGTATCTATTGCTTTCACACCATTGTAAAGTCAAAATATCTTAAGTCGACCCAGCATAAGTCAGGGACCATCTATACTTGGACATAGGAAATCTTAAGACAATGCTATTTGCTAGGCAGATAAAAAAGAAGTCCTAAAATATGAGAGATATTTCAAGCTAGTTTGAAGTTAGCTACTTTACAAAGAAATTTAAATAGTCTAATGGTTTCTAAACCCCCTACAATAAACACACACACACACACTCCTACTGGCTTGCCTTGAAATTTTCAAGAGCTTCAGCATTTCTAATTGTTCAAATCCTTGTATTATTACTCGCCTGGCAATGTCCACTATGTATATCAAGATGCTGAGAATGACTCACCTTGGCAACAAACTGCTTGTCCTTTTGGTCCAAATTAGCTGTGGGAGCCACATAGTCTCTCCATATTCTCAGCCTGCGCTCTTTGGCAAACCTGGCAACAAAGCAAGGATGCAAGATCATTCAGACTCAGCTAATGGAATCCACCACTACCATGGGAGCACAGTTGGTGCAGCATCCTACTCTACCCTATAGATGTATCCAGAAGAAAGACTACCAGTCAAACCAGAACAAAGAGCGAGAGTAAATGAAAACATGCAAGATACATATATAAAATGTAAGCCCACAGCTGGGAGACTATGGTCCAGGCATACAATTTTTTGAGCCTAGATGGTTCAAGTCCACCTTCATTATTAACTCTGGTTTATCTAATATCTCCTGGGTGACTACTACAAAAAAATGGGAAGAACCCACACATCTAAACAAACATATTTCTTAAAAAGCACAGACCTGCTCAATTTCTATCTGAATTACAAAAAGGTTACCAGCTACCAAATCCTATACATAAGAACAAAACTGTCATGACAGTGCATCTATAGAATAATTAGAAAATGAACAAAATCCTCATAAGTTCACTGACAAGAGTTTAAAAAAAAAAAAACCTATGTAGCCAGAAATTTATTTTGAAGCATTATGCCCAGTAGATATTTTCTGAGCCAGACTATGAGTAGGAATTTGAATATGTGCATAGATTAAAAAAAATCAATGAACAGCTGTCTTAAACCACTTACAAATAAGTGGATACATGTGCAGTGAAAAGGAACTATTATTTCTGAAAACAGTATTGCAATCTTTTGTTTTAGAGAAGCACTAAAATGAGAAAAACACAAAGCAGGATGTAGTAGTTGTAAAATACAAGAAGTAATTCAATACAGAGGATGCAATTTTACCTACACTTACTTCAAGTAGCTCAAATACAGCATGCAAAACAGCAGACAAGTAATCACATATTATCAAAATAGGATTTGCATTCTCTGGTCTAAGCTTGTTTTTTAATGATGAGCATTCCCCCAAAAAATCCATAAAATCTTCTACCGATGTCATATAACATGTAGATATTATTTTCATTGCATTCACTTTCTTGAAAGACAGGCAAGACACTGGGCCAGGCACAGTGGCTCACACCTGTAATCCCAGCACGTTGGGAGGCCAAGGCGGGCGGATCACGAGGTCAGGAGATCGAGATCATCCTAGCCAACATGGTGAAACCCAGTCTCCACTAAAATACAAAAAAAAAAAATTAGCCAGGTGTGGTGGCATGCACCTGTAGTCCCAGCTACTGGGGAGGCTGAGGCAGAGGAATCGCTTGAACCAGGGAGGTAGAGGTTGCAGTAAGTGGAGATCGTGCCACTGCACTCCAGCTTGGCAACAGAGCAAGACTCCGTCTCAAAAAAAAAAAGGGGGGGGGGGGGGCAAGAAATTAAAGAATGCAAAAAAAAATCAAATTAATTTAGAATACTAATGAACATAACAGGATTCTCTGAACCAAAAAACAGAAATTGAGCATTGTAGAATAATCAGAAGTATTTGGAACACTGTACTTGATACGGTTATTATATCTTTCTAACTTAATTGCAGAACAACATAAAAAAAAATTCTAAGCAATCACTGTTCTTTTCCATCAGACAATACATATGTCAGATGTGCCACATCAAATGGCCTAGATTAATATCTACTTTTATAAAAACCTGCAAATACTTCTGCTTATAGGTACTCAAGGATGAAAAAGACCTAAGAAATGGAATAAATACTATAGTTATTCATTCACGTCGTTGCACATCTCTTAGCTGTATATCTCAGTCACAAAAATGTAGTTATCAAGACCATTATAACTTTAAGATTCTGAAACAAGTCATACAGCAAGCCTTGAGAGTGGACTACTGTCATCAGCTGTGTGTTGTCTTTGCTTAAATGTATCATGCAAGGTGGTGATTCAGACTTTCCCGAGCATCACTTCCATTCATCTATTGTTGCTACCTGCTTTATTTTCTTCCATCCACCCCATCAAATGGAGAAAGTTCACCTACATCTACATCTACATCTACATCTTGACACTGACAGTTGAAATGTCGACTAATATTTGGAATTTCTACATGCAGTTTTCTAGAAACAAGTTATTCCTATATCTGCTTTAACAATAGCCAACAAGTCAAAAACACACCAATAACATCTCAGAGTTGTACTAGCGTTTATAACTGAAACACACTTTTAAATAAGTTAGGGCATAGGCCTCACAACAATATTGAATGGTCCTAGTTTAAAACCTACAGGCTCTGTCTTTCCATCATACCCCTGCTCTTGTCTGTCTGTTTGGGAGCAGCTAATAAGCAATTTCATCTTTCTCAAATAAGCTTCAAGTTTATTACATTCCAAATGTCTAAAACCCAGAACTTAAGCAAGGGGCTTGGGAAAAAAATGACCTGAAAACATTAAAAAAGCAAATCAAGTGAAGAATAATGTCTAAGTGAAAACTGTAAGTCCTTACCATCCAGCATTCAATTAGACTGAACCTGAAGACCAATATTTAAGTCACTCCTCTATAAGGAACTGCCCTACTCCGTTACTGAAGTAAAATGAACACTGACACACAGGGGTGTGAGCAAATCACCAGATTTCTTTCCCTAAAGATCCTTAACAAGATCCACAGCTGGAAGGCCTCTTGGACAGACCTTACCTCTCTGCCGCCCTCAGCTTTTCTGCGCCCCGGGTGTAAACTGCAATCGACCAGTCCACACAGCGTGCGAAACCTTCCTTCAGGAGGAGCTCTGTGATGTTGCCATTCTGAAAAACAAGGTACATGAGAGGCAGGCACGGATTAGACTCTGTTGCAAAAGAATCCATTTCTCTAGACTTCTGACACAATTAACACAGTCACAAACTAGTCTGCAGTTTGTTTGTTTGTTTACAGTAGAGTAGCTTCTCTCACTACGAAACCACTCCTAAGATGGGAGAGATGCCACTCTGAGACTCCTTTCAATAGCCTTGGCTTCGTATCCCCACAATATCCACCATAATAACTCACTTAATAGGAGTAGGATAAATGCTAGTGGCATTGAATGGAATTGACATTTCAATAGCTCTTCTTGTGGGCAGAGGAGGATGTTAATCTTTAATAGAGATTACACCTTATTCTTCCCTCCCTTAAGATCAGCACTTCCTCCCCCTTTCATAAGAGCTGAGCAGGCTGAGCAGGGAATAACGGAAGCTACATTTTGCCCAGAGAATTAAAATTCACACTCTACTGTAACACAGAGCCATCTGGCAGGGCACAGCCAGACAGCACTCCAGAAGAAACAGACATGACCTTGGCACACCCCAAACCAAGCCTTTCAACCTTCCACAACTGCCATCATGGAAGAATTATCTAGCCAAAGAGTAAGTAGCTTAGCAATGTATTGGACACAGGTTAAAATAATGAAAATCCATTCAATTTCAGGTGTTAAAAAGAAGGCCATCTTACATCTAAGAATAACCCAACTATCAAAGTGCACAATAAGGTAAAACATCCAAGAATCGGAACTATAAGAACATGAAGAACCTACTCCCTGCTAAAAGCAGAGTTAGGAGGTAGCTGGATAAAGCCTGGAATACAAAACATAATTTTTCCATACCTCAGTTTCCTCATCATTGATCTACCAATACTTCAGCTAGCTGACTTCTAGACCTCATCAACCCTATTCTACAAATTTCAGTTCTACTTCTAATGAATGTAGCAACCCCTAGGACCAAACAGTTAGATAAATATGTGATCAAGTTCCTCTTCTTCTTATGAACCCAATAACACTTGAGATTAATTTCCTAAAGGTGAGAAAATTGTCCAATTCTGTAAGACAAATGATAACTCCCTAGAAAATGCCTCAAAAATCAGCAGATATTAATAATAATCCTGCCATAATTTTTTTTTGAGACAGAGTCTTGCTCTGTTGCCCAGGCTGGAGTGCAGTGGTGCAATCTCGGCTCACTGCAACCTCCGCCTCCCGGGTTCAAGCGGTTCTCCTGCCTCAGCCTCCTGAGTAGCTGGGACTATAGGTGCACACCACCACAACAGGCTAATTTTTGTATTTTTAGTAGAAACAGGGTTTCACCATGTTGGCCAGGATGGTCTCAATCTCCTGACTTCGTGATCCACCCGCCTTGGCCTCCCAAAGTGGTGGGATTACAGGCGTGAGCCACCACAACTGGCCAATATCTTAATGGATGTTAAATACAGAGAAAGAGAAGCAAACCCCTGTTCTTCAAACCCCAAATGCATCCCTAGCCCATCACCACCCAGTCTGCACAGACACACTCACTGGATGAAGGATGGTACCCAGAATGTTCTGGTTGTGGCAGCTCTCCAGAATGATCTGAACATCTCTCTGAAGCAGTCGCGACTCGGTGAAAAATTTGGCTTCTGCAGCAAAAGGCTCTGGAGTTTCACTGCCATCTGCTTCCCGTCGAAAAGTTGGGCACTAAAGCAAAGGCAAGGTAGGTGAGTAATGCAGCCTAAATGTGAGTGCTAGGCACTCTCACCCCACACTAAGCCTTCCAAAAAACACACATGCCACGAAGCTAAACTCAGGAAGGTCTTAAATCAGTCCTTCTAATTTAAAACACACTGGTAAAAAGGGACTGGAAATATCATCATCTCAGACTTCTTGGCAAAGGTAGACAATAAAACTCACATTATCGTGAGGACAATAATTTTAATTACAGTAAAAAGTGGCCCCTTACCAAAAAAAGACTTGCCAGCGCTCAGCTTTTAATCTCTGATTTTTTAAAAACCAAAATGAATGTTTTACATTAATGCTTAATGCAAGCCATATTCAGCAAACTTCATAGCCTCTCATTGTTCCATTTCTCTAGGTTTACATACTTAACAACCCTAAGCACAGCCCATTCTAGACCCAGAATACTTTAAAAAATAAATAAATAAAGTTATTTGATCCAATTAGAACTGTCGCACTACAAAGTTTAAACTAAAACAAGTATAAAGTCAATGTTAATGGCCCACATTAGGAAGAAACAGCAGATCCGAAGTCCCCAAGTAGAAGAATCCATCACTGAACATCCACACACTCTAAACCCACCACGTAGCCAAGAGTATGGTCTGACCTTGATGCCTGACAGCATGACTGTAACCAGGTAGTAATCTGGGAGGAGCAGGGCCCTGACCACACTGCCGTCCCGCACATGCTCGATGATAGCTGTGTGACAGAATAAACAGCTTAAGTCCTTAGCAAACATCCTAACAAGGATAAACACTGCCCAATCAAACTGCACTTAACACAGTTTCCTCTCCCCAAAAACCCTGAGAAAGCCTCCCTCTGAAAAGTAAGGATGCACTTGCAGATCATGAGAGTTTACATAACAGACTCTTGCATAAATGATTCCTGGAGAATGCAGATTAGACCTGCTTCTCTGTCTTCTGAACTGTCTGGGACCTCATGGCTCACACTGAAGGTTTGTTATCCATAAGCTAGGATTCTCACCTGAGTACCAGGTACCCAACAAAAAATAATTAGTAACTTAAGATTGGTAAAAATCTTATTTTACGGAGTCTGCAGTTAGCAAGGTCTCAAAACAGGGCCAAAAACTATATAGCATATAAATACACATACAGTCAGCCCTCTATATCCATAGGTTTCACATTCATGGAGTCAACCAACCACAGGTCAAAAATATTCAGAAAAAAGAAAAATTCCACAAAGTTCCAAAAAGCAAAACATGAATTTGCCACACACCAAGTATTACGTTGAGTCCACACAGATGAAGTGGTGTATAGGCACTATAATAGGTATTGTAAGTAATCTAGCGATGATTTAAAGTATATGAGAGGATGTGAGTGGGTTATAGGCAAATACTGCACCATTTTATATAAAGGACTCGAGCATCTTTGATTCTGGTATTCCCGGGAGGAAGAGTGGGATAGGGTCCTGGAACCAATCCCCAATGAAGCATGACCGTATCTGTTTAGATGTATACAGAATACATTTTGCTACCTTTAAGTTTCAGGGTTGGTATTTAAGTAGCCTTCTTTTAGAGAACAGAACACAATCAATGTGCAAAATACCAGCAATTTACTACCCTGCAACAGCACAGGACTAGCTTCTGCACAATGTATCTGATGTGACCTACATGAACTGAGTCCAGATTCCCTTCTGAAATACTAAGGTGCTGTTTTAACCTTAAGGATTTCCCATGGATACTAAATAAGTATAAAAAAGGCTTACTAGATTTTACAAACCTCAAGAAGCAAAGAGTGCAAACAGAAAGAAATCACCCTGAGTCGTATCTGTCTGTTCCCACCAGCCTCACCATTAACAGGCTTCTGGTGGTGTGAGTCCACAAAGTGCCTTGGGTTTTCAATGGTATACTTGAGATCCCGGATAGTATGTGAACCGTTCCCCTCACTCCACATCCCTTTCTTGGCTGCCTTTGCTTGTTCTTCACATTCTGAAAGCCGGTTCTGCTCAGGACTGGGACATAAAAAATAAACAAGAGTGGTTAGTGAGTTCACAAACAGAAATACGAGGCTCTCTGATACAGGTTTTCTTCAGCATCTTCACCCCTTGAAGACAACAAAGGTCTGTTTCAGATCTATGGCTTAAGACCCAAGCCTATAACCAGAAAATCACCATGATTACAATTTCTAGATTCCAAACTTGTCCTTTCAAACAAAAGGTTACATAGTAAGAGTATTTAATGAGACGATCTAAAGAACACACATCTCAGTACTGCCACCATCACTGATCAGAAGAGAACAAGTTAGTGGCTCAGAGTTGCTCCAGGTGGTAGAGCTTCATTTAACCATCCTGGATTCAGGAACTGGAATCCCAGGCACAGCTCAGTAGTGCAGAGAAGCCGACTAAGAACCACTCTTTCTCTCTCTCAGTTTACAGAACAAGGCTGAGGAATGTGGAATGAACACTGCTATCACAGATAATGTTACCCCCAAACTACTTACACATTCAATAAGGCAAGCTAGACAAAAGCAGCTTGAAAATGGAAGCCTCCTCCTTCATCAGGCAAGAAACCAAACTATGTACTAGAGCAGCCAAAATATCAGTAGACAAATCAAATCAAGTTTTTTAAAAAAGGCTAGAAATGGCTCCTCTTTCTCTGTTATATCTGAGCTAAAGGCAGCATGGAACTGCATGGCTTTTGCATAATCTCAGACACCCGGTGCCATCAACGGCTGTATGCATAAACTGAATCTCTTCTCATCTTCAGCAGGAGGGATTCCTAAGCAAGGATGACCTACCAATTTCTCAAGCCAGAAGTCTTCACCTCTCTTCCCTTCCCTACCCCAAAAGGCAACCACACCCTCAGGGATCCAAATTCACACTCAAAATTAGATGAAGAAATGTAGTGTAAGAGATTGAACCAAACACAAAACTGGGAAAAAGTGACTTGAAGTCAAAACAATTTTGGAGGAAAAAGGACTGGTACTCCAGGGGAGATTTATTTGTTGAGATGGTCCAGTCCTGCTGTGAGATTTTTTTATTATTCATTCCAATTGCAAACTGAATTCCCCAAAAATACTGAAACGGTAATCAAGCCAGTAATTGTCCTTAAGATACAAATTTGGCATACGTCCAAAAACACCACCAAAACAAGTATCTTAATTCAACAAATTCCCACTGGCACACCCCAATTATAGAGCCCAGCAAATGTCTCCTCGCAGTCAGAAAGGACCACACAAGTCTATGGTGAAAGACCTGGCCCCTATGTCTGTGAAGGTAGAAAGAATGCAAAAGGCGCATTTTTGCCTTTGCTCATCCTCATCATTGGTATACCTCATGCAAATGTTTCTCTAAAGCCTTTCCTACAGCTATGACAGTCATATAAGAGAGCAGGGACTTAATGATATAAAACAGCATTATTATAGCCTCCAAATTACAGATGTAGCACTTTTCAGAGACTAAAGTGTTAATGAAAGCCAGCTGCAATCCATCCTACTGACAGCCAACACTAGTGAACTTGAACATGATATACATACTATAAACCTGACATACACACAACCCCTTTCTAACAGGTTCACATTGCCATTGGCCAAACAAATACATTTTACCTATTAAGCAACTACAGATACATAAACAACACAGACTTGAAAGACTTGAAGAGATATAAATTTTTCCTGACTCTGAAAACAGAACAAGTGAGGCCTTGTCAGTTTCTCCAGATTCTAAACAACAGATTTTGCTTTGTATTCTATTTATTCACCCCCTTAATTTTGACTGTACTTATTCCTTGCACTGACTGTATATCTACTTGTTTACTGCCTGTCTCCCCATTAAAATGTCAGCAGAAGCTAAGTCTATTCACACTATATTCTCAGTGCGTAGAAAACTGCCTGGCCCATAGTAAGTGCTCAATAAATATTTGGGACTGGCTAGACTCTGGAACTGAATATCTACAGTCTAAGACTTGTTGACTCTTATGAATATGAAGAATAGAATTGCCTAGTCTCAAAGCCTGTGTTTAAAAGAGTCATATACCTCAAACACCATTAATGAATGCTGAGTGACTTCCTAGCTCAGAATAATCCATACCTGGGCAAGAATGTCCGCGAAGGTGTGAAAGCCCCTGCAGTTACCCATGTCTGGGGGCAAGAATGAAAAATGCAGCAAAGCCAATTTACCGCTGTCAGAGAAACAGCGGAGTAATGAATACTTACTTATTAGCTCTCATGCCTTCTCTCCGGGTGGCTAAGCCCTCTGCAACCAGTGATTCTGCAATGTTTTCCCCATTGGTATCTGAGGAGGAAAAGGGGGGATTTAAAAACAAGATTCAAACCTGCCTCCAACAGCAACAGAGCCCAAATGGGACCACTTTCACGCTTAGCTCCTCAAGGAGAATACTGCTGCCAGAGAAATGGACACAGCAGCAATGTAGCATTGGGTTTTTCAGAAAACCTCTTTTCCCATAATATCTAGTCTCTAGGACCCAAAGTTCTATCAATCTTCTTCTCAGGACTTTGTTTTTAATTTTCTAGTGTATCTTCCAGGCCAAACACAATCTCAGGAACCATGGGAGACGGACAAGAAAGCAAGACACACACAGCTGGCAGCTCAAGAGAGTATAAAGTGGTGACTGGAGGAATAGAAGCCTGGAGCTGAACACAAATCCAGCTGCTTAATAGCTTCGACAAGCTCTCCCAGCATCTTAATTTACTCATCTCTAAAGTGGGGAGAGCAAATGCCTTGATGGGTTCTTGTGAGAATTAAATAGTAATGTGTGTAAATCACCAAGCACAGTGCCAAGCGCATGGCAAGAATTAGAAACAGTTAGTCCCTTCACCGTGTACGATCAGAGAGATGGATTCATTTAGGGCTGGCTATCACACGTTATGCCAGAAAGTCCAATTCCTCTCAGGGATGTCCTATTCTCCGCTCCAAGAGGACACCAAGACAAGCTACACCATTTGACAAAGACTTTCTCTTGCTCTCAGAGAAATACTGAGAGAACACTGGCTAGATTTCTCATCTCTCACAAAGCAGCCATCAGACCTAGCAAGAAAAATAAAGTTAAACATAAAATCCAATCTGATTAGGTTCTACCCAGGCACTTGAAATATTAATTGTAGTTCGAGGCTATTGAAAAAGCTTTCAGGCTCAGTGTTTTCTCTTAAATCTCTGCTTGTTGGCCAAAACCATAAAGGAAGACATCTATGAGGGAATAATCACATAAAAATCTTTAATATGGCAGAGAACAAGCTCCAAGATAATCTGAAACACAGCAGTCTGATAGGTAATGTCAGCAAATAATAAAATTCTGTAAGATTTACATTCAGCACACTACACATCGACCTCTGCAAGCAGTAACAGGTACATACACCGCCCCACAAGCCCAACCTAATTGCCTCGCCATTATCATGCCCAAATTTCTGCAGGGGCAAATCTTAAGCCTCTTTTCCTACCAAGAAAAGTTGAACTGAGAAGTTTATACAAAGAAGGTTCAGGTTCCGAGGGTGAGTGTGGATCACCTGACCCTTTCTGTTGAGGTTACTGCTGAGGCCAGCCAAAGACACATTAGTAAATTTTGCATTGGTTCTTCCAAGCAACAGGAATCCCAAAGAGTGAAAAGTCAAAAGGAAGGACTCAACGATTAAGGGAAAATTGAGCAGTGAAGTGCCAGGAGATCTGGGGGTGGAAAGAACAAAGCCCAGGTACAAACAAGGTGAGTGACGATAAAATGGGCCGATCAACAGCACACCTGATAAGTCAGACATTTTCTTGGCACATAGCATGCTGAAATGGCCCACTTCTAAAAAGTGAGTTCTGAATGCGCCTGCAAAAAGGAGAAAAGTATCTTCCCCTGGGGTGAACCCTCAACGGAGGCAACGAAATGTGGCTGATAGGAAAGTGAAACAGGAATTTGTAGGCCAAGGATCTTACTCTTGCTCCTTACTTATCAAATTCTGAATTTGACCAAGTCACATCTGGAGACAGTATTCAGAGCAGGTGGGTGATTATATTGTCTTCAAAAGCCAGAAAACTAATCATCTCTTTAATAAGTTCTAGGTTAACCACAAAGTCTCAAATTTTACCATTCTCTCCCATCATAAAAAAAAGTGGGTAGCAATAAAATAAACACAAACGCTAATTATCTAAGCCACTGTTTTCTTTCATTATAATAGAATTGGCATTAAGAGTTAGTTAAAATACCTTAGTGAAAATATTAAACATTAAACTATTTCTTTATCTTTAAAATGGAAAGATTATAGGTAACTCCAACCATTCTTTAAGTACATATTTATTGATCACCTACTATGTGCCAGTTCTTATTCTAAACACTAATGTGTTAACATACTAAATTAAATTATATCCAGTTTGTAATGTGAGTCAGTTTAAAAAGTAAACTTTTAAAAAACAACTCTACAGATAATTTAAAATATCAGCTTCTCTTAAAATAAACAATTTGGCCATTTTGGTTGAAGACCAAGGGTATTAAAATGAACTCTTAGGGGTGCCCTACATATAGAAATATCTGTGCCCACAATTATCTGTGGTCCGGTAAGGTCTCTTGTGGGGTAACAGAAGACTGATCAGCTGTTATGGAACTGAAATTTTTTAGGTAATGAAATCCTTAACAATTGCATTTTGAAGATAGTACACTTCTTTTCCTCTTACATTCTTTCTAACCAGTAACCACTCAATAATTATCTTTAAGCGTTTTGTTTCTTACTATATTATAAGAATTACGGGTAAAAAGCAAACTTATTTCCCTTTTTGAAAAGAGGCCTTAGGTTTCTAGAATTTCTCATTCAAATAAAAAGCAGGTAGCCGTTTTCTGGGAGACTAAAAAGAGGTTATTTCTCTACTAGGTAGGAAATCGAACAAGATGCCTCGAAGGTCATTCTCAACTCATTTTTCTGAGACCTCTATCATTAAAAACAGAGTCTTAGCAGAATACTGTTAGCACTGTCATTCTACCCTGCTTGCTTATTGCTAGCACTGACTATCCAACTCAAATAGATTATCCAAATCAACTCCGTTACATGAGCTATCTGAAAGGTTTTTAATCAAAGAATCACAGGAAACTTAAAAAAAATTCTGCTCCACAAATAGTTCAATGAACATAACTTCATGTTCATCTGGCTGCTTTCTGGAGAACATCCTACCAATTCCTCTTTCAACATCCTATTTCTGTTCCAACTCCATTCCTCAATCTTATTCTCTTACTACCTAATCCAAAAAGCCCAGAACATCTAATATCCCATGAACCATCTGGCCCAGCTGTACAATATGCACACACACAAATATCCAGAGTGAGGTGCTTTACATATACTATTTTTTTGTTTTTTGACCAGGATCTCACTCAGTCACTCAGGCTAGAGTGCAGTGGCATGATCATGGCTCACCACAGACTTGACCTCCCAGACTCAGGTGATTCTCCCACCTCAGCCTCCCGAGTAGCTACGATTACAGGCGTGTGCCACCATGCCTGGCTAATTTTTCCATAGAAACAGGGTTTTACCATGTTGCCCCAGGCTGGTCTCGAACTCTTGTGCTTAAGAGATTCTCCTGCCTCACACTCCCAAAGTGCTGGGATTACAGGTGTGAGCCACGGTGCCTGGCCTATACTATCTCTTTCAACTCTCTCAATAACTTACAAATGAAGAAACTAGGGCTTACAGAGGTTAAGGGTTAAGTAAGGGTACATGGCAGGAGATCAGAATTCTAACCTACATCTATGCAACCCCGACATCTGTGCTCCTTCCATTCCATTACAAAACATGTAGGCTGCAAAAAACCACAGGCCCTCAACAAATCTTCCTTTCAAAAAGAGTTCCCAAGAGAAGAAAAGCCACAAGATAGATAAAAGAAATAGAAGATGCAAAAGGAAATCTATAGAAATTCAATTAGCATTCTGACCTAGAAGCACAGAGCCATTGAGTTCCATGAGTGAATGGCCTAAACATGAGGAAGAATGCAACTCCATACTACATGCACCTAAACCAAGCCAGGAAAGCAGGAAAAGGGGTACACAAGGAACAGGAACACCGGGGGCATGCCTCTGTACACATATATTCCATGTGCTCAGGGCCCAAAGCATTTGCATTTATGCCTTCAGCCAACTGTTCTAGAGCTTCCTCCACCAGAACCCACACTGGCCTTCCACCACAAGAAAACTGATCTTTAAAGGAACTTTAGACTTGACAGAAATGAGTCCTCTCCCTGCAGCTCACCTTTTCCAAGGTAGATCATGCCATACTCTCGCCCCTGGGGAGTCTTGTTTTCTATCGTGAAACAGACTTCCTTCCCAATCAGCTTCTTTCGAAGGAACTCTCGAGCTGGAAATGCCCAGGGCTGAAAGACAAAACAAATATGTCACATGAGAACTGCCTAGTTTCAGATGCCAATCAGCATTCAAGCAACTTCATTCCTTCAGTAAATGTCTGAGTACCTACCATGGTCCTGGCCCTGCGCTGGACCTTGAGAATATAAAAATGAAATGCACACAATGCAGATCGCACACAATGCAGATCGCACAGTTAGGGGGCTCATAAAAAAAGGAGGGTCCAGCAGTTGGTTTAACTAACACAGACACTAAAAACAGGCCTCAGAGTTTTCCAGACACTGGCAGCAGGACTTTTTCCCTATCACTGTCTGTTCAGAGTTATAGCTTACTTTGTGAATAACATTTGCCAATGCTTTTATAGCACATACCATGTGCCAGCCACTGCTCTAAATGCTGTATATATATCAACCCACTCCTTCAAATGGGAAGTCCAGGCTCCAGGAACCCACCTAGGCAGAGGGAAGTCATAAATAACAACTACCACCTCCATTTCTCCGCCTCTTTCCAGTTCCTAAAACAGTTTCACTGCCTATTAAACTAGCCTGAAACCAGTTAAAGCCATTGTTGGAGGAGGGACATGATTCTAGTGTTCTTATTTCAGAGTGAATGCCCTGCTCAAGACAGCCTTATTTAAGTCATCTCCACTCCCCTCTTTGAAGATCAGCAATAGTAAGAAGATATCCCCCAAAATGGCTCTTCTTCTACTTCTGCTCTAGTCTGAAGCCTTTACAGGTCCCAACATCCTTGGGAGGACACCAGTAACAGCCCCTGACAAAGGATCACCTTGATAATGGTGATTCTTTCCTCTCACCGTTCCATGCACAGACACGAGGACTGAGCTACACATCCACACAGTAGAAGCAGAGTCTCCATGTCATCTCAAGATAATACACAAAGGGGTGGTTTTGCCCCTCCCCATCCTATCACTCCTGGGATGGTTCAGACAAAGGGAGATTCTCCTCTGAAGCCATTGGCACAGTGGCCACTGGCACTTGAACTTATAGTCTGGACCTGGTTTAATGTCCCAAGTTCCCTTAGTACCAAAATGGGGAGGGATGGGGTAGGTGTTCAAGGAGCGTATGATTAGTAGGAGCTCACATGCTGAAAAAAATGTGAAGTATAAAAGGGAAAAGTGATATACAATATGCATACATTGTCTATTATAATCTCTTCAAACCACAGAACTCATGCTACACACAGTAAAGGCAAAAGAGTAAACCGATAGCCTGAAAGGAAGCCTCTGTTAACCTTTTTGGTCCATGCTAATTATTCCATGAAGTCACCCAACAAGCTTTTCTAGAAGAAAAATATCCATATGACTTCTAAGAAACCAGAAACCAATCAAAAGGTGGCAGGTCCACCAACCTGTTGCGCTGGTATTCATAAAAACAGTACTGTTACATAACATAAATCATGAGGTTCTAGAGAACTGATCCTCAGTAAGGGTTCTTGAAGATGCAAAAATGAACAGATACTTGCTCACATCATGCCCTCTCTTCAAAGCAGAGGCCAACCCAATTCACTCAATGACAATATCGAGTTCACTTTGATTTTATGTCTCATTTCTACCCCCCACCCCAATCTCCAAAAATAAAATCAGATACCAGTCACCAAAGAGTCTGATCATTGACAAATGATCCCAATTATCAACCACATCACAGAAACAGCACCGAACCAATGAACAAAGCGTCCCAAATTTTTATTACCTTAGGGATCAACTTACTCTAAAAACATACACAGCTACAGATAAGTTTAAGATGTAGTCCTGAGTATTAATATTTAAAATTCAGTAACATAGAGCTTTCCTAAATACTTGGAAAAGCTCTGAGAAGACCAGTGCTCCTAAAAGAGGCCAAGACTTTGGTGAAAACACTTTTACAAAGGGTCAGTTCACAGGAAAATAACTAGCCCCTGCAGGGAAACCTCCAATTTCTACCAACCAGGCAGAACTTTTCTAAAAAACTTTTAAGGCTCGCTGAAGAAACATCTTCCCCTTAGGACCTCATGTTTTCCAGCTGGTTAGTTACCGGTCAATAAGAGAAAACCACACTGGAGGTCTTGCAAAGGACATATGCCTAACCATGTAAGAAAAAATAACCTAGTTTCTGCAATCTTCCTTTCCTAAATAAGCCTTCTCAAGTGTGTTCCGTCCAGAGTTGGGCAAATTCAATAACTGGACAAGATATTAGTTAAGAAGAGAGGCAATCAAGAGACTCAAAGAGCTATAGAGGAAAGCAACTGACCACATCACTCCTCTGAGGGCAAGAGAGTGCTCTGGGACAGAACCCTTGTGGAAGTGAGGCCAGTGTTACCCATGTGTCCACACAAAGGACAGCCAGGCAGAGGACTATCTGATGGAGAAGCCTATCCTCACAGAAGCTTGCTCAAATAAGGAAATTTGCTCAAAGCATTTATTCAAATAAGGGCCAGAATGGTCTAACAGGAAGAATAACTGTGGTCTATTCAAATGATGCCCCAGAGTCCCATCTAAGAAGCAAGTGGCTTTTAAGTAGTTGAGACTCAAAATTACTCTTTCCTTTAGAATGCCCAACTGCAGGCAATCTGGCGGCCTGCTCAGCACTTCCAGACCCAAGCAAGGTTGTCATATCTACCACAATGAAACTGAGCTTTTAATTCTAATCTTCTCTTTGACCAGATAGACTCTTAAAACTACCAGGACAAGATGAAACCCCAGAATGTAAAACCTTAACTAGTTACTATGTAAATGGCCCAACATTCAATACTTTTTGTCCCTCTTTCTCTTCCAACCACCCCACCGTGCCATCTGGATATGTAACTGATAATCCTGCTCTGCTGTCTTTCCCCAGCTACCCCAGTCCTCAACAGCTCCAATGAATGCAGGATTGTGACATTCATTTCTTTTTTAAAATAATAGCAAAATATGGCCGGGCCTGTAATCCCAGCACTTTGGGAGGCTCACGGCTGTAATCCCAACACTTTGGGAGGCCAAGACTCTTGGCAGGTCACCTGAGGTCAGGTGTTCAAGACCAGCCTGGCCAACATGGTGAAACTCCATCTCTACTAAAAATACAAAAAAAAAAAAAAAATAGCCAGGCATGTTGGCGCACGCCTGCAATCCCAGCTACTTGGGAAGCTGAGACAGAAGAATTGCCTGAACCTGTGAGGTGGAGGTTGCAGTGAGCCGAGATTGCGCCACTGCACTCCAGCCCGGGCGACAAAGCGAGGCTCCATCTAAAAACAAACAAACAAAAATAGCAAAATATTTTTTTTTATTTTTTACTTTCTTTTATTTTGTTTTATTTAATTATTTATTTATTTTTGAGACGGAGTCTCGCTCTGTCGCCAGGCTGGAATGCAGTGGCATAATCTTGGTTCACTGCAACCTCCGCTTCCCGGGTTCAAGTGATTCTCCTGCCTCAGCCTCCCGAGTAGCCGGGACTACACGCACACGCCACCACGCCCGGTTAATTTTTTTTGTATTTTTAGTAGAGACAAGGTTTCACCATGTTGGCCAGGCTGGTCTCGAACTCCTGACCTCATGATCTGCCCGCCTCGGCCTCCCAAAGTGCTGGCATTACAGGCATAAGCCACTGCGCCCAGCCACTTTTATTATTTTTTAAAGATAGTATTTCTTAATTTTTTTTTTATTTCAATAGGTTTTGGGGAATGGGTGGTGTTTAGTTAAATGAATAAGTTCTTTAGTGGTTGTGACACTCATTTCTATATTTCTCATGAAAACATAAACAACTTTACCCGCAGCAGGAGCTCAATAATTCTGTGGGAAATAAATATATAATTCCCACAGTGCCCATCAATGCAGTATCTAAGCTGCCTGGAGTAGCTAGGCAACGCTGGGGATTAGCTTGGAACAGTGAAGAGATGGCTGGGGGCATACAGTGGGGCGGCTTTCATTGCCACAGGACTTAAGAGACAGCTGAGTTTCTTTGAAAGAAGATATCATGACGGAAGGCAAAGAATAATCATGTGAAGATATTTGGGACAGTGATACAAAGGGATGCAAATGAGCAATAAGGTCCTTGATTATTCCTGAATGTGAAAAAGATAAACATGCTCCAAAGAAATAGAAAGCCAGAGAGAAGGCGTAGTGCCACAATGCACAATCTTTCAACCCCTAAAACGGAGACGCTCAGGTTCTTTTCCTCATTATTCACTTAAATGTTTATTCACTGCTTACCTGTATTGTGTCAGGTACTGACTAGGCACAAAGACACAGAGATGAGAGAAAGGCTCTCTTCTTTGGAGCTTGCAATCCAGTAGAGAAAGATATATAAACGTGTAAACATGCAATGAAATGTTGTGAATGCTATGACAGCACCAAGATGGGATGATGAAAGGAAATGTCAGGTGTGATTTCTTAAGTGGCTGAATCTTAAAAGACAGCAGGTGCTCACCAGCCACAGAGGTGGCGAAGGAACTACTGATGGAGGGGGCTGCATGAGCTGAGGGCAGAAGGCAGGACCCCAGCCTGTAAGAAGATCTAAGTTCTTCAGCATGGTGGGGGCTTGGCATCCCAGAGGGGTTTCAGTAAGAGAAGTCTAAAAGTCATATCACAAATGCGCTTGTAACCCAGGCTAAGGCATTTAGATTTGTCACAGAGGTAATGAGGAATCACTAAACTGTCTTGGAATATGAGGAACCACTGAAGAGTCTGGGAAAAAATAAAATTATGTTTCAAAAAAATCTGAGAGCATATGGAGAAAGGATTAGAGGGAAGGAGAATGAGGGCAAAGAGACTATTATTTCAACATCTAAGCACTCTATCAGAGATGAACAAAGAATAGCAGTATTAATCAAATGTCAAGTATGGATAAGAGAGGTTTTAAGGAGGCAGAATCCCTAGGCCTTGTTAAAGGCCTGGATGTCAGCGTTGGGGTGGGGGGTGGGGAAGTCAAAATGAGAGCAGGGAAATCAGGTTTTTCAATCAATTGGCATTACTGGTAACTTGTGTCGATGCAGCTTTGAGGGTACAGTAGGAGGAAAACCAAATCACAGCAGGGTGAGGAGACATTGGATTATTAGGAAGGAGAAATGATGACTGTGGGCTAGGAAAAGATGAAATCTGCAGCTATCAAATATTTCATCTCACAGGGATCTTTGAAGAGTTACCAGGAGAAACAGTGAGACTGAGTTAGTCTGGGAGAGGCAAAAAGCACTAGACTGTATAAATATATGGAACTATACCAGAATGCTAGGATCAGATTACACAGTATCCTTTCCCCTAGGATAGTTCTGGTAAGATTTCACCGTCCTGTTAACATGGGATACAGTTATGATATTTTAGAACAAGTTCCAACTGGCCTTGTATTTCTCTGCCCAAGATTCTCATCCACAAAACAGGAAATTAAAATCCAACCTTTCTTTCTTAGAGGCTACACTACTTCTTCCTTCCGGGCAAATGAACTTGGTCAGCTCCAAGAAGGGTCAACACTCTTAATTTGGAAGCAATCAAGCTGTTACACAATAGGAAAAGAAACTATTCAAAATGTTGGTTCACCCACTTGTTAATGCCCAAAATGTGAAAAATGCTGAAAGATATTTAATCTTCAGTGGTTGATCTAACAGTACTAGGAGTATCTGTAGTAAGAGAAATTAGCAAGCAGTAGTAGTGATTACCACAACTAACATTTATTATTTTATAAGCATGCACTAAGCACTTCATGTTATCTTGTTTAATCTTCATTAAACGACACTGAGGTATATGCTAATATTCTCAATATTTGTGGTCCCTGATGGAGGACCAGTGAAAAAGAACTGATTTTAATCTACTTAAATTTATTTTAATCTATTTAGTCTGATTGCTGTTGGTAGTAGAATTATGGGAGTTTTTCTCTATCTCTATTATCTATACCATTGCTTCACTAACTTCTTAATTAAAATAAAATGTCCTTTATTATAATTTTAAAAACTAAATGCTTTACTTAAATATTAATAAAAGTTCCACATAAACTCTTGCTTTTTCTTCTTTACCTCCCTGGCAGGGAATAGCACACAAAAGCTGAGGTACCAACCTGCCCAACATCATCAAGTTGGGGCAAAGAACAAATAATTAGAATCCAGAAATTTTGCTTCTTTTTTTTTATTATTTTTTTTTAGACAGGGTCTTACACTGTCACCCAGGCTGCAGTGTAGTGGCACAATCATGATGCACTGCAGCCTTGAACTCCCAGGTTCAAGTGATCCTTCCACCTCCACCTCCCAAGTAGTTGAGACTACAGGCATGCACCACCATGTCCGGCTAATTTTTTCTTTTTTTTTTTTTTGAGATGGGATCTTGCTATGTTGTCAGTTGTCAGGACTGGTCTTGAAGTCCTGGGCTCAAGCAATCATCCCCACTCAGCCTCCCAAAGTGCTTGGATTACAGGTATGAGCCACCATGGCCAGCCCAGAAATTTCATTTCTGACAGCCAAAGCACTGCTAAAGGACAGCAAAGCACCAATGTTTCAAAGTGTAGAAGCCAAAAAGACTAAACAATGCCAAATTGGTACGCACAGCAGCTGCCCAAAGAGCAGAAACTTAAGGGGTCAAAGGCAGACCACAAAAGCAAGGGGGCTGGGCATTAGAGGCTGAGGGGTGTGAGGGAAGGATGGAGGAGATGATGGGACATAGGCACAGAAGGTTCTCAAATCACCATTAGGCACAGAAGGTTCTCAAATAACCATAAAACAATGGTTCTTAACTACTTTTGAGCCATAAGTTCCCTTAAGAAACTGATTTTTAAAACTCCCTCTCTAAAACAATTCACGTTTACACAAAATTTTGCAATTTCATGGGATTTATATATACCTTCAGAGGTGCATGGATCCCAGATTAAGAATCTGGAATAGGCCAGGGGCAGTGGCTCACGCCTGTAATCCCAGTACTTTAGTGGGAGGCAGAAAGATTGCTTGAATTCAGGAACTCAAGGCTGGGCAAACTAGTGAGACCTCCTTTCTACTAAAAAAAATAAAAATAAAAATTAGCCAGGTATGATAGCACATGCCTATAGTTCCAGCTACTCCCAGGAGGCTGAGGTGGGCAGATCACTTGAGCCTGGGAGGTTGAGACTACAGTGAGCCATGATTACACCACTGCACTCCAGCCCGGGCAACAGAGACCTTGTCTCAAAACAAAACAAAAAAAACAGTAATAAAGTATGGGCAGCCATAAAAAAGACTGAAATCACGTCCTTTGCAGCAGCATGGATGGAGCTAGAGGCCAGCATCCTAAGTGAACTAACTCAGAAGCAGACAATCAAATATCACATGTTCTAACTTTTATAAGTGGGAACTAAACAATGGGTACACATGGACATAAAGATAGAAATA
This sequence comes from Gorilla gorilla gorilla, assembly GCF_029281585.2. Classification (NCBI taxonomy): domain Eukaryota; kingdom Metazoa; phylum Chordata; class Mammalia; order Primates; family Hominidae; genus Gorilla; species Gorilla gorilla. The sequence goes on along the minus strand of NC_073230.2, from coordinate 136,765,857 downwards.
ATAGACACTGGGGACTCCAAAAGGGGAGAAGGAGTGAGGGGGGTGAGAATTAAAAGATTATCTATTGGATACAATGTTCAATATTTTGGTGATGGATACACTAGAAGCCCAATCCTCAACATTACACAATATACCCGTGTAACAAACATGCAAATGTACCCTCTGAACCTTAAAGAAAAACAATCTTTAATAAAATAATAAAATATGGGCCTAGCATTTATAGCATGCTACCATTTATGAAAATGAGAGTGTCTGATCATACAGGTTTTAACTATCTCTGGAAGGAGACACAAGACCCTAGTAACCTCAGGTGTCTCAGGGGAAGTACTCGATTTTTCACTATATATCCTTCCGCATTTTGAACAATGTAAATGAATGAAGAATTCAAAAATAAATCAATAAAAGAGCTCTGCCATAACCAATGGTGATTTCAAATGCTTAAGGCTACCCAGGAAATGTTCCTAACCTATTCCAAGAAAAGTAGCAGTGGAAACACGACAAATCTAAGTCTATGGGAAAAGGTACAAGAAAAAGCTCTAAGACTTCAACTGCCACTAAAGGTAGTAAACATTATAAACAACAGATATAAGCTGCTTGTGGGCACATCCAGAATCAGCAGTTCTATGATATAAAAATACTCAAAATACAAAGAAAGAGTACATCAAAATGGCATCAGCGACAGAAGACAGTGGGCTATTACCTAGGTCCACAGGCTCACGATGGCCTCAGGAAACACCTACCTCATCAGGGGTATCCTTTGCATCAGGTTGTGTGGCAGCTGCCCGGCGAGCAAGATTTCCAGCACGGATGTTGCTGAGGTTGATCTGCCGCTCAGGAGGAGGCCCACCACGAGGCTGACCTCGGACAATGATGGCGCACCCTGAGAGGACCTACGTAGGGGGAAGAAAGAGAAAATGAATGGTCCAGAGGCCGTATCACCATAATGCAGGTTGTGTACCACCGTATCCCCAACATTTCAAATGGCATTTGCACTTCAAAGGCATGCAAAGTCATCTGTTGAATGACTAAATAAACAGGATTGTTTTTAATTTTATAAGAGAAATACCTACATAAAGCCTGGGGCCAAATTCTGAAACGATTGACCCAGAAATCCAACAATAGAAAAGTCATAGAATAAACAGACTGGGGTAAAAAGGCATGTGAGACATACAGATTAATGACCTCTATAATTTCATCCTAGCAAGTACCACCCCTTGCATTCTTTCCAATTATTAAGAATTAATATCTCCATCAACACTTTCCATTCTCAGATTGAAGCGAACAATGAAAGGCTTAAGAAAAGGGGAAGCTGTGGCCATGCACAGTGGCTTACACCTGTAATCCCAGCACTTTGGGAGGCCAAGGCAGGTGGATCACCTGAGGTCAAGAGTTCGAGACCAGCCTGACCAACATGGAGAAACCCTGTATCTACTAAAAATACAAAATTAGCTAGGTGTGGTGGCGCATGCCTGTAGTTCCTGCTACTTAGGAGGCTGAGGCAGGAGAATCACTTGAACCCGGGAGGCGGAGGTTGCGGTGAGCCAAGATCGCGCCATTGCATTCCAGTCTGGGCAACAAAAGTGAAACTCTGTCTCAAACAAAAAAAGAAAAAAAAGGAGAAGCTGAGGGAAGTCCCTACACACCCCTGGGAGGAAATGAGCATGCCCAAGGCTAAGGCGGATGCAATACCTAGAGTGTCCCTTGTGGACGGTACAAGAGAGAAATACAGAAGTAATCTAGAAAACCCATGCCCTACATGATTAAAACATAAGAATCTAATAAGCACCTTAAGGCTCCCAAGTGCAGTCAGTGGCTCCTTTCATCTCTCTAATCAAAGATGCCAGGCATAGAACCCACTTGCAACTGTGAAAAGAGCTCTGAAGCTCACTGGCATTAACCTTAAAGTATTTGCAGGGGAGAAGAAGAAAGGATTTCAAGTGAAAGAAGGGAAGAAGACACATAAGGGAAAAACGACCCAAGCTATTCAAATTGTCTTTGCGAAGAGACTCATAATACAACAAACAGGTGGGCGCTCATGCCCTGGCTTCACTAGATCTGAAAGACTCTCAATTCCACGCTTCATAAAAAATAGCTCGAAAGGTTAGTAGTGAGAAGGTTGGAGGGTTCTGTCAACACAGAACACTGTTCAGACAAGACCATGGAGTTCTCAGTAAAGGAATAATCCTTGTGAGGAAGTTGAATCAAAGGAAGAGAAAAAGGAGAATGAAAGGAAGCTGCTCCTTTCACTTAGAGTGCATTGCTCCCCACCTCTCTACCTTAACTAACGCTTTCAAGTGTTAAATATTGATATAAATACACAAATGAATTTAAACCCACACGTACAAATTAAAGAATAAGAAAAGTAAAACATCTGAGCAACCACCACCCAAGTTAAGAACTGAAATACTGCACATTGCCAGAACCTTGGAATCCATGTGCCCCTCTCTACTTGCAGCCCCTTCTCTCAAACCCCACCATTACCCTGACCAAGGATTTTGTACGAATATATCACAATTCATTTATCCATACTAACTTTTTATGGAAATTCTATCAAACAATATTGTACATTCCAATATACAATATTTAATTGTACATTCCAATATATAATATTTAATTGTACATTAAATTAGTACTCTGATAATGTCTCAATATCCCCAACACCTTAAGCACACAGACCCTGGCCTAAGTCACTATAATCCCTGGTTATATACCATGGCACACACACACAAAAAGACTGTCTTCCTAATCCAGTTACAGGCACGCTTTTCATTTTTATCCTGTTATCAGCAATTAAACCCTAAAACTTCTAGCCAAATAACCGTGCTAACACCCTATCCTGAGAATTCAAGTCCTAGGCATTATCCCAGGCAACTGACATTCCAAAAGATAAGCTCTCAAACCAAACAAAGCCAGGAAAGAACAGGTATACTAGAGTAAAGGCTGCTTGAAGTTCCTAAATAAGAAGGGCCAAAGAAGAAAAGCAGAGCTTCCTGACTCATTTATATTCAATTCTTTCTCACAAGTGGTAGAAACAAAACACACAGCAAGAAGAGCATAGTGCAGAATACCTGCACTTGAAATCATTCAAGCACAAATTCCAAATGAGGCTGAGGACAGCCAAACTACATACAGCACACAAACCAGAACATCTGTTTCTAGTGCTTGCTGCTCAATTTTGGTCAAGTTTTCACACACAAAAAAAGTAATAACGCATTCCCAGGAGACCTCTTGGTAAAGCCCAGTCATAAAAACTAAGGCCTATTTACAAGAAAACTCATCCTCTCTGACGAAGGTGAACTCTGATAAGCAAGCATTGACCTAGCCTAGGAAACCATCTTTGTTTCTCAAGCCTGACAAATCAAACTGAGAAGCTCAAGAACAGAGGGACTGATGAGAAGAGCCCCTCATCTCTAAATATCAGAAAGGTATTGCCTCTCTAATGCCTCTGCCTAGTAAACCGGATCCCTGGGGACAATGGATCTACAACTATTATCCTGGCCCCATTAATGGCTTTGGCAAACAACTTGTACACAGTAATTGTGCAAAACTCCTTTGTATGCCCTCTCCTCTCCCTGAATGCTAAAGGCTGCTGTCAGAACTTCCTTGCATTGTTGCACCAAAAATGCCATTCAGTTAATGCTTGAATCAATGTTACAGAGATGATTTTTACTCTACAGGCTCTCTACACCTTTTATACCATTGAATATATGAATTCAAGCAGCTGTCACCAATTCAACTTCCTAAGCAAAAGAAATAGATTCACTGTGGCAGGTACTGCTATTCTTACTCCTCCAGGAGGAGAGGATTGGCATGTGTGCACCCTTCTTCTGAAACTCTCTTCCCCTCATTTGGCTATTGCCTTGGTGGAGAGGTAAGAAAAGACTGACTGTACACAGTTATGGAAGTAGGAGAACTATTTCTACTAGGGAAGAACTAGTTTCCCTCCTACCATTCACAGAAACTGAAATCATTCAAAACACACTACAGGCTGGGTGCAATGGCTCAAGCTTGTAATCTCAGCACTTTGGGAGGACGAGGCGAGAGGGCTGCTTGAACTTAGACGTTCAAAACCAGCCTGGACAACACAGCAAGACCTCATCTCTACTAAAAATCAAAAAAAGTAGCTGGGTGTGGTGGTGCACATCAGTAGTCCCAGCTACTTAGGAGGCTGAGGTAGGAGAACTGCTTGAGCCTGGGAGGTCAAGGTTGCAGTGAGCCATGGTTGTGCCACTGCACTCCAGCCTGGGTGACAGAGCAAGACTCTCTCTCAAAAAACAAAGAAACAGAAACACACTACACCTCCTTTTTGCTATTTCCACTTCATCTGCCAACCACTGTTAAACTCTCTCACCTGTCTTACTTGCCAACAGTCTTTATTCAAGTTCTTCCTCAATGAAAACATTGTAATGGCCTTCTTATAGCTAACAGTCGCCACCAAATAAAACCAATGAGAAATACCTTCTGGGGGAAAAATACTTTAAATGTCTGGGTAAAATATGAAAAAGGCCAAGGGTCTATATGCTCAACAATTTATATGTCATATGGCACCAAAACAAGCCGTTTTTCTTCTCAGAAAGACCTGCCAGTTTGATTATTGTTATAATTTTATTCCTTGATTTATTCAGTTATTAATTCACTACAAACTTAGTGAGTGCCTACTATGTGCCAGGCATTGTTCTAGGCAAGTGGCACGTTTCAGTGAAACAAAGCAGACAAAAATTTCTGCTCTTGGGGAGCTGACATTCTAGTAGGGGGAGACAGACAAACAATAAACATCACATGTAAGTATAATATGTTGTTTACCAGAATTTTAATTTCAGGAGAATAATGTTAAGATTGAGAAGAAACTGTCATAGGTAATTAGTCTGCCAAAGCTGTGCTGATTCATGTTGCAAACTTTCATGGATGCAGTAATTATCCTTAATTGCTAATTTATAGAGCACAGAAATCAAGTCAAATGGTTACTGCTTTATGCAATTATATTAATAAACTGACATTCTAGAAAAATGATCTTAGAACTACCTGATACAGCAGGAGGTTTGTGAAACCAGGTGTCACAATAAGTCAGTTTGATTGAGGTTATGGATTAGACATTTCTCAGTTCTGCCAATAAAGGTTGCAGAGGGACGTGGTGTAATTCAAAGGACCTGGCTTCAGGGCACAAGTCACGTGGTTACAAAGGCTGAAACAAGGCAGCTGAGAAGGAAAATTGGGGACTCAAATTGTTCAAACCCACTTATGGGTTTACTGGGAGATTTACCTACAGTGAAACACTATATGGGCAGCCACTAAAATGTTGCCCAGCAACAGGAACACCACATTAAATCTTCACTAGATTCTGATAAATGACTTGGTTTGTTTAACTCTTTAACTCCCGGGCCAATGACACAAGAAGACAGAAAACTTCTTATACAAAAACCCAGCCACACTAAGGGCAAAGAAAGGGATGGTACAGAAATTTGTATGTCAATGAAGCCAATATTTTTTCCCAGCCCAAGAGCAAAAATCACTTTGGTCTGAGAATGGCATCTTACCAGCTCTGCAAAGAGGACTGGTTTAACGGGCATATCCACTAGTTAAGATAGTATAGTAGGTATACTGTAACAGGAATATCTACCTGTGTGAAGAACCAACATAAAGAACAAGGGCAGACATCTGATGACAAATATTACAAAAAGAAGGCCCAATACAAATCCATACATTTATGGCCCACTGACTTTGAACAAGGGTGCCAGGATAATTCAATGGGGAAAGAGTAGTCCTTTCAACAAAAATGTGTTGGGACAACTAGATCTCCATGTGCAAAAGAATGAAGTTGGCCCTCTACATCATACCATTTACAAAAGATAACTCAAAAAGGACCAGAGACCTAAATTTAAGAGTTAAACTATAAAAGTCTTAGAAGAAAACAAACCTGTAAATCTACATGACCTTGCATTAGGTGATGGTTTCTTAGGTGACACCAAAAACACAAGCAACTTAAAAATAAATAAATAAATTGGACTTCATAAAAATTAAAAACAGTGTGCTTCAATGGACACTATCAAGAAAGAAAAAAATATGAGTATATGCAAATTCTGAATACTAGACTCTTATCTCATATATCTGACAACGGTCTAGTATCCAGAATAAAGAACTATCATAATTTGATAAGAAGACAATAGCCCAATTAAAGTACGTTGAAGAGACATTTATCCAAAAAATAAATATAAATGTCCAAAAAGCACATGAAAAGATGCTCTTCATCATTAGTCATCAGACAAACGCAAATCAAAGCTACAATGACATATCACTTCACCACCACTAGGACAGCTAAAATCAATAAGACAGGCAATAACAAGTGTTGACAAGGATGTGTAAAAACTGGACCCCTCATACATTATGGGTGGTATAGCTGCTTTGGAAAAGAGTCTGGAGGTTTCTCAAAAGTTAAACAGTTACCATATGACCCTGTGATTTCACTCCTAGGTGTATATGTTGCGGGAAGTCAGGCACCCCAAACGGAGGGACCAGCTGAAGCCATGGCAGAAGAACGTGGATTGTGAAGATTTCATGGACATTTATTAGTTCCCAAATTAATACTTTTATAATTTCTTATGCCTGTCTTTACTGCAATCTCTAAACATTAATTGTGAAGATTTCATGAACACTTATCACTTCCCCAATCAATACCCTTGTGATTTCCTATGCCTGTCTTTACTTTAATCTCTTAATCCTGTCATCTCGTAAGCCGAGGAGGATGTATGTCGCCTCAGAACCCTGTGACGATTGCGTTAACTGCACAAACTGTAGAGCGTGTGTGTTTGAACAATATGAAATCTGGGCGCCTTGAAAAAAGAACAGGATAACAGCAACGTTCAGGGAACAAGAGAGAGAACCTTAAACTCTGACCGCCGGTGAGCCGGGCGGAACAGAGCCATATTTCTCTTCTTTCAAAAGTAAATAGGAGAAATATCGCTGAATTCTTTTTCTCAGCAAGGAACATCCCTGAGAAAGAGAATGTGCCCCTGAGGGTGGGCCTCTAAAATGGCCCCCTTGGGTGTGGCCGTTTTCTACGGTCGAGACTGTAGGGATGAAATAAGCCCCAGTCTCCCACAGAGTTCCCAGGCTTATTAGGACGAGGAAATTCCCACCTAATAAATTTTGGTCAGACCAGTTGCTCTCAAACCCTGTCTCCAGATGTTATCAATGACAATGGTGGCTGAAACTTCATTAGCAATTTTAATTTCGCTCCAGTCCTGTGGTCCTGTGATCTCGCCCTGCCTCCATTTGCCTTGTCATATTCTATTACCTTGTGAAGTACGTGATCTCTGTGACCCACACCCTATTTGTACACTCTCTCCCCTTTTGAAAATCCCTAATAAAAACTTGCTGGTTTTACGGCTCAGGGGGCATCACGGAACCTACTGACATGTGATGTCTCCCCCCAGACGCCCAGCTTTAAAATTTCTCTCTTTTGTACTCTGTCCCTTTATTTCTCAAACCAGCCGACGCTTAGGGAAAATAGAAAAGAACCTACGTGACTATCAGGGGCAGGTTCCCCGACAGTATATATCCAAGAGAAATACAAACATGCCCACACAGAAACTTGCACACCAATGCTCATTGCAACATCATTCATAATAGCCAAAAAGAGAGAAAACAATAAATGTTCATCAACAGCTGTCAACTGGTGATAAAATGTCGTATATCCATACAATTGGAATATAATTCAGAAATAAAAAGAGATTGCGTACTGATTGATGTTACAACATGGGTGAACCTTGAAAACATTATGTTAAGTAAAAGAAGCCAGACACAAATGGCCACATACTGAATTGTTCCCATTATATGAAATGTGCGGAAAAGGGAAATCCATAGACAGAACATAGACTAGTGGTTCCCAGGGACTGACAGGAGGGGAGAGTGGGGAATATACTAATGGATACAGATTTCTTTGGAGGTGATGAAAATATTCCAAATTAGTAGCGATTGTTACATGATTGTAGTAAAAAGCCACTGAATTATATACTTTAAAAGTGTCAACTTTATGGTATGTTAATTATATCTAAAAAAAAAAATTTTAAGGTCCAACAAAGAAGTACAAAAACATGGGGACATAAAATGTATATTTTACTATAGAGACTTCCATATTCTTGCAGGAAGATTAGATGCTAGCTAAAAAACATTAACAAAAAAATTTTTTTTAATGGCAGCTGACTGAGAAGCCAAAGTCAGGCATGGTGACTCACCCCAGAAGCGGCTATAAGTATAAACCTTCAAATCCTCTAGAAATAACTAGGTAGGAAGCCACAGGAAAAAAGAAAGAACTTCAGTGAAATCTACAAAGCTCTAAAAAGGATGAAAATGGCCAGAAGCAATACAAGCTTTTTCTCAGAAACAATATAGCGAGCATCCCGTGTGTCACACAGAAAGGAGAACCAGGAAAGTCACTGAGCTGAAGGGTCCATGATGCCATTCTTCAACTGTCACAACCCAAAGGCTGCACACGCAGGGACTCTACGTCAGAGTGGCAAAGAAGCAGGCCAGGGACTCCCCTCTGGACAAGGTGTTTTCTACACCTAAAAATACCATCAGGGGATGGGGAAGGAGCTGCTGTAAAAAGAGGAGGCAAAGTTTGGTCCTATTGGATCCCCTTTAATGAAATGAAAACATTTAAAGAAACTGAATGAAAGCAAGAGTAACTAAAAAGAAACTCAATTGGGGAATATTTCAAAATGCATATCAGGAAAAAGCTTCCTGGCAGCCAGAGCTGTTGCCTCCACAGGAAGAATCATCTCTTGAAAATTAAAAAGTCATTTAGACAAAGCAAGCAATCCCAAAACAACATAAGCTGTGTGGTCTGGGAGGCCTTTCCCTGAATACTCACCAACACAGCCAGTTTTTTGTTTGTTTTGTGTGTGTGTGCGTGTGTGTTTTTGTGTTGCTTTTTGTTTTTTTTCCTGGCAAGAACAAGAGGCAAACCTAAATTAGAGGGCCCAACATTCAAACCCAATGAACCGGAAGCCCAGGAGCTCATGATAGTGCTGACTCACTGGCTCTGGATACACTTGCAGACCCAACAGGTACAAGCACAAGTTGCTGCTCCCGAGCCAACTGTGCCAAAAATCGGGCCGCAGTTTACATATACGGAGTTTAAATCTCAGGAGGACCATAACAATCATCTACAGAGAGACTTCACATAAAGACAGCATCTAATCTGGGCTATTTTATTTTACAGCTGAGAAATCTGAGAGCAAGAGAGGTAAAGTAACTTTTGCCTAAAATAACCAGGATTGACAGTAGAGCAAGGATTGGGGTTGAAGTTTCCCAATCCTGATATTCCACTATGCCACACATACAAACAAGCATTTGGGAGCGGATTTCTGTTAAAATGGTATCTGAGGTTACCTACTGATTAAATCTTTTTCCCAATTAAAATCTCTGTTTATATGTGCCAGTAGAACAGGTGTTGGAGACCAAATCACTAAGCAAGTAAAGCTTCCATGAGCTGGCTGTCCCAAATCATACCAACATTTATTAAACCATACCATCTGGAAGGCAAGCTGACTTAGAGTCCAATGTTACAAAAGAACACCCAAAAAGTAGATGCAAAGAAGAAAACTTCAAAACGATAAAATGCAGGATTGGCAAACTACAGCCTACTAGCCAAATCCAGCCTACTGCCTGTTTTTGTACAGTCCATGAGCTAAAAATGGTTTTTACATTTTTAAAAGGTTGGAAAAACATCAAAAGAAGATTATGTAACATGCAAAAGAGTATGAAAGTCAAATTTCAGTGTCCATAAATAAAGTTTTATTGGAACACGTCAAGCTCATTCATTTATGTATTGTCTAGGGCTGCTTTTGCACTAGAACAGCAGAGTTGAGTAGTTGCGACAGAGACCATATGGCTGGCAAAGCCTAAAATATTTATTACCTGGTCCTTTACAGAGTAAGCTTGCCAACCCCTGATATAAAGCATTATGACAAGCGAGTGAGATGAAAACTAGTTTTATGGTCGTCTAAATAGCAAGTGCATGGCAAAAATAAATTCTGGACCAATTCAAGTTACACAAACTGCTCGTTTTTATAATCAGAGAAGGAGCTGCAGTATATGGCAATAAGAATTTAGTTTCAGAATCAAATCAATGTCAGCAGTGACCTTTGAAAGTTATTTAATTGGCTCCATTAGCCTCCGTTTCATCATTTATAAAATAAATACATAAGAATATATATAAGTTGTTATGATCCAGTTTGTCAATCTGTTGCTGAAATAAAAATAAAATAAAGAGTTGTTATGAAACCTAAACAAAATAAAAGCACTTAGCACAGAGCCCAGCCCAAGGACACAATAAATATAGCCAACATTGTTGTTATAAGAAATGGCTCAAAGTGTGGTCTGCTATAAAGATTGGAAGAGTATGTACAATAGAAAAAGATGGACATTCCTCTAGGGATATAGAAGAAAATATCATGGTCAGGCACAGTGGCTCACGCCTGTAATCCCAACACTTTGGGAGGCCAAGGTGGGTGGATCACCTGAGGTCAGGAGTTCGAGACCAGCCTGGCCAAGAAGGTGAAACCCGATCTCTACTAAAAATACAAAAATTAGCTGGACACGGTGGTAGGTGCTTGTAATCCCAGCTACTCGGGAGGCTGAGGCAGGAGAATCGCTTGAACCCAGGAGGCGGAGGTTGCAGTGAGCCGAGATCAGGCCATTGCACTTCAGGCTGGGCAACAAGAGTGAAACTGCATATCAAAAATAAAGAAAGAAAGAAAATATCAAAGTCACAGAAATTCTCTCACCACTGAATTCTGTCAGATTTAGACTGATAACCTGTAATCTCTAATTCCCTTGATTTATCAGTTAAGATACCCACTCACTAGGAAAGTAGATTTAAGTACCTATGTCCACATCTCTATCCTCTGGGGTGAAAGTAGTAAGTATCATCTCTTAAGTTTGCACTGAACTTCATACTTGACAAACTGTCTTGTCAATCATAGCCTCAGATGGTGTGGCTAACGGAACAACCATGAGCTCTGAAATTATACAGCCTTGAGTTTGAACGCAAACTCAAGTGAAAATCATTCTGAACACTGTGATATTCCTTCATCTATAAATAAAGATAATACCACTATCTCCTCTGGGTTATTTGGATTATTACATAAGATCCTTGACTCCCTGAAACCAAGAAGGTAACTCAATAAATGTTAAAGGAACATTAATCTCTCTTCCCTTCCTTCCCTGCTCTCCTCCCCTCCTCATCCTCACAACAATGCCCTGAGGAAGCAGGACAGGGACCCTTATCCTCATTTTACAGATGAGAAAACTATGGCACAGTCAGATGGCATGAGGGCTAGAACACAGGTTTTCCCAGTGTACTTGCTAATAAACCCCAAATACTAAATCTATGATATGAGAATCATGAGCCAAAATAAGGATGACTTACATAAAAGAACACAATCAAGACTGTAGCTTAGACTTCACAATCGAAAACTTCACCATGAAGGAACTCACTCAACCTCCTGGAAACCAGGGTCAGGACTGTCTCCAGGACAATGATCCTCTGCAAAGCCAAGTCCTCACTACCTCACGCTGAGCTCTGCTGTTGCCAAGGACCTGGGAGATCAAGGCTTATTTATTCAGAAATAAGACAGAACAACTCAGGAAGAACTAACCGCACATAGCAGACAAATGTGAAGTGTCATTTAAGAGAAATCTAGCCCAGCTGTCGAAAGAAAATCTTTCAGGATAGGTAACAGTTACGTGTTAACTTATCAGAGGAGGAACCAAAGATTAACTGACTCCAGGACTATACAGAGTATCACTATATAGAGGGGACCTTCTCCTCTATCAAATGGTGAGGGTCAAGTACTCAGGCTATTAAAGGTAAGGGAAAGTTACTGCAGTGATCAGTGTTCATTTTTCTCTTCCCATGTTCCCCTTCAGAAAGGAGCATTTCTGAATTTTCTTAAGTGTTGCAATCTGAGAAAACAAAGCATAAAGACAGACTAGAGCACCAAACCACTCAATAAATTAACTACTACATATTATTTTCTTGAATAACGATACTAACAGGTCAGAGAAACCAGAATTTCTAGAGCATGCATCTAAACGTATACAGTAAAAATCAAGAAGTTTGATTCTGAACAGCCACTGAGAATTTAGGTCTAACAGTTATCGCAACTCATAAATATAACATTCTGATGGGAAAAAGGAATCAAACATATACTATTGGGGTAAATGTATAAACCTCTAGTGAAGAAACATGTTTTAATAAGGAAAAAAAATGAAGGGTTTTTTTGTTTTTTTGAGATGGAGTCTCACTCTGTTGCCCAGGCTGCAGTGCAATGGCACGATCTCGGCTCACTGCAATCTCCACCTTCCAGGCTCAAGCGATTCTCATGCCTCACCCTCCCAAGTAGCTAGGACCACAGGCGTGTGCCACCAAGTGCGGCTAAGTTTTGTATTTTTAATAGAAATGGGATTTCACTATGTTGGCCAGACTGGTCTTAAACTCCTGACCTCAGGTGATCTGCCTGCCTTGGCCTCCCAAAGTGCTGGGATTAAGGCATGAGCCACTGCACCCGGCCAAAATAAGGTGTTTGTTTTAAACACTAAATACATCACAGAAAAACTGGAGATCATTTTAAAAAGTACTTTATTTCAATTCCAGACAAATACCAAAAGCACATTAAATTTGGAGGAAAAAAAAAACCCAGCTCAAGCCTTCCAAGAAGTTTAAAAAGAAGCTGGAAATATTTCAAAGAAAAAAATGCCTAAAAGCAAAGCATTTTTTTTCTCCAAAAACAAAAGAGATGCTAATTTTCTGCTATGATGCTAGGCAGTCCTTATTTTAAGGGTGACTAATCCTATGGCTAAATCACTTTAAGCTGCCAACAGGTCAAAAAAGCTATAAACACTCCCCTTGGTCAGCGCAAGCTGAAAGGGTACTAGGACCTGAAGATTAAACCAGCATTTGCTGGCAGGTCACAGAAAGCTGAAGACTCAGCTAGTGTGAGCAGATTTGTTACCTACAGGGGAACTGAGCAAATCATACCTGGAGGATAATGAGAGCTAGGTTTCTCAGAGGAGAGTTACAGATACAGAAAGTCCAGAAAAAAAAATCCTGTTGGATTAGAAGTAAACACTTGTTTTTTAATATATACAGATAAATATAAAAATAGAGAGATACATGTGTGTTGTTCATATATACAAATATTTCCTGACTCCATCCACTAAAGAAGAGGGCCCAAAAACTATGATACCCTAGTAGCAATGGGCACACCTAGTACCCAGATCTTGGCTAAACATTCCTGTTTCTTGGAGGGAATGCAGAAATGCAAGTGGGGACGGAAGGAGGGAGGAGGGCAGGAAGGGAGGGAGGAAGGCAGGAAAGGAGAGAGCAAGGCAGGAAGGGAGAGAGGAAGGCAGGAACACAGGAAGACGGAGACAGCGAGACAGGGAGGCAGGCAGGGAGGGAGGGAGGAGAAGGAAGGAGAAGGAAGGAAAAGGAAAGGGAAGGAAAGGGAAGGAAAGGGAAGGAAGGAAAACTCTTCTCTGCTAAATAGAACCAAGGCTTCTTGAAGAAACAGCTGATTCCAGAGTTGGGGCAGGGAAAGTACAATATGAGCCTGGAATACCTTGCTGTGTCAGAAGAAAGTACTCAAATAATGGGGACATAACAAAACGACATAAGAACCAGCTTACAAGAGCTCTCATTAGCCAAAACTGGGACAACTTTAAAACCAACATAATAGTAATAGATTATAATCCACTGAATAAATACATGAATAAAAAATGTGGAAAATTCTCTATTACAGTTGAACAACAACTAATAAATGTTGGATGATGGAATTAGAAAATAATTGTGTGCCAACAAATCACACTAATAAGAATCATTAATAGAGGCCGGGCACAGTGGCTCACGCCTGTAATCCCAGGGCTTTGGGAGGCTGAGGTGGGCCCATCACCTGAGGTCAGGAGCTGGAGATCAGCCTGGCCAACATGGCAAAACCCCGTCTCTACTAAAAATACAAAAATTAGCCGGGCGTGGTGACATGTGTCTGTAGTCCCAGCTACTCGAGAGGCTAAGGCAGGAGAATTGCTTAAACCCAGGAGGCAAAGGCTGCAGTGAGCTGAGATCACATCACTGTAAGCCAGCCTGGGCGACACAGCGAGACTCCATCTCAAAAAAATAAATAAATATTTGTATAATCTCAAAATAGCTTCTCACAAAGTACTAGTTACATATTATAATACTATATAATATAGTTATATATCATATATAACATTACATGATATCTATTATATATCATATATTACAATATATAGTATATGTTTATATATATTATATATCATATATCATATATAATAGAATATATAGTTTAGCTATCTCCTACTGAAGGATATACATTACTAAATAATGAATAGGTTAAAATATGTATTACTTATTACATAAAATACTTATTATATAAGATACTTATACCTAAAATTACACTGAGGAAACCTGACAGACACCATCTTAATTAAGTAATTACAGTTATCAACACTAGTAATGTGACAGTGACATGGTGTGCCTCACTGATATGGTGCACTGAGGAGAACTTAGCATCATTTATGTGGTATTTCTGCCAAAATTACAGTCTTAAATTCAATCATAAGGAAGCAACAGACAAACTCATGACAAGGCACATTCTATAAAGTAACTCTTGGAAAAAACATTAGGATCATGAAAATCAAGGAAAGACTGAGGAATTATTTCTGAATGAAGGAAACTAGAGACATGACAGCTAATAGGTGACCCTGGGGCAACTGGCAAAATCTGAAGGGAGTTTGCCGGTTGGATGGAAGTATTGTATCCACGTTAATTTCTTTTTCTTTTTTTTTTTTTTGAGATGGAGTTTTGCTCTGTCGCCCAGGCTGGAGTGCAGTGGTGCGATCTCGGCTCACTGCAACCTCTGCCTCCTGGGTTCAAGCAATTCTCCGGTCTCAGCCCCCTGAGTAGTAGCTGGGACTACAGACGCATGCCACCATGCTCAGCTAATTTTTGTATTTTTAGTAGAGACAGGATTTCGCCATGTTGAACAGGTTGGTCTCGAACTCCTGACCTCAAGTAATCTGCCTGCCTCCTGCCTCAGCCTCCCTAAGTGCTAGGATTACAGGCATGAGCCACTGCACCTGCCATAACCACGTTAATTTCTGATCTTGATGGTTTTATTGTGTTCCTATAGATGGGTATCCCCGGTTTTAAGACAATAGTTAGAAGTATTAAAGTATTAAAGGGATATGGTATATGGGATACCGTATCTGCAGATTACTCTCAAATAATTCAGAAAAAAAAATACGGAAGATCCTCACTGTTCAGATTCTGAATTTTCAAATTTGCCTACTCACTATAATATATTTGTAACCCCTAAATCAATACTCTCGGCACTGTTACTGTTATTTACAGGCATGTACACGCACAAAGTGGCAAAAATTTGAGTTGCCTATATCCTCGTTCCCAGCAGGGAAATGCTCTGCCTTCTTGTTTCAGCTTTCACACAGTAAACAAGTGTTCTTTATGTGGTCTATTTAGTGCCACATTTTTTACATTTTAGTGCTATTGTTTATTTCACTGTTTAAAATAGCCCCAAATGGTAGTTCTGACTTGCTGTCTAGTATTCCTAGCACAAGAAAGCTGCTATGATGTACCTTAAAGAGAAAACAGATATGTGACAGATAAACTTCATTCAGTCATGAGTTATAGTGCTATTGGCTTTGAGTTCAAAGTTAAAGAATCAAAAATATATATTAAATAAAGTGTCTTTAAACAGAAGTACACAAATAGCCAAGCACCGTGGTACCTGCAAATAGTTTCAGCTACTCGGGAGGCTGAGGCAGGACAATCACTTGAAGCCAAGAGTTCAAGGCTATAGTGTACTATGATGACTCAGCCTGTGAAGAGCCACTGCACTCCAGCCCGGGCAACACAGCAAGACTCCATCTCCAAACAAACAAACAAACAAACAAACAAACCAGGAGCGTGTGCATAGAACAAGGTCAGGTATTGATCAGTTGATGAAAATGTGACCAGAAGTTTGAGGAGACCTAACCATCAGTACTCAATAGATTCACAGTGTTTGCAACTTTATAGAACATAACTACTGTGAATGAATAATGATTGGATGTAATAAACATAGAGAGGATGATAAGGCAGTTAGGGACTCTTGGTAAAGGGGATACAGGAGTTATCTCTATTATTCTAACTTTTCTCAAAGTTTGAAATTATTTCACAATAAGAAGTTTTTTAAAACACCTTTCAAGATGCTAAACATACTAAAGGCTGTTGTAGAGCATCAATGATAGACAAATCACTGGAACTAGGTCTCGTTGGTGGTTCTGAAACTTTGTCTCTCCCTAGCCCAGTCCTCCCTCTCTCCATGCACATACAACTTCTAAGAATTTGAATATCAAACTATTATTATGCTGCATGGACCATACATCTTTCTGTGTGATCCAGGCACTGTTTCATTATCTTTTCCAAATGAAATAAAATGGTAGACGCTTTCAAATCACAGAATTCAAACTTTCTGAGTGTGCTGTTCAAAAAGACTACTGCTCCAAAAAAGAACTTGGGTTTTAGAGATATCCCTGTTCCTTCCTATGCCAATTATCTCATGGTTTTTTCTTTTTTTAATTGCATATAAACGTGATCTATGGCTGAGTGCAATGGCTCACGCCTATAATCCCAGCACTTTGGGAGGCCAAGGCAAGATCTCTTGGGGCCAGGATTTCAAGACCAGCTAGGTCAACAAAGTGAGACCCATTACTACAGAAAAATTAAAAATAAAAATAAATAAATAAATAAACGTGATCTAATTAGGTTTTATATTCAGACAAGCTAGAAACCTCTTAGTGTCTCAAAAGATTTGAGAAACAAGTCATGGAAGTTCAGAGTTAAAGTAACTGAGAACTTTCTATAAGAGGCAAGACCATTAAATCTATTTTTGGTTTAAGTGAAGTTTTCCAGTCTGGCCGCAAACCGTTCACTCTTGAGAGTTGGCTGTCTTTATTTTCAAAAAAGAATCGTATTACCAAAAACAATGCCTGAGAACCAGGAGCAGTGGCTCACGTCTGTAATCCCAGCTACTCTGGAGGCTGAGGTAGGAGGATGGCTTGAGCCAAGGAGTTCAAGATCAGGCTGGGCAACACAGGCATCTTAAAAAAAAATTAAAATTAGGCCAGGCGTGGTGGCTCACGCCTGTAATCCCAGCACTTTGGGAGGCTAAGGCAGGCAGATAATCTGAGATCAGGAGTTCGAGACCAGCCTGGCCAACATGGTGAAACTGTCTCTACTACAAATACAAAAATTAGCCAGATGCAGTGGCACATGCCTGTGATCCCAGCTACTCAGGAAGGTGAGGCACAAGAATCACTTGAACCCAGGACGCAGAGGTTGCAGTAAGCCGAGATCATGCCACTGCACTCCAGCCTGGGTGAGAGACTCTGTCTCAAAAAAAAAAAAAAAAAAAATTAGAATTAGTTAAATAAATACATAAATAACAATGCCTAAGTCCTCCAGTCTAAACTAGAAAAAAAAAGAAAAGATGCTTTGGGAATGCCAAGAGAAATTCTCTATGTTAATCTGCAAGATGCTGAATTTTACTTCCTTTTTTCCTTATCAAATCTTAACACTTCCTCCTCCTGTCCCCACACCTTTGATCTTCTCCAAAATGCAGACTGTCTGGATCAAAATGCAAAGGTAACAGAGTAATATTTTTAGCCAGCACAGTACATGGAGGGGACAGGAAGGAAATACTGTTACTCTGTCATTGCTCTCAGTGTAGGCATTCAGATGTATTTTTGTTACCGTGGTATTGGATATAGCCTTTGGGGTAAATCTACTGAGAGAGTCTTGCCTAGGAAGCAAGAACAAATATAAGACTCGTGGACAATATAATCATAGAAGAGATGATAGAATTTGCTCGGACACCAAGCATCCCTTTGGAGGATATAGGTAGTGACTGAGGAAAGTGGGAAGACAACTGAATATTGAACAGTTAATTGAGAGATTCTCCAAAGTGGTCAGGGATATTGCATAGATTTGAGTGGTTTTGGCTGAGAACAGAGTAGGCTTGACAGCTCACAGGAAATAATCAATTGAGTGGTTAGAAATGAGTTAGGTAAAACATTACTGAAGTGGGTAACAAGGGAAATTTGATATACTGTAAAAAGGGGACCGCTGGCCAGGCACGGTGGCTCACACCTGTAATCCCAGCACTTTGGGAGGCCAAGGTGGACGGATCACCTGAGCAAGAGTTCGAGACCAGCCTGGCCAACCTGGTGAAACCCCGTCTCTACTAAAAATACAAAAATGAGCTGGTCGTGGTGTCGAGCGCCTGTAGTCCCAGCTACTCAGGAGGCTGAGGCAGGAGAATCGCTTGAACCTGGAAGGCGGAGGTTGCAGTGAGCCAGGATTAAGCCACTGCACTCCAGCCTGGGCAACAGAGCAAGACTCCGTCTCAAAAAAAAAAGGGGGAGGCACTGCTGAGGGAATCTGACTGGAGCAAATGTTGTCACAGATAACATGAACTACTGAGGGGAGAATGCAGTGATGCAGAGGCAAGTTGGAGTTGCATTAAAGAGGGCAGAGGGAGAAGGTGGGACAGGGGACTGCACCATGGAAATGGAGAATCCAAATGAGGAGAGAAAGAAGTGAGGGCATGCTTGCCTAGAGATCATGCCGAGGGAGTGGAAGGCCCCAGAGACATTAGGGCCACCTCTTGTCATTTGGCAGAGAAACAGGTAAAGCAGCTGTGAGTGCAGTACATGCTCTTAGGGGTTCGGCTTTCATTCACTTGAGCAAAAATTCACTAAGCTATGAGCTGTGGTAAGGACAAGGACCATGTCTCAATTGTTGTTGTCATCTCCTGAGTCCAGCACTGTACTTGATATGCAGTAGAGCCATTCATTTATTCAAAAAAATACTTATTTTTTCCTGGTCTTGTTCTGGGCTCTGGATTTACCATGGTGAATAGGACAGACATGGTCTTTGCCCTTACAGAACATCCAGCATAGACAGGAAGACTGATACTAAACAATTATTCTCTTATGTAATACTGTCACGAGTTCTATGGGAGAGAAGTATGGTGTTCATACGGCAGGGCAATCTGATCTAGTCTAGGGTCTGGGGAGTCCTCTTTGAGGAAGGCCAAAGTTTAAGCAGAATTTGCTGGAGAACATATGTTTCTGAATGAGGAAGTTAGAGTGGGGAATAGAGGCAGGGAATTAATGGACAGCACTTCTCAGACTTTACTGTGCAAACATCAATCACCTGGGGATCTTGTAAAAATGCAGATTCTGATTCACTAGTTTTGGGGTAGGGTCTGAGGGTCTACATTTCTAACAAGTTCTCAGGTGACTACTGTTCTATAGCCTCCTTCAGAAGATTTCTGCACATGCCTCTCTTCAATTCTGCCTTTTTCTTTTGTTTCTATTGAAAGATGATGGCATTTAACTGAGTCATTTTTCTTCCCCTGAGACTGTAGCCATGTTGACTAGCAGTCATATAACTTAACTCTTCAGTGCTTTCAAAGTGTAGTTGATCAACAGCATTTTACATAATGGAAAACAATGCAGCCACTCAAAACACCAAATTCTACACTCTCTGATTTTGACATAAAGACCTATTCTAAGCACTGTATGTGCATGTCTGTAATACAGATGTGTTCTTGTGCCTGTCAAGAGTGGGATTAACAATTCCAAGGACTGTGCTTTCAGAATATTTTTCGACGCTTGATCTGTAATATTGTTTACCAAACAATGATGGACTCAGCCCTAGTCTAAAGATTTAGTTTGGGCCTACCAGAAATCCGTTAAGTCCAGCAACCCCTTCCTTTAACTTCCTTTAACTTTAACTTTCCTCCTCCCCAGTTCCAAGGCCCAGAGAAAGGAGAGAAGCACAGCAGCTGCTGTTCCTGATCCAGGATGGGGGAGAGCAGCTACTGCGTTACTAGCCATAATAGCAATGGCTGCTGTCATCTCATCTCTCCTCCTCACAGCACTGCCATCACTGTGCCCCTGAGTAAAATGTACTGTACAAAATATCAAATCATAATAAAATGATAAAACGTGGTAGGGGACCTGTATACCAGATACAACTAAATGAAAGCCAACCAGAGATCTTGAAATATCTTAGAGAAATGAAAATGACTGCATTTACTCTTCTTCAGGTTTCTTCCTGTAAAGTCATGCACACTTTTCCCTAAACTTGACCTATAGAAATAGTGATGTTAAGTATAATACTCAGTATTACTCAGAGTGAATCATCTCTAAAGAATGTCTAATATACTTACTCGGGTTTATATACAGAGCTGACCATAGAGCTTGAGGAAATAAGTCAGCTTCTATGATACTCATGAGAAGCATGACTTTTCCCCACTTATTTTCCAAACTCAAATAGGAAATTTTTCCTATTTGAAATACTGAGAGTCAATTTTAGATGTCAAAATGAAGTGCAAATCACAAGTCTACCATAAACATTTTAAAGTCCATTATTGCTGAATTAAGGTACCATCCTAGGATTCTCCTCATTATTAAAATCCTAGGGAGATTATCATAAAGGAATAAAAACTCAAGTCCCTGGTCATCTAACACAGCTGGCGATTACAAGGGAACTGGTCATTCCTTCCCCACCACGATGCCAGTGTCCCAGGCCCTTCCCACCCTCTGTCATCAAACACAGATCTGCACACATCAAGATATTTAACAAGCAGCTATATCAGCATGATCTGGAACTTGTTTATAATCCCGGCACTGCAAGTACTGTCCATAAAAGAGACTTCTCATCCATTTTTATTAAAAACACTCATAATATTCTACCTTCCCTATGCTATCACTAAAGCGCAGCTCTGTGATTGTCCACACCTTTTTTTTTTTTTGAGGGGGGCACTCTCTCCAATGAATAACAAATAATTAAACTCTTTAACATATAAAGCAGAGATTTCAAATGAAAGTTCATGGACAGCTCAGACTCAGGGGCCACCTTTACTGTATGCTTAGCCTTGTGCCATCAACCACTTCCAAAAATCAATTTTCTGAGGCCCTTTTCCTCAGATAATCTGAGTCCTGAGCTTATTCTTCTCTCTACATTGCCTTTCAGCTCCTCCTGTTGATAATCAAAGGAACACATTTTCTCCTAAGAACTTTCATTAAGAGCACCAATACGTAAGGATTAAATGGAAACCAAGCAGTCCGGGCTAGCAGCCCCACACCGCCTTACTTGTAATATAATGGCAAGTTATTCCTCTAGAGCTACGGTTCAGGGGCCGAATACAAGGGCAGGGCAGGCTTAGCCAGGAGCTGGACCTGTGTCCTGCTGAGAGCTCGTGGGGAGGTCTCAGGAGATTCTAAAGCCCTCACAAGAGAACAGCTTAACAAGATAACTCGGCTTTTAAGTGATAGAGGCAGCCTCCTGGCTTCTGGGCTGTGAAAGGGCTCACCTGCCAAGAGCAATAATGCAAGTAACTACCATACACAATAATAGATCATGGCGGGATTTCAGGACCCAGGTACTCGGGAGTGTCCCTCTACCTTACACATCGGGAGGAATAGAATGCACCACTTTTCTCATTAAAACCTGCGGCAGAGTCCTGATAAGCAAGCAGATAAATGTCACTTAGCACAGTGATTCTGTTTTGGGTTATTACCAAAATTTTTTTTAATGTCCTTGTATTAAAGGCTATAAAACAGTAATTCCCGCTCTCCTGGAACAGAATTCCTAAGGCTGAAAATAACATCACATTAGTTATTTCAGAGACTGGAAACAAATACCTCTAAATCGCTCCTTCCCACTGCAAGACTCCACTGCAGTGGTCCCTATACCTATCACCACGGCCCTCCTTGAATAAAGTCTGCCTCACCATCTTTAACAAGTGTCCTGAATAATTTTTTCTTTAATATTGACTTTTCATTTTCAATAGTGAAATTTAAGTTGCCTTTAAAAATAAAATTATTTAAATTTTAAAAATTGTTGACTGTCGGCCGGGTGCGGTGGCTCACGCCTGTAATCCCAGCACTTCGGGAGGCCAAGGTGGGCAGATCACGAGGTCAGGAGATTGACACTACCCTGGCTAACATGGTGAAACCCCATCTCTACTAAAAATACAAAAAAATTGGCCGGGCATGGTGGCGGGCGCCTGTAGTCCCAGCTACGCGGGAGGCTGAGGCAGGAGAATGGCGAGAACCTGGGAGACGGAGCTTGCAGTAAGCCAAGATTGCGCCACTGCACTGCAGCCTGGGCGACAGAGTCAGACTCCCTCTCAAAAAAAAAAAAAAGTTGACTGTCAAAAAGATTTCCAAAACTCAATAAAGTGATATGTCAAAACCACTGCAGGAGTACAGAAACATGTGAAGCCTGGGAAACTTTGGGTAAACCAATACCAGGATTAGGATGAGCACTTCCCAGTACCCAGAAAGGCTGCAAACCAGATCCCCTGGTCCAGTGATATCTCCCCAAACAACTCTAAAAAAGAAGTGTTCTCCGTGCCAGATATTGTCATTCCTACTACCACCTACCACCCTAAAAAGGACAAAAAAAACTGTTTTTGTTTTTCTTCTATAGTCACACAAACATTTCTGATACCAAATGTGTGTGGGTTTTTTTCCACACCAAGCAATCCTCTAATTCTCTGCAGACACAAACTGGGTGTTCTACAATTCAATTCAATTCAGACACTGTCTTCCTGGAATTAGTGTCAGATCCCACAAGTCAAAGGTGCCATCCCACAATACTCCTCCCACTGAAGATGCCAAGCTCAAGCCACCCTTAATGACTGACCAGCTATAAATTAGGTGTGTGTTCTCATGAGCCTCTTCTCGGGTTTATTAATTTGCTAGAATAGCTCACAGAACTCTGGAAAACCGCTTACTTACTAGTAACTAGATTTATATAAAAGTATACAACTCAGGAACAGCCAGATGGAAGAGATACATAAGGTAATATATGGGGGATGGAGTGCACAGCCTCCATGCCCTCTTCTGGGCACACCATCCTCTCAGCACCTCCCCATTTTCCCCAACCCCAAAGCTCTCCAAACCCCATCATTTAAGGAGGTTACCTTACATTGGCATGATTTATTAAATGACTGGCCATCAGTGATTGAACTCGATCTCTAGCAACCAGGCCCCACTCACACTTAGGAGCTTCCCAGAGTCACTCATTAACTCAAGTGTGGTTCAGAGGGGCTTGTTTGCTGGGCAGAGTGGCTCACGCCTGTAATCCCAACACTTTGGGAGGTCAAGGTAGGAGGATCACTTGAGCCCAGGAGTTCAAGACCAGCCTGGGCAGCACAGAGAGACCCCGCCTCTACAAAAAATACAAAAATTAGCCAGAGGATCTCTTAAGCCTGGCAGGCTGAGGCTGCAGTGAGTTGTGATCGCACCACTGCACTCCAGCCTGAGCAACAGAGACCTTGTCTCGAAAAAAGCAAAAAAGAAATGACTAGAGTTTTAGGAGCTCTGTGCCAAGAAGACCACGACCAGATGTATTTCTTTTTACATCACAATATCACACACCACCTTCTTATCCAAGAAGAAAAAGGAAAAAGAGGAAGAGCTATGAGCCAGCAAATAGGAAAAAAGTCAGACTTCTCTCACATGATTTTGCCTCTCACCTCCACCTGTCATCTGCACTTTAGGAAGTCAAAAATTTCCTTAGTCATGGAACTCTCCAGAACCCAGAGAAAGCAGATAAAAACAAAGCCAAAAAGGATCTACTCCACCTGTCAGTATTAAGACCTTAAGACACCTGGGGTTGGCGGGGCCGGCAACCAATTAAGAAGTACAGTAAGGCCAGGCGTGGTGGCTCACGCCTGTAATCCCAGCACTTTGGGAGGCCGAGGTGGGCGGATCACGAGGTAAGGAGATGGAGACCATCCTGGCCAACACGGTGAAACCCCATCTCTACTAAAATACAAAAAACAAACATTAGCCAGGCATAGTGGCATGCACCTGTAGTCCCAGCTACTTGGGAGGCTGAGGCAGGGGAGTCACTTGAACCCAAGAGGTGGAGGTTTCAGTGAGCCAAGATTGTGCCACTGCATGCCAGCCTGGCGACAGAGCGAGACTCCATCTCAAAAAAAAAAAAAGAAGTACAGTAGGCCCTCACATCCGTGGATTCAACCAACCATGGGTCAAAAATATTCAAGAAAAAAACAGTAAGAATAACAATGCAACAATAAAAAAATTTAAAAACAATAAAATATAGCAACTATCTACATAGCATTTACACTGTATTAGGTATTATTAGTAACCTAGACATGATTTAAAGCATACAGGAGGCTGGGCACAGTGGCTCACACCTGTAATTCCAGCACTTTTGGAGGCTGAGGCAGGAGGATCATTTCAGCCCAGGAGTTCAACACCAGCCTAGGCAAGATAGGGAGACCCCGTCTCCACAAAAAATTTATTAGCCGGGTGTGGTGGCATGTACCTGTAGTCCCAGCTACTCAGCGGGCTGAGGGGGGAGGATCACCTGAGCCTGGGAGGTTGAGGCTGCAGTAAGCCATGATTGTGCCACTGTACTCTAGCCCGGGTGACAGAGAGATTCTGTCTCAAAAAAAAAAAGATAAAAGAGGTTGTGCACGGGTTATGTGCAAATACTATCCCATTTTATACAAGGGACTTGAGCATCTCCAGATATTGGGAGGTTGGGGAAGTCTTGGAACCAAATACCAAGGGACAACAGTAATTATTTACCAAGACCCAGGTGCTGGGCTCTGCCCTCCACAGAAAAGGCAAAGTGGCTTTCAGGAATAGTCTTATTGGGGAAATAAAACTACCAAACAAAAAAACTATTGAGTAATGAGCTACTAAGCAGTATTTTACCCTAAATTTTATCTAACATGACACCTGTAAGAAATAAACAGCTAAGGTACAAGTAAAGCACCCCAACCACCACCAAAAACCAAAAAGGTTACAAAAAAGGTACCACTGGCTGCACTTTTAGAATCTATCTTATACAAATGCTAGCATCAGAGCACAAAGATATACAGTTCAATCAGTGCAATAGTGCTTAGAATTATGAAAAGCTAAAAACAACATACATCAACAGAAAAATAGATAATATACATCCAAACTGTGGAATACCGCCCAACCATTAAAAAAGAATGAGGTAGATCTACGACAGAAAGATAGTCATGATAATTTACTAAAAAAAGAAAATTGCCAGACACATAGAGATTGACCCTATTTCAGTTTCTTTTAAAAAGGAGGAGAGGGTGTGTATCTGCATGAAACATTTTGGAAGCAAATATACTGTTGATATTTGCTGGGAGGATGAGAATGAATGGTAGAAAACTGAGGGGCAAGGAGGGCAAAGAGAGAGAGATTTTTTTTTTTTTGAGACTGTGTCTCCCTCTGCCACCCAGGCTGCAGTGCAGTGGCGTGATCTTGGCTCACTGCAACCTCCACCTCCCAGGTTCAAGAGATTCTCATCCCTCAGCCTCTTGAGTAACCGGGATTACAGGCACGCACCACCATGCCTGGCTAATTTTTGTATTTTTAGTAGAGATGGGGTTTTGCCATGTTGGCCAGGCTGGTCTCAAACTCCTAACCTCAAGTGATCTACCCACCTCGGCTTCCCAAAGTGCTGAGATTACAGGCGTGGGCCACCATGCCCAGCTAGGGATTTTTGTTTTTTACTTCATACCTCTCTACTGCTTGAAATTTTAACAGCAAGTTGAGTATAGAAATACCA
Source organism: Gorilla gorilla gorilla (assembly GCF_029281585.2). Lineage (NCBI taxonomy): Eukaryota > Metazoa > Chordata > Mammalia > Primates > Hominidae > Gorilla > Gorilla gorilla. Next base: position 136,740,134 of record NC_073230.2, on the reverse strand, counting down.
ATTATTCAATTACTAACACTGGATGACATCCACCTGAATGCTCTGAAGGAAATCCAGGATAAACTGGAAAACTGTTGACCAAAATGAAAAAAGGCCATCAAGGGAACTGTAAATGTGACCCCTAATCATAAGGACTTCATAAGACCTGAGAATTATTTTTACTTCCATATTAGACAAGCTAGTGGAATATAAAGACTAAGACCACTGAGTAGATCATTTGGGGTTTTAGTGTTGTTAAGAATGGGGCCTATGAATAAGAAACAGGAGAGATCCAAAAGGCGTAGGGATGAAGCGCCTCAGGATTGCAAGAACAGAAAGCGAGGAATTTAAAATCTTAGTTTTGTAAATGACACTAAAGACTTCCATTGAAATAATGTGCCAAGCTATTGGTGCCAAATTACAGGAAGATCCTGGGAATCTATGCAAACAGAAGGAAAAGTCGCAGATGAGTGTTAAAATGAGCATATGGCCTAAATCAGGCATATAAAACAACTTCTCAGCTGTCAGTTGTGACCTAGGAATAGGATCTGAGTCACTATAAGTGGACCCTGAGGACCCCAGCCCAATATTGAGCCACAAATTAAAAACAAAGCGTCCTGGGAACCATCAAGACAAATGCGAAGAGAAAGAAACCACTATCCTCCCCTCATAAAATTCTGGTGCACCCACCCCCACATACATACATTTCACTTATCATTTATGTCCCGCCCCTTCAACTACAAACAGTACAGGAGTTAAACAAGATCAGTGGATCTCACATGCCAGCCCCAGATCAATCCCAAACTGACTCTTTCAGAATAGCCTAGGAGTGGCTTTTTTTGAAAATAGACCGTTCCAGGCCAGTCCCAGAGCTTCTAATTCAATGCCTGGGAAACGTCTTCTAGGTTGTCCTGATGCGAAGACCTGTTTAGAAAATCACTGGGCTCCTTTCTCTCACTCTGAATCTACTCCCAGAAAGGATTTAAGAAGGCTTACCATAAAAAATAAACTCAAAAGTAAAGAAACTGTGTGAGCAACTGCCAAGAATAGATTAAAATGATTCCTATACAGGTTGAACATCCCTAATCCAAAAATCCAAAATCTGAAATGTTTTGAACACTAACATAATGCTCAAAGAAAATGCTCATTGGAGGATTTTGAATATCAGATTTCCAGGTGAACGAAGCTAAGCCCTAAGAATAATGCAAATATTCCAAAAACTGAAACACTTCTAGTCCAAGCGTTTCAGATAAGGGCTACTCAACTTGTACTTGTGCATTAAATAGAAGTGAAAAAGATCTGAAAACAAAACTAAACAAAAACCAAAGTCCTGGCTCCAAGCAAGAAGAACAGAGCTCAGGACCCTATTAGCCCCCACACTCCCACCACAGTCTCCCAGTCAAGAGCAGGGCAAGAATAGACTCTCCCTATGAGCCAGAGGCTCCCTAAGTTGCCTCCTCTCTCCTTCCCTTCTCAAGTCAAGATCTGCTGCACCAGGAAAATGTCACAGTGTTCTGAAGCAGAGATAGGACTAGGTGAATAAAACCCACCAGAACCATGTTCCTCTGGGTCTCAAGCAACACTCCCACTAGTTTATCATGATACACTACTGAAAGGAAACCAAGAACTCCCCTTACTTCTATCTACCCTCTCTCCACCCCACCATTCAATCATTTAGTCTCATTCTAACTCTCTGGTCTTCCACACTGGAAAACCATATTTCCACTAATCTTCTTTCTCAAACTAAAGATTAGAAAAAAAAAAAAAAAGAATAGGAACAGAAAACCTGCTTTATGCAAGATAAACGGCAATTCAAAGTCAAGCTGTTAAGGTATGAGATTTCTCAACTTTGTTTCAGCATGCCTAAATGAAATGTAACACAGGGTTTCTTATAAAATTACAGCCTTATGGGACTGGATGCTTAGAGACAATGCATCCAGCAACCTCATGTTAGAGAAAAGGAGAGTTTGAGGTGGAATATCTTACCCAACATTACCCAAATGGCAGCACCCAGGCCAGAACTTGTGTCCCCTGACTTCTGGGCCAATGATCTCTTCTCTCTGCCATGCTGCTTTCCAGGGACAAAGTTAATAAATTAGATTACTAACTTTAAGCACAGATTCTTTAAATCTCCTTTATTCCTCTTGATATACATGAGGTTGGTGCTACAAGACCATCCCAAGCAGACTACTTGCCACATAAACAGAACTAAGAACACAAAAAGCCTCAAAATTTGTTGAGGAATAGAGAGGAGATGGTACACCTTAAGTCACACATGATAAGCACATAAGTGAAGAAAATGTGCCAAACCAGTTTATATCATAGATTACACATTTCAAAAATGGCATCTGAAAATGACATCAAAATTTTAATGTTTTATTTTTCCCATAAGTTGCTTAACTTCCTAATTTTTAAAAAATGCCAACTGAAACCACTGTTCATTTTTTTCTTAAACATTAGAGTGAAGAAAAAGATCATTAATGTATCATATTGAGTCTAATGAAAGTAAGTGAAATCCCGTAACATTCCATCTATATCGAATGTTTACAACCTGTGATTCCACATAAATTTCTGCTGTAAAAGCAAAAAGCATATGTCAGTCTCCCAAGAGAGGAAGTAGCAACAGAAACCGGGTTGTGTATTCATCTCCCAGCAAGAAATATGAGGAAAAGCCAGATAAGCCCAGTAAGAGTTGAGTTCCTTCATTGCATTTGTTTTCCCTGATAATGCACAAAATTTCCTACAGTATGTACCTATGCTCTTCTTGGAGAAATGAAACAAATCCAAAGATCAGACTCTAAAGGATATCTACTATGCCCCTGTTAGAACCACACCTGTCAGATGGATAGCTAGCCTATGCTGAGAAGCGAGTGGACAACAGGCCTTAGATACCTTGTTACCTGAATTCAAAAACCTGGCCAATTTTCTCTGCTAAACCTACAAACAGAAACCACAATTTTCACTTGCTCCCCAAATTTCATCCTCCAAATAAACTGGGGCATAGACTTCACCAAATCATTTGCCCACTATTGCCAGCACTAGTCACTGGCCTCAGAAGTTCCCACTCATGTTAATGAGCCACAGGATGCGTAAGCGAGTTCTTACCTGATAATTAGTTTTGATCCCCTGAAGCATGCTACTTTGCTTTTCACTAACACAGTTCACTAAAGCTTGCTAGGCAAAAAAGTACTGCCAGAGGCCAGAGCAGCAGTAAATTCCATGTAGTAACAAAATGCTAAGAGAAATATCAACAATGGCAAGTTCTAGATGCTATTTAGCTCTTATAAAGCCTACTTTTGGCATTTTCTTTTTTAATCCATGTTTTTCCCTCCATTAGAAAAAAAATAGTGACTTTGGGAATACACAGGACTAGCTGATAGTCAGAAAATCTTAGTCTTAATCCTATTAGAAACAAGCATATGACTAAGTATTTTTTCTTATCAGTCTCTTTTTTCTTTTGAGACACAGTCTCACTCTGTCACCCAGGCTGGAGGGCAATGGCTCGATCTCAGTTCACTGCAACCTCCACCTCCCAGGTACAAGTGATTCTCCTGCCTCAGCCTCCGGAATACCTGGGACTACAGGCGCGCGCCACCATGCCTGGCTAATTTTTTTTGTATTTTTAGTAGAGATGGGGTTTCACCATGTTGGTTGGGCTAGTCTCGAACTCCTGACCTCAGGTGATCCACCTGCTTCGGCCTGGGATTACAGGGATGGGATTACAGTGCTGGGATTACAGGCATGAGCTACTGTGCCCAGCCTCCCATTCTTAATATTTATTCAGTGTACTTAATGTCAGCTGTTGATCTCACCAGGGTACCAGAAAAATTACCACCTCCACTGCCTCTCTTCCTTTTATCACCCTTAGACACATATATTACATAATAACTCAGGTTAAACCCAAACTATTTACATGGGATACTGAACGTGAAGAAACTGAAGAGCTACTATAAAAACTCTAAAGAATAAATCATAGGCCAAGTGCAGTGGCTCATGCCTATAAACCCAGCACTTTGGGAGGCCAGAGTGGAGAAGGTCACTTGAGTCCAGGAGTTCGAGACCAGCCTGGGCAACATAGCAAGACCCCATTTCTACGAAAAAGAATAAAAGATTAGCCAGGTGTGGTAGCACGCACCTGTAGTCCTAGCTACTCAGGAGGCTGAGGCAGGAGGATCCCTTGAGCCCAGGAGTTCAAGGCTGCAATGAGCCATGATTGTGCCACTGCATTCCAGCCTGGCAACTAAGTGAAATCCTGACTGAAAAAAACAAAAAATAAAAAATAAATCATCAATGGTGGAAACGCCAGGGGCTTTGCATTTGCTGTTTCCTCGGCCAGGAATGCCCTTCCTTTATGGTTAGTTTTTGATGTCCATCAGATCTCAGCACAAATGCCATCTTCTGAGAAGTCTTTCCTAAACACAGTATCCAAAGGACCCACCCTCTCCCTTACTACAAACCACTCTGTCCCAGTCCCTTACCTGGTATCACTATCTTGTATGATCATGCTTATTTCTTGTTAACTTCTTTATTATCTGACTCCTCCATAAGCCATAAGGATAGAAATTTGATCTACTTTTTAAATTCTGTTTCTCCAATGCCCAGACAGAGCTTGACAGATAGCAGATGATCAATAAATATTTGTTCAAGAAAGAAAGGAAGTATGATTGCTTATGATTCTATTTCATTAGTTACTACACTGCTAACATAACTAGAGCCAGATGGATGCTTCCTTTTGACAGAAAAATGACAGAAAACCTTTAAGATACAGTAAAAACTTAGTGTTCCTTTACTTACAATCTTGATTAAAAGCTACCAGGCTTACCTGCTGGGAAATGGGCATTTTAAGACCACAGGGAAAAGCCTTCCATCCTAGCCTATCTACTTCTTTATAAATGGCCCTTCTAAAATATTGTTATTCAGCTACCTTATCCCTTGGAATAGTAGAAGGGTATTTTAAGTAGCTTAGGAAAGGTGGATTTTGTTTGTTTGTTTTTTCCTGTATTGGGGGAACCCACCCCCAATACTTCAACATAGCCAGTCCCTCTGTTCGGGGTCCCTGACTTCCCGCAACATTCCTGCATGAGCGAAGTACACGTAAGAAAGAGCAGGTCAACAAACTTCTCTGTCCCCACTGAACTTTTCAAAGACACACACTTCTTAGTTCAGAAACCTAAGATTACATCTGTAATCCCAGCACTTTGGGAGGCCGAGGTGAGCAGACAGCTTGAGGCCAGTTCAAGACCAGCCAACATGGTGAAACCATGACTCTACTAAAAGTACAAAAGTTAGCTGGGCATGCTGACACGCGCCTGTAATCCCAGCTACTCGGGAGGCTGAGGCAGGAGAATCACTTGAACCCAAGAGGTGGAGGTTGCAGTGAGCCAAGATAGCACCACTGCACTCCAGCCTGGGTGACAAAGCGAGACTCCATCTTGAAAAAAAAAAAAAAGAAAGAAAAGAAAAAGAAAAAGAAAGAAACCTAAGAAACATTTAGCTATAATGAACTGAATTATAGGTGGCATTTCCTAGAGGCTGTACACTGAAGGAATCACCACTAAGCTACCCAGCAAGAAGTCTACATCTTGCTTTACAACAACCTGACAGCACAAGTCCCATTGAAAGAGAAAATTATGGCCCTTTCCTCCCTTGTGTCCCTTTGCTTTGGTCACCCAGTGAGAATCATGGTTCTTAGTATAAAACAAAAGACTGGCAGAAGCATTCCTTTCCCCTTCTGAGGCAATTAAGTGGGTGAGGGGAGGGTAAGATGAAATGGGAACTGGGATTTGGCACTGTCCGTCCTCCTTCAGCCTTCCACACCATAAGTAGGATAAGATATGCTGCCTCCATGGCTGCTTCCGATAAGCACAGAAGATTCAAGAATTCAAGATTCATTCTGCTGTTGCGAATGCTTGACAAGACATGTAAACATACCCAAAGAGAAAAAAACAGAGAGTAAACCAGGTCAGTAAAACCAGAGAAAATAGCCATCTCAAAGCTAAGGGGGGTGACTCAATTTATAGTAAGTACCCCAACACTTCTCCCAACCTCATCTACTTAACATCTGCTGACAATATTCTGTTGCAGTTAAAGAATATCAAGCAAATTATTCAAAGAAACCCAGATTTTAAATCCTTCAGGGTTTCGAGAAAATAAAATCTGATTTGATAGAAGACATGTATTTATCTGGGTTATATTTTGTCCACCCACATACTTGCTAGTCTCATCCCAACTCAGAAAATACAAATCCATCTTAAGTTTTTCCATCATCCTTGCTGATTTTTTTCTGTAACAGAACAACTCCAAAATATCTGTATCAACTTACTGTCCACTTCCTCCTTAAATATTCCAGAACCAACTCTGTCCCTTCACCCCGACTCTCAATAGCAGACACAGGTGTCAACATCACCCTCGTTTTTTAAAAATTGGTCAAAGTGTTTTACAACTGGATTCCCAAGTTCTTCAACCTTAAACAAAATAATGTAGGACTTAATAGGATAGCAAAGCAGAGACCAGAAGAAACTTGTGCCTTTCACGGCCCTACAACACTTTCTTTTGCCAAAAAAGAGGAAGGACTATTCCTCTTTACAGCAGCAAACTTCAACCCTAGACGATTTCAGACCTTCAGCTCAGCCTGAGTCCAGATAAATCCAAAGAGTTTACAATGAAAAGCATAGGTCAGTGTTCCAATTTCTACCTCTCTCCCAAAAGGCAGAAAAGTAGTGTCTCCTGTTTTCCTATTCATCAAACTATTTCTTTCTCACTTTCATCTGTCACAGAGCTCCATCTTCCTTTGTAGAGTTCTTGCAAAGCAGTTCCTAGTACCAATGGAAACTATTACTCTACAGGAAAATACAACTTTGCTTAGCAGAAGAGCTTCACACAGAGCAATTTGCCAGTGGTCAATTTTTCATTCCAGACAAGGCTTCTAAGCCTGGCACAAATCTGCCTGTCACTCTGCAGTTCACTCAGCTTTCCTCCCCTAATCCCTGCCTGTAACTCACCCATCCCCTGTAGTGTGGTCAGAGAAGGCAGTGCAATCTATACTCAGTACAGATGGCTCAAATCACTGAATTGTATATGCCACTTCCCAGACTCAATCATCTTCCACACCATACTCCTATGTGAAGACCATAAGCACCAAATGAAGTCATTTACCATAATAGCAGCTCCCAGACAAGACGAGGAGTAACATCTAATCTTTTCTCAATTATAGACAGCTTCACTTTCCTGCAATTTGTGGTTATGCATCACTGGCCCCACCCTCCATGTTATAAATTAATACCCTGGAGTCATGAAGTCAGAGACATCATGCATGATATTGAAGACCATGTGCCGTGGCAGACAGGCCTGGGTTCAAGTCTCAGATCTGCCTCTTATTACCAATATAAGGTACCTGTCCTTGGGTTAACTATTCTTTCTAAACCTCAAATTACACATCTATAAAATGTGGCTGATAATCGTTATCTACTTGTTAGGTATTACAAATGAGACAATATGAGCAGAATACTCAGCACAAGACATGACAATAAACAAGTAATTAGTGATATTCAGTATCCATGGGGGTAATTTGTGGGCAGTCACCGCACAGAATCCAGATGCCCTAAAAGCCTCCAGCATTGGCGGAAACAAAACTATGTTCAGCCTCATTCTATTCCCATTCCACAAATGAGAGAGACCTTTAAGAACAATTTAAACCTCAGCAAGGAGAAATCTCAGAAAGATCCACTCTTTCTTACTGCCAAACCCAACACCGGACAGCCAAGAGATGTTTTTGTTCCTATGGTAAAGAGAAGATCAGTGCAAATGAAAAAGCTAATGAAAGAAGAGCCACTTTAGGATAATCCTTTCATGGGTCAGGTCAGTATTTCAGAGGAAAAATATATGCGGATCTTGGAAATTCTCTTCTCATTCAGTTTCAGATCAGTTCTGACCCTCCATTACACATAAACAAAAGGAAAAGGCAGTACTGAAAATCCCAAGAATCTTTGCTGGTGGCAGACTATTACCTTAAGAAATGAGCACATGGTAATTGGGCGAGGGGATCTTAAAATCAGCTTTACACACACATAAGCTGCAGAACATTTTAATCTTGTGAAAGATAACAGGGTAATAAAATAGAATTTTTTTTAAACTGGGTCTTGCTGTTGCCCAGGCTGATCTCCAACTCCTGGCCTCAAGCAATCCTCCCACCTCGGCCTCCTAAGTGCTGGGATTACCACCATGAGCCACCGCACCAGGCCTAAAATAGAATTTTTCAAAACTTTCTACAACAGCAAAACTTGTGGAGCCTTGGGAGAAAGTATCACAAAAGATATTTGCTGTTGCAGATACAAATGTCAGAACTGCAGTATGAAACGACATCTAGAAGTTTACAGTCATCATAAACCAGAAAATTGGTAAAACCAAGAAATGTCAGGTTCCAAGATTTGGAAGGGTTTTGGGGAGGACAACTGGGGGCAAGTGATAAACTGAATTTATATTATCAAATTATCATGGAGCTAGGAGTAAATTGTAAAAATAAACTTTGCAGGTTCAAATTCAAAATTCAAGAATTTTCAAAATGTTGAGGGTATATAAAATCAGGCAGAATCTATAGTGCTATGAGCACTAGACCAGGAATCCAAACACTTGGGCTCTTGCTATGGCTCCAACCCAAACCACCATGTGACCTTAAGCAAGCCACTTGCCTTCTTCAAGCCTATCTCCTTATCTTTAAGGGACGGGAGAACAATGATGATTACTAAGATTCTTGCCAGCCTAACCTTTTAGAAGTCAAAAGTACACAAAGATCAGGAGCTTTCAGGTCGACACAAGAGGTGGAGGGAAAGAGAGGAAAAGAGGGCCACAGAGTGAGAAAACTTGGGAGTCAAGTAACAGCGTTTGTGGGAACAGAAAAGTTTCATGATGGCCAAGTACTAGTAGAGAAGAGCCGATGTCAGGATCTCGAAAAACTGCTAACTACTCAGCATATGTCAAAATGAACAGAAAGACGGTGGATGGGAGGACAGATATCAACGAATTGTCTCTGTTAATCAATCAGTAATCGATCTGTCCTGGTAAACAGGAGATCCGAATGCCGCAACCTCGGAAATCACTGTGACCCCTGATGTCAAGGTGTCCGGGAGGCAAGGAACAAGGGGACTCCGTGTCTGCTTCCGTCTAGTGAGAGGATTCGGAGAATCCACGAAAAGTGAGGAAGGGGGCAGAGGAAAGGGGATCTGGGACACGGAGCAGGCTGGCGGGAGGTGGAGTCAATGCCTGACTCCCGCCCGAAGGCAGGCAGAGGGGTCGGTGTCCGGGGCCCGTTCTCACCATCTTGACGATGCCCCGCTGCACGGTGGGGACCGCGGGTCCCCCGGAGGAGCCGCCGCTCTGCGCGGAGGACGCCATGTGTGGAGATGCAAAGGCAACGAGTGGAGCGGCTGGCCGGACTGGAGGTGTCAATGTGGGTGTCGGTGTTGGTGAAAGGGAGTCGAGACGAGGGGCAGGCTGGCTACCAGCTGCGGACGGTGGACCGGACGGACTCGCCGGGCGCTCACAGGAGCAGCAGCGGAACACGGAGCGAAAGAGACGCGATCTCCGCCGCCGCCACACGTTCTACTCGCCGCGCAAGCGTGCCAGAGCGCCACCGCCCTCCGCCCAATTAGCGCCCAGAGCCCGCCGGACCTCAGGCCAATAGGCACCCTGCTCGCGGAGCCCCGCCTCTTGGTCCCCAAAACGGTGGCCAGTTCCAGGAAGCGCTGAAAGAGTTGATTTGCAAGGATGGGCTAAATATGGGGCGGGACTTCCGGGGCAGCCGGAGTAGGTAATGTCGGGAGGTGTAGTGGGAAGGAAAGGACACGTCAGCATCTGGCCGGGGGGCGCGGGGGGCCATGGGAGCCCCAGGGGCGGAGCCAGCCGCGCCCTCCCGCCTGACCTCCCCCATGACGTCCCTCTCCGCTGGCCTCAGGGGCGCACACTTGTATACCCACCTAGGTGGGCGCCGCTGTACCCAGGAATGCGGCCTGGGAGGGTGGAGCCACGCAGGCAGGGTCCTGGAGGAATCTCCGTATCCGCTCCACTCGACTTCCGACATTTTACCTTGGCTAAAAGTATGGAGAGAACTTGGAAAATCAGAGCTTTGTGGAACGTCCTACCGATGTGGGCTTTGACCTGCCACGCGGCCGCGCGCCCTGTTTGTAGTCAGAGAGTGTGTCTCGCCCTTGTTTGTGTCTCTGGGGTCTAGCACTTGTGAGGCGTTCCATTAATGTTTGTTGGTGGGAGGAATAAATGTCTCTTAGAGGAAGGACATGCCACGTATACAGGGGAGAGTGACCCTCGTTCTTCGGTCTCTTCCCAGCTGCTCCCGTGACGTTAGGGAAAAGGCTCGCTTCACGCTCTCCCCCGACCCAGTGTGAAGCGCCTCCAGCCACCGGATACCTTCCCTAGCCCCAGTAAAAAGGTCGGGGAAGGAACGGGAGAGCCAGGGCCTACAAATATTTAAGTGACTGTTTAGCGAGAACTAATATTCGTTGAGTGCCCACTATGTGGAACCAAGGACCTTGCATGTGTTATGTCGTTTAATCGTAAAACTTGGCTCTACACTGAAGACAGTACTTCCCTTGCAGTTCTTTTTGTTTCTTTGGTTTTGTGGCTTTTTTGAGACAAAGTCTCGCTCTGTCGCTCAGGCTGGAGTGCGGGGGCACGATCACGGCTCACTGCAGCCTTGACACTCCCAGGCTCAAGCGATCCACCTGCCTCAGTCTCCTGTGTAGCTGGAGCTGGTACCACGGGTCCGCGCTACCACGCCCAGCTAATTTTTTTTTTGTAGAGCTGAGATTTCACTTTGTTGCCCAGGCTGGTCTCCTGGGCTCAAGCTGTCCTCCTACCTCGGCCTCCTAAAGTGCTGGGACACAGTGCCTGGCCCCCTGCTCTCTTAAAAGATTGTAAGTTTATTCTCCCACACTAAACATATCCCAGGGTTAAGTTTTGAGGTCACCTTCTTAGATCCCTAATTTGCCACCCTTTTCCAAAAAAAAAAAAAAAAAAAAAAACCTCTATGGAAGTTCGTTCCATCAGATTATACCCCTCTCTATCTCGTGGCTTTTTATCTACCGTACCCCTATTTCTACCGTGTCATTCATTGAAATTGTTAACACTTGGTGCACGGTCTTCAGCCAATAATCCTGAAATACTTCAATATCTATGAGCATGACTTATCCCATACCCTGACCTCTTTGCTCCTTGACCTCATCTTAGTAAACTTGACCTCTGCACCAATTTAGGACGTTCTCCAAGACAGATAAAACACCATAACTTCATAGGTACGATTGTAAACTCAAACACTTTGTCTTTGATCATAACTGCTGTCCTCTCTCCCTTCTCACTCAGTTAATTATCTTATATCTTGTATTAGTTACATAACAATTTGCCCCAAAACTTAAATACTAAAGAAAACAATAAGCATTTATCTCACAGTTTTTGTGGGTAAGGAATCTGGGGTGGGTGCCTGCCTTTTCCTCCGGGTCTTCTCTTATAAAGCTGCAGTCAAGGTGTCAAGGGGAGTTGGGAAGGGGACTGTGGTCTCATCTGAAGGTCCTCCTCTGACTGAAGGTAGTTTGCTTCCCAAGCTCACTCATAGTTGCTGACAGAATTCAGTTCCTCAAGATGTTGGACTAAGAGCCTCAGTTTTTCAGTGGTTCAGTTTCCTTCTACATGGGTCTCTCCATAGGGCAACTCGCAACATAACAGCTGGTTTCCATCAGAGCAAGCGAGAGACAACAGAGGACAAGCTTTAACTAGAATTTAAAGTCCCTGAACTCACTACCCTTGCTTTACCAGCTCCCCTCTGCCTTCTTCTGGATCCTTGGCTAGACTCCATGCACTGTCCATCATTTTAGCCCCTTTCCTACCAATATCTTCATCTGTAATTCCCATTGTCTTTCACTGGGCCCACCTGTCAAAACCTCAACTCTAGGCCCTCTATAGCTGTCTACTTTCTTCAAACCTACCACTTACCTGGAGAAAACACTCAATTCTGCAGGTTGGTGCCACAGTGAATTAATTAATGGGCCCTCACACGGTGCCTGGAATTTCTTCTCTTTATTCAGTCAGTTCAGCCTTGAACTCTATTGAGTTTGTTTTAACTGACTCCACTGTTTCCCACACTCTGAAAGTGATAAGGCCTCCTACTTGGGAGAGAAAATCATCAAGAACTCCTTCAATTTCCCACCACTGAATCTAAAATCTTATCTTCCTTCTCATTCCTCTCTTATCCCTTGTTACTGTCAACTAAAGAAAAAAAAATCAAGCTTTTAAAGAATTAAAGTTAGTTTTATCCAGAAGTCTTACTGAGGCCCAAGGACTACATATAGCCCAGGAGCGGTTGCCAGACTGCTCCTGCACAGTGTTTCAGCCCATTGCTTATATATAGGAGGTGGAGGTTCAGTGCATGCAAAATCACATCAAAGCTTGGGTGTTAAGAGTACATCTGGTTATAGATCTCTAAAGTACATTTGGTTATACATGTTAGAAGCAGAACCACTAACTCTGTCAGATGTTATCTTATGTGCAGGGAAAGGCAAGGACTAAGGTCATTTATCTTTTATGGACTATATTGACTCGGGCAAGAGACATTGGGGGCCATGTGCTTTATCCTGTTTTTTCTTCAGAGCATCTTTCAGGGTAGCGGTGTGTCATTGTCACAGTCAGGGGCTTTGTGAAATTCTGCTGAGAAGCAGAAATGAGGAAACATGGCTTCTTAAATTTGCTACCTTGTCTCACATTACAAAGAAAAAACTCCCTCCTACTCTTTAGGCTAAACTCTTTGTCTTAGTTCTTGATCTGCCCCCTCCACATTTCCAATCATTCCCTCTCCGGTTTTTACAGCTTCTCAGTTTATCCTAGGTTCTCCTCATTAGCATTAAAAAATGTTTTTAATCTTAAAAAAGAGTAGAACAAGGAGTTCAATCTATAACTGACAGCAAACAATCAGTTGATATAATACTACCTTCAGACCAGCCTCATTAGCACTTAAGTATTCTCAAATTTCTTGCTTTGTAAAAGTCAATTAATTAAATAAATTTTTCCTTCATTCCACATCCATCTCCAGATATCTCTCCTCCCTTCACAGGCAAATCTTCTTGCTAAAATTCTCTGTGTTGCCTTCACATCGTCACACCATATTCAATCCTCAGTCCTCCGCATTCTGACTATTGCCCTTACCAATTTACCAAAACAGTTCTCTCCAAGGTCACTGATGACCTCCTTGTTACTACATTCAGTGGACACTTTTCAGACCTCAATTTGCTGAGGTCTCCATAGCATTTGACACTGTTTGCCCTTTGAAATGCCTTTCTACTGAGATACTATACCTGTGTATCCCTCCCATCTCCTAGATGCTCCTTCTCATCTCCATTGTGATGACTCCTTTGCCTGCCCCTTAGTATTGATGTTCCTCAGGGTTCTCCGGAAGGCATCTTCTTTTCTAATTCTAAACATTCTTAAGACATTGTATCTACTTCCATGACTGCATACCAATGACTCCCAAATATATACAACTCCTGTTAAAATCTCTCTTGAGCTCCAGACCCATCTGTCCAGTGATACTCTAAAGATCTGCTCATGGCTGGGCTGGGCGCAGTGACTCACACCTGTAATCCCAGCACTTTGGGAGGCTAAAGCAGGGGGATCAGGAGATCAGGAGTTCGAGACCAGCCTGACCAACATGGAGAAACGCCGTCTCTACTAAAAATACAAAATTAGCCGGGTGTGGTGGCGCATGCCTGTAATCCCAGCTACTTGGCTGAGGCAGGAGAATCCCTTGAACCCAGGAGGCGGAGGTTGCAGTGAGCCGAGATCACACCATCGCACTCTAGCCTGGTCAAGAAGAGCGAAACCCCATCTCAAAAACAAACAAACAAATCTGCTCATGGCTATCACCTGAAGAATTCAAATTCAACATGTGTCACAAGGAACTAATTCTCTTTCCTCCCAAACCTGCTCTTCCTTAGTGTGTTTCTCAGCCCATACAATGGTACCTAAAGCTACCCAGTTGCAAGCCTAAAGCCTTTGTGTTATCTGTGATTCCTCCCCCTTCCTTCTTTCCCATTCCTTAGTCAATCTTGGAAATCTGTTGGATCTACAGCAGCACACTCAAACACACAGGCCCTGGAACCAGACTGCATGGTTCACATCCCAACACTGTATACCTTGACCAGGTTGTGTAGTATCTCTGTGCCTTAGGTTTCTTGTCTGTAGAATAAAAATGATAATAGGACCTACCTCATAGGATTGCTTTGGTTTGCAGGATCATATGAATCAGTAAATGTTAAAGACTTAGAACATTGCCTAGACCTATGCGTTAATTTTTTAATGAATGCTAGTAGAGAAGGGATTTGACACTAGCTCTTATGGCTCTAAAGCTCATGATCTTTCCCCTGTGCCTTTACAGGAAGGAAAGGGACTTTGAAATCCTTAAAGAAGACTTTTTTTGTGTGCAATGGAGAACAAACACAGAATGTAGTCTGAAGATGCACAAGATTCACTGAAACAAACAAAGCATCCTATTTCTTGAACTTCCTTGAAAATAGGAAATATGTTCCTCTCAGTAATAATGGCCTGAATATATTGAGCACTAAACATATGCACTAAACAGACTCTGTGCTACATGCTTTTACCTACATTACCTAATTTAACCCTTAAGACAATCCTATGAAGTAGATATAGTCAATCTCTTTCCACAAAGGAGGACATTAGTGCTTAGAAAAGGTGATGAACCAAATCTAGGTCAACAGCTAATAAGGATGGAGTCAAGATTTGAACCTAGAACTTTCTACCATAAATAGTCTTCTCTGAGCTATTTGACTAGCCTGCTTCCAAGATATCCAAGCATGTTCCTCTCATCCTGGGCCTGCACCTGTAGAATTCAGAAGCTGAGCAAAGAAAGAGTTTTCAACTCTCCAGTAAGTTTCCTTTGGGAAAACAGGAGAAAACACCGTGGAATAACTTTCTGCCTCCATTCTTCCCAGCCCACCTCCAGCTTCAACCCATTCCCCATACTGCCAACCTGATGTTCTTTCTAAAATGCAATTTTCAGCCAGGCACGGAGGCTCACACCTGTAATCCCAGTACTTTGAGAGGCCAAAGCAGGCAGATCACCTAAGGTCAGTTCAAGACCAGCCTAGCCAACATGGCAAAACCCCGTCTCTACTAAAAATACAAAAATTAGTCGGGCATGGTGGCACACGCCTGTAATCCCAGCTACTAGGGAGGCTGAGGCAGGAGAATCGCTTGTACCCGGGAGGCAGAGGTTGCAATGAGCCAAGATTGTGCCACTGCACTCCAGCCTGGATGACAGAGCGAGACAATTTTCAATCACATCAACTCCTTCCTTAAAATTGCAGTGCCTCCCCCACCCCACTACCCCCCACCCCACATAGCATAGCACCCTCACCACGTGGCCCTGACCTACTTTTCAGCTTCTTTCACCCTCCTCCTTTTTTTTTCTTTTAAGAACAACCGTATGAAGTAGATATAATCAATCTCTTTCCACAAAGGAGGACATTAGTGCTTAGAAAAGGTGACCAGCCAAATCTAGGTCAACAACTAATAAGGATGGAGTCAAGATACACTGTATATTTTTTTAAAAGAAAAGCCTCACAAACCCAACTTGTCTAAACCAGTGCTATCTTAAAGAACTTTCTGCAATGACGAAAATGTCGTATATATGCTCTGTCCAACACAGTAGCCACCAGCTAATGAGCCCTTGAAATGTGGCTAGTGCAACTGAGGAAGTAGATTTTTAATGTTATTTGATTTTAATCAATGTAACACATATGGCTAGTGACTATTGCATAGCATCAGATTAGGTGATTAAATTTGAATATTGCTGTCATATCTGTTACCATAATCTTCTATGTAGGTTTAAAAAATATTTCTGTATGCTTTGTGTAGCCCAAACTTGGTTAAAATGAGTAATAGCATAACCCATCATTTAAAAAAAGTTTTAAGAAACAACAAAAAATTTAGTTTGTAACATTAAAAGTGGAATGCACACATACTGTTAAGAAAAAAGAAAAAAAAATCCTATGCTTTAGGCTTAGACATTATTTCTCAAACCTCATAGTAGAAAAAAATTATTTAAACATAAGGATAATAATGCACTCTTCCCAATTTGCCCTATCTATATAATAACTCAATGTAAAGGACTTACAAAAGTGTAATCCTCATTTATATAAGTCTATGATTGGGTAACAATTACAAAACTTTTAGTTAGTGGATCAACTTTGTACCCTGTCCTGTTGTCATTTAATGGCAAGGCCAAACTTCATTCTATTCTCCCAAATGTCATTAATCAATGCCTCTGGGTTCTCAGTAGTCTTAGATAATTGTATATTAATTTGCTCCTGCTGCAGCTGTTGGCTTTGGCCACTGTCACGTTCTGTCACTCCCAACCTTGCTTGCTACACAAATTTCTAAGAAAAAAGGCATAAAAAAACTTTATGCAATTGTACCACTTTTATTATAAGGTAGCATGTTGTTCTGAGACTCTGTAAACTGAGATGATCAAGATATTATGAAGATTCCTTTCTCTCCCCAGAATCCTGAAGTCAGTCCTAAAGTCAGCAAACTCAGAGTTAAAGTTTCAGCAAGTAACAGCAAACTAGATTAACCATGGCATAAACATACAGAAGTCCCCCCTTATCTGAAAGGTATATGTTCCAAGACCCCCAGCAGATGCCTGAAACTGCAGATAGTACTGCAGTAATTGCAGATATATATTGTTTTTTCCTATGCATATATACATACCTATGTATGTTTAATTTATAAATTAGGCACAGTAAGAGATTAACAATAATAATAAGAAAACAGAACAATTATACAATATACTATAATAAATGTTATATGAATGATTCTCTCTTACTCTCTGAAAATATCTCAATGTTTTTGAACCACAATTGACTGTGGGTAACTGAAACTGCAGAAAGCAAAACTGCAGATTACAGTGAGCACTACTATACATTTTTCTCTTACAGATCAAGAAGCTGGAGGTATTTGTTTAAAAGTTCAACCATCTCAGTGCAGGCATCTCAGCAATTTCCTTGGCTTTTCCTTTGTAGTTGCAAAATAGCTGCTTCAGCTCCAGACACTGGAACAAGAAGGAAAAGGAGGAGGAAGAGGAGAAGGAGGCAACAAAAAGAAGAGGGAAAAGACCAATGCCAGAAACGTCTGCTCATTTTTATCAGGAGAGCAAGTTTTCCCAGAAGTGCCCATCCTAAGGCCTAAGGCCTCTCCTTGCTGCAGGGGAGGCTGGGAAGGCATTTTGATTGACGAGAGAGGGAATCAGAAATGGGTATTAGGGTGGCCTGAACCTTGGGCCTCTTCTTTTCTTCTGGCCAATTCTGCCTTTCTAGAACTCTGGCCTATTCCCAAGCTCCATTCTCTCTGTCTCTCTCTTTTTTTTTTTTTTTTTTTTTTTTTTTTGAGATGGAGTCTCGCTCTGTTTGTCGCCAGGCTGGAGTGCAGTGGCACTATCTTGGCTCGCTGCAACCTCCACCTCCCGGGTTCAAGCAGTTCTCCTGCCTCAGCCTCCCGACTAGCTGGGACTACAGGCACATGCCACCATGCCCAGCTAATTTTTGTATTTTTAGTAGAGACAGGATTTCACCATGGTGGCTGGGATGGTCTGGATATCTTGACCTCATGATCTGCCCACCTCAGGCTCTCAAAGTGCTGGGATTACAGGCGTGAGCCAACTGCATCTGGCCTCCATTCTCTCTTTCAAGGCAGAATCCTGGCCCCTCATTCTCTCCAGACCCAAAAAGCCAAAAGCAGTAAGCATGTGTTTCATGGTTGCTGTCTCGGTCCAGGGCTCCCAGTACTAAAGGCCTGCCTCGGGGAACATGCAGGCCCGAGACCACCGGCTTCCTCCACTTCTCTGCTATCTTGTGCCTGCAGAAAGGCCTCCTGTCCACTGAAGGACATAACCCTGTGTACATTGCCCTCTCTTGCTTACTGTGGCTCCAGCAGCAATAGCCACACTAAAAATTTCACCCCAAATACACCTAGAGCTTTCCGTCCCTGGTTTTTTGCCTACACCCAATTCCCTCCACTTGGAATGCCGTTCTACAGCTCAGTTCAGACACAGCTTTTCCCATAAAGTTATCTGAGAGGCCTCCAATCAGAAGTGACTCTTCCTTCCCCTTTATCCCCAGACGTTTTGGATAATGCCTTTCTGGTGGTGTGCACTGCACTCTCCTCGTGTCATAGTTATTTGTGTAACAGTTGAACTGACCAGTAAACTTTTTGGCAATAAGCTCCTATGAATCTTGTTAACTTGTGTGTTCTCCATAGGCCTGGCACTGCCTTGTAAAGAATAAGCACTCAATAAGTGTATTTTGAACTAAATTGAAGTATTCAGTCTGTTTGAATGTCTGAGATGACTTATTTACCTTCTCTTTGCATTTCTTATATCTGTTATATATCCTTTGTGATTTCTGGAAATTGAACCTAAGAGTGTTAGGTATAGTTAGGGTGAAAGTTAGGGATCTTAGTGGGGGTTACTATCATTGGATGGATCCCAACATAGTATAGTTCATGGAATCATAAATATTATTTAACTTCTGCCAACAATAGAATGTGTCTGCACCTCTTCCAGTACCCACACATGCCTTAACTATAGCCTGCTCCTGTATATTAGATAAGGGAGGCCGGCTGTGGGAACAAAAGAACTAATTATTCAGTGACCTAGATAATACAAAGGTGTATTTCTTTCTCACATAACAGCCCAGGATGGTGACTTTCCTCACATAGTCATCCAAAGACTGAGGCTGGTGGCAGCTCTCCCATCTACTAACAGGAGTTCTAATAGCAAAACAGTTCTCATTTAAAGTCAAGAGCAGGCCAGGTGCGGTGGCTCAGACCTGTAATCCCAGCACTTTGGGAGGCTGAGGCAGGCAGATCACCTGAGGTCAGCAGTTCGAGACCAGCTTGACCAACATGGAGAAACCCCGTCTCTACTAAAAATACAAAATTAGCTGGGCGTGGTGGAGTATGCCTGTAATCCCAGCTACTCAGGAGGCTGAGGCAGGAGAATCGCTTGAACCCTGGAGGCGGAGGTTGCAGTGAGCCGAGATCGAGCCATTGCTCTCCAGCCTGGGCAACAAGAGCGAAACTCCATCTCAAAAAAAAAAAATAACAAATGAAATAAAGTCAAGAGCAAAGGAAGGGGTGTCATGTAATGATGCAGAAACATTTTGAGGAGAAGATAGATGTTGAGATAGTCGCATTAGATGTTCTCAATCTTCTAAATAAAGTGGGAGGACTTGGGAATCAGAAGACAGGATGAATTTCTATAGAATCAGTGACCCCCAGACTGAAGATGAGGCCCTTTCCAGGGAAGGCAGTTCCTGGAATCACCAGGAGCGGATCCAGACCGAAGCCAGACCTCTGGACTGGGTGGGCATCGTCCCCACTAGGACAACTGCTGTCAGCTGTCAGAGCTTAGGGACCAGAGCAATGAAGATGAAGCAAAGAAAGAGATTAGGATCTGGATGAATGGTAAGGGTCAGGAGTGCAGGGGCAAGCCCAGAAGTGAGAGAATGGGCCCCAGGGCCTGTGAATAGAGAGAATAACTGGAATGCTGAGGGTGGAGCTACCACCAACAAGACAGATTTGTCATTGCTGGGAGTCAGAGGATAGGGACAGGAGCTGAGGCAAGAGGCCAGGGTTCAGGTGGCAGCTGAAGGGGCACAGTCAACTCAGGGTGGATTTCAGGATGGTCCTTGCATTTTTTTCAGGTGCCTTTTTCTGGCTCTCCTCCATATTAATTCTCCCGAAGGATAACAATTTCAGGTAGAATAATGATCTATTTCAGCCACATTCCACACAAATACCACAGATACCAAAAAGTGGAAAATCATCTCTTTCCTCTTTACTCCAAGTCTTTGTTTCATGCATTTGAGAGTGGCATAAATTCCAATATAAAATGATTTTGTGAAATATCAAAGTATATTTGCTATTTATACCATACTCTGTTGTTCAGTGGAGAGCAGTTAATAGAGTTTGCTCTCTTAAGAGTGCTTCAGAGGATAAGATGTTGCTTTATGAGCAATTGAAACAGGCTAAACTACCAATGAGTTATGTAATGTTTACATTTTCTTTCTTTCTTTTTTTTTTTAGAGACGGAGTCTCACTCTGTCGCCCAGGCTGGAGTGCGGTGACATGATCTCAGCTCACTACAACCTCTGCCTCCTGGGTTCAAGTAATTCTCCTGTCTCAGCCTGCTGAGTAGCTGGGACTACAGGCACTCGCTGCCATGCCTGGCTAATTTTTTTGTATTTTAGTAGAGACGGGGTTTCACCGTGTTGCCCAGGCTGGTCCTGAACTCCTGAGCTCAGGCAATCTGCCCACCTCGGGCTCCCAAAGTGCTAGGATTACACGTGTGAGCCACCATGCCCGGCCTTTTACTTTCTTTTCTTTCTTTTTTTTTTTTTTGAGACAGAGTCTCGCTCTGTTGCCCAGGCTGGAGTGCAGTGGCACGATCTCGGCTCACGGCAACCTCCGCCTCCCCAGTTCAAGCGATTCTCCTGCCTCAACCTCCCAAGCAGCTGGGACTACAGGCGCCCACCACCAGGCTTGGCTAATTTTTGTATTTTTAGTAGAGATAGGGTTTCACCATATTGGCCAGGCTGGTCTCGAACTGCTGACCTTGTGATCCTCCTACCTCGGCCTCCCAAAGTTCTGGGATTACAGGCATGAGCCCCCACGCCCGGCCTACTTTTTTTTTTTTTTTTAGCTCTCAATACAGAGCCTTTGAGCTGTTTCCCTCTGCCTGGAGCTCTGTCCCTAGAACAGGGAACAAAAATGGACAAAATCTCTGCATTCTGGGAGCTCACATTCTAATATCAGAAACTCAGGATGAGATCATTATAATGGTTAAACTTTAAATTTGAATTAGAAGTACTTGTAACCAAGGCAAAAACAAAGAAGACACATTAAGGTTATATAATTCTCACTGTCTGATCAAAGTAAGCATATTATTTAATGGGAAGAGACAAACATTTCCCTTGACACTGAATTCTAGAAGGCTTTCATTACATGACTCTTTATTTAAAGAACAATGAGTAATATAATGGGCAATGTTTTTTGGTTTTTTCTCAAATTTTAATTTTTATGGGTACATAATAGGTGAATGTATTTATGGGGTATGTGTGATACTTTGATAGAGGCGTACAAGTATAGTAATCACATCAGGGTAAATGGGGTATCCATCACTTCAAACATTGATCATTTCTTTGTGTTGCAAACATTCCAATTATAATTAATTGTTTTTAAATGTACAATAAATTCTTGTTTACTGTACTCACCCTGTTGTGCTATCAAATACTAGCTCCTATTCATTCTATCTAACTATGTTTTTGTACCCTTAACCATCCCCACCTCTTCCAATCCCCCATGCCACTACCCTTCCCAGCCTCTGGTAACCATCATTCTGTCTCTGGGAGTTCAATTTTTAGCTCCTGCAATTAAGTGAGAACATGTGAAGTTTGTCTTTCTGTGCCTGGCTTATTTTACTTACCATAATGTCCTCCAGCTCCATCCATGTTGTTGCAAATGACACGATCTCATTCTTTTTTATGGCTGAAGAGTACTCCACTGTGTATATGTGCCACAGTTTCTTTATCCATTCATCTATCGATGGACACTTAGGTTGCTTCCAAATCTTGGCTATTGCGAATAGTGCTGCAGTAAACATGAGAGTGCATCTATCTCTTTCATAGACTGATTTCCTTTGTTTTGGGTATATATCTAGCAGCAAGATTGCTGGATCATATGGTAGCTCTATTTTAATTTTTGTTGTTGTGGTTACTGATACACGGTCTTGCTCTATCACCCAAGCTGGAGTGCAGTGGAACAACCATGGCTCACTGCAGCCTAGAACTCTTGGGCTCAAGTGATCCTCCTGCCTTAGCCTCCCCAGTAGCTGGGACTACAGGTATGCACCACCACAATCAACTAATTTTTTAACTTAATTTTTATTTTGTAGAGATGAGGTCTCACTGTGTTGCCCAAGCTGGTCTCAAACTCCTTGACTCGGAAATGAACCTCCTTTCTCAGCCTCCCAAAGTGCTGGGATTGCAGGCGTGGGCCACCATACTCAGCCTATTTTTAATTTTTTGAGGAATCTCCATACTGTCCTCCATGGTGGTTGTACTAATTTATATTCCCATCAACAGTGTGGACAGGTTCCATTTTCTTCACATCTTTGCCAGCATTTGTTATTGCCTGTCTTTCAGATAAAAGCCATTTTAACTGGGATGAGATGATAGCTCCAATGGACAATGCTTTTTAACAGAGGTTTGTAAGAGGTGCGGAAATGTGAAATGTGGCTATTTCTTACAAAAGTTCACATAAAACCTACAGGAATTTGCTGAATTGTGATTCAGTGAAAGATTCTGTGGTAAGAAACAGCAATCACTATAAAAGCAAAAACTCTGCTTAAAAATAAAAGGGTCAAGGCCAGGTACAGTGGCTCAAGCCTGTAATCCCAGAACTTTGGGAGGCCAAGGTGGGCAGATCACCTGAGTTCAGGAGTTCGAGACCAGCCTGGCCAACATAGCGAAATCCCCTCTCTACTGAAAATGCAAAAACTAGCTGGGCATGGTGGCACATGCCTGTAATCCCAGCTATTCAGGAGACTGAGGCAGGAGAATTGCTTAAACCCGGGAGGCAGAGGTTGCAGTGAGCCATGCCACTGCACTCCAGCCTGGGCAACAGAGTGAGACTCTATCTCAAAAATAAATAAATAAAAGGGCCAAAATATCTAATTCTCTCTTACTAGGTACTGACAGTCAAACAAAACATGTAATAAAGGGAAAACAAGATCTTCTAAAATATTCTAAGAGGGTCAAATGGAGAGGGTAATATTTAGGCATTCACCAGCACACACCATCTTAGTGAGGGAAGTTGTAAAGAGAGACCCTAAAGTTGGGTTTCCTACGCTTGACATGACTCTGAGCCTTCACATAAACCTTCCTGATGTCATTGCGAATTGGTTCAGAGTAGCTGGAGAAGAAACTGGAATATGCATAAGAGCCTTCAAAAATCGTTCAAGACTTTTGACCTGGCAATTCCACTTCGGGAACTCTAAGGGAAAAAACAAAATTACCAGGGAAGAACAGAGGAGTTCAAAGCAAGTGTTATGACATAGTGGTTGAGAGTAAGGACAATGGAATGTGTTTGTCAGGGTAAGAATTGTTTGTGAAAGTTCTTTGTGAAACTTGCAGGTTACTTCATCTCTCCAAATCTCAGTTTCCTCATCTGTAAAATGAGAATAAAAATAGTGCCTGGCTCACAGGGTTGGTCTCCAATATGGATGAAATAATGAATGAAAAGTTCTACTTAGAGTGCCTGGGATCTAGGGAGTTCTTAATAAGGTTAGTGATATGATGATGATCTTGAGAATTTGAAACCACTCAAAGCCCCAAAGACATGAAAATAGCTAAGAAAACTTATGGTATATAAACACAATGAAATACTAGGTGACTATTTAAATGACATGTATGTAAGCTACATTTATGTAAATCAAGTGCAATATAAAAAGCCAGGACACAAAACAGTTTTGCATACCGATTACAACATAGTGATAGGACATGTGTACATTAGAAATAACCTAACAGAATTTTTAGAGACAGAAGCAGAGTTTAACATACTGTTGGTTTGCTGGGTAATGTTTCTAGGGTTCACAGTGAATTGCTTTTCTTTCTTTCTTTCTTTCTTTCTTTTTTTTTAAGAGGGAGTTTTGCTGTTGTTGCCCAGGCTGGAGTGCAATGGTGTGATCCCGGCTCACCGCAACCTCCGTCTCCCAGGTTCAAGCAATTCTGCCTCAGCCTCCTGAGTAGCTGGGATTACAGGCATGTGCCACCATGCCCAGCTAATTTTGTATTTTTATATATGAGAATTCTAAGTCTGCATCCTCGCCAACATTTGATATTGTCAGTCTTTTTAAATTTTAGTCATTCTGGTGGATGCGTAGCAGTATCTCACTGTGGTCTTAATTTGCATTTCCCTGATTTCTTTTTTTTTTTACTTTTTTTTTTTTTTTCTGAGGTGGGGTCTTCCTCTGTCACCCACACTGGAGTGCAATGGCATGATCTTGGCTCACTGCAACCTCCCCTTCCTGAGTTCAAGCGATTCTTGTGCCTCAGCGTCCTGAGTAGCTGGGATTACAGGCGTGTGCCATCACACCCGGCTACTTTTTGTATTTTTACTAGAGACAGGGTTTCACCACATTGGCCAGGCTGCTCTTTATAACTCCTGACTTCAAGTGATCCACCCGCCTCGGCCTCCCAAAATTAATCTCGGCTGGGATTACCGGCATGAGCCTCTGCACCTGGCCTGCATTTCCCTGATTTCTAATCAGGGTTGAGCATTTTACAATACATGTATCTGGCATATGATCATAAAGATATTTTCTTATATCTTCTAGGAGCTTTATTATTTTGCCTTTCACATTAATAGCAATAATTCCAAGAGATACTGTAACATCATTTTGTTTGTCTTCCCTCAAGTCATCTTCTGGGACTGTAGCCATTTATGTCCTATTCTAATCCAAAATGAGGCAGGAGAGAAAGAAAGCATCTGAACCTCGAATATTCTCCTCCTCCTAGAGCTTAGAAGTTCTTAATTACAAATCAAATGATAAAATCAAAATCCTAAGGCCCTAGAAGATTCAAACTCTGTATTCTTCAAGCAGCCTAATTCGACTAAGTCATTTGGGACCCAACTTCTACAGAAGAGGTCTGAAATACTTCTGTTGTCTACTCACTACAATCTCCCCAGCCCAGACCTCTCCTCCAGACCAAGCTCCACTTGAAGCTGTGGCTCTCCACCTCTTTCTCTGTGATGGTCAAACAAATATAAACCTTCCCCACCCATCTGGCCCTTGTAGCCAGGACAAGGTGATTAAGAGGAATGTCTCTTCTGAACTCTGGATCCCTAGATTCAGGAGCAAACACAAGGATGTTCATTCATTTTAACTATAACTTTAAACATTTCCATCTTGGTATTTGAGTTCCCCTGGAAGGATTAGAATGGTTTCTCTTCCTGGGGGTTGCTACTCATGGAATTTCAAGGAAGTTAGATTTCTAGCTTGCTGTTTCCTAAGATGTGAGACCAATTTCATCTTCCTAGCCAGGACAGACAAATGGGAAAATCTGTTTAATTACCCTAATGTTTATAGGTACACAGACTCCACTAGTCATTCACTTCCCTTCTTCTTTCTCTTTTCCTCCCATTCATCTGATTTCTTGCATATGCCTTCTCCATGTTGTTAAATGGCTTTGTCTCTTCCCCCAAACTAAAAATAAACAAATTATAACTAAACAGTACCCCACAAAAATATATTCCACCTTAATACATAATTTTCCTTAAAGATTTTCAGCCTGCATCTCATATCAATGTAAAAACTTTCTGGGACCAGGAAAAGCAAGAGAGAGAAAAGTAGTCAGAACATAGTGGGAGCATAATCAATGCTCACGGAAAAGATTGTAATTGATTAGAAAGTAGGTGGCACTGTTGAACTTTTCCCCAAAAGGTGGCCCTGAACTACTTGGGTGCTCACAGAGGCCCTCACGTCCCTCTCACCCCGAGCCTCCAAAGAGAGGGAGGGCATTTCTCAGGGTCAGTTCCCCAGAGGGGAAGAAGGAGGGAGTGCTGATTGTATAATGCTAGAGAAAAGCCCCAAAACTCAGTTTTAATCACTCATTCGGGGAATAGTGTCACTGCTACACTGCAGGCGTTGGTCCAACCAGCCCTGTCTACTGGCCAAAACAATCCAGAGTGCACCCTGGAAGGACAGCAAATTGCTTCTCTTCAGTGACAGCATGATTGATGGTTATACTGTTCTAGCCTCCAGATAGAATTCACCTAGGTGAGAAGAATGAATAGGCGTGAATCCCATGTGACCATAAAACAGCAGCCTAGAAAAGCAGCAAACGACTTTTTGCTATTTGAGTTTTTTGCTTAGCCTTGTTTTGCTGTGCACTATTTCAGTGTACCTGTATAAACCCTATGCTTGTGATTTTTGATAGCTAAGAATTCTCTTGTTGCCTTCTATTGGTGCTTCAGTAAATTATAAAAACTACCATTTATTCAATCTCTACAATGGGACAGGCACATTACTAGATATTTTATATATATAATCATATTATCTCATGAAATTACTGTAATTATCTCATAGAAGACATGTTTCCATTATAAAGACAATAAAACTGAGGCTCAGGAGGTCAAGATTCCAACCCACTTTATTTGACTCCTAAATTCAAGCTCATAGTCCTTCTACCAGTTAAACTATACATGAGTCATTGTTTTTGGAAGTCTCTTAGAGACCATCCACTGCACCCCCCTCAACACACACACACACACAGTGGCCTGGGGCATTGCCAAAGACCTCTTCGTTTCATAATATTCACCACATATGCCCATTTTTTCTTATCCCACAAGGCCTGTTGCTCACCCATCTTTGTTTTCTCCATCAGGCTGGATGAGTCATTGCTTCAAGTCACTGTGGCAATTCTCTATGTTCCTCCTACGGAAACTTTTATTCAGCACCTTGGGTAAATTTTTTCCCTTTTATCCAACTTGTTTGTCCTTTATCTTCCAAGAAAATTTCTGTTCCTACAATTTAGAGATTAGAGGGAGTCCAGTCTACTCTAACCTTCTTCTTGGGTTAAGACAGAGATGACAATATCTGAGAAATTTCAGAAGCCCTAGGAATGCTTTTTAAGAAGGGGATTTGCTTTCATAGTCCTTGATTGTCTCAACCCTATACTCATTATCAGAGCCTTTGCCCCCTTTTAGAGGTCTCTTCCCTCTAGGTCAAATGCTAGAGGCCAAATGCTGCCCTTGGGCTGCCCAGCAGAAGCCTTGCTGGCATGCATACCCAGTGCTCTGGCCTCTTCCTCTACCCCATACATCCTGGTCCTATGGTCAGGTGTCTTCAGGAGGCAGGAAGTAACTTGAAGACTGTGTTGGTCAGATAGACTCTGAACAGCTCCTGGTCTTCTCCTCACCTTGAGGCCTAGAACTTTCAGGAAAAGAGGATGAATCTAAACTGAAATCTAAAAGCACCACCAAGAATATGATGACTGTAGAAAGTGGTGTTGACCCCATGTCTGCCTCATGGAGCGGCCCCCAAATAAGTGCTTGTGGTGAGGGTGAAAGGATAAATGGCATGTTGGTGAGAACCAGGAGAATTATTGCCTTGCTGGGCACTCACTCTACAGTCCTTGCCTAGGAAACAGGGTAGGACCTCATCTTTGGGGCCAGGAAGGAAAGAACAGAACAGAAGATGCTTGGTTCTTGAGGATGTGGTTTAGAAGGGGCCTGGCAATCTCTCTCCGGGCCTCAGTGCTAAGGGATTACTGTAAGAGAGGTGCTAATTAAAACAATGGAATCATTTCTGTTATGGGTTAAATTGTGTCTTCCCAAAATTCACATGTTGAAGTCCTCACCTCCCAGTACTTCATAATGTAACTGTATTTGGAGATAGGGTCATTGCAGGTGTAATTAGTTAAGATGAGGGCATACTGGCATAGGATGGGACCTAATCCAACATGACTGGTGATATGGTTTGGCTGTGTCCCCACCCAAATCTCATTTTGAATTGTAGCTCCCATAATTCCCACGTGCTCGTGAGAGGGACCCAGTGGGAGACAACTGAATGATGGGGGCGGTTTTTCCCACACTGTTTCTGTGGTAGGGAATAAGTATCATGAGATCTGATGGTTTTATAAGGGGAAACCCCTTTCACTTGGCTCTCATTCTCTCTTGTCTGCAGCCATGTAAGACGTGCCTTTTGCCTTCTGCCATGATTGTGAAGCTTCCCCAGCCATGTGGAACTGTGAGTCCATTAAGCCTCTCTTTCTTCATAAATTACCCAGTCTCAGGTATGTCTTTATCAGCAGCATGAAAACGGAGTGATACAATTGGTGTCCTTAGGAAAAGAATGCAGAGACACAGTGAAGAGATACACACACACACACACACACACACACACACACACACACACACGTGATGATTTCAGTTATGCTCACGCAAGCCAAGGAACTACCAGAAGCTAGTAGAAAGGCCTGGAGCAGATCCTTCCGTGGTGCCTTCAGA
This sequence comes from Gorilla gorilla gorilla, assembly GCF_029281585.2. Lineage (NCBI taxonomy): Eukaryota > Metazoa > Chordata > Mammalia > Primates > Hominidae > Gorilla > Gorilla gorilla. The sequence goes on along the minus strand of NC_073230.2, from coordinate 136,712,012 downwards.
GGAAGCATGGCCCTGCCAATATCTGGATCTCAGGCTTTTAGCCCCCAGAACTGTGAGGCAATATAAATTTATGTAGTCTAAGTCACTCAGTTTGTAGTACTTTATTAGGCAGCTGTATAGCAAAAGAACACAATTCCCTTTGATGAAAAGAAAAGGATGAACTAGGGTTAGTTTATTCATATAAAGCTGAGGTTTCACAGCTAAAAGAAGCAGCGGAGTTTGGCCTAACTCTCAGTTTCTCTGGGCAATGTCCTTCCCTCCACATACTTGACAATGGTGTCTTCCCACTCTGGATAGGCAGGACAGAAGAAGCCAGAAGTCCAGAAAAGGGAGTTTCCTGTGCTTTCTTTTTCTCCCTTCCCCTCCCACATGCTCCTTCTTCCTACTTCAAACTTTCTCCCTTTGTCTCCTACTCCATGAATTTTTAAGATTACAGCTGTAATGTCTTCTAAAAAATGAGACTGGATTGGGAGAGACAGAACTAGGAGGCAGGACTCACTCTGGGACCTTAATTCCTCTATTTGCCGCTAACTCTTTATTGCCTCGCTAACCAGATCAGAGCTCAGGGAGTCTCACTCTTCAGTTCAGAGAAATCCAAGCATCTGAGTTGCTGGGTCCCCTAGTTACCCCCACTTTCTTTCTGTGTCCAGACCAAAAATCACAGAGTGCCTTGACTACTCTGTGATCCAACAAGCTACAGGTTTTCCCCAGCAGGCTTGAACCCAGCCTGGGGCCTTGAACATTCCCAGGTACTAATAAAGGTATCTAGGTTGTTGCCCAAAACACTGAAAGAAACCGGCCCCAGCCCTGAGCCAAATTCCTCATATAGACTCCATACCCTGACACCCTCGCTGTGGACATACCTAGGTAGACCTTCCCTTTTGTCTCACTGTCCACCGCAAGCATTGCTGCAGGCCACTCTGTATATAAGTTCCCCCTAATAGCTGCATTGGACTCATCATCCTGGCATTTAGTGCTTCTTTCTTTGGAATCCCAACCAGCCCCATCTCAGGATGGCTTGGGCTCTCCCTTGTGGGAATTCTCCTCTGTGATGCTTGGGGCAACTCCAGCCCAGGTTTGGCCAGAAGAAACATGGGGAGAGAGGCAAGCTGCCATTTCTTGTTTGAGTTGCTTGGTATTTCTGTGGGCTGATAAATTTCTCTTGCCATGTCTTCTCTCTCATGTGGGGCTCTGCCAGAACTCAAGATATGTAAACTCTGGCTGGATGTGATGACTCGTGCCTGTAATCCCAGCACTTCAGGAGGCTGAGGTGGGAGGATCGCTTGAGTTCAGAAGTTTGAGATCAACCTGTGCAACATAGTGAGACCTCATCTTTACTAAAAATCAAAATATTAGCCTGGTGTGGTGGTGCATGCCTGTAGTCCCAGCTAAGTAGGGTGAAGCAGGAGGATCGCTTGAGTCCAGAAGGTTAAGGCTGCAGTGAGCCAAGATCATGCCATTGCACTCCAGCCTGTGTAACAAAGCAAGACCCTGCCTCAAAGTTAAAAAAAAAAAAAAAAAAAAGACCGGGCGCGGTGGCTCACACCTGTAATCCCAGCACTTTGGGAGGCCGAGGCGGGCGGATCACGAGGTCAGGAGATCGAGACCATCCTGGCTAACACAGTGAAAATCCCATCTCTACTAAAAATACAAAAAATTAGCCAGGAGCATTGGCAGGCACCTGTAGTCCCAGCTACTCAAGAGGCTGAGGCGGGAGAATGGCGTGAACCCAGGAGGCGGAGCTTGCAGTGAGCCGAGATTGCATCACTGCACTCCAGTCTGGGCAACAGAGAGAGACTCTGTCTCAAAAAAAAAAAAAAAAAAAAAAGATACGTAAACTCTAAGGGAGTCTGTTCTTCATAGACTGACACCTTTGCACACTTGTTTTATCTTTACCGTTCATCTTCATAGACTGACATCTTCATTATTGCCCAAGGCTCTACCAATAGCTCCAAAAGTAGCTTCCATTTTGTTTTTGTTTTTGTTTTTGTTTTTTTGAGATGGAGTCTTGCTCTTTCGCCAGGCTGGAGTGCAGTGGCACGATCTCAGCTCACCGCAACCTCCCCCTCCTAGGTTCAAGCGATTCTTCTGCCTCAGCCTCCCAAGTAGCTGGGACTACAGGCATGTGCCATCATGCCCAGCTAAGTTTTGTATTTTTAGTAGAGACGGGGTTTCACCATGTTGGCCAGGATGGTCTCGATCTCTTGACCTCGTGATCTGCCCACCTCGGCCTCCCAAAGTGTTGGGATTACAGGCATGAGCCACTGCGCCTGGCCAAGCTTTCATTTTTAACTGAGGCAAGGACGATAAGGAGGAGGGAAGAGAAAGCATGCATAAGAAATCTATTCTCACGGACATCATGTGAAGTGAAATAAGCCTCACACAAAAGGACAAATATTGTATGGTTCATGCATATGTGGTACCTAGAATAGGCAAATTCACATAGACAGAGAGTAGAATAGAGTTTACAAAGGGCTGAGTGGAGGAAGGGTTGGGGAGTTACTATTCAATGGGTACAGAGTGTCTGCTTGGAATGATGAAAAACTTCTAGAGATGGATGGTGGTGATGGTTGTACAACATTGTGAATGCACTTAAAGCAATGAATTGTACATGTAAAAAATGGTTAAAGAGGCAAGTTTTATGTTATGTATATTTTACCACAATTAAAAAGAAGAGAGGGGCCGGGCACGGTGGCTCACGCCTGTAGTCCAGCACTTTGGGAGGCCGAGGTGGGCGGATCAAGAAGTCAGGAGTTCAAGACCAGCCTGGCCAAAATGGTGAAACCCCATCACTACTAAAAATATAAAAATTAGCAGGGCATGGTGGTGGGCGCCTATAATCCCAGCTACTCGGGAGGCTGAGGCAGGAGAGTCGCTTGAGCCCAGGAGGCGGAGGTTGCAGTGAGCCGAGATCGCACCATTGCACTCCAGCCTGGGTGACAGAGCAAGACTCTGCCTCAAAAAAAAAAAGAAAAAAAAAAAAAAGACAAGAAAATTCCAGAAATAAAATTATTGTTATTATTATTGTTATTATTTTGAGACAGGGTCTCATTCTGTCACCCAGGCTGGAGTGCAGTGATGCCATCCCAGCTCACTGCAGCTTTGACCTCCCGGGCTCTGGTGATTCTCCTACCTCAGCCTCCCAAGTAGCTGGTACTACAGGTGTGCACCAACACTCTCAACCGATTTTTTGTTTTTAGTTTTTTGTTGTTGTTGTTTCTTTTTTTTTTCTTGGCTTTTTGTGTGTGTGTGTGTGTGTACAGATGGGTCTGCCTAGGTTGCTAAGACTGGTCTCAAACTCCTGGGCTCAAGTGAAAATTAGCATTCTTTGCTACTGATCCAATGTAATTGTTATTCCGAGTTACTAAGATTAGCAACTTTGGGCCGGGCACGGTGGCTCATGCCTGTAATTCCAGCACTTTGGGAGGCTGAGGCGGGTGAATCACTTGAGGTCAGGAGTTCAAGACCAGCCTGGCCAACATGGTGAAACCCCGTCTCTACTAAAAATACAAAACAATTAGCCAGGTGTGGTGGTGCATGCCTATAGTCCCACCTACTCAGGAGGCTGAGGCAGGAGAATTGCTCGAACCTGGGAGGCGGAGGTTGCAGTGAGCTGAGATTTCGCCAGTGCACTCCAGGGGACAGAGAGAGTTCCATCTCAAAAAAAAAAAATAAAAGATTAGCACCTTTGGACGATCATGTTAGATAATTTGATCGATCTTTTCATCCGTTGTTTTAAAATAAATTCCTCATTTTTTCAAGAAAAAGAAGAAGCATTCCATTCTCAGACCCAGCTTCCTCCAACACCCAGAGAATCTAACCATGTTGGGTTCCAGAGCCTATCTTTTCAGTTCCATCCGTAAAGAAAGTCAGGCACACAGTGCAGGGTGGGGTTGTCCGGAGATCCAGTGCCAGAGGGGAACTGGGACTTCAGAGCACTCGCTGCAGCCATCCCTTTCCCAAGTCTGCACGTCCTCTTGCCCTTCTACTGCTGTCTCCCCTTCCTGTCACACTGCTGAGGCTCTCGGGGAGAAGTGGCAATGAAGGGAGCCTGGGTTGCTGACAATTACTCTCAGGCTGTGTCCCTGCAAATGCAGAGCACTGGGCAGGCTGCAGGGGCAGCCCTGGTGCTGACCTGGTGGGTATCTGCCAGGACCCCAGGTGACTTATCCAGGTAAGGTCAAGCAGCTCTACAGAGCTTTCTTTCCAAACACTGGTTGAGACAATTATAATTATGTATTCAATTATAAAAATAGAATGCTGAAGAGAAACCAGCATAGGAGGTAAAGAAAGGGTTGCCATGAAAGGTCTAAATGCTGGAGAGTGCGGAGACAATAAAATCAGAGAGTAAAAAGTTTCCTGTAAACATTAGTGTTGGGCTGTCTTCCAGAAAAAAAAGAGAAATGTGGAGCAGGCCAGGGAGGGCTAACATCATTTATTTCAGGTAGTGGAGACTTCAGAGAGTAAGAGCTGTTTTGATCCAGAACCAATAAGTGGACCTGAGGACCAGTGAAGAGGAATTGGATGAGCGAGGATTAGTAATGGAGGAGATGCCAGCTAGACAGATAATGAAACCTGGGACAATGGTTCCTTTCAAGTGTGGTTATTGCATTCAATGATGCCAAGCTGAAAATAGTGATAAGACTTAATTTATAATCACCTATCTTTACATAGCTTGTTCTCTGGTTAGTGTAATGCTTTTGTTGGGCTGAGCAGGTGTTGCTTTGGGGGCCTTTGTGGGCACAGCAAAGCTGAAGAGCTCTGGATGCCTGGCAGAGAGGTAGGACCCTTATCCTTAGCGAGTGAATTTTCTTTCCCATTTCCTCTGGGTCTTGCTAAGCAGTGGAAAGTTACCCAAGCTGGAATGCAGAGTTTTCCTATGTGGGGCTTGACACAGCCTGATTTTCAGTGATGGCTAGAGAAAATACAGTGCCCCCTGCCACTCTAACCTAGGCCAGGCCAAGACTCCACAACCTTCAGAAAGCGCACAGGCAAAGACCTGGACTATTGGTGGCTTATGCTCCCTATCCCCTTCCCTTTAAAAAATGCAAAAGTTTGGGTATTTTTCTTTTCTTTTTATTTTTTTAGAGACAGGATCTCACTCTGTCATCCAGGCTAGAGTTCAGTGGTGCAAGCATTGCTCACTGTAGCCTCGACTTCCCAGGCCCAAGGAATCCTACCTCCTCAGCCTCCACTATGTTGTTGCCCAGGCTGGTCTTGTACTCCTGGGCTCAAGTGATCCTCTGGCTTCAGCCTCCTAAAGTGCTGGGATTGCAGGCATGAGCCACTGCACCCAGCCATTTTTAAGAAAGCTTTACTGCAAGTAGACTGGCAAGGAGACAGGAGGCTAATGCTTAAATCTGTCTTCCTGATCTGGGGATGGGTCAAGCTTTTATGGCATTTCTAATTAGTCCAGGGTGATGCCAATGCAGCCGGTCTGCCAGGCTGCTGGTATTACAATTATCAGGGGTTTTTTGTTGTGTTTCTTTTTCCTTCTTTCTTTTCTTTTCTTTTCTTTCTTTCTTTCTTTCTTTTTCTTTCTTTCCTTTCTTTCTTTCTTTTTCTTTCTTTTTCTTCCTTTCCTTTCCTTTCCTTTCTCTCTTTCTCTTTCTCTCTCTCTCTCTTTTGAGATGGGGATCTCTACCAAAAAACTATGTTGTCCAGGCTGGTCTCAAACTCCTGCCCTCAAACAATCCTTCCGCCATAGCCTCTTCAAATGCTGGGATTATGGGAATGAGCCACCACGCCTGGCAAAGTTTTGGTAGTTTTCAAAAGCAGCAGAAAGATAGCCACCCAACTACCTCCTAGGCAAGATAAGTCTAGGCCAGAGAAGGAGTTTCATATAATAGGCTAGTGATCCCAAAGATAAAAAAGGCCAACTGAAGAAGCAGAGAGACAGAAATAATGGGAGCACAGAGTTACAGCAGGGAGGATGGCCTGGGAGTCTCCTAGACTATAACTACTGAACTCAGTCAATAGATAATAATATTAACTGTTAGTGCACAATAGTAGTGTTAATAGTAATAATATAAAACACTTATATAGAATGTTCTACATTTGTTAATTTATATAATAGTCACAACAATCCTATGATGTAGCTACTATTGATATGTTTATTTTATACATGCAGAAAAATGAAGCACAGAAAGTTTTAAAATGTAAGCTTAAAAAAGGATGTAGCCTCCAAGAGGGCAGAGAATTCTGCCCTTTTTATTCACTGCAGTTATCCCAGTGCCTGGCACATGTTCAATAATTATTTGTTGAATTAACAGTTAACTGATCCAAGATCATGCAGATGGCATGACAGGCCTGGGATAGGAACTGAGGTTTGATGCCTCTGCAATTTCTACTGTTAATTACTGAGCCACACTGTCCTAGATGCTGTTATAGGAGATGAACTTCATGTGTCTCTCAGCCTGAGTTATGTCTGCTTGATAAATCCTCACCCTCAAAGCTGGCTAGCTGAGGAAACACTTCCTAACTTGTTTTATGAGGCCAATATCACCCTTATACCAAGAGATAAAGACATTGCAAGAAAGGAAAACATAGACCAACATTGCTCATGAACCTAGATGCAAAAATTCTCAATAAAATATTAGCGTATCAAATCCAACACTGTATAAAAAGAATTATACACCATGACCAAGTGGGATTTATTTCAGGTTTGCAAAGCTGGTTCCACATTAAAAACCATTCAGTGTAATTCACCACATCAACAAGCTAAAGAAAAAAAAAATCATATAATCATATCAGCTGATGTAAAAAAAGCATTTAACAAAATCCAATACCCACTCATGATAAAAATGCTCAGCAAACCAGGAATGGAGGAGAACTTCCTCAATTTGATAAAGAAATCTACAAAAATTGCACAGCTTAGGTTCATCAGTTATAACAAATGTACCACTCTACCCTGGTTGGGGATATCGATAACAGGGGGAGCTATGCATGTGTGGGACAAAGGGTATATGGGAAATCTCTGCACCTTGTGTTTAATTTTGTTGTGAACCTAAAACTGCTCTAAAAAGTAAAGTCTATTAAAAAATACATATTGCATTGGACAGGAAGACTTGATATTGTGAAGATGACATTTCTCTCTAAATTAATATTATACGTCCAATTTTTTTTTTTTTTTTTTTTTTTTGAGACAGAGTCTCATTCTGTCGCCCAGGCTGGAGTGCAGTGGCATGATGATGGCTCACTGCAGCCTCAACCTCTGGGGCTCAAGTGATCTTCCCACCTCAGCCTCCTGAGTAGCTGGGACTACAGGCAGGCTCCACCACGCTTGGCTATTTTTTTTTTCTTTTTTTGTAGAGATGGGGTTTGCCATGTTGCCCAGGCTGGTCTTTAACTCCTGGGCTCAAGCGATCCACCTACCTTGGCCTCCCAAATTGCTAGGATTACAGGTGTGAGTCACTGCACCTGGCTCAAAATTTTTAATTTGACAAAATGATACTATTGCTCAACTGAAAAATAAACTGGAGCGGACGAATAAGAAAAGTTCTGAATAAAGAGTAATGAAAAGGGTACTAGCTCTTCCGGCTATTATATTAAAGTGCATTATAAGCAGGGTGTAGTGGCTTAGGCCTGTAATCTCAACACTTTGGGAGGTTGATGCAGGAAGATCACTTGAGGCCAGCAGTTCGAGGAAAGCCTGATCAATATAGTGAGACCCCCATCTCTACAAAAAATAAAAAAGAAATAAAAAAATAAAAAAACCAAAAAAGATGAATAATTGAAAAATAAAAAACAGAAATAGGCAAAATAAAAATAAAGTAAATAAGAGAAAGAATAAAGAATAAAATGCATTATAGCACAATTATAAGTTTGAAATAAGCAATGAGCAGAATAAAATTTCCAGAAGATAAAAAAAAACTAAACTAAAGCTAGCATCATACTTGATGGTGAGTAACTGGACATTTACCCAAGATTGAGAACAAGGAAAAGATGTTCTCTCTCACCACTCCTATTCAACATCATATTGGAAGTCCCAGCTGGTGCAATAAGACAAGAAAGGGAAATGAAAGATACATAGATTGGGAAGGAAGAAATACAACTGTCTTTGTTGACAGAAGACATGATTGTTTATATGTAAAATTCCAAAGAACCAACCAACCAAACAAAAACCTCCAGGAATTAATTAATAGTACTTCTCAGGATACAAGGATAATTCATAAAAGCCAGTTGCTTTCCATTATACCAGCAATAAACAAGTGGAATTAGAATTTTTTGAATGATAGCATTTACCAAAATGAAGCACCAAAAAAGTAAAATACTTAGATATAAATCTAACAAAATATATACAGGATCTTTATGGGGAAAACTATAAAACTCTGATGAAATAAATCAAAGAAGATCTAAATAAATGAAGAGATAGTTCATGTTCATGGATTGGAAAACTCAATATTATTAAAATGTCAATTCTTCCCAACTTGATCTATAGACTCAATGAAATCCCTATCAAAATCCCAGAAAACTAATTTATAGATCTTGACAAATTGATTCTAAAGTTTATATGAAAAGGCAAGGACACAGATTCCAATACAATGTGGAAGAAGAATAAAGTTAGAGGACTCACTTTACCCAATTTGAGGACTTACTATAAAGCTATGTAATCAAGACAGTATGGTGTTGGTGAAAGAACAGACACATAGACCAAAGGAACAGAATAGAGAGACCAGAAATTGATCCACACAAATACAGCCAGTTAATCTTTGATAAAGGTGCAAAGGCAATTCAATGGAGAAAGGGTGGTCTTTTCAACAAATGTTCAACAATTGGAACATATGCTAAAAAATGAACTTAGACACAGATCTTACACATTTCATAAAGTTAACTCAAAATGGTTTATAAATCTAGATGTAAACTGCAAAACTTTAAAACTTCTAGAAGGGAACACAGAAGAAAATATAGATGACCTCAGATTTGGTGATGAGTTTTTAGATGTAAACCGAAAGCATGATCAATGGAAATAATTGATAAACTGGATTTTATTAAAATTAAAATTTTCTGCTCTGCAAAAAACATTGTTAAGAAAATCAAAAGACAAACCACAGACTTGGAGAAAATATTTGCAAAACATATATCTGATAAAGGACTTGTATCCAAAATATACAAAGAACTCTTAAAACTCAACAATAAAAAAAATCCAATTAAAAAGTGAGCAGGCCGGGCGTGGTGTCTCACGCCTGTAATCCCAGCACTTTGGGAGGCCGAGGCAGGCGGATCACGATGTCAGGAGATCAAGACCGTTCTGGCTAACATGGTGAAACCCGGTTTGTACTAAAAATACAAAAAATTATCTGGGCATGGTGGCGGGCACCTGTAGTCCCAGCTACTCGGGAGACTGAGGCAAGAGAATGGCGTGAACCCAGGAGGTGGAGCTTGCAGTGAGCAAAGATCGCACCACCGCACTCCAGCCTAGGCGACAGAGTGAGACTCCATCTAAAAAAAAAAAAAAAAAAGTGGGCAAAGCTGGGCACAGTGGAGTATGTATGCTTGTAATCCCAGCTACCTGCGAGGCTGAGGTGGGAGGATCACTTGAGCCCAGAAGTTTGAATCCAACCTGGACAACATAGTAAGACTCCATCTCTTAAAAACAAACGAACAAAAATGGGTTAAATGTCTGAACTGAAACTTCACCAGAGAATGTGTACAAATGGCAAATAAGCATACGGAAAGATGCCCAAAATCATTTGTTGTTAGAGAATTACAAATTAAAACAACAATGAAATTCCATTATATCTTTTAGGATAGCTGAAATACAAAAAACTGGCAAAACCAATTGCTGGCAAGGATGCAAAGTGACAGGAACTATCATCCATGTTGCTAGGAATGCAAAATGGTGCAGTCACTTTGGAAAACAGTTTGGCAGTTTTTTGTTTTTTTTTTTTAAGAAAGCTAAACATAGTCTTACCATACAACCCATTGTGCTCCTTTGTATTTAATTGAATGGGTTGAAAATTTATGTTCACACAAAAACTTGCACACTTGCACATAAATGTTTATAGTAGCCTTATTTATAATTGCCAGGACTTGGAAGCAACCAAGGCGTCCTTCAATAGGTGAGTGGATAAACTGTGGTACGTCCATACAATAAAACATTACTCAGTACTAAAAAGAAATGAGCTCTCAAGCCGTGAGTAGACATGGATAAAACTTAAACACATATTGCTAAGTGAAAGAAGCCAGTCTGGAAATGCTATATGCTCTCTAATTCCATTATATGACATCCTGGAAAAGGCAAAAAAAACCCCAAAAAACAAAAAAATCAGCAATGGTAAAAAGATCAATGGTTACCAGGTGAAGCATCAGGGTTTCTTACAATGGTGAAACTATTCTGTTATGATACTGTAGCAGTGGATACATAACATTACGCATTTGTCAAAAACTATAGAACTTTACAGCACAAAGCGTTTACCTTAATGTATGCAAATTTTTAAAAGTCATGTCGAAGGTCAGGGAATCCTAAAATAGAATGCAGAATGTGACAAAATAATCTAACTGTATTATAGATATATGAAACCACCTAATTGAAGGGAGTGGGGGTAAATTTACTGATTTAAGTAACTTTGGGAATGAACAGAGTCTGTAAATTTAAGGTAAAATAAATTGTACAAAAGCATTGTACTCCAGTTGATAAAGTTGTTTCATTTTTCTGTATGGTTTGTGTTAACAATTCAGATGCCACAATAATATATGCTGGAACTGGGCACTTAAGTAATAGCTGGTGGATTATGGGAGCCAGGTGTCTCACTGTTGGAGTGGGAGCTTAAAGATAAGCAGGGTGGAAACCAGAATGATCCATGTAATAATGGATTAGAGTTGGAGACATGAGTATGAACTCATGAATGGTTTAATTTAGATACAAGTGGTTACATATAGAAATATTAAAGATATGTGTATATACATGGGTCAGTATACACACATATATTTCTTTGCTTGGTCAACTGAGAGAACAGAGAAGCACTAACACCCCAGTAGCAACAAGCATATCTAGGGTCCAGATCTTGGTTTCTCATACCATTCTTCAGTAGAAGGAACCAGGGCTCCTTGGAGAAATGGTTGATTCTAGGACTGGGTCAGAGAATATACAAGATAACCTGGAGCATCTTGCAGTTGCAGAAAGTAAAGAAGTACAAAAAAAAAAATCCCCAAAAGACCCCAAACTCAAGAAACAAAAAAATTCAAACCCTACAATAATGGGGGCATGCCAAAGGACACAGGAGTCAACTGAAAGGGTTCCCAATTGTCAAAGGTGGAATAATTTGATCAACAAAATAATGTATTGTATTATAACACCCCAAAATAAAACACATTTCTTTAGAATAAAATAAGTCCATATTGATATAAATAAATGGGAGAAAAAAAAGAGATTGCTCCAGCAGAAAAAATCCAAATGATTTATGCAGACACTCCACTCTCAAGTAAGTGGAGCATAACTCCTCACTCATTAAGTGTGAGCTGTGCACAATGACTTCCTTCAGAAAAGTACCATTAGGAAAGGGGGGCATTGTAATGTTAGTGGACAGATCTGAAAAACCCTACCTTAGCCAGGTGCTCAAGGTCACCATCAACAGTGATAGATACACCATGTTGACAGTATATACCCTTAACATGATGTGATGACTCAGGAGTTGACCCCAAAGCCCAGGTATGATGTGATGAAAATGGTACTTTACCTCTTTAGTCTTCTTCTCCCAAATCCATAACCCCAGCCTAATCATGAGAAAAGCATAGATCCCCGTTGAGGGACATTCCACAAAATACCTGACTTCTCAAAACTGTCCAAGTCATCAAAAACAAGCAAAGTCTGAGAAACTGTCACAGCCAAGAGGAGCCACAGACGTGATGGTTAATGGAAAGTGGGCTCCTGGATGGGATCTTGGAATAGAAAAAGAACATTCAGGTAAAACTGAGAAAATCTGAAGACAGTATGGGCTTTAGGTAATAATAACATATTTACCATTATTAGTTATAATAAATGTACCATACCAATGTAAGACATTAATAATGAAGGGAATGCAGTGTGGGTCATACGGGAACTGTCTGTACTATCTTTGAAGTGTCTCTGTAAATCTTAAAGTGTCCTAAAAAATAAGATTCATTGAAATAATGTTTACTTAAAAACAAACATCCCGGAGTCAAACCATAGAGGTCTTAAAAAAAAAAAAAAAGAAAAAGAAAAAGAAAAGAAAAAGAAGAAAGAAAGAAAATGAAAGAAAAACAAACTGCGGCTGCCTCCCCAGATCTTCCACCCCATGCAAAGTGGGGCCCAGTGGGGTGAGGAAAGCTTCTGGGAGCGCAGAGCTGGCAGATCTCATGGAACAGACGAACTTCAGGTTTCCAGTTTGCAGTTATCAGCGTGGGTGTGAACACCGCAGCCCTGAAGCAGCACCTTCCCCACAGTGGCAGGTTTGGTGCACAGGCAGACCCGAGGAGGAACTCTCCAAGGGCGGGCAGAGGCGCACGGTGGCTGCAGGTCCTGGTGGCTCTGGGCTGGGCTCTGCACAGCTTGCCCTTCACATCCCCCACAGGCTTCCTCCTGGCCGCCTTAGGCCCTAGGCTGTAGCCCCTGAACAACCCAGCTCTTTTGGGAGTCAGTCTGGGGAAGTGCAGACTCAACATCCCGCCTCATCTACCCTAGCCCTGAGAGAAATATGAGGCAAGGTTGAGCTCAGAGGTTAGAAGCTCATGGTGAAAAAGAGGGGAAAAGGGAGGGCTCTTCCGTGCCCTCAGTTCAAAGTCACAGTTGGGAGGGTGTGCTCCTTCCTCCCTCCCTGGGGCGTTCAGAGGGAGGGATCCGGGTGCCAGCCTCCCAGAAGCTGAGCAGGAGACTGCAGGGATTTGCAGGGAGGGGGTTTTGGTGTCAGAGCAGGGGCTGGGCTGGGAGAGTAGGGTAACTGCATAAAGCTTTGCGGGGGTAGCGCAACTTTGGCGTGAGGGCCTCAAGTTCAGAATTTTCAGGGAACTCGGATAGCCCCCGTATTTTTGTAGCAAGGAAATCACTTTGACTTTAAAGTGGGAGGCACAGGCCGCCAGAGAGCGGTTTTGGACAGGTGGCGCGTGCGCTCTGGAAAGCTGAGGGCTGGCAGGAGATGGGGCTTTCCGGAGAAAGAGAAGAAGGGGCCCAGGACCCCACAGCCTACGAAAATGCACCATAGGGAGGGGTGGAAACAGCCTAGAGCTGGTGTTACCTCCCACAGCAGGTGCCAAGAGCCCAAGAAGAGGTGTCAGACCAACGCCAGTGGGTCTCTGCGCTGGCCGCGCCCAGTCCTCTCCAGCTTTACGCACGGGCTTGGCTCGCCCTCTGGTCCCTTGAGGAAGGCAGGGGAACTCCAGCCGCCTTTCCTGAGGACAGGACTTTCCCTACAGACACGGGCCTTTCTACCAGGGACTCCTAAGGGCAGAAGAAGCCAGGGATCAGGGCTCTACATCAGGGCGAGGGACAGGCTGGAATGGCCATGGCTGGCCCCGGAGAGGGGCGCACAGCTTGTTGGCGGGTGGCAAGACCTTTGAGTTAATGTATAATTGTGAGCAGATGGCGGGGGCTGGCGGCAGCCCGGGGCCTGGGCCCAGCTAATGAGGGACAATTAGCCCCAAACCCGGTGGGGGTGGCTGAGAGAGTCAGACAGTGAAGGCAGATATTTGCTCCTCAAACAGTCTAGCGCGCTGGGCAGAGGGCTGAGTGGCAGAGCCTTTGGGCTCTCTAGGCCCCCCTGCCAGGGCCATTTACCACTTTTCCCTCCCCCATCACCTCTGGGTCGAAAGCCTCTGTTTGTTCAGACCCAAGAGCGCGTCATAAAGGCGGAGGGAGAGGGTAGTTTATGGGGTAAATCGCTGCCACCACCATCTGCTAGGGCTTGTCCCTGCTCCCCCTGATACCCCTATCTCCACCCTCATGCAGCTGTCTATAGGAATAGCTGGTCAGGACATAAGCCTTGAGCCCCTAGACGCAGGGGCAGATCTAGCGGGGAGGGATGAGGCAGGAATGGGGGACTAGGAGCAGGGCTACCACAGGCCTTACTGGGGACCTCCTCCCACCCAAGCATGGCTAAGTAGAGTGACCAGCAGTCCCCAGCTGCCCCGGGGATGGAATGGGCTGTAAGGACGCTTGCAGCGTCCTCCTGCCCGAGGTCCTGAAATCACCCTCTGCAGTCTCCCCTGTACCCCAAGACCAGTCTGAGGATGCTGGAGGAGGGTGGAAGAGGAAGAGAGTATGTATCAGGGTAAAGTGGAAAACTCACTTATGTGATATTTGGCCTTTGAGAGCAAGAGTTCCCAACCCTAGGATCAAGCTGAATGCACAACAACCACTTTCACCCCCAAAACCTCAAAACATTTACCAATGACATGTGTCTTCCATTCTCTGATTTCTGGGTCTAGTCTTATTGCCCTACACTCTGCTTACTTCCAGTCTAACTTTTGCAATGGTTTCACAGACTCTGAGGTGTGGAATGGACCCAAAGACCATCTGCCCAAGACCCTGATGACTGACAACAAAACTTCCATGCACTAGAGGCTGTGTTTCACTTCCAGCATTCCACTCCACAGGCACCACCTGCCCAGCTACTGATGCCTCTGACCTTGCCAATGACCCAGATAACCTGTGGTGTCTTTTGTGGAAACAGCAGTGCCATTACTAACTTAGAGTCTAAAAGCATCAAATCCCTAACAGAATGGAGCCTGCTAACATCTAAAGATGGAAGAAGGAAAATCCTGCTGCAAGCCTCCTTATAAACACCCACATGCATCTCTGACTATCCTGAGGCTCATTTCCACCACCACTACCATTGTCAGTGTTCTGAAGTCCAGGATCCTTCCATTTCCAGGCAAGAATTCACCTTGGTGTCACCTCAGTCAAGGAGTCAATTGGAGAATTGGTTAGGACACTCTCTGGGGACAGCTGGTGTTAGGTGACACACACTCTTCACACTCTTCTCCATTCACTCTCATTATCTCAGAGTGCTAGGAGCCAACTCAGTCAGTATTTAGGCAACAGTCTGTATACTCATTTATCTTTTATAGCAACACACACGACTCAGGAGTTGACCCCAAAGCCCATGTATGTGCATTCTGGCTGGGAAGCTGTGTTGGTGGTTCGGGAAGGCATCTTTTTGCTTCTGTGTATTCAAAGCCTTAAGAACACAACCTGAAGTTCCCCATCTTCCATGCTTAGCATGCCCTTCAGGAGTACTGGTGCTTGTGTGGGTACACTTTTGCCTGCCTGAGAATGGCTCTGTCCCTGCTTCCGGGTGGTAGGTGGACACAAAGTGGGCTCTGAGGATTCCCCATGGAAGGACACAGTGGGTCATTGGCTGTGGTTTGCCCTGCCTCAGGGCTGGTGTCAGTCAGCCCATGCACACCTCCCTCCTCCTCTCTCCTCTGCTCATGGCCTGTGACATCATTGGCTACTCCCAGAAGGCTGCCCTCTGCTCTTGAGCACGGGCTCTCTGTAGCTCTGGACCCCCTGGCAGGACTGAAGCAGGAGCAGAGTGGAGGCTGTTACCAAGACCAGACCATCACCACCCCTGGAGCCTGCAGGGGTCTCAGAAGCTGAGACCTCCCACTGAAGCTCCCACCTCATTTCCTCCACACAGGTAGCTCACCTGCAGTCTCATTGTCTGCCCTGCCTCTCATGCTGTCTCCATGCCTCTGTGTGGCCAAACCCAACTTCTCTCCCACTCTGCCTTTGCAGCTACCACCCTCCTGCCCCTTCCACCCCCTCTCCTGTTTTTCCATCTTGCAAGCACCAGTTATTTTTTCAGACATGTTAATATGAATGTTGGGAATGTGTGTTGTGGCTATTGGGAATGGGGTTTCTGTTTGTGAGTTGGGGCATAATGATTTAGGTTTGGAGATTATTTAGGTTTGGATACTGAACCTGCAACCCTACTGCTCTTTTGAATTCTGGTCACTTAGGAGAACTGGGTCCCATCAAGGATTTAGGGTTTGGCTGATATTTTGAGCTCCTTCACCCTGTCTTGGCACAGCCCTTTACAGTCCCTGCTTGATTCTCCTCTCTCCATTGTTTTTGTGGCAATTACACAAACGTGAAACAGGGGTGGGAGCAGAGAAAGAGAGCCCAGGATTAGGAGCCAGAAATTGTAGCTTCTGGTGAGGAACTGGCTTCTAAACCTTGAATTTTACTCTCTGGACAGCCCCTGACTTGTGGCAATGCCAATCTGTGCCTCAGTTTTCTCTTTGGAAAACCTCTGCCTTCTTTCCCGACTTTTTGGAAAGATGAGAATTTGAAGGGGTCTGTGCCTCTACCTACCTAGAAACAAGTGAGTAAAAGCCAATGTAGCTACTGAACTTAATAAGTAGACTCTGGATTCCAAACTCTTTGTAATTCTTTGTTTCACTGGTGCTAGTCTCCTTTCTCCAGTTGCTCTGTAATCTGTTGGAGAGCAAAGACTTTACCCTTTTCTGTTTACTGCCTTCATCCTGAACAACCAGCAATGTGCTCATGCTTAATATCTTATTCAGCATACAACTGCAGATGAATTAACTAAGCCCAGATGGCACGCTTATTATAAGAAAGTTCTGTGCATAAGCTGTTCCTTGGGGTGATCTCCAGCACTACCAGGGTTCCAGCCATGAAAGGAGGCATCTTCAACTCCCTTTAATTACTAATGAAAGTAGAAGAGGTATGGTGGCCTGTGGGACCTGTGTCCCTTGCTGCTCAGAGACTCTCTTGGGCTCATGATGGTTTCTATGTTGGTCAGCGGACAGTCTTCTCCTGCTTCTCATTCCCTTCAATATGCCTTTGATAAATGTTAGTTGAATGAATGAGTGTCTGATACCAGAAAGATCGTCTCTGAAATTGAAGCTTCACTGTGAGATCTAGAACTCTTCAGAGAATGAACAGAATGAACAATCTCAGCAGGTTAGAGATGCTAAGAGATGTGTCTCCTAGGAGAAGCCGGCTCTTCAGGCGTGTTCATCTCTATGCCCAGTGTGTAGGACCAGAGCCTCAATGCCTGGTGGGTTAGAGCTGAGTCCCAGTTTCCCAAGAGCTTCCTGGAGAGTATAAAAAAACAGGAGCAAGCCTTTCTGAAGTGCAGCATTTGGGTGGCAGTTTGGAGAGCCCAACCGAGGACTGCCTAATAGTGAAGGTGGACCCCTGAACTTGAGGACCCCAGAATCTCTGGCTCGGGTGTGTCTTCCAGGGCTGAGAAGGCTTAGGAGCAGCTGGAGACAACAGCTGTCCATTTGGAAAGGGGAAAGCTTGAACATTTGAAAGCATTATCCCTTTCTACCTCCCCAAACTTTTCTAATGAATGTGTAGGAAAGGAGAACCCTCTCAATCCTCCCAGCCCCTTATCAGGACTTCAAGAAAGATCCAGTCTACAGCCAACCTGCAGTGTTTTAGTTTTTATCACACAAAGGTTTAAATAAAAGGAATTAGAATTTTCTGATTTTAGCCAACCCACTGGCAAATTTTAGAAACCTGACCCTCTATCACAAAACACTACCTCCCAGGACCATTTCAAGCAAAAGACCTCACGCAAATAACCCCCTGTTATTGCAGAGCCAGCCCCCAAGCTGGAAAAGGAGCTCCTAGAAGGAACTTCCCTTCCCAGGCTTCCCAGCTGGAGTCTCATCCTTCTGAGGAGGGTCAGCCTGGAGCATGCATCAGGACGGTGAGGAGCCTGTGGGAAGTGGGAAGACAGGGAGGACAACAGAGACAGGGGAAGACCTCAGGGCTTTGCTTCCATCAACTGTTTCATCTGCTATTGGCCAACGTTCTGGGGAAGGTTTTTCCAGTCCCTCCCTTCCTGCCCTGTCCTGCTTCCCTTAGATCAGGAGAGTCGGCGGGTATGGGCAAGGAACAAAGACTCACCCGTGAGCCAGCTCTCAAAGAAAGCAGCTTGCGTTGACAGCCTGGGGGCAGCAAGGATGCAGTCTCCCAGGAGAGGATGCACTCGGTGGTGGGAAGCCAGGCTGGAGGGGCCTGAGTGACCCTCTCCACAGGCGGGCAGGGCAGTGGGAGAGGTGGTGTGTGGATACCTCTGTCTCACGCCCAGGGATCAGCAGCATGAACCAGCTTGGGGGGCTCTTTGTGAATGGCCGGCCCCTGCCTCTGGATACCCGGCAGCAGATTGTGCGGCTAGCAGTCAGTGGAATGCGGCCCTGTGACATCTCACGGAGCCTTAAGGTAATGGGCCAGCACCTTTACCCAGTGATGGGGACAGGAAGCAGGGAGAAAGGGCTCCTCTGAAGGCAAGAGCCTGGGGCTGTTGCAGGCTCTGAGGGCTTTTGGGACTTGGGTCACTTCCTGGGAGATCCTCTTGGAGGTTGAAAAGGGGAGCTTCAGGCCCTTAAAGGTGAGGCTGGACTCCCGACTCCATGGCCTGGTCCAGTAAGTCTTGGCTTTGTCTTATAGCCTCCTCCTGTCCCAGGGACACTCTCCTTCCTTCTGCCCATCATGCCTCACCTGTCCCTGCTTCTCACCTGACTCAGGTATCTAATGGCTGTGTGAGCAAGATCCTAGGGCGTTACTACCGCACAGGTGTCTTGGAGCCCAAGGGCATTGGGGGAAGCAAGCCACGGCTGGCTACCCCCCCTGTAGTGGCTCGAATTGCCCAGCTGAAGGGTGAGTGTCCAGCCCTCTTTGCCTGGGAAATCCAACGCCAGCTTTGTGCTGAAGGGCTTTGCACCCAGGACAAGACTCCCAGTGTAAGTACCCTTCCCTCCCCACACTGGGGCTGGAAAAGAGGCTTTCTGGGGGAGACAAAGAACCTTTCTTATTTGGCAATGTGGGCATCCCAAGCTGGTGACAGGGCTCCTGGGCTCTTCTGACCCATAAGTTTTTCTTTTGAAAAGTGGTGGTAATAAGAGGATTGGGAAGGAGAAAGCATAGAGAGAGAGAGGAGGCTGCCCTTGGGAACAATGTGTAGGTGGAGACAGAAGGGAAAAAGGATATTAAGGGCAACGTCCTCAGGGTATAGCCCTGAGTCTGAGCACCATCTCTCCACTCAACACCCTGACACTCCCAGGTCTCCTCCATTAACCGAGTCCTGCGGGCATTACAGGAGGACCAGGGACTACCGTGCACACGGCTCAGGTCACCAGGTGGGTCTTGGAGTTGTCCCCAGGGCTAATCACAGCCAAATCTCCAGCATTTTATAGTTCTCAAAGCCCTTTCTCGTTCTTTCTTGGATCACCCTCACAACAACCCAATAAGGAGGACCGGGCAGGGAGTCTCATTCTCTCCCAGCAGAAGAAAATTGAGGTCCAGAAAAGTGAAGTGACTTACCCAAGGTCACCACCTAGTTGATGGCAGGCCCTGGAACAGAACCCAGGTCCCCTAGCCCCTGGGTTCACAGGATCTACTGAAGAAGAGGCAGGACAGCATCTCGTACCCTCCCTCTGCCCCGTGCATAGCTTCTTAGAGCATCATTCATGTTCTTTGGGATAACACACCCCTGGACCAAGCCTACTGCTGGTCCCTCCAAACCCCTGCACATTAAGCATGCACCCCACCATGGTATTGAGCACCCTTTCCACCAAGTGACCCTGCAGTGACCTCTAATAACTATGAATGCCCCACCAGCTTGGCTCTGCTCTTCTACCCATGGTGTCTCCTGGCTGCAGCCCCAGAGACTCAGGGACCCCATCTGACCAGAGGAATCACCATCACAAACCACCATAAACTGTTGTCTTCCTTTTCAGCTGTTTTGGCTCCAGCTCTCCTCACTCCCCATAGTGGCTCTGAGACTCCCCGGGGTACCCACCCAGGGACCGGCCACCGGAATCGGACTATCTTCTCCCCAAGCCAAGCAGAGGCACTGGAGAAAGGTGCTGGGCTGGGACAGATGGAGGGTCAGAGAGTCCTCAGTGTGACACAGGGACAGTGGCCCTGAGGCCTGTGGGCAAAGGCTGAGAGGTGCAGGCTGTGAGTGGCCCTGCCTTGAGGAGGAAGGTAGTTTGGGGTTGTAGCAGGTGGGGAGTGTTGCCTAAGGGGAGACCCATGCCTTGCTCCTCTCCCGGTGCCCTTACTTTGTGAGCCTCGATCTCCGCAGAGTTCCAGCGTGGGCAGTATCCTGATTCAGTGGCCCGTGGAAAGCTGGCTACTGCCACCTCTCTGCCTGAGGACACGGTGAGGGTGAGTGAGCTCTGCAACACTGTGTACAAACCACAAGGAGGAAGAGTCTGGGCCGGTCAGGGCTTTGGGTTCCAATGAGGTGGAGAGGGGAGGTGAGAAATTGGAAGCAAATTTGTTTGGAGCAACAATCAGAGATGAGATCCTCCTTGTTCACCTTCTGCTGACTCCTCTCCTCTCTTCCCCAACCCAAACCTTTGAGTTGAGGAAAGGGCCAGAGAGCAAAAGCTAGAGCAGGGAGGGAGGATGTCAGGCCCAAGGAAGGGTCAACATTCTGAGTTCAGGCTAGGAACATGTGGTGAGATCAGCAGGTGACAGGCAGCATAAAGTACAGCCAGCTGCATTGTCCTTGTCCTCGCTCAGGTCTGGTTTTCCAACAGAAGAGCCAAATGGCGTCGGCAAGAGAAGCTCAAGTGGGAAATGCAGCTGCCAGGTGATTTCTCTGCACCATCATCCATGTGCTCGCTCAGTCATCTATCCATCCATCCATCCATCCATCCATCCATCCATCCATCCTCCATTCATCCATCCATTTATCCATCCACCCATGTATCCATCCATCCATTCATCCATTCATCTATCCATCCATCCATTCATCCATGCATCATCCACCCACCACACCCATCCATCCACCCAGCTACCCATTTATCCACCCATCTATCCATGCATCCATCCCTCCATCCCTCCATCCATCCATCCATCCATTTATCCATCCACCCATCTATCCATCCATCCAGCCAGCCAGTCACCCACCCATCTGCTCACCCACCTATCTACCTATCCATTTATCCATCCATCCATCCATCCATCCATCCATCCATCCATCCATCCATTCATTCATGCATCCATCCATGCATCTGCTCATGCATTCATCCATCCATCCACCCATGCATCCGCCCACGCATCCATCCAGCCACCCATGCACCCATGCATCCATCCATCCATCCATCTTTCCATTAATCTATGCATCCATCCACCCATCCATCCAATATTTACTCAGCATCTCCCAAGTGCCAGATCCTGTGCTAGGTGCTGGGCACACACAGTCCTGGCTCTTAAGGCTGCACTGTCCCCAGTACCATCACTGGAATTTAATCATTCTTCTCCAGTTTCCCAAGGACCTGTCTTGGGGAAGAGGACAGTTTTGGGTTAAAATATCCATCTCTTCACACCCCTGCCAGAAGTGGCTGACTTTCCTAGAACCTCTTTGTATCCAACCTTCCTGCCTCTCACCACACTCCTCCCGTCCCCAACCCCAATTCCTCCTTCTGAGTGGATTCACTCTCATTTTATAGGTGCTTCCCAGGGGCTGACTGTACCAAGGGTTGCCCCAGGAATCATCTCTGCACAGGTACTCGGGAGGAGAGGGGAGTCTGTGCCCTGGGAAGACTGAAGGGCTCATGGGCTCTTCCATTTCTGGCCTGAGCCAGGATCTCCGGCTCTCCAGGGCCCCACAGTGTTCATGTCAAGAAAGTACTATCCCGAAGTCTACTATGTGAACGGTGCCCTCTGGAGTTGTGCAGGATACTACTTGGGTGGCAGGCAGCTCTGGGGTCCCGGCGTTCTCTACAGGAGGCATCACTGGAAGCTAAGGTTCTTCTCTTGCTTTTTTTTTAGCAGTCCCGTGGCAGTGTGCCCACGGCAGCCCTGCCTGCCCTGGAACCACTGGGTCCCTCCTGCTATCAGCTGTGCTGGGCAACAGCACCAGAAAGGTGTCTGAGTGACACCCCACCTAAAGCCTGTCTCAAGCCCTGCTGGGGTAAGAATTCAGGCCAGGCCTCAGTCCTGCTGGATGTAGGGAGGGTCAACTGACTCAACCTCCAGGAGGGCATGGATCTCCATTGGGGTTCATCAAAGGAATCTCAATACAGCTTTCCTCATTCTTTGCATGGTCCACAAAATTACGGAGACTAGTAACCCCTGAGTCTATGGTATCACTGACAGCCATAGCAGGTAAAGGATGTGAGACTGGGATTCAAGTGTGTATATGCAGGGTGGGAAACTGATGTCTCAGCCTCTCTCCCATAGTGACTTTGAGAGGTGGGGTGGGAGCAATAACCCCAAGCTCTCTCTATTTGTCCCCACAGGCCACTTGCCCCCACAGCCGAATTCCCTGGACTCAGGACTGCTTTGCCTTCCTTGCCCTTCCTCCCACTGTCCCCTGGCCAGTCTTAGTGGCTCCCAGGCCCTGCTCTGGCCTGGCTGCCCACTACTGTATGGCTTGGAATGAGGCAGGAGTGGGAAGGAGATGGCATAGAAAAGATCTAATACCATCCTGCCCATTGTCCTTACCGTCCTGCCCATACAGACTGTGGCTCCTTCCTCCTTCCTGTGATTGCTCCCTCCTGTGTGGACGTTGCCTGGCCCTGCCTTGACGCCTCTCCGGCACATCACCTGATTGGAGGGGCTGATAAAGCAACACCCACCCACTTCTCACACTGGCCTTAAGAGGCCTCCACTCAGCAGTAATAAAAGCAGTTTTTATTAGCAGTAGTTCTGTTGTCCATCATGTTTTCCCTATGAGCACCCCTATGCCCACTCTAATATTCAACAATTATAGACAATTTGCCCTATCATTTATTTACATATATGTATCTACCATCTAATCTATGCATGCATGTATGTATGTAGGCAATACATGTATCTAAACAATGTATTTGTCAATGCATCAATTTATCTACTCTATGTATGTATCTATATGTGTATTATGTATGTATGCGTGCATGCGCGCGCACACACACACACTGATATTATATCATGGCATTTTATTCCTAAATCTTCCAGCATGCATCCCCAAAAAACAAGAAACTTGTCTTACATAATCACAATAATATATCCACATCTAAGAAAATTTACTGTAACTTCTTAATCTAAGAAAATTATGTATTTTTGTCATATGTATTTTGTCATATGTATTTTGTATTTGCATATGTATTTTGTATTTGCACATGTATTTTTGTCATAGCAGCAAACAGAGTGAAATGCCATTTTTCATATTCTGCTTTCCATTTATATGTGCTTTATTTATACATTCTCCAGGGGCATGTTTGCTTGGTTCTTTTGGCAGTAGGTTCCAAACCTTCTCAATTCTGTGCCTTCAAATAAAGGTCTAGGCCCTTCCTGAGAAGTCTCAGGATGTGGAGAAAGGGAGGAATATGGGGGAAAGGGGGTGAAGAATGGGATATTCAGCAAGGAGGATAGGCTTATCCTTCCAAAATTCTTTCCCTTTTGAAAGGCAGGGGATGGATAATGATGGTGCAATGCTTGTCGGCGGGTGGAGAGGTGGGGGCGTTGTTTACTCCTATCTGGGATAGGTACTGATCCAGAAGACGTCATTCAAGAGGCCTCTTCATTATCAAATACTGTGCTGTGCTGAACTGTGCTGTTAAATAAGTAGCCACCAACCACATGTGACTATTTAAATGTAATTCACATTAAAAAAAAAAAAAAGAAGAATGCAGTTCTTCACTCACATTAGCCACATTTCAAATGCTCAGTAGTTACATGTGGCTTGTAAGGACTATCGAGCATTTCAGTCATTGCAGAAAGTTCTACGGGACTGCACAGCTCTAGAATGAAATTTCAAGGGTAATAGAGCACATCTTGCCCCTGCCTTGCCTTCTCTACTTTCAAGCTGGAGGTCCTGCTAGGCAGAACAGAAAGAGATGAGGTTTTATGGGGTGACAATCTGCACAGTGCAGTCTGAGAACAAGCATTCATTCACTTCAGCGACAGGACTGACATCGGTCACAGAAGGAGCTGTCTCAGCTGAGGCCTCATGGTTGTGGTGGTAGTGGCAACCCATCTTGAGCTGCTGCTGTGAAGATGCTGGCTGCAGATGGGGAGGCACGGCTGGGGTTGTGTGCTCTGAAAGGACAGCGGGAACCCAGAACAGGCAGGAGCCATGCCCCCAACAAAGTTTGCAGGGTGGGAGCGCGGTGCTCCTGGACACAGCTGCAGCTGCCTGGCTGTGGCTCCAGACCCAGGCATCCCTGCACTCTTAGGGGCACAGGAAGCCCCTGCCCCACAGGCTTAGAAGTGCCTGCTCCCACTCCCTGGCTTCTCCTTGCCCCCAGAGTCCACTAGGGTGTGGAATAAAGTTGTGGCTGCACCTGGGCACTGTCATGACCTGGCTGGGTGTGTGTATGCTCTGGGCGGCACTGACACACCAGCCCCCCTACCACCTTGGCCCCCTCCAGACTTTGGGTGCCAGCAAGTGCAGGAGAAAGGCCAGAGGGAGGGGACTGAGGGCATCTTAGTGTGGGCCTGCAGGCACCCCTCAGCACAAACAGCCTAGGTGCCATGGATAGCATGTTGATAGTGGGAGGCAGACAGGTTCCTGGGCAGAAAGGGGCAATTCTGCAGAGAAACCCCACCTTTAAGCCAAGAATGGCCTGAAGCCTGGGGGCCAGGCTGCCAGTTCTGGGTGAAGTAGGAGGCCCAGAGTGAGGACTTCATTGTTGACCCCTTGGCCAGTCAGATGGTGCTTTTTCCAGACCTACCCATGGCCACTTATGGACCAGTTAGCACACACTCCTCCCTTCTGAGCCCATAAAAACCCCAGGACTCAGCCAGAGTCACACAGACATTGGGACTACCAGCTGAGGGAAGGAGCTACCCACCTCAGGTGTCCTCGACTAGTTGAAATGACCTGCCGGCAGAAAGGACCTACCTACTTCCGGTCTTCTGAGAGCTGTTCTGTTGCTCAATGAAGATCCTCTCTGCCTTGCTCACCCTGCAGTTGTCCACATACCTCATTCTTCCTGGACATGGGACAAAAACTCCAGATCCACCAAATGGTGGAACTGAAAGAGCTGTAACACCAACAGAACTGAAACACTCACACACACACACTCACCATGTTGTGGGTGATGAGAAAGAGAGAAGAGCTGTGGCCGTTCAGGGACCCCAGACCTAGGGGTTCCCCGAGCCAGGGTTGTGATACCCTCTTTGGGGCCCTGTGGTTCCTGGCATCTCCAAATTTCCAGGCACCACTTCATTCCCCAGCACCTGCAGTGGAAGCTTCTTGCGGTCCTGCTGAAGCCTTGCACAGAGCCGGCATCTGTACCAGCACCTGGAGCTGCCTGCCCCCCACAGCCGGCATGCCTGGCTGTGCACAGTGGCTAGACCCCCCGCTTGTTCACACACCCCTCACTGCTCCACTCCTGGCTCACTCTTGGCAGGTGATCCAGGACAGTAGCACGAGCTGAGTGCAGCCTGCTAGGCTGAGTGTGTGGAATGAGCCCAGCAGCCTGAGCAAAACTCAGGCAAAGGCACCACTAGCCACAGAAGTTTCCGGCTGGAAAAGCAACCCCTCAAGGATCCCATGACAGTTGGCCATGTGGGGAACAGGGCATAAGATTGTGTGTGTGTGTGTGTACACGTGTGCATGCATGTGCGTACACACATGCATGCCCATGCATCTGAGTGTGTGCAGTATTCCCCGCTTTGTCCATGGTTTTACTTTTTGGGTTTCAGTTACTTGTGATTAACTGCAACCTGAAGATATTAAATGGAAAATTCCAGAAATAAGCAACTCATTGATTTTAAATTGCGTGCTGAGTAGCCTGAGAAATCTTGCATCTCCATATTGTCTATGCTACCTGCTCACTAGTCAGTAGTAGTCTTGATTATCAGATCACTGTCTTGGCATTGCAGTGCTTGTGTTCAAGTAACCCTTATTTTACTTAATAATGGCCCCAAAGTGCAAGAGTAGCTATAGTGGCATTTGTGATAATCATTCTATTTTACTATTAGTATTGCTTACTTCTCACTGTGCCTAATTTATAAATTAAACTTTACCCTAGGTGTGTATGCATAGGAAAAAAAGAGTATATGTATGATATTGTACTATCTGTGGTTTCAGGTATCTGCTGGAAGTCTTAAATGCATCCCCTGCAGGTAGCTGGGGGGATTAGAATACTGAGGGAGAGATTCGGCATTAAATGACCTCCAAGGTCCTATCTCTCTGAAGAGCATATCCCACTGCACATATGTGGATATAAAATTTCAAGGTTAATAGAGCACTATCTTTTTTTTTTTTTTGAAACACGTTATTTCTCTGTTGCCCAGGCTGGAGTGCAGTGGTGCAACCTCAGCTCACTGCAGCCTCGACCTCCAGGCTCAAGCAATCCTTCTGCTTCAGCCTCCCAAGTAGCTGGGAGTACAGGTGCACACCACCATGCCTGGCTAATTGTTTTGTATTTTTAGTAGAGACAAAGTCTCACTGTGTTGCCCAGGCTGCTCTCGAATTCCTGGGCTCTAGTGATCCTCCTGCCTCGGCCTCCCAAGGATTACAGGCGTGAGCCACTGCACCCAGCAAGTGGCCTATTCTTAATGCTTTCTAGGAAAGGAGATGCCCTCACCTTCAGTGTTCTCACTTTTCACTTACCTCACCTATTACTGGACTGAAATTTTTAAAAAATTCTTTTGTATCTCCTGAGGGGTGATATACTTACAAAAAATAAAGTCATTTTCCTCTATCCAAACTGAATCTCTCTTATGTTCCAGTTTCAGCCTTCTCTTGTCAACAGATTTAAAAATCAGACATTCATTATGGTATGGGGCAAATTTTCCAAAGTGGGGAATAGGCAGCACTGTTGGTATTTAAGAATGTTTTAGGAAGCGTGTGTATGTTGATTCAAATAATACTGAGTCAGAAGTGAGAAAATTATTCCCTTTTCAACTCCCTTTCAATTCTGATTGTATCAAGGAGAAAGTTTCATTTTGGTCCTAGTCTTTGGTGCCACTTTAATAGTTGTTGGCCGGGTGCGGTGGCTCATACCTGTAATCCCAACACTTTGGGAGGCTGAGGCGGCCAATCACTTGAGGTCAGGAATTTGAGACCAGCCAGGCCAACATGGCGAAACCCCATATCTACTAAAAATACAGAAATTAGCCGGGCGTGGTGGCAGGAGCCTGTGGTCCCAGCTACTCGGGAGGCTGAGACAGAAGAATTGCTTGAATCTGGGAGGTGAAGGTTGTAGTGAGCCCAGATCATGCCACGGCACTCCAGCCTGGGCAGTAGAGCAAGACTCTGTCTTAAAAAAAAAAAAAAAAAAAAAAAAAAAGTAGTTCATCTCCTTTATTAGTAAAGGGAAAAGGAACCTCAGGCTATGAGCCTTGGGCAGGGAAGAAAAGTTTAACTAGGATTTTATATCATCGCTTTATTTTCATTATCCAGGTGCACCTCATTTCAGTGCACTTTGACTTTGCTTTAGTGCATTTCACAGATACTGCTTTTTTTTTTTTTAAACAAATTGAAGGTTTGTGGCAAGTCTGTTGGTACCGCTTTTCTAAGAGCATGTGCTCACTTTCTGTCTCTGTGTCACATTTTGGTAATTTGGTAATTCTTGCAGTATTTCAAACTTTTTCATTGTTATCTGTTATGGTAACCTGTGATTAATGGTCTTTGATGTTACTATTGTAATTGTTTTGGGGTGCTGCAACTCACACCCATATAAAATGGTGAACTTGGCTGGGCTTGGTGGTTCATGCCTGTAATCCTAGCATTTTGGGAGGCCGAGGCAGGTAGATCACTTGAGGTCAGGAGTTTGAGACCAACCTGACCAACATGGTGAAACCCTGTCTCTACTAAAAATACAAAAATTACCTGGGTGTGGCGGCACGTGCCTATAATCCCAGCTACTTGGGATGCTGAGGCAGGAGAATCCATTGAACCCGGAAGGCGGAGGTTGCAGTGAGCTGAGATTGCACCACTATACTCCAGTCTGGGTGACAGAGCGAGACTTTGTCTAAAATAAAATAAAATAAAATGGTGAACTTAATTGATAAATGTGATGTGTGTTCTGACTGCTCCACGGACTGGCCTTTCCCACTTCTCTCTCCCTCTCCTCAGGCCTCCCTAATCCCTAAGACAACAATATTGAAATTAGGCCAATGAATAACCCTACAATTCCCTCTTAGTGTTCAAGAAAGGACAGTCACACATCTCTCACTTTAAAGCAAAAGCTAGAAATGATGAAGCTTAGTAAGGAAGACCTGTTGAGAGCTGAGATAGGTGGAAAGCGAGGCCTCTTTTGCCAAACAGTTATTAGCAAATTGTGAATGCAAAAGAAAAGTTCTTGAAGGAAATTAAAAGGGCTACTCCAGTGAACCTACAAATGATAAGAAAGTAAAATAGTGTTATTGCTGACAGGAGAAAGTTTTAGCTGCCTGGATAGATCAAACCAGCCACAACACTCTCTTAAGCCAAAGCCTAATCCAGAGCAAGGCCCTAACTCTCTTCAATTCTATGAAGCTGAGAGAAGTGAGGAAGCTGCAGAAG
Organism: Gorilla gorilla gorilla; assembly: GCF_029281585.2. Classification (NCBI taxonomy): domain Eukaryota; kingdom Metazoa; phylum Chordata; class Mammalia; order Primates; family Hominidae; genus Gorilla; species Gorilla gorilla. The sequence continues at coordinate 136,683,621 of NC_073230.2, read as the reverse complement.
AAAAGTTTGTTAAGCTAACAGAGGTTTGTTCATGAGGCTTAAGGGAAGAAGCCATCTCCATAACATAAAAGTGCAAAGTGAAGCAGCAAGTGCTGATGTATTATAGAAGCTGCAGCAAGATCTAGAAGATCCAGCTAAGATCACCGATGAAGGTGGCTATACGAAACAACAGATTTCAATATAGATAAAACAGGCTTCTATTAGAGGATTCCATCTAGACTTTTATAACTACACAGGAGAAGTCAATGCCTGATTTCAAAGTTTCAACAGACAGTCATTGACTCTCTTGTGAGGGGCTACTGCATCTGGTGACTTTAAGTGGAAGCCAGTGCTCATTTATCATTCTGAAAATCCTAGGGCCCTGAAGAATAATGCTAAACTTACTCTGCCTGTGCTCTGTAAATGGAACAACAAATCTTGGATGACAGCACATCTGTTCATGGCGTGGTTTATGGAATATTTTAAGCCCACTATTGAGACCTACTGCTCAGAAAAAAAATATTGATTTTAAAATATTACTGCTCATTGACAATGCCTTAATTGAGAGGTAACCCAAGAGCTCTGATGGTGATGTATAAGGAGATTAATGTTGTTTTCATGTCTGCTAACCTAACATCCATTCTGCAGCCTGCAGATCAAGGAGTAAATTTGACTTTCAAGTCTTAGTATTTAAGAAATACATTTTATAAGGCTATACCTGTCTTACATTAGTGATTCCTCTGATGGATCCAAGCAAAGTAAATTGAAAACCTTCTGAAATGAATTCACCACTCTAGATGCCCATTAAGAACATTCATGATTCATGGGAGAAGGTCAAAATATTAATAGTAACAGGAGTTTGGAAGAAGTTTATTTCCAACCCTCATGGATGAGTTTGAAGAATTTAACACTTCATTGGAGGAAACCACTGTAGATGTGGTGAAATAGCAAGAGAACTAGAATTAGAAGTGGAGCCTGAAGATGAGACTGAATTACTATAATCTTGTGATAAAACTTGAACCGGTGAAGAGTTGTTTCTTATGGATGAGCAAATAAAGTGTTTTTTTTTTGTTTTTTGTTTTTTAAGACAGAGTCTTGCTCTGTTGCCCAGGCTGGAGTGCAGTGGTGTGATCTCGGCTCACTGCAAGCTCCGCCTCCCGGGTTCACGCCATTCTCCTGCCTCAGCCTCCCGAGTAGCTGGGACTACAAGCGCCCGCCACCATGCCTGGCTAATTTTTTGTATTTTTAGTAGAGATGGGGTTTCACTGTGTTAGCCAGGATGGTCTTGATCTCCTGACCTCATGATCCGCCCGCCTTGGCCTCCTAAAGTGCTAGGATTACAGGCCTGAGCCACCGCACCCGGCCAGAAAGTGGTTTCTTGAGATGGAATCTACTCCTACTGAAAATGCTGTGAACATTTCTGAAATGACAATGGAAGATTTAGAACAGTACATAAACTTAATTGATAAAATAGCAACAGGGTTTGAGAGAATTCATTCCAACTTTTTAAGAAGTTCTGCTGTGGGTCAAAAGCTATCAAACAGCATCACACACCACAGAGAAATCATCTGTGAAAGAAAGAATCAATCAGTGCAGCAAACTTTATTGTCGTATTTTAAGAAATCGCCACAGCTACCCCAACCTTCAGCAACTATCACCTTGATCAGTTAGCAGCCATCAACATTGAGGCAAGATCCTCCACTGGCAAAAAGATTATGACTCACTGAAGGTTCAAATGATCATTAGCATATATATGTATTTTTTTGAGATGGAGTCTTGCTCTTTTGCCCAGGTTGGAGTGCAGTGGCGCCATCTCAGCTCACTGCAACCTCCGCCTCCTGGGTTCAAGTGAGTCTCTTACCTCAGCCTCCCGAGTAGCTGGGATTACAGGCATCTGCCACCACACCTGGCTAATTTTTTGTATTTTTAGTAGAGATGGGGTTTCAAACATGCTGGCCAGGCTGGTTTTAAATTCCTGACCTTAAGTGATCTGCCTGCCTAGGCTTCCCTAATGCCCAACGCTAGGATTACAGGTGTGAGCCACTGCCCCCGGCAGATCATTAGCATTTTTTAGCAATAAAGTATTTTAAAATTAAGGTATGTACATTGTTTTTAAGACATAATGCTATTGCATACTTCATAGTATAGTGTAAGCATAATTTTTATATGTCTGGGGAAACCAAAAAATTTGTGTGACTTATTTTATTGCCATATTTGCTTTATCACAGTGGTCTGGAACTGAACCCACAATATCTCTGAGGTATACCTGTATTTATTTTTATAGTCATTTTCCACTTATGGTAAGCGATACTGGTTTTCCATTTTATGATAGTGAAAAAATATTCCTTTCTAAATAAATGTATTTAAGAGTCTATGTCAATAAAAACATTAATAGGGCAGATGGTAGGTAGATAAAGGCCAAAATCACAAAAACAGTGTAAGAATGACAGACGTTTTGGAAATCCTGCTTTGACTGAAAGAATGGTGGACATTAGAGTTGGATTTGAGTCAGAAGCCTAGCTGTGTTGTGATTAGTCATGAGATCTTGGGCAAATCACTTTTGCTGTCTGTGAAAGGTAAGAAGTCTGCCGGTCACGGTGGCTCACACCTGTAATCCCAGCACTTTGGGAGGCCGAGGCGGGTGGATCACCTGAGGTCAGGAGTTCGACACCAGGCTGGCCAACATGATGAAACCCCGTCTCTACTAAAAATACAAAAAAAAAAAAAAAAAGTAGCTGGGGTGGTGGCGGGCGCCTGTAATCCCAGCTACTTGGGAGACTGAGGCAGGAGAATTGCTTGAACCCGGGAGGCGGAGGTTGCAGTGGGCCAAGATCACACCACTGCCACTGCACTTCAGCCTGGGTGACTGAGCAAGACTCTGTCAAAAAAAAAAAGAAAAAAAAGGTAAGAAGTGGTGGAGGAAGTACCTACTTCACTGCAAAAAAGGTAATGATGGGTGGTGAAGTTAAATAAATCGTGGTAGGAGGAGGTAAAGTGGCCTATACAAGCATAAAGTGTTATTACCATTATCCTGTGCTCACGAGATTAACAATCTTTCCTTTTTTCTAAACCAAAAAGATATTTAAAGTCATAACTGGATTCTAAACCCTTCAGGGCAATGCTGGCTGCTCATGGGTTCACTGGAAAAAGTCTAGCAGTTCTGGATGGGGACGGGGAAGATCAGTGGAAGAACTGCTTGCCATTTGGTCTCTCCTGTATAGAACTTAGAGCAGCCTGGGGCGTCTGTTTCAACCCTCATCCAGACCCCTACTCTATACTGAGTCAGATGCACACAAGGATCTTGGGGGTGGCCTGTTGTGATGTATTGTTGCATAAAACAGGTGTTTTGCTAAACTGGGTAGGAAAAGTTGTAACAGATGTTCTTCTCTTGCATCTTGACTCTGAGGTTCCTGGTCCATTTAGTGTAGTAGTTTTTCCTGGAGGATTTGGATTTTGGTAGGTGACATCCCATTGACCTGGAGAGGAAAGAGGAAATATAAATGGTCAGCAATCAAGTCAGTCATTTGCTGATCTCTGGCTTTTAGAATACTGGGTAAGGTCCTTGGGAGGAAAAAGAATAAAGTGATTTATCCTATTCTTGATGAGGGATCCACCCTAGACATATGTGAAGTTAACTTAAAGGAAGAAGCTTAATAGCTCTTGATTCCAGGTCTGTGTGATGTCAAAAACAAAGCACTTTGCACAATAAGTCAGGAAAGTGAGGTCCATTAGGAAGGACAGGACTAAGAGCAACAAGGTGCCCTGAAGAGTGTGAACAGGGAATGATGGAAGGGAAGCAGCACGTTATAAAAGCAAACTGTGGAGATGAGATTGGATGTCGGAGATGAGATTGGATGGACAGATCTGGCGGCAGGAAATGCTTTGAGGGAGCCCTAGAAGCAGTGCTTCTGGAGAAAAGCCTGGAGCCAAGTGGTGGCAATGGTAATTAAGAAGAAGCAAGCACACAAGAGGCATTGTTAAAGAAGTAGCCAAGTATTTGCAGGGTTTGATTAAGGAAGTGAAAGAAAGGGTGGAGAGATGGTGCTGAGCTCTTGAGCCTGAGCATTTGGGAGAAGGGAATGCCCAAGATGGTCCTGGGGAAGGCAGGAAAACAGGATCACCTTAGGAAGGGAAGATGAGCAGGCTGATATCAGCTATGCTGATTTTTAGGAACTGGCAGGACGAAGTCAAGTCAACTGTCTATCAGGAGGTTGGAGAGACATGACATTAGAGGTCAGGAGAAGGGTTGGGGCTGAGGACAAATATTCAAGAGCCCCAGGGGTCCAAGAGGTAGGGATAGAAGGTGCAAAGGATAGAAAGCACATCTTTTTTTTCACCTACACACATGATCAAAGTCATCCGTTTTCCCTAAAAATAGAGTGAAATTCTGCATCTTAATGGAGATAGAAATGTACAAGAACACCTCACCCTGTCCCTTCCAAGCCCACCTGTCAGTGTGGCATAGCAGGGGAAACTGTCTCCCCTTTCTAGCAAGCCCAGGTTTGTAAGCTCTAAAGAAATGGCACAGATTAGGAATAAATGTCGGGAGTTGATCAAATTATGGGACAGAAGTCAGCCTGGGAGTGCATTTTGGTCTTCCCATCACATGCCTCCCCACCCACCTCCCTTCTCCTCTTGCCCCATGGCTTCTGCTCCCCTAGCCCCTTACCTCTTCCTCTCCCTTACCTAAAATTCCCAGATACACTCTCTGGTAATGTCTTCGCTGTCTGCCAACAGGGTGCCACTTTGGTCGGCTCGCATGTAGAAGCCATTGGGGGCCAGTACAGTGAGTAAGTTGCTCCCGTGAAGCTCGATACAGAAGTTGAGGGCAAACTTGCCCCAAGGGCAAAAGGTGCCAAAGGATGTTATTGACCAGAAGGATCCCCCCTGTGCTGGAGAAGGAAGAGCTCAGGTTGGTGGGCCATTCACAGGGGAGTCCTCCAGCGATCTGGCCTTGGAGGGGCTTTGTGGAGGCGTGCCACCCTCCCCTGGCTGCCCCATCCTGCCTGCACTGGCGGGTCCTTCTATGGAAATGCAGGAACGCCAATAGGGATTCCACTGTTTTCTGTTCTGCCAACCCACCCTGGGGCTTTGAAGTGTGAAAACAACAGAGGTCCTGTTTTTCCTCTTTTTTTTTTTGGAAACGGAGTCTCGGTGTGTCGCCCAGGCTGGAGTGCTGTGGCGTGATCTTGGCTCACTGCAAGCTCCGCCTCCTGGGTTCACGCCATTCTCCTGCCTCAGCCTCCCAAGTAGCTGAGACTATAGGCACCCGCCACCACGCCTGGCTAATTTTTTGTATTTTTAGTAGAGACGGGGTTTCACCGTGTTAGCCAGGATGGTCTCGATCTCCTGACCTCGTGATCTGCCCGCCTCAGCCTCCCAAAGTGCTGGGATTACAGGCATGAGCCACTGCACCTGGCCTGTTTTTCCTTTTATAATGAGCAAGCCCTGAGTGGCAGGCCCTGAAGTCTGAGGTGGGGCTAAGGCAGGGACTAGACTGTGAAACCTCGGGCAGGGAAGAGGAGCCACTCACCCTGGAAGTGGTAGATACCCGGTTGGCAGGGTAGTAGATGAATGCGGTCGGGCTGATCCTGGTTGCACTGTATGAGGTCATGGCCCGATGAGGAGCCCACATAGCCATAACGACCTCGCAATACAAGGAAGGAGCGATTGGCAAATAAAATCCCAAATTCCTCATTTGGGCCTGAAGGAAATAGGAAGGAGTTATCTGGATGGGCTGCCTTTAGGTGTTTTCCCAAGTGGAAGCAGGAGGGGGGACGCTAATTGCAGAAGGGTGTGGTCAATATTTTAACAGTGAATGAACACCTACTATGTGTCAGGTCTTATGCTAGGTGCTTGTGAAATGTTTGTGAGAGTACCTAGCACATGCGAAACCCAAGAAGCTTTAATATTCTTCCTTCCTTTGAGATGTGTTGATGTGTTTAATCCTCATGACAACTCTGTGAGGCCGCAGAGTTGTAGACAATGAAATGTTCATTTTTATAGATGACAAAACTGAGGCTCAAGGAGGTGCTTTGCTCAAGTGATGACAAAAATTCAGTGACTGAACAAGTACAGACCCAAATCTTCCGACCCCAACTCCAGTGCTTTTTTTTTTTTTTTGGAGATGGAGTCCCGCTCTGTCGCCCAGGCTGCAATGCAGTGGCACGATCTTGGCTCACTGCAACCTCCAAGTCCCAGGTTCAAGCAATTCTCCTGCCTTAGCCTCGTAAGTAGCTAGGATTACAGGCCCGCACCACCATGTCTGGCTAATTTTTGTATTTTTAGAAGAGATGGGGTTTCACGTGGTCAGGCTGGTCTCAAACTCCTAACCTCGTGATCCACCCACCTCAGCCTCCCAAAGTGCTGGGATTACAGGCGTGAGCCACCACGCCCGGCCTTCAGTGCTCTTCTTAACAATCATATTCCACCTCCCTCTAAAGTTCTCCCTGACTTGGAATCATCTGGCAGGAAGGCTGCTCCACTCACCTGGAAGGATGGCATTGGCCATCAGCAGGCTGTTGGGTGCAATGCCCAGGAAGCGCCCCCTGCAGGACTGCAGGATGATCCTGCCACAGTTCCAGTGCATTTGGAAGAACGTGTCAGACTCCAGGGGGTGCCCATCAGCCATTACTGCCCTGTGGCGCCTCTGGAAAGAATGTCAGAAACAGAGATGAGGAGTAAGGACTGACAATCTCAGCTTTCTTCCCATCAGTTTTATTCCTAGACCCTCTTCCCACATCCCACCCAACAGCCTTTTTCATGCTCCCAGAGTTGATGCTTTCAGAACCTTTTTGGAAGATGTGCTGTGGCCTCAGCTCTTCACCTTCCCCCAGTCTGTGCTGTATCCCAGAGCACAGCATAAAAACTAAGCCAGGATATCATAGGGAGAGAAATAAACCTCAGTCTTGACTCCAAAATCATTTTAAAGTAGATCATAGGCATAAAAGTGAAAGTTAAACTATGAAACATCTAGAAGAAAACATAAGAGAAGTTCTTTGCAACTTTGGGGTAGGCAATGATTTCTTGGGACAAGAAAAGCAGTAACCATTTAAAAAAATTGATAAACTGAACTTCACTGAAATTAAAAACTTGCTTCTCAAAAGATCCATTAAACAAATAAAAAGGTAAGCCCCAGGTTTGGAGAAAACTTTTGCAATACATATATTTGGCAAAGGACTTGGATTTAGAACACATAAAGAACACTTACAATGCATTAATAAGACAAACAACCCAGTAACAAATGGCAAAGCATCTGAACAGATATGTCACAGAGAAGATATACAAATGGCCAATGAGCACATGAAAACGGGCACGGTGGCTCATGCCTGTAATCCCGGTACTTTGGGAGGCTGACACGGGCAGATCATGGGGTCAGGAGTTTGAGACCAGCCTGGCCAATGTAGTGAAACCCCATCTCTACTAAAAATACAAAAAATTAGCTGGGCATGGTGGCACATGCCTGTAGTCCCAGCTACTTGGGAGGTTGAGGTAGGAGAATCTCTTGAACCCAGGAAGCGGAGGTTGTGGTGAGCCGAGACTGAGCCACTGCCCTCCAGCCCAGGCTACAGAGCAAGACTTCATCTCAAAAAAAAAAAAAAAATTCTAAACCTTACTAATTATAAGGTAAATGTGAATTAAATCCATAAATTACACACCCACTAGAGTGGCTAAAATAAAAAAGACAATCCAAAAGCCAGCTTTACTGTTGGTGAGGATATGGAATTCTTAGAACCCTCATACGTTATTGACAAGAATGTAAAATAGTATAATCACTTTAGAAAACTGACACTTTCTTCCAAAGTTAAGCACATATCTATTATACAACCTAGTAATTCCACTCCTACATATTTACCCAAGATAAATGAAAATGTATGTTCACAAAAAGACTTGTACATGAATGCTTATAGCAACTTTATTCATAATAGCCCAGACTAGAAACAAGCCAAGTGTTCATCAACAAGTGAATAGATAAACAAATCATGTTTATGAGCAGCATTATAGAATACTACTCGGCAATAAAAAGGAATGAACTACTGACACACGAACATTATGAACGAACCTTAAAAACATTGTGCCAAGCACAAGAAACGTATGTACCATATATACTGTATGTTTCCATTGATCAGAAACGCTAAAGTAGGTAGGCAAATCTAATTCACGGAGACAGAACACAGATGAGTGGTAGCTGGGAGAGGGAGGCAAGGGTGGAGGGAAACTGACTGCAAAGAAGCAAGAGGAAATTTTGTGGTGTTGGAAATATTTTCTCACTTGTGATATGCTTACGGCATGGTTGCATGGATGGATACATTTGTCAAAACTTACTGAATTTTATACTTAATAGGTGCATTTTATTTATAAAACATACATAATATACTTATTTGTAAATAATATACATAATTTATACATATGTGTATTATATAATTTACAAACTTTCAAATTATACCTTAATAAAGTTGATTTTTGTTTTTTTTTTTAAAGGAGCCCCCATTGGGTGAAAATGAATGTTTATCAACAAGTGCCTCCACAGCCCACATCATCCTCTCATCATTTGCCTTGAAAAAGGAGAAGGAAGTCTAGGGAGGGAGAGCTCAGAGCTTAAGGTTTCTCTTGCTCAGGAAGCCAAGGTCTCACCTGGGATAGGTAGTAGCCATTGGCTGAACGAAGCTGCACAGTGGGGCTCTCACTGTCACATTCAAACTGGAACAAGGACATTGGGTTTAAGCGCTCAGAAGCAGCACGCACCTCACCATCTGCAGAGGAAGCGCATGTCAGTAAAAGCCTCCCCCTCAGTCTCGGCCCCTCCTCCATGTTTTATGACAGGGGCTTCTGTCCCTCCCTCCTCAAACTTCATCACTTTCTGTTGGACCATGGTAGGTCTGGAGAAGACCTAGGCAACTTTCCCCTAAATCCCATACCCATGCTTTTCTGTCCTTCTCGATGGCACAAAAGATCCCCTTGGGTCCCCAGGATCTTCCTTATTAGCAGACTCAAAAATCTGTGCTGATCCCAAACACATTTTCCTCTTTTTAACAGCCAGCCCTCCCTCCCTCCATTGCTGTGTTGGGTCCAGCACTTGCCGTAGATGACTGAGATGAACCGCCCAGTCTTTGACCTGAGGCTGACCCAGGTTGGGCAGTGCTGTAGGATGAACCACTCCTCACCCCTCACGGGGTTACAGCCCATGCCCAAGAGCAGATGCGTGCCCTGTGGATATAACATGCCTCCTTCTCCATCACACAGTGCCACAAGCCCTCCAGGCCGCACTTGCATGTGAAAAGCTGTCTGTGATGAGGGTTGGGAGAACAGCCGGTCTACATGGGACAAGAAGTGGTGTGTAGAGGTCTCCAGGTGGTAGCATCCATCTCGGAAATGCAACAGGAAGCCACACTCCTCCAGGCAGGGAACTGCTGCGTCCACCCAGATGCGGCCCATAGTGGGGTCAGCCCGGGCATAGCAGCGGTGGATGGGGCTGTAGAGGATCACGTGGACATGGAGGGCTGGTCGGGGGGTCCACATGTGGTAAGCTGAGAGGACCCGGGAAGTGCAAAACACGTCCTTGCCATTGGACTCCAAATAACGACCAGAGATTAGGCACTGGAGGGTCCACTTGCTGTTCCGGTGGAAACGCAGTAGAAAACACCCATGGTGGCTGGTCCTTGGGCGGCCATAACACACGGTGCCATCACACTCACACAGCAGGTAGAGGCCCTGCACGCTCTTTAGTCGCACCACGGCCTGTGTTTCATGCTCATTGCTCACCAGGATCTCCCAGGTCTGGAGGCATCAGGAGGGAGAAGAGGGAAATCAGTATCACGAAGTTACCAGACCAAGGAGCCCTGCAACTGTCACGGCTTGTATCACCCTGGCACCTTCATCAGCACCAACCACCTCCTCTTCCACATCAGCCCTGGTATCTCCTTGCTGTCAGCTCTTCCACTTTCCCACTATCCCCTCATCACGAGATCTCTGGGCCCTTCCACCCCTGCAGCCAGATGGCAATATCCAAAGAGAAGTTCTAGATGTCTACCTCCTTCAGCTAACAGAAGGTAAACCTCCCTCCTTTCTTATCCCACTCTTCAATACCTAATTTTTAAAGAAACGCTTTGGTGTAAGTCTTACTTTTTTCTTCCTCGCTGTTGTCCGCAGAGAGCACACTTAGCCAATACCTCCATCCCCAAAGGTTGCCTTCCAGCACGGCAAGACAGAAGCAAAAGCTCTTATAGGCAGGCCCTGGCTCCAGGAATGAAGATGGGAGCACAAACAGTTCAGATGCAACTGCCTGGTTCAGCTGTGATCAACCTTGTTATAAGAGGAAGAACTTCGCCCCTGCCTCACTCTGGCACCCATCCCAGAGGTGCCTACATTCCTCTCTAGAATGAAGGCCAACACTGCTAGGGCTTCTGGAGTTCCCCATTCTCAAACCACAACCAGAACAGAAACATAGGCTTTGCAATAACTCCACTGGTCCAACTTCCCCTGGATGCCCACAATTCTGCTTTCCCACCTGGGCTCTCCACTTCTCCTCTTTCTGACACAACCACCCTGTGCTCTCCACTTCTCTTCTTTCTGACACAACCACCCTGTGCTGGGATGGGGAATAGGGACAGTTAGAGAAGGACAAGGCAGCAAGGGCAAGGCTGAGGCTTCACCTTGCGGAATAAATTGAGAGGTGGGAGATGGGGCAATAGGGTCTGTGAACAAAAGCCTAGAGTAGAAAAGTCTCAGGCCTGGCACTGGCAGAACCTAGTAAAGTGATTAGGTTGAGAGTACACCCTGCTTTCATATACAGGCAAGTGCGCGTGCGTGCGCGCACACACACACACACACACACACAGCTTGGCCACTCAGAAAACTGGTTCCAGTATACTTTCATATACAGGCAAGTACACACACACACACACACACACACACACACACAGCTTGGCCACTCAGAAAACTGGTTCCAGTATACTTTCATATACAGGCAAGTACATACACACACACACACATACACACACTCACACACTCACACACACACACACACACACACACACACAGCTTGGCCACTCAGAAAACTGGTTCCAGCATGAGTTTGCTTTGTCACCTGTCTCCTGCCCAAACTCTTCGCAGTTGCAGTGACTGTATTCTTGCATGCCTCAAAGGTGAGGTAGGTTCCTGCCCAGCTGATGAGCCCAACCCTTAGGTCCTCAGCCTTGGGATGTCTGTGTATCCACTCTGTCTCATCCATGGGGCTGACACCACAGGTGATGTCTCCGTCTGGCCCAGCCCTCCCCCCCGTGGTGAGGTTCCACAGGCCATAGGGCCTGGAATAGGGCCTGTAGTACCCACCAGATGTTCCCAGAGAGAACTTCCCAGGCAGAGGCTGGCCTGGGGCCCAGCACCTCTGTGACCCGGGAGCATTGTGACTGTGAGGGCAGCCTCTTATCCCACCACAGTGGGGAAAGGGCCCTGGCGCAGCAGCATTAATCCATGGCCTAGAGGAGGCGGGTGCAGAGCCTCCGGTGTTTGCCTTCCTATTCCCCTCTGGGCACCAAGGTAGGCTGAGCTGAGACCAGGATCCGGAACTTCAACCTGTGAATTTAGGCAAGTTTTTTCCTTTCTTTACCTCCGTTTCTCATTCTGGTAACAGGATAGAAAGCAACCTCCTTCCTCCCAAGGAAGTGAGTTCTGCCTGGCTCCCTTGCAACTCAAGTATTTTGTTAAGTTCAAGATATCCAAGAAAAATCTATCAGCTTTTATGGCCCTTAGGAGGATGAGGTCAAAATGTTCCAGATGCTACTTTGCAGGGTGTATGAGGAAACCCTAGTTAATCAGTTGACATCAAATTACTCATATTCATCAGGAAGGCTGGCTCAGGACCTGGGTAAGGAGAAGGGCCTAGGTGGAGAGAGCACCAAGCACCCCTCCTCAACCCCAGCTGCTCTGCCGGTGGGTAGGACATCTGGCTGGGCAGATAGAGCTCCTGCAAGGGTATCTTTCCCCTCCAAAGAATCTCTGAGTTATAGTCTCTTGGACTCACTTCCTGCAAAGCTTGAGGAGAAAACCCAGCTCAGAACCTGGAAAAAGTGACATGAAAGAAAAACAAAGGCAAAAACAAGTGATGATGAGTTCTGCCTAAGCCTGGCTAGGATCCAAGGGAAAATGGGCAGTCGATCACACTTGGGGAATAGGCCACACCCCTGGTTCCTTTTTTTGAGTCAGGGTCTTGCTCTGCTAGCCAGGTTGGAGTGCATCTCAGTTAACTGCAGCCTTGATCTCCCAAGCTCAAGCGATCCTCCCGCCTCAGCCTCCTGAGGTGCTGGGACCACAGGTGTCCATCTCCATGCCCAGGTAATTTTTTATTTTTGTAGAGATGGGGTCTTGCCATGTTGCCCAGGCTGGTCTTTAACTTCTGGGCTCAAGCAATCCTCCCACCTCAGCCTCCCAAAGTGCTAGGATTACAGGCATGAGCCACAGTGCCCAGCCACCCCTGGTTCCTTATACCTGCTTTCCTATTCCCCATAGGAGGGGTCTTCCCAAGTAGCAAGAGTCTCAGTGGTGTGCAGCAAGGAACTACAAGACCCAGACCCCACCAATGTTTTATAAAATAAGGGTAATAGACTATTAGTGGCAGAATTCCCTGGGTAATTTTATTTATTTATTTATTTTGAGACGGAGTCTCACTCTGTCACCCAGGCTGGAGTGCAGTGGCACGATCTCAGCTCACTGCAAGCTCCGCCTCCCAGGTTCACACCATTCTCCTGCCTCAGCCTCCTGAGTAGCTGGGGCTACAGGTGCCTGCCACCGCGCCTGGATTATTTTTTGTATTTTTTTTTTTCTAGTAGAGACGGGGTTTCACCGTGGTCTCGATCTTCTGACCTTGTGATCCGCCTGCCTCAGCCTCCCAGAGTGCTAGGATTACAAGCGTGAGCCACCGCGCCCAGCCTCCTCTGGGTAATTTTAAAGATGCATATTGTTGGGCATCAGACTAGTCCTGATGAATCACATTTTCTGAAATGTACCTCAGGATTCGTATTATTAACGCACATTCTCTCCCCCTCTAATTTTAATGTGCAAGGCAAACATTAAGAACGGCTCTAAGTAGCTACGAGAATGATGGGAAACAGTAACGTGGTTCATGGAACTATGAAGGGAGATCCTGTAATCTTCAGCAAAGGCTCCTTGGAGCTGGGAAGGAATGAAATTTGCACCACTGGAAACCCTACAGTATTTCCAGCCCAAGAATAAGGAGGGAGAAGCTGAGCTGAGGGTATGTGTGGGTGGGGTTGCCCTGCAGCCTTAGCTGCTTTGATCCTCTCCCACGTTGTCTCTTGGTACCCAGTAACCCAGCCTCTCCTTTGCAGGCTACAGACAACACCATGTACAAACCACAGCAAATTTATTACTCAAGATCCAGTGCCACATTATAGCACCACCCGAAGCCCTCACCTTCCCCCTCCCAACCTGGCCCCTAGAGTACACCCAAAACAGAAAAAAAAAGGAAACCCAGATCCCTGCTCCTCCTCTGGAAGAGGGGGCCTTGGCCAGGAAGCCCCTTCCATAGGTCCCAGCAGGCGGGAGAGTGGACCCCTCTGTGCCCAGAGAGCAAGGCTCCAGGCTCCAACAACAGAGAGAACATGCAGGCAGGAGCAGGAGCAGAGGCCTGTGGCTATGGGGGAGGAAAAGTGGGAGGAAAGGGCACTGCCTGAGGAGTCCGGGAGTCTGGTCATCCCGGGGATGCACGCAGGAGCTTCCGGGCATCAGGGGCCTGCCCCTGGCTGGTTAGCGCTTTGACAGCTCGTGGGACAGCCAGTCCAGACCATCGTACAGACCTGTGCCTTGGGTGGCACAGGTGGCCTGGACATACCACTGTGGGGAAAAGGAAAGAAAGAGGTCAGCAACCAGGAACAAAAGGAATGCCTTTATATCTCTGTCCCAGCCTGCAGCTTCCCTCAAGAGGCAGGATTCAGCATCAGGCGGGCAGGACCCCTACCGTGCGGCTGCGTAAGTGCTGTAGCCCCAGCTTGTCAGTCAGCTCGCTCACGGGCATGGCGTTGGGCATGTCCTGCTTGTTGGCAAATACCAGCAGCACTGCATCCCGCAGCTCGTCCTCCTGCAGCTGAGAGAGGAGAAGAGAAGGTGGGACCCAGGCTGCGTCTCCTCTACTGTGTTGGGGAATTCCCTTTCTACCTCCTAGCATCTTGATTGGAAAAAAAAAGTATTGTGCAGTCTGCCGTTGAAGACAAGACGTAGTTGTAAATGAGCTTGAGGTGACCTGAGCCCATAAGTCCAGAAAAGAAAGACCTTTTCCTAATTTGAGTACTTGCCTAGGCAAAATGACAACATTCCCAAATGGAAAAGGCAGGAATGTAAAATGTTTCTCTTTACCACATATAAGTCCCATCTCTCCCACAACTTCTCAGACTCAGATGTAAAGACATGAGAATGCGGCCGGACGCGGTGGCTCACTCCTGTAATCCCAGCACTTTGGGAGACCGAGACGGGTGGATCACCTGAGGTCGGGGGTTCGAGACCAGCCTGGCCAACATGGTGAAACCCCGTCTCTACTAAAAATACAAAAATTAACTGGGCATGGCAGCGGGCGCCTGTAATCCCAGCTACTTGGGAGGCTGAGGCAGGAGAATTGCTTGAACCCGGGAGGCGGAGGTTGCAGTGAGCCGAGATTGCACCATTGCACTCCAGCCTGGGCAACAACAGCAAAACTCCTGTCTCAAAAAAAAAAAAAAAAAGACAAGAGAATGCACAGAAAAAGTGAAAAAGTCACTCCCATCCAAAACAGGGTGAGATACACAATGTGTCTGTCCACAAAGAAAAACTTATATTCCTGGTCTTCAATGCCTGTGGGGGGCTCCCTGACTTCTATACCACTACAGAGATCACTCTGTCCCCAAGCTGAGGGCTCAGTTCCCAGGGCTCTGGGTACTCACCATCTTCTGGAGTTCATCAGCAGATTCTTGGACCCGCTCCCGGTCATTACTGTCCACCACAAAGATGAGGCCCTGGGCAGGAAGGAAGGAAGAAAGGAGAAGCAATCACTTCTGCCTGGGACATACCGTAGTGTGGCCCTTTTTGTTTTCTTCCCATTTGTAATTGTGTCAATCCTTCTCATCTAGTAAACTCTACAGAAGTTTACAGAACTATAGAAGCTCTACAGGAGTCATGGCACAAACTAGAGACCTCACTGCAAAGAGGAAGTAGTTTATCCAAAGATGTGCAAGGAAATAAAGACATGTTATGAGGGCTAAATCAGGCAGCCTGGTCCCAGAATCCTGCTTCTAAAGAGAAGTCCAAGCTGGGGAAGACTAAGGTGAGTTCTGAAGAGTGAGTAGGGGATAGCCAAACAGAAGGGGTAGAAGTGGGGAAGGGTTTTTTCCTTGGCCTGGGGGCCCAGCCTAGGCCAACAATTCTGTTCTCCCAGCCCTAACACCTTTTCCCGTGGGGTTAGAAAGTCCCCTCCCAACACTCCACCTGAGTGTTCTGGAAGTAGTGCCGCCACAGAGGCCGAATCTTGTCCTGGCCTCCCACGTCCCAGACTGTGAAACAGATGTTCTTATATTCCACTGTTTCTACATTGAAGCCTGCAGATAATTGGAAAAAAAATATGAGAAAACTTCTGAAAGAAAGGAACTCACTAAAACTACTTAGATTTCAGCAGGGACACAAAACCAGAAGGCAATGATCAAGGCCCAGGGGAACAGAACCCCAGAACTGGCGGTCAACAGGGCGGGGCTAGGTCACATCCACCCTGCCTCCGGTATCCACGTAAAGATACCCTGACCCACTTCTCAAATAGCTGTATCTGGTGTCAGGGTCAGCTCCAGAAAAGTGGCAGAACTGGGAGCAGACCCCGCGAGGGCCCGCCGCGGCGCTCCCGCTCCCTGCTTCGTCCCCGGGCTCACCTATGGTTGGGATGGTGGTGACAATCTCCCCCAACTTCAGTTTGTACAGGATTGTGGTCTTGCCAGCCGCATCCAAGCCAACTGCAACGGAGAGGGGCACAGGGATGGAGATGGGAGCGAGGGAGCCCCCTAGAGACCAGGGAAAGGGAGAGGCCACAACAGCTGATGGTGACTGGGGCGGAGAGCGGGAGCGCCTCCAGGTGCGCGTCGTTATCTACCTTTGAGGCCTGGAGGGCAGTCGGGTGGCGTGAGCCAACTCCAAAGAGGGCGCGGAGCGGGAGAGGACTGGGAGGCAAGGGGCACGGGAGGTAGGCCGCGCTCCTTTTAAAAGTCGTCTCCAAGGGCGGAATCCTCCCTTCTTACCAGCCGGGCTGGGGCGGAGGGAGCTTCACCCCACCCAGGCCCGCAGCTCCGGGTGTCAGGCCCCGGGGTCGGCGCTGCAGACCGGGACCCGCCCGAGAGCAGAGGCCCCGGGGCGTTATGAGGTGGGTGACTCGGGGCCAGAGACCCAGGTGAGCGGGGCTGGAGGGACGCGGGGGCGGAAGGGCTGCGCCGGGGCCGGCGCCCCGGTCCGGGCCGCGCGCTCGATCTGCCTCACCCATGAGAATCCGCATCTGCTTCTTCCCGAAGATCCGCGAAAAGAGCGCGGACACGGTGAGGCCCATGGCGGGGCCCGGGGAGGGGCGCGGGCACCGACGCGGGGTGCGGGCTGGAACTGGCCGGCCGCGGGGGGATGGGGCTCAGCAGCAGCAGGAGGAGGCTCCGCCGCCGCCTCCGCGCGTCGCTGCCCTCCCGACGTCACCGCGGGCCCGCCCCCGTCCGGGCCCCGCCCCCGACTCTCGGCCCCGCCTCCCCCGGCTCTGGCTCCTGGGGGAGCCGAGGCTCCGCGAGTTGCCACTGCTGGCCTGGGTCCCGTGCGGCCCTTACTTGGGAACGGGTATGGGTCTCTAACGCGCCTGCCAAGCCTGTGGCCGCCGAACCGGCAGCCCGAGCGCGGCTGAGGAAAGGATTCATCGCTCCGCAGCGGCCCCTGCCCCCATTTTCAGTGGCCGGCCGCTGGGCTTTGGTTTGTTGCGTCCAGGCCCCTAGGGGCTCCGGTTTTAGCCCTTGGGAACCAGTAGCACTGAACGTGTGCACCACTCTCCTTTGGGGAGTGGAAGCTGCGAGTAGGGGTCTTGGTCCTCCCTTTACTGCCTCATCTTCCACCGAGGGACTTGCGCGTAGTAGGTGGTCGTGTGAAGAGTGCGCGGGAGGTAGGGGAAGGTGCCCGAGTGCTAGCTAGCTTCCATGGTTCCTCAAAACGCCTACTTCCTAATTCCCAATCCTCAGAACCAGTGTAAGATTCCCGGCCTTGGGCGGCGGGGTCACAGACCCACTCCTGGGCTGTTGGAGAAGTCCAGCTTCGTTTGGATCGCCCTGCGGGCCCTGCCTCTCAGTCCAGGCGCTGGCCGCTTTGCTGAAGTTCCCCACTTTGCCACAGACTTGTGGACCTGGCTTATTCTTGCACACCCATTCAGGATTTTGTGAAGATCTTGACTCCGTAGACCCAAAGAGCTTCACATGTCATTTCCCTGCCTCATTTTAACATCTGAGAGGAGAATAGCAAAATAGGAATGAAATTCTTCTGCGGTGGAGACTGGCTCATTGCCAGGCATTATTAGGCCTAACAAATGCTTGTTCAGTTGAACTGGACTGATAGATTCTCAATGGAGCAAGGGCAGGTGTTATGTCTACTCTGGATTCCCAGTGGGCTTCTAGGATCAATTGTTTATGGACTCGAGGTAAACTGAGCTGGGAATAAAAAAACCTTCACTCATTCATTTGCTTTTTCAGCAGATATTTACTGAGCACCCACCACTTGCCAGCACGTGATTTCAGGCTTTAGTTCAAATCTTAATTCTGCCATTTCTTGAGGATTTGGCTTCAGCACTCCTCATAACTCTTCCGTTATTTCGTCATCTATAAAAGGAGACTTGTTCTAACTTAAGGGGTTATGGTGAATATTAAAATAATTTGATAATGTGACTGAATGTTATGTATAATACAGCTTGATGTTATTTGGGCCACTGAGAAACGGGGTCTGAACAGACCTCCAGGGCCTGCCCCATCCTGATCTGCGAAGTCTGTAACAAGGACAGACTTTGGGAAACAGGTATGAGTGAGTGCATGACTTTCCTTTTCTCTTCAGTCATAGACTTGCATCCCTAAGAAGGCTTTTACGAGGCTGAAGAGTACATTTTAGAGAGTTCCAATATAATAACAGAACTAGTGTTCACCAAGTTAGGTCAATTCTACATTTAGCTCTTTTATCAGCCTCTTTGCTTCCATCTCTGTTGTCACTACCTTCTGTTCCCCATGACTGAAAGTCTCCTCACAGGTTTCCTGCCCCTTGTTCCCTCCAACATGTCACACAAGTCTTGATGACATCCCACTTTTCAGATTAAAATCCATTAGGGCCTTACTATAACCCAAGATAAAATTTAAATGCCATAAGTTGGGACCCTACCTATTGTGCCAGCCCCTCTGTTGTCACCTCCTTCACATACCCTAAGCTACTGAATGCTTTCTGGGTGAGTCAAACTCCGATACCCTACAGGTCTTTGCATTTTTTTCCACCTGCCTGGAATGCTAGTTTCCCTGATCTCTGGTTAGGTGGACAATCACAACTCATCCTTCAAATCCCAAAGTATTATTCCCAAGAGCCTTCCATGCCTCACCTACACAGGCCTCTTTCCTCTTAACTTTCATACCACTTTGAATATACCCAGACATACTGGTGTGATAGCAGGACATATTTGTATGTCTGGTTCCTCACTAGATTGTGAGCTCCCTGAGGGCAAGGTCGTGTCTCTTAATGGTGTTACCATCTGGCACAGCACGTGATACGTTGAGAATCAGACTGATTAGAACTCCTAAACTTACTAGCTGTGTGACCTTGGGCATGTTACGTATAACCTTTCTGCCTCATGTTTTCATATCTGTAAAATAGTGCTAATGAGTATAGTGCTTACAAGAATTACTGTAAAGACTAAATAGCAAAACTCTTGTGAGCTCCTGGTATATAGCTGGCACTCAGGATAGACATGGCTATAGAGTGCCCTCCGTAAATATTTGTGGAATCAACTCAGCAGAACTAAGGAAGGGTACTATTACGCTGTATGCCTACTAGGTACCAAGCACTGTGCTATAGAGGACTGCAGTTTTCGTGGTCTAAATGGGAGTCTTAATTGTTGCCTTTTAGGGACCATGGGTCCTGAGCTCCCAAATCGTTGGATGCGTCGTTCACCTGGGTGTTTGGTAAGAATGCAGTGCGACGTTGCTCTCTGCAGCTCGCTGAGCGTAGCCCAAGGTCAAGCTTGGGCGCTCTCACAAAACCAGTGCCACTCTGGTACTTTGCTGGCTTCGCCTTTCCGAAGCCTGTTTTTTGCCGCTCGCGGCCCCACTGCGTTCTCAACAGGCCGCGCCCACCCACCGGCCGACTTGGCCTCGCCTACCTTGGGCCCACTGGGGGCGGAGCCTGCGGCGCCTCGCTGACGTCACTTCCAGCGGACACGGAAGCGGCGTTGTCGGCAGGCAGCTTTAGTTAGGATGTCGTGATGGGACATCGCTCAGCGTAACCGTCTGGCCGACGTGGGCCGAGGGGGCCGGCCCGGGCTGCTGTGGCCCAGACGAGCGGAGAGTGCGGAGCGGCTTCTGGGCCAGCGATAACGAGCCCTGGCAGTGCGCACCTCTGGTGCCAGTGTCGTCCCACCTCCGGGGTAGAATCCGCCCCAGCCCTCCGGGCCTGGGACCGGGCGGCCGCTTTCGCCAGTCCGTCCGGCCGTTCCGCATTAAGTCCGGGATAACTAGGTGGAGTAGGTGTGCGGCCCGCCGCCGGACAGCCCGCTCGCTGTTTCTTTAAGCCCCCGCCTGCGTCTTCACGGCCCTCTCCCGTTCTGCTGGAAAGCTGACGTGGGGCAATCCGTTCAGACCCTCCATGGAGAAGTTTGGGATGAATTTTGGGGGCGGCCCGAGCAAGAAAGACTTGCTGGAGACTATAGAGACGCAGAAGAAGCAGCTTCTCCAGTACCAGGCACGGCTCAAGGATGTGGTCCGTGCCTATAAAAGCCTGCTGAAGGAGAAAGAGGCATTAGAGGCCAGCATCAAGGTGCTGTCGGTATCCCACGAGGCAGATGTGGGCCTCGCAGGTGTCCAGCTTCCAGGCCTCACCTTTCCTGACTCTGTGGATGACCGGTGCTCCACTCACAGCGAGGATAGCACTGGGACCGCCACTAGCTTGGATACTGCGGCCAGTCTCAGCAGCACCAAGGGTGAGTTTGGGGTAGAAGATGACAGACCGGCCCGTGGACCACCACCTCCAAAGTCCGAAGAGGCCAGTGGGTCCGAGAGTGGCGTTAGCAGTAGCAGTGGGGATGGGCCATTTGCAGGTGGGGAGGTGGACAAAAGACTGCACCAGCTGAAGACTCAGTTGGCTACTTTGACCAGTTCTTTGGCCACAGTCACTCAGGAGAAGTCCCGCATGGAGGCTTCTTACCTGGCTGACAAGAAAAAGATGAAACAGGACTTAGAGGATGCCAGTAACAAGGCGGAGGAGGAGAGGGTCCGCCTGGAGGGAGAATTGAAGGGGCTGCAGGAGCAAATAGCAGAAACCAAAGCCCGGCTTATCACGCAGCAGCATGATCGGGCCCAAGAGCAGAGTGACCATGCCTTGATGCTGCGTGAGCTCCAGAAGCTGCTGCAGGAGGAGAGGACCCAGCGCCAGGACTTGGAGCTTAGGTTAGAAGAGACCCGAGAAGCCTTGGCAGGACGAGCATATGCAGCTGAACAGATGGAAGGATTTGAACTGCAGACCAAGCAGCTGACCCGTGAGGTGGAGGAGCTGAAAAGTGAACTGCAGGCCATTCGAGATGAGAAGAATCAGCCAGACCCCCGGCTGCAAGAACTTCAGGAAGAGGCTGCCCGCCTTAAGAGCCATTTCCAGGCTCAGTTACAGCAGGAAATGAGAAAGGTAATTATCCACATCTCTTTCAAACATCAGTCATTGACCTGAAGTGAGAAATATTAGGGTTTTTTTTCCTCCTTTGCTAGTTAGAGCTAAGTGTCTATACTGTCATTTTTGATGCCACCTGAGAAGTTCCACTAGTGAACCTGGGAAGTCCTGTTCTATGCGGTGTTGACATATGTGCTTCCAGGAGGATGTGGAGCTTCTCAGTGTAGGCTGGGTTGAAGCCAGACAGCTCTGCACTTCTGGGCATTGGCATCTTACCAGCTGTGCTCTATGAAGCAGTATAGTGGCAGCTGTATAGTAAAAGGTAGCGTGTCTTCTGTTGGTATGTGCCTCTAGGGAGGGTGGCTGAAGGCAAAGGGGATTTTCTCAGAAGTAACCTCTTGTCATTGCCTTTACTCAAGATTTGCCTGTTCTGGAGAAGTGCTATTTTCCAGAACAGGTATTGAAAGGGTGCCTCCTTTCAATGTGGAGAGGGAGATCCAGCGCAGTTTTGAACTTCCAGGAATATTGGATAAGGAAAAGAATGCTGTATGATTTCTTAATAGGATTTGAGGAAGCACCTGAGAAACAACAGTAACACACATTATATGTGGTTAGGTGGAAAGCAGAACAATAGCAGATGTACCAAGGTGCTTCATATTGTTCAGTATAATATGTGTCTTGCAGAACCCAAGCAGGTAATAGGAACTTTTGTTAGCTCCTGAATCAACCGAAAAATCCCTAGTTAGCATTCTTGCCAGGCCATCCCAAACCTGTGACCCTTTTGCTCCCCTCTCCTGCTTTCTCAGAGTTTGCTGTGGGGCTTTTGTGGATGCATTTTTGTCTGTTCCCTTGTTTTGCAGACAGCTCTTGCAGAGGATCAACTCCGTCAGCAATCTCAGGTAGAAGAACAGAGGGTGGCAGCCCTGGAGAATCAAATATCCGAGGTGTCTGAGCTGCTAGGCACCTACGAGAAAGCCAAGCAGAAGGACCAGCTGGCCATTCAGAAGCTGAAGGAGCGCATTCTGCAGCTGGACCTGGAGAACAAGACACTGGCTCTAGCAGCCTCCAGCAGGTCCCCTTTAGACAGCCATGGAGAGGAGTCCAGTCTGGATGTGAATGTCCTGAAAGATAAGATGGAGAAGCTGAAGAGGCTGCTGCAGGTTGCGGCCAGGAAAAGCCAGGTGACCCTGGATGTGGAGAAGCTCTGTGACCTGGAGATAATGCCCAGCTCGGAGGCTGCTGATGGGGAGAAGGCTACTGCACTCTATTACCAACAGGAGCTGAAACAGCTGAAGGAAGAGTTTGAGAGGTACAAGATGAGAGCCCAGGTCGTCCTCAAAAGCAAGAATACCAAAGATGGTAACCTGGGAAAGGAGCTGGAGGCAGCCCAGGAACAGCTTGCAGAGCTGAAGGAGAAGTATATTTCCCTGCGGCTCTCCTGCGAGGAGCTGGAGCACCAACACCAGCAGGAGGCTGATGACTGGAAGCAGGAGCTGGCCCGGCTGCAGCAGCTCCACCGGCAGGAGCTGGAGCGGTGCCAGCTGGACTTCAGGGACCGCACACTGAAACTGGAGGAGGAGCTGCACAAGCAGCGGGATCGTGCCCTAGCTGTGCTCACCGAGAAGGACTTGGAACTGGAGCAACTGCGTTCTGTGGCCTTGGCCTCTGGGCTGCCAGGACGCAGAAGTCCTGTGGGTGGTGGCGGTCCTGGGGACCCAGCTGACACATCATCCTCTGATAGCCTGACCCAAGCATTACAACTTGCAGCAGCCAATGAGCCCACTTTCTTTCTGTATGCTGAGCAACTGGCCCGCAAGGAGGTGGAGATCACGTCACTGAGGAAGCAGAAGCACAGGCTGGAGGTCGAGGTGCATCAGCTGCAGGATCGGCTGCTGGAGGAGGGCGAACAGCATCGCGAGGAGGTTGCAGCCCTGCAGAGCCACATCGAAAAGAACATCAGGGACCAGAGCAGGGAGGGAGCCAATCTGGAGTACCTCAAAAACATCATCTACCGCTTCCTGACCTTACCTGACTCCCTGGGCCGCCAGCAGACTCTCACAGCCATACTGACTATCTTGCACTTCAGTCCAGAGGAGAAACAAGTGATAATGCGACTCCCAACCAGTGCCAGCTGGTGGCCTTCTGGCAAGAGATGATGCCATTTTCATGAATTCCTGGAATTTCTGTGCCTCTTTTATGTGGGAAAGGGCAGGCTCTGGTTTCTGCTGCCTCTTCTCTTACATTGTCATGTATTTCTTCACTGTGTTGAGCTGGGAGGAGTCTTCAATGTGGGATGGGATTTTCTGCCAAATGCCATTAATGCTGCTTTATCCTTAGGCCCTAGAGATACTGAAAGTCCTGGGGCAGTATCTTCTGATGGTGTGCATGTGAGGAGAAGATGAGGTTAGGACTGAGAAGTGCAGAAGTTGGAACAGTGGTAAGGCTGTTTTAAAATAAGATGTTTTGTTTTAATAATATGCTCCTGGCACAAAGCTAGGAGTAAATGTGACTCCAAAGGGAGTTCAGTTAATCTCTGAAATGCACAAAACCTAGCTGTTTTCTCCCTCTCATCACAGTCTTGAGTCTGGTCCATTGCTGCCCCAATTCTCTGGGGACATAAAACCAGGCTGGAAAGGGACCAGGAAGTTTGAAATAGTGACATATCATCCACTAGGCCCAAGGGCTAAGGAATAGTGAGTTTATTCTGGAAGGAACTGGGAAGCTTAGTGTAGTTAGTGCCTGGGGATGACCTATGCAATCACACCGCTTATGACCATCCTAGAGAGGGCCCTGAGCACCAGCTTGATCTTAGGGATTTCCTAAGTAACCTGCTTTTTGCCTGGATAGGGTTAAAATAGACCTTTCTTGCCTATCCTTGCCTTAACCTATCTGCCTGAGGTTGGCCTGAGATTGTGAGTCAACGACTTTGCTATCTTTTCCTCAGTGTTGAACTTTCATTAAGAAATAAAGTCCTAGCTTCTTACAGAGAGGGGTCCAAATGGTGAACGCTCATCCTGCCTGGATTCAAGGAATTAGCTCAGAGATTGGCCCCTAGCTTTTCTGCCTTTGTAGGGACAGCAAAAGGGGAAAAATTGCTGCAGAAAATTCCAGAAGATTGCTGTAGCTCTCACAGGGAAGTGGTAAAGATCAGCTAAACCTGGGTTGGGGTGCTTTCTGCCCAGTGGGTCTTGGCATAAGTAGATTGATCCTGCTCTTTTAAGGAAAGGCAACTTATTCAGGCAGTCTGGAAAGGGGGTTCTCAGAAAACTCAGTTTCTTTGTTCCTTCTTTTCTCCCAACTACTCTTACTGGTTATAGAGGTCTTTGGACTCTAAAGACCAATGTTTGGCCACTAACTGGACTAATATGTATCTTTCTGTGATTTCATCATAGAGGTCTGTTTTGTGAGGGTTTGGGGTGCAGAAAACTTTTATTAAATCTTAATGGGAGGCTGGGTGACCTGGATTATCTACAGTGAGCAGACTTAAATGGAACAGAAGTTTATGTGTCCAAATGATGGAATCATTAAATCTGAGTGACTTGACCTGTGTGGTTTCTTAATAGTATCTATATATCTAGACAAAAATAGATTGTGAATGTAAATGGTGAATGAAAAGGATGGAAATAATGTTTTCATATGTTAATCCATGAGCTTGAATCCAGGGAGGAATACCTCGGTGCTTTAACCACCTTAGTTATAACACATTTCTTAGCCTGGAATTGTGTGTGTATATGTTTGTGTGTGGCCACCTATGCTGGAAAATGCTTTCTTATGGGTTTAGTGGGCAGGCTTAAAACTTCCATAATTACACTTCAACCTCTGTAAGTAATCTGTTTATGAATGCTTTATTATCCTTAAAATCAGGATTCATAGTATCCCGAAAAAGTCTCAGGACATCAAGCCAAACTAAAAAATAGTAATAAACTTGCTTAATTTTCTTACCTTGTTCTCTCTAAATGTAGGATGTCTTGTAATTGTTATTTCTAGGTAGCTGTGGACAGAGTAGAAAGATCCGTAGTCACAGTTGCTTTCCTAGGACTAATAATCCCTGTGCTTTTGACTTTTGAGAAGATACCAAATAGGAAAAGAAGCAAGTCAATTTCTGATTACTAATTTTAAAAATTGGGAGATACATAAAGCTGTGAAGACTCCCAACTGAAACTAAAAGACTTACTCCCTTCCTACCCTTGACACAGTCTAGAAACAGACAAAATCAATGCAGACATGCTAAATTCAAAATTCCTTATCTCCCACACCCTTCCCTGAAACAAGTTTTCCAGTTATTTGGCTGGTTTGCCTGTGACAGATACTGTAAGGAAGGAAAGGGAGAATGAGGGTGAAAGAATTGAGATCAGAATTAGAGAAAAACACATTTTCCTTGGGCCCTGGTCCCAGAATATCAGACGGTATATGAGATGTGTTAGTAAGGTAATGAGGCTGAGCCTTACGTGATTAACCATTACCACGCAAGTTAGAGGAGGATTGCTGTGAAGAAGAGATGGACGGAGAATGTGGAGGGAAGGCATTCTGACCCCTTCTTGGGCACCTCCCATCTGGGGAATAAACCTGTCCTTGTATCATGCCCTGGCTGTTGTTAAATCCCTGTCTGTTACCTAGAATTTGAGCTCTCAACCTTGTTTTGTGAAGCTACTACTACTAAGGATCATTTTTGCTCATTCTTGTAGAATGTCCTGGTGTCATGTTGAGCCATTTACACCCATTTTTATCATTTACTCCTCCCAGGGGCTATTACCCCCCATCTTAACAGATGTTAAATTTGTGGAAGATCATGTAACTAGTAAATGTCTGTGTCAGGTCTGATTAGCCACAAAGCCTGCTTAATCTGGGTATGCTCCTGCCTCCTCAGCCCTTGGGAGGGTCAGAGCCTCTCCCTAGATTTCTAGGGATGGGGAGACTGCTCTCTAGGCTGGACTGGACTGGCTCAAATGGAGAGAACGTCTCCAGCTATAAACTGCAGCCAAGCAAAGTTGCTACGCTATAGGGTTGAGCAGGCAACAGTGGTTCTTCATAACAGCCCTAAAGCTGCTCTGTCCCCAGTTTCCAGATGATTGCTAGCTTTAGAACTTGAGTAATTCTAACACAATAAAAGAGTACTGGGTACTAGCTGGTGTTAATAGTATGTTCCAACTATCACCTCTGGAAAAACTGGGGAAACAGTTTTGGGAATTAGAAATAGAATCCTAATGAATGAGTCACTTTACTCTCCTCTCCCCCCTCATCCCCCTTTTCCCCCAGGCAGTCTGGTGACCTCAGATGGATGGTTTTTGGAGCAAAAAACCCCCTAATTATATAAATAGCCAGCGTAGTATCTGAAACAAGGTAGGTGCTAAAACACTCTTTTTATCTCCACCAGGAATGTTGAGTAGCAGAATTAGAAATCAGACTGAGGCCTTCTGGATTTAAATCTAGTGTTTCTTTGTCACAAGTGTGGATGTAAACAAAAGGAAAAATGATGACTGTCTTTTATCCAAGTGTCTGCTATGAGGGAGAGTACTAACATTTCCCCTACCTTGTTTAAATCACACAACAATCAGAAGCATATCTGTTTTGCAGATGAGTGAGTGGAGACTTGGCAAGGTGGGATGAACTGGCCAAGGGCCAGAGCTAGTCATGGCAGAATCAGGAATCAGACATGTTTATATGGACCAAAAGGCTCAGGCCCTTTCTGATGTCTGTGCTGTCTCCCAGCAGAGGGCAACGTGGAACACTGAAGAAGTGTTGCTCACTAAGAAATTTAGGGGGCTCAGTTGCTGGCACAGGCTAAGGAGGAAGGGGTCCTTGTTCAGGTGGTCCTCTCTTCAGTGCCAAATGACTGCCTCCTAATTTCTCGGAAACTTGCTTTCCTAGCAGCAGAGCTGTTACACACTGAGATTTATGAAATGGACTCTTGTTACAAGTCAGTTTTATGAGAGTTCGAGTAGTGACAGACTGTTTTTCCTGGGACCCAGATCTCATGGATAACCTAAATATTGAAGGTACTGACAGACTCACACTGCAGGGAGCCCATAAAAGCAAAGGATGCCTGGAGAAAATGACCCTCCTAAGAAGAAATACCCCGTCCCTTGACTTTAGCAAGGAAAGCATCTCTGGTTCAGTATAAATTCATCTATTGCCATGATCTCCTTCCATATCTCACAGAAGGAATCTGAATCCTGATACCACTTTACATGAATGAGTTTTTAAACGTAGGTTTACACATACATTTCATACTTTTTTTTTTTTTGAGTCTCCCTCTGTTGCCCATGCAATCTCAGCTCTTAGCTCACTGCAACCTCCACCTCCCATGTTCAAATGATTCTCCTGCCTCAGCCTCCCAAGTAGCTGGGATTACAGGCATGCACCACCACACTTGGCTAATTTTTGTATTTTTAGTAGAGACGGGGTTTCACCATGTTGGCCTGGCTGTTCTCAAACTCCTGACCCCAAATGATCTGCCTGCCTTGGCCTCCCAAAATGTAGGGATTACAGGCGTGAACCACCACACCTGGCCCATACATTTTATATTAACTGAGGCTGTGCTGTCCACAGTCAAAATATATGAAGGGGTAGTATTTAGATTAGAGTCCATTGTCTTTCCCTTAGTTCAACAGCTACCAGGCTTTTGAGCATGAGGGAAGCCTCAGTGTAGGCAATTTCACAGGCCCCTTGGGGGCATTCTGCCCTGGTATCCCGTTTACTCCACTCCACTGGAATAGCTGTCCAAAATGGAGGCTGAGCCAGCTGAGATGAGATTTGAGATAAGTCTGGAGGCCAGGCTTCTTTGGTTTGGTGTTTCTGAGTGCCTGCATTGTATTACTTGGCAAGTTTAAATTTTTCACATCTAGAATCCTCAGGCACACTGTTCTCTCTGCCTTCAAAGTCCTTCCCCACCCCTATCCCAAACCTTTGTAGTATCCCAAACCTTATCCTTGAAGACTCACCTGAAATGTCACTTCCTCCATCCTGACTTTTCTGATACCCAGGGACTTCATCCTCTGAGGTTCTCCAGCACTTTGCTCAGTGCTTAGACACAGAAGTGATTTCTTGTACTTTCATTATTCAAGTTACTTCTCTGTCTCCTGGACTGCCCTATAAATCCCTGAAGGTCACTCCCATGCCCCATTCATCTTTGTGCTCTCAGGACTTTTCATATCCTGGCACATAGTAAGTGTTCAATAAATAGCTGAATGAATCAAGAAGAGATTGAAAAATACTAATCTTGTACCTTCAGAATGAGCAATTTAATTTTTGTTAGTATTGCTTTCTCCCACTGGTCTGCTTTCCTGCTTGTTTTTTCTTTAGCCATATTAGTGAATGTGACTAGAATTGACTTTGGGAATATGTCTATAATTGATGTTAAGTAAAATAGTTTCCTTTGGTTGTTAGAGGACTTGGGGAGCTAGTCCTGGTCCCATCAAGGAATTCTCTTCAGAGCTAATTGGAAGATCGCTGAGAAAAGGAGAAAAAAAGATGTGGCAAGGACTCTAGGCTCAGGCATATAGCCAAACTTTGGGTCTCAGGTCTTATTATTTTTTAAATTTTTATTTTTTACCCCCATACCTAGAGGATGATTTTTTTTTTTTTTCCTGAGGCAGGGTCTTGCTCTGTTGCCTAGGCTGGAGTGCGGTGGCATGACCATAGCTCACTGCAGCCTTGAACTCTTGGGTTCATGTGATCCCCCTGCCTCAGCCTCCTAGGCAACTGGGACTTCAGGTGTGCACCACCAAGGGTGGCTAAATTTTTTTTTTTTTTTTTTTTTGAGACGGAGTCTCCCTCTGTCCCCTAGGCTGGAGTGCAGTGGTGCTATCTCGGCTCACTGCAACCTCTGCCTTCCGAGTTCAAGCAGTTCTTCTGCCTTAGTCTCCTGAGTAACTGGGATTACAGGTGTGCGCCACCACACCAGGCTAATTTTTGTATTTTTAGTAAAGACAGGGTTTTGCCACGTTGGCCAGACTGGTGTCGAACCCCTGACCTCAAGTGATCCGCCTGCCTCAGCCTCCCAGAGTGCTGAGATTACAGGTATGAGCCACCACACCTGGCCCTAGCCTGGCTAATTTTATTTTTTACAGATGGCATCCTGCTATGTTGCCCAGGCTGGTCTAGAACTCCCGGGCTCAAGCAGTCTTCCCACCTTGGCCTCCCAAAGTGTTGCCATTAGAAGTGTGAGCCACTGTGCCTGGCCTCTCAGGTCTTACCCTTGATGAAGACTCCAACAATAAGCTTCCCTGATGGGGAACCTGTATATCAGAGGCCCCTGGACTTGAGGGCTGTGTAGAATAAGCGCCTTCATTACTTGATCTCAAGGGGATTATGGATTGTCCTTTTTTGTCTTTCTATGGCTGTGACAAACTTCTTGACAAATGGAATTTTGTTCTCTCTGATGCCCAGGCTCAGTCACAGACAAAAAAAGTTGGTATTTTTCTGTGAGCTGACATTTGCTCCTTCAGACCAGCACCCAACTTCTGGAGAGGGACTAGGCGAGATATGCTTGCCTGGCATGAGGTAAGAGTCAACCGTGGTGTGCTCTTTCTCTTCTAAGTCTTACCAGAACACTTTCTGGGAGCGCTTCTAGTGTCTTGGTTAGTATTTGTAAATGGTTGGTAGTCAGTGAGTCCCCTGGGTACAGATGGAAATGGTATTTCCCGTGGTGAGTGAACCATACTTTTGAGACACCTGGGGCCTAAATCACTCAAGTCAGCAGCCCCTGCTCATTCAGCCCTGAGGATGACTCTGGCTGTATCTGGATGTATCTTTCAAGTTGTGGTGGCTGACTTGGCCAACAGGCCCAGAGAATCAGAGCCTGATTTCCCAGCCAGAGGAGATTCGCTAACCCAGTATGAGTGATGCTGCTGTACCCGTCTCTCCTCCTCTCTCCATTTCAGCCCTTTTGCTTCTCCAATATAAATCATAATTCCTTCCCTGAAGTTGTTTACAGTCTGTCAAGGGTCACAGTATGTGCATCCAGACTGCAATCCCAGGAGGCCTCTGTATGCTGAGAGTGGTTGATCAATGGATCATATGAGGGTGAGGAGGCAGGGAGTGATCCAGTGCGATGAAGAAAGGCTTCAGGATATGAACCTGGCTGTGAGTGATGATCTGACCTGCATAATATGACTTAGGTAGGGAAGTGCATCCACCGCAGCAGAAAAGCATGGACCAAAGGCCCAGACTGTGCAAGCCCATTGTATTAATAGATTGGATATTGAGGGAGAATAACATTTGTGGAATCACGGGATGTTAGATCTGAAAGGGATATTACAGCATGTTCGGTCATGCCCCTCTCTTAACAAAACAGGAAACCAAGACCCACACAGGACAAATTGGCTCTATCACCAGTCTGGCTTAGGAGTAGAGTAGAAACTCTTGTCCAGAGTGATGGGTCATGGCTGGATGGCTAGCACAGTAGGATGCCAGGTTCACTGGGGGTTTGTGCACTGTCAGCCTGGGTGAGCAGAGCAGCAGTAGGCACAGAGGGAGGGGGACAGCAAGGCAGCAGCTCCATTGATGTGCCAGCCTTCCCTTTCCTCCCCTGCCACAGCTCCTGGGACTCTTAAAGAGATACAAGAAGAGAGGCCAGGCATGGTGGCTCACACCTGTAATACCAGCACTTAGGGAGGTAGAGGCGGGTGGATCACCTGAGGCCAGGCATTTGAGACCAGCCTGGCCAACATGGTGAAACCTCGTCTCTACTAAAACTACAAAATTTAGCTGGGCGCGGTGGCATGCACCTGTAGTTTCAGCTACTTGGGTGGCTGAGGCAGGAGAATCACTTGAACTGGGGAAGCGGTGTGAGCCAAGATCGTGCCACTGCACTCCAGCCTGGGTGACAGAACGAGACTCCGTCTCAAAAAAAAAAAAAAAAAAAAAAAAACAGAAGAGAAAGGGGAGACACCAGAAGGAAGGATGATGCTATTGATTTGGCCAACTAAGGGTAACCTACCCAGGAACTCCCACCTGTGAGGGCTAGTGTTTATGGGCCAAAATTTTAACCCTATAGGTGGAGCCTGGAACATTTAGGTTATATAGTCATGTGTTGCTGAATGACTGGAATGTGTTCTGAGAAAGGTGTTGTTAGGCAATTTTGTCATTGTGTGAACATCATAGAGTGTACTTACACAGCCTAGATGGTATAGGCTACTGCACACCTAGACTATATGGACAACCTGGTGCTCCTAGGCTGTAAGCCTACATGGCATGTTACTGTACTGGATGCTATAGGCAATTGTAACACAATTCTAAGTATTGTATATCTAAACTTAAGAAACTTAAAAAAGGTACAGTAAAAAAATACAGTACTAAAGGAAAATAAATTTTTTAAGATAAAAATGGTACATGTGTATTGGGCACTCACCATGAATGGAGCTTATGGGACTGGAAGTTGCTCTGGGTGAGTGAGTGAGTGAGTGAGTGAATATGAAGGCCTAGGAATTATTGTACACTACTGTAGACTTTATAAACACTGTATACTTAGGCTACTCTTAATTTATAAAAATTATTATTATATATATTTTTTGAGATGGGGTCTCCCTTTGTGGCCCAGGTTGGAGTGCAGTGGCATGATCTCAGCTCACTGCAACCTCTGCCTCCTGGGTTCAAGTGATTCTCCTACCTCAGCTTCCTGAGTAGCTGGGATTACAGATGTGTGTCACCATGTCCGGCTAATTTTTGTATTTTTAGTAGAGACGGGATTTCATCATGTTGACCAGGCTGGTCTTGAACTCCTGACCTCAAGTGATCTGCTCACCTCAGCCTCCCAAAGTGCTGGGATTACAGGCATGAGCCACCGTGCCTAGCCTATTCTGTCTTTAATAATAAATTAACCTTAGTTTACTGTAACTTTTTTACTTTATGAACTTTTACATTTTAAAAACTTTTTGACTCTTTTATAATAATACTTAGCTTAAAACACAAACCCATTGTAGAGATGTACAAAAACATTTTATTTATTTTTAGAGACAGGGTCTTGCTATGTTGCACAGGCTGGACTCAAATTCCTGGGCTCAAGCAATCCTTCCAAGTAGCTAGGACTACAGGTGTGTACCGCTACACCTGGCCTTTTATTTCTTTATATCCTTATTCTAAGAGCTTTTTTCTATGTTAAAAATTATTTATTGTTTTTACTTTTTAAATGTTCTTGTTTAAAACTAAGACACAGGTCGGGTGCTGTGGCTTATGCCTGTAGTCTCAGCACTTTGTGAGGCTGAAGCAGGCGGATCACTTGAGGTCAGGTGTTTGAGACCAGCCTGGCAACATGGTGAAACCCTGTCTCTGCTAACAATACAAAAATTAGCCAGGCATGGTGATGGGTGCCTGTAATCCCAGCTACTCGGGAGGCTGAGCCAGGAGAATAGCCTGAACCTGGGAGGCGGAGGTTGCAGTGAGCTGAGATCGCGCCACTGTACTCCAGCCTGGGTGACAGAGTGAGACTGTGTCTTAAAAAAAAAAAAAGACACAAACACACACATTAGCCTAGGCCTATACAGGGTCAGGATCGTCAAGATCACTGTCTCCCATCTCTGCATCTTTTCCCACTAGAAGATCTTTGGAGCAATAACACGCATGGAGCTGTCATCTATGATAACAATGCCTTCTTCTGGAATACTACTTAAAGAACTGCTGGTGGCTGTTTTACAGTTAACTTAAAAAAATATAAGTAGAAGGGGTATACTCTAAAATAATGATAAAAAGTGTAGCATAATAAATACATAAACCAGTAACATAGTCATTTATTATTGTTATCCAGTGCTATGTACTGTACATAATTGTGTGTGCTGTACTTTTATATGACTGGCAGCACAGTGAGTTTGTTTATACCAGCATCACCACGAACATACATGGTGGTTTGGCATTGCAATGGCAGTGACATCACTGGGCAACAGGAGTTTTTCAGCTCCATTGTAATCTTATGGGACCACTGTTGTATAAGTGGTCTGTGGTTGACTGAAATTTCCTTATGTGGCACATGACTGTGTTACTGCTTATTCATCTTATTCTATCCCAGGCACTATTCTAGTCACTAGAAATGCATCCTGTCAATGTTTAGCCCAGGATATAGTCTCAAAGAGTAAGGATGACAATTCAATGTGGCAAATGCTATAATGGAGGAATACAAAGAAGGGACAGGACATGAAATTCAGTCAGCAAGGAATCAAGAAACTCAAGTGACAGTGACACTTCACTTTGCAAGCTTTGTAAGACTAGGCCCAACTGGCATTAGCCACATGGACAGGCAGAGGTGGTGACAATGGGCAGGGGGGATTGTAGCAGATGGAGTAGATTAGCTCTTCCATTTGTTCCAGTGTCCTTGTGGTTCTGTTTTCCTGGATTGCAGAGACTAGCACATCAAAAACAATGTCAGTTGCTCTTGCAACTAGGATTCCCGAGGTAATTGAAGCTACATTGGAGATTAGAATCAAGAACTGATTGGAGTGGGAGAGAGTGGGTCACAAGCGAGACTTCCATTTTTCTGGTGTGGCTCCAGTGTCTTCCTGTTCCCCAGATTGTGGCAAAGGGAGTGCAGCTCTCTTTGAGGAACCCAAGCAGCTTGGAGGAGAATGGTGCCCATTTCATAGAAGAAAGAAGATGCCTTTAGGATGTGGGTATGTTTCACCCAGGGCACATTTGGGTGGAGATGTCTAGAAGTGAGTTGAAAATAGAGTTTGGGAATTCAAGAGCACGGGTTGGAGTAGAGATAAAGATTGTCGTAGTGTGTGATGTAGGCATTAATGTGGGTGAGATTACTTGAGGAATGTGTAGCATCTGGAGACAAGAGGGCCAAGAGTGGCACTTGCCCCCTTCGAGAAAAACTTTTTGGAAGTAATTTCACATTGACTGCAAAGTTTCAAAATACTACAAAGAACACTCACATATTCTTTACTCAGATTCATCTATTGTTAAAATTTTGTTCCATTTGCTTTATCATTTGCTCCCTCTGTGCACATGTGTATATTTTTCTGAACCATTTGATAGTAAATTATATATGTCATGGCTCTCTGCCCTTTAAATCTTCAGAGAGTATTTCCTGAGAACAAGGATATTCTCTTACATAACCACAGTGTAGTTATCAACTGCAGTAAATTTAATATTTACAATGGTATTGTAGCAGGACAAGCCGCTGACAAGAACCCCTCAGACACCAAGTTGTAGAAGGAAAGGGCTTTATTCAGCTGGGAGCATCGGCAGACTCACGTCTCCAAAAACTGAGCTCCCCGAGTGAGCAATTCCTGTCCCTTTTAAGGGCTTACAAGGGGGTCTGCGTAAAGGGTTGTGATGGATTGAGCAAGCAGGGGGTACATGACTGGGGGCTGCATGCACCGGTAATCAGAACAGAACAGAACAGGACAGGGATTTTCACGATGCTTTTCCATACAGTGTCTGAAATCTATAGATAACACAAGCAGTTAGGTCAGGGGTTGATTTTTTAACTACCAGGCCCAGGACGCGGTGCTGGGCTATCTGCCTGTGGATTCCATTTCTGCCTTTTAGTTTTTACTTATTTCTTTGGAGGCAGAAATTGGGCATAAGACAATATGAGGGGTGGTCTCCTCTCTTATTCGTATGATCTAATCTACCATCTGCATTCTAATTTAATTAACGCAATAATGTCCTTTGCAGGATCATTTCCCTCTCTAGTACAGAATCCTGTCTAGGATTACATATTGCTTTTAGTTGTCATGTCTCTTTAGTTGCATTTAATGTGGGATAGTTTCTCACTTTTTCACTGTCTTTTATGATATTAACATTTTAAAAATAATACAGCTTCCCACTCCCTTTTAATAGAGGGTTCTTGATTTTGAGTTTGTCAGATGTTTCCTCATGATTAGATTCAGGTTATGTATTCCCTGCCAGAGACGTTGTGATCTTCTTAAGGTATCACATCCAGAGGCAAAGTATATTCATCTGCTCCTCATTGATGATATTAATTTTGATCAGTTGAACAAGATGTCTGATTTCTTCACTATAGTTAATATATTCTGTTTTGCTACTAATAAGTAATCCGTGGGGAGACACTTAAGTCCATGCAAATATTCTGCTCCTCATCAAAGTTCCCCCCGCCAAATTTAGCATCTACTGATGATAATCCAATCTTTGCTATGATGGTTGCAAAATGATGATTTTTCATCTTTAGCATTGCACTGCATTGACCTTTTAGTTCTTGACATCCTCTAAGCAAGAACTCTGCCCTCTCTACCATCTATCCATCCATCCATCCATCTATCCATCCATCCATCCATCCATCCATTCATTTATCATAAGTATGGACTAATAGTTTCTCAATGGTTTGCAGTTCGTTATTTTACGTAATTATTTTGTGCTCAAAATTCCCTTTCGAATTGGATTTGGAGAACAAGAGTCCCTTCAAACTCTTGTGTTCTTGTGATATACCTCCATTATTTTTTGGAGTACTGTCTTACTTTCTTGCATAAAAACATGTTTCTGGGGCCAGGTGTGGTGGCTCACTCCTGTAATCCCAGCACTTGGGGAGAGAGAGACAGATGGATCACCTGAGGTCAGGAGTTCGAGACCAGCCTGGCCAATATGGTGAAACCCCATCTCTACTAAAAAATATAAAAAATTAGCCAGGCGTGGTGGTGGGTACCTGTAATCCCAGCTACTCAGGATGCTGAGGCAGGATAATTTCTTGAACCCGGGAGGCAGAGGTTGCAGTGAGCCGAGATCATGCCATTGTACTCCAGCGTGGGCAAAACTCCATCCAAAAAAAAAAAAAAATCCCAAACAAACAAAAACGTGTTTCTGGCTCATCTTACACCTTCTGTGTCCCAGCCCTAGAATCAGCTCTTTGACCACAGATTTCTGGTTCCTTTTAGTGGTGACTAGTATTAGAGACCAATATCTGGATGGTTATGTGAGCTCATGGCTACTGGGGTGTCTTGTTCCTACGTTCCTATAGCAGACAGAGGTAGGAAATGTCTGTGTGTATTGTATATAAGTATATAATACATATGTACACATGTAACTATACATATACACATACACATTTTAGAAATCATGAATTTATACCAATATCTCTAATTACAGTTCATGTTCACAGGGTTTTTCCTTACCACCCCTCATTCTATATTTGTATTTCTTTTCTTCTATTGCAAGAACTCTGGGATGGAGCTTTTTCAATCTTTTATTAGTGTTAAATGTCTCATTAAAATTTAAAAAGTAGGCAGTGAGAAGAGCACACAGAGACAGACAAGAAACAACAAGGCCCAACCAGAAAAGGAAGAGAAAATCAGAAGAAGGATATTAAAGAAGTCCAGGGAGAAATGCATTTCAGCCCTATCAAATTTTATTTTGACTAAAATAAGGGACAGAGGAAAAAGGACACATTTTGGGGGAAGATTTTGGCCATATTGAGATCAGTTTTGGATGTATCGAGTTTGAGTACACTGAATTTAAGACCACTGTGGGGATCCAGGTGAAGTTTTCTAGATATAATGCTCAAGGATAGATTTGAACTCAGGAGAGAGCTCATGGCCATGAATGGAAATTTTGGAGCCTTCATTTATTCTTTTCTTTTTTCTTTTTTTTCTCTTTTTTTGAAAGAAAAAAGGTGTTTTATTCACTCTGAATTTTGGATAACTTCTTTAAGTGTAATTTGTTTTTTGTTTGTTTTATTATTATTATACTTTAAGTTTTAGGGTACATGTGCACAATGTGCAGGTTAGTTACATATGTATACATGTGCCATGCTGGTGTGCTGCACCCATTAACTCGTCATTTAGCATTAGGTATATCTCCTAATGCTATCCCTCCCACCTCCCCCCATCCCACAACAGTCCCCAGAGTGTGATGTTCCCCTTCCTGTGTCCATGTGTTCTCATTGTTCAATTCCCACCTATGAGTGAGAATATGTGGTGTTTGGTTTTTTGTTCTTGCGATAGTTTACTGAGAATGATGATTTCCAATTTCATCCATGTCCCTACAAAGGACATGAACTCATCATTTTTTATGGCTGCATAGTATTCCATGGTGTATGTGTGCCACATTTTCTTAATCCAGTCTATCATTGTTGGACGTTTGGGTTGGTTCCAAGTCTTTGCTATTGTGAATAGTGCCGCAATAAACATATGTGTGCATGTGTCTTTATAGCAGCATGATTTATAGTCCTTTGGGTATATACCCAGTAATGGGATGGCTGGGTCAAATGGTATTTCTAGTTCTAGATCCCTGAGGAATCGCCACACTGACTTCCACAATGGTTGAACTAGTTTACAGTCCCACCAACAGTGTAAAAGTGTTCCTATTTCTCCACATCCTCTCCAGCACCTGTTGTTTCCTGACTTTTTAATGATTACCATTCTAACTGGTGTGAGATGGTATCTCATTGTGGTTTTGATTTGCATTTCTCTGATGGCCAGTGATGGTGAGCGTTTTTTCATGTGTTTTTTGGCTGCATAAATGTCTTCTTTTGAGAAGTGTCTGCTCATGTCCTTCACCTACTTTTTGATGGGGTTGTTTGTTTTTTTCTTGTAAATTTGTTTGAGTTCATTGTAGATTCTGGATATTAGCCCTTTGTCAGATGAGTAGGTTGCGACAATTTTCTCCCATTTTGTAGGTTGCCTGTTCACTCTGATGGTAGTTTCTTTTGCTGTGCAGAATCTCTTTAGTTTAATTAGATCCCATTTGTCAATTTTGGCTTTTGTTGCCATTGCTTTTGGTGTTTTAGACATGAAGTCCTTGCCCATGCCTATGTCCTGAATGGTAATGCCTAGGTTTTCTTCTAGGGTTTTTTTGAGATAGAGTCTTGCTCTGTCAACCAGGCTGGAGTGCAATGGCACAATCATGGCTCACTGAAGTCTCAATTTCCTGGGCTCAAGCAATCCTCCCATCTCAGCCTCCCAAGTAGCTGGGACGTCAGGCAAAATCATCACACCTGGCTAATTTTTAAGTTTTTTGTAAAGACATGGTCTCACTATGTTGCTCAGGCTGGTTTCAAACTCCTGCCTGGAACAGGAACAGGCCTCAAGTGATCCTTCTGTCTTGGCCTTCCAAAGTACTAGGATTACAGGCATGAGCCACCATTCCCAGCCTTTGTTCCTTCATTGGTCAAATATTTATTAAACATTCACTCTGAAGCCACTGTGCTGGACCTTGGTGACACGTCGAGTGGTAAATAAGGCAAAGACACTGGCTGTCATGGAGTTAATCTATCGCAAGGGATGGTCGTGGGACGGGCAGGGAAACAGACCATAAACGTATAGATAAATATGTGAGATATAACTTCAGACAGTGATACTTACTGTGAAGAAAATAAAAAAGAAGGTTTAGTAAGGGATAAATTAGGGATAAATGGGAGGATTGGGTTTTTTCTTCACTTGGTTAAGGATAAATTGTTTTTTGAAAAAATTTTTTATTTTTTACTGCTTTGTGTCCTGCCGTGTGTGTGTGTGTGTGCGTGTGTGTGTGTGTTAGTACCATAGTTATTGAAAAAAATACTATCTACCCTGTGCCAAAACGGTGCTGGACACTGGGCATATAGCAGTGAAAAAAGGAGACAGAGTCTCTCTCAAGTTGACCGTACAGTGTTATGGGAGACACATATATTAAACAAATTATACATAAGTGTATAATTATCATAGTGCTGTTAAAGAGGACAAGTTGTTATGCAAACA
Organism: Gorilla gorilla gorilla; assembly: GCF_029281585.2. Classification (NCBI taxonomy): domain Eukaryota; kingdom Metazoa; phylum Chordata; class Mammalia; order Primates; family Hominidae; genus Gorilla; species Gorilla gorilla. The sequence continues at coordinate 136,645,126 of NC_073230.2, read as the reverse complement.
TTCAGTCAAGAAATTTCCTCCAGCCTGGGTGACAGAGCGAGACTCCATCTCAAAAAAAAAAAAAGAAATTCCTGGTGGACATTTGTTGTTTGCCTCTCCAGGATTTATCCTCAGACTTCCTGTAATTCCGGTTGGGGTTTGGCAACCTCCCCCCACACATAATCTATCAATCAGCGTCAGGGAAGACCCAGTCCTGTTTGGTCAATCAGATCATTGCTTTTCCACAGCACCAATGGTTGGTTCTAAAACAGGACTATGCCCAGAGTCAAGTCACCCAAGCTAGTAAGAATAAGCTATGGGGCTTTTTTTTGAACACTCTTGGAGAAATAAATCCATTCTTCATGTTAGATTTGAATGTGAAGGAGAAAGCTGGAGACATGGAAGTCATCTTACCACTATGGAGGGTGAGCTTCTCTGAGGATGGAGCCAACATGGAGGAAATGGGGCCAAGAGATGGAGAGATGAGTAGTCCTGGTAACACTTCTTGAGGCCTGGATCAAGCCAGAAGCTAACTCTGGACTTTACAGTTACCTGAACCAGTTTGAGCTCTCACTTGTGAACAAGGCAATTTGGAACATAAATGAGTCAGGGAAGGTTTCCCTAGGGAAGGCATGTATAATCTGAGACCTGAGGGATGAGTAGGAATTAAGCTGTTCTGGAGAGTGAGCAGAGAATCAAAGCAGAGGAAACAGTACCACATGCCCAACGGGCATGAGCAGGTGAAGCAGCAGAAAGTAAGAAGAGCAAAGAGAGAGCCTGAGTGCAGGGAGGGGATGGATCCCTTAGAAGCCTTTTTATACAGAAAACTTCAAATGTATTTAAAATAAAGAGAACAGAATAATGAACAGCCTCATATCCATCATCCATCATTGACCATTATTATATCAGGGCCGCATGTTGTTTCATTTACACCTGCATCTCTTACCCCTCCCTGATTCTGGATGGATTATTTTTAAGTAAAATGGAAGGTATTTTTGAGAACATGACAACTGAATTAAAATGTAAATATTTGATGAGAAGGAAGCAGCCCTTTGAAGATTTTTCAGGAAGGAAAGATTTCCAGGCAGAAGAAAAAGTAGGTACAAAACCCTTGATATTAGAACAGACTTGATTTTTTTGTTGTTGTTGAGACAGATCTTGCTTTGTCACCCAGACTGGAGTGCAGTGGTGTGAACATGGCTCACTGCAGCCTGGACCTCCTGGGCTCAAGAAATCCTCTAACCTCAGCCTCCTGAGTAGCTTGGATTACAGGTATGTGCCACCACACCAGGCTAATTTTTGTATTTTTTGTAGAGATGGGCTTTCACCATGTTGCCCAGGCTGGTCTGGAGCTCCTGAGCTCAAGGGATCCATCCACCTCGGCCTCCCAAAGTGCCAGGATTACAAGCGTGAGCCACTGTGCCTGGCCAAATTTTTTGAGAGACACAAAATTGGACCAGACTGGCCATAGTGGAAGGAAAGAGGAGGAAGGGAATAAGAGATGAGTCATACAAGTAGACTGTGTCAGATCGTGGAGGCCTTGGGGTCATGGTAAGGAGTTTGGATTTTATTCAAATTACTGTATGAAGCCATTTAAAACAGAGGAGGCTGTATTCTGGTTTATCCTTTGAGAAGTACTCTCTGGCTACTATTTGGAGGATTGAGTGGAAGGAGTCCAACAGTGGAAGAAGGGCGGCCAATCAAGACACTATTGTAGCAGTCATGGGAGGAGTTGATGATGGTTTGAAATGGGGTTTTAGCAATGGAAGTCATGAGACTTGGGATATATTTTGGAGGGAGCCTGTATGATTGACTGAATGTTTGGATGTCAACTGTGAGGGAGAGAGAGAGAAAACAATAATGACTCCCAAGGTTTTGGCCTGAGTAAGTAGGTGATGGTGGTACTATTTACAGAGATGGAGAAAACCAAGGAAAAAAAACAGGTTTGAGGATGGAGGTGAATGTAGGGGGCAGCAAACCAAGAGTTTTGATTTGTCAAAAGTTAAGTTCGAGATGTTCTCAGATAGGCCAAGTTGGGGAGTTGGGTTAAAGGTTGGTCGTAGGAGTTTGACCTCAGGGGACAGGTCAAGACCAGAGACAGATTTGGGAGTTGTGCTGTGTGTCTTCAATTTGCCCTTCAGAACCACTCTCCACTCTTTTTTTACCCTGCACTGAACTCTAATAATCTGACCTGTATTAACTCAACAGCCTATCTTGTCCTGTGGCTTCCCATTGTGTTTGGCCAATAAAGAGCCCTGGAAGAAGATCTGGGGGAAGGGAGCAAGGAGAGTGAGGTCGGGCTATTTATTCCTCTAGCCCTCTGTTTATGTAGTATCACTTAGGGCTGACTGTGTCGTTTAACTGAAGATCACAGCTCCTGTCTCCAAGTTTCAGGAACTACTCCCTCCATTCCCCATCAAGCCTAGGGGTGATAATGTATCTCACTGTTATTAGCCCAGTAGGGCTGAACTGTCCTTTGTGGTTTCCCTAAATCCTGCCTTTTATTAAACTTGTCTCATGACCCAGGGAGGGTGTCATACACTTCTTGCTAGGATCCTGACTTACGCTGGAGCCATTGGAATATACCTGATAGTAAAGCTGTGGGCCTGAATGAAAGCCATTAAGGAGATCAGAGGACAGAGCTTGAGGCATATCAGCTTTTAGAGGTGGGCAGGGAAGGAGGAGCTGGCATAGGAGATATGAGGGGGGAAGCCCGTTAAGTAGGGATTAAACCAGGTGAGCCTGGAGTCACCAAAGCCCAAACAAGAAAGCACATCAAGAAGCAGGGGTTGCCGTGTCAAAAGCTACCTGCTGAAGGGTCAGGGGTTGTGGAAACAGAGAACCCACCATCAGATTTGGCCATCAGTGAACTTTAATGTGAATGGTACAGACTTTGCAGAGCTCAGCTGCTTAAATTTGTCAGAGTCCCACAGATTTGGCCACCAGTGAACCTTAATGTGAACGGTATAGACTTTGTGGAGCTCAGCTGCTTAAATTTGTGAATCCCACACCTTCAATCGGATTTATGGGTTCTTGTGTGGTTGGCCCTTAGTTTAGTCCTCTGGCCTCTCCTCCTCCAACTCCCTGCCAATCACACTGCTGCTCAGCCCCCCAAAGTCTCTGCTCTGGCTGAGGCCTCCAGGGCTTTGCTCTTGCTGTATCTTCTACCTGGGACACTCTTTCCCCCATCTGTCACTTCTGGCTCACTCCTACCTCAGGTCTCTTAGAACCCTCCTGACCCTTGAGTCTGCAGGAAGTGACCTCCTAAGTATAGTTGATTCTCATTATCCACAGTAGTTACATTCTAGAAAGTTGCCATGAGCACTGCATTAGCGAGTACTGAGCCATGGTTCCTAGAGGTAATATAGAGTTAGGTTCCTGTAAGCTTCTGGTCAACGCATTGTCATCAACTGATTAAAGCATAATCTGTTCTATGTGTGTTTCTGTTTAAAGGCATAACCTTGTTCTGTGTGTATTTCTTTTTTAATATGTTGTCGATTCATTAACATTGAACCCATAGCCAACAGCACCATGAGTCACACCTGAATGAAGCTTATGCAAACACCTGTTTTGCTCCACAGGGCACATCACAGTTTTCTCATGCTTAGGAACACTAGACAGTGCTTCAGCACTAAGTTGGGGGCCATTATAAACAGTGAAATCACCAAATAAAAGCATAAGGATACAAAAAAAATGTGGCACTAAATGGACCTTGGAAAGGACACTTGTTTATAGTGTGAGAATGGAAATAAAAAGGCAAAATGTCACCTCGTTCAATCTCATTGGGAACATGCACATGGGGTGACTCACATTTTTATTGCCACTTTGTGCATGTTTGTGAATGACCTTGACAGCACTGGGAGTATGGACTTGGGGGTTACAAATACATGTTAGCAAGTAGGAGAATTTGCAAATACAGTATCCATGGATGAGGATAGGCTAGTCTCAGTGCATCTGTTAATTACCTCACTAAGACCCTTTCTACACTATAATAGCAAAAGATCCATCACTTACTAGCTGTGTGACTTTGGGCTAGTTCACCTCTCTGTGCCTCAACAGTATCATCAATACTATGACAGTAGTAATAACACTTAGCTCTTAGAGTTGTTGCAAGAATTAAATTAGTAAGGCTGGGTGCAGTGGCTCATGCCTGTAATCCTAGCAGTTTGGGAGGCCAAGGTGGGAGGATGACTTGAGGCCAGGAGTTTGAGATTGGCCTGGGTAACAGAGTGAGACCCTGTTTCTTCAAAAAATTTAAATATGATCTGGGCATGGTGGTGCACACCTGTAGTCCCAGCTGCTTGGGAGGCTGAGGTGGGAGGATCACTTGAGCCCAGGAATTTGAGGCTATAGTGAGCTATGATTGTGCTACTTCACTCCAGCCAGGGCAACAGAGTGAGACCCTATCTTTCTTAAAAAAGAAAAGAGAAGAATTAAATGAGTGAATTCCTATGAATAACTTAATAAGTGTGTCACACATAGTAAGCACTTAGTGTTAGATGTTACTATTACTGTCATATGTTTGTCTCTCTCATTGGATTATAAGCCCTGTGATGTGTTCCAAGACATTGCTCTTTTGCTAGTTGCTGGGAATGATAACACTAAAAGCTCACGCTATATGTCAGGCACTGCTCTAAGTGTTTTACATTTATTACTTCAGTTAGTATTTATGAGAGCCTTTAGTGGTGGTAGTTTCTATTTGTGATGGTGAATGTTAGGTGTCAACTTGATTGGATCGAAGGATACCTAGATAGCTGGTAAAGTATTGTTTCTGGGTGTGAGGATGTTGCCAGAGGAGGTTAACATTTGAGTCGGTGGACTGGGAGAGGAAGACCCACCCTCCGTGTGGGTGGGCGCCATCCAATCAGCTGCCAGTATGGCTAGAACAAAGCAGGTGCAAGAAGGTGGGTTAAGCCGGCTTGCTGAGCCTTCTGGCTTTCATTTTTCTCCCATGCTGGATGCCACCATCTGTTTCTCCTGCCCCTGGACATCAGACTCGAGGTTCTTCAACCTTTGGACTGTAGGACTTACGCTAGTGGTTTACCGGGGGCTCTTGGGCCTTCGGCCACAGACTGAAGGCTGTACTGTCAGCTCCCCTTCCTATTGAGGCTTTTGGACTCAGACTGAGTCAGTATTGGCTTCTTTCTTCCTCAGCTTGCAGGTGGCCTATCATGGGACTTCACCTTGTGACTGTATGAGCCAATTCTCCTTAATAAACTCTCTTTCATATATACATACATCCTATTAGTTCTGTCCCACTGGAGAATCCTGACTAATACAGTATTCTTATCTTCAAGAAGAGGAAGCTGAAGCACAGAGAGGTAAGTTACTTGCCAAAGGCCACACAGATATGCAGCCGTAGAGTGGAGATTTGCACTCAGGCTTTCTAACTTCAGAATAAAGAGCAACTGGTTCTTGCCCACACAGAGCATCAACAGACTCCAATTCCTCAGCCTATGCTTGCATTCTTTTCATGAACGCACTTCTTTACTTAAAAAAAAAAAAGCTATTTAAGCCACTTTACAACAGTATTGTAAAAAGCTTTTAAACATTTCCCCATATTCCTGGCATCTAATTCAGTGACTGTTTTCACTTCGATGTTCCCTTCTGATGTCTGTCCATAGAATATTTTTCTTGATGCTAATTGTAGCATTATGCATTATAACTGGTGTTTTGCTTTTTACCTGAGATTATCTTGTAACACGTGTTCATTTTCCACTTGTCTGTGTCCCTTTCATTCTGGCCTGATTTAATGGCTTTACTGATTAAAGAGAGGGAAGAGGCCTTCTTCTTCCTGCTTCTTATGGCCTCACTAGCTACTCATTCCTTTGCCCCTTGTGTCTGCTCGCTCCCTCACCACCCTGCTGAAAAGCCAGTGATGAACATTTATATAGTGTTTGCTGAGATTAAAACATGGAGTTGCTGATGTCGCTGTCAATTACTGACAACAGCAATTTCATATGATTTTCAATCCAATATATGTCAGGTACTGCATTTACATGTATTAACTAAATCATCAAAAACATCTAAAGTGTTGAGTGTTATTATCATCATCCCCATTTACATATGAAGAAACTGAGGCAAAGAGAAGTTAAATAACTTGCCCAAGATCACATAGCTAGCAAGTGATAGATTCAGGATTTGGGCCCAGGAAGTCTGGCTTTGGAGACTGGGTCCTTTAACCACTGCCTCTCTGGAATGGCATCACTGAGCTCAAAATAACCAAATCCAATGTTGTTAAGGAAGTGGGAGTCAGCCTCCCTGCCAAGTGAGTGCCAGTGCCCGGTGCTTCTCCCTTTTTAGAAAGTATTGTTTTATATATATGTGCATTCAATAGCTGTATGGCCCAGAGGCCAGGGAGTGGGCCTGTTCCTTACCACAACATCCCTAATTCACGTACAGTGCATAAAATAAATATGCTCCTCAATATTTATTGACAGAAGAAAGGAATGAGGGAAAGTGGAAGGTGGAAGGGGGAAGGTAGGGGATTGAGGACTGAGAAGGCAGGTGAGATAAATTATATTATAGAATGTGTCTGTTTGACTTGTATGGGAATTAGGCTTTGAGGGGCCACAAACAGGGTGTATTTTCTATTTCAGGGGTCCAGAGTAGGATGGACTACAGGGATGAGTTTAAGCCAGACATGCTGCTTTTTTTTTTGAGACAGAGTCTTGCTCTGCAACCTCCACCTCCTGGGTTCAAGTGATTCTCTTGCTTCAGCCTCCCGAGTAGCTGGGATTACAGGTGGCCGTCGCCATGGCTGGCTAATTTTTGTATTTTTAGTAGAGACGGGGTTTCACCATGTTGGCCATGCTGGTCTCGAATTCCTGATCTCGGTTGACTCACCTGCCTCTGCCTCCCAAAGTGCTGGAATTACCCTGCCTGACTTCAAGCCAGAGATTCTTGATGTCGGTCAAATGGTGAAGCTCCTGCCTACAGGGCTGGGACCAGAGTTCAGAAGAAGGTGGAGGCTGGGTGGAAGGAGCGGGAGAGTGAGGAGTAAATCCCTGCAGGAGAGAGTCTTTGGGTCTGACAGTTCCCTTCTGCCCTGGGAAGCATGTGTGGTGCAAATCTGTCTGGAATATGTAAGCCCTGCCTTTCTACCTGATTCCAGGCCATTGTCTAGAAGCCAGATGGTTAATACTTCATGTTAATTTGATGTCTTGGAACTCTTTCCCTAAGTGCCAGAGATGGCGGCAGAATACCTACAAATATACAAGTATCCCCAGGAAGGTGGTTTTTTTGTTTCTTGTGCTCTGGGACCCAAGTTCTTTGAAAGAGTAAGATATAAAAAGCTAAGACAAGTCCTGAAAGAGATAAAAACAAGGTGCTGATTCTGTCATCACTTGTCTCAGGGACCTTCTTTGTGACTCATTGTTTTCTACCTGTCAAAATGGGAAGCAATGTGTCTACACAGCTTCTCAAAGTTATTGTCGTGATTGAATGAAACAATATGTTGAAAGTCCTTGGGAAAGTGTAAAATATCGTAAAATGCAATTATTATTAATGCCTGATATAATACACATTAGATAACATAATACAATTAACTATGTTGGTGAACTGTCACCTAACCCCCACCTCCACCCCTGACTCCCCCATCTCACCATCTCTCTAAGAAGTAGGTTTCACACTTTCAAAATGAAATGGGAAAAACTTTATTAGTATATGTATTAATTTTCTATTGCTGCCATAACAAATTATCACAAACAGTGGTTTTAAAACAATATAAATTTATTATCTTACAGTTCTGGAGGAAAGAAGCATGAAAGGGGTCTGACTGGGCTAAAATCAAGGTGTTGACAGGGCTGTATTCCATTCTGGAGGCCCCTTGCCTTTTCCAGCATCCAGAGACCACCTGCATTTCTTTCCTCATGCTCCCCTTTCTCCATCTTCAAAGCCAGCCGCGTGACATTGCTCTGTGCCTTTCTTCTGTAGTCACATCTTCCCCTCTATTCTGCCTCTCTCTTCCAGTCTTAAGGACCCTTGTGATTACATTAGTGTATTAGTCTGTTTGCATGCTCCTAATAAAGACATACTTGAGACTGGGCAATTTATAAAGGAAAGAGGTTTAATGGACTCACAGTTCTACATGGCTGGGGAGGCCTCACAATCATGGAGAAAGGCAAAGGAGAAGCAAAGGTACCTCTTACTTGGCAGCAGACAAGAGGGCTTGTGCAGTGAAACTTCCATTCATAAAACCATCAGATCTCATGAGACTTATTCACTATCACGAGAACAGTATTGGAAAGACTTTCCCCCATGATTCAATTACTTCCCATTGGGTCTCTCCCATGACATATGTGGGAATTATGGGAGCTACAATTCATGCTGAGATTTGGGTGGGGACATAGCCAAACCATATCAATTAGGCTCACCCAGATCATCCAGCATAATCTCCCTATTTTAAAATCAGCCAATTAGCAACTTTAATTCCCCTTTGCCCAGTAACCTAACATAGTCATAGGTTCTTGGGATTAGGACATGGACATCTATAGCGGGCCATTGGTTTAACTACCCCAATATATATTTTGTGCACTTTCTATCTGGAAAGAACTTTGGCAAAAGCACAATGGAAAGCCAAAATTCTTCCTAATTTGCTTCAGGTACTGCTGAATAAATCCTAACAATATCCTTTTCATGGGTAACCAGCAACACCTAGTGTCTCTCCAAATAAATTTCAACAGCAAGTTTATTTACAGTGTCCTATAATTAAGCTCAGTGACTGATGGTGGAGAAAGGAAATTCTCACTATTCAAAGAGAGAGAAGGCTAGCAATTCTCTTTTCTGTATGTCCTTTTGATTTATTTTGAGCCCCCACATCCGTGCATCTATCCAGAAGCATTGAAATTAATTCTGTTTGGGGCATGGCACCATACTGGGCTCTGTGGAAGACGTGGAAAGATAAAAATGTAATCCCTGTCCTCAAATTGCTTCCAGTCTTATTGGGCAGATGAGACACACTCTAGTGATTAAAGCATATGTACTCATTTACAAAGCACTGAATACTTAAGGGCACTGAATACTTAAGTGTGCTAGTTATAATTAGGTTCAGTTGTACATACAGCAACTATACAACAGCAAAACCCCAAAGAATAGTGAATTAAACAGCAGAAAAATTTATTTCTTGCTCTTGTGAAAGAACTGGTGCAGCTACTTTGGAAAACAGTTTGGCAGTTCCTCAAAAAGTTAAATATAGAGTTACTATGTGACCCAGCAATTCTACTCCTAGGTATATATCCAAGAGAATTGAAAATGTATGTCTACACAAAAACTTGTACATGAATGTTCATAGTAGAATTATTCATAAAATCCAAAAAGTAGAAACAACCCAAATGCCCATCAACTGATCAATGGATAAGCAAAATGTGGTATATCCATACAATAAAATATTATTCAACCATAAAAAGTAATAAAGTATTGATACATGGTACAACATGGATGAAAGTTGAAAACACTATACTAAGTGAAAAAAGTCGGTCATTAAAGGCCACATATTATATGATTCAGTTTGTATGAAATGTCCAGAATAGGCAAAACCATAGAGACAGAAAGCAGATTAGTGGATACTAGGGCCTGGGTATTGGGGAAGGGAGAATTGGGAATAACTGCTAATGGGTACAGGGTTTATTTTGGGGGTGATGACAAAGTTCTGATATTAGATGGTGGTTGTTATTAGTCTGTTCTCACGTTGCTAATAAAGACATACCCAAGACTGGGTAATTTATGAAGAAAAAGAGGTTTAATGGACTCACAGTTCTACATGGCTGGGGAGGCCTCACAATCATGGTGGAAGGCAAAGGAGGAGCAAAGGCACATCTTACATGGTGGCAGGCCAGAGAGCACGTGGAGGGAAACTCCCCTTTATAAAATCATCAGATCTCAAGAAACTTATTCACTATCATGAGAACAGCATGGGAAAGACCCGTCCCCACGATTCAGTTACCTCCCACTGAATTCCTCCCATGACACATGGGAAATATGGGAGCTACAATTCAAGATGTGATTTGGGTGGGGACACAGTCAAACCATATCAGTGGTATGATTGCACAACTTTGTAGATGTAATAGGAACCCTAAACATCTACAATTAAATGGTTTTTAATTTAATTGTACACTTTAAATGGGTGAATTGTTTTGTATGTGAGTTATATCTCAATGAAATTACTAAAAAATACCAAAAGGATCAGGGAGACAAAAATAGTGATAAGTAATTAGAGGACATGAAGGAGAGATTAGAAAAGTATTTCCGAATAGTTTTTTGCTCCTTGGGTTCTTTCTTCAGATCTCAGAGTGGTCCCTTTTTTTCCCATGTATTTCTTTCCCTCTCCTACACCCCTACTACAATCAGCAGAATATTTACTGTGTGAAGCTGACTCTGACCCCAGACAAGGAGAGAGTTGGCAGTTCTATTCCTTATGCAGAGAAAATGGAGAATGTGCTGATGAAAATAGAGAATGGAATAGTATTCATGCCCCTTACTCTTAAGGGCATTCCCACATGAGAGGCATCTCTGGACCTGGGGAGCAAATGCCCTTGGGATGCCAGGCCCCGTGAGCCTGCCACACAGTTTACGCATCTGTTTGGAGGGTGAGGAATCTTGGGGCGGGGAATGCTCAAAGCTAACTGTGTTCCTAATCTCCACAGTGGAGAGCTAGTAGTGTCTGTCCTTGTTCCCTGGATGGCCTGCACCCAGGGCCCTCCAGCTGTCTACCTTCTCTCTGTCCCCTTTGATAGAGCAGTTCCTCATTAACACACATTCTGATGTCTCCTTCCCAGCCATGTGGCTTTTTCTTGATCTGTTTCCTGTTTCTCATCTTGTGCTGTAGAAACCAAAGTACTATTTCTTACAGGACAAGATATGACTCTTAATACCATTGTAAAATTTATTTCACTAGTTCTAGGAGGCCTTTAGAAACTGTAGTTTGGATCACGCTCCATGCATCACCCTGAGTGACTTATTTCCCTCTATGACCTTCCTCCCTGTGCTCATGGGTTCCTGGGGTCTAGGTGGTGTGGAGATGCATGGAGGTTGAGTCTGAGATGGCAGAGACATTGTAAAAGATAGTGTCCCAACTGTTCCAGCTAAGAGAGGCCCAAGGAGACGTGATGACTAAATGTATTATAGTATCAGAGGACAGAAAAAGGACATTGGGTAAAAACTAATGATATTTCAGGGCTGGATATTTATATGAGTAAAGTATGGACTTCAATTAATAATAATGTTATCAACATTAATTGTGACAATGTGCTATACTATTGTAAGACGTTCATCATGAGGAAAGCTGGGCTTGGGTATATGGGCACTGTGTGCATTGTCTTTGAGTTTTTCCTGTAAATCTAAAATTATTCTAAAATATAAAATAAGAACTTCATTAACTCCCTTGTCATCAACAAAAAGATTGTCCTCACCCACATCATAGCATTCATCTCTGCCCTGGCTGGACTGTTTAAAAGATGAGTGTCATTCAATATGCCTTTCTTGACGGGTGGTAATCAGACATCACCTGTATCGTCAGTGCTTTCTGGAGAGATTATATTTATCTGTCCAGAGAGAATAGAGTTTTAAAGTCCTGGGTGGGTGGCTAGAAAGATGAAAGTGATGGATCAGAAGTGCACATTCTGGTTCTAGAGTGAGTGAAGCCCTTAAGGACACTGAATGGCAATGAGTGAGCCTGCAGTCAACCTGGCCCACATCCACATAGCTGTTAGGGAATGATTGATCCATGAAGACATCATCTCAGAGAGTCGAGATAAGTTTTGCATCCAGAACACACAGCCAAATGTCAGGAACTGAAGGTGTACCCACACTACTGTCAAATATGAGAGTTAGTCTGAAAATGAGCAGGAGCTAAGGCTATACAAGCCAGAGCAACTGAGTCAATCAGGAGTGAATTCTGGGGCCCTGAGTCCCAGGACTCTGATTCTGAGCACAATGGGTAGCACACTTCCCATGACACACTGTTAAAGACAGGCAGCCAGGCCAAACAAGATGCTTCTGGAACTATTCCCTGGCCTAACAGGGGGCATTGATGAGAAAAAAGAGGGATTGAAGAGGTGGAAGGAGATGACTTGGCAGCCAGTCCTACTCTTCAAGCTGTGACTGGTTTTCCCAGGAGGTGCTTACACATTCAGTCTAGCAGGTTGAATTGTGTCCCCCAACATTCGTGTTTACCAAGACCTCAGAATGTGACCTTTTTTGGAATTAGGGTCTTGCAGATATAATTAGTTAAGATGAGGTCATACTGGATCAGAATGGACCTTAATCCAATGACTGCTGTCCTTATAAGAGGAGAGGACATGGACACTGACAGGGAAGAAAGCCATGTGAAGACAGAGGTAGACGTGGGAGTGATGCAGAAGTTAGAGTTATGCAGCTATGAGTCAAGGAACATGAAGGATAGCTGGGAGCTACCAGTGCTAGGAAGAAGCCTCCCTATGCCTTTAGAGGGAGCATGGCTCTGCCAACTTCTTGATCTTAGATTTCTAACCTCCAGAATTTTGTGAGAATGAATTTCTGTTGTTTTAAGACACCTAGTTCTGGTACTTTGTTGTGGCAGCCCTGGGAAACTAATACATTTGATGAGGACAATGCTGGAAGGGAATGGGTTACTTAGCTGTATATGTCCTTTTGAGAGCCAGGGGTTATGGGCATTCCCGTTCCCTGGAAGATCTAAGGCCTAGAGCTTGTGCCTCATATTTGTGGGTACTGATATGGTCCAAAAATCAATGAGTAATTAGTATAGGTAATAAAATAGGTTACTCCTTCCTTCCTTCCACTTCCTACAGTGAAGGCTCTCCCAAGGGGGATTTCTTTGTGAAACCCTTGTGCTGTTATCTGAAGGAACTAAAAGGTATAGATTCCTCCAGCAAAGACTGCCTCATGGTTCCATGGTTTGTGTCCACTTTTTCTTCTCTAGAGTTACCTCTCCTGCACCTCCACACAGAAGCACCTCTCCTTCAGATTCTTGACCCATTGGATCCCTGTGGCCTCTGACACTATTAACAAGCCCTTCTGGAAACTTTTCTTATAGGCAGCAATACCTCTTTCTTCTTTCTCCTGTAACTTCTCCTCTTATATGTATGACTTAATTGCCTCTTCTTCCTTGACCTTGCTAAGAAACGTGTGTTTGCCTGAGTTCTGTCTTTGGTCCTCTTTTGACAGCTCTCTTGGGTAAGCATCCATTGTCCTTGCTTTAATTGCCATCCACCACATGACTCTCAAATCTCTGCTCCAGTTCAGACCTTTCTCTTAAGCTTCATTTTCATGGAGTCAATGCAATGTCTCCATCTAGGAGTGCCAGGCACTTCAGACTCAGTGTGTTCCAAGCCATTTACCAATTTAACTCTTCCCTTGGCTTGAATTATAGACTCCCCTCTTTCAGAATGAATTCATGCACAGTTTTTAATTAAGATTTAAAAAATGGATATTGGGCAGTTTTGGAGAAAGTAAAAAAGAACAAAACCCCCAAACCACACAAAGAATTATGGTTGGTGGCAGTGCAGGAATTACCCAATTAATAGACTATCAAAGCTTATCTGTACAAACTTTCTTTTTTTTAATTTTTATCATTATACTTTAAGTTCTAGGGTACCTGTGCACAACGTGCAGGTTTGTTACATATGTATACATGTGCCATGTTGGTGTGCTGCACCCGTTAACTCGTCATTTGCATTAGGTATATCTCCTAATGCTATCCCTCCCCCCTCCCCCTATCCCACAGCAGGCCCCGGTGTGTGACCTTCCCCACCATGTGTCCAAATGTTCTCATTGTTCAATTCCTACCTATGAGTGAGAACCTGCGGTGTTTGGTTTTCTGTCCTTGCGATAGTTTGCTGAGAATGATGGTTTCCAGCTTCATCCATGTCCCTACAAAGGACATGAACTCATCCTTTTTTATGGCTGCATAGTATTCCATGGTATATATGTGCCACATTTTCTTAATCCAGTCTATCATTGATGGACATTTGGGTTGGTTCCAAGTCTCTGTTATTGTGAATAATGCCACAATAAACATACGTGTGCATGTATCTTTATAGCAGCATGATTTATAATCCTTTGGGTATATGCCCAGTAATGGGATAGCTAGGTCAAATGGTATTTCTAGTTCTAGATCCTTGAGGAATCGCCACACTGTCTTCCACAATGGTTGATCTAGTTTTCTGTACAGACTTTCGATATGATACAAGGGGATTTTAGGACACAAAATATACACAGTTGAGGAAATTGAGGTCAAAGTGTAACAAATTTCACAGCTCTTTCCAGATCCTTTCATCGCTCTCCTTTTTGATTCTCAGACCTGAAGTAGGAGCCACTCTTTTTGGCCACCTTGTTTCACCCTCAGGCCAGGCTGAGCCCTTTGAAGTCCTCTGATGAAAAAGCAGTCTTTTCCTATCCCCTCCTCAACCGTGCAGCTAGGTTCTGCCCGTCCTGTCTGTAATGACACATTCCTAGCCTTGCTTTTGGTACATACCAGCAGGTGGATGAACCTAGAACCTCTTATCTGATCCATTATCCTGAGTCCTGTGCCTCAAGGCCACCACACTTCTCCCTCCACCCTCTTGCGTCAGAGTCCAGACCAGCAAACACATTCAGGAAATCATAAGAAAGATAAAAAGCCTACAATGCTCCAAGGACGAGTTTTTCTTTTTTCTGTTTTTTTGAGATGGAGTCTTGCTCTGTCACCCAGGCTGGATGGAGTGCAGTGGTGTGATCTCGGGTCACTGCAAGCTCCGCCTCCTGGGTTCACACCATTCTCCTGCCTCAGCCTCCCGAGTAGCTGGGACTACAGGCGCCCACCACCACACCCAGCTAATTTTTTGTATTTTTAGTAGAGATGGGGTTTCACTGTGTTAGCCAGGATGGTCTCGATCTCCTGACCTTGTGATCCACCCGCCTTGGCCTCCCAAAGTGCTGGGGTTACAGGCCTGAGCCACCACGCCCAGCCCAGTTTTTCTTTTTAGAGTGTTTATGGATCCAGAATTGAGCTGGAGAGTTGAGTGGTGGGATCATTAGGGAAGCAAGAGCCTAGGAGAGCCAGAGTGACAAGATTTTAAGTTCAGGGTCATCTTGAAACTAGCAAGACACATTCCTTGCCAGTCATCACCAACGGTCCTAAGATGTTTATAGTTGAGAAAACCTACAAGGACACATTCCTACAACAGGAAGTCCAGATGTCCTAATACCCATAACAATATATGCTTTCAAGATAATCATATTTATGCTTTGATGTACTCACCCAGTGAAATGTCAAAGATAGTTTTCTTTAAATCAATGTAATAATACATTTTGTTATGCTCTCTGCTCACCTGCATGTAGTCACAGCTTAGTTTAGTCTGTACATAGACAAGACCCCCATATAAGAAAAACTTGAAACAGAGATGATGTGTTCCTTGGCCTGCTTTCTGGAGATGCCCTACTCTGCAATGGAGTAGTTTCTAATAAATTTGCTTCTTTCACTGTGCTCTGAAACTCGCCTTGAATTTCTTCCTGTGTGAGATCCAAGAACCTCTCTTAGGGTCTGGATCAAGACCCCTTTTTCCTGTAACTGGATGGAAACCCACATAATACAATTTATTTCCAAATGTGGTGTAAAGTTATCTAATTCCAGCATTTCATTGCTAAATATGTGGAGGTTCTGACATTAGAGGCTCAGGAATGTACTGATGAAGATACTCAGATGGATAACACTGGCTATTTCCCCTGGTATATTAAGCACAGTTTGTTTTTGAGATATCCGGTAATGATTTGAAGTATGCCCATGAGCAGCTTTGGGCTCAATTCTGGCATTCATGTCTTAATTAGGTGGGTTTTGACTCATCATGATTTAGTTACCCATTTTTCTTTAACAGAGCACCTTATTTATTTTATACAATTAGAAGGGAAATGACAGAAAAGACCATTAACTCTACCTTACTCTACAAATCCCAGAAGTAATTAAGGACTTACATAAACAGTGCATCTTAAATTATTTATGTGACAATCTCTAATAACAATGCCAGCAGTGTCGTATACTTTATTCTTCATTAAAGCAAAAGTGATTATCCTGCTATATAACCTAATCATCTGAAAAATTTAATTCCCATAACAACATTTGTTATTACTGTTTTGTAGAAGGGCAGATGAAAGACAGAATTTTGACACATCAAATTGGACTGCAGCACAAAAGCCAAAATAAGTGTTTCTTCCACTAGAGGGCTGGTGCTTGGTCTGTTTTGGAAAGTCCTTCCCCCGGATGGTAGCAGGTGATGGAGTTGGGCAGAATCTAATTTTCAGCAAGTTTTAATTTTTTCACTGCCTGGATGAATTCTAGAAATAAATGTTGCATAAGCTAATTTTGGTGGGGTTGGAGGGTAGTCCTAGAAAGATGATTGATTTGATAAGATAATTTGAGGGGATTTTTAAACTTCCATTGAGCAAACAATTCAACATTTACTGGAATCCTCAGATCTGTGAGGATGTGGGATAGATGATAGATACCAAGTTAATAAGACATTGTTTCTGGCCTCAATGAGCCTGGGCTACTAGTCATCAATGTTTCCAGTTCTCCTTGGGCACTTGGTCACCTGCCTGAAGTTAGGCATGGTTATATCTTTTGCTTTGACTTATAGGAACTGTTATGGACTGAATGTTTGTGTTTCCCCACCTTAAATTCATACGTTGAAATCCTAACACTCAATATGATGGTATGAGGAGGTAGAGCCTTTAGGAGGTAATTAGGTCATGAGGGTGGAGCCTTCACGAATGGGAGTAGTGCCCTTATGAGAAGAGTCACAAGACATCTGGCTTCTTCAACCCCCACCTTTTTCCCTGCCATGTGGGGATACAACAAGAAGTCAGCCATCTCTAAACCAGGAAGAGAGCCCTCACCAGACATTAGATCTGCTGGCACCTTGATCTTGGACTTCTAGCTTCCAGAATTGTGAGCAATACTTGTTTGTTGTTTAAGCCACCTAGGCTATGGTATTCTGTTATTGCAGCCTAAACTAAGACAGGGACCCTGGGGAAGATTCCCCTTCCTTCTTATCTCTCTCCTAACAAGTAACCAGTGAGTTTTCTTTTTACTGCATCAAATCTAGCCCATCCTACTTATTACAGAAAGTAAGTTAGACTTCCCATCAAACCTGGTGATGGACAATCAGTGATGGACAGATGCAAAGCACAATGATCAGCATGTAACAGGTCTCAGCAAAGGGTATTTTTCTTCCCACTTTCATTTAAAAAAATCTAATGAATTTTTAAAAAAGCTGAATCTGTGTGTATTTTTCCTACACCAATGTCTACAAATGTTTACACGAGAGAGTTCTTCATTTTAGGATTGGGTAACAGCCAGTATAATTTTACAATTACAATCTGTGATAGAGTCTGCTAATTATTTCCCAGTATTTATTCACCTCTTCTCCCTTAGCAATAGCATCTCAGGATTTAAGTGGGCATACTGCTGCCTCAAGCCAGAAGGCATTTGCCATGCTCCTTTGCATTACCAAGTGACTACTAGACAATGAGATATTGCGACGAAGTGTTGTATGGGATTTCCATGAAGCCTCTTTTTAAGGGAGGGGGTACCTCTGTTTTTTCTTTTGCTCTCTTCTCTTGCCTGGGATGTAGATTCAGTGGCTGAAGCTCTAGTAGCTGTTTTGGACCATGAGGATGAGGGCCCCATATGAGGGATGGTGGAGAGTCAGCTGGAAGGTTCCTGGGTCCTTGGTCACTTAGTGGAGTGCCTTACAAGTCATGGACTGTCTACTTGTGGATTTCTTTGATGTAAGATAAATAAATTTCTAATTTGTTTCAGCCACTGTTTTTTAATTAAAATTTTTAATTTAATTAAATTTATTTTCTGTAGTAAAAAGAATATAAAATTTACCATCTTAACCATTTTAAGTGTACAGTTCAGCAGTGTTAACTATATTCATATAAGCTACTGTAGTTTTTTTAATTATATGGAACCAAACCTAATCCTAACTAAAACACAGTGGTTTTTTTTTTTAACTGATCTTCAATAAACTAGTTAAATTAACAGACTCTCCATCTCCTTAGTAAAGTGTGCTAATCATGGCCATCACATGCATACTCCCAGCTATTAAACTGTTCTCTAGGACAGTGGATCTCGATTTACATGTGCATCAGAATTACCTCGAGATTTCCTGATTCTGTGAGTCTGGAGTGGGGCCTGAGAACTTGACATTTCTGATAAGTTCTCAGGACTTTGATGCTGCTGGTCTGGGGACATATTTGGGGAACTACTGATCTAGGACACCATAGCCTTTGGTTTTTATCAGCAGAGCTGAATGTTAATAGGAAGCAATTGTATTTGTTCTTACACTGATTATGTGTATTGTATTTCTGATTGTCATAGTGTAATTTAACTAAATGCTACATTCATCTATGAGAATTTAGTTGAAAAAGTAGTTGTTTCTATGAAAACTAAATCAAATACTTTGTAACAACTTAATGTAGGTATTCATTAAAATAAAACTACCAAGTGAGATTGGTAGGGCCACTGTTAAATATCAGAATAAATATCTATCTATCTATCTATCTAGATATATCTATATATCTATATCTAAAGCAATTATACACTCAAGTTGCTTTAAAAAGAGACTTTAATTTATTGTTTTACTTTAAATAAATTAAGTCTATAAATTGTAAATGATGTGTTAATGCTGGAATGAGTTAAAACTTTGGTGGACTGTTGGGAAGGCATGATTGATTTTTGAAATGTGAAATGGAGATGAGATTTGGGAGGGGCCAGGGGCAGAATGATATGATTTAGTCAATAAAGACAATATAGAACTTTAATCAGTGGATCCAATCTTTAAAAAAACCCCTTTGGAAAGTTGGCAAATGAGTGCATACTTAAACATTTTAAATTAACACTCTAAGTTAAAATAAAATGTTTAAATTAAAATATGCCTGGTGTGTTCTTTGCTTCCTTACTTTTTCAGTTAACTGATTGCTTAGCCTGGGTTACTATAATAAAAATGCAGAGCATATGAAAATGGCTTATGTGCTATTACTTTAATGAGGAATGCTATTTAAACAGAATGAAGAAAAGGGGAGGGAGAGCTAACATGAGAATGCTGAATTGCTCTGGACTGCACTTAGATTCACATGACTGATTTACTGATCTTGTACAGCTGTTTCTGATGTGGTTTGGCTCTGTGTCCCCAGCCAAATCTCATCTTGAATTGTAATCTGAATTATAATCCCCAGGTGTAGAGGGAGGAACCTGGTGGGAGGTGATGGGATCATGAGGGTGGTTTTCCCCATACTGTTCTCATGACAGTGAGTTCTCATGAGATCTGATGGTTTTATAAGTGTTTGGAAGTTCCTCCTTCATTGCTGTCTCTCCTGCCCCCTTGTGAAGAAGGTGCCTGCTTCCCCTTCTGCCATGATTGTAAGTTTCCTGAGGCCTCCCCAGCCATGTGGAATTGTGAGTCAATTAAACCTCTTTCCTTTATAAATTACCCAGTCTCAGGGAAGTTCTTTATAGCAGTGTGAAAACAGACTAATACAGTAAATTGGTATGTCAGAGAGTGGGGTGCTGCTATAAAGATACTTGAAAATGTGGAAGAGACTTTGGACTGGGTAACAGGCAGATGCTGGGACAGCTTGGAGGGCTTAGAAGGAGACAGGAAAATGTGGGAGAGTTTGGAGCTTCCTAGAGACTTGTTGATCGTTTTGACCAAAATGCTGATAGTATATGGACAATGAAGTCCAGGCTGAGATGGTATCAGATGGAGATGAGGAACTTCTTGGGAGCTAGAGCAAAAGTCAGTCTTGCTATGCTTTCACAAAGAGACTGGCGGCATTTTGCCCTTGCCCTAGAGATCTGTGGAACTTTGAACTAGAGAGATGATCTGAAACTGGAGCTTATATTTAAAAGGGAAGCAGAGCATAAAAGTTTGGAAAATTTTCAGCCTGATGATACAATAGAAAAGAAAAACCCATTTTCTGGGGAGAAATTCAAGCTGGCTGCGGAAATTTGTATAAGTAAGAAGGAAACAAATGTTAATAACCAAGATAATGGGGAAAATTTCTCCAGGGCATGTCAAAAATCTTGGCAGCAGCCCCTCCCATCACAGACCCAGAGGCCTAGGAGGAAAAAATGGTTTCATGGGCTGGGCCCAGGGCCCTGCCACTGTGTGTATCTTCAGTACTTGGTGCCCTGTGTTCCAGATGCTCCAGCTCCAGATGTGGTTAAAAGGGGCCAAGATACAGCTCAGGCCATTGCATCAGAAGGTGCAAGCCCCAAGCCTTGGTGGCTTCCATGTGGCATTGGGCCTACAGGTGCACAGAAGTCAAGAATTGAGGATTGGAAATCTCTACCTAGATTTCAGAGGATGTATGGAAATGCCTGGATGTCCAGGAAGTCTGCTTCAGGGGCAGAGCCATCATGAAGAACCTCTGCTAGGGCAGTGTTGAAGGAAAATGTGGGTTTGAAGCCCCACACTGAGTCCCCACTGGGGCACTGCCTAGTGGAGCTGTGAGAAGAGGGCCACCATCCTCAGATCCCAGAATGGCAGATCCATGGACAGCTTGCACCATGCACCTGGAAAAGCTGCAGGCACTCAATGCCATCCTGTGAGAACAGCTGCAGGGGCTGAACCCTGAAAAGTCACAGGAAGCAACAGGGGTGGAGCTGTCCAAGGCTGTGGGAATCCACCCTTTGAATCAGCATGTCCTGGATGTGAAATATGGAGTCAAAGGAGATTATTTTGGAGCTTTAAGATTTAATGACTGCCCCACCGATTTTGTACTCGCGTGGGGCCTGTAGCACCTTTGTTTTGGCCAATTTCTCCCACTTAGAATGGGAGCATTTATCCAATTCCTGTACCCCCATTGTATCTTGGAAGTAACTAACTTGCTTTTGATTTTACAGGCTCATAGGTCGAAGGGACTTGCCTTGTCTCAGATGAAACTTTGGACTTGGAGTTTTGGGTTAATGCTGGAATGAGTTATAACTTTGGAGGACTGTTGGGAAGGCATGATTGATTTTTGAAATGTGAAATGGAGGTGAGATTTGGGAGGGGACAGGGACAGAATGATATGGTTTGGCTCTGTGTCCCCACCCAAATCTCATCTTGAATTGTAATCCAAATTGTAATCTCCAGGTGTAGAGAGAGGGAACTGGTGGGAGGTAATTGGATCATGGAGGCAGTTTTCCCCATACTGTTCTTGTGATAGTGAGTTCTTACAAGATCTGATGGTTTTATAAGTGTTTGGAAGTTCCTCCTTTGTTGCTGTCCTTCCTGCTGCCCTGTGAAGAAGGTGCCTGCTTCCCCTTCCACCATGATAGTAAGTTTCCTGAGGCCTTTTCATCTATGTGGAAATCTAAGTCAATTAAACCTCTTTCCTTTATAAATTACCGAGTCTAAAGGAAGTTCTTTACAGCAGTGTGAAAATGGACTAATACAGTTTCCAAGAGGCTACGTAAATGAGTGCTTCTTAGGATGGTACATACAGTAAGAACAAAGAAGCATTTACTTGCAGGCATCCATCTCCCATTGGTTAAAAGTTTGCTCCATGGGGCATTAATTCCCTTACACTCACAGTTGGGCATGCATGAGGACCAGTGCCAGCTTCATGGGTGCTGGCCTGTGCAGTCATATGGGGTCCTGGGATCAGAAGAGGTCCCACTCTTGGGGTTTAATGCTTTGCAGTCACTGTTTTGAAATTCTTAATAATTTTATCTCTGAATTTGTGTTTTGTAAGTGAAGTCTGAGGGAGAAGAAAGTATGCGCTGGTGGGTTGGAGCCTGGGCTCACAGGTAGTCCTGTCTCCCCTGCTTCTCCCTGCCTTTCAGGAGGGTGTGTTCTCAGCAGCCTGCTCCCTTACTCCTACTGCGTCAGCCCTCTTCCTCTGTGGGGATGAGGACTCCACCATTGGGAGGGCTGTGTTGTGTATGCTCAGTCATGGGGAGGGTTCCTTGACTCCTGGGAGTGTTTGCACTCATCCTGTGCTCCAGGGAGTGCAACACTAAATAGAAAATAAAATAGACCACGAGAGGTCAAGAGAGACACTGTGGAAGAAAGGAAAAAGCTTTTTCCTGCTTTTTGAACAAATGACTTCACATTTTTAGTTTGTACTAGGACCTGAAAGTCATGCAGCTGGCTCTAATGGGCACTAAGTGGGTCTGTTTGTATCATATCTTGGTGTCAATAGGAATGCACTGAGGCAAGCGGTAGGAGTGTGCAGCACAGGCATGGGGCAAGATATTACCAGGTTTTCTTTGACTGAAGTCGGTCAGAGGCCACACAGAGGTCATTACAGTTGCAGCTATGTCTGAAACAAGCGGCCAAAGGCCCAGGGTTGAGGGAAGGCCAAGATCTGAACTGGCACATAAGAGATACTGATAAAATTCTCCCCTTGCATCACTCAAATCAGCTCTGCCCGCCTCCCCATTATATCTGGCTTACACACTATAATATGTGGCCTTTATTTTTGTGATGTGAAGATGTCTTTATGTCTTCCCTGAGAAATGAGGTACAAGGTCAATAATTCAGAGTCATCTTCAAAAGTGTGGCCAGCTGCAGTTTCTGAAAAGATTTTTAGTGAGAGAGCAAAATGAACTACAGCCCCATCATCTCTCTCCTCTACCACTTATTCCAGATTTCCCTCTTCCTTGGCTAATACTTTGACCGGTCTGAGTTTCTTTGCTGGTGGAGTGACCCAGACCATCCTTGAGGGGCCTCGTCCTTAGTTGCCTTAGCTTGGTCAGGCACTGGTTGTTCAATGGTCTATTTACTGATATCACTGGACATGGAAGCACCAGGAAATGCCCCAGTGAGTCCCCTGGGGTTTCTGATATACTCCTTCTTGATCCCATTGTGTAGCATCACCTAGCTTTTCATGATAATTAGAAATAAACTCATGCATCTGCCTGTTGATCTACTGGAAGAGATGAAAATGAGCAAGGAGGAGTTGAGGCTTCAAGGCAGTAGAAATCTTACTCTGTTCCCTGGTGGAAGTATCCCCACCCAGGACCAGGCCCCCTAGTGCAAGCAGAGCCTAAGGCTTAGGGAATGGGAAGCAAACATTATGTGAATCACTGGGAATTATGATGAAAAGGGTTAATCCTTCTTCTACCCACTGGTTCTTGGACTTGGATATTCTAGTTATTGGAGACACAGAACCATGTACTATGCTTGCTGGTTCAATGCCTAGATCACAAACTGGAAAAGAGCACAGTAAGTTTGCAGAGTGTTATTCTAGCACATTAAATGAGTCCTAACAGGTTATTACACTGTCTTATTAGCCTGGATGTTTCAGGGCGATGAAGTGTGTGGTAAGACAGTGGAGCTCATGGTCAAATGTCCATTGTCACCTTCCTTTGATGTAAAATGGGTCCCTTGCACCAGGCAATATTATGTGTGATACAATGTCAACAGAATAGGCACATTTAAACCTTGGATGGCTTGGATGGTGGAGGCATTATGGAGAGGAAAGGCAAACCCAATCTAAAGCAGGTATCAAACCTGAAAAGATTTTTTTTTTTTTTTTGAGACGGCGTCTTGCTCTGTCGTTCAGGCTGGAGTGCAATGGTGTGATCTCGGCTCACTGCAACCTCCACCTCCCGGGTTCAAGCGATTCTCCTGCCTCAGCCCTCTGAGTACCTGGGACTACAGGCGCCTGCCACCATGCCCAGCTAATTTTTATACTTTTAATAGAGATGGGATTTCACAATGTTGGCCAGGATGGTCTCGATCTCTTGACCTCATGATCCGCCCGCCTTGACCTCCCAAAGTGCTGGGATTACAGGCGTGAGCCACCGCGCCCAGCCTCTATCTGAGGCAGAAGGTGATGTACGTATAATTCCTTGAGGAGTGGTGCCATATCAACATCTCAGGGTCAGTCTCTGCTATTGGAAGGCTGGACACTCAGCAGTGGTATTAGCTATGCTGACCTTAGTGAGGAGCAATTTATGCTATTGCATGCATCCTTGGCATGGCAACATGGATGGAGGCTATGTATGAGCCAAATGGCATGGGTCTATTGCACCAGCACTGTGGTGACCAAAAATGTTCATAAGACAAGTCACCCTGTTCATCCAGATGGTGAGAGCCTTGTCTAGGAGGGATGCTCTCTGGTGGGACACAAAGATCTAGGCACTTGGTACCTATATCCATATGTCCAGCCACATGCCTCTTCCCCAGACCTCCTTATTTCCAACTTTCTAATCTTGTTTTTTTCAGGACCCTGACCAAATAATTAAACCATTTTTTTTTGCCACTTCCTAGGAATCAATATATATCTTTACTTCAGACCATTCCATATAGAGTGAATCATCAAGTATACTGCTTACAGCTATGCCTACAGGTAGAATTTTCCTTGTCACTGTCCTTTAGGCCTGCTCCTGGATAATGCGGCTGCAGCATAGTTTATTTTATTTTACCACCAATGTATTATATTGACCCATCTATTATATGAATCATGGATCTTTCCTTCCTCTGTTAATTGGTATTAAGAAACCCTTTACAAGGCTGTGAGAGTGAGTTGAGGAAGAGGTGTTAGTGCAATGGAGTTAGGTGAATGGGAATCTGGGTTACCTATTCATGTGATTTATTCATTACTTCTGGACTTGCTCAGGCCCAATCCTGAATATACCATTTTCATCGTACAGTGAATTGCTGCTGTGCTTGCCTGAACTCATGATTCTGTGAGTCTGCTCATATCTGGCTTGATGGACAATTTCAGTTGCATAGTCATTTGGTGCCCCAAGGTCACGTGCTCAGTCTCTACTAGGTCTCAGTGGTATACCAGCAGCTGTTTTACAAATGGAAAATATCTCTTGGCCACAGAAGCTGTGGCCTTGCTTTAGAACCCTAGCTAACCCTCCTATTGAGGATTTCCAGATGCTTCATGAATTATTCTTATCCACCACAGATACCAGATATTTCCAGCACCAGCAGATCTGCTAAGTGATAAGGTGGCAGAGCAGCTTGCACCCCTGAGTGGATTGCTGCCTTTTGAATGCAATCGCGGGGAGAAGGGTGAGGGAAAAGTGGGAGTGAGGTGGGAGAAGAGAATGAGAAAAGACAAATATGTTATTATTCAACTGGTCACCTCTTGTATTTGAGAATGACAGACTTCTCAATCTTGTGGGATCATTTTTTTTTTCAGGGCAGTACATATGGAGGTAGAAGGGAGAAGAATTTATCTGTCAGCTGTCATCATACCTCAAAGATGCACACCACAGGGCATGAATTTCCTTGTACTTCCCAAATGTAACTAGGTGGGGGCTGAGCAGGGCTACCTTAGCAGGAGGTCTTTGGTATATTAATAGGGAGGATCCCTGGAAAACTTGGGTGTTGGATGTGACAGATGTGGGATAAGGGCACGAAGGTAAGTGCTGTTGGGTTGGCAGCTGGGTACAAAGCAAGTGACCAAAATCCCTGGATTCAAGTGAGACTGACAGCCCTGAAGCAGCACAGAAGAGATGTCTGGCTTATCAATCAACTACAGGTCCTAGGTGAATTGGATCAGAGGTTTTCTGTGGCATTTGTCTTCAAGATGAAGTGTCTTAATTAGAATTGACTGTGAGAATCATTCACCCTATCCTAATGATGCACAAATCTCATCTGCAACCCTGACTTGTCCCTGAAACTCCAAACTCATGTGTCCAACTGCCTACTTAATCTCTCTCCATGAACATTTAATAGGACATCTCAAACTTAACATGGCCATAATGGAACTCATTATTCCTCCCATTGCATCAGGCTTGCTTCTTCCCCATTGAGTTGCTCAATTCCAACATCTACAAGTTAACACTTGTTCTTCCCTTTCCCTTGGTATCCACCCTCCCCCCACTCACTTACCCCCATTACTCCAGTAACAACTCTTCCAAGATATATCTTGACTCCGTTTGCTTTTCTCCATCTTTATGACTGCTTCCCAGACAAAGCCACATTCCTTTACTTGTACTATTGCAGTAACTTCCCAATACTTCTCCTTCCTTCTACACTTGCTCTGCCTAGAATCCATTCTTCACATAGCAGCAGGAGTAATGTTCTAAAAATGTGAAGTAGGCCGGGCGCGGTGGCTTCCGCCTGTAATCCCAGCACTTTGGGAGGCTGAGGTGGGTGGATCACGAGGTCAGGAGATCGTGACCATCCTGGCTAACACGGTGAAACCCTGTCTCCACTAAAAATACAAAAAAAAAAAAAATTAGCTGGGCGTGGTGGCGGGCGCCTGTAGTCCCAGCTACTTGGGAGGCTGAGGCAGGAGAATGGCGTGAACCTGGGAGGCGGAGCTTGCAGTGAGCCGAGGTGGCGCCACTGCACTCCAGCCTGGGCAACAGAGCCAGACTCTGTCTCAAAAACAAACAAACAAACAAACAAATAAAAAACAACTGAAGTAGATTATGTCACTGTCCTGCTTAAAACTCTCTAATA
The DNA here is from genome assembly GCF_029281585.2 of Gorilla gorilla gorilla. Taxonomy (NCBI): domain Eukaryota; kingdom Metazoa; phylum Chordata; class Mammalia; order Primates; family Hominidae; genus Gorilla; species Gorilla gorilla. The sequence continues at coordinate 136,618,754 of NC_073230.2, read as the reverse complement.
TGCTCCGTCCTGTAGTTAGCAGAAAATTGAGTGATGGACAGGGTCTGATTCCTGCTTTCCTCTCTAGCCACACTGGATTTCTGTCTTTTTGTTTGTTTGTTTGTTTGTTTGTTTGTTTGTTTTAGGACTTTGTGAAGTGGCGTCGTTGTCTGGGGTAAATACGTAAATACCCGGAGTTTGTCATCTTGTGCCAAGAAGATTAAGGACATGGACACACAGAAGGAGTGAATTTAGGAGCAGAGGTTTAATAGGCAAAAGAAAGAGAAGGGAGAACAGCTCTCTCTCTTGCAAGAGAGAGGGGTGCCCGAAAGGGAAATCTGGCCCGAGGCAGTTGCGCACCAGATTTTATAGGCAGGCTTGAGGAGACGGTGTCTGATTTATGTAGGGCCCACAGATTGGTTGGACCAGGTGTGATGTTTACATAGCATGAACGAAGGCTGGCCATCCCACCCTAATCTTATTATGCAAATGGACTTTCCACTTGGTCAGTGCCATCTTATCTGCTCCTTACTGTACATGTGGCTGGCAAAGAGAAGGGAACATGGAGCTGCCATTTTGAAGATGCCTAGTCCCAGGTGGCTTTTTCCTGTTGGCACAAATGCCGGCATTCATCCATGCAGGCTTCCAGCTTGCTTGTCTATGTCTGCAGTTCAATTTTACAGGCTGCTCTTTGTTAGAAAAGACAGTGATTTTGGGGCTGCTTTTCATTAAAAGGAAAACCTTACCAAGGACTCCCATACCCTCACTATCTGCCCAAATAATTTCTTTTTAAATCTTATATCATTTGCACTAGCTGTTCCCTCTGCCCAGAATGCTCTTCTCCCCGATGTGTGCATGACTGGTTCTTGTGATGTGTAGCTTAGCCTAAAGGTCATCTCAAAGAGTCCATCCGGTATCTATCACATCTCCCTATCTCTAATTTTATCTTTGCTTCTTTATTTTCTTTGCCTCGCCCCCATTACAGCGTGAGCTCCGTGATAGCAGAGAACTTGTCATTCTTTTTTGCTCTTGTATTTACTTACCTATAAATATAAGAAGAGTGCTTGGCACAAACTAGGCACTCAATAATAAATATTTATCGGCTGGGCGTGGTAACTTACGCCACCCAGCACTTTGGGAGGCCGGGGTGGGTGAATCACCTGACATCAGGAGTTCGAGGCCAGCCTGGCCGACATGGTGAAACCCCATCTCTACTAAAAATACAAAAATTAGCCAGGCATGGTGGCATGCACCTGTAATCCCAGCTACTCGGGAGCCTGAGACAAGAGGATAGCTTGAACCCAGGAGGCGGAGGTCGCAGTGAGCCAAGACTGCACCATTGCACTCCAGCCTGGGTGACAAGAGTGAAACTCCATCTCAAAAATAAATAAATGAATAAATAAATAAATATTTCTTGAATAAGTTCATGGATACTGATACTGGTAATGGAAGTATTTATAACTAAAGACTTCTTTATAAATACAAAATGTCCAAGAGATGTATTTGTCAAATAATTTTTTTTTTAATGGCATCCTGTTTTCCCATTTGACAGAAGAAGACATAAAGGCTGTTTCCAGAGGACTAACAGTTGGAGGCTGGTGGCCTTGATAGGTAATGCAGGATTTCCTAAGGAGGATTTGGATTTTGGGTCAGTTGGTTCAGTTAGTCGTGACTAACATGGCTGAAAATTTTAAATTGACCACATTCAAGTTAATTCATTTGTGTAGCATAGAGAGGACTGGAGCCTCTAAGAGGCTAAGAGAAAACCTTCAAATCTCCATACTGTGCCAGGAAGGTGCTTCTGTTATGTAGAAAGCACACAAAACAAGAAGCATATTCTAGAACCATTATATTACAATTATATGCACTCTCCAGAGGAATGCCCTCATCATTCTTTGACGTTATGTTTGGGGCTGCCCTTGGAAATCATCTAGTTTAGCTTTCTCATTTTATAGATGAGGAAAGTAAGGACTAGAGAGATAAAGTGACTAGTTCAAGGTCATTCTGTTACTTAGAGGCAGAGCCAGGACTAGAATTCAGAGCTCCTAAGAAGACTTTTATAATATACCATGGCATCCTTTCTCTTATTCTTGCATTCCCATGGGAAAAAAAAAAAAAGAAAAACCCGCTTAGATTTGTCTTAAACAATGTTCTTCTGAGTGCTGGTGGAATCATCTTGGTCTCTGAAGCCTGCATTGGTGGTAATGAGGAAGGCGCTGATGTTCCTTTCTCATTTTGCTTAGAATATTCTTGACTCATCATCAAACAAATATTTATCATCAAAAGGAAGTCATTGTATTTTCATCTAGGGCTCCAGTGAGACTTAAAAATTCACAGCAAACATTCTCATTCCTACCAGTTAACACTCTGTTGAAACTCACTAGAAATAAATTCCTTGGAGTGTATTTTCTCACAGTGACATAGTTTGTCTCCTAAGGAATCAACACATGTGGTTGCCTTTCTACCTTTCCTTGACAGGTTTAGGTTTGCAGAATTTCAGAAAGTTTATACAACTCTCAAAAAACCAGAACTCTTTTTCTTTGTACTGTATTGCTGTAATTAATAGTTAGGACTATCAGGACTGCAAATAATTTAGAAGATTTGGGGAAAACTGAATATTTTCCATCGCTGAAAACAATTCAATTCCATATTCTCTTTCCTGTGTATGTGCTCACCACTGACTTCTTTCCCTGCCTTCCTGACTCCAGGGGTGGAGGTGGGGTAACATTTTCAGTTTGCAGAGTTTTGCATCCATATTTGTTTTCTCTAGATAATTCTCAAGATGATTAGAAGGATTTGGTGGCTGGGGGTGGTGAACACCTATGTGCAATTTGAATATCTTATTAGCTCTGTCAATTTCTAGCTAAGCATGTGACCAAGAAGTTTGGATCAGGGTATTCAGATTGGAGCCCCTTGTAATAGCGCCCTTTCTAAACATTTGGTGTGATGATTAGAGCAGCATCATGGTCTTTTGTTTCCAGAGTGGGTTTGGGGAGCAGCAGACAGCCCAGGATTTTCAGTTCATTTCTTCTGATGCAAAAGATTGAGCCCAAAAAACCGGCGAAAATCATCCCTGGTTGCTCATTCCTGCAGATGACTTTCATATTTGCTGGAGCTGCCTATTTTCAGTGCTTTCTGGGTCCTGCTCAGTCCCTGAAGAGGCAATTGCACATCTTGCTGCACATGCCCTGTAGCCCTACCTTTGTGCAGCCGTTCCCTCCTCAGTAAAATGTTCTCAGCACACAAAAGCAGCCGTTGAAGGGTACAGCTTCGGTGCAGCATGCCGGCTGCAGCGCGCCGCTGCACCATCTTCAGTGGTGACAGACGCTGCAAACCCTGCCTAGGAAACTACTGGAGCGTCCCTAAGAAATCCAGACTCCAGCTTGGCTCACCCCAACCTTCTCCCCCATCTTCAGACCCCCAGGTGAGACTAAAACAAACAGCACACCACGCGACCAGCAGACAGCCCGGTCAGCGTTCCTGTAAGAACATGGGCTTGCAGCAGGCGGATCATCGCGGAATTCGACCTGAATCCTAGCATGTTTTGTTTTGCTGAAAGAAATGGTGTCATATAGTTTTCCAGCAATTTATTTTCTTGTGGTAACGTAAAACATTTCCTCTGGGATGGGCTGAGAAAAGTCAGACATTTTTACAAGTGTAAAGTACTTTGGCTTGATTCAGAGTGTGAGATTTCAGAAATGCCTCCTACTAACCAGGTTACCCAGGCAGAGCTTCAAGCTGCCCCTGAGAATGGTGGCTGAAAGCCAATGGCTGAAAGCAAATGGGATGCTGCAATTTGCGGGGATCTGTTTCAGCATTTATATTTAAATACATTTCCCTCGAAGAATTCTTAATTGGAGATTTCGCCTTGAGATGCTCAAATAAATCAGGGAGCCAAACCTAGTTATTTCGCTTCGTAACCAAGCTTTATTTCAGGACTTTCTTTCCCCTGCGGTTCTTGCCCCAAAGCGATCTGTAAAGCGAAACCACTCTGATACAGTTTGAAAAGTGCATTTTGTACTTGGCTCTTTCTTTGATCGAATTAATCTGGGCTTTTTTGTAGTTCTAAATGAGGCCTATGGGCTGACAATGTAGCTGTTTAAAGGGGATTTTAGGGGATAATAGTCAATGCAAATAGTGCCATGAGAATGGCAACTTGCTTTTGCACTTTCAATCACATAATAACAGCAAAGAAAGCTTTTAAAATGAATTGAAATTTTGTGGCATGCCATCTGGGATTATTTGGGGAAACAGTTCTGAATACTGCAGTTGGGCAAAAGAATGGAGGTATGGTCTGCTCTTAAGCTGACATGTTTCAGATGGCAACCTTATGCTAACTGGTGCAAAGTTGGCTAGCATTTTTTTTTTTTAATTTTCTTTCTCTTGGATTATCTGCAAAAATTCTCTTTGATTGCTGGTATTTGGGTCTGAAAAACTTTTCTATTGTTGAAGAATTCAATTCAACTCCTTGCAGCTGCTGATCCCCTTATTGTTCTACTCGTTATGTGTACGCGTCTCAGATGAATGTAGCCAAGCCTTTTAGTGCCTTAATAGGTGTCTACATAAAGGTCATTTATTCTGTCCTACTTGTTTCAACAAAAGTTTATACACAAACAACAACCACAGCTAAAACATTCACATTAATCAATTTCCTCCTGATGCAGAATGCAAAAACTGCCTCAAGCCATGTCTAGGCAAGAAAAATGTTTTCCGTATATGATGTTGTAAAGCAGCAAATAGTTTAACCAATTTCATCAGGAGCAAAGCATAATTGTTTCAGCACAGTTTCTACCTGAGAGAGCCCATTCTGGTGCTTCTGTGTCTCTGCCACCACACTCAGGTTAGGGTTGAGGGCAGAGAGGGACTTAGGATGAAGTTTGTTGAGGTTTTAGCTCTTTCGTCAATGTTTACCCTAGTTTGGGAGCTGTTCTCTATAAACTTGTGGTGGGCATAAGCTATTGTCTCTGCAGGAAGGGATGCATAGATAATACTAGAATCTAGAGAAAATTGCATAAAAGAGTACAATCAGGTATCTAGAATTTGCAAAAAATAAATTATTTCCTTGCAGGTATAAGTGCCCCTGATGTACAAAATGACCACAGCCATCCCTTTTCATCATCAAACTCCAGCAATGGCTGCTTTTAGAAAGAAGTAAGTGATGAAAATAATAAGCTCCCAATCGTAAACACTGGTGAGGATGCTGACATGCTAACTAAAATGCTGGACGGGACAGAGACAAGCAAGGGTTTCTAAGGGGCCTTGTGCTGTGAGGGGACTGCCCAGCACAGTGGACGTCATGTGGGAATTACAAAACTCTGGCCACGTGGGGGAGGGAGCGAGGAGGCCCACCCACCCTGCCTCCCACAGCAACTCCAGGGAGCTTGCCTCTGCTGCCGGGTAATTCAGAGACACTGCCACATTCTCCAATCCATCTCAGGATGATACTTAGCCCTGTCATCACCCAAATCCTTCAGGAAATTCAAAACACATGACACGGCATCTGCAGGTTCTTCTTCTCTGCTGCATCCATTTGCTTGCTCATGAATCTTCCAAGCTCAAGGCTTAGACTTGAAAGGTTAAGGATTCAAGTCCTAAGATGCCTCACAGGATTTTGTGAAGGCCAGTAATGCTGTGATTTGACCTCTGTGTATGGCTCCACCCCTTTCTCTTTCCCCAACCTCATTGAGGGTCTCTTTCCTTCACAGGCTTGGTTGGGGCGAGGGATGCGGGGTCATTGCTCTTCCAGGACAGCTACCTGATTCTCTCCCACGATCACTTCTCAGTCATTTGGTTTGGATGGGTGCTTCCCAAATTTTAGTGAGCATGTGGATGACTGGGGTTCTTATTAAAATAGATTCTAATTCAGTTGGTCTGGAATGGGGCCTGACAATCTGCATTTCTAGCCAGCTCCCTGGTGAGGCTGATGCCACCAGGGGCTCTGGATTCTAACTCACCTGGAGATGAGGTGCACTCTCACTGTCCCAGAGCCAAATATCCATTTGTAACATGATGGGAATAAAAATGCCCATTGATGCAATGAGGAATTTCTTGACTTTTCAACTCCAATAGCTTTTTTGGGAGATTAGGAAGGGTGTGGGGACAGTCTAGTTTTATGTAGGCTTATCTTACAGTTTATCTTGCACCTGATTTGATTCTTCAGTTTCAAGCAGCAGAGACAAAGTAAGTGGTATTTGGTCCCAGTCTTTGATCATTTCTGTATTATTCACTCATTTAAAAAATTACCAAATATAAATCAGAGGCCTACTACAGGTGGGCACTGTACCAGGTGCTGTGGGTACAGTGGTAGCAGACAGATCTCATCCCTGCTCCCCCTTGGTTTACACTCCTAGAGCCTGGAGCAGGGAGGCTCAACCCTAGCCACACACTGGAATCACTTGAGGATTTTTTACAATTGATAAACGCCTGGGCCCCACTCCCAGGGAATCAAATTTAATTGGTTGGAGAGGAAGCCCAGTCATGACCATTTTTGCAGAGCTGCTTAGGGGATTCTGGTGTGCAGCCAGGATAGAGGACCCCGGCTCAAAGGATTGAACTACATGGGGGAGGATGTGGGTGGGAACTGGGAGAAGAGCTGTCCCAGGTCCAGACTCCAGAATGGGGAGCGCAGGATCTAAGGGATGAGCATGTAAGTGAAGCTCTCTGTTTCCCTGCCAGCCCACCTTTCTAGAGCATCAAGCCCATTATAGTAAAGGAGGAAATGGCAAAGTTACCATTGCACATGGCATAACCTTGCAGCATCACAATATACTCATGTATAGTGATCTCATGTACTTGTTCTAAGTCACAGTATATGCTGTCTTCCTGTTCCTAAAAGTGAACTAGCCCCTTCACTGCTGCTTTGGTGCAAAAGAGGGGCAGGTTCTAGTTTGGGTGATCATCATGGTTTCTCTGGAACTGAAGGGTTTCCCAGAATGTGAAACTTTCAGTGCTAAAGTCAGGAAAGTCCTGGGGAAACCTGGATGAATAGGTCACCCTACTTCTAGTGTGATGACTGTTACTGTGGGGTTCTAAATTTGACATCAAAAGCATAATTCATAAAAGGGAAAATTGATCAATTGGATCTTAAAAACTTTTGCTTTGAGAAAGTCTATGTCAAGGAGATGAAAAGATAAGTTAGAGACTGGGAGAAAATATTTTCAAACCACATATCTGATAAAGGACCAGTATTTAGAATATATAAAGAATTTTCAAAACATAGCAATAAAAACCAAATAATTCAATTAGAAAATGGGCAAAAGGCATGAAAAAGTATTCACTGAAGAAACTACACAGATGTCAAATCAGCACATGAGAAGATGTTCAACAAAACAAGGCATTAGAGGTATGCAAAGTAAAAACCACAATGAGATATCTCTGCCTGCCTATCAGAATGGCTAAAATGAAAAATAACAGTGATGAATGCTGGTGAGGATGTGGACAAAATGAATCACTCATATATTGCTAATGGCAATGTAAAATAGTAAAGCCTCCCTCCCTCCTCCCTCCCTCCCTCCCTCCTTCCTTTCCCTTCCCTCCCCTCCCCCCTTCCCCTTCCCCTTCCCTTTCCCCTTCTCTTTCCTTCCTTCCTTCCTTCCTTCCTTCCTTCCTTCCTTCCTTCCTTCCTTCCTTCCTTCCTTCCTTCCTTCCTTCCTTCCTTAGTCTTGTTCTGTTGTTCATAGCTCACTGCAGCCTCGAACTCCTGGGCTCAAGTGATCCTCTTGTCTCAGCCCACTGAGTAGCTAGGACTACAGGTGTGCATCATCACACTTAGCTAATTAAAAAAAAAATTTATGTTTGTATAGACAGGGTCTTGTTATGTTGCTCAGACTGGTCTTGAGCTCCTGGCCTCAAGTAATACTTCTGCCTTGGCCTCCCAAAGCACTGGGATTACAGGCATGAGCCCCTGGCACCCAGCCAAGTTGTTATCTTTCTATGCATGCCTGTATCTCTATAATATGGTGATAACTGTATTAGTCTGTTCTGGCATTGCTATAAAGAACTACCTGAGACTGGGTAATTTATAAAGAAAAAAGGTTTAATTGGCTCACTCTTCCACAGGCTGTACAGGAAGCATGGCAGAGGAGGTCTCAGGAAACTTACAATTATGACGGAAGGCAAAGAGGAAGGAGGCACGTCTTATGTGCCAGAGCAGGAGGAAGAAAGAGAAGAAGGAGGTGCCATACACTTTTAAACAACCAGATCTCGTGAGAACTCACTCACTATCATGAGAACAGCAAGGGGGAAATCTGTCCCCATGAACCAATCACCTGCTACCAGGCCGCTCCTCTAACACTGGGGTCTACAATCTGTCATGAGATTTGGGCAGGGACACATATCCAAACCATATCAATAACTAATGCTCATAACAACAGTTCTGAAATACTATTGAATCTTGAAGTGCTTTTCAATTATCGAAAATGTTTTATAAGTGTTATTATCGGTAGACTCTACTGTATCACTCTTTTCTGCAAAGTGGTATCCATAGATGGGCTCCTAATGGTGTCTCTTCATTAATTACTGGCTGCTGATCCAGAGCATGCTCTTCTCCAGCATCTGGATGTTTAGGGTTGAAGGCATTTGGAGGAGAGAGAACTCCAAACTCATTATGTTGCTAATAGAAGGGCTCATCTGTTAGCTTAGATCATTAGCCCAATTGGATCTTTGGGTTCAGGAATCCTGAAGTGCCAAGCCAAAGGACTTGTTTGTATTGGTCATGCTAAAATGGCACCTTACTGGAGCTCCTACTTCTAGTACCTGAGAAGTAAAAACAGCTGATTCCCATATAGTATTTACTATGTGCCAGACACCATTCTAAGTGTTTTACACATGTTAGCTCATTTTTAGTTCTCCTTACAACCCTATGATATGTACTACTCCTATCCCCACTTTACTAATGAAAAAACTGAGTCACAGAGAAGTTAAATTCTCCAGTGTCAAAGCTTAGTAGAACTTAGTTCATCTGGCTCTGGGGTCCAGTCCCTTTCAAAAAGTATACAAATATGTAGGCTTTATAACAGGTCATCTATTTGAATGCCAAATGTTTTAACATGCCCTGAATTTTCTGGAATTTGTCTTGGTTCCCTTTTCTAAATCAATTTATCCATTAAGTGTCTACATCACAAAGCCTTTGGACCTACATGCAATATTCCAGTTTGACAAAATAGTAAAGTTACAGCAGGATGCATTAATTGTAGAGTCTTGCAGATGGCAAAACAGTATCAAGATAGAGTAATATGATTCTAAATGTCATTGTGCATGTTATCTGTTTTGAGAAATCCTGCATAATTTACTGGTACTATGGAATATATGTATTTTTCAACTTTTATTTTAGATTCAGGTTTGTTGCCTGGATATATTGCATGATGCTGAAGTTTTGGGTAAGAATGATCCTGTCACCCAGGTACTGAACATGGTACCCAACAGTTAGTTTTTCAACCCTTGTCCCCCTCTTTCCCTTCCTGCTCCAGTAGTCCCCAGTGTCTATATTGTTGTCATCTTTATGTTCATGAGTACCCAATGTTTAACTCCTATTTATAAGTGAGAACATGTGGTATTTGGTTTTCTATTCCTATGTTAATTTGCTTAGGGAAATGGCCTCCAGCTGCATCCATATTGCTGCAAATCACATACTTTCATTCTTCTGTATGGCTGTGTAGTATTCTATGGTGTATATATACTACATTTTCTTTATCCAATCCACCACTGAGGGGCATCTATGTTGATTCCCTGTCTTTGCTATTGTGAATAGTGCTGCGATGAACGTGCAAGTACATGTGTCCTTTTGGTAGAATGATTTGTTTTCCTTTGGGTATATACCCAATAATGGGATTGCTGCAAATGGATTCTGTTTTAAGTTCTTTGAGAAATCGCTAAACTGCTTTCCATGGTGACTTAATTAATTTGCATTCCCATCAACAGTGCGTAAGCATTCCCTTTTCTCCACAACCTTGCCAACATCTGTTGCTTTTCTGACATTAATAATAGCTGCTCTGACTGGTGTGAGATGATATCTCATTGTGGTTTGGATTTGCATTTCTCTGATGATTAGTAATGTGGAGCATTTTTCATGTTTGTTGCTGGCTTGTATGTCTTCTTTTGAGAGGTGTCTGTTCGTATCCTTTGCCCATTTTTAAATAGGGTTTTCTGTGTTTTCCTTGTTGAATTAAATTCCTTATGGATTCTGGATAGTAGACCTTTGTTAGATGCATAGTTTGCAAATATTTTCTCCTATTCTGTAGGTTGTCTTTTTATTCTGTTAATAGTTTTTTTTGCTCTGCAGAAGCTCTTTAGTTTAATTAGGTCCCACTTGTCATAATTTTTTTGTGATTGCTTTTGAGGACTTAGTCATAAATTCTTTCCCAAAGTCAATGTCCAGAATGGTGTTTCCTAGGTTTTCTTCTAGGAGTCTTATAGTTTGAGGTCTTACATTTAAATCTTTAATTCATTTTGAGTTAATTTTTGTATATGATGGAGGTGAAAGTCCAGTTTCATTCTTCTGCATATGGCTAACCAGTTATCCCAGTATCATTTATTCAATAGGCAGTCTTTTCCTCATTGCTTATTTTTGTCAACTTTGTCAAAGATCATATGGCTATAGGTGTATGGCTTTACTTTTTGATTCTCTCTTCTGTTCCACTGGTCTATGTGTCTGTTTTTGTACCAGTACCATGCTGTTTTGTTTACTGTAGCCTTATAGTATAGTTTGAAGGTAGGTAATGTGATGCCTCTGGCTTTGTTCTTTTTGCTTGAAATTGCTTTGGCTATCTGGGCTCTTTTGGTTCTGTATAAATTTTAGCATAGTTTTTTTTCCCAATTCTGTGAAAAATGACATTGGTAGTCTCATAGGAATAGCTTTGAATCTGTAGATTGTTTTGGGCAGTATGGCCATTTTAATAATATTGATTCTCCCAATTCACGAGCAGGGAATGTCTTTCCATTTGTTTGTATCATCTATGATTTCTTTTAGCAGAGTTTTGTAGTTCTCCTTGTTGAGTTCTTTCACTCCCTTGGCTAGATGTGTTCCTAGGTATTTGTGTGTGTGTGTGTGTGTGTGTGTCAGCAGGGGTACTATTGTAATTGGGTTTGCACTGTGGCTATTGTAAATGGGTTTGCATTCTTGATTTGATTCTTGGCTTGAACATTATTGGTGTATAGAAATGCTACTGTTTTTTGTACATTAATTTTATATCCTGAAACCTTACTAAAATGATCAGTTCTAATAGCCTTTTGGCAGAGTCCTTAGGGTTTTCTAAGTATAGAATTATATTGTCAGTGAAGAGAGATAATTTGACTTTTTATTTTCCTATTTGGATCCCTTTTATTTCTTTCTCTTGCCCAGTTGCTCTCGCCAGCAATTCCAGTACTATGTTGAATACAAGTGGTGAGAGTGGGCATCCTTGTCTTGTTCCAGTTCTCATGGGAAATGATTCTAGTTTTTGCCAATTTGGTGGGATGTTGGCTGTGAGTTTGTTATAGATGGCTCTTATTATTTTGAGGTATGTTCTTTGATGCCTAGTTTCTTGAGAGTTTTTGTCATGAAGGGATGTGGCATTTATCAAAAGCTTTTTCTGCATCTACTGAGATGATTTTATGGTTTTTGTTTTTAATTCTGTTTATGTGGCCAACCACATGTATTGATTTGCATATGTTGAACCAACCTTGCATCCCAGGAAACAAGCCTACTTGATCATGGTGAATTAACTTTTTGATGTGTTTTTGAATTCAGTATTTTGTTGAGGCTTTTTGTGTCTATGTTCATCAGGAATATTGGCCTGTAGTTTTCTTTTTTCATTGTGTCTTTGCCAGATTTTGGTATCAGGGTGATGCTGGCTTTGTGGAATGAGTTAGGGAGGAGTCCCTCCTATTTGTTTTTTTGGAATAGTTTCAGTGGAATTGGTACCAGCTCTTCTTTGTACATCTGGTAGAATTCAGCAGTGAATCTGTCTGGTCCAGGGCTTTTTATGATTGGTAAGTTTTTTATACTGATTCAATTTCGGAACTCGATATTAGTTTCTTCAGTGTTTCAATTTCTTCCTTATTCAATCTCGGGACATTATGTGTTTTCAGAAATTTATTTTCTCTAGATTTTCTAGTTTGTGTGCATAGAGGTGTTCATAATAGTCTCTGAGGATCTTTTGTATTTCTGAGGGATGAGTTGTAATGTCACTTTTGTCATTTCTGATAGTGCTTGATTGGACTTTCTCTCTTTTTTTCTTTGTTAATCTAGCTAGTGGTCTGTCAATCCTGTTTATACTTTCGTAGAACCAACTTTTGGTTTTGTTTATTCTTTTTATGGATTTTCGGGTCTCGATTTTTCGAGTTTCGATTTCATTCACCTCAGCTCTGATTTTAGTTATTTCTTTTATCCTGCTAGCTTTCAGATTAGTTTGTGCTTGTTTTTTGCCAAGGAGAAACTGCAGCTGTAGTAGCCTCTTCCTGCCCCAGGCTTGTGACTGGAGAGAGCACAATTCTAGCCCTACCGCTGAGGCACTTTCGACAGTTGTGGCTGTTGAGGCCCCTTCCATAGTTCAGAGTAGGTGCTTGAGACTAAAATGCCTGCGTGGCCATGCTGCCGGGCTGCCTAAGAGTGGCTGATTGTTATGTGCTTGGATTAAGAATGGCATCCTGCTCTCAGTCCTGGGTCTAGAAAAATGTCTGCAGCTTTTCCTGGTGTCTTTCCCTCACAGCATCTCCAAGACTCTCCCCAGCTTAGCTCCAGGGCTTGGGACAAACAAAGTGGTCTCCCTCGGCCTGGGTTGCTCAGAGCCCCAGTGGAAAGGTAAGTCACAGAGAAGGGGGTCTCTGCCTCCTCATGTACTGGGGCTTCGCTTATTTTTATCAACCAGACATTGTCACAGGGGCTGTTTGCTGGCATTTTCCTCTCGGGGATCTGGGGTATCTTTTATAATTCTGGTGGACTCCCATTTTCCTTCTTGAATTAAAGCTCACAGACTTGATCTTTATGTACTGTCTTACTATTTGCAGGTGGCTGAGGCATGATGAAAGCCTCTAATCCACCATCTTAGGGAAACAATGGGAATAATTTGTTGAATTGTGTCATTTTCATTTATTTGACATTATGAGTTCATTAGACTGTGTCATTTGTTTACGTTCACTGATTGTTATTTTCCCATGGGGCCTTTGATGATGAAGGACAAGCTTGATGTGGAAATCCTAATAAGTTTTAGAGGAATTATCTGAAGCATGTATCTGTTCTCTGTCTTCCCTAGTTAGCAAATTCACTACAGATGTGCTTACCTATGACTACCAGAATGTTTTTTATTTTATGGTATGTTCGTAGGCTTGGAGAGATTTGAATGGCTCTAGATTTAACCACAAGCTGCTGTTTCTTCATGCGGCATGTATTCACTTAAAAATAAAATGAGGCTTCATTATCTCATGACTAAGTCTAAGGGTTTTTTTTTTTGCAGGAATTGTTATTGTTGGCATTATTATTATTAATGAAATTAATAGTAATTTCTCCTTTAGTCATTTCTGTTTCTCTATTTTCTGAGAAAAATTATTGGCTGCACTGGGGGTAAGTTACATGATTTTCCTCTTTTTTCACTCTTAATTTAGACTATTGGGCTAGGTCCATGTGGGAACTAATGATCGGTAACTAACTTTTTGGTAAATTACCACTTGAAGAAAAGGGGAGACACCTTGAGAATGAGAAGTCAGTCTGTCAAAACAGTAAATAGAGACATCCCTGTAATTTTGTAATTTTTCAAATTATGCCAGTAATGTTTGCTTGATGATGTAAGAAATAGCATCTCAAGCACACAGGCATCAAAATTAGCTGGAAAAAAACCTGCTAGGCCATCATCAAAGCGTCTTCTGTCTGACTCGGAACATAAAGGGCAGAGACAACAGTGTCTGTTGCTGTGACTTGCCACAGACTCACATGTGCACATCCACCAATTTTGTGACCCACAGGAGCAATAAGAGAGTCGTGGCCAGAATTTAGCTGCATTATAGAAAGAAAATGTTTGTGTATTCAGGGACAACTGAACTACACCTCAAACCTTATTAGGCATTCTTTCTCATCTGAGAAATCTGGCAACTGGCAAAAGATGGAAAAAAGTACCGAGTACACACTGTCGTAATGGAAGTGTTTGTGCAAAATGATCAGAAGACTTCTTCCACATTTCCTTATTAAGTTCTGCATTATGTCATCATAAGCTATTATTCTATGTTGATTACTATTTTTGTAATATATATGACTTAAATATAATTCTATTTGACATCTCAGAACATTTTAGAACTGGAAGGGGCCTCTGAGATAATGGCTATAATTACAGAGTGTTCGCTCCCTGTCAAGACCCCAATTAGTGCTCTGTAGATTGTTTCATTCTCTACAATGTGTGAGATGGGTATAATTATCCGTTACTTTACAGTGAGCATAAGTGAGGCTGGCAAGGTTAAATAACATGACTAGAGTCTCCCAGCTGGATGAGCTGAGATTAAAATAGTAGCCCTGCTGAGTCCATTGTGTGTGCTTAATATCTAGGTTACGACTTCCCTGGGTAAATACTTCAGAAAAGAAAACTGAGGTCAGAAGAAGTTAATTTACCTAAAGTAACATCAACACAGCGCTGATTTTTTGAATTAAAAAGAGAAAGAGAGGGGAAGGCCAGAGTCAAGAACCTGGTGCCCTGAGAGGAATGAAATTCTAACCCCTCCAGGGGTTAGGAGCCCCACTCCCATCTCTTTCTGGAGACTCCTTCACTGATTAGAACACAATCCTCTTCCTATCGACAAGCATTTGCAGAGAAATAACAGCTTTTTTGAGATAATATTGACATACTATAATGTTCAAACTTTTAAAGTATACAATCCAGTTGTTTTCAGTATATTCATGGAGTTGTGCAACCATCACTGATTTCTAATTCCAGAGTATTTTAATTGCTCCAAAAAGAAACTCCACACCCATTAGCAGTCAGTTTCCATTACCCGGCTTCCCTATCCCCTGGCAACTACTTTCTGTCTCTATGAATTTGTCTATTCCGGACATTTTGTGTAAATGGAATCACATAATATGCAGGTTCTTTTGTGTCTGGCTTCTTTCACTTAGCATATTTTCAAGGTTTACCTATGTTGCAGCATGAATCATTTGCTTTTTAAAGCTGAATAATATTCCATTGAATATACCACATTTTATTTATGTATTTATCAATCAATGGACATTTTTGGGTTATTTCCACTTTTTAGCTATTGTGAATAGTGCTGCTATGAACATTCATGTACAAGTTTTTGTGTGGATGTGTGTTTTCAATTTTTTTTGTATATATATCTATATATCTAGGATTGGAATAGCTGGGTAATATGTAACTCTGTGTTTAGCTTTTGAAGAGCTTTCAAAGTGTTTTCCACAGTGGCTGCACCATTTTACATTCCCACCAGCAATGTATGAAGGTTCCAATTTTTCTGTATCCTTGCCAACACTTGTTATCATCTATCTTTTTTATTGTAACCATCCTACTGGAAGTGAAGTGGTATCTCATAAACGTTTTTATTTGTATTTTCCTTTTATTAGGAAAATACAGTTTATGTTGAGCATATTTTCTTGTGCTTATTGCTATTTGTATATAATCTTTGGAGCTATATCTATTCAAATCATTTGCCCATTGTTAATTGGGTTCACTTCTGAGAGTTCTTTATATATTCTGGATACTAGACCCTTACCAGTTACATGATTTGCAAATATTTCTCCCATTCCGTGGGTTGTCTTTTCACTTTCTTGATAGTGTCCTTTAAAGCACAAAGTTTTTAATATTGATGAGGTCCAATTTATCTATATTTTTCTTTTGTCACTTGCACTTTTAAAGTAATATCCAAGAAAATATTACCTAAAGTCACAAAGATTTATTCTTGTGTTTTCTTCTAAGAGTTTTGTAGTTTTAATTCTTACATTTAGGTCTATAATCCATTTTGAGCTAGTTTTTGTATATGATATGAGGTAATGAGCATTTTCTCTATTCACACTTTTTTTTTTTTTGAGACAGAGTCTCATTCCGTTGCCCAGGCTGGAGTGCAGTGGCGTGATCTCTTTTCACTGCAACCTCCACCTCCCAGGTTCAAGTGATTCTCCTGCCTCAGCCTCTCAAGTCGCTGGGATTACAGGTGCATGCCACAGCGCCAGCTAATTTTTGTATTTTTAGTAGAGATGGGGTTTTGCCGTCTTGGCCAGGCTGATCTCAAACTCCTGACCTCAGGCAATCCTCCCACCTTGGCCTCCCAAAGTGCTGGGATTACAGGCATGAGCCACCATGCCCAGCACCTCTGTGCAAATTTATGGGAGTTAATCATGCTGGCAGATATCACTTTGATTACTAAACTGATGTATATTAAACAATATAGTCAATTACTTGCAATTATGTTAATCTATTAATCTGATGTTCAAAAGATAGAATTTTGACTCCAAATTTAGGATTGATCCTAGCTTTGTCTTTTTTAACTGTAATTTTTCTAAAGCCAGTAATAGTAAATGTTCTGATTCTTTGATTCACTTCTATTAAACCGTTATGTTGGGGTGGGAAATAATTTCTATCAAGGAGCTTTTGCTAATTCACAGGGAAGAAAAAAGAAATTCAGAAGCCACAGAAAGAAAATGTAACTTTATCATTTTATTATGTTTTCCTACAAAAGACTCATTTTTTTCAAATTATTTTATTTTATTTTTTCAACTTTTATTTTTGGTTCAGAGTGTACATGGGCAGGTTTGTTACATGAATAAATTGTCTGTTGCCGAGGTTTGGTATATGAATGATCCCGTTACCCTCATAGTGAGCAGAGCACCCAATAGATAGTTTTTCAACACTCAGCCCCCTCCCCTCTCCCCCCTCTAGTAGTCCCCAGTGTGTATTGTTGCCATCTTTATGTCTGTGTGTACTCAATGTTTAGCTCCAACTTATAAATGAGAACATGTGGTATTTGTTCTTCTGTTTCTGTATTAATTGGCTTAGGATAATGGCCTCCAGGTGCATCCATGTTGCTGCAAAGGACATGCTTTTATTCTTTTTTATGGCTATGTAGTAGTCCATGGTACATATGGACCACATTTTCTTTATCCACTCCACCATTGATGGGCAAGTCAGAATGGCCATTAAAAAGTGAAAAAAAAAAAAACAGCTGTTGATGAGGTTGCAGAGAAAAGGGAATGCTTATACACTGTTGGTGGGAATGTAAATTAGTTCAGCTACTATAGAAAGCAGTTTGGAAATTTCTCAAAGAGCTTAAAACAGAACATCCATTTGACCCAGTACCCAAAGGAAAATAAATTGTCCTACCAAAAAGACACACAAACTCGTATATTCATTGCAGCACTACTCACAATAGCAGAGATATGGAATCAACCTAATTATCATTTAAAATAAGATAAGATTGAAAAAAGAAAGAGTCCACCAATCTAGTTCTTCCATTAGGAACAGGCAATTTAAATAACTGAGTACTTAAGTATTAAGTACTTTATTATTATTCTTTTAACTTTTATGTTAGGTTTAGGGGTACACTTGCAGGTTTGTTGTATAGGTAAACTTGTGTCACAGGGGCTTATGGTACAGATTATCTAGTCACCCAGGTACTAAGCCTCATAACCAATAGTTGTTTTTCCTGTTCCTCTCCCTCCTCCCACCCTCCACCCTCAAGTAGGCCCCAGTGTCTGTTTTTTCTCTCATTTATCCATGTATTTTCATCATTTAGCTCCCTCCCACTTATAAATGAGAGCATGTGGTATTTGGTTTTCTGTTCCTGTGTTAGTTTGCTAAGGATGATGGCCTCCAGCTCCATGTTCCATGTTCCTGAAAGGACATGATCTCATTATTTTTTATGGCTATGTAGTATTCCAGAGTATATATGTACGTTTTCTTTATCCAGTCTGCCATTGATGGGCATTTAGGTTGATTCCATGTCTTTGCTATTGTGAATAGTGCTGCAATGAACATATGCGTGGATGTGTCTTTATGACAGAATCACTTATATACCTTTGGTATATACCCAGTAATGGGATTGCTGGGTCGAATGGTAGCTCCGTTTTTAGCTCTTTGAGAAATCACCACACTGCTTTCCACAATGGTTGAACTAATTTACATTTCCACCAGTAGAATATAAGTGTTCCCTTTCTCTGCAACCTTGCCAGCATCTGTTATTTTTTGACTTTTTATTAATAGTTATTCTGCCTGGTATGAGATGGTATCTCATTGTGGTTTTGATGTGCATTTCTCTAATGACCAGTGATACTGAGATTTTTTTCATATGCTTTTTAGTTGAATGTGTTCTTTTGAAAAGTGTCTGTTCATGTTTTTGTGCACTTTTTAATGGGGTTGTTTATTTGTATCTTGTAAATTTGTTTAAGTTCCTTATAGATGCTGGATATTAGACCTTTGACAGATGTATAGTTTGTGAATATTTTCTCCCATTCTGTAGGCTGTCTGTTTACTCTGTTGATAGTTTCCTTTTTTTTTTAAATTATACTTTAAGTTCTGGGATACATGTGCAGAAGGTGCAGGTTTATTACATAGGTATACACGTGCCATGGTGGTTTGCTGCACCCATCAACCTGTCATCTACATTAGGTATTTCTCCTAATGCTATCCCTCCCCTAGCCCCCTACCCCCCTGACAGGCCCTGGTGTGTGATGTTCCCCTGCCTGTGTCCATATGTTCTCATTGTTCAGCTCCTACTTATGAGTGAGAACATGTGGTGTTTGGTTTCCTGTTCCTGTGTTAGTTTGCTGAGAATGACAGTTTCCAGCTTCATCCATGTCCCTGCAAAGGACGTGAACTCATCCTTTTTTATGGCTGCATAGTATTCCATGCTGTATATGTGCCACATTTTCTTTATCCAGTGTATAATTGATGGGCATTTGGGTTGGCTCCAAGTCTTTGCTATTGTGAATAGTGCTGCAATAAACATATGTGTGCATGTGTCAGAATAGTATGATTTATAAATCCTTTGGGTATATACCCAGGAATAAAACTTACAAGGGATGTGAAGGACCTCTTCAAGGAGAATTACACACCACTGCTCAAGGAAATAAGAGAGGACACAAACAAATGGAAAAACATTCTGTGCTCATGGATAGGAAGAATTAATATCGTGAAAGTGGCCATACTGCCCAAAGTAATTTATAGATCCAATGCTATCCCCATCAAGCTACCATTGATTTTCTTCACCGAATTAGAAAAAACTACTTTAAATTTCACATGGAATGAAAGAAGAGCTCATACAGCCAAGATAATTTTAAGCAAAAAGAGCAAAGCTGGGGGCATCATGCTACCTGACTTCAAACTATGCTACCAGGCTACAGTAACCAAAACAGCATGGTACTGGTACCAAAACAGACATATAGACCAATGGAACAGAACAGAGGCCTCAGAAATAATGCCACACATCTACACCATCTGATCTTTGACAAACTTGACAAAAACAAGCAATGGGGAAAGGATTCCATATTTAATAAGTGGTGTTGGGAAAACTGGCAAGCCATATGCAGAAAATTGAAACTGGACCCCTTCCTTACACCTTATACAAAAATTAACTCAAGATGGATTAATGACTTAAATGTAAGACCTAAAACCATAAAAACCCAAGAAGGAAACCTAGGAAATACCATTCAGGACATAGGCATGGGCAAAGACTTCATGGCTAAAACCATGAAGCAATGGCAACAAAAGCCAAAATTGACAAATGGGATCTAATTAAACTAAAGAGCTTCTGCACAGCAAAAGAAACTACCATCAGAGTGAACAGGCAACCTACAGAATGGGAGAAAATGTTTGCAATCTATCCATCTGACGAAGGGCTAATATCCAGAATCTACAAGGAATTTAAACAAATTTACAAGAAAAAAACAACCCCATCAAAAAGTGGGCGAAGGATATGAACAGACACTTCTCAAAAGAAGACATTTATGTGGCCAACAAACATATGGAAAAAAGCTCATAATCACTGGTCATTAGAGGAATGCAAATCAAAACCACAATGAGATACCATCTCATGCCAGTTAGAATGGCGATCATTAAAAAGTCAGGAAACAATAGATGCTGGAGAGGATGTGGAGAAATAGGAACACTTTCACACTGTTGGGAGTGTAAATTAGTTCAACCATTGTGGAAGACAGTGTGGCCATTCCTCAAGGATCTAGAACCAGAAACACCATATGACCCAGCAATCCCATTACTGGGTATATACCCAAAGGATAGTTTCTTTTTCTGTGCAGAAGCTCTTAAGGTTAATTAGATCTTACTTGTCAATTTTTGCTTTTGTTGTGATTGCTTTTGGCATCTTTGTCAAGAAATCATTACCACTTCATAAGTCCAGGATGTATTGCCTAGTTTGTCTTCCAGAGTTTTAATAGTTTTGGGTTTTACATTTAAGTCATTAACCCGTCTTGAGTTGATTTTTGCATCTGGTGCAAGGAAGGGGTCCAGTTTCAATCTTCTGCATATGGCTAGCCAGTTGTCCCAGCACAGAAGTCTTTTCCCCATTGCTTGTTTTTGTCAGCTTTGTTGAAGATCAGATGGCTGTAGATGTGCGGCCTTATTTCTGGGCTCTCTATTCGTTCTTTTGGTCTAATTTGTCTGTTTTTGTAGCAGTACCATGCTGCTTTGGTGACTGTGGCCCTGTAGTGTAGTTTGAAGTCAGGTAACATGATTCCTGCAGCTTTGTTCTTTTTGCTTAGGATTGCTTTGGATATTTGGGCTCTTTTTTGGTTCTATCTAAAAAAAAATTTTTTTTTTTTTTTTATATGGAGTCTCACTCTTTCGCCCAGGCCGGAGTGCAGTGGCGCTATCTCGGCTCACCGCAAGCTCCGCCTCCTGGGTTCACGCCATTCTCCTGCCTCAGCCTCCCGAGTAGCTGGTACTACAGGCGCCCGCCACCGCTCCTGGCTAATTTTTTGTATTTTTAGTAGAGACGGGGTTTCACCGTGTTAGCCAGGATGGTCTCGATCTCCTGACCTCCTGATCCGCCCACCTCCGCCTCCCAAAGTGCTGGGATTACAGGTGTGAGCCACCGCGCCCGGCCGGTTCCATCTAAATTTTAAAATAATTTTTTTCTAGTTCTGTGAAGAATGTCGTTGGTAGTTTGATAGGAATAGCATTGAATCTGTAAATTGCTTTGGGCAGTATGGCCATTTTAATGATATTGATTCTTTCTATCCATGAGCATGGAGTGTTTTTCCATGCGTTTGTGTCATCTCTGATTTCTTTGAGCAGTAAGTTTGGTAGCTCTTCTTGTAGAGATCTTTCACCTCCCTGCTTAGCTGTATTCCTAGGTTGTGGCAATTGTGAATGGGATTGTGATTTGGCTCTCAGCTTGGCTGTTGTTGGTGTACAGGAATGCTAGTGATTTTTGTATATAGATTTTTGTATCCTGCACCTTTACTGAAGTTGTTTGTCAGCTGAAGGAGCTTTTGGGCTTAGACCATGGGGTTTTCTAGATATAGAATAATGTCATCTGCAAACAGGGATAGTTTGATTTCTTCTCTTCCTATTTGGATGCCCTTTAGTGAAGTGCTGTAGTTCTATATTTTGACCAACTGCTGAGAAAAAAAAAGGATAGAAGGGATTGGGAGGGAAGGATGAGGTAAAATGAAAAAGAAGAGTAATGGATAGTCATTCCTGTCATGCAGATGGCAGTGCACATGGTTTGGGAGGCAACAAGGGGGTGAGCAATAGGGAGTGGGGGACTGTGGGCCCATCCTGATGAGTGGCACTTGATGACAAACATGTAAACATTCCTGTGCTGTTAAAAATACAAAGGTAGACAATACAAGAGGAAAGAAAGACACTGGAATAAACATAGGAATTATACACAGTGGTGAATAGAAAACCAAGTTTCATGAGTAATTAGCATTTTGGCATTTTAAAGGAGGGTTCCCTTTATACAGTCAAAAGCATAGTTACAGATATCCTATTTGGGTCCTGCCACCATGGGTAGAATGATACTAAGAGCCAGGTCCAGCTCCATACCATGCCTTTATCCTGGAAAGGTCTCTCTCTTGCATGACAGCTAGACCACAGGGCAGAGGATAGAATTTCTTCTAGCTTTTAGGCATTATAGTTGTACATTATTCCACTTATTTAATATATTTCATGCAGCCTTAGCACATGAGGCACTTAGGATCTTATATAAATAACCCCCCCATCCATTTTTTTTCTTTTTTTGCTTTCAAGAAACTCACAGTCATAATGCAGGTCAGTAGGCAAAAGATTCTAGGTCTTCAATACATGTACAGCTGTAAACATGTAATATTACCATTGCAAACACTAATTCAGATTGTAAACTTACTAGAATTCAGTTGTACTGAATTAGTTTGGACTACAAGCTCTGCGATTTGATAAAGGGTTTGAAATGATTAAAACAAAATGTTGATAAATACCCAACAATCTGAGACTCTATCAGTGTGCGACAAGTTTTTAATTTAAGAACATTACATTCTTTTGTATCAAGTCCTTAGACAATATTAATTTTCAAGAACATTAAATTCTGTCTAGTGTAGTGAAGCTGATAATTATAATGCATAAAAATAGCTGAATAACCAGGGTAGTGCCAATTATTCTGTCACTCATGAGTAATCAATTATTTTTGTGCAGTACAATATAGATAATGCCTGCACACAAAGTAATAATGTACAGCACATAAATGAAAAGTAATTTTTCAAAAACAGGGTGAGGCATGCCTGAAAGCTTTAACAAATTTACTTGAGAGCTAGGTTACATCTCTTTGAGGAGGGCTAAATTGAATAGTTTGAAGACATTTTGGTCCTGGGCTGGCCTGTGTGTCGACATCCCAGGAATGTGGGGTGCACAGCTTCTGTTTGGTTAAGATGACCCATAACCATTGGGAAGACCAAATGTCAGACACTGGTGTATAGAGTTGTGTGATGAGTGGAGCACAGGGACTGGGTGGATGGCAGTGGTGATGATGATGGCGGTATTAGGAATAGGTCTCACACTGCCAGGATTTCCTTGCTGCCCCAGCAGCTACCCTACAAAGACGGATGCATCTTCTCTGAGGCTGATCCCAGGTGCCTCTTCTTCAGCTGTTTTCTGGCATACTCTTACCTTGGGAAGCCCTAGGCAGTGAGCCTTTCAGATGTCTCAAGTGCAGCCCTCTTCCTCAGTGACCAGCTCTTTCAAGAAAGCAATCCCAGGAAAAGGCAGATAAAATTCAGGCCAGAAGGAAGACCATTTTACAGGGTTGTTGTTGGAATTAAATGAGATGTTTATGAGTATTTACTATGTGCTAGACACTGATTTAATGGACATTCAATTACTATTATTAATTGTCATTAATATTAATTATTATTAACTGTTAATAATAATTATACGGTATACCTAATTGCTTATTTCATGCTCTAACAATCGATTTCACCTTTGTGGAAAACTACATAGCCACAAAGGAGGTAATAGAAAGATCCCTTTCTTTGTAAATACTGTGTTTCATTTTATATTTATGTATAATTTCCACTAAAATCCCTCACATTGAAGTATTTTAAGAAAAGGTACTCCAGAAGATGCCAGATAGAACAGTACACAAAGCAAAGTATTGGATTCAGTGGGTGACATTTATTGAGCATTCACAGAAGAGCTCTGTAAAGAGTGAACCTTGATGCTTTCCTCCGTGAGTGTGTAATACAGTGAGGGAGGAAAGAACACACACCAGGCACAAAGGACTTATCTTAAATGTAAGGAGAAGCCTAGGACAAAGTACATAAGGCAATGGGATAACTCAGTGTTAGAATAATCAGTTTTGGATGAAGTCAGGGAAAAATTTATGGGCCTTGATAGGAAGGAATGAGAGGGGGTGGGATGTGAGGGAATCACCAGCAACTGGGACTAGAAGGAGGGCTCGAGTCAACCCGCCGTGAATGTGTGTGTGTGTGCATGTGTGTGCGTGTGTGTGTCTGTTGGGGTAAGAGATAGGGAGAGAAACATTAGGTAGTAAAATCCAAGAGTGGAGGGTATGAGCTAGGGAGTAATTGGGAAGAAAGATCCTGGTTATTTTTATTGCGTATTAGCCTCTGTGCTGCATGATGGGGGTACACTGTGAACAAGGCAGATCCAGTCTCTGCCTTCCTAGAATTTACAGTCTAGAGGAGGACATAGATAAGGACCAAAGGCACAGAGATCAACTGGGACCACCTGCAATTGTCTGGGGGAGAATGATAGTGGCCTGAACTAGGTAGTGTCAGAGTGCTGTAGGCACTGTAACAGGTAAGCCCAACTTTCTCCATGGCTTGACATGATAAAGTTTGTTTTATGCTGTGTCACAGCCCAACATGGGTATTCCCTGTAGATGGCCTTCTAAGTACTCAGTCACAGACCCAGGCTCCTTCTATTTCATGGCCCTGTGGTCCTCTGAGACTTGAGAGTCTGCTCCGTTCAGCTGGTAGATGAAGAAACAGCCTGAGGAAGGCCCATCTGCTTCTTTAGTGCTAAATAGTACAAGTAACATCAGCTACACTCCATGAGCAAGAACTACTCATATGCTCCCTTCTCCACCCCAGACACTAGTGGTTTCCATGTAACAATTCCATACTACAGAAGAGGAGCACAAATCTTGGATGGTCAGACAGCAGTCTCTGCCACAGTTGGGTTGGTGAGCCATGAATGAAATAAAGTTACTCAGGAGCCAGAATCAACAGGCACATTAAACTTCTGTGATTGATTGGATATGATATCTGAAGGACAGGCAGGAGTTGTGGATGACTCCCAGGTTTCCAGCTTGGATAATAAATCACTGGTCCTTCCATTTACAGAGATAAAGAATGGGGGAGGTGTGGGGGGTAGGGAGGCAGGTGTGGAGGGGAAAGGGGAGAAAAGAAATTTGATTCTGGATATGTAGAATTTCAGATATCCTGAAGTTATCCAAGAGAGGATGACCAATAACTGTTTGGATTATGTAGGCCTGACGGTTAGGTGAGAGGTCTGGGGTGGAGATGGGGATTTGGGAGTCATCAGTACATCGTGATTGGTTTCTTGAAAGAAGATAAGCACTCCATTATTTCTGTCTAGGTGAAAGGCAGTGGGATTTGAGATTAGAACTCTTACTGTAGGAAGGGGTACAGGGGAAGAGAGGAGCCAGCCTCAGTATCCATGACAAGGCTAGGAAGGTTATGCTGCATTTGATGAAATAGGGGAGTTGGAAAGGGGCGATGATTCAGTAGTGAGACAATTCTTAATTTTTAGCTGTTAAAGCAATAGATATTGATAGGGTATAAAATTATCGCATCAAAGAAGGGACTGTGAAGGCAATCCTCCTATTCTAAGCCTTTGAAACATCAGGAGATATTGACTAGGAGAGAGAAGGGAAGGTCAGGACTGCAGGTATTGATTTGTGCATCCAGATTATATTGCGAATTAAACCATATGCTTAGACGCAGTCTTCTAGATACTAAGTGTTGGAAGGGAACCTCTGAAGGGCTGGATAGGGGGTTTTTCAGCATCCCCAGAGTTAGTAGGCAGAGGAAAAAAAGGAGTGTAAGATCACAGAGAGGAGAACACTTCGTGGAGGATGGGGTAAAGATAGGAGAATTAGAGGAGAGTCAAGGAGGAGAAAGTAGTCAGCAGCATGAATGGCAGGAAGTATTTACATGGGAACATGTGATGTTTCAAAAAACATGTGTGTGTAATCTTTCTCATAGGTTACCTTTTATAATTCTATCAGTAAAATGACAGTTCTCATTTGTGTAGCTTGTGCCTGAGTTAATGGGGCTGTTGCATATATGGGTGTTTGATTTTGGTTTAGAAAATAATTAACATGGCATAAAATCTTATTTCCTAAGAGAGTGAAAGACTAACATGAGAAACCATGAATATGAGTTTGTAATCTTTTAGGAATGAAGGACATAACACACATTAAATGGTTTAGGGTCAGTAGGAGATTTGATTTAGAAGGAGCTATGAAAGCTGCAGAGAAAGAAGGGACAGGACACAAGGAGGATTCAGTACACTTGTAGCCAACAGATGTCAGTGTTGTGATACAATACACAGCAGGGTTTGGGAGTCTCCTCTCACGCCATACTTTAGGCTCTGATTTAATGTATGAATTTTGTCAGCTACCTCTCCCCCTTAAAAAGTGTCAGCACAAGTTCATTATAATGAAAGCTTTTCTGTATACAGAGAATAGCTTCTTACACTCTGGAAATTTCATCTGATCATGAGAATGGAGGAGAGTTGATGCCATTTCAGTACATCTTTTTGCAACAAACTGCAGCATGATAGCAGTTGGGTGAAATTGTCTGATAATGAATGTCTTGGAATGGACCAGGGTTTTGTGCAGGGAGGGGCTAGTTAATGGTAAAGAATAAATTGGCTAACTGTTAGCAAATATATACTTTTTGGACACAGTCACTGGCTCTTAAGAATGCCATATTTACCCTTTCATCAGGCTCCATTGTGTCCTTTGAAAATTTATGCTGACTTAAGAGATGCAGTAGATCTGTGATATGTTCCATTCTTCTTGCCTCCTGCCTAGGTGTTACAGGTCCTTGGGCCCAGTGGTTTTGTGGGATTTGTGCAGCACTGAGAGTACCAAGAGTAGGATAAGCAGTTGATTTCTTTTATTGTGACTGCCTGATACTGTGACCAAAAGCACATGTTGTTAGAGGCTGATCTACATGTATCACTAGGCTGCTGTTCTTTAGACCATTATGCAAAGTGGTGACCTGGATATTAAACTTTTTTTTTTTTCTAAGATGGAGTCTCACTCTGTCACCCAGGCTGGAGTGCAATGGTGCGATCTTGGCTCACTTCTACCTCTGCCTCCTGGGTTCAAGCGATTCTCCTGCCTCAGCCTCCCGAGTAGCTGGGATTACAGGCACATGCCACTATGCCTGGCTAACTTTTGTATTTTTAGTAGAGACGGGGTTTCACCATGTTGGCCAGGCTGGTCTCAAACTCCTGACCTTGTGATCTGCCTGCCTTGGCCTCCCAAAGTGCTGGGGTTACAGGAGTGAGCCACCACGCCCCGCGGATATTAAACTTTTAACTGAATGACGGTAAGCTTGCAGACAGAATTATTTTTGGCTAAGTCCAGTTTCCTTTAGGCTTTGTTCCTGTGGCTATTGTTGACAGCATAAGAAACTGTCTGGTGAAAGTGCAGGAAAGAATTCAAGGATGAGCTGGTACTGCTAGCAACTTTTATTGAAGCAGCAGTGTACAGCAGCAGCAGCAGCGGCAGTGGCAACAGCAGCAGCACTGTTCTTTGCACAGCAGGGCTACCCCACAGTCAGTGTGCCCAGAGTAGCAGTTCAGCGGCAGTTCTGCACTCATTTATACCCACTTTTAATTTTTAATTTTTTAATTTTTTCTCTGTTCCCTGTAACTTTATTTATAATAAATAATCCAGCACCCTCACCCCTCACGTGGGAGAACTCTGAGTCATGTTCTTCACTGTCTCCCAGAGGCCCCCAGTGGGATTGAGCCCCAGTTGCTCACACTCATAATCTACTCATTTTTCCTTTCTTGTCTCCCTTCCCCTATTCCCCTACTTGTTCTTTCTTTCTTTTTTTTTTTTAATTACACTTTAAGTTCTGGGGTACATGTGCAGAACATGCAGGTTTGTTACATAGGTATACACGTGCCATGGTGGTTTGCTGCACCCATCAACCTGTCATCTACATTAAGTATTTCTCCTAATGCTATCCCTCCCCTAGTCCCCCACCCAATGACAGGCCCTGGTGTGTTATGTTCCCCTCCCTGTGTCCATGTGTTCTCATTGTTCAACTCCCACTTATGAATGAGAACATGCTGCGTTTATACCCGCTTTTTAGAATATGTAAATTAAAGGGCAGATTATGCAGAAATTTCTAGGAAAGGGGTGGTAACCTCTGGGTTGTCAGGTCATTGTCATGGAAAGGGGTGGTAACTCCCAGGTGTTGCCGTGGCAATGGTAAACTGACATGGCACTGTGGTAGGCGTGTGTCTTATGGTAAGCTGCTTCTACCCTGTCCCTGTTTTAGCTAGTCCTCAATTTGATCCAAGCCCTGCCTAGAGTTGAGTCCCACCTCCTACTTCATTTTGGCCAACATTATTCCAACTTCTGGTTGGAAGAAGTTCTGCTCTCTGCTTTTGTGAGTTCATGTTTTTTAGATTCCACATATAGGTGAGATCATGCCATATCTGTGTCTGGCTTATTTCACTTAACACAATGTCTTCCAGGTTAATCTAGGTTGTTCCAAATGACAGGACTTCCTTTTTAATAAATGTCTCTTTTAATTGAAATTTTGAGATAATTATAAATTCACATACGTTTGTAAGAAATAATATAGAGAAATCCCATTTACCCTTTATTCAGTTTTCTCCAATGGTAGCATCCTGCAAAACTATAGTACAATGTCACAACCAAGACACTGACATTGATAAAACCTACCTTTTTAAATTTTAATTTTTGATTTTTTTTTTTTAGAGACAAAGTTTTACTAGGTCACTCTGGCAGGAGTGCGGTGTTGCAATCACAGGTCACTGCAGCCTCAAGCTCCCAGACTCAAGCAATCTTGCTGCCTCAGTATCCTGAGTAGCCAGGACTATAGGCATGTACCATGACACCTGGCTAATTAAAAAAAAATTTTTTTGTGTAGAGATGGGGTCTCACTATGTTGTCCAGGCTGGTCTCAAACTCCTGGCCTTAAATGATCCTCCCACATTGATATCTCAAAGCACTGGGGTTATAGGTGCAAGCCATTGTGCTTGGCCCTTCCTTTCTTTTTCAGATTTCTCAAGTTTTATTTGTACTTGTGTAAGTGTGTATTTTGTTCTCTATGATTTTATCACATGTGTTGGTTCACACACCCACCACTGCAGTCAAGATCCTGAACAATTCCATCACTGCAAGGATCCTTCATGTTGACCTTTTATAACCACACCCACTTTTCTCCCTCCTGCCATACCTTCTATTCCTAATCTGTTATCCATTTCTATAATTTTGTAATTTCAAGAATGACAAATGGAATTATACAGTCTGTAAGCTTTTGGGATTGGCCTTTTTCATCAGCATAATTTTCTTGAGGTTCATTCAAGTTGCTGCATGTATCAATAGTTCATTCCTTTTTATAGCTGAGTAATATTCTCAGCAATAAAAGCTATGTAGGTATGATATATGCATGCACTGCTGTTTGTTTAGCCCACCTGTTAAATGACATCTGGACTGTTTGCAGCTTTGACTATTACAAAAAAGGCTGCTGTAACAATTTGTGCAAACATAAGTTTTTTTTCATTTCTCTGGGATAAATGCCCAAGAGTACACTTACTGTGCTGTATGGGAGTTGTATATTTAGTTTTATAAGAACCTGCCTGTATTAGTTTCCCATTGTTGCTGCAAACTTGATGGTTTAAAGAAAACACAAATTTGTTCTCTTGAAGGTCTAGAGGTCAGAAGTCTGCAATGAGCCTTACAGGGTCAGTAGGGGCTAATTTTTCTTCTGGAGGCTCCAGGGGAGAATCTATCCCTTGCCTCCTTTAGCTTCTAGAGGCTGTTTGTGGTTCCTTTCTCCACGTGTAAAGCCAGGTTTGTAGTGTCTCCTCCTCTCTCTGACCTCCTGCCTTCCTCTTAGAAGGACTCTTGTGATTATATTGCACCTATATATCTACCTAGATAATTCAGAAGAATCCTGTCATCTCAAGATTTTAACTTAATTACATCTACAAAGTCTCTTTGGCCATATAAGGAAACATTTTCAAAGGTATAGGAGATTAGGACATGGACATCTTTGGAGGGGAACGATTCGGCCTCCCACACTGCCAAACTGTTTTCCAGAGTAACCAAACCATTCTACATTTCCACCAGCAATGTACGAGTGATTTTTTTTCCTGCATTTTCACTAGCATTATTTGATGTTGCCACCATTTTTCACTGTAGCCATTCTGATTAGGTGTGTAGTGATATCACGTTGTGGTTGGCTCTTATTTGCATTTTCCTGATGGCTAATAACATCAAACATTTTTTCATGCTCTTATTTACCACTGTGTGTCCTTTTCATTGAAATATCCATTCATGGCTTTTGCCCATTTTCTAACAGATTTTTAAAAAACAGAATTCGGAGAATTCTTTACAATTTTAAATACTAGCCTTTTGTCAGATATGTGATTTGCGAATATTTTCTCTCAGACTGTAGCCTACTTTTAATCCTCTTCACATTATCTTTTGAAAGCAAAAGTTCTTAACTGGATAAAGTTCAATTTATCACATTTTCCTTATATATATCATGCTTTTTTTGTGTCAAGTCTGAGAACTTTTTGCCTAGCCCTAGACCTGAAGTTTTTCTTCAATGTTCTTGTTTCTAAAGTTTTATAGTTTTATGTTTACATGGAAGTCCATAATCAATTTTGAGCTAATCTTTTTAGAAGAAATAGATACTTTTAATGGAAAAAATTAGGTGATATGTGCTGATTTTAATATCTTTTGGGTCCTGAAGACTGTATTGATGATGACACTAGTTTAGTAAGACTGTTAGTTGGTTCCAATGTAGCTATGTACTTTGCAGATAAACTGTGCCTGATGGCAGGTTTTTTTTGTTTTTGTTTCTTTTTTTTAATGGAGTCCCACTCTTGTCACCCAGGCTGGAGTGCAGTGGCACGATCTCGGCTTATTGCAACCTCTGCCCCCCAGCTTCAAGCAATTCTCTGCCTCAGCCTCCCGAGTAGCTGGGATTACAGGTGCACGCCACCATGCCTCGCTAATTTTTGTATTTTTAGTAGAGATGGAGTGTCACCATATTGGCCAAGCTGGTCTCGAACTCCTGACCTTGTGATCTGCCTGCCTTGGCCTCCCAAAGTGCTGATGGCAGGTTTTGACAGCAGAAAGAAATCCAAAATATTCCTGATTACCCTGGGCATAGTCCTGGGCCCTTTTTCATGTGTACCTGTAACTTTATAGTTCCTTTCTGAAGAAAACTAATGAAAAAGATTCTGTGACATTTTGAATCTATGACATCCTACTCAATTTGTTTTGCTATGGGCTTGAGTATTTTAACTGATGTCTCATGAGAAAGCTCTGTGAACTGGTTTAATTTTCTTGGTACTGGTTGTTTCAGTACCCAATTCTTCTGGTTTTGAAAGAGGGAAGTGCCCTTTTCAGTGGTTAAGCATCTAAGTTCCATGTCATATTGTTGGACTATGACTAGAAGGTATTGCTGAGGCATGTGATAGAATGAATTTTGGAAAGGGATCAGGAAGAGATTGTAAAAGCTTAAAGATATTATCTTGAAGGATAAGACAAAAACATAAGGTTTACATATATTAATGCATATCAATATTAATGCTGAATGGTAATAACAGACTGGTAGAGGGAACAATCCGATGCCTTTGACTCCATCCCAGGTTACATAATAAAGAAGTAAACATAAACTTGTATCTTCCTCTGAAATATTCAAGAGCATTCACTGTCATCAATTCAGACAAGTTCTTTTTCTGGTTATTTTATATTACAGATCTCATGATGGATTTTACATGCTGCATATGGGAGAAACAAATCCGATAGAATACAGTGTATGTACTCTGAGTTTCAAAAAGCCAGTGTGGAAAGTGGAGTGGCTTTTGTAATAAATATAGCAACTGTATTGGTAAAGATAATTATGGAGCAATTCTACCCTTAGCCCTTGAAGATAGATTCCACTGAAATCAATGGAATTACATGCATGGATCAAAGATTAGAATGTTGATTAATTTTCACAGGTCAAATTAAATCAGCTCACAAACTAGAAGCTACATGTGCTGGAAGAGCTGTTTTAAAATACTGTATATAATCATATCTTTATATTTTTGCAAAAATTATTAGTTTTAAAGAGAATATTTTATACATGTTATTTTGTTGTCAAAAATATGATAAAATAGTATGAATATTATTGCACACATATCTTGAAAACTATGAATGCATAATTTCAAGAACCTGAGTGATGTATCTATTCTCCATAATTGTAGCTTGATTGTAGATCACCAAACAGAAATAAGCCTCCAAAAGTAAAGAAGATACTATTATAGTTAGCATTTTCTTTTCAAAGCAAAGAGGGGAATGAAGGCAGAAAACCTCGATGTTCTTGAGCTAACAGTGAAGTTTCCTCCTTTCACTTGGTTTCAGCTTAATGTGCTAGTCATTCCTCATTCTCAGTCTTAGAGAGAGCACAGAAATGTTATATGACATGCAGACTCCTTCATTAGATGACAGCTCCCTAACACTATGTGTCCAGATTAGGTGGGACCAGATCACACCTTCTAAATATCCTACTTAAGACATGAATCTAGAGCTAAAGAACCCCAAATAAAATATCCTGTGTGACGTTAATGACTCCACCAGGGTCTCTGCTTTTGTCTTTTTGGATAACTTGATCATATTTTCTGAACTTGCCTCACCATCTTTTGCTTGTAGACATTTCCATGATAGACATACCCTTATAATTTTATTTTTGTATAGTTTCTGCAAGCAGAGTTTGTATGAATGAAGTGGGACTGCATCCCTGCCCAATGATTGAGTGTGACAAATGTTCACGTTAGCCTTAAAAGGCCCTTCCTATGGCTTTGTGTGGCCATTTGGTTGAGGGCAGTGTTTGACTTCCCTGGTCCCTCCTTGCAAATTAGTAGCTCCCTTCTGTGAATTTACTCAGCACTTTGATTCTCTCTTAGAGATTTTCTGAAGTTACCTTGATATAATAGCCATCTATACACCAGTCATCTTTCTTAGTAGACTGGAAGCTTCTGAAGGACTCATGCCTTGTCACAGTTACTTTTGCATCCTCACATGGCACCTGATTGGGGCCTAGAGCAGATTGGGCACAGGATAACTGTGGACAGGTCGTGTGTATGTTTTCCACATATTCTGAAGTCTGAGTGAGGCATGTATGCTACTTAGCTGAGCTGTGTATGTTGTAACATTTTAATGATAAGAATTTTATTAGTCTAGATTATGGCTTTTAGATCAGTGTGTCTGCTATCCTTTTGACTAAATTCTCTGCATTTATGCCTTCGAAAAGAGAAATTCCTATCTTCTGTCTTTGCTCTCTTGTTTTTATTTCTTAGGATACAAAACATGCTAATTGGTGCACTTCTTGCTAATCATTACTTTGTAACTAATCATCAGAGACCTTAAATTTAGAAGAAAATGTGTAAAATTCATGCCCTGAATTTGTTTTGAGGAGGTCACTCGGGTATTTTCCTAAAAAAAGAAAATTGCAGTCTTAATCCTTTTATCATTAATATTAGATGATCCTTAGGATCAACATATTATATAGTGAGCATGAAGAAACAGCATAATATTCTTACAGAGAAATTATCTTACAAAAAAGAGTGCCTCCAGTTTTCATGCACAAGTGTTGTATAAATCCAAAGTATGATTATTATTATTTTATGTTTTTAATTATTATTAAAAATGGGTCTATAAAGCCAGGAAGTTTTATGTTTTCCAGGAAAACAGGAAACAAATCTGGTTTTACTAATCATACCTAGTAGAAAGCTACTAATTTTCTTCCAAAAATAAAATAGAATTGCAAGTGGGTATTTAAAAAATGCATTAAAATGGCAATGTGCACATAATTTAAATGAGCCAAGAGCCTGCTAATTATTCTGGCATGTGTTCAGTTACTTTTGTACTATTTCTCCTCTAATGTAAACAAGAGAATTCCTCCTAATTGCCCAAAATAGCTTTTAGTAGGTATTGGTTTTTTCTATTTTTGTATAAAAACTACAGTTTGCATGTTTAATAATTAGACACAAATTGTGATTATTTAGAATTTTTCTCTAAAAAGAATACATTATTACCTATATTTTTCAGCCTTTAAAATCAAATTAAGGTGCTAATTAAGCTATTAATTTACTAAAGCAGAAAATAACTATACAATGTGTATCTGGAGGAATAAATGGCCTCATGTGCATCCAAATGAGGTAAAAGTGGGCTCAGACATACTCATGTAACATAGTATATGAAGCACAATGTGTAGTGAAGAAACCAGGCCCTTCTGTATAGTATTCTTGATCATTATTTTCTGGACATGACATTGACTTATGGTTATACTCTTCTTCACAGCTCAGGACCGTTAGCATAGGACTAAATAAACACTGCAGCCTTATTCCTTATTTTTTATTTTTTAATTTTTTTGAGACAGACTCTCGCTCTGTCACCAGGCTGGAGTGCAGTGGCGCAGTCTTGGCTCACTGCAACCTCCGCCTCCTGGGTTCAAGCGATTCTCCTGCCTCAGCCTCGCTAGTAGCTGGGACTACAGGCACACGCCACCACTCCTGACTAATTTTTTGTATTTTTAGTGGAGATGGGGTTTCACCATGTTGGCCAGGATGGTCTTGATCTCCTGACCTCGTGATCCGCCTGCCTCAGCCTCCCAAAGTCCTTATTTTTAAATCAGTTTGTCATATATTTATGAAACGTAAGTGAGTTATTTCACATCAAGTTTATTAGGACAGTATTCTGCTTCCTCCAGTATGTTGAACTAAATACACAGCTAGAGCATGGATAAAACATGTTTATGTTGAGTAACAGGATGTTGGACTGAAATCCTTCCCCTTGAGGTTGACTGAAACACCAATATAATAGATACCAAAGAGAATGTGAATATTTGGAGAACCCACTCCATGACGTGGTAGACCAATAATATGAAATGCGGTTAGCGCAAGGAGAGAGGAAAAGCATTTAGTGAGGAAGCATCTTTGGAGAAAACAGTAAAGTCCCACTTCCTCCCCCGACACAGAGGGAGATACTTTCTTCTTCATCTGAGGTCTACTGAGGAGGACTACCATGGTACCTGGAGACCTTTGATATGTGTGGGCTGGGGCTTGACTCTGATGTTGGAAATCTAGACGGCAAGAAAAGAGCTGACTAACCACTCTCTTGGCAAACATGGGAAGGGGTTGGCCTAGGGTTTCTTGTGTTTTGTTTTTTAGCAAAGCCTGTCTCATTGTTTCAAAGGGACTACATGTGGGTGCTGAGAGCCAGCATGGGTTCTCTTAGAGCCTGCCACCTGGAAGAAAGTGATTTCTGAAGATAGAAGCTGGTTACGTACTGCTGATGTCCAAAAATGAAGAGAGGAATCATGCATGATCATTCAGGCTAGAAATGCACCTACCTGGGGCTAGATATTGCAGGAGAAAGGAGTACAGTGATAGGAACCTTTGAAGAGCTCATGACCCTCAGGGCATGAAGATATCAGTTCACAGAATATTTTGTCCTTTTCCTGTCTACCATCTTCCTGCTTTGACTTTGAGGACACGAAAACAGCTGGGAGAGGGAAGGGGAAGGGGGAGAAGGGAAGCACAAGGCAGTAAATCAAGGAAGAAGCTAATCAGCCACTCTTTCTCATTGTAGGCTTTCAGCCTGAAGCAGAACCAAGCTGAGGGAGGAGGAGTTTTACTGTAAGTCAAGCCCAGAGTTATAATTGTTATACAGAATTGGACAATCTAGTTTCTGAATCAAGATTGTTTTTCATCCAGGCTCAGGGAAACTTTACTCCTGCTAAATAAAGCCTAATGGAACAGTGGGAGGAAAAAATAAAGTTGTATTTTGATTACATTATATCTGCTTGAGTAACATTGTAATTTCAAATGCAGTGCTAGGTTTGTAGGAAATGAGAGAAATATCCAAGGGTGTTAAAAAAAAGAGAGAGAGAGAGAGAGAATACTTTGTTGAAATCTGAAAAGGAGATGCAGTTAAGCAGTAAGCAAATGCAATCAGGACACTAAGCTTTGGGCTCAACTCAAGGCCAGTGAATGGAACCTGGAAGGGAATAAGGCAGCTGAGGTCTGGCACCCCCTTGCCCCCAGTGGAAGCAAGGATAAAGCTGCTCTGGAGGAAGTCAACCTCAATTAGCCCCTCAGGATTCCATAGATGAAGATCTACCAAACATGGGCTCACCATCGAAGATCACCAACATGACAGAAGAAAAAGCCTCTGTCTCAGCATGGGGAGAGTCAGCAGAAACAATAAACGAAGGATTTAGAGTCCTCATGAATTCTGATTTTGGAATGATCAAGATGTAGAATATCAAACAATTATGTATACCCAGGTATCTCACAGAAATGTAAAGCAATAAGGAACTACCCAAAATAAGCAGGAATATATAAAAGAAACCACACAGAATTTGCAAAATAGAAACAGGCTTGTTTGTGCTAAATTGTCTTTCACTTTTTCCATCTCCTTGTTTTCTCTGCTGTGAGTACTTTTTAAAAAACCCATATATCAATAATTATCTCTTCAACTGTTTACTGTTTAATTAACCCATTAATTAAAAAATTGTTAACTATTATACTTTTCTGTTTTGAAAATATTGATTCATTGAATCAGGTAGATCTTCCAAACATTTACGCCAAAATTACGTTCATTAACATCACCACTGATCTCATTGGAAAAGTCCAAATATTGGGAAGCTGTCAGACCCATGGTGGCAAATACAAGTTTTCTAAAATTCTAATTTTTGCTTAAAAACTTGAATTTTATCATTGGCAACAAGTTCTGTTGGTTGTTTTCCTTGAAGTTACAGGCTCACTTCATTCCATTTTGAGAAAATGTCTGCCAATTATCCAAGTCTGAATAGCCATAGTTCATCTGTCAGTCATCCTTTTAAGTAAAGATAGTGTTCCATGAAAAAACCGGTTACGTCAGCTTGCAACTCAATTACAGAAGTGTTTTTCCTTGAGAAAACGATCATACTTCAGTATTCAGAAGAAGTGCCTTTTGTAGTTCCCATTTTGTCACAGAGAATATAAAAAAGACATTGCTTAAAGGTCAAGATTTAATAAAATTAATATATATTTTTTCTGCTTCACCAAGCACATTGTTAAGCATAACTGACATTTTAGAAATTTACTGTGAGTGTGCGGCAGTGAAGAATGCAAGGTTACCAGCATCGTTTGGTACCACTGTCTTGATTCATGCTAAGTCACCAGATGTTTGAACCCACCATTGCTTCTGCACCACCAGTGTACATGTCAACACAGAGAAAAAGACTAACAACATCTTGGTATTATTATGAAAGTAGTTTTGACCTTGTGGGCCCCAGAAAGGGTCTCAGGGTCCCTACAGGTCCATAAACTACACCTTGAGACTACAATTCTGAAGGAATAAGAAAAATGCCTCCGGGAGTAAGGTCTGAAACAGAAGAAGGTCCGGTGGGCAAAAAAAGTTGGTAATCTAACAAATCTTATCTATCTAAAACAATAATGTCTTCTGTGGGGATTAAAAAATTAAAGTTAAATGATAGACAACAGTAACATAAATTGCAAAGGGTAAAAATAGCATGCAAGTTGGGGGGGGTTGCCTAGGAGTGACACTTTAGAATTTAACTTAAATATGAAGGAAAAATTTTAAGGATGGAAAATGGCCAGTTAAAGATTATGGATTGAATGTATGCATTCACTTCACTCCCTCCCCCAAATTATAAAAATGACAACAAATGGATGTTTTTTAAAAGATATAAACCTATAAGAAAAGTGAGGAGACAATAGCAGTCAAAAGTAGGAAGGTGGAAAGCAGTTGGATGAGTGGTAACTGATTTTGACCACCTGGGAAAACTGAGCTCCAAGCTTGCAAGAGAAGTCAGCAGAAAACATATGACAAATTCAAAACTCATTCATAATTTTAAAAATTTGCATGAAGCTAAATATTGAAGGACAATTCCTTAACCAGGTAAAGGGTATCTAAACCAAACCAAATCAAACCTACAGTGAACATTATTCTTTTTTTCTTTTTTAACTTTTTCTTTAGGTTTGGGGTACACATGCAGGTTTGTTATATAGGTAAACTCATGTCACAGGGATTTGTTGTAGAGATTATTTCATTACCCAGGTACTAAGCCCAGTGCCCAATAATTTTTTTTGCCTCTCTTCCTCCTCTAACTTTCTCCCCACTCAAGTAGGCCCCAGTGTCTGTTGTTCTCTTCTTTGTGTCCATGTGTTCTCATCATTTAGCTCCCACTTATAAGTGAGAACATCTGGTATTTGGTTTTCTGTTACTCTGTTTGCTAAAGATAATGGCCTCCAGCTCCATACATTTTCCCGTGAAAGACATGATCTCGTTCTTTTTTATGTGACATAGTATTCCATGGTGTATGTGTACCACATTTTCTTTATCCCATCTGTTGTCAATGGGCATTTAGGCTGATTTTTGTCTTTGCTATTGTGAATAGTGCTGCAATGAACATTTGCATGCATGTGTCTTTATGGCAGAATAATTTATATCCCTCTGGGTATACTCAGCAATGGGATTGCTGGGTCAAATGGTATTTCTGATTTTAGCTCTCGGAGGAATTACCACACTGCTTTCTACAATGGATGAACTAATTTACACTTCCACCAATAGTGTATAGGTTTTCCCTTTTCTCTGAAACCTTGCCAGCATGTGTTATTTTTTGACTTTTTAATAACAGTCATTCTGACTGGTGTGAGATGGTATCTCATTGTGGTTTTCATTTGCATTTCTCTAATGATCAGTGTTATTTGAGCTTTTTTTCACATGCTTTTTGGCTGCGTATATATTTTCTTTTGAAAAGTGTCTGTTCATGTTTTTCACCCACTTTTTAACGAGGTTGTTTTTGTCTTGTAAATTTGTTTAAGTTCCTTCTAGGTACTGGATTAATATCTTTGTCAGATACATGGTTTGCAAATATTTTCTCCCACTCTGTGTTAATTAATTAATTTAATTAATGCATTAATTAATTTATTAATACATTAATTAAATTAATTAATTAGCATATCCCATGTCTGTTGATACTTTCTTTTGCTGTGCAGAAGCTCTAAGTTTAATTAGATCCCATTTGTCAATTTTTGTTCTTGTCGCAATTGCTTTTGGCATCTTCGTCATGAAATTGTTGCCAGTTCCTATGTCCAGGATGGTATTGCCTAGTTTATTTCCAGGGTTTTTATGGTTTTGGGTTTTACATTTAAGTCATCAATCTATCTTGAGTTGGCTTTGTATATGGTGTAAGGAAGGGGTCCTGTTTCAATCTTCTGCATATGGCTAGCCAGTTATCCCAGCACCATTTGTTGAATAGGGAGTCCTTTCCCCATTGCTTGTTTTTGTCAGCTTGGTTGAAGGTTAGGTGGTTGTAGGTGTGCAGCCTTATTTCTGGGGTTTCTATTCTGTTCCATTGGTCTATGTGTCTGTTTTTGTAGCAGTACCATGCTGTTTTGGTTACTGTAGCCCTGTTGTATAGTTTGAAGTCAGGTAACGTGATACCTCCAGCTTTCTTCTTTTTGCTTAGGACCTTGGCTATTTGTGCTCTTTTTTTGGTTCCATCTGAATTTTAAAATAGTTTTTTTCTAGTTCTGTGAAAGTGCCATTGGTAATTTGATAGGAATAGCACTGAATCTGTAAATTGCTTTGGGCAGTATGGCCATTTTAGTGATACTGATTCTTCCTATCTATGAGCATGGGGGATGTTTTTCCCTTTGTTTGTGTTATCTCTGATTTCCTTGAGCAGTGTTTTGTAATTCTCATTGTAGAGATCTTTCACCTCCCTGGTTAGCTGTATTCCTAGGTATTTTATTCTTTTTGTGGCAATTGTGAATAGGATTGTATTCCTGATTTGGCTCTCAGCTTGGGTGTTGTTGGTGTATAGGAGTGCAAGTGATTATCGTACATTGATTTTGTGTCCTGAAACTTTGCTGAAGTCGTTTATCAGCTGAAGGAGCATTTGGGCCAACATTATGGGGTTTTCTAGATATAGAATCATGTCATCTGCAAACAGGGATAGTTTGACTTCTTATCTTTCTATTTGGATGCACTTTATTTCTTTCTCTTGCCTGATTGCTCTGGCCAGGACTTCCAATACTAGAACATTATTCTTAGTGAATTATAGAAAATTATTCTTGGTGAAATTTTAGAAGCATTCTTTTAAGAACAGGAAAAGGCAAAAAACTTCCACCATTGTCAGTTTTCATCAACATTTTATTGGATTTTCAGTAAGGCAAGAAATAAATGAGTCACAAAATGGTCATTGCAGATAATATGACTGTCTACCAAGAAAGTTCAAAGAATCTATAGGCTTCTTGTGGAATTAATGAGAGGATGGTTGGATATCATATTGTTGTATAAACTTTTTTGCCATCAACAAATAGTGCAACAGAAGAAAGAAAATCTCATTTACAATAGCAACAAAAATATGGTACTTAGGAATAAATCTACCAAAAGATGTATATGACCCCTTTGAAATAAATTATAAAACTTTATAGAAAGACATTAAAGAAGATCTAAATGAGTGGAGAGATATACCATGTTGATACATTAGAAGACTCACTATCATGAGACATTGATTCCTTCCACAGTGATTTATAGCTTCATTGGAATTTTAATAAAAATTTTCAACAGGGTTTTTTTTTGGTTTCATTTTTGGTGGAACTTGAAAAGCTGATTGTAGGCTGGGCACAGTGGCTCACACTTGTAATTCCAGAACTCTGAGAGGCCAAGGTGGGAGGATTGCTTGAGTCCAGGAGTTAGAGACCAGCCTGGGCAACATGGTGAAACCCTATTTCTATAAGATTAAAAAATTAGCTGGGCGTGGTGGCATGCGTGGTGGTGTATGGTGGTGGCACACACTGTGGCTTCAGCTACTTGGGAGGCTGAAGCAGGAGGATTACTTGAAACCAGGAGGTTGAGGCTGCAGTGAACCATGTTCATGCCATTACAAGCCATGGCATCTCATAGCAAGTGAATTCTATGATTCTGTGACTTAGGGTGAGTTTTTGTTGTTGTTGTTGTTGTTGTTAAACTGTATGGTCCTAGTAATTGTCAGAGCATAGCAGCCTGAAAATTAGTACAAATTTTATAAGTGACCTTTTGTGAATTCTACTCTGGTTGGCATAGTTTTTCCTTATCTGATCATACACTCAACAGAGTGGAACTGAGACAGAGCAAGTGAATTACATGGATGCAAATAGCACTGCTATGAAAGAAACTTAATGACGAAAGGTAGAATCCTAAGATTTGAGTAAGCTTCATTTCTGGAAGGGGCTGCTTTTACAGGGAGTGTTTTAGGACACCATAAATGAGGGAAATAGGCTTTGGGTCAGGAAAAATTGGGGGAAGGAGAGTCTAGGGGCACATGTACAAAGTAAGCATAGTGCTTAAAGCCAAATGTTGAGAACTTAATGAAAGAGATTTCTCTCTTAGCTGTCTAATTCTGTAAAATCAAGAGTATCTCTCTAAGACAAACACCTTCCACCTGGAATTTAGGATGCCACAGGTCCCATAAAATTTGATGATATGGACAGAGTGGTAAAGCTTTAGGTGCTCAGGGGTTCACCTGAGTTTCCCCACAGGTATACTCTACAAAGTGTACTTATTCTCTCTATAGCTCGAGTTCCTGCCTGGAGAATACAACGTGTGTGTTGTTTCATTGTATTTGAGATCTCTAGACTTGGGAAGCAGTTGCTTGGTGAGCTGTGGCTCAGTTCAGGCTGTGATAATGTTTGCTTCAAAACCTGTGATAGCTTTTAATGATAACTGAGTCTCCTAGAGTTAAATGAAGAAACAGAAACCATATGGGAATAAGTAGAAAAATTTAACAGAAAGAGCTATAAGTATGCAAATACATTTTTATGAAAGTTGTTGAAGTATTTTAAAATTTCCTCTTATATCCCTCTATGAAATCCTTTAGTTTCACTCCCACATTATTAATCTACAAGCCCCCAACATGTGTGATAGTGGTCACATGAATCACTATTGGTTACAATCACCTTCACTGTCTTGGGGAATTCATGCACTCATTGGTTTGTGTACTAGCTTACATAGATAAATTGTATTTCGACATCTCTTGCCCCAATATCTTATATTCTCTGCCAACCAAGGATTCTGGATCTCTAAAGGACATTTCTGCATGATTAAAATTCTGTTAAGTAAAATAAAAAGGTTACATTGCTTTTTCCTATCAAAGAAATTGTACCAACAGGTCCCCAGTGCTATAGAACCATCCCACTGTGGAACTTTTAATTGACTTTATATCTTCCTGATAATTCTTCATCTAGAACTGTACTGCCTACTATTACAGCCACTAAATAGCCACATGTGACTATTTAAATTTAAATTTAAATTAATTGAAATAAATGCAATTAAAATTTAGGTTTCTCTGTCACACTAGCCACATTTCAAATGTTCAATAGGCTCATGTGTCTAGTGGCTACTGAATTGGATAGGGCAGATATAGAATACTTTCATCATTGGAGGAAGTTCTCTTGGACGGTGCTTATTTAAAACATTTCTCATATTTATCTTGAGCTTTTAATTTTCTCTACCAACTAACCTAGGCAATACTCACAATACGTCTAGACTTTTGCAACAAACACTATATGGTTTCTGTCTGATTCCTCAGTCCTTGCATCTACTTCCATGAATCGTCCAGAATCTCAGGGTCATACCTGGGCTTGTCATCATCCAGAATCACTCTGCCTCTGGCACTTTAAATCTAAGAAGTAGTTCTCAGCTCCTTTTTTCCTTCTAATACCTGCTACACCTATTCTTCAGTTACACTGAGACCTGCAGTTCCTGGGCCTCTCCCTTTGTTCTCATTTGACTTCTTTCTTATTCAGCCAATGTCCATCTTTGTACATTTCTCTTGCCATTATCCTA
The DNA here is from genome assembly GCF_029281585.2 of Gorilla gorilla gorilla. Taxonomy (NCBI): domain Eukaryota; kingdom Metazoa; phylum Chordata; class Mammalia; order Primates; family Hominidae; genus Gorilla; species Gorilla gorilla. The sequence continues at coordinate 136,576,217 of NC_073230.2, read as the reverse complement.
GAATATATAAACCCTTGTCCTCCTGCTACATCCTCCTTTAGATCTCTGGTCCCATGTCAGGTAAGTGGATCAGGAAAACTGAGAAAATTATATGCAACTGAAGTTAGGTGCTCTATACTAATGTTTTTTGAACATTGGATCACAGCTTATTGATGGATCATGAACTAAATTTAGTGAATTTTCAAGAACTAACATTATTTTGAATTGACAAATCATACTTGTATACATTTATGGGGTACGATATAATGCTTTGATATATGTGTACAATGTGGAATAATTAAGTCAAACTAATTAACATATCCATCACCTTGCTTACCTATCATTTTTTATGGTGAGGCATTTGAAATTTACTCTTTGTTATTTTGAGATATACAATGCACTATTATTGACTGTAGTCACCCTGCTGTGCAATAGATCTAAAAAATTATTCCTCTTTTCTGAAACTTTATATCCTTTGATAAAAATTCCCCATTCCTTCCCTCCCCAATCCCTTAGCCTCTGGTAACCATTTTTCTACTCTCTACTTCTGTGAGTTCAACTTTTTTTATATTTCATATAAAAGTGAGATCATGTGGTATTTGCCTTTCCATGCCTGGCTTATTTCATTTAGAATAATGTCCTCCAGGTTCATCCATGTTGTCACAAATGACAGAATTTCTTTTGTTTTTAAAGTGGAATAGCATTCCATCGTGTATATATACCACATTTTCTTTATCCATTCATCCATTAATGGACACTTAGGTTGATACCATATCTTGACTATTGTGAACAATACTGCAGTAAATATGGGAGGGCAGATATCCCTTTGAGATATGGATTTCAATTCCTTGGGGTATATATGCAGAAGTAGGATTAGTGGATCATATGGTAGATCTATTTTTAGTTGTTTGAGAAACCTTCATACTGTTTTTCATAATAGCTGTGCTAATTCACATTCCCACCTATAATGTATAAAAGTTTCCTTTTCTTCACATCCTTGCCAATACTTGTTGTCTTTCATCATTTTGATAAAAGCTACTCTAACAGGTGAGAGGTGATATCTCATTGTGGTCTTAGTTTGCATTTCCCTAATGATTAGTGATGCTGAGCATTTTTGCATGTACCAATTAGCTCTTTGTATGTATTCTTTTTTTTTTTTTTTTTTTTTTTTTTAGTAGGAGTTTCACTCTTGTTGCCCGGGCTGGAGAGTGATGGTGCGATTTTGGCTCACTGCAACCTCCGCCTCCTGGGTTGAAGCAATTCTCCTGCCTCAGCCTCCCAAGTAGCTGGGATTGCAGGAGTGTATCACCACGCCTAGCTAATTTTTTTATTTTTATTTTTAGTAGAGATGGAGTTTCACCATATTGGTCAGGCTGGTCTCAAACTCCTGACCTCAAGTGATCCACCTGCCTTGGCCTCCTAAAGTACTGGGATTACAGGTGTGAGCCACCGTGCCTGGCCTGTATGTATTCTTTTGAGAAATATCTATTCAGGCTTTTTGCCCATTTTTTAATTGGGCTATTCGTTTTCTTGCTAATGAGTTGTTTTAGTTCTTTATATGTTTTGGATATTAACCCCTTATTAGATGTATGATTTACACATATTTTCTCCCATTATGTTGGTTGTCTCTTCACTTTGTTAATAGTTTCTCTTGCTGTGCAGAAGCTTTTTAGTTTGATTCCATCCCATTTGTCTACTTTTGGTTGTGTTTCCTGTGCTTTTAAGGTCATATACAAAAAATGTTATGGAACTTTTTTGCCTATGTTGTCTTCTGCTAGTTTTACAGCTTCAGGTCTTACATTTAAGTATAATCCATTTTGAGTTGATTTTTATATATGGTGTGAAATATAACCTAATTTTATTCTTTTGCATGTTGATAGCCAGTTTTCCCAACACCATTTATTGACGAGAGTGTCCTTTCTGCATTGTGTGTTCTTGGCACCTCTGTTGAAAATCAATTGATCATAACTATGTGGATTTATTTCTGGCCTTTCTATCCTGTTCCATTGGTCGATGTGTCTGTTTTTATGCCAGTACCATGCTGTTTTGATTACAATTGCTTTATAGTAGGTTTTGAAATCAGAGAGTGTGATGCCTCAATCTTAGTTCTTTATGCTCAAGATTATTTTGGATATTAGGAGTCTTTTGTACAAATTAAGGACTGTTTTTTCCTACTTCTGTGAAAAATGGCATTGAAATTTTGATAGAGATTGCATTGAATCTGTGGAAAGCTTTGGTAGTATGTATATTTTCACAATGTTAATTCTTTCAATCCATAAACATGGGATATTTTTCTATTTATTTGTGTTTTACAAATTTTCTTTCATTAGTGTCTTATAGTTTTCAATATACAAATCTTTTACCTCCTTGATTAAATTTACACTTAAGTATTTTTGTTGTTGTTTTTGATATTGTGAATTGTTGCTATTGTGAATTGTTGTCTTAATTTCCTTTTTAGATAGTTTATTATTAGTATATAGAAATGCTACTGATTTTTGTGTATGGATTTTGTATTGTGCAACTTTACTGAATTCATTTATCAGTTCTAATGGTTTTTGTGGTGGAGTCTTTAGGGTTTTCTATATATAGCATCATGTCGTCAGCAAATAGAGACAATTTCACTTTTTCCTTTCCTATTAGGGTGCCTTTCTTTCTTTCTCTTGCCTAATTGCTCTCGCTAAAACTTCTAGTAGTATGTTGAAAAGAAGTGGTGAGAGTGGGCTTCCTTATCTTGTTGCTGATCTTAGAGGAAAAGCTTTCAACTTTTGACTTTTGAAAATAATGTTAGTTATGGTTTTGTCATATGTGACCTTTACTGTGTTGAGATACATTCCATCTATCCCTAATCTGTTGAGGGTTTTTATCATGAATAGTGAATTTTTAAAAAAGTAAATAGAGTAGAAAATATTCATTTCAGAAATTAAGTGTAAGTATTGTTTCATAATTTTTAAAATTAGTTGTGTACACATATATGTATGTGTGTGCTGGGCCATAATATAAAATGTATGTCTTAATGTAGAATAAAAATGTTTGACAGCTAATGCTGTATGTTGTCTAGCAGTTCTTCAATGTGCCCAATGCCTTCCACAGCTATTTAAAAATTTCCCTTCCGTCTTCGACTCTGTTCTGTATTGCCTCCTTCACAACTCTTGGAGGTTTGCCTTCATTTTGCATTGCAAATAGAGGCTATCAGGTGAAAACTCCCTGGAAAAATTCTTCTCCCAAGAAATACACATCAATCTGCCCTTGTTCTTTCTTCTTTTTTATCTTAATGGGAGAGATGGTACCACTCTCCTATTGAATTGGAGCTCATCCTTTCCTTTTTCTTGGTGATTACTATGGTTTCAATATTTATGTCCCCTTGAAATTGATGTGTTGAAATCCTAACCCCCAAGGTGATGGTATTAGGAGGTGGGGCCTTTGGGGAGTGATTAGATGACAAAGGTGGAGATCTCATATATGGAATTAGTGCCTTTATAAAAGAAGCTTGAGAGGGACCCCTTAAGCACCATGTAAGGACACAGCCGGAAGATGGCCATCTGTGAACCAGAGAGTGGGTCCTCACCAGATACTGAGTATCCTGGTGCTTTGATCTTGGACTTCCCAGCCTGTAGAACTGTGAGCAATACATGTATGTTGTTTATAAGCTACCGATCTAAGGTATTTTATTATAGCAGCCATAACAAACTGAGGCAGGAATCCTGTTGTTGCGCTTTTCACAGCCATCCCCTTGAAAGCTTCTGTGGTCTGGTGTCAGCTCCTCCCTTTCACTGAAGCTGATCCTGTCCCTTACTAGTGACTTCTACATTTTCTGGTTCTTGCTTTTCCTCTTGGTGATAAGTCCTGTTGACCATTTCTTCCTTGTTCAAATTCTCCCCTCATTTAACTTCTGTGACACCATTTTTCCTCAATTTTTCTCCATCCTCCATGGTCATGCCTTCTCAGTGTTTCTCATGATTTCCTCTTCCTTTGGTTACCCCTTCAATGTTAGTGGTTTCTCGGGCATTCTGCTTGGATTTCTTCTCATTCCGTGAAGTTTGTGGGGCATGTCATTTAGACCCGTAGCTTCAGGCACCATTTGCAAACTAATTATTTGTGCCTATACCGCCAACCTAATGTTTAAGAAACATCTCCACTTGAGTTCTCCACAGCATCCCAAAATATGACTAAAAGTGAACTCATTATATTTTTCTCCAAACCTGCTTCTCTTCCAAGGCTTTCCTTTTCAGTTTATGGTACCCTCCATCAATTGTTACTTACATATTTTTTAGCATTCCTCCCTCTTCATGCCCACACTTGAATAATCACCATTTCCACTTTCCTATCTCTCTTGAATCCATGCCCTCTTTATCCCAGTTCCACTCCCACCCTGGGCTCCCATCTTTTCCTATTTTATAATGACAGCATCCTTCTCATTGGTCTCCCTGTTTCTAATCTTACTCCTCTTTAGTTTTTCCTACTGTGCCATTAGAATAATTTTTATTTTTTGAAATTTGTAATAGGATCATACAAATAGACATTAGCATATTTTTGTTGTAAAAATGTTAAACAAAACAGTTGAGCGAGAAATGAAAGTCTCTTTTCCCCAATCCTGCTCTTCTCCAGAGGCAATCAGCACGAACAATTTGGTGTGCATCTTTCCAGTCCTTTTCGTATGCATTTACATGCACTTATTTCATAAACAAAAATACAGGATTAGATTTTACATAAATGGGATTATACTGTTCATTCAAGTTCACTTTTTCTCTTAATATATCATAGCACACTTTCCATATCAGTATAAATATATCCACATAATTCTTTCAAATGGCTGCATTTTACATAGCATAGGCTTAATTTTCTTTCTCCTACTAATGGACATTTAGATTATTTTCTTTTTTTGGTCGTTGCAGACAATGCTGATATAAAAATCTTTGCACATATATTGTATCAAAATTGAGAGTGTATTTCTGTTGGGTAGATGCTTAGAAATGGAATTGCTGGGTCAAAGAGCATATGCATTTAAAATTTCAGCAGATACTGCCAAATTGACTGCCAAAAAGCTGTAGTCAGTTTATGTTTCCATAAAGACTGTTCTGTGAAATTTTTATACCAACACCAAATATTTAACATTTGCAAATCCAACTGTAAAAATATTCAATTCTTGCTTTTATTTGCATTATTTTGATCAACAGTAATATTAAACATCTTTTCACGTGTGTAGTGTGAAACATTTTGGTAAAATTCTTGTTTTATCCTTTGCCTGTTTTAAAATTGGTTTGTCTTTTTCTTACTGATTTTTAGGAGCTCTTACAGATACTTTCTCACAGTCTGTTGCCCCTTTCCCCCCTTTTTAAAGGTACCTTTTATTATATAAAAGTGAAAAATTTTAATATAGTCAGATGGTCAATATATGGCCTCTGGGTTTGATAAAAACCTTCCACTTCAAGATTATATAAAATTATCTTGTATAGTTTTGATTTTACATTTAGCTCTTTAATCTATGTGTATTTATTTTTGTGGAACATAGGTTGTAAGGATCTAATTTTTGTTTCCAAATGGTCAGCCAATTTTACCAATGCCATTTGATTCACAGCAGAAATTATGAATATGTGTCTATTTCTGGAATCTCTCTTGTCCTCTGTTGTCTATACTACATATTTTAAATATTAAAGCTTTCGCTTTGAAGTCTGGTATGGAAAATGCTGCATGAATGTTTTTTTCAAATGTATTCTTGTATGTTTTCTTTTCCAGATGAACTTTGTAAAAAGCTTGTAAGTTTCATAATATAATTATGCTTGCATCTTCATTGAGATTTATTGGATTTATAGATTTATTGGGTAGCTTTACAGTGTTGGGTTTTCCCATTCAGAAACATGGTATATTTCATTTACTTAGGCCTTCTTCAGGGTATCCTTCAGCAAATTTTTATATTTTCATTTAGATGAGTTGTATGCATTTCTTGTTAAGATTGTTTCTGAGTATTTCCTAGGTTTTTCTGTTTCTGTAAATTTTTTTTTTTCTCATTACATTTTCTACTTGGTGATGCCGGTATATAAGAAATTTATTGATTTTTTGGTTTGATCTTGGATTCAGCCACTTTAGTGTACTTGTACTAATTATGAATATATTAATAATTTTCAGTTTATTCTATTACAATTTCCAACTTGACTATTTTATTATCTTCAAATAATGAATGTTTAATTTATTCTCTTGAGATATTTACCACTTATTTCCTTTTTCTTTCTCTCTCTCTCTCTTTTTTTTTTTTTTTTGCCTTATGAGGCAGGCTAGGAAGTTGTGCAAGAATTTTTGTTTGTTTGTTTGTTTGTATCCCAGCATCCTACAGTGCCTTGACCAATTGATTGTTTTTTTTTTTTGAAATTATCTCTCCTCTATTGTAGGCAGTCATTGAAGAAAGGTAGATCCAGGGGTCCCTGTTTTCCTATCATGGAAGGAAGGGATCTTGGACATTTCTTTCATTAGATCTTTTCTGTCAGTGGTTCTGCACATCCAAAGGGAAGGCCCATGGTCTAAGCTTAGTCAATTGGATTTACTGTCCTAGGACTTTGGCTCTTGAAGAAAGTAACTCATCTGTAAGCAAGCAAGAACAACTAGAATTTATTATTTCCAGAAACCAGGTAATTCCATGTCTGCTTTTGAGCCTTTTCTCCAGTCTTCTGGCTGATTTTGTGAGCTTTCTAAAAGCTTTCCAATAAATTCTCCTTTTGGGGGGATTAAATTAGAATTGATTTCTGTTTTTGCTCATTCAGTATGATATTGGCTGTGAGTTTGTCATAAATAGCTCTTATTATTTTGAGATACGTCCCATCAATACCTAATTTATTGAGAGTTTTTAGCATGAAGGGCTGTTGAATTTTCTCAAAGGCCTTTTCTGCATCTATTGAGATAACCATGTGGTTCTTGTCCTTGGTTCTGTTTATATGCTGGATTACGTTTATTGATTTGCATATGTTGAACGAGCCTTGCATCGCAGGGATGAAGCCCACTTGATCATGGTGGATAAGCTTTTTGATGTGCTGCTGGATTCGGTTTGCCCTCTCTCACCCCTCTTATACAACATAGTGTTGGAAGTTCTGGCCAGGGCAATCAGGCAAAGGGTATTCAATTAGGAAAAGAGGAAGTCAAATTGTCCCTGTTTGCAGATGACATGATGGTATATTTAGAAAACCCCACTGTCTCAGCCCAAAATCTCCTTAAGCTGATAAGCAACTTCAGCAAAGTCTCAGGATACAAAATCAATGTGCAAAAATCACAAGCATTCTCATACACCAATAACAGACAAACAGAGAGCCAAATCATGAGTGAACTCCCATTCAAAATTGCTTCAAAGAGAATAAAATACCTAGGAATCCAACTTACAAGGAATGTGAAGGACCTCTTCAAGGAGAACTACAAACCACTGCTCAACGAAATAAAAGAGGACACAAACAAATGGAAGAACATTCCATGCTCATGGATAGGAAGAATCAATATCATGAAAATGGCCATACTGCCCAAGGTAATTTATAGATTCAATGCCATCCCCATCAAGCTAACAATGACTTTCTTCACAGAATTGGAAAAAACTACTTTAAAGTTCATATGGAACCAAAAAAGAGCCTGCATTACCAAGTCAATCCTAAGCCAAAAGAACAAAGTTGGAGGCATCATGCTACCTGACTCCAAACTATACTACAAGGCTACAGTAACCATCACAGCATGGTACTGGTACCAAAACAGAGATATAGACCAATGGAACAGAATAGAGCCCTCAGAAATAATATCACACATCTACAACCATCTGATCTTTGACAAACCTGACAAAAAGAAGAAATGGGGAAAGGATTCCCTATTTAATAAATGGTGCTGGGAAAACTGGCTAGCTATATGGAGAAAGCTGAAACTGGATCCCTTCCTTACACCTTATACACAAATTAATTCAACATGGATTAAAGACTTAAATGTTAGACCTAAAACCATAAAAACCCTGGAAGAAAACCTAGACAATACCATTCAGGACATAGGCATGGGCAAGGACTTCATATCTAAAACACCAAAAGCAATGGCAACAAAAGCCAAAATTGACAAATGGGATCTAATTAAACTAAAGAGCTTCTGCACAGCAAAAGAAACTACCATCAGAGTGAATAGGCAACCTACAGAATGGGAGAAAATTTTTGCAATCTGCTTATCTGACAAAGGGCTAATATCCAGAATCTACAAAGAACTCAAACAAATTTACAAGAAAAAAAAACCACCCCATCAAAAAGTGGACGAAGGATATGAACAGACACTTGTCAAAAGAAGACATTTATGCAGCCAACAGACACATGAAAAAATGCTCATCATCACTGGTCGTCAGAGAAATGCAAATCAAAACCACAATGAGATACCATCTCACACCAGTAAGAATGGTGATCATTAAAAAGTCAGGAAACAACAGATGCTAGAGAGGATGTGGAGAAATAGGACCACTTTTACACTGTTGGTGGGACTGTAAACTAGTTCAACCATTGTGGAAGACAGTGTGGCCATTCCTCAAGGATCTAGAACTAGAAATACCATTTGACCCAGCCATCCCATTACTGGGTATATACCCAAAGAATTGTAAATCATGCTGCTATAAAGACACATGCACACGTATGTTTATTGCGGCACTATTCACAATAGCAAAGACTTAGAACCAACCCAAATGTCCATCAATGATAGACTGGATTAAGAAAATGTGGGCCGGGCGTGGTGGCTCACGCCTGTAATCCCAGTACTTTGGGAGGCTGAGGCAGGTGGATCACGAGGTCAGGAGATTGAGACCATCCTGGCTAACACACTGAAACCCTGTCTCTACTAAAAATGCAAAATATTAACCGGGTGTGGTGGCAGGTGCCTGTAGTCCCAGCTACTCTGGAGGCTGAGGCAGGAGAATGGCAGGAACCCGGGAGGCGGAGCTTGCACTGAGCCGAGATCATGCCACTGCACTCCAGCCTGGGCGACAGAGCGAGACTCTGTCTCAAAAAAAAAAAAAGAAAAAGAAAAAAAGAAAATGTGGCACATATACACCATGGAATACTATGCAGCCATGAAAAAGGATGAGTTCACGTCCTTTTCAGGGACATGGATGAAGCTGGAAACCATCATTCTCAGCAAACTATGGCAAGGACAAAAAACCAAACACTGCATGTTCTCACTCATAGGTGGGAATTGAACAAGGAGAACACTTGAACACAGGAAGGGGTACATCACACACTGGGGCCTGTCGTGGGGTGGGGGGAGGGGGGAGGGATAGCATTAGGAAATATACCTAATGTAAATGACGAGCTAATGGGTACAGCATACCAACATGGGACGTGTATACGTATGTAACAAACCTGCATGTTGTGCACATGTACCCTAAAACTTAAAGTATAATAATAATTAAAAAAGAATTGATTTCTGTTGCTTGCAACCCAAGAACTCTTATTTGATACATTTTCTTTGTCCTGTTCAATTAGAATGCCTCCAATATTTCACCATCCAAAATAATTTATGTGTTTCTGATAGTTATTTAGCTTCTATCCAGAAACAAAATTTTCTTTCCATTCCTACCTCATAAAAAGTTTTTTAAAATGTAGAATGTGATTTTTAGTTCAAAAGATTGCTATATTCACAATGCATTTTGAATATTAATTATTATTAAAATGGGGAAATCCTGATAATATTTTCCCCTTTGTTAATGAGATTTCTTAATGTTGAATCATCTTTGCATTCCTGCAATAAGCCTTATTTGGTTTATGATATATTTTCCCTCCCTCCCTCCCTCCTATCTTCCTTTCTCTCTTTCTGGGTTGCACTCTGTCGCCCAGGCTGGAATGCAGTGGTGTGATCCTGGCTCATTGCAGCCTGACCTCCTGGGCTCAAGTGATATTCCCATCTCAGCTTCCTGAGTAGCTGGGACTACAGGCCTATGCTACCATGCCCAGCTAATTTTTTGTATTTTTTGTAGAGATGGGGTTTCACCATGTTTCCCAGGCTGATCTCAAACTCCTGGGCTCAAGCAGTTCACCCACCTCAGCCCCTCAAAGTGCTAGGATTATAGGTATCTCTATTTTCTTAATCATTATCTTTAAAATTTTTATCCCATATATTTAAACAAAAATTGCTTTCAACCTGCCTTTAGAGGAGCAACATTGTCCAATAGACATTTCTGCAATGATGAAAATGTTCTATATCTCTGACACTGTCTTGTACAGTAACCACTAGCTACATGTGGCTATTGAGTACTTGATGTGTGGCTAATATGAGGGAGAAACTGAAGTTTCACTTTTATTTAATTTTAATTAATGTAAATTAAATAGCCACATGTATCCACTGACTGGGCTACCATAACAAAATACTATAGACTGGGGGGCTTAAACAACAGAAATTAATTTTCTCACAGTTCTGGAGACTGGAAGTCCAAGATCAAGGTGTTGGCAGGTCTGGTTTCTTCTGAAGCCTCTCTCCCTGCCTTGCAGATGCCTCCTTCTCACTGCGTCCTCACATGATCTTTCCTCTGTGTGCTTGCATCCCTGGTATCTCCTTGTGAGTCTTAATCTCTTCTTCTAAGGACATCAGTCAGATTAGATCAGGGTTTATCCTAAGGGCCCCGTTTTAACATAATCAGCTCTTTAAAGGTCCTAGCTCCAAATCGGTCACATTCTGAGATGTAGAGAGTTAGGACTTCAACAGAGGAATTTTGTGGGGACACGGTTCATTCCATAACAACTATATTGGACAGCATCACAACATATTGGTCCAGAATTAATCTGTTATTTATTGCTTTCTCACCAGATACACTGCTACTGATGTTAGGACACTTTGATTTTTCTCTTTCCCATCCTTCATCACCATCTGCCATATTGTAATCATCTGGGATTTTAGTTCCCCATTTTTTCTTGCATTCTGCATTATCAATTATTGGACTTCGCTAGAAATTTTTCACATTTCTTTTTCATCATTTTTTCTTTTACACCATACAGTCCTCTTTCTCGAATACATGTATCTTGTTGCCATATTAGTGCCCTCCAGTAGTTGTTTCAGAGATGGGCTTGAGGGCTAGGTATAGGATTCTAAGTTCAAAGTAACCTATCTTAATAATTTGAAGACATTTTATACACTGCTGGTGCCTCACTCAGATCCCCTTTACCACCCTAGGTCATTCATCCTTCAACTGTTGTGAGCATTGGCTCACTCTTGCCCTTCTAAAGAATCGCTCTTTACTCAGTGAGAGCTGACTCATTTGGTGAATTACTCACCTATTTCCCCTAGTGGCAGGCTCCAGCCAATTGCTGGCTGATAGAAGAGTACAAAAGGCTTTTCCCTTTGCTTCAACATGGGAACTACCTGAGCGAATGTTCGTGCTCTAGGGCTCTCTGTGGGATAGACTGAAGCTAGACGCCTGTGGATACCACTTATTTACTTCCCCTGCCCTATTCCATTTTCCTTATTCCCTCTCTCAGAGCACTGCCTTAATAGCCATGTATATCCAAATTCCTGTCTCAGGCTCTGCTTCTAGGGAAGATGACTCAAGACAACATTATTTCATTGTCAGTTCTATTATTTCATTATTTCATTGACAATTTCTATTGTCTCAGGCCCTCATGCTTAGCCCAGGATGCAAAGCCTACTGTGCCTTCAGAAAATGTTCACCAAATGAACAAATAAAGTCATCTTCCTTGGGCAGCATGCTGATCATATTACACTTTATCTCCAATCCTAACTTCTAGTTATGAAATTAAAATTCCTGATTTTGGCTTTAAATCTTATTCCAGTGGTTGTTCATATCAAGCCCATCTGTTTTTGTTTGTATACTTTGATTTTTTTTACTGCTTTTATGATCTCAAACACAAATTTTTACACCCAAATTACATATGAACAGTAATGTACTGCTTGTACATTGTGTCATGTGTCTTATTTCCCTAGCTAAAATATAATTTCTTGGTCTTTATCTTCTCTGTTTTGATTAGGACCTAGCACCTTTCTAGTTGCACTGTGCTTAACCAATAATTGTATAATTTTATATGACAGCTTAACTAAAAGGGATTATATTTGGAAACAAACTTTCTCTTAGAGAATACCTTTTTTCTTTCTTTATTATCCCTGGATCATTAATCCCTGTTTGGAAACTCTATTTCTATAGCAACAGATTATCGTAAAAGAAAGAGGATGATATAGTCTTTACTTTTAACAATGAGAAAGAGAAGGATTCTGAGAAGAAAACTTGTAATTGCAAAATTATAAATAAAATGAATGAATCAAGCAGAGGGTAACAGCACAGAGAAGGATAAATCATTTCTAACAATGTTAATAGTATTGTTTTACTTCAAGATGATTAAACTAGCCAGCTGGATTAGAGACTCAAACATTAGTAATGTGATAAGCTTCAGAAGCTGAAGGCAAAAAACATTAGGTCAGTCCCATGGGTCCTTGCTGGCTTCAAAGGAGTGGCCTCTATTTGATCAGTGAGGGCAGAGGTACAGAACCTAAGTTCTTTAATGATTTGCAGTATCAAGTCCCCAATAAGCCTCTATTTGAAAATTGCCTGAGGTGACTTTCTCTTTAATTTGCAAAAAGTGTTCAATATCCAAGTAGTGACAAATTGAATCTGGCCCATAAAGAGGGGAGAAAATAATGTGACATAAAACAAGCTTGTGTTTGGAGACCATAAGGAAAGGGCAGGACAACCTTCAGCAGTTGGAATTCAGTGGGTATTCCTTTAAGCTTTTTGTGGTATGGTTTATGCTTTATGTGGCAAATTTATAGATTATAACAGACTTTCTTGTCATTGAACATGCTCATCTTTTTTTTTTTTTTTTTGAAGCTGAGAACTTTTGGTTGGAAAAAAGAAGTGCCAAAGGGATGAGACCACGCCTGAAGCTCAAAACTGAACCAGACTTAGGGGTGCAGAGATTCAGAAGAGGAAGCAGTGTGGTTGGGGCACAGGGCATGCCGTGCAGCCTGCCCTGGGCTCCTTGGTTCTTGGCATGCTCGGCTGTGAAGTAAAGAGATTGGGTAGTTAGCATGATGATCTCTAAAGAGCACTGAGTTCAGCGATTCCACAGTTCTAATAAAATCGAAAGCTATTATTCTCCGTATTGCTAGTTGGAATTTTTCTTAATTTCATTATTCTTCCTGTCAACTATAGTGCTTTGTATATTCTGGATACTAGTCCTTCACTGGTTACGTATGATGCAAATATCTTTTCCTGCTCTGTGGCTGCTTTCATTTTCTTATGGTGTCTTTCATGAACAGAAGTTCTTATTTAATGTAGCATAATTTATTAGTCTCTGTTGTTACAGTTTCTGCTTTTTATGTCTTGTTTAAGGAATACTTCTTTATCCTGAGGTCATAAATATATTCTCTTTTGTTATTTGTATGGTGTTATGGGGTTTTTCCTTACCACATTTAGATCTTTAATCCATCTGGAATTGATTCTTATATATCATGTGATATAGAGGTGCAATTTAATATTTTTCATTTGAATAACTTACTGTCCCATTTTTTGAAGACCTGCTTGTCTTTTCCTCATTAAACTGCCATACTACCTCTCTTCATTATAAATTGTCTATATATTAGTGTATCCTTTTATGGACTCTCTCATATTTTGTATTTGGCTATTTCTGTGCAAATACTACATCATCTTTGTATTAGTCCATTTTCACACTGCTGATAAAGACATACCTGAGACTGGATCATTTATAAAGAAAAAGGTTTAATGGACTCACAGTTGCCTGTGGCTGGGGAGGCCTTACACTCATGACGGACGGCAAAAGGCATATCTTACGTGGTGGCAGACAAGAGAGAATGAGAACCAACAGAAAGGGGTTTCCTCTTATAAAAGCATCAGATCTTGTGAGACTTATTCACTACCACCAGAACAGTATGGGGAAAACCGCCCCCATGATTCAATTATCTCCCACCAGGTCCCTCCCACAACACCTGGGAATTATGGGAGCTACAATTCAAGATGAAATTTGGCTGTATGGGAACACAGCCAGACCATACCAATCTGACTTGCTATAGTTTCATAATAGGTACACATCTGTTGGAGCAAGCTCTCCTAGTCATAATTTTTTTAACCATCACAAATGAATGTTAAATGTTGTCAAATGATATTTTTCAGTACCTACTGAGATGTTCACATTGCTTCTTTTACTCTAATCATATAGTAAATTATACCAATAGATTTTTTTTTTTTTTGATGGAGTCTCGCTGTGTCACCCAGGCTGAAGTGCAGTGGTGTGATCTTGGCTCACTGCAACCTCCAGGTTCAAGTAATTCTTGTGCTTCAGCCTCCTGAGTAGCTGGGACTACAGGTGTATGCCACCATGCCTGGTTAATTTTTCATATATGTATGTATGTGTGTGTGTGTGTGTGTGTGTATATATATATATATATTTTTTTTTTTTTTAGTAGAGACAGGGTTTTGCCATGTTGCCCAGGCCAGTCTTGAACTCCTGAGCTCAGGCAATCCGCCCGCCTCCACCTCCCAAAGTGCTAGGATTACAGGCCTGAGCCACCGCAACTAGACCAATTGATTTTTCTAAGGTTAAAATAAATTTTCTTCGTGGAATAATCTAACTTTGTCATTGTATCAGATACTTATTGTGGCAAAATAGACAACCCCGAATCTCAATGTCATGTATATCCATATTTATTCCCAGGAATCTTGAGTCATCTAGGTGCTGGCTGATCTAGGCTGGGTGGCTTTGTTTCAGGCTGTGGCAGCAGGAGCACCTCAGACTCTCACTGCATACATGTGGCTGTACTGGGGCAACTGTACTCTGCATGTCCCTAACCCTTCTTGGATCAGGAGACTAGAAAGGGCACGTGCTTCTCATGGCATGGTAAGGCACTATCAGGAAGTAAACACTGATCTAGTACTATTACCTAATATTCAGACTTTATCTAAATATCACCATTGGCTCTCTAGTAGCCTATATTTCAAAGGAAAAATATTTTTCTGATTTAGGATCCAATTTAGGACTTGGTATTACATTTATTGTCATATTTCTTCAGTCTGTTTGACCAGGAACATTTGCTCAGTCTTTCTTTCATGTTCTTAATATTTATGAAGGGTACATGCCATTTCTTTTTTATATACTCTTTTGTGGATATCTTATAGATAATCCATTTATTTTTTTTAAAATACAGTTGAAAAATATATTTCTTCCACTTAGATATCTCATCCGTTTACATTTATTTCTGTAGTTATTAAAATGTTTGGATTTATTTCTACCATCTTATCATGGGCTTTTTATTTGTCCTACCTTTTCTGTTTCTTTTTAATTTTTTTCCTTGGATTCTCTCGGATAGAGTATTTGTTTTTCTCATTCTATTTTCCTCTTTTACTAATTTAGAAGCTATATACTTTGTTTCTATTCTTTTAATTGTTATGCTAGACATTTTAACATACATATTTGGCTTCTCAAGTGCTAAAGTCAATCATATTGTCACCCTCTTCTCTAGCAATACAATTATATTAAAATGTGTGAACTCTAATTATTCCATTCCTGAAATGTATTATTTTTGTCATGCATTGTAGGTTTATTTTATTTTTATTTTAATCCTACTGGATAATAATATTATTTTATCTCTATATTTATTTTAGCTATATATTTATCTCAATGTTTATTTAGTTTTAACTATATACTTACTGTTTTCTTTATTGATCATTTCTTTTTGCATCTTAGATCTTTCATCTGGGATCAATTTCTTTCTGCATAAAATATATTCTTTAGAATTTCTCTTACTGAGTATTTATAGCAGTCAATTAGGATATTTTTAAAAAATGTATCTTTCTTTGTCCCACTTTTTGAAAGATGTTTAAAATAATTTTAAAATTATTTTTTTTTCCTCGGCCCTTTGAACATATTGCTCTGCATTCTTCTGGCTTTCATTGTGTCTGTCTTTGTCCTTCAGCTAAAGTTTAGTTATCTTTTCTCTCTGGCTGTTTTTCGTTATTTCTTTTGTCTTTGTTATTTACAGATTCCCTATGATGTGTTTAGCCATGAGTTTGTTTTTATTATTAAGCTTGGAATTCACTGGGCTTCTTCAATCTGTGGAGAAGTGTTCTATTATTTCTGAAAAATTTTCAGTAACCATTAATCCAAACATTATTTCATGTATCCTTTTTCTCTCTTGTCCTTTTGGAGCTCTGGTTTGACATGTCTTTCGATCTCTGTTTTATAATTTCTATCGTGATCATTCTATGCTGCATTCTGGACGATTTATTTGGATCTATCTTTTGATTTCACATGTCAGCTTTTTCTAATCTGTCTATAGAGTTTTAAGCTTTCTTTATTGGATTTTTAAATTTTTAGAATTATATTTGCTTTTTAAAATCTGCTTCATTTCTATGGTGTCTTTCCCTTTCCTTATATTTTAAATCACTTTTACATTTATTTAGACATAAAGCCTTTTAGACATTTTTAAAAAGGTCTGTTCTATTGGCTTTTGCTCTTCATACTGTTCTCTCTCTCTCTCTCTCTCTCTCCCTCTGTGTGTGTGTGTGTGTGTGTTGATATGGTTTGGCTGTGTCCCCACCCAAATCTAATCTTGAATTGTAGCTCTCACAATTCCCAGGTGTTGTGGGAGGGACCTGAGGGGAGGTAGTTAAATCATGGGAGTGGGTCTTTGCCATGCTGTTATTGTGATAGTGAATAAGTCTCATGAGATCTGATGGTTTTATAAAGAGGAGTTCCCCTGCACATGCTCTCATCTTGCCTGCTGACATGTAGACATCCTTGCTCTTCTGCCATGATTGTGAGGCTTCCCCAGCAATATGGAACTATGCATCCATTAATCCTCTTTTCTTTATAAATTACCCAGTATCGGGCATGTCTTTATTAGCAACATGAGAACAAATACAGTGTTTACTGTGGCCTCGTATTTTTGTGAACTTTTTTTGCATGAATTCTTTCAGACTGTGATAAAACTAATACTCCAAAGAGGATTGAATTTGTTTCTGCCAGGAACCCGGAAAACTACCAGCCCAGGACAACTTTAATTGACTTCTTGGCTTGAGATTTCTTGGCCAAGAAGTGTGAATTTGGCATGCAAAACTGCATGAAGACTGACTTATGGTTAGTAGTTTTAGGGACGAGTCCCTCTCTTTCCACTGCTAAATTTCTAATTAGGCAGTCTTGCTTTTGGTGTGTTGGGTGGCAGAATGTTTTCCTACTTCACTTTTATGATGGAGGTGTGGCCCTTTGCAGTCTTAGTTTTATAAAGGGGGACCTTGAGTGAATCTTGGGCTTTATTTTCTCTATTCTATGGCTTTATAGAGCTGGAAAGCACAAAGGTGAAGCACATTCAGTTTGAAAAATGGTCCACAAGGCACAAGATGGCTTTATTTCTCTGATTACCTCTTCAGGTCTACTTTCATCAAGTTCCCTTTACTAATTAGCCATGTAATTAATGTATTAAAATCTTTTTATTGTGTTTTACCCAGTATTTTGATTTGTTTTCCACAGGAGGACCAAGCAGGTACTTTATTCATCATACTGATGGAAATAGAAGTCCACATACCAATTTGAAATTATATTGGGGAAAACTTTACTAATAATTAGTTAGCAATTGACAACCAGAATGTGAAATGTCTGATAATGCTTTTGATGGGGTTAGGGCTAGGATTAGTAATAGCTGTAGGATTAATAATAACTACAGCAAACACAAATATTGTAAATATGTAAGAAAAAGAGCAAAGCAGTACCCAATTAGTATTTTTTTTTTTGGGGGGGATGGAGTCTCACTCTGTCACCCAGGCTGGAGTGCAGTGGAGTAATCTTGGCTCACTGCAACCTCCGCCTCCCAGGTTCAAGTAATTCTCTGCCTCAGCCTCCCAAGTATCTGGGATTCCAGGCACCCACCAGCATGCCTGGCTAATTTTTGTATTTTTAGTAAAGATGGGGTTTCAGCATCTTGGCCAGGCTGGTCCTGAACTCCTGACCACATGATCTACCCTCCTCGGCCTCCCAAAGTGCTGGGATTACAGGCGTGAGCCACTGCACCCAGCCCCAATCAGTATTTTTTTTAAGAGACAGGGTCTCATTCTGTTGTCCAGGCTGGGGTGCAGTGGCATGACCATAGCTCACTGCAAACCGGAACTCCTGGGCTCGAGCAGTCTTCCCACCTCAGCCTTCCTAGTAGTTAGGACTACAGGTGCACACCACCATGCTCGGTTAATTTTTTTAAAAATTTTTATTTGTAGAAATGGGGTCTTGCTATGTTTCCCAGGCTGGCCTCAAACTCCTGACCTCAAGCACCAACAAGGATTTTAATGAAAACATAAACATTTGTTTGTGTCATTTAATTCATTGTCTGTGTTAATGATTTTTGTAATAGAAAGAGCTGGGATTTTGTAGGGGTGGTATATTTTATTTTCCTGCCTTCCAGTCTTCAAAGATCCTCTAACATCCTTGGCCTGGCAATCAAAGATCTTCAAAATAAGAGCTTATTTTGCTTTATGTTTCCACCACTCCCCTGTAAAGCACTGGTGCCCTGGACTCCAGCCAGAGTTTACCACCAGTGGATCCTGTCTATGTTCTTTGCTTGGCTACTTCAAAGCCTTTGCATCTGCTGTTCCCTTGACTTGAGTTGCTCTTCCTCCTTCTCCCACCAATGCCTTGATTATTTTCTGAAATAACATAGTTTTGGCAAGCAATGTATCTTTTCTTTGCCATCTTTATTTCCTCTTCAAAGTTTATTTAGAAAGCATCCTTTTGAAACCTCACACCAACAAGATGTGATCTCTTTTTTTGCCACTCAGAGCCTTTTGAACCACCCTTACAATCTTTCTATTCTGCCTTCCATTGTTATTTACCTTTATTTTCTTATTTTCTCTCTTAGAATGTAAGCTTCTTGGATGCAGACTCTTACTCCTAAGCGTGTTCCCTCCAAATGCCAAAACCAGTGCCAAATATATGTGCTGTAGGAACAAGAAAAGCACCAGATATAATTTTTAAAACCCATATATTTATTTATTTTGCAGAAACAGGGTTTCGCTCTCTCACCTAGGCTGGAATGCAGTGGCATAATCATAACTCCCTGTGGCCTCAAACTCCTGGGTTCAAGCAATCCTCCCACCCCAGCCTCCCAGGCAGCTGGACTACACGTGCATCTACAGGCACCTGGGCTCCTGGGCTCAAACTCTTGTGCTCAAGCGATCTTCCCACCTCAGCCTCCCAGGCAGCTGGACTACAGGTGCATACTACAGGTGCCCAGCTACTTAAATTTTTTTTCTGTAGATATGAGGGTCTTGCTATGTTGTCCAGGCTGATCTTGAACTCCTGGCTTCAAGTGATCCTCTTTCCTCGGCCTCCTAAAGTGTTGGGATTATAAGTGTGAGTCACTGTGCCCAGCCCCATCTGTTGAATTGAATGAAATACACTGGTTTGAATATGGAGCACTCCTTTTTTCAGTGTTAGTGCAGGCGAAATTATGTATGGAGATACAATTATTTGGGGAAAAATGTGTGGCTTATATGTAAACAGGATTTAGAAGCCTTGTATTATGCAGAAGAAAGAGAATCATTATTCAGAAAGTAGATGAAAAAAATAGTCGATTCATTATTGTTAACCTTGTGCCTAAGTCTTTGTAAATGGAGCTAAGTTAAATTTTGCAAGTTTATTGTCATGAAAGAGAATTCAAGGAATTCTTCTAGGACAGAGTTACTCATGGGCTACATGCAAATTTCATAGTTTGAAGTCACCCAAGAGCAGCTTAAATTTAACATGACAATTTCTCAAAATATTATTTTCTTATGTGAAAACCCCAGGCTAAACACAACCATTTTTGCAAACAGCATGTCTTTTCATTTCTGCTCTCTGTTAAGTCTTTGTGTTTTAAAATGCCTTTGCTTTCATGTGAGACATCACCAGCAGCCTTGTGGCTGGGTGGTAGAATTGCTGCTGCTACATCACAGATTCTGCCTTTTTATACCTTCTTCAAGTATAAAGCACCTTGTATTTGCACAGCTCTTTTAACTTTTTCAAAGTCTGTTTACATCTTTTATGCTTACACCTCTGTGAAGTAGGAAGCATCGGTTTTTCTACCCACCTCGTAGAGATGAGAACAGTGAGCCACACAGAGGTTAAGTGATGGGTTAAAGGCTGCAGCATCCTCCCACTATCCCATGCTGTTTTCCTTCCTAGAGTGAAATTACGTGCGCACACAAGTTCTCCTGAAACAAACACTGAGCAAGGTTATGCGTGGCTGCTTGATTCACTTGTGTGATTTCTTTCTATGGCATGGACAGAGGGCTGCAGGAAAGCTAATTAATTTGTTCAGAGAAAGCTGTGTATGACTTCACGTGTTTTATCTATTCCGTCATTCAAACTCTGTGGACAAGTCAGTTTTCATAATGACTTTAGATCATTGCACTAAGACTTACTTGTTTTCCAAATGATTTGGTGATCTGTTCACTTAATTTATGCCAGATGCTTTCTTACTGTTTAATTGCCACCTGCAAAATAACATTTAGATATGAAGATTTTAGTTTTAAAATTGTTTTGAGCTCTCAAATCAAAAACTTGCAAGACTGGTTAAGTTGCTTTTTGTTCATAGCAAGGTAAACACACCACTAGCTGAGAAGCAGGGGCTTTTACAAGTCATTTGCTTCACCTAGAATAAAATCTGTGAATTATCCCAATGGTTACGATGATGTGATTAAAAAATTGGGGGAAGAAATAAAGGATAACCTGTTCGCATCTTCTTTCTCTTTTGATAATTCCTATACAAACATCTTAAAAGATGAGATTTTTCATTGTACATTTGGCAGAGCCTTATTCCTTCTGTTTTAATCCGAGATTTCCATTTAAATTTTTTATCCAGTTTTCTAGCATGTGTTCGCAGTTTTGTCATTTGAATCAATTTCATTCCTCAGGAATTAACATAAACCATAATGTTTTCTATGAATAAGAACTTTAATTCTAAAATCTGTTTTTGACTAATGATTAACTTTTCTTAATCCTTTGATAATTCTGTTTTCCTCCAGACCATGTAAGTTTGTTTCCATTTTTCTCATTATGATGCTCTAAATCAAGATGCAAACCAGAATATTCATTTTTCATATAAAATAGGTCTTACCTTTTTATGTTTCTACTAGCTGTATTCAATTGATTCACTGAAAATGATTCCTGGCTTTAGTTTTTGCAGAAAGAAAGTAACAAGGCGAACTCACTAGCAGGCCAGGAAGGAGCTGGGAGGAGACTCTTTCTCAATAAGGCAGTGCTGGAGGTTGGTAACTAGGTCAGCAAATAGGATCTGGGAGGACTAGGATTATCAGTGACTTTTTACTAGTTGAGTGGAGGTTGTGTAAATGCAGCCTAGTGTAGTGCAGAAGTGCTGAACTTGGGGACAGACTGAAGTTCTGGGCCTCTTTTTGCTGCTTTCTAGCTCTAGAACCTTGGATAAATTTCCTAATCTGTCTGAACTTCACATTCCTAATTCACGAATAGGAATAATAATACTATTTCTCAGAATCATTTTGTCTATCAGTTATCCGGTGCTAAGTAATAAACCATCTCAAAAGTTGGTGGCTTAAAACAGAATAATTTATTTGTCGACATTTGGACTGGGTTCAGCTGGGTAGTTCTTTTGTTGATCTTTCCTGGGGCCCCTCATATAGACACAGTGATCTGGAGGTTTGACTGGAATTGGATGATCCAAGCTGGCCTTACTCTCATATGGCAGTCAACTGGGACTGTCAGCAGAATACCTCAGTTCTCTATGTGGCTGCTTTTGCAGTGGAGACCAGGTTTCTTACATGACAATGACAATGATTTCAAGAAGGTAAATCCCAGTGTGCAAGTGTTTACCTATCCTCTCCTTGTGTCATATTTGCTGATATCTTGTTAGCCAAAGTAAGTCACATGGCTGAGCCCAGGGTAAATGAAAGAAGGAACAATGCTAAGGGTAGAGGCTTCATTTATGTGGAATCATTAGTGTAATAATCTATACACTGTGTTAGTCAAACATGACAATACGTGGGAAATTATTTTTGAAGTGTTACATCAGTGTAAACGTTGTATGGTGTGTGTCTGCGTGTGTATGGGTGGTGGCAGCTGGCGAATGGTGATGGGGAGGCATGTACCTGAAAACTTTAATAGACATTGAATTTACAGTCCTGGAAATAATTGTTTAGTTTTACCTCTGGCTTTCATAATTACATTAAACATATTTAACTCAGGTGCACTCAGGAGTGTAGCATGCTGGAACCTGGGTAATGGGATCAGTTGGGAGGGGAAGAGATGTGAAGCTTGGAGAAATGGACTCAGCTACAGAGAACTGGGAATCCAACGCTCAGCGTTTCAAAAATTTACCAAATTAATGGATAAATTGGTCATTCCTCAGAACATAGAGGTTCATTCTAGGTGAGTTAATTTGCAAGTCAGGAGGGTAGAGGTCATGAGAGCTTTTCACACATCCTGACCATGGAGGGAGATTATGGAGATGAGGATCCATCTGAGGCAGAGGAATGGGAACTAGCCCTAGAACCGAGGGGATTAAGGTGAGGACAAGAGGCTTAAGAAGGCAGAGACCAAGGCAAATGCCTGTTTCTTTGGACTAGACAAAAATACAGGAAGAGGAGGACAAACAGCATATGAATTTGGGAGTACTGTGCTCAGGGCAGTGTTAGTCAGGTGTGTAGACTTTACCTGTCATGAGTGCCCTTAAAGTTGGTCTTCAAGGAATCTTGGAATGCAGGGTGGTGGGGGGCGGTGGTGGTTGTGGAAGATTTGCAACCATCCTGAGCCACTGGGTCTCAGGTTTGAAGGCAAGGCCGACAGTGAGGCTGCAGCTATTAAACACGCTAAGTCGGGACGAACCTGAGGACGAGGTGAAAGTGGCAGGCATTAGTGGGCACAGGTAGGGACTTTTAGAAGGCTGACACAAATGCCTGGTAGGATATTGGTTCTGAAACATCAATAAGCACAGGAACTTCTGGTTAAAAATGCCCATACCTGAGCTTACCTCAGAGATTCTGATTTTAGTATATCTTACGTGGTACCCAAGAATTTGTGTTTTCAGTAAACAGCTTAGTATTGATGATCTAACCTGTGTTGTCCAATATGGTACACATGTAGTTATTTCAATATAAATTAGCTAAAGTTAAATAAACTTAAACAATTAGTTGTCTACTGGTAAAATTTCAAGAGCCTAATAGCCACATGTAGCTAGTAGCTACCGTATTAGACAGTGCAGAATTAGAACATTGCCATCATTGCAGAAAGTTCTATTGGACAGTGCTGTTTAAGCCATCAACTCTGTGCCTCAGTTTCCTTTGATCACATCTGGTTCTGCTAGGTTTGGTGTCCCTATTCCAGGTCCATAGCCACATCTACTTCCTAGAGAAGCAATCCATAATGTGCATGCTCTTTCAGGACCATGGACAATAGCACACATGGCTATCCCTCCCCTCAAATAGTTTTGCTCACACTGTACTTAAGTCTAGGCAAGTGAGAAGCCAAGAATGGGTGGCTAAAGAAGGCAGCAAGCAAAGTAGACACAAGAGACGTTGACCTATTCTGAAAACTTCACTCCATAATCCCATAGCCCAGTTGCATTGACTTTGGTCTCTACCCACATCAGCTCTTCTCCTCAAAGAGAAGTAGGGGGAAGGGAAGCTTGAGCTACTATTTAAAATATATCACTAAGAAACACCATACATGTGTAGGACAGTGAGGTAGGAGATAAACATA
This sequence comes from Gorilla gorilla gorilla, assembly GCF_029281585.2. NCBI lineage: Eukaryota > Metazoa > Chordata > Mammalia > Primates > Hominidae > Gorilla > Gorilla gorilla. The sequence continues at coordinate 136,552,539 of NC_073230.2, read as the reverse complement.
GATAAAGTCAAACAGGATTAAATTCTGAGCTGCCATTTACTTGGGTGCAACCATGGAAATGTTACTTAATCTCCCCAAGTCACAGTTTTCCAATCTGTAAACAACTATAATAATATTATGATGATATGAAATGAGCCAGGCACAGAAAAGCAAATATTGCATGTTCTCACTCTTATGTGGGAGCTAAAAAAAATTGATCTCATGGAGGTAGAGTAGAATGATTATCAGAGGTTGAGAAGGGTAGGGGGAGGACATGATAAAGCGAGGTTAGTTAATGGGTACAAAAATATGGTTAGATAGAAGGAATAAATTCTAGTCTACAATAGTATAATAGTGTGACTGTAGTTATCAATAACTTATTGTATATGTCAAGATCACTACTAATAGAGAAGATGTGGAAAGTTCTCAGCACAAAGAAATGGTAAATGTTTGAGGTGATGGGTGCACCATAACCATGATTTGCTTAACAAGAGATGCGTACAACATATGCATGCATTGAAATATCCCAAGTACCTTATAACTATGTAAAATTATGTACCAATAAAATAAAAATAATATTATGATAATAATTTAATAATAATACAAGTGACAAAATATATGTAAAGCACTTAACATAAGACCAGAAACCTAGTAGGTAATCAACAAATATTAGTTCTATTTCCACTCTTGGTAAGTTGAACTCCATACTCCTAATGAGGCCAGCCCCAACTTATTGTACAGAGTCTGCTCTCTGGTGGCAGTGTCTATATTTAGTGACAGGGATGACTTAGTCATTTTTTTCTTTTTGGTCTGGCCCCAAGTAGGGTCTAGTAGAGCAATGTAAATCAAGTACTCAGAAAAACGTGGAGGTGTTCCAAAGATCTGTGAACAGAATTCCAAATGGTTATCTGGAGTTAGACTATCATAGCAGATTATCATTCTCCTGCCTCTTTTCTTCTTCCTTCTTCTCCGCTTCCTCTTCTTCTGTCATTCCTTTTCTTCTTCCTTTACCTCTTCCTCTTCTTTATTTTCCTTTTCTTCCTTCTTCCTTTTTTTCTTTCTGTATCCTTCCACTTCCTCCTCCTTATTTTTATTCTCTTCTTCTTTTTTTCCCTTTTCTTTCTTTCTGCTCCTACTGTGAGAACTGCAGTATGTCCAGAATCAGAATCTTGTTTATTACTGGAACACAGGGAGTTTTGTCAGTACAGTGTTTTTCAAAATCTTAAACAGTAATGTGAAAATCTATTTGAAAATAGAGGTGGTTATATTATTTTCCAAAGATGTCTCTTTTATGTAGGATTCTGAGTTTAAACTCATCAAGTAAAGATCAGTTTAAAATTGTGCTTTGAGTTTTAGTGGATATATAATATCTTTATTGAATATTGTGTTTCTAGTGAACTGTCAGCAATAATATTTACAACTGACTGCTAGTCTAGAACATTCACCCCCATCAACCTTTGTGTTATTGTAAGGGTAGTAGCTATATGGATGAATCTATGTTCTAATCAAGTTTCAAATAGCAGAAAACACTCCTTGAGAGTCGAAACTTTTAAAATGATGGCCTTTTGGAAACATTACAAATTTTCTCATCTGTGGCAGGCATTGCTGTGTTAAAGTTGTTATAATAAAAAAAAGTATGTTTTATTTTTTGAGATGGAGTCTCGTTCTGTCACCCAGGCTGGAGTGCAGTGGCGTGATGTCGGCTCACTGCAACCTCTGCCTCCCGGGTTCCAGCAATTCTCCTGCCTCAGCCTCCCAAGTAGCTGGGATTATAGGTGCCCACCACCATGCCTGGCTAAGTTTTTTGTACTTTTAGTAGAGACAGTGTTTCACCATGTTGGCCAGGCTGGTTTCGAACTCCTGACCTCAAGTGATCTGCCTGCCTCGGCCTCCGAAAGTGTTACGATTACAGGCGTGAGCCACCGCGCCTGGCCCAAGAGCTATATTTTAACTGACATAAGTATAAATAAAGCTCTTGGATTATAACAACTTTAACACATTCCATAATAATATAGGAGTAATGGAAGATCTGGATTCAAATCCCCATCAGGTCATTTGCCAGCAATGCAGTGTTGAGCAAGTTGTTTAACTTCTCTAAGCCTCAATGTCCTCATGTACAAAGTGGGAATAGTTCAACCTTGCATGGATGTTCTAAGGATTAGAGATAATATACAAGGCTTAGCATAAAATGGTAGAATTGATTTTATATTACTTATGTTCCCTATTGTCTAGGAAAGATTTAGGAAATCTAGTATTATATTAATAATGATAATGAGTGTTACTAGGGAATCCTATTTAATACTACTAAAGGCAAAAATAAACCCTCATCATATATCTTGATTTTGTTCTTTATTTTGAAAATAGTTATCTTAAGCATATGTAATAGAAAAATCACATGATTTGGGAATGTATTTTTTATAAAATTAAAAAGAAATGGAATATGTCAAGAATATGTCAAGCTACCAAGTTTTTTTTTTTAAATTTATTTTTGAGATGGAGTCTTGCTCTGTCACCAGGCTGGAGTGCAGTGACACGATCTCGGCTCACTGCAACCTCCACCTCCTGGGTTCAAGTAATTCTCCTGCCTCAGCCTCCCGCATAGCTGGGACTACTGGCATGCACCACCACTCCCAGTTAATTTTTGTATTTTTAGTAGAGACGGGGTTTCACCATGTTGGCCAGGATTGTCTCAATCTCTTGACCTCATGATCCACCTGGCTCAGACTCCCAAAGTGCTGGGATTCCAGGCGTGAGCCACTGTGCCCGGCCAGACTACCAATTTTTTGTTCTTTGTTTTTCTGTTTACATAGAAAAAACAGCATGATTAGATCTGAGTTCTAAAACATAACTTTGAGGAAACTGTTACCAAAAAAAACACAGTTTGGGAGAAAGTTCCTTGAGATTCAAAGGCCATTTATTTAGAAGGTTGTCTCTTAGAGTTAACAGAGATTGTGAGCTTGGACATAAGACACATTTAAAAAAGAATATTTCAGAAGTATAATCAATAAGACTTAGTGAATCATTGCATATGTGGGTGAGGTAAAGAAAAGTTGATGCCACCAATCTAAAAGGAGGAATACAAAAGGAGGTTCACAAAGAAGGTGAGGTTTTCATTTGGGAATGTGTTGATTTTAGGACATTCAGGTGACTATCCAATGGACTGTAAGCCCTGGGCCAATAGGCTCTCGGTAAATATAAGACACAGTGTTCCTGTGGGGATAAATGAAAGCACCCAAGAATGTAGAGAGGAGAGAGGAGGGCACAGGACCAAACCCTGAGAAGATTCATCCTTTGTGACATGTAGAAGAGGAGTTCAGAAGGGAAACCAGAGGAAGAAGAGCAGAGAGGGAAACTGGAGAAGGTGAGGACAGATTTTACCCACTTCCAGCTTTGTAGAGACTGACACCAGTCTCATGTGGCTTCTAAGATTTATCTTTTTCCTTTTTTCCGCTTTCCCCATTACTTGTTTTTGTTTTTACTTTACAAATTTTATTTTTGTAAATTGGCAAAAACTAATTGTATGTATTCATGGGTGCATAGTGATGTTTTGATGTATATAAAGTATAGTGGTCAGATCAGAGTGATTAGCATATCCATCATCTCAAACATTTATCATTTGCTTGTGTTGGGAACATTCAATATCCTCCTTGCAGTCATTTGAAGCTATATAATATACTCTTGTTAGCTATAGTCATCTTACAGTGCTAGAGAACCCTAGAACTTCTTCCTCCTATCTAGCTGCAGTTTTGTGTACTTTAACAAATCTCTCCCTATCCCTTCCTTCCCTTGCCCTTCCCAGTCTCTAGTATCCTCTCTTCTACTTTTTACTTCTATGAAATCCACTTTTTAAAGCTCCCACTTGATTGAGAACATGCTGTGTTTAACTTTCTGTTCCTGGCTTATTTCACTTAACACAATATCCTCCATCCATGTTGCTGCAGATGACAAGATTTCATTCTTTTTTTATGGCTGAATAGTATTTAATTGTGTGTGTGTATATACACCACATTTTCTTTTCTTCACATAAACATACATCAATTTATTATTAATATATGTTAATATAGTATATTTTTTCATAAGTAGTGAACCAATATTGATGTAGTATTATTAACTAAAGCCATACTTTATTCAGATTTTCTTATTTTTTAGAAAACCAGTTTCTTTCTTTCTTTTCTTTTTCCTTCTTTTTATGAGACAAAGTCTTGCTCTTTTGTCCAGTCTGGAGTGCAGTGGCGTAGTCCCGGCCCACTGCAACTTCTGCCTCCCGGGGTCAAGCAACTCTCTGCCTCAGCCTCCCAAGCAGCTGGGACCACAGGCGTGCACCACCACACTCGGCTAATTTTTTCCATTCTTAGTAGAGACCGGCCTTCACCATGTTGTCCAGACTGACCTTGAACTCCTGACCTCATGATCCACATGCCCCAGCCTCCCAAAGCTCTGGGATTATAGGCGTGAGCCACCACGCCAGGCTAGAAATATACACCACATTTTCTTTAGGCATTCATCTATTGTTGGACACTTAGGTTGATTCTATATAATGGCTAGTGTAAATACTGCTGCAGTAATCATGGGGATGTAGATATCTCTTCAATATAATGATTCCCTTTTCTTTGGATAAATCCCCAGTAGTGGGATTGCTGGATCATATAGTAGATCTATTTGTAGTTTTCTGAGGAACTTCCACACTGTTCTTCACAGTGGCTGTGCTAGTTTACCAACAGTGTCAAACTGCCAATTTTTAAAAGTTTCACGAGTGGAGAAAAATACTTTCTTGTTAAATTGCTCTAGAAGCATAATTTTTCTTACCTGATGCATAACTTACTGTCTCATTTTAATCTGGTAGAAGTGTGACCTCCAGGGAATATATTTTAATTTGCTTTGTTTTGACTTAATAGTTACCTGTTGAACTAAGAGCTATTAAGGCCTTGATGTGAGGGAGAGAGAGTTGTAATGTTAAATTCTTCAGTTATTTTGACATTAACTTATTGTTAAAGGGGGAAAAACCCCTAAGAAGTCTTTCTGCTTTGCTTTTATGCCAACAAGCAGAAATAAAATATATTTCACTTGGATTTTTCTAGTTATCATATTTATTTCCTTTGTGGAGTGGAAAACTGATAATTTTAGAAATCTGTATTTGCTCTAGCATATCTATTAGCAAAATAGAATGCATTATTTAAATGCGTTGTTTACTTCTCTAATGATTTTGTTTTTCTACACTGGGGCAGTGAAATTTCCCATCCTCTTTCATTACATCTATCTGCAATATCAAACTATAAACATGTTTTTCCTGTTCTTTGTACATGACAAATATAGACAAATTTACTTATAGTGAAGACTATGGTTACTCTTTCCATATAGATATAATGAGTCTTTTGCTTCTAAAGTAACATATCTCACAGTGGCATTTGGTGATGGTTTAAAAAGTGAGATGCAAAGGAAAACTTGAGAATAATATACTTTACCAAAATAAGTTAAAAAATAAAAAAATGTTCTTTCTTGGAGATTTATTAGAAAAGCAATAACCTATCTTTTTGTGTAACAGATCTTCAAACACACATTAAAGCAGATTGCCCTGGTGTATTAATGGACCTTCGGTGGGAGCTGGCCGGTGTAGGAGCGGGGACATCAATCACGGTAGTTCATCCTGCCCAGTCATGCTGGATGGATGATGGGAAAGCAATCAACAGATAGCTGCAGTGTGGCTAAGTAGCTGTGGGTATTGAAACATGGTAGGAGAATAACTGAGATAGTTAGCTGTGTAAAGAATGAACTTTAGTCAGAAGAAAAACAGTGAAACAACTCCCACCTCGGTCAAGAGATAAAACGCTGTCGTATTCTGGATGCCCCTTGTGTGTTCCTGTCAGATCACATCCCTCTTCTTCCTGGCTGAATTCTGTGTTTGATCACCTTACTTCTTCATAGTTTTATCCTCTATGTTGCATTTAAACTACTATATTATTCTTTTTTTCTCTGTTTTTATGCTTTATGCAAATGGAATCCTAGCTAGGGATTCATCTTTGGCTTACTCCAGTGTCTCAGTATTAGATTTCCTTTTTTTTTCTTTTTAGATTTTTTTTCATGTTACTATTTATTTATTTTTTCTAGATTCAGGGGTACATGTTCAGGTTTGTTACATGGATATGTAACAGATAAATACCTATGATTCCATTTGTATAAAGCTTAAAAACATAAAAAATGAACAATATGTTAGTTAAAATACAACATTGAGGATAAAACTATGAAGAAGTAAGGTGATAAAACATAAAACACAAAATTCAGCCAATATACAGGAATATATTGCATGATGGTGAGGTTTGGGCTTCTAGTGTACCCATCACCTAATTAGTGAATATTGTACCCAATGGGTACTTTTTTTAGCCCTCTCCTCTCTCCTTCCTCTTTGGAGTCCCCAGTGTCTATTATTATTATTGGATTTTTAAGATTCATCCTTGTGGATGCATGCTGTTCCACGTGTTTCATTTTCACCTCTGCATATTCCAGTGTATGAACACACTACCACCTAGCTATCTGTTCTACTATTGATTGACATTTGTGTTGTTTCCTGTTTCTTCATTGTAACAATGAAGTTACAAATACATGTACACATCTTCTTGTGTACATGTGCATGAGTGTCCCTAGGAAATTTATCTGGTATTGGAAATACTGGGTCACCCAAGATATGCTTTTGAATAAGTGTGTTCCAAATTGGTTGTAATGACTGCAACAATGCATGCTTTCCTCAGCTGTGTAGGAGAGTTCCTGTTGCTTCAAATTCTTGCCAATAGTTATTTCTCTACTATATTTGTAATGTGACTGTAGGCTTTACAGTCATAATGAACCTGGCTTCAAATTCAGGTCATAGTTTGTGATGCTGGGCTAATAATCTCTGCTTGCCAGGTTATTGTAATGATTATGTAATGCAATGTATTAAGAGATGCCTCTGTTAGTCTATTTGGGCTGCTATACCAAAATGCCATAGACTGGGTAGCTTATAAAAAACACAAATTTATTTTGCATAGTTCTGGATGCTGGGAAGTCAAAGATTAAGTCACCAGCAGATTTGGTGTCTGGTGAAGGCCTGTGTTCTGGCTCACAGATGACACCTTCTTGTTGTGTCCTCACATAGCAGAAGAGGCGAAGGGGTCTCTCAGGCTTCTTTTATAAGGCATCAACCCTATTCATGAAGGCCTTCATGACTCAGTCACCTCATGAAAGCCTCACTTCTTCTTCTTCTTCTTTTTTTTTTTTTTTGAGATGGAGTCTTGCTCTGTCGCCCAGGCTGGAGTGCAGTGGCACAATCTCGGCTCACTGCAACCTCCTGCTCTTGGGTTCAAGCGATTCTCCTGCTTCAGCCTCCCAAGTAGCTGGGACCACAGGTACCTGCCACCATGCCTGGCTAATTTACTTACAATGAAGTAATTTTTGTATTTTTAGTAGAGATGGAGTTTTGCCATGTTGGCCAGGCTGGTCACCATCACCTTGGGGGTGAGAATTTCAACACGTGAATATGATGAATGCATATTCCATACGATGCATACACATATATACATATGGGCAAACTGAGGAACAGAACACTTCCATATGTGCCTGGGAATATTCTTTTTGTTGGGTTAAGAACAGAAATATTCACAGTGAAACCCCATCTCTACTAAAAATATAAAAAAAAAATTAGCTGGGCGTGGTGGCGGGCGCCTGCAGTCCCAGCTACTCGGGAGGCTGACGCAGGAGAATGGCATGAACCCAGGAGGCGGAGCTTGCAGTGAGCCAGGATCGCACCACTGCACTCCAGCCTGAGCGACACAGCGAGACTCCATCTAGAAAAAAACAAAACAAAACAAAACAAAAAAACAGGAATATTAAGGTATGTAGAACTAGTTATCTTTTTTTTATTGAAAAAGAATTTAGTCCAGGAAAATTTCGTTCTGGCTTTCCTTAAGTGCAGACGGGGATATCTTTCAGTTCCTGACAGTTTTTTGTAAGGGCATCTGTGGTGAATTAAAGATGGCCTCAAGTTATTTAAAATTCCTGCCATTGAGAGATCCATTTCTTCTCCCTTTGAATCTGAGCTGGCCTGGATTACTTTGATCAGCAGAGTACAACAGAAGTGACATGATGCCAGTAGTGAGCCTGAATTTTAAGAGGTCTGACAGCTTCCTCTGTTCTTGGCACCTGATCTTACATCAGCCTGATATCAGATAAGAAGTCTAACTACTCTGCTGAATTAAACGTGTGGAGAGACCCTGATATTACATAGTGAGGGAGAGGGGCTCAGCAGAACCCAGCCTTTTGCAATCTCTGCTGAGACATCAGGTGCATGAAAGAAGCATCATGGGCACTCCGGCCTAGCCCAGGCACCAGCTGAATAGCACGAGTGACCCCAGCTGATGACACATGGAGCAGAAGAATCACCTAGTTGAGCCCTTCTCAAATTTGTGACTTGTAAAATTATGAAACAAAGTGGATGCTGTTTTATGGCACTAAGTTTTGTGATAGCTGTTACACAGTTACATAGCTAGAAGGGCAGGTTTTCAGGGGATGGTGGCTGGGATGGCATAATGCCCCATAATTCTGCTCCTGGCTAAAGTGTATTCTTACGTCTAACTCTAGAAATGGAAACTCTTTGTATATACAAGGACCAATAGCCATTCTAGCAGTGACTCGTGGGTTTTATTCACATCTTGAAAACTTAAGAACAGCAGTAGTTGGCAACATAGATGATCTGTCCAACTCAGCCTTGGAAGTAGTGCCAATGGATACATAGTAAAAAGCTTAGATGACTTCCATGATGTCAGCCTCAAAATGTTTAGGATTTTCTTTTTTCTCAAACACCCTACCTTACTTTAATTATATTTTATTATTTGCTAGTTAAACCCTGCATGAGCATTTTCCTGTTTTTAGCTAAAATGTTCTTATAAAGTAGTACCTCCTTTCATTGAGATAACACTATGTCTTTTAAGCTTTGAGTTGTATCCTCTAGGTCTGGCATATTAGGATTTAGTGAAAAAGTCTATATTACCATATTTACATTTCTATGAATTTACAGCCTTCAAATCTCCAAAATTGCCATATTTTGGTCTCTTGTTGTCATAGATTTTCATTGGTTTTCTTTCTTTTTTTTATTATCCTTCAAGTTTTAGGGTACATGTGCACAATGTGCAGGTCAGTTACATATGTATACATGTGCCATGTTGGTGTGCTGCACCCATTAACTCGTCATTTAACATTAGGTGTATCTCCTAATGCTATCCCTCCCCCCTCCCCCACCCCACAACAGGCCCTGGTGTGTGATGTTCCCCTTCCTGTGTCCATGTGTTCTCATTGTTCAATTCCTACCTATGAGTGAGAACATGTGGTGTTTGGTTTTTTGTCCTTGCGATAGTTTGCTGAGAATGATGGTTTCCAGCTTCATCCATGTCCTTACAAAGGATATGAAGTCATCATTTTTATAGCTGGTTTTCTAATACAATAATTAGTTATCCTTCTCTAATTTTTCTTTAATTTCTAATGTGTATTTTTTGAGGATTGGCAATTAATGTATGGGATGGAATAATTTTGTGTTCCGTGTTGTGTCTGATCCTAGCATTCTGTTGGGTTTATGATTCACAGCAGCCCGTTGGAATGATGTGGTGACCCTCTCCCTTCGCATTGATTATGGATATTCCCAAAATATTTCTCATTTGCAGGGGTCCTACAGGTCTACGTAGCCCTTTCATTTCCCCAAGGGTTTGAATACTGTCTTTTAAAGCCTCAGTTTGTGCCTTGCGACTCAGTTCAAATAGCACAGAGCCAGATTAGTTCAGAAGCACAAACCTGTATCCATCAGACTTTGGGTGTCACCTCTGCCAGGTGATACCTGCTGAACTTGCCACCCAATCAAATTAAATCCTCTGGAGAGACCCTCAGTGTAGAATAGATGAGCACCCCTGGTGATTCTGCTGTCTAACCCATTCCCTTGACCTAAAAAAACACTTTTAGAGAGCCTAGTTTCAACTTATTTTTATTTCCTTATGGACCATGTAGTTGAGTCCAGGGTGACTCCAGGCCAAGCTCATCTAAGTGAAGACAGATTTTTTTTCCTAGAAAACTAAAAAACAAACAAAGTCAACCTATTATTTTGGAAATGTTCAAACATATACTGTCTTAGTCCATTTTCTGCTGCTTATAACAGAATATCTGAAAGTGAGTAATTTATATAAAAAAGGAATTTATTTCTTACAGTTATGGAGACTGAGAAATCCAAGGTCAGGGGAGCCACATCTGGTGAGGGCCTTCTTGTTAACTGGGACTTTCTAGAGTCTGGAGGCTGCACAGGTTATCACATGGCAAGGAGGTTGAGCATGCTAACGTGCTAGCTCAGGTCTGTCTTCTTATAAAGTCACCAGTTCCTCTTCCATGATAATCCATTGATCCATTAACCCATTAGTCAATCAATTCCATTACCTTTCAATAGCCCTGCTTCTCAATACTGCCACATTGGGGATTGTTTCAACATGAGTTTTGGAGGGGATAAATATTCAAACCATAGCATACACAAAATAAAGAGAATAGAAAAGTAAACATCCTGTGCCCATCACTCAGCTTTGACAATTATCAGTACATATCTAATCTTATTGCATCCATGTTCCTAGCCACTCCCACCCGTAACTTCTCCCCACAACCCCACTGAATTGTTTTAAAGCAAACCCCAGATATCCTATAACTTCATTTATAAATACTTCAGTATTTACCTCTAAAAGGTAACAACTTCTTTTTTAACCAGAATACCATATCATGTCTACAATAGTTGTTAATATTTTCAGGAAACGGTTTAACGTATTCCAATAAAATAACTTGAGCCCTTATGATAGGATTAATGTAGGCTTAAATGGCTTTTCCTAAAATGCATTACTTATCTTTATGCACTCAGTATGAAATCATCCAGCAATTCATCTTCATCCACTTGACATACACTATTGAAGGAAGTTTAAAGCTTATCTACAAACTCTGCTTTCTACACAGTCACCTTTCTTTATATTAGCATCAAATAAGATCAATTTGAGCACTAATCTCTAGGGGAAGAAATGTTGTTCTTGACACATCTCCACCCAGGGAAAGTTGTACTCAGTATTTACCCTGTCATCTCCCATCTTTATAAACCAATTCCCCATCCACATCAAAACATTCGCATCAGAATATTTCTTTCATCTGCTATTTAAAAAAATAGAAAAGAAAGTATTATTATCTAGAGGATTTTCAATCAGCTTTATTGAGGTATAATTTACATACAATAAAATCCACCTATTTGATGTGGACAATTCAATGAGTTTTGAAAATGTGTGCAACCATATAACAGCGTCTCCAATCAAGATATAGAATACTTATATCATTCCAAAAGTTCCCACACGTGTCCACCAATACTCTACAGCATGGCCTATGGTAATAACCAATCTGCTTTCTATCATTATAGTTTTGTTATTTCTAGGATTTCATAGAAATGAAATATTTTGTGTCTGGCTTCTTTCACTTAGCCTAATGCTTTTTAAGTTCATTCCTGTATCAGTAGTTTGTTCCTTTTTATTGCAGAGTAGTATTGCATTCTATGAATATACCACAATTTGTCTATCCATTCATCAGTTGATGAATACCTATGTTTGGGTTGTTTCCAGTTTTGGGCTATTATGACTGTATATCCTATGAACAGTCATGCCTGTTTCAAAATATCTCATGTAGTCAGGCACGATGGCTCACGTCTGTAATCCCAGCACTTAGGGAGGCAGAGGCAGGAGGACAGCCCAGGAGTTCTAAACCTGCCTGGACAATATAGCAAAACCCTGTTCTCCACAAAAAGAAAAAAAAAAGACCAAAAAACCCTCATGTATTCTGTAAATATATATATCTACCATGTACCCACAAAAATTAAAAAAATAAAAAACAGAAAATCTTATTGATCTTGGGTTAGGCAAAGATTTTTTTAATACAACACAAAAATATATATATGTATACATATTTCTGCTGTGCAGAAGCCTTTTAACTTGGTGTGATCCCATTTGCCCATTTTTGCTTTGGTTGCCTATGCTTATGGGATACTGCTCAGGAAATTTCTGCCAGACCAATTTCTTAGAGATTTTTCCCAATGTTTTATTGTATTAGTTTCATAGTTTGAGGTCTTAGATGTAAGTCTTTAATTCATTTTGGTTTGATTTTTGTGTATGGTAAGAGATAGGGGCCTAGTTTCATTCTTCTGCATATGGACAGCCAGTTTTCCCAGCACTATTTGTTGAAGAGATTGTCTTTTCCCCAGGGTATGTTCTTGGGATCTTTGTCAAAAATGAGTTCACTATAGGTAGGTGGATTTGTTTCTGGGCCCTGTGTTCTATTCCACTGGTCTATGTGTCTATTTTTGTGCTAGTACCACGCTGTTTTGGTTGCTATAGCTCTGTAGTATAATTTGAAGTCAGGTAATGTGATTCCTCCAGTTTTGTTCTTTTTGCTTAGGATAGCTTTGGCAATTTTGGTTCCTTTGTTATTCCATATGAATTTTAGGTTTGTTTTTTCTATTTATGTGAAGAATGTCATTGGTATTTTTATAGGGATTGCATTTGAATCTGTAGATTGCTTTGGGTGGTAATTACATTTTAACAATATTGATTCTTCCAATCCATGATCATGGAATCTTTTTCCATTTTTGGTGTCCTTTTCAATGTCTTTCATCAGTGTTTTATAGTTTTCATTATGAGATCTTTCACTTCTTTGGATTAAATTAATTCCTAGGTATTTAATTTTATGTGTGGCTATTGTAAATGGGATTACTTTTAAAATTTCTTTTTCACATTGTTCACTGTTGGTATATATAAACACTATTGATTTTTGTATGTTGATTTTGTATCCTGCAACTTTGCTGAATTTATTAGTTCTAATAGTTTTCTTGTGGAAAACTTAGGTTTTTCCAAACATAGTATCATATCATGTGCAAACAAGGATAATTTGACTTCTTCCTTTCCAATTCGGAAGGAAAGGAAGTGTGTCCTTATAGATTTCTCTTGTCTGACTGCTCTAGTGAAGAATTCCAGTACTATGTTGAATAACAGTGGTGAAAGTGGGCATCCTTGTCTTGTCCAGATTTTAGAGGAAAGTCTTTTAGTATTTTCCCATTCAGTATGATAGTAGCTGTGGGTCTGTCATATATCCCTTTTATTTTGGTGAGGTGTGTTCCTTCTATACACGGTTTTTGAGGGCTTAATCCTGAAGAGATACTGAATTTTGTTAAATGCTTTTTCAGCATCAATTGAAATGATCGTGTGGTTTTGTCCTTCATTCTGTTGATATGATGTATCATATCGATTTACTTATGTAGAACCATCCATGTATTCCTGAAATTAATCCCATTTGGTCATGATGAATGATCTTATTAATGAGTTGTTGAATTTGGTTTGCTAGTTTTTTGTTGAGAATTTTTGCATCAATGTTCCTCAAAGATATTGGCCTGTAGTTTTCTTTCTTTGATTTGTCTTTGCCTGGTTTTGGTATTAGAGTAATACTCATAGAATGAGTTTGGAAACATTCCTTCCTCCTCTGTTTTTTTGAAATAGTTTGAGTAGAGTTAATGTTAGTTCTTCTTTAAATGTTTGGTAGAATTCAGCAGTGAAGCCATTGGGTGACAGGCTTTTCTTTGCTGGGAAACTTTTTATTACAGTTTCAATTTCATTACTTGTTATTGGTCTGTTCAGGTTTTTGATTTCTTCATGGTTCAATCTTGGTAGATTGTATGAGTCTAGGAATTTGTCCATTGCTTATTGGTTTTTCAATTTATTGACATATATAGCGGCTTTTAGTAGCCTATAATGATCCTTTGAATTTCTGTGGTATTTGTTGTAATGTCTCCTTTTTCATCTCTGATGTTATTTATTTGAGTCTTCTCTGTTTTTCTTTGTTAGTCTGGCTAAAGGTTTGTTGATTTTGTTTATCTTTTCAAAAAACCAAGTTTTTGCTTCATTGATCCTTCTGTTGATGAAATCTGTCAGCTTTTGTTTGTCTGGGAAAGACTTTATTTCTCCTTTTTTTTTTTTTTTTTTAATAGAGATGGGAGCTCTCCATGGTGCCCATGCTGGTCTTGAACTCCTGGGCTCAAGTGATCCACCCACCTCAGCTTCCCAAAGTGCTAGGATTACAGGCGTAAGCCACCAGGCTTGGCCTCTCCTTCACTTTTAAAGGATATTTTCACTGGATACACTCTTCTAGGAAACCTTCTCTTTAATGCGAAGAGCTCTTAGATTTGCCCTTTTGAGGTTATTTTTTAGATTTCCTAGGTATGTTTCATTCTTTTAAATCCTTTTTCTTTTGTCTCTTCTGACTGTATATCTTCAAATAACATGTCTTTAAACTTACTAATTCTTTCTTCTTCATCAGTTCTGCTTTTAAGAGACTCTGATGCATTTTTCAGTATGTTAATTGCATTTTCAACTCCAGAATTTCGCTTGATTCTTTTTAAACATTTCTATGTCTTTGTCAAATTTTTCTGAGAGGATTCTGAATTCCTTCTTCATGTTATCTTAAATTTCATTGAGTTTCCTCAAAACAGCTATTTTGAATCCTCTGTCTGAAAGATCATGTATCTCTGTCCAGGATTGGTCCCTGGTGCCTTATTTAGTTTGTTTGGTGAGGTTATATTTCCCTGGATAGTCTTGTTGCTTGCGGATGTTTTTTGGTGTCTGTGCATTGAAGAGTTAGGCATTTATTGTAGTCTTCATAATCTGGGCTTGTTTGTAATCATCCTTCCAGATACTGAAGGGACTTGGGTATTGTCATCTAAATTTTTGGTCACTGCAACCATATCTGCATTAGGGGGCACCCCAAGTCCAGTAATGCTGTGGCTCATGCAGACTTGTAGAAGTACCACATTGGTGGTATTGGATAAGAGCCCAAAGAATTCCCTGGATTACCAGGGGGAGATTCTTGTTTTCATTGCTAACTTTCTCCCAAACAAATGTAGTCTCTCTGTGCTGAGCTGCCTGGAACTGGGGGAGGGGGTGACATAAATACCCCGTGGCCACACCACTAGGACTGCACTGGGTCAGACCTGAGGCCAGCACAGCAGTCGATATTACATAAGGCCCATGGTAACCACTGCCTGGCTACTGCCTATGTTCTATCAAGGCCCTAGGGCTCTAAAATCAGCAGGTGGTGAAGCCAGTCAGGCTTGTGTTCTTCTTTTCAGGGTAGTGAGTTCTTCCTGGCCCTGGGGGAGTCCAGAGATGCTGTCCAGGAGCCAGAGCCTTGAGTCAGACATCTTAGGAATCTACCTGGTGCTCTATTCTACTGTGGCTGAGCTGGCACCAATGCAACAAGACAAAGTTCTTCCCACTCTTTCCACCTCTTTCCACAAGTAGAGGAGTTTATCCCTGTGGTTGCCACCACCCCAGGCCCATGGCATGTACTGTTTGGCTCCCACTGATGTTCACTCAAGGCCCAGGGGCTCTTCAATCAGCATGTAGTGAATGCTACCAGGCTGGGGACTCTCCCTTCAGGGCAGTGGGCTCCCCTCTGGCCCAGGGCAGGTCCAGAAATGTCTTCTAAGGGCCAAGACCTGGAATTAGGGATCCCAAGAGTCTGCTTGGTGCTCTAACCCCACTGAATTCAGCCATTTTTGCATTGCTATAAAGAAATACCTGAGACTGGGTAATTTGTAAAGAAAAGAGGTTTACTTAGCCCACAGTTCTGCAGGCTTTACAGGAAGCATGGTACCCACATCTACTCAGTTTCCGAGGAGGCTTTAGGAGGCCTCCAATCATGGCAGAAGGCAAAGGGGAAGCAGGCATGTTACATTGCAAAAGCAGGAGCAAGCGAGACAGAAAGTGGGGAGGTGGATGCCACATACTTTTAACCATCCAGATCTCATGTGAACTCAGAGTGAGAGCTCACTTACCACCAAGGGGATGGCTGAAGCCATTCATGAAGGATCCACAACCATGATTCAAACACCTCCCACCAGGCCCCACCTCCAGCACTGGGGATTACATTTCAACATGAGATTTGGGTGGGGACAAATATCCAAACTATATCAACCACTGTGGCTGAGCTGGTACCTAGGCTGCAAGGCAAAGTCCTCTTTACTGGTCCCTCTCCTTTTCTCAAGCAGAAGGAGTCTTTCCCTATAGTGACCACAGCTGGGAAGCTGGTATGTCTCTGAATCTTTCCCAAGGCCCACGGTGAGCACCACCTTGTGCTTATTCATCAGTGCTACCAGTGATGATTATTCAGGGCCCAGGATCTCTTTAGTCAGCAGGTGATACATCTTGCGAGGACTAGGTCCTTCCCTTCAAGGGAGTGGGTTGCCTTCTGGCCAATGATGTGTCTGAAAATTTCATCCAGGAGCTAGGGCCTGGAATGGGGCCTCAAATCCCTGCCTGGTGCCCTATCCTACTGTGACTGAGCTGGTATCCATGTTGCAAGGAAAAGTCCTATTTACTCTTCCTCCTCTGCCTCTCAAGTAGAAGGAAGGAGTCTCCTGAAGCTGTGAGCTGAACTGCCTGGGGTAGGGAGAGGGGTGGCGTATACACTTCCTTGGCTGCCCTGGCTAATGTCTCACTAGGTCACATTCCCCACAAGTCCACTGGCTCTGAGCCCAGCACAGCACCAGGCCTTGCCCAGGAATTTCAGTCCTTATGGCATAGACTGACTTTCAAGCTTATTTAGAACAACGGAGCATTTTACCTCATGGTGGCAGGACTTGCTGGAATTCAAGTTTTGACTGCTGGGATGGGCTATTACTCTCTGGCCAGGGCTGGTCTAAATCCTCCCTCTGTGGGTGCTAGGTGAATTCTGCTTGGTGTTCCTTTCTGCCGTGACAGGACAACACTGAGTTCCAAAGCCCCACAATTACTGTGTTCTTCCTCCCTCAAGCACACTGATTCTTTCTCTGTGCCACATGGTTGCAGCTTGAGGTGGAGAAGGGGTGGGGCTGGCAATTAAAGACTGTCTTTCCTAGCCTCTTTAGTGCCTCTTTCAGTGATATGAAGTAAAACCAAGTACTGTGTCTACTCACCTGATTTTTTGTTCTTATGAAGGTGGATTTTTTTTTTTTTTTTGCATGGATAGTTTTTCAGTTTGGTATTCTAGGTTGAACCATTGATAGAGGCTTCTATTGGGCCATCTCACTCCCAGATTTTCAGTTTTCTTCTAGATATTTTATAGTTTTAGCTTTTACATTTAGGTATATGATCCATTTTGAGTTACTTTTTGTAAAGGGTTGAAGTTCACTTTTATTTTTATTTTTTATTATGATTTTTTAAATTATACTTTAAGTTCTAGGGTACGTGTGCACAATGTGCAGGTTTGTTACATAGGTATACATGTGCCATGTTGGTTTGCTGCACCCATTAACTCATCATTTATATTAGGTATTTCTCCTAATGCTATCCCTCCCCCTGCCCCCCACCCCACGACAGGCCCCCGTGTGTGATATTCCCCGTCATGTGTCCAAGTGTTCTCATTGTTCAATTCCCACCTATAAGTGAGAACATGCGGTGTTCGGTTTTCTGTCCTTGTGATAGTTTGCTCAGAATGATGGTTTCCAGCTTCATCCATGTCCTTGCAAAGGACATGAACTCATCCTTTTTTATGGCTGCATGGTATTCCATGGTGTATATGGGCCACATTTTCTTAATCCAGTCTCTCATTGATGGACATTTGGGTTGGTTCCAAGTCTTTGCTATTGTGAATAGTGCCACAATAAACATACGTGTGCATATGTCTTTATAGTAGCATGATTTATAATCCTTTGGGTGTATACCCAGTAATGGGACGGCTGGGTCAAATGGTATTTCTAGTTCTAGATCCCTGAGGAATCGCCACACTGTCTTCCACAATGGTTGAACTAGTTTACGGTCCCACCAACAGTGTAAAAGCGTTCCTAGTTCTCCACATCCTCTCCAGCATCTGTTGTTTCCTGACTTTTTAATGACTGCCATGCTAACTGGTGTGAGATGGTATCTCATTGTGGTTTTGATTTGCATTTCTCTGATGACCAGTGATGATGAGCATTTTTTCATATGTCTGTTGCCTGCATAAATGTCTTCTTTTGAGAAATGTCTGTTCATATTCTTTGCCCACTTTTTGATGGGGTTGTTTGTTTTTTTCTTGTAAATTTGTTTAAGTTCTTTGTAGATTCTGAATATTAGCCCTTTGTCAGATGGGTAGATAGCAAAAATTTTCTCCCATTCTGTAGATTGTCTGTTCACTCTGATGGTAGTTTCTTTTGCTGTGCAGAAGCTCTTTAGTTTAATTAGACCCCATTCATCTATTTTGGCTTTCGTTGCCATTGCTTCTGGTGTTTTAGTCATGAAGTCCTTGCCCATGCCTATTTCCTGAATGGTATTGTCTAGGTTTTCTTCCAGGGTTTTTATGGTTTTAGGTCTAACATTTAAGTCTTTAATCCATCTTGAATTAATTTTTGTATAAGGTGTAAGCAAGGGATCCAGTTTCAGCTTTCTACATATGGCTAGCCAGTTTTCCCAGCACCATTTATTAAATAGGGAATCCTTCCCCATTTCTTGTTTTTGTCAGGCTTGTCAAAGATCATGTGGTTGTTGATGTGTGGTGTTATTTCTGAGGTCTCTGTTCTGTTCCAGTTGTCTATTTATCTGTTTTGGTACCAGTACCATGCTGTTTTGGTTACTGTAGCCTTGTAGTATAGTTTGGAGTCAGGTAGTGTGATGCCTCCAGTTTTGTTCTTTTTGCTTAGGATTGTCTTGGCAATGTGGGCTTTTTTTTGGTTCCATATGAACTTTAAAGTAGTTTTTTCCAATTATGTGAAGAAAGTCTTTCGTAGCTTGATGGGGATGGCATTGAATCTATAAATTTCCTTGGGAAGTATGGCCATTTTCATGATATTGATTCTTCCTACCCATGAGCATGGAATATTCTTCCATTTGTTTGTGTCCTCTTTTATTTCGTTGAGCAGTGGTTTGTAGTTCTCCTTGAAGAGGTCCTTCATAACTCTTGTAAGTTGGATTCCTAGGTATTTTATTCTCTTTGTAGTAATTGTGAATGGGAGTTCACTCATGATTTGGCTCTCTGTTTGACTGTTAATGGTGTATAGGAATGCTTGTGATTTTTGCACATTGATTTTGTATCCTTAGACTTTACTGAAGTTGCTTATCAGCTTAAGGAGATTTGTGGCTGAGACAGTGGGGTTTTCTAAATATATGATCATGTCATCTGCAACCAGGGAAAATTTGCCTTTCTCATTTCCTAATTGAATACACTTTATTTCTTTCTCTTGCCTGATTACCCTGGCCAGAACTTCCAACACTATGTTGAATAGGAGTGGTGAGAGAGGGCATCCCTGTCTTGTGCCAGTTTTCAAAGGGAATGCTTCCAGTTTTTGCCCATTCAGCATGATATTGGCTGTGGGTTTGTTATAAATAGCTCTGATTATTTTGAGATATGTTCCATCAATACCTAGTTTATTGAGAGTTTTTAGCATAAAGGGCTTTTGAATTTTGTCAAAGGCCTTTTCTGCATCTATTGAGATAATCATGTGGTTTTTGTCATTGGTTCCGTTTATGTGATGGATTACGTTTATTGATTTGCATGTTGAAGCAGCCTTGCATCCCAGGGATGAAGCCGACTTGATCGTAGAGGATAAGTTTTTTGATGTGTGCTGCTGGATTCAGTTTTCCAGTATTTTATTGACGATTTTTGCATCGATGTTCATCAAGGATATTGGTCTAAAATTCTCTTTTTTTGTTGTGTCTCTGCCAGGCTTTGGTATCAGCATGATGTTGGCCTCATAAAATGAGTTAAGGAGGATTCCCTCTTTTTCTATTGATTGGAATAGTTTCAGAAAGAATGGTACCAGCTTCTCTTTGTACCTCTGGTAGAATTTGGTTGTGAATCCTGGATTTTTTTTGGTTGGTAGGCTATTAATTATTGCCTCAATTTCAGAGCCTGTTATTGGTCTATTCAGAGATTCAACTTCTTCCTGGTTTAGTCTTGGGAGGGTGTGTGTGTCCAGGAATTTATCCATTTCTTCTAGATTTTCTAGGTTATTTGCATAGAGGTGTTTATCATATTCTCTGATGGTAGTTTGTATTTCTGTGGGATCGGTGGTGATATCCCGTTTATCATTTTTTATTGCATCTATTTGATTCTTCTCTCTCCTTTATTAGTCTTGCTAGCAGTCTATCAATTTTGTTGACCCTTTCAAAAAAAACCAGCTCCTGGAGTTATTGATTTTTTGAAGGGGTTTTTGTGTCTCTTATCTCCTTCAGTTGTTTCTTGCCTTCTGTTAGCTTTTGAATTTGTTTGCTCTTCACTAGTTCTTTTAATTGTGATTTTTAGGGTGTCGATTTTAGATCTTTCCTGCTTTCTCTTGTGGGCATTTAGTGCTATAAATTTCCCTCTACACACTGTTTTAAAGTGTCCCAGAGATTCTCGTATGTTGTGTCTTCGTTCTCATTGGTTTCAAAGAACATCTTTATTTGTGCCTTCATTTCCTTTTTTACCTAGTAGTCATTCGGGGCAAGTTGTTCAGTTTCCATGTAGTTGTGCAGTTTTGAGTGAGTTTCTTAATCCTGAGTTCTAATTTGATTGCACTGTGGTTTGAGAGACAGTTTGTTGTGATTTCTGTTCTTTTACATTTGCTGAGGAGTGCTTTACTTCCAATTATGTGATCAGTTTTAGAATAAGTGTGATGTGGTGCTGAGAAGAATGTATATTCTGTTGATTTGGGATGGAGAGGTCTGTAGATGTCTATTAGGTCTGCTTGGTGCAGAGCTGAGTTCAGGTCCTGGATACCCTTGTTAGCCTTCTGTCTCACTGATCTGTCTAATATTGACAGTGGGGTGTTAAAGTCTCCCATTATTATTGTGTGGGAGTCTAAGTCTTTTTGGAGGTCTCTAAGGACTTGCTTTATGAATCTGGGTGCTCCTGTATTGGGTGCATATATATTTAGGATAGTTAGCTCTTCTTGTTGAACTGATCCCTTTACCATTATGTAATGACCTTCTTTGTCTCTTTTGGTCTTTGTTGGTTTAAAGTCTGTTTTATCAGAGACTAGGATTGCAACCCCTGCTTTTTTTTGCTCTTCATTTGCTTGGTAGATCTTCCTCCATCTGTTTATTTTGAGCCTATGTGTGTCTTTGCACATGAGATGTGTCTCCTGAATACAGCATGCCAATGGGTCTTGACTCCATCAAATTTGCCAGTCTGCATCTTTTAATTGGGGCATTTAGCCCATTTACCTTTAAGGTTAATATTGTTATATGTGAATTTGATCCCATCATTATGATGTTAACTGGTTATTTGGCCCGTTAATTGATGCAGTTTCTTCCTAGCATCGATCGTCTTTACAATTCGGCATGTGTTTGCAGTGGCTCGTTCCAATTGTTTCTTTCCATGTTTAGTGCTTCCTTCAGGAGCTCTTGGAAGGCAGGCCTGGTGGTGACAAAATCGCTCAGCATTTGCCTGTCTGTAAAGGATTTTATTTCTCCTTTACTTATGAAGCTTAGTTTGACTGGATATGAAATTCTGGGTTGAAAATTCTTTTCCTTAAGAATGTTGAATACTGGCCCTCACTCTCTTCTGGCTTGTAGGGTTTCTGCTGAGAGATCTGCTGTCAATCTGATGGGCTTCCCTCTGTGGGTAACCCGACCTTTTTCTCTGGCTGCCCTTAACACTTTTTCCTTCTTCTCAACCTTGGTGAATCTGACAATTATGTGTGTTGGGGTTGCTCTTCTCGAGGAATATCTTTGTGGTGTTCTCTGTATTTCCTGAATTTGAATGTTGGCCTGCCTGCTAGGTTGGGGAAGTTCTCCTGGATAATATCCTGAAAAGTGTCTTCCAACTTGTTTCCATTCTCCCTGTCACTTTCAGGTACACCAATCAAATGTAGATTTGGTCTTTTCACATAGTCCCATATTTCTTGGAGGTTTTGTTTGTTTCTTTTTACTCTTTTTTCTCTAACCTTGTCTTCTCGCTTTATTTCGTTAATTTGGTCTTCAATCACTGATACCCTTTCTTCCACTTGATCGAATCAGCTACTGAAGCTTGTGCATGTGTCACGAAGTTCTCGTGCCATGGTTTTCAGCTCCATCAGATCATTTAAGGTCTTCTCTACACTGTTTATTCTAGTTAGCCATTCGTCTAATCTTTTTTCAAGGTTTTTAGCTTCCTTGCGATGGGTTCAAATATCCTCCTTTAGCTCGGTGAAGTTTGTTATTAGTGACCTTCTGAAGCCTACTTCTGTCAGCTTATCAAAGTCATTCTCAGTCCAGCTTTGTTCTGTTGCTGGTGAGGAGCTGCGATCCTTTGGAGGAGAAGAGGCAGTCTGGTTTTTAGAATTTTCAGCTTTTCTGCTCTGGTTTCTCCCCATCTTTGTGGTTTTATCTACCTTTGGTCTTTGATGCTAGTGACCTAGAGATGGGGTTTTGATGTGGATGACCTTTTTGTTGATGTCAATGCTATTCCTTTCTGTTTGCTAGTTTTACTTCTAACAGTCAAGACCCTCAGCTGCAGGTCTGTTGGAATTTGCTAGAGGTCCACTCCAGACAGACCTTGTTTGCCTGGATATCACTAGCGCAGGCTGCAGAACAACAAATATTGCTGCCTGATCCTTCCTCTGGAAGCTTTGTCCCAGAAGGGCAGCCGCCTGTATGAGGTGTCTGTCAGCCCCTACTGGGAGGTGTCTCCTAGTTAGGCTACACAGGGGTCAGGGACCCACTTGAGGAGGCAGTCTGTCCATTCTCAGAGCTCAAATGCCATGCTGGGAGAACCACTGCTCTCTTCAGAGCTGTCAGACAGGGATGTTTAAGGATGTTTAAGTCTGCAGAAGGTGTCTGCTGCCTTTTGTTCAGCTATGCCCTGCCCACAGAGGCAGTAGGCCTTGTTGAGCTGTGGTGGGCTCCGCCCAGTTCCAGCTTCCTGGCTGCTTTGTTTACCTACTCAAGCCTCAGCAATGGCAGATACACCTTCCCCAGCCAGGCTGCCGCCTCACAGTTGGATCTCAGACTGCTGCGCTAGCAGTACGCAAGCCTCTGTGGGCGTGGGACCCGCCAAGCCAGGCACGGGAGAGAATCTCCTTGTTTGCCGGTTGCTAAGACCTTGGGAAAAGCACAGTATTTGAGCAGAAGTTTCCCATTTTTCTAGGTAGTCTGTCACGGCTTCCCTTGGTTAGGAAGGGGAAATCCCCCGAACACTTGCATTTTCTGGGTGAGGTGATGCCCTGCCCTGCTTCGGCTCGCCCTCCATGGGCTGCACCCACTGTCCAACCAGTCCCAATGAAATGATCCAGGTACCTCAGTTGGAAATGCAGACATCACCCGTCTTCTGTGTCAATCACGCTGGGAGCTGCAGACTGGAGCTGTTCCTATTCAGCCATCTTCCGTACCTCATTTTCTTTATCCAGCCCACCACTGATGGGCACCTAGGTTGATTTCATGTCTTTTATATTGTGACTAATGCTGTGTTTAACATGCAAGTGCATGTATCTTTTTGGTAAAGTGATTTATTTTCTCTTTTGTATATAGCCAGTAATAAAATTGCTGGGTTGAATGGTAGTTCTGGTTTAAGTTCTTTGAGAAATCTACAAACTGCTTTTCACAGTGGTTGAACTAATTTACTTTCCTACCAACAGTGTGTAAGTGTTCTCTTTTCTCTGGAGCCTCACCAACATCTTTTATTTTTTGACTTTCTAATAGTGCCCATTCTGACTGGTGTGAGATGGTATCTTCTTGTGGTTTTGATTTGCGTATATCTAATTATTAGGGATGTGGAGCATTTTTTTTCATATTTTTGTTGGCTGCTTGTATATCTTTTTTTAAGAAGTGTCTATTCATATCTCTTGCCCATTTTAAATGGGATTATTTGTCTTTTGCTTTTTGAATTGTTTAAGTTCCTTATAGATTCTGGATGTTAGACCTTTGTTATATGCATAGTTTGTGAACATTTTCTCCAATTTTTTAGGTTTTGTTTTACTCTGTTCATAGTTTCTTATGTGGAGAAGAATCTCTTTAGTTTAATTAAGTCTCACTTGTGAATTTGTTTTTGTTGCAATTGCTTTTGAGGACTTAGTCATAAATTCTTTCCCAAGACTGATGTCCAGAATGGTGTTTCCTAGGTTTTTTTTCTAGGATTCTTATAGGTTGAAGTCTTATATTTAAATCTCTAATTTATCCTGAGGTAATTTTCATGTATGCTTATAGGTAGGAGTCCAGTTTCATTCTTCTGCATAATGGCTAGTGAGCTGTCCCAGCACCATTTGTTGAATAGGGAGTTGTTTCCCCATTGCTTATTTTTGTTGACTTCGTTGAAGATCGGATGGCTGTAGGATATGGCTTTATTTCTTTATTCTCTATTCTGTTCCACTGGTTTATGTGCCTGCTTTTGTACCATCCTGTTTTGGTTACCATAGCCTTCTAGCATAGTTTGAAGATGGGTAATTTGATGCCTCCAGCTTTGTTGTTTTTGCTTAGAATAGCTTTGGCTATTTGGGCTCTTTTTTGGTTCCATATGAAGTTTAGAATAGTTTTTTCTAGTTCTTTGGAAAATGACACTGCTAGTTTGATAGGAATAGCTTTGACTCTGTAGATGGCTCTGGGAAATGTAGACATTTTAATGGTGTTGATTCTTCTAATCCATGAGCATGGCATGTTTTTCCATTTATTTGTGTCATCTGTGATTTCTTTCAGCAGTGTGTTGTAGTTCTCCTTGTAGAGATCTTTCATCTCCTTATTTAGATATATTCCTAGGTATTTTATTATTTTGTGGCTATTGTAAATGGGTTTGCATTCTTGACTTGGCTCTCAGTTTGAACATTATTGGTTTATAGAAATGCTACTGATTTTTTACATGGATTTTGTTTCCTGAAACTTTACTGAAGTTGTGTATCAGTTCCAGGAACCTTTTGGTGGAGTGTTTAGGGTTTTCTAAATATAGAATGATATCATCCATGAAAAGAGATAGTTTTACTTCTTTTCCTTTTTGGATCACTTTTATTTCTTTCTCTTATCTGATTGCTCTGGCTAGCACTTTCAGTACTATGTTGAACAAGAATGGTGAGAGTTGGTTTTTAAAATTTTGAGATATGTTCCTTTGATACCTACTTTGTTGAGGGCTTTTGTCATGAAGGGATATTGGATTTTATTGTAAGCCTTTTCTGTATCTATTGAGATCACCATATAGCTTTTGTTTTAATTCAGTTCATGTGATGAATCACATTTTTTGATGACCTTGCACCCCAGGAAAGAAGCCTACTTGATTGTGGTGAATTAACTTTTTGAGGTCCTGTTGGATTTGGTTTGCTAGTATTTTGTGGAGGATTTTTGCCTCTATTTTCATCAGGGATATTGGCATGTAGTTTTCATTTTTATTGTGTCTTTGCCAGGTTTTGGTATCAGGGTGATGTTGGCTTTGTAGAACAAGGTAGGGAGGAGTCCCTCCTCCTCGATTTTTTGGAACAGTTTTGGTAATTGGTACGAGCTCCTCTTTGTATGTCTGGTAGAATTCAGCTGTGAATCCATGTGGTTCAGGGCTTTTTTTGGTTGGTAGGTTTTTTATTACTGATTCAATTATGGAACTCAATATTTGTCTGTTCAGCATTTCAGTTTCTTCCTGATTCAGTCTTGGGAGATTGTATGTTTTCAGGAATTTACCCATTTCCCCTAGATTTTCTAGTTTGTATTCATAGAGGTGTTCATAATAGCCTCTGAGGATCTTTTGTATTTCTGTGGGATTGGTTGTAATACCACCTTTGTCATTTCTGATTGTGTTTATTTGGACATTCACTCTTTTTTCTTTGTTAATCTAGTTAGTGATCTATTGATCTTGTTTATCCTTTCATAGAACAAACTTTTGGTTTTGTTGATTCTTTGTATGGATTTTTGGGTCTCAACTTCATTCAGTTCTACTCTGATTTTAGTTATTTCTATTTTTCTTTTTCTTTCTTTCTTTCCTCTTTTTTTGAGACAGAATGCTTTGTTGCTCAGTCTGGAGTGCAGTGGCACATATTTCCTTAAATATGTTTTCCAGGTTGTTTACTTTTTTTCCTTCTCTCTCAGGAATGCCAATAGTTGATAGGCCTGGGTGCTTTACATAATCCCATATTTCTCAAAGATTTTGTTCATTTTTTAAAATTCTTTTTTATTTTTGTCTGCCTGGGTTCATTCAAAGGACCAATCTTCAAGCTCTGAAATTTTTTTTCCCTGCTTGATCCAGTGTATTGGTAAAGCTTTCAATTGTATTTTGAAATTTCTTAAGTGTGTATTTCATTTCCAGAAGCTCCGATTGATTTCTTTTTAAGATGTTTATCTCTTTCTTCATTTTTTGGATTCCTTTAGAAGTTTCTTTGGGTTGATTTTCAACTGTGTCTTGGATCTCATTAAGCTTCCTTGTAATCCTTACTTTGATTTCTCTGTCATTTCTGAGTTTCCATTTTGATTAAAGACAGTTGCTGGAGAGCTAGTGTGACCCTTTGGTGGTGTCACTACAATCAGATTTTTCATGGTGCAAGAATTCTTGTGCTGGTTCCTTCTCATCTGGAGATACTGTCACATCTAATTTTTGTAATTATTTCCATGTGAGTAGGGTTTTTTTCTTTTCTTTCTTCCCCTATAATAATATTATTATTTTTTCTTTCATTTCCCTTCCCTCCACCCCAGGGGTGTGACTGTAGAGAATGTTGGGTAGGGTCTTTTGGCTTTGCTTCTATAGCCCTATGCACTTCTTTCAGCAGGTTTTATATTGGGCAGTGCAGTTTGACCTATAGGCCAGTAGATGGCAGTTATAAGTAAGAGCTGCTATGGCCAGTGTGGCTGGGTATATATTTGATCCTTGTTTACTGGCAGAAGCTCTCTGTTGCCCTCTGTTGCCCGGGATGAGCAGTGGTCTGAGCTACTTGCTCAGCCCTGGAGAGGCACGGTCCATGAAGGGTGGGGCTGGACTCAGCAGGTCCACCTATAGATCTCCTGATGACAGGCACAAGCACCAACACCATGGGGGAATCCAGTAGGCAGCCACCAAGCACCAAGAGGTGTGCCTAGGCATGGAGCAAGGAAACCTCTTCAGTCCCAAGTTCTCTGCATGGGGATGGGGGGAGTTTAAATTCCTAATCCAGGAGAGTGGGTGTTCCAGATGCCTGAAGATCTGCCTGGATATGGAGTAGAAAGGGTCCCCCTGCACCAAGGTTTCTGCACAGGAGGGCTGGGGTGACTCAGGCTGCTGAACCAGGCAAGCAGGTGCTCTGAATGCCTGGAGACCTGCTCGGGCATGGAGTGGACAGTCACTCACTCTACCACTATCTATGTCCCGGAAGGGGGTGTGTGTGGCTCAGGCTGCTGAACCAGATGAGCAGGTGCTCTGAATGCCATAGATCTGCCTTGGCATGAAGCAGAGACAGCAGAGAGGCCCCCCTGAACTAGGATCTCTGCACTGGAACAGTGGGGCAGGTCAGGCTGCTGATCCATATGAGCAGGATCCAAATGCCTAGAGATCTTTCTGGGTGTGGAGTGGAGAAAGCTCTGCTGTACCATGATCTATGCCTGAGAAGCATGAGGTGGCTCAGGTTGCTGAACCAGGTGAATAGGTGCTCTGAATGGTAGGAAATCTGCCTTGGGGTGGAGCAGAAAGGGCCCCACTGCACCACAGTCTCAGGGGAGCAGTCTAGTGTACCCAGCAAGGCACATGAAGATCAGTTCCAGGTCATCAAGCTGGCCCTGGCTGCAAGACTGGTTGCTGAGGAGAAACTGCAGATGTAGCTGCTCTCCTCTGGTTCCAGGCTTGCAATATGGGAGAGCACAATTGCAGCACCTATTGCTGAGGTGTTTTTCACAGTTCTGGCTGTGGAGGCCCCTACCTTTCTCCAGAGCAGGCATTCCAATCTCTGGCTTGAGACTAAAATGCCTGCACAGTTACGCTGCTGAATTGCCTAAGAATGGTTGCCTTTGTATGCGCCTGTATTAAAAATGGCATCCTGCTCTTGGTCCTAGGTCTGAGAAAATGTCTGCAGCTTTGCCCACTGTCTTTCCCTCACAGAGTCTCCAAGCCTCTCCCCAAGTTAGCTCCAGGGCTTGGGAGAAACAAAGTTTCTCCTTGACTGGGTTGCTTGGATCCCCAGTGGAAAGGTGAGTCACAGAGAAGGACTCTCTGCCTCCTCACACACTGGGGCTTCACTCACTTTTATCAGCCAGATGCCATTATAGGGGCTGTCCCCACATTATCCTTCACAGATTCTGAGGTGTCCTTCACAATTATGGTGGATTCCCATTTTCCTTCTTAAATTAAAGCTCACAGAGTTGATCTTTATGTACTATCTTGCTATTTTCAAGTGGTGGGGGCACACTAAAAGCCTCTAATGCACCATCTTGGGAAAAAAACCATACTATCTCTTTTAAAACTCAAAGACAGAATATCTGGATGAATCTGTCCAAATTTCATATCTGCACGTGGTATATTTTCACCAAGTGCTAATGAGCCTTCAGCCATCCCTAATAAGACAGGGTGAGATGTCTTCCAAGAAGTTTATAAGGGCAAATGTCAAAATTTGCATGTGTATGACTATTGTTCAATCATTAATTCTATAAATATTTATTAAGGGCATACCGTGTACCAAGTATTATTCAGGTGCTGTGGCTGCAGCTGTTAACAAAGCAGATGACAAAAATTCTGGCCCTAAGAGAGCCCATCTTCTTGCTTTGTGGAGAACTACCACTCTATAGGCTTGATTAAAAGTAGAACCTTAAAAATTATTCTTCTATCCCTGACCTTCTACAATCTCTTCTAAGAATTAACAACCAAAGAAAATAATGTCAGAAATTTATGTAAAATGTTAATTGCACCATTTATAATGACATTCTCTAGAAAAAATATATATATTAGGGCCAGGCACAGTGGCTCATGCCTGTAACCCCAGCATTTTGGGAGGCCGAGGCGGGTGGATCACCTGAGGTCAGGAGTTCGAGACCAGCCTGACCAACATGGAGAAACCCCATCTCTACTAAAAATACAAAATTAGCCAGGCATGGTGGCACATGCCTGTAATCCCAACTACTCAGCGGGGCTGAGGCAGGAGAATCACTTGAACCCGGGAGGTGGAGGTTGTGCTGAGCCAAGATTGTGCCATTGCACTCCAGCCTGGACAACAAGAGTGAAACTCCATCTCAAAAAAAAAATTTAATGGTAGGGGAATAATTAAATAACTAGTGATATACGCATTTGATGAAATATTAGGTAATTATGTAAAAATTAAATAAAAATTGTAAGGCCATAGGATAGATAATTTAAAATGCCAGATTGTTTTCTAGTAAGGTTGAACCAAGTTATTTGTCTACCAGTGGTGGTTGAGAGTATCCATGTAACCTTAACATTGTTGCAGTGAGTACTTTAAAAAAACAGGACATGGTATAATCCTATGTGTGTGTGACATAATCAGATGGCAAAGCCAGTTTGGATGGCAGAAATGGTATTTCACTTTAATTTATAAATATTTGATTATTTGTCAACTGTTTTTTAAGGGAATTTGGATAAAATTAGGGTTTGATTTATTGAGAGCATACCTGGTTAGTGAGGTTTTGGTATTAAGAAGTTTACTAATTGTGCCACAATATGGTTTACAAAAGATACTTTAAATTTTTACTTTAAAATTCTTGAAAGTTTTAAAGTATTCTTTAGGTTTACTGGGAAAGTCACTAGCTTACTTTAAATACTTTCAATTTGAAGACGTTCACATCCAAACTAACTTGAACGGTAAGTATTCGTTATTCTCTACCCATATTTCTTTGTTGTTTAAAAAGTCTGTTATTAGGTAGGGCATTGGTTGTTGCATTGTTGATTTTGCTTATTATTTTAGATATTTAAAAATACATATTTCTTGCATATTTGAGTACTATATATTTAACTGCTCTATTCTTCCTGTTCTTGGGAGCATCTGCTTCTATAACTTTTGACATTAAATTTTGGATTGGATGAATAAAAAATAAAACTAATAAGCTAGGCCAAAAGAAAATTGTTAAGTGTATAGCTAAGAAATGAAAAGCATTCACCATCTGTTACTAAATTGTTTTTCTAAAATATAATGACTGGATGTAGAAACATACTACATTACTGAGTTCAAGCACTGAGTCTGGGCATAGCTTCTTGACTTCCCAACTCAGTCATTTGCCAGGAGCTTGAGTTGCAACATAATTTGAAAAAGCAGAGGGTGGGGGAAGGGGAATCTGTTCAGAGGGAGAAAAAGGCAGATAGCTCCAGCAAATGCAGAGTTTGGAGTTAGTATAACACATTTGGGAGGTAGAAGAGATGGATACCAGGAAGGGTGTTGGTACTGAAAAAAGATGAGGGAAATCTGCGTAGAAAAGGTGAGACCAGATGACAGGGGCCATAGACATGCTGAAGAGCTTGAAGTTCTTTCTGTAGGTGATTGGTAGCAATAGAAGCAATAGAAGCATAAGTTTAGATATAATGAATATAATATAATGAATATAATATAATATAATGAATATAATATAATGAATAAAATATAAACATGTTTTATTGGTGGTCTTGGTTTTATTTATAGCTAGACTGTGAAGGGTCCTTCCTTTAATATCTGGGTTACTCCCTTCCTCTCCAGACCACTTACGTTTTTTCTAATTAGTCTAAGCAAAGCAAACAGAGTGAGTCCACGCACCATTCACTTAAGCAAAAGAAGATTTAATGCTTAAAAAAATCCTGTTATAACCCCAAACATTGGAGGGTCAGAGGTCAGCAAAGAAGAGTTCTAGTTTGTGGTGTCTTTGGTGGATCATCACAGTGATGAAGGCATCAGTGTCTGAGCCTTCATCACACTAGTCTTGTATGATCCTTGATTAACTGGCATTCATCCTCAAGATGAAGATAATTCAAAAACTATTGAATTATACACTTTATTTATTTATTTTGAGGTGGAGTCTCACTGTGGCTCTGTCACCTAGGCTGGAGTGCAGTGGTGCGATCTCAGCTCGCTGCAACCTCTGCCTCCTGGGTTCAAGTGATTCTTCTGCCTCAGCCTCCCAAGTTGCTGGGACTACAGGCATGTACCACCTCACCCAACTAATTTTTGTATTTTTAGTAGAGACAGGGTTTCACCATATTGGCCAGGCTGGTCTAGAACTGCTGACCTCAAGTGATCCACCTGCCTTGGCCTCCCAAAGTTCTGGGATTACAGGCATGAGCCACTGTGCTTGGCTGAATTATACACTTTAAATGGCTGAATTGTATCTCAATAAACTGGTGTGTGTGTGTGTGTGTGTGTGTGTGTGTGTGTGTGTGTATTAAATAAGACTCAGAGGGAAGGAAGAAATAATGGAAGAAAGAGAAAAGATAGAAAATAAAGAAAGGAGGAAAAGAAAAAAGAAGGAAACAGAGAAGAAAAAGAATCCAGTGGGAAGGCCATTACAACAGGAACAAAGAGGAAAAGATGGCAGTGATAAAAAAACATACAAAGAAACCAGTGGATTCAGTGCCCAGTAGTGTTCAATTCTCTGTTTCTAGGAGAATGATGTTAATTGATAGAATTAGGGAATGTTTCAAAAGAAAGCTTGTTTGAGTAGAAAAGCTAATGGTTTTAATTTTGAACAAGATAATAACAAGCAAGGGGAGTCATCCTGTTGGGAGCTGAAAATGTGTGAATAAGCATGGGTGAAAAGTTGGCCATGGAGATAGGAATATGTGCCTTATTAGCAAGGTGATGGTGGGTTAAATCATCGTAGTCAGACTGGCTGAATAGAGAACACAGAGTGGAAAGCTCAAAGGTCAAGGACATGCACCTTGAGGAATAAACACTGTCAGGCAGTGGGAGTACAAGCCAGCAGAGAAGGAAGGCAGAGAAATAGGTGAAGGCAAAGTGTCAAGAAATCCAAGAGAGAATTTCAAGGAAAGGGATGATTGACTTTATTAAATGCTGCAGAAAATTAGGGAGAAAGAATTGAGGAAAGGCCATCACATTTTGTGAGCAGGAGTCAATTATGATATTTCAGAATGTGTTTTGTAGAGTGGCAAGTATGCCAACTAGTTGTTATCCTTTTTCTGTGAGCTGGATCCTTGCCGCTAGAATTTAAATGCATGCCAGTAGCTTCTGAATTGAAAAGTCACACATTGAACTCCATCTCTCCATTGCTACTTCTCTGCCTCTCCCTTCACTGCCAAATTTTTCTGAATTTACACTTGTCTCTACCTCTTCACCTAATATTCACTCCCCAGTCAGGTATTCTCTGATTTCTGTACTGACACTTCACTGAATCTGCTGGAGCCAGGGTCACCAATTGTCCTTGTCAGTTTGGGCTACTTATAATAAAGATGCCATAGATGGGTGGCTTAATCAACAGACATTTATTTATCACTGTGCTAGAGACTGGGAGTCCAAGATCAGGGTGCCAGCACAGTTTGGTTCTTGGTGAAGGCCCATTTCTGGATTGTAGACAGTTATCTTGCTGAATCTTCATATGGCAGATAGAGGGGGAGGGAGAAGGAGGGAAAGAGGGAGGGAGGGAGAGAGAGAGAGGGAGAGAGAGAATCTCTCACATCTCTTCTTATAAGGACACTAATCTATTTATGAGAGCTGTGTCCTCATGACCTAGTTACCTCCCAAAGTCCCACCTTCGAATCATTATTTTGGGGATTAGAGCTTCAACATATGAATTTCTGGGGACACTTTCACTCTATAGCACCAATGATCATTTTGTTGCTAAATGCAATAAATAGCTGTATGAGTTTGTTTACACACTGCTGATAAAGACATACACGAGACTGGGTAATTTATAAAGAAAAAGAGGTTTAATGGACTCACAGTTCCACATGGCTAGGGAGGCCTCACAATCATGGTGGAGGGTGAAAGACACATCTTACATGGCAACCAACAAGAGAGAAGTGAGAGCCAAGTGAAAGGGGTTTCCTCTTGTAAAACCATCTGATCTCATGAGACTTATTCACCATCATGAGAAAAGTATGGGAGAACGGCTCCCATGATTCAATTATCTCCCACCGGATCCCTCCCACAACATATGGGAATTATGGGAACTACAATTCAAGATGAGATTTGAGTGAGGACCACAAGCCAAAGGGGAACAGCATTGCATGGTGTCACCATTGCCATGGGAAGAGAAGAATGGACTGGCAGACTGACAGAAGTGGCAGAGATACCTTCTGCTTCTGTCTTTCAGGGGTGCCTCTGTTTCTCTTTGCAAGTCAATGTTTTTCTTAGTTCTGACCTTGCATCACTTCTCTTCTTATTTACAAATATTTCCAAGGCGATCTCAACTAGTTCAGTTGCTTCATTGACCACCAATAAGCTGATGACTCCCAAATCTCTATAGTCAATCCAGATAGCTCTGTTAAGCTACAGATGCTGAAATGTTGATTAAGGGATTATATTGTTGGAAAGGTGCTAGGCAAGGGTCTTACTGGGATGAAATGTGCTATTTTGGCTAAAATATTTATCTATTTTAATGTGTGCATATATTTAAACTGGTGTTATCTAAAATCCGTGATAATCACATGAGACTGTTCTAAAGGCCCTGGGAATATCTTTAATTTATACCAGTAACACATAAATACATTCTTGCTGCAAATCCTCCCCACTCCAATTCAACACAGTTTGCCAGCAGTAAGAAACATGGGGAGTTGGATGTGTATTCTTCACAGATTTTTGTATACATGTCCATCTATTCCATATATACATATTGAATTATATCATTTGGTTTGTATTTTTCCCCACAGTGTGCATTTTAAACAGTTATGACTAGCTAAGGAAGAGGACCAGAGGCATTGGCTGCAGGTGGGATCCTGATAGGTGTGGAGAGGAGAAGGAATTTTTTTTTCCTTTTCTTTTATACTGAAGGAGGGGGTCAGAGGAAAGTTGTCAAAGAAACGCTCTGTGGGGAAGACAGTAAGTGAAGGAGCTCATGCTGAGGGCTTCTTTTGGATACCAGATAACTGGTGAGACTGGAGACTTGATGGGAGGGGAAGAGAAGTGGGAATCATTGTGGAGTAAAGTACAGAAGGAGCGAACAATTGGTGCTTACCAGGAGCCCTACCTTCCTCCTCTCTGTAGTTAGAAAATATCAACCTGTGGAGGTAAAAGGTATTCTTGGTATTTTGTTTTTCTGGTATCCAAGAACAGGAACAGAAAAAGCAGACTGTGAGGCCAAACATGGTGGCTCATGCCTGTAATCCCAGCACTTTGGGAGGCCAAGGTGGGAGGATCGCTTGAGACCAGGAGTTCGAGGCCAGTCTGGGCAACACAAGGAGACCCCATCTGCACAAAAAATAAATTTAGCCAGGCATGGTGGCATGCACCTGTAGTCCCAGCTACTTGGGAGGCTGAGATGGGAGGATCCCTTGAGCCCAGGAGACTGAGGCTGCAGTGAGCTGAGATTGCACCACTGCATTCCAGCCTGGATGACAGAGTGAGACCCTGTCTCAAAATAAATAAATAAATAAATAAAACATAAAATACACCATGAGAATGAGCCAGTTGGGAATTAGCATAGCAGGCATTGGCATTGTAATACTTACACCCAAGGAACATAGACACTTAAGCTGGTGGAATGAAATACACTTGGACAGGGGCTTAAATATGGAGGGAAGTAGAAACTTGATGAAGGGGAAGAAAACCAGGTTCGCTGTGTACAACAGTGTGAGAAAGATGGCAACATCTGTGAGGGCAGGATTAGCTGTGTCTTGGTTATTGCTACACCCTCGTGCATAGCACACAGTTGCAGTCCAAATTGCTGGTCAAAGAGATGAATGCAAACAGGCATTCATCTGCTATTTCACTGGGAGAATTCTGAGTTGTTAGATGTGTTTTAGGGCCGTGTGATGACGGAGTCCAGAATGTGGACCATCTGGGGATTGCAAGAGGTGGGAAACAATGAAATTCAGTGGAGTCAAAAAGATTAAGGGGCTGAGATTAAGGAGTTATATGGTTCATTACCAGATAACCAAAATGGCAAAGGGTATTAACAGGAATATGAATGTGGGGCAAAGAATAATATCCAAGTGCCAGCAGAAGTAAATGTCTTGAAGGGATAAATGTTGGTAGAGATTATTTGGAAGTGATGGTAAAAGTGATATCATGGCCTTCAAATGAGGAGATGTAGAAAGGGCTGTGGGTAAATGCATCAGACTCAGCTCTGGGTCACTGAGGCTACAGAAGTGAGACCATTCTGAAAAGGAAGTTCCCATCCCACTTGTTAGTGGGTATGCAGCTACAAGTCAGACCTGCTAGGGTTACTGGGAGCCCTAGATCTTTTCTCCACTTCCCTAAGATAGATCAGGCTTGGCCATTTGTGAGAGACACTGATCTTACTCCTATCCCAAATTATGTGGCTAAGCCTTCCCCTCTGGTCTGGGAAATTCCTTTTCAATGAGGGGTAGGGACCATGGAGAGGACCAGGGTGAAGACAGATTGGAAAGACACACTGGTGGACAATAGAATGGAGGCAGGGAAGAATACATCAGCTTTTGATGAAGGAAAATATTTGAGACAGAGAGATAATCTTTGGCCTCTTGAATATGTAAACATAAATCATAAATTTGCTTTCAAAAGCCAAACTCAAAACAATTTATCATAGATTTTTCAAGTGAAATAAACTTTACATGCTTTTCAAATCACTGTCAAATTTATATACCTATATCATATCATATATTTTTAAAATTACAGTGATTCAAGAAATCCTCCAAATTATTATGTGGGGGATGCTAATAAATACTTTATCAGACAGAAAGCAAAAAGGAAATGGAAACAATTCAAAATTGGGTTTGATACTCTGAGATAAAACCAACATTGACTAATGATGAAAACATTTTTGATGCAATTGGTTTCAAACCATAACGTTATTTAAACTCTCAATTACTATCCATAAAAACAAGGCAAAAAATGACATTCTACTCATTTTCAGCCAGTATGGAATCAGTCCTCACGAATTCCAGCCAAGGTTCCCCACCAAGCTCAACCTGGGGTTCAATTTACCAGTTTCTATTTCTGGTTGCTGACTCTCTCAGCTTGATATTTTTCTGTGTATAGTGTCTGAATTCCTGCCTCCTCCTATGTAGAAGTTATAGGATTTGACTGAGCTGTTTGCACTTGCAGGGTAAGTTTTTCTTGAAACATATTTATGAGCATGAATTCTGTAATCAGTAGAGCTCCCAACATTTGCCTTTGCACACCGTGCCAGCAGCTTCCAAACTTTGCTGCACGTTCCACATTGGAATCTCCTGGTGCGCTTGGAAGTATACTCATGGTCAGCTCCGGCTCTCAGATACCTTGATTTAATAGGTAGGGGATATAGCCTGAACACTAGGATTTTTTCCCCAGATGATTCTTATGTGCAGCAAAATTTAGTCACTACTGTGCTATGTAATCATTTAAGGAATTTAAGCAGCCTGTGAAGGAAGAGAATTAACCCATGTGAGTCACTAGGACTGGGAGAATATAACTATCAAATTACACAGTAGCCTGTAAAAGCAAGTGGTAAGAGATGGGCCAATGACAACATTTAAACAATTTTTACTACAACTGTTTTCAGTTCTCAATGTATTAAATCCCATTATTCTTAGCTCTGGGCTAAACATTTTCTCTTTCTTCTTGGCATTAATATCTTTTACATATTTTTGTACCATTATCTGTTCATTCTGTCATCTCTTGGCAGGTTCTGCATATTTAATTTCTTTTTTTTAAATGAATGAATCCCTGAAGGCTCCTATTTATATGCTTTGCTAGACCTACTGTTTTCAGGTGTCTTGTGTCCCCAGTTTGAACATTGCATAGGACTAGATGGTCTCAGCAGGCAGTCTTTTGCCTCTATACCTAGTCCAAATCAGCGCTGACCTGTTTTTCACTTACGTCGTTGGAAACTAATCTCAAACTTGTTGTTCATTATCATTCAAAGATCTTACCCTGTTTCTCCATTGTTTTTCCTCCTTGCCATTTGTTGCTTTCCAGGCTTCTCTATTATTGAATAACTATGCAGAAAAGAATTTCCCCAGAGGTATTGGATTGCATTTTTTCCAGATTTAAAAATGTCCATGTTTATTAATGAACAATGTGAGCAGTCTGTGTCTGGGTTGGCCTGTTTTTGTAGCACTCCCTATTGCCTTGCCCAGATACTATTTGAAATATGACTTAATATTCCTTGAACTTCCTTTTGGAAACTGTTAATATATTAAATAATATCAGGCAGGGCATGGTGGCTCACACCTGTAATCTCAACACCCTGGGAGGCCAAGGTGAGCGGATTGCTTGAGTCCAGGAGTTTGAGATCAGCCTGGGCAACATAGCGAAACCCTGTCTCTACTAAAAATACAAAAAATTAGCCGGGCATGGTGGCACGCGCCTGTAATCCCAGCTATTTGGGAGGCTGAGGTGGGGCCATCACCTGAGCCCAGGAGGTCAAGGCTGCAGTGAGCTGTGATTGCACCACTGCCCTCCAGCCTGGGCAACCAGAGTGAAACCCTCTATGTCTCAAAAAAATAAAAATAAATAAAAATAAAAAATAATGTCAGAACCAAAGCAACTATAGCCCATATCACAATTGCCTTAAATGGATAGAATTAAGGTTTTTTATTTTTTCACACACAATTCTACCCAATGCCTGCATTTTCTTTTCTTACCTTTTCTGATTATAAAAATAGCATATTATAATTAAGACAAATTGGAAATTACAGAATTTTTTTCTATAAAAATCAAATTTATTTTTCAGCATGTTTTTAATTTAATTTTTTTTTTTTTTGAGACAGAGTCTTGCTCTGTCACCCAGGCTAGAGTGCAGTGACACTATCTCAGCTCACTGCAGCCTCAAACTCCCTGGCTCAAGCAATCCTCCTGCTTTAGCCTCCCTCCCAAAGTGTTGGGATTACAGTTATAAGCTACTGGGTGACACCTGTATTTTTGTTTTGATGAAGTCTTTGATGAAGTATGCACCAATGTGGATATATACATAAAGACTGTTCACCCACTTATTCAGCATATTTTCGGTGATTACAGCAGTAGTTATTTGCTTTTTATTTTCTATTTTCTTAAATTATACTTCTATATAAATATCACTTATACTTTTAAATTATTTTGAATTGAATATGATTTTTTGTGTTGATCTAATACATTTAAATTAGACTTTTCTGGAAAGTGCAATGTCTCTATGGAATTTACCAAGCTTTCAGAAATTTATAGCAAAATTTCCTTTTAAACTGATGACATTGATTGTCTGTACTTAGTAGAAAACTATAAGCTGTCAACAGTATAATTTCATCAAAGTACTCAGTATAAACGGTTTAAGTGGTTGTAGTATGAACTTTTGAAAATGATTTTAATTTTATCATAAAAAGTTTAAATATATGTGTAGAAAAAACTATACCCAATATACCAAAATATTGACAGTAGCTACTTCAGCATAATTATAGGCAATTTCCCTCTTGATTTAAAAAAATGTGTTTTTGTTTTTGTTTTTTTTTTGAGACAGAGTCTCGCTCTTTCACCCAGGCCAGAGTGCAGTGGCACGATCTCGGCTCACTGAAACCTCCGCCTCCCGGGTTCACACCATTCTCCTGCCTAAGCCTTCTGAGTAGCTGTGACTACAGGTGCCCACCACCAAGCCCAGCTAATTTTTTGTATTTTTAGTAGAGACGGGGTTTCACCGTGTTAGCCAGGATGGTCTCGATCTCCTGACCTCGTGATCCGCCCACCTCGGCCTCCCAAAGTGCTGGGATTACAGGCATGAGCCACCGCCCCTGGCCAAAAAATGTGTTTTGTTTTTTTTTTTTAAAAGAACCAGGATACAATCAAGTATGGCCATTAGGTTGTTATGTTTCTTTAGTCTCTTTTCATGACATTGACATTTAAAAAGACCAGTCTTATATAATACCCTATATTCTGGTGGGTGACTATTTCCTCAAGGTGACATTTATCTTGTTTTTCTGCTCCCTGAATTTCCTATCGATGAAGTTAGATAAAAGGCCTTGTTTACATTTAGAATAATGTTTTTGGCAAGACCATTTCATAGATGATGCCTGAAGCAATCCTCCTGCATTGGCTTCCTAAAGTGTTGGGATTACAGGTGTGAGCTACCTCCCCTGACCTATACTTCTTTTTAATTAGTACACTAGAGTTAGCATTTTCTCATACTTGGGAAATACTGACTCATACTGATTTGTAATTTTCTTATTTAATGACTACATACAGTTTTTCCAATAGTGTTGCACCAAAAATTTTCTTTACTATTCTTTTCTAGTAAATATTTAGAATGTTTTCAGTTGGTCAATGTCACAAATAATGTTCTAGAACATTTTGTGACTGAATCTTTAAGTGTTGAATTACTTTCACCGGATAGAATCTTTCTATTTTCTTAAAATTCCAATTAAGCATGTAACTACAAAAAGTACCCTGGTTAGTGACTGGCTTATAGACATATAATAGGCTTTAATTAAATGCTAGCTTCTTTTTCTTTATATCTAATGCCCATCTAGTGCCATAGTTTGCCTCATGCTACCTTATATTTTACTTCACTTTTTAATGTATATGCTCTTTTTTTTCAGCAGCCTTAAATGCTCTTTGAGGTCAGATACTGTGTTTTCCCTACAGCATTGATATGGTTTGACTCTGTGTCCCCACTCAAATCTTATCTTGAATTGTAATCCCCATAATTCTCATATGTCATGGGAGGAACCTGGTGGGAGGTGATTGGATTATGGAGGTGGTTCTCCTATGCTGTTCTTGTAATAGAGTTCTCACGAGATCTAATAGTTTTATACGTGTTTGGCAAGTTCCTCCTTCCCTCATCTCTTTTCTCTCCTGCCGCCAGGCGAAGAAGGTCCTTGCTTCCCCTTTGCCTTCTGCCATGATTGTTAGTTTCCTGAGGTCTCCCCAGCCATGTGGAACTGTGAGTTAATTAAACCTGTTTCGCTCATTAATTACCTAGTCTTGGGTATTTCTTTATAGCAGTGTGATGGACTAATAAAAACATGTATTATGTTTTACTCATCATAGACACTACAGAAATGTTTGTTGATGATAGTGATTTAGTGATATTTAACTTTGTTGTGGCAAATTTAGTAGCTTTAAAATGAGTTTTAAAGTGATTAGGCCCAGGTGCAGTGGCTCACATCTGTAATCCTAGCACTTTGGGAGGCCAAGACAGGTGGATCACTTGAGCTCAGGAGTTCAAGACCAGTGTAGGCAACATGGCGAAACCCTGTCTCTATTTAAAAAAAAAATAAAGTGATTAGAACCACCTCTGATTTGGGGGGCTCATGTCTAATGGAAGGCTTGCTTAGGTCTGTTCCTCCTGTTAAAATGCTTCATCATTTTGTATGTATACAGTGACAATGGGGAGGATGCTACTAATGTGTTTCTTAAATCAGTTCCATGTCCTGGATAAGATATTGTTAACTTTGGTGGTCATAATTCTTTTATTTTAATCACAATCTACCATATATTTTGTGGTATGCTGGTGAGAGGCCCTTGGTGTGGACCAATTAGTAAGTAATATGGCTGGATGTCACCCTCCATAGCGTGGCAGTATCTTCTCTTGGGAAGATTTCATTGGCAGATGAGTCTGCACAAAAGTGGTTAACATGCATATTGGGACAGCCAAATTAGGGGATGTAAAATCTTTATTAATCTAGAACAGTTATTATTTATTTGATATTGATAGACATTAATGATACCCTAAAACAAATACTTTAAAAACTTTTTTTTTATTTTTAATATTTTGTGGAGATGGGATCTCTCTATGTTGCCCAGGCTGGTCTCAAACTCCTGGGCTCAAGTGAACTTCCTGTCTCAGCCTCCCAAAGTGCTGGGTTACAGGCGTGAGCCACCATGCCCAGCCCCAAACAACTACTTTTTAATGCCTTATTTTTATGAAAGGAGGGTGGACCAGTGGTAAATCTTTCTCTTTGAAGGTCCTTTGGTATTACTTCAATTGAATTAAAGTTGATGTTTAATACAATATTATTACTTATAATCTATTAAATATTTTTTCTTGGTTATAGTTCACATCTTTACAGTCTACAATTTACAGTTTTTAAAATACTTCTTTTAGTTTGAAACATTTTATATTCAGAAATGTTTAGACCAAAAATTACAAATTGTCTTTGAAATTAAAACTGACAGTCATTCTTCTCCGTGAGCAAACTATATTTTTGTTGCATAGACCATAGAATAAACTTTGAAATGGATGATTATATTTTATTTTTTAAATTATTTTAGAATGGAAGATAATTTTTTAAAAATATACTTAATCTATATTGATAACAGGAATCATGTTATTAATAAATAGAACTACAAATAAATGCTCAATAAATGTTTCTTGAGTAAATAAATGAATGAATTTTTTCTCTGCTGATATTGGTAAGGCCTAATGAAAGAACAAGCACACAGTCTATGAATAACATAAAATATTTTGCAGTCTTTAGAATAGAGGATAATAATACCTCCTTTTAACTTTAAAGAAGCATTTAATCTGCCTTTTGGGCCTACAAGATGAATATTGTCATTTTTCTTTTCAAGATGAGAAGTGTTCACAAAACTTCCCCCTCTCTGCCCCCATCGTGGAAAAACTCGTCAAAGCGAATTAACCCTCAGTATTTTCAGTGTTATAAGCATTAGCCCCACTCACCATCATAACATCTTTATAAAATAAGTATTATTATTTTTTGCACATAGGTAGATAAATTGAGGGACCATGTCTCAATATGAATGTATTGAGTTATTTAGTGTCATAAGAGTTTTCTCATTATTATATTCTTATATTAGGTACACAGAATCCATGCATAATTTGATGGAATGCTGTTTTTCATTATTATTAATTGTAGTTAGTACAAACCAGTTTCTCATTCTGCAAAATACCAAAAGATCTTAGAAAGTAAATCAAGTATCTTCCAATGGACAAATGCTTTAATTAACTAGGGGAAATAATACAATGAAATAGAAAGACTAAGCACTAAATTGCATCCCTTCCTGTATTTGTGCTTACCTCCAACTACCTTGTCATTATCAAGTTCATTTCAAACTCTTGTATTAGTGGCCTAGGATTATTACTTTTGTACCATTCTCTCAGACCTTCACACATACATGTTTCTATTTGATTTGACAAACTCCTAGAAGTTGCTCTGGGACCACATCTCTCACACATTTTATAAAGTTCATTTGTTCCTTCCCTTCTAGTACTCCACTTGATCTC
The DNA here is from genome assembly GCF_029281585.2 of Gorilla gorilla gorilla. Lineage (NCBI taxonomy): Eukaryota > Metazoa > Chordata > Mammalia > Primates > Hominidae > Gorilla > Gorilla gorilla. The sequence goes on along the minus strand of NC_073230.2, from coordinate 136,510,399 downwards.
CATAAGACGAAGTGACCCTATGTACATCTAAATACATACATGCAAAGTCATGCATCAGTTTTTATTTCTATCTCAAAATCCATATGTATCCCCAACCTGGCCTGAGGAGAGAATGTGGCAGTGATTTCTGGAGGGGAACTAGATAGGTTGGACAGATGGCAGTGCTAGGGTACATTTAAATTTTGTTTTCTTCTGGTATTTTTTTACCGCCAGCACTCCACCTCAGCCTAGAAACTCTTCAGTTTAGAAAATCTTCCCAGGCCTGGTTAAAAACTTCAAGCAAGTCACCTGAAAAAGATCACAAGCTGAAAAAAGATAAGGTGTATGTAAAGTAAGTGCAGAGTGTATATGTGGAAATGAGAATGTGTCAAGGACAAATTCTAAGCTCTATTCTGAAGGCAGATTTTATTTCCTTTGAACTATACTCTTTCTATTCCCTTTACTTCATGCTACCTGGGGCACTTGAGTTAGGACAGAAAACAATAAAATTAATCACTCTAAAATTTTACAGCATTACTAGTATATTATTTGTTTTTATAACCTCTGTGATGTTGTTAATGTGACTCCCATTTTACAGCTGAGAAAAGTGGAGTTCAAAGAAGTTAAGCGATTCATAGAATCAGTAAGTGGTGGAACTTGGACTTAACCCAGGGCTTTTTGACTCTATTTCTGTGCTTTCTTTAGTAAGTCATAATAGGAAGACAATAACACAGTATTTGGGAATTGCCAAAAATGAACATAAGAAAAAAGACCTTATTTGGAATTTCAAAAGTTATTCTAACAACATTACATACAGCATCATTATTTGGGTAGGAAATTGTAGAGAAATAGAATGCCAAACTTTCTTCTAGCTCACTAGATTGTTACAAGGCAACCCTGTAAAAGGCTATGCTTCATTGGTTTCAGAAATGACAACCACAACAATAAGAATGGAGACCCATAAAATTCACAGGAAGTACCTAAAAGAAATCTAAATGAAAAACATTTAAAAATGAAAACAATAGATCTATGTAAAAGAAAACATCTTAAAGAATCAAAGTGAGGAAAATAAAAAACTTCAATCTCAGTTGCAGCAATAAAAAGCAAACAGCTAAAATATGAACTCCCTTTTGTTACAGTATAACTGCCAAGCAACCAAAGAGAGGAGCAGCCCATGCATGACAAGGGATTATAGGCAGTGACTCTGTGTATTATATGAAGAATTTCTCTATAGATTCCAAAACGTATTCTTTATTTGGAGTAGGAAATATTTCAATATTTTAACAAATTCAGTTATAATTAAAATAAGTCTATTTGGACTTCGTCTCTAGAATAATTTCTGCCTAATTCTCACCTAATATTATCAGCCCATTCATCACATATTAGAAGGCAAAAAAAAAATGTAATGGAAAATAATGTGTTTGTTCAATTCAGTTTATTAAAAATGCTTTTTATGTCAGTTTAAAAAACCTGGGGTAGCTGGCAAGATGGCCAAATAGGAACAGCTCCGGTCTGCATCTCCCAGCAAGATCAATGCAGAAGGCGGGTGATTTCTGCATTTCCAACTGGGGTACCCAGCTCATCTCATTGGGACTGTTTAGACAGTGGGTGCAGCCCACAGAGAGCAAGCAGAAGCAGGGTGGGGTGCTGCCTCACCCAGGAACCGTAAGGGGTCAGAGAACTCCCTTCCCTAGCCAAGGGAAGTTGTGTCCAGAATTGGTGGGTTCTTGGTCTCACTGACTTCAAGAATGAAGCTGCGGACCCTCGCAGTGAGTGTTACAGTTCTTAAAGGCGGCATGTCCAGAGTTTGTTCCTTCTGATGCTCGGATATGTTCAGAGTTTCTTCCTTCTGGTGGGTTTGTGATCTCACTGGCTTCAGGAGTGAAGCTGCAGACCTTCACAGTGAATGTTACAGCTCATAAGGCTGTGTGTCTGGAGTTGTTCATTCCTCTTGGTGGGTTCGTGGTCTTGCCGGCCTCAGAAGTGAAGCTGCAGACCTTCGCAGTGAGTATTACACCTCGTAAAGGCGGTGTGGACCCATAGAGTGAGCAGCAGCAAGATTTATTGCAAAGAGTGAAAGAACAAAGCTTCCACAGTGGGGAAGGGGACCTGAGCGGGTTGCCACTGCTGGCTCAGGCAGACTGCTTTTATTCCCTTATCTGGCCCCACCCACATCCTGCTGATTGGTCCATTTTACAGAGAGCTGATTGGTCTGTTTTACAGAGAGCTGATTGGTCCATTTTGACAGGGTGATAATTGGTGCATTTACAATCCGTGAGCTAGACACAAAAGTTCTCCAAGTCCCCACTAGATTAGCTAGACACAGAGCACTGATTGGTGCATTTACAAACCTTGAGCTAGACACAGGGTGCTGATTGGTGTGTTTACAAACCTTGAGCTAGACACAGAGGGCTGATTGGTGTATTTACAATCCCTTAGCTAGACATAAAGGTTCTCCAAGTCCCCACCAGATTAGCTAGATACAGAGTGCTGATGTGTGCATTTACAAACCTTGAGCTAGACACAGAGTGCTGACTGGTGTATCTACAATCCCTTAGGTAGACATAAAGGTTCTCCAAGTCCCCACTAGACTCAGGAGCCCAGCTGGCTTCACCTAGTGGATCCTGCACCAGGGCCGCAGGCAGAGCTGCCTGCCAGTCCCGTGCCATGTGCCCACACTCCTCAGCCCTTGGGCAGTCGATGGGACTGCAGAGCAGGGGGCTGCACTCATTGGGGAGGCTTGGGCCGCACAGGAGCCCACGGCAGCAGGGGGAGGCTCAGGCATGGTGGGCTGCAGGTCCCGAGCCCTGCCCCGCGGGGAGGCAGCTGAGGCCCGGCAAGAATTTGAGCGCAGCACCAGTGGGCTGGCACTGCTGGGGGACCCGGCGCACCCTCTGCAGCTGCTGGCCCGGGTGCTAAGCCCCTCACTGCCCAGGGCCAGCAGTGCCAGCCAGCTGGCCGCTCCAAGTATGGGGCCCGCTGAGCCCACGCCCACCCGGAACTTGCGCTGGCCTGCAAGCGCCACGTGCAGCACCGGTTCCCGCCTGCGCCTCTCCCTCCACACCTCCCCACAAGCTGAGGGAGCCGGCTCCGGCCTCAGCCAGCCCAGAAAGGGGCTCCCACAGTGCAGCGGCAGGCTGAAGGGCTCCTCAAGCGCAGCCCTATGTTGGGCACCCAGGCTGAGGAGGCACCAAGAGTGAGCGAGGGCTGCGAGGGCTGCCAGCACATTGTCACCTCTCATAGCCATGAGGGACTGTGCCATGAGGAATGGTGCATTCCGGACCAGATACTACGCTTTACCCACAGTCTTCACAACCCACAGATGGGGAGATTCCATCGGGGCCTGCACCACAAGGGCCCTGTGTTTCAAGCACAAAACTGGGCAGCCATTGGGGAGATACCAAGCTAGCTGCAGGAGTTTTATTTTCATACCCTAGTGGTGCCTGGAATGCCAGCAAGACAGAACCATTCACTCCTCTGGAAAGGGGGCTGAAGCCAGGGAGCCAAGTTGTCTATCTCAGCAGAGAGCCCGGAAAGCTGAGATCCACTGGCTTGAAATTCTTGCTGCCAGCACAGTGTCTGAAGTTGACCTGGGATGCTCCAGCTTGGTGGGGGGAGAGGCGTCTGCCATTTTGGAGGCTTGAGTAGGCGGTTTTCTCCTCACAGTGTAAACAGAGCCTCCTGGAAGTTCGGACTGGGTGGGGCCCACCGCAGCACCACAAAGCCACTGTAGCCAGACTACCTCTCTAGGTTCCTCCTCTCTGGGCAGGGCAATTCTGAAAGAAAGGCAGCAGCCCCAGTCAGGGGCTTACAGATAAAACTCCCATCTCCCTGGGACAGAGCACCTGGGAGAAGGGGCGGCTATGGGCACAGCTTCAGCAGACTTAAATGTCCCTGCCTGCTGGCTCTGAAGAGAGCAGTGGATCTCCCAGCACAGCACTCGAGCTCTGCTAAGGGACAGAGTGCCTCCTCAAGTGGGTCCCTGACCCCCATGCCTCCTGACTGGGAGATAACTCCCAGAAGGGGTCGACAGACACCTCATGCAGAAGAGCTCTGTCTGGCATCTGGTGGGTGCTCCTCTGGGACGAAGCTTTCAGAGGAAGGAACAGGCAGCAATCGTTCCTGTTCTGCAGCCTCTGGTGGTGATACCCAAGCAAACAGGGTCTGGAGTGGACCTCCAGAAAACTCCAGTAGATCTGCAGCAGAGGGGCCTGACTGTTAGACGGAAAACTAACAAACAGAAAGGAAAAGCATCAACATCAACAAAAAGGACATCCACTCAGAGACTCCGTCTGAAGGTCACCAACATCAAAGACCAAAGGTAGATAAATCCATGAAGATGAGGAAAAACCAGTGCAAAAAGCCTGAAAATTCCAAAAACCAGAATGTCTCTTCTCCTCCAAAGGATCACAATTCCTCACCAGCAAGGGAACAGAACTGGATGGAGAATGAGTTTGACGAATTGACAGAAGTAGGCTTCAGAAGGTGGGTAATAACAAACTCCTCTGAACTAAAGGAGCATGTTCTAACCCAATGCAAGGAATCTAAGAACCTCGAAAAAAGGTTGGAGGAATTGCTAACTAGAATAACCAGTTTAGAGAAGAACATAAATGACCCGATGGAGCTGAAAAACAGCATGAGAACTTCATGAAGCCTACACAAGTATTACTAGCTGAATCAATCAAGCAGAAGAAAGGATATTCCAGATTGAAGGTCAACTTAATGAAATAAAGTGTGAAGACAAGATTACAAAAAAAAAAAAAAATGAAAAAGAACAAACAAAGCCTTCAAGAAATATGGGGCTATGTGAAAAGACCAAACCTATGTTTGATTGGTATACCTGAAAGTTATGGGGAGAATGGAACCAAGTTGGAAAAACACTTCAGGATATTATCCGGGAGAACTTCCCCAACCTAGCAAGACAGGCCAACATTCAAATTCAGGAAACACAGAGAACACCACAAAGATACTCCTCGAGAAGAGGAACCCCAAAACATATAATCATCATATCACCAAGGTTGAAATGAAGGAAAAAATGTTAAGGGCAGCCAGAGAGAAAGGTCAGGTTACCCACAAAGGCAAGCCCATCAGATTAACAGTGGATCTCTCTGCAAAAACCCTACAAGCCAGAAGAGAGTGAGGGCCAATATTCAGCATTCTTAAAAAAAAGAACTTTTAACCCAGAATTTCATATCCAGCCGAACTAAGCTTCATAAGCAAAGGAGAAATAAAATCGTTTATAGACAAGCAAATGCTGAGAGATTTTGTCACTACCAGGTCTGCTTTACAAGAGCTCCTGAAGGAAGCACTAAATATGGAAAGGAAAAACCGGTACCAGCCACTACAAAAACATACCAGATTGTAAAGGCCATCGACACTATGAAGAAACTGCATCAACTAACGGGCAAAATAACCAGCTAGCATCATAATGACAGGATCAAATTCACACATAACAATATTAACCTTAAATGTAAATGGGCTAAAAGCCCCAATTAAAAGACACAGACTAGCACATTGGATAAAGAATCAAGGCCCAGGTCGGGCATGGTGGCTCACGCCTGTAATCCCAGCACTTTGGGAGGTTGAGGTGGGCAGATCACGAGGTCAGGAGATTGAGACCAGCCTGGCTAACATGGTGAAACCCTATCTCTACCAAAAATACAAAAAATTACCCGGGTGTGATGACATGCATCTGTAGTCCCAGCTACTTGGGAGGCTGAGGCAGAGAATTGCTTGAACCTGGGAGGCAGAGGTTGCAGTGAGCCAAGATCGCACCACTGCTCCAGCCTAGGGGAAAGAGCAAGACTCAGTCTCAAAAAAAAAAAAAAAAAAAAAGAGTCGAAGCCTGTTGGTGTGCTGTCAGGAGACCCATCTCACGTGCAAAAACACACATATGCTCAAAATAAAGGGATGGAGGATCATCTGCCAAGGAAATGGAAAGAAAAAAAAAGCAGTGGTTGCAATCCTAGTCCCTGATAAAACAGACTTTGAACCAATAAAGATCAAAAAAGACAAAGAAGGGCATTACATAATGGTAAAGGGATCAATACAACAAGAAGAGTTAACTATCCCAAATATATATGCAGCCAATACAGAAGCACCCAGATTCATAAAGCAAGTTCTTAGAGACCTACAAAGAGACTTAGGCTCCCACACAATAATAGTGGGAGACTTTAACACCCCAATATCAATACTAGATCAACGAGACAGAAAATTAACAAGGATATTCAGGGCTTGAACTCAGCTCTGGACCAAACGAACCTAAAACACATCTACAGAACTCTCCACCCCAAGTCAACAGAATATACATTCTTCTCAGCACCACATTGCACTTATTCTAAAATTGACCACATAATTGAAGGTAAAACACTCCTCAGCAAATGCAAAAGAACAGAAATCATAACAAAGTCTCTCAGACCACAGTGCAATCAAATTAGAACTCAGAATTAAGAAACTCACTCAAAACTGCACAACTGCATGGAAACTGAACAACCTGCTCCTGAATGACTACTGGGTAAATAACAACATGAAGGCAGGAATGAATAAGTTCTTTGAAACCAATGAGAACAAAGACACAATATACCAGAGTCTCTGGGACACAGCTAAAACAGTGTTTAAAGGGAAATTTATAGCACTAAATGCCCACAGGAGAAAGTGGGAAAGATCTAAATTCGACACCCTAACATCACAATTAAAAGAACTAGAGAAGCAAGAGCAAACACATTCAAAAACTAGCAGAAGGCAAGAAATAACTAAGATCAGAGCAGAACTGAAGGAGATAGAGACACAAAAAAAACTTCAAAAAATCAATGAATCCAGGAGCTGGTTTTTTGTAAAGATGAACAAAATAGATAGACCACTAGCCAGACTAATAAAGAAGAAAAGGGAGAAGAATCAAATAGACGCAATAAAAAACGATAAAGGGGATAGCACCACTGATCCCACAGTAATACAAATTACCATCAGAGAGTACTATAAACACCTCTATGCAAATAAACTAGAAAATCTAGAAGAAATGGATAAATTCCTGGACACATGAACCTTCCAACACTAAACAAGGAAGAAGTCAAATCCCTGGATGAATCAATAAAAAGTTCTGATATTGAGGCAGTAGTTAATAGCCTACCAACCAAAAAAAGCCCAGGACCAGATGGATTCACAGCCAAATTCTCCCAGATGTACAAAGAGGAGCTGGTACCATTCCTTCTGAAACTATTTCAAACAATAGAAAAAGAGGGAATCCTCCCTAACTCATTTTATGAGGCCAGCATCATCCTGATACCAAAACCTGGCAGAGACACAACAAAGAAAGAAAATTTCAGGCCATTATTCCTGATGAACATTGATGTGAAAATCCTCAGTAAAATACTGGCAAACCGAATCCAGCAGCACATCAAAAAGCTTATCCACCACAATCAAATCAGCTTCATCACTGGGATGCAAGGCTGGTTCAACATACACAAATCGATAAACGTAATCCATCACATAAACAGAACAAATGACAAAAACCACATGATTATCTCAATAGATGAAGTAAGAACCTTCGATAACATTCAACAACCCTTCATGCTAAAAACTCTCGGTAAATTAGGTATTGATGGAACGTATCTCAAAATAATAAGAGCTGTTTATGACAAACCCACAGCCAATATCATTCTGAATGGGCAAAAACTGGAAGTATTTCCTTTGACAAGACAAGGATACCCTCTCTCACCGCTCATATTCAACATAGTATTGGAAGTTCTGGCAAGGGCAATCAGGCAAGAGAAAGAAATGAAGGATATTCAAATAGGAAGAGCAGAAGTCAAATTGTCCCTGTTTGCAGATGACATGATTGTATACTTAGAAAACCCCATCGTCTCAGCCACAAATCTCCTTAAGCTGATAAGCAACTTCAGCAAAGTCTCAGGATACAAAATCAATGTGCAAAAATCACAAGCATTCCTATACACCAATAATAAAGAGCCAAATCATGAGTGAACTCCCATTCACAATTGCTACAAAGAGAGTAAAATACCTAGGAATACAATTTACAAGGGATGTGAAGGACGTCTTCAAGGAGAACTACAAACCACTGCCCAAGGAAATAAGAGAGGACATAAACAAATGGAAAAACATTCCATGCTCATGGATAGGAAGAATCAATCATGAAAATGGCCATACTGCCCAAAATAATTTATAGACTCAATGCTATCTCCATCAAGCTACCATTGACTTTCTTCACAGAGTTAGAAAAAACTACTTTAAATTTAATATGCAGCCAAAAAAGAGCCCGTATAGCCAAGACAATCTTAAGCAAAAAGAACAAAGCTGGAGGCATCATGCTACCTGACTTCAAACTATACTACACGGCTACAGTAACCAAAACAGCATGGTACTGGTACCAAAACAGAGATATAGACCAACAAGAACAGAGGCCTCAGAAATAATGCCACACATCTCCAACCATCTGATCATTGACAAACCCAACAAAAATAAGCAATGGGGAAAGGATTCCCTATTTAATAAACGGTGTTGGGAAACCTGGCTAGCCATATGCAAAAAACTGAAACTGGGCCCCTTCCTTACACCTTATACAAAAATTAACTCAAGATGGATTAAAGACTTAAATATAAGACCTAAAACCATAAAAACCCTAGAAACAAACCTAGGCAATACCATTCAGGACATAGGCATGGGCAAAGACTTCATGAGTAAAACACCAAAAGCAATGGCAACAAAAGCCAAAATTGACAAATGGGACCTAATTAAACTAAAAAGCTTCTGCACAGCAAAAGAAGCTATCATCAGAATGAACAGGCAACCTGCAGAATGGGAGAAAATTTTTGCAATCTATCCATCTGACAAAGGGCTAATATCCAGAATCTACAAGGAACTTAAACAAATTTTCAAGAAAAAACCAAACAGTCCCATCAAGAAGTGGGCGAAGGATATGAACAGACATTTCTCAAAAGAAGACATTTATGTGGCCAAGAAGCATATGAAACAAAGCTCATCACTGGTCATTAGAGAAACGCAAATCAAAACCGCAATGAGATACCATCTCAGGCCAGTTAGAATGGTGATCATTAAAAAGTCAGGAAACAACAGATGCTGGAGCGGATGTGGAGAAATAGGAATGGTTTTACACAGTTGGTGGGAATGTAAATTAGTTTAATCATTGTGGAAGATAGTGTGGTGATTCTTCAAGGATCTAGAACCAGAAATACCATTTGACCCAGCAATCCCATTACTGGGTATATATCAAAAGGATTATAAATCATTCTACTATAAAGACAAATGCACACATATGTTTATTGTAGCGCTATTCACAATAGCAAAGACTTGGAACCAACCCAAATGCCTATCAATGTTAGACTGGATAAAGAAAATGTGACACATATACACCATGGAATACTATGCAGCCATAAAAAAGAATGAGTTCACGTCCTTTGCAGGGACATGAATGAAGCTGGAAACCATCATTCTCAGCAAACTAGCACAGGAACAGAAAACCAAACACTGCATGTTCTCAGTCATAAGTGGGAGTTGAACAGTGAGAACACATGGACACGGGGAGGGGAACTTCACACACACACACACACACACACACACATCATATATATTATATATCATATATATCATACATAATATATATGATATATGATATATCATTGATATATGATGTATCATATATCATTGATATATGATGTATCATATATCAATCATATATATCTAGATCTCATATCTCATATATCATATATCTCATATATCATATATCTCATATATCATATATATCATATATTATATATCATATATATCATATATCATATATATCATATATATCATATATCATATATATCATATACATCATATATCATATATATCATATATATCATATACACATGATTGCTTTATCTATTTGGGACCTTTTGTGGTTCTATATGTATTTTGGAGTTTTTGGAGTTTTTTTATTTCTGTGAAAAATGCCTTTGGAATTTTGATGGAGATGGAATTAGCTCTGTAGATCACTTTGGGTGGCATGGGCATTTTAATATTAATTCTTCCAATTCATGAACATGGGATACAATTTTACTTGTGTATTCTACATTTTCTGTCATTAATGTTTTACAGTTTTCAATGTGGAGATAGTTCACCTCCATGGTTAAACTTATTTGTAAAAATTTTGTTCTTCATTAAGAAGCAAACAACACACACTGGGTTCTACTTGAGTGAGGAGGGTGAGAGGAGGGAAAGGAGTAGAAAACATAAATATTGGGTACTGGGCTTAGTATCTCTGTGATGAAATAATATGTTCAACAAAGCCCCAGCATATGTGTTTACCTAATGTAACACACCTTCACATGTACCTTCAAATGTAAAATAAAAGCTAGAAAAAAAAACACCTTTCTCTACTATTAAAAGTGGATCTGGCTATAGCTATTATGAATAATGGCTTTTTATTGAGTTTGATAGAACCTCATATTGCTTATTTAACCTTACCTTAATATTTTAAGAAAAAATATTTATATAAAATATTAAGATGAGAATAAAATTCACCCATAATTCCCCTGCTCAGAGATAACCATTGTTAATATCTTGGTGTATTCCTTAGATTTCAGAATACTTAATGGAACAGATAATGTTCCAGAAGGATATTTTTGTAGGAATATCAAAAATTTAAGAAAATTAAGTGCCAATGATTTATAATTACACAACTATTTTTGTGTGTTGTTCTCCCTCAATGCTCACAGACTCTTGGTGTTCAAGGGCACCTAAAAGGCCAACATACAGGAATCACTTCCATAGATGGTATTGTGTCTTTGGCAGAACATGATTTAACAATTGGTAAGGGTCATTCTGACACCTTTCCCTTTAAAATCACTTATTAAAGATTTCGGAGTTTGGTATTTCAAGACTTTAAAAAACATTTTAGTACCTACGGAGCAGCGTTTCTAATGCATATATGTGTCAGAATCACCTGGAAGGCTTATTAAAGCACAGATTGCGGAGTTTCTCATTCAATATGCCCAGGAGAGGAGCTTGAGCCTTTGTGTTTCTAAGTTTCCACCTGACTGATACTGATGCTGCTGGCCTGGGAACTACATTTTGAGGACTACTGAGACGTGAATGCAGCTTAGAGGAGGCAATTTTTCCTGCAAACCTAGTTTCATTTTTCATTTGCGATACTTCACACCACAGTCATAAACTGTAGGTTTTATTATGGATTTTTAAAATGAAATTTTATAATCCAGCTTTAATGAGAATGTCAAGAACAAGCTTGAATGTAGACTATAGGAGTTCAATTTAAAGTGGAGTTCAACTTAAAGCTCTAGAAGCATGAGAGAGGAAAAGCGATTCCTTCAGAAGAAACCCTCCTAAATCCCAGAATTTCCTATTTAGGTACCAATTGTATAAAAGCATTTAGGGTATAAGTGAGCTTATGAATCTGCAGGTGTGGTGAAAACTGTTCCTCATCTTCTAAACCCCACTACTTGAATATTACTCTTCAAACCTTAAACCTTATTGGCATGGCCTCTCCTGCTTCTGTTACTTTTGTTCAGCGTCCAGACACTCTCACACATGTCCCTAGACCTCAGAAACTTCACACACTTTCCAACGTACTCATCCTTGGATACTCATTGAAATATTTGTAAAGATATTGTAGAGCATGAGGCACATACGGTGGGTCTCACAGCTTTACCAGGCAACGTGTCCCAGCCCATTCACTTTATAAAACTTTGTATTTAAGAAAGTCCTTACAGTAACTGAGGCAGGATATGGTTTGGGAGTTAGGTGACCTCCATTCTTGGTCTAGTTCTGCTGTGACTTAGTTGTTAACTTTATGCAAATTGCTTAACTCATTTCTATGTAGTGTTCCAGAGTTCAGGAATTTGGTGTCAAGCAAATCAGAGTTTGAATCCAAGTTTCTGGTGTTCACTGGCTCTGGGAATCTGTAAAAATGGGGATGACAGTAAATACAACAGAGTTGATGTAAATATCAGAATATATTATATGTCCCTTACAGTGTCTGTCACACTAAGCACTCAATACTGCTAGTTATTATTACTATACATAAAATGATAGGTTGGACTGAATGACGGATGCTTGGGCACTTTCCAGCTCTACAGTGCCATGATTTGAAGTGAAAATACTGTTGAAAAACAATGATAGCCTGTACTAGTTTGCTAGGGCTGCTGTGGTGAAGTACCCACCAACTGGGTAACTTAACAACCAAAATTTATTTCTCACAGTTATGGAGGCTAGAAGTCTGAAATCAGGATATCAGCAGGACTGGTTTCTTCTGAGGCCCCTCTTCTTGGCTTATAGATGGCTGTCTCCTTCCTGTGTCTTCACATGGTCTTTTCCCTGTGTGTGTCTGTGTCCAAATTTTCATTTCTTATAAGGACAGCGTCTTTTGGGATTAGGGCCCACATTAATGACCTCATTTTACCTTAATTGCCTTTTTAAAGACTCTATCTCCAAATACAAGCACATTCTTAAGTACTGGGAGTTAAGATTTCAACATATGAATCTGGGGGGACACAGTTCAACCCATAACAATGGCAAAGCATGCAATTTTGCAATTTTGGCCTTTTTCCTCTTACTGGGATTGATGAAGGATTATGATGAATTTATCCTTAACTTTTGTTTTTCAGTTTCTGTTTTGGTGAGTCATTTCACGGTGAACTTTTGTCTATACAAGAGCAAAAAAACAAACCAAAGCACCACCACTACCACCATCAAAACCCAGAGGGAAGCATCTGGTTGTGACTTGCTTTTGTCACTAATGTATGTCTCAGAACAGATGTGCTTATTTTCTGCAAATGAATACTGATCATCCACTAATTAAATGCATTAGTGGCAAGAAGCAATGTTTGCATCCCACGTTTTCTGCTGTGTGGGCATTCATTAACCAACAAGGTAATGCCCTGGTGAGTAGTTCCCTGGCAAAGCTCTGAGATCCACTGGACCGCTTGTTCCTGCCTCCTGCTCTTAATTTATGAGGCATTAATGATTGCCTGACCAGTAACTCTGCTTGTTAAGACACATTTACACATAGTCCATTGGCAAACCAATTATTTTATCATTAGAATTGGGAAGAATTCACTGGCTTACCTTGGCTTGGAAGCTATTACAACAAGGAGGTTCTCCTAGGTATGAAAGAGATCATGTTTAAACGAATGCCAGCCTTAAATTGCTTGAGATATACTTGGTGCTCAGCGAATGTCAACTTATTGAATTTATTATTCATTCTATCAAAAAGTCCCAATTCGTTGTGGGTATAAACATGAAATGGTTTTATTTTTTCAAGTGATGCTCTGTCTTTGGGTAATGGGCTCCTCTGAGGCATATTAGTGCACTTCCACAACTTTGAAGACACACATTTGTTAAAACAGTTTATTAAACATGTTTTAAGATTCAGTAGTATTTGTTTTTAAGTATTAAATTCATGCTAGGCCCAAATCTCTATCCACCCCCTCACATATACCAGTAAGACCTCTGGCTCTAGGCTGCTTGGTACTGATAGTGATGGTGGGGACAGTGGTGGTTGTGGTATGGTAGTAGTGGTAGTGTTGTGGTGGTGGTGGTGGTGATGCTGGTAGTAAAGGTGGCAATGGTGTGGTGGTGGTGGTGATGGTGGTGATGATAGTAGTGGTGGTAGTGGTGGTGGTGATGGTAGTGATGGTGGCAATGGTGTAGTGGTGCTGGTGCTGGTGGTGATAGTGGCAGTAATAATGGTGGTAGTGATGGTAGTGATAGTGGCAATAGTGCAGTGATGGTGGTGGTGGTGATGGTAGTGGTAATGGTGGTGGTGGTGGCAGTTGTGGTGGTGGCAGAAGCTGGAGTGGTGGTTTGGGCATGGCTGGCAGGAGTGTGGAGAGAGCACACAAAGTGGATACTATGTGAGACACCTCTCTTCATCCCTCCTTTCTCACTGCTTCCCCTCTGGTGCTGGGGTGGGAAGTGAGTGGGAAAGGTAGAAGCAGAGGTCTTCTTACAGAATGACTTATGGTGAGGTAGTAGTTTCCACTCCATTTGTTGTGACTGAGTTACTGATTCTCTAACACTGACTGGTGCTTAACACATTTGCATTTTTGGTAGCAAGCGCATACGGATTCTCTGAGGTGCATTTGTTGGTTCCTGTAAGGGTGCTAATAGGGACCTCGTCTTTGCATAGTCCCTGGCATTGGGGATCTGGCTTGGACTCCACAGCTAACATGTCTGCAGCCCCTGTCCCAGTTGGTTCCCGCCACTTGCCTCTTGCTGTTGGGGTCCCATTGGCTCTTTGGCCATTGTTCAGTGGAGTAGATCGCTAAGGATCAGGCTCCTTTAGCAGTGTCATCTTGGCCCACAGGCATCCAAGAATCCTTGTTGCTGCTGATAGTGGAAATGCAGGTTGCCCCTCACAGGCAAACCTCTAAGATCTATCATCAGTCTGTGAAGCAGCATCAGGCCCTTTGCTAATCCAGTTCTTGGTCCACTCTTAGATAAGACGCTAGCTCGAGTCCCTAGCTTAGTTCAGGTCGGGGGAGTTTGGGAATCCTCAATCTCTCTGATGAACTTTCTTTGGCTTCCTAGAGGTAAAGGAAGAGAATAGCCTCATTTTAATACAAGTGTAGCCTCCCAAATTGTGACCTCTCCTCTCCCAGGTCTTTCCTCCTTAGTTCTTCAAGAATGGTGGAGCCCTGTGGGATGGTATCTTGGCCCTCAGCAGCTGCAGCTGTGACTCAAAATGTGGGGATTTTCTGGATCTTCTTTTTCAGCAGTGGCTCTGAGCTGCCAGTTCTGTCACTCAGAAGAAGGCCATGCGCTTGCTTTCATTTTGTTACCCTAAGCAGAAATAGAAAATGAAAGGGTTGGATCAGATGGTCTTGAACATCTCAACTAACTTTGAGATATGAAAATCACTTGCTAAAAAAAGAGGATGAAACCTCAAGAAATAGTTTTGCTAAAGAAAGTGTAATATTAGATTTTACAGGGCTGGGACTACCAATACGGTAGGTAATGCTCCAAATATAATCAGAGTAGGTGGCTACTTGAATGACAGCTTTTCATTTGTTGGGTGCTCTAGGCTAAGATTTACGCAGTCCAGTCTCATCTTTACAACATACTGCAAGGGGGTATGGCGGGGGGCGGGGGTGGGTGATTACTATCAATTCCATTCATTCCGTGGATGGGGAAATTGAAGTTCAGAGAAGTTAAGTGGTTGTCCAAATTATGCAAACCTCTTGACTAACAGCATCAGGAGCATTATATTCTCATTCCAACATTTGTATTATGCCGTAAAAAATACTCTTCTTAAATGTGTAAAGGTAGTCTAAGTTTATTTGGTAGCAAATAAACTCAAGTACACAAACTCAGCACAATAGAAGTTGATTTCTCTCTCACATGACAGCCCTGGGCAGTTGTTCAGGTTAGTGGGTGGCTCCCCTTGAAGACGACATGCCAGCTCCTTTAATCTTGTGACCCTGCTATCTTCTAGCAGGGCTGTTTTTTAAAAGTTAAATTTACAAAATTTAGGTATAATTTAGATATATTAAAATTCTGTCTTTTTAAGTGTACAGTTCAATGAATTCTGACAAATGTATACAGTTGTGTAACCACCATCACATTCAAGATATAGAATATTTCCATTGCTTCAAAAAGTACTCGTGTGCCTCTTTGTAGACAGTCTCCTTCCTTCCTCACCGATTTCTGTCCTGATAAGTTTGCCTTTTCCACAGTGTTATTTAGATGGAATCACATAGTAAATAACCTTTTTTTTTTTTTTCCTGTGTAGATTTTTTTTCTCTTTAGCGTAATCCTATCAGGGTTTCTAAACTTTTTGTGTCATGGGCCATGTTGGGAGGTCTGGTCAAGCCTCAAGATTTCCTTCTTGGAATAATGTTTATAAATGCATAAAATTAAATGTTAAGATGACATAATGAAAACTATGTTGAAATATAGTTTTAAAAATATTAAAAGATCTAATTTGTCACATATAGTATATGTGCTTTTATTTCATGCTTAAAAAATAATTAGCAGTGGATCTAATTATTACTCTAATATCACAGTAGTGATGAAAATACATTGTATTTTGAGATATCTGCAGCAACTATAATAAAATATGACAGCACTGGTGATTTTTATTGGTTAAAGAGTCAGTTACTGCTCATCACACTGTGCTTTGTTGCTTATATTAATAGTGAAAAGAAATGCTACATCCCAAATACAGATTAGTGAAATAAAAATTTAAAGATTTTTCTCATCTAAATCGTAGAGTCCCTGAATTCTATCTAGAGAATTTCTGGGGTTCCATGTGCCCCAGTTAAGAATTCCTCTTTCTGGGGCCCTGTTATCACCTACAACCAGTCTAAGAAGGGCACCGAGAAGCAGTTGTGGGAGATTTTTCTGGGCCTGGCTTTGAAGTAGCATATGTCATTTCCGGTCACATTCCAATGGAGAGAAGTCAGTCATAGGACTCCACCTATCTGTAAGAAAGTCTGGGAAATCTAGTCTATCCTGTACCCAAAGATGAGATGAATAGATTTTGGTAGCTAGCTCATGGTCTCTGTGACACTAACCTTATTCCATTTAGCTGTTAGAGGATACCACCTAATATGAGACGATCATAAGATGGAAAATGCATGGTTTTGTACAGTTTAATGATAATATCATTTCTTTAAAGATAAAGTAAGTCTGAAACTCAGGACACAAATCTGGATCTTCTCACTCCAAATCCTATACTCTTTGCAGGATGTTTTGGTGTCTCTTATGATGACACATGATTGAAGAAATACCACAAAGGTCTACTTGTATGAAAACATTGTTCCCTTTTCTGTGGAGTCCCTGCACCTGGGGTTTAATGCTCTGTGGCTGCTGTCTTAAAACTTCAATAATTTTATATTTGATTTTGTGTTTTGCAAGTGAAGTCTGATAGGACAACGGAGCATTTGCTGGAGACATGGGGCCTAGACTTACACAAAGTGCTGCCTCCCTACCTCCCCTGGACAGGTTCTCTGGCTGCCTGCTCTCCAGCCCCTGGTGCCCTAGGCCTGCCCTGCTATCTCCTTCCTAGTCTCACCTATGACCAGTGCCACCCTTTGCCTGGGCCAGGAACCAGGTCCCGGGTGCAGGTGCAAGGAGGGCCAGAATCTGGTGCATGCCCTGTGGTATCTCAGGGCAGGACAAGGTGGCAGCTGTCTCCATCACAAGCTTGACACCATTTCACATTGTCAAATGCCACAATCCATTTCACAGGTGACTTGGTGGAAGCCTCTTGAACACACCCGATCCAGGCACTGAGTATATATTGACATGAAAGTGACAGTCCTTTGGGGTTGCCTGTTGCCCCGGGGTTGGGATGCTGACCATGGGGCCCTGCATTTTCATTTTGCACTAGACCTTGCACATTATGTAGCTGACCTTGCCTGAGATTCCCAACTAAAGCCACTATGCTGAGTTATATAACAGGGCCATCCCCATTGTCTCCAGAAGTTCTTTTTTTTTTGACACATAGATTTACCTAGAAGGTATGGAAGGATCCTGGGTAACTCCTTTATCTGTCTTCCACTACCACATTAGTATGGATCGATTCATGATTTTGCTAATTGTGATCAAAGAAGGCATCTTAGTCTGATCCTGAGGAAATCCAGGGCTGTCAGATTTCTGCAAGTAAACTCATGATAACAAATCCTGAGTGGTAGAGGCAGGCTGGGCCAAATTGCAAGGCTGAGGCAGAATAGCTAGAGGACCTCAGAGGATCCTGGCTGGGAAAGGCAAATGAGACACAGTGAAGTGCCCCAGGCATGCTGTGCAAGGAGAGGAGACACAAGAGTGGAGGGAAAGGGGATAGGCAAAAAGGGAATTCTCCTTTGCCTGACAACTTTGCTTGGGCTGAGCTTTGCTTTGAAGATTCTTAACCTTGAGGAAAATGGCGGCTGGAAGGTGACGTGTGTATCAGCAGTGTTTATAGGCACAAATCTAAAAGAATCTTTGAAGTTTGGCTGGTAATTTTGCATATTCTTCTATGACAAGTAGTTGTAGCTCTATTGGTATTATGTTACCCCTCACACAAAAACAAGCCACTCAGAGTAACTTATAGACACATAATTGTGCCAGACTTCTGGTGTTTTTCTACTTCAGTATCAAGAAGAAAAATAAGCAGGAGGACTAGAAATTGAAACTAGAAGTTGTGGTTGCTATACCACTATTCAAAACCACTATTTTACTTCCTTTTATATAGCCATACTTTCACAGACAAGGCATTACTGTTTTTAGCAAAAAGGTGTTTTGAGTTGGATCATGTTTCCACCCCCAAGAAATTTATATGTTGCGTTGTGAACCCACAGTATCTGAGAATGTAACATTATCTGGAGATAGGGTCATCGCAGAGTAATTGCTTAAGATGAGGTTATACTGGAGTAGGGTGTGTCCCGAATTTAATATGACTGGTGTCCTTAAAAAACTGGGAAATTTGGACACAGAGATACATACACACAGGGGAAATACCATGGGAAGATTGGAGTTCTGCTCCCACAGCAAAGGAACTACCAGAAGCTAGGAGAGAGGTCTGGAACAGATCCTTCCTTAGTGCCTTCAGAGGGAGTATGGCCATGCTGAGGCCTTGGTTTTTTACTCCTAGTGTCCAAAACTATGAGACAATACATTTCTGTTGTTTAAGCCACTCAATCTGTTTGGTGTGTTGTATTGCAGCCCCAGAAAAGTAATATAGTAGGCAGAAGTATTGCTGAATCTGTAAGATAAGAAGTCATGTTTCATAAAGATTCTCCATTTTATTAGGAAGTGACTGATTCAAACAAGAGAAAAAAACAGGAACCATGTGTCACTAAGGTATACAGAATAAACCACCAATTTCAATAATATAATCCGCCAGTAGATGACTCAAAGAACCCTAAATCTTTCTATTTTAGTTACAGTTCTTAAAGAATCACAGAACCCTCTGTTTGAAATGGACAAAGAAATCCAGTACTCCTGTCCTCTCTATTTCCAATAGACATAAATATATTGAATATTTCCCATGAAAAGAATCTATGATCCTTCTCAGAAATTTTTCTTGCTGGTCATTTGGACTTAGTTATTCCATATCTACAGTTTATACACACTTTCTCCCCAAAATGATTCAAGGCAGTTGATGACCCTATTTCTCTCTAGTCTGGAAAGTCATAGCCATGTTGGTGGCTGGATCAATAATACAATCTTCATTAAACCATTTACAGGGACCAATGTGACTCTTCTTGCTATAAAACCAGGTAATAATTATAGGAGATGTCTTGATATTGGATTTAATTCAACTTTATTGAATCGTATATTAAAACAAACACAATGGGAAGATTCAGGGAGAGAAGGCAAGATGCATAAAGCCTCCGTATTTTCCAGTTCATGCAGCAGCAACTAGACTCCTCCCATTCGAGTCTCTCCCTTTATTAATGAGATGTGCAGTGCCCCAGACCACAGCTGAGCAACTATGTTACTTGAAGATAATCAATATATAAAGTTAGGATATAAAGGAGCTACATTCTTAACATCATTCCTTCACAGCAGCTGGAGATTATCGTTGCTTCCCACCCTGCTTAAAACATTTATAGCTAGCAATCATTAAAATAATACATTTGAATCTGTCCCTTAAATCATGAGTTTTATTGTCTTCCCCCTCTGAAGCTTAGCCTTGAGGCTCACTGCAGTGGGAATGAGAGAATAGTTACTTGACTTCTTTAATCATGAAACTAGGCTTGGGCTACAGTTTATTACCTAAATTCCTTTAGCATATCAAGAACCAAGCCTACTCACCTGAGATCATCGCGCCTGCCATAGTGCAGAGAAAATGTCCTTTTCTTGTGTGACAGCCAGCCCATGAAGCTTGCAGCACTGGCTTGGATAAAGATACAGTGTTACCAGTGATTTTTAACCCAGAGTCCCATTCTCATAACTAATGTTTTGTAATACCTCCTTTCTAATTCTGAAATGAAAGCCGTAGGTAACAGAAATTATCTCTACATATAATTTTCAAAAGTCAACATAATAACCTAAGCCTAATACAAAAGAGACATAGAGGGAAAGCAATTTGTTATAAAATAATAAGTCTTTCAATATGTAAATGCCTGGGCATGTCTAGACTAGAAGATATAATGAAGCAGTTAGATGCTTCTCTCTTATAATGAAAAAGTTTGAATTTAAGAGAAGTAAGAAACTCTTCTATATAAGAAATACAAGAAAATGAAAGAGCAGAAGTACAACGGAAATGAAAATGTAAACTAGAATTAGGATATGTAATAAAAGATCAGACTTATTTGTATGTGATAAGAGAAAGAGGGGAAATAACCATAATTGAATTGTGGATAACAGCCGAGACAAATTACAGACAGTTGAAAAGGAGAAAATGAGGAAGTATGATATTTGTACAAATGAGTTTGGTCTTGTTTGTTAGTACAATGTAAAATGAGTCTCTTTATTATGACATTGGACAGATTGTATCACACATGCAGAAAACATATCTCCTGTCTTAAAATCCTACTGCATTCCATTTTTGGTATTTAAAAAGACCTTGGATACTGTATCCTTAGATAGGCAAAGAGGAAGAAGGCAGATTGAAAAAGAAAATAACATCAGAAGAGGCTTCCAAAAGGGTTGCTTGACAGACTTCTGGGAACAGAGTCAAAGAAAGATTGAAAACCAACAGACCATTAAAAATTACTTAATTTTAGTAATTAAGTAACTTTCACAACATAGGTAACATTTTATACAACATTAAAATATCTAAGTTGGAAATCATATAAAATATTTTTAAACAACCCTTATTGTTAACATTCAATTATAGTTCTGGGTTTCTAAGTCTGTTAAAAGTAGTCTCAAATTCCATCTGATACATATTTGCATCTCACAGCAACAAATGCAGACTGATAAAGAAAAGCATGTTGCACCAGCAATTCAAATACCACGAGGGCACTGCCACTGGTGATGAGGTATTCTGAAATAACGAACAAATCTTGCTAAGCTTCCAAATAAAACAAGGTATAATTGGCACACAATTTAGATGGTGGTTGCATTCCTTGAATTCACTGCATATTAAAACCATGCAAAAATACTTCATGATTCCATGTAAACTGGAGTTAGATTCTAGGCTCAGAAAATGATAAGCAATGTTTTCACCTCTATGAAAGTCTAGTGAGATATTCAAAAGTCAGCCATGATATTTCTTTAGAGAAAGTATACAAATGGCCAATAAACACATGAAAAGATGCTCAACATAATTAGCCACCAGGGAAATGCAAATCAAATCACAATGAAAAAAAAATCACAACGAGATACTACTTCACACCAAGTAGGATGGCTATAATAGAAAAGACAGACAACAACAAGTATTGACAAAGATGTGGAGAAATTGGAACCCTCATATGCTGCTGGCAAGATTGTAAAATGGTGCAGCTACTTTGAAAAACAGTCTGGCTTTTCCTCAAAGTGTTAAGCATAGAGTTACCATATGACCCAGGATTATGCACCTAGGAATATACCCAAGAAAAGTGAAAACATATGTCCACTCAAACACTTGTACCTGAATGTTCATAGCAGCATTGTTCACAGTAGCCAAAAGTGAAAACAACCCAAATTTACCAATGGATGAATGGATAAATAAAATGTGGTATATCAATACAATATTGATGTATTTTATCAATATTTTTATGTATATCATCCAGCCATAAAAATGAATGAAACACAACATGGATGAACCTTGAAAACATGCTAAGTAAAAGAAGTAAGACATGAAAGGTCACATATTGTGTGATTCCATTTATATGCAATATGCAACATAGATCATAAAGGCAGAAAGTAGATTTTTGGTTGCCTAGGGATAGAGAGTTCAGGGGAAATAGGGAGTGATTCCTAATAGGTATAGGATTCATTTGGGGGTGACGAATGTTCTAAGATTCTGGTGATGGTTGTGTAACTCTGTGAATACACTAAAAACCATTGAATAATACTTTAAATAGATGAATTTCCTGGTATGTGAAATGTATGTTGATAAAACTGTTGCTAAAAAAGCATAAGGCACAATGTTGTAAGGGATGGTCCTAAACACTGTGAGACATCTGGTATCCCTGAACCTGTTCAACTAAGTGTCAGTCACACTTCCCAATCATTGTGCCCACTAATAATACCTCCACAGAGTTCCAAAGCACTCCCTAGTGAGAATCATTGAATTGTGTAAGACATAAAAAAATTTCTACCAATTTTGGTGGACTAGAAGGGAGGAGACAGAAATGAGGGTGGGAAGATTGTTGAACAAATTCTCATCTTTGTTCTGAGGCCTTGAAACTCTAAATGGAGAAGAGACATGCTGGCCTTCTCCTAACCTCACCAATTGTGGAAAAATATATTAGATAAATAAATTGAGGAAAGCATCACAATTGGATGAATTATCCTTCCACTCACTGTTCGGGATCCCGGGAGGAAACCGTAGTGCAGGGCAGTCCTGCACCCACTTGGGGGAGTGCATACCATAGTTAAAAGGGTTGTGTGGTGTGTTCAGTAAGAGAGAGGTTTAGTTTGCATTCCTGATTCTCTCTCAGTTCCTGTGTGGCCTGGATGCTGAGTTTAGGGCTGGCAGGGCTGCTATGGACGGTCTGAGCCAGGAGCTGGATAGAGTATGTGGCAAACACACAGGTGCCAGCATGATCCCAGGAGAGGCTGAGCCTGGACCATGGGGCAGTAATGGGCTCTAAGCAGAGTGAAAAACAGGCCAGAAATTCATCTAACATAGATGTTAATAGTGAACACTAGCAAAAGATCCACATGACCCAGAAATTCCACTCCTAGGTATACACCCAAGAGAAATTAATATATACATCCACGTAAAAACTGACACACAATGTTCATGCCAACATTATTCGTAATAGCCAAAAAGTGGAAACAACCCAAATGTTTATCAATGGATGAAGAGATTAAAAAATGTGATATGTTAGTACCATACAGAATTATTTGGCATTCAAAAGAAATGAAGTATTGATGCATGCTACAACATGGGTGAACCTTGAAGGCATTAGGCTAAGTGAAAGAAGCCAGACAGAAAAGGCCACATATTCTATGATTCCATTTATATGAAATGTCCAGAATAGGTGAACTCATAGAGCTAGAAATCAGATTAATGTTTGCTAGAGACTGGAGGAAGAGGGTAATAGAAAGCAACTGCTAATGAGTACAGGATTTCCTTTTGGGGTAATTAAAAGGTTCTGAAATCAGATAGTGGGGATGGTTGCACAGCTCTGTAAGAGTACTAAACCCCACTGAATTGTTCATTTTAAAAGGGCAACTTTTATTATATGCCAGTGATATCTCAATCAAAAAGTGCACACACACATAACAACTCCACATTTTGTGTGCACATTTGAGTTTAGTGAGCAAATCTATATATTTGCTACATACTCTGATGTTTTTACTTTGCTGTTAAGATAAATCACCCCTGTACATGGCCTATAAGGGTCTTCTTGATCTCATCCCTTACCATGCCCACGGTGCAGCAGTCACACTAGCTCTCATTCTGTCATGAAGACTTTTGAACTTGCCAGACCCTCTGCCTAAAACATTCTTTCTACTACACTTTAATTGGGCAATTCCTTATTTCCTTAAGCAAGGCTTCCTTTACCTCCCTGGCAGGGTCAAATCTCTCTGTTATACCTTCTTCTAGCACCATATCTCTTACCACACCACTGATCATAGTATGCGTATTATATTTGGTGATTTTGGATTAATATCTGTCTCTTCAATTAGACTGTAAACTCCTTGAGGGCCAGTGTAATCATGTCTGGTTTTGTTTACCCATACATACCCTAGAACAGTATCTGACACATAGTGCCTAATCTATGTATAGAAATCAGTCAATATTTATTAAATGAGTCAACGAGTGAGTTATTTTTCTCCTTAGTCCCTGTTATGCCATTTCTGAGTTTACTTCCACTTCTGTCCATTTGTGCCTTCATTCAAAAATGTTCATTGAGGCTGGGCACAGTGGCTCACACCTGTAATCCCAGCATTTTGGGAGGCCAAGGCGGGAGGACTGCTTGGTCAGTCTGGGCAACATAATGAGACCTGTCCCTACAAAAGAAAAAAGAAATTAGTGGGTGTGGTGGAGCATGCCTGTAGTCCCAGGTACTCAGGAGGCTGAGGTGGGAGGATTGCTTGAATATAGGAAGTCAAGGCTGCCATGATTGTGCCACTGCACTCTAGCCTCTGGGTGGCAGAGCAAGTCCCTGTCTCTAGAGTATATATATATATATATATACATATATATATATGTATTTTTTTTCATTGAGTACCTAGCATGTGTTAGACTGTATGATTGCCTGTGACTGATTAAATGATAACTGGTCTAATCAACTACTGTTAGGTAGAAGGAATCATTTTACCTGCAAATGATTCTGGATAAGCCCTGGCAAGAATACAGGAATTCATCTCCTTAGAATGTGACTGTGTATATGGCAGAAACTTAAGGCTTCATGGACTATCCCTATGGACTCTTCAGTATATTATTATTGATAATGTTAGTCAACTAGATTATCTAATTTAACCTTGAAAGTTTTTTTTCCTAGCTCCTAACCTAATCCTACTTCCAGATTTCTTGCTCAACTGCAAATTTAGTTTTGCAGCAAATTAAACTATCAGTATATGTAAGAACTAGATAAAATAACCTCAAATGTTTCAAATCCTGACCTAGTCATGTATTACCTGTATGAAGACTGCAAAAAGCCAGCTGATTAACTTTCATCAGTGACTTTTGATTATACAAGTAATTGTATTCTCTTAATGAAATCATATTTTAGGCAAATGATGTAATCTATATAAATGAGTCATAGCAAAACAGATTCTTACATATTATGCATATTTGTACTAACTCCATGAGTATAAGCAGTAAGGTATTTTTGGTAGAAGTAGAGTTTCTCAAATTATGTAAATTGGACATATCTTGGGTTGATAATCATGAATTTTCTGCTGAGTGTTTAATAGAAGGAAAATGCTTTTTTCTTTTAAAAATTATTTTGAAAAACTGATTATTTTTAATCGGAAAGTAAATTAATGAAAACCTATGCTAAAAACAGTAGACTTCATATCATCTGTAGGAGACAGCAATTATACTAGACTATAAATGCCATGAAGATGGAGATCACGTTTTTTTGTTGTTGTTCACCATTATATCCCCCAAACTGTAGTACGATGATTGGCATATAGTAGGTGCTCAATCAATTGAATTGTACTTGATATTTATAGAGGATAAACTAACAATGCTTGATCTCAGTGTTGGTGTTAATAGGTCAAGTTGCTGGCTTGTGTCTCAGTTAATGAAAGAAACCTCAGTACAAAGTATATTCTAACTTTGAATTAGGAAGATCAAAACAGTAAGTCTGACTTCTTATTGCATGGTTCACGTGAGAAAAGTTTATTCAGATTTGTTATATTTCTACATATATGAGTTCAGAGGCATGAAGGTTTGGTTCAATTACCAGTCTTATCCCTTTCATTTTTGCAAACTGTCAGGGTCGGAATTAACTTTAAAGCCACCCTTTTTACTCCAAGTTCCCATCAAGTGTTTGAATCCCTTTCACCATACCTCTACTAATGTCCTGGTCAAAGTTTGAACATTTCCTAGTGGTGGAAAACTTAACACCTCCTGAGGCAATCCATTCAATTATAGGACAGCTTGGTCAGAAAATTCTTTATTCTGTTGCACTGGAATTAGCATTCCTGTGCTTTTCACACCCCAGCAAGGATGACTATATAGAACACATTCTTTTTCCATACAACACTCTCATATAGAGTTGAAGACTTTGCTGGCTAGGCAAAATCTCCCCACTTCATGCGAACATTCCATGCAGGGCATGGTTTCAAGTCTCCCTCTCCAGGTCCTCTCCCAGTGTGAATGTGTATCCATTTGTTTATATCTCTTTTAAAGTGTGGTGTTCGGACAGATCTCAGTATGTTAGGTGTGGTTTATTTGCAGCAACCATGATCCTTGCCAAAATACTGGGTTTTTAGATAGCCATGTGTGTCTCAGACATTTTCTTCTGGGTGCATAGTGACAATTTCTATGAATCTGCAACAACCTCCTGTGTAAGTAAAGCTAAAGAAAGATTGGAGAAAGTGATTCTTTCCTAGGTCACATAAAAAACTACTGGAGAGACTATGTAACTCCTTTTATCTCCATGCTCAGGGAACATATGAAGGTTAAAATAAAGCTGGTTAATGCTTTTGCTTTGTTTTGGTTCATATTTCCCTAAGTAAGATAATGGATATAAAGTGTCTGGCCTCGTGTCTCAGACACAATAGTGACTCAACAAATGTTAATTAGCGTTTTCTTTCTCTTAATCTCATATGTATGTCTATATATATGTACACATCATATATGTACATATAGGCACACATTATTTATGTACATATACACATATATATACATATATAGGTACACATATATTAATATGTAAATATCACATATATGTACATATATATTTTTTGAGACCATCTCACTCTATTGCCCAGGATGGAGTACAGTGGTGTGATTATAGCTTACTATAATCTTGAACACCTGGGCTCAGGTGAGTCTCCCACCTCAGCTTCCTGAGTAGCTAGGACTACAGGAAAGTGCCAGCATGCCTAGCTAATTTTTAAAATTTTTATGTAGAAATGAGGGTCTCCCTATGTTGCCCAGGCTGGTTTCAAACTTCTGGCTTCAAGCTATCCTCCAGCCTTGGCCCCCGCAAAGTGTTGGGATTATAGGTGTGAGCCACTACGCCCAGCTTGTCTTCGTATTTTTTCTTTGAATTTTTCTGTCTCTTTTAAACACAAAGATAATGTAGGGATGAACAAGTGGACTATGAAATATCTTCTGTAGATGCTTTTAATTATTTGAAGACAAGACGTCTTTGTTTTCTTTAAGTGAAATCATAAGGAACAGTTAAATGAAATACAAGTCTAGATATGTTTCAAACATATCCAAATAAAATATAGCACTTTCACAATATTTATTTTTATTTGTATAAATTTAAGGGGTACAAGTGCACTTTCGTTATATGGATATATTGTATAGTCTTGAAGTTTGGCTTTTAGTGACTAATCTTTAAGATATTAATTCTACTTACCTAGCTGACTTGAGCGTTATTTTGTATCTTCATTCATTTGGCTGGGTTGTGTGTTTAAGATGAGTTTCTTAAGACTAGAAAGACAAGAGTTTTAAAAAATGAGGGGTTTCAATGATATCTTTTCACACCTTCTTGAATTATAGTTGTCAATTTAATAAGTGATTAAGAAAAGAGAACTAACATTGATGGGGGAATTTTTAAATATCCTGCAATAGTTGTTCCTTAAAAAAAATCTTCTGAGAAATGTAAAGCTATTTTGTTCCCATAAATGAAACTGCTGTTAATGACAGCTAGGGTACATGGTCTCTTCTAGCAATGAGATCATTATAAACACATTGAACTTTGACCCACTTTTTTTCAAAGGCATTTATTTTATAAATGAAAGTGACACTAGATTTAGGTATTCAGCCACAAAGAACCAAGAAGAAAATGTCATTCTATGCCACTGGAAACAGTGCTATTAACTCCAGCATCTAGGTGTTATGGGATAATTTAGTACTGCCTGGCATCACAGGTCTTGCCAAGAATGTGGACACTATGGATTCTGTGGGGCTTTCTCCTAACTAGATAAAAGCAAGTCTGCCTGAGTGGAGGAGGTAATTTCCTGTTGTTCTTTTTCAAAATGCTCAGCGATCTACCTTTTCTTTACTCTGTATATGAAGATCACAACACTGAAAATTGCTTTCTAGTCTGTTGACTGTCTGTAGCTGATGACTTGAAAGTAGAAGTAACACTCACCAAGCTCCCTGACTTTTTGTAAAGTACCTTCGTGTGCTGTGACTCTAGAGATTTCTCAGATTCAAGATGTACAACTTTCATCTGAATAGAATATAAAGAGTTTGAGAAGAATGAATGTCAGTTGAAAAAAATAAAAAAAGATCAGTTTGTAAATCAGGGTACTACTTGAGAAATTATTTAAAATATTAGAGAGATCATATATGCATATACCAGACATCTAATTAACATTTTAATTTTGTTGTAGGTTATGGTCTGGTACACAGTAGTCTGTGTGTTCAACCAGAATTAAGACTTGAGATATGGGTATGAATTTTTAACTTTTCACTCAGTTCCTATATGACAAAAGTGAGTTTTTTTTTTCTGACACTTTGTCATTAGAGATGAAACATAATCTCATTTTTCCAGAGAAGATTTCGGATTTGCTGGTTGAGAACAGGATGTGATTGAAGTTAGAGTAGCAGGTTCATGCATATAAAAGAGCTGACTTCATTTTATTCCACAGTCTTGAACTGCAGCCTTTTTCTCAGTCTTGCAAGTAAGTCTCCTTGGCCATAAGGAGGAGCAGTTGAAAGAATCAATGAAAAACTCAAAATGCCTTTTGATGATATGATATCAAATACAAAGCTCTCCAATAATTACCTATTCAAATAGAATCACATAGCATTTACAACTTATAATTTAGGATAAATTACCCTGCTTATGTGTAACAATAGATAATCCATTAGTCAGGTGTCTTTAAGAACTAAGTCTTGGTAACATGATACTATTTACTTGGAAACAAACCCACCTTATTATCATCAATTATTATTATCTCTTCCCTAATTCAAGTGAGTTTAAAAACTGATGCTGCAAACACTCCTTCCCTGTGTCCAAAAGCTGCTGTTGTCTACTAAGATACCTTATAAATTCCATGGCTTCAATCATCTCTTGTGCCTGGCTTATGTGATTATCACGAAAAAATACACCCCTTACATGCCTCCATTGTTAGGCTGGGAGCACTTCAGTAATTAGACTAGAAACCCCAGGAGCATAGGAACTTCCTGTCTTATTTATGGATGTATTCCTAGGACCTAGCATGTAGGCACTAAGTAAATTTTTGTTGAATAAAGGGAAGAGACCTTGTCTTACTCATCAGTTTCGAATGATGTTTGGAATATAGCAGATACTCAGAAATATTGTTTGAATGGATTTGCTGATAATTATCACAGGGTAATGATACGCTTTTTCTAACTTTATCTTACATACTAGTATACCAAAAGGTAGTTTCCAGTTACATAATTGATCATTAGTTTCTAATTATATTACAGATTCGATTCAATTCAGTTTACTCTTTTAGTTTTGCTTTGACCCTGATAATGTCTAAAACCTAAGTAAGATTATCAAGATCATTATTTAAAAGGAGTTTCTGTGATAAAGCCATTGTTTCCTCCTCACAAATTACTTGTTAATAACAAAAGGAAAAATAGTAACTATGCAGTGGAGACACTAAATAACTCCTTAAGCCAGTGATGAAGATTAATATCAAACAGACATCGCATGCCTCTGGATGTGATACCTCTTTTAAATATGCTGTCAATATGTTTTCACTATCCCAATAGAAATGGAAAGTCATTCACTCAGGCCCATGCAGTAACTTTCAATGATTGCCTGTTATGTGCCAGGTACTGTGCTAGATGGTGGCAAAACAAAGGGAAATATGTTTATTGAGGAAATTGAGACTAATGGGAGAGTCAGATATTTAATCAGAATGATGTAGTACAGGAGCAGGAGGATGGAGAAATTAGTTGTCTGTGGGAGCTAGTTTCACAGGAGTCACATCTGAGGTGGATCTTGAAGGGTGGAATAAGAGTTGTCCAGGTGGAGGGGAAAGATATCTCCAGGCAGGAGGAGTAGCATGTGTAAAGGAACAAAGCCTTGAAAAATTCAATAATCATGTCTAATTTTATGCCAGTTATAGTTCAGAGGCATTAAAACTGAGTTCAGCTACTTAAAAATACTTTCACTATGAAATATTACACACATAATAAAAGTGCATAAAACAACTATCAGCTTACTGAATTATCATAAAGCAAATATGCATGTAACAATCATTGAGGTCAAAATCTACAAAATGTCCGGTAACCCCAAAATCAGTACCCCTCCATTCAATACCACTTCTCTTCCTCCAAAGGTAACTATTCTTCTATTATTTTAATAGTTGCTTTGGAGTTATAGAAGGTAGTCTACCTTCTAGTGATATACCACTTTGCATGTGGTATAAGACACTATTCTGATTTATTCATGTCTTTACATTTATTTATTTTGAGATGGAGCTTGCTCTGCCACCCGGTCTGGAGTGCAGTGGCGCAATTTCGGCTCACTGCAACCTCTGCTTCCTGGGTTGGAGCCATTCTCCTGCCTCAGCCTCTGGAGTAGCTGGGATTACAGGCACACACCACCACTTCCCTGGCTAATTTTTGTATTTTTAGTAGAGATGGGGTTTCACCATGTTGGCCAGGCTGGTTGTGAACTCCTGACCTCAAGTGATCCACCTGCCTCAGCTTCCCAAAGCGTTGGGATTACAGGTGTGAGCCACCATGCCCGGCCTAATTCATGTCTTTACTATTTAGAAATGCATTTCTGTGCAAATCAAAACCACCATGAGAAACCATCTCATGCCATTTAGAATGGTGATCATGAAAAAGTCAGGAAACAACAGATGCTGGAGGATGTGGAGAAATAGGAATGCTTTTACACTGTTGGTGGGAGTGTAAATTAGTATAACCATTGTAGAAGACAGTGTGGCGATTCCTCAAGGATTTCAAACTAGAAATACCATTTGACCCAGCAATCCCATATACCCAAAGGATTATAAATCATTCTACTATAAAGACAAATCCACATGTATGTTTATTGTGGCACTATTCACAATAGCAAAGACTTGGAACTAACCCAAATGCCTATCAATGTTAGACTGGATAAAGAAAATGTGGCACATATACACCATGGAATACTATGCAGCCATAATAAAGGATGAGTTCATGTCCTTTGCAGGGACATGGATGAAGCTGGAAACCATCATTCTCAGCAAACTAACACAGGAACAGAAAACCAAACACTGCATGTTCTCACTGATAAGTGGGAGTTGAACAGTGAGAACCCATGGGCACAGGGAGGTCAACATCACATACTGGGGCCTGTCAGGGAGTGGAGGGCAAGGGGAATGAGAGCATTAGGAGAAATACCCAATGTAGATGACAGCTTGATGGGTGCAGCAAACCACGATGGCACATGTATACCTATGTAACAAATCTGCATGTTCTGCACATGTATCCCAGAAATCAAAGTGTAATTTAAAAAAAAGAAATGCATTTCCAAACACTATTTAGTTAAACATTTTAACAGGTATAAAACATACAGAGAATTATG
This sequence comes from Gorilla gorilla gorilla, assembly GCF_029281585.2. Lineage (NCBI taxonomy): Eukaryota > Metazoa > Chordata > Mammalia > Primates > Hominidae > Gorilla > Gorilla gorilla. The sequence continues at coordinate 136,479,167 of NC_073230.2, read as the reverse complement.
CACAATCACATATGACAGCTCAATGATTTACCATAAAATGAACATGGCACCATCACACAGCTATTGGAGTAGAACATCACCAATTACCCAGAAGCATTTCTTGTGATCTTTTCCAATCAATTACTGCCACTTTCTTCTTCCTCACAGGAATAAAACCATTCATTAGTTTTGTGGAATCATATAGTCTATGTGTAGAATTATACATTATCTGCATATTTTGTGTTTAACTTCTTTTATTCCACATTGGTTTTTTAAAGATTTCATCTATTGTTTTGTGTAGCCATACTCTTGCATTTTCATTGATCATATTCCAGTGTATAAACTTAACATAATTTATCCATTCAGTTGAAGAACGTTTGAAATGTTACTAGTTTTTGGATGTCATCAATAAAGTTTCTGTGAAGGTTATTGTACCTGTTTTTTGGTGTTTATGTGCATACACTTCTGGTGTGATATATACCTTAGGAGTAAAATTACTGGGTCAAAAGATAGTGGCATCTTCACATTTAGTAGATAATGTCAAAACAGTTTTGTACACTCTCATCAGCAATTTATGAGTGTTCGCATTGCTCCACATCCTCTCAATGGGAATTCCAAATCAGCATTTGGAATTGTCTTTAATTTTAGCCATTCTGCTGGGTATATAGTGGTATCTCATTGTGATTTTAATTTGCATTTCTTTGTTAGTAAGTTTTAACATATTTTCATATTTTTTAACTTACAGAAAAATTTAAACATATGCAAAATAAGCAGAATAGTATAATAAATCTTCCTGTACTTATCACACAGCTTCGACTGTTATCAACATTCTGCCATTCTTGTATCATCTATATAGCCACCCATATCCACTCCCACTCTATTACTTTTTACATTTTTTAAAGCTAAATTTGCTTACATTGAAAAATGTTAGTGGTCCAATTTTAACAAATGGATATACTTATGTAACCAACAGCTCTATTATCTTCCCCTAAAATTCTCCTGTGTCCCATACTCCCTCCCCACCCAGTTTATTTTTGCTTTGTTGAATTTCTGCACAGGGTAAGAAATCTAGTGTGTTTGGAACATAAAGTGTGTGAGGTTGTGGCAGGACCAGGTTTAATAGTATTTTTTTGTGTGTACTCTATTTTAGGTCCTGCTGAGTGCTTTCTTCATTAACTGATTTCTCAAGAGAGGGTCTCACTAGAGTCATAAAACTTGTGAGTGATGGAGATAGGATGCTCAGATTTTTTCTGACTCCAAAATACAATCTTTGTACTAATGCTTTTTGATGATTTGACTTATTAGTCTGTGCAGTTGGCAGTCAAAAGGGATTTTGAAGTGCAGCGTAACGTCAGGTTTGTTTGGACTATAATTCTGTTGATAGTGTGGAATATTGGAGTGAGGCAGAGATCAGCGGTAGGGAGAGCACAGAGGTGTTTACGGCAATGGTTCAGAGGTGAGGTTTGGGACTAGAAGACTGATGGTGCATATGGAGAGAGGGAACTGTATTTCTTAGGCCTTTTTGAAGTATAACCAATAGCTAATGGTTCCAGGTTAGATGTTGGGGATAAGTGAGAAGAGAAACCTTGTACACAGGTAATTTTCATTACTTTGCATCTTTGCAGATGCTCCTCTCTATAACTCCAATGCTTCTACCTTGGGTGCCCGAATCGATAGCAACACTGTTACCAAAATCTGGAAGAGGAAGAACAGGTTTGGTGAGAAGATAAATTCAGTTTTGGTCTGGCTAATTTTGACATGCCTGGGGAAATTTAGATGGTCTGTCTTATGGACAGTTACAAACAGAATTTAGAGGCTCTAGAAACAGGTCTGACCTGGAGATAAAACTTTAGGAATCATCAGAATATATATGTAACTGGAAGCACAGGCTCTGGTCTCAGACAGATTTAGGTTTAAAGATCTACGTCTAGCTCAGACACTCATTGTCTGTTTCCTTATTGGTAAAATGGGATAATATCTAACCCAGGATCTTTGTAAGGATTTGATGGAAAAATAAACAGCACTTAGCATGTTGTCTGAGTTCAGTAAGTGACAAAATTATCATTAGCTATTATTAGATTGCAATACAGCTAATATTTTTATTATTATTGTAATAGCTAACTTACTATAACAAAAGCTCCCTTTTCCCCCCATGGAATTTGCTTAAATGCTACATGAAATGCATTTAAATGAAAGATCTGTAAGGTATGGTTTGATAGCCACAAGGCAGCATGGAGCATGCATCATTGTGTCATTTGGTAGGCAAGACCTCTGAGTGCCTTTAGCACAGGGAATGGAAGATACAAAGCCATGTCAGCAGTTCTCCAGTAGGCAGCTTACCTCCAGGGTAGCAACCCAGTTATATTCACTCCCTACCCTCCTTAAAACAAGCATTTTAGGGAAAGGATTATCTTCATTTTTCATGTTATGTTGTTTGCAAAATACTTAGGTGTTATGTTCTACATAATTGATAATAGATCAACAATTTAATATTTGTCCTTCTAAATCAATTTTTCCCTGACACTTTCTACAATCTCAGACCCTATCTTAGCTCATAATTTGGTTTCTGCATCATTTTGGATTTAGTTATGTGTGGTAAAATGCCACATCATAATCAAAGCTGTCAAAATCTGGACCAGAGTACATAGGTCCTTTAGGAACTATAATTGCTTCTACTTGATGTTAGGTTCTTATGCTGTGTTTTAGTGGGATCTGCTTAGAATAGATGGAAAACTAAGATTGAATCTTAAAACAATATTTGATGAGAAAAACAAGTTCAGTAAAAAAACTTAAGGAATCTGGAGGCATCACGCTACCTGACTTCAAACTATACTACAAGGCTTCAGTAACCAAAACAGCATGGTACTGGTACCAAAACAGAGATATAGACCACTGGAAAAGAACAGAGCCCTCAGAATAATGCCGCATATCTACAACTATCTGATCTTTGACAAACCTGACAAAAACAAGAAATGGGGAAGGGAATCTCTATTTAATAAATGATGCTGGGAAAACTGGTTAGCCATATGTAGAAAGCTGAAACTGGATCCCTTCCTTACACCTTATACACAAATTAATTCAAGATGGATTAAAGACTTAAATGTTAGACCTAAAACCATAAAAACCCTAGAAGAAAACCTAGGCAATACCATTCAGGACATAGGCATGGGCAAGGACTTCATGTCTAAAACACCAAAAGCAATGGCAACAAAAGACAAAATTGACAAATGGGATCTAATTAAACTAAAGAGCTTCTGCACAGCAAAAGAAACTACCATCAGAGTGAACAGGCAACCTACAGAATGGGAGAAAATTTTTGCAATCTACTCATCTGACAAAGGGCTAATGTCCAGAATCTACAATGAACTCCAACAAATTTACAAGAAAAAAACAAACAACCCCATCAAAAAGTGGGCAAAGGATATGAACAGACACTTGTCAAAAGAAGACATTTATGCAGCCAAAAGACACATGAAAAAATGCTCACCATCACTGGCCGTCAGAGAAATGCAAATCAAAACCACAACGAGATACCATCTCACACCAGTTAGAATGGCAATCATTAAAAAGTCAGGAAACAACAGGTGCTGGAGAGGATGTGAAGAAATAAGAACACTTTTACACTGTTGGTGGGAATGTAAACTAGTTCAACCATTGTGGAAGTCAGTGTGGCGATTCCTCAGGGATCTAGAACTAGAAATACCATTTGACCCGGCCATCCCATTACTGGGTATATACCCAAAGGACTATAAATCATGCTGCTATAAAGACACATGCACACGTATGTTTACTGCAGCACTATTCACAATAGCAAAGACTTCACACCAACCCAAATGTCCAACAATGATAGACCGGATTAAGAAAATGTGGCACATATACACCATGGAATACTATGCAGCCATAAAAAAGGATGAGTTCATGTCCTTTGTAAGGACATGGATGAAGCTGGAAACCATCATTCTCAGCAAACTATCGCAAGGACAAAAAACCGAACACCGCATGTTCTCACTCATAGGTGGGAATTGAACAATGAGAACACATGGACACAGGAAGGGGAACATCACACACCGGGGCCTGTTGTGGGGTGGGGGGAGGGGGAAGGGATAGCATTAGAAGATATACCTAATGTTAAATGACGAGTTAATGGGTGCAGCACACCAACATGGCACATGTATACATATGTAACAAACCTGCACGTTGTGCACACATGTACCCTAAAACTTAAAGTATAATTAAAAAAAAGAAAAGGAATCCCCAAAATTTATAGAAGGCCATCAAATGGACTCAGTCAGTTGAAAGAATAAGTCTGACTAGTGTTTCCTTGTTTTACTGTTCTTAAAGCATTAAAAAAAATCAGCGGCTTTAATTACCTAGTATCATTTTCAAAATAATTATATATTGTGATAGATTAAATGTGAAAATCATCACAATAATTCCTCCCATTCGTGAATGCATATCCTTTTGCAATGTGATTTTGCTGCTTCTCCCAGCAAGAGGCAAGTCTAAGTCTCTACTTCCTGAATTTATGCTGGCTCTTTGACTTGACTAACAAAATGTAGTGAAAGTGATGTCATATAAATTCTGAACTGAGGGCCTCAAGAAATCTTGTAATTTCTACTCTCTACTGGCTTGGCATGCTGCCACTGTATGAGGAAACCCAGGCTAGTCTCCTTGAGGTTGAAAGGCTACAAGAAGAGAGGTCTAGCCAACAGCCAACACCAACTACCATGTGACAGTACCCAGTCAAGCCGCTAGTTGACTGTAGCATCTGCAGGGGTGACTCTAGACAAGGCCAGCCCAAATTACTAATCTTCAGAATTGAGAGCACATAAAATGACTTTAAACCCACCAATTCTGGGTGGCTATGCAGCAATAATATACTGTATATGTGTATGTGTGTATGAGAGAGTGTCCTCTCACTTTGAGGATGAGAGAATTTTAAACTATAAAATGGATTTACGTTAACCATTATGATGTACTTATAGACCTTCAAGGATAAAAAAGTAATGTGTCACCTAGGTTGCTGCAGTGAACAACGAAAGGGAAGGCAGATAATTTTTTTGGGATAGTTTGTGTGCATTGTTTTTAGAGGTAGGGTGATAATTCAGATGATGTCTAAGGTTCTTTTAAGTTCTAGAGCCCTGTGAAATTTCAATTAAATTCTTGTAATTTAGCAACTCATTTCCAGTTCATGAACTTGCACATAGCATTTTAATATGCAATACCTTTCACAACTGGCAGGATCTACTGGCTCGTCTTTCACACACAATGTGAACCAAAACAGCTATGGCATAGTGAAGGTAGCATAGTGTAGACAGTACAGTGTGATGGCTAAGTTCATGAGTTCCAGAGCCAAACTGCTTGGGGTCAAATGATGGCTCAGCTACCTATCAGCTGTAACCTTGGTGTATTAGTCCATTCTCACATTGCTATAAGGAAATACCTGAGACTGGGTGGTTTATAAAGAAAAGAGGTTTAATTGACTCATAGTTCTGCATGGCTGGGGAGGCCTCAAGAAACTTACAATCATGGCAGAAATCACCTCTTCACAGGGCAGCAGGAGAGAGAATGAGTGCCAGCAGGGGAAATGCCAGATGCTTATAAAACCATCAGATCTCATGAGAATTCACTATCAGGAGAAGAGCATGAGGGAAACCACCCCCATGATTCAATTACCTCCCACTGGGTCCCTCCCACAACACGTGGGGATTACAGGGACAACAATTCAAGATGAGATGTGGGTGGGGACACAGCCAAACCATATCACTTGTTAAGTCATCTAAACTCTCTTTACCTCAGTTTTCCCACCTGCAGAATGGAAGGACAGCAAAACCTCATTAAATTGTTGATAGGATTAAATGAGCTAATATGGAGCTTAAAAAATATTAACTACTCAATACATGTCAAATAGTAGTACTGTTAATTATAGTAGGGAGTAATCTAGGTCCTGACCCCAAGTTCCTACTGACTAGCACATTACTTAATCTCTCTGGGTCTCAATTTTTATGATTCTTTTCTTTTTTCTTTCTTTTTTTTTTTTTTTTGAGACAGAGTCTCACTCTGTTGCCAGGCTAGAGTGCAGTGGCGTGATCTCGGCTCACTGCAACCTCCGCCTCCCAGGTTCAATTGGATTATTTCATTTTTATACAGATACGTTTAATATTTGTTTTACCTACATGCACATTTCATCTTGACTCTAATTCTAATTTTTCAAAGATTGTCTAAACTTACTGTGTTAGCAAGCAATTTTGAGGACCCTCTGGTACTGACCACTTTGCATTCGAATATAAATAACACTACATTTGCTCACAAAACATACTTTTCTGTTTTTTTTTTTTTTTTTTTTTAACTCACACCTGGTCAGCAAACAACTGATATATCTGAAGCAAAGCTTTTTCAGGGTTAGGACAATTTAGACTTGCATATTCATTTTTAAGCCTATGATAAATATGTTTATTACATAAAAGTAGGAAAAGATCCTCTGAAAATGCAGAAAATATTTTACCTCACATTTTACCACTCAGAGGTCTCCAATGTAGGTATTTGCATGTTTCTTTCAGTCTTTTTTCACTGCATTTTTTGATGTGACATTGAGCTTTATTAGTGTATACCATTTTCATATTATTACAGCCTTCTTACTGCGTTTCAAAATTTTTCTGCTTATTAAAGTTTTATATAATTTACAAATTTTGCAAAGTATACAAAAGAATAAAGAAAATAAAAATCGTTCATAATTGCACTGTTACAGCCCACTGTTAAAATATCACATTTCAAAATACTTCCTTTTTGTTGCTTAAGCATATTCCATACAACTAAATTTTATATAAAATGTGATTTTTATTGGCTGCATAACAAACACTATCACAGAAGTATCATAACTTATTTTACATTAATTTATAAACTGTGGCATTTCATATTTTAGTTTCACGTTGGGTGATGCCTCGTAACTATGGGACAGATATATGTGATCATACCACTTATGTGACTAGTTAAAGATCACGTTTCTATCCCTTTCTTGTCATCCCCTATAATCAAGCTGCTGCAATCCCGGAGACCTAATGCAAACGCTTCACCTCCTGGACCCAAGCCATCCCGCCCCCCGCCCCCGCCTCTCCTGTAGCTGGGACCACAGGCACGCGCCATCCTGCCCGGCTAATTTTTTTTTATTTGGTTGAGAGGGCGTTTTGCCATGTTGCCAGGCTGGTCTCTAACTCCTGGGCTTAAGCCATCCTCCCGCTTTGACCTCCCAAAGTGCTGGGATTACAAACACCAGCCACTGCGCCTGGCCCAACATTTTTAAAGTAACAAATGTATCAATTTACAAACTTTCCTTTGGATTTTGAAAACTGAACTTTTTCTCTTCTAAACAAAGTCTATCTACTGAACTTCAGTTTTTTCAGGACCCTGCACAATGGCAGCTTAAGTTGGACCAACTGGAAAGGCTTTCAGTGGATCTTGGGGAGGATCGGAGACGAGGCGAATGGGCTTTATTCTCTTAAAATTTCCTGACCGGCAGTGGACACATATTTGCTTGATGTCACCAAGAGCAAGAATTACGTTCCAGGAGCTGGGAGGAGAACGACGGAGGCGGCTCTCTCGCCCCCAAGAAGCGGCCCTTGGTTGGCAGAATTTGACAGATGACTGGGATCTTCGAGGATTTTCCAAGCAGGATCGGGGCGCAGAAGAGGAGGGAAAGTGCGTGAGCCCACGTGACCCAACTCCACTTTCAAGTTTGAGAAGCGGAGCTGCCAGGATAAATACCCATCTGCTACCAATAGATGCTTTCCCTCCCTTGGGCCTGATAAAAGAATCCCCAAGTTCCGGAAGGCATGCTTCGAAAATTGTTGGCAGGAAAAAAATAAGTTCAACTTTTGCCATTTAGCAATGCACTGACAGCCTTTTGGGGATCATCACTACTTATGGCTCATACATCTGCCCACCGCTTCCTAAGTCTTCTCCCAACCCTCCCCGAGTTTCAGTTCCACTGAGCAGAGAACAGCGAGAGCAACAGTTTGGTGGCCGAGCAGCCCGTCTCCGTGGGCGCGCACGCCGCATCGCGGGCCTCACACCTCATTCTGGGCTTCGGCTCTCGGTCGGCCCGAGACTCCGGCCGCGGCCCTGGTGTCCCCTGCCCCGGTTCCCTCCCCTCGGACACGTCCCTCGCGCCGGCGGCCCCAGTCCCCTCCCCACCGGCCGCGGCGGGCACAGCGCGTCGCCTACCCACAGGCGGGGGCGCCGGCCGGGCGCATGCGCGCGGCGCTCCCGGGCGTGCCGGCCACACTCCCCCCACCCACTCGGTGAGCTTGTCACTTCCTGCCCTCGCCCCATCTCCGTCCGGGGTCAGTCAGTCGCTCCCTGTCGCTGCCGGAGAGTCTCAGCTTCCCCCTTCCTACGCGCTCCGCGGCGGTAGCTCGGGCTCTCCGGAGGAGGGGGCGACAGAGAAAAAGAGAGGCTGACTTAATAAAGTTTCCTGAAACAACAACTACCACCGAAAAGGCCCAAGGTGGGGGGAGACCCCCATTCTTCTCCGCCCCTCTCCTAAAGCCTGAGGGACCGTTGCAGGTGGAGCGGCGCTGGTGGGACCCGGGTTGCGGCGGCAGCCGTTGCCCCGGCGAGGGAAGCCTCAGGTCCTGCCCGCTCCGGTTCCGGCTCCTTCGGTGGTGGCGGCGGCAGCTGCTGCCGGGCGGTTCCTCCTGTCAACTGCCTCCGCCCGCGCGCCTCCCGCCTAGCCACACAGCGCGGAGGACGCCGTGAGCCGCCGCCGCAGTCGTCTCGGCCCGCGGAGGGACGTGGTGAGCTGTGGCGCTTCCGCGTCAGCGCCGGCGGGGACTCTTTGGGAGCGCGTCGGGCCCGAGTCCGGGTTCCCTCGCGTGGTCAGCGGAGGCTGCGCCAGGTGGGGCCCGCAGCCGCCTCCCACGCCAGGCTGTCCCCGCGGCCGCCCGGCCTGCCTTCCTTCCTTCCGCCCGCCCGCCGGCCCGCCCTAGGAGTTGAGTAAGTTGGGCGCACTTGGTTGTGGGGACGGGGTCTCCGCCAGGGAGACCCCAACGCACGTGCGTAGCGGGAGGGCGCGGCGTGGGCCAGCAGCCAGCGGGAGCGGCACCTCCGTAGTCCCGGAGCCCGGCGGTGCCCGCCGCGCTCTGCGCTCCGTTTCCGCGCGCCCGCCCGGGACGGCGAGGCCGCAGCCGCCCGCGCTGCCGGCCAGGCCTTCGCCCTGCGCTGCGCACCCGAGGCTGCGTTTCCGGGTAGGGCGATGAACCTGTGTGGGGAGTTTGGGCTGCAGGAGGGTTTGTGCGTCTTTCTGTTTTCTTTTCGAGAGGGAGGTGCGGGTTCGTGGAGGGAAAGCGGAGAGCTGATGATGGGAACGTATCTGGAAAATGCAGCCAGTGCCCCCCAGGAAGTTCAGGGCGAGTGACGGGTTTGTGCTTCTTTCAACAGCCACGCCGCAATGAAGAGCTTCTTACAGTGAAAGCAAAGTAGGTCGAGTCCACTGAAAATGCCTTTAAGGGACAAATACTGTCAGACTGACCACCATCATCACGGATGCTGTGAACCAGGTAGACCCCTCTTCGTCCGTAGTTGCTTTGCCCTCCATCAGAGCCACTCTGCCTTCTCTTTCTTTCTAGTTTTTTTCCCTCCTGCCCCAGTAGTCATTCTTAAGCAGGCTATGATATTCCCCAGCATAAGCCAGTTATGAAGCTAAAAGCTTGTACAAACAAGAGGTCTCCCCTGCTTGATCTTTTAAAAAAAAGTACTGCAAGTGTCACCTTAAATCATTTCCACAAGATCAGTCACTCAGTCTTTTTTCTTTCTTTTTCAAGGCATCCTGCAGTTAATATACTCCTATGGTCTGTAAATGTTTAAAATTGAAGAGAAAGGAAAACATAGAATACTAGATTTGTTGTGAAATTGTTTCACTGAAACTTTAAAAATTAAAAGTTTCTTAGGCATTTTAATCAGCAAGTAGTTCTGAAAGTCTAAAAGTGAGTTTAGTTTGGGTTTTAAAAGTTTGTTGAACTCATTGGGAGAATCAGGTTTTGCTAAGCGCAACCTTTAAAAAAATGTCTTGGGCAGAGCATATTATATTGTGAAATAAAAGAGAAATCTCTTTTTTTATTTAGGTAGAATACGTGATTATTTCCAGGGTATTTTATGGAATGAAACTTGCTTTAGTTGAATTTATGATATGAAAAAGTTTTTCGGAGTCTCATGAAGAATACTAACAAACTTTAATTTGATAAGCTTGATATACTGTTGACAGTTCTACTTAGAACTTTGATATGCTTTGTGACAATCATTAAAAGGTATAACTTAAAAGGGAATCATTGAATGCATACCATCACTAAATCAAATAAAGGTTAGGCTATTCTAGTTTAAAGGCAGATGTCTATCATTATTTTTGACCTAAAAGTTATTAGATTTTTAATACATTTGCTTGCTTTTTGTTGGAGTATTTTAACTGCACTTATGTGCTTGGATTTTATCACAGTAGAGTTCATTTTAGGTAATTTTCTGATTAATGGAAAAAAATGTTATCAGTAGAAGGGAAGAGCTTCCATTTTAAGAAAACTTTGCTACAGATGAAGATAAAATTCGTACTACAACCCTATCTCTACTGTACTTTGCTGAGATCAGTAATAACTTACCTGTACTAATAAAACAGGCAATCCTTGGATGGGATCCAGTTTCTATTGAACTGCTCTTGACCTGTTTAACTTTCAGGATCCTTTCACACTGCATATTTTGTGTATTTGAACTGCAGATACATCACTTATGTTTTACTGATGTTGAATGGAGTTTGCTAGTTTTGAACTATACAGATGTGAGTGTCATTTAAACTCATGTTCCACTGACCTTTTAGTCTAGTTTTTTTTTTTCTGAGAACACTTTTAATCATTGAAATTGAATTAGTTAATGAAACCATCTTATTTAGGAAGAAATTTATTTGATCATTCATTTCTTTAACAAATTGTTATTGAACATCTATTGAGAGCACTGTCGAAGGCAATGGGGATATAAGTGGTGAACAAGACAGATAAAGTTCTTTCTTTATAAAATGTTTGAGTGGGAAGAGATAAACATAAAGAAGTAAACAAATAAGCTAATTTGTGATTATACCTTATTTAGTATGTTCTGGTAATGAAAGTTTTCTGAAGACTTTAATGTCTTTAAAGATGTTTTCTAGACTTGAACTTTTTAATGTGTATTGAAATGTTTTTGCTTGTTTTTTTTTCTCCCCAACTAGCAGGAACTCAGACAAAATTGTATTAGTTTAAAATTTTCAACATGTTTTACTAGAAACTTTTTCCATGCAGGTTAATTTTCATACTTATCATGTCAACAGTAGTTACTGTTTTCTTGCCTTGTTAGCTTGAATCAAACTTTCTGAGAATTTTGTTGAATGGAAAGCTAGAAGTTTGTTAACTTATAGAGTAGTTCCTTGTCATCATTTCAGGGGAAGGTATATGCTGAGTGGGTAGGATATTTCCAGGACTGAAAGAAATATGTTGTAGTGTGATAGCTTTTAAAAGATCATGTCCACAGATGGAGGGAAGATGACATAATGTTTGATAAAAATCTGTCCACATTTGGATTATGAATACTGGGTGAGTCTCCAGAGGAGATCAGTATATTCCTGATGAGGCCATTCTGCCTTGAAGAGATAGGTCAATTTATAGTGAAGGGTGGCACTATAACTCTGGCAGTGTATGTATTTTCTTAGTTATGTTTTAAGATTTTATTAATAGAAATTTCCAAACCTTCAAAACTAGATAATATGAGGAACTTGATGTAACCATCACACAACTCCATCAGTTGTTACATGGACAATCTCTTTTCCTCTGTGTTTCCTCCCCTCCTCCCCCAATTCCCCTCTCTACCTTCCGCTTACTCTCTCTCACCCTAGTATTTGTAAGCAAGTCCCATACATCATAAATAGAATGATCTTTTAAGGGCCTTGCTTTAAGGGAGGAGGGACTCTTACAAAAGTCAATGTTATATTCTGGGAAGTGTGTTTTTGGAAGGGTGTAAGGAAAGATGTTCTGAGGATTTGGGTTTTTTGGTTGGAGAAAGATTTTTTTTTCTAAATGGTCATGTAACCTGTGTGGGTCTGATCTTGGGAGGATGATAGGCTATGTAAGAAGCAATTTTATAAAGTATTAATATAATAAAGTTTTCTAGAGTTGAGAGTATGTTTTCAAGTGAAGGAAGAATTGTTTCTTTAGAGTGGGAGCTACACAGATGTGTATACCAAGTGGTTGTGTCCAGGCACAGCTAAGCTAATCCCGGGCTTATTTTGAATGTTATCTCAGGATGTGTATGCGTTCTGGTGGTAGCAGTGTTCTGAGGGTGGTGGGTAAGAATATTTAGCTTTAGCTTTAAAATGAGATGCTGTCATGTGGAAGTGGAAGTTGGTGTATTTTATACAGAAGGTTTTCTGGAACACATTTGTAAATGCAGGAGCTCTAAGGAGAAGAGTCTGTTTTTCCCAATATCCTTCCCTTATTTATTTCTGTTTTTTCATTCTCCAATTCTAGAATTCTTGTAACTGATAGAGGCAGACTTTGAAGCATTTAGTTTTTTACAGTAGTGTGGGTTTTCACCCTCTTTTATGTAGTTACCATTTTTTTTGTAAGTAGTTACCTATTGCTATAATGTGCAAATAGGAGAAATCAGTTTATTCAAGTAGACGATACTGGTCTGTTTACAAACTTCTGTTTTCCTAAGAGGTTTAATTCTCTTTCTCTAAGATTTTGAAAAAAGATTTTTTAGTTTTTGGTATCAGGAAAGCAATTGATGGGTACATGTTGATGATAGTGATGGTAGAATGTTTATTGAGCACTTACTATGTCCCAGGCTGTTTTAAGCAGTTGATTTGCATTAGCTTATTTAACCCCTATACAACCCTATAATTTAAGTACTTTGAAAATCTCCATTTTAGACCTGAGAAAAGAGAAATCAGAGAGTTTAATTTGCCCTAATTGTATCTAGTAAATGGCAGAAAAAGAATTTAAACACAGAGAGTCCAGGTCTGGATTCTTATGTTCTTAAGCACTGCAGTGAGTGCCAATGTCAGATATTCTCAAAATGAGTGTGTGTGTGTGTGTGTGTGTGTGTGTGTGTGTGTGTGTTCTTAATTAATCTAAAATACACCTAAATTAATTAATTAATTTGTTTATTTATTTTGAGTCAGTTTTGCTGTGTTGCCCAGGCTGGAGTGCAGTGGCGTGATCACAGCTCACTGCAACCTCTGCCTCCCGGGCTCAAACGATCCTCCCAGCTCAGCCTCCTACGTAACTGGGACTAGAGGCATGAGCCACCACGCCTGGCTAATTTTTGTATTTTTTGTAGAGATGGGGTCTTGCCATTTTGCCCAGGCTGGTCTTGAACTTCTAGGCCCAAGTAATCCTCCTGCCTCGGCCTCCCAAAGTGCTGGGATTACAGGCCTGAGCCACTGCACCAGGCCAAGTGTCTCTTAAAATTGGGGAAATTTTGCTTAATGAAATGAGTTGGTCCCAAAACATCATTCCTCTTGTTTGTGTACACTGAGCACTAGACTTGAAGCATAAAGGAGAATCTAAGCCTGTATCTATGTACATAGCACAGTAGGCTAGTTTAGCCCCCCTATCAGGAAGCTAAGTACTGTCCAAGCCTAAACACTGAAGCAAGAGTAGCACACATTGTTGAAATCATCCTTCATTTCTCCTCACACTAAGCGGGTGGTCCTGTGTTATGATGGTCATAGTTGAGTAGAACATTATGGCATATTTAAAAAAGAGATAATTAAAATGGTCAGATTTTCTCCACCACAACCATCTCTATTTGATAACTGATGAAGAAACCCAGTTTTCCTTTTCTGTTGTCTTTATTCATATTACTGTAATTTATTATGTATCTATACTACTAATCTGAGAATCTTGGGAATTAGGGATAATATAAACCTCTTTATGTGAAAATGAAATTTTTAATTTTTAAAATGGAAAGATTATTTTTACTTATTGTAAAAATGTGTCCTTTCTAAAAGCCAGACTCTGAAGCAGCATTGAAGTGTGAGGCAGAAAGCAAACATCCCTGAAAATCCACCCTAACAGCATTTATACATATATACAAATATATATTAAATTTATATATTTCTGCATCTACCGATGTATTAATGTAAATGGGATCATATTCTATAACCTATGTTTGTTGCTTAATTATTGCCATCCTTTGTTGTGAATATACATAGAACTAGTTCATGCTTTCTAACAGCCATGAAAAAGTCTGTCCTATGGACATTTCATAGTTTATTTAATCTGGTCACTATTAAGAGACTTTTAAGTTGTTTGAAATTTCTCTCAATTATATACAGTGCTGCAGAGCACTACAGTGAACATTCTTCTGCATCCATCATTGTGCACTTATTCAGTTATTTCTTTAGGCAGTGATTTTTGACATTTTGCTCATAAATATCCAGAGTTATACCAGATTATCCAGAGGATTTTGGAATGGTTTATGAAGCGTGGCTAGGCCACCATTGCCTTAGAATTTTGATTAAATATAGTGGTTGCTCTTCAAGAGGAATAAAAAGGCAAACATGAAGAATGTGTACTAAATAATACCAAAATAGTAAGGTCTTTGTATTGAAACCTAATATCTAGCCTTAAGTAGCCTTAAGTTAGCCTTTAATTGAGAATATTTTTAGTTTTTTTCTCCATTGTTTCATTTTGCCTTACAAAGATGATGGTTAATTATATATATATCTACATATTATATATACGTGTGTGTGTGCGGGCACAAGTGTGATTATCCTTAATGTAATTGTAGAAAGCCATTGTTTTACTTTAATAGTAAATGATTTAAATAACCCTTTTTTTGTGGGGATTGGGGTGGGTGTTTGTCTTCCATGTAGTTTATATCCTGGAACCTGGAGATCCTCCTTTGTTACAGCAACCACTACAGACATCCAAATCTGGTATTCAACAAATAATTGAGTGCTTTCGATCAGGTATGAATGTTTTAGGATATATTTTTCGATCTTCACATAGTAGTTAAAAACTACCTAGAAGTCCTTAGAAATAATTTTTAAAAAACATTAAAATGTATATGTTGGCTTTCTTTATAGAATATTTAAAATTTTCATATTTTAAAAAAGTGGATGTATAAATATTGACTTGGTCTAGAGATTATTCTTCAGTACTATATATGGTATATTAATTTTAAAATAAATTTGTTTAGTATGATTTAAATAAATATATTATGTGGTGTATTTTCTGGTAAAGCACTTCTTAAAGATCCATTGATATCTTTTGGCATGTTTTGTGTAAACTCTCAAAAGGCAGTAAATTATTCTGGGTCTTCATGAGCTTTGGTACAGTAGATTACTCAGAATGTCTGAGATGTCATTTGTTCTAGGTTAATTACCTTATTTATGTTTGTGTAATTCACCTTCTTCTCCCTAACCCTTGAGTTTGTGGAGTTTTGGTATCTTTAATAGAGCACAAGATAGAAGAAAGACAATATTCCAGCCCTGATATCTTCAGGTAGATTTGCTTAGATTTTATTTTCATTACCTGATAATAAGAATTAGCTTTATAATAAATATAATTGTGTAATTGCAATCCAGTGTTTTAAAATAGGTATTACTTACAACATGTGAAATGATTGGGAACTGTTAGCACCCCTATGTTATCAGTAAGATGTTAGGTTGCTGTGATTCCTATAATCCACTTGTCCATCCCTTGTGTATTTGGCTTCTCTGACATTACAGAGTATTCACTCAGATGTGAACAAGCAAATAAATATGACTGATGGACACTTAGAGGATTAGAATACCTTGTCATTATTTTAAATCTTAACTACCTTAATGAAAAATTTCTGAGGTTCAAAGGAAAAAATAATTCATATGTAACTACTTGTTTTGTATTCATGAGATTTTTTGAGTTGCTTGTTTCTAAATTGTTATAAACAGGGAAATCATATATTTGCTTTACTTTAGGATTCTAAGAAATAGAATCTGAATTAAAACATTTATTTTTTCTCTGACTCTCCAAAAGATCCATTTCTTAGACTTTTCATCTGTAGTACTCATGGCATTGCTTTTATCTGTATTTAATTTAGGAAGCATTGCTTGTATACCAAGTGCCTATCCTTATATTGGATGGTGGTATAAACTATTTTAGGGATTTTTTGTTGTTTGATTTTTACTTTTGATAATTGCCCTCGACTAACAGATAATTTATAGGTCAAATTTTCTTGTGATAAGTTCAATTAAAATAGAATTTTACTTATTAGGGACAGTATTTATATTTCTGGCATAACAAAAAATAGTGTCTGTTTGTTTTAGCTTCTTTTAGAATAGAGATTAAAGGGTTTTTTTGGTTCTTTCTCATACCATGGAAATGACAGCAATAGCTTTTCATATTTAGTAATATTACTTGTTATAGGTTTCTTTTTTAAAATTCTTAATTTGGAATTAATGAAGTTATACTATGTCAGTTTACTATAGTGTTTTTTTATTAAGAAGTTAGAATTAGGCCGGGCGCCGTGGCTTACGTCTGTAATCCCAGCACTTTGGGAGGCCGAGGCGGGCAGATCACGAGGTCAGGAGATCGAGACCATCCTGGCTAACACGGTGAAACTCCGTTTCTACTAAAAATACAAAAAATTAGCGAGGGGCGGCGGCGGCGGGCGCCTGTAGTCTCAGCTACTCGAGAGGCTGAGTCAGGAGAATGGCGTGAACCTGGGAGGGGGAGCTTGCAGTGAGCCAAGATAGCACCACTGCAGTCCAGCCTGGATGAAAGAGTGAGACTCTGTCTCAAAAAAAAAAAAAAAAAAAAAAAAAAAGAAGTTAGAATTAGTTAAGTCATAAGTGCTTTGACTTGTTAAAAAACCGCCTTTTCAACAAGAACCTGTACCCAAAATCTGTGTGGGTACAGAATTAAAAAAGATTCCAAAAATCTTTTTTAATTTTAGAAGGCAAATATTTAAAGATTAAATTAATTATTTTCTTATTATGTTGTGATCATATCTGTTCTCTGTGTTTGTCGTATTTTTACTCTCTGAGCTAAAGAAGTGAGGCAGTGAAACGGGTAATTTGAAATGGTAAAATTCCAAAGCCATTTTATGTTGATGTTTTGAACTGCGATCTTTTTAAAATGATATCAGCAAATTTGCCTTTTGAGTTATTTTTTATTTAGGCAAATTCTGAAAATACTATTATTTTAATTTTCTGAGTACCCAACAGTTTAAGTTAGAGGTGATTTAGAAATATGCTGAGTGGTACAAAGAAACTAATTTTGGATTAAAAAAGAATTATTTTACTTCATTACTCTATCCTGTAACTAAGAAATTTTAGTTTCTTCAAGATAGTAATCTCTTGCATTTCTGGTTAATCTAATGTCTACTGTGGTAGCCCTTCTTTAGCACTAAGGCATTTAAGTTGAGACTGACTAAAACCTTGGGAGAATGGTATGGAAGTCTGGACTGTATAACTTGGGGACAAAGATACCTTCTAGCTCTGAGGCTCTGTTCTTCCTATTCCACTCTACTCCCAAGCACACCCTCAATGACTCATCTATTTCTAGGCTCTTTCCATTACAATTAGGTCACACACATTGCATTTAAAGAACTATCCTGGTGGTGCTATGTATCTTTGACAGATATTTGAAGATAGAACCCTGAAGTCCGTGCTTTTGCTCTTGTTAACCTATAGGGTATAAATCAGGTTGAATGGTAGTAATATGTTAGGTTATCTACCTTTATCTTCAAGCTCAGGTAGTTATCTTCAACTGCTGTATCATCTCCTTTTGTGTCTCACCTTCTGCCTACACTGGGCTGTCTATGACCAGGTATTAATTCCTATGCAAGCTGGAAGTTCATAAAAGGTTCTGTCTTATGAAGGAGTTGACTCATTTTTAATGTTCACCACTTGATGTGTGCTATACTGACTGCTTGACCAGTTTTAACCCATCCTGTTTGCCTGACATTTCAGCTTTTCCTTTGAACTGTTTTCTTGGATTTAAATTACAAATTCTTATTGACTTCTGGTATATCTTTATTAGTCTGCTTAACTTGCAAATTAAGTTAAATGGGTTTTTCTTTTTATAATAAGTAATATGTGTCTGTGGTTTTAAATAGTAAAGTACAAAACGGTATAGAGGAAAAAATAAGTTTCTATACTATTCTGTCCTTCAGTTCCCGTTTGCTCAGGCAACACTGCTACATGGTTTATGTGTCTTCTTCCAGAGACCTTTTATACATATACAAACATATATCCCTCATTTTCTTCTTAACACAAATGGTAGCTGACTCTACGTACTCTTGTGTACCTTTGCTTTATTAACTGTAGATTCAACTATTTATTGTTGACATCAGTCCATAGATAGATGCCTCATTTTTTAAGAAGCCTGCGTGTTTTGCAGCTGCAGGTTTTCCACTTGGAAATTCCTGATGATTGGCTGACTTGAGACCTGCTGTTTGCTCTGAACCCCTGGTTTCTTGTACTACCTTGACTGTGCCTTACCCTTTGTGTAGTTTGGCTTTGGCTGTGTCATTCTGATAGGATCATGTTTCTAATATGGTGTCTTCAAATTTCCCTCCTCTGTATAAGACTTTCAGTTTATCTTCCTTCCTCTTTGCCCTCTCTCCCCAAACCAAAACAAAATTTTAAATAGCAGATAAAAAGTGTACTACCTTTACATATTTATTAAATATCTTTTATGTGTTTATTAAATTGGTTTAGTTGAGTTCAATATTCTTTCAGAATTTCTTAGTTGTGTGCTAGAGGCAAAGGAACTATGGAATGCCCCTATGGTTAGAAAGAGAAAAATGAGGGGAAAAGAGAAGGATAATCATTTTGTCTGGTATTCAAGGCTGGTCTTTAATATGAAGCCGACATCTTCTTTTTAAATTCTTGAAATGTATAATATTGTAAGAAGAGAAATATATAATTTGTAGAAAAAAGATTCTACATGTAGAATATGCTAGAGCAGTACATGCAGGGAACTCTTTTTTTGACTCTTAGGGAGGAATAAATTGTAACTTTAATTGTATGGTAATGAAAAATGAGAATTAGCTTCATGTGATGTTTGCTGTCATTATCTTTCTAAATTTGGGTTTGGTCATTTAACTTAGGCTTTTTTTTTTTCTCCTTAAAACAACTTTAATTGCAATTAGTTTAAGCTCTGACTGAATGGTGATGCTTCAGTCCTGATTCTGAAGGCAAAGCGTAGGGTGGATGTGATTTTTCTGAGGTACATAGGAGAGTGCCATACCTATGATGGCTTTTTCTTTTTTTGTTGTTATATAGCAGTTATAGGAAATTTAAAATGGGACTTTTTTTTATAAGAAAAAAGTAGATTTGTTTTCCTTACATTCATATTCAAAGCATGTCATCTGGTGTTACCTTCCCAAGACAACAGCCATTTATATTGGTCTGAGTTTCTCAGTGGGGGAAAGACCGTATCTTTCATATTTCCAATGAGTAACAGTGTACCTGGTATTTAATATGTGCTCAATAAGTGTTTGTTAGATTAAACTAAAAGATTCCCCAAGTAGGCACTGTCCTAAGATAATTGTATTCTACTTAAGTTTATTGTGGTATGTGGCAGTGCTCTGTAATTAACATATGTATATATTTAACCAACCCTTATAGGTGATAGTTTTAGGATAGAGCTTTCAATTTCTTAAGTTTTCTTTGTATCTTTGAATCCTTACGTTAAGGATGATCAGTAAGAAATTTCCTTCAGGAGTTGTGATGAGGAACGTACATTTATTTACTTGCAGTGTTTTGATGATATTGTAGTTAAGTGGTCATCCTAAAGAAGATTGAGTTTATATTTGAGCCAATAGTAAGCAAGCAGTATACCATTTAAGAAGCATTCTTGTCATCACTTAAAATGGGCATTGACCAAAATGTCAGTGCATTAGGTAAGAAAATGAAACCTTGTCTTTGTCTAGCATAGAAGAGTTAGAATTAATATTGTCATATTGTAATGTGACTGCCATCCAACCTAATGTAAAATTGAATACTGATTCCTTTTGAAAAAATATTTTAAACATTTTCACCAGTACATGCAATGCACTTGCCATTAAAGAATAACACAAGATAAACCCTTGATGAAGTTTAAGTAATTTTTATTGAGCACCTATTACGGGTGAAAATCTGGAATATACAGTCATTAATCTTTAGCTATCAAAAGGCTTTCCTTTGGAGGGCTGGATGTTTGAAAGGTACTGATCTATGTAAGCAGTAAATGGTGATTTCTAAGATAATTTAAAACCCTAAGGCGAGAAAGAGAGCAATATAGGAAAAGAAGAAGGAAGTCAGCATGGCTCTCTTTCTCAGCATCAAGAGCTGTGGAGGAACTTTATGTTGCTGTCTAGATGACCATGTCTGTTGTCTCAGGTGACAGGAAGTTTTAGCTATTGACAGAGGCACTTACAGTTGGCTGTGTCCAATTGTAAGTGAGCAGAGCAATCAGAAAATGGTAGCTGACTTTGAAGAAAGCCATTCCGTCTCCATGGGAAAAAATAACAAAATCTTAAGTGGTGTCTGAAACTAAGGGAAAAACTTTTATTATCTCTGTTTGTGGACTGAGACACACCTTATTTTTCTCATTTGTTAACTATGTAAGTGGAATTAAAAAAGTTTTAAAGTCTCATTTTTGACTCCTCAGTTAACTTCACATAGATTTTAAAAATCTTATTTTTAGAGAAGGTTTTTTTAATACATAGAGCTCTGTAGTATTTCATTTAGCAAATATCAGTCATGCATTATCCTGAGAGCTGGGGTAGCGGTGAGCATCAAGAATATCTTCTCTGTTCTAATCTTCCAGTTTAATGGCGATATGGAAAAGAAATTAATTACAAAACAGTGGATAAGCTAGTATAGATGTCTAGGGTGCTATGAGAGTGTAGGTGAAGGATTTTTAACAAACAAACAACAACAAAAAACAGAGAGGAGGTTGATTATTGAAGGCTTCTTGGAGGAAGTGACATCTATACTGGGATCTGAAGGATTATTAGAAGTGAGTCAGATCAGGAAAGTGGGAGAATGTTATAGTCAGAGAGGAAAAAACATAGGTGAAGGCCTGAAAAGTGAGGGAAAGAATACATTTGGTGTATCTGTGGACCTGAAAGAAATCTGGACTGCTTGGATCAACGATAACACACACTTGCTCTCTCTCTCCCTCTCTCTCTCTGTGTGTGTGTGGGGGGGGGGTGGGGGGGTGGCGGGGGTAAGGGGAAGCATTTGTGATTGATAATTAAGATTGATTAGTTAAGGTTAGAGGCAAATACTTTTTTTTGGATGTTTATTGAGAATAAATATGCAGTCCCTACTGAATATAACTTAACTGTATAATTAGGACTAATTAAGAAATTGATAGTGTCTTTATTTTTCTGTGATTGAGAAGCTGGTAGGCAAAGTGATATGTCTGATTTAGGGATGCAGTCTTGTATTTTACACTTGACTTTTTTTATGTATAACCTCATGTTTACAGACTGATTATTTTATGCTTTAAATCTGCAGCCATGTACATGTATCCTATTTAAATCTTAAGTTGAATTCTTAAGTTAAACCGAGTTCACATTATTTTGGTGTTCCTCTTCAATCTTTTTTGACTATCCTTAAAGGCAGAATTGAATCTGTATTATGGGTCTAGCAAGTTTTGTAGTTTAGAATCAGTGTGCAAAAGTTTCCTGTTTTCTTCCCACTGCTACTATGCTCACCTACACTTCCTGAGAAATATATACAGGTCAGTTAGGCTTAGCCAAAGCATTTTTTAAAATCAGTCTACCTCTCATAGTTTGTCACTCACTTATGAAGTTAACTGTGAACTAAATATATTAGCAGTCCATTGCCAAGATATTTTGTAATGTGAAATGGACTTCAGAAATATATATATGAGAATTTACTTTTATATAAAGAATAACACTCAGGCTATTCTCTGAATCTTTTTAAATTTATGTTTTCTGATTTTGTGGTAATAAGGACTAGTGGAGTAAATGTAGATTTGGATTTGGGAAATGGTAGAAATTATTTTATTCTATACATTTTTTCCAGTAGAAACTCAAGTATATAATTTCCCTGGGATTTAGGTTCATATTTTCTTTAATAATTCTTCAACTTAGGTTTGGTTAGGTTTGTTCTATTTTACAACATGAGTAAACCAAAGTATAAAGATTATAAAGCTTTTTAAGGTCACACAAGTAGATAATATCAGATTTGGAATCTCTCAAGACTTAGTAAAGTTGTGATAACCTGGTAACTTTTTTGCAGTAGAGTTTTGAATGCTTGGATCAACAATAATTATCTCCCTCTCTCTCTGTGTGTGTGTGTGTGTGTGTATGTTGTGGGGGTGGGGGAAATGATTTTATCATCGTTTTCAAAATGATAAAATACACTTCAAAGATTAAATGTAAACAGATTGCAAAATATTGAATCTGAGCTATTTAACTTTTATAGACCCTACTGTATTAATTATACTTCTATAATATGTAGAGTATAGTTTATATAAAGAGTATAAAGAGTATAGTTTATACTCTTTAGTAGTCCCAGAGCTTAATAGATGGTTAAATGCTTCTTAAATGACACAACACTTTGCACCTAGACAGTCTTAAGGATATTTTTCAGGGTACTTGGGTCTTTTCCTGTTCAAGTCAATATATTGTCATTTAAAAAAAGTTTTAATTTGAGGAAAGTAAAGGTACATTAATTAGTAAATTACTGCAGATCAGTTTTGCCACCTTACCTGTGACAAAGAGCTGTAGGAAAGTAGTGACTAAAGACCTTCCGTTTGTATTTTATTTCTGGTGGCTGTTTTTATTTTTAAAGATCAGGTGCTTTTTACCATTTATTTTTTCTCTGCCTAAAGATATTCTTTCATAGTACTTAGGTTCCCTAGATTAGTAGCGTTTCTTCAACAGATAGTTTTTGAGCATTATAAGAGCTGAATACGTTACACTTGTAAATAAGATAGGCTTATTCTTGGCTGCTTTGGAGTGTATAATCTAGTAGAGAAGATAGGCATTAAACTAGTAATTATATCAATACTTAATTGTAATTGGGGTGTTTTAAGGGAGAAAGGCTTTGAATAAATTTATAGTGCCGTCAAGAGGCATAAGCATAGTTCAAAATTATGTCTCAGTATAGACAAAGATTCTCTACTTTGTAGAGAGAGAATCACGCTAAATAGCCATAATCCCATGTTGGCCCAGAACCTGAAGTAATTTGAGCTGAATTTAAAGAGAAAAGTCACAGGCAATCCTGTAATACAGTTTTGACCTTCTTTAAGGAATAAGGGGAAAAAGTATTGAAAAACTCCTTGCTTACTTCCTAATACAGAAAAGAGCTTGAAAGAACCAGCCAAAAAGTTTGCCAGGGAATAATGGGGGAACATTTAATTTTTCTGCCCTACTCCAAATCTATTAAATCTGAACCTCTAGGGGAGGGCTGTGTGCATCTTTATTCCCAGCTCATTGTAATGATTAACCTTATGTCGGAACCACTGCCTTGGGATATATCAAGAATTGATTGGCTGCTGAAGTGGGAACACAGCATCAATTTTAGTTGTCCTGATTTCCAAATGATAGTAGGGTTTTGCTTAGAATTTAGTCTATAACTTAGTTCTAAATATACTGTGGTGGAAAATGGCAATGCCTATATTTTGTTTTCAAAGAGTAACTGCACTTTTGGTCTGTCAACAGTGGTTGTCCAGTTTAAAAGTGCATGTTAAAGTTACCTTTTGTGTTAAGTTTTTCTTTTCTTTTTTCTCTCAGGAACTAAACAACTTAAGCATATTTTATTAAAAGATGTGGACACTATTTTTGAATGTAAGTTATGCCGCAGTCTCTTCAGAGGATTACCAAATTTAATTACCCATAAAAAATTCTACTGCCCACCAAGTCTCCAGATGGATGACAGTAAGTTTATTCATATATTCAGTTATGCATTTTACAGCTAAG
Organism: Gorilla gorilla gorilla; assembly: GCF_029281585.2. Lineage (NCBI taxonomy): Eukaryota > Metazoa > Chordata > Mammalia > Primates > Hominidae > Gorilla > Gorilla gorilla. Next base: position 136,455,245 of record NC_073230.2, on the reverse strand, counting down.
TATTCTTATACTGCAAGTATACATTTGCATTAAAATTGTATCTAGTTAGTGATAATTTGATAATGATGTCTAGTTACAGATAATTTTTAGATGGAGATGGAGAATAAAATTAAATACTTGACTCAATGTTACATTCAGTTTCTTAGGTACTTTCATATCAATGCTTTCCACTTGGGTTTTCCTAAAGATGACATATAAGAGGTTAGATTTAAGAGGATATTTATTTATATTAAAATATTGGATATTGTTTTAGAATGCTTATATGGGCCATAAATGGATTTTCTAGTTTATATTACTTTTTACTTCTTTATTCTTTAACAACTTGGAACCAGATGTGATTGATCACTTATTTAGATTCCCCTTCAGTAAATGAGAATGTTGGGAATAAAGAGCAAAGAATGAGGTAAATTTGTTCATTTCTTGGGAATGGTGGAGAGCATTAAAAAGTCTTTATTAATCTTTCTAGTATTTTCTAGGTCTTGATTTGAAGATCAGTTTTGTTTTCAGAAAAATTTAGATAAGTCATTTTCTCAGAAATTACATTATGTTACAGGCTAACTTGAGATCCAGTATAACTTTATGTGATAAAGGCAGATAGCAGACTAATATAAAGTCTTTCTGGAACAGAATGTTTGTTTTGAATGCAGTGTGTTGTCTCTGTGTGATTAGGCTGGCAGTGTATCTAATGGTATTTTCTTTCTTTAAAGAATTAATGTAAATTTTAAAAAATTCAATATTGGGCTACCTTATTATTTCTTGTTTATGGATTTAACTCTTTGTTGACTTACAAAATATAGAACTTACTTTGTCAGTCTGAAAGCATAGATGCATTGTGGATTCTGTGCATTTTTCAACTTAACCTTTTTGGGATTGGTATGAAATGCAATCTCCAAATAAGTATGGCTTTAATTATAATGAAGCTGGCTTAAAGTTATATTATACAGCATTGATTAAATACAAATTTTATATTTACCTGGAAATATTTCCTACTACTATTTTGATCTTACTATTCTCTCATTGAGATATAAATTAAAAAGCAGTCTAGAGATTCATTTCAAATCTAAACTTTAATTAAAATACTAGTAGAAAATTAGTTTGTCTTTTGGTAGTTATTTATTTTTTAGTTGTAGAGTTAACTTATAGAGTGAAATGGTAAATGGATTTGCTAGATTATTGTGTACTTGTCTTCGCAATACTCATTCTAGAAATACTTTTGTGAAAGTATTTTTCTTATAGACACTACTTTATTCATCTTAAAAGACAGATGAATAGACTAGAAGAGCTATAATGAATCACTTCCTGATTGGTATAGATACCAGATTTGGTACTAAATTTGTAGCGAGATTTTAGAGTAGTAATACATGGAAACCTAACCAGTGTTAGACAACTCTGTTACAATAGGATAGTTGATTGCCTGTAAAGGGTGTAATTATCGTACAAGGAAATAAAACTACCTATGGTTTTAAAATAAATCTGTATAGTTTTTAATTATTCGTTTTAGTAAAATTGTGTCATGTTAAGAAGACATGTAATAGGACTGAGTTTAGCAAATACTTCTACACATCATCCCATTTATGTTTACATATTTGCTTACAAATCTTTCATTTTCATAAGGTGCTCAAATAGACTAGATTAGATTAGACTTATGGATTAAGTTAATGGGAATGCTGTTATGTTTTCTAAAAAATACCATTTTTGTTTATGTAGTAACATTTTTCATGCTGTTTTATCAATCGAGTTACGAGAATTTGAGTTGCCTTTGCTAGTCTAAAACATTCAGACTAAAAATATGAAATATCATTTTTATTATTTAGGACACCTAAGTGCTTATATATTTTATATTAAGGGCATTTGAAGCAAAAGTAGCCCTTCAGATTATATATGTTCCTTAACATTTTTGTGTATCATGATGAGAATTTAAAGGAAATTTTAGTTTAATACTAGTCTTTATCTTTGTAGAATACTGAAAAGTAGATAATGCTTTTATAAAAATAAACTGGTAATATGATAGATTCTGAGATAGGGGTTCATAATATATCTTAAAATATTAGAGGGCTACAGCAGGCTAATTACTTCAGATTAAAATGTTGTTTTTTCCTTAACAGACCTTCCTGATGTAAATGATAAACAAAGCCAAGCCATAAATGATCTCCTAGAAGCCATATATCCAAATGTGGACAAACGAGAATATATTATTAAGCTAGAACCCATAGAAACTAATCAAAATGCAGTATTTCAATATATTTCGAGGACTGATAATCCTATTGAAGTCACAGAGTCAAGCAGTACTCCTGAACAAACCGAAGTTCAAATACAGGAAACTAGCACTGAACAGTCAAAAACAGTACCGGTTACAGATACAGAGGTGGAAACTGTAGAGCCCCCTCCTGTTGAGATTGTTACAGATGAAGTTGCACCTACATCTGATGAACAACCTCAGGAGTCGCAGGCTGACTTGGAAACTTCTGACAATTCTGATTTTGGTCACCAGTTGATATGTTGTCTTTGTAGAAAAGAATTCAATTCTAGACGAGGTGTTCGCCGTCACATTCGAAAAGTACACAAGAAAAAGATGGAAGAACTAAAAAAGTACATTGAAACACGAAAGAATCCAAACCAATCCTCTAAAGGACACAGTAAGAATGTTCTAGTTCCATTAAGTAGGAGTTGTCCAGTATGTTGTAAATCATTTGCTACAAAAGCGAATGTAAGGAGGCATTTTGATGAAGTTCATAGAGGACTAAGGAGGGATTCAATTACTCCTGATATAGCAACAAAGCCTGGGCAACCTTTGTTCCTGGATTCTATTTCTCCTAAAAAATCTTTTAAGACTCGAAAACAAAAGTCGTCTTCAAAGGCTGAATACAATTTAACTGCATGCAAATGCCTCCTTTGCAAGAGGAAATATAGTTCACAAATAATGCTTAAAAGACATATGCAAATTGTCCACAAGATAACTCTTTCTGGAACAAACTCTAAAAGAGAAAAAGGCCCTAATAATACTGCCAACAGTTCAGAAATAAAAGTTAAAGTTGAACCAGCAGATTCTGTAGAATCTTCACCCCCTTCCATTACCCATTCTCCACAGAATGAATTAAAGGGAACAAATCATTCAAATGAAAAAAAGAACACACCGGCAGCACAGAAAAATAAAGTTAAACAAGACTCTGAAAGCCCTAAATCAACTAGTCCGTCGGCTGCAGGTGGCCAGCAAAAAACCAGAAAACCAAAACTTTCAGCTGGCTTTGACTTTAAGCAACTTTACTGTAAACTTTGTAAACGTCAGTTTACTTCCAAACAGAACTTGACTAAACACATCGAGTTGCACACAGATGGAAATAACATTTATGTTAAATTCTACAAGTGTCCTCTTTGCACTTATGAAACTCGTCGGAAACGTGATGTGATACGACATATAACTGTGGTTCATAAAAAGTCATCTCGTTATCTTGGGAAAATAACAGCCAGTTTAGAGATCAGAGCTATAAAAAAGCCTATTGATTTTGTTCTAAATAAAGTGGCAAAAAGAGGCCCTTCGAGGGATGAAGCAAAACATAGTGATTCAAAACATGATGGCACTTCTAACTCTCCTAGTAAAAAGTATGAAGTAGCTGACGTCGGTATTGAAGTAAAAGTCACAAAAAACTTTTCTCTTCACAGATGCAATAAATGTGGAAAGGCATTTGCCAAAAAGACTTACCTTGAACATCATAAGAAAACTCATAAGGCAAATGCTTCCAATTCACCTGAAGGAAACAAAACCAAAGGCCGAAGTACAAGATCTAAGGCTCTTGTCTGGTGAGGAACAGTTACAGAGTTTTGCTTTTTTCCCCCCATCGAACTAAAAAAAAAAATCATTTGACCATAATTTATAGCTGGTTCCATTTTAACACGTTTGCTTCCATATATCTCATGGCAATGGGAACTGCAAGAGTAATGTGCATATTGCATTTACCTCTTCAGTGACCTTTATTCCAGTGGCTTGGGAACAAAAGTTAACTTCAGAACTTATCTTCCACAGGACAATGCAATGTAGTTATAGGTAGATGGCACAGGGTCAGTGCTTTCCTTTTAATGTTGTAAAATATATACATTTATATTGGCTTATGTTTACAATAGAAGTCTTCTGTTTAACTTTGCACAGGTTTAATTTGATTCAGTGACTTAGTCTACTAATTAATGAATTGTAGGAAAGTTAAATATATTAGAATGAACTTGTGAAGGCGATAACTATAGGAAAAAATCTTTTGAGGCACTGTAATTATTGTAAAAATTAATCTGTGACGGCTAAATAAAGTGCTGCACTCAGAAAAAAAAATCCCCGAATTGAATTAAAAATGATTAGCATTTATCATTTACTTTTAACATAGTGCTTCCAGGCAAAGGGGGAAAGTTGGTGGTAAACAGAAGTTTGGATTTTTTTTCCTTCTCCTTGGGAGTGTGTGTTAGTTACTGTTTTTTAGTTTTCATCTATGGAAACAATGCTTATTTAGGTCCCAAATGCTTCCCTCTCTTTTTAATAAACTTTTTGGTGATCATTTTAACATAGTTAATATTATTAACTAGGGATTTGTTTTTTGTGGTTGTGTGTTGTAAGAAAAGTAAAATTCATATTTGGAAGAAAGAAAAATACTACTTTTTTTTTTTTTTTTTTGAGACGGAGTTTCGCTCTTGTTGCCCAGGCTGGAGTGCAGTGGTGCAATCTCGGCTCACTACACCTTCCGCCTCCTGGGTTCAAGCAATTCTCCTGCCTCAGCCTCCCGAGTAGCTGGGATTACAGGCATGAGCCACCACACCCGGCTAATTTTGTATTTTTAGTAGAGATGGGGTTTCATCATGTTGGTCAGGCTGGTCTCAAACTCCTAGACCTAAGGTGATCCGCCCACCTCGGCCTCCCAGAGTGCTGGGGTTACAGGCATGAGCCACCGTGCCTGGCCAAAAAATACTACTTGTTAAAGAAGGTTTTGAAACAAATGTAGATTTTTAAAAAATGCAATATAAAATGAGTAGACTCCCTATACTTTTCGCAAGTCTATATATATTTTAAAAGTTCACCTTCTATACCTGTGTCCCTTGTATTAAGGCATTTAATGTATTTAATGAGTATTAAATTAGTTTCAGATTCAGGTTCTAAAGCAAAATATTAGTTTGAGTGCTGTGAGGGTTAAATGTTGTGGTTTGATTATCACACATTTTTTTATTTGTGTGCAAAACTTGAGATGAAACCATCTTTTAGAAGTGATTTACTGTTGCATAGTTTTAAAAACAAGGTTTTATTAGTAAACTCAAAAGTGTTCATTTATTCCCATTTCTCCTCAGATAACTTCAAGTGATGTACGAAAAGGTTTGGAGTTCATTTTTGTGGAAAGACTTTAAATTGGTGTTAGAACCACTAAACATCTTCAAATGGTACTATGAGGAAAAAAAGAAAAACATTTTTCTAAATATTCAACTATAACTGCTGTTTTCTGACTAAAATAACCATCTAACCACTTGTTTCTAAGGCACTGCCTATTCCAGCACTTTCAAGTAGCTGTGATATTACGTGTTGTCATCACAGTCCATCAGCTATCCACCCTTGACCTTGTGCATTTGGTCTACAGTTTCTACAAAAATGTTACAAATTTTGTTTTCTAAACAATTTGTTGATTAAGTGATCAACAACCTGAAGAAAATATCAATTTTTAATTGACAAAGACTTTATATCTTAGTGATTTTAGTTTTGTTTCTCTTTATTTGGCAACATTTTCATCTGAATTGTATAGATATATGATTTTCTAGTGAGTGTATGTTAGGAACAAAAGACAAAATAGTATCAACACATTATAAATATTTAGCTTACTAAATATTTGTAATTATTTTTACATCCATTTATTTCTAGCTTGTTCTCTAGCACTTCAGTGTTTGAAAGTTTCATCCTAAAATATATACTACAGGAAAGTTGCAGTTCATTTTCATGCATGGATCATTACATTTTTCACTTGTAAACATAGGTTTTTATGAAAATTAAACATTCCCCTATTTTTCTTTAAATTTTATACAAAGCACTTTAATGATAGATGCAACCTTATTTTTCAGTTCCTATTTTTTTAAAGACCACACATTTACTAATGTTAATATGAAGGTAATAAATAGCTTACTGATATTTTATGGATGCAGACAATCCATGCACAACCACTTCTTATGATACTAGTTTATTTCCTTAAATATTGCTATAAAAGGAAGATGCGGGTGTAAGCCCTGATTTTTTTTCTCCCAAGAAAAATCTTAAAGGACCACTTTAGATAATATTTGATTCCTACTGTAAAATTTAGAAAATGATGAATTCTTGTCCATTTTTGTAATCAAGATTTTAGGAAAAACAGAAGTACATCTATCTTTATGAAATTTTGGGCAGGTTTTTGTGTATCAATATTTTGTACTTTTTAGGGAATATTTTATTTTTTAGTTATTTGTGTCAAATTATAATTATAAAAGGTACAGCAGAACATATACCATGTTTTTATATAGGTTCACACCTGTACTTAGGAGGGACCCTGTCCATCTATATACTTTTTGTATAAAATTTTAAAATGTTAAAGATCCACAAGGTCTTAATAAAATGATTCTATAGCTAGAAAAACATTTACCTTCCCAGTGCTTTGCACTAAAATATACTGTGAAAGGAAACTAGAAAGACTGTAACTATTGCTGGAAATGTTCTATATTGAATGTACATGCTCTTGTTGGAAAAATGTACTATATGTGATGGAAATAAACCAGACTCGAAGTTATTTCAGCTAAATGTGCTTCAGCAAAGGTGCATTGGTTGAAACTTAAATGTTTTATTATCAAATTTAAACTTATTCAGTGACTATGAGCAGCTACACTTGAATTATATTCTGATAGTTTTATTTCTAAGAAATAGAGTAATAATTTCTCTTTAATTTAAAAACAGATTTACTTTCCCACATATTGAAAATTTGTACTTATAGATCTAACTTTAATAACTAATAGTATAATATATTTAGGGAACTAAATGTGTAGGTGGTATTTCATTTATAAGCCATCTTCATTAGTTGCACATTATTAAACCTATATGTTTGACTTTTGCAAGGTGTTATCTTTTATGCATTCCTACACACAACACACATTCCAAAGATATTTTCCAGATAAATGCTGATAACCCCTGAAAAGATACGAGGATTCCTAAAAAGCTAGGGGTTGCTCTTTGCAGCATCCTCTCATTTGTATGCCAGCCTTTCCCTCTCTGCTTGCTTGCTAAATACTATAGAGAAGAAAGAAAAATTGATGTCGGAGGAGGGGAGCCCATTGCTGGAATTCTCTTACTCTTCCCACCTGTTTCTACAGGACCATTCACAGTGTGTCTCCTCCATGGTAATTCTGGGGCCACAGAATAGGAATCTAGAGGAGGAAATAAATGAGAGTTCCAGGGCTGTCAAAAGATTTCATCTGGGTCATGTAGGAAAAATAGCACTGTGTCAGTACTTGCCTAAATTAGAGAGATTGGAAACATTTTATCATAATAGCTGAATTAATGGATAATGGCATATATAAGAGAAGCTGAACTAGGACCAGTTTAGAAAGGTAGAACAAACAAGTGACCAGAAAGTATTGTTCTTCTTATTCCTTTCTGGTCTTCATCCTTCCTGATTTGACTTGAGCTCTGTCATTTCAGGGGCTCAGGCTTAAGGCTCTTGAGAAGAGGCCTAAGAAGTTTGTGCCAGAAGCTTTTCTGCATGTAGGCTACATAAACACATATTTAGGTGATTTCGTATTGTTATAGTGAGGATTAAAGCACACAAAGAGCCATCAGAAACTGCTTGTTTTATATAAGACCTATCTGGCTATAAGTTATATCTACCTTTGCTGCTATTTGATCAATTAAGAGTTTTCCTATGGAATTCAACTTTCCTTCCTTCCTAAAGATGCCTTCCATTCCTAAGTGTGGTGGGAGAGGAGAAACAACAGGTGTAGGTTGCTCTTCAACTTTATAAGTTTGAATAGTGCGAATGAGAGCTGAAGTATAGCTGACATTGGGCAGGTGTTCATTAGACATGCCTTGAATACACAACAACAATTTTTTTTTTTTGGTTTATGTCTCCATTCCCTCCCCCTCCCCTTTACTCTTTAAGAAGAAAACCTTTGGAGAGTGTACACATTACCCATTCTTAGGTTTTAGTTTTTTGTCTAGTTTTGTATATATGAATTAAGTTTTTGGTTGACACAGGTTGCTTTAGTTGTTGAAATGTACCTTCAGATTTTTTAGGAATATATTTATTATATTACTTTATGGTCAATAAATAGTCTGTTCTACTCAGTTTGCATTAAAGAGCCTATGGATGCAGTAGTGGGGAGTTAATGATTTTGCTATGGCATTTGGCTGTGGGTATAGAAAGAGGAGTTTCCCTGTAGGTGTTATGGTAAATACATGTGGAGATAGGTAGAAGTGATTATCATTCCCTGTTGTGAAGTTGCAAAAGATCTCTTCAAATAGCATGACTTCTGAAAATGAGGTAGAGATGCTTCAAAAATTTTGGAAATTATGTTTCCAGGTTTCCTGCAGTGACCCATTGAAGTATTCTAGATCCTTAGTTTGGAGTTGGAGAAGTTATTTTTCTAATGGAATCCATAGATTATCAGGATTATGATTTAGCCATGGCTTTCAGTTGATCTGAAGCCAAGCTCTAAGATATGTGCAGCAGGAAGGATATTGGCTGTGCTGTTAGACAAATCCTTCTGTATTCTGTGCTATCCTTTCATCTCTCTTTGACTTTAAGAGCTAAAGGGATCCTTGGTATTGAAAAGGAATAAGGATCAGCAATTTCAGGAATAGCTGTTCTGTGGTTTTTGAGGCATTAAACACATGGTAGAATGCAGATTAAAAACATGTCTCACTTAAAACCTACAATTATTTTGGCTTTTCTAACTTTCCAAATTCATTTCTCTTCTCCTAAATTGTTTCTATACCCTATTCCTCTGAGCTTCCAGCTTCTACCTTGCCTTTTTTTCTTCTAGTTTAATAGAAATCATTAGTACCAAGATAGCTAAAGTGTTTTTTGGAAGGGTAAGAGTATGGAAAATGCAGCTCATTTCCTCCTGAATCTTCATTGCTCCACACCAAATTTGGGAGGCTTATTATTTTCAAGCCTCTTCCTCTACATATTTTCACCACTACAACACCACAAACAAAAAGGGACCTAGCATACCATAGGTGCATCTGTTTGAGAAAATGCCCAAAGTTGGAGGTTTTGGTGTTTGCGTCCACTCAGCAGAATTAATTTGCTTGATTGTGTATTTTTGATGTCAGGGACTCTCTTGATAATTTTGTACGGTGCCTAGCACATTTTCATGTATACCAAGACACTTCAAATAAATATTTGATAATGGTATTAAGGCAAGTAAGCCTTTTCCATCTCTAAATTGTACACCATGTATTTTGAGACTTCAAGTCTTAACATTTTATCTTCTCAATATTGATGGATTTCACTTGTTTTTAGGAAATTTCACCAGTGTTGTGTTTATAAAAAAGAAAGATAATTCTTAGTAATAGCTAATAATAATGAACATTTATGGCATGCTTGTTATATGCCAAGCACTCTGCTAAATCTTTTCATGCATAATGTCCCTAATCCTACCAACAACTCTATGAAGTAAAACCTATTCTTTCATTATCCCTATTTTATGGAACAGAAAATAGAAACTTAGAGAAGTTCAGTGATTTACTTAGGTTCACATAGCTGGTAAGAAACTTACACTAGTCATCTAATTGGAGGCGTGTAAATGCATATGTACCCATAGATACAAATGTTATGTTATGCTCTTTTTTTGAGTTGCAAGCACAGAATTTTACTTGGTAGCTTGTAAGGAGAGTTTTATTAGAAGACTTTATTTGGGGAAATATGGGAGATATGAGTGACCAGGCCTTATAGGATTCCAAGAGTAATTGTACAACTCAGCTTCACCATTCAGATTTCAACTAGGTAGGTGTTACAAAATGAGAAAAAAAAAAATCAGTGCAATGCTAGTGTCTGGATGTTGCCCTCTGAGCAGCAGAAGTATTGCTTCTCTGCTGCTATTAGCCCTTTTCAGACTCTGCTTTATTTTGTTTTAAACAAATTACCTCACTCTGTATCTTCTCAATATGGTCTTACCTGCCTCGTTCCACCCTCTGCTCTGTGTCCTTCAGCTACTTTCCCCTTCCGTACAGCTTGAGTTCAATCTTCTGTAAGAGGAAATCTAATTAGTCCAGTTAGATTCATTGCCTGTTGGGCTAATCTCTCATGTCAGTCCCCTTCATAGTTTGCTGGCCAGTCTGTAGATTGGCTGCTCTTGGGACAGTTGCTCTCTCTTGGTCCTGTCATTTGTGATCATAGTGGCAGAGTCAGTGGCATAAAACATGGCCCTGGGCCCCATAGAAGGAATCTTTTGGTGGAAATCTTTTAAAAGACCATAGTCCTAAAATGTGATGAGCTTTCCAGTATACATGTTTTTCTTTCTTTTGAAAGGTGACAGAATGAAAGGCAAGTTGTGATCTTGACTGTTAGGTCAATGCAGCATCAGCAGTCCTTCCCATACTGAGAAAATGTGGAAAATAGTGTTTTGATCAGTATCTGCAGTTCCTTTTCTAAACTGCCTGATGACATTTCCTTCTATGGGTTTGTAGATTCATAGACAGCCTGAAGTTTTCCCTCAGAAAGAGCCATTACATTTTTTGTAGCAGCATATTAGGCCACCACATCAGTTGCTGCTGTTTTCCAGACATCCACAATTATGCTGCATAGTTTGAGTTGGTGATTTAGTGAATCCTCAAAGTATTGTTTCTGCTTTTCTGTTTGTGCTTTCCACATTTGGGCTTACTGTGCAATGGCTGCTTTATATCCTGTCATTCATTCCTTCAATGACAGACACTATCGAGCATCCATCATGTGCCTAGCATCATTCCATTCTTTTGGGGAAACAATCATACAGTGGTTAAAGCACGGATTTTTTAAGAGTCAAGAAGACCTGAATTCAAGTCCTGGCTTCTTTGCTTACTAGCTCTGTAGTGTGGGCAAGTTACCAAATCTTTCTAAGCTTCAATTTTCCTGTCTGTAAAATGATTATGTTAGAAACTACCTTATAGGTAGGTTTATTGTGGGAATTTATAAAAGCTTAATGATGTGTATAGTGTACTTAGCACAATACCTGGCTCAGGGAAGAGCTCAGTAAATATTATTACTGTCGTAGTGATCACTGAACTTGTATCGGTTTCTTTCTGAAATAGTTTCTAGCACTTAGCTTCTGGTTATCTTGCTTTGCCATTTGATGTTCGTTGCCTTCTTGTTGGCAATAATCCAACCGTTAAATGAAAAGTCAAATGTAACATCTGTGATAAAGCCAAGATACACAGAAGTTTATTAAGTTAGAGCACTTCATTATTTTATGGGCCTTTATGCTGGAGTTTGGTGCCATTTTTGGTGGCACCTTTTTGTTATGTTCACGAATTTGCTGACCTTTTATGATATTATTTTGTTTCTTCATGATTAATGTCTTATTGAACAATATGTAGTTTTGAATAGCAAAACTCAGGACAGTTTTGTTTTGGTAAACATTAGGCTGTGGGTACAGGAATGTATTTTGAGTTTACAAGGAAGAATTGTCTTTTCTTTGTATTACCAATGCCTCATAGTGTACCTAGCACACAACAGTTGCTAAGAGAATGATGAAGAAAGAAGGAAGGCAGGAACAACACTTCAGTTATCTTCAGGCTTATCATTAGTCAACAGTCTGTCTTGGCTTTTACTTCTTTTCCCATTACATGATCTAATCTGTATAGCTTCTCTACATATGAGATTCCTCTTCATTTCTGGTTACTTATGGTTTCTGTTGCCTGCCTTCATTGTGTGAACCTTCTAGCTTCTGCCATTGCTACTAAGTAATAGTGACAGGTTCAAACTCATGGTAGTGCTACATTGACTGTATTAGTATTAGCCCATATATAATTGCATGCTATATGGGTGTGCATTTAGTGATTTTTCTTGATAATTCTTAATACTTACCTTTTTAAATTCATACTTAATCTAATTCCATGAAATGCAGCTTGCCTTCCACTTCATGTTCCACTTCCAGATCCAAACAAAGCATGCCCACAATTGTTGATTGATTGTGCTTTCTCTCATTTACATAATCTTAAGAAGTGGAGTTGATTGGTTATCATTTCATTTATCCTTGCCCGCTTCAAACTTTTCACACTGTTCTTAAGCCTTCAACCCCATCTTTGCTTCCTTTATAAAAGTCAGATCTTGCTTATATCATGACAAAAAGTAGAGGATGTTTGTTTATGCTCTTTTCACATCAGGACTATTTTTTATCTTCTGTCTCTTCTTTGGAGGAAGAGCTGTTTTTCTGTTCCAAGTCCAGCACTTCCACCCTTGCCTGTCTACTTCACTGGACTTTCTTCCAACAACTCCTCCTCTTTACCCCTCTCCAGCTTCTGTCTCCCTGTCCACTAGCTCCTCTTCCTCAACCTACAAACATGCTCAAATTCCTTTCAGTCAAAAAATAAACTTCTCTTCTATACTACCTTGAACCTAGTTACTGCCATCTAGTCTGTCAAACTTCCATGTGCTCTCATACTACCCTGTTTTAGTACTGATTCTGTCACATTGTAATTGTTTATTTCCTTGTTTTCCTTCTATATCAGACTGTAAGCTTCTGAGAAATCTGTCTCTTGATCATGGTTGATTCACCGAAGCCCAGGCTAGTTCCTAGTGCATCGTAGGCATTCAGTAAATATTTTTTGAATGAATGAACGAATGAATGAACAATGTTAGAGCCATGCCTATGCCATTCACTTTGTAAACCACCTGTAATTTTTTTCTACCCCTACATTTCGGTTGAAAGTTCACTTGAAGGTCACCACATAAATGTGAAATCTAGTGGCTTCTCTCCTTACATCATGCTTGACCTCTGCAACCATTAGTGCTTACAAATTTACCTTTTCCACACATTCATGGTCACGTATAGCTGGGTCATTTTGGGCCAGTCTCAGTATTGCATTCAAAAGAAGCAGACAAGCCCCAAACCTTTGGAAAGTAATGAACTTCTGTAATATATTAGTGAAATCTTCTAATGAGATAGAAATATACAATTACATAAAGCCCAGCAAACTTCAAATAAGTTCTTTTTACCCACCTTCCCATATCCTTACACAGCTTGGCACCTTCAATCTCTCTTTTGTAACAGTTCACCCAAAACTTGTACACTTTTGGACAAAAACCCCTTGTCCTTTGTCCCCTTTTTTCATCTTCTATGTTTATTTTCTTCCAAGAATAGATTATTCTTTCCAGTTTAAATCACTTTAGCCTCTTTTGGCTCCTTCCAACCAAGTTCTTTCCTAAACCAGTTATCTTACTCAGTATTTTAGAAGTCCAGGAGCATTGTCTTGATTTCATTTGGTTTGCCCTTACCAACTTCCTTTGCATCATTTTATTTAATCTTAGTGCCTCACATCAGTGAGTATTCCCTGACCTCCTGGGTGTCTCCCTTCTGTGTCTCTGTGGTGCCCCGTTTATAACTCTCTGGAAATAATCTATTTCTATCTCTTCTCTAGGCTATACATTTCTTAAGGGTAGGGGTCCTGTCTTTCTTTTATACCCCCGTATCTAGCATAGTACCTGGAACATGGTGGGTGTTGATAAATGTTTATTGGACTGATGCTTCTGTGAAATTTGATACTTTCTCTTTTGCCACTGGCTTTTGTTTTGTTACTAGGTCTTCAAATATGGATTAAGGTTTCCTTAATGTCTTTTTTTCTTTTTATATACTCTTAGTGATTCCTCTATTCCTGAGGTATCACTTATCACTTCTATAAAGATGACTCCAGGTCCGTTTTCTAGTCTGGCTGTTCTCCTTATTATAAGACCATTTGTTTTCAAAGTTGCATGTCAGACATCTCCACATGAATGTGTCACCGGTATCTTAAATGCAACAAAAAACTCAGTAATCCAAACTTATCTTCCTTTTAAAATTTCTTCCTATGTGCTCCATGTCTCAGTTGTTCTAACCCCTACCCTTCCGGTTACCTATGCTAGTTGGAATCCTGGCAAATGCCTTAACTTCTTTCTTTTATACTCTCCCTAATCTGTGATCAATGCCTATCCATCCTGACTCTGAATGTTTTTCACGTTTGCTTCCCCTTCCCATCTCCACTTTTAGTAGTTTTGTTATCACTTACCTTCACTATTGCAGTAGTCTCTTAACTGACCTCTTCTCTAATCTGTCTTCTGTGCTGTTGTTAGAAATATCTTCCTAAAACACAGATCTGTTGTTACTGTATGTTCATCACTTGACTAATTTACTTATCTTTCAGGTCTCTGCCAAATGTCACTTCTAAATAAAGATAAAGTATGTCTGTCTTCTTTGTTGTTTGTTTCATGTTCCTTTCCTACTGTCATCTAATACTGTTTGTAATTATGTTTATATTTGTGCATTGATTTGTTTAATGTCTTTCTTCCCACTGGAGAGATTTATGTAAGGGACTGGGGAGAGTTATGTAGACCCTGGGCCTAGCACAATGCTCGGTAACACTTAAAACATATCTGTTGAATGAGTGGATGGATAATAGCAAAGTACAGGCAGTGCAGGCAAACAGATACCAAGTAGCAAAGGCAGGGAAATTACAGGGTCCTAGACTCTTACTACATTCTCACAGACCTTAATCTGTAGTTTAAAATAGTAATGGGCTTCTCTCTTTTGCTTTTTGCATTTATTTCCCTAAGGATGAGAGTGAACAACTTACTACCCCACACTGACACTTCAGTGAGGGCACTGTGGAACCTTTCTAATCAGAAGATGGGACCAGGCTTGACGATGATTCAATCAAAACAGTTTTAGTGTCACACTTGTCTCATGGAGGCTATTTGTATTTCTGAGGAAATTCCAATCAAATAACAGCTTACTAGATTTTTTTCCTGGTCTAAATATTATTTTTGGGCATTTTCCACAAAAAGCTTTTTGGGAAAGTTGGTTCTTACACTGGGGCTTGGAATAATTGTATCTCTATGCTTGGCCTTGGAATAATTCTGTCTGTGTTGGAATTGTGCACACGTTGAGGCCTGAGGCCTCATCTTATATAGGGCCTTCACTATGTAGCTTCTCATATATTCAGCATCTTAGGAGAGAATCATATTCAACATAGTTTCGCTTTAAGCTTTTTACTTGGTATCAGCAGTTTTGCCTTAAGTTCTAAAGCTTAATAATGAAACTCTGTTGAATGAGAACCTTTCCAAAAGATATACTTTTCTACATAAGCTGAGTTTATTCATCCAGAGTCATCAAGAATAGATTATATTTAGAACATATGGAATGAATAGAATGAATAAGTATTAGTGAATTCATCTTTATTGGACTTTTAAATTTCTTTACATATAATTCCATTCACCCATTTATTCAGTCATCTACACTTGAGCAACTACTTTATGCCAAGGACTGTACTAAACATTTAGGATCTGAAGAAAAATATGACTTGATTACTCTCAAGAATTTTATAAGTCTAGGCTTTTTTCATGTCTGAGGCCAGATTGATTTTTCTTTTCCTTTTTTTCACTCAGGATGAAGTACATAGTGGTGTAATCCTAGTTGACTGCAGCCTCGAACTCCTGGGCTCAGGTGATTCTCCTTCCTCAGCTTCTTGAGTAGCTGGGATACAAGCCTGTACCACCACACCTTGCTAATTTTTATTATTTATTTTCTGTAGAGATGAGGTCTCTCTATGTTGCTCAGGCTGGTGTCGAATCCTGGCCTCAAGCAATCCTCCTGACTTGGCTTCACAAAGCGATGGGATTACAGGCATGCACCACCACACCTGGCCTTAGAGTGATTTTTCTTAAGTGCAAATTCGTGCTCTTTTTTCTAAGGCCTCAGCTTGGAATGTCCTCTTGTATTACCCACTTCTCTTCTTTCAGGACTCATCTCTTAGGAACCTTCCCTGTCTCTCCAAGGCAGCTGAGTACCCTTTGGTATACTCATCCTACCCTCTCCCTCTCCTGTTGTGGCAGTTAGTACCATGTTTTGTAACTACCTGTTTATTTGGGTCTCCCCAACTAGACTGAAAAAGGCGCTTGAAGGCAGGGCTGTGTCCTTGTGTCCTGAGTGCTGAGCACAGTACTGAGTACACAGTTTGTGACCTATAGAATTTGTGGAGGGAATGCATTCTGGATGGAGGCTGTTGGTTAAGTGACCTGCAAAACTGCTCCAGTATCATGCCAGGGTCAGTCTTCTTTGCTCATTATTGATGAGAAGCAACACTAACTTATGTCTTTATTCCTAACTTAATTGTACTCCAAGTACACATTTGCATGCTTCATTACATGCCTGTAGTGATATCAGTGACACTGATAAAGTATTTTTTCATATTTTAGTTCTCATGTTTTTGACTCTTTATTTTAACTTTGTTGTTGATTGAATTGAATATTTGAGTTGCTGTTAGTATAAATAAAGTTTCCATCTTGGATGACTTACCATGTTAACAAAAAAAAATCACAAGCAATATTATGTGCTAGTGATACCTTGTGATTTCAAATGTATTTTGTTCCAGCAAAGAACCAGTTTGGGTCTCTTTGGAGAAGGGCATACATCTGAGTTGACCTCAACTTTTCTGTAGGGGAGATTATTGAATCTCCTATAAAGGATTATATGTAAATATATAAATTAACATTTGTCTGTTTTACAAAACAGAGTGTCTGAAACAAGAATACATAAAATGTTATTTTCAATATACTAGAGTAGAAGAGTTTGGTATTTAAAGGAGTTCTGTACTTTGGTAAAGCCAAAATTCCTTTGATTACACTAGTGGTTGGTTATTTAATCAGGATGTGAATTCAAATTGCCTACAAAATTTTGAAAAAATGCAGATGTCTGGCTGACTCCACATCTATCAGATTGCAATTTCTAGTGGTAGTGTCCAAGCTCCTATATATTTTGTACCAACTACCTGGGTAATTTGATGGGTTTTCAGAACTACTCAACTATATAAACCAAAGAACCTCAAACCTTAACATATATATGATCATGTGGGACCTTGTTAAAATGCAGATTCTGAGTCAGGAGCTCTGGGTGTGACCTGAGATTTTCCAGTTCCAGCGAGCTCCGTGTGATGTCCGTGCTGATGGTGTGTGATCCACACTTTGAACAATAAGGCTATAAATAATAACCATCTACATTTTAAAAGATTTCCTTTTTTTTTTTTCATGTAAGTGTGGTGTATCTGTTCCTACTCTTGCTTATTCTATAAGAGAAGTGTAATGGGCTTTAGATCCAGTCTAAAATAGTTTTGTTTTGGATATTGTCTTCCATTAAAGTTTCAGTACACAGAGGATGAAACTTTGTCCTTTGTTTTTTCCAATGACCATCAGATAAATGATAAACATGAATCTAAAAGTAATTTCTCATTTCCGATCCTCCTGTCAGCTATGGTCCTCTGAGGTCAAATAAAAGACAAGTAGAGGAAGTAAGTCATCTGTTCAGAGACTGTGTTGCCTCTTAAAAATAACACTCAACTCTGAAGATTACACGATTAATTTTCATTATGATATTGTTAGGACTAGGTGTGTTTATTGTTTTTAAGGCATTGACTGACAATTTTGTTTTTGAATAAGTTCTATTTTAAAAATAACTTTAATTTCTTTACTTAAAAATATTTTGCTTTCAGGTCCTCTTTCTTAGAATTTTAATTTGGTATGTTGCATACAGAGGTGGAAATAGTGTTATAGCTTTTAAATAACTAAATTAACTTTGTTGGTAAGAATTAAAAATAACCTAAACCTTACTGGCTTGATCATAGGAAGCTGAAGGGATGCTGGGGCTATGATACGTGACAGGAGATTTACTGACGTGACTGTAGTTGATTTGGGGGCTGTGGGGTGGTGACAGCTAGATTTGTTTACATGCTACTGATGTGTAGATGGTGTCCTAGGTATGCAGGCAAACAGGTATTTGCTAGGTTGAATTAACCCAAATTCCTTTTAGTCTCTTGAGTAATGCAAGCCTTTGTATTACGTGTTAATTAAAGAGTTTATTACTTGTAAGACTAGTTGTGTTTGAAATGAGGTGTTTGCCTTTTAAAGGTTGAAGATTTCAACTTAGCACACTTTATTGAATAGAAGATGAAAGAAATTATTTAAAAATACGATTGGGGACAGATTAGTAATAATAAGCAAATTAAATTAAACAATTTTTTTTGGCAGAGCTTGTTCAGTATCAAAAGTTAAAGCATTCCATGAGTATTCTTCAGATTTCACTGTCTTACATTGACTTATTTCATTCAGTCAGTAAACAAGTAAGCTCCTGCTTCGTGCGAGGCACTGAGTCAGGTACAGAGATAAGCAATGCAGTTCCTCTTCAAGTATGATGGAAGAGGAATACATTATAAGGACACAGAAGTGGAATATTAAGGCACACTGAGGAGTTAGGAAAGACTTATAATTCCTAAATTTATTCTTGAGTTTTGAAAGAGATAGGCAGAAAAAGTTTCCATGTAGGTACAGAGACATGAAATCACATGTAGATTAAGGGAAGGAGTATGAGACAGGGAAATGGCCAAATCAAGAAGGCTTTTATGTACCAAGTAAATAGTTTGAACTATATTTCAAAATTAGGAGTACCGTTGAAAGATTATAAACAGGGACATATAATAGCACCAAGGGGACTGAATTGGAGTGGAGATGGGGATGTGGGATTGTGAGAGGGAAATCAATTAAGAGGCTATTTCAGAAGTCTGAGTAAGAGTGATAGGACATAAATTCAGGTTTTGGCAATGAGACTACAGAAAAGGATACAGGTGAAATAATTATTTCAGAAATGAAATTTTCCAGGCAGTGGAGACGAAGAAAGAATCTACTATGATTCAGTTTCAGGCATTCTAGTTGAGCAGGTGGGTGGCACCATTCTTCAAGGCAAAGAATACGGGAGGAAGAAGAACACTTTTCCAGGGGGAAATGCTGAATTAAATTTTAGATATGTTGAGTTTGAGGTGGTAGAGGGATATCTAATTGGAGATGCTTAATAGGAGTAGAATATACAGGTTAGAGGTCAGGAGAGAAATTGCCCAGGGGCTAGAGATTTAGAAGTCATTAGTGTTCATGTAGTTGTTGAAGCCATAGACTTTGAAGGGATTACCAGGAAGAATAAATAGAATCAATGTATTATACTACTACATGGATTCTTTTCATTTATTATGTAATTTATGATAATACCTACCTATTTCAGTTTTTCATTTGGGAGCAGGTATTTGGCTAGCTCTGATTCTGTCTCTATCTCTCTCTCTATTACCCCCACCCCCATATAAAATATGTAATATAACATGTATTTGATTTTACTCCGAGAAGTACTGAAGAATTAAATTGTAATAGTATTAGGCAATATGAATTAATTTATGTGTTGTATTCAGAGAGGTTTTAAGATAAAATCTGTAAGACCTATTTTAAAAGATTATTTCTTGAAAAAGGAAAAATCTTATTTTAAAAAATAAAGCAATTTATTAGTGTTCTTGGACCAAATAAGATTTATTTGTTGAGTCCCATAGCTTTGATCTGTCCAGGAATTTTCATGATTTACTCCCCATGCCTCTGATCTAGGCAGGTACTATGTCTGTGTGCCTAATCTAGTCAAGGAAACTAGGAGAAAGCCATCTGGCTGATAAGATCATGATAGAATTTGACATAATCCCTATGAGAAACTTAAGTAATTTAGTATCCATAGCCAGAGTCTAAGGGAATAAAGGTACTATTAAAGGTTGAACAGATGACTTAAATGTATTAATTATACTTTGTAAAGCTGCACTTTTTGGACTGGTGAATATTTAATGAAATGTAGATCCTGCGTTGTCATCCTGTGGCCCTCATTGGTTTTTCCCTTTTCCACCTCCTTTCTGGAGGAAGAACCTAACGATAAAACTGTTTCTGATCTTGCCATCTAGAAAACACTAGTATAAAGTGGAAATTTGTGTCTCCTTAAAAGTGAAATGAAGCAGCCTATTTACCACCACGTACCCCCAGGCCAGTGGGTACTTATGAGGGTATGCAAGATGACTTTTCAGAAATCAGCCCTGCTTGGGATCGAAACCATTGATTTAATAAAGAAAGCATAGGTCTGTATACCACTCAAGATGCCATTGGTCTGTATCCAACTTTTTTGGCATTAACTTTTAAAATATGCCTTTAAAGGAAAGAATTCCCAGGAGACTTTGTCAAGTTTCAATATAGTAAATTTTATGGCTGAGTTATAACTCCTAAAAACTGAAGTCAATAGTAGAAACGACAGACCTGAATTAGAAGAGGATAGCTATAATAAAACAATTTTTTTATTCCCTTATGATCTAGAGTAAAACACACACACACACACACACATTTTTAAGTTTTTTGTTTTAATGCTTTGAAAATGGTTTCTCTTTCTTGTTATTTATACTTTAATCAATGATGGGTATTAGCATTAAAGCCTAATATCCACATCAAATAATACAAGGCACACTGCTGTAACACACAATTATATTAACCATAAACTTTTACCTGTTTCCAGTCTCTCTTTTTTTGTTTAAACATCATTTTTTTTTCCTGGCAAGCCTCTATATTCTCATTCACACCCCAGTAAATCACTAAGAGATTATTGATGAAGTTATGTGTATTTGGGTGTTTGAAGGATTGTAACAAAAATCAAAAGTAGAATAGAATTTTAGAATATATGCTTTCTGCATTGAGGACTTCATTTGCTTTATAGCCTTCTTTATATTTGTTGATATTCTTTCTTGCCCTATGCCAACATTTTAGAAATACATTTTTAGAAATTTCTTACAAGATTTATCAGTATGCTACCAATAACAAACACTCTCTCTCTCTCTCACACACACATACACACACACACACAGACACAACTTTTTATCCATGTAATAACAAATATCTTGAATTTATAGTGTGTATTTTGCCAGAAGTTAAGTGGTTATACATCATTGCTTTAGCTTTACAAAATCACTAGATCAGTGACAGATTGTTCTTTTGGTTTATTTTGTTTCGACATTTTTTCATATAGTTAAAACCCACAGCACTCAATTTCATCACCCAGGCCCAATTCACAAACTTAATCAATGGCAAAGTAAAACTGGCACCTCTTGATTTCCTGGTTTATGTTTTTTGGGTGGAGCTGATTCCTGAGTATGAAAATTGTGTTAGGAAATAATATTAGGTACCTGCAAGAAAATACTGGAAGATGGTTACCAAACATCCTGTGTAAGTGTGATTTTCTCATACCTCAGGGCCCTGCCTATTAAAAAGTTGGATCTAGATGTATGTTGATCTTGCCTAGTCAGCCAGTTTTGATATATTACTAGCATGTCATCATTCCTATGTAGTATTCTATAAAGAAAATTTGGCAACCCAACATTTGAAAAATAATTTTTAGTATTTTTAGCCAAGTTACTATTTAGAATAAAACTATGTCTAAAACTAAATTCATCACCCTGTTATCTACGATTACTGCTCCCATCCTACTAGAACTGACTCTCCTTGCTTGAATTCTTCATTTTATCCATGCTACCACCACCACTTTGCTTATTACGTAGACTTCAAAGTCTTATTTCTTCTATGAATCTGTTCTTGACAGTTCCAACTCATGGAGACCTCTTCTGATAAACTCACATTTACCTTACCATTTATTTTTCACTTCTATCTTTTGTGTTATTATTGCATTATTAATTACATTGCCCCCCCATGATTAGACTAAGCCCTTTGAGACCCAAGGCTAGCAGTTTTACCCTGCAGCATGTAGAATTATGAAAGAATGGATCACCAGGCCTGTCCCCATTCTCCCTGTCCTGTAAGGTATCAATAAGTTTTGATTTCTTTTTTGTAGTGTCTTCTTCATGTCCTATTTTTCCTGGTCTAAGCTTTCTATTGCTCTACTCTTGGCCTTCTCTGGTTCTTTTAGTATCTTCTGTTTATAAAGATTATGGATGATTTTTAGAAGATTCTTGGGATAATTTTTTGGAGATATATGGGTGATTTTCAGCTTTTTCCTATCTCAGTTTCAATTTTGAAACTCTACCACAAAAATTCTACCTCTTTATACTTACATTTAATATTTACTCAATAATTGAAATGTTTTGAGAGTGTGTATCTCAGAAGCAATAGTTTGGATATGTCAAAAAGGTGGGTTAATCACACTTTTACTTTCAATACAGAATAAAAAGACAGAAGAGTAAGTCATTGCAAATTAAGGCTAATAGTTATTTTATTTCACCACCTGATATTTTGTATATACCTTCGATTGAGCCATAATTCTGTTGAGTTGTACATGGAGAATCTAGAGATTTAGTATTTTAAAATGGAGAAAATTGAGGTAAGTGATTGCACAAGGTCAAATGTGTAGCTGATGAAGAAGTCAGGAATAGAAGCCAGCTATCTCTTAAAGATTATTTTAATATGTAATAACATGTTTTTAAAAAGTACAAAAAGGTATACTGTGAAAGGTAAGTTTTTTGCCTACCCCATCTCTCAGTTCTTCCATTACCTTCCCCAGAGGCAAGAAGTTACCAATTTCTTGGACTTTCAAGGGCTATTTCATGTATGTGCAATCAAGGAAATGTATACATTGTCCTTCACACAGATGGTAGCATATTATGCATACCTTTCTGCACCTTGCCTTTTTTTACTTAACAATGTCTGAAAATTGTAGAGCCCGGGATTTTTTTGTTCCTTGGTCCATGAACTTTCCATTTTGCTATACTGCCTATTATTATTAAACAACTGTTTTTTGTTAATATGAATGGACAGAGTATTAAATTATTATTTATTTCTAGCATATTGAATACCTCACGTGCAACGTGATGTAGTATTTCACATTTCTTTCAGGAAGAGAGGGTCACTGATTTATGATAAATGTTGGAAGTTAGAAAATAATAAGGGAAATTTATAAATAGCTGTTATTGCTGGTTACCAAAAATAGCTAATTGTATATTTACTTTTCCATTTGAGAAAGAATTGGCAGATGAAGTTTTCAGGGAAATCATTTACCTTCAAACTTGTGTAAAAATTTGTACTGTGTGTACAAACAGTTTATCTCAAGGCCAGTGAGAAGCAATGATGTTAAAATGTCAAACCACAAATGTTTCATTTTCTAAATTTTAAAATCTCCAACCTCAAATGCATATCACAGAAATAGTTTTTCATTTGTTTCTCAAAACAGCTTGTAACTATATATTTTTATCTTGATATGATTCATGATCATCTATATAAAAATACACCATTAATTTTGATCATTCTGGGTTATTTTTTTGGCCAGCTTATCTATCAGTGCAATTATTGCTTTAATTTTCAGAGAAAAATAGAGCCTGTCAGAACCGTTTGATTTTAGATCTTATGGACCAAATTGTGTCACAAAAGACAAATCCATTAAAAAATGTGTCCCATGCCAAATGTCCATGATAATATTCATAGAGGTTGAGTACTTATATTTGAACTTCATGTTAGATAATTAGTCAGTAATTCTGCTTTCTTCCTAAAGATGGCAGTCCTTCACAATGTATTATTTACTTGGTAATTCTGTCTGAAAATACTATTAGACTCCAACCATTGTTGACTGGAAAAAAAGTTAATCAGACTAAAAGTATATTTTCATAACACCATCATCATAGTTAAAATTCAGTAGTTGAACAAGTAAGATCATATTCTTGATGTTCATAGCTTTAGCACAGCTTTTACGTGTGTTATCCTCAACCCTGAACACAGGGTCCTAAGGGTTCTTATTGCATTCTGACTTTGGAATTCTTGATATAAGATAATGAACAAAAAGTCTTGTCAAGAATTGTGATTAAGTCATGTTAGGATCCTGCCATATTTATAAGTTTCTCTCCTATGGAGATGATGTCAGAAAACAAAAACTGGCCAACAAAACATCCCAAAAGGAAACAACACCCCTAAGTAATGATGTATTGCATATATTTGTGGACATCTGAAATATTTTTATATTTATTCTTTGGTAAAAGTTTATATGTCCAAGTTCTACTTGAACTTTTTCTTTTTGCTTAGGTGACTGATTCTTTTAATAAGCAAAATAAGTACTTATCGGTGCCATTGGGAAAAAAAACCACTTTGGCCTTATCTGCTGTAAAAACTAAGCTCACAAGTTAGTGCTCTAGAGCATGGAAAGACACTATATTTTGTTCCTCCTTTTCTCATCATTTCCATTTCTAATTAAAATGGTTATTGTATGTGTGTGTGTGTGTGTGTGTGTGTGTGTGTGTGTGTGTGTGTGTAATCGTGGGATTTTGCTGTTTAAAGAAGGTGGACAGCAGGACAGAGGGCAGGCTGGCCTCCCTGCCAGGCCTCACAGGAACTTTGATGTGGCCACTGCTTTCTAAGGCTGACCCTGATTATTGGTTCATCCAGAGAGGTAACTAGGTATTAGAAGACTGCATCCCTTTAACCGGCTTCATAGTAGTGTATAAATACCACAATTCAGTTCTTTAATTTGTGATGGGAAGTGTCAGGCACAATCGTTTCTCATGTTTATGGTTCAGTGCATTTTCTCCCAATAGGCAAATCTACATGGAAAATAAATTACAATCAGAAGGTTGCTTGGTGAGCATTGAATCAGCTCTCAGCAACCAGTGTCAGTAAGCTCTGGTAGTGCAACACACTCATCTTCCCCATAGGAATGCAACTGCCACTCAGACCAGATATTGTTCAATATGCAGAGCATCCTTTCTACTAGACCAGGCTGCAGATGCATGGCCAGCTTTGGCTTTCTTCATTTCTTTTCTTACAGAGATATTATAGACTTTCTCTTTTGATACTTTTTTTCTATTAGAATTTAATGCAGTTGAGCTGATTAATGTATGTAAAACACTTAGCCCAATTCCTGGTATACAGTAAGTACATGATAACTATTATTATGAATAAGCATAACTGGTTTTGAGTCCAAGTCATCTTGTTACTTGTAATATCAAAGACAGTCTTTTGGGCCATGTTTATAGATGAGTGTGTTCCATCTTTTACATTTTGAGTTATTTTCATCCTTTAATTCTTTTCATTTAATTCTTCAATTTTATTTATCCTTAATGTTGAATCCATGAGCTAATTAGGACAATGCCTTTGACTGTATGTGATCTTGCTATTGTTTTAACTTTAAGATTTTTATTCTTTTAAATTTCAGTTTCTTGCTCTGAAATACCCCATTCTCCACATTTCCCCCACCTGTCATGTGAATCTGTTGGAAGAGATGATCTTGAAGTTGCTGCTCAGTTCCAGAATACATTTGATTTTACATCTTATTTGAGTATATGATGTCAGTTGTAGCCATTTCCATCTAACTGTGCTTGCCTTCATTTTAAGCTCTGCTTAAATTCTTTCTCATAGAGTGTGAAGTTATTTTGAAAATGGTAGCAACATCTGAATCCTTAGGAGGATGGCCATGGCACTGGGAGGTTGTGATTGAAAAGTCCACGGGTAAATGTAGGATTTCAGCAGTCAGCAGTGACACTACAGACCTGACAGATACACAACTGACAAATCAAAACATTTGTGTGAAAATGAGTACAGAAAGGAATGATTCAGATGAGTTAGTTGGTCACCCCAGCAAAAATAATCATTGTCAGTCTTCTCTCCATCCATCTGGGAAGTGAGTTATTCTTTTAAGAGTTGCAAAGAAGATTCAGGAAAACAGGAAAAATTACCACAGCTCTTTCTGGTGCTTGTAAAAATACATAATATGGTGCATTTTTAAAGGTGGTGGTCTCAGAACCACATTTTGAGAACTGTCAAAGATAGGAACCATTGTCAGAGTTCAGAAGAGAGATCACTTCAGGCTGCAGTACTCAGGGAAAACTTAATGAAAGAGACTGGCTTTGGTCTAGGTCTTGAGAGATGAACAGGATTTGAATAGATGAGAGCAGGGAGAAAACATTTCTCGATGGGTGAAATGCCAAGAACAAAAGTACAGAGGTGGGAAACAATAGTGTAAGGGGAGTGCGGAATCAAATAGTTTGACTCAAAGGTTCTTAAATGTGGTCCATGAAAGAAAATTAAGGCCCTACTTCTGTCAAATGACATCACTCACTTCAGACTTGGAAGAAATGGGCAGCTCTGCATATTTCTCTTCAGCATGCAAATGAATGAAACTGTTGATGCCTCTCAGTGCATCCAGCTTCACATTTTCATGTGCTTGCTGATGTCATCAAAGGAGAACTCCATTTAAGAACACCTTTTGGAAACTGGAAAGACTGTCAACATCTTCAAAATATTCGTTCTTAATAAATATTCAAATGGAAGAAGAAAAATTGCACTCTGGGGGCAGCTGGTGCACCTGTGATGTCAGGAACACAGCATGGTTTTCCTGCTTGATGAGGAAAGGATTGCTGCATGTCATTGTGCCTCGGTGCTTTCCATATCAGCAGCTGTTACCACCTTTCCAAAAGGTGTTGCCAAGAAACAGGAGCAGGGTAAGATGTTTTTCTCTAACCAGACAGAAATCTGCTGACTTTCCAGAAGTCTAATTGAACTTGAAGGCAGAGGAAATAATGTGACTTGAATCTAACTTGAAAGTCTTGGAGGAATTTGGTGTTACAGTGTGCAGGTCACCTTAACCTGGCAAATTCCATTCTATGCAATTCTGCTTTCGTTCTATTAAATACGTACCTTTGTGAGTCAAGGATTTCAGCACTTGTTGCCATAGGGAAAAAGTTGTAATGGGTTATCAAAGATGAAGTATATGTTGCTATGTCAAAAGCCAAAGCACAGTTTCAACTCATTTAAACTAGATCTCATTGAGATGTACTACTGAACAGTCAGAATTTTCTAAATTTTTTTTCCAGGAAACAGTCATTTTTCTTTCAAAAGAGAACGGAGGCATAATCCTTTATAAATATTGCTTATGTTCAGGAAATCAGCTTCCAGTGCAGTGAAACGAAGTAAATGGTGTATGCACTTCTGCGCATGTTTCTGGAGGAGGAAGTCCATATCTTTAGTCAGAATCTCTATTGATTTAGCTATTGTGGAGGCAGTGGGTTGCTCTGGATAAATCTGAGCAAAGGAATGAGAGGAAATCAGCTCATTTGAAGAATATGGGATGCGAAGCTTTGACACGACAATGGCGAGTAATTTAGGGATTCAGGTTATCCCCCGCATCTGAGTAATCTGAAGGTAATTTTCTAGCTAGAGCTTCTCAAAGGTAGGAACCTTGTGTTATCTTTTTTGTTCATACTGTCTGAGCACAGTGCAGGAGACATAATAGGGACTCCAAAAATGTTGAGTTAAACTGAAATCACTGTATGGATAGTGAAAGCTGGACTGTAGCACCAATAATAAATGCTCTTCTGTCTTATTTGTATTTAACATTGTTTGGTTACATCATTTAGGGAATACTAAGGTTTTTGAGAGAAAATGTTTTATTAAAAGCTCCTATAACCTTCATTTTATTCAGGAGCAGTTGGTTAACACAAACTTTTGGCCTTAAGAGGATTTGTTCTCTTTGGACATTTTATTTATTTCTGATAATTTTTACCAAAAGTATGCTTCCAGACACAATAATTGTATCCAGTACCTTCAGGGTGAAGGAAACTTACAGGATAGTGTGATTACTTATGTCATCTGTTTAAGCAACAAAGCAACATTCCAATAAACATCTAATCTTGGATTTGCTCATCGTTAGATAAAATCAGCCTGACAACTCTGAGCTCACTTCAGCTTAAAATATATCTGAAACTTACAGTGGATCTTCTATCAATCTAATAACAAAGCCCTGGAACCCCTCTCCTGTGTTATATTATTATAATTTTATTATCACTTTTATGCATGTTCCTGGAACGAGGCTTAGCAAAACAGACTCCCTAGGTATTAACTTAAAATTTTAAATTAATTTATGATTGGGAGACCAGGATGTTAAGCTTAGATTCTAGTTCATTGTCATATTTTAGTTTTGATCCCATTCAATTATTTCAAACTAAAGAGAGATTCATTGAATTACTCTAAAACATTGGTATGATCTAAAACATTTGTCCCACATTTTTCTGTTTTTAGCAAACTGTGTGTTCCCAAGTCTGGAAATTACAAATCAAATTACATTTCTTGTTTCTCAAAAGCCCAGAATTTTTTTTCTAAAGTGGAAATTATTACTAGAGTTAAATAAGATATAATGTCACAAAAGACAGTAGCTTTGATTAACTGCAAAGTGTTTAAGCAATAAACTTCTGTAATACTGTAATTTACACAGAACTTTTGAGGAAGATAAACTACTTTTGTGGACTCTATTCATTTTAAAAAATCTTTTGATGCCCACCACTTTGCTACACAATAGAAAAGAAAGATTTTCATAAGTTTGAATTGAGATAAATATAGAATGGGTACATAAGAATGGAGTAAAATTCCTTGTATTATATTTTTTACTATAAAACAAACTTGTATGAAATTTGGGAAACATAAGTTAAAAAAGGGTTACCTGCAGCTTTATCACCTGGAGATAACTGCTTAACATTTTGATGTGTTTCTGTCCATTATTACATACGTGATGTGTCGTGTGTACACACATGTACACATAAGTATACACTCACACATGGTACAAATGGGGATGAAACTGATTTTTTTCATTGCATATAGTATCAATTCTTTTCCATATCATTACGTATTATTTCACAGCATTATTTTAATAGCAGTTTAGTATTCGCTGTAAGAAAAAGACTATAACCAATACCTTATTGTTGGGTATAGGACACTCCCATTTTTTTTTTTTTTGCCATTTTTTCTGGCATTTTTTTTCTATTATAGATACTGCACTGAACTCCCTGTATGAAAAGTTTGTAGGTATTCATAATTATTCCTTAAGGGAAAATTCTCAAGCTAGACTTTCTGGGTCAAAGAGTATTCAGACATTTAAGGGTTTTGATACATTTTCCTAAATTGCCACCAAGTTGTTGCATGAGACCTGAATTGGATCTGTTTTCCTATGACCACCGCAGTTTTCTCTCGTGGCACCCTGTTGGGCGAAAGTGGCACCGCACTGCCCGTGGGTCTGCAGCTCTTGCGGGGCTGAGAGGCGTCGGCGCTCTTTCCTTGGTTTCTAACCCGCATATCTTTGTCTTTCCTCCCTGGGGACCGCTGCCACCCGTACGGGCCGAAGCCTCTCGAAGCCGTCGTCCCGCAGCGCCGCCGCCCTGCGCCCGGCCGCCCCCGGGAGCCGCTGCCTGCCCGCGGGCGCCGTCACCACGCGTCAGGCCGCTGCCAGCTGCCGCGCCAAGCTCCGCGGCGGCGCCGCCCGAGAGCGCCAGCACGCTGCCCGGGGCCTGGGGAAGCCCGCGGCTCCGTGAGCGCCGCCGCCTGGCCGCCGGCGGGACCTCGCCCTCGCTCCGCACCGCCGTACCTCAGGCGCCTCGCCGCGGCCGTCTCCACGGGCCGACCAGTCCGCAGACCCCTGAGTCCTCTGCCTCGCCTCAAACCCCTTTCACCCCTTGCCCTCGCCGTCCCTGGTTTGAGCCAGAATTCTCCCGCGAAGTCCTCTAGAGCACCACGTGCCTTAGGGACAGGCTGGGGGCGGCCTCCGTGCGAGTCGTGGTTGTTCGCAGAGCAGCACGTCCTCTGCCTGCCAAAATCCCGGCTTCTTTGAGAATCTTGTCACTGGACAATACCATCCTTTTCCTTTCAGCCTGTAATTTATAGATTTCCTATTCCAAGTGAGTTTTGTCATAATTAGTTCTTCAAAGACTAGCTCCTAGTTGAACCTTCACCTCAAATCCTGGCATCGACAAACTAGTTTCCCCCCGCCCACTTCCCCACCCCCCCGCCACAACCCCAAATATTGCCATCTGCCAGAAGATTGTTTTAATAACTGTCCAAATCCTCAGTGACTGTGGGGTGCTTGACACAACTTGGAGTTGTGTTATGCACAACTGTGGTTGAACTTGAACTCCAACATCCAGTCCCCTCATTCCTGTAACTTCATCTCCAGTAATTATTTCTCCCCTTCAGAATCAGTCCTTGCTACCACAGTTCTAGACCATGTCGTCATTAGAATCCGCATCCTCTCTACAGTCTTGTCTGTGGTGACCATGGCCTCTCAGATCTCCTGCTCCAGGGAGAGGAAGTGACTGACAGGTCCCCCTGCCTTCCCAAGGCATCCACTGCTGGGTTTGCACTGAAGCCATGCTTCTCTGGCACTACTCCCAGTCAGTGAGCGGGCACAGCACGGGGTGTTGGTGGTGGCACGTTCATGGAAGATGTAGGACTCCTCTGATGAGCAAGTTTGGCTTGGAAACACCTGAGCCGGCTGGTTGAAACTTTCTGAGAACTATGCTGCATGCAGCCTGAGGCTCTTGGGCCCAGTTCCCCTCTCCTTTCACAGGTGTCAGACCTGTATTATGATATGAAGTCTCCCTTCCCCTCTCCTGCTTCCTTCTGTTTATCCTTCACAGGAGTTCCCTTAATAAAACTCTTGCACATTGAACCCTGTCTTGGTGTCTGCTTCTAAGAGGACCTGAACTAGCACATCATCAGACATTCCATGCTCTGATCACCATCTTCCTATCCTAGATTCCTTGCTCACTGACAGCTAATTCGTTGCTTCATTTTTTTCCCACTGTTTATCAGCCCCTGTCTTGCGTTCTCGTCCTTGCTTAGTCTAGATTCTGTGATCCATTATCATGATCATTCTCCTTGAAATGCATTGCTTTCAGCACTCTTGAACCGCAATTTCTTAATTTTCCTGACAAAATCCCAACTGTGGATAAATCTTACCATCTGTCTTCCATGGGCCTTACTGGGACAACTGAACATTTTCTTTGAGAAAAGCACACAATTCAGCCAATTCATTTTTACTTCCAATCCATTAACTCAAACCTCAAGTTGGTGCTGTTGTTCCTACTGTAGTCTCAGTTCTCCACATCTGAGACTACTCTTCATACCTTTTCATCTCCTCAAAATGTTCCGATCTTTTCCTCCCTGTTTACTTCACATTTGCCTGAGAAAACAGAATTTACTACATACAGACTTTCTCATCTTGTCACCACAAGATCCTCCAACCCAGTTATCTTGGTAACCTTCCTTTTTGTGATAATAGAGGAAGCTTCACAGATTAGCTCCTCCTCTCATGCCCCGAATCCCAGCCCCCTTGCCTTTTCAAGGACTTCCTCCTTAGGTTTTCCCCTTTCTCTCTTTTGCAACATCAATCCTGCCTCCTCTCAATGGATTATTCCCTGCACACATGCTCCAGTGTCTTTCATCTTAACCACACCTTCCCTCGTGCACGTCTTCTCCATCTGTGAACCATTTCTCAGCTCTCCTTTAGAACCAAACTTTTTAATGGAGTTGTCTATTCTTTCCTACCAGGATATTGTGACACCAGTCCCACCTGGTCTCTCTGCTACCACTCTTAACCACTCCAATACATTTTTGATAGAGTGGTAGCAACAACCTTTCTCACAGATTGAATTAAGCAAATTGTTGCTTTTAGGATAAAATCTAAACCCCTTTACCATGGCTCACATAGCCTTGCACAATCTGACCCTTACCTATCCTTCCACCCCCGTCTATGCTCCTCTCTTTATTGCCCACTCGAATGCAGCCACACTGCTTTTTCCAATATGCCAAGATATTTTCTGCACCTCAGGGGCCTAGGAAATGCTGTTGTCTCTGTTTAAGCTGCTTTTCACAGCCACCCTCTCTCCCACCACAACCGTATCCTTTAGATAACTGATTA
This sequence comes from Gorilla gorilla gorilla, assembly GCF_029281585.2. Classification (NCBI taxonomy): domain Eukaryota; kingdom Metazoa; phylum Chordata; class Mammalia; order Primates; family Hominidae; genus Gorilla; species Gorilla gorilla. Next base: position 136,423,535 of record NC_073230.2, on the reverse strand, counting down.
AATATAACATCTTGAGAAAGTTGTTATATTTCTGCATGGAGCACTCTATTGAAAGTAGACCCTCCCTTTCTGTCCTCCCATTTGCTGTATCAGTCCTTTGTTTCCTTCATCACTCTAATCCTGTATCTCAACTTGTAGTGTTATTTATTTGTTTATTTACCTTTGGGGGGGGGGTCTATTTCCCATACTAGAATGTATAAGGGAAGAGACCATGTTTGGATGTCTAGATTCTTCAACATTGTATTCTCCGCCTGTAGCACAATATTTGACACATATTAGGTGCACAATAAATATCTGTTGAAGGAATGAATGAACATATTTGATATTTTTTTCTGTTGAGGGTTCGCTTTTCATTGATTTGTAAGAACCTTTTATATATTGAAACCACTAACCATTTGTTTGTTCTGCATGCTGCAGACATTTTGCTCTTTGTCAGATATCTATCAATTTAATCCATGATGTCTTTGATAAACAGAAATGTTGCATTTTTTATTTAGATAAATCAGTCTTTCATGATTTCTGCTTTTGGTGTTATGTTTAAAAAGGTCTTCTCTTTCCCAGTGTTATATAAATATCTGTCTATTTTTTATTTCATTTTTTCAGATTTGAATTTTTACTCCAAATGGAATTTATTTTTGATATAGCTGTGATTAAGGGTCTAAATATTTATTTAGTTGTGGTATCATCATTTATTGAACACTCACTTTTCTACTGTTTTAAAAATTCCACATTTATCAAATACTAAATTCCTACACACACTTGGAGCGGTTTCTGAATTTGTTGTTTGTTTAATTTTTTTATATCCTCTATTCCTTAACCATGCTGTTTTAATTATTGCCATTTTATCATTTGCTTTACTGTGTGTTAAGTTTCTCAGTTAATGGGGGTAAATGTTACTCTTCTTTTAAAAATATTTTTGGCTATATTTTTTCATGTATTCTCGCAGATAAGCTTCAGTTATGTTTTGGTCATGTTCCAAAAGAAATTCTATTGCCATTTTGTTCGGAATTGCTTTAACAATATAGACTAATTTGGGTAGAATTACCAACTTTGTAATATTAAATTTCTTATTCAGGAAATTGTCATGTGTTAAGGTTACTGAAGACAATCTCCAAATGTTCTTTAGTAATTTTGTATGTCTTGCATATTTTTATTAATTGTGTTATTAGATATTTCATTTCTTTGTTGCATTTGAATGGGATCATTTTTCCATTATTTTTTATTACTGGCTACTCCTTCTGGGGTCAAGCTATTGATTTTTGTATTTGATAACTTTTTTGAACTCTTTCATTAATACTCCCTAGTTGATTCTCTTCTAAGTAGCCAATCATTCTTAAGTATAATTAATGGTGATTTTTCTCTCTTCCTTTATAATATTTATACCTCATGTGTTAAATAAATGATGGTAATAACTTTGCCCTTATTCCTGACTTGTTAGGTATGCCATTAAATTTTACCAGCTTTTAAATGTTAGCTCTTAGACTGAAATACAGGTCTTTATCATGTTAAAGATGTGGTTTGATGGTTCAAATATACTAAGCATTTTATTAGAAGTTGTTCAATTATATTAAGCATACTCTAGGCATCTAGAAATGATCATGTGATTTTACTTCTCTGGCCTATTATCACAATAAATTATGTTAATAGTTTCTCAATACTGGATTATTTCTGCATGAGATGTATCCTGTTAAATAATGGTGGTTTTTCCCTTTTTTTCTTGTAACAATGTTGAACTCAATTTCTTACATTTTATTTGGATTATTGCATTTATATTTATGAATAAGATTGGGTTGTAGTTTTACATTTTTGAATTCTATCTTTATCAGCTTAAAAACCTAGATTGGTACATAGCATATGAATTGCCTATTCTTTGGGGTCTGGAGAAACTCACCCATAACATTGTTTAGGCCTCAATCTCTTTAAGGGAGGATGAGTAGAAGACAATTCTCTGAAAACTTAAAAAATATTTTTCTATGGTTTTACTGTCACTTCTTATCAATTTAAAAAATCATATTTTTAAAGAAAAACATGCATTTTCACAGAATTTTAAAATTTGTTGTCTATATATAATTATAATTAAAAATATTTTTCTCTGTATCTCTGGTTATCGCTTCTTTCTCATTTCTGGTCTTTTTAGTTACTTTTTTCCTTTCTTTTATTAGACTTGCCAGTCTTTTTAAGGAACCAACACTTGAGTATTTCATCAGTTCTATTTTTTCTATTTGTTATAATATTAATATAACTTTTCATCTTTAATTCCTTCCTTATTTTTTATGTTTATTTTGTTGCTTTATGAATGTTTTGTACTAATTGATGGCTTAGTTCATTTATTTTCATTTTTTAATTTAATAATAGGACACATAAGACTATAACTTTGCCTTTGGGCACAGCTTTGACTGCATCTCAAAAGTTTTGGTATGTAGTCTCTTAATTGTTGCTATTTAAAAATAATGGATTATATTACTGTTTTTATTTTATTTTTGATGTATTATTTAGGATAGTGTTGTGAGGTTTTTGTTATTGTTAATCCTACTTTCTTTTTAATAAAGAATAAACTTATTAATATTTATGTTGCTACTTTAATAAAGATCTGATTTTGTTTGGAAAAAGTGAAATTATCTGTGAAGTGGTCTCATCTGAAGTTGTATACAAGCACCATGGAGAGTTCCTTGTTACACGATTCTACCAATTGCATCAGCTAGTGGCAGCTATACTAATTATTGACAGCAGGGACTTGGTATACCACTAATGCCAATAATTTACAGGAATTCTGATTTTATAAAGTCCTATTTTTCCATATAAAAGTTAAGAAAGAACTTTAAAAATCTTTATTGGACCAGAAATCCTCAAGTATGATAAAACTTAAAAGGTCATCTGCTAACTAGAGCGACTCATCAAAGTTTATGAAATCAGGAAGGATTTGAATATTGTGAAAATGGACTGTGTCTCAAAATGTTGGCATTAGAACAATTTTTCTTTTAGACTTGGCAAAAGTAGTTTGAAAAATATTTGTTTTTTATAACTACAGATGTAATTTATATACATAAATAAAATAAAAATACCCTGTAACTTCATTACCCGGAGAAAAGCACAGCTAACATTCTGTTGTATTTCCTACTAAGATTGTTCCTGTAAATCTTTCTCTTTTTCTTTCTGTTGAATTGGGCTGATATTCTTTTTGCTTATTTTTTTCACTTATTATTTGTGAGCATCTCCCTGTGATGTTGGAAATGAAGACGATTGGGAACTCATTGATCTCAGTAACTGTAGCTCTAGGGCAGGGCTCTTCTTGCTGTGGTTTCTACTGTCCAAGCTGCTTGCTTTTCAAACTGGAGCCTTGAAAGCTCCATAATATCCTTTCACTTAATTCCTTTTTTTTTTTAACTGGCCAAAACTAGTTTCTATCCTGTGTACTCAAGAACTCTGATACAGTGATTTTTTTTTTGGATTGATAGCATTTTCAGAATTCTACTGCCAAGAGATATATTATGCATACATGTGCAGGCATGTGTGTATACACACGCACACACACAGACATACACACATGCATGCACACACATACATACACATCATACAAGTCTGGGAAATATAACTTACTTTATTTGTCTATTTGGGGATTCACAGGCCACATTCTTATATTAAAGTCTCCTGGACAGGTGCAGTAGCTCACACCTGCAATCCCAGCACTTTGGGAGGCTGAGGCAGGCGGATCACTTGGGTCAGGAGTTTGAGACCAGCCTGGCCAACATGGTGAAACCTTGTCTCTACTAAAAATACAAAAAAAAAAAAAAAAAAAAAAAAGCCAGGCATGGTGGCACACACCTGTAGTCCCAGCTACTTGGGAGGCTGAGGCGGGAGAATCGCTTGAATCTGGGAGATGGAGGTTGAAGTGAGCCGAGATTGCGCCATTGCACTCCACACTCCAGCCTGGGCGACAGAGTGAGACGCTGTCAAAAACAAACAAAAAAAAGGCTCCTAGAAGTTCTGCATTAAAGAAAAAATGTTTGCTTCAAAATATGTATTTCTTTCAAACATTTTGTTTTTGAATACTTTCTTCTAATAAAACCTGTTAATAATTTTTATACAACTTTGGAAACAGTGAGTTTGTTTATTGGCTTAGCAACATACTCATGGGCCTTTAGCTTTGTTTCCACATATCAGTGCCAATTAAATTAACATTAATATCAACTCTCAATTGATTTATCATATGGAGAAAGTTTACTTTCTTTTTTTGTTGAGGTGGAGTTTCGCTCTTGTCACCCAGGCTGAAGTGCAATGGCGCGGTCTCAGCTCACTGCAACTTCTGCCTCTCAGATTCAAGCGATTCTCCCACCTCAGCCTCCCGAGTAGCTGGGATTACAGTCACGCACCATCTAAATTTTGTATTTTTAGTAGAGACAGAGTTTCACCATGTTGGCCAGGCTGGTATCTAACTCCTGACCTCAGATGATCCACCCGCCTTGACCTCCCAAATTGCTGGGATTACAGGTGTGAGCCACTGTGCCCGGCCAGAGAAAGTTTACCTTCTGATGCCTCTTGTTGCTTACTGATTTGTTGGTTCTGGCAGTGCTGTAGGATGTGATCTCAGGATTGCAGTCAGACTCAGGCAAGACAGGCCCTGCTTTGGACTCATACTTTACAGGGCTCTGTCCTGGCCCTCCTTTGGGTACTCCTGCTTTGCCAGGGTAAAGCATCTATACAGCCAAGGGAATATGTCCACCTGGAACCTAAGCCTTCTTCTTTAGGCTACATTTTGGGCTCCTGGGGCCCAGAACTCTCAATCCAAACAGCCCTACCTTCAGGTCCATCCAATTGTGCCACCAGTTGAGCACCCCAGGACCAAAGGGAGGCCAAAGGATAGCCATTTGCAGGGGTGTGGACACAGCCTGGTTCTGCAGGCTGAAGAACCACACACAGGCATGCGAGGCCCTTTGGTGAGATGCAGTGGGGGTGTGGGATAGGGATCTATACTTACCAGGCCACCATGTTCTAGCATGGGACTCCAAGGAAAGTAAAAATTCTTAATTTGAATTTAGCCTTTTAGGAAATTATGTAGGTATATTTGTCAGCATACAGCAATAGAACACATTTTATTTAACAATTCATTGGCTTGGTTTGCAACTTTGAAAATATTTGGGGCTGGGTGCAGTGGCTCATGCCTGTAGTCCCAGCTGCTGAAGTGGCTGAGGCAGGGGGAATCTCTTGTTCCCAGGAGGTGGAAGCTGCAGTGAGCTGTGATGCAGACCCTGCCAGAAAGAAAAAGGGAAGGAAGGAAGGGAGGGAGGGGAAGAAAAGAAAAAGAAGAAAATATTTTGCCATATGGTATATAAACTTCCATTTTACTCTGCAAATATTAGGGGTGAGATTGGTGCTTGGAGGCTACAAGCAAAAGTTGCAATCACAATGGCGCTGGGAAGTCTTGGGGCCTCAAGGGAAAGTGGCTGCAGGGTGCAACTTAAGGGAGAACCCTGGGTGTCAGTCACAACACTCAGCCTGATGGAGCCCTAAAGCTTGGCATGAAGCACCAAAGCCTTCAGTCTTTGAATAGATCATACACTGAATAATGAGTACTTTAGCAGGGACCTCTGACCACAGTGGACTGAAGACTAGAGACTCTTACCGCAAGTCCTAGGCACTACAGAAGCCTCCAGAATTCTGTGCTCTTGAAGGCCTGCCAAAACATGACTGATTTTGATTTTTTTTTCCTACACTGGTGAGTGAGAAGCTCAGAAATCAGATTGAATTTTATTTAGAAAATTAAAGTAATAGCACATCTGTTAAACCCAAGTGTAATGGTATGAGAGTCACAGTAGCCAAATTGTAGTAAGTACAGAATAGTACAAAACAAAGCACAGGATGCCTTGGAAGAGTGAAACAGAGGGACCTCTCTTGGTCTGGAAGTTGAGGGAAAGTTCCTAGAAAGGGCGACATTTAGCTAAGAGGTGGGAAATGAGCAGAGTTTTCAGAGACAGTGTTAACAGTAAGAAAAGAAGAAGAGCATAGCAAATAGGAGAGAAGATCATATGGGGAGGTTGGAGGTTGGAGAGAGCAGGATGATTTAGAACTAAATGGAGGCCTGCAAGGTTTGAGAGTTGAAAGCAAGACTGAGAGTGGATGGATGAGACGAAGAGGAATGACACAATGATTCTCTATCACATCATGGTGCTCTATAAACCGCATCATGAACTTCTCCAGGAAAATAATCAGACCACGATTTTTACCTTCAATGAATGAGCTCATGGTTTAGTGGGAGACAAGATTCTAATGAGAAAATAATTCAAAGAGGTAAGTGCTGCACTAAAGATCTAGTCACTGTTATCTGAGAGCATGGAAAAAGGAGCACTTAAATATTGCTGAGTGAATCAGAGAAGGATTTTCAAGAACTTGAGTGCTTAAGTTGAGCCTGGAAGTTGAGTGGGAGCTTTCTAGGACACAAATGGGTGTTGAAGGAAAGAGAAAGGGAAAGGGAAGAGCAACAACAAAATCTTAGGGGATAGAAAAATGCAGTATGGACGGAGGCTGGGGTGAATGTCTTGCTAAAGAGCTTGGATGTTTTTGTATGGGTGATGGCAAGTCTTTAAAGACTATGAGAAAGATCATTCCTAGAAAAATGTGGAGGATGAGTTTGAGGAATCTGAAACTGGTGCAGCGGGACATGGTAAAAATTGCCATTATATAGGTGAGAGGTGGAGTCCCTGAATGAGAGAACTGGTGCGGGGGCGCCGTTGGGGAGAAGATGGTCTTAAGAGATGTTTCACCAATGGAAGAAACCAACAGGCTTCCCCAGATCTTTGTGCCTCACTCAGCTTGGCTTCATACAACCGGTAAGTTAATAATGGGCCAATCAGTAAGAGAGAAATCTGATGATCCCATTCACACTAACCTATCAATGATAACAGCTCAATGTCATTTCTCAGAGGATGTTGAATTAAAAACAGTATTTCTGGAATGGGCAAAGAGTGTGTTGAATGTTGGAATTTCAGATGCTTTGGGGCTTGACAGGGAGGTAATTACTGGGTGCAGGAATGGCAGGAAGAAGAGACATTTGCTTCCCTTAAATCAGTGCTTCTTGACTAGGGGCAATTTAGTCCCCCAGTGGACATTTGGCAGTCTGGAGGCACTTCTGGCTGTCACAAACTTGGAGTGGATGTTCTAGAGGTCATTGTCCTTGTAATGCATGGGACAGCTCCCTCACAGCAAAGAATTGTCTAGCCCAATATGGCAATAGTGCTGAGGTTGAAAAACCCTGCCCTAAATCATACTTTGAGTGGCTCTACATGAAGACTTGCCCTATATCTGAGTAATGTAATTATTAGGTTAAACAATCATAACTTGTGGGACAAAACCAGAAAGTAACTTCCATTCCAGTCTTCAACTGTTCCTTTAAAATGATTCTGTGGGGTTTGTTCTTGACCTGTTATTGGCTGAAAACTTGGACAGGCCTCATGAATTTTCTGGTCACTATTACACAATGAAAAAAAGTCTTGAAACCACAGAGTACATTCTCAATTCAGTAATTAGCATGTCTAGCCTCCTATAATAATAATAAACTTGATTTAAAGCGGAGCCTCTCCCTTCCCCTGGCATGGGGAAGGCTGCACTGGAGGAAGCGGGAGAGGCAGGCTTTTTCTCCCTTTCTATGCCCAATGCCCCAACTCCTCCCCAGCTTGCCAAGCCTCTGGGGTTGGAGCATGGGGCGGGAGTAGGGGAAAGGGCGCCAGGAAAGTTCTTCATAGACTGATAGTGTAGTGAGTTGGCACGGAACTCTGTGCCTGGCAGGTATTTAAAGCTGATTCTATCCTCTTGGATATTTTGGGACAACTTTATTACCTAGAGTTCCCTTTTGTGAATAATACACTCTCTCCTAGCTTGGGACTTCTTGAAAAACCATCTGTGGTAAAGAACCAAGGGATTTTGTTTTCTGTTTTGTTCTAATTTCCATTCTGCCATGGATTGATACTTTTGAAAACACATAGTAAAAATGAATTACTGCGAAGATAAAATGAAAAAAAGTCGTACAAAATAGAAGCCCACATTTTAAATCATCACATTGAATAGACATAAAATTACTGTGAAGCTGCTATAAAATTTTCTAAAAGCTTACTTTCGAGGGCTGGGCGCACTGGCTCATACCTGTAAGTCCAGCACTTTGGGAGGCCGAGGCGGACAGATCACTTGAGCTCAGAAATTTGAGACTAGCCTGGCCAACATGGCAAAACACTGTCTTTACTAAAAATACAAAAATTAGCCAGCTGTGGTGGCCTGTGACTGTGGTCCCAGCTACTCAGGAGGCTGAGGCAGGAGGATCACTTGATCCCTGGAGGTGGAGGTTGCAGTGGGCTGAGATCACACCTCTGCACTACAGCCTGGATGACAGAGTGAGACCCTGTCTCAACAACAACAACAAAGCAAAGCTTACTTTCAATTTCTGTGCTATTCCCACCATAGACCAAGTAACAGTCAGTGGACCAGCCCTCATCCTCGTGCCCTACATGAAGAGCACAGATCTAACTCATTGCTCCTTCCCTTGTTTCCTAATGCCTGGGAGACGGTGATATTTGGCTTTTCTCCTCTGAGGCTTGTCTGCTCTCACAGTGACTGAATCTCTCTCTCTCTCTCTCTCTCTCTCTCTCTCTCTCTCATTGTCCACTTCTGGTCCATGGAAAACACTAAGGCATCTTTTGCCCTGATGTGGCCCTGGAGCACAGGTTGCCCAATGAGACATCCTCCCATGGCTCACTGCCCAGCTGCTAGCCAGTGGGTGCTCCTCAGGAGTGGTTGGACAGAACAATTGTTCCCTGCAAAGATGTCCATGTCTAATCCCCAGAACCAATGAACACATGTTGCTTTACATCGCAAAAAAGACTCTGCGATAGGGACGTGATTAAGGATCTTAAAACAGGGAGATGATCTCAGATTATCCAGGTGGTCCCAAATGTAATTATAAAGATTCCTCTAAGTAAAAGGGGATCCAGGAGAATCAGAGAAGAAGATGTGGATAGCAGAAGCAGAGGCTGGAGGGAGAAACCAAGGAATGCCAGCAGCCTCGGAAGCTGGGCAAGGGAAGGGAGGTGATTCTCCTCTAGAGCTCCCAGAAGGAACACAGCCCTGCTGACGCCTTGATCTTATCTATGGATGAACGGAGACTTCTGATCTCCACAACTCTTTTTTTTTGAGACTGTCTTGCTCTGTCGCCCAGGCCGGAGTGCAGTGGTGTGATGTTGGCTCACTGCAACTTCTGCCTCCCAGGTTCAAGCAATTCTCCTGCCTCAGCCTCCCAAGTAGTTGGGATTATAGGCGTGTGCCACCACACCTGGCTAATTTTTATATTTTTAGTAGAGACACGGTTTCATCATGTTTGGCCAGGCTGGTCTTGAACTCCTGACCTCAGGTGATCCACCTGCCTCGGCCTCCCAAAGTGCTTTGACCTCCAGAACTTTAAGGTGACAAAAATGTGACTCCAGCCTGGATGACAGAGCAAGACCTGCTCTCAAAAAAATATAGATAATAAACCCACTAAAACTGTGGTAATTTGTTATAACAGTAGTGGGAAACTAATAGAAGCAAGACTATGACCAAAGTTCACTATAGCCTCAAATTTGAAGGAACGCATAATAACTAATCTGAGTGGTCCTTTAAAGTCCCTCTACTTTGACTTGTCATAGGTCAGATTTCAGTTTCATTTTTAAACTGCATGGTGCTTAGAACCTTGGCATAACTCTCTCTTAAGCAGCTTCATAGCTCTTTGTGGAAAAAGAAATAAAGCCTCAAGCTTAACTGCCCGTCCTTAATGAGCAGTTTACCAATGTTGAACTGAATGAAAAAGCTTTCCAAAATTACAAGACTTAAATCTGCAGTTTTACTTCTATGTCTTTTTTTAATGATACAGAATACCTGTGCATATTTTGGGGACACATGTGATATTTGCATACATGCATAAAAGTGATGATCAAATCAGGGTAATTGGAATATCAATCACCTCAAGCATTTATCTTTTCTTTTTGTGGGGAGGATTTTAGTTCTTCTCTTCTAGCTAGTTTGAACTATGCAATATGTTATTATTAACTATGGTCACCTTACTGTATTATCAAATACTAGACATTACTCCTTCTAATTGTATTTTTGTACCCGTTAACCAACCTCACTTCATTCCCCCACACCCTATTCCTTCCCCAGCCTCTGGTAACCACCAGTCAACTCTCTCTCTCCATGAGATCTACTTTTTTAGCTCCCACTTATGCGTGAGAACATGCAATATTTGTCTTTCTGTCCCTGGATTATTTAACTTAACATAATAACCTCCAGTTCCATCCATATTGCTGCAAATGACAGGATTTCATTCTTTTTATGGCCAAATAATATTCCATTGTGTGTATATAGCACGTTTTCTTTATCCATTCATCTGTTGTTGGACACTTAGGTTGATTCTCTATCTTGGCTATTGCGAATAGTGCTGTGATAAACATGAGACTGCAGATATCTCTTCAATATTTTGACTTCCTTTCTTTTGGATATATACTCAGCAGTGAGACTACTGGATGATATGGCGGTTCTAGTTTTAGTATTTTGAGAAACTTCCATACTCTTTTCTATAGTGGCTGTACTAATTTACATTCCCACCAACAGTGTGTGAGGCTTCCTCTTTCTCTGCATCTTCACAAGCATCTGTTATTTTTTGTCTTTTTGATAAGCCATTTAAACTTGAGTGAGATGATATTTCATTGTGGTTTTAATTTGCATTTCTCTGGTGATTAGTGGTGTTGAGCACTTTTTCATATATCTGTTGGCTATTTGTATGTCTTCTTTTAAGAAATGTTTATTCAGACCTTTTGCCCATTTAAATTAAATTAATTAATTTTTTTGAGACAGAGTCTCGTTCTGTCACCAGGCTGTAGTGCAGTGGCATGATCTTGGCTCACTGCAACCTCCACCTCCCGAGTTCAAGGAATTCTCGTGCCTCAGCCTCTTGAGTAGCTGGGATTACAGGCATGCACCACCACGCCTGGCTAACTTTTTCATATTTTTAGTAGAGATGGAGTTTTGCCATGTTGGCCAGGCTGGTCTGGAACTTCTGCCTTTTGCCCATTTTTAAATCAGATTATTTGTTTTTTAGTGAGTTGTTATTGTTCGTTATGTATTCTGGCTATTAGTCTCTTTTCTGATGAAATATTTTCTCTCTGTAGGTTGTGTCTTCATTTTGTTGATTGTTTCCTCTGCTGTGTAGAAGTTTTTTAGATTGACACAATCCCATTTGTCTATTTTAGCTTTTGTTGCCTATGCCTTTAAGATATTATCCAGGCCGGGCGCGGTGGCTCACGCCTGTAATCCCAGCACTTTGGGAGGCCGAGGCGGGCGGATCACGAGGTCAGGAGATCGAGACCATCCTGGCTAACACAGTGAAACCCCGTCTCTACTAAAAAATACAAAAAATTAGCCGGGCGTGGTGGCGGGCGCCTGTAGTCCCAGCTACGCGGGAGGCTGAGGCAGGAGAATGGCGTGAACCCGGGAGGCGGAGCTTGCAGTGAGCCGAGATCGCGCCACTGCACTCCAGCCTGGGCGACAGAGCGAGACTCCGTCTCAAAAAAAAAAAAAAAAAAAAAAAGATATTATCCAAAAAGTCTTTGTCCTGATCAGTTTCCTGAAACATTTCCCTTATATTGCTTTCCAGTAGTTTCTTAGTTTCAGATTTTAGATTTAAGTCTTTAATCCATTTTGATTTGATCTTTTTTTGTGCAGTGAGAGATAAGGGCCTAGCTTCATTCTTCTGCGTATGGTTATTATGTTTTCCCAACACCATTTGTTAAAGAGACTATCCTTTCTTCAGCACGTGTTCTTGCCACTTTTGTGGAAAATGAGTTGGCTGTAAATGTGTGGATTTATTTTTGGGTTGTCTTTCTGTTCCATTGGTCTATGTGTCTGTTTTTATGCCAGTATCATGCTTTTTTGTTTACTATGGCTTTATAGTATATTTTGAAGTCAGGTAGTGTGATACCTTCAGCTTTATTCTTGTTGCTCAGGATTGCTTTGGCTATTCAGGGTCTTTTGTGGTTTCATATGAATTTTAGGACTGTTTTTCTCTATTTCTGTGAAGGATGTCATTGGTATTTTGATAGGGATTGCATTGAATCTGTAGATCACTTTGGGTAGTATGGATATTTTAACAATGTTAATTCTTCTAATCTATGCGCATGGGATATTCTATGTCATTCTTTAACATCATTAATTGTTTCTAAGTAAAAGGGACATGCAGTTAGCAATTCCACTTCTTTGATGGTTTTAATTATTTTCTCTGACACTTTTAAAATCCAAATATTGTAAAGTGCTTTGTAGAAATTAGATTTCATTCAAATAATGTCATTTATCCCTCTTTGTAGGTTTTTGTTAGCAGAAATCTGAAAATAATATATGCAAACCCAAGTTTTTTTAGGATAAAGCAACACTTAAAGGAAAATACAGTTTGCTATTGTTTTACTCAACTGACTCTCACTGCTCCATAATATATGATGCTTTATCATTGTGCATAATACATCAAATACAATGGCCTAATGCTAATCTCCTGAAAGCACTTCAGCTATTATAGTGGAGATTCCATTTCTTTAAAGTCAGTAGAAGTTCTGTATTTAATAAGGGTAGGCTGAGGTTCAGAAAGAAAGAACAATGAGGGCAAGACTTAAAGTTCACAGATCTCAGAAATGTTCCTATTCATAGTTCATAATGTAGCTATTTGCTGACTCGTTAAAATGTACAATAGCATATTAAATTCAATAGAATGTCAGAAGTTATTTCTCTAGATTAATTGCCCAGGAAATATCTCCACAGAATAGAACGATCATCCTCTTGCATATAACCGTTTCTAGTAGTTGCCCACATCAGCACCATGTCATATACAGAAAATCAAAGGAACCAAATGAGGAACTAGAGATATGTTACTTGAGAAAATCCATTTTGAAAGGACTGATTTTCTGGCTGAAGCAAATGCTTTAGGATAATCATATTTTTAAAAAGTTACGCTTTATTTATTTATTTTTTCTTTTAGACCTCTGCATTCTCATGTAAGTTGAAAAAGATGACAAAGGAACAAAAAAGAAGAGAAATGATTTGCTTTTGAGCTGTCATCGTTCTGGAGTCCCCATCCAAAGAACTCAGATCATTTTGATTGAATGAGTTAATAGAAATGAATACAGAGAATTGAAGTACAAATCGAAAGAGAGTGTGACTTGATGGGATAAGCAGGGCTTTGGAACATGGATCTGACATCTAATCGTTTTTGGTCACAGACACTGTTCTATCTTTTGATGCTGACTTCTAGGTTTTGAATAAAGTGGAATACATGGAACTCATTTAACTCAGTGCTCCTGGAAAACATAAGTTAATACAAGTGAAACACTCTTAAAACACAATGAGGTATAGAAAGTTTAACTATTTTATGTATATGGTCAAAACCTGAAAGAAGGCTTTAGCCTTCACAGCTGGGAAAAGGAAAAGGAAACCTAGAATCTAGGAGTTAAGGTACTGTTTATACTTTGTTTTCAACACTAATCTTTTTTTAAAAAGCTTTTGTTTTAAGTTCAAGGGTACATGTGCAGGCTTGTTACATAGGTAAACTTGTATCACGGGAGTTTATTGTACAGCTTATTTCATCACCCAGGTACTAAGCCTAGTACCCATTAGGTATTTTTCCTGATCCTCTCCTTCTTCCCACCCTCCACCCTCTGATAGGCCCCACTGTGTGTTTTTCCCTTCTATGTGTCTGTTTTCATCATTTAGCTCCCACTTATAAGTGAGAACATGCAGTATTTGGTTTTCTGTTCCTCAGTTAGTTTGCTAAAAATAGTGGCCTCAAGTTCCATCCATTCCCTTGCAAAGGACATGATCTTGTTCTTTTTTAAGGCTGCATAGTATTCCATGGTGTATATATACCACATTTTCTTTATCCAGTCCATTATTGATGGGCATTTAGGTTGACTCCATGTCTTTGCTGTTGTGAGTAGTGCTGCAATGAACATACACATGCATGTGTCTTTATAATATAACAATTTATATTCCTTTGGGTATATACCCAGTAATTGGATTGCTGGTCGAATGGTATTTCTGTCTTTAGGTCCTTGAGGAATCGCTCCACCGTCTTCCACAATGGTTGAACTAATATGCACTCCCACCAACAATATGTGAGTGTTCCTTTTTCTCCTCAACCTTGCCAGCATCTGTTATTTTTTTGAATTTTTAATAATAGCCATTCTGACTAGTGTGAGATGGTATCTCATTGTGGTTTTGATTTGCATTTCTCTAATGATCAGTGATTTCAACACTAATTTTTAAATTTGTTTTAGGTAAGGCTTTTTCCCCCTTAATTACTTAGAAACTTGAAGTAATTTATGATGTATTTAAATGTCTACCCATAGATTTGAGTTTCACATTTTTGTATTGTGGAGATGCAAGTCATCAGTACTTTTCTAGGCTACCACTGGAAACCACATTTTATGTAGTCCTTTAAGTTAAAAAAAGTCCTCTTTCTTGTTAGAAGAATAACCCTAATGGTGGCCTGCTGTTTTTTCTAGCAATGCACATTGGTATTCATCTTTAAGCTCTACCTGTATTAAATGTATTCTCATTTTAGTTGTATAACAGAAAGATAAAATTTTAAGATAATTTTCACTTATGTGTAAAAATGATTCTTGAAATGACAGCTGAATCCTTTCAGAGTACTCAGAGGAGAAAAGCCCTGGTATTAATACTTCTGAAATCAGGGCTGTACCTTACCATAGTTTTCCATTTTTAGATGGGTCGTTTTTCATTTTTACATTTAAGATTCCTGACATTGGTGACAGTGGTGATTCTTTTGTCTCAGTGCTACTACAAGAGAGAATCCAGTCTCTAACAAGATACTTAAAGCTTAAAAAGGAGGTAGATTGTCCTAAATTCTGCCTTGTCTGGGAGAAAGATCAGGTTGTTCAGAAGGTAGCCAGTTTCCTCAGAGTTCAGGTACAGGCCTAAACTGGCCAATACAATCCCAAGTCTCCATGAAGATTTTTTTTTTGGAAAAGACAACAAATTCACTGATTGAGAAAAAAGTCTTCAGAAATGATACACTATGGTTCAGCATTGAAAAGTTACTATGTACAAGGAAGGACACAGAAACAGAGCAATAGGACATACATTTGATAATGGTGAATTGGATATTCATTGTTGGAAGAACAACTTCAATTCTGTACTTCATTTCAAAACTAAGTGTTTTAAGGTACCTAAGAAAGGAAGTCTCTACAAGCAAAGGAAGGTGTGGTATGTTTCATTCCTGAGATATAGGCAAAAGGACAGCCTGTTGCAGCCCAACTAAAACCTCTGAAAACAGAAGAACTTGCCACATCTCTCAGAATAGGTAATAGAATTTTAAAGCAAAGAGAAAAGCAGGTGGGATCAATCCATGCCTGGTGTAACTCTATCGTTAAGGCATCAAACATGAATTTATTGCAGACTTCCTGCTTACCTTTGACTAGACACTCCTTAACTTCAAGTGACATGTGATTTCATTGAGGAAGAAAATTAAACCATGATTTTAGTCAAGGTGGCAATGCTTGTAAAACCTAGGTGTTCTTTGATGTGTCTTGAAATTATAATGTCAATGCAAAGGTGCTAGACAGGATCAAGATCAGGTTAGCACAGATTACTGTAAGCCTGTCTCTAAGTGTAAAAGCAATTGTTTTAGTAAGTATAAAATAAAAATTCCAAAAGACAAGAAAGCAGTGTTGTTTACTTCTTAGTAGTACATAAATGAGTGGCACCTTAGATTCCATGACTTGTTCTGGAATCCTATGTCTAGCACAGCACCATCATCCTGGGGGAGCTCAGTAAGAGGTTATTAACTTGCTGGCAGAATGAATGGCACAGTGCACCCTGCAATTGGATACTTTTTACATGGGCACTCAGGAAGTTTGCAAAGAACACCTAGGTTTTATTAGCATTGCCACTTTGACTAAACTCATAGTTTAATTTTTTTCCCTCAACTCAGGTGGGTTATCGCTGGCTGTATGGATTCCTATTATGCTTGGAATGTGCTCCCATTATTCCACATACTAACCAAAGAGGACATGTGTGTCACATTGGAAGAGACTTTAGTTATGTAGAAGAAAGGAGAGGCAGTAGCTCTAGATGTGAATTATTTTCTGTCTTAGCACCAGCTTTAGAATGGGGTATAGCAGAGAGACTAAGACTACGGGCTTTGGAGGAGTCAGGCAGGGACAGGTGGTACCACTGACTTCACAAGTGGCTTTCCTGAAGTTATTATTTAAGTCTCAGTAGCTTCCTCTGTGAAAGGATAATAATAAAGTAGCTCCCATATAATGGAGGTGTGTGCTTAGCACAGTATCTGGCACATTATAAGTGTCCAATGAATGTTGTAATGATTGTTAAATATAGAAGGAATCAGTTTTCCCTCTCTAAATTATGGGAGATGAAAATAGATGAAAAGTTATTTGAATGAATTTTAGCCACCAGACTGGCTAAAATTATAAAAACTGGCAACACCAAATGTTGGCGAGCATATGGAGCAACTAGATTCTCCTATATTCATTGTTGCTGGGAGTGAAAAGTGGCAAAATTACTTTGGAAAAAATTCTGGAAGGTTCTTATAAAATTAAATATGCATCTATCTGATGACTCAGAAATTGTGGCCAGGCTCACAACTGTAATCCCAGCACTTTGGGAGGTCAGGAGTTCAAGACCAGCCTGGCCAACATGGCAAAACCCCATCTCTACTAAAAATACAAAAATTAGCTGGGCATGGTGGTGCATGCCTGTAGTCCCAGCTATTTGGGAGGCTGAGGCAGGAGAATTGCTTGAATCCTGGAGGTGGAGGTTGCAGTGAGCCGAGATCATGCCACTGTACTCCACCCTGGGTGACAGAGCGAGACTCCGTCTCAAAAAAAAAAAAAAAAAAAGAAAAGAAAAAAATTGTATCACTAAGTATTTATCGGAGGGAAATAAATGCATATGTCCACTCAAAGACTTGTACAAGCATATTCATAACAGCTTTATTTCTAATAGCTGGCTGGATACTGGCAACATCTGAGGTATTCTTCAAGAGGAGAATGGACCAACTGTTGTATCCATACAATGGAATACTACTCAGCAATAAAAAGAATGGACCTCTGGCATTCCTAAAAACATGGATCAATCTCAAAACACCATGCTGAGTAAAGGAAACTTTACACAAAAAGTATATAGTGTGTGATTTTATTTCAACAGTTTTAGAATGGGCAAAATTGATCTATGGTAAAAAAAAATGAGAACAGTGGTTATATCTGGTGTGGGAGATAGGGATTGACTGGAGAGGGACCTGAGGGAACCTTCTAGAATTATTATAATGTTCTAAACTTTGATAGAAGTTTGGATTAGACAGGTGAGTGCATTTGTCAAAACATAATGAATGACTTAAAATGTGTGCATTTCACTGTATGTAAATTTAACCTCAAAAAGAGGAAAGAATTATAGACAAATATTGAATTCTAGCTGGTGATATGCATGCTGATGTGTTCAGGAGTGACAGGTACTAATGTCTGCAACCTACTTTGCAATGCATCAAAAATAAGTTGAATAGAAGGATGAATAGATGGATGGTAAATATGTTATAAAGAAATTATAGTAAAGTGTAAGGTGTAAATGTAGTAAAATGTAAAAGATCAAAAAAAGATGATTAGAGGGATAGATGGATAAATATATTATAAAGCAAATGTAGTAAAATATTAACTGTCAGATTTAGGTGGGAGAATTCAGGTGTGCATAGTACAATTCTTCCCATTTTTCTGTATATTTGAAAACTTCTGTAGTAGAAAGATGGGGAAATATGGCATATTCGCACTTGTCTAGTGGTGCGTTCCTCTTCCTAAAGTTGAGAGGTCAGGGCATGCAACTCCCAGTTAGGCCTGCTCCTCCTCGGTTTTCCTTCTTCCCAGACAGTTCTATTCTATTTCCATTTGTTTTGGGGGTTTGATTTCTAGTTACTTCCTACACATTAGGCAGAATTCGAATGTTCCATCTTGGCCTCTCTGCTTCTCAGCTGTTATTGATGACAGTTTCTTAGGCCACTC
Source organism: Gorilla gorilla gorilla (assembly GCF_029281585.2). Classification (NCBI taxonomy): domain Eukaryota; kingdom Metazoa; phylum Chordata; class Mammalia; order Primates; family Hominidae; genus Gorilla; species Gorilla gorilla. Next base: position 136,405,452 of record NC_073230.2, on the reverse strand, counting down.
AAATTCCTGTCCTCACCTAATCTCACCTGTGTTTCCTCAAGTCTTCTGAATTCTCCTAGCCTGCCTGGGATGGTCCTGCCTCCACAATCCATAGACACCACCTACGATGGCGCATGGAGGGAAGAACAAGGTACTCACCTGGTGGCTTGGTCTATCCAATGCCGCTTCTTCGTGGATGTATATGTGTGTGCTTGATGGTGCTGGGTGCTTTTTTTTTTTTTAATTCTAGGAATTGGAATATTTATCCCACAAGAGATAAGGGCTGTCATATTAACCTTCTATAGTGTCAAGGACACTGACTCAGAAGCCAGGAGACTGTTTTCTTGCCCTGCTCTTCCACTAACTCTAGTCATACAACCCTGGGTGAATCATTTGCACTCTAGGCATTAGCCCCTAAATCTGGAAAATGAGAGACTGGAGTAGAGACTGTGTAAGGACTGTTTTAGTTTTAAAAATCTGAGGCCAGGTGTTTAGATCAGTTCTGGGTTCAAATTCTGTTTTATTGCTTTTTAATTATTGGTCTTAGCAAAGTTATTCATATTTTTTGAAAATCTAATTTTTATCTGCAAAATAGGAATAATACTAACAATGTAGTATTTGTGCTTATTTACAAAGCATGTAAAAACCTCAGCACAGGCTCTGGTACACAGTGAGTGTGCTCCCAATGCTAGCTGCTACCACTGTTAATACTATTGCTGCTGCTTCTGCTATGGCTACTCCTACCATGAGAATAACCTGGAAGGCTATTGTGAATATATTTAGCTGTAGAAGTCCTCCAAGGGCTTCATGTTTCTTTCTCTCTCTTGGAGAGACCTTTATTGTTATTCTTTTTCCATTTAAATAAAGTGAACTTAAATATTTTCTCTCTGATTTAGAATTGCTTAGATGTATTTTCAGTAACTTTAGGGAGTGTGCTTTTTAAAAAACCATATTGATTTTTCAGGAAGGATATCATATTAAAAATAAGGATCCATTTTAATTCCACATTCTTTTCATGATCTTTCACCTTCTAAAGGCAACAATCTTCATATTCTTTGTTCTGCAAATCATAAGGACTAAACTGAAAAATCAATTCTTCCTAAGAAAGAGAAAAGAACTGTTATTAAGAAGTAAAGAATAGTCTGAGGATGGTGTGAGCAGAAGATCAATGGAACCATCAGAGATGTCGTTAGTTCCTTACTAAGAACTAAACCATCACCTCGGGCTGTTGATGGTGAACGTCTAATCCCAATGGAATCAATCCATGGACATACAGGCAAATACCCATCAGCTTCAGCTCTCAGGATCTCTACCTTTTTCTTTTCACTCTTAAAAACAAAAACAAAAACAAAAGTCACAACAACTCAGAACATTAACTCCATTAGATAAATGCAATATTTAAAAAATAATTTTAGCATAAGACATAGGATGCTTTTAGCAATCTAATATCCTCTACTAATTCAAAGCATTTAATTAGAACTTTTAGAAGCCAGAGAGTACAACTTTTAACCCCAAAGTTGAGTTATATTTATAACATAAACAATAATACATTATTTCAGAATGCTAGGAATCTAGAATCATGATTACACACAAGACAAGAGTATTTGATCAGAAGTCCCTGATATATCTATATATAACATTTGTCTTGGAGCATCTTGCCATCCCTTTGAGGGTCTTGTGGGAAATATGGGCGCAGAGGACAGAACCTGCAAATGTACACTTGTTAGCACTGTGACTCCAAATCCTAATGTAAAACCTTAGAGTAGAGGATTCCTTTGCTTCTACAAGAAGCATCTGTGAAGTGTGTACTAAGGCAGGCAGAAAGACCGCTCTTTCTTTTAAGCTCATTTTAAAATCTCAGGTCTCACCACTAATGGCAAGGAAAGGCCAGTTTAAAGCAAGCCAGCTCCTGGCCCCCTACCTAGGTCTTCTCAGGCTGGCACAGAAGTTCCTTGGCTGGGAGAGAGCTTGTGTTTCAACTTGGGAGATACTCAGACCCTGAGGCTCTCTGAGCACAGGAGATCCAGTTGGGTAGAAAGAAAGCATGGGGAGGAGGGGAAGGTGAAGATGGCACCCAAGAGCCTAGCAGCTGCATCCAGGCTGCAAATCCTTAGTTCTATGCACCAGTGGATACAGAATAGTTGCAGCATCTTTTCTGAGGAGACTGAACAGGTGTAAGTTATATTCCTCAGTTGCTCCATCTGTGCAATGAGAATAGTAATTTTCACATAGGGTTGCAAGAATTAAATGAGCTAATTTATATAGTTATTACTATCTCCTGACATAATTATATCTTCAATAAATGTTAACAATTATTATCATGCAAATCCCACAGAGCATAATGTCAGCGTTAGATTATATGAAAGAATAAAGGTGACATGAAAGGTTCTGAATTGTGTCAAAGCCACTGCTTGGGTAGAACAAGGAGTTAAACTCATTTTCAGAAAGAATCTAAAATTTGCAGTTGTTAAAATTAAATATAGCTGTTGATATTAAATGTTGCCTGTGAAAGAAAACGTTTCATCTTTTATTCCTTAAGTTAAACAGTACACACTATAAATTCCATACTTTATCCAGATCACCATTACCTTTGGAAAAGTATATTCAATGGAGAAGTTCATCCTTCCACCATTAAGATCTCCACGGTTCTGAGCCCCAGAACTGTTGTGATAAAGGTGCCCTCCCTTGCATGCCTGACTCTTCCTCACTGCCACATTGGGCATGTGGCTGGGAAAAGATTCTCTGTTGTCCACTATAGATCAGGAACGTAACTTGATTACTAATCCCTTTTATTCCAATTTCCTAAATAACCATGTTGTATCTAAAAATTTTTACCATTAGTTATTCTATGAGAACAAACAGGATAAAATAAATGGGAGAAGCCCACAGTTAAAACGCAAATGTCTGAAGTTTTACAAAGGTAACTGTTCCTCTTGGGGCTAACTGTGAAATTCGAATTCTGAGCCTGCAGCAGCAGGAGAGGTGAAAAGTGAAGAGAAGGAGACACCTGATAAATACCGAATGAGTGTTTTGTTTGTGGCAGGCATGATGTTCACATAGTCACAGAATTCAAGTGGTCAACCCAAAATAATTTTCTTTAATCTAGAACAAAGTAATTAGAAAAAAAATATATTCTTGCCAATTCAAAGTAGTGCAATCACTGTCAAACAGGGTCCTCCTTCCTCCTCTCCTCGCCTGCTCCCTGGCTGTGATCTAAGTCCATGGGAGGTCTTACCCATCACCCCTAGGGACTTAGATCACAGCCAGGGAGCAGGGGAGGAGAAGAGGAAGGAGGACTCTGCTTGACAAGGATGGGGTCTTACCCACCACCCCTAGGGACTCAGATCACAGCCAGGGAGCAGGGGAGGAGAAGAGGAAGGAGGATTCTGTTTGATAGTGAGGGGGTCTTACCCATCACCCCCAGGGACTTAGATCTCTTAGGTCTGTGCCTAAGAGAACAGCTATCACAGGGGAGCAAGACAGCCCAGATTCCCTCCCTGGACACCAGGGCTGTCTTGCTTCCCTGTGGCATCTGTTCTCTTAAGCACAGACCACACATGGCGAGTGTTCCTCAGAAGCTCAGCATTTTCCTCTCTAGATTTGGTCCTAACCATAGCTCTGGTTGGCACTTGCTGTTCTGGGGGTCAGCAACATCCTCCCAGGCCCTACTGGTCCATCCGCAGCCTCAGCTATCAGTCTGCTCACCTGGAACCATTCACTCCTTAGTATCTTTGCTGGCTTTCAATCATCAGCTGCCTTCAACGCCTCTCTGGATTTCTTGGAGGCCTCAAGAATCGAGGTGGGAGAGGGATGTTCATCTCTGACTTAGCTCTCCTTACAGGGCCAGCTGCCAGGGTCCATGCTACTGCAGCTGCATGCTGGTGAGGAGTGCACAGAGGCTGCCTCCTTCCCGAGATCTCTGATGGCAAGCAGGGCACAGTTCCCCTCTGGTCTCAAATCCCCAATCTACTAAAAATTTTCAACTCCCTCTCTTCTACAGCTGAGAGGGAGCAGGCAAGGAACAGTGTGTGCCCCTAGGGCCTTCATGAAATTATTATCCACTGCAGGACAGCGGCACACCTGAGGGAACCCTATTTGCATCATAGACACCGTTGATGATTTGTACATTTATTCTGATGATTTTCTGGAAAATAGAAGTCATGTATCTTGAGGAAGGAGTGCTTTTTTTTTTTTTTTTTCTAATTCACACAAAGATACCACATAGACAAATGGTAGCCCAGGTGCCCTAGCCAGTATGGAAACCCTTCTTCTCCTCTCCAGGCTCCTCTCCCTAGCCCAGAATCTGCTCTTCATGTGTTGGAAACTTGTCACTTACATCAGCACACACCATTTCCCACTCTCTGGATTGTTGTTGAAATGCTGTGCTTGCAGTTCTCTCGGCCTAGTTCTTGGTGTTCAAGCTAAGATCTGGAAATCCATCCTGTCTGACCACTTCCCTTAAGTATTTCCTTTTACAAATACCTGGCTCTTAAAATGAAAAGTCAGAGCTATCGAGGCTCTAATTGGGAACTCAAAGCTGGGAATTTGAATCCATTCATGCTGGGCATGATGTTTCAGCACAGACAAAAGAGATCTTGGTGATGAAAAGATGAGGAACCACAGCTCTTGGCTCAGGGGAGATAGATAAAGAAACCAGCATGATTCTCCACACTTGCTGAACTAGCAGAGCAGGGAGAGAGGCACTGAGAGAGACGCCATCTAGGGATAAAGGTAAAGTGCCATTGGCCGGTGGGATGGCAGGAGGGGCGTCCGTTGTGCTAAGTCTCACAAATATGTTCAGAGTGGACAGATTTGGACCAAGAGTGAAGAACCACCACAGTGGTCCTGTCTCAGCTGAAGTTCTGTATAAGCCTATCAAGCCTTGGGACGTGACCATTGGCTCCTGGGAAGCAGCCCTGTAGGAGAAACATGCCGTAGGATGCAGGCTTTTTCTGGACACAGGTATGAGCTGTGTGAGATTCATGGAGGAACAGCCATCAACAGAGACAGACGGGGCTTGTTACAGCCTCGGAGGCTCACTAAGGGACGCATTAAAAGTGCAAACAGGATAGGGCAGACAGCAGCCTACTTGCAACCTTTGATCTCCTTCTTACCTATTAGAAACCACATTGTCAGATGTTTCTTTTTCAAAGGGGAGGATGATGCGATATAATCACCTTTCTACAAAACCTCTGCAAAAGCACCCAAGCTCAGCACTGCTCAGCCTGCAGCCTGGGTTTGTGAAAAGCCCAGCCCTGCTCTCTTCATGTTTGTTTTTTGTTTTTTCTGCTTTATTCATCACCTCCTACCTTACCACTGACTCACACAGCTAAGCTACCTCCCCTGGCCATGTCAGCTCCACATCAGCCTGGGAGGAAAGTGAAGTTTCAGAGTTTCATTATTACCTATAATTCAGAGAACTACAAAAGCCGTGCTGTGCTGCAACTAGGGATTGCTGTACATACACAACAGTTTTTTAAGAAGATAAAAATTTAAAAACAAGAAAGGAACAGAAGAAAGCCTGTAATATTTTAACTGTTCTTTCTACAATTTTGATTTCTATTAATCTAGGGAAACAGAGCACTAATCATATGACTTTAAAGGTATGTTTTTTAAAAGACTAGCTAGGAGGCCAACATTAACCTTCTATTCTACTTAAAAAAAAAAGAATGACAAATATATAATGAATCCTTGCAAGTCCAGCTTCCACATATTGCTAGCATCTGAGTTTATGTCAATGGAGTCCTTTATGTGAGAGTGAGAGATGCCATCATTTAGGCTTTATTTTTATTCTGGTAATGTAGCTACTTGCACGGTGAAGAGAGAAGAGGACTCTCATGTATCGAGTGCCTAATATGAGTTGAGCTCTGTGCTAGGTGCTTAGTATTTGTTATCTCATTTATTACCCCCAATAGTTTTGTAGAATATGTGTTAGTATCCCCATTTTTTAGGTGAGTAGAAGGAGACTCTGAGAAACTATGTAATTGGATTAAGCGAACATAGCTGGTAAGTAGGATCTGAATCTAGGACCTTCTGATCTAGGACCTTCTGACTCCAAAGTCCATGATATTTTTTATTATGTCTATGACCTTGCATGGTCCAAATGGCCTAATCTGGTACTGGATTCCAGTGCATAGAAGTATTTTACCATTTCTTTGGGAAAAAACTAGTCCCCCCCAGTTCTACTTGGTTCACAAAATTCATGCTAGCCCCATTCTATTAAATGCTGTTACCTATCCATCCTCTTAGACCCTCCGACCAACTTTTCATTCTTTAAGTGCTAATTTAAGCCTCTGTTTATGGCAAACACATGTTCCCATCAAACAGGTTTATGTAATTATCTATAAACATCACCCAAAGAAAGCTAGTCACACTTCTTTTTAGGTTTTTTTTTTTAATTGGCTCACTGATGTTTCGGTATTAACGGCTAGATTTACTTCAGTAATACTCGTTACAGAGTAGACACACATTTAATTTCTTTAGTCCAACATTTATAATGCTTCCCCCACTACTCACTTCTGAATCTTGTCAATTTTTATCATGAAGAATGGTCAGCTTTGAATCATTACATCATAAAGGGCACCCACAGTTACATTGCTCAAGGAACAAATGCTACCTAGGTAAATAAACCGTGATATCTTGTATCTTTTTTTTTTCTTTTTCTTTTTTATTATACTCTAAGTTTTAGGGTACATGTGCACATTGTGCAGGTTAGTTACATATGTGTACATGTGCCATGCTGGTGCACTGCACCCACTAACTTGTCATCTAGCATTAGGTATATCTCCCAATGCTATCCCTCCCCCCTCCCCCCACCCCACAACAGTCCCCAGAGTGTGATATTCCCCTTCCTGTGTCCATGTGATCTCACTGTTCAATTCCCACCTATGAGTGAGAATATGCAGTGTTTGGTTTTTTGTTCTTGCGATAGTTTCCTGAGAATGATGTTTTCCAATTTCATCCATGGCCCTACAAAGGACATGAACTCATCATTTTTTATGGCTGCATAGTATTCCATGGTGTATATGTGCCACATTTTCTTAATCCAGTCTATCATTGTTGGACATTTGGGGTGGTTCCAAGTCTTTGCTATTGTGAATAATGCTGCAATAAACATACGAGTGCATGTGTCTTTATAGCAGCATGATTTATAGTCCTTTGGGTATATACCCAGTAATGGGATGGCTGGGTCAAATGGTATTTCCAGTTCTAGATCCCTGAGGAATCGCCACACTGACTTCCACAATGGTTGAACTAGTTTACAGTCCCACCAACAGTGTAAAAGTGTTCCTATTTCTCCACATCCTCTCCAGCACCTGTTGTTTCCTGACTTTTTAATGATTGCCATTCTAACTGGTGTGAGATGGTATCTCATTGTGGTTTTGATTTGCATTTCTCTGATGGCCAGTGATGGTGAGCATTTTTTCATGTGTTTTTTGGCTGCATAAATGTCTTCTTTTGAGAAGTGTCTGTTCGTGTCCTTCGCCCACTTTTGATGGGGTTGTTTGTTTTTTTCTTGTAAATTTGTTGGAGTTCATTGTAGATTCTGGATATTAGCCCTTTGTCAGATGAGTAGGTTGCGAAAATTTTCTCCCATTTTGTAGGTTGCCTGTTCACTCTGATGGTAGTTTCTTTTGCTGTGCAGAATTTCTTTAGTTTAATTAGATCCCATTTGTCAATTTTGTCTTTTATTGCCATTGCTTTTGGTGTTGGCTACAACAATGGCAACAAAAGATATCTTGTATCTTAACATGAGTAATGCTGCTTGTAAATGAGAGTACCTTGAGATATTTGTTAAAGTGAATGGGAAATTGTGAGCAATTTAAATGCATGATCTGTACATTTCAAGTTTATTTATTTGTCCATTCATTCTTTTATTCATTCAGTTAATTGGTTATTTTGTTTTCAAAAGACAATTGTGGTCTGGAATTTTGGGCAAAAGTATAGTAGAAACTTCAGTTAAACAAGCAGGCAAAATATCAGGACTTTTCTAATGAAGTGCATTGACTGTTAAATGGATGGTTCATTGAGTGGGAAGACAATGCTGCTGCTAAGCTTTGGACTAAAGCTCTAAAGAAAGAGAATAAAAAAGAAACACTGTTGTGTACAACCTCCACAGCGCCAGTCTCCAGGATCCTCACTCGGGAGCTGCTAGACTCATCTGCTCACTCTGGTTTCCATTTTTACATATTGGGATAGTGAGGGACCCACTGGGCCATCAAGAGGGACCTATGCTTGATCTGGTTCTCTCAGAAATCTGTGAGTTTTTCCTGTAGGAGCTGAGGCATGCTGTTTAGGCCAGTGAGTTTCCAGCTTTGATTCACATAAAAATCAACTAGGGTGCTTGTTGAAAATCTGGATTCCTAGACCACACCTGCAGAATTTAGATGTAGTAATGCTGTGGTGGGACCCAGGAATCAGCTTTATAACAAGCACTCCCTCTGCATGATTTTTTTCTTTTTTTTTTTTTTTTGAGATGGAGTCTTGCTCTGTCACCCAGGCTGGAGTGCAGTGGCACAATCTTGGCTCACCGCAACCTCCTCCTCCTCCCAGGTTCAAGCAATTCTCCTGCCTCAGCCTCCCAAGTAGCTGGGATTACAGGCACGTGCCACCACGCCCAGCTAATTTTTTGTATTTTTAGTAGAGACGGGGTTTCACCATGTTAGCCACTATGGTCTCCATCTCCTGACCTCGTGATCCGCCCACCTCAGCCTGCCAAAGTGCTGGGATTACAGGCACTTGATCTGCACGATCTTGAAGAGAATGCTTTGGACCAAACTTGAAAAACCCTGTTTTAAGCATTTAGCCTCCAAAGCTGGAGAAGTCCAGAGGTTGGTTTCCTGAGGTCTAGATCCTGCTTCTTCTACTTTCTGTATGACTTTGAGCAAGTTATACAACCATTCTGTGCCTCAGTTTCCCAAATAAAAAGGAGTGAATCTAATTCATGGAGTGAGAATTAAATGTGTTAATCCATTTAAAGCACTTAGAAGAATGCTTGGCACACAGCTGATGCTCAGTAAAAGTTAGTTATTGTTAAGAACTGAAAGGAGAATTCATTGAGACTTCTTCGAAACTTCTTTGGACTTCTACTCTGGAACTTATCGGCCTAGAATGAACCAGAGATCAGGCCGCATAATGAGGCTCAAACCTATACACAGCTGTGACTCTACAGCCATTTGAGTGCTTCTAAAGTTTTGTTTTTCCTTAGTTCAAGTCCATCAGGGAGAGAAGTAAAAAGCGGTGAGGTTGTCCGGTGGTGAAATGCTCTTCACTGAGCTATCTGACAGAGACATTTCCCAAATGCATTATTTGGGCAAAGTGAAACATTAAACGAATACATACAGAACAAGGTACTGCAAAGAGAATCTTGAAACAGAGTGTCAGTTAAACGTGATCTGAAGAAGCACATTTTGTCTCTTCACTTTTCAGAGTCTTCTTGTGTTTGTTTTATAAGTAAAGTCTCGGCATTTCATAGTACTCATTGGAGAAACGGGGAAAAGTATGTCTACTATATATTCCCAGAAGCAGAATTTTCCTAAAAACTATCTTTAACACAGAAAATTATTATGTTTAATGCACTGAATGACTACCATATACTAGGGAGTGAAAAATACTGTTTTCTGACAAGAAGGCCAATAATCACACAGCTTTTCACAGAGCAGTAAAATATCCATAACAAGGCACTTCATTAAAAAAATGCTAAATGCTTACATGGTATGATGGTTAATACTATCAACTTCATTGGATTGAAGGATGCAAAGTATTGATCCTGGGGGTGTCTGTGAAGGTGTTGCCGAAAGAGATTAACGTTTGAGTCAGTGAGCTGGGAAAGGCAGACTCACCCTTAATCTGGGTGGGCACCATCTAGTTAGCTGCCAGCATGCACAGAATATAAAGCGGGCCGAAAAACATGAAAAGACTAGACTGGCTTAGCCTCCCAGACTACATTTTTTCCCGTGCTGGATACTTCCTGCCCTCAAGCACCAGACTCCAAGTTCTTCGGCTTTGGGACTTGGACTGGCTTCCTTGCTCCTCAGCTTGCAGACAGCCTATTGAGGGACTATATGATCGTGTGAGTTAATACCACTTAATAAACTCCCCTTTATATAAATATCTATTCTATTAGTTCTGTTTCTCTAGATACATGTGGTCTCTTGCTTTATTTAAGTAATTGACATATGGCTATAGTCCATCTTGAAAACACTAATGGCATCTACTTTTAACATTATTATTTATCTTTTTTCTTGTAACAGGAGGAAAGAGCTTCTGCTCTTCAGCTCCCATAAATGTGAAGTCCTAGAGTAGGGTAAAGTCCCCACTTTGTCTGCATCCTCTCCACTCGTACTCCATACTCTGACTCTATCAAAGAGTATCCTACTCCTACTCTATAAAAGCCCCATCACATGGAGGGTTGCCTCTTTAGCTTCCCCCACAAGAGGAAGCAAAAGCTTAAAAAGAATCCATTATTCTTGGTCTTCCTGTCCATCTACATGGCCGTAGAATTATGGAATCAATAGGTCCTGAATTTGCAATGTTCTGGAAAGAAACTTCTCCTTCTGTCCTCCTACTATTCTCATTTCCTAAAAAAGTAAAAGTTAGGGGGTATCATTGAATTTTTCTAAAAGCCTCTCAGAATACAGGATAGAGTTGAGAGCTTGTAAGGAACCTGTTATTATTTTTTCTAATGTGCTTTTCAAAATTGTGATAAAATCTACAAAACAAAACATAATATTTATTTTAACCATTGGTAAGTATGCAATTCAATGACATGAAATACATTCACAGTGTAGTCATCGCCACTTTCCATGCTTAAAACTTTCATCATTCCCAAAGAAAATTCTGTATCCATTAAACAATAACTCCCTTTCTCCCCTCCTCCTCCAGCCTCTGACAACCACCATTCTACTTTCTGTCTCTGAATTTGCCTATTCTAGGGACTTCATAAAAGTAGAACCACACAATATTTGCCCTTCTGTGTCTGGCTCGCTTCACAATCTGTAATGTGTTCAAGGTCCATCTTTGTTGTAGCATGTGTCAGAATTTTATTTCTTTTTATGTCTGAATAATATTGCATCATACGTATGGACACATTTTGTTTTTCTATTTATCTGTTGATAGACTCTTGGGTTGTTTCCACATTTTAGCTCTTGTGAATCATGCTGCTATGAACATTGTGTGCAACCATTTCCTTGAGACTCTGCTTTCAGTTCTTTTGTGTATACACTCATAAGTGGAATTGCTGAATCATATGGCAATTCTGTATTTAACCTTTTGAGAAACTGCCATACTGTTTTCCACAACGCTGCCCTGTTTTATAGTCCCACCAGCAATGCATAAGCATGAGCATTCCAATTTCTACACAATATTGTCAACACTTGTCATTTTCTTTTTATTATTATTGTAGCCATCCTAGTAGGTATAAGGTGATATCTCATTGTTATTTTTAAATTTTTAATTCATTTTAAAATTTTTAATTTATTTTAAAATTTTATTTTAGGTTCAGGGGTACATATACAAGTTTGTTATATAGAAAACTCGTGTCACAAGGGTTTGTTGTGCAGATTATTTCACCACCCAGGTACTAATCCTAGTACTTATTAGTTATTTTTTCGGATCCTCTCCCTCTTCCCACTCTCAACCCTCAAGTAGGCCCCAGTGTCTGTTGTTCCCTTCCTAGTATCCATGTTTTCTCATTGTTTAGCCCCCACTTATAAGTGAGAACTTGAGATATTTGGTTTTCTGTTCCTATGTTAGTTTGTTAAGGATGATACCCTCCAGCTCCATTTATGTCCCTGCAAAGGATATGATCTTGTTCTTTTTCATGGCTGCATAGTATTCCATGGTGTATATGTGCCACATTTTCTTTATGCAGCCTACCATTGATGGGCATTTAGGTTGATTTCATATCTTTGCTATTGTGAATAGTGCTGCAATGAACATATGTGTGCATGTATCTTTATGGTAGAATGATTTATATTCCTTTGGGTTTATATCCAATAATGAGATTGCTGGGTTGAATGGAAGTTCTGTTTTTAACTCTTTGAGGAATCACCACGCTGCCTTCCACAATGGGTGAACTAATTTACATTCCCACCAACAATATATAAGCATTCTCTTTTCTCCATAACCTCACCAGCATCTATCTTTTGACTTTTTAATAATAGCTATTCTGACTGGTATGAGATTGTATCTCACTGTGGTTTTGATTTACATTTCTCTAATGGTCAGTATTATGAGCTTTTATTCATATGCTTTTTGGCCACATGTATGTCTTCTTTAGAAAAGTGTCTGTTCATGTCCTTTGCCCACGTTTTAATTATTTTTTTTTGTAAATTTAAGTTCCTTATAGATTCTGGATATTAGACCTATGTCAGATGCATAGTTTGCAAATATTTTCTCCCATTCTGTAGGCTGTCTGTTTACTCTGATAGTTTCCTTTGCTGTGCAGAAACTCTTTAGTTTAGTTAGATCTCATTTGTCAATTTTTGCTTTTGCTGCAATTGCTTTTACTGTCTTTGGCATAAAATCTTTGCCAGTTCCTATGTCCAGAATGGTATTATACCTAGGTTATCTTCCAGGGTTTTTACAGTTTAGGGTTTTACATGTAAATCTTTAATGCATCTTGAGTTGATTTTTGTATGTGGTATAAGGAAGGGGTCCAGTTTCAATCTTCTGCATAAGGCTAGCCAGTTATCCCAGTACCATTTATCGACTAGGGATTCCTTTCCTCATTGCTTGTTTTTGTCAGCTTTGTTGACCGTCACATGATCGTAGGTGTGCGGCCTTATTTCTGGGCTCTGTATTTTGTTCCATTGGTCTATGTGTATGTTTTTATAGCAGTACCATGCTTTTTTGGTTACTGTAGCCCTGTAGTATAATTTGAAGTTTGGTAGTGTGATGTCTCCAGCTTTGTTCTGTTTGCTTAAAATTGCCTTGGCTCTTCAAGGTCTTTTATTTATTTATTTTTTGGTTCTATATGAATTTTAAAATAGTTTTTTTCTAGTTCTGTGAAGAATATCACTGGTAGTTTGATAGAAACCTGTAAATTGCTTTGAGCAGTATGGCCATTTTAATATTGATTCTTCCTCTCCATGAGCATGAAATGTTTTTCTATTTGTTTGTGTCATCTTTGATTTCTTTGAGTAGTGTTTTGTAATTCTCATTGCAGAGATCTTTCTGCTCCCTGGTCAGTTGTCTTCCTAGGCATTTTATTCTTTTTTGTGGTACTTATGAATGGGTCCAAATTCCTGATCTGGCTCTCGGCTTGGCTGTTTTTGGTGGGTGGAGAGGTCTGTAGAGGTCTATCAGATCCACTTGGTTCACTGAGTTCAGGTCCTGGATATCTTCGTTAATTTTCTGCCTCAATGATCTAATATGTCAGTGGAGTGTTAAAGTCTCCCATTATTATTGTGTGGGAGAGTATGTCTTTTTCTAGGTCTCTAAGAACTTGCTTTAGGAATCTGGGTCAGCTCTTGTGTTGGGTGTGTATATATTTAGGATAGTTAGGTCTTCTTTTGGAATTGAAACCTTTACCATTATGTAATGAATGCCTTTCTTTGTCTTTTTTTGATTTTTGTCAGTTAAAAGTCTGTTTTGTCTGAAATCAGGATTGTAACCCCTTCTTTATTCTGATTTCCATTTGCTTGGTAGATTTTCTTCCATCCCTTCATTTTGAACCTATGGATGTCACTGCCTGTGAGATGGGTCTCTTGAAAAGTATACCATCGGGTCTTGTTTTTTATCCAGCTTGCCACTCTGTGCCTTTTACATGGGGCATTGGCATGGTTTGGCTGTGTCCCCATCCAAATCTCATCTTGAATTGTAGTTCCTATAATCCCCACATGTCATGGGAGGGACCAGGTGGAGATAATTGAATCATGGGTATGATTTCCTGCATTCTATTCTTGTGATAGAGACAGTGATATCCAGACTGTGGGAAACCAAGTCAAATGATATATGACCTCAAATAGATAAAATGTAAGAAAAAGAAAAATGGAAGGGAAAATCTGTAGATTAAAAGAGACTTAAAAGAACAAATAAAATATTCAAAATGGGCAAGACTAAACTATTGAGTCCAAAGATACATGCATGTATGGGCAATAAAACAAACAAAAAGAAACAAAAGACAGTGATTATTATAACATGGAGGTTACCTCTGGAGGGAGGGAGGAAGCTGTGATTGGGATTAGAACATGTGAAGGCTTCTGGAATGGTTGGCAAAGGGCAATTTCTTTTTAAAATATTTTATGTTTAATTTTTGTGGGTACATAGCAGGTGTATACATTTGTAGAGTACATGAGACATTTTGACACAGGTATGCAATGTGTAATAATCACATCATGGAAAACGAGGTATCCATTCCTTCTAGCACTTATCCTTTGTGTTACAAACCATCCAATTATACCCTTTTTATTATTTTAAAATGTACAATTTAATTATTATTGAATATAACCCCCCTGTTATGCTATCAAATACTGGGTCTCTTTCATTCTATTTTTTTTTTTGATACCCATTAGCCATTCCCACATTTCTACCCCACTCCACTACTACCCTCCTCAGCCTCTGGTAACCATCCTTCCACTCTCTATCTCCATGAATTCAATTGTTTTGATTTTTAGATCCAACAAATAAGTGAGAACGTGCAATGTTTGTCTTTCTGGGGCTGGCTTATTTCACTTACCTTAATGGCCTCTAGCTCCATCCATGTTGTTGCAAATGACAGGATCTCATTTTTTCTTATGGCTGAATTGTACTCCATTGTGTTTATGTACCACATTTTCTTTATCCATTCATCGATGGACACTTAGGTTGCATCCAAATCTTGGCTATTGTGAACAGTGCTGCAACAAACATGGATGGGGGTGCAGATATCCCTTCAATATACTGATTGCCTTTCTTTTGATTATCTACCCAGCTATGGGATTGCTGGATCACATGGTAGCTCTATTTTTAGTTTTTTGAGGAACAAAAAGCTAAAAAAAGAACTGTTTTCCATAGTGGTTATGCTAATTTACATTCCTACCAACAGCGTATGAGGGTTCCCTTTCTCTACATCTTCTCTAGTATTTTTGTCTGTATTTTGGATAAAAGCCATTTTAACTGGGGTGAGATGATACGTAGTTTTGATTTGCATTTCTCCGATGATTGATAATGTTGAGCACCTTTTCATATGCCTGTTTGCCATTTGTATGTCTTCTTTTGAGGAATATATATTTAAATCTTTTGTGTATTTTTAAATTGGATTATCAGACTTTTTTCCCTGCAGAGTTGTTTGAGCTCCTTATATATTCTTGTTATTAATCCCTTGTCAGATGGGTAGTTTGCAAATATTTTCTCCGATTCTGTGGGTTGTCTCTTCACTTTGTTGATTGTTTTCTTTGCAGTCCAGGAGATTTTTAACTTGATGTGATCCCATTTGTCCATTTTTGCTTTGGTTGTCTGTGCTTGTGGGGTATTACTCAAGAAATCTTTGCCCA
Organism: Gorilla gorilla gorilla; assembly: GCF_029281585.2. Lineage (NCBI taxonomy): Eukaryota > Metazoa > Chordata > Mammalia > Primates > Hominidae > Gorilla > Gorilla gorilla. The sequence continues at coordinate 136,389,997 of NC_073230.2, read as the reverse complement.
TTCCAATGTCCTTGAGATTTTCTCCAATGTTTTATTGTAGTAGTTTCATAGGTTGAGGACTTAGATGTAAGTCTTTAATCCCTTTTGTTTGATCTTTGTATATGGTGAGAGATAGGGGTCTACTTTCATTCTTCTCAATATGGATATCCAGTTTTCCCAGCATGATTTATTGAAGAGATTGTCTTTTCCCCCAGTTATGTTCTTGGCTCCTTTGTTAAAAATGAGTTCATCATAGACATATGCATTTGTTTTTGGGTTATCTATTCTATTCCATTGGTCTATGTGTCTGTTTTTATGCCAGCACCATGCTTCCTATACCTGTTTTGCTTCCTATATCTCTGTAGTATAATTTGAATCCAATAGTGTGATTTCTCCAGTTTTTTTTTTTTTCCTCAGGATGGCTTTGGCTATTCTGGGTCTTTTTGGTTCCATGTAAATTTTACAATTGTTTTTTTCTATTTCTGTGAAGAATGTCCTTGGCATTTAAATAGGGATTTTATTGAATCTGTAGATTGCTTTGGGCAATAAGGACATTTTAACAATATTGATTCTTCCAACCTATGAACATGGAATAGCTTTCTTTTTTTGGTGTCCTCTTCAATTTCTTTCATCAGTATTTTATAGTTTTCATTATAGAGATCTTTCACTCCTTTGTTTAATTCCTAGGTATTGCATTTTTATTTGTGGCTATTGTTTTTGATTTCTTTTTCATGTTGTTCACTGTTGGCCTATAGAAATGCAACTGATGTTTGTATGTTGATTTTGTATCCTGCATATTTACTGATTTTATTGATCAGTTCTAACCATTTTTTTTGGTTGAGTCTTTAGGTTTTTTCAAATATAAGATCATATTATCTGCAAACAAGGATAATTTGACTTCTTCCTTTCCAATTTGGATGCCTGCTATTTCTTTTTCTTGTCTTATTGCTCTAGCTAGGACTTCCAGTACTATGTTGAATAACAGTGGTTACAGTGGGCATCCTTGTGTTCCAGATCTTGGAGGAAAGGCTTTCAGTTTTTTCCCCATTCAGTATGATACTAGCTGTGGGTCTGTCATACATGGCTTTTATTATTTTGAGATATGTTCCTTCTATACACAGTTTTTTTGCAGGTTTTTTTTAATCTTAAAGGAATGTTAGATTTTATTATATGCCTTTTCAGCATCAATTGAAATGATTATAAAGTTGTCATTCTTCATTCTGTTGATATGATGTACCATATTGATTGGTTTGTATATGTTGAACAATTACTGCATTCCTGGGGAGAAATCCCACTTGGTCATGATGAATGCTCTATTTAATGCAATGTTGAATTAAGTTTGCTAGTATTTTGTTGAGGATTTTTACATCAATATTCATCAGATATACTGGCCGGTGGTTTTCTTTCTTTGATGTTGTCTTTGCCTGGTTTTGTTATCAGGGTAATACTGGCCTCACAGAAGGAGTTTGGAAGTATTCCCTCCTCTATTTTTTGAAATAATTTGAGTAGGGTTGATATTACCTCTTTAAATTTTTGGCGGAATTCAGCAGTGAAGTTATTAGGTCCAGGGTTGGGATGGGTTTTTTTTTTTTTTCTTTTTTTTAACCAGGAGACTTTTTATTATGGCTTTGATCTTGTTACTTGGCTATTGGTCTGTTCAGGTTTTGGATTTCTTCATGGTTCAATCTTGGTAGGTTGTATGTCTCTATGAATTTATCCATTTACTCTAGATTTTCCAATTTACTGTCATATAGTTGCTCATAGTAGCCACGAATAATCCTTTGATTTTTTGTGGTATCAATTATAATTTCTCCTTTTTAACCTCTTTTTAAAAATTTATTTGAGTCTTCTTCTTTTTTTTTTGAGACGGAGTTTCACTCTGTCACCCAGGCTAGAGTGCAGTGGCATGATCTCAGCCCACTGCAGGCTCCGCCTCCTGGGTTCACGCCATTCTCCTGCCTCAGCCTCCCAAGTAGCTGGGACTACAGGTGCCCGCCACCACGCCTGGCTAATTTTTGTATTTTTAGTAGAGACCGGTTTTCACCATGTTAGCCAATATGGTCTTGATCTCCTGACCTCGTGATCTGCCCGCCTCAGCATTCCAAAGTGCTGGGATTATAGGCATGAGCCACCATGCCTGGCCGAGTCTTCTCTATTTTTCTTAGTATGCCTAAAGGTTTGTAATTTTCTTTTTTTTTTCAAAAAGCCAACTTTTCATTGGTTTCGGTCAATATCTTCTACATTGTTTTTTCATTTCATTTTCATGTATTTCTGCTCTGATCTTTATTATTTCTTTTCTTCTATTAACTGTGGGTTAGGTTTGCACTTGCTTTTCTAATTCCTTAAAGTGCGTCACTAGGTTGTTTATTTGAAGTTTTTCTTCTTTTTTGATGTAGGCACTTACAGATGTAAATTTCTCTCTTAATATTGCTTTTGCTGTATCCCATAGGCTTTGGTATTTTGTGTCTCCATTGTCATTTTTTTCAAGGAATTTTCTTCTTAATTTCTTCATTGACCCACTGTTCATTCAGGAGTATATTGTTTAATTTCTGCGTGTTTGTATAATTTCCAAAATTCTTCTCATGTGGCAAGTTATTGAGCTGTGTCATGGTTGGTTGTAAGAGTGTTTGCTTTATAATATTCACTAAGCTATATATTTGTTATGTGCTATTTTCTGTGTCTGTTTTATTTTATAATATAATGGTAAAGGAAATTCCATGTAGCTATGCTTTCTAAAGTCTAAGCCATCCTATCAAACTTCACCAGGAGCCTCTGATGAAGGACAGGCAAGCCCCACATTTGAGGCTTAGCAAGTGAGGTTTCTTGGCTTTGCCCAGGAAAGAATTTGAGGGTTAAGCAGTGGTGGTAAACAGCAATTTTTTTTGAAGTGGCAGTGTATAGCAGCAGCAGAGGTACTGCTCCTTATGGAGCAGAGCTACCTCATAGGCAGTAGATGCCCAGAGTAGCAGCTCAGAGGCAGTTCTGCACTCATATTTATACCCCCTTTTAATTATATGCAAATTAAGAGACATTTTATGCAATTTCTAGGATGAGGGTGGTAACTTCCAGGTTGCTGGGCCCTTACCATGGAAAGGGGCAGTAACTTCTGGGTGTTGCCATGGCAATGGGAAACTGACATGGCATATTGATAGGTGTATCTTACGGGGAGGTGCTTCCACCCTGGGTCTGTTTTAGCTAATCCTCAGCTTGGTCCAGTGTCTGAGCCCCACCTCCAGAGTCTAGTCCTGTCTCTTACCTCATCTCAATCTCAAAGTGTTACTTTTTCCTCAGATTCCATTCTTTGTTTATTTTTCAAGATCTCAGCTCAGGCACAAGCCAGGCCTAATACAACCTGGTTTGCTAGGGGACAAGTCCTGATTTTCCCGGAGTGTTCCCTTTCTTTCTTAAAAGTGTCTCTGTTTGGGCAATGAAGTGTATAGTATAGCCACCCTCCTAATAAATAATGCTATCTCCTTTCTGTCCGGATTCAGACTTATTGAGAAATAGCCCAGGAACCCAACTGATAGAAAGCAAAATGTTAGCTTCATAACTGATACAGCTGGTGGAGAATGAAGCTCTAGGTCTTGTTAATGTCTTGCCTCAAAATTAGGCAGAAGTACCATCTAGACACAAGCAGCACTGAGCACCATACCACCACTGCCCTCCACCCAGTCTGCAGTGGGGCCACCTCATGGAACAGCAGAGGAATGAGTAATGGAGGGTAGGGGGCAAAAAACGCCAATAGTGTTACTCTGCAGTGCTTCCTCTGCATGGAAACATGAATCTGCAGAGAAGAGGTTTCCTCTGCAACTGTCACACATTTAAAATGAGGGCAGTTTTATGTATCGTTTTCTACAGCTCTGTTCCATGGGTTGCTTGGGTGCATTGAGCAAGTGCACAGGTTGGTTTAACTTGACTGGGATTTTGTTAGGTGACTGCTAAGGTCTAATATCAACCAACCATAAACTATAAATTTATTTGGGTCAAAACAATCAGCAGTATAAAATATAAACCAAGGGGGGAAATTCAAACATTGACCTTTTTTCAAATTGATAGTGGTATTGTGGTTATGTTAAAAAGAGATACTATCTTTAGAGATGTATAAGGAAATAGTTATGAATGAAATGGTAGCATGTCTGGGATTGCCTTTGGAATAATCTAGTGGGTGGCCACGCATGGTGGCTCATGTCTATAATATCAGCACATTGTGAGGCTGAGGTGGGGGGATCACTTGAACCCAGGAGTTTGAAACCAGCCTGGGCAACATCGTGAGACCCCCATCTCTACAAAAACAAAAATCTAGTGGGAATGGGACTAGGTAAAACAAGATGGTCCATGAGTTAATAACTGTTGACACACCTTTTATTTTTTTAAAAGCAGTCACCCATGTTGTCACATTGCGGAAGCATAATGACAGTGAAGACTAAGAAATACCCTTGGATTGAGTTGCTAGGAAGTCACTAGTGACCCTTAAGAGAGAAGTTTTGTAGATTTGTGAAGAGTCAAGAGAATGGAAGTGTAAGCTATATTTCAAGTCTTGAAGGAGTGAGAAATTAGGAAGTTGAAGAGCAAAGGACATAGAACTGCTGACAATAGAAAAAAATAATGTGCACTGTCTTTCTTCTTTATTTCACAAATGTACACAAAACAAATTTAGAATTATTTTAATAGTAGGATCAAATTATACATTACTACAGAGTGAAATATACAATTAGTAAAACAAAGAAATATTTAAATACTAAAAGTTCTTACTTCAGAGTTTACTAGGGTTTCAACAATCATTGCTCATTTTTTTAACTTTTCACTTAAAAATAATTTCACACTTACAAAAAGTTGTAAAAACAGTACAAAGGATATCTGCAAGCCCTTTGGCAGATTCCCAAAAGCATATACTTTACCTAATGATAGTAAAATTATTAGAATCAAGAAATTAACATTGATACAGTACTATTAATAATGCATATGAAACTTCAGCAACCATTCCATGAATTTCCTTTCTGGTCCAAGACCTAACCCAGGATTTCGTGATGGATTTAGTTATCATGTATCCTTGGGTCTTTTAATCTGTGCTAGTTCCTTGGTCTTTTTTGTCTTCCATCAACGTTGACACTTTTTGAAAAGTATTGACTGACGAGTTATTTCGAAGAATGTCACTCAGTTTGAATTTTTCTGATGTTTCTTCATGATTCAAATTAGGTTATGCACCCTTTTGGCAAGAAGATCATAAAATTGATATTCAGTGCATTATATTGAGAAGCACATGGTATTAACTTATTCCATTACTGGTGATAACTTTTAATCACTTAAGAAGGTGTCTACCAGGCTTTTCCAAAAAGTTATTCTTTTTCCATGGTGATTAATATGCATCTTATGGAAAGATACTTTGTGACTCAGTAAACTATTCTGTATCTCATCAAACTTTCACTCAGAAATTTAAGAACTTATCAATTATTCTTGTCTGAAGAAAAATGATTACTGTGATATTTGCCAAATTGATTTTCCATTTTCATCATTCCTTTATCCAACATCTATAAGTTGGAAGCCTACTGTGAGAAGATTTTGTTTGTTTATTTATATCATTGTGGGCCCTTGGTTTCTTATTTTAGTCTATGGGTCGTAATCCATTACTATAATTTTTTCTTATTGTTACTTAAATTTCCTCAAATCTGACCATTGAGAGCCCCTCTAAGTTGGTTGCTGTGTCCTTTTGACATATTTTAAGTTGTTCCCATTTGAAATAAAGACACACTAAAAATATTGGCTTAGATGCTGAGAAGATACAAATCCAGAGACTTTTCTGGAGGCTCATCCCTTCTGCTTTTTCACAAGCTTGGAAAGAAGCTGATTCTTCAGAAGAGTAGGCTATCCAGAGGCTGACCTCAGGACAGTTCCCCTTTCTAAGAAGGTCATCTCCTTTCCATGAAGTTCCCACTGTTTTACAGGTATCTAGAGCTTTCCTGGCCCCTTTCCATGCTTTGATAAGTATGTAAAGTGGCACAGGTGTGGGGTCCTTCCTCCAATGTGCTTTCCATGGTATGCCTGGATATTCTTGACTTGAGATTGCCTCACTGCAGGATAGCAAGAGGATGGAGCTCATAACCTCTGATGTTTCTTTGACTGCTTTTTCCTAAAAATCTTATTTTATATTTGTATCGTGTGGTGTCCATGTCGTGTTTGCACAACAGATCACAGAATGCAACCCTATCATTTAGATTATACTCATGTAATAATTTTAAAGACTATTATAATTTTCCCCATGATGAAATTAATTATTGTGAGTACCACATAGACTAATACATACTTACTCTATGTAAGTTTTAACAAAATTATATGTGTCATTTTATACTGATTTACAGTATTTCTATATTTTAATGGTGTAAAAATAAACTACTTAAACATGATATTATGAATGATTAGAAAATGAATGAAAGTGACAGTAAGTTAACAATTAATCTAAGTATAATGTACAATGAAAAATTAACAAGTCTAAATTAAGTTTTTGGGGTATTTTAAATTAGATTAGTTATGCATTGCTTAATGACAGAGATATCCTCTTCTGAGAAATGCATCACTAGAAGATTTTGTCATAGTGCAAACATCGTAGTGTGTACCTACACAAACCTAGGTGGTATAGCCTACTACACACCCAGGCTATATAGCTTATTGTTCCTAGGCTACAAACCTGTACAGCATATTAGTGCATCGAATACTGTAGGACACTGGAACACAATGTAAGTATTTATGTATTCATCCATATCTAAACATAGAAAAGACATAGTACAAATACAGTATAAAAGATAAAGAAATGGTACACCTGCCTAAGGCACTTGCCATGAACAGAACTTACAGAACTCAAAGTTACTCTGGGTGTCAGTGAGTGAGTGGTGAGTGAATGTGGAGGCCTAGGACATTGCTGTACGCTGCTGTGGACTTTATAAACACTGTATGCTTAGGCTACACTAAATTGATAAAAATTATTTTTCTTTATTCAATAATAAGTTAACCTTAACTTGTAATGTTTTTTACTTCATACATTTAAAATTTTTTCTAACTTTTTGACTTTTGTAATAACACTTAGGTTAAAACACAAACACATTATATAGCTGTACAGAAGTATTTTCTTTATAGCCTTATTCTATAAACTTTTTTCTATTTTTAAAAATTTTAGGGGTCCAGTGTGGCAGTTTGCATTGTAATCCCAGTACTTTGGGAGACCAAGGTAGGAGGATTGCTTGAGCCTGGGAGTTTGAGGCTCAGTGAGCTATGCTTGTACCATTGCACGCCAACCTGGACAAAAACATACTCTAGCCTAGGCCTACACAGGATCAGGATTGTCAGTATGACTGTCTTCCACCTCCACACCTTGCCCCACTAGAAGGTCTTCAGGGGCAATAATACACATGGAGCTACCATCTCCTATGATAGCAATGCCTTCTTCTGGAATACACCTGAAGGATCTGCCTGAGGCTGTTTTACAGTTAACTTTTTAAAAAACAAGTAGACATATTACACTCTAAAATGATGATAAGTGTTGTCTAATAAACACATAACCCAGTAACATAGTCATTTATTATCGTTATCAAGTGTTATATACTATGCACAATTGCATGTGCTATACTTTTATAGACTGGCAGTGTGGCCCATTGCTGACTGAAACATCATCATGTGGTGCATGACTGTAATTTCAGATATGGGCTATAAAGAAGCAAATATCAGTACAAACGTACAAGTTTTTATGACAAAATATTTTGTTCAGTTTAATTGTTTTTAATTTTTTAAGAATTAAGAATGATCATATTTTGTGAGGTTTTGCTTTAATTTTCCAAGTGACTTCTAGACCCTAATGGATATGCTGTGTTATTGCAGGGGCGTTCTGTGAGGGTGGAGCTTGAGACTCTTGGCATTTAAAAGGGGGCAGGGATTTAAGGTGAAAGGACGCAAAGAGATACGCTAAAAAGGAAAGAAGGAAAAAAGGAAAGACGATTCAAGGAGGAAAATTTAATATCTATTCAGAGTCAAAATCATATTTGGCTCTGATTTGGCGGCTGAAAATAGAGAAGCTCTGTTTTTGATTAAATCATGTAGTATATGCAGTGGGAGGGGCTGGTGGAGTAAAGGGTTCATGCTCTGAAATCAGACCAACCTGGGTTTAGTTCCAGTGCCACCACTCATGAGCTGTGTGACATTAGACAAGCTCCTGAACCTTTCTGAGGCTTATATAAAATGACAATGTTTGTAGTAAAGAACTTAGCACAGTGAGTAGACCATAATAAACCCTCTGTTAAGTGTGAGCTATTACTATTATCTGAGACCAAACAATGGGGCAGTCATTTAATTATACATTTAATATCAGTCTGAGACTATTAGGATGAAAGTGATGCCAATGAAAATGATCAATAATTTTGTGGGTTTACAGAAACATGGAACAGCCTCCATTATGTACATAAATGAATCTGAGATTTTAAAAGCTCCCTGCCTGGGGCATTCTCAAGGATCCTGCATCTCATATATCATAATTAACTCCATTGTAACCATTGAGCTGAAGCTGTGGATTCATTAGCGCCTGAAAGCTGACATTTAAAAACCGTGGATGGAGCTAATCTGAGGGTGGAAGAACATTGTATTGAGGTAGCACATGACTATTGAGAAAAAGGTGTTACCTTTTCTCACACAAAGTTTGACCACTTGAAGTTCAAATGAATGTGGGTTGATTGAAAATGCCTGGTGGTGTCATTTAGCTGTTTCTTAAAAAGGTTTTTGAAGACTTTAAGCTGTAACATTTGAGCCTGTGGAACTAAACAGATGCTTTCAGGGACTCGGTGTGAGTAATGTTCTCCTATTATAGCCTGGGTCATAATTCATCAAATATTCATGTAGTGGCCTGGAAGAGGCAATATATCTCTTGAATGTGCACAGGGGATGTATTCTATGCTGGAAGATCTGGTTCAGTAACCAAAAACATATTTAGAGCTAAAAATGAAAATTCCAGTGGGAAACTCCATGATTTTAATAAATGTTTAGGCTGGGCGCAGTGGCTCATGCCTGTAATCTTAGGCTTTGGGAAGCTGAGGTAAGAAGATTGCTTGAGGCCAGGAGTTCAAGACATGCCTGGGCAACACAGAAAGACCCTATATCTACAAAAAATGAGAAATTATCTGGGCATGTGGTGCATGCCTGTAGACCCAGCTACTTGGGAGGCTGAGGCGGGAGGATCACTTGAGCCCAGGAGGTTGAGGCTCCAGTGAGCTATGATTGCACAACTGCACTCCAGCCTGGGTGACAAAGCAAGACCCTGTCTCTAAAATAAATACATAAACAAATAAATTTCTAGAGGATCTGCTTCAAGTTAGCTAACCATCAGCTTCCAAGATGTTGATGCCATTTGTGCTCAGAACAGAACAAAGCTCTTGTGGGAACAGAATTATTACTAATTTTAATTTTTTAGTATAACCATTAGCATCTTTGCTCCAATCATAGAGCAGCTGAGTCCTGGTGATACGGGTTGATTTTGTGCTGTTGCAGATGACACTGTACACTTGTTTTAGTGTATTTTTCACATTTTTCCATGAGTTGCCTGAAGTCATTCATTTAGTGGGTTATTGCCTTGGATAGTGTTTAACTGCTCTCAAGACTTCTGGAAATATTTGAAGCATGGGACAGGTGTGGCCAGCCTAGCCACCTTCTTATTCGTATCCCCACAAATGATCAGACTAGCAGTTCAATTAAGAGAAAATGCTTCCTAGCAAACCACCAGCTTGTTTGCTGAATGAGGTACTGTGGCATGGAAAACAAGGCCAGCCCTTGCAGTATTTTAGTTGAATTCACCTGCCTAGTATTAAATAAAATCTCCACTTCTCATCATTGGAAAGTAGAGAGAAGAGGGCAAAAGCAGAAAGATGTCAAAAACACACCAATGAGCAAGCCGTATTCTCTAACTTCTGACACAAGGACCATCACTTTGCTAACAAGAATTTTCAGTGGATTGCACCAATTCTTCCTTCTCATTCTATTTTCTTGTTTTTTCTTTCAACTTTTATTTTAGGTTCAGTAGGTACGTGTGCAGGTTTGTTACAAGGGTTAATTGCATGTTACTGGAGTTTGGTGTACAAATGATCCCATCAGCCAGGTAGGAAGCATAGTACTGGATAATTTTTCAACCTTTACCTCCTCTCACTCTCTCATCCTCCCTGCTCTAGTAGTCTCAGGTTTCCATCGTTCTCATGTTTATGTCCTAGTGTACTCAATATTAGCTCCTACTTATGAGTGAGAACATGTGATATTTAATTTTCTGTTCCTGCCTTAGTTCGCTTATGATAATGGCCTCCACCTTCATCTACGTTATTGCAAAGGACACAATTTCATTCTTTTTTATGGCTGCATAGTATTCCGTAGTGGGTATGTACCACATTTTATTTATCCAATCCACCATTGATGAGCATCTAGGTTGATTCTATGTCTTTGCTATTGTGAATAGTGCTGTAATGAACATTCGTGTGTGTGTGTCTTTTTGGTAGAATGATTTATTTTCCTTTGGGTAAGATTGCAGGGTCAAATGCTAGTTCTAAGTTCTTTGAGAAATCTCCAAACTGCTTTCCACAGAGGCTGAACTAATTTACATAACAACCAATAGTGTATAAGTGTTCCCTTTTCTCTACAACCTCACCAGTGCGTGTTATTTTTAGACTTTTTAATAATAGCCATTCTAACTGGCATAAGACAGTATTTCATTGTGATTTTGATTTGCATTTTTCTAATGATTGCTGATGTTGAGTGTTTTTTCATGTATTTGTTGGCCACATGAATGTCTTCTTTTGAGAAGTGTCTGTTCATGTCCTTTTTAAATGAGATTATTTGTTTTTTGATCTTTGAATTTTTAAGTTCCTTATAGATTTTGGTTATTAGACCTTTGTCAGATGCATAGTTTGTGAATATTTTCTCCCATTCTGTACATTGTCTGTTTACTCTATTGATAATTTCTTTGGCTGTGCAGAAGCTCTTTAATTTAATTAGTTTTTACTTGTCAATTTTTGGTTTTGTTGCAAATGCTTTTGTGGACTTAGACATAAATTATTTCCCAAGGCCCATGTCTGGAATGGTATTTTCTAGTTTTTCTTCTAGGATTTTAATAGTTTTACATTTTACATTTAAGTTTTTAATCCATCTTGAGTTAATTTTTGTATATGGTGAGAGGTGGGGGTCCAGATTCAATCTTCTGCATATGCCTACCAAGTTATCCCTGAACAATTTGTTGAATAAATAACATAAGTCAATTTACCATTGCTTTTTATTGTCAATTTTGTTGAAGATCAGGTGGTTATAGGTGTGGCTTTATATCTGGGTTTTCTATTCTGTTCCATTGGTCTATGTGTCTGTCTTTGTACAGTACCGTGCTGTTTTGGTTACCGTAGCCTTATAGTATAGTTTGAAATCATGTAGTAAGATGCTGCCAGCTTTGTTCTTTTTGCTTATAATTGCTTTGGCTATTTGGACTCTTTTATGGTTCCATATGAATTTTAGCATCATTTATTTCTAATTCTGTGAAAAATGACATTGGGGTAAATAGGAATAACATTGAATTTGTAAGTTGCCTCGGGCTTATGGCCATTTTAACAATATCGATTCCTCCAATCCATGAGCATGTAATGTTTTTTCATTTGTTTGTGTTATCTCTGATTTATTTCAACAGCATTTTGTAATTCTCATTGTAGAGATCTTTTACCTCCTTGGATAGCTGTATTCCTAAGTTTTTTTAAAAAATTGTTTTTCTGGTTATTATATATGGGATTACGTTCTAGATTTGGCTCTCAGCTTAAACGTTATTGGTGTATAGAAATGTTACTGAGTTTTGTACTTGATTTTGTAACCTGAACTTTTACTGAAGTCATTTATCAGTTCTAGGAGCCTTTTGGTAGATTTTGAGGTTTTCTAGATAGAGTATTATATTGTCAGCAAAGAGACATAATTTGATTTCTTCTTTTCCTATCTGGGTGCTTTTTATTTCTTTGTTTTGCCTAATTGCTCTGGCTAGAACTTTCAGTACTATCTTGAATAGGAGTAGTGAGAATAGGCATCCTTGTCTTGTTCCAGTTCTCAAGGGGAGTGCTTCCAGTTTTTGCCCATTCAGTATGATGTTGGCTGTGGGTTTGTCATAGATGGCTCTTATTATTTTGAAGTGTGTTTCTTTGATGACTAGTTTGTTGAGGGTTTTTAACATGAAGGGGTGTTGAATTTTATTGAAAGTTTTTTCTGTGTGTATTGATATGAGCATATGATTTTTGTTTTTAATTTTCTTCACATGGTGAATCACATTGATTGAATTGTGTATGTTGATCTAACCTTACATCCTAGGGATAAAGCATACTTGATCATGATGAATTAACTTGTTGATATGCTGCTGGATTCAGTTTGCTAGCATTTTGTTGGGCCAGGTTTTGGTATCAGAATGATGCTGGCCTTGTAGAATGAGTTAGGGAGAAGTCCCCCCTTCCCTGATTTCTTGGAATAATTTTAATAGGATTTGTACTAGCTCTTTGTTGTATGTCTGGTAGAATTCAGCTGTGAATCTGTTTGGTCCAGGACTTTTTTAGCTCTTAGGTTTTTTAAATTACTGATTCCATTTTGGAACTTGTTATTGGTCTGTTCAGGGTTTCAGTTTCTTCCTGGTTTATTCTTGGGAGGTTGTGTGTTTCCAGGAATTTATCCATTTCTTCTAGTTTTTCTAGTTTATGTGCACAGAGATGTTAGTAATGGTCTCTGAGGATTTTTTTTTGGTGGGGTCCGTTGTAATGTCATCTTTGTCATTTCTGATTGTGCTTATATGGATTTTCTCTCATTCTTTCTTTGTTAACCTAGGTAGTGGTATATCATTCTTATTTATTCTTTGAGAAAACCAAACTTTTGGTTTCATTGATCTTTTTAATAGATTTTTGAATCTCAATTTCATTCAATTCTACTCTGATTTTGGTTATTTCTTTTCTTCTGCTAGCTTTGGGTTTAGTTTGCTCTTGTTTTTCTGGTTCCTCTAGATATGATGTTAGGTTGTTAATTTGAGATCTTTCTAACTACTTGATGTAGGCATTTAGTACTATAAACTTTCCTTTTAACACTGCTTTAATGGTTTTCCAAAGACTTTGGTGTATTGTATCACTGTTTTCATTAATTTCAAAAAGTTTTTGATTTCTGTCTTAATTTTCTTTGTTACCCAAAAGCTATTCAGGATCAAATTGTTTAATTTCTATGTAATTGTATTGTTTTGAGAGATGTTGATATTGATTTGTATTTTTTTTGCACTGTGGTTTAAGAGGGTGGTTAGCATAATTTCAGTTTTTTTAAATTTATTGAGACTTGCTTTACAGCCGAGCATGTGGTTGATCTTGAGTATGTGCCATGGGCAGATAAGAAAAATGTAATTCTGTTGTTGTTCGATGGAGTATTCGGTAGATGTCTATTAAGTCCAATTAGTCAAGTGTTGAGTTTAAGTCCAGGATATCTTTGTTAGTTTTCTGCCTTGATGATGTGTCTAATGCTGTCAGTGGGGCTGTTGAAGTCTCCCACTATTATTGTGTGGCTAAGTCTTTTTTTAAGTCTCTAAGAACTTGTCTTATGAATCTGGGTGCTCCAGTGTTGGGTGCATGTATATTTAGGATAGTTGAGTCTTCGTGTAGGACCCTTTATCATTATGTAATGCCCTTCTTTGTCCTTTTTCATCATTGCTGGTTTAAGGTCTTTTTGATCTGATAGAAGAATAGCAACCCCTGCTGTTTTTTTGTTTTCTATTTGCATAATAGATCTTTCTCCATCCCTTTGCTTTGAGCCTATGGGTGTTATGTGTGAGATGGGTCTCTTGAAGACAGCAGACAGTTGGGTCTTCCTTCTTTATCCAACTTGCTACTCTACATCTTTTAATTGGGGCATTTAGCCTGTTTACATTCAAGGTTACTACTGATATATGAGGATTTCATCCTATCATTATGTTGTTGGCTGATCGTTACATAAACTTGATTGTGTAGTTGCTTGCTAGTGTCAGTGGGCTATGTACTTAAGTGTGTTTTTCTTTTTCACTTAAAAGACAGTTTTTATTAACAAAAGTTTTTCAGAATCTACATTTCAACTTTAGAATTAAATAGTCCAAGGGTTTCATTTATGAACACTTATTCCAGTTTAGTCCTCTTAAATACATTTGCTGGCTGTATATTTATGTTTAACAGGTAAAAGCTATCAATTACCAGCTATTTCAAAAAAGGTAACTAACTACACTGGAAAATGAAAATGTATAGAATTTTATCATTAGATCAGAGTTTAAACAAGTCAAAGGATATGGATTTGTTTAAAAATCTCTTATCATTAGGGCCTTACACCTTTTTCAGAACAACTGTAATTTGCAGAAATTATACAAGGCAGATTTTCATCAAATATCAATTATTTAGTGATGTTTTATTTAGCTGAAATGTTATTTCACTTGTAAAAACTATCTCTGATTACAAAAAAGAATCAGAAACCTTATTAAATTTAACCTGCTTTTACAAATGTCCTAAGAATTCTTAAGCTAAACAATTTTTATGTAGAAAAATGATAATTTAAAAATAGTTTGTTATACTATTTCTGTGGTGTACATACATATATAAACTGGTCTCTTTGATAGGAAACATGACTAGAAGTTTATCACATTAGGCACAGTAAAATAAAGGCAAGAGTTAATCATCTTCTAGCGAAAATACTCTCTATGCAACAATTGCAAATGTCAAAGCTATTATTTAGTGGTTGATAATTTCCTGCTACAAAATGTAAAACAAAGTACATTTACTGAACTGTTTTTCAATTTGAAGTTGCCCTGTGACATCTCAAATAAGGAATCCCCATAAATAAAGCTGCAGTGCAATTCACTTAGTAGTTAGTTCCGGGCCAAGCCTCCCCCCCACCATTATCCTCGTTCTTCCCCACTGCCCCCAAATCCTGCAGTGGCCCTGTATTATTAAAAACATTAAGTACCTGGGGTTTATGCTTCAGAGCAAGACATCAGCTGAGTAATTTCAAATGATATACAGCTCCTTCATGTAAAAAAGATGTTTTGTGATCACAAATACTTCAAAAAGTAATTATATTAAAATAATCTGACATATCATACCTTAGCAATTACAAAACCGTGATTTTGATACATGAAAATTTTTAAGTTAGGCAAATGTGAAATGCTAAAAGATGTGAACAGCTGTTCTTCTGTTTAAGTTAGGGCACTGCAAAACCCAGGTAATGACTTTATTTTTTTCAGTAAACATAACCAGCCCATGGTACAGCATACAAAATCACAAAGTACAAATCCAAGGAAGTTAATACCTTTACTAAGATACAAAACTTTGGCAAATCAATATAGTATTCTTTAATGAAACCATACTTTTGTTGGAGTCATGTTACTTTAGTGATAATTTTCACTCCAAAAATATTTAAGTACCAAATCAAAACACTGGTTTTGAACGGTGGTTTATAGCACGGCAAGTTATTTTACACAAAATATATTTTAAAACTACACAATTTCTCCTTTTAAGTGAGTTCCCTTGTACAAGCTGTTGAAGTGTACAGCAGCAGGGCAATGGGCATCTATAGGAGGTGGCTCTGCTCTGTTCTGGGGTTGGTCCAAAGTCAGGTGGAGTTCCCATATATGAAAAGCTTGAAAATTCTACCTTAAGGAGATTCAATATTAATACCAATTTCCAAGGAGTTCTTGTTGAATTTTCACAGAAAGACTGGAACCCTCAACATCAGATAGTAATTTCAAACAACATTAATTTCAGATGATCCCTTTTATTTAGAGGCCCTGCATCCACTTTGATCAAAAATCACATAGCCTTATGCCAGTTTATTTAAAAAACTACCTAAAATATAGTTGTATTTTTAAAATAACAAATAAATATGTAGTCAGCTTGGAGAGACCTGGGCTACCCAACGTTGTCTACCAACTTTTATGATCACTTGTCTGCAAATGCGCTGCTGCCATTGGAGTCCTTATGCTTCCTCTTGCTGAGGCTGTCAGTTCTTCAATCTCAGCATTTAATTTATGTATTACCCATTCTATTGCTTCTCAGCCTTTACTAGTGTTTGAGGATATCATACTTGCCATCAGTTCTTCAAAGTAACTGCTGAGGCTAACTCCTTTCATGGTGATTATGGCTTCTTGAGTCAAAATAGTTTTTTCTGGGTCCCGAGGACGTGGTTTGTATATAAGTCTCTCATCTGCTGAAACCATATCTGTAAATGAAATATTAGTAGATTTAAGTTTCATTGTTTTCTCTACAGGATCAACTACAGAATGTTCTTGCACATATGTTTTCATTCTTGCTGCACCAATAAGAGACTTCACAATGGAAGGTAGTCCCCATTCTGTGCTGAGAAGTCTGTGGCTGTGCAACTTTCCAGAGGGATCTATATGTCTGTCCAACACATCAGCTCCAACCACAGTTGGTTCATAGGGTTTGGGTATTTCTGCATTGCAGCTGTTGTAACAGTTTCCCATGAGTGGTCAAAGACATGCTCTGAAGTCCAGATCTTCACGGTGCCGGCAGCCTGAGCGATGTCCGGGTGGTGCTAGGGAGAACAAGGCACAGAGGCTACACCGGCCCCCGTCCCCGACATCTGCAAGTGTGTATGTGTGTGTGTGTTTTTTTTTTTTTTTTGATGGCAGAAATCTTTCTTTTGTTGCCATATTTAGCACTTCCTTAAGGACCTTATGTAAGGCAGGCCTAGTGGTAAAACATGTCCTTACCATTTGCTTGTTTGAAAAGGATTTTATTTCTCCCTTGTTTATAAAGCTTAGTTTGGGGGGATATGAAATTCTTGGTTGGAAGTTCTTTTCTTTAAGGACACTGAAAATAGGCCCCCAGTCTCTTCTGGCTTGTAAGGTTTCTGCTGAAAGGTCCACTGTTAACCTGATGGAGTTTTCTTTTTAAGTGACTGGCTCCTTTCCTCTACCTTTAAGATTTTTTTCTTTCCTGTTGGTCTTGGACAATCTGATGACTGTGTGTTGGAAATGGTCATCCTGTATAGTATCTTGCAGGGGTTTTCTGAATTTTTTGAATTTGCATGTCAACCTCTCTAGCATGATTGGGAAAATTTTTGTAAATTATATACTGAAATATGTTTTCCAAGTTGCTTACTTTCCTTTTCTTTCAGGAATGTCAATGAGTCATAGGTTTGGTCTCCTTACATAATCCCATATTTCTTGGAGGTTTTGTTTATTTTTTAAAATTCTTTTTTCTATATTTTTGTCTGCTTGCATTGATTCGAAGGAGCAATCTTCAAGCTCTGAGATTTTTTCCTCAGCTTGGACTATTCTGTTGTTAATACTTCCATTGTATTCCAAAATTGCTGTAGTGAATTCTTCAATTCTAGAAGTTCAGTTTAAATCTTTCTTAAAATGGTTATATCATCTTTCAACTCTTGGATCATTTAAGTGTAATACAGTTGATTGACTTCAACTGTAAGTTGGAGTTATGGATGTTTTCAGATGGACAAGCCTTAGTATAGCACTCCTGAGCTGTGTCCTCTAGCCTTAGGGGGCTGGGACCATCCCCATGCCTTTGCCCTCTGGCCCCTCTAGGCTGAGCACTGGCCATACTGAGGTTGGAGGGTTGAGGTGCTTCTAGGCCACTGGCAAAAGTGCTCTGTTGGTGGCTGCTGGCTAAAGTGTTGCATCAGGGATTACCAGCAAAAGCACTCCAGCAAGACAGTTGGGGGGCCATTGGTGAAAGTGCTCCAGTAGAGCAGTGGGGGCCACCAGTGAAGTGCTATGGTGGGGTGGCAGGGGCCACCAGTAATAGCACTATGGTGTTGGTGATTGGCAAAAGTGCTCTGGCAGAGCAGGGGAGGCTTCGCTGTGTGCCTGATTTCATGGAAGTGGCCATGCAGGGACCCTGGGAGGGACCAGTGGATGGGTGTGTGTGTGTGTAGATCACACTTTACTTGGTCCCATGGAAAAGACAGCCCTGCTTGCCAGGTCAAGCAGTTAACAAAGGTCAGAGCCACCTAGAGAAGTATGGCAAGCCTTGTGGTATGTCCGTATTCCTTTGCACCCCTTTGTACACCAAATTCCCCAGGTTCCGTGCAGACTGGATCTCTGTCTCTACTGACTCTCCTGGTAGTTTTCCCTGCCAACTTAAATGCTCATGGGGGCCGTGCGATCTCCTGCAGCTAGGATCCCAGCAGTCCATGGTAAGAGTTAGCCACTCTGCAATTCCCTCACTCACTCTTGCTTGGGAGCTTTCAGGGGCAGGAATGAGACACAGCACTTGGCAACCTTGTGCAGGGTTCCCAGCTTCCTCCCACTTCAGCCCCAGTATCTGCATCATTTCTCCATCCACTTTCAGTGCATTCTGTCATAAGATCTGTTTGGAATATGCCATGCTACTCTGGCCTCTCTTAGTGGGAGAAGCTCTTCCTGGCTGGATTCAGCCAGCCATCTTGTCCTTCTCCCTTTTTATCCCCATAATATCCTATTTTCTATCTCTCTTTCTTCTGAAGTTTTCTGATGGCCGTAAAAGGAATAAAAAGAAAAAAATAATTGGATGGAAACTTAATTTCCTCATCCAAAAAAAAAAAAAAAAAAAAACAAAAACGAGGGAAATGCTAACTTTGTAACTTATAGTCTTTCTCCCTGATCAGGGAGATCAGGGCTATTACCTTAGGGGAGAGACAAGTGAAGAAGACAAATTCTTGACTTTTAATTTCCAACAGTTTAATAGTTTCTTGATGTCTATAGCAGAGTCAAAGACTGAAATTGGATAAGTTCAGGTTTTTGAAAGAGAAAAGGTGTTTTGATTTCCCAAAACCTAAGAGACTGAAAGATTCAGAGCACAATGTTTATACAACAGACATTAGAATGAGAAGACAGTGCGAAGTGACAGCTAATTCTTCCCCTCAACGGGCTTGGAGGGAGATGCTGATATGGCTCTGAGAGAAGTGCCCCATCCTCAGCCTCCACCATGGACCAGCAGCAATAATCATATCCAACCCATGTAGTACTTACTATGTGCCAACCAGTATTCCAAGTGTATGTATTTTAATCCATTTACTCTTCTCAACAACCTTATGATGTAGATCCCATTTTGTAGATGAGAAAGCTGAGGCACAAAGGAGTCAAGAGACTGGCCCAAAGTCTCATAGCTAGCAAGTGGCAGAGCCAGTGTTTGCACTCTGCAAGTTTGACTCTAGAGTCCTTGTTTAGCAGTGACCAATCCCTGGGTGAGGTTGAGAGAAGGCTCAGATTGACTTGGAGGGTTCCAAGAGCACAGAAGAATTGTGCTTGCTTTGTGGGTGAGGCCTGAAGGCACAGTGAACCTCATGGGCACATTGAAGCAGTAGCAAAGCAGAGAGGACAATGAGGCAAATCTAGGTGAGAAGGGCTCTGGCAATTCTGAGACTCCTGCAGCTTAGAGAAAAGCCCACAAGAATTTTCAATGTCCCTAGTGGGTTGTGGACATGGCTGAGAGAGGTTGTGACAAGGGTTTCCAGTCAGGAGCAGCATGGAAAAGCCAGAGGCCATGGTGACCCAAGCACACCAACAGAGGATGCTATGGAGATAGAGACTATTGACCAAAGACCAGCAGGTGAAAGTGCTGTCATCAGATGCCAGTGGAGAGAAGCTGCCTCACTTCTCAGCACCATGATGCATGCAGTTCCCACAGAACTGCACTGACTTCCAAAAACAATGAAAGGGAAAGCATGAAACCCTGAATTTGTCTAATTTTATTCTCAAAGTGACTGAAGAACCACTAATTTGAATTAATTTAAATCGGGAAGATTAACTTTCCTGCTACAGAGAAGACTCAGAGCTTGAGATAGAAGTTTAGCTTGATTACAGAGAAAAGTAAAGGTTCTATTTTTGCACTCCTGTTTATTGGCTTGTGAAAACTGTATTCAGTACATAATTCTACTTAAACCATATAAATTCAGCATGAGAAGCCACCATATGAACTTTCTGTTAAGTTTTCAAATATAAAAGTGCTTGGTAGCTGGCCTGAGGAGATGAGATGGACTCTCAATCCTTTGTTTCATGTTCTAGTGCAGACACAACTCCTTGAAAAGCAATTTCCACTCAATTACGTTCACGTTGCCTAGGTTGGAAGCAGTTAAGGCAAATGAAGGACATTTCAGTGCCAATGTTATATTGGTTACTGATACCAAATTATCTCTGGATTAGAAACATCGCGGTCCATATTGCGGCAGTAAAAGAACTTCATACCCTAGCTATGGATGAGGCTAATGTGTGGGTTTATAGACCTTGCATTCCCCAGAGTGCCTTATAAATCTGTGAGTTTTTCCCAAGTGCTCCATTTTACATTTGGATCCTTGAAAGAGCTGGAAAATCAGATGAATAAACACACACACATGCTAAGAGCTACCCGGTTAATTATGTATGGCAGGAACTATACTTGTTCCATTTCTTTTTTTCTGTTTACTTCACAAAGTTTTAAAAACATTTTTTGTCAGAGAAACATTTTCTGTTGCAAAAGGGGCTTCTATTTTCTGAATAGAGGGGAACAAAAAAATCCCTCAATAAGAATTTATTGGCCTTGAAAAGAAGTTTAAATGGCCAAAGTGGGTCTGCAATCAGCTCCTAAACAAAGAACACGCAGATTCTTATTGTTGCTGCAGTCATGTAATATTTCTTGTGAATCATCAATGCAAAGAGCCCTATTTCGGACTCACCACATAATTATTTCTTAGTTTTGTTGCTAATAGATAAGTATGTTTGAAGTATTTTCCATCAGAATGTTCTTCATTGAGTCCAGGCATGGTGGCTCGTGCCTGTATTACCAGCACTTGGGGAGGCTGAGGCAGGAGAATCACTTAAGGCCAGGAGTTCAAGAGCAGCCTGCCCAACATAGAAAGACCCTATTTCTTAAAAAATTTTAGTTGGGCATGGTGGTGCACACCTCTAGTCTCAGTTACTTGGGAGGCCGAAGAGGGAGGACAGCTTGAGCCCAGGAGTTTGAGGTTATAATGAATTATGACTGCACCACTGCACTTCAGCCTGGCAACAGAGCGAGACCCTGTCTCAAAGAAAAATGATCTTCATTGAATTTACTTGCATGCTTCTTTGCTAAATCAGCCTGCTGGCTGGGAGCCAGGGGAGGCTCTAAGTTGTTCTATGACTCTATGCTTCCATTTCTTTCTTATTGCTAAAATGAAGATAATATCTGCCACAGACATGTATCATAGAGATGCTAGGGTAATTTATGAGTTATTACCTGAAAAGCACTTTAAGTAACTTAGGAGAAAAGAATCATAAAGTATAAACCAGCATTACTTTCATATTGCCAAGGACAGATCTCACCACATGACAGGTTGCCCCAAGAACATCCACTTAGGGCAGAAAGTAGTGATTCAGAAGTCTCTAAATGCACCTCACATTTTTCAGCATCTCCTCATCCCAACACATGGAGCTGCAGGACCTAAGAGGCACAGGCCCTCAGCCTGTGCCACAGTCTCAGCATTTTAGTTCTCTTGTCTATCAACTCTGAAGATGCCATTTGCAGGATTGTCTTAGAGAGTAAGTCACCAGAGTAATTAGAAAGTGCTTTACAAATAAAAAGTGCTATATATAATGAAGAATAATATTCAAGCACATGCATTTTGAGTGCAGAGATATGGGTATTTATCTGTTCAACTTTTTATTTGCAGGAAATGAGTATGTTGGCTGAACTAAAGCTGTCTACAGCTTTTAAGACGACAGCTGTGAGATACTTAAAAACATATGCTGCTCCATGTTTTGTCTGCTTGACATTGCCAGATTGAAGATTTAAAATGAGTTTCAAAGAACTTCCATCGCATTGCATATTTTGAAAGCTTTTTCATAAAGAACACAATTAATAACAGTCTTCCATACTAAGCCACCTCTCTGATGGGCCTGCTGTGGTAAATCCCACCAAGAGAATGGTGTGTCCAGTGGGTGACCAGAGTTTTCTTGGACATTTAAGAACTCTTTCAGCCTACAGCAGGGTCCACTGGAGTCCAAGATCGGCAACAGGCCCTGAACAGTAGCACAAATCTGAACATTGTTAGTTTGGCAGACCATGGCTCATTTTCAATCCCTTTATTGTGTTATAAACACAATAATATTTTCTCCTTTATGCTTCTTTCGAATTGGGGACACACATTGTCTGCATTCTGGATAGCTAGTCAATGCTCGAACATTATGGTTGCCTAGTAAATCCTGAATAGCAGGCCACCACTGATGAAGAGCAGACACAAACAAGTATTTTGTCCCTTTCATATTTTCCAAATTCCCCTGAAGTAGAGTTCAATGCCATTATGAAGATACTTTTTGTTCTCCAATTCTGAATTAGGAGTATGTATGGCACATACTCCTTAGAGTTCCAAGAGACTTATTTTTTTTTTTTTGGTTATGTATTAGATGGAGGTTCCCTGAGAGCAGATTCTGGGAAGCCAAAGGCCTCCTGGAAGATCCAGGCTATTCCTGCAGATTGCCCTTGTTTGAGAACTGCAGCCCTGAGCCTAGCAGGGTGGTTACTGATTGGACAGTCATGGCAACATCAAGCCAGCAGGGAAGGAAATGGTGAGTGAGGAGGCAGAGGGACAGATAACCCAGGGTGCTAAAGCTGACATCAGGGCATGACCATAGATGGGGAGAAGACTCTGGAGAGTGGGTGCCAAGATTAGGGGGAGGCTTGAGTACAGAATAAGGGTGGTCCGATAAAAGAAAAATATATCAAACACATGAGAAACGAAGCCAGTTTGGGGAGGGGGAGATGGAAAAGGAATAGGCAGTAGTACAAAATTCGAAAGTAAAATAAAAGAGAGACTTTCCTAGGACCAAGTAAAGCAATGTGCCATGAGTTATGGAAGTCAATTAGCTCAATCCTCTGCTCCTGCTGCTCAGCGAAGGAGGACAAAAACAAAAGCTAGATTCCAGCTCCTGCATCCTTTGTCCATGTAGCAAGGAGTGTTCCCCTGAAATAGTGACCCTCCTTTGTTCCATTAAAGATTTTAAACTTGCTGGGTGCAGTAGCCCCAGTACTTTGGGACGCTGAAGCGGGAGGATTGCTCGAGGCCAGGAGTTCAAGATCGGCCTGGGGAACATTGGAAGACCTCATCACTACTAAAAATAAAAATAAAAAATCAGCCAGGCATGCTGGCACATGCCAGCTACTCGGGAGGCTGAGGCTGGAGGATCACTTGAGCCTGGCAGATTGAGGCTGCAGTGAGCTATGAATGAGCCACTGTACTCCAGCCAGAAGCAAATAAACCCAAGTAGGATTGAGACTAAATGACTATTTAGAGTAACAGTTGTATTATTTTAAAATGTTAGGCAATACCCTTTTTGAAGATGCCTTAGATTTAGGAGTAGAAGTGTAAACATTAATTAAAGTAGATAAAACCAGATAGAGCAACTCTGTTAAACGGATTTCAAATGGCAAATGAAGACCCATTAAATTACATCTTATATTAATGTAACTCGTGAGCATAGAAATCATGGTTGTGTTGGAGCAAAAATGTAAGATTTTATTCTGCGATTTCATTTGAAGTTCTGAATCCTTTTCCCTAATTTTTAGTGTCTCCCACTTTCTTGGAGGACAATTTTATTCATCCTCTACCTTCTTTTCCTTTTACTTCTTCCTATTATTCTCCCTAGAATGCTTTGGGTCATAGACAGAGGTGAATGGGACTAGGGGGAATCAGAGTAAGATAAGAACTTTTTTTTGGTGCCTAATTTGGCTTTTAAAAGTTCCTTTCCATTTCAAACATTTTTTTTTAAAGAAACAATGAAATCTACCTAGGTAGTAAATGGACAATATTGTCTTCTCTTATTCATGTGATAGTCTCTCCATTTTCAGGTTTTGTTCCATCAAAAGTTGACATTTTAACATAAAGTGAAATTTCCTCCCACTCCCTGCCATACAACTGGGAAAAGGCACCCTTTTGCAAGTAGTGCAATATGCAAGATTTTGTGAAAGGAGATTGTATCTAATACAGCCACAAATTTTAGGTATGTATCCATGTCTTTCTAGATCTGTGAGCAGCTAAAAGTAGCAACATTTATGTTTGAAAATCATAAGAAATCAACATTTAAACACAGAAACAGTGATTCATAACCATTTCAGTCCTGGGAAGACAGAAATAGTTGCTTCAAGCTTGGGAAGACCACCAGAGCAACTCATTAGGTTCAGTGTAAGCCTGTCTCAGTGCTGTCTTTCTTTTGACAAAGATTTAGACAAAGATGCAGCAAGTTCAGACTACCTGTTACACAGCCCTCTTGGGTGCAAGAGTTGCATGGGATGAGTCAGTTTTTGTGCCTAATTGTTATCATCTTTGTCTCACTGACAGGTGTAAACTTTATTAACTTGTCCCATGTTCGAATTTTTGATAAAGAGTCAAAAACCTAGTTGAACTTTTATATGAGAAGGAGTTTTGTCGAGTCCACAAGTGGTTCTCCATTGGGAGCTGAAGGCTTCCCACTCCATCTACAGGGGAGCTTTGTGATGTGGGTCAGGACAGTAAGACACATGGATGGATTAGTGAGAGGAGTAATGCAGGGAATGTAACCAAGGTGTACCAGGCCACATTTGTCATTAGGTAGTAAGCCATGATAGCATGAACCCCCACCTGTCTGACTCTGGTGGCCTCTCAAGGTCACTTGCACTATTTCTGGGTGTTGTTTTTAGGGTGCTTTATGCACATCTATGCACCAGGCTGGCAGCAGTGATTCGTGCACCCTTGATTCAGATTCTATTCTAACTCTGATGTGGGAATGTCACTTGGTGATTTCTCACTGCTGCCGCGCCCAGCACAAGAATTCCTGCGACAAGTCTGGGCTGATTCCACGTTTCCAGTGCTTCCAGAGTTCAGGTGTTCCCGCCTTCTTTAAGGGGCTGGGAGAATGGCCCTGCTGCCCTGCCCTTTGTTGCCCCAGCCAAGAGGTGGCTCTGCTACTCTGGAGCTGCACTAAATCTCTCAAACGCTTCAGTTTCGGAGTGAGGGACAGAGATGGAGTAGTTACCTTACCCTTTGCCCCTTCCTCTACATTTGTCTTCTTAATCCTCCTCCCCTTTCATCACACCCACCCGTCTCTCCCAGGTAGAAGACATAATGCTATGCATATGCCTGTGAGTGCAGGGACGCAGGTGCTGGGGTGGGGACACAGCTTAAGAGAAGGGGGAAGGAAGGTTTGGCTGTCCTCAGTATTTGAGGCTCCACTCAGCCAGGTGAAAATATCGTGAAAATTAATTGGCACATAGTTGGGTAGCTGGAGAGAGTTGCAGGATTCCACCATTCCCCTCTTTCTCTCTCTGCTTCTCTTTATTTTGTCTCTAGTGACCTCTGTGCCAAGACGGGCTTGCAAGGTCCCCTTGCATAGGGTTCCTTAAATTTCTGAAGTGGAGGGGAAAGTCTGGCTGGCAGATTGAGCCATCTCCTCACTGAACATGAGAAAAGAAGGTCTTTATCTCTTCTGCTCAAGCCCAGGCCTTGAGTGAGAGAAAGGGTGCCTTGCGGCCCTCATGCAGTTTAGGGCAGCCCCACAGGCAGCTGCAGGGACTTGGGTTTTTGAGAAAACAGAGTGGACATTTGCCTTGTGGGTCTCAGCAGCACCTTACCCAGAGGCTGGTGGCTGAAAAGTGCTCAGGGCACCTTGATGAGCACTGGCAGGCATAAATAATATTTCAGAGAGTATGTTGAGACTACTTAAATAAATAAACTTCTCCAGCATCTAAGTAATGCTCATTTACAGAAAGTCAATAGGCTAATTATCCTTAGCTATTTATAGAAAGAAGTCTCCCAAGGACAGAGAGTGACTTGACAACATTTTGTTGCATTATTACATTTACTTAATAATAAAGAAAACAAAATTTCTTTTAAAAATACCTTAGAATTTTAATTGCTCTTGTCTCAATAGGAGAAAAACTGAATGGCTGGAATTAACAGCTCTACCTTACTTCTGTAGAAATATATGGTTGGCAAAGCAGTTTCCAATACACAATCTTGTTTAATCTTTACAACTGTACTGTTTGATGATGAGGAACAGGGCCACTAAGGGCTTTGCCCAGGGTCATACGGCCAGCGGGGAGCAGAGCAGGATCATCAGCTTTCAAATCTTATTTCATGGTTCTTTAGCGCATCTTAAACTTAGAGTGAACTTGAACAAGGTGAATGTAAAGTCCTTAGCACTTCCAAGGCCATTTTAGCCCTTTCAAAAGTCTTTCCCTTTCTTTGGGAAACCCCTCAACTTTCTTTTTCTCTCTCTCTCTCTCTCTGTTTTTTCAGTGAAAATGTTTGAGAGATTTTTATGATTTTCCTTTTGAGTTCTTTGGCTATGAATACTCATTTTATTTAAAGGTTGGCTGAGACGTCTTTCTTAGCAAGCACAGTGAATACTCAGGAATTCTTGCAAGTGAGAAAAATCTATTCTACAAGTTGTTTTCAGATGTAATAAAGACTTTACATATATTACATTCAACAACTAATAGAACCTATATAATGTTATGTATGGTAGACATTTTATTAAGCATTTGTTTTAATTTTGCAGCTTGCTTTTCGTATCTTTTTAGGGATTATATCTGTTCACAGGTCTTCAAAAAGCACATTTTCAGTTTTCCCATCTATAAATTGGATATAATAATAGCACCTACTTCATAAGGTTGTTATGAAGATTAAATCTCTTTCAGTTAATAAACTTAAAGCTCTCAGAATAGCAGCTAGCACATGGTACTCAAAAATCATTAGCTATTATTATTCCTGTTAGACAAAAGAGCTTTTATTACGCACCTCGCCACAGAACAAATTTGTAGGAAGCCAGCAGTTCAACCATTGAATCCCAGTACAATCCATCTATTTATGCTAAATATCCAAATAATTTTGGAATATAGCTCTTAGGAAATGATATGGTTTAAGAGAACAGACTATATGGTGTAATCATAGTCAACTATAGCAAAGACATTAATGAGAATGTTTTAGTGAAAAGCAAAAATCAGTTCTTTCCAGTAGAGCAGAATAGAATAGAGTAGCATAGTATACAGCGGTTAAAAGCGTTGATGTCCTGGCCGGGCCCGGTGGCTCACGCCTGTAATCCCAGCACGTTGGGAGGCTGAGGCGGGCAGATCACGAGGTCAGGAGATCGAGACCATCCTGGCTAACGTGGTGAAACCCCGTCTCTACTAAAAATACAAAAAAAAAATTAGCCGGGCCTGGTGGCGAGTGCCTGTAGTCCCAGCTACTCAGGAGGCTGAGGCAGGAGAATGGCGTGAACCCGGGAGGCGGAGCTTGCAGTGAGGCGAGATGGCGCCACTGCACTCCAGCCTGGGCTACAGAGCGAGAGACTCCATCTCAAAAAAAGAAAAGAAAAGTAAAGCATTGATGTCCTGTTTCAAATCTTGACTTTGACTTTACTATTTGTGTGATCTTGGTAAGTTACTTGAGCTCTCGAGACATCTGTTT
The DNA here is from genome assembly GCF_029281585.2 of Gorilla gorilla gorilla. NCBI lineage: Eukaryota > Metazoa > Chordata > Mammalia > Primates > Hominidae > Gorilla > Gorilla gorilla. Next base: position 136,362,580 of record NC_073230.2, on the reverse strand, counting down.
CTTCATCCATAAAATAGAGGTATTAACAGTGTGTATATGAAGGTCAGGGAAGGATAAAATGAGGTAGTGCTTAGTCCGGTGCCTGGCGCTTAGAGTGATGGCCAAAAAATGCTGGCTGTTAGAATCATGATTATGAACTTGGGGCCAGAGTCCAAACAGAGAATATTTCTTTCTTTAGTCCAAGCAGTACTATAGTCACTTACCCTCTTTCTATCTCCCACATACCCATGTTTTGTAACGCTTCAGATTCTTTGCTTATAGTGGAATAAAAAAATTTTGCATCTTTCCCTTTTTTTGAGATTTCAGTACCTCCCCAGATGTAAACCTCCATTTGAGAATCACTATACATTCTGCATATTTCTTCCAGCCAAGAAAATGTTGCCAAGTATTGATTTGCTTTCTGTAGTTTTTATTATGAAAAATGCACACACACATATTTATATTTTTGTATGTATATAGTTTCTGTATTTGAAAACATAATATTGAATAAATTTTTCTAAAAAAAACTTCTACAGCTACATTTTCTCATTCTTCTGTTCAATTTGTCTGTCCGAAATATAGCCTATTAGTGGTAGAAGATAAAGTTCCAAGGATGCTATTCAGTTCAGTTGGCCACAGGTTGGAGAAGAACCCAAGCTTGCCAAAGAAATTTACTGTTGTCTGTGCATACACACACACACACACACACACATGCATTTATATTTAAATGTATAACTAATATTGTCATGAGTCACTTGTTTGAACTCTTATCAAAAGTAATCTATTTTTCTTTCAAGAGAAATATTGATCATGAATTTCTATTAAGTATTTTTCTTTTTTCCTTGTGTAACAGCTTTTTATTTCAACCCCACCTTCTTTTATTTAAATGTGAAATTTGTAAGTCAAATGTGGCAAATGGTTTACAATGCGAAATTACCTTTAATTCATTACTTTACAGTTTTATTCATTTCCATAATAGGCTTCATGGTGGGAAAGTATTGGCTTTTAAGCCAATGAATTTAGAAACGATTCCTATTTCTAAGACACAGCACTTGTCATAACCTATTCTATGGTTCATCACTTTTAGCTATGGGTGAGCCTCAAAGAGATTTTGTAAGAGCTGAAAATTTGAAAATGGGGGTAAAAAGAAGTAAGTAGATATTTGTGTTGGGCAGAAATTTGTACATTACCCCTGGGATGTAAGATAAGACAAGTAAAATAACATGTTCTAGAAAGGAGGAAAGGCAGAAGTCATGGCTTCATGCAGTTGAGTGGGTAGAAAATAAAGGAATGTTAGCATTAGAGGCCCAAACAACATAACTAGACATGGATCACATAGGACATGGAGATTTTTAACCTATGTATGTAAGTCGTTCCAAAAAACTGTTTAAGGATAAAAATGCTTAGTTAATTTGTTACCAGAATCCCTCTGTGTTTAAAAATCACATTCATACTAATGTTAAATATAAAAATACCACATATCCTATGTTGATAGGATATGTTCCTGAGCCTTCTCCTAATATATCCCATGCCATAGAGAGGTTATCTCCTCATGAACTTATCTGTAGATTTTACATTTTGTTTTATATAACACATAGTATTCTAAAAAATGAGTTGCTATATATATATATATATATATTTTTTTTTTTTTTGAGACAGTCTTGCTCTTGTTGCCCAGGCTGGAGTGCAGTGGCACGATCTCGGCTCACCACAACCTCTGCCTCCCGGGTTCAAGCGAGTCTCCTGCTTCAGTCTCCCAAGTAGCTGGGATTACAGGCATGCACCACCACGCCCCACTAATTTTTATATTTTTAGTAGAGACGGGGTTTCACCATGTTGGCCAGGCTGGTCTCGAACTCCTGACCTCAAGTGTTCTGCTCGCCTTGGCCTCCCAAAGTGCTGGGATTACAGACGTGAGCCACCACGCCTGGCCCAAAATAAATTTTTATAAACAAGATGACTTTTAAACATTAGAGGAGCTCTCATTTTATTTTACTTATTTTAAATTAAAACATTTATGTATCTGGAGATATAAGTGCATTTTTGTTACATGAATATATTGTGCACTGGTGAAGTCTGGCCTTCTAGTGTACGCCTCATCCAAATAGTGAACATTGTACTCACTAGGAAATTTTTCAGCCCCCATCTCTCCTATCCTCCCATGTTTTGGAGTCTCCAGTGTCCATTATTCCACCTGTATGTTCATGTGTACCCATTGTTTAGCTCCCATTTATAAGAGAGGACATGTGGTGTTTGACTTGAGGCCATTATTCTCAGTGAAATAGCTCTCATTTTAAAGAACTTGAATAATTATTATTTGATTTGGTAATTCTCTAAGCTCAACTATATTAGGTGTTCAAAACAGACAAAACACAAAGCAAAGACAGAAGAGTTCTGGGAAGAAATAGACAACAAAGATTGTTTATAATCGTTATAAATTGGGAGGGGAGGGCAGATTATACATACATATGTATAGCTGTATAGGTATGTCTATACACATACACACATAGTGGTTGACAAAAGGAAAATATCTATGGACACACAAAAAATTCACAACATCAGTTGTATCTAGGAGGAGAACAGGATGGATGAAGGACAGGAAAATAGATGACTTTTCACTGTACATTATTTTGTACTACTTGACTTTTGAACCATGTGTATATGTTAACTCTTCTATCCCCTCAAAAGAAAGTGACAAAGGCTGTCTTTTGACTTTGTAGCTTTTTGGCTAGATACTGTTTGACTTTGTGAAAACACAGATCATTCCTTCATATATCTATAACTATTTATTGCGTGTCTATCATGTGCCAGCTACTGTTCCAGCCCCTTGATTGATCACAGAAAACCTTTCTGAGGAAGTAACACATGGGCTGGACCAGAGCGTTCTGGGTGGAGGGAACAAACGCAGAACCTTCAGGAGGGAGATGGGTGGAAGGACAAGCCATTTTTGAGTGAATGATCACTGTGTGGGCCAGGGCCATGTTAGTGTGTGTGGGGGGGGCATGTATAGGAAATAATGCACAACACTCTCTCTGGTTCACTTCGACACTGATCTGCATCCCTGAAGGATGGCAGCATCAGCATTTCACCAGAATGCCAGGGAGCGTGAATCCCTAAAACCATTTCTGGGTTATATTATTCATACTCTTAGGCCTTGCCACTCCGTATTGCCCCCATAAACACCAATAATCCTGGGAAGGAGCATATTAGGTCTTCCCTCACAGAGATAAGCTCAAGATATTCTTCCCCAATAATCAACGAGAACATTCAAAAAAGAAGAGAAGAAATGAGAATGGCAATTTGGCCTCATGTTCAGAATCACCTGTGTGAATACTATCTTTGCAAGGAGGAGAGAGCATGGGCCCCATACCTTTGAGGATTTAGAGACTTAATGGGACCAGCTGGTCTATAGCAAAATAATGCTAGAGGTAGAGGCAGTAATTTACATGTCCCCCACCTCACAAGTTTTTTTCTTTAGAGTAGGTCATAAATATTTTTCCATTTATCGATAGCAACTTATCACGTATCGAATACTGTTCTAAGTGCTTTCATATATGAATTCATTTTATCCTCTTGACATCCGTATTGCTATTTCCATTTCACTGATAATGAAATGGAATTCCAGAGAGGTTAGATAACTTGACCTTATTTACAAAGTTAGTGGGCTCAGGCCTGGGCTTCAAACCTAGGCAGGCTACTTCCAGGGTCCATGCTTTCGTTGACTGTATCAGCAAAAGAATACATCTAAACTGCCATATTTTCCATCTCAGAAGATTACCATTCGGTTTGAATATTGATGTAAACACCCTTAGACAAATAATAATTTAAGAAAACTACTGAGTGCCAGCATTTAGATTACATGACAGTTAGAAGAGAGACAGAGAAGAAAGTTTACTGGCTTGCATGTTCTATCAGAAGATTTGAATTGGTTTAATTCAATTTTCTAGATGAATTTTAAAAAAGAAATGAATACGGGGTAATATTGCACTCCTCTCTTATTAGATAAATATGTTAATAGAGTGCCTTTTGGATATGAAAGTTTAATAGTTAAAGGATCTGTTAAGCTTATCATAGAGGCACTTGGAACAGCAAACAAAGGGTGGTAAGCTGAAGGTCCCTATTCAATAGCCTCACGTTTATCTGTTCCATGGGACAAATTCTACCTTATTGCACCATTACATTTTATTCAGGCAATATTAGCAAGTACAACGACCTGTAAAGAAAAATTAACTTTCAATAAAGATATCAGGAATGAAGCAAAATATGAGAAGTTAATGCCCTTGCTGCTAGAAACCCTAAAATGTACCACAAAGTTCTAGCAGTAAAATTTCTTTGAAATACGTGGTGCCTGGTGACAGGGCTTTTGTGGAAAAATACAATGTGAAAGAATACTCTTTTGTCCTTGCTATCTGTTTCCCAACCAGCTGAAGATGATGTCGTTCCTTCTAAATGCCTGCACAAGATCTAACATTGTATCTATCATCTCTCATTTAACTATGCAGCATGAAGAAAATGCATAATTTACAAAATCTTTCACGCAGATGTCAAGTTGCCCGAGCTGTGTGTATCTAGAGCTGAAGTTTCATTTATTGCAGAGGCATACTGGCCCATGACTACAGGCCTAGGGATATTACTTTTTCTCAGACTCTGCTCCACACCCAGAAACACAGGTTTGCACCTAAAATATCAGAGTGGGAAGGGACTTGGCATGAGTCCAGTAGGATGGCAGCAGCATTCAGGTATTAGCTTGGGAGCGTGTGAGTGTGTGCCTGCACATACATGTACACACCAAGCCCTCCACATACATGTATGCACACCCTCACCACCACACCCATGCATTCACACACATACACACTTAGACACATTCACACAAACACACGCACACACTCCTCTCCAGAGATGTCATATTTAAAGGTGGTTTTGTGAACATGGAAGAGGTCCTTGGCAAATTTAGTCCTATTTTAAAGTCCTGTTGTAAAAAATAATCCCTGTAAACCCGAGCAGAATATTTGAAAAAGGACTAATCTACTAAAAAGTTTTTCGGACTTAAGGTAAGATCCCAGAATGTATAATTGAAGCACATCATCTCTAATGATAAGTAAGTAGTCATAATGATCATGTCATGCCTCTGTTCAAAATCCTGCATTGTGTCCCTAATCCTCATCACCGCTCAAGGGTCAAAACCAAAGTTGACCCTTGAACGATGGGAGGATTAAGGGCATGGATGCACCAGGCAGTGAAAACTTCATGTATAACCTTTAACTTCCCCCAAACCTAACTACTAATAGCCTACTGTTGGGTGGAAGCTTCACTGACAGCATAAACAATTAATGCATATTTTGTATGCTACATGTATTATATACTATATTCCTATAATAAAGTAAGCTAGATAAAAGAAAATATTATTAAAAAATCCTAAGGAAGAGAAAATGTATTTACTATTCAGTAAGTAGAAGTGAATCATCATAAAGACTTTTATCTTTCTTGTCTTCATATTGAGCAGACTGAGGAGGAGGAGGAAGACGGGGGTTGGTCTTGCTATCTGAGGGAAGGCAGAGGTGGAAGTGAAGGAGGTGGAAGAGGGGGCAGCAGAGGCAGGCACAGTTGGTGTAACTTTAGGAAAATATGTGGTAATTTATCTGACTTTTTTGCTTTTTCATGTCTCTCAAAATGTTTCTATTTAGTACCAATTCTTCCACCATTTGCTTTAGTTTCAGTGCCCATATATAGAAAGCCCATGTCATAAAAGAAATCAAAAGCAATCTTGGATAATCTGAGCCCTTCTCCCAGATTGTCTAATGTCAATTTGTTTTCTGGCACTGCTTCTTCCACATCTTCTTCCTCATTGTCTAGCACTGGTTCAGAAGAACTCACCTCCACCAAGTCATCTTCTGTTAATTCCTCTGGCATGGTATCTATTAGCGCTTGAATATTTCCAAGATTCGTATCTTGAAACCCTTCACTCCCCAACTTTTTTGCCATATCCCCAATCTCTTTCATAATTTCCTTGATTGGCTCTTTTGTAAATTCTGGGAAGTTATGAACAACGTCTGGATACAGTTTTCTCCAGCAAGAATTTATTGTTTCAGGCTTGATGGCTTGCATGAGCTTTTCTGTAAAAACAGCGGCATCTTCAATGGTGTAAACCTTCCAGACTTTCATGATGTTCTCCCTACCGGGTTGCCTTCCATAGCATTGACATTCCTTTCCATAGAGTACCATGTGTAATGAGCCTTAAAGGTCCTTATGATCCCTTGATTTAGAAGTTGAATTAGAGACATTGTGCTTGGGGACAAGTAGACCACTTTGACGTTTTTGGCATTGACCTCATGGGGTTCTGGGTGGCCAGGGACATTGTCCAATATCAAAAGAAGCTTAAAAGGCGTTTCTTATTTATTTATTTATTATTTATTTTTATTATACTTTAAGTTTTAGGGTACATGTGCACAACGTGCAGGTTAGTTACATATGTATACATGTGCCATGTTGGTGTGCTGCACCCATTAACTGGTCATTTAACATCAAGTATATCTCCTAATGCTATCCCTCTCCCCTCCCCCCACCCCACAACAGTCCCCAGAGTGTGATGTTCCCCTTCCTGTGTCCATGTGTTCTCATTGTTCAATTCCCACCTATGAGTGAGAACATGCAGTGTTTGGTTTTTTGTCCTCGTGATAGTTTGCTGAGAATGATGGTTTCCAGCTTCATCCATGTCCCTACAAAGGACATGAATTCATCCTTTTTTATGGCTGCATAGTATTCCATGGTGTATATGTGCCACATTTTCTTAATCCAGTCTATCATTGTTGGACATTTGGGTTGGTTCCAAGTCTTTGCTATTGTGAATAGTGCTGCAATAAACATACGTGTGCATGTGTCTTTATAGCAGCATGATTTATAATCCTTTGGGTATATACCCAGTAATGGGATTGCTGGGTCAAATGGTATTTCTAGTTCTAGATCCCTGAGGAATCACCACACTGACTTCCACAATGGTTGAACTAGTTTACAGCTCCACCAACAGTGTAAAAGTGTTCCTATTTCTCCACATCCTCTCCAGCACCTGTTGTTTCCTGATTTTTTAATGATCGCCATTCTAACTGGTGTGAGATGGTATCTCATTGTGGTTTTGATTTGCATTTCTCTGATGGCCAGTGATGATGAGCATTTTTTCATGTGTCTTTTGGCTGCATAAATGTCTTCTTTTGAGAAGTGTCTGTTCATATCCTTCATCCACTTTTCAATAGGGTTGTTTGTTTTTTTCTTGTAAATTTGTTGGAGTTCATTGTAGATTCTGGATATTAGCCCTTTGTCAGATGAGTAGATTGCAAAAATTTTCTCCCATTCTGTAGGTTGCCTGTTCACTCTGATGGTAGTTTCTTTTTGCTGTGCAGAAGCTCTTTAGTTTAATTAGATTCCATTTGTCAATTTTGGCTTTTGTTGCCATTGCTTTTGGTGTTTTAGACATGAAGTCCTTGCCCATGCCTATGTCCTGAATGGTATTGTAAAAGGCATTTCTTTATTAGTAAGGTACTTCCTGATTTCAGGGACAAAGCATTGATGGAATCAATTCAGAAAAAAGGGGTTCTCCCTGTCCAGGCTTACTTGTACAACCAAAAGACTGGCTGTCGGTGTTTACCTTTTTCCTTCAAGGCTCAGGGGTTAGCAGCTTTATAGATATGGGCAGTCCTGAGCATAAACCCAAATGCATTTGCATAATACAGTAGAATTAGACTATCCCTTTCTGCCTTAAATCCTGGTGCTTACATCTCTTCCTTACTAATAAATGTCTTTTGTGGCATTTCTCCTCACCAGAACATGGCACTTTCATCTGCATGAAAAACCTGTTCAGGCAGATATCCTTTCTCATCATGATTTTCTTAATGATGTCTGTTACCTCTTGGTTGGCAGAAGCTGCCTCTCCTGTTATCTTGACATTTTTAAAGCCAAAAATCTCTTTCTAAAATTATCAAGTCATCTTTTGCTGGCATTAAATTCTCTAGCTTTGGATTCTTCACTTTCCTTTAGCTTTAAGTTCTCATATAATGACTTTGCTTTTTCTTGAATCATACTGGAGTCTATAGGTATGCCTTTATTATAGAAATCCTGCACCCACATAAAAGCTGCATTTTCAATATGAGATAAAAAGGTATTTTGCAAAATGTGCAAAGTTTCCGTGCGTGCTTGCATAGCTGCAGCAATGTGTTCACAGATTTTCTTTCTTTTTTCTTTTTTTTTTTTTTTTACCATGGTACTTATGCTGGATCATTTATCTTGAAATGTTGGACACCTGCAGCTGCAGAACTCAGTGTAGGGTACATATCAAGCAGATGTAATGGCATGGCTTTTCTCTCATGGCTTTTCTTGGGAGCACTTCCAGCATCACTAGTGGCACTTTGTATGGGTCTCATGATGTTATTCAAGGTTTATGGTATTGCACTAAACACAATAAAAAATATACAAGAACTGCATGAGATAACTTTTTCTGAAATATGCAATTTTCTAGAGATATGAACTGCTTATGTGGAGATGATTAGTGTCACATTTTAAGCACGTACTTGAGCTCACCAATAGCAATAGAAGGTGGCTACGAAATTATTACAGTCTATACTACAGTTAATTTCATGCAGTTATGATTTAATACTGCATTTTTATGTTGGTTTACATTGATCTCAACTGTGAATGGTACCACGTAGGGTCTTTGTGTTGTGTGCATACATTCTGATAAATTTTAACTTCCTATAATAAATTTGTGTAAATTTTATGATAGTAAATGATAACATAATCTGGTATCTACATATATTTTACACATTAATGACATATCTAACATTTTGTTAACTTTTTGTTTTTTTTGACAGCATCTCACTCTGTCACCTAAGCTGGAGTGTAGTGGTGTGATCATGGCTCACTGCAGCCTTGACCTCCTGGGCTCAAGTGATCCTCCTGCCTCAGCCTCCCAAGCAGCTGGGACTACAGGGGTGCACCACCACACCTGGCTAATTTTTACATTTTTTGTAGGGACAGGGTCTCACTATATGGTCCAGGCTGATTTTCAATTTTTTTTTGATATTTCTAGGCAGTGTGGTTTGTCTGCAAGTTTTTTCAATTTGTCTCAAATCTCCAAAATTTGTTTCAATGTTTATTGAAAAAATCCCGCATATAATTGGATCTGCACAGTTCAGACACATTTTGTTCAAGGATCGACTCTACTTCCCATTTCACCCAATGTAGAAGCTGAAGTCCTCACAGTGCCTTTCAAGGCTTCCTCTTCCCTCCCTCCACCTTGAGGCCTTCGCTTCAGCTCTTCCCTTGCCTGGAACGCTTGTCCTCTGGCTCATTCTCTCCCCACTCAAGTTAACTTCAATCTCACTGTCTCAAAGAGGCCCACTTTGTTCTGCTTTCCCACCCTGCTATCCTGATCTCATTTACCCGGTTCCCCCCTTTTTTCATTGTATTTAACACTTCTAACCTATGGTATAATTTACTTAGTGATCTTATTTATTGTTTACCATTTAGCTCCTCTTTCTAAAATTTTAAGCTCCATGGGGACAGGAATCTTTGTTTCACTCACTTATGGGTCCCAAGGGACCAGAAAAAAGTCCTAAGTGAACAGTGGCATTCAGTAAGTATTTGCTGAATGCATGATTGAATTAATTGAACAACCACATTACAGATATTATCTTTAACAATCCTGGGCACTATGATTCCCATTTACTAGGTGAGAAAACTGGAGCTCAGCTAGATTATCTTGTCCAAAGTGAAAGGGATTACCAAGAGCTAATGACAGGATTTATACCCAGGTCTGCCTTTCACCAAAGCCAGTGTGCTTTCTTCAGCGATGGTCTCACATCCTCTCAAGTAGGATTATCATAGATAAAAACAGACTGAGTTATGTTTTGTCACAACATGACAGAGGCGACCCCATACAAACCAAGGGAAGCCTGTGTTTTTTGTGATTCTGGGCTTGAACATGACCCTTCCTGTAGTTTTGAGGTTTTAGGGTAGGGGATTGAGGATCAGAGAGAGGGTGCTATGGTCTGAAGGCTATGTCTCCCCAAAAATTCATTTGTTGAAATTCTAACATCCAAAGTATTAAAAGGTGGGTCTTTGGGAGATGATTAGATCATGAGGGTGCAGCCCTAAGGGATGGGATTGGTGTTCTTCCCTTAAAAGAGACCCATGGATGTGGTGGTTCACACCTGCACTCCCAGCACTTTGGGAGGCCAAGGCGGGTGGATCACTTGAGGTCAGGAGTTCAAGACCAGCCTGACCGACATGGTGAAACCTCGTCTCTACTAAAAATACAAAAATTAGCCAGGCTTGTTGGTGGGTGCCTGTAATGCCAGCTACCTGGGAGGCTGAGGCAGAGGGAATCGCTTGAGCCCAGAAGGCAGAGGTTGCAGTGAGCCAAGATTGCACCACTGCACTCTAGCCTGGGCAACAGAGTAAGACTCTGTCTAAAAAAAAAAAATTACGGAATTTGTTCATTCTTTCACCACATGAAGACACAGCTAGAAGGAGCCATCTATGAACCAGAAAGCCCTCACTGGATACTGTGATGAATCTTCCAGCACCTTGATCTTGAACTTCCCAGCCTCCAGAACTGTGAGAAATAAATTTCTATTGTTTAGAAGCCACTCGGTTTAGGATATTTTGTTATAGCAACCTGAAGGGACTAAGAAGAAGGAGATGATTCCAGAAGGCTGAATTACACATTCTTGAATTTGCATGTAAAATACACTAATCTAGAGAAAAAGGGAGAGAGTAGACCTGGGTCCAAAAGGATCTGCAGTAAGCAATATCGCATTCTCTTTGGTTTTGATTTTTAGGTCCCTATTCAGTAAACATCTCTTAAGATAGTGTCTCTCAAACTGGACTGTGTTTAGAAATTTCCTGGGCATAGCCAAGTACAGTGGCTCACGCCTGTAATCCCAGCACATTGGGAGGCCAAGGTGGGTGGATCATTTGAGGTCAGGAGTTCGAGACCAGCCTGGCAAAGATAGTGAAACTGTGTCTGTACTAAAAATACAAAAATTAGCCGGGCATGGTTGCTTGCACCTGTAGTCCCAGCTACTGGGGATGCTGAGGCAGAAGAATTGCTTGAACCTGGGAGACAGAGGTTGTAGTGAGCCAAAATTGTGCCACTGCACTCCAGACTGGGCAACAGAGTAAGACTCTGTCTCAAAAAAAAAAAAAAAAGAAAAGAAATTTCCTGGGTAGGATATTAAAAATATAGATTCCTAGGCTCCACTCCAGAAGTGCTGGTTTAGTACACCTGTGGAGCAGAAGTCCGCATTCTCAAGAAGATCTTCAGCAGTTTCAAAGCAGGTGGCCCAGAGATCACACCAGAAATCTGGCCCTAAGATTCATAAGTGAAAACAAAGTAAGTGACTTGAGGGACTTGTCAAGTCCTTAAGATGTCCAATATTTCAGTTTTTATCTTTTTCCTTAATAATGGAGGATTGCGTCATATTAAGACATTGAAGTTGGCTTAACTGCTCCCTCTAAGGAACCTTTGCCATTTGGCTGGTTAGTGATTGGAACCTACTGAAGGGGTGGCCATTGGAATGCACAGTCCCTGCGTGCAACATGTTTTCTGGAAATATTTGTTGACTTAAAGTCCAAGTGGTTTGCAACTTCTCCTGAAGAGCTCAATAAATGGAATACAGCAATTATTCTCATGACTATAGTTAAGTTTAGTTGTTAACATCCTAAGTACTTATGTCCCTAAGCTGTTCTCCCAAGTTCCACAATTTATGAGGTAGCTGGAGAAGTGGAAGTATTGAATCAATGCCTTTCGTGGTATAGAAAATTCTTCCTTTTTCTTGACATCTCTTTGTTGTCACCATGTAGTTGGGAGATGTGCCTCCACAAAGACATGTTTAAAGGGAAGCCTACACAATGAGTTTACTAATAGCATTTTCCCTGTTTACAACTAACTTCTGATTAAAGCCCTACACATGTACTCTCATTGGAGGTAAGGGTATAGCTGGCTGCTTGTTTCAAGTAGAACCTTAGTGGTTACAGTTTTGGAAAGATATCTATCTCAAGGCGAGAGCTTCATTTTTTAAAGTCATGAAATTAAATTTGTCACTTCGTGAAGCTTAACTTTTCTTAGGGTTAATTAAATCAACACTCATTCATAGAATGCTTTCTTAAACAGGAATCCCAGTGTACACAATTGCAATGGAAGGACCACCTCCCCCAGCTGGTTGAATAAGCAGTCCATTCTTGGATGGTTTGGCAGCTGTTGCTAAGAATGCTGCGTGGGGACCACCGAGTAAGAGTGAGGAAATACGGTGTTGCTAAAATAATATTTGGTTTAGCCTTATATATTGCCATGTTAGCTTTCTACAGCTTAGGACTATTTTTGTCTAAATAAGTTCTGGTTAACTATATTTAGGGTCCTCTTTCCTTTCTTCTGAACTGAAGTTACATGTATAGTCAGGAGCTGCCCAACATTTTGGTCAACAACAGATGACATAATTGGTCCCGTAAGATTGTAATGGAGCTGCAAATTTCCTATTGCTTAGGAATGTTCTATACAGTGAAAGGCTTAGTGACACTGTGGCTCAGTAACATCTTAATTTCATAGTGCAATGTATTACTCACCTGTTTGTGGTGATGCTGGTGTAAACAAGCCTACTGTGTTGACAGTTATATAAAAGTATGGCACATACAATTATGTATAGTATATAATATTAATACATTTATTATTATTATTATAGTAAATGACTGTGTTACCGGTTTATGTATTTACTATATTTTTAAGTGTTATCTTACAGGGTACTCCTTTTGCCCTTTTAAAAAAAGTGAACTGTAAAGCAGCCTCAGGCAGGTCTTCAGGAGGGATTCGAGAAGGCATTGTTATCCTAGGAGATGGCAGCAGCTCCATGGGTGTTACCGCCCCTGAATACCTTCCGGTGATGTTGATGATGCTGACCCTGTGTAGGCTTAGGCTACTGTCTGTGATTTTGTGTTAGTTTAAAATAAAAAGTTTAAGAAATAGAAAACAATTAAAAACAGAAAAAAATACAATAAAGATTAAAGAAAGAAAATTTTTGTATAGCTATATAATGTGTTTCAAGAAATGTATTATTACAAAGGAGTAAAAAAGTTTTTTTTAATTAAAAAGTTTATAAAATAAAAATGTTATGGTTGGAGAAAGAAAAAATTTAAAATAAATTTAGCATAGCCTAAGTGTAGAGTGTTTATAAAGTCTACAGTTGCATAATGTCCTAGGCCTTCACATTTACGCACCACTTACTCAGTGATTCACCCAAAGTAACTTTTCTTGTTGCTCCATTCATGGAACCAGCTCTATTCATGGTAAGTGACCTAGACAGGTGTAGCAGTTTTTAATTTTTTATACTGTGTTTTCACTGTACCTTTTCTATGTTTAGATAAATAAATACTTAACATTGTGGTACAATTGCCTACAGTATTCAGTACAGTAACATTCGGTACAGGTTTGTAGCTTAGAAGCAATAGGCTATACCATGTAGTCTAGGTGTGCAGTGGACTATACCCTCTAGGTTTGTGTAAGTACACACTTTGATGTTAACACAACAATGAAATCACCTAATGACACATTTCTCAGAATGTATCCCTATCATTAGGTGGCGTGTGACTGTATTTATTTTGGTAATCCTGTTGCTTTTGACCCCTTTATCAATTACCTCAAAGTTTTATTATAACATTACTTAAACAACATTTAATAATTCATCTTATTGCTACATTTTATCAAGTTACTTTCCGATTCCTAATTTTATCTTCAAACTGCCTAAATTAAATATAGTAATAATGACAACATGTGCTCCATTAGGGACTTCATCTTGAGGATGATCCTGAGGATCAGAGTGACTTACCTAAGGTCATCTAGCCCACGAGTAGTAAAATCTTCACTAAAAATCCCAGTCCTTTGGCCTTCTAGCTATGGACACGGCCTCACTTTCCTATGGCTAATAGGAGATATGGGAACTGTAGAATTGACAACTAACTAGCTTACCCGGGAGGACAATCTATTATCCTGGTCTCTTTAACACAGCATTCTAACCAAGAGAACCAGTCTGTGGGGGTTATCCCAGATGATTGGTCCCATTCATCATCATTACTAGAGGGATAATGAAGCAATGCTTGCTTTGTGTAGATCTCAATCTAATTACTCCAGCTAGTGAAATTTGTCTAAGAATTACCAAAAGTTTTCATTTCCTCTATTTTACTGAAATGTTCAAATATTGGTGATAGGGTTTTGAAATTATTTCCTCTTTTAGAAAAGCATTAGCCCCTCTGAAGCCATGCTTTTACTGTAGGTATGAAATTTCAAAGTTTAAACAGAATATACATCCTTCTCATTGTTACATGGCACATACTCCAAAACTGACTACACAATCGGATAAAACAATACTCAGCAAATTCAAAGAACTGAAATCATATCAACCACACTCTTGGACCACAGCACAATACAAATAGAAATCAATACTAAGAAAATCACTCAAAACTGTATAATTACATTGAAATTAAACAACCTGCACCTGAATGACTTCTGGGTAAACAATGATATTAAGGCAGAAATCAGGAAATTATTTGAAGCTAATGAGAACAAAGACAACACACCAGAATCTCTGGGATACGGCTAAGACAGTGTTAGGAAGGAAGTTTATAGCACTAAACGCCCACATTGAAAAGTGAGAAATATCACAAATTAACAACCTAACACCACAACTAAAAGAACTAGAGAAGCAAGAGCAAACCAACTCCAAAGCTAGCAGAAGACAAGAAATAACCAAAATCAGAGCTGAACTGAAGAAAATTGAGACATGAAAATCCATACAAAAGAACATGAGTCCGGAATTTGGTTCTTTGAAAAAATTAATAAGATACACCCCTAGCTAGACTAATAAAGAAAAAAGAGAGAGAACCAAATACACACAGTTAGAAACGACAAAGGGGATGTTACCACTGATACCACAGAGATTTTTTTAAAAAACAAATCGGAGACTACTATAAACACCTCTATGCACACAAATTAGAAACTCTAGAAGAAATGAGTGAATTCCTGGACACATATAACCTCCCAAAACTAAACCAGAAAGAAACTTAATCCTTGAATAGAGCAATGATGAGTTTCAAAATTGAATTAGTAATCAAAAGCATACAAACCACAAAAAGAAAAAAAAGCCTAGGACCAGATGGATTCACAGCCAAATTCTACCAGGATATATAAAGAAGAATTGGTACCATTCCTATTGAAACTATTCCAAAAATTTGAGGAGGAGGGACTCCTTCCTAATTCTATGAGGCTGCATCATCCTAATACCAAAACCTGGCAGAGACACAACTGAAAAATAAAACTTCAGGCCAATATCCTTGATGAACATAGATGCAAGAATCCTCAATAAAATACTAGCAAATTGAGTCCAGCAGCACGGAAAAAAGCTAATTCACCATAATCAAGTAGACTTTATTGCTGGGATGCAAGGTTGGTTCAACATAAGCAAATCAATAAATGCGATTCATCACAGAAACAGAACTAAAAACAAAAACCACATGATTATTTCAATAGATGCAGAAAAGGCTTTCAATGAAGTTCAGCATCACTTCATGTTAAGAAAACCTCAATAAACTAGATATTGAAGGAACATACCTCAAAATGATAAGAGCCATCTATGACAAACCCACAGCCAACATCAGAATCAATGGGTAAAAGCTGGAAGCATTCTCTTTGAAAACCAGCACAAGACAAGGTTGCTGTCTCTCATCTCCTATTCAACATAGCATTGGAAGTTCTGGCCAGAGCAATCGGGCAACAGAAATAAATAAAAGGCATCCAAATATGAAGAGAGGAAGTCAAGCTATCACTGTTTGCAGTTGACATGATTCTATAACTAGAAAACCCTATAGACTTGGCCCAAAAGTTTCTTCAGCTGATAAACAACTTCAGCAAACTTTTAGGATGTAAAATAAACAATCAAAAATCACGAGGATTCCTATACAGCAACAACAAACAGGCTGAGAGTTAAATAAGGAATGCAATCCCATTCACAATGACAACAAAAAGAGTAAAATACCTAGGAATACAGCTAACAGGGAGTAAAAGAGCTCTACAACAGGAATTATAAAACACTCCTCAAAGAAATCAGAGATGACACAAACAGAAAATCATTCCAACTCATGGATAGAAATAATCAATATTAAAATGGCCATAGTGTCCTAAGCAATTTACAGGTTCAATGCTATTTCTATCAAACTACCAATGACATTCTTCATAGAAGTAGAAAAAAACTATTTTAAAATTCCTATGGAACTGAAAAAAGTGTGTGGATAGACAAGGCAATCCTAAGCAAAAAGAACAAAGCTGGAGGCATCATATTAGCCAACTTTAAACTATACTAGGGGGTTACCATAGCCAAAAAAGTATGATACTGCTACAAAAACAGACACATAGACCAATGGAACAGAATAGAGAGTCCAGAAGTAAGGCCACGCACCTACAATGATTTGACCTTCAACAAAGCTGACAAAAACAAGCAATAGGGAAAGGGCTCCCTAGTTCCAAGGTAACTGGATAGCCATCTGCAGAAGACTGAAACTGGACTGCTACCTCATACCACATATAAAAATCTACTCAAGACGGATTAAAGACTTTTAAATGTACAACCAAAATCTATAAAAACTCTGGAAAAAAACCTGAGAAATATCATTCTGGATATAGGACTTGGCCAAGATTTCAGGATGAAGATGCCAAAAGCAACTGCAACAAAAATAAAAATTGACATATGGGATCTAATTCAACTAAAGAATTTCTGCCCAGCAAAAGAAACTATCAACAGATAGACAACCTACAGAATGGGAGAAGATATTTACAAACTATGCATCTGACAAAGGTCTAGTATCTAAAATCTTTAAGGAACTTAAACAAATTTACATGCAAACAAACAACCCCTTTAAAAAATGGGCAAAGGACATGAACAGACACTTCTCAAAAGAAGACATACATGCATCCAACACATATGTGAAAAAATGCTCAACACCACTAATCACTACAGAAATGCAAATCAAAACCACAATGAAATACCATCTCATACCAGTCAGAATGACTATTATTAAAAGTAAAAATATAACACATGCTGGCGAGGTTGCAGAGAAAAGAGAATACTTATACATTGCTGGTGGGAGCGTAAATTAGTTCAACCATTGCGAAAAGCAGTGTGGCTATTCCTCAAAGAACTTAAAGTAGAATCACCATTTGACCCAGCAATCCCATTACTAGGTATATACCCAAAGGAATCTAAATCATTCTACCATAAAGACACATGCATGCGTATGTTCATTGCAGCACTATTCACAATAGCAAGACATGAAATCTACCTAAATGCCCATCAACAGTAGACTGAACAAAGAAAATGTATATATATATATATATGTATATATATATATGTGTATATATATATACGTATATATATATATATGTATATATATATATATATGAATATGTCATGGCATGTGTGTGTATATATATATGTCATGGAATACTTTGTAGCCATAAAAAGAACAAATCAAATTCTTTGCAGCAAAATGGATAGAATTAGAGGCCATTATCCTAAGCAAACTAACACAGGAAGAGAAAACCAAATACCACATGTTCTCTCTGATATGTGGGAAGTACATAGCGAAAACATATGGATACTAGGAGGGAAACAACAGACACTGGGCCTAGTTGGGGGTTGAGAATGGAGGAGGAAGAGGATCAGAAAAAATACCTATTTGGTACTATACTTATTACCTGGGTGATGAAATTATCTGTACACCGAACCCCCATGACACAGTTTACCTATGTAGCAAACGTGAATATGTACCCTGAACCTAAAATAAAAATTAAAAGAATAAATAAAAATTTTTCAAACTTTAGTTACTTTCAAACAGAAAGGAAATCACTATTTATTCTTTTCATTTGGTGAAAAACTGCAATGGCTTTTCATGTCCCTATTTTATCCAAAAGTACATTGAATTTTTCAAAAAGTACATTTTCCCCATATTTCCTAGTACAGAAATGTGTAATATGGGTACTTAATACATATTGTGAAAAGGATGCACAACTATTTGCTTTAGTCATCAAGACTTTCACAGAGAGAAGCCAAACTGCAAGGGACTAGCCAAATGTCTTCGTGTGTTTTGGGGTCAGAGAACTAGGTAGAACCGCAGTTGAAAGTTCTATTTGCTAAATAACCTAATGTTTCTCTAAGGATGTGTTGTGAAGACCCTTGATACATTTTGTAAAGAGAAAATCATGACTCTCATGCAAATATAGAATGAGCAATTGTCAAAGATTTTATTCAACTCACTAATTAATGAGGAAACTTGAAAGACATTTAAAACTGGTTCCAAGAGCATTTTGAGTTGCTAGGAATTTATAGGCAATGCTAAAATAAGATGGAGGGATTAGATACAAAAGTGGTTAATATTCAATAGAACCATAAACCATAACTTCTCTGGTTATCCATTGTAGCAAGCAAAAATCTACAGGTTAACCACTGTCTCTGCAGAGTTGTAAACTGGCCTTGGCAATAAAATGCCAACCAAGCTCAGCACTTGACTGAAAAGGTTCCCAGTAATCCCCTTTTGCCTATTTCCAAGTTTCAGATAATTTTCTGACACCGTGGTGTGCTAAAGTTTTCTTATCATCATGAATCTCTTACTTCCAGGTCTACTTCTTGCACTGATCGCTTTCTTCATCCTTTTATTACCTTTTTCTGTCTTTAATACGTATTTTCCCTTCTAGTTGAAACTACATGTAATTTTTGTCTTGGGTGAAAGTGAATTGTGGCATTTAATCTGTGACTTCCCTTTCAGTCAACTAATACTCTCCTCTTTTGTTTCATCCATCCGTCTGTCCTTCCATCATCCATCCATGCATCCATCTTTCCATCCATTCATTTTTCCATCAATTTTTATTCATTTGTTTTCACATTTATTCAGCAAGTATCTACTGAACCCTGACTACAGGTAAAGCATGTGTTAGGTGGTGTGGAAAATAAATCCTTAACACATCATATTCATACCTTCTCTGAATGCAAGTTTATAAACTAGTTGGTGTGACAAACCATCCATGAAAATTATGATTTTTTTTTTCACCAAGACTAAAATAATAAAATTTATCATTGTCACAATCCAATAGTTTTTTTGAATACCTACCTGGTCAACCAAGATTGGCCCTATCCAAAGTGAATTAGTATTAATAGAGTTATCCCGCCAAAAAGCAGAGTTTGATTGGGAAATTTTTAATTTTGCCCACAGAACCATATGCCAATTCAACAAAAATTTAGAGTCTGTTTTGCCCTGGGAACTGGATGGGCACTGGGAATACAACCTCACAGAACTTTGCTAAAAGGCAAGATCTTCCCTGGGAGATGTTATCTTTCTACAGTGCTGGTAGTCACTTAAATATTAATGTAGGATTTTTCAAGAGTAGCTTTTTCTTTGGGATAGAGACTGTGAAGGCATTTGAACACTCAAGGGGTAAGAAGAGGAACCCTCTTGAATGAACGAATGAATAAAAACGACGATGGAGTTTCAGTCATTTTAGGAATATATGAGAGAGTTGCGAGAGTTAGTTGTGAAGTTGTTTAGTTTTGTATTTTGTTTGTTTGTTTGTTTTGGACAGAAGAAGATTGGTTGGTTATTTGCTGGTTGGTTGATTTGTTGGTTAAGGAGAGACAGAAGAGAATTGAAGGGAGAGAAGGACATCACAGAAATACCACCTGGGCCCTGATGGGGGAGTGAGAGTAAGGCAGGTGGAAAAAACAAGTTCTAGAAATGCAGAGGGCTTCATCATCTTAGTACATATAGGCACTAAACATGCCACCAGGGTTGCATGGTAAGACACTTAGAAGCCATTCTTGAGAAGCCAAGTAGCTTAACCCTAGTTGAATTCAAAATCTAGAAAATCACACTTCCTTGTCTGTCTAATTAATATGTATATGACTGCTTTCAGCATTTAGTTATTTGGTTTGACACAGTTTAGTGATCTGAACAGTCCTCTTTAATACGCAGAAGAAATAGTCTGCGTATGTTAAGCATTAAGAGTTTCCATGATGCCACTGTGTTAAAATGTTCATAATTTCACTCCTGGGGGACAGGGTATGAGGGATTGGCAAGAGGAAGACTAAGGACTAAGGTCACATTAGCTGAGGAAGAGGGGCTTTAGCAATCTTTGTCAGTTTGTTGGCATTGCCTAGAATTAATCCTGTTCTCAGGGAGGAGTCAAAGTTGTTATAGGATCCATCCCTTTTATTCACATGTCTTGAAAATAAGATAGAAATAAAAGCTGTTGCTAGGATAATGCTGTGCTAAAGTGGAGGTAATGTTTAACACGTGCTTTTGGAAAACGTAAATAAATTGCCATATTTGCTTTCTTTATCTGTCTCCTCCATTTGAATGTACTTGCGGTGAAGACTTTTGGTCAGGTGAATTAAAAAACTCAGTGAACGTTAGAGCATGGTTTAGTAGAAAACATATTATTGCTTCTATTTAAAGTATACATTACATAGAATAATCAAAGAAATGTGTAATACTGTAAACATATATATTATGTATACATGCTTAACTATAGTTAAAATTTGCATTATATACATACATATATATATATATATTTTTTTTTTTCTGTATATGCATAAGACTCAACCCATTGCCGTAACTCCCAGAAAAGAGTCCAACTACAGTCATGGCTAATGCCAAGTCCAATAACCATGGGCTCTTTTAAGAGTCCTTGTGTGTGCAAAGGATGTGTCCAACATCAAGAAGTCAGTCTTCTATTCCCATCTTTTTCTATAACTCACCAGGGGACTTTGAGCAAATTGCTTCCTTGCTCTGGGCATCATCGGTTTTCTCATCATGACAGGACGGGTTAGGACAGGATCACTCAATAGTTTTTTCTAGCTTATGGATTCTTGGTGTGACCAAAATTTAAGTTCTTTAGAAACAATTCTTCTGTTTTGGGGGTGACTTTCATTCTTTTCCTTCATTCCAAAGCAACCTTCTGGCCTCCCTTCCTGCCTTAGCTGCCCTACACTTTCTTCTTCCCTTTCTGTTTTCTTCTCTTTCATCTTCTTTCAAGCCTAGTTGGAAGTTGTAGTCCTCATTGATAGAGGGAAGATTCAAACTTCCTCCTCTCACAGTTTTGAACTTTTATAAAAAAGAATCCCAGACCTTATGTGGTTAATTTTAGCTTCACAAATGTATGTGCTTGAATGCATTTATCTGAAAACAATTCTTCTGAGAGAACAATGCTGGCAAAATGGCTGGTCTTGTCAGATGGTTAGATGACAGCGTATGAACTCTGCTGATTGTGCACAGTGCAGTCTCTGAAGACACGATAGTATTGCCGATCTGTTTACTCAGGAGTTTACAAAATTTTCACCTGATTTAGCCTTGCACACAGTGTATTATCTAAACGTCTTTATGGTAGGACACTGGGTTTTCCTGAAATATTCACCAATGTGAGGGGATGTTTTGGCCTTGCCTGGCAGTGGGGAAGAGTGCAGCCCTGCCTTGTGGTGGCTGGAGCACCATCCAGGGACATGCAGGTGTCTCTGGGAGTTTTCCTAGTCAAGGCACTGCTGTGACATAGTCCGTAAGCTGTGACAGTGACAGGATCACACCTCAGAGTGCAGCAGCTGGAGGCCCTCCACATGCTGCTAAAACAGTATCAGAATTGAGGTGAAATGTTTAATTTTAGGCTTTTAAGAGCTAGGCCTTTTTTCTCCACAAAGCCTGAGATCAAATTGTTGCTTATCATCTTTATTTTCCCTGCTGGCAATAAAGTTCTTGACCATCATTCGTCAAGAATGTATGCAGCAACAGATTTGCAATATAGACTATTGAAACCAGTTTAACACTGAAAGCCTCTGTTTTTTACTATCTATTGTAAGAAATCTTCAATCCATAGGTCATCTGCAGAGATTTTAAATTTAGTTCAGATTTGAAAGTTTCCAATTGGAAACCTTGAACTTTTATTTTTGAAAATATCTCTTTCATCAAGGAAGGATTTGCTGAAAAGGTGCTCTTTTATCCTAACAGCCAAGCACATGATACAGACACTGAATCCAACAATTATAGTTTGAGCGGGGACATGAAAATTCTTTTTCATCAAGGGTCACAGGAGAGAAAAATCTATTGAGGGTCACACAAATGAAAAATAACTTCAATGGAGTTAAAACATAAGGATTTATAACAAATAAACATCTGTCAAGGTTTTAAATTTAGAAAAGGGAACAGGAAATTCTATTCTGGAAGTAAAACATATAATAACTTTCTATCCTATAATTAGTTCACATAAGGAGTGAGAACTGAAAGACATGGAGAAAGGAAGATGGAAGAAAGGAAAATGGAAAGGGAAAGGGTAGAGTTAGGAGACAAGGGGAGAAGAACCTGAAAAAGAAGGGAGAGAGAAGTAAGCAGGCACAGAATACAGAAATGGGATCTTTCTGTAGGCCAGCCTAAAGACCCCTCCCAATTTTGATCATCCAGTACCATATCTTTGGGGAAAGATTAGTTTCCACCTTTCATTCAAGTCTTCATATTTCATAACTCATAATCTGGACCCAGATCTGCCCTCCAGCTGCTGTTCTGGGCACAGCTCCCTTTCCTTCCTTATGGGTCCACTGCCCTGTGATCTCACTGCTCCCCATGCTGTTGGGCAGCTTTTCCTGCCTGCAGCCCCTAGCGTTCCCACCAGCCTGCACCTGCCTCAGCTCTACCACCACTTCCCCACTCCAAAAACTGCACCCAGAACTTGCTCCTGGCAATCCTCCTGGATTCCGCTTTTCTAGCTCAGAGAAGGGAGCTGGGGATTTCTCCCTCACTTCTAATTTAAGGCAACAAAGACACAGATGGCTAGAGTCTTCTCTGTAGCCTTCATTTTCTCTCCTCTTTCTCCTTTCCTTCCTCCTTATTTGATTTCTTTGCTTCTTCTCTTTCTTTCTCCTCTCAGCTTGAAATGGGTGGAAAATTAGCAAGTGCAATAACTCCTGCAAATTATCCTCTTTCACCCTTCTTCCCTTCAATGAAGTCACCGCTAAGTATGAATGTGGAAGAAGTGAGAAAGAAGTAGGAAGAGAAGAAAGGGAAAAATAAGATTGATGTCAGGTACTGCAGGAGAAATCCTTTAGAGTGCTTTGTGACCACCCAGAAATAAAAGAATAAAATTAAAGCTGTTAAAAACCAGTGGGATCCCTGTCCACTGTTACTTCTTCACCTCACACACTTATTTTTCCCTGTTTGAAAAAATGCAATAACGTATTAACTCTCCATTAACTAGAGTTCTTTATAAATGGTATATGCTGTTCCTTGCTCAAGAGATCTAACTGTAGGTGGTCATGTTAAAAGCTTTACAAGTCCCCTTGTAACAGAGTCTACAGTACCAACTGTAGACCCACCTGTGGTAGGCAGACTTCTAAGGCGGGGCCCAATAAGCCCTGCTTCCTGGCATTCATGTCCTTGTGCAGTGTAATCACTTCCTTTCCATTGAGTGTGAGCTGGACCTGGACACCTATTTCTAATGAATAGGATATAGGCAAATGTGATGGGAATGTGGCAAATCTTCCAAGATTAGATTATAAAAGGTGGTGACTTTCATCTTGCTGATATTCTTTTGCTCTCTTTCTCACTTGCTCACTCTAATGAAGGCAGTTACCATGTTATGAGCTGCCTTAGAGAGAGGCCCATGTGGCAAGGAACTAGGATGACCTCCACCCAACAGCCAGCAAAGAACCAAATCCTGCCAACAACCACTGAGTGAGCTTGGAAGCAGATCAGATTCTACCCCAGCCCATTTTCAAGACTCATCTTGAAATGACTGAGGCCTCAGGTAACATCTTGATTGCAGCCTTATGAGAAAACCTGAGCTGAAAACCTAGGTAAGCCATGCCTGGATTCCTGACCAATAGAAACTACAAGATCATAAATATGTACAGTGTAAAACTGTTAGTTATGGGTGTACTTTGTTATGTAGCAGTAGATAATTAATATGTTGCCTTTTAGTTGAACTATTCCTTTAGCAGAGTCCTTTTTGGTATCTCAATACCCTTAGGTGGAATTCATGATTTGCTTACCTTAAGTCACATTTTGCATCTAGAAGATATTTTAGTAAGATTTTTTTGAACTACCTGGGAAGGGGGAAACTGTTTCTCATAAGCACCGGAACACACTCATTGTTTCTTCTCTACCAATTCTTCCTAGAACAGCTTGATCCTATCTTCTCAAAACTTTCCCAAACTCGTAGAGCACCCTGATCCGGCTTATATAATTTAGTTGTTGGTTGTATATTTTCCTATAGTTTCTCTATATGATTGTACATCTGTCAGGCTAAATTGGACCGTCTTATAATGTAGTGGCTATGACCTCATTTGGGTCCCTGAGCCAAACGGGTGTTCAAGAGCGAAAGGATCAAATAGCTTGGCTGGACTCATTATTGAGATCATGCTCATTTATATCCTTTTGTTTGGCTATTACTACCTGGTCAGATGAAAGGCAGTAGCAAAACAAGCCAGAGAATTCTGTCACTAGAAGTCTCATGAAATTATTGCTCATTTCTGACATTAAGATTATCACAAGAAGTTTTTGTTATGAACTTAAACTCATATGAAATGTAATATAGATTGTTTTCTGGACAATATCAGGTAGCAGCTAACGTTTACGTTCTATTTGCCGAACATTGTCCTAATTGCTTTTCTTACTCAGGTTTTTGAGATTCAGATTAAAAATCTAATGAAATATAAAATAATGTAAGGTTTAAATAATTTTTAAACCTAAAGAGATGAGATAAATGTATGAATCAAAGTCACATTAAGGATTAAGTGACATCCAGCAATTTTTACCAAGTGATTTCCAAATATGATGTATAGTAAGCTTTCTTTAGTGTCATCTTTTGGCCTCAAAGGGAGCTACGCTGTGTTTGTGAGGGGTGGTGGTGGTGATGGTGACAATGGTAGCGATGATGGTGATTGTGGTGGTAGAAGGAATGGTGGTGATGGTGGTCATGGTGGTTGTGGTCATGGTTGTGGTGATGGTGGTGGTGATGATGGTGGTAGTGGTGGTGATGGTGGTGGTGATGGTGGTAGTGATGGTGATGATTGTGGTGAAGGTGGTGGTGGTGGTGGTGATGGTGATAATGGTAGTGATGGTGGTGGGGGTACTGGTGGTGGTGATGGTGGTGGTGATAATGGTAGTGATGGTGGTGGTGGCAGTGGTGGTGGTGATGGTGGTAGTGATTGTGGTGGTTGTGGTGAAGGTGGTTGTGGTGATGGCGGTGGTAATGGTGGTAGTGGTGGTGATGGTTGTGGTAGTGGTAGTGATGGTAGTAGTGATTGTGGTGGTGATGGTGGCAGTGGTGGTGATGATGGTGGTGGTTGTGGTGACAGTTGTGGTGAAAGTGGTGCTGGTGGTCACTGTGATGGTCATGGCGATGGTGGTGGTGGTTTTGGTGATTGTAGTAGTTGTGAAGGTGATGGTGGTTGTATTAGCCCGTTCTCAAGCTGCTGTAAGGACATACCTGAGACTGGCTAATTTATAACGGAAAGAGGTTTAATTGACTCACAGTTCCTCATGGCTGGGGAGGCCTCAGGAAACTTACAATCACGGTGGAAGGGGAAGCAAACATGTCCTTCACATGGCGGAAGGAAGGAGAAGTGCAGAGTGAAACGGGGGAAAAGCCCCTTATAAAACCATCAGATCTCATGAGAACTCACTCACTATCACAAGAACAGCATGGAGGTAACTGTCCCCATGATTCAATTATCTCCCACTGGGTCCCTCCCACAATACATGGGGATTTTGGGAACTAGAATTCAAGATGAGATTTGGGTGGGAACACAGTCAAACCATATCATTGGTGGTGGTGATGGCAGAAGTTGTGGTGATAGTGGTGGTGGTGGGGTGGCTATTTGACTCTTTCCAGGTTAATCATCAGATAACTCATAATTAGCTACTATGTGCTCAGGGACCCAAATGAAGTCACAGCCAGTACACCATAAGACAGTCTAGTTCAGCTTGACAGATGTGCAGCAATATAGAGAAATGTAGGAAAATAAACAACCAACAGCTGAACTGTGTGGGTATGATTAGGATGCTCTAGAAGTTTGGGAAGGTTTCTGAGGAGAAGATAGGACTAAACTGGTCTGAGAAGGATGGGTACGGAAGAAAGTAAGTGTGTTTCAGAGCTTGGGGAAACACAGCTTCCTTTTCTCAGGTAGTTCAAAAGAATCTTTTTTTTTTTTTTTTTTGATACTTGAGAGAGGTGATAAAAGAAGAGATGAAAAGCAATTCTCTGCCTTGGCCTGAAGATGTCCCTGGTCTCAGTGAGTGGCTATTCAGTGAAGAGGCAAACACTACAGTGAGGCAGAGGAGCTGCCTTATCTCAGGCTATGCCAGTGATAGGGAGGACTGGGCTCAGGAAGGAGACAAATGTGGCCCTGTTCCTCTGAGTCATAAATGTTATCAAGGAAGGGCACATGACCATGATTACAGCTTGACCTCAATTTGTTCTTCGAGAAGCAGGAACATCTTCCCCCTGTGTTTCCTACATTAGCGGAGACGGATGTTACCATGTCCATGTTATTAATAACACTAGGTGCTATAACAATTGAATTCCCAAATTTCAGTGACTCGACACAGTGAAAGTTTCTCTTTCACCCAAAAATTCAATGTGGATGTTTCTAGTAGGAATGCAGCATTCCTCAGCTTGGAAATTTGAGGACCCAGGCCCTTGCATCTTGAGCTGCTAATCTCTATCTCCATTGGCAGAAGGAGAAAGAAAGGGTGAGGAAGTGTCTGCTTCTTGACTTCCTTGGCCCAGAAGCGACCTGCATCACTTCTGTTCATACTGTAAGTAAGAACTAGATACTTGACTCCATCTGGATGCAAGGGAGGGAAGGGATATGTAGTTCCTGAGTGTGTGTGGCAGAGGGGACAGCCTCTTTCCAGTAAAAACTCTATATTATTAAAAGGGGAACATGAACCTTGGCTGGACAGGTGTCTTTTTGCCAACCACATGTTATAGGTCAGGAATTGCAGTATAGAAATGTGAAAGGGTCAAGATAATATGACTTATTAATGGCAAAGTTAGGGGTGGAACTCAGCCTCTTTTTCCCCCCAGAAAATACTCGATGGAACCTTCTCAGTGTGAAACCCCATCTAAAGGGAGAGTGGAGTAAAAGAGAGAAAAGAGAGCTTCTGTGGCCATGGACAGATATGAGTAGATAGGCACCCCTTCCCTGGGCTCCTCATTTCTCAGGTCTGCCTCCTTAGGCATTGCAAGCAAGTATTCATATATTTAAATGTGCTGCCTGCTGGCTGCCTGTGAGGAGAATGATTTCCTGAATGTAGTACATTTTAAATTTTAGTGAACGTCATTTCCTGGAATGTTTGCAAAACAGGCAGCTTCCCAGGCCCCATCCCAGCAAGTCTGATTCAAACGGCTCTGGGATAGGGCCCAGAAATCTGTGCTTACAATCAGCACCCCTGTGATTTTGAGGCAGGTGGTCCTTGCAACACACACAGAGAGGCATTGTCTTGATTAGTACAAGTTTTATGAGGTTTGCGTAAACAGGTGTTGCAGAGGCTAACTGTGACCTGCCCTTATTGTCTTGTCCTTGACCCCTGATTACATATCACCTGCCTACTAACTGCCAGTCCCTGCATTTTTTTTTCC
The DNA here is from genome assembly GCF_029281585.2 of Gorilla gorilla gorilla. Classification (NCBI taxonomy): domain Eukaryota; kingdom Metazoa; phylum Chordata; class Mammalia; order Primates; family Hominidae; genus Gorilla; species Gorilla gorilla. The sequence goes on along the minus strand of NC_073230.2, from coordinate 136,334,895 downwards.
AGAGGTCTTTACATGATCTCTGGAGGCTGCTTTGCCATCCATGTGATAGGCTAGAATTGCCAGAGAATAAACATCATCTGGTAGCAGTTCTTAACTAACATCTTATAAGTGTTGGTGTATAGATACCCCAGCTCCCTCATCCCTCAGTTGGACCCACTCTCTGCTGTGTGTTTTACACTGACTTCCAGAGTTCCCCACTGGGATTAGGTACCAGGTGCCTACAGTGGTACCTAGCTTGATAATGCACCCTTTATTGGCTCACTTCCCCACCTGAGTACCGGGATTCCCTTCATCTCTTAAACTACCTGCTCTTGAATCCTTGTTTCAGGTTGTGCTTCTAGGGGAACCCAAATGAAGCCAGTAGAGATGCCCATATACCATATGTCAGAAATTCTTAAAGAATCTTTCCCATGACTCCTGTATGCAGGTATGAGTTGACTGTGGAAGTGCAGAACACACTCATTCATGACATTGGTGTCATGAACCTCATTGGCTCTATCTGACTGTCAGTCTAACATGTCTGATCTTGCTTCTAGCAGCCAGTGTCTAATAAACTGAGCAAAACCCACGTGGTACACTCACTGCCATGTGCAGATGGTCTAGCAAGAAAAATATTGTCTTCGTTTCCAAAAGAAACAAATCCCATTCCCACTTTCCCCTGTCAGCTTTGCTCCATGTGGGAGCATCATGCTGTCGATATTTCTCTTGGGTGAGTAGCCTGCAAAGGTTCTCAGCCTTAATGATTACCCCAAAGCAGGAATTGTGGCATAAATCTCCATGTGTGGAATATGTATCACAGCTTGAGTTAAATGGACCCCAAACATATGGCATTGTTTTTTGCATTTTCTAACACATGGGCAGTTTCTCACATTTTAAATCAACTGAAAATGAGAAGATTATAGGCAAATCTTCTTGGAGGATTAACTACTAGGAAATATACTTGGTTTGAATAAACATTTGGGGTGGGATGGAGGATGAGGTCAGACACTTTCCAAAGACACAGTGTGTATTGCAGAGGGTGGGAGCCCAAGGGGAGGCAAGGTGGATGACTCTAGAATAAGCTGCATGTCTGGACAGCCTGGTCTTCAGACACTCGCCCCTGACTCAGATTGCAGGAATGAGCAAGCAGCATCATGGTGTTCGGCCCTGACGAATAGAGGTTGTACAGCCAACAACTTTTTCCTGTGAATGTTACTGATAGGGACCAGTCCCTCCTGGAGACAATCTTTCTTCCTGTGTCCCAGTGTTGCTATCAGTCTGGGCGAATTATAACCTGTACATGGGCAAATTATAACCTGTACAGAAGGCTATGTCACTTGCTCAGAGGCTACTAGATAAAGCCATTGGAAACACTGAAGAATATATAGAAGGGCTCTATTTCTTATTGACCAGATTCCATGTAGGATTTGAGTGACAGTTCTATTTTGAGTATCAAGAGTTAAAGATGATGCAAAACGAAGCATCGGACTTGCACTTTCCTTAGGAGAGATCAAGTCTAGTTTTCTCGCAGAAGGCTGCACCAAAAAGGGCAGCGATGTGTTCTCTGCAGGTAATGATCAATAGGGAAAGGAGAAAGGCAGCTCATTAGGCATTTCTTCCCCAAGAGGCTCACTCAGCCTCCTTAGGCTTCCAAAGCCACAGCCAGCCTTATTGCCCTTATTATTAAAATGGGCCCACTAGAGCACCAGGCTGCTGCCCTCCTGGCTCATGCCAGGCAACGACCCAACTGGCCCTGCAGCTGGCCTCTAGCCTACCCTGAAGACGATGTGTGGTCAGCAGTTGCCGATGCCCAACGTATTTGCGGGCCTCCTCTGCCTTTCCCCTCCGTCGTGTCTCTTTTCCCCTCAAATTTATTAATGCACACGTAGTAAATGGTCTAAAACGGACTTATTCATACCTCTACGTTATCTGTGATATCATTGCTCAGACCGGGATCATGGGTCTGGAGTTTGGGGTGGAGTGGGCTTCCTGCTATAGAAATCAGGCCGCTGCACTTACTTTACACTTCTGGGGGAGGAGGGATCTCTTCCAGTCCCTAAGAAAAGAAAATCTTTAAAGCGTCTTACATGCAGGCGTGCAACCAGGAAGTCCACCCAGCCCCATCTCCGCATAAATTAGGAGCTCTTCCCTCTTCCCACCTTCCTTGTCCCAAGTGGCACCGGACACTGATCCCCTCTTCAGAGCTGCACCAGACATTCACAGGGAATTGAGGTTCCCTATGCAGAAAGGTTTTCAGACAGAGGACCCAGCCCATTTTCTCTCTCCAAATCCTCCTCCCTCCCTCTTTTGTGGTTGCGGCTATAAAATAATGATTCAACAATCAAAGAGCCTCTCATGAGATGGGAGAAGGAAGGGAACGAAAGGGGAAGAGGTGCCCTGGGCTGAAAACCTGTAGATTTTTTCTAAGTGACAAAGGGCAAGGGTCCTTTTTTGAAATTAGGAGAGAGACAGCTGTTTCCTCAATCGAAACTTTGCACATTACAACCAGCCTTGGGAAAAGCCAGCACCACCAGGGAGGAAGTGCTATGGGGTTTTGAAGCCAGACACTGATTTCTGGCTATAATACTTTCCAGCCGTGTCTCTAAGCCTCGGCTTCTGCCTCCATCTGTAGAGTGGGCTTAATAATTTTGACCACCTCACAGAGTTGATGTGAAAATTAAAATAACCCGAACAGAATAGGCGATATATACAGGAATTAATGCAAGATTCCTGACATAATGCTTATAAGTTCATGATGCTTAGGAAGATAAAATTCATTGTAGAGATGCCGAACGGGGGTCTAGAGCTTGCCTTTTCGGGGTCTCTCCCGTCCTTCTCCATCCTCCTTATCTCCTGGGCTGCCCCCTCTGCCCCCGCGCCCCGCCCTCCGTGGCTCGCCCGGGCCTAGGGCGCCGCCTGCAGTTGCGCGCGGCCGCCTCTAGATGGAACTTTCTCACCAACGCAAGGCCCGGCCGGAGCAGCTACCCGAGAGCTGGGCGGCGAGGGGCTCCTTTCTCTCATTCCGGCGGGTGCAGGGTCGGGGGGCCTGGGCGGTAACTAGTGGGGAGGAGCGCTGGACTGTGCACGTCGAGCCCGGCAGGTTTCCACATGCGGCATGCGAAGGGAATCCCGAGGTTTCCCTGCAGAACCCGAGCACGGCTCCCCCGGAGTTTCCTGCCCCGCGTCTGCGGCTCCTTGAATCATCTCAATAAAATGACCGTCCCGGTAGCCACCTACGCCCCTTCCTGCGCAGTGCCCGTAGCGGACCGCGCTGTGTGGTACCTCGAGCCCTGGGGACTCTGTAGCACGCGTCCCTCAGACCCTCGGGGGCGGGGAGTGGGGAGACAATCGCCAGAGCCGCGGGGCGGGACAAATGGCGGAACCGCCGCGCGGCGCCAGGCAAACTTTGCAGGGGAACCGCGCGGCTTGCCGGCTCTACTTTAAGCATTCCCGAAAAGAAAGCATGTGGCGGGACACTTGTCATCTACCATATGTTATTCTCGGTGACGCTTTCTGGAGCTGTGTTCACCGGGGACCCGGGCTCGCGGGTGCTGCCCGCTGTGCTCGGGCGGGTGTCGCGCCTCTCCGCGCCGGTCCCGGGCTCGCTAGGCAGCCGGAGCCGCTGGGCTCCTCCACAGCCATATTCCTCCTTCTACCGCTCCCGCTTCTTCCCACCCTCTCACTCTGTGGTTGGGTCCTCCCCTTTTTCTTGGGGGCGGGGAAGGGGGGATGATTTTTAAAAATCAGAACTATTGACATTTCTGGTCTCCTCGTCGCTTCAGGCTGAAGCGCGGAGGGGGATCCGCGGGCCGAGGGTCCCCCTCCCTGCCCGCGCCAGGGCCGCTGGGTGACACCGAAATCCAGAGGCTCCCGCCCCTCGGGGGTTCCTCCTCCCGCTTCCCGAGGTGACTGGTTGGCGCGAAGCGATTGGCGATCCCGGGCGCGATCCCGGCCGCGGCTCCCCGCGCCGCGCCGGGTGAATGGCCGCGGGCGGAGGATCGGGAGGTGCCGGGCGCAGACCAATCGCGGCCGCCGGTGGGAGTATTTGTTATTCACATGGAAGAGACTTGGCGCCTGCTAGGCCAGCTCAGCCCCCTCAGCCCAGAGATCAGCCACAGGTGCGGCCGCTGTGCTCGCCTCACGCGGCGGCGGCGGCGGCGGCGGCGGCGCTGACATGGAGCTGCGGGCCCCCGGCGGGCTTCCTCACCGCGCCCTCTGCGGGGAGCAGGGTAAGACTCGCCGCCCGGCAGCAGAAAGCGGCTCCGAGGAAAGCAAGTGCCGAACCACGGGACAAAAAGCCCCCGGCCCCCAAACTTCCCCAAAACGCCCTGCTTGTTGGAAAAGGAGAATCCCCCCGTTTTATTCCCCTTTCCGTTTTCTTCTCTAAAAGCTTTCAGCGGACAGCCAGGTGCACCATTCCTTCTCATATCACTCTAGTGATTTGTTTTTCCTGAGCACAAGTAGATGGCCCTGCATGTCCGTAGTCTGTGAGAGAAATAGCAAGCGGAGGTGACGGGAATGGGGGGAGAAGGAGAGTGGGCACCAGGGGGCGAGGGGCTGGCCGGGCATTGGAGCTTGATTGGGTGTCTGTTGATTTTACGTTGCAAAGAACAAGGCAGCCACCCCTCTTGTCTGCCCATGATTACATTACAGTAAAGGGGTTCAGAAAAGAGGGAGACTTTACCCGGAACTCCCAAGGCTTGGAGATGTGATCCCCCAAAAGTTTAGTCGGCGAATGGGAGACTGAAGGGTGACGGGAAGGGGGCAGGCGCGCTCGGCGCTCTGACGGGGCGTGCGGCGGCAGGATTTTAAAGCGCTCTGCCTCGGATCGTCTGCCCCGGGTGACCTCCCGGACCTGCCCTGGTGGAATCCGGACTTGCCCCGCCGAGATGACGAGGTACCTTCGTTTCGCGAACCTAACAGGAGGGATTTCCGAAGTTAGCGGCTTCCGGGATGAGTCGGGGTAACCCCCGCCCTCTGAGCGTGGGCTGGATGGATGTCTAACCAGGATCTAGGGAGGTGGGGGTCGCGGGGGAAGCCGGGCGCTTCGGGGTCCTCGACACCCACATCCCCGCACGGCGCACGCTCTGCCTCGAGTTTGCGTTCTCCGAGTTAGCACGACGAGCTTGGGATTTCCGTGCCCCTCTTTTGTGGCTTTCGAGAAACGCCGGAGTTCCGTGTCCTGTTGGGGGTTGGGGGATGGAGAAAAGGTCTCGGGGATCTTGTTTAAAAAGCAAAGGCAAACGCACCCCGACAGCTCCTCGGCAGCTCCCGCGGCTGGCGCGGCCCCAGTTTCAGGCGGCCCCGCGCGGGGCGTGGGCGAGGGGGCTCGGGCGGCCAGGTGCGGCGGGGGCGGAGGCTGCATCCCCAGCGCGCGGGGGCACCCGGGCGGCGCCGGAATGCCCCGGGGCGCGGGAAAGGCAAAAGCAGCCTGGCGCTCCCCCCACGGCCCCAGTCTCTATCTACCCAGAACCCGGCTTCAACAGCCCAAGGAACTGAGAAGAAAAAGGAACCTGCGCTGGGGAACAGGGGATCCTGGCGGGCTGAGTGACCGCTGTTATGGTAGAGATAGAAACGGAGAGGTGGAGATGGACCGCTCAGCCACGCCAAGCGCGAAGCCCATCCGCCCAGCCAGAAAGCTCGGAGATCCCTTGAGCTTCGTACAGTTGGTGAAAAAGTAACAGAATCACCAAAAAAGAAAAAAAGATTCCCTTCGTCTGACACGCGCTCCCTTGGTGCAAATGAAATGCGGAGGGACACGCGAGTCACCCAGTTGCGCAAAACCGCACCCCCGCGGTTCCCTGGGGAATTACTTCCCCCGTGGCCCAAACTGCGAAGCCTGGTGTCAGAGGGTGTCTGCGCACCCAAGATAGCGGGGGTGAAAACAGACCCCCTCGCCGGTTGCAGAAACCCTTAAGTCCCCTAAGCAAGTCCCACCCCGGGAGGGAATGTCTTATTTGCCATTTGGGGGATCCTTTCCCACAAACCTGAAGGTGCGGGAGTCTCTGGAACACCCAAGAATACACTAGAGTCTGGGCTACTACCGCGATTGAATACAAATCCTGCCAACTGACAGAACTGGAAAACAGAGTTGGTGGTGGAGATACAAGAAAAATCATGAACGGGAGAAAAGCATTCCTATGGTAGCTTGTATTTTGCTTGAAAGAAAAATAGAGAAAAAGAGCCACCAGCAGGTAGATCGTGGATAAACAGCTTATTGCACTTGCCTGTAATTTCCACTTTCCGTTATGAAATTGTTTGTCAATAATTGCAAATGGCTACAGAAACCACTTTAGTTTACCTTGGTCACTTGCTTGTGAATAATACCGTGAAAGATCTCTGTAGGAGGCAGAATCAGCTGTGTGCAATTCATTCTCTGGTTCTTGAAAATGTGTGGCTTGATAATTTTGAAAAGAAAAGCTTCCTCCGTCAGGGAAAACGAACCAAGGTTTTTTAAAATGCAATTTTTCCATTTTAGAGTCAACTACAGGTTGTACCATGTCTAAGATAGAGAATTCTTGCTTTTGAATAAGGGATGTGGGGAGAAATAGATGACGGGAGGCTTTGTAGGAGACAATTGACCCGGAATAAAGAAGAAGATACTGAGAACACAGTTCTATACTGTTCCTTAGGCTCAATTTGTTCTGTTTGGATTGTGCTAGCTAGTTCTGCCCTGTTATGCACCCTTCGAAAGTTATGGCTGCTTGAATAATTCTAAAAACATCTACATCCAAAAGGAATAGAGAAAAGGAAGAGCTGAGCTCCAGTGAGTGCAGGAGAAAGTTAGAGGTCTGGAGAGATGTGCTCTTTTCAAAGTTGGCTGAGCAGGTTGAAGCTGCTGCGGGGCTTGTTTAATTGGTATTTATGCAGCAAATAACCCCTCTGACATTCACATTGGCAATTGCGTGCCAATATTTGTGTATGAATGTTCCATTGTCTTCAGGGCACGATGTACAGCACACTACACACATGTTTTTTTCCTTCCAAGTTTCCTTCCTACCACCTTCCTCAGGTAGTTAGAATGCCCATCATAAAGATGACCTTGCTTTAGTTGGGGGGAGTGGAGTTGCTCTGTCCCAGTGTCTTAAAAGAAGATGCTACTTGAATTTCTCTCTTCCTGGACCCACAGCCAAGACCTGGCCACATCTCCATGTCTGTCAAGTTTGCTGGCTTGCGGAGGTTCAGGAAACTTGCTGTTTTCTTGATAGACTCTGACTGGGCATCCCCAGACTCACAAATGTGGTTCATTCAGTAGGGATGGCCACTTCATGTTGTTCCCAGGAGAGGCTATGAGCTGAGAGTTGGCTGGCTTATTGTTTCCATTTCAAGAGAGGGTTTTCTTTCTGCTAGGAATTGGAATTTAGATTTGGGCTTTCTCTCTTCTTTTTTTTCTTTGATTTTCATTTCTACTTGGTAATTTGACAAATTGCGACAAACTCACCCACTCACTGGGAGGGACCCTGAGCATAATATTGTCTCATCCCAGGACACCCTTTCTCAGTGGTGGGCATTGCTGTTGGAATGATTTGAGAGGTACTATTGAGACGCTCCTGACTCCTAGCTCCCTGCTCTGGCTTGTTGCATTGCTAGCCTTAACCATTATTAATGGTGATATTTCTTTGGTAAATAAATTATGGCTCTCCTAGGAATAATTTTGAGAATGCAGATGTTCCATTTGGGGATGACAGTAATGCATCTTCAGGCTTTGATACCTGCTAATGAATCCACTCACTCCCTGGGGAGGGCCAAGGTAATGAAAGAACAAAGGCACTGAGGGAAGGAAGAGACCTAGTTCTGGGGAGGTCAGGGCAGGGCAGGGCAGGGCAGGAGGTGAGCAGAAGTGGGAATATCTAGGAGAGGCCTCAGAGGAGTATAGATTGTTGGACACATGTGTTGCCAATTTCATACTTTTCCAGGCAGGGTTATGCCTAAAGCTAGAAAGCTGCTGGCTATTTATTGGCTGACTTTTCCAGTGGTCATGACCCAGCGGTAGAAGCATTATATTGTACCTACAACTTAGGAAGGTTTCCGGTTGTCTTGTTTTCACAACAGGAGATTATCTTGTCACCACTTTCTTCAGAATAGCGATTTAGATGCTCAGTGTCCATGACCTTTAGTTTTCCAGGTCAGGCATGGTACTTCCATTGACTTCTTCTTGCGTCCTTTCCAGTTTTCCTTCAAGCTCTGTACTCTCCATATAGGCTTGCCAGGGTTGACTTTTTTGGACCTGTGACCCTTGTTAAGGTCTGACTAGATCCAAGCGTGATGAGAAAGTGGTTTTCTTAGATCTTCTAAGTACAATACACCAGTAACATATTTTAGTTCTAGGACAGATTGTTAAACTAATAGTATCCCTGTCCATTCTTATAGCACTTGGCAGTTTATAAAGTACTTTGACACACATTATATTGTTGGATTTCACAAACTGGGAGATGGGGGAAAATCATTCCCCATTTTAGAAACCAAGAAACTGAGATCTGGTTAAGTGACTTACCCAGTGCTATACAGTGAGTACTGGGGGAAGTAACATTAGAATCCGTGTCTCCTAGGACTCTAGAACATCTCACTCCCAGTCCTCATTATCAAATCAGGGTTAGTTTGAGATCCAGCATGGCCTCCTGCCCCCATGGGGAATGGAGAAAGGGAAGGAACATAATGGCAGTCCTGCATTTGAATTCTCGCCTGAGACTTTAGACACAGTCATATAATCTTTCTGTTTTCAGGTTCCTTAGATCCTGAATGGAGGCTGTGATACCATCCTCATAGTTGTATTTTAGAGGGAAATGAAATAATGTGTCTGCAGCTCCAGGCACACTGCAGGCATTCAGTAAGTGTTGATGTCACGCACTTTCTCTCTTCTTATCTGATACATATTATAAAAAGTAGCTTCTCATTACTTTAAATATGGTCTTTTTGTGCAATAGCTGTGTTATTGGAAAAATAAGGGCACAAATTGAATTCTCCTAAATCAGATTGTTTTTTTAAATGCCTGGGATTTAGCTATTTAAAGGAAACCTGTGGTGAATTCTTTTGTAATGCAAATAATTACTTTCCAATTTATCTGTTTAGTAAGTCGAGCTTCTCCTGTATCAGATTTTTTAAAATATGAGGCTGGCTTGTGTAGAAGAGCTTTCACAATCCTCTCACTGATGAAAAAAAGTCACTCAACTTGCAAACAAAATCAGTTATTGTGTTCAGTTGGCAAAGCCTTGCTCTGATGTTTGAGCATAATCTCATATTCCCTTATTGTTAAGTAATAGAATCTCAGAATAGGAAGCTGGAAGACACCTTAGAGATCACGTGGTCCATCTCACTCGTTTCACAGATGAGGAAATGGAAGCACATAGGGGTGAGGGGACATGTTCAGTGTTACCAGCCAGTGACTGTCAGACAAAGATCCGATTCCAAGCCTCTGTTGCCAGGGGAGAGCTCTGTCTGCCCCATCCTCACTCTGCCCCACCAAGAATCCATAGACATGCACACATATTGCAGCATAGGAGATGCTACAGAAATACGATGCATTTTCAAAACAACCAAAAGAGCTGCAAGTGTGAGCAGTCATATGAATTGATGAGAATATTCAGCTTAACCTTTTTGTTAAAGAGCTGAATGGAATGCAGCATAGGAATGCTGCTTTGGCCTTTTTATGAGAAAAAAATTACAATTCTTGGATAATGGTATTCCTCAGTGAGGATTTTACCCTATCATATTTTAATCATACCTGCTAAATGCCCAAGGAAGATGTGATGGCAGACCCAGAGAGACCCTGCATGCGTTGATGGGTGTGTTCCACCTGACATCACCTTGACATCAACCTGGCCAGGAGACCTCATTTGGAGCAGAAGTGTTTGGACAAACCGCATTGGATCTTCTCAGCCCTTTGAGAGATTCAGAAATCACCTCCCTGGAAATGCCCCCAGATTGTCCCTTCCTAATTAATATGTTATTGTTCTTCCAGAGCTAAGCATCGAAGATGTGCACCTTTCTGAAAGATTGCAGTGGAGGGGCAGGGCCATTCCCTTTCCTTGTGCTGCCACAGTGAGTCCCTGCAGCACTGGGGTCTTTCTCCAAGGACAGGACCCACCTTCTGGGACAGATGACTTTGGTGGCACTGCCACTTATCAGCTCACCCTCTCAGGGGTTGGGGCCATATTCAATCCCTCTGAGCCTTCTTCTCTCATTTATACAAGAGCTAATGCCTGGTGTGTGAAAATTTATGGAGATACCGTGTTAGATACTTGACACTGGTACAGAGAAAGTGCGTAGAAAATAAAGCAGAACTCTGGGCTCTGGCCAGTGAGGAGGTACCCTTCTGGCCTTTTAGGAAACAGAGCACATTTAGGGGGCCACAGGCTCGGGGTCCAGCCAGGGTGCCTGCTTCCAGGAGTCTTAGGTCAGGGGACTGCCCATGGAGGGCCCAGTGATGTATGATGTGCCCTGTAAGTAAGGGTGGGCTGGCGGGGGAGTGCACAGGAAGGGCTATGAGGGTTCATGGTTAAGCCTCCCCAAAGGGTTCTACGGCCTCTCCCTGTGGGTCCAGACACAGTGCTGAGAGGATTTGTCCCCCTCTGAGATTGGTTTCAGGAGTCCAGACCTCACGCCTCCTTGAAACAGTCCATCACAGTCCAGGCTTCTGCCACATGTCAGAGGCAGGTCAGTTTGAGAGAGGAGCTGTTTATACTTTAAATCAAACACAAAACATACAATAGAGGTATTTGGATCTATAGCTCTGAAAGATTGTGATTTCTTTAAAACTCACAGACTCCACTAGGATGAGTTTGGATTAAAGCTCACAAGAATTGTACAAGAACAAGATAAGTAATTTAAGATTATACAATGAAACCTAACTGATGTAGTTTCTCACAAACTTTCAAATATATTTTTCCTTAGGTTTTTTAAAAGGGGAAACTAAACCTTCTGGCACTAGAGTCTGATTTTTATGACAATGTATCAGATTTTGAAATAAATGGAAGATTTAAATATTTTATAAGTAGCTCTGATTTTATTTTTTAAAGTGACAAACGAAATTCAGTAAAAGCTCACCAACTGGGCAAATACAGAAAGAGTTGCTCTGCTCCAGTAGAAAATGAATTACAGACTAAGTTAGCAACAATAACTCCTGTTTAATGAGGCAGATACTATGCTTTCCATGTGTGCTGTGTGGCAGGTTCTATCACCCCTTTACAGACAAGAAAAGCAAGCTTCAGAGAGGTTACATGCAATTAATTCTATGTTCCAGAGACAGAAACTCCAGCAAAAATTCAAGTGAGCTGTCCAATAAATGAAACTGAAATGAAACCAAAACTGAACCTCTCGTTTTCCATTTCAGTGCATTCAACCACTAAACAAAACTGATTCCTGCCTCACTGCTATTCATCCCCCAATCTTTTTTTAAAAATTAAAGCTCCAAACAAAGCTATGAGATGCCAAAGAGAGTAAACAATACTGCAATCACCAATAATTTTAAAAGCGACTCAATTTTATTACTTTCTGGACTGTACAGCAAGTGGAACTAGGTTAATGCCACATGGATAGGTAAGGATGCATTGTGATGAACAGATGGGCTGTTTGTATGTTCGTCTGTAATTGAAAGCCATTTATTCTCTTAAGTGTTTTAAGTACTTGGGGGATGGCTTGGTGTAAAGAGGAAAGGTGGGCCCAAGACCCATCCACTCCCCCTAGACATTTCTCCTTCACCTTATTTATTCATTTAGTCTGTACTCTGTCAGAACAAGGGTCAGCCCAGCCACGTGGAATTGGTCTCAAATTCTCAACTAGTGATCAGAGTTAATGAGGTTTTACTATCATGTGACTGGTTTTCCTTGTGAAACTGTTAAACACAATCTTACTTCTCTTAATGGGTGGCCGGTATAATTTATGGCCTATCACTTGAATGGTTTCATCCAGAAAATCAGGTTGACTTTCTGAGTGTTTCCTTTTGTGGAATGCCTGAGGTCAGGCTGTTATTGAATCACAGATTTTCTGAGGGAAAAGCAGCTGCTAGGAGAATCCAGTGTGAGGGACTAAACAGTGAAGTGGTGAGAAAAATCAGAAAGGACGAAGTATTTTGGGGGCAGCACAGAGGAAATCTAAGGCTTAATGTGTGCCCGGAGGCAGGGAATACTTGTCTTAGGCTGCACAGAACTATCTCAGCCGAGTGGGCCATTGGCTGGCTAGGCTGCCAGGTGTTTGCTCAGAAATATGGGGCAGTGGGCTGCTATGAGCCCTCTTTTCTAATCTGCAAGTGCAAAAAATGCAGCTTTCTTTGAAGTGTTTGGGCATATTTTCAGTTATCCCCCAGGGAAGCACCATCTTTCCTTTCGGGGCAAGAAGGATAAAAATAAAATTTTATGAACTGGAACTTGAACAAGTGAATGGAAAATACAAGCAGATGTTGGTTGGCTAGGGTACAGGAGAACTGTCCAAATTTCAGGTTTCAAACCCATATATAAATAGGTTAGAAATGAGCATTAGATTAACCATCCTGCCAAAGTAAATTGGTGCTGTTTATTCTCTTAATTAGCTGTGCATTACAAATCTCAGATTCCCTGTGTTAAGTCAGTTCTCATTTTCAGTCACATCTCTTCAAAAGTCGTTTGAAAAAAATCTTACGGAATTAAGGGTGAAGGCCGCAGGAAAAAAGCTTTGTCTGTAGATTTGTGTGTAGCCTTTTTCACTTCAAGTTATTTCTAGTCTTGATGAACTTTTCCCCACTGAGTCAGACAAAATTAAGCAGCTCTTCAATTGATCGCCAACTCTGATTTGCTCCTAGTGGTTCTGGGATCAAGGCATGTTTCCCTCAGAACTGTTAATATACCCATTGCTCCCACACCGACAAATTAATTGGAAACCCTGACAATGGTAATAGGAATATCTTCACATGTCACCTTCCCTGTGTGTTTCATTTTCAAGTCTTTGTTTTCTTACCAGAGAATAAGACAATTTATATGAAATAGCTGACTTTCTATGTTAATTTTTTTCACAAGCTACAAAACTTACACATTTTTTAGCTCTTTGGGTGGATTTCTTTCTCTCTTTCACTTTGTAATTGAATAATCACTTTTTCCTACTGGGTAATTTGAGGCACTAAAAAAAAAGTCATTAACAGATGACTGGCTTGTTGAATACATCACAGAAAATAATATTTATTATGATTTTGTTGACAAAATTAGAATGCTAAATTCAGATAGCTGCAAAAAAAAAAAAACAGATTTGAAAAGAAATGGTGCCATCAGTTGCAGGATTTTTACCTTCATGGAAATAAGGTTTGTTGAAATAAGATGAAAAATAAAAATGCTTTCTGGTTTGGGAGAATCAACCTACTTCCTGATACTGTTCTGTTTCCCTTGCTCCAAAAATGTCGTCAATCTCCCTGTTTAGATGCAGTGCAGCCAGGTGTTCAGAATCAGAGGGGGCCAAAAAGAATTAGTTTCTTACTGAATAGGGGATTTTTTTTAAGAGGCTGGTGTAAACAGGGCTGCAAAATGTGAAACATGTAGACCCACTGAACTGAACCCCCTTTTTTCCCCTCTTCCCAGGAATAATTCTGCTACAAGGCTGATTTCAAGGACATGAATTGTTGACCTCATCCCAACATCAGAACCTCAGATGTTCTAATTTTTGCACCATTCCAGGCAAGTTGATCTTATAAGGAAATAAAATTGAACCTTAGGGGTCTGATGGAAATTCACTGTGACATTCAAATCAAGAAAACTTGCTAATGCCCACAGAGCCTTTTCCCCATGGGCCCTGATGGTAGCCTCCAGAAGGTGCAGCCTCAGGTGGTCCCCTTTCTTCTGTGGCAAGAATAAACTTTGGGTCTTGGATTGCAATACCACCTGTGGAGAAAATGGTATGCGAGGGAAAGCGATCAGCCTCTTGCCCTTGTTTCTTCCTCTTGACCGCCAAGTTCTACTGGATCCTCACAATGATGCAAAGAACTCACAGCCAGGAGTATGCCCATTCCATACGGGTGGATGGGGACATTATTTTGGGGGGTCTCTTCCCTGTCCACGCAAAGGGAGAGAGAGGGGTGCCTTGTGGGGAGCTGAAGAAGGAAAAGGGGATTCACAGACTGGAGGCCATGCTTTATGCAATTGACCAGATTAACAAGGACCCTGATCTCCTTTCCAACATCACTCTGGGTGTCCGCATCCTCGACACGTGCTCTAGGGACACCTATGCTTTGGAGCAGTCTCTAACATTCGTGCAGGCATTAATAGAGAAAGATGCTTCGGATGTGAAGTGTGCTAATGGAGATCCACCCATTTTCACCAAGCCCGACAAGATTTCTGGCGTCATAGGTGCTGCAGCAAGCTCCGTGTCCATCATGGTTGCTAACATTTTAAGACTTTTTAAGGTAGGTAAAGGCATTGTCTTTCTGACCATTGTGAAAGAACAATGAAATGCTATGACTCCTACTGCAGGTTTAAGAAGAAAGTGAAGATGGTGAAGGTGCTCATAGACCCTTTTGGTGTTACCAGGTTCCTCAAATGGGGCATTCTGTATGGGGCATTCTACATGTATTGGTTTAGTTCCATTATTTATAATTAACTGGATTAATTTTGACTCTTTTTTTTTTTCCTGAACAAAGAGAAAGGTGAAAAGTTCTGTGATATATTGGGTCCTTGTCATCTTGGGATAACCTCTTTATTAGGCTCATTTTAAATTAAACAAGCATTTTTGAAGAGAATAATGAACTCAGCGCATTTATCATGGAAAACATTTCTATGGTATTTGAGCTATTTAATTTACTGAGTGAAACTTCTTTAAGGTGGGATGCTCTGTTATGACAAAAGTTTGTTCATGAAGAAACAGTATTTATTACTAATGTGTAGATGGGAGTGACACTCTGGGAGATGAGATGGCCATAAAATTGTCAGGCTTATTATAAGTACAATAGAGCAGAACCTTATTAATTCAGACTGCTCTGATACAGACTTAGAATAATTATATATAATTCTTACTGCATTAAAAGTTCAAATTTAGCAGGATAAATTAGACTTTTTGATTTAGGTTTGGTGATCTATTACCCATATGTTGCATTTACATATTGAATAAAATTGGAAATATGGAATAATATATGTAAAAATACTTTGAAAAGTATAAAGTGCAGTAAAAATAAAGTTATTGTTAACTCACCATTTTCATTAACTTTCTCATTTTATTTATTAATAACCAATATGTAGTCTTTTGTAATAGACATAATTTGTTTGATTGAAAATACTTTCACTCTGGTTTCTTACTCAGGGGGACATGAATTTTTCAACTTAATCTGAATTAATGAGCCTTTGTTTTATATTGTGAAAAATGGTTCCTGGCTGGGTGCAGTGGCTCACGCCTGTAATCCCAGCACTTTGGGAGGCCAAGGCGGGCGGATCATGAGGTCAGGAGATTGAGACCATCCTGGCTAACACGGTGAAACCCCGTCTCTACTAAAAAGATACAAAAAATTAGCCCGGCATAGTGGCACACGCTTGTAGTCCCAGCTACTTGGGAGGCTGAGGGAGGAGAATCGCTTGAACCTGGGAGGTGGAGGTTGCAGTGAGCCGAGATCATGCCACTGCACTCCAGCCTGGGCAACAGAGCAAGACTCTGTCTCAAAAAAAAAGAAAAAAAAAAGGTCCTATGCACATTAGATTTAGAAATATTAAAAGAATATGGAGAAGTTGGACAGATGACAGGTATTGTGACAAATGTGAACAAAGTGATGGGAAATGTCACACAAAAGATGAAAGGAATTGAATCAAAGGATTTCTGGCTTGGCAGATATCTCAGAGGCACATCTAGTCTGGCCCACTCATGGCACTGGAATCCTCTTTGTAACATCCCCTTGAGTGGCTGTGCAGCCTCTGTATGGATTTCCCTAGTTTAGAAGAGAAAATGCTATGAGGAAACTTAATGGCTATTTTCAGATAGATGAAATTTTCTCAAATAAGGAGGATGCTAAGCAGAAGCTCTCTGCATCTAAGGAGTACTGAAGAGGCACAAACAGGCTTCAGGGTGTGCTGGAGACATTTGAGCAGGACATTAAGAAGCGCCTCTTGACAGTGAGAAGGACACAATTAAAACATGTAGCCAGAGTTGCTCTAGTTCTGCATTTCTGGAAACCTTCAAGGGAAACTAGGCAGTTGTTAACCATTTCTCTTAGTAAGAGGGACTCCTTGCTTAGAGGAAAGATGTGGAACCAGAATTCTCCAGGCTTCCTCCCACATCTTGGGATCTAGGATTTCTCCCAGCTACTCCGGTTCTGTGCCATATGGCATTTTCTGCTCTGGGTTGGTGTCCAGCTCAGACATTTCTGTAACTCTTCTCTCTGATTTGAACTCCCTCCTCACCTGCTCCAAGGCATCTCTTTTCTATTTTTAACTTAGCAACTGTGGTTCAAAAACATCACTTTTAGAGGAGAGGAAAAGTTTCCTAAGAATCTTCTCCTTTTGGTTTCCCTCCCCTTATAAACCAATTCGGGTTCCTGCCAATACCATTGTAATTCCTGTGAATCCTGGCTGTTTCCTGTAGCCTGGTGCCCAGCCAAAAGTGGGCAAGGATTTGAGGAGTGTGGTGGAGGAGATAAGATGTTCATATGAGGTTTTCCAAGCTTGTTTGCATTTTTTTTTTTTTTTGCCATAGAATCAGCTTATCTGCAAAATGGGAATAATAAGATTGTATTAGATTGTTGGGTATATTTAATGAGAAAATGCAGGAAGGCTTCCATCAGGACCTGGTCATTTCCTTTGGTTTTTTGGGCTATTGAAGGAAACTCCAGGCCACTTGAAGGCAAGAGGGTGTTTTGTTTTTATGCAGCGGGGATTTGGCTTCTCTCTTCTCTATTCTTCCCTCACTGACTGGTTAGTTCTCTTAATTTCTTGGGTAATTCTGGAGGGACCCCATCTGACTGGGTGAGAGGGTTACTACTGACTCTCTGGGCAGAGTCCAATGCCCCAGGCCATCTCTTTTTTTTTTTTTTTTTTTTTTTTGAGACGGAGTCTCGCGCTGTCGCCCAGGCTGGAGTGCAGTGGTGCAATCTCGGCTCACTGCAAGCTCCGCCTCCCGGGTTCACGCCATTCTCCTGCCTCAGCCTCCCGAGTAGCTGGGACTACAGGCGCCCGCCACTGCGCCCGGCTAATTTTTTGTATTTTTAGTAGAGATGGGGTTTCACCGTGGTCTCGATCTCCTGACCTCGTGATCCGCCCACCTCGGCCTCCCAAAGTGCTGGGATTACAGGCGTGAGCCACCGCGCCCGGCCCCCAGGCCATCTCTTGAGACACCCACCAACACATGAAAGGGCAGCTCTTGCTACCCTTAACTGAAGTTCAGGGAGTGGGTGGGTCACTTACCGCCAGGAGGGGGTGCTGTTATGGTACATGTCATGACTAACATGATCGGTTCACTGGTCCAGAGTGTGCGTTTAACCTACAGAAGCAAATCTAGTTATTAACCAAGTTATTGGACTTGAAAATCGTCTGTAATTCAAAAGTCCATCAGTGAGATGTTGGTGCCTAGTCCATCTTACAGGTGATTCTGGAACCATAAGAATGTGAATTAGATAATAGCAACTTATGCTACTTTAGTTTGATTTTTATGTGACTTTCAGGAAGCACTCCATTTGTAGTGTTAATTATAAAGCAATTGGGATAGAAAATTGTCTACTCTATGTATGGATGACTTCTGTTTATACATATATGCTAGGATGGACATGAAATATTAGAATAGTTATCAGAGGAATGATTAGCAGTTAATGCATTGGAGATTGGCATATAGCTCCTTTTTGAAAAATAATACTTTTCTTAAATACTAATTTTCCAAAGGTTATGACTTGAGTAAAAGTAAGTTTTAGGACAGTTTTCTCAAGCCTAGGCCCTTTCAGGGTAGCAAAAGACCCACAGAATCTAAAAATATGCCCAGAAATTAATGTATTGCTAGTTATTCCCAGATAATGGAGTTAAAGAAGGTAGAGCATCTCCACTGAAGACATGCAATGAACCTTGATCATAAGGAATACAAACAGGGCCTTAATTCATGAACTTACTCACTGTCCTACTCAACAATAAACATGAATTGGGGTTTTAAAAATGTGGTTGTGATGTGTTTAAAATTTTATGGAAAATATTTGGGCCAAATTTGGAAGTGATCCCTAAATGTCTCAGTTTCCTTTTTTTGGACAACTTTAGGAAGGCCATGTATTTTACCTGCAGCATCTTCCTGAACTAAAATGTGAAGGAGACAACATCTTCCATGCAGCCCCATTTACCACTTTCTTCAGTCTTGCTCCTCCTGTGTCAGCCTCTCCAGTCCTTGTATTCCTAAGTGTTCTCCTAATCAAAACCTGATGCAAGGGATCTAGGTGTTGTCAGCTATCTCTATGTTAGTATGTCTGTGGTTAAGTCAGAGGAGCATTTTATTTCCTTCAGGATCACTAATTGTGGAATGAAATGGGATTTGTCTTTGCAAAGGAGATGCTGGCATCAGTTGGGGAGGTTCATTTAGCCCCAACAGAGACTGCACTTAGTGGATAACCACCTCCTCTGCTGGAATACAGGTGGCCCTGCTCATCTGATCTAGAGGGAAGTGGTGTCATCCTATCTTTGTTTCTCTTCTTATCCAAGCTCAGAAGCAAATGAAAAAAAGGGGCCTCTTTAACTTTAGAAGAGGGTTGAATAAGGGCCTGGAGATGGACACAACCTGGGAACAGAAGATGCCAAGTGGTGTAGATCCATAGGATACTGAATGCTTTACCAGATTAGTGATATTCAACCTCGAGTGTACGGTGGGGTTCATACTGCTGTTGCCTCACCCACAAGGGGTGTGGGCTGCATTATTAAAACTACCTGGAAGGCTTTTTGAATGGCAGGATCCAGTGAATGATGTGTGCCTCCCAAGCCCCTCTCTGGGAACTATTTTTATTGAGATGAGTGTCTCATATCCCTCAGGTGTGTTGGGAGTGGAAACAAATTTGAGAGTTACAGAACAAGAATTTAGTGATCTGAACTTTTTAGATGCGCTAGTGTACCCTAACACACACACACACACACACACACACACATCGTATATCAGCTAACATGGGGCAGAGCAGACCTAGGTGATTGCTTCACTCATATAGCATGCTAATGGCTTTAGATAACAGAAGTATCAATTAGGATAATGTGACATGTAACGGTAGAATAGCAGACCCAGAACAGCTCCATCCTATACAGAGGTATAAACGACACCTCAGGGGCTTTTGTACTGCAGACAGCCCAGTGAAAAGAGGGGTCCAGCTCCCCATAAGAGATTGTGTAGTTTGGAAAGAATTTAAAAAGGAGAGGGTCTTTGGAAATGTTTGAGAAGCCCATAAATTTGTGTTTTATAAAGAGCTCAAATTTTTTCTCCTTTCTAGAACATTTCCTCTGCTCTCCTTTAAATTAAAGCACATTGATTCCTCCAAACACTAATCATATGTCTTACTTTGAGCAAAGATTGAATATTCTAAGTTAAAAATAGCACATTGATGCTGGAGGTAACTCACATTAATGTCCACAAAGATGCATTGGGTTGTAAGAGGACACTGTCAAATATAATTCCTCTCTCTTTTGTTTTTCTAGTTAACTTTACCTGGATTGTTAATTTTCTACCCTTGAAGGATAGGGGTTAGAGAGTCTGTAGTGTATCCTTCCCAAAGCAATCAAATGAGACTTTTAAATGGAAATCCATTTGTGGGTGGGCTAGATAATTTCACCCTATGTGGAAGTGTGCTGATTATAAATGGCTAAAATTGATCTTCATGTGAAGTCAATGAAATACTGAGAAGCAGCTTGTTTCCCTGGCAGTCTTCGCCTACCCTGCTATGTTTATGAAGATATAGTTTCTTCCAAGAGACTCCACCAATTGTAGCAACCACTTCCATAAAGCCAAGCATTTTTTTGAGTTATTTGTTGCATACAATGGGTTTTATTAGCTTCAAAACTTTGAAAAGGTAAATCTGCCATATCCGGGCTCATCTAGAGATGAACTCATAAATGAGTGCAGTCAGTAAACTCAGTAGGAGGTAAATTTCATGTTCAATCTCATTTGATGGCAATAGATAATGGAATATTGGGAGATGGACTTCTTCAGTCAACTCTTTGGTACTGTAGCAGGGTTTCATTTAACTTTGAAAAGAGCTCACTCTCCTTAGATGAGAGAGGACTGGTAAGTAGCACTTAAACTCCCAGCTACAGAGATCTTTCAAAATGGAGACTTGGTGATGTCTTTCCTCTTCTTAAAACTCTTTAATGGCTAGGGTTTTACCCAGGATGAAGGTCCACTTCCACTTTGGGGATCCTTTTCTCACTTTCCTTGACTAGATTGTCTCTTTGTTACAAGTAACAAGCAGCTTGTGCTTCCTCTCCTTAATGTCTCTCTCACTGGGTTGTAGTTGTTTACCTACTTGTCTGCATCCCCCACTAGACTGTAAGCACCATGTGGGCAGGGGCATGTCTATCTAGTTTGTTGCTGTATTCCTAGCACCTAGCATGGGCCTATCAGAGAAATAATGAATGAATGAATAAATCGTATCTCTCTACTCTCTCCCTCATCCCAATCTCAATGTTGGAAATATGTGTTGAGTAGATAGGAAAGAAGTATAATTTTGTTTATTTTTCTTGTATACTCCTTTAGAAAAAGGAGGGCAATATGTTTAGGCTTTGTGTCCCCACCCAAATCTCATCTTGAAATGTAATCCCTATAATCCCCAAAGGTCAAAGGAGAGACCAGGTGGAGGTAATTGAATCATGGGGGTGGTTTTCTCCATGCTGTTCTCGTGATAGTGAGTGAGTTCTCACGAGATCTGATGGTTTTATAAGGGGCTCTTCCCACTTTGTTTGGCACGGTCCTTCCTGCCACCTTGTGAAGAAGGTTTCTTGCTTCTCCTTTGCCTTCTGCCATAATTATGAGTTTCCTGAGGCCTCCCCAGCCATGCTGAACTGTGAGTCAATTAAACCTCTTTCGTTTATAAATTGCCCAGTATCTGGCAGTTCCTTATAGCAGTGTGAAAGCAGACTAATAGGGAGAAGCGGAGAAAGAAGGAAACATGATTATATTTTGAGAGTTGCTATTTTCATGTGCTTTCTCTTTTTCCTACAAATTTCCATTTAAATGTATTTTTAACATTAAGAAATTGCATTGTATATTTCAAAATTGTTTAAAGAGTAGATCTTAAATGTTTTCACCATACACCAAAAAAAGTGTGAGGTGATGGATTTGTTAATTAGCCAATTTAATCACCCCATATTGTAAACATAAACCATCACATTGTACCCCATAAATACATATAAATTGTCAATCAAAATAAAGTAAAATAATTAAGCAAAATATATGAACACATTCTCATTTTGGAAGGTTTACGCAATACATAGTATGAAAGGAAAGTCCACTTCCAAATGCATAAATCCGTTAATAACACGTGCACACATGATTTTATTAACAGATATGTTCTTTATGACTTTCTTTTTCACTTAATATGTTTGGGAAAATTTTCCATGTTGGTTAATACAGATGTACTGCAGTAATTCTTGATCCTGGCTGCATGTTAGCATTGCCAGCATAGCTTTTAAAAATTATGGATGCCCAAACCCTAGCCAGGACCAGTTAAATTGGTTGGGGTAGAGCCCTGCATTAGTATGTTTTAAAAGATCACCAGGTGATTCTAATGTTTGGTCAAGAATGAGAACTGCAGGACTTTATTTTTTTAATAGTCACTTGGTTTTTAATCATATGGATGGACCATACTTTATTTTACAAATCTCTGATAAACAAGTTACTTCCCTTTGCTCTTCAAATTTGTTTTTTGAAAAACAGTTGAAACACTGCTAGAGCCTCATCCGAATACTATTAGCCCTAGAATGAATTTTGGTGGTGTAGGGCCCTTTCTTGGACTAACGAAGGGGCCAGATGAGTCAATTGCTGAAAGCATCTTGCTGTAAGACAGGGTCACAGGACACAACATTCCAAGTCATGTCTCTTCGAAACATGCAATAACTTAGAATCAGCATTCATATGCTCAGACAGTTCAGGGAGCACCATGACTCTTGGGCGGAGCACATTTTAAACTTGGTGAATTTAAATTAAATTTCTTTTCTTTCCCCTAGCCTTAAATGGCCTGAAATTCTGAAGTGAATACCGAAGACATCTTAAGAGCGTGCTTTTAGTGATAAATGCCTATGTTTGGGGTGTTTTAAATAATGAGGTTGTTTGAAAAGTAGTGAGAAGTCTTTCCATAAGAATGGTTTGTGACTGGATGTTATATATTTTGGTTTACAAAATTGTCTGAAAACCTTTCTAGAATAAGTCAGGGTCTATGTAAATAAATCTGCATAAGGAAAGTACTGTGCTCTTTCTACCCATTCACCCTAGAGACTGCAGGTTTTTAAATTTTATGGACTTCACTTCAGAGCAGTTTTAGGTTCACAGCACAATTGAAGACTGCAGTGGTTTTAACACAGGTGTCTTCCTGGGCTCTTCTCATAGCTTTTTGCAACCAAAGGTAATGCCTTCCTAGGAAGACTTAAAATCTGAAGGCTGTCCTTTGCTCAGTCCAATGGTTATCACACTGTAGCATGCGAGAAATCACCCAGAGTGCTTGTTGAAACACGCGTTCCTGAGTCCACCTGCGGAGTTTCTGATTCAGTGGGTCCGGGGAGGCCTGGGGTGGGGTCTGAGAACTGCCATTTCTAATGGTTCCCAGGTGATGCTGATGCTGCTCTTTTGCACATCACACTTTGGAAGCACTGCTCCATACAAATTGCTTGCTGGCTGACTTAGCAAGTCAAAGTGTGCAAAACAAAAATGAGATTTAACAGTGTTCTGTCTGGCAGCAGCTTTTTTCTTTTGACACACACCTGGTTGGATTTCTGTTCATATTGGTCATAATCACAGCAGCTGTTGTGTGGATTTATTTTTAATTGTGTGCATTTTTGAGTTGTGTTCCTTATTAAGTAATGCATAGCTCATGAATAATGATCAGTGCAATGGTCACTTAAACACAATTTCTTAAAGTAGGGTCAGGCAGATTACCATTTTATGCATTTTTACTACCTGAGACAGTAGAGCAGACTGATTTAAGAAACTTAGATTGTAAGATACACATTAATTGGGAATTGAGAACAGTAAAAGATGAAAGAGGCTATGATTTGTCTCCGCTACCAGCAATTTGTCTTCAGAAACCATGACAGCTACCTCCTGATTTCCATTATGCAATGAGATTGCAAATAACATTCCACAGCAGTCTTAATCAATAGAGGGTCACAAGAGGCCCTTGCTTCCCCACAGTGGGAAAAGGGCTTATTTACCCATTTAATTGATATAACACACTTTCTGGCAAAAGAGACATCTCTTTTAGCTGTAATTGGGGGCTTTTCCTATCCCCAAACACTGTCCTCACAACCTGCGTCTACACATCTAATCTTTATGTATCTTGAATACATAAGGAACACCAGGCTGGCAAGGTGTAGGGGTCTAGGCATAGCACTGTGCACAGCCACTGTTATCTGTTTCTAGAATGAGGTCAGTCTCTGCTGTATTACTTCATTAGGCTCAGCAAGCTAATAGACATGTGTTCTCAATGTTGGCCATTAGTCTCCCTCTAAGACTCTTCAAGGCTCCCTCTGGGATTAGGGAGGCTGGTTTCCTTGGTGTAATACAGCCCTGGCTTAGTCCCAGCTTCAGGGACACCATGGATCTGTCTCTGTATCTCCTGCAGTGCCACTGAGGCTCCCTTGGGACATGTGGATGGTGACTTATTCTTGCTCTAGTGTCTTACTCTTGCTTCCTCTCACATGGATTGAGAGTGACCTCTAGCTTCGACTAGTGCTTGTACTATTTCTTTATGTTGTGGCAATTCTATTTGTTTTCAGAGTGATTTATCGTCTCATCTCAGAGTGTTTGAACTTATATTATTTCTAGAACAAATACCATGTCATACTGATGTAAATTTCTTAGATATTTGCGACTTATAGATATTATGTTTGTTATCAGGAGATGTCTGTTCAAATTATAGATTATTTTAACGTATTTATCTAGTGGTGCTGATACTCTTGAGTAAAATAGATTAATATGAATTATATGAAATAGGTTGGGCTCTGTAGTCACACTGCCCGAGTTCAAACTTTGACCTAATGCTTGTTACCTGTGTTACCTTAAGCAAGATAGTTTATCTCTCTAATTCTTAAGCTTACTTATCTGTTAAACAACCCAGGCCGAGTGCAGTGGCTCACACCTGTAATCTCAGCACTTTGGGAGGCCGAGGCAGGTGGATCACAAGGTCCGGAGTTCAAGACAAGCCTGACAAACATGGTGAAACCCCGTCTCTAATAAAAATACAAAATTAGCTGGGCGTGGTGGCATGTGCTTGTAATCCCAGCTACTCAGGAGGCTGAGGCAGGAGAATCACTTGAACCTGGGAGACAGAGGTTGCAGTGAGCCGAGATCGTGCCACTGCACTCCAGCCTGGGTAACAGAGCAAGGCTCTGTCTCAAAACCAAAACAAAAACAAAAAACCCCAGTTAATAATAGCACCTTTTTCATAAGGTTTTTAATGAAGACAAGTAAGATACAGTTCAGAGTCCTAAGCAAAATCCCTGCTCCATAAGTGGCACTATATAAATGTTTGTTATGATGATCATAATGAGGAGGAAAATATTTACGTCTGCTATTAAGAGGATATTCATTTTGAGTGGTACCTCTCCTCCAGTTTCTCAGCCATTCATACTGACTTGCCCTATTTTGTGAACAAAGGCAGATTAGCATTAAAGGTGTAGTCATTGGTCAAGAAACAGAACTGATGGGCCAGGTGTGGTTGCACACACTTGTAATCTCAGCACTGTGGGAGGCGAAGGTGGATGGATTACTTGAGCCCAGGAGTTCAAGACCAGCTTGGGCATCTGAGACCAGCCTGAGCAACATGACAAGATCCTGTATCTATAAAAAATACAAGAATTAGCTGGGTGTGGTAGCATGCCCTTGTAGTTCCAGCTACTCTGGAGGCTGAGGTGGGAGGATTACTTGGGCCTGGGTGGTTGAGGCTACAGTGAGCCATGATCATGCCACTGCACTCCAGCCTGGGAAGCAGACTGAGACCCTGTCTGTCTGTCTGTCTGTCTGTCTGTCTCTCTCTCTCACTCACACACACACACACACACACACACACACACACACAAAAGAAGAAACAGAACTGATGGCAGGTCTAGATTGGCTCTGGCATAGGGCAAGGCTATCTAGTTTTCTTGAAGGCCAAACTTGAGACTAGGACTTCATCAGCTCATGTTCCAGCCAAGTGAGCTAAGAAGGTGATGTACTGCTATCCTTCCAAATCCATGTGTTGGGTGGTAAGAGTCAGTTTTATTCAAAAAATGGAAAACCCAGAGAAACATTAGTTTTCTATTTTTTTAAATAAAGTTGCACTAAATTTTAATATTGTTTCAGCGCCAAAAGAAAAATACCCTTAGGATTCAATTGTTTAAAAAAAAAAAAAGAAAAAGAAAAAAAAATCACCAATTCTGGCTCACGGAGGCCACAGGTTTGATGGTGGAGTTGTGGTTGAGCATGAGCAGCTGAATAACCCCAGGGGTGGGTGGCAGCCCTCAAGCCTGTCCTTTGGGTTGGAATTCCCTTTCTTTTCCATGTGTGGTAAGGACAGAAACACAGGCCTGCACCAGATGAAGAATGTTACCTTTTGTTGAGGGGAGAGTTTTTTTTCTGCCAGAGATGGCTGACATGACACTAATTCCTATCATCTCTGATACAAATGTCAGAAATGAAAGCGCTAAAAGGCTTCAGAAGTACTTGTTCTAGAAGTCACATTCATTTTAGGATAGTCAGAAAAACAGTGGAACTAAATGTATTCTGATTCACACTATGACCTATCTCGTGCCACCTGTTTAAAATGTGACTAATTCAGTCAAACATATCAATTATGCCCTAGTAAATTCTCATTTCAATCAAATATGGATAATTTGCTCAAATGTAAAAGGACTTCACAGGGAGAGAAATCAGTGAAGAGTTAATGTGGTCTAGTCCTATCCTAGCATTGTGAGACAGTGCTGAACAGTGCCTGGTATAGCTTCTAAACCCAGTAAGTGCTAAATCTTTTTTTTTTCCCCCATCAAGAGAAGTAGAATACTGTAAGAGATGCTAGCATTTAACCCACCTATTCTCCTTCTGTAACTTAGTAATACAGGTAGGCAGGTAATATTCAATCAACCCACCAACAGGTCTATGTAGTATCCCATAGGTATATGCCGCATGTTCGACATTGTAGTGGATAATATGAAAGAAAAGAAGACTCTAAGCCATCAATGTTGCTTGTACTCTAGTTGAGGGGAAATGACCAAAATCCTGTAAAATAACCACGAGCAATATAAAGCTGTGTAAAAAGGGCTACAGTGTGGTCCTGGGGTTTAAAAGAGAGGCTGACTTCATCCGAGGAAGCTGCAGTTATCAGCCAATGTTTCTTAATCAGCTCTGTTATAGGCTGCTGCAACAGAATACCTTAGACTGGGTGGCTTAAACAATAGCCTTTTTTTTCCCCCTCACATTTCTGGAAGCTGGAATTCTGAGATCAGGGTACCAGCTTGGTGGGTTCTTGGTGAAGGCCCTCTCCCTGGTTTATAGATGCTGTCTCCTTGTTGCATCCTCACATGGTTCTGAGAGAGATAAGAAAAGCTCTCTCCTGTCTCTCCTTATAAGGGCTCTTACAAGGGCTCCACGCTTATGAGTTAATTACCTCTTAAAGATGCCATGTTTAAATACCATCACAATGGGGGTTAGGATTTCAACATGAATTCTGGTGGGGGATACACATTCATTCCATAGCACAAGGCTTCATGCAGTAATGTGGGATTGGGCTGGGCTGGGCTTAGAGGAATGGGTAGGAGTGTGCAAACTGAGAGGCAGGGAGAGGAGGAAGAGTCTTCCAAGACTGGGAATCCTGTGAACTTTTACCTGATGCCAGCTCATGTTCAGCTATGTGGGGGTGGAAGTATGTGGAAACCGCTTTCCCTCTCACAGCATCTCTCTGCTATGACAAAACTTCAAAGGATTATTTTAGGAGTCTCTAGGAGGATTAAAAATGGGGAAGGTTGGAGTGCTGTGTTCCCAACTTCCATTGGACACAAGACTGGGGGTCCCAGTAAAAACCCAAGCCAGTGAGCACAGAGCACCCAGAGGGCACAATGCTGTACCCTCTTAATCAGCATTGTAGAACAGCTAAATGGGTGAATTGCTGTTGAATTTAAGGAAAGTGTTATCAAACCTAGGAGAATCCCTCCCCCCAACCCTTTCCCCATACTTTGCACTCTGGGAATCCATGTAACTTAAGATAAAACATTTTGCTTTATTTTTCATTTGCCACATGCATATCTTGACTGTTTACACAGTTATCATTCAATGTAGATGCACAATTAATTGCTAAGAGAGAAATTAAATGCATTGCTGATGAATTAATTTTATTTACTTCATTCCAATAAGAAAAGCCACCATTCTTGAGGGGCTCATGGTTCTTTTCCATTTTCCTAACCCTTGAGTATACAGGGAGTAATCATACCTGTACTGTCTCTGTTTCAAAAGGTGGTCGTAGATCTCAGCAAGGTAAAAATTTGAGATTTGACAATATTCCAAGTGTAAAGGGTTTTGATTTGGAAATAGGTTCTGTATTGAAAATGGCATAAATGATTATTTTTCTTCTTTATGCTGCAGCACTTTAACTTGTAATTTCTACCCTGGTAACCCCACCTATTTAAATGAGAGCTCAATGTGAGATCTTTTGTTGCCTTTGAAACCACTGGTATAGAATTTTAAATCCTTGGATATTTTTCCTCTGCCTGAGAAAGGAAGATACAGGAAATTTCATTTTTTAGTTTGGATAGCTTTATTTCATTTATATTCATGTAGCCCAAGCATCTAGTGAGTTTTGCTGGTGTATAAATTAATATTTACAGGTAAAACCTTGCTGAAAATAAAATAGATTAAGTGGAGAATATTTTTCCCACAGCTTTCGTCTCTAACAAAAATGAAAAAACCCAGCACCACTCCTTTACTGAATGCCCCATCTGTCGGCTCCTTGCTGCTCTGAGCCAACATCCTCTTGGGAATGTTTGGGGCCAAGGGTCTGCATGTGAAGCAGGGTGGGTTTAGCACATGCTGGGAGAATAGGGATTTTAATTAAGACTTATATTTACCCTTAAATATTTCTGTGAATTATGGAGAACTCAAATTAAAACCTGTATCTTTGGACTGAAGTTACAGTAAAATTTCAGCCTCTACTGATGAGTGTTATGCATAGTATGTGATAAATTTTTTCGGATATTAGATCACTGATCTAAAATATTGTAGTGGTGCAGGATTGATGAATAAATATTATTTTAACACCTTATTTTTAAAAAATGTTATGATGTTTAAATTAATAGCATTAATATTTCATTCCAGTAAAGTGGTACAAGTTTAGATTTTGAAGTAAAATGTCTGCATGATAAGAATTCCCCCAAAGAATCTATGCCCATCTAGAAAATGGTTCTTATGAAAGAAAAGTAGACAGTTTTGTGTTGTACTTTGTT
Source organism: Gorilla gorilla gorilla (assembly GCF_029281585.2). Classification (NCBI taxonomy): domain Eukaryota; kingdom Metazoa; phylum Chordata; class Mammalia; order Primates; family Hominidae; genus Gorilla; species Gorilla gorilla. The sequence goes on along the minus strand of NC_073230.2, from coordinate 136,306,354 downwards.
TTAAACAACCTAGAATGAAGTTCAGTAGTAGAGTTCCGTGGATTTCAAATAAAATGGATAATACCATATGATTCATGGATATTGGACATTTTAAAGATGTTTTAGGAAGCTTGGCACTAAATAGTTTTTTTTTTAAGTGATTATTTTTCCTAATTCTTCAAATGCCTGGAATCATGAAACCTTAGAATTGGAAGAGATTTTTGAGGTTTTCTTATACAGCCTCTCATCCAAACCAAAGTCTATTCAAGTAAGACCCTTGATAGGTGGTGATTCAATGCTGTCTTTGTTCTTCGATTTGAGTTAAACATCTCTCTGCTCAATTCTCCTGTCTTGTGCATCTCTTTTTCATGAAACAGTCCTTCAGGTGTTTGAAGACCCTGTTCTTCCTGAGCCTTCAGTTCTCCAGGCTAAACATCACCTGCTCCCTGTAACAGAAACAGTGCAAGAGGTAATGTTTATTGACAGCTTCCCATATGCCAGGCACTATGATAAACATGTAACACGCCTGATCTTATTGGATCCTTACCACAATTCTGTCAGATAGGTATGGTTTTCAGATGAGGAACTGAGGCTTATCTAAGGTTACATGGAAAGTAAGTGGGCATGTGATTTTCAAACCTGTGTGTCTGATGGACTCAAAAGTCCATACTTTCAACCATTGCTTTTTACTGCCTTTTAGATGGTATGTTTTCAAATTATTTCTGTATGGTTTCCTTTCTCTAAACACAGTCCTGCTGTTAGTTTAACCCCATTCTAAGTTAAAATAATTTTTCCTTGCCATTCTAAAAGACTGCCTTTGAGCAGGAAAATTAAGCCTTTTAATGCAGAGGACTTCAGCTCTGTAAGCCTCATACTCTCCGTATATCGCTGGCTAGAATGGCAGATGGGCTGGCCAGCACACCCGTGGTGGGCAGTGGCCTCAGTACAAGGATGGAGTCTGACTGCCCGTGACCCCATGTATCTTCCCTGCTGCCGGAATGATCACATGGCTTCCAGAAACGTTGTGTTCCTTTAGCAGCATTGATGGGAGCTTCCTATTGTTCCAGATGTTTTCTGAGGAGGATACTGGATAAGAGTTTGTGTTATTACAGATGGTCAGAGCAGTTTATGTATCAGGAAGTTTTCCATGGAAGGAAGAATATATCCAAAATTCTATTTTGAAGCTGATGGCAGGATGTGGTGAACTTATTTGGATGTTAGGAAAACACTGTAAACACCAAAATAAATACTTGTGGTTTGCGCTTACTCCTTTCCCAAACTAAAATAGGACCTGTGACAGCATTTCCTGAACACATGAGATCAAACTCTAGATCAAATGATGAGTTGATAAAATGAACATATTTGTATTAAGCTTTTCATTTACTTCTCGTTTCCATGTCTAGAATCTAGAGTCTAGAATGGTTGGATGGATGTATTAGGACCGGGGTGTGTATGATATTATTTATGTCCGAAGAACAAACTACTCATTTTCACCTCTGTGGGGAGAGACTGGAGTTCTAACCATGTCTCCTGTACCTTGGCAGAGGAAGAGTATTGGGTTCTTTCAGCCACTTTTTTGGGGGTAGACTTGGTCGGCAGCCCGAACTATCCATCCCTGTCCCAGTTTCAGAGCCTCCCAGTGGCGCTGCTGAGTTTTCTCCCGTCACTACGGAGTCCGCCTCCTTCCTCTGTTAACCCTTGCGATTCCTTTCCGAGGCTCCTTTAACCTAAACTTAATGTATTTGACTCTACCTTTACTTTGAAAACACTTTTGATCTTTTTTAGAGTTCCTCTAAGTTTTCCTATTAGATAAAAACAGCTTTTTATACCTTTTGTTTCCATGGTAATGAATTCCAGGACTGCTTTAGAAAACCACTAGCTTTGTGTGCCAGTGGAAAGTTGCAGCATTATGTACTAATACAATAAACATCAGCCCACCCGTAGGAGGCGTGCAAGCCGGTAGAAACACTGTAGCACCACGGTCATGAAGTGATGTGAGCATATTATTTTTTACTGCAAAAAGCAGAGTTTGGAACATGAGCCCTACATTGCAGGCAAATGGTTTGGGAGCTCTAGCATGAATTCTAGTGTTCACTAATCAGCTTAAGGCAGAAAGAGCCAAATTAACTTGAGGTGTTAATTTTCAAATTTAACGTTATATTGAAACCATGGAACCCCATTTCCAATTTTTTTGCAACCTTCGTGAGTTTTTACAAGTGCCAATTCTGCTCTTAGGAAGTCCTAGGTGGGAGAGGCTTCCTTGGGCAATTTACTTTTTGGTGTAAGGTAGATTGTTTCCAAAAAATTCAGGGAAATCTTCCTGGTTTTGTCTGCAAATATACCTCTTAAGAATCTCAGGTACAGATCAGAACTCAGCAGAAAAGTCTATTAGAGTTGGCTAAAGACAGGGCAAACATAAAAAGTAGATTTCCTGTGAAAAAATCGAAATATTTTTATAAAAGGCTGTAGGTTTCTGAATACGTGCAAGGAGAAGGAATAATTGGAATTTGTTTTTTGTCAACCCTGACTCTGCCCTCTACAGCCTTCTCTTTGTTATATCATGGGTTGGGGGAGTGAGAAGCAAGAGAAAAGGCAGAAAGAACATGAGAGGTTGGAAAGAAAGATTAGAGGTGTGTGCTAAGTTGATTTTGCTAATTTGAAAAGAGACAATGAATCAAAGCTCCTTTTTCCCTATAGTAGATTTTAGTATTTAAAGTTACCTGTGCCATTACTGATTATATTAAGATGCTTTTATGTTGATCTGATTAAAATTACATTTGAAATAATGAATGACATGTAATGTACAAATACCCTTATATTTGGAATAATGAATGACGTGTACAAATACCTTCCCAGATATATGTATTTTTTTTAAGTGTAAACATTATCAACAAGTGTAATGAAAGTTTTTAGAAGCATTCTTCTAGGAGATAAAAAGTTAGGGTCTAGAAACACAGAGCAGCACACGGTTTACTACAAGACTGTGGGGCTATCTTCTTGCCTGGAAGGATTCAGGACTCCTGTCCCTAATAAAATTAAAGGGAGGTTCTCTGGAACTTAGTATCTGTTTTGCTTTAGTATTTCTAAGTCAGAAAATGCCTATTATAAAATATCTATATAATATATAGTATATATATTATAAATATATAATCTATCTATTATAAAATATATATTATATCTATCTATAGGTAGAGTTTACCAATGCTGACTGATTTGTACCCAGCTCATTTAAGCGTTTGGGGCACTGCTCCAAATTGTTGCGTTTCTTTCTTCCCCCTGACCTAGCTGCATCAGATCATTCTCAAAGACACCTTAGTTCCATTTTTTTTTTTTTCCAGCAGATAGGTTGCACACAAAGCATAGCTTTTGGCTTTTTGTAAACAGAGTGCAAATGTACTCTTCTCCCCCAGGAGGGAAACTCCACCATGCTGAAGGTGAGCTGAGACCCTGAGCCTTGACAAGGAGCCACTTTGGGTGTGCTGGCACGTCAGCCTGCGGGCTTTGAGAAGAGCCTTCCATAAGCACCAGGGCACACATTCACCAATGCAAGGCAAAGCTCTGTGGAAAAGCCTGGTGGGTTCATCCCTGTCCCACCCTAGATGTACCCCCAGAACAGCAGAAATGACTGTGCTCCCCACCTTGTGAAAAGGGTCTAGTTTTAAAGTGACCCTGGCAGAAGGACGGGCAGATGCCTCCATTCCTCCTCTTCAGTTTCTCCTTGGACCTTTTCCTGCTGTTCTATGGGTTCTTTGAGCATTTTATAGAATCCAATTTTGATTTATCTATATTGCTTTAGAGTGTATCTTTTGACATGGCTTTTTAAACATGTAGACATACATGATTTATCATTGCCTACTATTATTGTCATTTTATTAGATCCAGCGAAGTATAGAAACCTAGACATGGGCCAGGCACAGGGGCTCACACCTGCAATCCCAGCACTTTAGGAGGCCAAGGCGGGCAGATTGCTTGAGTTCAGGAATTCAGACCAGCCTAGGCAACATGGCAAGACCTTGTTGCTACAAAAAAGTAAAAGAAAAAGAAAATTACCTCCCTTTACCCTTCCAATTATATGATTGTCTTAGATATTTCTTTTGCATACCTTGAGAACTGCATTAGACAGTGTTATGATTTTTTTAATCATCAACTGAATCTAGAAAACTCAAGAGGAGAAGCAAAGCAAACTCGATTGTATTTATCTATATTTTTGCCATGTTTTTTTCTTCCTTCCTGATGTTCTGAGACATTCCTTTTATCTTTTCCTTTTTGTTTAGAGAACTTCGTTTAGTCATTATTTTAGGGCAGGTCTCCTAGTGACAAATCCTCTTAGTTTTTCTTCATCTGAGAATGTCATCCCTGAAGAATATTTTCTCTGGATATAGAATTTTGGATTGATAGTTCTTTCTTTCAGCACTTAAAAAATGTTGTACTGCTTCCTACTGGCCTCCTTGGTTTCTTTTGTGAAATCCTCTGTCATTCAAATTGTTCTTCCCCTATGGCTTCATGCATCATTTCTCTCTGGCTACTGTCAAGGCTTTTTCCTTTGTCTTTTTGTGGGACTGTGATGCATCTTGGTGTGGATTTCTTTGGGTTTATCCCATTTGGTGCTCAGATTCTTGATTCTGTCTTTTGCCAACTTTGGAAAGTTTTTAGCCATTATTTCTTCAAATGCTTTTCTAGTCCTACCCTCTTTTTCCTCTCCTTCTGGGAGTCAGATGACCTACCTTTAACACCTTTTTTTTGTAGTTCAACGCGTCTCTGAGGCTTAGTTCATTTTTTTCCCCAGTCTAATTTATTTTGATTGTTTATGGGTAATTGTTTTATCTGTAAGTTCACAGATTTTTTTGGCCTCTGTTCTCTTTATTCTGCTGTCGAACCCATCCATTGAGTTTTTTCTTTTCTTACATTTCATTTATAATATATTTCAGTTCCAAAGTTTCTACTTGGTTCTTCTATCTTCTGTTTCTTTGCTGATATTTCTCATTACTTTGCTAGTTCTTTGTAGTTTTTTGTTTCAAGAACATTTATAGTTGCTCTTTGAAACCCATATCCATCTGGCTGCCAGGAGGAGGGGTCCTGTTACGGTTCTCCATGTGACCTCCACTCCCACGGTTGGAATGGCTTCATTACTGCTGAGTGGTGGCGGGTAAGACCTGATTCTCCACCAGCCTCTTCTGACACCTTTGCAGCCACATTGCCACCTAGCAGAGATGAAAGGCCAGCCTCCACACTCAGCCTCTCAGAAACTATCCTGGTGGAGGTATTGGGGCTCCTCACTACTGTCTAGGTTCCCCACTAGGTCTTTGCTTGTATGGGTGGGTCCACAGGTTTTTTTGTGTGTGTGTGTGTGTATGTGCGTGTGTGTGCGCGTGCGTGCGCGCGTGTGTGTGTGTGGGTGGTGTGTTTCGAGTAGAGTGGTTATTATCTAAAAGTTTTCATTTTTTTCTTTAATCTAAAAGAAGCTAGGCTACCCCTTTCCTGGTTCTTTGGACAAAGAGAGGAGCTTTTTTTGCTTATTTGTTTTTGGTCTATGTGTATTGGTGTTTCCAGGTTGCTGGCTTTTCAAGTATAGATGAGGAAATACATGAGGGAAAAAGAAAATTCAGGAACTCGTTGCCATGTCATTCCCTGGGTCCTGAGGTCCTTAACCCACTTGGTAGCTCCCCACCTTTCAGTGTCTTCTTATGCTTGTTTTAGATCTAATGCTCAGTTTTTAGCTAGACTTATGGGAGAAACAGGGAAGAGAACATTTACTCTGCCTTCCTGTCAAAGCCCCTCTTGATCCTTACATTTGTCTACACCAGATGCTCTTCTTCTTGTTCCTCTCTCAAGGTCAGAGAACAGGGTGTACTTTTGAGAACATCCATTAATTCTTGTATGAAGCTTAGCTTGGAACAGGAACTGCTGCAGGGTAGAACCAGTCTCAAGCACTGGAGAACAGGAGGTAGAGGTGGTGAAGTGGCCCAGTCACTTGCTTTGTGGGTAGACAGACCTGGGTTCAAATCCTGTTTCTACTATGTATTTGTTACTTAACCTTGATCAAGTTATTTAACTTCTCTGACCAGTATTGTCCCCACCTGTTGCAAGGATTAGAAGGGACATATTTCTGGTGCCTGGAACATATTGGGCACTATACATGAATAGCCATTATTGTTACAAAGCAGGTTATAAATTCTCCGGATATTTTGTCAATAATCTGATCTCTGCTGTGAAAGAAACCAGAGCAAACTCATTTTCTAGGATGATGTTTTATGTAAACAAGTCATAGTTAAATAATTCCTCCAGAGTGACAAACCTTTTTAATTTTGTATCCAGATAAGAACATCAGTTAGAACATGTAGCAAGAACAGTGATTCCTCTGAGAAAGTAGGGTAGAGTATTTTCAAAAGCAATGGGTGGCTTGTTGGTGATTTATGTTTTGAGACAGGGTCTTACCCTGTCACCCAGGCTGGAGTGCAGTAACGTGATCTCAGCTTGCCACAGTCTCCACCTCCCGGTTCCAAGGGATTCTCATGCCTCAGCCTCCTGAATAGTTGGGGCCATAGGTATGTGCCACCACGCCCAGCTACTTTTTGTATATTTTTTGCAAAGATGGGATTTTGCCACGTTGGCCAGGCTGGTCTTGAACTCCTGGCCTCAAGTGATCCACCTGCCTTGGCCTCCCAAAGTGCTGGGATTACTGGCATGAGCCACTGCATGTTGGTGATGTTAATGCTGTAATGAAAACCCTCATTCTCTGTTTAAGAGATTTCACCATGTAAGAAGCAAATTAAGGGACACTGTGGGGGCATTTCTCTGCTCCCTAAGGAGCACCGAAGACTAAATATTTTAGGGAGTGTTATGCTGCTGATAACCTCAGCTTGATGATTCACTGACTTCAGAGTTTCTTTCAGCTCCTAACTACAAGTCAGGTGAGAGCTTGAGAGGGTAGGAGGGAGGGACTCGGTGCTTCTCTCAGGAGGAAGAGTGGACTTCTAGGCTGGAAGGGACAAGGGGGATATTCCTGACTGAGGGACTGGATTGAATGTTGATGGGCTCTGGATAAAGATTGTCATGGAGGCCATTTGAGCACTGTGGGGCCTGGACCAGTATACTTGCTTGGAATGCTCAGAGAGAACCCCAGTGTCAGGTTAGATTCCCTAGAAGCAGAGCTGAATATAAGAGAATCTTAGCAAAATGAGTTATTAACAAGCATTCTCAGGAGAAAGGATGCACTTTCAGGTGAGGTCCATTCTGAGCCTGATCCTGTGGATGCTCTGAAGCATCAATCATGCAGGGTGTGTTCTTCCTTGAGGCAGGAAAGTAGGAATTTTGTATCCTTGCATCAACCAGACTTGAGCTACGGGCAACCTGGTCCTAAGTGATAATTCCCGGGCATACTTGGGCAAGGTGGCTGTATCACCCAAGAGTGGTTCTCTCAAGAAGATTAGAGGTGTGAGGTTAGCAGTAGCACTGGTGACAGGTGGAAAAGGAATACTGGGCAGGGCTCAACGGGGTCTACAGCCCCAGGCTTCATCAGTGGTACCATGTGAAAACCACTGGCCTGGGTAACAGGAGGCTTGGCTTGTACTCCTTAATTTTCTTTATGACCTTGAGTAAGTCATTCAGCCTCTCTGCCTTACATGTAAATGACAAGATTGGCATAGGTAGACTTTTAAGGCCTGTTTGACTCAGGTGAGTTGATTGAGAATGCTTGATTTAGTAAGAGCAGGGCTTCCTGGCCTACGGTTGGACAATAGGAACCTTCAAGAAGAGCAAAAGAGGGAAGTATGAAGTTACTGCTGCATGGCTAGTGGCCCAGGCAGGTGACTTTGGGGACTTGGAAGTGAAGAGGCTTCCTTACCTTGGGGGCTAGGGACCAGAATTATACCTGCATGGGCCAAGGGTGGAAGGGCTGCATGGCTTGGTGACCAAGGGGACAAGAAGGAAGACCATGTGAAGGACTGAGCCTAGAAAGCAGATTCTGGGAGGAGCCAAGCTTGCCTAAGTGGTTACAATGGGATTTACTCTGGTAAGAAGTTTGACTAAATATGTTCAGCGGCTGGGCACAGTGGCTGACACCTGTAATCCCAGCTACTTGGGAGGCCAAGATAGGGGGAGTACTTGAGCCCAGGAGTTTGAGACCAGCCTGGGCAACATATTGAGACATTGTTTCTACAATTTTTTTTTTTTTAAATTAGCTGGACATGGTGGCATGCACCTATAGTCCCAGCTACTTGGGAGACTGAGATGGGAGGATCATTTGGGCCTGGGAGGTAGAGGCTGTAGTGAGCCATGATTGCGCCACTGCACTCCAGCTTGGGCAACAGAGTAAGACCCTGTCTCAAAATAAATAAATAAAACATTAAAAGAATGTGTTCAGCGTCTGAACTTCAGCTTTTTGTATTCTGTCAACATTTTTTCTTGATTTTCATTCCATTCTTCATTAGATGGAAGGCTTATTAAAGATCCTTTTTTTGTAATTTGGTAATGTTATTAGTAATATTTTAAGATAATTCCTTGACTTGATAGTTCTTTTACTGCAGCTTTTGCCCTGGTCAGTGGAGGAGGCATATGATATTGTATTTTCATATATGTCCATGTGCTGGAACTGGACAGCTCTGGGGGCTAGTGAGAAAAGATAAAGTTGGGAAGACCTTAGCAATGTCAGTCCTGGAGCTGTTCAAAGTTAGTGGAGCTCCTCCCTCTACTGCAGACAGTTTCCTTCTCTAGGATAGGGTTTCTGATGAGAATATTTCATTGTTCTCTAACACAAGTAGTCAATGTTTTGCTCAGTTTCTCTTGCTGAAATAATGGTATAGATTCAGTAGGTTGGGGCGGTAGGAAGATTCCAGTTTGGTGCAGCAAAAGGAAAGTCTTACCAAGGAGTGAGGTGCTTGTTTGCTGGCTCCTGCCAAGTTCAGGTATTGCTGAGTGGGTAGATCTTTTAAGAGGAGGAGTCTGTTTGCTCCCAGGTCAGCAGATCCGTGGTGGTCTGCTGGGGCTTGTACCCCTCAGATGCCTTGTCTCCCCTGGGTGGAGCTTTTGGGATGGGTATAGTGGTTCATGGGTGCATCGCTGAATTTGCACAAGGCTAGCGTGGCAATGGACTCTCAAAATATCTGTGGTCATAAATAGGAACTTACTTAAAATTTTAGGCCTGGGCAGGAACATCACTTGAGGCCAGGAGTTTGAGAACAGTCTGGGCAGCATTGTGAGACCCCAGCCTCTACAAAAAAATAATTAGCTGGGTTTGGTGGTGCATTCCTGTAGTTCAGTTGATCAGGAGGTTGAGGTGGGAGGACCACTGGAACAGGATTTCGAATCTACAGTGAGCTAGGATCATGCCACTGTACTCCAGCCTGGGTGACAGAGTGAGACCCTGTCTCAAAAATAAAAGAATAAAATATTATGCATTACTCTAAAACTAGCTTTATTTACAACGAAAAAGTAATTTTAAGTACCTCCTTAGAAGATTTAGTAAAAATATGACTTATGGAATAATTTCTGTCATGAAAGACAAAAGTTCTTTACTATATTTCTATCTTGAGGTAACTGTTGCTGTATTTCAGTCTTGAGGTAACAGCTGACATTCTCAGGATGTGGCTTCCTTCCTTGGCTGAGATGTCACCTGGACAGATACAGATATCACCATTTGCTACTAATGATGATTGATGTTGTAAAAAAAAAGTTATTCTATGTCAAGAGGGCACTTGGAAAGCAGGCCATAAAGAGCAGTTCTCACCATCGGAAAGCATTTGTTATCACTCATGCTTTGATGTGGCAAACACATTGCAGTTCTTGGCATAATGAGAGGCAGGTTTCAGGAGTTACTGCTGCAACCAACTCTTACCTGCCAAACTATAAAGACAAACTATTTTGAGGATTAAAGGATAGGATCCCTTTGTGCTTTGTGGAAGCAGAGCTGAAAGGTTCATAATGACAGACAGAACCATTAGGAGGCATGAAAGAAAAAGAAGTAGCAAGGCTGAAAGTGTTGTGTGCTAGAAAGGAGTTGATGCCCTTTGAACATTCAAGTTCAAATAGTGTGCCATACTTTATCTCCAAAGACAACACTACTGACCCACTGTCAGTAGACCATGGGCTGTGGGTTGCTTTCCAGCAGAGAGGATGGATTTTCTTCAGTTCCGTCTACTCATGCTTGACAGAGATTTCCTTTGGGACAAGTACCAGGCCCCAAGGAGCCCAAGCCTGGAGAAAGGGAGGCTGGATCATCATGGCTGACGCTCACTATGCACCAGGTTCCCTTCTCAGCATTTTACTCAGTTGTCCTTCACAACCAAGCACCCTATGAAGTAGCAATGCTTATTATCCTCACCTTACATTGGGGAAACTGAGGCTGAAGGAGGCAAAATAACTTGCCCAAGGCCACACAGCTAGTAAATGGTACAGCTGGGATTTGAACTCATCAAGTCCGATGCTAGAGCTGAATGAGGCTCTTGAGCATTGTACCCTGCTGTAGTGTAGTTAGCAGTTGGAAACATGGATGCTGGAGTCCAAAGAACGTGGACTCAAATCCTCATTCCCCAGCTGGTTGCTATGTGAACCTGGGCAAGTGATTCAACACTGTTGGGGCAAGAAAGGAAGTCAGAAGCCTGGGACAAATCACGACACATAAGAAGCACTCAATGCATGCTGGCCACTGTTAGTGTTTTGGTTATTGTTTTGTTTTTATCCTGGAACAGAGCGAAGCTAAGAGGTAGTGGTTCTCTCCTTGAGGGTGAATAAGAAAGAATTAACTGGGCATTAGCAATGTTGACAATGTGGATTTCTGGGCCCCACTCATGAGAGATGCTAATTCAGTGGCTCTGGGGGGTTGGATGGTAAATGGTTGGACCTAGTCACCTGCATTCTAAAGAAGGGCTTTCAGTGATATGGAGCGGTGGACTTCAGACTGGCCAGAGGCAGCATGTGCAAGGCTTTGGAGTTTACCAAAATTCAGAGCTTAATTTTATAATTGATTTGTTTAGCTATAACTGAGTGACAGAGTGGAACACTGATATTCTGTAGACTATCTCTTAATCATTAAAAAACAAAAACCAGCACAAAAGAAATCACCAAAAGGAATCAATATGTTTTAGAGTTCCAGTACTGGCCAATTCAGAGTGTGTGCCGGAGCAAACACAGGAGTATCTAACAGACCTGCAGAGATGGAAGGGATATGAGAGACCTACGAGCCACATCCTGGTTTTATAGCTGCTGAAGGTGGGGGCCCCCAGGGGTAGAATGACTCTCTTAGAAACCATACGATTAGTTGATGGGAAAGTCTGAAACAGGACTTTGATATTTGGCCACCTGGACATCTCTGGACAAGAGGCCCAAACTGGAACCCTTTGGGAAGTTCTGATTCCCTGAATTCAGGGTGATAGCGTGAAGTAAGGAGGAATCTCACACCTGCTTGTTGCTGCGTGTGCTTTTTCTGTCTGGATGCTTTTTTCCACCATGCCTGCCAGTAACTTCCAGCTTTTCTTTAGGGTCTTTGGTAAGCTGCCTTTTCAGGGACAGTTTCCCTGCCTGTGTCCTTCACTTGCTCCCAACAGAGTTCATTATGTCCCCTTTTGTCACTCCTGAACCTTAATGGCATTTTTTGCACTTAGTTGATGTTTTTTGCTACTGTCACCTTTCCTCTGATGCACTTAGGTAGTCCAAGTAGAGCCACCCTCCTATTTTGCATGCTTGCAGACATCACTGACCATTTATCCATTTATGTATTCATCCATATGTATACCACAGAGCACCCACTACATATGCCACGTACATTTAGAGAATATAGAGAAAAGTAAAGAATAAATGAGAAAATATACAAATAACTTGATAATTTAAGATACTGATATGGACTGTGAAGAAAATTTAAAAAGGGTGATGTGACAGATAAATGATATGGTGGGAGAGATCCTTTTTACAGGGTCTTTAGGGAAGGGCCCTCTCAAAGTGTGTCTCATTTAAGCTGAGACTCATGATGAGAAGTGGGACCCATGTAAAGAACTATGAATATTCTAGGTGGGAGGAAGAATATGTGCAAAAGAGCTAAAGTGAGAATGAACTAGGCACCTTTGAAGAGCAGAAGGAAGCTAGTATGGATAGAATGGAGTGAACAAGAGGAAGACTGGGAGACAGGCAGGGCCACATCTGGGAGGACCTCCTTGTAGGCCACAGAGTTTGGATTACAACCTGAGAGTAATGGGAAGCTATTAGAGGTGCTTCAACAGGGAAATGGCATAGTGGGGTTTGTATTTTAACAGATGACTCACTAGACTTGTTTTAGACTTGTCCTCAGCTTCCTTTTTTTTTTTTTTTTTTTTTTTTTTTTGAGATGGAGTCTTGCTCTGTCGCCCAGGCTGGAGTGCAGTGGTGCGATCTTGGCTCACTGCAACCTCCGCCTGCTGGGTTCAAGAAATTCTCCTGCCTCAGCTTCCCGAGTAGCTGGGATTACAGGTGCATGCTACCATGCCCGGCTAATTTTTTGTATTTTTCGTAGAGATGGGGTTTCACTGTGCTGGCTGGAATGGTCTGAATCTCCTGACCTCGTGATCCGCCCGCCTCGGCCTCCCAAAGTGCTGAGATTACAGGCGTAAGCCACCATGCCTGGCCTCAGATTCTTAATACAATGCTTCAGGCAATCTCTACTTATTGATCAATTTGCACTTTAGGCAAGAAAATTTTTAGGCATTCTAGCTAAACTCTTTGAGGGCCAAGTTCATGTTTTAATCACTTTTGTTTGCCTAGCACTTTGTACCTTGCAAAGAGCAGATTCTTGGTGAATATCTATTGTATGAATGAATGGTTTCTGCATTATTGGATCCTTTGGCATAACAAAGTGGCAAGGCTCTTTCTGCTGGGTGACTTTTTAGCAAGTCCACTGAATGGTAGGTGGTAGCATATTGTGAAAATGGATTGGTTGACACCTCACCTCACCTCTGCTCATGTTAAACATTTTTTTTAGTTCTAGAAAATTCAGTTGTAATTAAGCTGGGAGGTAACAGAGTAGGACCTCTCCAAAGCCCTGAAATGACTGCCTCGCTAGCTTTTAAGCATCAGATAGAGAAGGCCTGTTGAACTTCTGCTTCTAGTATTATGAAGAATAGATATTTGGAGAAACTCTCCCAATTACAGACACTGAGAAATGCTGAATGTAATATAAAAAACAACCTTTTAAATATGTAGCTAAGCTCATAAAAATTGAATGTAAATCTCTACAGAGGCAAAAATAGAGAGAGAGCTGACACCAGGGTGGTGAGTGAGGATCTAAGATATGGGCTGCCTTGGAAGTGTGTGCAGATAACAGAAATTAGGTATTGATGGGATGTATTTCAAAATAATAAGAGCTATCTATGACAAACTCACAGCCAATATCATATTGAATGGGCAAAAACTGGAAGCATTCCCTTTGAAAACTGGCACAAGACAGGGATGCCCTCTCTCACCACTCCTATTCAACATAGTGTTGGAAGTTCTGGCCAGGGGAATTAGGCAGGAGAAGGAAATAAAGGGTATTCAATTAGGAAAAGAGGAAGTCAAATTGTCCCTGTTTGCAGACGACATGATTGTATATCTAGAAAACCCCATTGTCTCAGCCCAAAATCTCCTTAAGCTCATAAGCAACTTCAGCAAAGTCTCAGGATACAAAATCAATGTACAAAAATCACAAGCATTCTTATACATCAACAACAGACAAACAGAGAGCCAAATCATGAGTGAACTCCCATTCACAATTGCTTCAAAGAGAATAAAATACCTAGGAATCCAACTTACAAGGGATGTGAAGGACCTCTTCAAGGAGAACTACAAACCACTGCTCAAGGAAATAAAAGAGGATACAAACAAATGGAAGAACATTCCATGCTCATGGGTAGGAAGAATCAATATCGTGAAAATGGCCATACTGCCCAAGGTAATTTACAGATTCAATGCCATCCCCATCAAGCTACCAATGACTTTCTTCACAGAATTGGAAAAAACTACTTTAAAGTTCATATGGAACCAAAAAAGAGCCCGCATTGCCAAGTCAATCCTAAGCCAAAAGAACAAAGCTGGAGGCATCACACTACCTGACTTCAAAGTATACTACAAGGCTACAGTAACCAAAACAGCATGGTACTGGTACCAAAACGGAGATATAGATCAATGGAAAAGAACAGAGCCCTCAGAAATAACGCCGCATACCTACAACTATCTGATCTTTGACAAACCTGAGAAAAACAAGCAATGGGGAAAGGATTCCCTATTTAATAAATGGTGCTGGGAAAACTGGCTAGCCATATGTAGAAAGCTGAAACTGGATCCCTTCCTTACACCTTATACAAAAATCAATTCAAGATGGATTAAAGATTTAAACGTTAGACCTAAAACAATAAAAACCCTAGAAGAAATCCTAGGCTTTACCATTCAGGACATAGGCATGTGCAAGGACTTCATGTCCAAAACACCAAAAGCAATGGCAACAGAAGACAAAATTGACAAATGGGATCTAATTAAACTAAAGAGCTTCTGCACAGCAAAAGAAACTACCATCAGAGTGAACAGGCAACCTACAAAATGGGAGAAAATTTTCGCAACCTACTCATCTGACAAAGGGCTAATATCCAGAATCTACAATGAACTCCAACAAATTTACAAGAAAAAAACAAACAACCCCATCAAAAAGTGGGCGAAGGACATGAACAGACACTTCTCAAAAGAAGACATTTATGCAGCCAAAAAACACATGAAAAAATGCTCATCATCACTGGCCATCAGAGAGATGCAAATCAAAACCACAATGAGATACCATCTCACACCAGTTAGAATGGCAATCATTAAAAAGTCAGGAAACAACAGGTACTGGAGAGGATGTGGAGAAATAGGAACACTTTTACACTGTTGGTGGGACTGTAAACTAGTTCAACCATTGTGGAAGTCAGTGTGGCGAATCCTCAGGGATCTAGAACTAGAAATACCATTTGACCCAGCCATCCCATTACTGGGTATATACCCAAAGGACTATAAATCATGCTGCTATAAAGACACATGCACACGTATGTTTATTGCGGCATTGTTCACAATAGCAAAGACTTGGAACCAACCCAAATGTCCAACAATGATAGACTGGATTAAGAAAATGTGGCACATATACACCATGGAATACTATGCAGCCATAAAAAATGATGAGTTCATGTCCTTTGTAGGGACATGGATGAAATTGGAAATCATCATTCTCAGTAAACTATCGCAAGAACAAAAAACCAAACACCGCATATTCTCACTCATAGGTGGGAATTGAACAATGAGATCACATGGACACAGGAAGGGGAATATCACACTCTGGGGACTGTGGTGGGGTGGGGGGAAGGGGGAGGGATAGCATTGGGAGATATACCTAATGCTAGATGACGAGTTAGTGGGTGCAGCGCACCAGCATGGCACATGTATACATATGTAACTAACCTGCACAATGTGCACATGTACCCTAGAACTTAAAGTATAATTAAAAAACAAAAAAAACAAAAAAACCCCAGAAACTGAAAGCTTCAGTTTTAATTGCCATACAACAGGGATGAGTAGGGAGGGGTGCACTGTGGAATGGGAGATGAGGGCTTGGGCGCTACAAGGTCAACGGAACTGATTAAGAGTCTGCAAAAGCCAGGAATCTTGAAGATCTACACCCTCAGTGAAAAGATGGACTAGAAAAATCCATTTGGCAAAGGAAAGCTGCTATGAGAAATTGTTCTGGCCTTGGCTGGGGGTGGGGAAATGTCTCTCCTGAGAATTCTGAACTCATGAAGGTTTAGGGCTTAAACTCGCATTATCCACATATGCCGTCCAGGAAACCTCAAGCAAAAGAATTGTTAAGATAATTCCAGTTTGAGAGAGACTCAGGATTCCAGCAGAATCGGAAGAGAATCAGCTTTGTAGGAATGTTCCCACAGCTGGGGCTCTTTAGAATTCTCACAGATTAAAATCAACCACATATGACTTCACAATGAAAAGTTTCCAGTTACACAGAGTAAACAAGCCATCAGTGGAAACAACAAACAGTAGAATTAGACTTCCCAAGAACTTGAATTTAAGAATTATCAGTCAGAATATAAATGAAATGTCCTAAAATGTTTCTAGAAATAAAAGATGGATTTGAAAACATGAGCAAAATGCTATTAAAAATGTCTAGGCAGAATTTGAAAAGGAAACAAAATGAAATTTTTGAAATAATTATATTCAAAACTGACAACTCAAAAAGGAAAAAAAAGGTTTTAACATGTGATATGGTTTGACTCTGTGTCCCTGCCCAAATCTCATCTCGAATTGTAATTCCCCACTTGTAAGGGGAGGAACCTGGTAGGAGGTAATTGGATCATGGGGGCAGATTTTCACCATGCTGTTCTGTGATAGTGAGATCTCATGAGATCTGATGTTTAAAAGTGCGGCACTTCCTTCAACACTCTCCTTCTCCTGCCGCCATGTAAGACGTGTCTTGCTTCTCTTTCGCCTTCTGCCATGATTGTAAGTTTCCTCAGGCCTCCCCAGCCACTTGGAACTGTGAGTCAATTAAACCTCTTTTCTTTATAAATTACCCTCTCTCAGGTAGTTCTTTATAGCAGTGTGAAAACAGACTAATACAACATCCAAATATTTTTCTGAAAATCACTGATTAGAGTTTGAGTTTGTTATACTGTTAAATTATATGCAAAATTTAAAAATCATAAGGATATACCATGATGAGTTTCCATAAATTAATGTACTATGTAACCAGTATTCAGATCAAGGAACAGAACATTACCAGCGTCTCATAAACCCCCTTTCTGTTCCCTTCATGTAATCTTTTACTCCAAGGTCAACTAGTATTACTTCAAGGTCAACCAGTATCCAAAAATAGGGGTGTGACTATTATGCAAGTATCCTGAATTCTTATACCATTTTAATTTTGCCTATTAAAAAGATTTTATTCATGGATTTATATACTATATAATCTTTTGTATATGACCTTTGTCTCTCAACATATGAAAAAGGATAAAAGAACTTCATATTTTTCCATATAGTTATACTTTTCTTATTTAATTTAGTATTCTATTGTGTGAATATGCCACATTCTACAGCTGTTGGGCATTTGGGTAATTTTCAGTTTTGGGCTATTGTTTTTTCCTGTTGGGTTTATTCCTAGGAGTAGAATTGCTGGTGACAGAGTATTGCATGTATTCAGCATTAGTAGAAATTGCCTAATGGTTTCCAATATTTTTCTAAACCAGATGAAATCTTGTCTGGAAGTTCAGTAAACAAAACCATATTCAAAACATCAAAACAAAGTAAACATAAAACCTAATGTAATGGATGGATGGATTAACAACAGATTAGACCTAGTGAAGAAAGAATCAGTGATTTGGAAGATAAATATGAGATATTACCCAGAATGCAGCACAGGAAAAACAAAAGGATAGAAAAAGAGATTAAGAGATAAAGGATAAAATTAGAAGACCCAATTTATGTGTAATTGAAGAGAGCTCAGTAGAATGGAGTCAGGGAAAGAGAGCCTAAAATTAGCCAACTCAATATTATCCAATAATGTGAGCTACACACATAATTTAAAATTTTCTAGTGTATAATATGTATGTTTTTATTTAACCTGATATATGCAAAATATTTCAGCAGGTTGATATAAAAATTATTGAGGTATTTTACATATGTCATACTAAGTCTTCAAAATCTAGTATATAATTTTATACTTACAGCACATCTCAGTAGTTTAGGCTAGCCACATGTCAAGTGCTCAGAAGCCACATATGGCTAGTGGCTACCATAATAGTGCACATTTAAGGTGCACTATCTAAGGTGACATCTAAGGTGTATAAGGGAAGGGAAATTGAGTGAAGTTCCAGGCATTCGGAGAAGTGAGCCAGTTGAAGTAAGAGGACTGTGTCATGACGGTGGGAGGAATGTGGATAAGTGTATCACCGTAGAGACAGCACTGGGCTTTGGGTTTACACACATTCATATCCCTCGGTACAATTATTATACCCTTCAACATCCAGTGAGTTGCAGAATTACAGCTGTTGAGTAGTTCAGAACAATACCAAACAATAGCTTAGTACAAGAAGAGAAATCTATCTGTTGAATTTACAGAGGAGATTCAGGACCTCAGAATTTAATTGGCCTCATGCAAATTTGACCAGAAGCCTAAAGTGAACATGTGTGACATTTACATCAAAGATCACTGTGTGTATTAATAGAAGCAGGCTGGTTGGAAGTGGTTTTCCTTTCTTTGGCTATAAGGATATGAAAACTTGACAATGAATACAAGTAGATTGTTACTTTGGTTTTTATGTCTCAGTTAAAAAATAACACCATGTCCTAGTGTGCTCATATAGCACAAAAGCTATATTATCAGGCTGTAGATCAAATACCATATGAACTTGACCCAAATAACCTCAGACTTCCTGCGAAATTCTATGTTTGTGTTAGATACGTGACTGTAGTCAGTTGATTCATTTTTTTTTTGACAGCTCAAAAACAGCGAAGCAGGGCACTTGGAATCTCTGTCTAGCCTCAGCTGTTTGAAAAATAGTAATAGAATTGAAAATATATTTCTGTCCTTAAAAACACCTCTAAAGTGCTGTATTTGTGTAATGATAACACTTTTTATGCTGGCTCTGCCGGTCCAAAAATAGGGGTGTGACTATTATGTAAGGGAAATCATTATGTAAGGTTGTGACCTTTATAATGGAACAATTCTTATTCCCATACTCTAAGCATGAAACTCAGCCAAATAAATGCTGCCATTATGTTTGATTATGGGGTAATAGTGACATTATTAGTTTAATCCAATTATCCCAAATACTGAAATACAGGGTTGTGTTAGTCTGTTCCCGTTGCTATAACAAAATACCTTAGACCGAGTAATTTGTAAATGATAGAAAATTATTTCTCAGTTTTTGAGATTGGTAAGTCCAGGATCAAGGTGCCAACAGATTTGGTGTCTGGTAAAGACTTGCCCTCTGCTCCACAGATGGTGTCTGGTTGCTGCATCTTCACAGGGTGGAAGGAGCCAAAGCCGGGGTAAACTTGTTCCCTCAACCCATTTAAAAGGGCAGTAATCCCAGCCATGAAGGTGGGGCCTCCCAGAGTCCTCACCTCTTAATAACATCACCCTGGGGGTTAAGTTCTGTGATGGTTAATACTGAGTGTCAACTTGATTGAAGGATGCAAAGTATTGTTCCTTGGTGTATCTGTGAGGGTGTTGCCAAAGGAGATTCACATTTGAGTCAGTGGACTGGGAGAGGCAGACCCACCCTCTATCTGTGTAGGCATAATCTAATCAGCTGCCAGCACAGCTAGAATAAAGCAGGCAGAAGAATGCGGAATGACTAGACTGGCTGAGTGTTCCCGCCTTCATCTTTCTCCCATGCTGGATGCTTCCTGCCCTCAAACATCAGACTCCAACTTCTTCAGCTTTTGGACTCTTGGACTTACACTAGTGGTTTGCCAGGGGCTCTCAGGCTTTTGACCACATACTGAAGGCTGCACTGTCAGCTTCCCTACTTTTGAGGTTTTGGGACTCAGACTCGCTTCCTTGCTCCTCAACTTGCAAATGGCCTGTTGTAGGACCTCGCCTTGTGGTTGAATGAGTCAATACTCGTTAATAAACTTCCCTTCATATATACATCTATCCTATTAGTCTTGTCCCTCCAGAGAACCCTAATACAAGTTCCAATATATGCATTCTGGAGGGACATGAAGATTCAGGCCATGACAAGTGTTCTAGAAGGTTCTACCATACTAACTCTGAGATGTTCTTTGTATTGGCTTTCAGAAGTTTACAAAACAGTCTGTCTAATGTACCTATATGGTACCTATAGTACCTTGGTACCTATATGGTACTAAATTGATCATCTTATAAAATATGGGAAAGCATGTCTGTCAGATGTTGAATCTTTTATTTGTGCTTATTTTCTATGAAACCAAAGGGACAGTGCCAGTGTTCCCCTGGTGTCTTGGGGCTGAGCACTGGTGGTGGTGAAGACCATCCGGTGGAAAGAGTGTTAGGCTAGAAGCTGGAGGGTCTGGTTGTGTGACTAGGGAAAGTCACTGGTCACTTTCTGTTTGGGTGCTTTTTCCACAGAAAAAAATTATCATGTATGCTAGGATTGGAAGACATCTTAGAGATTATTTATTCTCACCTCACACCTAAATTATTAGAACTCTTTAAAGCATCTGCAACAAATAATTATCCAGTTTTGACTTGAATGGTCCAGAGGCTACTCCCTTACAACACCGCTGCTCCATTGTTTGGTGTTTCACAGGCGTGGAACATTCTTCTTTGTACTGAGCCAAAACCTTTTTAGCCAATGCCCAGCTCATAAGGGGCTTGGGAAGTAAAACATTATTAAATGTTAATTAAAAAAAACACTATGCAAATCTGTATCACTGTTTACTGGTGTGGTGTGGACCTAATGAATGGATCTAGTCTGAATTGTAATGCCTAAATTCTTACTTTCTTTTCAGCAACAACCCAAACTGAAAAAACTAACATCTTTGTGATGTGGCTTCATAATCCAGGCATTGAGCTACTGTGGGTTTGTCTTGACAGGAGGGAAAAGAATTCTGCCTTTCTAGGTTAACTAGGAATGCTCACATTTTTTAAAGCTGGTTTTCAGGCTTATCTTTAGAGTTTAACATTCCAACTCTTAACAGGGTTAGGAATTCTCCCACTTCTACTTAACAGCTTGCTCCCCAGGACACGAGAGCCTCCTAGGTTTCTCTAGTATGGGGTAGTGGGTGAATTATATGTTGTGGGGATGCTGCAGGTCCAGGAGCTCTCATTGAGCCATGGGGTCGGGGGTAGGGGGTTGTCTCTGATTTGTTGCTTTGTTTTATAGGATATTCATTCATTCTTAATTCACTCGCTAGTATTTGCTGAGAGTTCATGTGTTTAGCACAGCTTTGTCTCAGGAAGCCCTAAATATCCTCTTCAACATGATGTGTTATCACCAGAGGAACTTCAGTGAAGATGGAGCTACATCAGGCTAGCTGAGGAGGCCCAGAGGACTGAACCTGGATCTCTGGGATTTCCCCTTGGGTGCATTACAATCCCCAAAGGACCCTGCCCCTTTTCCCCGCCAGTCTTAGTCCCTACATTTGAGGAGGATGCTGGGATTCCCCTGGTTCACTCCACTCCTGCCACCCTGGAAACTCTGACTCTAGCTCTGAAGGTGTGGAATTTAGACTGGAGCAGTGAGGGCGGTGGCAAGTCATGGAGCTGGAGACCAGGTAGGGGCTGCTGGATTCTCAGGGTTTCTGGAATGAATGTCCTTCTGTCACTTTCATGTTCCTCTTTCACTGAACAGTCAACAGCTGAGATCTTGGCTGGGTTTCATATTGGACAGTGTATTCTTGACTTTACAAAAGGTGGTGGGGTGTTAATGAGGTTCCTTCCTGATTTCGTACTTGAGTAATTTCTTTCCAGCCACTGCTGTGTATCCCTGCTCCTTATCCAGTGCAGTTTCCAGATGGATTTACTTCCTAGCAATTTTGGAGTGCAAACTAAAGGTGTAGTGTCTTGTTCTAGGTGCTAAATCTTGTTGAGGTAGAGAGAAGGGAGAAACCTGAACTATATTTAAACAAACACAGTAAGTCCCTCAGCTCATGATTGGCTGGCGCTTGGTTCTTGCAGCCATGCAGCAGCACCAAGCAGAACTTCATTTTACCTATTTATGTCCCCGATGTTGAAACAAACACACACTATTAGACATTCCAGAGTAAAGCTCCTGTGGGAAATGGAACTGGGAACTATGTATCCCCAAGGAAAAGCCAGACATTGAAGGCAAAAGCTCAACAGGAAAACAAATTTGGGCTGCTTATAAACTGGAAAACTCAGTGCTGCTCTGTAACGATATGACTGAAAACAAGTGACTGCTACAATTACAGGCAGCATGAGATGGAGGAGAGACTGGTAATGCTAGATCACATCAAGTGTACCGAATCAAGTGGTTAGAGGACTGAAGAAAGTGGCAGATCTGCGAGAGTTGAGATGAACAAGCAAGGTGATCATTGTAAAAGCTTTCTAATGACATGTATGGTCTGCCTCCCAAGAGGATCCTGACTTCCTTGAGGGAAGAGGCATGGCAGAGACCAGCTCTAGAGTCCCAGGGTTTGGTATAAACTTTGGTTTCCTACTCATTAGCCAAGTTACTCAACACGTTGCTATGTCAGTTTCATCACGGAAAAATCACAAGATCTTTAAATCTGTGAAGGAGACTTTATTTCTTATAAAGGGTTGTAGCCTGCAGGCTGGCCATTTTTGAAGGCTGGGAAGTGTAGCCTCTTGCAGAGGCTATTAACAGACACTTTGAGGGAGGAAGGGGTGGAACAGGGATTTATGCTGAGGTTGGCCAAGTATACATATTCAATAGGTTACAGGAGGAGCTATGAATATTCATGAAGTGGGAGAGGTACATGTGTGATAAGCAAACATGTGTATTACCTGCATCCCATATTCACTTTGGGGTGGAGACTTAACATTTAAGTGTCTTACAATTAGGCCTTATATGGCAAAAGGTAAGGCAGGGACATGAAGGCCCTCAAGTTTACAGCCTCTGTAAACCAGCCAGATCAGTCCATGGTCCATGGTCTCTTATTAGGAGAAAGTTACTAAACCACAGCTGTCTCTTTTCCAATCAAAAATGTGGGTATGGCTTGTGGAATCGGCCGGGGGTCAGCGTCTGGTGGTGAGAGTGCTGCAGTTGTTTCAATAGTGCTTATCTTGAGGCCAGTGCTGGTTTAACTGCTAGAGAAAAAGAAAAACTTGTGGCAGTTGGAACAGAATTTACTCTTTAAGTGTGGAGGGTGCATGACTTAACCCTTGCCTGGCATGGCCTTAGGCAATCTTTATAATTTGGTATCTTATTGCCACAGAGTCCATTTTGTTAGTCTTAGGATCTCTATGTTAACATTAATGCTGTTCAGTTGTTGTGTCTAAACCACAAAAAGGAGGGGATGTAATGAGACGGGTCTGGCTTCCCATCGCACCGTGGCCAGGAACTCAGTTTCTAAGGTTTCTCTGGGGTCCCCTTAACCAAGAGGGGATTTGTTCAGCCAGTTGGGGGTTTAGGATTTTAGTTTTAGCTCTCATCATCTATGGAATAGTCATTGTAATAACACCTTCCTAGCAGGATTATGATGGGGATTGTCAATGGCAGATGATGTGCTTATCGTGGTGGCTGGTACTCCTTATGTGTTCAGTATCATTGTTATCTATGTTTCTGTCGTTCACATTGGTACTTGGCTCATTGCCAACATTCAGTAAGCATTTGTCGAATAAGTAAATGAGCATT
Source organism: Gorilla gorilla gorilla (assembly GCF_029281585.2). Taxonomy (NCBI): domain Eukaryota; kingdom Metazoa; phylum Chordata; class Mammalia; order Primates; family Hominidae; genus Gorilla; species Gorilla gorilla. The sequence goes on along the minus strand of NC_073230.2, from coordinate 136,283,078 downwards.
TATGATTAGTGTTTTAATAAAAATTTCATCTTCATTTAATTACTTCCCTCCCTTGCTGGTTAATATTATTTGATGAATTACCGAGACACATAGAAAACTTGGGAATAAGGGTCCTGAAAATAAGGGTTCTGATGGTTCAAATGCATAGATAGTAAATACAAATATTTTCTCTTAAGAACATAATCAGCAATTTAATAAAAATAAAAAATTGCTCTCCATATGCTTCATCATTTTGCAAATATAAATTAGTGTGCAGTTAACCATATATCTCCCCAAGTCTGCTCTTCCTCCTGTGTTTAATAAAAAGTGGCTGCATCCTCTCAAATATCTAAGCCAGAAACCTGGGGAATCATTGCTGGGTCTTATTTTTCCTTCATTCCTCACACGCATTCATGTTTGTGGTCATACAAGCCATGTCCCATTTCATCTCCTGATTAGCTTCTGAACCCGCCTTGTGTGTCTGTCTCTGCTATTACTGCCTTAGACCAGCTGCTGTAAACTCTTGTCTGCATTAATGACACAGTGCTCTGGCTGATAATTAAGGAAAAGTCTTCTAGGAATGTCCGAGGTAACCAGTGGTTGAATTTCCTGCTGACAATCTCTTTAGTGTTTTTGCACAGAGGATTTATGAAGGATTTAAGCAGCTTGGATTACTGTGAGTCTGCAGAACACTGGAGGTGCTTGCTTCTTCCCTGGGTGAATTACAGATGAGAAGATTGCTGTGGAAGCCTATTGGACATGCATTTGACATGCACGTGCCGGGGAGTTTTCTGAAGTTTTCTGTTACGGAGGCACACTAATTCTGAGGAAGTAAAACTTCTCATGAGAACAGGAGATGTAGCTGTGGAAAAGTCCAACACAGATGAGAAAACCATTTTCATGTATATCAGAAAAATGTTATTTATTTTATCAAAGTTTATTTAGCAAAGCCCACACGTATCTTGAGGCTAACCTACTCAGGGCAGGTTGATAGCCAGGGAATGCCATACAGGAGTATGGAATCAATCCTTCAGAATTCAGAGGCTAAACGTTTCCATATTGATTAGGAAAACCCAGGTTAAATGGATTAATATACTCCGGCTGTTCTGAGAGAGGTCTTCACCGCATTTGAGCAAGCTTATTGATAGGCTTACCAGAATGGTTAGGGAATCCAGCCTGGCAAGGAATCGCAAAGCACATTGCTGGACTGGTGTGACTGTACCTCACCCACAAGAGCTGATCATCCTCTCTGTAGGTAGAGGTTGAGGAAGGGCCTGGGATGCACAGCATTTGGGTGGAGAAATACATTCATTAGGAAATAAAATTGAATAGTTCAAAGACTGGTTCTGGTGCTGGTGTCCTTGATGCTGGTAGCTCAGTTCTCCCATCTATACCTGGCAGGGCTTCCTAATGGAGTCCAAGGTGGATTGTGGCTCTTTGAGCATCAGGTTAGTCATCCCTATGAGGATGTGGTTGTAGGAGATAATGGTCATATACATTTCTGCTTCTGGTGAAAAAAGAGGAACCTATTTTGTGGATAGGTGCCTGGAGAGAGATGAGGGAAAGAGATGAGAATACAAGGGAATACATGGAGCCTGGGTGGAGAGAGAGGTGAAGGTCAGAAGGGGAAAAAGTCGTGTTTGTGAAAGACCATGTGAAAGTTTGGGCACAAACAGAACCATAGGGCCCAGGTAACCAACTGTAATATTAGCAAGTGGGGGAGCCTCCAGCTTTCTCTCTCTACCCTGCCATAGACCCCAGGTGAGGTTTCATACCCTGGACCCTTCCAGTGGCCTCTGCAGAGTGGTAGAGAGGGGTGAACAGTGGTGGAGATGTTGACTCTTATGTCAGTGACCTGGTGGTAGCCCTGTAGATGTGGCAGTGTGCCAGGTCTCTTACCTGCCCCACAAGGAGACAACTAGCAAGAAGGCCAAAGTGGAGGAAAATGAGTGGTTGGTTTTGTGCATATGACAGGACATCTGATAGTGCCCTCAAATTGGTTGGGGAAGGCTTCAAAGAAAGCCCGAGTCTTGGTAATTCAGGCATTAGTGGAAATGTGACTACATTTGTTTTCGTACGTTGGTGGCTCCTCCCATCTCACCACCTTGAATGAAAGTTCTATGAGGCCAGAGGTTGTTTTGTTCACTGTTATATGCTTGGCACTTAGTAGGGACTCCATTCATATAGATTGAATCAATGACTCCATTACTAATGCTAGAAAAAAATAACATACAGGGCCAGCTGTAGCAGTGGCGCGTCTGTTCTCACTGAAAAAGAAACTAAGGCAAGAGCACCACGTAAAATAGAATTGGCTGGATTTTCTTGTCTCATACAATCAGGATCTGCACAGTTTTGTCTTTCCGCAAACCAACAAATGGAAAAGGCGAAGGCTATTGAAACGAGTGGGTACTGCCTGTGTGACAGCTGTCAGCATCCTCCTCTAGCTCCTATAACTGTGGTTCTTGAGGCTCCCACAGCGAAGGGGAATGGAAATGAAGCCATTTGTACATAAGCTACATTTGGTGAAGAGTAACGACTTATTGATTCAGGCTGTCCAGGAAGGCCATGTATCTTCTCCATGCCTTTTCATTTCTTGTCTGGGTTGCATTGAAAACATAAATTGTACTCAAATGTATTAATGGCTTTCTAATATGAGCTCTCAGTAACAAAGAAATGAAAAGAATTATTTGAAGCACTAAAAAAGGCCAGGGTTTCAAGCTGGTTTATTTTACCTGATATGTTATAAAAAAAAAAAAAAAAAAAAGAGCAACTGGACAGTAATGTCAAATCGGAGATGCCTCAGTATGGTTTTCTCAATAGAACTGAATAATATATTAGTGAGTGCATCTAACTAGCAAATGGGATCAGGAGCATCATGGAAATAAAGACAGAAAAGTGCCTTAACAGCTTTAAAATTCACAGATGGCAAATCAAGTAAAAGATCTGTTTATCACCCTCCGAACACTCTGTAAAGTGAACATTGGAGGACTAGGAAGTTTCTAATGGCAACTGCTGTGCTTTGGGAAATCTTGGTGGAACCCTTGGCTCTCTGACATTTAGCTGCTGCAGAACGGGGAAGCTGCTTTCCTGACCACATTGCTTTGGTACAGTAAAGTTGAGAAGCTGTTGTCCTTTGCTGGGAGTATCCGAAGGCAAAAGTTAGATATGTATAATAATGCACTGGAGATTGTTAAGCCGTGTGCTGTGTTTCATAAAGTCTTGTACAAACAGCTTGATAAAGAACATTACAGAATATTAAAAGCTGCTTTCTAGTGTTTAGCCTCTTTGTGTCTACAATTCAGTGAATGTTGTGTACATTAACTGCATGGCTTGAGTCCTGCTATTTTTATGCCATGAAAATGTAAATTAATAAACTCCACAGTTAGATTCTATAATACATTTTGACTACAACTCTTAAATTTAGCATATTTTATAAACATTTCAATTTGACCTGTCCTTATTTGCATGACATAAGTTTATATAACTTTATGAAAATAACATTTAAGAAGTTCTACAATGCAGGCATTTATTTTCTAGTTATGGAGCTTATTTTTCTCTTTCTTCTGTCTCTCCCACTCCCTTTTTCTTCCTTTGGTAAACCAATGCATGCAAAGTTAAACCTTTCAAAACTCCCCGCCACTGCCTCACCCCCTTTTTTTTCAGGTTTCAACAATTGGTTCTTATTTTTTTCAATTTATTTTATTTTGAGATGGAGTCTTGCTGTGTTGCCCAGACTGGAGTACAGTGGCACAATCTTGGATCACTGCAACCTCCACTTCCCTGGTTCAAGCGATTCTCCTGGCTCAGCCTCCCAAGTAGCTGGGATTACAGGGTCGTACCACCATCCCTGGCTAATTTTTGTATTTTTAGTGTAGACAGGGTTTCACCATGTTGGCCAGGTGAGTCTCAAACTCTTCACCTCAGGTGATTCACCCGCCTTGGCCTCCCAAGGTCCTGGGATTACAGGCGTGAGCCACTACGCCTGGCCTCAACTTTTAGATTCAGGGGGTGTAGGTGCAAGCTTGTTACAAGAGTATATTGTGTGATGCTGAAGTTTTGAGTGTGGTTGAACCTGTTATCCAGGTAGTGAGCATAGCAGCCAATAGGTAGTTTTTCAGCCCTATGCCTGCACCCCTTATAACTCCCAGTGTCTGTTTCCATTTTTACATCCATGTGTACCCCATCAAAACCCCAAATTTAATCACTTGGTTTCCTAACGATTTGCTATGTAATATGAAAATGTAAACATGTACTTGATAATATTTACCTATCCATAAATGATTGTTTCATTTATAACATGATCTCTATTAGATATCCAGTATTAATATGGATTCAACCATGTTCTCATGAAACATAATTCATGGTGAAAACTTGGTATGTAGCATTTGGCCTCAAAGGCAAGTCTTAGGTCTGTCTTCTAATTAAATGTGAGGAAATTGTCTACGTAGTTTAGGCCCCAACATTCTGGCTTTATCAAGCTAAAAAGATGAATGTATCCGGAAGATGAGGATTCTTGATCCTACCTACTTGATCCTCTGTGAATCACCCTTAGGTCAGAGGGACTTCAAAAGATGAGAATGACTAACTTTTTAGAGGATTAGGATGAAACCGGCATATTTAAAGAGGTCCACAATCTTATATAAGTGAATAAATGGATATTTTCCTTGTGTGGTGGCAGGCTTTGGAATTATGTGAACTTGAGTCCAAATTCTGGCTCACCCATCTAGTAGGTTTTGAATGACATTAAACTTCTCAGTCTCAGAGCCTTTACCAGTAAAATGAGGATCAGTAAAAAGTACCATGTAGGATTATTGTGAGGACTAGGAATATGTACAGTAAGTGCTTAGTTGCCTGGCACCCAGTAGGTATTCAATAGATGGTAGCTATTAGCAATATTTATTTGTAAATACGTAGAATGCATTAAGAATCTGAAAAGAGTCTGGGTGAGGTGGCTCATGCCTGTAATCCCAGCATTTTGGGAGGCCGAGGCAGGCAGATCACTTGAGTCCAGGAGTTCGAGACCACCTTGGCCAACATGGCAAAACCCTGTTTCTACTAAAAATACAGAAATTAGCCAGGTGTGGTGGCACACGCAGGTAATCCCAGCTACTTGGGAGGTTGAGGCATGAGAATTGCTTGAGCCTGAGAGGCAGAGGTCATAGTGAGCAGAGATGGCATCACTACACTGCAGCGTGGGTGACAGTGAGACCCTTTTTTTTTTCTTTTTTGACACAATCTGAAAAGAAAGTTCTGTTATCATGGTATATTTATAATATAAGGTAGAACTGATGGTGTTAAGTATAATCACATACACAAGTATATACATACACATTCTAAATCCAAGATTGTTTCTGACACAGATTCAAGAAGGAATCTTTCAGCAGTGAATTTTGGCTTCTCTGAAGATACAACTCTTTAAAGGCAGCATCAAAATAGTTCATTTTCTCCAATGGTTCATAGGTGGGTAGAGTATCCTTAACAAGTATACTTTACTTGCTGCTTTGAAACATTACAGCATATTCAAGCCCACATTTGGAACGACGGTTTTTCCCACTTATTCTTTCTCAAGGTTATGATAACTTCTTTTCCTTCTTTCTCATGATTTGGGCCATCCACAGAATGGTGGAGTCATTTTTTGACTTCACCCTATTGGTACTCACAGAGAAGAATGAATGAAAGTCCTAGAGGGTTACTCTATTTGAGGCTATTCCAAAAGTGGGTAAATTTTTGACGATTCTTACCACCACAATTCTTCCTCTATTTTCAAAGTTAGGAAAATTTTGCATTTTATTGCAACATGAAGGATAACTACAAAAAGCATAGTCCCCTGTATGTGTCATGTTAAGTGGCCTAGATCTCTCCGGTTGATCCTTTAATGAGATCACTGAGTTTGTCATGACTTTCAACCACCAAACATATTTTAGCAAATTCTAACCCTGAACAAAGTTAAAGACTTGTTAGGAAGAAGGCTTAATTGAGAAGGAAGAATGGAAACATGATGGACTTAGAACACAGGTGCATTTGAGCGGCAGCCCCAGATCTGTTACTTACTAGCTGTGTGTGACCTTGGGTAAGTTATTTAGTGCTATTTTATGCTATACTCTACTTCAGAATGGGAATAATACTACTTACAGTAACCTTTGAGTTTTTTATATAGATCAAATAAGACAACTCATGAAGCACTAGTAACAGTATCTAGCACAGAGTAGTTATTTGATAAAAGGTAAGCTTCCTTCCCTTCTCCCTCACTTTATCTGTAAAAAGAGACCAGTCACCCTGCCTACTTGTGTGAGAATGAGTATTTGTGCTTGTGAGTATCAAATGAAGCAATATGAAAAAACTTTGTAAATATAAAGCACAATATCAACATAAGCAAGGAAAATGACAGATTTTATGATATAATAAAGCTGTGCATCTGTTGAGAAGTTGGTGAAGATTTTAAATTAATTTGACTCCCTTAGAAATTCCTTGGTAACGGAAAGGTGAGTAGTTTTGCACTCCATATGTACAGGGTTAAATAATGTTCCCCAATATTTATGTCCACCTGGAATCTGAGAATGTGACTTTATTTTGAAATAGGGTCTTTACATATTTAATTAAATAAGTTAAGGTGAGATCATACCACATTAAGATGGGCCCTAATCCAATGACTTGTGTCCTTATAAGAAGAGAAAACACACACACAGGGGCGAAAGCCATGTGAAGATGGAAGCAGAGATTGGAGTGATACATCCAGGAGGCAAGGCTTGCCAGTGACCACCAAACACTGGAGGAGGCAAGCAAGGGTCCTCTCTAGAGCCAGCAGAGAACATGGGCCTGCTGATGCCTTGATGGCAGACTTCCAGCCTCCAGGACTGTGAGATAACAAATTGCTGTTGCTTTAGGCCACCCAAGAAGGTCCTTCATTATGGAAGCCCATGGAAACAAATACACACCATACTTCTCCTGTTTTTATTGGTTAGAAGTTTGTATAATTTAAAGTGATGTAAAGATGTTGCTTTAACTTAGACAAAAAGTATATGAGGTCTTATAACTTTACTGAAATCCTGCCACAAGTGGAAATTAATTCTGACATTATCTACATGTAAGAGTTCCCAAAATATTGGTTTTTCTTTGTTCTTCTTAAAAAAAATCTAAAGAAGCTGGGATGAACTCAGAGCTGGGGGAAGGCTTTGAGTGTCCAATTAGTCAATCCCATCCCTTTGCTAAACAGGTGAACTTACATAGACCAGAAAAGATATGTGTGGGGATGAGCCTGAGGAAACTTGGTAGATTTTTATAATGGAATTCTCCTTTTTGAAATTAAAATCATGTTGGGTGTCTTGATTATTGCCACATAACTGATCTGAAAGTTTTGTTTTACCTCCCAAACAATTTTGGGTTAGTCCATACCAAAGCTTTATTTCTCTTCTCTAAGAAAAAATATATATGATAAATACTTCTACAAGTAACTTAAAGCACTGCTGGTTATTTGACATATATCCGCAAAAAAAAGCAAAGCTGAAGAGTATTCTAAAAATCAATAGTATAATAAACTGAATAGTATTTTGTCTGAAGCCTTTTTTGTTTTTCCCTTTAGAGAATCTTTCTGCTTAAAATAGGCACTGCCATCATCGTGTTCCTCTAGCTAATGAAGGTCCTGTACAGTTCTTGGACTGGGGGAAAACGGGAGAATGGTTTGTGCCTTTCTAAAACGAGGCACAATTTGCATCATTTTTAACAACAGTCAGTGTGGTTTCAGACAAGGCTGCTGAAAGGTGAAATGAAAAGAAATCTTGTCCTCATGTGCCCCTGTTCTCTCATGATATAGCACAAACAATGCAGGGAACTGGGGTGATTGTAATCCTGAAGGGGCAATCAGCATCCAAGCCAGTGGAACCTGACTTTTATCATGTGCCATCTCTGCAAAGATTTGAAAAGGCCTTGCTTCTTTTGTCACACAGATGGGTACATCTGTAAAAGAAGGGACTAACTAGTCACAATGGCTGAAAGGTTCTTTGTCTTTTATTTGTAAACTTGCAATAGGACCAACTCTTCATCTGTGACATATGTTCTCATTATTTGAAAGCAAGTTTAATTTCTACTTAATAAGCATTCAATTGGCTGTGCATTAGCAATCATCTTTAAACAGAGTTGAAAATCCATTCTAGGAAAGGTGCCAGTGGCCCATGCCTGTAACACCTGCACCTTGGGAGGCTGAGGTGGGAGGATCACTTGAGGTCAGTCTGGGGGCAGCATAGTGAGACCCCTCTCTCTTAAAGAAAAAAAAAAAAGCCGGGTGTGGTGGCTCACGCCTGTAATCCCAGCACTTTGGGAGGCTGAGGCAGATGGATCACCTGAGGTCAGTAGTTCAAGACCAGCCTGACCAATATGGAGAAACCCCATCTCTACTAAAAATACAAAATTTGCCAGGCATGGTGGCATATGCATGTAATCCCAGCTACTCAGGAAGGCTGAGGCAGGAGAATTGCTTGAACTTGGAAGGCGAAGGTTGCAGTGAGCCGAGATTGCGCCATTGCACTCCAGCCTGGGCAACAAGGGCAAAACTCTGTCTCAAAAAAAAAAAAAAATTAGGCATGGTGGTGCTTGCCTGTAATCTCAGCTACTTGGGAAGCTGAGGCAGGAGAGTCACTGAGCCCTGGAGTTTGAGGTTACAGTGAGCTATGATCATATCACTGCACTCCAGACTCTAGCCTGGGTGACAGAGCAAAACCCTGTCTCTCTAAAAAAAAAAAAAAAAAATTCATTTCTATGAAAAATAGCACTGGACAATACAAGCCAGAGGTCATATTCTGACTTGGCTAATGGACAAACAAAACAAAAACCCACCACAAAACATCTCTCAATGAAAGAAACAATAGCAACAGTAGCTAGCATTTATTGAGGGCTTACTATGCACAGGGTGCTTTATAAGAATTAGCTCATTTGGCCTTCCCAGCAGCTGTACAAGGAGATGCACCACAATTACTGTCATTTTCATTTCATAGGAAACTCGCTCAGGTGAGTTCAGTAACTTGACTAAGGCCACAGAGCAGATTTGGGACTCAAATTCAGTACATATCTGTGTTCGTGGTGACAAAGAATTTTGTCCAGTTTATGTGCATCTTATTGTGAACTGTGCCTAGTATTCAATAGCACAGTAAGGAAATGAGTTTACAATAATGTAATTTAAAAATAGCTAAAAGAGAAAATTTATAATGTTCCCAACACAGATAAATGAGGTGATGGATATCCCAATTACCATGATTTGATCATTATACATTGTATACATGTATCAAAATATCACATGTATTCCCCAAATTTGTACAATTATATCAAAAATACAAAAGTATGAATATTGGTTAAACAAATGAACTATCTGATAATCAAGAATCAAAGACAACCTCATTAGGCCTAGATAAACCAAAAGGTCCTTTTTTTTTTTGATTCCACATCTAGAAAGCAAAAGACATAGAGTATGAACATGATTTGGGGTTTGCATTTCAAATACATTTTGCTAAAGAAACGGCACTGGGTGTACATGTATTATCACCCAGAGGAGGTAAGTTTATAGAGTATAAGTGTTTCCTTTGCCCACTTTCTGTGCCCCACATCATTTAGTAGTAGATGCCTCTGAGATAAGAACAATGAAGAATAATGTTCTCCCTTTTACCTTATGCCTAATCTATACTTTGTTCTCCTTCAGTGTTTGTTACTTTGTTCTCACAAACAAATGGGCAATATCAAAGAAATCCCTGGTTTGTTTACCTTTATATTGTTCACTCCTTTCTCTGAGGGATGTTTTCCCTTTGCTGTTCCCCCTTTTTTTTTTGACAGACATGTTTCCTTTCATTGAAAGAGATGAAAGAAACTAGGATTGTTTAGTCACAACAAAACAAAACAAAATATACATACGAATCAATGAATTTTGAGTTGTGAAGCACATTAGGAAAAAAGTGTTGTTTCTTTGGTCACAACCCTCTCCCTCTTGCTAGGATGTGCATAGAGATAGCAACTTAGCAACTCCTCTGAGATGAAAAGCTTCAAGTACAAACTAAAATGTTGGCCCCTTCCAACTTCTTTGACAATTGTCTATCTGTGTAGGTTGTCGAGATTTTGTGAAGTATCTTCTTAAAAAGTAATATAAACATATAAAATTAAGTAATTTTTACATGTGAGCATTTAAAAAGTAGATTAGAAGCCCTTTTGGAAATTAGTTAGAAATCTTGAGAATTTGAAACAAAACCAACTACCCAAAAAACCACCCTCAAATCCGTATGCTTAAATGTGCTAGTGTGATGCAAATAATATAGAAACAACCTAGACCAATATTAATGAATTCATAATTACAATAAAAATATATAGCTAATAGTTAGAGCGTATGTACCATGTGTCAAGAACTCTTCAAGATGGCCTCCCTGTAATCCCAGCTGCTTGAGAGGCTGAGGTGGGATGATTGCTTGAGCCCAGAAGTTTGAGATCAACAGGTTTGAGACCAGCCTGGGCAACACAGTGAGACCCAGTCTCAAAACAAAACCACCTCTTATCATCACTGTAAATGTATTAGCTCATTTAGTCTTCACCAAAACCATATGATAGCACTCTTATTATCATCTCTATGTTACAGGATGAGGAAACTGAGGCACAGAGAAGTTAAGTGACTTATCCAAGATCAAACACTTGCAAAGTGAGAGAGTCCAGATTTAAACTCAGGCAGCCTTGCTCAAGGCTCTGCTTTATTGCCTTTAAATTATGAATAAATTAACAGGTTATTTGGCAAGACTAGAGATAATTATGAAAGAAGTGTAACAATGTGGAAGCATGTGCAGAATAATATGTTATCTAAAGGATACTTGGCTGGTAGGGGCATGTGTGGTTTTTTGCTTGTTTTTTTTTTTTGTTTGTTTGCTTTTGAGATGGAGTCTTGCTCTGTTGCCCAGGCTGGAGTAAAGTGGTATGATCTTGGCTCACTGCAACCTCTGCCTCCTGGGTTCACGTGATTCTCCCACCTTAGCCTCCAAGTAGCTGGGACTACAGGCATGCAAGCCACACCTGGCTAATTTTTATATTTTTAGTAGAGATGAAGTTTCACCATGTTGGCCAGACTGGTCTTGAACTCCTGACCTCAAGTAATCTGCCCTGCCTTGACCTCCCCAAGTACTAGGATTATAGGCATGAGCCACTGTGCCCAGCTGGGCATGTGTTCTTGTTATATAATGACTATGTAGACAGAGACTGAAAACTATTATGTAATAATGGTAGATATTAGGGTATAGGAATCCCCCCAAACTTGAATGTCACATTATTTCTTCATAAATAAATTAATGAAAACACATTAAAGTGCTCATTATCTATGTTTTTATTTTGCCATTAATACTTGTAGGTGATGTCATTTCATATATCCTTCACTAAGAGGTTATAATAATGTAGAGAGAGACTTAAGCTTTTTGTTTATTTTCCATCCATTCATTTATTTATTCAATATTTATTAAATGCTGGTAGTTTACACCAGGCTGTATTTGGGTGCCGGGGAAGACAAAGATGTGTAAGGAAAAACAAATACCTACCTTTAAAGATAAAAACCAGGCATTTTGCGGGAGGGGGTGGATAGGCAAGTACACAAGTAGCCTCAAAACAGTGGCATGAATGCTGTGAAGAGAGATGCTCAGGGTTTGGTGGGAGCAGAGGGAAGAGCACCTCATTTTTCTGGATAGGCTCATAAAGGAGGCCCAGAGGAATCTCCTGAGTTAAGTCTGGAAGGAAGAGTAGGAAGTGTTCCTGGGAAAATGGTGGGGAAGGCCCTTCTAAGTTGACAGGAGAGGGAGGTGAAAGTGCATAGGTCCGGAGGGGATAGAACTGGCCACATTGAGTACTTTAAGTAATTCAACAGGTCTGAAATGGATAATTAGGGTTGCTGAATCTAAAAGGCCTGACTTGACAAGGTAGAATTCTGTAAGGTATGCGGCTTAACTAGTTTTGTTCATTCTGAGCTCTAATAATTATTAGCTAATTTTTAACTTAATGATTAGTTAAGATTTTCCCCCATCCAGGTAGTCATAACAATATCTAGACTCTGGAATTTTTGAAGATGACAAAATTATTTGTTTTGAATGACTGATCCCATGTTCCATAAAGAAAACTACATATAAAATTAAATGGTGTAAGCGTGTGTATGTATGTTTTTCTCTCTATATCTACATTAAAATAGTAATAGAGGATAAACTAATTTTAAAGAATAGATAGTACTTTCAAATTTTTAAAAATTTATTTTTTTAACTGACAGAATTTGTACATATGTATCAGATACAATGAGTGGAATGAAAGTTGAAGCACCCATTGTGGGAAGGATGGCAAAGAGAGATGATCAAGGACCAAGTTGCTGTGGGAGTGATCTATAATAAGATCACTATTTGATCCCTATAAATAGCCCGACAAAACTAGAGAAGTCAACGTGAAACTTTATTTTAACGTTTTAATATTCTACTTGATATTTCACCTGGAATCTGGGGTGGGGGAAGGGGGATTTAGACACCTGTTTGTAAATCACCATGTGACCTGGAAGTCCCTGGAAAACATGACTTGACTGGTATTTATTAATTCTTTTGATATAAAGTCTCTTAAAATGATTTTCCTATGTAAGTGTGACTAAGGAGTAATTTAGGCTGATTTCTCTGATGTCTTGCCAAAATCAGTCTCATTACTTGGTATTCACATTTTCCATGTCCCCCATACAATCAGTCCATCAGGAAAGCTAGTTAAATGAGAGTTCAGATGACTTCTTACGGATTAAACATTAAGGGTTTTGTTGGAATGGGGCCGTTTTCCAAGTATTATTTATTTTCTTAATTTTAAAAAGTATTTGGTGCTTGAACAGATATGCCCTAGGATCCGCAAGGTACCTTGTCCTTTCATTATTATGCAGAAGGAGCAAATTAATCTTTAGGGTTATTAAAGGTTGAATGGGGGCTTTCTTCAAAATCTATTTTATAAGCCTTGGAAGTAGAATGGATATTTAGAAGATAACCTAATCTGACACCCTGATAATAACAGTACTCATAATGATAATAGCTAACATTTACTCTCACCTGTGTATTAGCTTATTTATGCCGCAGTCCTGCAAACATTATTTTACAGATGAAGAAACTAAAGCTAAGAGAGATTGATGAAGTTATCCAAGGTCATAACCTTGGTTTGTTGGACTCCAACTCTAAAGCCCACATTTTTCTATCATCCTCTATTGTTTTGTTGTATACTCGAGGATGCTGAGGCAGAGAAAAGCTAGTTATTGAAAACGTAGGACTAGTTTTGAAAGAGTGAGGGGAAGCTACATCTTTGGACTCAGTCACTGGAGGAGCTCAGAGCCTGTGGGTCAGCTGGTGGTAAATGAGGGTCTTGCTTCTCTCTGGGTGCGCTCTATCACCAGTAGGGGTGGCTCATCTTTGAGATAGGGCCTCATGTGTCTTGCTCATTCTTCAAATATAATTCACGTAATGACAGTGATTGAATGCAGATGCTCTTGGGATCTTATGTTGTATTTTTATGTTTGTTTTTGTTTTCTGATGCTTGGATCAATGATGAAAATGTTTCCTGAAAACAGATACTGCAGAAAGAGCTCTTTGGATGGGCTGGAATCTAACTTTTAGAGATGCCAAAGCTTATGAAAGCGGTTTCCTAAACTGTGAGAGTATTTTTTCCCATCTTTTTCTGTCACTTCCAAGACTCTGTAACATTTGAGAAGGTGATTATTAGGATATGTTCCATAGCCACCATTCTTGACCCAAAGTATTACCAATTGCTCAAGAGAAGCTACTACCTCACTCTTTAAGCCTCAGAAAGACTCAAAGCCTCTTGAAATGCCATGGGAGTCTTGCTGCAAATTAGAGTTGATATGAGAATTAACCCACCTCACATTCACTTAGAAGTTTTGTCCTGTGGAGTTGACCTACCTGCTAGGGGATTCATTCCAATAAAGAAAAGTAGGCTATGACCTAATTGGGTCATCCAGCAAATAAACGATATGAAAATTTCAAGCTTCACCACAGCCTGAAACATATGCTTGGGTCAATGGTGTAAACTCTCTCTTCCATTGACCAGCACTTTGACTGGACATTGATGGAGGTTATGGCTTTTACATTCTCATTTATGTTTCAAGGTTGTATGTATGATGATGTTGTGTTCTTTTGTCGAGAAGAAAAATATTAAAAATACCAACATGTATTAAAAGCATAAAAACAAATTTGTGTTATGCATTTACTTTGAGTAAGGCTCAATGTTAGCCACTTAGGAGCATAACTGGACATTCAAATATGGTTTTATCCTTAGAAAATGTGTAATCTATTAGGGAAACAGTGAATACTTACATAAGTCTTATGGTAGCTATATGGACAGTAGAGAAATTAAAAGTATTGTTTCTCTCTGGAGGTCGCACTGACTTTGGATTTGGAGTACTCTAAGAAATTGGACCTTAAAAGATGAGTAAAATATAGGTGTGGAGAGGCTTGAAGGTGGGAAACATGAGATACCTTTAGGGGAAGGGGATAAATAGGTCAGTCTGGCCAGAGCAGGGTCAGAGTGTGCATACAGAAAGTGGGAGTAGGTGAAAGCAGAAGGTGTGGACTGGCTGTGTTCCAGCTTGATATCTCTTCGCCAACAAGGCTTTGGGCAGCTTCAAGCATGATTAGACATTTTGTTTTAATAACATGAAGAATGTAAGGATGGCAGCCCAGTCCTTGTACTTGCGTAGAACATGACCTTCATGTTCAGTGGTACCAGGGATTCCTTTGCTGTGTACAACGTAAACTGCTCCCTGGCTTGGAGTCATATATTTTTTATGTGTCTCAGACTTCTTTCCTTTGTGAGCCCTGATGGGCTCCCTGAGACTCGTGATAAAGCACAAACCTATCATGTGAGAGCAGATATGTCATAAATTAACACACAGGAGCTCAGAGAGCTTTCTTTGGAATAGTCTAGAATCTGAGACCACAAATTGCAGTATCTCCCAGAAACAAGATTTTAGAGTTCAGCTCCCTAGAGAAGTCACTTCCTCCACTCACACCCCTGCCTGAGGAATTTTAAACAACAACGACAAACTGCAAATGGACTAAAATTTAAACGAAGCTTTGGTATCTGTAACAAACTTTGGTTAGCTATTCAAAATAATGATGCATAATTTGGTAGCATAAAACATATGTTCTTCTTTTATGCATTTGCTCTGTTTACTTCCTCCAAGTTTTTATTTGAAAAGGTATTTCACATGTATTCTGCGCCCCAGGTAGAATTTCTTAATCAGAATATTGTGTAGATCTCTTCATGTTGAGTTTACTTATAAGGTGGCAATACATTAATGGGAGTAGCAGTTGTTAAACACCATTTTACAAAAAAGGGGAGAAACGTGTTTCATCGGTTTGCTACCACAAATTGAAACATACATGCAAAACCAAGAGTTTTAATAAATATGACATAAGTTAACAGAGCATGGAAGATAGGAGAATGGAAAATGGTGTCCCTAAATCAATTTAATGCGGTACCAGCCCCAAATAAACAACAGATTGGGCCTCTTCAGCAAAACACCCTAGAAAAACGAAGCTTGTCAGAAATTCTTCACAGTATATTCTTCATCATATTACAGCAGAAATTATCTGACAGAATTAAGCAGAAAGTCAGTTATGAGAAATTTGTCCTCTTGGTGGCTAATGTTGAAAATATTATTTATATTAACAGGCAAAATAGGCTAGTAGTACACAAGCAATTTTCTAAATTTTATGGATGTGGTTTTGCCCATAAATCTGTGTGATGATGGCATATCTCTTATGAGACTACATTACCTTTCAGGTTACTATAATTGCATTGAATGAAGAGAATGTCCACTTGAAGATTAAGGCATCAGAGTGATAGTCACTAGCAGATAGACAGGAAAAAGGTCCTGGTCTTCAGCTACAAAAGAAACTTTCCAATTAGCTATAAATGAATATAATTTGAACACTGACCCCATTTACATTCATTATATTCTCTGGAACTATTTCATTGCTAGAAGGTTAAGGGATTGAAATTAAAACACTCTCCTTTTTTATATGATAAAAACAATGTAGGTAGTTAAACTGTCAAATGCATTGAACCCAGAAATAGAGACTCTGATTTTTGTAGAGATGAAATGTAATTTCATTTCAGCATTCTTTCAATGTGACGCTTCTTCTGATACTGCAGAGTTATTTAGTCTTGGCCCTGATGTAAAGGAGTTGGCATTTCTAAAATATAAACTTACATAATTGAATCAGATGAGAAATACAAATCTAGGAATCAGAATCTAATACTTTTCGTTTTGTCAAACCTGTTAAATGAGAGTATTAAATTTAAAATACTGAAATAATTTTTTAATCTGTTCATAATCCTTGTTATATCAGATAGGATATTTTAATTCTCCTCTGTAAAAATTGGAAAAATGTACTGTTGTCATAGACTTACATAAACGTTCAAAGCTTTTAGTAGCTCATAAAATTGTTTTACCAGACCATTTGACTAAAGAATACCCATAGAAGAAAGAAATCAATTCATTCACAGCATGATTTTTTTTTTACCTCAAGCTAATATTTAACTAATTATAATGACAATAAGAATGAGTTAAAAAAATAATGTCTGAGCTAGATATTTATTAGAAAAAATAAGCACTGTCTTTTAGTTTGGTTACTTCAGTATCTATAAATATGCATGGGTTCCATCTTTGCAATTCATAAATTCATAATACTCTGCTTTCTATTTTTATGTAAATATATCTGGGGTAGACTGCATCACTGGTCTTAATTCTCCATCTCTCCCTGTAACACTTCCTTTGCCATTTAACTTTACAGTTCATTTCCACTGAGGGCAGGACTTTTTTTTTTTTTTTTTAGACCGAGTCTCGCTCTGTTGCCCAGGCTGGAGTGCAATGGCATGATCCCGGCTCACTGCAACCTCTGCCTCCAGGGTTCAAGCAATTCTCCTGTCTCAGCATCCTGAGTAGCTGGGACTACAGGTGTGTGCCACCACACCTGGCTAACTTTTGTATTTTTAGTAGAGACGGGGTTTCACCATGTTGGTCAGGCTGGTCTCGAACTCCAAAGGCAGGATATATTAACAATTCTCTGTTCCTGGGCTCTGCTGTGTGGCTTGCTTTGGCTACTAGAATGAGGTAGAGATGAGGGTATACCAGCTCTGAGCTTAGACCACAAGAGCCCTTGTGTATTTCTAGTGGCAAGCTTCTCTTCCATCACCATGACAACATGTCTGCATAGCCTGCTCTAGAGGATGAGAGATATGTGGAACAGGGTAGAGGAATCCCTGTTGCCCCAGCCAAGGCCAGCTGATATCAGCTAACTGCCAGCTGACTGCAGACGTGAACAAGTCTGGCCAAGATTAGCAGAGCCATCTAGCCAGCCCTCAGCTGACTCAGGCATAAACAATACATGCTTATTGCTGAATGCTACTGAGGTTTTTGTGGCTCTTTGTTATGCAGTACTATTATGGAAGTAGATATCTGATACATTAGTTTTGCGGCTCTACCATCAGAGGTCAAAATATGTTGACTTGTATTTTTCCAGCAGTGGGGATGAGTTGCTGTAAGCTGGTTGCTTTCTTTCAAAAGTTTCTCCTAATAGTATAAATTTGAGGGGACTGATTGGCTCCTGGGGGTCACAGAATAGTTTTAACCCTGTAAGGCTCAATTGTTCATGAACCAGACAGAGATGCAGGCTTTGACCTTGACTTCTTTTCACCCACAGTTATCAGTTTTACCTCCTTTCCTTTGTTTCTATTTTTTCCTTTTTTTAATTGTTCAGCAAATATTAACTAAACATTTAGTGCTTCCTATGTCAGACAGTCATTAGACCACAGACTAGACTGAGGGAGGATTTGCAAAATGCACTTAATTTGAACCAATTAAGAAACAATTTAGGTAAAACATCAATTTGGGGATATGTGCTGAATATTTAGGCATACAGTTCTTCTATCAGGAGAAAGAAAAAGAAACTGGACCTGCTGTACAGGGCAATGAGAGAATTCTGCAGATCCTGTATCAAACTGAATATAATGATGCCCATCCCCCTCTGGCCAGTCCTAAATAAAGCCACTTCTCTGCACTGGAGATGACTCATTGTATTCACAATAAGGCACTTGAGAATTACTGTTTACAGAAAGCATCACCAGCAGCAGGGTTTAAGAATACCCCACAGTGAAAACACAAACACATTTGTAATGATGAGTGATGGAAAAATAGCTCAAACCTGCTTAGGTCTGCAGGTCTTCCTACCATACTGTGTGTACTTGTATTAGGTGGTAGGGAGGAAATGCCACACTGGAAAGAGAACACTGAGGGTAGATGTTTGATTACAATCCAAATTCCTATAAAAGACACTTCTGAAGCTTCTAACTTTTATGGCAGTTTTGGATTTACGATACAATAGAAGAAGCTGGGAGATGGAAACCATGAGAAAATAAAAGTTCCTTTCACTGCTTTGGAGGCTCAGTGTTTATATGATCATTTAATACAAGATAAAAGTCACAGGGATAGGAGTGTGGAGAACTGATTGGAGGAGAATTGTTGTCAACTCAGCCCTGGTGGATTGATGGGGGAGGCTCTGCCAGGTCAAGGTGAGTGAATGTCATCAAACTTGTCTGGAGGGTTTGGATTTGACTCCCTGGACAAAGTGAATTGCTTGATTTATTAACAAGCTTTGCTTGCTATTTGATAAGCACTATACCAGGCTTGGCTGGAGTTGCTCTTGATAGATTGGTTGGGGAGATTAAGCATGGCATGAGAACAAGTTAAAAAAAATTATGTCAAATGTAGTATATGTACAAAGTAACAATCTTATGTACAAAATAATAAAGCACAGATGGCAGTCCATTCATTGAAGATGGTTTTTTTCAAGGTGAGTGTTGGTCTTTTGCACAGTGCTTGAGATGGAAATGACTTGGCTGAGACTATGTGATGAGTGCTCCAGATGGGGCATGGCATTGGCATGGGGTAGGGGTGGAAAGCTTCTTGGAGCTCAAGTAGCCCTTCATCCTAGAAACTGCAGCAAAGCTGAGATCTTCCTGTTCAGTATTTTATTAATGTCTTTAAGAACTTTTCACTGTAATTATTTCAGAGGCACAATCATTTAGAACCAATGACATTTGGCTCAGTCACTTACTAGTTATATGACTTGGGCCATGTATTAACCTGTGTTTCAGTTTTCTCATCTATAAAGTGGAGTTATCAATAATGCTTCTGTCATAAGTTTATTGTGAGGATACAATGAGCCCTCCTGAAATACTCCATGTAGAAGTGCTCAGAAATGATAACTGCTATTGCATGTCAAAGATAGGAATTTTTAATTTTATTTCTAGAACCTAGCACTTGTGTTCTTCTATTGCAGGCACTCAGTAAATTTTGTTAGATGAATGTGTGAAGAGTGGCTGACAGCAAGGGGCCAACCACAAAAAAGATTGTTACATGAGATCAAATGAGTTCAGTGGAGGAATAATGAGATCAGAGATAAAAGAGACCTTTGATTTTTTCAGCCCCCTTGTAGTATCATTTTTACAGATGAGAAAACAGGTCTGAGTACATTCAGTCATTTGAACCTGGTGAACAGGATGATGATATAAAGATATTGTATTGGAGAAAAATTATTCTTGGGTGGAAAGATGAAAGGAGTCAAGGAAGTGAGAACAGGAACCATGGGCTCCAAGGTCTATAATGGTAGACCTGACACAGCAGAGGCCATGATGGAGGGACATGCCCAAAAATCATGCAGAGAAAGAGCCAGGAGTTAGTGATTGAGAGGAGAGCTGAGAACACCAAATACGTGTATGTGACAAAGGAGTTAGTGCCAGTTATGGCTTCTTAGCTGGTAGCTTCGGAGATTATCTGGGTGAACTCCTGTTTGCTATTTGTATGAAAAACCCTGAATTTAATGTTCTGACTCCAGGGATTGGAGACTCACTTAAACTATGCAGACAGACATGCAGTTCTTATTTCAATTTAGATGTTAAAAAACCATTCCTGCTTGCTTTGACATGAGAATTCTTTAAAAAAGTAAATCCTCTCTCAAAATAGTTTTGTTTTGCCACTGGGGATAAAAAGCATATACATATACATATACATATAAAGTCTTAGGGTGTGTAGTGTTGGGGTTATCATAACCTAGATGTTTTGATATTAAACGACGTTCTTTTAAACAGCTTGTACTTGTCTTTGTCAGGGAATACCACTTGAAAGAAGGCAGTTCTGGGCTCATTAATAAACACTATGTTCTTATTGTGTATTCTCAACTAGAGTAGGAGATCTACAGATGTATATCTTGCTCTCACTGTGTGAGGAGATGGATGCATTGAAGGTAAGAGGGGCCTCACTGAATTGTGCAGTACTTGCTGTCTCTTGGTTGTTCACAACTGTGGAAGCCAACCTCAGGTGACTGAGTTCATATAACTCCAACTGCCAGAACTTTAGGGATTCCTTTATTTCTCAGATCCCTCACCTCATGAAACACTTCCCACATGAGGTCCCCTTGACTAAGTTCTTTCATGTCCACCACAGTCCCACAATAATGATGTGCTATGTGTAAAGGGCAAGGAGAACAAAGAAGGCATAACCAACTTCTGGGGTTCAGAGTAGGCTCCACAGAGCAGGTGCATCCTATTTACACTATTTTTCCCATAAGAGCTCTTGCATTACAACTGAAAAGCTCTTATCAGCAAATTAATACATTTCATATTCTCTTTGTACACGTTTTATGCTTTTATCAGTAAGAGTTTAGGTAGGTAACAGATGAAGAGAAATAAACTAAGGAACAGTTTCAAAGATGTGGGCAAGGTCAAGAAAAGCTAATGAGGGGTGGTGCAAGAGCAGAAGGCAGCTGGGAGAGGCTATCTGCTAGGAACTTGGGGAAGGAACTCAGCCATCATCCACCACAGCACAGAAGGGAGGGAGTTTAAAAGATAAATACTCTTGCTTCACTCTCTTCCTGCCTTCTGCTCTCCTGCCACTTGGCCTTCCTGGGATACCAGAGTGAAGGGATCCCTTAATGTAGACCATAAAGGCCAGACTGCTGGGGCAGATTGGACACAAGGTAGAAAGTGTTATCTGAAGAGGCAATGGATAATATCTAGCAATACCTGCTACAAGTCTTGGTTTGAACATTCATATGTATCCATGTCTAATCAAAATATAAGGTCATTTTCCCCTCACCCCACCAAGACATTAATAGTTAAATATATTTGATTTACAACTGATCTAACTGGTTTTTCTTGACTAGATATCTGCCCTAGTTATCTCTTTAGCCGTGGTTTATACAATGTCTGTGTCTCTGTTCTCCACATCACCTCCTTCATCTGTCTGTCCTAAAGCTCTTTTTGTTTTATACTGTTATTGCATATTTATCATGATTCTGTATTCTCCATAGTACAAATATATACATAAAGAATTTCATTTAGCTCTTTCCCCTGTTAAGGCTCAAATCAGTGCACACTATTAAGTCACAAAATACCCTAGTGAAATAGATAGTAATGCATACTTAATGAGAAAGAGGATGAGAGATAGAAATTTATTCAGATGATTAAGTGGGTAAAATTTTTTGTGGCCAAGTGAAAGATTACTCACACCAAATTGTATACATAGATTATTGCTGGGATCCCCTATTTCTTGGATACTACATTGCCAGGGATCCTGGATCTCTTCCTTCTTAATCTCCCAAATGCAACAAGTTCTCTTAAACAATATTGGCACCTGAGCTGATGAACTTGGCTGAGCCCAGTACATGGGTGGTCATTTGGGTAAGGAATGAACTTTTTCATAAAATCCAACTTACCAATTTTTTTTCATAGATTGTGCTTTGGTGTTGTATCTAAAAATTCGTTGTCAAACTCAAGGTGACCTAAATTTTCTCCTACGTTTTCTTCTAGAAATTTTATACTTTTGCATTTTATGTTTTAGTTTATGGTCTGTTTGGGGTTAATTTTTGTTAAAGGTATAAGGTCTATGTCTAAGTTATTTTTCTTATTTTTGCATATAAACATCCAAATATTCCCATGGCATTTGTTGAAAATACTCTCTTTTTCCATTGAATTGCCATTGCTTCTGTGTCAAAGAGCAGTTGATTATATTTGTTTGGGTCTATTTCTGAGCTCAGTATTCTGTTCCATTTATCTAGTAATATATGTCTATTCTTTTGCTAATACGACATTGCCTTGATTATTGTGCCTTTCTAGTAAGTTTTGAAATTGCATATTATGTGTCGTTCAAGCTTACTTTACTGTATTCTGTTGATTATTCTAGGTTTAAAACTTAAATGGATAAACTTTAGAATCAGGTAATTTATAAAATAGCTTGCTGGGATTTTGATTTGGATTGCTTTGAATTTATAGACCAAGTTGGGAAGAACTGACATCTTAACAATATTGAGTCTTCCTATCCTTAGAAATGGAATATCCCTCCATTTATTTAGATTTTGTTTATCAGTTTTGTAGTTTTCCTCTTATAGATCTTATACATATTTTCTGAGACTTTATACCTAAGTATTTCATTTTTGGGGTGCCATTGCAAATGTATTTTCTCTCATTTCAAATACAAATTGGTCATTTTTGGTATATAGAAGAGCAATTGACTTTTGTATATTAACCTTCTATTCTTCTATAGTGACCTTGCTATACTCACTTATTAATTCCAGGAACTTTTTCCCCTATCCTTTGGGATTTTGCACAGAGAAAATTGTGAATAAAGACAATTTAATTTTGTCCTCCCCAATCTGTATACCTTTTATTTCCTTTTCTTGTCTTATTTATTTAATTAGGACTTCCAGTATGATGTTAACTAGGACTGTTGAGAGGGGACATCCTTGCCTTGTTCAAGATCTTAGAGAGTTACTGGTTTCTCACTATTAAGTAAGGAAGTGTTTTGTAGCTGTTCTTTACCAAGTTGAGGAACTTTCCCTGCATTCCTAGTTTGCTGATAATTTTTATTATACACGGATAAAGGATTTTGTCAAATGCCTTTTCTGTACCAAGTAATGTAATATTGCTTTTTTTTCCCTTAGCCTGTTAATGTGGTGAATTACATTCATTGGTTTTTAAATATTAAAACAGCCTTGACTAGGTAGAATAAATCTCACTTGGTCATGAGGTATAATTATTTTTATATATTGTTGTATTTGATTTGCTAATATTTTGAGGATTTTTACATTTATCTTCATGAGAGATATTGATCTATAGTTTTCCTTTCTTGTAATATTCTTATTTGCTTCTGGTGTTAGGGTAATTCTGGACTCATAGAATGAGTTAGGAATTGTTTCTATTTCCGGTAAGAGATAGTGGAAATTGTATCATTTTTTCCTTAAATTTTTGGTAGAATTCACCAGTGAAGCCATTTGAGCCTGGTGCTTTTGTTTTGATGGTGGTTAATTATTGATTCAATTTCATTGGTAGATATGGTTCTCTTCAGATTATCTACTTTTCCTTTTGTGACTTTTGGTAGTTGTGTCTTTGAAGAATTGGTTCACTTTATCTAATTTGTGGGCAGAGAGTTGTTTGTACTATTTCTTTATTATCCTTTCAATGTCCATGTGATCAGTAGTGATGATCTTTCTTTCATTTCTGATATTAGTAATTTGTGTCTTCTATTTTTCTTGGTTAGCCTAACTAGAGGTTTATAAATTTTATTGAGCTTTTCAAAGAGCTGCTTTTGATTTCATTGATTTTTCTCTATTGTTTGCTGTTTAAAATTTTATTGATTTATATTCTGACTTTTATTATGTTTCTTTTTATTACAGGCTTCCAAATTGTTCTTTTTCTCTAGTTTTTTTTTTTAGAGAAAGTTTAGACTATTGATTTTATGTCTTTCTTCTTTTCTAACATATGCGTTTAGTGCCATAATTTTCCTTTAGATCTACTTTACTGAATACCACAAATTTTGGTGCTATGTTTTCATTTTTGTTCAGAATATTTTCAATTTCTCTTGAGACTTCCACTTTGATTCCATGTGTTATTTAGAAGTGTGTTGTTTAATCTTCATTTTTTTCTATTTTCCAGTTGTCTTTCTGATTTTGATCTATAGTTTAGTTCTGTTGTGATCTGAAAACATACTTAGTATGATTTCTATTCTTTTAAATTTGTTAATGTGTTTTTTGATCCATAATGTTCTATCTTGGTTAGTATTCCATGTGAGCTTTAGAAGATGTGCATACATGTTAAGGATTATTATGTCTTTGTGGATACTTGTCTACCTTCTGCAATGCCTTTATTTAAGTATTTTTCCTGAAGTTCAATTTGTCTAAAATTAATATAGCTATTCCAGCTTCCTTTTGGTCAGCATTAGAATGATATGTGCTCTATCCCTTTACTTTTAACATATTTGAGCTTTTATTTATTTATTTTAATTTTTCCATAAGTTATTGGAGTACAGGTGGTATTTGGTTACATGAGTAAGTTCTTTAGTGGTGATTTGTGAGATTTTGGTTCATCCATCACCCGAGCAGTATACACTGCACTATATTTGTAGACTTTTATCCCTCGTCCCCCTCCCACTCTTCCCCCCAAGTCCCCAAAGTCCACTGTATCATTCTTATGCCTTTTTGTCCTCATAGCTTAGCTCTGACATATTAGTTAGAACATACGGTGTTTAGTTTTCCATTCCTGAGTTACTTCATTTAGAATAATAGTCTCCAATCTCATCTAAGTGACTGTAAGTGCTGTTAATTTATCCCTTTTTATGGCTGCATAGTATTCCATCATATATCTGTCTATACACACACACACACACACACACACACACACACACCACACTTCCTTTATCTACTCATTGATTTGTGGGTATTTGGGTTGGTTCCACAATTTCGCTATTGTGGATTGTGCCATTATAAACATGCATGTGCAAGTATCTTTTTCGAATAATGACTTCCTTTCTTCTGGCTAGATACCCAGTAATGGGATTGCTGGGTCAAATAGTAGTTCTACTTTAAATTCTTTAAGGAATCTCCACACTATTTTCCATGGCGGCTATACTAATTTATATTCCCACTAGCAGTGTAGAAGTGTTCCCTGTTCACTGCATCCATGCCAACATCTACTGTTTTTGATTTTTTGATTATGGCCATTCTTGCAGAAGTAAGATGATAACACATTGTGGTTTTGGTTTGCATTTTCCTGATCATTAGTGATGTTGAGCATTTTTTAATGTGTTTGTTGGCCATTTGTATATCTTCTTTTGAGAATTGTCTATTTATGTCATTAGCCCACTTTTTGATGGGATTGTTTGTTTTTTTCTTATTGATTTGTTTGAGTTCATTGTAGATTTTGGATATTAGTCCTTTGTCAGATGTATAGATTGTGAAGATTTTCTCCGCCTCTGTGGGTTGTCTGTTTACTCTGCTGACAGTTTCTTTTGCCATGCAAAAGCTCTTTAGTTTAATTAGGTCCTAGGTATTTATCTTTGTTTTTATTGCATTTGCTTTTGGGTTCTTGGTCATGAAATCCTTGCCTAAGCCAATGTCTAGAAGGGTTTTTCCAATGTTATCATCTAGAATTTGTATAGTTTCAGGTTTTAGGTTTCAGTCCTTAATCCATCTTGAGTTGATTTTTGTATAACGTGAGAGATGAGGATCCAGTTTCATTCTCCTCCATGTGGCTAGCCAATTATCCAGCATCATTTGTTGAAAAGGGTGTCCTTTCCCACTTGATGTTTTTGTTTACTTTGTTGAAGATCAGTTGGCTGTAAGTATTTGGGTTTCTTTCTGGATTCTCTATCCTGTTTCACTGGTCTATGTGCCTATTTTTATACCAGTACCATGCTGTTTGGGTGACTATGGCCTTATAGTATAGTTTGAAATCAGGTAGTGTGATGCCTCCAGATGTGTTCTTTTTGCTTAGTCTTGCTTTGGCTATGTGGGCTCTTTTTTTGGTTCCATATGAATTTTAGAATGTTTTTCTAATTCTGTGAAGAATGATGGTGGTATTTTGATGGGGAATGTGTTGAATGTGTAGATTGCTTTTGGCAGTATGGTCATTTTCACATTATTGATTCTACCCATCCCATGAGCATGGATGTGTTTCCATTTGTTTGTGTCATCTATGATTTCTTTCAACAGTGTTTTGTAGTTTTCCCTGTAGAGGTCTTTTGACCCCTTGGCTAGGTGTATTACTAAGTATTTTATTTCTTTTTTGCAGCCATTGTAAAAGGGGTTGAGTTCTTGATTTGATTCTCTGCTTGCTTGCTGTTGGTGTATAGAAGAGCTACTGATTTTCGTATGTTAATCTTGTATGTGGAAACTTTGCTGAATTCTTTTATCAGTTCTAGGAGATTTCTGAAGGAGTTCTTAGGGTTTTCAAGGTAAATGATCATATCATCAGCAAACAGTGACAGTTTGACTTTCTCTTTACTGATTTGGATGCCATTTATTTCTTTTTCTTGTCTAATTGCTCTGACTAGGACTTCCAGTACTATGTTGAAGAGGAGTGGTAAGAGTGGGCATCCTTGTCTTGTTCCAGTTCTTAGAGTGAATGCTTTCAACTTTTCCCCATTCAGTATTATGTTGGCTATGGTTTTGTCATAGATGGCTTTTATTACATTAAGGTATGTCCCTTGTATGCTAATTTTGCTGAGAGTTTTAATCATAAAGCAATGCTGGATTTTGTTGAATGCTTTTTCTGCATCTATTGAGATGAACATGTGATTTTTGTTTTTAATTCTGTTTATGTGGTGTATTTATTGACTTGCATATGTTAAACCATCCCTGCATCCTTGGTATGAAACTCACTTGATCATGGTGGTTTATCTTTTTGGTATGTTGTTGGATTCGGTTAGCTAGTATTTTGTTAAGGATTTTAGCATCAATGTTCTTCAAGGATATCGGTCTGTAGTTTTCTTTTTTGGTTATGTCCTTTTCTGATTTTGGTATTAGGGTGATGCTGGCTTCAGAAGATGAATTAAGGAGAAGTCCTTCTTTCTCTATCTTGTGGAATAGTGTCAAAAGGATTGGTAACCATTCTTTTTTGGATGTCTGGTAGAATTCTGCTGTGAATCCGTCTGGTCCCGGACTTTTTTTGTTGGTAATTTTTAAATTACCATTTCAATCTCACTGCTTGTTATTGGTCTGTTCAGGGTATCTAATTCTTACTGATTTAAGCTAGAAGGGTTGTATCTTTACAATAATTTATCCATCTCTTCTAGGTTTTCTAGCTATGTGCATAAATGTGTCATAGTAGCCTTGAATGATCTTTTGTATTTCAGTGGTGTCAGTTGTAATATGTCCTGTCTTGTTTCTTAGTGAGGTTATTTGGATTTTCTCTCTTCTTTTCTTGGTTAATCTTGCTGATGGTCTATCAATTTTATTTATCTTTTTAAATAACCAGCTTTTTGTTTCATTTATCTTTTTTGTTTGTTTGTTTCAATTTCATTTAGTTCTTTTCTGATCTTTCATGGTAACTTCCTTTCTTCTGCTGGGTTTGGGTTTGGTTTGCTCTTTTTTCTCTTGCTCCTTGAGGTGTGACCTTAGAATATCAGTTTGTGCTCTTTCAATCTTTTTGATATAGGTGCTTAGGGTTATGAACTTTCCTCTTAGCACTGCCTTTGCTTTATCCCAGAGGTTTTGATAGGTTGTATCATTATTGTCATTCAGTTTGCATAATTTTTAAATTTCCATCTTGATTTTGTTTTTGACCCAATGCTCATTCAGGAACAGGTTATTTAATTTCCATGCATTTGCATGGTTCTGAAGATTCCTTTTGGAGTTGATTTCCAGTTTTATTCCACTGTGTTCTGAGAGAGTGCTTGATATAATTTCAACTTTCTTAAACTTATTGAGGCTCATTTTATGGCCTGTCATATGGTCTATCTTGGAGAAAGTTCCATGTGCTATTAAATAGAACGTGTATTTTGCGGTTGTTAGATGAAACGTTCTCTATATATCTGTTAGGTCTATTTGTTCCAAGGTATAGTTTAAATCCATTGTTTCTTTGTTGACTTTCTGTCTTGATAACCTGTCTAGTGCTGTCAGTGGAGTATTGAAGTCTCCACTATTATTGTGTTGTATCTCATTTCTTAGGTCTATTAGTAATTGTTTTATATATTTGGGAGCTCCAGTGTTAGGTGCATATATGTTTAGGACTGTGATATTTTTCTGTTGGACAAGGCCTTTTACCATTATGTGATGTCCCTCTTTGTCTCTTTTAGCTGCTGTTGCTTTAAAGTTTGTTTTGTCTGATATAAGAGTAGCTATCCTGCTCGCTTTTGGTGTCCATTTGCATGAAATGCCTTTTTCTACCCCTTTAAGTTTATGTGAGTCTGTATGTGGTAGGTGAGTCTCCTGAAGGCAGCAGATGATTGGTGAGTTCTTAACCATTCTGTGGTTCTGTATGTTTTAAGTGGAACATTTAGGCCATTTACATTCAATGTAGTATTGAGATGTGAGGTACTGTTGCATTCATCTTGTTCTTTATTGCCTGTATGCTTTGATTTTTTTGCTTTTTGTTTTGCTTCTTAACATGTATTTTTGTTTTATAGGTCCTGTGTGATTTATGCTTTAAAGAGTTTCTGTTTTGATGTGTTTCCAGGATTAGTTTCAATATTTAGAGCTCCCTTTAGCAGTTCTCATAGTGGTGGCTTGGTAATAGGTGAATTCTGTCAGCATTTGTTTGTCTGAAAACAACAGTATGTTTCCTTCGTATATGGTGCTTAGTTTTGCTGGATACAAAATTCTTGGCTGATAATTGTTTTGTTTGAGGAGACTGAATCCGTTCTAGCTTGTAGGGTTTCTCCAGAGAAATCTGCTGTTAATCTGATAGGTTTTTCTTTACAGGTTACCTGGTGCTTCTGTCTCACAGCTCTTAAGTTTCTTTCCTTCCTCTTAACTTTGGATAACCTCATGACAATGTGCCTAGGCAAAGATCTTTTTGTGATGAATTTTCCAGGTGTTCTATGTACTTCTTGTGTTTGGATGTGTAGGTCTCTAGCAAGGCCAAGGAAATTTTCCTCGATTATTCCCCCAAATATGTTTTCCAAGCTTTTAGAATTCTACTCTTCCTCAGGAACACCAATTATTCTTAGGTTTGGTTGTTTAACATAATCCCAGACTTCTTGGAGGCTTTATTCATATTTTCTTATTCTTTTTCTTTGTCTTTTTTGGATTGGGTTAATTTGAAGACCTTGTCTTTGAGCTCTGAGTTTCTTTCTTCTACTTGCTCAATTATATTGCTGAGACTTTCCAGAGCATTTCACATTTCTAAAAGTGTGTCTAAAGTTTCCTGAATTTTTGATTGCTTTTTCTTTAAGCTGTCTACTTCCTTGAATAATTTTCCCTTCAGTTCTTGCATTATTTTTTGGATTTCCTGGCATTGGGCTTCATCTTTCTCTGGTCCTTCCCTGATTAGCTTAATAACTAAACTCCTGAGTTCTTTTTCAGGTAAATCAGGGATTTATTCTTGGTTTGGATCCATTGCTGGTGAACTAGTGTGATTTTTTTGTGGGTGTTGAAGAGCGTTGTATTGTCATATTACCAGGGTTGGTTTTCTGGTTCCTTCTTATTTGGGTGGCCTCTGTCAGAGGGAAGATCTAGGGCTGAATGCTGTTGTTCAGATTCTTTTGTCCCACAGGTGTTCCCTTGATGTAGTACCCTCCCTATTTTCCTATGGATGTGGCTTCCTGAGAGCCAAACTGCAGTGATTGTTGTCTCTCTTCTGAGTCTAGCCATCCCGTGAGACTGCCCAGCTCTGGACTGGTACTGGGGGTTGTCTGCACAGAGCCCTGTGATGTGAACCGTCTATGGGTCTCTCAGCCGTGGATACCAGTGCTTGTTCAGGTGGAGGTGGCAGGGGTGTTCAATGGATTCTGTGAGGGTTCTTAGCTTTGGTGGTTTAATGCTCTATTTTTGTGCTGGTTGGCCTCCTGCCAGGAGGTGACACTTTCCAGAAAGCATCAGCTGTAGTAGTATGGAGAGGGCCTGGCAGTGGGCAGTGCCCTAGAACTCCCAAGATTATATGCCCTTTGTCTTCTGTTTCCAGGGTGGATAGGGAAGGACCATCAAGTGCAGGCAGGGCTAGGCATGTCTGAGCTCAGACTCACCTTGGGCAGGTCTTGGTGCAGCTGATGTGGAGGACGGGGTTGAGATTTCCAGGTCACTGGAGTTGTGTACCTAGGAGGATTATGGCTGCCTCTCCTGAGTCACGCAGGTTGTCAGGGAAATGGGGGAAAGCCAACAGTCACAGACCTCATCCAGATCCCACATAAATTGAAGGTCTCACTCCCACTGTGCCCCCACCCCGAATAGCCCCGAGTCTGTTTCCTGGCGGAGGGTGTGACAGGCTAGAAAACTTGCCCTGGGCTACCCACCTCCCAGCTGCGAAAGAAAAGGGCTTGGTTTTTCCCCTGCCTGTGGAGTCTGCACACCAGATTTGCACCCTCCCCTGACTTCTGAGCAGGAGGTTTCCCACCCTTCAAATTGTTACAAAGTTCAGCTAGAGATTTTCTTCCTCCTGTGGAGTTTTATCCCCTGCTCCTCTGGTCACCCTCCCAATGGATCCCTGTGGTGCCAGGCAGGAATGGGCTGCTAGGGTACACAGCAAGCTCCCAAGGCCTTTCTGCTGCTTCCTCTCCCCTGTATTTCACTTGGCTCTCTAAATTGACTCAGCTCCAGGTAAAGTTGGAAACTTCTCCCACAAACAGACCTTCAGCTTCTCCAGTGAGGGTCTGGACTGGTACTGGGGGTTGTCTGCACGGAGCCCTGTGAGAGGAGAGTCTCCTTTTCCCATTTCTGCAGTTAGGGCACTCACAGTATTTGGGGTGTCTCCCAGGTCCTGCAGGAGCAGTCCACTTCCTTCAGAGGGTCTGTGGGTCCTCTTGGGATTTTTGGTTTGTAATTGCAGTCGTTCTGGAGCTAAAATTCACAGTGTGAGCTTCTGTACGTTGCTGTCTCTGGAGCTGTAATCCAGTCCTGCCTCCTGTCTGCCATGATGATCCCACTTGAGTTTTTAATATTTAGTTTCTGATAGGCAACATATATTTGGACCTTGTTTTTTCAATCTACTCTGACAACCTTTTTGTTTACCTTGTGTTTTTAAACAATTAACATTTAAAGTGATTATTGGTATAGTTGTATAAATATCTGCCATGTTCATATCTGTTTTATAATAATTGCATTTGTTTCTTTTTTTGTTCCAGTATTTTCCTGCCTTGTCTGTTTTTAATTGAGCCCTTCATGTGATTTTATTTTATCTCCTTTCCTAGCAATTATGTTTCTTAAAAATTTTTTTAATAGTGGTCTAGAGTTTGCAATATAAATTTTTAACTTGTCTATATCCAGCTTCTAATAACACTCTACCATTGCATCTGCACTTCAGGTTCTTATTCATAACAGTATCCCTCATTTCTCCCTCCTATCTGTTATGACATTGCTGTCATTCATTTCACTTATTCATATTCTGTAATCAACCAATACATTGTTACTATTATTATTTTAAGTAAACAGTTATCAGATGATTGTATCTCCATTTATTCCTTCTGTATTGATTTTCCTTTACATAGATTTGAGTTTCTGACCTATATCGTTTTCATTCCCCTTAAATAATGTTTTTTTAAAAAATTTCTGCAGTACAGTCTTCTGGTAATGAATTCCCTCAGGGTAGTTATTATTATTTTTTGCATGAAGGAGGTCCTTCTCTTTTACTTTTGAAGAACAATTTTGCTAGATATAGAATTTCCAGGTTGGTGATTTTTGACTTTCAACACTTTAAATATTTCATTTCATTCTCTTCTTGCTTGCATGGTACTGATGAGAAGTCTGCTGTAATTCTTAAACTTGTTTTTCTATAGGTAAAGTGTTTGTTCCTTCTGGCTTCTTTTAAGGTTTTCTCTTTGTAGTTGGTTTTCTGCAGTTTGCATATGCTATGCCTACAAGTAGTTTAAGTGTTTATCCTGCTTTTCTCTGAACCTCATGGATCTGTGGTTTTGTGTTT
Organism: Gorilla gorilla gorilla; assembly: GCF_029281585.2. NCBI lineage: Eukaryota > Metazoa > Chordata > Mammalia > Primates > Hominidae > Gorilla > Gorilla gorilla. Next base: position 136,251,167 of record NC_073230.2, on the reverse strand, counting down.
GTCATTACTTTCAAGTATTTCTTCTGCTCCACTTTTTCTTCTTTTTCTGGTATTCAAATTATGTATGTTACACTTTTTGAAATTGTCCCACAGTTCTTTAATATATTCTTCTGTTTTTTTCCACTATAGTTTTTTCTTTTTGCATTTTAGTTCTTGAAGTTTATATTGACATATCTTCAAGCTCACTGATTCTTTTTATAGCCATGTTCAGTCTACTGAGGAGTCCATAAAAGGCATATTCAGTTCTGTTAGTGTTTGATCTCTAGCATCTCCTTTAGATTCTAAGACTTTTCATAGTTTTGGTTACATTACTCATCTGTTCTTGCATGTTGTCTAATTTTATCATTAGACATTTTTTTCATTAGGTGGGTAAGCTTCATGAGTGATGGAGTCAAGGAAAACTTTCTAGTGCATGTAAAATTATATCAAATAGGGAGTTGCCATCTCCTTATAAAACTAATCTGGGTAGAAGCTGTCATTTATGAAAGAGAGGCTGATCTATTACACTCAACACAAAAGCTCCCTGTTTGTCCATAAGCTGTTCCCATAAGTGACTACCTTAAGGGAAAGAGGCATCTGTAATATAAGCATTCACATGTAGGCTTCAGAAGTATGGAAGCCTACATACTGGAAAATTACCAGCTTACAACTGTGATTACTGGTAAGATACTTGATGTTTATGAACATCAGAGAAAACTTTAAAACAGCTTTTTATACATGGTTAGGAAATAGTCATTCTTATATTTGCCCAATCCTAGGTTCAAATTCAACTTTTGGTGGTAAGTGTGGGTAAAAATTGGTACCCATCTTGATGCTTTTCATCTTGCTTCTGATAGTACTACCCTTGGAAGAGACTGAAAAATAATTGAGAAGTTAAAAGCCTTCTATTGTGACTAAGAAATATTAATACATTTTATTGAAAAAACGCATAGGTAGAATGAATGCAATAGTTTTTAAAAAAGAGAATTTGAGGACCAAGAGGACCAATTAGGCTACCAGGAGACATCCTTTGGTCAGCTCTCCTGAGGGTAAAGTTCATAGGCCAGGTCAGTACCTCAGGAAGCATCCTTTCCTTCTGTTCAGAGAATGGGTTGGCCTGAGGTAGAAGCTGGCTTTGGTTCAAACTTTAGGCAGACAAATCTTTCTCCAGGGGTCTTCTTGCCTCTACTTTTCCTACTTCCTAGCATGGCTGCCATGCACAACATCTGAGTTTGCCTTTCTTTTCACTATATCCTCCAATAATCCCTGTTCAGTTACGACAGTGAAAGAGGGAAACAAATGGACAGGACATTATGTACATCTTGTGTATGTTTGAGAACTATTAGCATTGTAGTCAATTGTGGATAGAAAATGTATGTATGATGAATATCTAAATATTGAGGTCTAGGGGTGCATGTATGTGTGTTGCTGTGAATGTTTCTGGTGTTCATTCCCACCTGTCAGTTATCTGCTTAATTGTCAGTTAAGGGCTAATTTAATTTATATCAAAAAGTCAGTTTTCATAGGTTAAGAATTCAAGAGCAATTTATAGTTTTACAGAAGACTCTTGAAGATAGTAGGTGAAAAATAATCTCAAATGGTCAAAGTTTTAGCATCAGGTAGCACCTCTAGACCCTTACCTGAAGAATGCCTCTCCTAAATCTGAAAGGGTTGACCAGGTGTGCTCCTTTAGGACGATGCAAGGCAAGAAGGCAGGGAAGAATGGTACTCTAGTCAGTCAGATCAGACGGATCAATCTTGGTGATGAATGGAGACAGATGTCTTAGGTGGGCCACCCCATATCGCTCCAGGAAGATTGGAGGGCTTTTAAGGTAGTCAACCCACTTATACTAAGGCCACTGTTTTAAAAATCATGAGTTGTATCATGTCATTCCTCTGCTTAAAGCCCTGCAGTGGTTCCCTGTTTCACCCAGAGTAAAAGACAAAGTCCTTTTAAAGGTTTAAGAAAGCTCTGTACAATCTGATCCTCCTGACCTCTCTAATTTCATCTACTACTCCTTTCTTTCCCTTTCACTCTCTGCTTCGTGTCCTTCTTGCTTTTCCTGGAACGATCCAGGCATGCCCCTTCCCCATGACCTTTGCACTGGTTGGTTTTCTCTGCCCAGAATACACTTTCCCTAGATGTCCACATGGCTACTTCTCAACTTATTCAAGTCTTTGATCAAAAGATACCTTCCCAATAACCAATAGCTACCCTATTAAAACTCCAATGTCCTGGCACTCGTTTATCATGCTGAATTCATTTTTTTTTTTCTATAGCTCTTACTGCATTCTAACATATTACATAATTTACTTGTTCATTACATTTGTTATTTGTCTGTGTTTTTCTATTAAAAGGCAACCTTCCAGAGGGCATGAAATAATATTCCTGGTGCCTAGACCAGTGCTTGGTATGGTGGTAGATGGTTAATAGTTATTTGTTGAATGAATAAAGGGGCGAATAAAAGCATGTTAGTTACTTGTCTTCTATTCCTTTCTAGGAAGTGTTTTCTTCTAGTTTTCCTATAACCCACCATCTTAAGCCAGCTCACAATTTTGATGCAAGCTTGTATGAGACAAAAAGTAAGAAAGTCAAAGAATCTGAGAAAACTCCAGAAAGCATGTTGGTACAAAGCATGTTTGCACTCAGAGCACATAACGTTTTAATCCTCCTTCCTTTAGGTGACAAAATTATCTTAAAAATTATTTTATATGAATAATATATAATATGCATAATAATGGCCATAAAGGAAATACAAATTGTGGATTTTTTTTTTTGAGACAGAGTCTTGCACTGTCACCCAGCCTGGAGTGCTAATGGCATGATCTCGGCTCACTGCAACCTCCACCTCCTGGGCTCAGGTGATTCTCCTGCCTCAGCCTCCTGAGTAGCTGGGACTACAGGCATGTGCCACCACACCTGGCTAATTTTTTTTGTATTTTTAGTACAGATGGGGTTTCATCATGTTGGTCAGGCTGGTCTTGAACTCCTGACCTCAAATGATCCACCTGCCTCGGCCTCCCAAAGGCCTGGGATTACAAGTGTGAGCCACCACGCCCAGCCAAATTGTGGAAATTTTTTATTGGACTTCATATATATAATTATGCTAGTAAAAAGTAAAGAAACATAAAAAATGTTATATACATAAAAGGAAAAAAGTAATGGATTGGTAATTTTTAATTACATTAGTGTAAATTTTTGCACAAAGGGAAAGAACCAATTATTGGTTTATGACAGTAATAAATAATATTAAAGTTTATTAAATAATCACAAGAATAACAAAAGAAATATCCATTTTAAAGATATTATTAAAGTTTAGCAAAATCATATATAAAGTTTACACTTACCAATAAAAATACTACATCTCACATTCTGTACTTCATTTCATCACTTTACATTTTTAAAAACAAATAAAAATTCCATGAATCATGTGGAGTGATGAATTTACTTTTCTTTTTTTTTTTACAAGTAATATCCTATAATTATTTATTTTGAATCTTCTGTTTAAATGTCAGAATATGGAGTATCATAAGTTTTTTTGCAGTGAGCTGGAATGATTCCCAAACCTTCACAAACTTGCTTATGGAACACATATGTGTGTGTCCAAGACTGCATGTGTCTGGAGTCAGCTGTATAACTGGGATTTCTCTGAATTAGCTAACTTGTAGACTGTAATATATACAGGTATACCTTGGGGATGTTGTGGGTTTGGTTCCAGATGATCACAATGCAGTGAATATTGCAATAAAGTGAATTACACAAAATTTTTTGTTTCCCAGTTTATATAAAAGTTATGTTTACACTATATTATAGTCTATTAAATGTGCAATGGCATTATGTCTAAAAAGTGATGTACATACCTTAATTAAAAATTTATTGCTAAAAAATGCTAATGATCATCTAAGCCTTCAGTGAGTCTTGACTTGATGTTGATGGCTACTGACTAATCAGGGTCGTGGTTGCTAAAGGTTGGGATGGCTGTGGCAGTTTCTTAAAATAAGGCAACAATGATGTTTGCCCCATCAATTAACTCTTTCATAAAATATTTCTCTGTAGCATGCATTGCTGTTTGACAGCATTTTATCCACGTTAGAACTTCCTTCAAAAATTAGAGTCCATCCTCTCAAACCCTGCTGCTGCTTTATAAATTAAGTTTGTCATTTTCTAAATTCTTTGTTGTCATTTCAATAATGGTCACAGTATTTTCACCAGGAATAGATTCTATCTCAAGAAACCACTTTCTTTGCTCATCCATAAGAAGCAACTTCTCATCTGTTGAAGTTTTATCATGAGATTGCAGCAATTCAGTCATACTTAAGGCTCTACCTCTAATTCTAGTTCTCTTGCTGTTTGCATCACATCTGCAATACTCCACCAAAGTTTTGAACCTCTCCAAGTTGTCCATGAAGGTTGGAATCAACTTCTTCCAAACTCCTGTTAATGTTGATATTTTGATCTCCTGAGTCACGAATGGTTTTTTTAATTCATTTTTTAAATTTCAATATGTTTTTGGGGGAATAGATGGTGTTTGTTTACATGAATAAGTTCTTTAGTGGTGATTTCTGAAATTTTGGTGCACCCATTACCCGAGCAGTGTACACTGTACCCAGTGGGTGGTTTTTATCCCTCACCCTTCTCCCACCCTTTCCCCTGAGTCCCCAAAGTCCATTGTATCATTCTTATGCCTTTGCGTTCTCATAGCTTAGCTCCCACTTATAAGTGAGAACATACAATGTTTGGTTTTCCATTCCTGACTTAACTTCACTTAGACTACTGGTCTCCAGTCCCATTCAGGTTGGTCCAAATGCCATTATTTTCTTCATTTTTATGGCTGAGTGGTATTCCATGGTATGTGTGTGTATATCACAATTTATGCACTCATTGATTGATGGGGTTTTGGGCTGGTTCCATGTTTTTGCAACTGCAAATTGTGCTGCTGTAAACATGCATGTGAAAGCATCTTTTTTATGTAATGACTTCTTTTCCTGTGGGTAGGTACTCAGTAATGGGATTGCTGGATCAAATGGTAGTTCTACATTTAGTTCTTTAAGGAATTTCCACATTATTTTCCATAGTGGTTTTAGTAGTTTACATTTCCACCAGCAGTGTAAAAGTGTTCCCTTTTCACCACATCCATGCCAACATCTATTATTTTTTCATTTTTTGAGTATGGCGATTCTTGCAGGAGTAAGTTGGTATCACATTATGGTTTTGATTTGCATTTCCCTGATCATTAGTGATGTGGGTGGGGCATTTCTTCATGTTTGTTGGCTATTTGTATATCTTCTTTTGAGAACTGTCTGTTCCATGAATCACAAATGTTTTTAATGTCATCTAGAATGGTAAATCTTTTCCAGAAGGTTTTCTACATATTTTGCCCAGATTCATTAGAGAAGTCACTATCTATGGTAGGTATAGCCTTACAAAATATATTTCTTAACAATAAGACTTGAAAATTGAAATTATTCCTTGATCCATGGGATACAGAATGGATATTGTGTTAGGCATGAAAATCACAGTTATCTCCTTGTATATCTCCTTCAGAGCTCCTGGGTGACCAGTTACATTGTCTACCAACAATAATATTTTGAAAGGAATCTGTTTTCCTGAGCAGTAGGTCTCAACAGTGGGCTTAAAATTTTCAGTAAATCATGCTGTAAACAGATGTTCTGTTGTTCAGACTTTGTTATTCCATTTATAAAGCACAGGCAATGTAGATTTAACATCATTCTTAAGGACCCTAGGATTTTTCAAAACGGTCAATGAGCATTGGCTTCAACTTAAAGCTACCAGCCACATTAGCCCTTAATAAGAGAATCAGCTTGCCTTTTGAAACTTTGAAGCCAAGCATTGAGCTTTCCTCTCTAGTTAATCCTGGATGGAATCTTCTTCCAATAGAAGGCTGTTTCAGCTACACTGAAAATCTGTTTAGCGTAGCTGCCTTCATCAGTGATCTTAGTTGGATCTTCTGGATAACTTGCTGCAGCTTCTACATCAGCCCTTGCTGCTTCCCCTTGCACTTTTATGTTTTGGAGATAGTTTCTTTCCTTAAACCTCGTCAACCAGCCTCTGCTTCAAACTTTAGTTCTGCTGGCTCCTCACCTTTCTCAGCCATCATAGAATTGAAGAGAGTTAAGATCTTGCTGTAGATTAGGCTTTGGCTTAAGGGAATGTGTTGGCTGGTTTGATCTTCTGTCCAGTCCACTCTAACCTTCTCCATATCAGCAATAATGCTGTTTCACTTTCTTATCATTCATATATTCACTGGGTAACACTTTTATTTCCTTAAGAATTTTTTCTTCATATTCACGACTTGGCTGTTTAGTGCAAGAGGCCTAGCTTTCGGCCAGTCTCAGCTTTTTATTTGCCTTCCTCATTAAGCTTCCTCATTTCTAGCTTTTTTTTTTTTTCCTGGCTTATTTTTGATTTTTATTCCACATAGAAATAAAAAAAACATTTTATTAAAAGTTACAGGTTTTTTTTTTTTATAGTTTCTGCAGTACATGTGCAGAACGTACAGGTTTGTTACATAGGTATACATGTGCCATGGTGGTTTGCTGCACCCATCAACCCGTCATCTACATTAGGTATTTCTCCTAATGCTATCCCTCCCCTGACCCCTCAGCCCCCACCCGACAGGCCCCCGTGTGTGATGTTCCCCTTCCTGTGTCCATGTGTTCTCATGGTTCAACTCCCACTTATGTGTGAGAACATGCAGTGTTTGGTTTTCTGTTCTTGTGTTAGTTTGCCGAGAATGATGGTTTCCAGCTTCATCCATGTCCCTGCAAAAGACATGAACTCACACTTTTTTATGGCTCTATAGTATTCCATGGTGTATATGTGTCACATTTTCTTTATCCAGTCTATCATTGATGGGCATTTGGGTTGGTTCCAAGTCTTTGCTATTGTGAACAGTGCTGCAATAAACATATGTGTGCATGTGAATGTGTCTTTATAGTAGAAAGATTTATAATCCTTTGGGTATATACCCAGTAATGGGATTGCTGGGTCAAATGGTATTTCTACTTCTAGATCCTTAAGGAATCACCACACTGACTTCCACAATGTTGAACTAATTTACACTCCCACCAACAGTGTAAAAGCATTCGTATTTCTCCACATCCTCTCTAGGATCTGTTTCCTGACTTTTTAGTGATCACCATTCTACCTGGTGTGAGATGGTAGGTATCTCATTGTGGTTTTGATTTGCATTTCTCTAATGACCAGTGATGAAGAGCTTTTTAAAATATGTTTGTTTTCTGCATAAATGTCTTCTTTTGAGAAGTGTCTGTTCATATCCTTTGCCCACTTTTTGATGGGGTTTTTTTTTCTTGTAAATTTGTTTAAGTTCTTTGTAGATTCTGGATATTAGCCATTTGTCAGATGGATAGATTGCAAAAATTTTCTGCCGTTCTGTAGGTTGCCTTTTCACTCTGATGATAGTTTCTTTTGCTGTGCAGAAGCTCTTTAGTTTCAGTAGATCCCATTTGTCAATTTTGGCTTTTGTTGCCATTGCTTTTGTGTTTTAGTCATGAAGTCTTTGCCCATGCCTATGTCCTAAATGGTATTGCCTAGGTTTTCTTCTAGGGTTTTCATGGTTTTAGGTCTTTCATGAAGTCTAGGTTTTGATTTATAGTGAGAGGCTTCCTTTCACTTGAACACTTAGAAGCCATTGTATGGTTACTAATTGGCCTAATTTTAATCTTGTGTCTGAGGGAATAGGAAGGTCTGAGAAGAAGGAGGGAGATGGAGGAATGGCTGATCAGTGGAGCAGTGATGACACACACAAAATTTATTGATTAAATTTGCCATTTTATATGGGCACAGTTCGTGGTACCCCAAAACAATTACAATAATTCCATCAAAGGTCACTGATCACAGATCCCGATAAAGGATATAATAATAATGAAAAAGTTTGAAACATTGCAAGGATGATCAAAATGCGACACAGAGACACAAGTGAGTACATGCTGCTGGAAAATGACAGCGATAGACTTGTTTGATGAAAGGTTGCCACAGACCTTAAATCTGTGAAAAATGGAGTATCTGTAAAGTGCAAGAAAACGTATGCCTGTATAAAAGGATGAGTAGTAAAAATGTGCTAATTTAAAGTTTGCATATATATTATTAAAACCCAACAGTAACCACAACAATTGTTAGAATTTATACAACAAAATTTTGGTGGGGAGGGAACAGCATTTTATCACTTATATTAGTTAGAATTGTTGGCATGTACATGATGATAAGCAGACTGGTTTTTGGTCAGTTTCATTATTAAAACATTATTACTTGTATAAAGTGTTTGTTATGTTTGTAAATTCTCTACAGACAGGGTGCCTCCTTTTTGCCTGCAGATTGCCCCCACTTTCCACCTTCAGCCACACTGGGAAGCCAGACTCTAAACCTTCGATGCCCAGATTTTAAAAGGATGTTTTAGAGTTAGTGATTTTCTACTCTTAGTGAAGAAACTTTCAATTTAATTCAACTCATGCTTGCAGATCATAATTTTTAATCCAAACACAAAAGGAGCAAAAAAAGAATCCTTTCCTTTGATCAGGGTAAAGTATTGTCTGGAAGATTAAAATAAGTTACACCAGAGGGCACTTGAAGGTGAACCAATACTAGTTTAAACAGGTTATTTAAGAACAAATATTCAGATCCTTTAAAAAAATTTAAACTAGAACAATCCAGGATATTTTCATAAGAGGACTCCATAAGGATGTGAGAGTGCAAAAAGCTAGCATTTTCAGGTATCTTTTCTTCTCTGTAATATTTTAACTTGTGAGATGAGATTGAGTTTTTGTTATAAGAAACCAACATTCTCTCTCATACTAATTTGTTTTAATATTTAAAACATTAATTGTTGCACATACTAAAGAGCTTTGTGTTCAGTCCCATCGCCGCCTTTCCTGGCTCCTGGAATGTTTTGTGCATGAGCCAATCTTTGGTTGATGGCTCCATCCCAGCACTCATGTGGACCCTGCAACAAGCTGAAAACCTGGCTGATTTTGTATGGCCCTCATTTATCACAACTTCAGAAACCAGGTTTATTAATCTGAGTTGCTGAGCTCCTGGCTGGCAAAGAAAGGCTCTAAATTTATGTGGCTTAAGTGAATTTCTTAATCTTAAGAATTTAATTTCTGAGCCTTTTATGTTTTCTAATCTTGAGTGATCTGGGGCCTTGTGCATAAAGAAGAAGGAAAAAAAATCACCAGAGAGAAGAAGCAGGAGGTAAAGAGGAATGTTAAGCCAAGATATTTATTTATATTTATTGCTTCACAGTGGGAAAAGTCCAGGATCTCAGGATTAAAGTATCCTGTATTATTTTATATAGCTAGAAGTGAGTGTGTGTTTTAAAATCATTACATTAACCCAATTACAAAGGAGTCATTGGTGATGATTTTAATTAGTAGAAATTTTTTTCCCTTGCGAAAAAGCATCCTATTTATCTTCCTGATTCTTCTGATACTTTCTAACACAAATCCTTATTTTATTCACAGATTTTGAAATTGTCAGAAAACTGATGTCAGAGCTCTTGGATCATGTTGCTTCTACTCTCCCATGCCCAGATTTCTCTGATTCCCCCACTCCTACCAGTACCAAAAACACACCTCCCCGAAGTTAGCAGCTTCTTTTGGGATCTCCTTTCACTTTGGCTATATATGGCAGCAAAGAGAATAAAGAAGAGGGAGTAAAGAAGTGGAATAATTCAGTGACAGTGACTCTGATATAAAAGGAAAACAGCTGAACAGTGGCATGAAACCAGTTTAAAGGTGTAAGGCAGGCTGTGGGCAATTTCTTAGGAAACAAAGGTGAAGAAAGTAAAAGGCCACCTTTGTGAAAAGGCAGCAAGAGAAGACTCTGTCAACAGTGTGAAGAAGTTGCGATGACAAAGCACTGTGTTTGAAAAATTAGGTCAGTATTAGGAAGACAACATGAGGAAGATAACATTTAAAATGAAAGGAAAATGCAGGTTTGGAATGCATGCTGAAGGTTTATGATGTGAACTTGTCCACTGATGAGTCTGCCAACCCAGGTTGGGATTCTGGATTATCATGGCTACTGAGTTGGAAAATATATCATTCCCAAATATTTGAAAGCTTTTGATATATATTTAAGAGGGTTTTTTAGGCAGTAAAATGAGCTTAAAAACTAATTTCAATATGTGTTTTATCATCAAAATGTCACCCTTTTAGAAAGGGCATCCCAGTCCACTTTACCAAAAATCATATTTTCCATCATTTTTACTCATTTTAGTTTCGCCATAGCATTTAGCACTAGTTGAAACCTGAATATCTATATATATATATAAATATCTGTTTACATGTTTATTATCTGCCTCTCCTGCTAGAAAGGAAGCTCCATGAGGGCAGGGGCTTTATGTTTTTCACCGTTACATCCTCAGGACTTAGAAAAAACCAGGTATATAGTGGAATATTTGCTGAATAAATGGTAATAATAGTACCTAACATTGACTGAATGCCTAGTATTAGCCAATCTCAGACTCATTCAATACTGATATAAATTCTAATAAATAAGTACTGTTATTAGTCCCATTTTGCAGATGATAAAACTGAGGTCTGAGAGGTTAAGTAACTTGCCCAAGGTCACCTAGGGATTGGTGGAGGTGAGATAATAATTTCTAAGAAGAGTTCCTTTTGGGCCAATATGGTTAAGACAGACTTTAAAGGAGAGGTGAAACAAGCTAAATTTTGAGATGAGTGTTTTGAAGTGGAGAGAGGGCCAGGTACTCTATGATAGTGTGAGGAAAAGCTGCCTACGATGGCTATGAAAGAGGTTTTTATAAAGATTTCCAACAAGGTGTGCTGAGAAATAAGATTGGAACTCTCCAAAGTCTGTGTGTGTGAAGGCCAGTCCAAACTGAATGAATACATTGTTCAAGTTTCAAAAGAATTTAAGAAATAGTTTATAATACAGATCTTTGCTGAGTCAGATTGAATTGTTTTCCCAATTACAGTGAATTATTGAGATTTTACTGTCTAGTCCCAGTTCAGAAAGGACCACAAACACATCATTTGCAGCCTTTGCTTTTAGGGCTAGCTCCAGGCAAAATTATGAAGTAGGCCATTGTTATTGTATTAGTCGTTCTTGCACTGCTATAAAGAGATACCTGACTCTGGGTAATTTATAAAGAAAAGAGGTTTAATTGGCTCATGGTTCTGCAGGCTGTACAAGAAGCATGATGCTGGCATCTGCTCAGCTTCTGGGGAGGCTTCAGGAAACTTACAAACATTGTGGAAGGCAAAGGGGGAGCAGGCACATCGCATGGCCAGAGCAGGAGCAAGAGAGTGAGGGGGGAGTTACTACACCCCTTTAAATGATCAGATCTCACAAGAACTCACTCACTATCCTGAGGATAGTGCCAAGGGGATGGTGCTAAACCGTTCATGAGAAATTCATTTCCAGATCTAATCACCTCCTGCCAGGCCTCACTTCCAACATTGGGGATTACAATTCAACATGAGATTTGGGTAGGGACAATTATCCAAACTATATCATTCATCTTGCTGATATTCTCTGCTCATTCCTCCTCTGCTCCTGTGTCAGTCCAGGTCCCTATGGGAAACAGCATCTCCCAAAGGGGTGCTTAAAAATTTTTTTTATCATTAAAAAATTTCTTTATGATGGAAAATTTTAAACATGTGCAAAAGTAGAGAGAAAATTATAAAGACCCTGAACCCTTTTACTTTGATGATTACCAAATCATGATCTCTTAGCTTTGACAGTTATCAAATCATGACCAAACACGCTTCATTTAAATATCACTTTGTCCCTAAATACTTCAGGATGTATCTCTAAAAGGTAAAGCCCACTTGAAAAAATAATCACAGTATCATTCTTATACATGGATAAATAATTCTGAAGAAAGTGGTTATGGAAGGATTTATTTATAAAAGGAATTAAGGGAATTCAACATGGGATGGTGAAGCACCCATGCCCTAGTTACAGGGGGAACCCCCTACCACCTAGGCTTGAAGAAGCTGCTGAAACCCATGGAGGTTGTATTTGTAGGAGAGTTCTGCCAGGCAGGAGCTGTGGCCTTCAGCAGAGAAACAGTCACTGCCAACCCAGCAGGGAAAGAGGGTGTTATACGTAACTCAATTTGTCTCTCCTACTTTCTCATCCCTGGCAAGTCCTTTGCACTGATTAAACTCAACAAGAAGCCAGAGAGAAGGGCAGGCTGTTATGGCCCCTGCCTGATAAGCTTCCTGAGGCCTCACCAGAAACAAATGCCAGGTCTATGCTCCCTGTACAGCCTGCAGAACTGAGAGCCAATTAAACCTCTTTTCTTTGTAAATTACCCAGTCTCAGATATCTCTTTATAGCAATACAAGAACAGCCTACTACAACCCCTATCCCTCTGTTACACACCTTCTTCTGAAGATATCTTTTCAGGCTTGCATTTACCACACTGTACCCCAGACCCCGGATCTATTTCTTTGGGCCCCACCCATCATCCACATAACTAAATACAATAATCTACTCTGTGAACAGTGATAAGGAGTAGAGTTAGATATTTTGGTTAAGAAAGCCCTTTCCCTTCCAAAGGCATTCTTATTTTCAGCCAATCTTGATGGTACAAAACAAGAGCTATATTTTAATATGCTAGCCTCAGACATTGATAAATCATGGCATAGGGAAGCTACTCTGACTGCGTTTCAAACTTGTTTTGCTTTGCTGTGTTCCAATTAGGTTTAAAATAATAGATGAGAAAAAGTAGTTCTGGTTCATTTAAGACAAGCCTCCAGTAAAAGGCAGTTTGGAGTTTGCTGTTGGAAGCCAGCAGGGGTTATAAAATCCAGAGCCTAGTTAAATAAATCCTTTTACTATTAACTCACTACTCAGACAGGAGGGAGAAACCAGAATGGTTAGTCTAGCAAAAAGAGAGAAGGGGAGATCCTTATAGTTAATGCTTGGTTACCCAGGCAACCATTCCCTGACTGCAAGAAAGCCATCCTGAAGTCTTGATTAGATGGAAGAAAAAGGCCTGGGATCTTCCTTTCTGCTGCTTTCTCTTCTGGCCTGGGAAAAGAGGAACCAAGAAATAGGAATAAGTGGGAAAAAGCCCTGAACGGAGGTATTGGTGAGAGAGAGGCGGTGGCTGAGGAAGGAAAGCTGTCTTTTCACTGGTGCCTTCTTGTTAGAGCTGAGGAAGGGGCTGCCCCAAAGGCTTGGAGCCTCTTAGTCTTTCCAAACCAGAGATCCCACCTGCAGCTCCTGTTCTTTGTGGCCTAGAAGGCCCCAGGGCTCCAAAATATCTTAGTTCTGGGAGAAAACCACAGACCTGGAAGCACAGAATTTTCAGAACATAAGAGGATCTTACAAATGCTATATAGTTCAACATTGTATAACCAGAAGAGTTAAAAGACCCATCAAGGATCACAAATCTTGACAGGTGTGTGAGCAATGAGTAATATTCCATTGTGTTTACTCTAACATCCCTGTGATCAGCATGTGTCTTGCAGTTGATGTGATGAGGAAGTACTGAGTTATAATTTACTTGATAATTTTTTTTTCTCTCATAGTGGGACATAAAATAAGGGTACATCGTATAATCAGTGATCCTTAAATCCACTGAAATAGGGTAAACAGTGACAGAATAGTGTGTGTTTCTGCTGATGCACCCTTTAAATCTTTTTTTATACATATATTTTTATTATACTTTAAGTTCTAGGGTACCCTTTGAATCTTGTTTGTCATTATAGTTGTCTTTATTCATGTCTTATAGAAATTAGTTATTTAATAGTTTTTTTTGGTAGAAAAAGTGCATTCAAGTAAAGAATGGTATATTTTCTTTCAGATGTCATCTGTTCATGTTTGGAATAAGTCTTTTGCTTCAGCAGCTCTACTGTACACATGCATGCGCACACATAAATGTATGCATGGACACACATGCACTAAAGTAATGCAATTCTCATGTCAGCCCCCTGCAATTGCTTCCCTAGCTAGAGCTGACTGAGACTGAGTGTCAGGGTTTGGTGGTGATTGGATGATGGAAGAATCAATTTGTAGGAGTATAGGCTGGAAATGGGAGGGAAAATCTAGGACTGGAAGAAAGATTCTATCTCTCCAGCTGTTCCAGTAGAGCCTGGACCTCCCTATCTCACAGATGAGCTTCCTCTTTTGTGCATCTTGTTTTTTCTAAATCTTGATGTTTCCCTCCTCTTTTCCTTCTTTGCTCTTCTCTCAAAGATCAAAGGGCCACACAGGTGGGATTTATCTTGTGAAGACAGGAACATTATGTGGTTTGTTGTTTTCCTACCTCAGGTTCATGGTTCTTAAAAATTTGTATAGTCACATTTCTTCTTTCAGTTAAAATTGTTTTTGTTGTAAGTAAAAATTTTAAGTGTATGATAAAGTATGTTTAAGCAACTCAGAACAGTACAGAGAAGAAAGTAAAAAGAATGACCTCTAATCCCATCATCCAGAAATAACCATCGTCCTTGACTGTCTTTCTCTTCTAATCTGAGAACTCTTGTTTCTACTAAGAAAAGACCACTCAGGCTCTGCTTTTTGGTGTTTGATCCACTTTTCTATTTCCTGGGAATAGGCTGGGAGCCAGAGAGCTCAGTCGAGGTGGGTGCAGGAGTTAGTCTGGATTCTCACCTCTGAGAGAGGTAATGCTAAATGTTCACCTAAGGGCGGAGGGAGGGGGGTGACCTCTATCCCTGGAGGCGTCCCCACTTGCTTCTGATCCTCCCTCAATTCATCCTGTAGCCTAGAGCCTTCTCTTTTACCAGAAAACTGCTTTTTTCTCCCTAGCATCCCTTCCACAGCTCCCCAGAAAAGGGAAAAAGGCCCACCCTACTAAGTTCGCCTCTTTCCAGATCCATTATTGATGTGAGGGTGCAGGATTTTGCAGCTCTGCTGTGTAACTTGTGAGGGGTATATGTGTGTGTGTGTGCGCGCGCGTGATGGAGCCTCCTTACACCCTTACACAGGCCGCCCTGCTCTGCTCTGGAATCTTCTTTGTTTTTCCTCACCCATTATTTTCTGAGGTAATGGCCTTGGCTTGTGGGTTTTTCTTTGTTTGCTATTTGTTGGTGAGTTTTTGTTTTAATTTTTATTTGCTAGTTTTTGTTTTAATTTTTATTTGCTAGTTTTTGTTTATCTTATTAAATTTGGATAGAGGGACATGACATGAGTGAGTTTCTTCTATCCTCCAACCCTGCAAGTCCCGTTGGCAGGTTTCCACTCCCAGTTAATGTGAATTTGGTAAACTCACTAATCAAAAACTCTCCTTTTTTGCAAGGAGGGGTTATAAAGACCTCAGAGTGTATATTGGTGGCTGGGGTTTAATCTAAGTAGGTGTATATATGCTACCTCTCCTTTTATGTGGTATTAGATTAGTGTTTTCTTGAAAGAGATGTATGTTAATAGTCTTTAAAATACCATTTTCTAGTTTTCTTATGCTTAGGCAATGCTTTTATAAAACCTCTCTATTAAACATATTCTTTAACATTCCATTACAGTATTTATTCTTTAGTTTTGCTTTCCTACTTTAGAAGTAAAGTCAATTTTCAGAATCACCTTTTATTTGTGAAAATAAAGTAGGATGCTTCAGTTTTGTGAACATGTTTTATTGCAATTTATGTCAGTTTTTCAGGGAGGAATTCAGCATTTGGATTATTTTGTTTAAATTTTAGAATGCTGTAATTTAATAAAAACCAAGTCTTTGTCTTTGGTTTATTTTCCATTTAAATAACTGTAACTCTTATGAAAAACAGTGTAAAGCTTCATGGTGCTGTATACATGTACAGCTAGGGAAGAAAAGCCTGTGGCAAAATGACTGTAAATATGATTTACTAAATGAGGATTATCTTAAGGAGATACACACAATTTAAAAATTACGATTTTTTTTAAAGTTCAATTTTCAGTCCTGTAATTTTTTTTTTCTCCCAGAAATTTACATGGCTTTTTATTGCCATGTATTTATTCCGGCATGTTTGACAACTGTGTTGAAATCATGCTGCAAGCTTTTATAGAGCTGTTTCAGCAGTGCCATACTTTTAAAGTTAGTAGTTGCCTTGTCTAAAAGCTTTGCCAGTGTTTCTTTTCTCCTGACATTCTATGTAACAATTAATTAGGTAATCTTTAAAAGTAGATGCTGGTGGCTAAACTCAACATATGCTCAGTGTTTCCTTTCTATTAATTTTCTGTGCTCACAAGTACTTTACCTTGCATCTTATTATCAAACAGTGACTAAAATGCTTAATTTAAATGAGTAATTTTAGACAAGAAGAACTGTATGTAGATCAGATCTGTTATTAGTTCGCACACAACAAAAGTGATGTGGAGAATACCCAGGAGAGATGAAATCAAAGCCTTCGTTTTCGTTTTCCACAGCCTGGTCCACTGAGCAGCTGTAACCACTTGCACACAGCCTGCTCTTACCAAACCTGAATGCAAGGAGGGATGCATCAGCGTAATTTCCATACAGGCTTTCTCCTGGGGAGCATGCTTCATGGCATGTTGGGGGACCAAGAGGACTTGCTTGGAGAGTTTTGTATGCTGTCACTCCAACTTAAGTTAGGGCCCTTCCAGAGGTGGTGAGGCAGATAGAGAAACAGAATGAAAACAACTAGTTGTTTATTGCTACCACCTACAGCTAGGGGGCAGTAAAAAGACCAGGAGAGCATATTCAGCCTTTTTTTTTTTTTTTTTGGTATAGATGGTGTGATGGTCTGAATGTTTGTGTCCCCCTACGAATTCACATGTTAGAACCTAATACCCGATGTAATAGTATTAAGAGGTGGGGCCTTTGGGAAGTGATTAAGTCATGAGGGCTCCACTGTCATGAATAAGATTAGTGCCCTTATAAAAGAGGCTCCCTTGCTCCTTTTCCACCATGTGGTGACACATTAGCAAGGTGCCATCTTTGAAGCACAATCAAGCCCTCACCAGACACTGAATGTACTGGTGCCTTGATCTTGGACGTCCCTGCCTTTGAAACTGTGAGAAATAACTTTCTGTTGTTTATAAATTACCCAGACTAAGGTATTTTTATTATAGCGGCAGTAATGATCGAAGACAAATGGAATGTCATGTCTTCACCCAAATGTCTGGACAACCATTGGATTCCTGAGTTTTTTTCTGTCTCCACTGACAAGAGAGGGGACGGTGAGGATGTCCTTTGTCTGAACTGGAAAAGACAATTTGTGGCTGGCCTTTCAGAGTAAGACAGTTCTGAGAGCTATTCCATGTCCTCTCTAGGCTGACAGGCTTTTATGCCTGACCTGGTCTCAATGGTGTACTCTCTTGAGATGGGGTAAGGACATCTCTGAAAACAGCAATTTTAGGACTATTAGAGCTGACAATGTCTGGGTTTACTTGTATAAAATCTTTAGTTGCTATCTTGTAATTTTTTTTCTATTCTCTCAAATGCCAATAATGTCTGACTTTCAGCCTCCACCCATCTTTGATGGGGTTGTTTGTTTTAATTAGATCTTAGGTACTGAGAGTTATGTTAATCATTATCCTTAGTTTAGAGCACATTGCCATCACTGATTGGTGCAAAGCCTTCTTCTTGTCTTATTTTCTTTCTCTTTCATCTTCCCTGATCACTGCTCCAATTCCCTTCTCTCCCTTAGCATTCACTTTGGTGTCTTTGATGTAATTGTTTTACATATGTGTGTAACCTTTTTAAGTCTGTGGTATTGTTTTGCGTGTGAATGTGTTTTTAATTTTTATCAGTGGTATCGTACTATAAATCTTGCTTTGTTTTCTACTTTTATCCATGTAGCTATGTTTATCATTAATGCTTGGTTAGGCTGCAGTTACAACCAACTTACATTTCTGTGTCAGCAACAATGTACATTTTTTTCATCCATGATAAAATGGGTTGGCTGTGGTTCTTCAAAATTACAGTATTAGACCATCCACTAAGTCTTGTTGTGTTCTCATTAATAAGGGAGGACACCTATTACTATATCATAAATTTGTTTTTTAAAAAATATTTTGGTAACTATTTTTCAACATAAATGGTTTTATTTAATAACAATTTTAAAAATTTTTTCATTTTAGAATGAGTCCATAGAATTCACCAGATTGCCAAAGTGATTCATGGCACCAAAACAAGTTAAGAACCTTCAGTGTAGTCTGTTAGTCCTTGATTCTTTTCTATACCTTTGACTTCTTTTTTCCCTCTCTTCTCTCCTGTCCTCTTTTGTCCTCTTCTCTCCTCCTTTCTCCTCCCCTATCCTCTTTTCTTTCTTTTTCCTTCTCCTCTTTCCTTATGTGTTCTCATTTCCTTGTTCTTTCCCCTCCTTCCCTCCCTCTCTCCCTTCCTCTCTTCCTTCTTTTCCTTGTTAGACCTTTAATCTATAGTTTTCCCCTTTCTTTAATTCATAGAAATTTTCAGGAGTTATTTCCTCAACTACTTTATTATCCTCTCCTCTGAGACTGTTGTTAAAAAGATGTGGACACTTGTATATTCCACAGATCTTAACTATTACACTTTATATCTTTTTTCTTTTCCAATACCTTATGAGATAATTTCTGCATCTGCTCTCAATCATTGTTTGGTTGTATCCATTCTGCTATTTATTCCATCTAGGAGGTTGTTTCAACTTTATATTCTTCATATATTGTTTTTCTTTTCAGATTTTTATAACTTCTTGTTCCTGCTTCATGTTATCAATAATCTCTCTTCCCTCTTTGATGACATTTATTTTGCTTATTTTAACTTCTCGATTTCTCGTTTTCATTAGTTCTGATTTATTGGGTGTAAGTTGTTCAGTGTATTGCCTCTCATCATCACTGCTGCCTTGAACCCTATCCCACTTTGTCTGCTTCAGGTATCAGTCATGTAGAGGAAGAGCCAAAGCCAGATCCTAGTCTTTGTCATTCCTGGTGAGTTTAAGAAGAGGAGGGTGATGGAGTGCCCCAGGACACGGAGTTCATATCACCAAAGCCTGTACTTGAGGTTAGCATTTGCTGCCTCTTTATAAGAAACTCTGCTCTTACGTAAAACTGTCTATGCCTCTGCTCTGAGCCTGCTCTCTTTTTACAACTTAGTTTGCTACTTGGTTGTCAAGTCCTAAGCTTTGGGCTGTGGAGAGGGACAGTGAGGTGGAGGAACCATTTAGGGGTAGGCTAATCTTCTCCCAACGCAGCCCAGATTCCAGCTCTGCCCCAAATATACCCCATAACTGCTACAAAGGTGGGCTGGTGCTGCTATTCTTCCACCCCAGTGGTAAGAGGGCAAGTGAAGTTGTACAGAGCAAAGAGAACACAACTCATATGGATAGCCCCAGCCTATCCACTCACATACTGCCCCTCCTTCCTCCACACTGGCTGCCACTTTTCTTCCACGCTTGCTTACGACCAATCTCTTTCTCCTTAGAGTTTCTTCATAGTCTTTATCTTAGGTTTCCAGATTTATACCCTTGTCTTTTATGAGTAACCACTGCTAGAATTAGCCACATCTTACAACAATGGGCTCTGGGGGTTATTAAACATTGGCAGCCTTCAGGAGGGCCTCAATTCCAGGTTTTCTACTACCCTCTCCTGTGCTGAGCCACAAGTTTAGCCTTCTGTTGTTTCCCATGTTAAGATGTTCCTTGATTTTCTTCCATGAGCACAGGTCCCTAGAGACATTAAATCAAAATTAGCATAAGGAGGACAGGACTGATTTCATTGTCTTTCTCTACTTCTTATATAATGCTAACATGTGTTTCCAGGCTGTTTGTGTGCTTATTTTATAAACGTTATGTTTATTGAGTGGAATTTTAAGGTCTTCACATGGAAAAACTTGTGAATAAAACTTCTGTGAACCGAACTTGCTATTTAGTTCCAGATAAGTTCTTTCTGTGCTTTTCTTTTTGTTTCCTGCATGGTTCAATATGGTTCCAATTGCCACATATCCACCTCAGTCCACTTGGTAACTCAGCCTTTCCCTTCTCAAGGGTTGATGGTTTAGAAAGACATTCAGCATGCAGATGGGTGGGGTATGCAATATACCTCTTTGACCTCCCTCATGTATTTGTTCAATGAAGTAAATATTTTGGAAGATATTTTATTTTAAAAGATCGATGAGAGTTACATTGGATGAATCAAAGAAAGAACTGCATCCTATTTCAAGAAAATAAATTTCTCCAAACAACATAGCTATGATTCTAGAGAGTACAAAAGCACCAGAAATGCTGTGCTGAGTTAGATCAGACCAACTGGATGTATCTTGCTCAGTGCTCCAGCTACAGTGGCAAAGATACAGGTGGCACTTTGTGAGTAAGTGTGGGGTGGGCATGCCCTGCTGACAAAGTAAATAGCTCTAATTTCCACCCAGTGACATGCTGGAACCATCATCCTAGATTATAGCTAAGTCCTCCTTGGAACGTACTTATACTTTCAAGTCTGTACCAGTTCTTACAATAAAACGTTTCATGTTTGCCACCTGCTGTGTGAAGTGGCACTCCTTTTATTTATTCTACAGCCACCTTCTTCAGGCTTTCAGGGGTGCCTTTAATTCTAATATTTGTGAATTTGGAAAATGAACAGTCTTATTTCCATAACCCCCATGTCTTTTGTTATATTTTGTACATCTTTAAATCAATATGAGCCTTCTTGTTTCTAGACAGTTTGAGTTCAAAAACTGATAGAATAAAGAAATCAGTTTTCATTGAAATTATTTCTACTTTTTAGAAATTTTATTCAGACTCAGTAGTGCATACATCGTATGTGTTCCTGAAATTAGTTAAAAAAAAAAGTTATAGTCCATGGGTTGGAAAAAGGAAATAATCGAAAAGAATTGATATCTAAGAAATGTCATTTGTCTGCAAGGTAGATGAACAGTAAAACTCAATTCAACAGACATGCATTGAGAATCTATGATGTGCCAGTTGCTTTTCAAGTTATGGGGAACAAAGGTTAAATGTAGTTTCTTCCATGCCTAAAGCCACGTTCAGGGACACAGTAGGGGTGGGCTCCTTTACTCTGTGAAAGGGGCGGGACAGGCTTTGTAGAAGAAGAGACATCTGAGGAGGAGGAGTGGGAATTTATAATGGAAGGGGCTGGGGAGAGAAAGGACTCCAGTGAGAGAGAACATCACTTATAAAGCTTGGGACTTACAACATCACTTGGTGTTTTAAGCCAGGAAGTACTTTGGAATAGCTGGAGCATAAGGTGCAGGAATGGAAGTAGCAGGAAGCAGCTGGAGGGAACTACAGGTGGGGAACCGGGACTGGATCCTGAGCAAGAGAGCAAGGCGTGATTTATTATTTTCTGCCTGAGTTCCAAGGAAAAGTGCCTTTTGCAAAGTTGGAAAACTGGAGTACAGAATGACAGGTTTCCTTTAAAGCTTTTCCCCAAACTCCAGGTTGACAAGCACAGTTTTCTTACAGAGGCAGTGATATATGGTGCTACACTGATTCTTTTGATCCTGTTTCTAGAATCCTGCTACTCTCAAAGGTGGTTTTCAGCAGAGGTGACTGGGCAGCCATCTCATACTCACCACCCGTGCTCCTCACGTCCCCTCACTTGTACCTCTCCTCAGCTGGCTTCCTGTGTACCAGTGACCTACCTTGAATGTAAAATCGAGGCCTCTGGTTTTTCTTTATGTATATGTTGGCCTTCACTATTGAATCAATTGTGTTTTGCAAACCTAAAAGAAGGCCAGTATTTATTTACCATTTACTGTTTGTGTTCAGACAATTCAGATATTTGCCATTTCTAATTGAGTCAAATATGAGCATCTACCTTGTGCCAGGAGCTGTGCTAGGTGCTGGTGACACAAAATGAATTAAATCATTCAGTAGTAGGGTAAATTGACAGAAATGGATTGAGAGATTTGATGCTTCTCAAAGTTCATAGTCACCAACTTCAAATTGCCTAATTATCCGCTATTTCCCAAGTAACTTGCTCTACCATATCCCAAAGTGACTCTTTCAAGTCACCACTCTCCCCACTTCCGCTTTCTCAAAAAATGACTTTCTACTACTTCACAGAGGAAGTGGAAGATATCTGACCCATACCATCACAACTTCCTCCAGACGTTTCAGCCTACAGGCTAATTCATCATGTGTCCCTCCTATCAAGGTTTCAGCTGTGGTCTGGATTTGATCTTCTACATTCTCATACTCCTTGTGCTATCAATTTTTTTATAAAATTCCTTTCCCCTTTACAACATTTCTGACTGCCAGGGACACCAGGATTGGACTTGTACTAGCTTGGTATAGCACTTGGATTAGCTGTAACTTCTTGCCTGCAGAAGCGCTTCTGATGGCTGTGAAATACGCCTTTCCCATGGACTATAAATAAAAATGAGCTTCACACTTCATTAATGAATCCTTCCTCTCAATGTCCCAAGTGGTCCAAATGCTAAAGATACAGTATTTCACAGCAGGTTGTGTGATCATTTATGTAATATACCCTTTAAGTAATTGGGTTATGGTCTTGTGATTAATGTACCCTGATATTCACATTGAGAAAATGGGGAGGGTGTTAAATACTTTAAGAAAATGAAGAGCTGTAAGAATGTTGTGATTCATGCAAATAAGATTGACTAATTTGTTCTACAAATGGAATGCCTATGATTTAATTTGGACTGACAAGTGGTTCCAAACTATTAAGAACATAAGTAGTATATAACAGTTGAACTGTAGTCCTGTGAAACATGTCTGAAAATTATTTTTATTCATGGTTTTACTTTTTGGTAAATTCCTTTGGTGATCTTTAGATGGTTTTCTCCAAGTGTCATCAGATGCATCTCCAATTTAAAGAAATAATATCTGTATCATAATACCTACACTCTTGTATAAAGAGAGCTCAGAACAAATTGGCAAAGGAAGAGTCACCTAAGGACACTAGGCTGACCTTCCCCTGGGATCAATTATTGATTACTGTGGAGATAAACTGAAATGAGATTAGCTAGTCTGCTGATCCTCATGGAATTTGCAATCCAGGTTGAGTGTCTTTCAAAGCAGAATGAAGTTGTTAATCAGGTTGGTAGAATATTTCCTTTGCCATAGATACTCTCAATCATGCTTATATTTGGATTTTAGGGAAAACCATACCTAGTATTTCTTTCTAACTTTGCTACCTTCACCTTCTCTGCCCTGTCTTGCCACTTTTGCCTGTTAACCACCACCACCATCATCCTGTATGTCATAGTTTGGATTTCTGTATTGTGCCAAGTGCTTTACCTGCATTGCTATATACACTTAGACCAGCTCCTGCAAGGTGATTGCAATGAGGAAAATGAGTTTCAAAGAGGTTAATGAACTTGCTCAAGTTTACTCACTAAGTGATAAAACTCACATGGGAACTAGGCCTGAATGACTTAAAATACGCTCTGGACCCTTCCCACTCTGTCTGTCTTGCTGTCTTCCCTGTTTCTGTAGTTTCTGTACTCTTTGTTCACTTTTCCCTAAGGTGGCAGGAAGTGAAGGAGAGACAGCAGTTTCCCTATTTTCAACACTAAAAATAAACATGAAAATTCAACAATTGGCAAGTGAGAAATCATAAGTAACTTTAAAGGGGACTAGGAACACCTAATATTAACTTTTTTTTAAATCTACAGAATTAAAGGCTTTGGAATGCAAAACAGAAACCTACAAAACCTCAGAATATAGAATATAATCTACATTCAGTAGTTTCAAGAGAAGAAAAGTGTAACATCTAGCTTTCTAACAAGCTCTCAAGGCACATAATATCTCTTCTTTAAATTTGTATTCTGTAAAGTACAAGTCCCTAGGCCTTGTATCATACTGAAGAGATTTTTCTCTGAGATTCTCTGTAAATACACAGGTTCAACTTTTGATACATCTCTGTGTATTTCTTAAAATCCCAGTAGAAAGCCATAAACTCAGGGGCTCAAGAACTCTGTGAGGACGATAATGATAATGAAAGGCAGACATTGCAGCATGACTGAACAGCATCCCGATCGCCTCCTATGTGAACTGTAGAAAACGTTGATGATCCCCTTAATTTGACGTGGCTTTTCACTACCATCCATAATTGGGTTTTGGGGTGTTTTTTCTTTTATGACACAAACAGATCTTTGGAAGAAATAAGAGGTCCTTAGATAAGAAATGGTAGAAATCCGAGGAAGATCCATGGAAGAGATAAGTTGCTTTTTGCTAGTGGGAGTTTTGCTGGAGGTGGTTGGTCTGTATGGTCAAGAACCACAAGAACCCTTAGGCGGTTGAGTTTACTGAAGTGTGTCATGTGATTTTCTCTATAGAGGTCAAGGCTGGAGAAGGATCTGGAATAGCATAACCTGTGAGGACTAAAAACATACCCTCTAGGCCAGGTGGAGAGACTTTTGGAGTATAGAGTCTCCAGTGCTGTCCTAAGGAGGCCTGACCTCCTACAGAGTCCTTGTGTACCAAGGAGCCAGGCAGCCACACACTTAGCGATGCCAGCATATGTTGTTCCCCAAGGAAGGAAAGTGCTTCATTTCTGCTAAAACCCAATGTGTATAGCTAAAACCTGTTGTT
The DNA here is from genome assembly GCF_029281585.2 of Gorilla gorilla gorilla. Classification (NCBI taxonomy): domain Eukaryota; kingdom Metazoa; phylum Chordata; class Mammalia; order Primates; family Hominidae; genus Gorilla; species Gorilla gorilla. Next base: position 136,226,729 of record NC_073230.2, on the reverse strand, counting down.
CTGCTAAAACCTGATGGGTACAAACTGCAAAAAACAAAAAAACAACAACAACCTTCTTAAGACAGCATTTCATAGACTCACCATGATAGCAATCTTGTTTTTGAGGCAGGGCTTACCTACTTCAGATACAGGTGTGTAGTAACATCTGGAGGGTTTCTCTAATTCTGGGCTTTATGAAGCCAACCCAAGGGTCAGCTGAGAATGGTGGGCCCACACTGTGTAATAAGACTCTACTCTCCTTGAACAGAAGGAGGCAGTAGAGCATAGAGGTTGAGGACAGGACCGGGAGTGGGATTCATTTTGAATCCCATGCCATCACTTTAAGTGGTGTGTTTGGGATGTGACTTTTACAGTCTTTCTGTTTTTTTCAGTTGTCCCATCTGCAAAATGGGAATAATAATACTTATGGTCTATTATGGTCGTTGTCAATGAGGTAGGTAGAGTGCTTAGTGTAGCACTGGGCTCCACCAACACTGAGTGCAAAAGAGAGCCAGTAGGGCTCTGATTTAAATTTCCAGTTTTTCCTCATTAAGACTTTGGACAGCCTGATGCCTTTGTCTTCTTTTCTGGTCAGGTTCCAGTGGCTCCTGGCTTCTACAGAGCCCTCCTGCATGTCCATGTGCTCCTGTTCCACTGTCTTGAGAACAGCCACTGGTTTCAGTGACCAGCCTCCTTTTGAAGTCCCTGCCATTGCAATGCCTCTGCTGTCAAATACCAATTCGTTAGCAATTGTTTTCCAGGAAGCAGAATTTTTCTTTCATATGAGCCCTCCATTCTATGCCTGTCTTCTTTCCTGTTTCATTGAGGCAAGGGAAATAGAATTTTATTTATTTATAAATAAATTGTATTGTATATATTCAAGGTATAAAACATGTTAAGGGATACATGTAGATAGTAAAAAGGTTACTATAGTGAAGCAAATTAATGTATCCATTATCTCACATAGTTACCCTTTGTTCTTGTGGTGAGAGCACTCATTTAGCATGAATCTCATATAGAGTACAATTTTATTACCTATGACCTTCATGTTGTACATTAGATCTCTAGACTTCTTCATTCTACATACCTGCTATTTTGTATCCTCTGACATACATTTCTTCATTCCCCCACCCTGACCCCATAACCACTGTTCTCTATCTCTGATTTTTTAGATTCCACGTGTGAGGTCATGTGATTTTTTTCACCCCATGTCTGCCTTATTTCACTTAGCCCTCTAGTCCCATCCATGTCGTGGCAAGTAGAATCTTGTTCTTTTTAAGACTGAACAATATTCCATTGTATATTTGTACCATGGTTTCTTAAGCCATCTGTCCATTAGCTGACACTTAGGTTGTTTCCCTGTCTTGGCTGTTGGGAATAATGCTTCAATGAACATGGGAGTGCAGATGTCTTTACAAAGTGGTGATTTTATTTCCCTTGGGTATATGCCCAGAAGAGGGATTGTTAGGTCATATGGTAGCTCTATTTTTAATTTCTTTAGAAACCTCCATATTCTTTTCCATAATGGCTATACCAGTCTGCATTCTCATCAATAGTGTATGAGTTCCCTTTTTCCATACCTTTGCCCACATTGGTTGTCTTCTGACTTTTTGATAATAACCATTCTAATGGGTGTGAAGTGGTATATCATGGTGGTTTTGATTTTCATTTCTCTTATGGCTAATGGTATTGAGTATCTTTTCATCTACCTATTGGCCATTTTTATGTCTTCTTTGGAGAATGTCTATTGAGGTCTTTTTAAAATTGAGTTATTTGTTTTCTACTATTAATATATGAATTCTTTGTACATTTTAGATATTAACTCCTTATCAGATATATAGTTTGCAAGTATTTTTTTTCCCAATCTATAGGCTGTCATTTCATTTTGTTGATTGTTTTCTTTGCTGTGCAGAAGCTTTTTAGTTTGATGTAGTTTCATTTATTTTTGTTTTTGTGGCCTGACCTTTTCATGTGATATCCAAAAAGTCATCAAGGCCAATGTCCATGAGCTGTTGCTCTTTCTCTTCTAGAAGTTTTATAGTTTCTGGTCTTATGTTTAGGTCTTTTATTTAGAGTTGATTTTTGTGTGTGGTGTAAGATAAAGGTCTAATTTCATTCTTTTACATGTGGAAATCCAGTTTTCCTTGCACCATTTGTTGAAGACTCACCTTTCTCCATTGTTTTCCCTTGGTGCCCTTGACAAAAATTACTATGCTGTGTTTGCATTGTCATTTGTCCTAAGTTATTTTTAAGTTTTCCTTTTGCTTTCTTCTTTGACCCATTGGTTGTTTAGGAGCATGTTATTTAATTTCCACATATTAGTGAATTTTCCAAGATTCTTCCTGTTACTGATTTCTAGTTTCATACCATTGTGGCCTGAAACAATACTGTATATGAGTACGGTATTCTTAAATTTGTTAAGATTGTTTCGTGGCCTAACATATGGTCTATCCTGGAGAATGTTCTATGTGTGTTGAAGAAAAATGTGCATGTATTATACTGCTGTTGGACAGAAATTTTTGTCTATGTCTCCTAGGCCCATTTGGTCAAAAGTGCTATTCAAGTCCAGTATTTCCTTATTATTATTATTTTTGCTTCATCTATCTATTGTTGAAAGTGGGGTATTGAAGTCCCCTATGATCATTGTATTGCTATCTATTTCCCCATGTCCATTATTTGCTTTATGTATTTAGGTGCTCTGGTGTGGGGTGCATATATATTTACAATAGCCATGTCCTCTTGATGAATTGATCCCTTAAACTTCTTTAGTGGAAAAGTTGCTTTCTAATTGGTGGATTGGATTGGGCAGAAGTAGAGATACCTGAATTGACTCTGTTGCACCCATTTAAGAGATATTCCTTGTAGAATGTTTCATGCCTAGTATGGGGAAGGTCAAGGCTTCTCAAACTTTATCATGTCTACAAATCACTGGAGGCATACTGTTAAAATACAGAATCTGATTCAGTGGGTCTAGGTTGGGACCTGAGACTCTGTATCTTCAACAAGTTTCCAGATGATGCTGGTTCAACGGCAAGGGGGTGGGCCACATTAATGTGTTGAAGAGTTGAGTTCGAAGATGGGCAATAGTAGATACGTTATCTTTTCAAACAACAAAGCTTACCGTGCTCTTCTATAGTAATTTTTATTTATTTAACTCATTTTAAAGCTGCATTTGAGGCACCGATAATTTTACAAAGCTCTAATATTCTTTCTCTGGGTAAACAACATAAAAAACATGGTAAAGTCTTGACATGTAAGTGTAAAAGGATTCAGGCATTATAGATGAAAGGGGAAAACAGCAAAATTGGGGTGCATTAGTTACATTGGTTAATTCTGAAAAGCTTCTAAAAAGAGGTGTTTTGAACCCAGCTTGAAAGATACGGCAAATGTGAATTAGAGGATATTAGAAATATACTAAGTTAGTATACTTGTACAGGGCAGAAGGTGGAATTAAGCCTTAGGGACAGCTGAAGCAAGGTGAGTGGGGGGGTGGGGGGGGGGGATAGAGGGAATTTGCCCAAAGCAGAGACCAAGAGAAAACTGCAGCTTATTAGTAGTTAGCAGAGAAGTACCCAGCCAAGCTTGCAGAGAGCATTACGAAAGGGTTTAACAATATGTATTAGGAAACAAGGTCCTTTAAGGTAAACATGAGCTTCCCACTCTCTATCAGTGGGGCCTGTCAGAGGACCCTCATCCACAGCAGTAGGAAGGTAGCATTTTTACTTTCTGTACTTTGGCCGGAACATGTTTACTTTCAGCTTTGCTTGGTTTGGTGGTGGGGTTCAGACTTCTTGGGAAACATTGATTAGCTCTCTGAGGCTTTCTGTGGCTGCCCGACTTTCATTCATTGGACCATTCATTTGTAAATTCAATATTGTTGAATCTAGTGCCTCTATGTCTACTGAACCTCATGCTAAAGGTGTGATAATTGCATATTTGCAGTTAAATAGCAACAGCAATAATAGCACACACAAAAATACCATCTAACTTACGGAGAGATGCTTTCCTAATGCCTATCAAAGAGCTTCCTATGCTGCGAGTAGACAATGGTTTTAGGTGATTAGTTTCTGTTCCCCTTTTATTTCCCTAAGCAACCCCCTTTTTAAGTTGGAGACCCTTTCTTTGAGTTGAAGAGCTGACAGGGGCCATCTTTTAGGTCATGGAAGATCCTCTCAAGAGGTATGGGACTGCAGAGGTGAGGTAGTGTACAGAGTTACTGTAAGATGAATGACTACCAAATTTTAATGATATTTTTGAGTAAGTGGAGGTAAACAGAGGGATGTTTGTGAAGGGGAGGGGATTAGTAGCCTTAGCTGTGTCCTACTAGAGCTGATACTCATCTTTTGTGAAATATCTGGATAACTGAACTAAAATAGTCTGTTTTGATCTTGCAGATTAAAACAGGAATTTCAAGACCATATGTCCTGGTTCTCATATTCTTCAGAATTCTCAGTTGGGAAAAAACACTTACATGTCCAAAACTTGGAATGTGTTGTCTCTGAGTTTTCCTGGGTTTGTCCCTGGGTTTCCCTTGTTTCCCTGTTCCTCTATCTCCTGGAGCCATGAGACCCCCACACTGTTTTTTTCTGAGGCTCACTTTTGCCGTGGAAAGCAGCTGTGAGTCTCTTCAAGCCATAGCTCTGGGAACCACAGTTTTCAGGAATTGCCATGCAAGGGACCATAGAATGCCACAAGTATCTCCTACACTCTCTTCAGTGACAGAGTGCCCCTGATGTAGGTTGTATTTCCTTAGGGTCTGCATGCCTTTTCTGAATGATTCTGAAGGGGAAAATATAGCAGAGAGGCTGGCTACCCTATGAGACCTATCTATATTACACTTAAAAAACAAAGCAGAGTAGATTAAAAAATAGATCAGTAACTTTTTAAACTTCAAATCTGACTTACTAAATACACAGAGTATTTGTCTCCTGGACATGCTGTCTCAATACTGGCTGTGGCTCATCTTAGTACTCTCTCAGGGCCCCAGAGAGGCCCAGAGCATCCTCTACCACCAGATTGCTCCCATTTTGCCATAGCCCACTTTGCACCAGAGACCAAAAAAAGTGTTTCTCAAGGTGAATTTATCTTACAGATACTGCTTTTTTAAAAGTAGGTTTGCCAGATAAAATGATGCCGATTAAACTTGAATTTCAGATAAACAGGGAATAATCTTTTATTGTAAGTATGTTGCATGCAATATAGAAAACAAAAGACAAACTTATTTGTGTTTTTGTTCTGTTTTGCTAAATCCAGTAATCCTCAGAGCAGGGTTTGTTCCGTTTTCTTGTTAATTCACTGACTAAATATCCTGGGCATCATTTTCAGCATTATTATGCCACTCTGCTTCAAAGTGTTGAATGGCCCATATTTATTTTCAAAAATAAATGAATTATATCTAATTTTGCTTTGAGAAATTAGTAATGCCATTTGACACAATTATCTACCCCTAGTGTATTACAAAATCAGAGACAGGTATTACAGATGTTCAGTAATATGAAAAGTTGATGTTATGGAATTGGGTTGCTAAGCTTGACAAAATTGTTAATTTGGATTTAATAGCCAAGCATGAATCTTTAATTGTAGAAAGACATTAAATACTTTAGTATACTGTGCTTTTTCACAAGACATACAGAAGTGCCTTGAAACAATTATTATACAATTATGCTATCACTTGCATCCTACATAATGAAGAGAATATGGTTCATAACACTGAGGAACTTGAAAAACTTATTTGCGAATGACATTATGACTATGTAAGTACATAAAAGGGAAATGTTTCTGATCGTGATTAGTTTGGGGTCACCATGTTTGCAAGAAGAGATATTTAACTAGAATCAGATTTAACAATTTTCATCAGGCTGTTTACAGTTGAGAAATTAATTAAAATGTCATCTGTTTAATTACTGTTTGTTATCCTTAATTAAAATGTTAATTGAGTACATTTGTGTGTGCAACATACGTAATATGTTGACTTTTTGACAAAAGCCATGACAATGTCTTCTACCTTTTACATTCAAATGTTTGTCGACTTAATGCAAATATTTTGGGGAAAAGATGCATATATTAAAGAAACATAAGAGCATAGTTTGAAAGATCATTTTTTTCTGCTAGAACTGTAGATAACCGATCTGTAGGAAATTAGCACTTTAACCGCAGAAAGGAAATCTACCAGAAGAGTGCATTTTAGTCTTGTATTTGCATATGAGAAAGAAGGACAGAAATTAATCAGCTGTAAAATGTCCATCCAGAATGACATTTCTAAGTAAAGAAATTGATTATGGGGAGATGCACTTTAAACATGTTCTTGCCTCACTGACAATGAGAACAGACTAAAAGATAATGAAAACCTTTATATTCTTTTATATTGATGTATACTTGACCTTTTCATTTGAGCAACATTTGACATAGTTGTTTAAAACAACATATAGAACTATGCTGAAAAATTGGTTTGGATTTTCTTTTAACAATGGTCATGATTTTTCTTTTTCATGCAAACCTGTGGCATTGACCTCTTTTTAGTAAATAAACATATGCTGATTGTGTTTTGAAAAGCAAAGATATCTCATAGATCAGTATAAAAGCAAAATGGTTCCTTTTCAAATAATTTATGAAGGATAGTGCTTTCCCAAAACAGCACTGGTTAGCAATAGCATCCACTGTGCCCTACCAGCAACACAAGTCATGGGGGATTGAAAAGACAGATGATGGAATAGACATAGCTCTTTGCTCCTACTGAGCTTCAAGTTTAAAGAACTTACTCTTTTCTTTTTCTTCTTGATAAACTTTATGACTTTAATGTCTAGTGGAATGAGATGAGCCAGTGCTGCTTAAGAAGTAATAATGAGCATAACAAATATGTAGTTTTATTTAGTGCCCACACTGTTCCAAGTATATGCCTTTTAATCCTCAAAACAATCCTGTATCTGCTATCATTATTCCCATTTTGCAGATGAGGAAATGAGGCACAGACTTCTCAAGGCCACATAGCAAATAAGCAGTGAGGCTGGGAGTTGAGGCCAGATATTCTGGACAGAATCTGTCCTCTTATTCTCCTACTATACTTATGGGTATTGAAAAGGTTTTGTGCAAGAGATATCAAAATATCTTTAGCACCCACACATTTATACCTATTGCAGCAAAGAGAAGAAAAAGTGCTTGTGTTAACTCTTCAGTTCTAAACTTAATGGTTTATAGTGTTTTAATGACCATTAAATATTAAAGAATGATTAAAAGCAAACAAGGGGAAGCATAGGCCTGTAAAATAAGTCTTCTGAGAATAATTTATAATTTTTTTCCATACATAATAAGCCTTTGCCCTTAATGTGGATACCATCAGTAATTTTGTGGAGCTACATGGCCTTTGTTAAAATTTTAGCTCTGCCAGTTAGCCAAGTGATCATGGGCAAATTTTTTAACCTCTGTAAGCTTTAGTATCTTCTTTTACAAAATGCAGATAATGATTTCTCCCTCACAGGGTCGTCATGAAGATTAAAGGTAAAGCACATAGCCTGCAATGATGGGCTTATGCTTATACTAGACACCCCTAAATGTGAGCTACAGCTGCTACAAATTAAATAAGCAAATTATTTTGAGAGGTATCACACTGGATATTAGTTAATACCTATTAGGATATCTCTGAAGAGATTTAGTAACAACAGAGGTAGATGTGTAGTTTAACTGGCTTAAGACAATAGGCTATCACAATTTCAATGGTTTGCCCATTATTGGAAGTGACTATTCATTAAGGATAAAATGAATCCTCTCCATCTGTTACACTACTAGGAAATATCCACCAAGAGCTCATTCGTTTTGCTGTTTTCCTTCCCTTCCAACAGGCTTACCTATTAGAACTGTAGGAAAAAGGCAAAATTAAAGGGGAAGATGCAAAACAGAGCAAAGAGAGCTTGGCTTCAGGAAGCCATGCTTAATCTTAAAGGCCAGCTTGAAAGGGAGAAGGGGAATGACTTGGACTGTCCCTTTCACTTCACCCCTCTAGGGTTTTCCACTGTGGAAGGATGATTATTGGTTGGTTCTCTCCTTGGAGTGGTGGAAAGATGCATGGGGCATCTCCTTACTCTCAACAGTGGCTTTCAAATGGTTATTTTTTTTTTTTAAATCATGACTTACACTAATAAATATATTTTACTTTGCTGTCTGTTCTACTAAACAGCATAAATGCAGGGATTTTTATCTGTTGTCACTAATGTATCCAAGTGTCTAGAGAAGTACTTGGCACATGGTAAATGCTCAATAAATAGTTGTTGAATCAATCTGTCCCTCTGTCCATCCGTCCATCTGTCCATCCATCCATCCCATCCGTCCATCCAATCCATCCATCCATCTATCCATGCATCTATCAAGCCTATTAATCATCTATCATATATCTATCAATTTATCTGGAAAAATATTTCATCAAACATTCTTATACTTACTATTTGCTTACAGTGCATTCTCAAATATTCATAAAAAGAAAAAAATTTCTGAACTAATTTGAGTACATTTATTGAGGGAGAGAACCTTAATAGGTCATTCTTTGCAATACTCAGGGTTATGATCTGCAATTTGAAAAGCACTACTTGTCACTGGGAGAAATTGGCTTTGTGTGTAAATTGGCTTGTGTCATTGGGACTTCTCTTTCTTGCTGTCACAGTGCCTCATTTAGCTTGTGTATTTCCCCAGTCCATGCACTAGCTTGTGCACTTGTATTACCCTAACCAACGGCATGCTAGTAAAATAAGTCAATTAGTATAAGCTGGGTATGGTGGCTTATGCTTGTAATCCCAGGACTTTGGGAGGCTGAGGTGAGAGGATCACTTGAAGCCAGGAGTTTGAGACCAGGCTTGATGACAAAGTGAGACCCCATCTCTACAAAATTTTTAAAAAAATATTTGGTGTGCATGGTAGTGCATACCTATAACTTGGGAGGCTGAGGCAGGAGGATTGCTTGAGCCCAGGAAGTCCAGGTTGTAGTGAGCTATGATCACACCACTGTACTCCAGGCTGAGTGACAGACCAAGACCCGGTCTCTTAAAAAAAAAACAAAAACAAAAACAGACAAGTCAACTAGTATTAGAAGTTCTTGACCAGCTTCTGGGAAGTTCTGAAAGCATTTGCCGCACTCCAGTGGGTCCTATTTTTGTGAAACCCCAGGCTAATGGTTAATTTTTGGGTATTGCCATAGTCTAGTCTTGGTCTGTGCCTGAGCTGGTTTGGATGTAGATCTCCATAAAGGCAGAGGATTGCAAACAGTAACCTGTTATAAAGTTCTCTCCACAATGAGCATACTTCTTCTCCATACAGATGCTGAAATTAAATTATTAATGGATTTTAACACTTTTACATTCTTTTTATTTTTTATTTTTGAGGTATCTGTACCTAAATTTTATGCTCACTTAGCTATGAAGAAGGAAGGAGACGAGGTAGAGAAATTGATGCAATTAAGTGTTTTGATAGGTGTGACAACTGTGAAAGTCTTTCATTTCCTGAGAAAATATGTGAGAGTAAAAAGGATAATGTATTGAAATGTTAAGTTCGTTGTGAAGTAGGACTGGGGATCCTGTTTCTGTACATTTTCTAATCTTCAACAATTTTTTGGATTATCTGACTAGATAAAGCAATATTCTGGCTTAAGTCTTGAGTAAAATTAAGGTAAACTATCTAGAAGAATTAATTGAACATGAATTCTAGCATCTACTCAGGTCTGAGTGCCATAGCTTCGCCAGGGTATCTAGAATGTCATGAGCCAAGATCTGGACCTGGAAACCCCTCAGTTGTGTGGGTGGGATGGGCCCTGGGGAGGGGTTAGGTTTAAAGAAAGAGACCGGCAGGCTAAGGATGAGAGCTGCAGGGTTGGTGAGAAGGCAGCTGGTAGTGGCCTAATATAGCCATTGGCACCATATAGGTGCAGCAAGGTCTAATGAGCAAGGGTTGACAGATTGTGGAAGCTCAGTGATGGTCACCTCCAAAGAAGGTAATATTTGGAACTCCAAGGGCCAGACAAAATAACATTGAGTTAACATTGCTGTCAGCATGCAGACAGTCACAAATTCTGAGTTGGGACTGGTAAGAATAATTCAGGGTCCTAATCCTAGAGGATCATACAGCATGAGACCAATGATGAAAGTGTAGGGAAAAAACACAACTTACATTATCAACATGGAGTGATAAATGGAGACTTTGTCTGCAGCTCAAGGCACATGCCTGGCTTTCAAAAGTGAGTCACAAGGATGGGTTTAATGACAAACAGCAGGAGTAACTTGACACTGACTACCAGAATATGAGGATCATATTCCTCCTTGTCAAATCAAGATCAGTTCTTGAGAGACAAAATTGGAGGTGACCCTAAAGCTGGGTGGCGTTCAAGGGCCCCAGGTGTTCAGAAAAGGAAATGGAGAGATGGAAATCAGTCAGGGCCCTGGAAGTGGGCCCCTCATACTCCACCCAAGGGCATTTGAAGTACAGGTAACAGCACCAGAATAAGAAGGGCAGAGCACTTGAAGTTAGAATAAGTCAGAATCACTGAGGCTGATAGTAACCTAGGGTGTGAAATATCTTTTAAATAGTTACATTGTAGTGTAGAAATATTATATTTGCCTTTCAAGACCATTGATAGGGGACAATTGAGAAAATAGAACAGTGTTTCTCAACTGGAAGAGATTTGCTGTCTCAGGGACATTTGGCAATGTCTGGAGACATTTTTTGGTTGTCACAAGTGTGGGACTGGGGACAGGGTTTGCCACTGTCTAATGAATAGAGACCAGGGATGCCACTCAACCTCTTAAAATGCACAGGATGGCCCTTCACATCAAAGAATTAACCAGTCTAAGATGTCAATAGTGCTGAGATTGAGAAAAGCTGAAATAGATTAAGATTACCACTCCATAGTCTTGATTGAATATTGAATTTATATGAGCAATGCAATATATTTCTGGGTGCACATAAATTAGTTCTGACTTTGTTGTTGGCAAAACATGACTTGACTAGAGAGTAAATGGCCTAGGCATATGCTGCCCTGGAGATGCAGAGCAACCCAGCCAGCAAGCATAGTGGGGCTGCCCTGGGAAACATTGATCCATGGGCCTGTGAGGGAACCTGTGCTTCTAGCATGAGTGGCACATTGTCGCCAGTTGTGACCTAGCTTCCATGGGATTCTGTGTAATGTTTACTATGTTTACTAGGGATCACATGGCCTTTCCAGCTACTCTTTTTCACTCTGTATAACTTCCGATAGAAAGAGCTTAAAGTTAAGGACTTGTATATTTCTTTTTTTCCATGAATTTCTGCCTACTGCCCAGTCTTGGTCTACTCTAACACAGGCTTTCCATGAGCTACAGAGATATAGTGCAGATAAAGGAAAATAATCGTAATGATGTACTTGCAGTGGAGGGTGCTGATGAGAGATTGATGATTATCTTGAGGAGGTTTGGTGACTTTAAAAAAAGCAACTGATTCCAAAGCTGAAACTTAAAGTCTTTGCTCTGGGGTAAGTGAATATTGCTTGAAGAATATATGCCAGGATTACTTTTTAAATAATAGATCTACTTAGACTTGATTATGAGGCAGTTTGCTCACTGCTCTTTTCTTTCTGAGATTTTTGCTTTCATGGCTCCATTTTTCAAGATGGTACCACACTAGTGTGACTACTATGAGGTACTGTGACTGTCATAGTTTGCCTCAAGGTTGGATGTGCTCAGGTTACATTTTGTTATCTCTTTTCTGTGGTAAGAAGAACATGAGGCCCTCAATAGGTATGTGAGGTGTTCCAGATACTGTCACACTTAATGTACAAAGTGCAGTGTCTTGGTTCATGGGAGAAGTTTCTGGATAACTTACAATCATGAAACTATGAGAACACATTGTTCTTTCCACTGTCCACCCAATCTAAGCTGATGGGCTGGAAGTCAGCACGACAAAGTAGTTAGAATTTGTGGGCTCAGAGGTCAGACACACTTAAGTTGGCGTTTCACCTCTGCCACTTATTATAGAAGACCTTGGGCATGTCGCATATATCTGTCTGCTTATGGTTTCTTATCTGTGAAATGAGGAGTATTGTTGTGAGGATTAAATAATATATGTGGCTCATTTGACAGAGTGCCAGTGTTAGTAAGGACAGAAAAAATGTTTTTGTTATTATCACTGTTGTTGTTAATTGCATTGGACTCTGTTTTCTTTGTTCTGATTTTCTTCTTGTTTAAGATAGAGAGGGTGAGCTGAAAGTTGGATTTCAGGTAGGTTGTGCTTTTGGGTACTCTTCAGTGCTTTTCGTCACTAAAGAGAGTTGTTTTATCTCTTTTCTTTGGGTTTTTCCTTAAGTTGCCTTGGCATATGTGTGTATGTGTGTGTTACAATTTTAAAAATTTATAGTGATGCAGGTCAAATTCCAGGAGACAAATGCTTTATTAACCCAAATACTAGTTATAATGAAATGGAAATGTTGTGATCCCATTAAACCCCAAGTCATTCAGATCCTGGCCCTGGGATCACTCAGATGACGGGAACCCTCAGCTTGTTTACACAAATGAGAAGCCATGAAGAAAATCTGCCTGCCTAGGCTGTATATTCTCCAAGTGAAGGGCTGGAGCAGTATTTCTTGTATGAGGATCATTTGGAGTGCTTGTGAAAATACAGGTTTCTGGACCCTGTGTGGGGAATGGAAAGGTTCTGCAGATTCTAACTGATTTGATTATCTAAGAGATGATGTGTATAGGGAATATTCGAGCCTCTGGGTATACTGGCCCAATTATATGAAATTAACAAAAAAATAATATTTTAAAAGAATGCAATGGGTGGGGAGGAGGATTCGATTACATGATTTTCTTGTTTGGAAGAGGTAGATTGAAGCAAGGGCTTTGCAGCTCTGCGCTGAACCGTTAAGGGCTGTGGAACCTCTCTTCTGCTGTTTTCAACATTCTTTGTGAAGAGGGAATTGCAGGTGCTGCTTGTATACTTTTGATTGGGATTGGAGAACCAGTTTAGAGAAGAGAGAGGGAGAAAGTAAATATCTGATTTGTGGCAAACAGGCTGCTGTAATCTTGACAAGTTGTTAAAAAATTAGGATCTCATTTTTAAAAGGAAAGGAGCTTAAGCAATTAGTACAAACTCTAAATTGAAACTTTCCTATGGGTTTAGAGTCAGGTAAAAAATATTTTAATTTCTTTACTTTTTCACAAAGGACAGTAAATGAAGAAGATTGCCTCTAGGCAAAACTGTTATTTAACTTTTTACCCAGAAATATTATTGCATTTTGAATCAAAGAAGAAATTCACCTAGTATTCAGGATTCATAGTTCTGTTTTTATTTTTTTTTAATAGCAAAGCAAATTAAATTTTGGAAAGGGACCCAGACAAACCCAAAGATGGCAAAACAATGGAAGAATTTTAAATTTTAAGTAGAAAAACAACAGCTCATTATCATAGCCAAGTAACCTACCTAAGTTTAAAAAAGGAGAAAATTTAATAGGTTAAGAATGAACACTCTTCATTTTATGTTTGATTTACTTGATAAAATCTATTCACATACAGGAGGAGCCAACTGCGATTACCAAATATAAGTAGTAGTTTATTAGTTTCTATTATATGCTATGTGTTGTGTTAGATCTTCGGATTACAGAATTGGATATGACATAGTTCCTGTCTGTAATGGCCCATAATGTAGTGAGGTGGTGAGAACATGAGCAGATAGTGCCTATACAACTTAGAGGTATCCACATTACTAGGCATTTATTGCTCCAGTTTGCAAAGTGCCTACTCTCTGGCACTGTGCTAATGACCTGACTATATGGAATGTGTGTGTGTGTGTGTGTATGTGTATGTTTATGCATGTGTATGTGTATAAACTCCAACTCCTAGAACAGTCCTGCTTTTATCTTCATTTTATAGATGAGATAATCAAGGCTTACATAGATTAAGTCATCCAAGATCACAAAGCTGGTTTTTAACAGAATTCAGATTTGAACTTGGAGGTCTGAATGACCTTAAAACCTATGCCCTTTGCAGGACAATGTGACTTTTATCCTATGATTTAATTCTTTTTTTTTTTTTTTTTTTTTTTGAGACGGAGTCTTGCTTTGTCGCCCAGGCTGGAGTGCAGTGGCGCGATCTCGGCTCACTGCAAGCTCCACCTCCTGGGTTCATGCCATTCTCCTGCCTCAGCCTCCCGAGTAGCTGGGACTACAGGCGCCCACTACCACGCCCGGCTAATTTTTTGTATTTTTAGTAGAGACGGGGTTTCACCGTGTTAGCCAGGATGGTCTCGATCTCCTGACCTCGTGATCCGCCCGCCTCGGCCTCCCAAAGTGCTGGGATTACAGGCGTGATTTAATTCTTATATACATTCTTTCAAGCTAATATGCAATTATTCTTTTTTTTCAGAAATATATGTAAATATCCTTAGATTGAAAGTCTTTTAGAAATTGCCTATATCTGATGGGGAATTTTCTCAGTAGTGGAATATTTAAAAAGAGAGCTTGAGCTCTTAGCAATCTGGAGCCCTTCTGCTTGGTACACATTCCTCTCGGAAAAAGAAGTGTGAGTGTCCAAAACATCCTCAAATGCTGACACATCCTCCTTGTTAAGTGAACAATAAATTTACTCTTTGTAGAGACGTCTATTGCCTGTGTACATACATGTTTATAGAAATAGTGAGTTGAGTCTCAAAGTACAGCACAGATGCTGACATGTTTTTCCAGTGCTGGGTAAGTTTGTAGCTGAGCTTCGGTACCAGGATTTGAAAGATCTGAATAAAAAAATATATCCCTTCAGTGGAAAGAGAGAAGTCTCTGATCTGTCACAACCTACTAAATTTATGTTTTAAATATCTTCACATTTTATGTTATAAAAGTTCTGCTGGCTTGTGCTTTATAACACACAGTTGAATGGTACTATTATGGATGCTAGCTTCCTTCCAGGAGGTGGAATGAATACAGCGTAATCCATTCTGCCATAACATGAGCTATTAGAAGTGATGCTTCTGGCTATTAGGGGTAAATCATTATCTGTGGAATGAATTAAGAGTTAGACTATTCGCAGTGTATTGGATTTGCCTGTTTCACAACTGCATTCATTAAGTTCAAATATGATGAGAGCTGTTCATATTAAATTTGATAACCCCAATTCTAGCAAGTTACACATATTATAAAGCTCCTTTGAAAATTCTGTGACATTCATGTTATTTTTGTCCTTTAATAACTAAGCCATTTTTAAATTAGGTGCCCATATGTAGCCATGTGTTAGTGAAAGTGCTTCATAATTGATGACTTTTATTGAATTAGTTCAGAATTCAGTGCTCTTGTCTGATTTTATCTTAATGCTTTGGTATTGAAGAATTTAAGATTACTGAATAATTTCAGTCTTTCAATTGAATTTGATGAACTTTTGTGGGACTCCTACAATATCCAGAGCATTGTGCAAGATGTAGTTGGTTTGAAGAGGAAAAATAATTCTCAATTTTTAGAAATTACTATTTAATGAAATAATAATAGTTAAGATCTATTTGCCAGAAATCAACAACCTCCTTGGAGCAAACCAAATGGAGAAAATGACCTATCTTATCATATTTAAATTTTTCTTAGGAATAAGAAAAACGATTGTAGGTGAATGTAAATATAATCTCTCTGCCCAATTGCAAGTAACAGTTTCATGCCCGGTTTATGAAAAAAATTACTCATTAATTCTTAATCTGTCAACTCTGACTTTCTAACTAGCCTCTTCTCACCTATTCCCATCCTTAACTACAGAACAATGTTAAATCTGGAGGGAAGGTGGGGAAAGATCAGTTGGAATTAGTAAAATGTCTTTATTATAAATATTTTAAATTGTATTTCTATTATTTTCAAATATCGATAATAGCTCAAACACTACCTAAAATTTTGAACATTTTCAGTTAGATTTCTGTACACCTGCTTTAGTGAACAGTGAAAAAAAGATTTATAATTAGTTTTACACAAAGCTTAGATTTATTTATATGGAAATGGGCATTCTTAGATTTCACAAAATAGTTTCTTTTGAATGGGTTAAATATTTTTTTCCTGAAAATGTTTTCATCATATGAATTTACTGAGTAAACTTCCTTTTTGAATGGATGATAAAAACATAAACCCTGACTCAACCCAAATCTTCTCTAATTCCAGATTAGTAAAGTCTAAATCATTGATATAAAAAAATGACAGGTAGTCATATTTTTATGATTAGAATTATTTAACACATCATTTTTTAGCAATGATGTGTTAAACATAAAAATCTTTTTGCCTATTATATTTTCATCATGTTAAATTTCTGTTATTCATGTTTTTAATACATTTTTAAAAATTGTTTATGAAGTTTGCAGAAATGTTAGCTGTTTTAAAGGTGTTTGTGAAAGTTGCAGACTTATGTTCAGAGCTCAGGAGGAAGCTAGGTGAAATTTTGATAGACTTTTCACTTAGCTAAAATGTTTTTTACGTCCAGAAGATGTATGTCTTGCCTACATTTTATGTTAAGACCTTAACTTTTTTTGTATATAAGAAAATGCCTATCAGTTAACAGACCAGGAAATATGTGAGCACTGCTCTGATATTTATAATGTTTTAAAATATTATGGTAGCAAGATGAACAATGTTGCATTTTAATTTTAATTTTTTCTCTTTAAAATTTGTTTTGCCTTTCCTACAATTCAAATTCTATTAATATTTTGACCATCTTTACAATTGATATCAAAATGTTTTAGTTCATGCTTCAAAAAATCCCATTTGGTTCTCACACTTTCTTTGTTGAATCATTGCAGATTTTAAGGTAAATCAGGCCCATTGGAATTCATGTAACAGTGATTTAACAAGTCAAGGTGATATTTCATGGAGGTGAGATCTGTAACAAGATGTGACTGTTTATATTGATCTTTGAAGTGTTGAACAACTTTACTGCAGCATACTAGATATTTTCTCACCTTTTCTTTAGTAATTTTTGCCATTTTTTCTTAACGAAGGAAACTTTCTGAGCACAAATGTACTTAGCAACAAGTTCTTGATTTGGCCAGAAGTTAAATCTTAATAGAGTGCCTGATAGAGTATATGATAATAACATGAAATTATAATCATAGCAGCTAATGCCTAGTCAGTACTTCTATGTACTAGGCTCTGTATCAAATGCTTTACATGTATTATTTAGTCTCATAGTTAGGCCTACTTTTTGGAAAGAGGAAGGTAAGGGATAAACCTATGAGGATGAATGGAGATAATATCCAACTCACAGAGATAAAATGCGGTGGAAGTAGTGTACACACCCAGAATTTGCCTGGATGCCAAAGTTCATGTACTTAATGAGTGCATCTGTCTCAATAAATATACTTTTCTTGGCAGCCCACATCCTTTAGTCAGCTAGAACTTTTAGGAAGATAACACTTTTTGACTACTTTGTCATTCAGTAGCATACACATTATAGAGAATTAAGAAAGAAAAAAACCCAAGAAGGGTGAAAAAAATGCCAGTTTATCTTGTTTGTATTTATTAATTTTTTTTTTTTTTTTTTTTTTTTTTTTTTTTTTTTTTTTTGAGAGGGAGTCTTGCTCTGTCGCCCAGGCTGGAGTGCAGTGGCGCGATCTCGGCTCACTGCAAGCTCCGCCTCCCGGGTTCATGCCATTCTCCTGCCTCAGCCTCCCGAGTAGCTGAGATTACAGGCGCCTGCCACCATGCCCGACTAATTTTTTGTATGTTTAGTAGAGACGGGGTTTCACTGCGTTAGCCAGGATGGTCTCGATCTCCTCGTGATTCGCCTGCCTTGGCCTCCCAAAGTGCTGGGATTTTGTTTGCTTTTTTAGAGACAAGGTTGTGTTTTTTTTTTTGAGACAGACTCTCACTGTGTTGCCCAGGCTGGTGTGCAATGGCGTGACCTCAGCTCACTGCAACCTCTGCCTCCCAGGTTCAAGCGATTCTCCTGCCTCAGCCTCCTGAGTAGCTGGGATTACAGGCACCCGCCACCATGCCTGGCTAATTTTTGTATTTTTAGTAGAGATGGGGTTTCACCATGTTGGTCAGACTGGTCTCAAACTCCTGACCTCATGATCTGCCCACCTCGGCCCTCCAAAGTGCTGGGATTACAGGCGTGAGCCACCGCGCTTGGCCCGAGACAGGGTCTTATGCTGCCCAGGCTGGTCTGCAGTGCCTCTGAACAGGCACAATTATAGTTTGCACTACTGGCTTTGAACTTTTGGATACAAGCAATCCTCTGCTTCCTGAGTAGCTGGGACTATAGGCATGTGCCACTGTGCCCAGCTTGTTATCTGCTTTTTAAAACGTTGGTAGAGATTTATGGGACTAATTAAATTCTTGAAACATCCCAGCTATTACTCTACCAAGGGCTTTACTTGGGGAATGTGGGTCTGGGGACCGATCATGCTATGTGCCCTGCTTTTGCCAGTGAACATCTAGGACTCCTTTTGTCCGTTCATCCACTCTAGCCACAGAAGCATGTCCTAGAGTGCCCAGACCCTTTCATTTCTTGGCATAATTACATCAGCTCTTCCCCTGCTTGGAAACCTCTTCCTCAGGTACTTGCAAGGCCAGGAAGGCAAGGCTCCCTCCTGTCCTTCAAATCTCAGCTTAAATGCCATGTTCTCGGAAAGTGCCTATCTGACCCTCCAAATAAAGTGAGATTCCTCCTCACTTTCATCTCTCCCACACACTATTTCCAGTGTACTGCTTTCATTAGCTTCTGTCAATTTGTTGTCTGTATCACCTACTAGATCCTAAGCTTCTTGAACTATGTCTGTTTTATTGTGTCTCTAGCACTGAGCAGAATAGCATGTGACAGATACTCAGTAAATATTTGAGAAATGAATGAATGAAAGACTGGATGACTTGGAAAGCTTGGAAAAGGAGAAGAAATAATTAAAAGGAACAAAATGCAATAAAAGTAACTTTCTCATTATAGCCTAAGCAAAGGAATTCGGATGAGTAGCAGCAAGTGAGAGGGGAAAGCATTTTCTGTTAGCGTGTGAATCTCAGATTTGTCCGACAACTTTGAAAGTGAACAAGGGTGTCCCAACTTCATCTTCTGAGAAACAGTTGTGTCCCTGTTAACTTTTTTTTTTCTAACAAAGCAAGACCCTGATTCCAAATCCAGGCCTCAGATTTGCTGTATCCCAGAGAAGGCTGATTGTAGCTTGCCATAGATAATGAAGACTGGTCTGTGGTGCATAATGGATTCTAGTTTGTCCCTATTTATTATTTTTTTCCTTAAGACTGCCGAATTCAAAATAAATGACATGTTTTAAATGGCTACTCTTTATTTTGAAAAATGTTATTAGAGTTAAAAATTAAGTTCATGCTGTTCAGATTACTCTTGCCTTTAAGAGTTCAGAGCTGCATAGGTTTAGGGAAGAAAACATAACTAAGCATAAATAACAGATTCCAGGAAACAAAGGATAAAAAGAGGAAATGTTAAATTATAAGAGTAATATAGCAAGAAATAATAGACATGCAGCAAGTCTCCCACCACAAAATTATGGTAGATGGGTTCAGTCAATTCTGTCTTTAAAGCCTGGTTGAAAAAAACACAGAAATGAGAATTATGGAAAATTGATTTCCTAAAAATATGTAAGTCATATTATCATTTTAATAAAATAAGAAAATTAGGAACTTGGGACTGTGAGATACCTTAAACCAGTGTCACCACAGGCAGAGAAGAATTGAGAAGGTGATACAAGGAAGCCCTCGTTATCTGACAGTCCCTGGCCCTAGAATGTGGCACTTACATGTGATTCTACTTAGAATGGGAATAAACTTTTCCAGATAAATAGTTTAAAAAATTGATTGAGGCTTTATATCAAAAATCAAAACAAAATTATGAAACCACTTTCCTCTGAAAACTTTGTTGTCTGTCCCTTGGTCTAATCATCCCAAAGGTCATATGTCCATGATTTTGCACATGAGTCTGGCAAGTTTTCAATGCTGCTTCCAGTGACTTTCTATAACTCTGGATCTTTTATAAGATTTCCAATTTCATTTTGCAGTTGTTTTGCATTTTACTTTTGGCTATTGTAAGCAATCAGCAAGAAGTTGATTAAAAAATTTTGCCTGGAACAAAAGTGAAGGTTGGGAGGGAGCCTGTTTCAGAGGTCAGTGGCTTAGTGAATATTTTCAGTTATGACAACTTGCTTCTCCATGCAACTCCTGCACTAAGGTTTCTTGGGCAACACATGCTCAGACAATTAAGAACTCTTGTAATTCTGCTCCCAAGCAAAAACCTTTTTGTATTAGTCTGTTATCACACTGCTACAAAATTATTACCTGAATCTGGGTAATCTATAAAGAAAGGTTTAATTGACTCACAGTTCTGCATGGCTGTAAAGGCCTCAGGAAACTTACAATCATGGCAGAAGGTGAAGGGAAAGCAAGGAGTGTCTTACATGGCAGCAGGAGAAAGCCATCAGATCTCTTGAGAACTCCCTCACTATCATAAAAACAGCATGTGGGAAACTGCCCCCATGATCCCATCACCTTCCACCAGGTCCCTCCCTCACTCTTGGGGATTATAATGCCGGATGAAATTTGGGTGGGCACACAGAGCTAAACCATATAATTCCACCCCTGGCTCCTCCCAAATCTCATGCCTTTTTCACATTTCAAGACCAATCATCCCAGAAATTTCTTCTGCCAGATACACTAAATCATGTTTCCCAAGTTCAAAGTTCCACATATCTCTAGAGCGGGGGCAAAATGCCGCCAGTCTCTTTTCAAAAGCATAACATGAGTGACCTGTACTCCAGTTCTCAATAAGTTCCTTATTTCCATTTGAGACCACCTCAGCCTGGACTTCATTGTCCATATCACTATCAGCATTTTTGTCAAAACCATTGAACAAATCTATAGGAAGTTCTAAACATTCTTCTGTCTCCTGAGCCCTCCAAACTGTTCCAACCTCTGCCTGTTACCCAGATCCAAAGTCACTTCCATATTTTCAGGTTATCTTTATAGCAGTACCCCACTCCCTGTACCAATTATCTGTATTAGTCTGTTCTCATGCTGCTATAAAAATACTACCTGAGACTGGGTAATTTATAAAGAAAAGGTTTAATTGACTCACAGTTCCACATGGCTGAGACCTCAGGAAACTTACAGTTATGATGCTTCTATGATTCAGAGGGGAAGGAAGGCATGTCATACATGGCAGCAGGAGACAGAGCAGGGGAAACTGCCACTTTTAAACCATTAGATCTCATGAGAACTCTCTATCATGAGAACAGCATGTGGGAAACTGACCCCATGATTCAATCACCTCCCACCAGGTCCCTCCCTCACACATGGGAATTACAATCTCAGATGAGATTTGGGTGGGGACATAGAGCCAAACCATATCGTTCTTCCTGACCTGCCACAAATTCTATTACTGAGAAATGACTCAGAGATTGAATAGCTTCAAAATTATCTTGATTGGCTGCAACAGCGGTCCAAATTCAGAAAATTATTGTTTGACCCATGTATTAGTTTTCTAGGACAAACTAGAAAGAGTAAAGCATCTCTACTGTGACTTTGGCTGAAGGGAAAATAACTACATTCACGATTGGGCTGCCAAGGTCAGTCTTTTGGATTGATTTTTCTCATTGGTTTAGCTTTCCATGGTCTGGGAATTAAATCCCCTACTGTGTGTAATTCACACTTATTGAGAAGGGCAGTATCATGGCAAGCTGTTCTGTGTCATGTCTAGATGAGGATGAAAAATGAAATTTTTAGCAGTTTTGCACAAGTGTTTGGGAATTTGATTTTGGCTATTTTGAATATTTAACTTACATGAGTACATGTATATTTTCAGTATATAATAAAGTGATGATTAAAATTATACTAACAAGAAGTTTGGTTTTATGCCCAACAGTTTAGTTTCTCAAAGATGCTGAGTACTTTTGCCTTGATTTGGGGAAAGCAGTTCAAAGGAAATAAATATCTTTTCATAAAGTAAGGCTATTAGCTAATAGCTTCAGCAAGGAATGGTAAATAAAAATGTTCAGTCTTGTTTATACCTCAACTGAAAGGCTAATAATTTTCTGGTTTATACCTTTGATTCTATAGATTTATTAAAAATGTTAGGATATGAATGTTGACTTTAGCTGGGTTCCTGCTATGAAATTCATGATGCATGAAATTTTGACATACTTATATACATTCCTACATATCATTTATTCATAGGAAGAAATAATTCCAATTTATCAGGTTGGATATGGTGAATAAGGAGTCATTCTGAAGTCATATGATTAATATTGATAATGCAGTTGCCATAGGACCTTAATTCATGTGGTTTTATTTTTTGTCCTGTCAGTTTTCTTCCTTGTTGTAATCAAATATTAGCTATTGTTCAGTTGTTTGCTGGGCCTTCTGCTGTGGCAGCTGCCATCCAAAAGCTGACTGGAGAAGAACAAATTCAGAAGGTAGATATAAAGGAAGCAGTGAATATGACAGGGAACATTTTTTTCCCTGCTTATTCCTAGGGAAACTATATAGTATCACAGAAAGAATGTGGTCTTTGGAATCTGACAGATTCTGGCTTAAACCTTACCCTTATTCATTAGCTGTTTGTAAGTAAAGGACCCTAACTTTCAAGTCTCAGTTTTCTTACCTATAAAGTAGAGATAATGATATCTGCTTTATAAGATAGTTGCAAAAGTTATAGTATACATAAAAGTGCTTGGAAAGTTTACAATAATTAGTATTACAATAATTACTACCATTGAAGGGATCTTTCAGATAAAGATAGATGACTTTGGTAAGAGTGAGTGGTAAACCTGGTACTTGGTGGGCAGGTTTCCTAGTGGATAGCTGCCAGGCTGTATGGAAACAGTGGTATAAATAAAACGACTCAGCTTGATGGTCTTGGCATGAGACTTAACCTTCCAGTAACTCCACTGACATCAGAGTAGTATGATCCTCAAAACTAGATGATTATCAGGATAGTTGGAGAAAGTGCTTGGTGTCATCCTCAAACTGAGTTAGAATCTCCATATGAGGTTAATAAATCTGATTTTTAAAAAGCCACCCAGGTAATTCTGATACTCAGCTTTGGAAACCACTTCTTAAGATTCAGACCCAGATTTTTCAAACCAACTTTGAGCATCATTGGGTGAGTAGCTACACATTATTTTTAAGACCCTTTATCTTTTATATTTTTTGCTAACTATCATTGTTCTCCACTGTGAACAAAATTAATGTAATTCCTTAATATCCTCTAAAACCCAGTCTATATTCACTTTGTATAAATTATCTCAAAAATGTGTTTTTATAGTTGGTTTGTTTGAATCATTATTAAAAAACGTCCACACATCACATTTGGCTGATATATTCCTTAAGTCTTTCTTCTTTTTTTATATCATTGATTTGTTGGAAACACTGTGTCATTTACACTGTAGAATGTTCCATATTTTGGATTTGACTGTCTTCTCATGTAGCTCTATTCTTGTATTTTATATAAATTTATGTAATTTGACATTGAGGCTTGATTAGATTCAGGTTCAATTTATTTTGGGATTATAATATTTCAATGTGTTCCAGTTCATTGCAGTAGTTATTTTTTTTAATGCACATTGTCCCATTTTAGGTCAGTGGGAACTCCTTCATATTGGCTCTGGTGTTTTTTGACACAACATAGTGTCCTTGATAATGTCCCTGCTCTCTGGCACAAGAAGATGTCCGAGGTTCATTTTGCTGTATATCTAGAGGAGTGATTCTTAAAAGAACTTCGCTCCATTTCAGTAGGGGAATGGTATTTAGAGACCATAATCTGAGTGCCAGGAGAGCTCCTGGCTACTGCATTGTTATTGCATTTAGCCTTTTCAGAAGATACAGTTGGGAAATGCACACTTGAAAATAAAATAAATCATGAGTTTAGACTGACGTTTACAATTCAAATTTAAGATTACAGAATTTTTACTTAATTTGCTTTATTTTATACTAGTATCTCTTTAGTCTTATGCTGAAAATGTGAAGCCGTTCATCCTAACCTGTACAGTTGTGCTGGCCCTCAGTCTATTTGCTCGTACATCCACTCTCCATCCTCTGGTTTGCACTGTAATGTAGCAGGGATGACCCCTGAAGTTTGCATTTCTCTGATTCTCCTGTCAGCTGGCTTACAATTGGTCTTTGTTCTAGTAGGAGATTTAGCAGGTGGGAAGGAGAGTTACTTCAAATAATTTCTTCCCTTCCATCTCTGCCTATGAATCATCTCCGGCAGCAGCTGTGTCTCTCCTGAAGCCTCAGCTCCCACTGTACTGGCTTGTCATGCTTTCAGCTTTCAGTGAGTGACCCTGGCCTCCCTGGCTCTAGTTGTACTACCTTCTCTCTTTCTCTCTGGTTTAGGCATGGTAGTTGCTTCCTTTTGGTGCTAGTGTCTAGGTTGCCTCACTGCCCTTTGAATTTTAGTTCTTATGCCACCCATGTAACTAATTCTTTACATTATGAGTCTTTCTGTCTTATTATATTCCAGTAGTTTCTATTACTTGATTAGACTGATGCAGTAGTATTGCTTAGTCATTTCACATTTTATCAACAGAATGTTGTGAATCTTTAGCTGTTTAGAACTTGTAAACTGAATCCTGACAGTCATTATTATCATGTCATTTATCAATCATCAGTCATCACACCGTGATACCATTTCATACATTTATGCTTTTCCTTTTTAATTTCAGCTGTTAGATTTTGTCTAGTTGTACTTCCCCTCTGGCTTCTGAATTTGCCATTCCGACTATCACCCCACTTCAGACCATTATGACAGCCTCCTTAAATATTGTAATAACTTCATAACTCTTTCCCCACCTCTAGTCCCTTTATTCTACAGTCTATTTTAAAATTTGTTGTCAGATTTATTTTTATAAAGTACAGATCTGATAATGTTGCACCATTAGTGAGAGAGAAAATCTGTGGCTCTCCACCACCTACCAAATTAAGCACAAAATTTGTGCTGGCCTTCAACATTCTCCACAAATTATCCCCAAACCTACCTCTATGTTTAGACTCTCTTCATACATACTTCAGTCTATTTATCTAATGACATGCAAAATCCTTGGAAATAGGGAAGACATCTCTGACTTCGCCATGGAGGATGTGTTGTTTGAAATGTCTTGTGGAGAGACCAAGTCAAATTAGGCTTACAGATAGTAAGCAAATTTGTTTGTCACCATCATAGAAATGATTCCTTGTGCATTTATTAGAGAGAATTATTTTGATTACTCCAAACTCCTGAAAAGGCATATTAAATATTTGATTTTTTCCACATTTATTATCAGTTTTCAGGGTAAGAAATTGGTGCCCAAGCAAGTTCCAGTGGTGACCAGTGTTTTTTTTTAGTATTATTATGACTTCATGAATCATTATATATTTTATATATTTGTATTCATTTAAGTTATTCTAGATGCACATTGTCCCCATCCTAGGTAATGAGTCCATCTTTTTCAGATTTTAAAACAGAGATTACAATGAATAAGTCCTTAAAGATAAAATGACATTCATATTTTATAGGCTTGTTTATTCAAGGCTGAGTCCTGGGTCTCTCTGGACTCATTTTAGAAGCAAAATGTTAGTGATTAAAGAAGCTACTTACTCTCAGAGAAGGTCGTTATTGACTATTTTATTGTCACTATGGGCTCACTAGGTTCTTTGTCATAGGCTATATTCATTCGTTCACTCATTCATGTTTGTTGAACCTTTTAATGCTAGTTACTCGAAATGTGGTAGTAAGATGGACAGGGCCACTGTCTTGCGAAGTTTAAATCCAACAGGAGCTACAGACATTAAACAATAAGTTACAAAAATAACTATACAATTCCAATGAAAGCAGATATACTGTGAAGGAGAGATTCAGAGTATTATGAAAGCCTGTGTCACAAGGCTTTGACTTGCTGGGGGAGTGGAGCAGGGAAGGCTTTCCTGGGGCAGTGATGTTTAAGAAGAAATCAGAAGGATGATCAAGAGTTTGGGTGGGTGAATATATGAGCAGGGAGCACAGCAAATGAGAAGGTCTTAAAGAGAGAAGAAACACAGTCTCTTCAAGGACTGAAAAAAGGCCACTGTGCCGGAGTGTGGAGATCTAGAGGATAACTGAAATAGATTGGAGAGGCATGCAGGGGCCAGGCCACATGAGGCTTTCTTTGATCATGGTAGGATTGCACAGTTTTTAGAGGGTTGTCATAATGGGTTCTGCACTTGGCTAAGGGTGGAAAATAGATTGGAAGGCCATGAGAGTGCCTGCTGAGATGTCACAAGAGATGTGAGTAAGAGCTAATGGGGCATAGGCCTAAAGGTGCCAGTGGAGATAAGATATGTCAAGACACCGAGATATTTTGAAGGTAAACAGAATATAGTGATTGCATGAACATGAGTGTTGGATATGGAAGTAGGAAAACATTATACCAAGATTTCAAATAACTTAAGGAGGACTTGTTTTTGAAGGGTGTGTGCTGGGGTGGAAGGAGAGACCAGGCATTGATTATTTAAAAAAATCTTTATTAAATAATAACTTACATATAATAATATGCACCTAGTGTAAATGAGTATTTGATGAGTTTTGACAAATGTATAAACCTGTATATCACAGTCACAATCAAGATACAGCATTTTTCCGTCACCTAAAAACTTTCTTTGTGCCATTTACAGTCCTCTTACCCTGCTCTGGCCCCAGGAAATCACTGATCTATTTTCTCACTATAGGTTAGATTTGTGTTTTCTGGAATTTCAATAAATAGAATCACATTGTATGTAATCTTTTGGGATTGGCTTTTATTGCTCAGTATAATAGTTTTGAGATTCATTCATATTACTGTGTTCATCAGTAATTTATTTTCATTGCCAAGTTGTATTTTATTTTATTGCTACACCACAGTTTGTTTATTCAGTCACCTATTGATGGATATTTAGGTTGTTTTCAGTTTTGGGCTACTGTGAATAAAATTGCAGTGAACATTTGAGTACAAGTCTTTGTATGAACATATGTTTTTATATCTCTTGGGTAAGTATACCTAGTAGTAGAATTGCTGGATTATGTGGTAGATGCATATATTTATATAAGTGTACATACATATGTACATATGTGAGTGTGTGTATACCCCCTACACACATAAGGGATATATATATCTGCCAAATTATTTCAAAAGTGGTTGTAGCAATTTGCGTTCTCAAAAGCAATGTAGGAGAGTTTAAGTTGCTTCACATCATTGCCCTACTTGGTATTGTCAGTTTCTACCTTTAGGAATTCTAGTAAGTATGTAGTTATATCTCATTGATTTGAATTTTAATTTCCCTGAAGAGTAATATGATGTAGCATCTTTTTATTTATCCATTTGTTTATCTTCTCTTCTGAATTTCTGTTCAAGTTTTTTACCCATTTTAAAATTTGGACTGTTTGTATTGTTATGAGTTGTAAGAGTTCTTTAAAAATTCTTGGTAAAAGTCTTTAATCAGATATAGCTCCCAAATATTTTCTCCTCAATCTGTGATTTGACTTATATTTTATTAATAATGATATGTGAAGAGGTTTCTTATTTTGGTGAATTCCAATTTGTTAATTTACTTTATGAACTGTGCTTTTTGTGTCTTTTCTAAACATCTTTGTTTACCTCAATTTTGTGAAAATTTTCACTTAAGTTTTTCTAATAGTTTTATTAGTAGTATTGTTTAAATACATTTAAGGAGTACAAGTGCAATTTTGTTACATGGACATATTGTATAGTGGTGAAGTCTTGGCTTTTAGTGTATCCATCACCTGAATAATGTTCATTGTACCCATTAAGTAATTTTTCATCACCCACCCCCTGTTTCTCTTCCCAACGCTTCTGAGTGTACTAGACCTACCATTCTATACTCTGTGTGTACACATTATTTAACTCCCACTTATAAGTGGGAGCGTAGGATACTTGACTTTCTGTTTCTGAGTAATTTCACTTAAGACAATGGCCTGCAGCTCCGTTCATGTTGCTGCAAAAGACATGCTTCATTATTTTTACGGCTGAATGGTATTCTGTTGTCCATATATACCCCATTTCTTTTATCCAGTCATCCACTGGTGGACACTTAAGTTGAATCCATATCTTTAGCAAAGATTATGAATAGTGCTATGATAAACATATGAGTACAGTTATCTTTTTGATATAGTTATTTCTTTTCCTTTGGGTAGATACCAGGTAGTGGGATTGTTGGATCAAATGATAGTTCTACTTTTAATTCTTTGAGAAATCTCTTTACTGTTTTCCATAGAGATTGTAAAAATTTACATTTCTACCAACAGTGTATAAGCATTCCCTTTTCTCCGCATCCTCACCAACATCTGTTATTTTTTGACTTTTTAATAGTAATTGTTCTGACTAGTGTAAGATGATATCTTATTGAGGTTTTAATGTGCATTTCTCTGATGATTAGTTATGTAAAGTATTTTTTCAAATGTCTGTTGGCCCTTTGTATATCTTCTTTCGAAAACCATCTTTTGCTCACTTTTTAATAGTTATTTGTGTTTGTGTGTGTGTGTGTGTGTTTTTTTAGTTGTTTGAGTTCCTTATAAATTCTGGATATTGGTGCCCTGATGGATGCATAGTTTTCCAATATTTTCTTTAATTATGCAGGTTATCTGTTCACTCTGTTATTTCTTTTGCTGTGTTAAGGTTTTTTAGTTTAATTAAGTACTCATTTATCTAGTTTTGTTTCGGTTTCTTGTGCTTCTGAGGTCTTAGTCATGAATTCATTGTCTAGAAGACTTTTGTCCTGAAGAGTTTTCCCTAGATTTTCTTCTAGTATTTTTGTATCCTTGCGTGTACTGCTGTATAGTTTTATTATTTGTGTTTGGGTCAGTTGTCCACTTTGACTAATTTTTATGCATGGTATGAGAATCAAGTGTCTTTTTTCTTCATATGGTTATTCAGTTCTAGCACCATTTGTTGAGAAGTTATCCTTTCCCCTTTGAATTTTCTTGGCATCTTTATAGAAATTCAACCTACCATTTCTAAACTCTTCACTTTTTTCCATTAATCTCTATATCTAGCTTTATGCCAATCCTTTACTTTGTTGATTACTGTAGTTTTATAGTTTGTTTAGAAAACATTTAATGAATTCTTCAAATTTGCTTATTCTTTAAAATTATTGTAGCTATTGTAAATTATTTGCATTTCCATACAAATTTTAGAATCAGCTTGCTAATTTCCAGTGAAATGGACAGTCTTGTGTCTTGCAGACTCTTAGGGGAAAAGCATTGAGCCTTTCACCACTAGGTATGATTTTAGATGTATTTTTTCAACAGATGTCCATTATCATGTTGAGGGTATTTCTGTATAGTCTTAATAAGCTGAGACTTTACTTATTTGTTTATTTATCTATTTTGTGAATGGATGTTGAATTTTTTCAAATGCTTTTTCTACACCAATTATGGTTTTCTATTTATACCATTAATATGGTGAATTGATTACATTCCTTGTCATTGTTTATTTAATTTTTTATATACTCCTAAGGTTGATTTCCTAATATTTTGTTAAAGGGTAGGGGCTACATCTGGTTCCAGTTATTTCATTTTGGCCAGAAGCACAAGTCTGTGCAATCAGTTTTGATCATGTTGAATTTAAGGTAAATTTAAAATTTCTGAGTGGAGGTTCATTATCCAATTGGTAGTAGGTTTGCATTTTAGAGAAGTCTGAGTTGACTATTTCAGAGATAAATTTGGGCATTGTAGTTACACTGACAGTGATCAAAGTCATAAACTTGTTGGACATTGTCATCTTGTGAGAATGAAAGGGTGCAAAAAAATTGGAGCTCAGGTCAGGCCTCAGGGAACCTCACTTTTAAATTGTAAGCAAATAAAGATGAACTAGAGGAGACGACAAAGAAGGAATATCTAGAAGGGTAAGAGAAAACCAAGAGATCGTGTTGTAGAAGCCAAGGAAAATATTGTCCAGATTTTAATGCTGCTGATTCAAGTGAAATGAGGACAGCAAATTGACCATTGGATTTTGTGACATGAAAAGTTTTATGATCTTGCTTAGAGCAGTTTGAATACAGCCCTGGGACAAAAGCCGGTCTCAATGCTGAAAAGTGAGTGGGAGGTAAGACAATGGAGAGGGTACTTAGTTGAAATTTTAAAGTTTGGTTGTAAAAGGTAGACAAATATTAGCTTGAGAGCTGGAGTTGGATGAGGAGTTGAGTAATGGTTTCTTTTATTTTCTTTTTTAAAAATGTTTTCTTTTTGAATTGGAGAGGCTTGAGTATACACAAATGCCAGTAGAAAGGACCCAGTTGAAAGTATGTGGTTAATGACTTGAAAGAGAGAGGCAATAATCTACAGTGTCAAGCTCAAAAAGGCTGCTGCATGTGCAATTCAGGGCAGAGTTGAGGCTTCACCTTAGATAGCAAAGGTGACATTTTTTCTTGTAACGAAAGGAAAGGGAAAGGGAAAGGAAGAAGGAAGGGAAGGTTTGTCATGTGATGATGGGAAATTAAGAGCTATCTTTAATGATGGCTTCTATTTCTTATGGGGAAGAAAAAGATACATTCTACAAAATATTTGAAAAATATTTGACCCATATTGAAACAGATCTGAGGAATTTTTGAAGAAAATTTGCTAATGTTTTATTAGAAACCATGGGCAGAATAATAAAGTTGTCTTAGTTCATTTTGTATGGCTATAAAGGAATACCTGAGGCTAAGAATAATTTATGAAGAAAAAAGGTTTATTTGGCTCAGTTCTGATGGTTGGAAAGTTTAAGATTGGGCATCCGCATCTGATGAGGGCCTGAGGCTGCCTCCACTCATGGCTGAAGGCAGAAAGGGAGCTAGAGTGTGCAGAGGTCACACACAGAGAGGAAATGTGAGACAGAGGGAAGGTGCCAGGCTCTTTTAAATAACTAGCTATTGAGGGAACTAACAGAGTGAGAACTCACTCCCCCAACCTTAGAAGGCATTAGTGTATTCAGGAAGCATTCCCCCCAGGACCCAAACACCGCCCATTATGCCCCACCTCCAACACTGGAGATGAAATTTCAACGTGAGGTTTGGAGGGGACAAACATTCAAACTGTAGCAGTTGTATAGGCACAGACATGTTTGACTGCGACATCTGGCTGATTACTAGTTTTGAAGGGACTCAGTAGCCCTGGCGACTATTATATGGATGAAATGAGACACCCTAAACCAATGCTATGCCAGTCCAGAATGATGACTTACAGATGATTAATTCAATAGTAGCCACTTAGCAGGGATGGAAGGCTGGAGGGAAAACAGTGACTTCTTTGCTTATTCCATCTCCTGCTACAGGGGATTAAAAGTCTTTCTTTTCCTCTTTCCCATCTTCTTCTGTTCCTGAAGTTCAACGTTGACTCAAGCCACACTGCCTTCTCCACTCATCCCCTTACCCTTAGTCCCTAGTCTTCTCTAATGCTGGTTTCTCAACCAGTATATTTAATCTACCCCCTACTCTTCTCAGTCCCTCTCCCAAAAAGTCTTTTTATGACGTGTTGAATTTTTTTTATCTCAGCATTTGCATTCTCTTTTCAAGTGTTTTTCCTCCTGCATTTTTTGAGCTACCTTGAATTCTACTTGTTGTCCTACTTTCTATTTATTTGTTTACAAAAGAAAATGTCTACATTTGCAGTACCTCAATCCTAATTTAAGTTAGATTATATTCTTAAATGTCAAACTACTTTAAATCTCCTCCATTTTTTTTCTTAGAATTAAAAAATTAAAGGGCATCCAAAAAGCCATGTGTATGTCTCATCAAATTTGAGGTTGAAATGGTATTTTTTAAAAAGACAAACGTGCCTAAGAGGTTTTCCTGTTTTTTCTTTTTCCTTTTTTTTTTTTTTTAAATAGAAAGCCTAATGATATTTACATACAGTCTCTAGCAAAGCATTATGGAGACATTTACATATTTAGATTATTTAGAAAATTAGAGAGAATTGGAAAGACAATAAATGTCTTCATATATCTAAGTTACGGTCTATGCAAAAGGATTCAGCTACTCATAAAAAAAGAATAGTATATTTTCATTTAAGCACCGAAAATGTGGGAAGCTTTTGAGAAGCAGTTTTACTAGGTAGACTGTTGATATTAAAAGCCAGGAATCCTGAGTTGTTTTACTGTCACTAGTAAGCAGTTAATCAACAATGTCCATGTGTTATCTGCTATGTACAAAGTGCTTTCCTAGGATCTGCTGAAGAATAGCAGTGTATCCCAGTGCCTCAGCTCATAAGCCTACTCTCTAAGGTGAAGTAGGTGTACGAAATGAATTCGCTCTTCAAAACTGAAGTGAAATGAACTTTTTTTCTTTGATATCAAATAATTCTGACACTGAGCCACATTCACTAGGGTGTTAACAATTCAATCATATTCAGTTTGGAGACCTAGCCTTCAGTTTCCAAGGCTACTAATATGGTTTGGCTCTGTGTCCCCACCCAAATCCCATGTGGAATTGTAGTCCCCACGTGTTGAAGGTGGGGCCTGGTAGGAAGTGAGTGGATCATGGGGGTGGTTTCTAATGGTTTAGGACCATCCGCCTAGTGCTGTCTCGTGATAGAATTCTCACAAGATGTGGTGGTTTAAAAGTGTGTGGCACTTCCCCCTTTGCGTGCACTCTCTCTCCCTCACCCCTGCTGTGCTTGCTTTCCCTTTGCCTTCTGCTATGATTGTAAGTTTCCTGAGGCCTCCCAGCTATCCTTCCTGTACAGCCTGCAGAACTGTGAATCAATTAAACGACTTTTTTTCATAAATTACTCAGTCTTAGGTAGTTCTTTAGAGCAGTGTGAGAGTGGACTAATATAGGTACAGAGGAGTTAACCACAGAGATGCTCACTGTAGCCCCTGTGGGCTGTTAAAAGGAGGGGGATTCCATTCCTTCTATGGCAAGCATGGGAAATGAGCTTCTTTGAGGGTTCCTGGGTTCTCAGGCACTACCAGGGAAGAAACTGAAGATCTCCCTCATTCCCAAGTCTCTGGTGAAGTACTATTCTCTCCCTCTATTTCCATTTCAAATTCCTCCTTCGCAAACCTTGGGAGATGCCCCTGCTCTAGTAATTCAGCTCTATAACCTCTATAGGCCAAGTCTCCTGAAAATGAGCTAATTCGCCAAGACATGCAGGCTTGATTGCTCATGTGGAGGGCGCAAAGGAAAAGAAATCTTTTCATCCATCTCCTAAAGCAGTAACAATCAGACAGAAATGAATATCTTACTAAATTATCCTGCTGCATATAAATGCTATGGAAAATGTATCGATGACAAGGTACATTGCATCTTTTATTTGGCATTTCATCATGCAGGCTTTGCCAAATTTTTATTTTTCAAAAACTCATCTGTTATTTTCAAATAAGTAAGAAATATATTTAAAAAGCTTTTACTGACTCAACTCTTGATATGATATATTCACTCGTCTATAGATTTATCATGACACTAAAAATAAACTCCATGCTAGCATTTGATGCAAGAACTGAAACATAATACTCTTAAAAACAGAAATTTGGATGCAGAATATTTTTGAAAAGAAATTTCTAATGATCAGGAGATGTTCACCCTAGGATAAGTGAACATAATGTTCAAGGCATCAACTTCTTCATAAGTGAATTAGAGGGAGCTTTTATATCTCCTCATGATGACAACATCCAGAGCTACAAAAATAATCTTTGCAATGAATGTGTTTAAATCCCTTTGAGCATGATATGGAAAAATTTCAAAAGCAAACAGGGCTCTTGAGTACACATTCAATGTTTCATACTATAGCAGAGCTTTTCCAATTTTATTGTGAACACGAATCACCTGGAGATCTTGTTAAAATTCAAAGTCTCATTCAGTAGGTCTGGGGTGGGGCCTGAGATTCTACATTTCTAAGAAGCTCCCAGGTGATGCTGATGCTGTGGGTTTGCTGACAGCACTGAGTAGCAAGATTGTAGAGAAAACTTAGTGCTACAGTTACTGTAGTCAATACTGTTGAATTTATCTTTTGTAACATGAACATATCTTTTATACCAAAACATATGAGCATATGTTTTCCTCTAGAGGAAATTTGGACCTTAAATTTAATTTTTAAAGAGTCTTCATTTATGGTGGCCAACTGGCCACTGAGAGGTATAAAAAAGGGAGGGCTAAACAAGGCAGACCAAAGCCATGCATAGATGACAGCTGCAGAGTTGGAAACTTCATAATTGGAAAGTGTGTGGCACTCACATAATTCTGGAACCCAGCCAATTGGCCAGCTATGACTTGAGGACCCCTGGTGCACCAGATGATCTTCAGTTTATGCTGGGATTGGTGTGCGTGACAAGTTTTGGGCATGTAGTTTTGAGATACCTGTTGGACACTTAAGAGAGAGGTCAAATAAGTAAGACATGGGTCTGGAACTCACTGGAGAGATTTAGACTGCATTTATAGGTTTGGAGTGGGTATGAAGTGAACACAAAAGAGTCTAGGCCACATCCTAAAGAATGCTAACACTTAAAGGATGAAACAAGGGAAGAATAGCCAACAAAGGAGATAGAGATTTAAGAGGAAAATTGGAGAGTGAGTTCTCATTTAGGCCAAGTAAGAGAGTGTTGACATATAGTAAGTGCTTAACAAATACTTGTTGAAATGAAAAACAAGAACAAAGAAACAGAAAGCAGACTGAACTGGGCTCATGAACACCTTTCACCAAGACTACTGAATTGTTAGCTTTTCCTAAGCAATCTATAGCCTTTCACAGGTTTGTTTCTATCAGATGCTGTCCCCTCTGCCTGGAACACCTTTCAGTCATGTTCTACCTTTTCTTTTCTTTTTTCTTTCTTTCTTGTGTGTGTGTGTGTGTGTGTGTGTGTGTGTGCGTGTGTGTGTGTGTGAGAGAGAGAGACACAGGATCTTGCTCTGTCACCCAGGCTGGAGTGCAATGGCACAATCTTGGCTCACTGCAAACTCTGTCTCCCGGGTTCAAGTGATTCTCATACCTCAGCCTCTTGAGTAGCTAGGACTACAGTCACACACCACCATGCCTGGCTAATTTTTGTATTTTTAGTAGAAATGGGGTTTCACCATGTTGGCCAGGTTGGTCTTGAACTCCTGACCTCAAGCAATCCCAACTCGGCCTCCCAAAGTGCTGGGATTACAGGTGTGAGCCACCACGCCTGGCCCCATTTCTTGGTTCTTGCCTCTGTTCCCCATCGCCTGTTGTATTTAGATGTGCTCTCTCTGAACTTGGGAACTTGGCTAGCCCTTTTTGCACTTACCTTCCCCTGTTGACCTATGTGATTGCTGTCCAACCTGCCCCAAACTTGTCTCAGACCATTTTGTTGGTACCCAACTGGGCCAGGAGGCCCCCCTCCCCAGAAGGAACAGCAGCAATTGGGATTGATGAAAACCAATGGAGGCAGATAATATTTAGCTGATCATAGATGCTAGTATCTCCTGTTCACTGTGATACCATATATGACAATGGCTGGTGATGTCCAAGCTCCAGCCAAGCCATGACTTACAACACCAAAGGAGTTGCAGATGTGAACAGAGGTGGAAACGGGGAGGAAGCTGAACACCTGTTGGAAAAAAAGCTACTGAAGAATTAATATCAGATTTAAAAATGGACCCAAAGTAGTGGAGGGTAGAGGTGTTTAAGAAATGAATCCGGGGTCGGACTACCTGGATTTGAATCTTATTCTGTCATTTACAAATTACTTGGTCTTGGGCAAGTTACTTCTCCAGATTATGGTTTAGTCATTCATGAAATGAAGCTAGAGCACTAAGCACAGTTCTTGGCCAATATAACATGTTAAATAAATGTTGGCAAAATGAACATGTACACATGTGTACGCACACACACATACGCACACATTATGGAATATGACACATAAAGAAGGCTTATAGAGAGCAGTAAGCTAGGCTTCCCAAAAATGTTGATAGGATGAAAGGGCTAATCAATTTGTTTAGGGGAAACTTAATGTATTGCCCTTTGGATACTAAGATGATGCCTTCTCAGAGGAACATATCCTTGCATTCTGTAGTATGTAGTGGAATAAAGGACTCTGAGTCATTTACATCCTTTTATCAACTTTTCCTGTTACCAATGATGTCCATTTATGAAATCAGCTTTTTGGTCTTTGCAAATGGAGTGGGTTTTCCCCATGTGTAAATGGAGCTCGAATGAAGACCTTTAACCTCATGTGTACCTTCTTCTAATCTACTAAGTTTACTAACTTAGGTAACAGAAAGTAAATGAGAATTTCCAGTGCTATTAGGTGTTCAGAATCAGTACCTGAATGCTAGCTGGGAGATAAATAATGACTTCAAGACCAAGATTTTGTGAATGTGGATAATCACTAAAAATCCATGAGATTGCCGGGCGCGGTGGCTCACGCCTGTAATCCCAGCACTTTGGGAGGCCGAGGCGGGCGGATCACGAGGTCAGGAGATCGAGACCATCCTGGCTAACACGGTGAAACCCCGTCTCTACTAAAAATACAAAAAAAATTAGCCGGGCATGGTAGTGGGCGCCTGTAGTCCCAGCTACTCGGGAGGCTGAGGCAGGAGAATGGCGTGAACCCGGGAGGTGGAGCTTGCAGTGAGCCGAGATCGCGCCACTGCACTCCAGCCTGGGCGACAAAGCAAGACTCCGTCTCAAAAAAAAAAAAAAAAAAAAAAAAAATCCATGAGATTGCCAGCCAGGAAACTTATTTGCATAAACGTCCTTATCAACATTCTTCTTTATTTGCAGGAGTCAAATCATGTACTATTGGCTGGCAGAATGCCAGTCTAAATGGAATATTTGCCAGCTTAAAGTTTATTGACTTCAATTTGTTAGTTATAATTACTGACTTTTTATTTTATAATGTTCTAGTGCTGACATGCTTGGGGGAAAAATTGAACCACAGCAGTGATTGCACAGTAAGGAAATCAGCAGAAGAGGAAAATTAAATGCTAGGTGATGGTTTGAAGTCAGCAGTGATGGGAATGAGTGGGTGGGAGAGTTAAATTTTTAAGTAACTTAGCAAATGATGCTAATAAAGTGCCATGGCATCGTTTTGGTTTTTCTATTATAACACAATGTAATTTATTATTTTTTGTACTCATGTAAGAAAATCACTTTATAGAAAACTTTCACTGTCTTAAGCAGCTCATTTCAAAACTTCCCCTAATTTTTCTTTTGAAGAATAATCAGAGATTTCATCTTGAAATCCCAAACTGCTTGAAAACTTTTCCAAGAAGATATCAAAGAAACTGGCAGAAATAGAAAGAATGAAATCAGGGAATGCAGTTCTCCATGTCTCCCTGGGATGCTGCCTCATTGAGCAGAGTTTCCAGGGGTGGACAGATCCATGTATTTCTCTTTCCTCCTCTTGAGAGGTGCAGAAAATATATATTACCTTGTAAAGAAACAAACCAAAGCAAAGCCAAGCCAGGTTCTTTTAGAATTAGTTCTAACCTGCTTCTCATATAGCTTGAAGTCCTATCCCAAAGCCTTCACTGCCTGAGTACAAATAAGAGAGTTTCCTCCTACTTTTCAATCACTTATTTTTTACTTTCCTAAGGAAGGAAACAAATATTA
Organism: Gorilla gorilla gorilla; assembly: GCF_029281585.2. Lineage (NCBI taxonomy): Eukaryota > Metazoa > Chordata > Mammalia > Primates > Hominidae > Gorilla > Gorilla gorilla. The sequence goes on along the minus strand of NC_073230.2, from coordinate 136,189,278 downwards.
GAGCTTATAAGTAATATAAGTATACATTTACTTTTTTTCTGGGCTCTTGACTAAAAGTTGCTTCTTAGTGTCTTCTGTTTTCATTCATCTGTTTACCTTTCATCTATCCATTCATTTATTTATGCCTTACCCTTACAAGCCTCAGGACTCAGAGATCTGTGAGAATGTAATGCAAGTCCCTGCTGATAAATTACGTAGCATTTTCTTGATAGTCCTGGCATAAGAACCCCAGTTATGCATATAGTATTTGAAAACATTATTTGTAATATGCATGGGAGATGGTGGTCTATGGTTTAATATTTTTCAGCCTGTGGCAAGTTTTCTAAAATTAAGTACCTGTCAGTAGACTGCCTGTCCTCTTCATTTCTGCAAATTGGGTAGTATACACATCTGAAGGAGATCTCAAGTGAGAGGCAATCTGTGGCTGGTGTTCAGTGTTCATTCCTTTTTCTTCTTCATTTTTCAATGTGTCAACTTAATGTCACTTCATCAGGGAAGCTTGCCCTGTCCCTTGCAGACCAGGTGAGTGGCCCTGTAACTCTTAGCGGCAGGTTCATAGCTTTCACAACAAGCATTACAATTGTGGTTAAATGTTTATTTGGTGGATTATTTATTGAATACCTGCTTTTTCCATTTGGTCATATGTTCCATGGGGCTGGGAGGACCATGTGTTGTTTACAGTCCTGTCTCCAGGGCCTGTCACCCTGTCTGGCATGTAGTGGGAGCTAATTTGTTGAATGAATTAATAAAAAAGTAACCATTAAAGAACATTTAACTATTAGAAGAAGTGTATGTATTGGTTTAGCCTTTTAAATTTCTGTGTAATTTTGCATATGCACTGATTATAATTTTTTAGAATCACAGAGTACTGAAATATATGGAAATTTAAATAAAACTGTTCAATTTTTTAAAAAGGCAAAATTGAAGATAAGGAGATGCTATAAACTAGAGAAACTATAAAATTAGTTGGAATATTAAAGTCCTCTTTTTAATTTTTTGAGTGGCAGTGTCTTTCTCTGTCACCCAGGCTGGAATACAGTGGTGCAATTATAGCTCATTGTCACCTTGAATTCCTGGGCTCAAGTGATCTTGCAGCCTCGGCCTTCCAAGTAGCTGGGGCTACAGGTGCACCACCATGCCTGGCAAATTTTTTAATGTTTTATAGAGATGGAGGTCTCACTATGTTGCCCAGGATGGTCTCAAACTCCTGGCCTTAAGGGATCCTACAGCCTCAGCCTCTCAAAAGGCTGTGATTACAGATGAAAGCCACTGGGCCCAGCCTAAAGTCCCTTTCTTTGAAAGTGAAGGTTTTAAATCCAACTTGCTAGTAAAACTTTTAGGGTAGTTAGGCTTAAAAATCCCCACACTACTAGTGACTTGATGGATTAGAACAATTCTTTTCCTAAGGAGCTGTTGTGCTTTCTTATTGTAAAATGTAATTAGCAGATGTAAAAAAAAAAAGGTTTATTAATCTTATGGGGTAAAATTATGGTTGCTTATATGTAAATTATTCCATGTTCATAGATTGCTTCTCTTTTATTTTAAATAAACAGGTTAGAAGTCAAAATGCCATTACCAATTTGATTAAAATCACTACATTTCTTTCTAAAACATGGTATTAGTTATTTTATTTTCCATAAGAAATCCAGACTTCATTAGTCTAATCTTAGGATTGGGATTTTCAATAGCCAAATCAAAATGTCTTAGTGTAGATTTTCTGTCAAAAATATTTGAAAGCATCAAATTATGAAAGAGTAATATAATGTAGAAAACTGAAAATCTGCACAGCTCTCCATACATTTAGTTCACATGTCCAGTGAGCAATGATTAATGGTGCCTGGACTAGATAGCTTCTGCTTGGCCTGCCACAACCACTTTCTTTTGCTGTCTGCTGGCTGCCGTGGAAGGTTCCTTTGTGCAGGCAAAGTCAAGTTCTCTTGCTCTCTGGCTTCCAATAGATTTGGTCAGAGGGAGACCCAGCAGGAAGTGTGTATGAGGGAGAGGTCAGAATGCAGTTTCCTTTTGAGGTTGCCAGGGGCTGGCTGTGTCCTTTTAGAGAGATTACTGCACCCCTCAGGGTGGCTTCCGTTCATGACTCTGTAACTGCTCTCTCTCTTAGGGCTCATGGGTAACAACTGCCAACCTCGACCTCTGACTCCTTCTAGGTTGTGGCTTTCCACTGCCTTCTCTATATGCTGCTCCTGCCTTGAAAATAGTCCCTTTATTTAGTCTCCTTGAGTCATTTGTTTTCTTTCCCTCTATGACTCATACAATACCCATGAAAAGGAGGTGAGAAAATGTACCCTTTTACAATTCAATGGTCTATTCAAATGAATTATCTGAAATCAACATATGACTTTGTAAGTGTAATATATATTTATACTTTCAGGCAGATATAGATACAAAAACACACTCTATGTTTTGAAGAAAGTGTGTCTCTCATGATTTGCTGCTAAAATTTTAGGTTCACCATTAGTAGCAAACCATCTTTGAATTATCTAGCAGTGAGAATGGATTGATCTTGTCTCTCCTCTCTCTGGTTGACTTTGTTAGTGTGCTCTGCGTTTGTGAGAGGAAGATTCTGGTGAGGGGTGTGGTCTTCATCCTGGCCCATAATGGAATTCAACTCATGACCTTAAACCTACTAACTGTGTTACACTCAGCTGTGTTAACTAACCACAGGCCCCTTTTGTGCAGGTGTGTATGTAAAGCTTTGCTTGGTCTTAATGAGCTCATGTTGGGGAGATAGATAAAAATATGGTGCAATATAGTGTACTCCTGGCTCTCCTTGACCCCATGATTTCCCCATTTCAATAGGCTTCCTCTCCTTTGCTTTTGTTAAACTCCATTGTGCATCAAAACCCAAAGGCTCACATCCTGCTCTGAATCAACTATGGGAACTCAACTGAGAAGAAAAGGTCAGAGACTGAATTTCCTATTTGACACCAACTTGTACAAACAGGAATCTTAATAACTGTCGACTATGAGGACAGGATTATTCTGAGCCAGTCCTGATTTGGGGAAGGAATACTACTACTTCATGTTTTTGGATGCAAACTTGGGGTAGTCATCCATCTTCTTTTTTGTTTCACACTCTGGCTTTACATTTCCTTTCTTCTTTTCCCTCTCCTTAGCCTGTTTTCATGAAGGTGGGAGGAGCATGAAAGCTCAGGGCAGTGTCGGGAGAGTTGGGCCAGTGCTGGACATTGACTTCTAGCCCTAACTCCTCATTTATATCTAATTTCTGATTATATACTGATGTTTTGCCACAAGCAACTAGTAGTTTTAATACTAGAGAGCAGTCAAGTATAAAAAGACAAAGTTAATGGCTATAATAATTATGCTTTTTTTTGACCCCAGTTTTGCAGCAAAAACAAATCTACTCCAAGGCCAGGTGGTAGGAAGCTATCATCCTGATGGCTGCTGTTGCTAACCACCATCACTGGAAAAGTGCTTGGTCAAGCACTACCCCCTAAGGGAAGAATGTGGCTTCAAGCTGATCTTTCACTGGAAAAAACCAGTGATGTTATTGAGTAGCACAAAGAACCCACCCCGCCAACCTACTTCACCAATTAAGTTCCATGATCAATGGACAAGGTTGTTTGCAGAGAACAAAAACCTTTTTTGGCAGGGGGGAAAAAACAAAAAAAAAACCCTTTTTCATGGTGAAAATATATGTGATTCAGGTCTTAAATTGTCTTCTGTCTGCAAATCTGTACTCAGATGTACGCAAGTTTCTTGCAGAAAGATTGAAATTTCCTAGAATTTGGAGGAGCTTCCTCTAAGCTGTGCTTTAGGTGGCTTTTTGCTAGCCTTGTCAGGGGTGTCTTGGCTTCCTTGGGATATTTAGCAAACCAGTAACTGTGGTGAACAGATGCAAAACTTATGGCATTCTGAATAGACAAGGCAAGTTTCAAGCTTATTGCAATGTTTTGATGTGCAAGCAGTGGGAAACCTTGAGGCAGCTGAAGTTGTTCTTCCTTGGGCCACAAAAAGAGTATTTCTGGTATCTAAAAGTCTCTGAGCCCCTTGGAGCCTCAGAAATCCTTTATTTCATCACTGAGTCATGTACAGTAAGGCTCAGTGAAGGCAACATGGAGAGACACAGTTGGTTTGGGGGAGATGTAAGCACTTTTTTCCCTGTCTGGAATATCTGTCTTACAGATAAAGATAAGCAAGAAGGGGTAAATGATTAAATAATCTATGATGTTGACCTTTGATTAGAAATGTAATTTTTATTCTTTAATGACACATTGAAGTCCGTGGGCTGTCAAGGTGTTTGCCAAGGTAGTTATGAAGTTTTCATGGCCATTTTTGGCATTTCAAAAAGCAAAGTGGCAGTTGTAAGCTTTCCTACGAGAAGACTGCACAGGCTACAACTGAAGTGGCACTTCGGTGATTTGAACTGGAATTCCATCACTTCAACTTGGTAAAAACAGATGCCTTGTGCTGACCGGAAGTTTTGTAGCTGAACAGATCTTTGATTAAAAAAGAATATGGTAAATGGGTGGTGTTTTAACTTAAATAGTTTTATAGAAAAATGTTTCAAAGTTAGGATACATGGAAGAAAATAACAAAAGGGGTTCTTGATTAATGGATGGATGGGCTCATTTTACTTTCAATGAATATTTATTGAACACCTACTATCTCCTGGGAGCTCATGTTACATCTGTGAACAATGCAGAAAATAACCCTGTGGAATCTACATGTTAGTAGGGGAAACAGAATACACAAATTAATGCAGGTGGTGAAAGAGGAAGGAAATAAGTAGGGTGATGAGGTCATAATGGAAGGTGAGGAGACAACACTAGATGGGGTGGTCAGGGAAGGTCTGTTGAGCTGAGGCTGAAGGATGAGAAAGGCCAGGAAGGACTTACTTGGGAAAATGTTTGTGGTGATATGTATGAGTGCTGCAGGTGAAACAAAAAGGAAGCCAGTGTAGTTGGATCAGGTGAGTGAGAGGGATAGGTGGTCAGTTGCCAGTTCAAAGGATCCTGTGACAGGAGGTTTGGGCTATATTCTAAGGGCAATGGGGAAATGATTGAAGGACTCTAAACAAGATTTTTCTAAGATCTATTTTGTGTTTTTTTTTTGAGACAGAGTTTTGCTCTTGGTGCCTAGGATTGCAATGGTGTGATTTCGGCTCCCTGCAACCTCTGCCTCTCGGGTTCAAGTGATTCTCTTGTCTCAGCCTCCTGAGTAGCTGGGATTACAGGTGCCCACCACTATGCCTGGCTAAGTTTTGGTATTTTTAGTAGTGATGGGGCTTCACCATGTTGACCAGGCTAGTCTCGAACTCCTGACCTCAGGTGATCTGCCCACTTCAGCCTCCCAAACTGCTGGGATTACAGGCGTGAGACACCGCACCCGGCCTTTAAGATCTATTTTTGTAAAATACCAGTTTTCTTGCTGGTGTGGCATAGATTTGAGAAGAGCATGAATGGAAGCAGGAAGAAGAGTCAAGTGGCTTTAGGAATCCAGATATCACAGTGGCTTGGACTAGGGTGTGGCTTTTTGCTCCACCATTGCTAGGTCATAGCCTAAGATGGCTAATGGAGTTCCGGGCATTATGTCCAAATTCTAGCCAGCAAGAAAGAGGGAGGATCATGAAAAAGGCATGCCTTCTCCCTTTAAGGATCCTTTTCAGAAGCTTCACTTACCATTTCAAGGAAGGCCAGGAAATGTAGTCATGTTCTGGGTGGTTAGGTAAAAACTGGAGGTTTCATCTAGAAGGAGAACAGACACTAGAAGACAATAATCTCTGCTAACTCCTATTAATAATATATGTAAATGAATTTCTTTTGAAATGTAATTTTAATCTTGAGCTCTAAGTCAAATTTTTGGAATTTCTCAGAGTTTGCAAGTCCAATATTCACAGAATAGCTAGTTAAATGCAGATTAAGTAATTAGCTTTATTAACAGCTGGGCAAGCACCAAATAACTCCCCAGGCACATGACTATCTGTTAAGAACTGCGTTCGAGATAATTCAGCTTGAACCTGTGCCTCCTACTCTTGCACCACATCTCAACCTTGGGACCCACTTCTGCCTGCACAGAAGACTTAAAGTTCACTTGCAGTGAGTAGCATGGACTTCAAGTATTTCTCAAATGTCTGGTTGCCAGTGGAATATGGAGAGAAGAGGGTGGGCTTCCTTTCCAAGAATTGAGGCCCAGCATAGTCTCATGACATTATAGAGAAAAGAAGCCTGAGATGTATGTGGACAGGTCAGAGAATAAAGGGAGAGCCTGCTATCCCCTTTTGCCCAATAAACGTAGAACTCTGGCTTTGATTTCTTTCCCCCTCCATGTTGGGGAAAGTCAGTAAAGGAACGGAGAGTGAGAGAGGAAATATTTGTTCTGGAGCTCCCAAAGAGAATGGAGTTGGGAGGTAGGAATCTCCTCTTCCATGGGCTGAAGTGAGAATATAGTGAGAGAAGAAAAAGCATTTTTCCTAACCAAAATAATTGTTAGAAAAGTGGAATCTAAAACAATTTTTTTTAAAAAAAGAGGATGATGAGTGTCCTGAGTTGTATAATTAATTGACTCAAATATGCTTCATTTGAGTAATAGAAATATGGCCTTATTTAAGCACATATGATATTTTTATGAAGTCTCAGCACAAAGAAAATAAGAAATGAAGGAAAGCAAAATGACAGGTGTTTTCAAATATGCAGTAGGATGCCTTAGGGAAATGAAGAAGAAAGGAAATGAGAAAGTCACCTAAGGACAGTGGTAGAGAAGCCTGGAAGGGCAGGTGGCTAGAGAAGGGCTAAGAAGTTAGGGCAGGGCTGAGATTGGGGAGCCACAGCAGTGTTGTCTTCTACAGAGACTTGTCATAGGGGAGTGTTCATCAGGCTTCTGGCACACCCAGGGGTAATGAAAGGGCAGTTCACAAAAAGATTATTTGTAAGTGTGGGCACAGTTAGAAAAAACAAGGGATGATGAAGTGCTTCGGAGCCAACAGCAGTGGGGAGACCTTACAGGGGCAATGGTACAGAGTGGTCACTGGAATCTGGCAAAAGCTTTAGCTGTGGGGGAGGGGTTAGGTGGAGAAACAGAGTCAGTGGAAAAAGAAACTGGGGGATAAATACTCTAACTTCTTTCTGTCGCCCCTCGCCCTCCCATGTTCTGCTAGTGCCTCCAGGACAAACTCAACTAGAAGCCAGAGGCAAGGAAGCCCAGGCAGTGTGGTCATAGAGAGCAGCTTCCTAGGGTCTTTGGCAGGATAGGGAAGGATCAGGAGGGTCAAATGGAGAATAGCCTGCACAATATTTTGGTGGAATGCAAGGGAGGAGGTGGTGGGGAGGAAGCTGTATTAAATTTCCTGCAGCAGTTTAATTAATTAATTGCCCTCAAACATTCATTGAGCACTTGGTCTGCCTGGTGTTGGGGATGCCAAATAAAGAAACAGAGACCCTGTTGGTCTTGAGATGATCATAAGCCAGCAGAGTCATGATTCTAATGTTAGATGGTGGAGGCTTTGGAAGACAGGAATAGCAAAAGACAGCTCTGCCTGATGGAGTTAGTGAACTGTCCCCAGATGGAGGTGACTTTTGAGCTGGATATTGAATTTGTATAGAGGATCATTAGATAGAGCAGAACATTAAATCTCCCTGGTATGGAGAAGGGTGCAGATGCTGTGAGAATATGAAGAGAAGGTACAGGTCAGGGGAGGAAGATGAGACAGAATCTGATGATCTTTGTGAACCAGATCGAAGAGTTTGTATTTTATCGTTTACATTGGCCATGGGAGTTAACAGAGGCTTATAAAAGACACTACTTTTTTTTTAAAGGATGGGGGGACTGATAATGGGTGCTTTTCCTAGCAACTTCTTTTCTTGGGATGCTTTCCTTCTTTTTCCTTTCATTTTTTTCCTCCGCTTCTCTTCACCATTCACCACCTTTTTTTCCATTGCTGTGTTTCTGGTAGATGAAACCTCAAGGTTAAGTGGGTAGTTACAGTGGATTTGATGTAGGGAAAATAAAAGGAACATTCCAGGTCTTTAAAAAATTTTTACTTCAGTTGCAAGTAGGGTTTAATTTGCGGGTGGTAGAAATACTGGGGATGCTGGGACAGAAATTAAAATGCTTAATGAATCAATGCTTAGTGGTCTACCACAATAAAATAAAAATGAGATGTGACTTCATGAAAACTTGAAAACTTGTCTTGAAATACTATTCATGTACCCTGATGTGTATTATTGTAGAGTGAAAAAATAAAAATACAAACGCATACTCTCGCATTGCTTTCCCACACATTGATCTGCAAAGAGAAAACTCTTCAAGACTTTGGGGACAAAGTCCATTACTGAATTAATCAAACAACCATCTTCTATCTGCACTTTTATTTTATATACCCTTTACACCTGTTTAATTAATCCTAAACAAGAGGCTGACTGCCCATTAAACAGCCTGGAAGTGACTGACTGAAGGTAGTAATTTGAGATAATTAGTTTTGGTTTCAAACACTCAATTTTCACACTTTCTGCTCATTTTTAGAAAGGGTGGCTCATTATTATAGGCAGGGTGGGAGTTGTGTAAGTCATTTTACTGCTGGACTCTTAGTAGCTCAGGAAGTGGGAGTATCGGTATCCAAATAGGACAAAGAAATGGTGTAGTGCTATATATTTTGCTATAGAATGCTCCCCTGTTCCCTTCCCCCCACACAACCCCTACTCGCACATACATATAATTTCTTCTAAAGTGAAAGTCAGATGGCTGACTTATTTTCGTTAGGATGTAGGAATGCACATACTTTTGATATTTGGGAAATTTTTACCTAGTAAGAGGTAGATCTCACTAAGTTATCCATGGTTTCCTTCCCAGGTCCTCTGAAAACAAACAAGAAAAGGTGAGAAAGGGCAAGATTTGGTGTGTGGTTTGAGATTTGGAGGGGTGTCCTTGCGAGTAGTCGTGTACTATGCAGTCACAAAATCTAACCAGGGGAAAAATTTGTCAAGGTAAGGCCAGTATATCTGGCAGAGAAGACAAAGGCCAGGAGGAGGTGGGTCAGATGGTTTTCATGGTCCCACAGTGTTAACAAATAAGTTAACACAGTCCCCACTAGGAGAACAGAACCAGAAAGAATTTGGGGTTAAATGGGCCACGCTATTCTGGGTACTCACTGTTACGGCCAATGCAGGTGGATCCAAGTTACATGGAAGCTGAATGAATAGTCAGCACCATGGACAGCTCCAAGCACATTGCTGTGCTGCTGCTCCCGGGGTGACTTTTACGTTTTAGGAACTTCACTGTCATTTCACTGGCCACTAGTAGGGAACAGGACTCTCTAGACTTAGGAAGGTTATTTAGATGTTGAGAGCTTTACAAGTATGTCAAGGGTGGAGTTGAAATGTTTATATAGATTGGGAATCATCTGTCTAGACTGTAGTGGGGACTATTGGATCCCAGAGTGTGCAGCCCTGTGGGGAAAGATGGAACTGCAACTCCGACATCCTCTTTGAGCACTGACATTAGCTGCAACATGTGATGTAGCATAAAGTTAATTTTTTCATGTACAAGTCAAACCTGCATCTTCAACTAAGTTACCTGAATTAGCGCATCTTGGAGTCCCTTTGATCTCTGAACTTTCACTCATACCACAGCATGGCAGCAGAGGAGTTACTATACACAATCACATAGCTCACTCTCCCACATTATTGAGAGATGACATAGGATTCCTCATTTCAAAGAATTTCTGGCAATTCACCCCATTAAAAGAAAAATAGTCTCTTCTAAAGAATTTATGGTCTGGATTCCCTTTTCTGTGATGTTTTGAAGGGAGTTAGAATGATGTTTATATGAGAGGATATGTGGCTGCTGGCTATTCTCAAATCTTTTTGTGGCACTCTGATTATATCAATAAACAGTCAATAGACTTGCAAAACTATATATTTACAATAATTTACTAAAAATGTAGTCTTAAGACTGAAATGGTATCAAGTGTAAAAAATCTTATATTAAATTCCATGTTAGTCATTGTATAGCATTTATGTCCTATAAAGCCAAAGCCAGTTTCAGAGGTGACCTTTTCTGATGTGTATGCCTTCATTTTTCTCTCCTTTCTGCACCAGAGCTTATCATGTACAGACTAAAAAAGCAACATCAACAAAAAGTACAAATGTTTTGCTTTGGCTCCAGAAACAATGGAAACTAAAGCAAAATGAAATTCTTTCTCACTGTTTAGAAATATTGTGCATTGAGAGAAAGTAAGCCTATGGGCCATTCAAAAATACTTTCCAATTAAATTGGTAGTCATAAAACTGTATTTTGGCTTCAGGTTGATATGTCTAGGTTTCTGGTATAGCCTTGGCTGTTTAGCTCATATGACAATCCATCATTCTTCAAGATTCTTCATGGGTTGAAATGACCCATCATTTGTTTTGCAGATACCTCAAATCAGCTATGCATCCACAGCCCCAGAGCTAAGTGATAACACCAGGTATGACTTTTTCTCTCGAGTGGTTCCGCCTGACTCCTACCAAGCCCAAGCCATGGTGGACATCGTGACAGCACTGGGATGGAATTATGTGTCGACACTGGCTTCTGAGGGGAACTATGGTGAGAGCGGTGTGGAGGCCTTCACTCAGATCTCGAGGGAGATTGGTAAGCATATATTTATCAGATGATTGTATTTGGAGGTGACAGATTGCTGATGCCTGAGCATCTCCAAGTGCTCTCTTATCTGTAGGGAATAATTGGAACTCCTACAGATGCATGAACTAGGCTGTCCACTCTAGAGGGAAGCTGGGTTTATTATAAATGATTTTGTTGTTCATAGGTCTATCAAGGTGACACTTTGGTGCTAATTTAGGAAGTAGGACTCCTGACTCAAATGAACATTTTTTAAAGTTGTCTGTTTTGACAAGGGAGTTTGCTGGTACATTAGAGCCACTGTGAATTTGAATAAATGACATACTATTTGATTGTTCTAGATTGAAGTTTACATTAGCAAGTCATTAAATTTAAAAAAAGTCAGTGGAATTTAACATCCAACACTAGAGGGATTAAGTCTAGTAATCATCTTAAAACAATGCTGAAGTAGCCCCCAAGGCTATACTTAAGCAATATTCTTATTGTCATATTTGACTTTTTGCGTTTTTATTCTTAAAACTCTGAAGCTTAGGGTGTGATGAAGGACAAGATGTAAAAACTTGTTTACAACAAGGTGCTGCTGATGTCTGTCCTGGGCTTTTTTTTCAAGGTGCTTATTCAAGTGTCTAGGCATTTCACCATCTTGTATGTATACCCATGAGGTTGTAAATCCATTCCACTACTTTGAAAACACAGAGCAAAACAAAGGAACAACTTAGAGCACAAATCTTAACTGCTGATTTGTCAACAACGTATCTTTGTGAATTAAATATACTGCTGTTACTTAAGTACTATTATTCTTATTAAGAATGAATGAATTTTTCTATGAGTAATATTTTGTGGAAAAATTAAAGTGTCCATTGATTTTTTTCAGTAATTTTGAGCCTGAAGGAAGACATTATGTTGATAAATTTATTGTTTTTCTTAGAGGCCTCGACTCAGAAAAAGATCATGGGAACGATTTGGGCTTAACCATAATTACCAAGGACAAAAAGTCTGATGTTATTGAAATAGGATTTTCACTTGAGAGACTTGCAGATAACTGCAAGCTTTTCTGTACATAGTAGGACATAGAAAATTATAATACACAATATTTAGTATCTTTAACATTTGTTCTACATTTGTGCTATTGCAGAAAATGTATGAAAGGCCTGGTCTTGTTGGACAGATTGGGCTAATTGATTTAATTGGACAGCTGTTCACACCTGCTGTAAGTGTGCATTATGCCATAATCTTTGCTCTCTGGGAATTTATATCATTACTGCTATAAAACTGATTCAAGACATGCAATTGATCTTTAAATTATGACAAATTATATTATCTTCTTGGGTAAAAATCGAAAGTTTATCCTTAGAGGAAATGCCCACTCAAATGAAAACAATAGCTTCTGGAAACAGGGTTAATGTATTATTTAAGCAGCTGATGTCAGTTCTTACCAGAGTGATAATTTAGCAAGAGGAGAAAACTAATAGAGTATGTATTGAAATAAGTTTTCCACAGTGATCCTGAACATTCTGCAACTTGAGGACACATTTTGTGTGCATGAGATAGATTACTATAAAAAATTCAAAACAGGACATAATCTGCCAATTGTTGCGGAATCCAACAAAATGCATTGTTCTAAAAGTTAAGTGAAACCACAGTTTTATTCTTTTGACTAAAATAAGAAATACTTAGTTTTTATTTTTTAGGGAGCATTGCTGTGCTTTGCTAATACTGTCACATAAAAGGATTTAGATGGTGCCATTCATTACTCCTGTTTCTATCATAGTCATTAGCATGGGAGAAAATAATTTTGGTGCCTTGTATATGCTCTTGATTAGAGCAACACATTTCTTCTGTGTTGATCTTTTCAGTATTCTGTGACTTGATTGGTTGTCCATTCTATTTCAGTTCTCACTTATCTGGGGAATGGAGGAGGGATGGATTGTTAATTAATATGCAGAATACTGAAAAGGCCAAATTAGTACCACACTGGAGTATGCCATGGAATATATTAAATATCAAAATCATCCCTCATTTTAATGACAAAGATTTTATCTAGAACAAAAATAGCTGAAAATTAAACCTTTTACATGACAATGATGTTAATGGGAATGGCAAATGGTAGCAACTTAACCCATTCTGAAATTATCTGATGTCTCTAATGAAAATTCATTAGTTCTGTAACATTTGCAGCTCTTACTACAACATTGATGACATCTGTCACCATGTTAGTAGTGTGCTTTAAAAAAAAAACCTCAGTAGCTTGAGTGAGGAGATGTATACATTCAATTTTTTTGGAGTGTCTGCTCATTAATAAAATTGTATATTTCCCCAACTCATAATGTTTTCTGTACTTTGTTCTGAATTTCTCTTTAGCAACATCGATTGCTAAGAAGTTTCAGTGTAAATTGAGGCTTCCTCTGTCTTACCTCTGATTAACTCAAGCAGATCATAATGGAATGATGGTGAAATGAAAATTGGGTTAGTGATAAATTGCTTGTACAGTTTGATTAGAATGTTTTTCATTTTAAAAAAATCAGACTTGGGAAAGTGTCCTTTGCGAATCTGGGAGAATGAAGTTTATGAGTGTATGGTGGTCATTGATCAGACCTCAGTGATGGCTCTTCCCTAGTTGAGATCTTTCTGAATGGGAGAGGGCCAGGAGACACTTGATAAAGACAAATAGCCCCTTGATATCCCAGCTGTTATAGTGTCATCCCAAGGCATCTCTTGACTATAGGATTATTGCTGGAGAAGGAAAAAAACATATTTGGTATCAGCAAATAGCACAGTTTTTCTGACTGGAGCATAGTTTGCTTAGTGAATTATCGGAGACAAAATTGGAAGGTTTGACATAGACACATGATTATTTCAAATCATAGGGTGTTTATTTTATCCTTAGTTTTCTAGACAATGGAGATGTGTTAGACCATTCCTGCTTTGCTATAAAGAAATCCCTGAAAGTGAGTAATTTATGAGAAAAGAGGTTTGTTTATTGGCTCATGGTTCTGTGGGCTGTACAGGAAGCATAGTGGCACCCACTACTGGGGAGGCCTCAGGAGACCTACAATCATGGCAGAAGGTGAAGCAGGAGCAAGGGGAGGAGGTGCAACACACTTTTAAATGAACAGATTTTGTGAGAACTCACTATCTTGAAGACAGCACCAAGCAATGAGAGATCTGCCCCCATGACCCAAACACCTTCCACCAGGTGCTGCCTCCATCATTGGGGATTACATTTCGACATGAGATTTGGGTAGGGATAAATATCCAAACTATATCATTCCACCCTGGCTCCTCTCAAATCTCATGTCCTTTTCCATTGCAATAGTCTCCCCAAATGTTAACTCATTGTAGCATTAACTCAAAAGTCCAGACTGGGTGTGATGGCTCATGCCTGTAATCCCAGCACTTTGGGGGGCTAAGGTGGAGTTTGAGACCAGCCTGGCCAACATGGTGAAACCCAGTTTCTACTAAAAATACAAAAATTAGCCGGGCATGGTGGCATGTGCCTGCTGTCCCAGCTACTTGGGAGGCTGAGGCAGGAGAATTGCTTGAACCTGGGAGGTGGAGGTTGCAGTGAGCCGAGATTCCACCAATGCACTTCAACCTGGGTTCAAGCTGCTGGTGGATCTACTATTCTGGAGTCTGGAGGATGGTGGCCTCTTTCTAACAGCTCCATTTGGCAGTGCCCCCGTTGGGGACTCTGTGTGGGGGCTCCAACCCAACATTTCCCCCTGGCACTGCCCTTGTAGAGGTTTTCTGTGATGGCTCTGCCCCATCAGCAGGCTTCTGCCTGGGTGCCCAGGCTTTTCCATACATCCTCTGAAATGTAGAGAGAGGGTGCCAAGCCTCATCACTCTTTCACTCTGTGCACTTGCAGGCTTAATGCCACATGGAGGCTGCCAAGGCTTATAGTAGCTCATACTCTCCAGAGCAGTGGCATGAGCAATATCTGGGGCCCTCTGAGCCGAGGCTAGAGCTGGAGTGGCTGGGATGTGGGTAACAGTGTCCTGAGGCTGCACAGGGCAGTGGGGCCCTGGACCTGGCCCATGAAAGGACTCTTCCCTCCTATGGCTGTGATAGGAGGGACAGCTATGGAGGTCTCTGAAATGCCATGGAGGACTTTCCCCCATTGTCTTAGATATTAGGACTTGGCTCTTTTTAGTTATGCAAATATCTCTAGCAAGTGGTTGCTCCACAGCCTGCTTGAATTCTTCTCCTGAAAAACCTTTTTCTTTCTCTGCCCCATGGCTAGGATATAAATTTTCCAAACTTTTATACCCTGCTTCCCTTTTAAATATAAGTTGCAGCTTTAAGTCATTCCTTTGCTCCCACATCTGATGTAGGTTATTAAAAGCAGCCAGGCCACATTTTGAATGCTTTGCTGCATAGAAATTTCTTCTGCTGTATACCCTAGGTCATTACTTTCAAGTTCAAACTTCCACAGAGTCCTAAGGCATGGACATAGTGCAGCCAAGTTATTTGCTAAGGCATAACACAGGTAACCTTTGCTCCAGATTCCAGTAAGTCCCCCATTTCCATCTGAGACCTCAGCAGCCAGGATTTCACTGTCCATATCACTATTACCATTTTGGTGAAAAGCATTTAACTGGTCTCTAAGAAGGTACAAAGTTTCCCTCATCTTCCTGTCTTCTTCTGAGCCCTCCAAACTCTTCTAGCCTCTGCCTGTTACCCAGTTCCAAAGTCACTTCCACATTTTCAGGTATCTTTATAGCAATGCCCCACCCCTCAGCACCAATCTTCTGTGTTAGGCTGTTCTTGCATTTCTATAAAGAAATACCCAAGACTGGGTAATTTATGAGAAAAGAGGTTTAATTGGCTCATGGTTCTGCAGGCTGTACAGGAAGCATAGCAGCATCTGCTCCTGGGGAGGCCTTTTGAGGCTTACAATCACCACAGAAGGTAAAGCAGGAGCAAGCACACCACATAGTGAAAGCAAGAGCAAGAGAGAGTTGGGAATCGGGGAGATGCAACACATATTTAAGCAACCAGATCTTGTGGGAACTCACCATCCTGAAGATAGCACCAAGCCATGAGGGCTCTGCCCCCATGACCCAATACCTCTCACCAGGCCCCACCTTCAGCATTGGGGATTACAATTGCACATGAGATTTGGGCAGGGACAAATATTCAGATTATATCAGGAGGAAACTGCTGAGGAGAGGGGGATCTATCAGAATGTATATTTAAGGTTGTACTATAAGAAGTAGAAGACAAGGAGACCAGTTCAGGGTCCATTGCAATAACAATCTTGGCCTGATATAGGGCAGTGATAATATAAATGGAAGAGGATATAGACTTGGGGGTCATTTGTGAGGTGAAGTCTATGGAATTTAGTAACGGGACACAGAGCTTGAGGGTATGAAAGAAATTAAAGTTGAACTTGAAATTGCATACCTGGGCAGCTAGGAAAAGGCAGGTACCATAAACAGAAAAGAGACAGTAAAATGAACACAGTAAACTTTAGGTACCAGTACATAGCTTTGTGGAGAAGAATAGCAAGGAACATTGATCTAGAGCCAAGCAGGAACTGAGATATAGATCAAAGCTCATTCTCATACAATTGATGGTTGAGTATGGAAAGGTGGTTGCTAAGGTAAGAAATATAGGGGAATGAGGATGGACTCATGGGGAGAAGCTTTCATATAAAGGTATGTGATATGGTTTTTCTGTGTCCCCACTCAAACCTCACCTTAAATTATAATAATTGCCGTGTGTCAAGTGTAGGGCAAGGTGGAGATCATTGAATCATGGGGGTGGTTTCCCTCATACTGTTCTCATGGTAATGAATAAGACTCATGAGATCTGATGGTTTAATAAGTGGGAGTTCCCCTGCACAAGCATTCTTGCCTGCCACCATGTAAGACATGACTTTGTCCCTGATTTGCCTTCCACTATGATTGTGAGGCCACCCCCAGCCATGTGGAACTGTGAATCAGTTAAACCTGTTTCCCTTACAAATTACTCAGTCTTGGGTATATCTTTGTTAGCATTGTGAGAACAGACGAATACAGTGTGGGAATAATGGCCTAGACATTGCAATGGGGGAGGTAACAGTATGGTAGAGTGTTCTCTTTTCATGGGTTTATGGTCATGGGAGGGCTCTCAGTCTCCTTTGAAGAAGACTTCAATTATGGGAGATGATAAAAGGAGATCCTCAGAAAAAAATTTAAGGATGATGAGCAGTGTTTCATAAGAAAACAGGAACTTTTGCCAGAATGCATAGCTGAACATGCACAGTAGGGTTGGGGTTAGGGCTAGAGTTCCTACATGAAGTGAGGTCCTTGAAAGGAGGCATTTTATAGTACAATATAGTATACTAGTGGCTTAAAATAATAGAAATTTATCATCTCACAGTTCTGGAGACTAGAAATAAAAAATTAAGGTGTCAACAGGACCATGCTGCTTCTGAAATTTGTAGGAGAGAATCCCTCCTTGCCTCTATTAGCTTCTGGTGTTTGCTGACAATCCCTGGTATTCCTTGGCTTGTAGATGCATCACTCCAGTCTCTGCCTCTACCATCACATGACCATCTTCTTGTGTTTATCTCTGTGTCTTCTCTTCTTATAAAAATGAAGATATATTGGAATAAAGGCCCACTCTACTCCAGTATGACCTCATCTTAACTAACTACATTTGCAATGACCCTCTTTCCAAATAAGGTCACATTCTGAGGTACTGGGTTTAGGATTTCAATGTATTTTTCTTGGGAGATAATTCAGTTCTTAACAGAGGGTGAAGGAGGGTATACTCAGAAGGTTAGCTTCCAGTGATACGGATGGGATTTGGGCTAGGAGGACAACAGGTTAGTAATAAGAATGAGAAGGGCTTAAGCAGACAGAATTTGGTTAATGGAGAAACCTGTAATATAGCGAGTTCACAAATTCCTTTTGGAATGTTATGGAATTATACTCTCCCAATCCTGATTCTTGGGTAAATGAAGTAACCTAATGGATAATTCAGGGTTCCAGACTGGGGTAAGTGATGGGATCCCAGTGTCTGTCTGGCTTTCCTAGATAGAGCTCCCAGTAGGATCACAATAGACACTGCCAACATAGGTGTGTAGCTGCTGTTCACCTGCCCCACTTTGTAATTCCAAGAAGCTTCTCTTTGATGACACCTGGAATATTACAGACATCCAGAGATTTTTTTCTGGCCTAATTTATTTTTATTTCCCCTTTTGGTCTTTTGGCCTGAGGGAAGGGAATAGCTTAGTTGCTGCTGGTTAAGACCTACGTGTTACACAACACTCAGCTATTAGATCCACAGTCCTCTATTTCTGTCTTGTTTTAATTCCTTGATATAATGTTTCATTGACATTATAATAAAGGAGTTAATAATATTCACTCATGCTTTTTCATCATAAGCTCTGGGCCTGGTGGCTCATGACTCAATAAATGACTTCCTTTAGTCTTTAGACAGGTTCCTTCCCTTCTTTGTCTTACATTATTATATTATTTTTAAAAGAAGACAGGATAATAAATGTTAATGCTACTGCTATCATTATAAGGGGCAAGGAAGCTAAAGCTTTATCTTTGAAGATAAAAGGAATATGAGAGAACATATCTTTTCATTGTAGATTTGCACAGTATGGTGGCACACCTTCTTTAATCAGTCATCATGTTTATGAATGGCTTATTGAAGATGACAGGCCTTCAAGTCATCATTGCATACATTACAGGGGGCAGAATAGACCTGATTCTGTCAAATATTCTATGTGTGTCTTTCTCCCTCTAAATTTGCAAATGCTGGAAGCTTCTGACTATTGTTTGACATGTTCCGAATATTAACGTCTTAGAGTTGGAAGGGACCAGAGAGTTGTTGGGATGGCAGATTCTGTTTGAAATGTTAATGTAAGAAACCAATTTAATTAATTCATTTTTTTGTGTATATAAAATGACAGTTGCCAAAAAGTTTGATAGTTTTTTTTGTGTGTGTGAGGGTCAAGCAATAAAGTAAGGAAAGTTTCTTCCCTAGTGTACACTTGAAACGTGTTCACTGATCATATTTTTAATGTATCTTAGTACAGTTTTAAAATAAAGCATTTTCCCCTCTTGGGTTATAAACAAGAAGCAAGTTTCTGGTAACTGAAATGGATTCACTTTGAGATTAAAACAAAGTATTTTCAATGACAGAAAGGAAAGAATACATAAAGAGCAGTGTTTCCCCTCAGATGTTCATTGCTTTGGGAAAATGACTTCCAGCAGGCAAAAGTCAATTTGAGAAAAGTATTAATGTTGTAAAATACTACGAATGAAAGGAAACAATTTAATTCAATTGAAAATTTTACTTTATATTTGTACAGCTGAGTTCCATTGATAACACCACATTTTGAGTTACAAATCGTATTTAATTAATATTAACACCAGGTAATTGGCAAGAATAACTTCAAAGGAGGGCTGAGGAAATTGCAAATTGGAACTGCAGGTGCAGTGATACTGTAGAAGCTTTATAGGGATCCAAAGGACATGCATATGATTTTAACAGTTATTGCAGAAGCTGATCAAATATAGTGTCATTTCAAAGCTGTTCTTCACCCCAGCCATTCCTAATATTTAGGGCTTAGTAACTGCCAAGTAGCAACAGCTGCTGTTAATATGAAGCAGCAAACAGCATTCAAATAAGTGCTTTAAAACCTATGATTCTAATGCTGTAGTTAAGTTTTTAGTAAACAATGGCAGTTTGATGCAGTAGAACCAACCTTGGAGTCAGAAGCACTTCTTTAAATCCCTGTTTTTCAATTATGAGATTTTGTTAACAAGCTTCTCTGAGAATTAATTTCCTTGTCTGTAAAATGGAGGCCCTGTCTGCTCAGTAATAATCCAATGATATAATTCTTGTGAATGTTCTTTATAAACTCAAAAGTGCTACTTAATATCAGGTATTACTAGTGAAAGGAATGGGGATAATACAGATTTTCCCCCAAAAGGCATAACAAAGCTGTATATTATCATAAAGATGGTACGTATGTTGCCTGGTGTGCAGGATATTTGAAATAGCAGAGGGTTTTTGCTTGATTTGTTAATTACCTTCAATCTTAACTATATGTGGCTAAGATTCTACATGGAAGACCAGAGAGGAAGCTTTCGAATGACTCCTGACCACCTCCCCTCTCTTTTCCAGTTCTCAATGCCATCCACCCACTTCTGGGCTAAGTACTCTACCCTGTCCTGTTTTTGTCATCCTTGGTTATTGAATATTATTTACGATGTCACCTAACAGTTGCTTCTACTTGAATGTGACCATTCAGTTGCCACTTTAAAAGGGTTGAGATTTGAGGACAAGTTTGGGGTATCTTGCCTCATCCTTAGCAATGTGCTTCCAGGGTCCCTGTGCTTAACTCTGTGGTACCACTTGCCACTCTGATTGTAGAGCTGATTTCTCTGTCAATCTTTTCTATCAGCATGTGCTTTTTCTTAGTGGAAAGATCCCCCAATATCCAGTATAGTACCTGGCATGTAACAGGCTCTTCATGAATTTCTGTTGAATGACCATTGTCACCAGATTCCTAGTTGTGTTAGTAATGTGAGTCTGGGGGTAAGGTTTGCTCAGCCTCTGGGAACCAAAGGGCAGAGCTGCTTCCAGCCATGCCTTATGCATTATCTTTGATAATGCATGGGAACCTTTGGGAGTTTCTGTAATGTTAAGTCACTTAGAGTTCAAGTTTTTATTGCTGGCAAATACCAAAACCTATAATCTGTAGGTTCATCCAACCCTAATCTCTTAGGCAGCACTGGGGAGTGGTTAAGAACTTCTCACTGGCTGGGTTTATGTTCCAGATTTGTCATATTGTAGCAAAGGGATCTGGGTAACTTACTTAATCATGTTTTGCCCCAATTTATTCATGTGTAGAGTGGGGATAACAATTGTATAAGAATTGGGTGAGATCATACATAACAATGTGTGGCTCATGGCTAGTGTTCAACAATGGTCAATTTGTATTATCTTTTTTTTTTTTAGATCCAGTCTCACTCTGTCACTCAGGCTGAAGTGCGGTGGCATGATCTTGGCTCATTGCACCCTCTGCCTCCTGGGTTCAAGTGATTCTCCTACCTCAGTCTCCCGAGTAGCTGGAATTACAGGTGCATGCTCCCATGCCTGGCTGGTTTTTGTATTTTTAGTAGAGATAGGATTTCACCATGTTGGCCAGGCTGGTCTTGAACTCCTGACCTCAAGTGATTCATCTGCCTTGGCCTCCCAAAGTGCTGGCATTACAGGCATAAACCACCACACCCAGCCTCAATTTGTATCTTGTAAGGAGCCCATCTACACCAGCAGGTAGCCTATGAGTTTTCTTACTGGCCTGAATATATATCCAATTTGCTCAATGAGCAAAAGGCAGCAGAGTGGCTAAGTGCTCAATTAAGGGCAGCCCATTCTTGCCATTCCTGAAACTTGCTCTATACCTTAGCAGTGATCAATCTTATTGTTTCTTCACATGACTAATGTACTACCTGACATAGTGCTGGCCCATAGTTAAATACATGAATTCATGAAATACCAGTCAGAAATGTCTCACCAAATCTGCTTGCTTCCTTTTTCATTTTGAATCTTCTTAAGAATGAATCAATTCAGTGAGCATTTATAGTGCATGCGTCAGGTGATACTTGTGCTGGGCTTTGAGGATACAGAGACAAATCATGGTCTTTGCTTTCCAGCAGGTCACTGTGTTTCAGAGGAGGTGGAGATGCAAACAATTACACATTTATGTGATCTTTGCCTCAATGGAGGCATCATTTAGAGGCATTGCCCCCAAAACACTGTGTCTGAGAGAGAGCATCCTGCAGTTCATGTAATGAAAAGACCTGGCATGAGACAGTGGAACAGGACAGCTATGGACCCCAAGCTCAAAGGAAGTACACAGTGGCGTATGAGTTAAAGTAATTCAGACAACTTGAGTAGAAACACAGTTTCCTAAGGAAATAAAGAATGCAAAAAGTTGAATGTAGAATATTATGCCAACTTTGTAATGTAATATATGAGAAATGTTTAATATGTGTAAAATATCTAGTGTTTGACGGTTCTTATTTCTTCATCTATTGATGATTGCTGTCATGTATCCTCTTACATGCAATCAGTGTGTGGCTTTACCTGACAGTATTAGTCCCTGCTTTCCATGATCACCTCTACCCAGTATCACCCATGCCCTTGGCAGCAATTTTAATTTTGTTCAGTTCCTGAGTGTTAGCCAGGGCCAACAGCTTCTACCCAGCATCAACCCACAAGTTGCCAGGGTTTGGAATGGTTTTGTCATGATGGACCCTGTATATGGTTGTCCTGGGGTGAACCCTGAGCCCCTCTCTGTCACTGCAAACTCACAGTGATGTCCCACCAGACATTTGACTTACACTTCAGATCCTTGGAGATGGACCCATCCCTGTATTCTGGCCTCCTGGTTTTGGACCATGACATACTACCTATTCCTTGTCAACTTTACCTGACTGGGTTGAAGGGTCTCCTCCTCTGCCTTTATTCTCACACAGCTGGTAAGGTTTGACTATGCATGAAGCCATTGAGCAGAATCCTAGCTATTGTATGGGGCCCTGACCCCCTCTAGCTTGTTGTCTTTATATTTCTCATGTTCTTTTAGTGTCATACAAATGAATAAATGTGAATTCCCAAGTATAAGGGAATTTAGCCTCAAGTGATAGTTTGAATCTCTTTCCCAGAGATTCCTGTACAAATGCTTGAAAAGGGCCAGGAGCTTCACATGAACTGTGTGGTCCCTGTTTTCAGTTTTTTATTATTTTCCTGCTACCTAACTCCTATTGCCAACTGTATTAGTTTGCTAGGGCTGCTGTAACAAAGTCCCATAAACTGGGTGGCTTGAACAACAGAATTGGCCTCCACAGTTTGGGAGCCAGAAACCTGAGATCAAGGTGTCAGCAGGCTTGGATCCTCTTGAGGCTGTGAGGAGGAATCTCTTCCAGCCTCTGTCCTTGCTTCTTGTGGTTTGCTGGTGATATTTGGCATTCCTTGGCAAGTAGAAGCATCACTTCAATCTCTGCTTTCCTCTTTACATGGCATCTCCCCAATCATGGCTGCCGGATTGAGCCCTGATTAATGAAGTTCTGCCTGACCCAAGCCCATATTTGTTCTGGTTCTTTGGGTGAATTTTGGCCCTGGGATTACCCATTTTCTCCTGAGGGATTAGCTTCTGTGATCAGAGCCTTGCCAGCTGGTCTCTGCATGCCTCCCAAGTCATGACAAGAAGTGTGCTTCTCTCCCATGCTCAGCCCCAAAGAAATCACATTCTTTTATTTTCCTTTCCAGAGTCATTTCCTTGTTAAAGCCATTGTGTTTGGAAACTCCAGCACTAGATGAGAGCTTTAAGATGCAATCTGTACTTACTGTGTTGATAGAAGAACATAATATAAAAACACCCTTCTGCAGAAATGAAGCAACATCAGAATCTATTTATGTCATTTTTTATAGGCCTTAAAAGAGTTGGCCTGAGAATTAGAGTGTGTTTTCTCAGTTTACTTCCTCGTGTATCAACTAAGCAACAAATATAGTTTCCTTGAAAATAAATGGCTTCATAATATAATAAAATCAGAAGGCTATCAGATGAATAGTTGATTGAAATAGGTGCAAATTATTTCAGGGGTTACGTCCGTTGGTAGAACTGGGCTGCAGAGTCTCTGTCCTCTAGGATCTGCATGTTTGACAGACTGGGCTTCTTTCTGTGCTTTTTTCACTCTTACCTGACCAAAGCCATTTCATGATTCATTGAGGGTCCCACAAGAGGAAGGCAGAGGAATGGAAAGGAAGTGAAACTCAAGTCAGCACATTTTGTTTCTTGTTAACAGTTCTGGGAAGAGATTTGGTTGGGAAAGGAATTTCAAGTAATGATTTAAACATATTTTCTGGCAGTTGTAGCAGTGAGGAAAAAAATAATCTCTCTTGTAGCAGCTCAGATACACTTCCAAGGCATTGGTACTTACGGTCATACGACTCTAGAGTTACATTTACATCATGAATCATGGCTGGCATGTGCATAACGGGCTATTAAGGGAAATAGGGATGTTCAGAATGCATTGCTAGCCTTGTGTGTTTCATATCATGGAGGGCAACCACTGTTTTCCCCTTTAAAATGTTGCTTGATGATAGTGTCAGAGGAAACTCTGTGTTAGATGGAATTATTCACGTGAGCTGATATGACATTTTATTTAACAAATATTTGAGCCCCTACTGTGTGTTGGGGCCTTGTTCTAGGTGGTAGGGATATGATGCTGAATGAGTCAGACCTGCTTCCAGTCCTTGTGCAGTTTCCAGTCAAGCTTACCCTCTTTGCATTTTTCATGTCCTTGTAGTCTCAGATCTCTCTAGGCTACAGGAATTTTGCCTAAGCCTACAGAGTGAGATGCCATGAACAGAGAGTCCATGAAAAGGTAGAGATGGCCTACATCTATCATAATAACTAGTTGACCCCTTGGGTGTTCTGGAGATGCTAGAGTTCACCTGAGGTGTCTGTGGCATGCTGAGGGTAGGGGTCACACATTTGAATGAGAAAGAACATGTGTGCATGTGTTTTTGTGGGCACACACAGAAGGCTAGGCTGGACTGAGGAAGGAGCTAGGCCAGCTTGCCAGGTGCAGTTGTTTGGGAGCATTGCCAGGTGCAGGTGGCATGAAGAATTCCATTCAGGCTTATGGAGCACAGATCAGAGATGGTGGTCTTGGTGAGGACCTGAACATACTGCCACATGGCAAGAGAGTCACGCATGCCACCTCACAGCCTGGAATCCCTGCATGTCCTCCATGTTAGTTCGGTTAACATTTTCTTTTCCTTCTTTTTTTTTTCCCCCCCTGAGACAGAGTCTCACTCTGTCACCCAGGCTGTAGTGCAGTGGCACAACCTTGGCTCACTGCAATATCTGCTTCCTGGGTTCAAGTGATTCTCATGCCTTAGCCTCCCAAGTAGCTGAGATCACAGTCATGCACCACCACACCCAGCTAGCTTTTTGTATTATTACTATGTTTTAGTAGAGACAAGATTTCACCATGTTACCCAGGCTCATCTCAAACTCCTGGCCTCAAGAGATCCACCTACTTTGGCCTCCTAAAGTGCTGGGATTATAGGCGTGGGCCACCGTGCCCAGCCAATGTTTTATTTTCTTTCTGTTCACAGTTTATTTCCAGGAAGGCTTCTCTAATATTCATCCCCTCCTCTTCCCACCCAAGTTAGATTTCTCTTCTATGTATTCTGTCAAATGAAAACAAATCCAGACTTAGATAAGGAGGGATTTTATTCAGAAGAAAGACCATTGCCACAGAGAGAATGCTCCAACCTCAGAAATTGTCAAGTGTCACAAAATCAAAAAGAAAGAGGCTTCCGTTATATAGGGTAGGGAGAGATAAGCAAAAGCTTAATTAAAATTGTAAAAGGGAGCAAGCAATGGAGGGATGACCAGTGGAACGGGGGAATGACCAGTGGGACGGGGGGATGACTAGTGGGATGGTGGGGGGGTCATCAGTGGGACGGGGAATGATCAGTGGGATGGGGGATGGTCAGTGGGATGGGGGGATGACCAGTGGGATGGCGGGGATGATCAGTGGGATGGAGGGGGAATCATCAGTGGGCCGGCAGGGAATGATGAGTGGGCCGGCGGGGGGGTCATCGGCGGGATGGCCGGGGGGGTCATCGGCGGGTCGGCCGGGGGGTCATCAGCCAGACGGCGGGATGACCAGTGGGACCGCGGGGGTGGGGGGTCATCAGTGGGACGGTGGAGGGATGATCAGTGGGATGGGAGGGATGACCAGGGGGAGGAGGGGATGATCAGTGGGACGGCAGGGGGGTCATCAGTGGATCAGTGGGATGGGAGGATGATCAGTGGGATGGCGGGTGGGTCCTAAGTGGGACGGAGGATGATGAGTGGGACGGGAGCATGACGAGTGGGATGGGGGGATGACGAGTGGGATGGGGGGGATGATGAGTGGGACAGGGGAGCATGACGAGTGGGATGGGGGGGATGACAAGTGGGATGGGGGGGATGACGAGTGGGATGGGGGGGATGACCAGTGGGATGGTGGTGGGGGGATGACCAGTCATCAGTGAGACGGGGATGGTGGTGGGGGGATGACCAGTGGGATGGGGAGATGATCAGTGGGATGGTTGAGGGGAATGATCGGTGGGACAGGGGGATGATCAGTGGAACTGAGGGATGGCCAGTGGGATGGGGAGGATGATCAGTGGGGTATGACAGGAATTGTCCTGCTGTGGTCAGCTGATTCTCAGTGCAAGCTAATAAGGGGGCCACATTCCAGTGTTTAGTGCTTTCTCAGGCTTGGGGCCAAGTAGAATTCAGGGACCTGTAGGAAGGAGAGAATCCTGACTAAAGTTCTGTCAAGGCAAAGTAAGAGGGTAAGAGGTGAACCACTGTGAACACTTAGTCAGTTTCTGAGGTCCCATGCAGACATCTTACCACTTTTTAAATTACTCCCTTCTTTTTCTTCAGAGGTGGAAAGCATACCACAGACATCTTTCATTAGCACTGTAGCTGCACTGTCTAGAAGATAATCTGAGAGTGCTTGTTGAATGAAGGAATAGATGGACATGGCAGGTGAATGCATGCTGGAGACAGGACATCAGGAAGTAGGTAGCTTGGAGAAAGTCAGATGGCGTGGCTAACAGTCCACATAAAAATTGTTCTGTAGCAGAGGATGGGACCCTGCCCTAGGGTCAGGGCTCAGCATCTTATTCTGTTTAGCAGCGGTTGAGAGACATGGGATCTGGGTTCTGGGGCATGCCAGTGCCTGCAACAGGAGGGCACATGGGAAGGAAGGAGAGCCAGGAGTCAGAATTAGGGCCAGGTTTCAGTTGGGAAACAGAAGCAGTAGCTTAAGTAGATGATAGCAGGATTGACACCCACGTTGCTAAACTTGAATCTGAAAACCAGAACCAGATAGTAGATCTACCATTCTTAGATTAAGAACCAGAGATCTGCTATGTCAGACAAATAGAGTGGATGCAAAATCAGAAGTAGATAAATCTGATGAATATATTATTCCTCTTTCAATTGGTTTGGAATGTTCCAGGTATGTAACATGAGATGTGAATCATGACTGCAAGATGTCCTAAGGTCTAAAGCTTCTGCTATTGAGTCATGACTCCAGGCCCTGATGAACTTGCTTATTCACCATTCATTTAACACATAATTGGTACCCAAATGAAGTTCCAAGAACTTGTTAGGTGCTGGGAATTTACAGATTTGGTAAAAGCCTTTGAAGGGATTTGATTTGGAGAGATATGGTACAGTTGAGGTACATGTGCAGAAACTGGATTGCAGGGTCAAGATGGAAGCAGAAGATTAGTTAGAAATCTATTGTGTGTCTCCAGGCAAGAGCTGGGATTGGCTTGGACTGGAGTGGGAATGAGGGCCAGAAGCAAGTTGGTATTGGCACAAGTGGTCACAAGGTCCCAGGCATGGAGGATGGGAATCAGTTGATGCTGTGGGGATCTATGCCATTGAAACAAAACTCATTTAAGACATCTTGGCCAACCGCAGTTTGTGTCCTGGAGCCCTTAGATTGGGATGGGCGTGTGCAGAATGACTATGTGGCTCCCCAGAAAGAATCCCACAGAGAATGATGCAGAGATGGGACATCAGATGAATTATTTCCTGGCAAAATTCCACCTAAGACTCAGCATCAATGATACTTCCTTAGTGAAGCCTTCCTGGGTTCCCTTAAGTAGTGTTAGATGAGCTCTATTCTGTGATTGCAACACTGTGTGTGTACCTTTAGTAAAGAAAGCATTTATTTCACTGTCTCAGACAGGACTCAAATGTAAGCCTATGAGGCAATTTAGGGTACAAAAACTTAGTATAGGAGTAAATCTGACTTCTCAGGCAGGGTTAGCTGCACATTTTAAAATGAAGTCTACAGGAATGTGTCTTGCTCCAGCTCTGGGCTCTGCTTTCTGGTGTGCTGGCTATATGCTTAGGTTTTGCCCATGTGGTGGGAAGATGGCCACCAGCAGCTGTAGGCTTGCATACTGCCAGCTTAGTAACTGTATTCATTTCCCAGAGCTGCCTTAACAAATCACCACACACTGGGTGGCTCAAAACAACAGAAATGTATTCTCCCATAATTGTGGAGCCAGAAGTCCAAAATCAAGGTGTTGGCAGGGCTGGCTCCTTACAGAGGCTCTGAGGGAGGATCTGCTCCATGCTTCTCTCCTCGCTTTTGGTGGCTGCCAACAATTCTTGGCATCCCTGCCTTGTAGCTGCATAACTCCAGTCTCTGGCTTCATTGTCACATCACCTTTCTCTCTGTGTATTTGTATTTTCTGCTTTTCTGTCTCTTATAAGGACACTTGTCATTGGATTTAGGGCTCACTCTATTCTAAGATGATCTCATCTCGAATTCCCTACTGCAGTTATGTTTGCAAACACCTTATTCCAGATAAGGTCACATTCTGAGGCTCCAGGTGGACATATCTTCTGGGGTGATATAGTTCAACCCAATGCAGCACCTTTAGTGGAAAGGATGTGCTTCGCTTCCATTTGTGTCCGCAGAAGTCCAAGGCTTGGCCCCCACTGTACAAGAAGTGACAGTTCATCACTCAAGCAATCACTATGGCCTGGGGAAGGTGCTATTCACTTTAGCCATGCATGGGACATATGCCCATTTCTGGAGCTGGGGAGAGAAAGCTGGGGTGAGCTCCACTTGAAACATATGGTCAAAGCCACAGAGAGGTGTCATTTCTTAAAGCTAAAGTGCGATGCTCTCCTACAACAAGAAGAAGAGCTGCCTGGCAGGTGAACCACACAGATGTCCATTGCACATGCTGTATGGTGTCAGTCCATTGACACCACTGCGTTCTACGTAGACTGTAACTTTCTCAGGGGAATTAGCAACCTGGTCTTATTCATCAGTGCCCAGGGCATGAAAGAGCTCTATCAACATATGTTAAATTCAGTTACAGTAGCCAAAATTCCCCTGAAAAATAGGATCTAAATGTAACCATGCATCATAATATTCATCAGAAATAGTTCTGGCTTTCATCTAAATGACAACAAAGCAGTTTCAAGGACAAGAAAAAGCTTCTGTTAGAGCATTCTCCCTAGCTTTGAAAAGGCTCTCCATTCTGTGCTGCCTTCACCAGCCCTAGTGTGTTGGCAACCAAAGGAATTAACCCAGGGCCTTCATGGTTATTGAGAGGAACCACATCTACCTACACATTAGTTATCTGTGGAAGAATGCAGACTTCACTCACCACCACCACCACCAATTGAGTCCAGTCAGTGAAAATAGCACATATTGCATACCAGCTAAAGGGCTTCCCTAACAGGACTTCTCACTAATGGGTCACTCTGACCACTAGCTGATTGGATGGCAATCAGAGGAGCCCTGGCAAAAAGGAGAGAAATAGACATTTTGTTTGACTGTCATAAACATGGCTGAGTCCTCTATTTTTAAAGAAAATATTTTATTTCTTTTTATGGTTTCTAAATTATTTTTCATTTCCTCATTTAAAAAATGGAATTCCATGTGTGATTGTCAGGAAGCATGGAAACCTTGTTTGTACTGTGAATCGTGAAGCAGGCAAGGCACTCTGGGGGAGCCCTATTATTGAGCACTAACTTTTAAAATGTCAATGTAACTGGTATATGTAATAGGTGAGACTCCATAGTACCACTTCTTTATTTAAAAATTTTAAATTTTTAGATTCTTCATTTTTTTATTTCATTTTATTATGGTAAAAAGTCTTAAGCTCTATTCTTAACTAATTTTTAAGAGCATGCTGCATTAGTGTTTACTGTGGGTACAGCGTTGTACAGCAGATATCTAGAGCTTATTCATCTTGCTTGACTGAAACTTTTTGCCCATTGATTAAATAACTCTCCATTTTTCTCTTCCCATAGTTCCCGGCAGCCACCATTCCACATTTTGATTCTATGAACTTAGCTATTTTAGATACCTCATATAAATGGAGTCTTGCAGTACTTGTCTTTCTGTAATGGGCTGATTTCACTTAGCGTAGTGTCCTCAAGGTTTGACTTTTGTTTTTGGAAACTTCTTAATTTTGCCTCTTCCTACTGATTTTACACCTTTGAAGTCTAGGATTCTCCCACCCCCATCTGGAAGATATATTGATCTCATACTCTTCGTTCTCTAGTCACTTCTAAATATATAAAAAGTCTCATTTCAGTTATTAAAATGTCCAGTCCTGTGTAATAAAACTGAAATTCACCCAAACTGAAAGTTTCTCCCCTCCCACAGTTTGGTGTTGCTCTAAGCTGGAACCCTGCAGTGGAGAAGGGCCTGGGACTGAGGCTGGTTTCTTCTCTGCTGCTCCTTTTTCTCTTTTTCTCCTGCCCCAGCTGCAGGTCCTGTGTTAATGTCCTGTCACAGTTAAGGAAGCACCTAGCAGCAAAGGCATTCGTGGTGTCAGGTGTCATAGTACCTGTCCTTAACTGGAGGTGCTCTCCTTTCCACCCTTATTTATTTTTTCCTTGGAGAAACTTTTAGTTTTCTCCCCAGCTTTTGGCATCGAGCCCTCCCTGTGGGCCAACATATGCTTCAGGTCTTGATCTCAGCAGCATGAACTTGTGAGTTCAGCTTGTCTCTCCCTTGCTGGTAAACAACAAGCTGGAGGGAGGACTTGATTAATGAAGGTGGAACAAGAGCAGAACTCTGGTTTCTTTTATTTATGCTAAAACAGGAGATGTCCCTTGGTCACATTCCATAAGATGCACTGCACCCTGGCTATGGGCACAATGCTGTGATAGGCATTGGAGAGGGACACAACAGTTGCCCTTCAAAGTTTAGAGCCAAGATTAGAAAATAATTGCTAGATATACACACATAAACTATGCAGGTGCAGAGGTTGAGGTGACTGGTTCCAACCAGGGACATTATGGGAGGGCTTTATGGAGGGGAAGCTTGGGCTACGTACTGAAGGAAGGGGAGGTGCATGTAGACAGAGACCAGGGAAAGAGATAAAGGCATTTAAGACAATGTGTGCTTCACTGAGTTAAAGACTTTCATTGATGACTGCTCAAGATTGCTTTGGAATTTGGATACATAGCTTTCTGAATTGTTTAAAAAAATACTGGGCCAGGCGCGGTGGCTCACGCCTGTAATCTCAACACTTTTGGAGGCCGAGGCAGGCAGATCACGAGGTCAGGAGATCGAGACCATCCTGGCTAATATGGTGAAACCTGGCCTCTACTAAAAATACAAAAAATTAGATGGGCGTGGTGGCGTGTGCCTGCAGTCCCAGCTACTTGGGACGCTGAGGCAGGAGAATCGCTTGAACCCGTAAGGTGGAGGTTGCAGTGAGCCGAGATCATGCCACTGCACTCCAGCCTGGGTGACAGAGCGAGACTCCATCTCAAAAAACAAAACAAAACAATCAAAAGCAAACAAAAAACTTTGCTTCCTCTGGCATGAATGCCTTTGTTTTCTTCCTCACTTCAATTTTATGATCCAGAGGGCCCGCTCTATTGACAATAGGTATGTTTCCAATATTCTTGATATGCATACTCAAGATAGATTAAAGACTTAAATGTAAGACCTAACACCATAAAAACTCTAGAAGAAAACCTAGGCAATACCATTCAGGACATAGGCATGGGCAAAGACTTCATGACTAAAACACCAAAAGCAATGGCAACAAAAGTGAAAATAGACAAATGGGATCTAATTAAACTAAAGAGCTTCTGCACAGCAAAAGAAACTATCATCAGAATGAACAGGCAACCTGCGAATAGGAGAACATTTTTGCAATCTACCCATCTGACAAAGGGCTAATATCCAGAATCTACAAAGAACTTAAACAAGTTTACAAGAAAAAAACAACCTCATCAAACAGTGGGTAAAGGATACGAACTGACACTTCTCAAAAGAACACATTTATGCAGCCAACAGACATATGAAAAAATGCTCATCATCACTGGTCATCAGAGAAATGCAAATCAAAACCACAATGAGATACCATCTCACTCCAGTTAGAATGGCGATCATTAAAAGATCAGGAAACAAATGCTGGAGAGGATGTGGAGAAATAGGAATGCCTTTACACTGTTGGTGGGAATGTAAATTAGTTCAACCATTGTGGAAGACAGTGTGGTGATTCCTCAAGGATCTAGAACTAGAAATACTATTTGACCCAGCGATCCCATTACTGCGTGTATACCCAAAGGATTATAAATCATGCTACTATGAAGACACATGCACACGTATGTTTATTGTGGCACTATTCCCAATAGCGAAGACTTGGAACCAACCCAAATGTCCATCAGTGACAGACTGGATTAAGAAAATGTGGCACATATATACCATGGAATACTATGCAGCCATAAAAAAGGATGAGTTCATGTCCTTTGCAGGGACGTGGATGAAGCTGGAACCATCACTCTAAGCAAACTATCACAAGGACAGAAAACCAAACACTGCATGTTCTCACTCATAGGTGGGAATTGAACAATGAGAATACTTGGACACAGGGCAGGGAACATCACACAGCAGGGTCTGTCGGTGGGTGGAGGGTTGGGGGAGGGATTGCATTAGGAGAAACACCTAATGTAAATGACCAGTTGATGAGTGCAGCAAACCAACATGGCACATGTATACCTAAGTAACGAACCTGCACGTTGTGCACATGTACCCTAGAACTTAAAGTATTTAAAAACAAAAAACAACCTGTGGTCTTTCCTTCCACCAGCCTTCAGTAGCAGTGACTCCTGCCCTGACACCATCAGTATGAGTGGGTAAGTTAGTGATGGGACAGAAACACTTCTCAAGATCTTCAGGCTTGGCCAAGGTGAGTGAGGCTTAGAATCACTGTCTCCCCCAGTGATGATCTGCTCTGCCTTTCTGTAGATGTGACACAATTGTGCCATGGCTTAATTTTATTGACTTATAGAATCTAAGGCTTATTACAACCTCATGTCCCCCATGTTGTCAATGGTCTTGTGTCCACAGAGAACTGTAACATTAATCTATAATGAAGGTGCTCTGTGGTTTTATGTGTTATTTATAATAACAAACATGGTTTATAGTGTATCTAATGCCCCTTCGTCTGCTCCCACATTTCAGGTACTCAAATGCATAGCTGTTGGAGATAGCAAGAGGACTACATTTTTACTTATTTTCTTAAAATATTCCAACTCCTATTCCGTTTTGTGTTTAAAAATTCTAGTGTTTGCAAATATCTTGAAGGAACAGCCTAGCCTCGCTCTATTTTTTAATATTTTACCAATCCATTCTCCCTTGGCCACCAACTCTGTTTAGAGGTTGAGAAACATCTTTTTAACTCCTAAAAGATCAAAAATATCTTATCAAAACTCTTCCCAAGGAAAAGTAGACCTACTTGCTATTTTTAGGCACCTTCAATGATTTTTAAGCCCCGTATTACATTATGAGATACTAAGTACTTTTTTCCCTCACTAAGGGAGCAGATAAGCCACAAATGTATTCTCTAGAAGTTTGTATCTCTGCTAAGGTCTCCAATACATGTATGAAGTACTTGTTCTCATATTTCCAGGTAGTATGTTGTCAGGTGTTCAGGTTCCCTAAATGAACAGAACATAGCACTGTCTCCTAGGGATTTATAGTCTAGAGGGGGTGTTACTTACAGTGGTTGGTAAATTCTGTACCGAAGCGCTGGAAGGACAGGGATGAAGGTACTTTATTTTGCCCGGAGATATCAGGAAACACTTTCAGACAATAATGGTGTTTGAGCCGATTTTGGGGGAAAAGGGAGCAGCATTCCTTTTGTGAAAGGGGGGGGCAGCATTTGCAAAAGTTTAGAACCAAGGAAGGGTTATGGCAACTTCAAGGAAGCAGATTTTGTTGTTGTTGTTGTTGTTAGGTAGGATGTAAGGAGTATGGGGGCTTAGGAAAGGGATGATGGGGGGACCTTGTTTTTAAACCAAACTAAGGAGGTAGGGCATTTGAAGAATTATATAAAGGGCAGCAGCATGACCAGATTTGTGTTTGAGGGAGTTCCTTCTGACGGTAGGCTGAAAGATGAATGGAGAGATTCAGTCCATCTGTAGGCAGCAGGTTGAGTTAGTAGGGTGTTGCAATAGTCCAAGCAATGAACAACAAGGTCCTAAATAAAGCTGTGGTTGCAAGGATGGAGATGAGGTGACTAGTAGGAAGACCTTTAGGAAGTAGAATCAAACAATTGCAAGCAATAGAGTATACAGAGTGAGGGAGAAGGAAGAGGCAGGGATGGTGCTCAAAATTTTGGCTTTGGCACCTAGGTGAATAATTATATTATCAACGAAAGTGAGGAAAACAAAAAGAAATGCTTTGAGGTGAACTAATATTTTAAAAAATATTATTGAGTACCTTGTTCTGTTAAGTGCACAAGTGTGATGGTTGATTTTATGCATCAACTTATCTGGGCCAAGTTGCACAAGGTATGTGGACAAATATTATTTTGGATGTTTCTGTGGTTCTTATCCCATCAGCTGAAGGACTGAACAGAAGTTTGACCTTCCCTGAGCAAGAGGGAATTCCTCTTGGTTGTGTTTCTGTGGAGAACCCTGACTAAAGCAACAGGCTTTGAGGCCGTGCTGCCTGGGTTCCGATCCTGCTCTGGCACTTGCGTGGTGACATCACTGCGTGACAATGTTAGACAAATGATTTCTCCAAGCCCCACCTGACACATCTGTAAACAAGGTTAACAATGTTCTTGACTTCCTATGGCTTTTGTAATGATTAAAAGAGAAAACCCATGTAAAGTTTTAAGCTTAGGATCCAGCATGCAATAAGCTTTTAAGAAATGTTTGCCATTATTGTTATAATCGAGGAAACATTTACGCAGTAGTGTTAATGACTAATAACAGCTAAGATTGTTACTTTCCCAGGAGAGATTTATGTCATAATAGGGATCAGAGTTTTCCATTAGAAGAATGGAAACTTCCATTAGCCTCTTAGCTTAATGCTTTGCACATTGAACTAATAGGTAAATATTCATTGACTGGTCGAATTATTTCCTGGTATCATTGAGTGGGATTGAGAACTAAAGCAGGTTAAGAAGGGAGAAACTGAGGCCCAGAGACATGAATAACTTAATAAAGATCATAGAGTGAGTTACAAGGAAAGACTAGCACCAAGGACTCAGGTTTCCTTGTTCCTGGTCTATTGGAACAAGGAAGCTCACCCCTGCATCCATACCACATAACCAATCCCCAGGCTGCCACACCAGCCCTGGCAGAGTGGACTACATTTTATATCCCCTTTGGCAAAATCCCTGAAGAGCTTATTCCTGAACAGACCAAAGTATATAAAGGCATTGTATTTTTTAATTAAATAAAAATGTTTTCAGGATTATCAGCCCATGTGAATATGGAATGAAAGAAGGCAAAGAGCGGTATAGTTTGTTCTCTTCCTTTTCTGGTGAGCATCTGCAGGAGCAGTGTGGGCTCAGTGTGTACCCACTGACTCTGTGTTCACTCTCCCTTGAATCCCCTGCCACTAGACTTCCTCTCTACTCACTCTGGTGAAATTACTATTACTTTCTTAGAGGTTCTTTCTGAGGCCAAGTCCAAGGCCTTTTCCTGGCTTCCTTCCTTCTTACCCCTTTGCATCCTCTAGCACTGCTGATAGCTTCAGAAATTGTCTCCTTTATCAGCACTCAGAATTCCTTCTCCCATGCTTCTCTCTCTGCACCTTTACCTCCTCCCACCCATGATGGTGAATATTTCTAAAGGAACTGTTCTTGGCAATCTTATCCAAGCTTTCAGTTTCAATTGTCATCTCCATGCTGATGACTCCCCAAATGATATCTTCAGTTCTGATGTCTCATCTGAGCTCCAGACTCACACTCTCTCATTCATATTCATCTGCTGTCCCTTTTTCCCTCTGCCTCCTCCCTCCCCTTCTGGCCCAGGCACAGTATTAGGTGTGGGGGTTTACCCATGAAGGCCACAGTTTCTACCTTCAGGTTCCAGGTTAGTGGGAGAGAGACAGGCATTGACTCACCCAATTACAGCACTTCTGACAATTTGAAAAATACAGGGCCAAGATGTACCTAAGGTTCTGTGGGAACACAGGTAAAGTAAGGTTACTAATGTTTCACTCTGTTTGGGTAGGGGTGATGCCAGGTGTGGCTCCATGAAGCCAATATCTGCATTGCATTGTGAATAATGAGAAGGTGTTAGTCAGGTAAAAGGGCTCTAGGGACCATCCTGCTCTACTGCACAGGGATGGAGAAGGCAAGCATGTGTTTGCAATGGCAAGCTGTTCAGTGTGACTGGGGCACAGGATACATGGAGTTCAGGGTGGAGGCAGGTGGGGGAAATGGGGTATGAGAGAACAGGCTGTTCTGGGCAAAGGCTAGCCCAGAAAGGACCTTTCATGCTATTCTAGGGATTAAATGTCTGCTAAACATCTCTAATTAGAATCTCATTCCTATATTCTCTGACACCGAAATCTTCTCCCTTAAATATCTCTGCTGACCATATTAAATTTGAGCTAACAAGGGGATACTGAGTGATGAATGTTTTGTTTATAGAATGCGTTTATTTTTGGTAAAGGGAAGAAAGGTTGCTTTTGATGGCAAGCAGGAAAGAGCCATCCCAAAACTAGCTTAAATAATGAGTGCATTTTTCTTCCTATATAGCAAGAAGTCTGGAAGTGTGTTGGCTGGTTGCGTCCCTCTGCAAACAAAGGCAGCGAGGATCCAGCTCCTTCCCACTGTTCTGTGCTTCTACCCTTAGCATGTGGTCTTTCTTATCAGTCAGCCCTCATTGTATCCTGGTAGCAGGTCCAGGGATCACAAGTAAATGGTGACATCTATAGAAAAACAAAGGGAAGTTTGTCTTAAAATAATGAATCTCTCCATTTTTTTTTAAGAGCCAAAAAGCCTCCAGAGACTTCCAGGGGACCCTTCCTTATATCTCCTTGGCCAGAATTCAGTCGCATGCCTACTTTTAAATTAATACCTGGGAAAGGAGTGAGATTACAATGACTGAGTTGGACTATACATTCTCAGTGGTGGCAGAATTGCCACCGTGGTGACCAAAATAGGTTCTTGGGAATGGGGGATGTACTAGTTTCCTATGCTGCTATTACAGATGACCACAAGTCTAGTGGCTTTAAACAAGATAGATTTATTATCTTTCATTTCTGGATGTTAGAAGCCCAATAATTAAGGGCTGTAATTAAGGTGTGTTAATTATTCAGCAGAGCTGTGCTCCTTTCTTAATCTATTTTGCTCTGTTTTCCAGCTTCCAGAAGCTGCCAGCATTCCTTGGCTATGATCCCCTTCTATCTTCAAAGCCAGCAATGATCAAGCGAGTCTTTTTTTTTTTATGATGACCTTTCTCATTTATGACTCCTCTGCCTCCCCCTTCCCAATTTAAGGACCTTGTGGTTACAATGGGCCCACCAGAATCATCTGGGATCATCTTCCTGTCTCAAATTCAGCTGGATAGCTACCTTAATTCCATTTGCAACCTTAATTTTCCTTTGCAGTGTAACCTACCATATTCACAGGTTCCAGAGATTAGAATGTGGATGTCTTTGTGGGGCTGTTTTTCTGTGTACCACAGGGACAAAAATGATCTTAGATGTTACAATGGTTTATGTTCCTCCAAAGGACATTGTATCTGTGGAATTAAACTTTTACAGGATGGGGACGGAGGTTTGGGAGTACTTAAGGAAAAAAAAAACCTACGAAGTCTCCATTGGGGGCCTTTTTGTTTGATAAATACTGGTTATAACTAACTAAACTGAGATTCACCAGTTGGGCTCTGGCAGGGCCAATGTATCCCGAGGCAAATGGCCACTGCCAACCAGTAGTCCCTGAGGAAGAAAAAAGGGGAAACAGCTACTGGGTCTACAGTAGGTAGGATTTGCTCTAGGGGAGTTGTTTGAAGCTGAGGCAGGGTACAGAAAGGGTAATCAGCTGGCATGAACTTTGGCAGGGAAGATGTCATGCAAAATCCAGTTGGTTTCTGTAGCTGTTAGCTTTTCCTCACTGCTATTTTCTATTTGTTTTTATTTTATCTTTAAATAAAGGAAATGATGAAATATCTATCCTTAG
This sequence comes from Gorilla gorilla gorilla, assembly GCF_029281585.2. Taxonomy (NCBI): domain Eukaryota; kingdom Metazoa; phylum Chordata; class Mammalia; order Primates; family Hominidae; genus Gorilla; species Gorilla gorilla. Next base: position 136,151,667 of record NC_073230.2, on the reverse strand, counting down.
AAGGCATCAAAGTTTGATTGTCATTAACTTTAAAAAATACACGGCCGGGCGTGGTGGCTCACGCCTGTAATCCCAGCACTTTGGGAAGCTGAGGTGGGTGGATCATCTGGGGTCAGGAGTTCGAGACCATCCTGACCCATATGGTGAAACCCCAACTCTACTGAAAATACAAAATTAGCCAGGCGTGGTGATGGGTGCCTGTAATCCCATCTACTCGGGAGGCTGAGGCTGGAGAATCACTTGAACCTGGGAGGCAGAGAGGTTGCAGTAAGCGGAGATCACACCACTGCACTCCAGCATGAGAGACAGAGCAAGACTGTCTCAGAAAAAGAAAGAAAAAAAAACACAAAGCCCACATGTATATATAAATAAATGACATTGCCTAATACTTCAATTATGCTTATATATCATGGTTGGATGGCTTGATGTAACAGTATCTGGAAGATGAGATCAAAATCATTGATTAGAAGTGTTAAGTCGAAATTTCCTATTTCTTTCATACATCCTTTTCCTTATAGATGAATGTCAATTTTTCTTTCTCACCAACCGATTGTTTATCCAGAAGTTACTATTTGAAATTCCATTACTTAATGAAGTGCTTACAAAGCTTTGGAAAATTACTCCTAATTCTAAAATAATTATACCATGTATCCTTAGTCAAGAAAAATTGGCATTTATGTGTGCTTTAGCAATATTTAGATAGGCTGTTACATTTCTTCCTTTAAAATAGCCCTGATTGCAATGCAAATTGAAAGCTGTGATGCCATCACTGAAAACTGGGATGGGGACCATCTTCTCAGGTTGATATCCTCTGTCGACAATGGGTGTCTCTAAGAGCCATGTTGAGTCATCTTTGGATCTTCACACTAAGTGTGGTCTTTTCAACCAAGGCTGTACCGTGCATCATCATATAGTCATCCCCACGACATTCGTACCTTCTCTAACAAGAGTTATGATTGCCCTCAGCTATCAAGATAATCGCCACTCTTCTGTCAGGCTTGATACTAAGATTGGAGGAGCTGCTCTGAAGATTCAGTTTCATTCTACAAGGATTATTAAACGCCAATTCTATGCTAGGAACTGTGCTAGAGGAGCTAAAAGGGAATGATCTATGCTGCTAAGCGGCTATGGTCTAACAAGGTAGACGGATGGTAGGACGGTGGTGTGTAAAAAGTGTCATGAAAGCACAGATGGAGGAGTGGAAAGAGGGACCAGGAAAGGCTGCCAGGGGAGGTGACATTCCATCTGGATCTTGTTAGTGCAACCGAAGTAAGAAAATGCTATTTTAAACTATTGCCACGTTCTAAGGAGGGCGGAAAGAATTTGGATATGCCTAGGACTGTAGTTGGTATTTGAATAGACATGGCTATAGCCAAGTCACTATAGATCAGGGTTTCCCAACCTACAGCCTTCACAACTCTGTGACATTTGAGGCCAGATAATTTGCTGTTGTAGGAGCTGTTGTAGGAGCTGTGCATTGCAGGATGTTTACTAGCATCCCTGGCCTCGACCTACTACATGTCAATTTCCAGCACCTCCTCACTGAAACAACCAAAAATGTCTTGAGATATTGTTAAATGTTCCCCTGTGAACAAAATCCCCTCCAGTTGAGAGTTGCTACTTCTAAGTAGTAGAACAAGAAGGATACAGAATCTCAAGCAATCTTGAAATGAGGAGAAAGGGGGAGCAAGAGAATGAGAAAGAAGAGTAAAAATAAGTTAAGAAGATGGTAAAACTTGAGTTACCAAGGGGGTTGTTACCTGGCAGAGAGCGTAATTAAAAAATGGGCATGTCTACTGGCCAGTTCGAAGTGGTTTGTTTTAATGCAAACTGACTCTATATCTCATACTCTCGTATTCACAGTGGCGCTGTGTGGGTGGTTTTTATTTTGTTTTGGGTAGGAGTCTTTGGAAGGGGTTTGATTTTCACATATGATATAGGACAGAGAATGTCACCTTCACCCCAGTAGCTAGGCTATAACTAGAACTTGTGTTAGAAAAGGAGCTTAGAAGCACAAGGCTGGAACCTGCTCTGGAAATCATAGCAATTTGGGGGAAGTTCATGGATGCACATGAAGAACAAATTAAGGTTTAGGCGAATACAGTTTAAATTTCAAGGAAGGAAGAGATTCTGGTTGAGATCTGGGTTACATGGGAAAGAACATGCCAGTTAGGGAAATATTACTTATGAAAACTCCTGACATTTGCTTGGCTGAACACCAGAGAGAGGGCTAGAATGAACACCTGGGCTCTCTGAAGACCTCTTGAAGCTCTTATTCCAGCACAGTTGCCCTGCTCAGCACAGATACAGACACATACTCACACAGACACATCTGCACACACACTCCATTGAAGACCTGGACTTCGGAAAATAATATGGGATACAGAGTAACGAAGGCTATAAAGGGAGAATGGCACATACATATGGGGTGCAGGTAGTGGTCGAAGGATTGGACTGGCTCACCCTTGGGCTCTGTGTGACCCTGGAAGTCATTCCATCTCTCTGGACTTTAGTTTCTTCCTCATTAATGGCTTTGATTGGCCTAAATTGTCCACTGTTTAACCACAGACAGCTCTAAAATACTGTGAATCCCTGAGAATGATAAGGCATAACTGACGTGACTTCTGTTCTCCACTTGTGCAGTCCTTACTTAGAAGGGCATTTGTTTATAGAGTTTGAGCCAGACCAGCCCAATGAATGCCAAAGCCAGTTTTGGAATGGACACGATGGCCAAGAGCAGAGCAAATGGTCCTGTTACAGCTTGGGGCTCTAGTCAGCCACCAGATTCCTGGGGGTCCCTACCAGGTCTTGCTCTTCAGGGACTCCTTAAAGGGCATTAAGATCTGGGTGTTGTCATTGGAGGAAACTTAAGGAATAAAAGAGAAGAATGGAGGAAACTTAGGAATAAAAGAGAAGAATGGGAAACTACTTCCACATCAGGCGCTAATCCTCCTGAGCAGCTTCCTGCCTCATCCCAGCCTTGGGGACTCTCTCTGTTCTTTCTGCTTTCCTGGGCTCAAAGCCTCACTCCTTTTAGTAACTATTCATTGCTGATAATGATGAATGAAAACTGACCTTCTCCCCCAGATACTCTGAGTGTTTGCTGTGCTCTCAAGATGGATCTGAACATGGAACAGAAATAGAGGGCTTCTGTTTAATGTGTATTACAGCATTAAAAGTCTATTTGCCTCATTTTTTTTTCTTTGTCCTCAGGTTATCCATCCCTGTTTGGGATTCAGGGCTGCCTTCATGAATGTTTTGCTATACTATGTCAAGTTGTTTACCAATTTCTGCTTCTAATGCAGCTGTCAGATGCTCGAACTGTCTATTAGTCGAAGAGGCTCTCTACTGACCACCTTTCTCAAGTTTCTTCTTCTTACATACAATGTTTTTGACAAGACTAAGCATATCAAACCATCTTTTAACAATTGTAAAGCCTAATATTGGCCAGCATACAATTCAATTCATTAAACATTGTAGCACTGTCTGTGTGTCAGGCCTTCTGCTGGGTGCTCTTGGGTGGTATAAAGGTGAATAAGATAGGGAGTCATTCCCCTAACTAATGCTACCCTTGTCAGTGAAACTGGTGGGAGCTTGGGAGACAGGTATGGGTGAGCAGGCTGTTTTGCCCTCTTTCTTTCAGGATCCCAGTGAACATTAGCCCAACCAGGTGGTTAGTGCTGGCTATTCACACGCCTTCCTCTCCCTCCCCCAATAATGGGAAGAATCCCCTTGGCAGGTGGCTCAAAAACAGGTCTGGACTATGTCATAAATTAGATTCAACAGCTTCTTGGCTGGCTTCATAGGCCACTACTACTGCCTCCACATTATCCCATTCAAAACCAAAGAAGGTAGATTTATATCATGGATAATAAGACAAGTGTCCTTATTTATTCCTGATTTCTCTGTTGTTAGATGTACCTCCCCACCACCCCCTGCCCCACATATACTTCGCCCTGACTAAAAGTTTAAAATTCCAACTAAAACTAATTTATGAATACATTTATCAAGTAAATATTTTAGTGTATTTCTATCAATTTTATTTTTTGTAATCACTTCCATTTTACTAAACTATGAATGTAGCCAAATTTTCTGTAGTGGTCCATTAGCTAAGTAATTGTGGGAAATATGTAATTATAAAGGACTTAAAGTAATGCTACATTTTGTGGACAACACTATTTGTTACCTGTGATTAACTGGGTAACCTATAGATTGAGCTTAAAGCCTCACCTGGTGAACCTATAAGATCCTGGCTGCCACCATCCCATCTCCCACCTTTACCCCTGAGCTCTTTACTAGGAACTTAACTATGGACAGCATTTCTTACCACAGAAATCTCTGGGAAAATAAAATAAGCCTTTATACAAAATGAGTAAGACTCCTACATAAAATGTGGCTGTCTATAGGAAGGAAACACACCTATAACTCTGAGAATGAAATTAGTTTCAAGAATACACAAAGGATGAAGCCAGTCTTCTGTTGGAATACTCTGCTTGGGAGACTGCTTGTAAATGAGACACTGATGAACACCTGAGGAGTATCTTAAAATCCAAAGTTTTCAATCAAGAGATCAGGGTGAGCTCTAGACAGGGCTTGACTGTGTCAGTGAATCCAACTATCCAGCTGTGGCAGGAGGAAGGCACTAACTTATCCAAGAGGAGGTGCCAGCAAGAGATATTATCAGTCTAGCATTTAAAAGGGGGAATGGTGAGCATATAGAAGGCAGTTGATTAATATCCAGCACTGTTAGGAGACAGGGCCAGGAGACTGGATGAAATATTTTGGTCTTACAGGCAAAGCAACTTGTATAATGGGGAAGGATGCTTTGGGTTATCTCGAGAGGCATGTCTGAAAATCATCTTCTCATTTCAAATGATAGCGTGGGTTATTGTGAGCCAGTTCCAAGGTGGCTAGCAAAATTGAGTTGCTGGATATACAAAGCTGAGACTCATCACCTAGAACAGGGCAAGTGGGGACATCTCAGAAGCTCTGTCCCCAGAGGAGGAGCAGCACCCTGCCTCATTCTCTTCCAGTACATACATTGTAACCCTCTGCTGTCCTTGTCCTTTGCCTATATTGCACAATTTCATGCCCACATGTGATGGGTGAATGAAAATTGGAAATGTAAAACATTGACTATGTGGAATTAAATTTTCATGAATGACAAAAAGACTTGAGTTTTACATTGAAGTCCCCAGTAGCCACCCCTACCCCAATAATGTTGCCCATGTTCTAGATTATAATCAACAGAATACTATTTTATTGCTACCTTCTATTATTTAAAAGTTTAAAATTGTTTGGAATATCAGATTAATTCAGGATACTATTGTATTGCCATCTGGGCTTATCAGTAGCAACTACTTCCATTTCCAAGTCTTATTAAGCAAAACACATTACAGCAATTTGTATGTGAAACATTACAGCACTACTAAAACTTCTATAATGCTGAAAACACAAGTTAAATGAAAGGATACTCCTTTGGTTACCTAAGGTTTGATTAATGTTTCAGTCTTGTCTGTAGAAGGATTTTCAAGGACAAAAACTCCTTACAAAAACTTCAAACTATTTAAGAGCCAATGACTCATATTCAACAGGACTTTCTGTCTAGTTGGAGGAGCACAGTCTTATTATATACATAAAAATGTCTGAAAAAAGCTGGTTGCAATCTAGAGGATCCTCTGGGGCTGGGTCTCTCTTCGAGCCCTCCATCTGGTGGCTTGCTCCCACCTCATGATTCGTGAGAACCTGAGTGGCTCCTAAAACTTGAACTTCAAATGACTCATGCTGTTTCTATTAATTTTCGGGGTCAGTTTTAGTTTCATAGACTTTGGGAAAGCCAAGCCAATCAGCCTGTGGAGTTAGACAAAATAATAATCATTCCCCTGACTAATAAAAGTCCCCACACCATTGGGGGGTAATAAACGAGTCTTGTGGGTGATGCAGAGAACAGAGCCTGTACTTTCATTTTCCTGAAAGAGTAAGTGGAAGCTTCTCAGCTAGTAATCCCTGACCCCTCTAAAAGTATCTGTCTTCTCAAAACCTGCAACCGTTATAAGCATCCTGAAGGATCATCTTCAGGGTTTCACTGATGGGGCGCAGATCATCTCTCTGTACTTACTCATCTGCCCCCTTTGCAGTCATGGACCATTACTCCGCTCTTCTGTTCATGGGTTCAGAGTGATCCAGAGGCACTGGCCTTCTGCCCTGCATGCCTTTTGTGTGGCTGATCCTTCCTGGCTTTTAAGCAATTTTCTAGGTCCCTCCAGTACTTAGAAGTTTGATCCCTCTCAAAGGTCTGCTCAGTGGGCTGGAATCGGGTGGTGTTTGTTCCTGCCTTCTGGGCAGAGGAAGGTGTTCTTCCTACAGCTGTGGCGGTGATGACTGACTCTCCTTCTCATTTCCCCTTCACTTTCTTTCCCCTCCTCTGAGAGTTTTTCCTGTAGAATACTACTTTTTGAAGAAAAAGGGAAAAGGGAAAAGGAAGCGAGGATGGCCTTTTTTGAAGAAAGAAAAAAAAGAAAGAGAGGTGGGCTAGCTTTGTCTCTCCTGGTGCCTTGTCAAAATAAAAAAAAGTGAACTAGAACAGTGTCTGACCTTATCTTGCCCATCTTCAAGAACTCCCTAAAAATAATGTTTAAGATGTATCATGTGGGTTGGAAAAACACCTACAGCTTTCTCTCCCCAAATTGAACATCCTTTGTGTTTCTCTGTTTCTAGGTAGCACTCTATTTTCATTCATTCACTCATTCCATCTTACTGAATTAATATTTTTAAGTGCCCCGATTTGTGTGTTGAGCCAGATGCTGCAAAAAAAAAAAAAAGTATAATATGAGGGTTCAGCATTTAGTGCTGGCAGGATGGGCAACAAACAGACATAAAATTCTCATGAAACAGTGGAAGAAAGCATAAGTTTGAGAACAAATGATGCAGATATAAATGCTAAAAAGTTTCAGAGATCAATATAATCTGGAGTGGTTGGGAAAAAAAAATCCACAAACACAGTGAGACCTTGGAGAACCTTAAAGGCCAGGCTGAAGATCATATTTTATTCTACAGATAATGGGAAACTTTTAGGAAATATGTTAGCAGTCTCAGAGATCCTATTGGAATAGGGGCGTACATAAGAACTCTTTGTGGGTATGAAAGAACTGGCTCAGTAAAATGTGAATGGAGAGTTTGTGCAGATAGGGAGAGCTTCTGACACCCTCAAATGCAAGTATGAGGAAAATGAAGGGAGAATGCTTGCTGAGCTGAGACTACAGGGTAGTTGGGGGAAGCATAGATTGTACAGGGTGATGTTTGGGTGAACCAGGTGTGCACAGGCAAGGAAACACGATATATTACACAGAATGGTGGAAGCTAGTTGTCTATGCTTGAAAACAGCATAAACCTCACCATGTCTCAGTGGGAAGAAGAGTGGAACTGAAGACAGCTTGAGTAAGAACTGAGCAATCAAAGGGAATGGAGAGAAACTGGAGTTCAGGGGGTAATTTCAGTGGTATCAGTGGCATTCCACATAGCAAAGCTGGGCATGTGGGAGTAGAGAGGGAAAATACTGAAAGCAAAGATACCTATTTCTATTTTTACCATACTGAATTTCAGTTGGGGGTCTGATACTCAGTTTGAAAATCTTGAGTGGAGAAGAGGCCAGTTGGATTTATTTCTGGCAAAAAAAATATGTATATATAGAAAAGATCAACTATGAACCTCAACTATGTCACCATATTTTTAATCTATTAATTTGATTTGCATTCAGAGACCACATTATCTTTTGAGTTATAGTGTTTCCTATTATCTCTGAACTGACCTCTACAAATAAGAAGAGAAATAGGAGAAACGTCTGAGTTGCCAGGAAGGGTTATTTCCACCTAGCTTTTGATCCAGTCCGACTAACTAATGAATCCCCTGTCAGGGGCTAATAAAGGAGGCTTGTTGTGAGTGATGCAGAGAACGTAGCTCTAGGTAGTCTTACATTAATGTCTGTTCACCTTCATGCTTGACTTTGAGTCTAATGACATCCATGCACAAAGAAGGCAGGGTGAGGTGGTCTTAAATCATTATCTGAAAACCAAGTCTGTAGAAAAAAAGTCCAGTTTTAAGCTCATTAAGGGATCCTGCTGAATACTCTAGGATATCAAATTAACCATTTGAAAAAACCTTTTAAAGTTGAGTTGAAAAACTAGGACATTTTTTCAAATCTTTTGAGATTCCGTTTTTTGAAGTGAATAAAACTCAGAGCTTTTTAGGTATTTTTTTTTTCTCCAGCCACGATGAAGAGAACATTAAAGGACATTTGCTTAAACTACATACGTCAAGTCTAAGAAGTTACTTTGGAGAAATAACTTCTTTGGCAGTGATGTTATTTTTTTGTGAAATAGTAAGGATGATCTGGAACCTGGGACCCAGAAAATGCAGTTTGCAGACCCAGATATTTGGACTAGCTAGACGATTTGGAAGGTAAAACGAAGGTACCTATTCTGTTACATTATTTAATGCTGTTAGAAACTGAAGATGAAATGACCTGTTTCAGAATTTTTCTTAGGCAGGATTATAATATTTCCAAAAAGAAAAAATTACCTTTCTTCTCTTACCTAGTTTAATGGCTAGAGATTATGGGCTTTGAATTCAGCAAGAGACAGGTTCCAGTCTTAACTTTGCTGTCACCAGTTCTAGAACCCTGGGTTATTTTCCAAGTTTCATCATCTTTAACATGGGGATAATCATAGTCCCTTCAGTTCAGAATTATTGAGAGAGTTAAACCAATTTATTTATACATATAATGTGCTTGTGAGAATACACATGGTGATAGCTCTTAATTTTCACTAGTAATAAAAGTCAAAATTGAGGAAAATAATCCCTGTGCTAGCTCATTGTTTTCAATGAGCTTCTGGGACACATCATGGTTTATAGTGACTTGAAGCGTCTTTGCTTGGACAAGGTTTAGGAAGAGTTATTGGCTGTATTGACTTCTATGCATTATTTCAGAAAGAACTCACAATTTCTGTCATTTTTACTGTTCAAAGCTGGTGGTGAACTTTATGTCATCTTCCATTTGATGCTTGTGTTTGTGATATAAGTAAAAATCAACTTCAGAGGTTTTAAAGGGTAGTACTCACTGTTCCACCTGGAAATCATGATTTTTCTTAGAAAACAATCAAACACAGAGGCGCTCAGAATGGGGCTTGTATATAATGATCCTTATGTAGAAACAAGCACACTTGTCGACAGATACACACATAAGTGAGTGGATGAATTGATTGTCCAAGTGCATTTTAGAACATTTCAAGTACAAGTATCAGGTTGTCTCTACCAGATATCCACTTATTTTAGTGAATGGTATTTTTAAAGACAAGTTAGATGTTGAAAGCTAAGGTAAATGTAAAAGAAAATGAACTGAATGTGCCCATCATCCTGTTACTGAGATTGGTAATAAATCGTGATGACGAATAATTTTTCAAATTTTTTTTTTATTATACTTTAAGTTTTAGGGTACATGTGCACATTGTGCAGGTTAGTTACATATGTATACATGTGCCATGCTGGTGCGCTGCACCCACTAACTCGTCATTTAGCATTAGGTATATCTCCCAGTGCTATCCCTCCCCCCTCCCCCCACCCCACAACAGTCCCCAGAGTGTGATATTCCCCTTCCTGTGTCCATGTGATCTCATTGTTCAAATTTGATAGTGACCTATTTGTTTGTTTTCAGATAGGATATTGGCAGGGAAAAAGGAAGGAAAATAATTAACATTTGTTGAACACCTACTAATGTTGGACATAGTAATCTATGTTTGCTATTTTATGACTTCTCAGAAAATCCCTGCCAGTTGTGGGTTATAGTACCCATTTATCAAATGAGGAAAGTTTGTCTCAGAGAGGTTACAAAACTAGGATCATACATTTAACCAGTGGAATAAACAAATGCTCTTAATCATGACACCATATTTCTGCTTCATTTGTAAAGGAATATTTATCTCCTTTAGTAAAATAAATCAGCATATAGAATATCACTAACTTTTAGTTCTGAGAGAGAAACCTTCTGGTGGGAAGAGGTGAATGTCAACAGTTCTCTACTTTCCTCTTGGGGTTCTCTCATCTGCTTTGTCCTAAGTGTACAGTCCTCACCCTGGCAGCAAGTCATACTAGTGAATCCCTGTCTTTACAAAAGAATTTCCTACCCACAAAGGGGTGATTTCTTTTTTTTTTAAATTAAAATATTTGTTATTGGCCAGGCACAGTGGCTTATGCCTGTAATCCCAGCACTTTGGGAGGCCAAGGTAGGTGGATTACTTGAGGCCAGGAGTCAGAGACCAGCCTGGCCAACATGGCAAAACTCCATCTCGACTAAAAATACAAAAAATTAGCTGGGCATGGTGGTGCATGCCTGTAATCCCAGCTACTTGGGAGGCTGAGGCATGAAAATTGCTTGAACCCACAGGGTGGAGGTTGTAGTGAGCTGAGAGAGTGCCGTGGCACTCCAGCCTGGGCAGCAGAGTGAGACGCTGTCTTTAAATAATAAATAAAAATAAAATAATGGTTACAATGGAGACAACAATGTGTATGGCTGCCTGTGGAAAGACAGGAGAGAAACTTTGTCTTCCAATGAAAATGGTTCAATATAACAGAAACCCCAATCTGAGTACCATATATTATGTTTATAATAACGTTAAAGACTTTTCCTTCACAAAAGCAGGGAAGCCCTGTAATTCTGGTGCAATCCTCCTCTATGTCAGTGTTTTAGTGTTTTATGTCAGTGTTTTAGTGGGAGCTTTTCTCTGTCCACACACGCTTAAGTATAAAATGATGCATCCTGGCATAAATGAAAGAAAAACAGCTGACTGGATTCAGCTAACAGGAGAGCACAAAGAGAAGACAGGCCAGGAGGATAAGGTCTTCTTATCCTCTCAGTAAATATGGGTATTTTATTCCCATATTCCTCCTCACTGTGTGGTGTAATCATTTCTACTCCAAGATTCAGCCTGTCTTCTGCTCTGGGACCAATCTTGTCTTCAGTCGGTAGTTGGTAAAAAGTTTTAATTGATACTCCTGTTGCCCTTGCAGCAAGGTCTTGAGTCCAGCTCTGACCTTTTGCTCTGGCTCCAGCAAGGCAGCTTTTCTCCTGTTTCTGGGAAGAAATCCTTCTCCATGTGTGCCCCAGTTCTAGTTGAAGGTTTTCCCTCAACCTGACCCTAGAGTGACTAACCTGGTTTGTCTAGGACTGTCTTGGGTTTAGCACCAAAAGTACCATGTCTCAGGAAATGGTGCTGTCCCATGCATCCACAAATGGTTAGTTACACTGCAAGCCCCCATTCTGATAATGTGCCTGGAATCCCTTTAGCACTAGGCATGGCATTCTTATTGTCTCTTGCTACGTTTGAAAGCTTTGAATAAATTGTCAAATACTCTGGCTATTGATGAGGGAGTTAATAAATTGAATTTGGAATGCTGGCTACAAGTTCCCCTAAATAATGTGATTTTGACTATCAAACCACCCACATCTTTTGAGCACAGATTCTAAATGATTACAATTTTGATTCATAAAAGAGTTTCATTAATACTAGATATTTCAGGAAATTATCCTTGACTAATACGAGGGATGGAAGGAATGGGGGAAAACTCAAGGCTCACCATATCGTGGTAAATTATTTATTTATTGTTTATTTAGTGGGAAAGGATCTCCTCTGTTGTGTGCTTTCACTGGTCTAAAGGGATTTGGCACAGTTACCTAAATAGGTGTAATTATAAACCATAGCTCCCTTTGCTGTTCTCCCTGAATCACTAGCCACCTTTCCCAGAACTTTGTTTAAATTCAAGTTTTACATGATCCTTGGAGTGCTGTTATTTGTAAGTAAAAAATTTAAATAATAATAATAAGATGAAAATGAAGATTATTGTAACAGTGATTTATCTAACAAGTAAAGATGGGACCTGACATACTATTCTAAATTGGATTGAGTTTACTTTTGCTATAAAAGAAATGTCAGTTTTATCTAATGACACTTTTAATTGCTTGCATTGAATGCAGGATAATACCCTTTAAAACAAAGGGGAGACATTTAAGCATAATGAGGAACTCTCAAGAGCAGATTATGGAAATAAAGCATTGCTTTTATCTATCATAGGCAGTCTCAGAGAGAGAAACAGACAAACCTAGTAAAGACTGTTCCAGATAGTTTCGGAAATCAAGCTAAATATTGAATGGGCAAAACAAACTTTCACAAAATTAGCTTACAGCAAGGCAAGTCTCCTTTAAGAATTTTAAATAAAGAGTAATTCTTGATTGGGTAGAATTCTGTGTGCTGTTTACATGAACTGTCACATGGCAGGAATCATTTAAAAAAAGAATACGGCACCTGTTACTACCAGATGTGTGGATTCTTTTGCTACAGGATGATGGGTATATGTTGCAGAAATGCTCATGTGTGATTTGGTTCCTGAGAAACAAGCATTTTTTTGCTCTAGAAATGGTAGTTTATGATGCTCCTCTTGAAGGTTCTCATGTGAGAACTCTTGGCCACCAGAGGGAGGTGGTCAACAAAGATGAAGGGCAACAGGGCCCTCACATGGGTAGGCTGTTGGTGCTGTGTGGAATGGAGAGAGCCTACTTTAGAAAGCCCGTTGGCATTTGGGCCTTTATCACATCAGAGTGAATACTGGTACAAGAGACAGCACAGACTGTTGGGGGAGAATCTGAGCTCTGCCACTTAATAGCTAGGCAGTTTTAGGCAAACCACTTGGCCTCTCTGAGCCGTGCTGTCCTCACTTATAATACCTCATTACGTTAAGTGAAATAAGCCAAGAACAAAACATTAAGCACCACATGTTGTCACTCATATGTGGAAGCTAAATGATTCATCTAATCGAAGAAAAAAAGTAGAGCAGAGGCTAGCAAAGCCTGGGAAGGGTAGGGGGAGAGGAGACATGGGGAGAGATTTGTTAAAGCTTACAAAATTACAGCTAGCTAGGAGGAATAAGTTTGTGTTCTCTAGCACTGTAGGATGACTACTGTTAATAATATACAGTTTCAAATAGAAGCAGGATATCGAATGTTTCCAATACAAAGAAATGATAAATATTTGAGTTGATGGATATGCTAATTACCCAGATCTCATCACTATACATTCTATATATCACAACATCGCTATATAACTCATAAATATGTACAATTATGTGTCAGTTAAATTAAAAAAATAATACCTTTCTCACAGGTTTGATTTGAGTATCAAATGAGATAATGTCTGAGAAAGTACCTTGTAAACTCTTAAATGCTACACAAAGGTTAACTATTTTCCCATAATGTGGTTTATAATTGCATGCGTTTAGATATTCCATAAGTCACAATGTTACCTTCAAAACCCAAGGCCTGATATCAGTTATTCTGTGACACAGATATTAGTCCTCTCCCCAGGTATAAGCATTATAAAAGGTTAGCACTATATTAAGTAATGAATCTATTGCTCTACTAAATTATTCATGATTATGTGTTCAGTGAGTGATTGGTTTGATTGAAATAATCATCAGGTGTTCTCAGGGCTCTGGAGAAGAAGCTGATAAATGACAAGGTTTCTTCAATGTGATGACTTTGCTACCATTAAACATTAAGAAAAACCAATTAATTGAATCACTGTGGGAAAAAAAGTCATCAAATTCCAATTTGGAGTGTTAAAGGATCTGTTTTTTAAGTAATTATTCTTTTTAATACATCAAAGCTTTTCAGCAAAAGTTTCAGAATCGTGAATGATTTCAATGATTTTCTGAAGATCAGTTTTTGAGTAAGAAAGAGAAAAATTCATTTCTTTTTTTACAGGGAAAGACATGTTAATTTTTTTTAAATGAAATAATGAATAGGTTTGGTTCATTTTGACCAGGAATTTTAGTAGTTATTGAAAAGGTTTGTGCTGGGAAATAGGTGCCCCCGCCATCTCTGTCCCAGACTTCGCTGGTGGGCTCTGCAACTGTGGCAGTAACAAAAGAATGAGAATTCCACTTGGGCAGTCTGCTGTGATCTTGACTTGCTCACATCTAAATTAAACCACTTTCCGTCTCCACCACCACAGCCCCCTGACATCCTCATTTTTGTCAGTAGCCCAACACTCTTCTTATCTTTCATCCTCAAATTATTTGGAGCTGTGCTTGTCTTTTTAGCTTCCAAGCATTTCTTTTTTTAAAACATTTAATTTATTTTAGGTTTGGGGGTACATGTGAATGTTTGTTACAGAGGTAAACATGTGTCATGGGGTTTGTTGTACATACTATTTAATCACCCAGGTATTAAGCCCAATACCCAGTAGTTATATTTTCTGCATCTGTTCCTCCTCCCACTCTCTCACCTCAAGTAGACTCTAGTGTGTGTCGTTCCCTTCTTTGTGTTCATAAATTCTTATTTAGCTTCCACTTATAAGTAAGAACATGTGGTATTTGGTTTTCCATTCCTTCATCAGTTTGCCTAAGGATAATGGCCTCCGGCTATTCCATGTTCCCGCAAAAAACATGATCTGGTTCTTTTTTATGGCTGCATAATATTCCATGGTATATATGATACTACATTTCCTTTATTCAATCTGTCATTGATGGACATTTAGATTGATTCCACATCTTTGCTATTATGAATAGTGCTGCAATGAACATTTATTATATGCATGTGTCTTTATAGTAGAATGATTTATATTCCTCTGGGTGTATACCCAGTAATGGGGTTGCTGGTTAGAATGGTAGTTCTGCTTTTAGCTCTTTGAGGAATTGCCATACTGCTTCCCACAATGGTTGAACTAATTTGCACTCCCACCAACAGTGTATAAGTGTTCCCTTTCCTCTGCAACCTTGCCAGCCTGTTGTTTTTTGACTTTTTATTAATAGCCATTCTGACTGGTATGAGATGGTATCTCACTGTGGTTTTGATTAGTAATTCTCTAATGATCAGTGATATTGAGCTTTTTTTTCATATCCTTGTTGGCCACATTTATGTCTTCTTTTGAGAAGTGTCTGTTCATGTCCTTTGCCCACTTTTCAATGGGGTTTTCTCTTATAAATTTGTTTAAGTTCCTTATAGATGTGGGATATTAGAACTTTGTCAGACACTAACCTTGAATAGCTAAATACCCCACTTAAAAGGGACAGAGTGGCAAGCTGGATAAAAAAGCAAGATCCAATGGTATGCTGTCTTCAAGAAACTCATCTCATGTGTAATGACACTCATAGGCTCAAAATAAAGAGATGGAGGAAAATCTACCAAGCAAATAGAAAACAGAAAAAAGCAGGAGTTGTAATCACAATTTCAAACAAAACAGATTTCAAACCAACAAAGAATAAAAAAAGGCAAAGAAGGGCATTACAAAATGGTAAAGGGTTCAATTCAACAAAAAGTCCTAACCTAAGTATATATACACTCAACACAGGAACACCCAGATTCATGAAGCAAGTTCTTAGAGACCCAAAGAGACATAGACTTCTGTGCAATAATAGTGGAAGACTTCAACATCTTACTGACAGTATTAGAGAGATCATGAAGGCAGAAAATTAACAAAGATATTCAAGACCTAAACTCAACATTGGAACAAATGGATATGATAGACCTTCACAGAACTTTCCACCTAAAACAATAGAATATACATTCTTCTTATTGCCAAATGGCACATACTCTAAAATCAACCACATAATTGGACATAAAATAATCCTCAACAAATGTAAAGGAACTGAAATAATACCAAACACACTCTCAGACCATAGCACAATAAAAATAGAAAGTCAAGACTTTGAAAATCACTCAAAGCCATCCAATTAAATGGAAATTAAACAACATGCTCCTGAATGACTTTTGGATAAATAGTGAAATTAAGGCAGAAATTAAGAAGTTCTTTGAAAATAATGAGAACAAACAACATACTGGAATCTCTGGGACACAGCTAAGGTAGTTTTAAGAGGGAAATTCATAGCACTAAATGGCCACGTCAAAAAGATCTCAAATTAAAAACTTAATTTCACAACTGCAAGAATTAGAGAAAGAATAAATCCACCCCAAAGCTAGCAGAAGATGAGAAATAACAAAAATCAGAGCTGAACCGAAGAAAATGGAGACATGAGAAACCATGAGTTTTTTTATTTATTTATTTTTTTGTTTGTTTTTGAGACAGAGTCTCACTCTGTCACCCAGGTTGGAGTGCAGTGGTGCAATCTCTGCTCACTACAACCTCCGCCTCCCTGGTTGAAGTGATCCTATTGCCTCAGCCTCACATGTAGCTGGAATTACAGGTGCCTGCCACCACAAGTGGCTAATTTTTGTATTTTTAGTAGAGACAGGGTTTCACCATGTTGGCTGGGCTGCTCTCAAACTCCTGACCTCAAGTGATTTGCCCACCTTGGCCTCCCTAAGTGCTGGGATTACAGGCATGAGCCATGGCACCTGGCCTGGCTTAGGAGTTGCTTTTTTGTTTGTTGGTTTGTTTGTTTTTGATGGAGTCTCACTCTCATCCGGGCTGGAGTGCAGTGGCGCGATCTCGGCTCACTGCAAGCTCTGCCTCCTGGGTTCACGCCATTCTCCTGCCTCAGCCTCCTGAGTAGCCAGGACTACAGGTGCCTGCCACCATGCCTGGCTAATTTTTTGTACGTTTTTGTAGAAACGGGGTTTCACTGTGTTAGCCAGCATGGTCTTGATCTCCTGACTTTGTGATCCATCTGCCTCAGCCTCCCAAAGTGCTGGGATTACAGGTGTGAGCCACCACACCCAGCAGGAGTCGGTTTTGTGGAAAAAAAAATTAATAAAATAGATAGGCCACTAGCTAGAGTAATAAAGAAGATAAGAAAGGAGATCCAAATAAGCATAATTGGAAATGATGAAGGGAATATTACTGCTGACCCCCACAGATATAAAAGCAACCATCAGAAACTACTGTGAACACCTCTACACACACAAACTGCAAAACCTAGAAGCAGTGGATAAATTTCTGGACAATTACACCCTCCCAAGACTGATCTAGGAAGAAAATGATTCCCTGAACAGACCAATACCAGCTCTAAAATTGAATCAGTAATAAATAGCCTACCAACCAAAAAAAGCCCAGGACCTGATGGATTCACTGTCAAATTCTACCAGATATATAAAGAAAAGTACCAACAATTCCTACAATATTTCTTATATACAATGTGTTCACAAGTCCTGACATTTATTTTGCTGAAAACATCTCTGGTTGGACTCTTACACCCCCATGTCCCCTGACACCAGCTGAACCCCAGCTTTCATGCTTGCAGTGTCATGGTGGCCTTGACTCCTGGAATTCCTCCAATTCCTCCTGAATCTTTCTACAGTGCTGCTTTTATTACACCATTCCTTCTTCTATAAATGGCAATGACTCCCTATTGCATGCTGTGTCAAGCCAGCTCCTCTCTTGGTGTATCCTTTTTAGTCATGTTTGTTTCCCCAGATTTGCTGGGATCCTCCTGCACACCTGGCTTCACCAGCTTAGCTATCTGCCTTTTCCCCACATGATCTCTTTGTCTGAATTACCTGGAATTAGCCTTTCATCTTCTTTTCTTTCTTTCTCTCTCCTTTTTTTTTTTTTTGATGGAATCTTGCTCTGTTGCCCAGGCTGGAGTGCAGTGGCACGATATCGGCTCACTGCAACCTCTGCCTCCTGGGTTCAAGCAATTCTCCTGCCTCAGCCTCCTGAGTAGCCGGGATTACAGGCACACATCACCACGCCTGGCAGCCTTTCTTCTGTAGGAAATTTTGGATGATCCAGCATCAAGGAGGTCAAGAAGCTGCTTTGAAAATTGAGATTCACCAACTTTAACTTAAATTTAGGATTCTTTAATTAATCAGTCTGGGGCTCTCCTATAGTGTGAAAAATAAAGAACATCCAGTATGGAAGTACAGTAGACTATTTACATTCTGGTGGGAAAAGTATCCTTCCCAACTTTAGCATCTGCAGGCCTGAATTGAGCAGTGACAAGATAGACACTGAGATGACATTAATAAAGTCCTGTCATCAGTAACGATAGCAGAGAGATGTCAGTCAGCACCCCAGATGGTAGAGGAAGATCTGGAAACACAGTAGAACTTGAGTTTCCACAAGCATCAGCAGGGGGAGGAAGGGTGTGGGGGAAAGGAAGATAAAGGTGGAGATGAATATTCTGCTGCAGGAGCCCCAAAGCCAGAAATTATTGATTAAATTGGTAGCTTGATCTGTGCCCATTCACCTAGTAACCATGGGAAAATAAGTTGGGTTAATTTTAAAATAATAATGCCCAGTTCATAGAGACACTTGGAAATGTTAATGTACTTTTTTGGTTAAAAATGATGAGCTATCAGATTAATTCAAACAGCTGAATGTTGTAGTTTGTATTAGTTAATAATTGTGTTCCTTTTCAAGATCATTAAATAAGTAACTGAATGGAATGAGATAGCATATGTAAATCACCTAGCGCAATTTCTAGTAGCTAGCATAGTCCTTAATAAGCAGGAGTACTTTTACCCCTTCCTTTCTGTGAATTCAATGATTTAAAGAAAATTATTCATGTAAGTAAATAAAGTTTAATGTCTCTCTGTGGATATTTTGCTTCAGTTCACGTGAATCTTAGGAGTCCTAAGAAGTAGAAGAAAAGATATGGGGACAGAAAGAATAAGTGCAGTTGTTTGTTATACCTGTCTCAGGTATACAAGGTAGGTGTGCAACATGGAGGCAGGCAAGTCTCATATGAACATGTTCAGCCCCACTTTCAGGGCCACCCTATCGCTATATAACTGGACACATTTGCACAAATGTGTCCCTATTTGAAAAAGCAAATATGTGGAACCCTGAACTTGCTAAGTAGGCAAATGATGGGTGATTATTCTACTACAAAAGATTCTTTGCTCTGAAAGACACAAAATGAGTTTAATTTTTTTTTGCTACATGCATCTGTTGCTTAAATTCTATCTAGATGAAAAGTACATTAATATACAGCTGACTAAATCTGCAAAAACTAGGAATTTCTCATGTTGCTATTCTTGTTTATCTTCTGGATTTGGAATTAAAAAAAGACATACCATACTTATAATTCTTAAAGAAACAAATCCTAAGAAGTTCACTAACTCCATATTCGACTGTTATATATCATTGGGTTCCCATTTTCAGCAGATATTCTGCCTATATTTTCTGTATTCCATTTACTAAATATATCACTTATTCAAGCAAATTTCATATTGTATCTTGTTTCTTACTATCCTATTCATGATAAAATTTTGTATAAACTATCAGTGAAAAAGGATTGTTATTTGAAAACTTTTTCTCTCTTTCTCTAACCAAATTATTACTTATTGCATGTCTTTTGGAGTGTAGGTACTAGTACTCTTCTTTGTATCATTTTATAAAATATATATGTTAATGAATATATATGTATATATATCATATATGAGTATTTATTTGGCCATACATTAAAGATTCGAAGCCATACATTAAATATTTTATCAAGTTTAAATAATTGCTCTCATAACTTCTAAAAAGATATGTGTTTGTCTAGCTTAAAAGTGACATTTTAGAAACTTGTCTGAAAACTTGCCTTTCGATGTCATGTAGTTCTCAGAAAGATGAAGTCTTTTGGGACTGAAATCCCCTCAAGTTTTTATTCTTTTGTTGTGTCTAGTTTCTAAACACCTCTTGAGGATTATGGTAGCTGTAGAAAATGTCTACCAGTGACTTTCATGTGGGGCTTAATGTCAGAATATATAACCACTTATCATTGGCTGGGCTGAAGTGTTTTTTCAGTGCTTGTTTTAAAAGGTGAATCAGCAGCAGGGATATTCCTAATCCATCTTTATGTACACACCAGAAGAGAAGTTGCCAAGGATTTTATGGCTAGTCAGACGCTTTCAAGAAAGTACAAGTGGCTTTGATTTTCAGTTTTTATTTGGTTACAAAGAGAGAAGGAACATGTTTGGTCTCACGGATGGAAAATGCTCCTACAAGAAAACTCCACTGCACTGATGCAGCGTATTCATGAGTTATCTAGAGGCTATTTGTAATTATGATGAAGGATTATGGTAATATGAGTGTGAGTCAGTACCTCTTAAAAATCATTTATATGGGCCGGGCGCGGTGGCTCATGCCTGTCATCCCAGCACTTTGGGAGGCCAAGGCGGGTGCAATCACAAGGTCAGGAGTTAGAGACCAGCCTGACCAATAGGGTGAAACCTGGTCTCTACTAAAAATACAAAAATTAGCTGGGTGTGGTGGCGTGCACCTGTAATTCCAGCTACTCAGGAGGCTGAGGCAGGAGAATCGCTTGAACCCAGGAGGCGGAGGTTGCAGTGAGCTGAGATTGCGCCACTGCACTCCAGCCTGGGTGACAGAGCAAGACTCCATCTCAAAAAAAAAAAAAATTTATATGAACCAATCATCTTGAGAAAATATCTACAAAATGATGGAGTTAGTCTAATACTTTGGTGTCTCCCACATGTCCAACTTGTCCAGTTCTTGCATTTGAATGTGGAATTTTTTTCTCCTCTGCCTATTCATTTTTCAAGATACAAAAATATGTTCTCTCCCCTATAGGATCTTCTTGGCAACCCTAGATTATCCTTTCCTTTTCTGAGTCCTCAGAACACTCTGTCATATCATCATTAGAGCCCTTAGCAGATTGTCTTGAAATCTGTTGCTCACTTGTCTCCCTTATTGCTCTGTGAGCACCTCAAGGTGACACTGTTTCTTCTGTTTCATCTGAGCCCTTGTACCTAGAACAGTGTCTGGCACACAGCAAATGAGCTAATGAAAGAGAGGTCACACACTGACAGTCTGCACAAACTGCCCATTATGTTTAATGAACTGGTAACTACATGTTTTTGGAAGAGTTCATAAGTTAATTCAGATAACATTCAGATAAATGTTTCATCCAAATGCCCAGGTTTATCATGGTTGCTAACACGGAGACTCTGCTTGTCACCAAGCCTGTGATGGCAAAAGGCCCTCTCTCACAGCTTTCAACACCCCCTTCCAGCCTTATATAAATGTCTGTAGTCAAAACTATTGACTGGATCTGCCTCCTATCCTCCATTACTTGCTATTTCAGAATGTTATAGAAGAGGAATGTTGTGGTGAAGGAAAACAATTTGAGGAAGGTGGACACTGAGGGCAAGAAATTAGAAACAAATTAATTTTTTTTTTCACCAGCCTAAATATGATCCTATTTTAGGGCCTGGGAAAAAAAGGAGGAACTAACATTTATAAATGTTTATCTTTAAAATGGGATTCAAGTGTAACTAGTTATGGGGCAAGGTGAGTAACAAGCCATGAAATCTATCCCCGTGAAAACTATTTCCTCCAACTCTAAGCTGTAACTTTCAAATTCTCCTAATTTGAGATCTAGGAAGTTTTAATAGACCAGGAAACGATTTGTCCAGTTGCTGTTCTCGCCTACCGACCAGGAGTGCGTTGACAAGAACAAAGAGAAACTTTAAAGCTCTCTTGCCCTTCCTGGGGCCAGGCTGTGGGGAGTGCTGATGAATTTAATTTGATGATATTATGCCATGACATTGTGTCAATATGCGATGATGTGTTGTGATGGCACAGCGTCATCACGTGGTGACGCAACATCATGACGTAAGACGTCACAACGCCAGTTAAAGACGTGATTCCAGGAGAGTTTTTAAACTGAGCAACAAATCTACAATTATTTAACTAAAAGCTTGAGATTTTAGAAAGGCAGCTGAACTATAAATTACAGGTTAGAAAATGTTTCTTTGCATGAATTATGGCTCTTTTTAAAGTTGTATATGGCTCCTTCTAGAAATTGTAACCTCTGTTCTTGCAAGGCAGCTTTAGAAATCAAAATATAATTTCATTTAATAGACTGTTTCTATCACAAGTTTTCCCTATATTAGGTTTTTTTTTGTGGGATATGAGCTGGTGCTAAATTTAAGCATAATTTCACAATGAGATTTAGAAAATATAATCTTTTAATTTGCATATTTGTTAAAAATTATTTAGTACCTCATAGAGCGAGCGCCAGGTAAAATGATTTATAATTGAAATTACATTGTAACTAATATCTTTTCTGGGCATACATTTTATAATAATAATCTTGCACTCGGATTTTAATAATAGAGATGTGTTAAAAAGGAGAAATGATTTTCAAATATGTTTTACTTTGTATATGTGTGAAATCTTGGAAAAACCTTTATATGTTTTGTGCCTCAGTTCTACCATCTTTAAAATGATGAGGATGCTTTTTTTTTCTTGTTTTTATAGGGATATTGTATCGACAAACTATATGATGTATGCAAATGTTCTTTGGAACAAACGTTGTTATATAAATCTAGGTTACTATTAAATACCTTCTCCAGAGCTACATAGACTCTACTCATGAACTTGAAATCCAGTGGGGAAACATTTGTTAGACTAGAACCAAGATGGATTTTATGTTTGATTCTTCATCTTAACTTTTCCCTCTGATTGCTTCATTTCTAGATTTACATGTTTAGAAATGAGTTATGCTGAAGTATAGACGACAGTGGCATAAAAATATTTTTGATATTTAAAGTTTTGGTAACTCTTTCTCTTCTGTAAACGTGGATATAAAGGTGTATGTTTCTCACTGGTGAAAGGAACTTTACAATCCACATTAGGGTGAATATAATTTGAGCAAAAGTTCAAATTTTTTTTTTCACTCATATGTAGCTTTGTCAGTTCACAATCCAGAGAATACTGGAAAAGCCTGAAGTGTCACAAAGCTGCTTCACTACATTTAATTTTCCGTGGTGAAGTGAGGAGATTGCTTTGTTGTTTTAAAATTCACTTTTGCTTTATCACTCCTTCTGCAACTCCAGTAAAAATGTACCAAAATTTCATGTCTCCTGAAAGTGATACATGACTTTTTGATGGAATTTGAAATGGTGGTTGATTACTTTTGAATACTTAAGCTCCACCGGTTGACAGCTCACATCTGCAGAAAAACAATTAGCAAATTTGTGAATTATCGTTGGTTTACACATTAAACAAGCAAAGTAATTCTTTATAACGTTAACCAACAGGCTGTGTCTTGATTACAGGATATTGTTGTTCATTAATAAGCGGAGCTATTTTTAGATTTTGCCGGTGTATATACATTTTACTTGCTTGCTTTTCATATCTCAGTCACCATTATGTGCCAGTCTCCGGGACCACCTGCATAATCTGTGGGGCCCAGTGTTCAAAAATTATTGACACTTTTAAGACATTGACAGTAGATCATTAGCTAAGTGTACCTCCCTTCTGTGTACAGGCCCTGGGCAGCTGCTCAGGTTGTGCACCCATGCAGACCTGCCAGGCATGTCATGAATTTGGCAGCTTTGGATTTAATGTGCTTCTACAGTTTATGGCCTGTTTGTGTGATCTCCTGCTTCTTTAAGGTTAGTTTTGGACTACTTACTTACTTTTATCTCTTTCTAGATAATAGTTTACTTATAATATTACTTTTATCTCTTTCTAGATAATAATTACTTTGTGTTGGCTGGGAATGATCTATGGCCATTTCTTGCTTATCTGTACTCAAGAATAATGTAGAGCAACATATCATCAAAAATTTCCTGAAATAAATTAATGAAACCTAATTTAAACTTGGGGAATGCCTAGTTCAAAGGAAAGCTGAATTAAACAAAATTTTAATAACTTTATTATTTTCAAGTGTGTATAGTATTCAGTAAGGACTGCTAGCAAGGACTTATAACTGTTCAGTCATACCTGAGCTGAGTTAAAGAATGGGTCATTGAGAAATTGGGAAGATTTATTTGTACAGAAATCATAAGCTATTTATTTTTAATGGTGTGTTTTTTTGACTTTGGTTGTAAGGTTAAGCTTCCTCCCAGAATCT
Source organism: Gorilla gorilla gorilla (assembly GCF_029281585.2). NCBI lineage: Eukaryota > Metazoa > Chordata > Mammalia > Primates > Hominidae > Gorilla > Gorilla gorilla. The sequence goes on along the minus strand of NC_073230.2, from coordinate 136,127,850 downwards.
TGTTTACACTAGCAACTTACTTCACAAACTTTTTTTTCCCCCTTAGAGATAGCAAACCTTGATTCTATTTTCTTCTGCATTATTACACATTTGAAATAGTAGAATCTGAGCTAATGAGGGCTTTGGTGTTTTTTCCACCTTGATAAGAAGCATATGTGTGTTATGTGAGTGAGTGTGTGTGTGTGTGTGTGTATATACATATTTGGGGATGGGTAGCAGATTGGACTTCACACCATATCTTGCTGAGACCGTTAGTAATGTTAATAAGTCTTTTGCAATCACCTTTCTTTTAGGCCATTTGTAGATTATGGATTTATTTTCTTTCAGGTTTGCAAGAGACCTCAAAATTCATTCAGACAAAGCTCCCACTAGTGACTTAATTCCCTATACAATATTCTACTAATCGGTTGTTCAGCCTTTTGTCCCTCTACCCAACATGGGAGAACTCACATTCTGATAAGTCCATACCATATATTTCTTTATTGTGCCAAGTCACAATCTCCTTTATTTGAGCGTATTAATTCTCATTTGACCTCTTTGGATCCTTCAGATGAAGACTATTTTCATTCCATAGACTACCTAAAAAATATTTAAAGATAGATGCCATGTCCTTCTTTAGTTTTCTTTTCTGTAGATGAAAAACATCATTTAAAAAAATGTTCCCTTATCTGTCATGGGGAAGTTTCTTCTGGTATAAGAAATTGAATATCCAGTTTGTCTGTTTCTTTAAGGTTCAACACCAAAATCCATCTGCAGCATGGAATTAAGTTATCTTTGGCAAGGAGAGCAGGCCTATAATCTCACCTCTCTGAGAAAATTTTATTTCTATTATTACAGAAATTTCTTGTTTCTATTATTGTACCTAAAGGTGGTATAGCTTATGGGTAGTCATACCATATTGTTGGTTCATATTGAATTTATTGCTAACCAAAGTTTCTATGTTTCTGTCTAGGTAGCTGCCAACTATTTTTTTTTTAGCATTCTGCACTTGAGAATTATTATTTTTGATCTTATGATTATCTCTGTTAAATTTTGATTTGTTCAACTTGACCCATATCTGTACACTACCATATCTATTTTGGTTTATACAACCTATTTATTATCCCACTCAACGTTTTTGTCTTAACATTTTTAGGACCTTGTTTTCTATCTAAGCCATTGATAATATTTGAGAACAGAAAGAGATCCAGAACAGAATCCTGTGGCTCAATTCTTTTTCCAGGTTGAGGTTCTTCTCTTATTCACTAGCCTTTTGGGTACAAATGTTCAACGAGTTACTAGTTGCCCTAACATCCAGTCTACATTTTTCCATCTTTTCTGTTTGGGTATGTTGTTTTCTGTTTTCTGTCAGACGTTTTGCTGTAATGCAATGCATATTATTGACTGCATTTTATAACCAAACAGACTAATAACCCCCTCAAAGAAAGTTATGAGGTTGATGTACATAATATGATATATTAAGCAGTTTAGTGGGATAAAATAGGTACCACAAATAATTTCCAAAGTCAGTCATTCACAGGTAGTAAAGTCAACTGTATTTATTTAAATAAGAATAAGGTCTGGATGGATCCCACTAAGTAGTTCTCATTTTGGGCCCTCATTATTTTAGTTTTGAGTTAGTTTTTTAATCAACAGCGAGGCACATCATAACAGTGAATAGTAAGAAATTTCAGGGGAGTACTAAGGAAGAAATATAAAGTTGTAGGTCAATGTCGAATGCCTGTTAGAAGTAATTAGATATACAAGGGTGAAGCTCTTATAAAATTAATTTACAAAGCATATGTCTATCTTTTGGGTATTAATATTATCACTGAGATGGGCCAAGTCAGACTTAGAATCCTGACTCGTATTTAGTAGTACTGTAAACCTATACCGGTTAGGAAGTATCTACCTCTCAGAGTTACTGTAAGGATTAAAAGAGAAATTGTCATTTAATGTCACTAGCATAGTATATCAAATAGTATGAACTTAAAATGAATCCTGTTAATTCAGTAAGTATTAACTGTATGCTGTTATGTGCCAGATATTGGGAATTTTTTGTATAATAACCAGGATGAAATGTATATTCCCCCCCCCCCTTTTTTTTTGAGACAGAGTCTCGCTCTGTCACTCAGGTTAGAGTGTAATGGTGTGGTCTTAGCTCACTGCAACCTCTGCCTCCCAGGTTCAAGTGATTCTCCTGCCTCAGCCTCCTGAGTAGCTGGAACTACAGGCACCTGCCACTATGCCTAGCTAATTTTTGTATTTTTAGTAGAGATGGGGTTTCTCCATGTTGGTCAGGCTGGTCTTGAACTCCTGACCTTGTGATCCGCCTGCCACGGCCTCCCAAAGTGCTGGGATTACAGGCATGAGCCACTGCATCCAGCCCCTTCTGTTAAATGAAATACACATATATGTATATAATCAATATAAGTAAGTATAAACACACACATATACACACTGCATTGAATCTAGCTTGCATCTCATTAATGAGTTTATCATTTCTCAACCAAAAGAGTTCAAAACTTAGACTGGCCACAATGCCAGATCAATGGATTTGTTAGGTCATTCCATAGAACCAAGGGATTTCAAAGATGGGGAGACCTTGTAAATAACAAAGTCCATTTTGTCTATATCATAGATTAGGAAACTGAAGCCAAGAGATGTTGAATGATTTCCTAAAACCACTTAGTCAGTGCATTTTAGAGCTAAAACCATACATTAAATATGTTTCCTACCATATCACACTCACCAAGTGCCTAAAAAGGAGCATGAAACCCTCAAGCTTGTGATATGATGTCACAAATCACAAGGTAGAAGATGCCATTTTAACTTGGTCTGCTGATTTGAGTGTGCAAATTAGTAAAACTTAAACACATATTGATGGTGAGTATATTTTTTGTACATTGGAAATATTTTGTAGTAAATAATAAATTAGTCAAAATCAGTCGCCCTTTGTAGGCATAGTTCATCAATATTATGATGTTAATATTGTTGAAATGACTGAGCACATTCAAAGACAGAATCTACAAACTAGCCTATTTGGAAAGGGAATTGCCTATGTAAGGCATAACTTGAGGGAAGATCAAAGGAATCAGTTCCTAAACATGAGAAACTAAGCTTTCTTTCATTGAAAAAGTCAGCTAGTTGTATTGAATCATATCTAATGTTGGGGTGAGGGATAAGGAGATAGAGGTGATGCCTAAAGAGAGGAATAAAGTAGTGAACATTGCTGTAATGTTGATTTGAAATTCTCTTCCACTTAGTGAAATTCATTGCTCAGGGAAAAGATTCTCCTTCAAGAAAAGGTTGCTTGCAAATTCAAGGTCATTTTCTAAATCCTACACTGCTTGTCTATGTACCAAACTTTTCTGGTTTTATTTTTATTCTCTTTGTCTTAAAATGTATCTTCGAACACAGGTTCTACAATTCCTGCTTTGTGATGTGTTATTAGTCCCCAGCCCATTTGCTGGGGCCATTGTAAACAAGGGGCTATTAAGGTAGACAGCTCGACAGGGAACAACTACTGAGAAGGTTGTTGCCTATGCATAGAGGGGATAAAGAGAAGGGGCTAAGAGTATTTCTATTTGAGCACCAATATATATTGAAGAGGGTGCAAGAGGCAGAGAGCTTCAGAGGTCACTGAACTCAGCCCCTTCTATTTTGCAAATGGGAAATGAAGGCCCAGAGAGAGAAAGTAATCTGCCCAACACCAAAGAGCTAACACAAAATTGGGTTTACAACTCGGATAAATTGATAGCAGATGCCAACTGATTTTTTTTCTTATCAAAAATTTTCATGAAACATTTTAACTATACAGAAAAATACATAAAGTCATATAAGAAACCCATGTGTAACTATTCCCTTTCTCCCCAGGTCACATCTTAACCAATTGCTATATTTTCTTTAGATATTTGAAGAAATAAAATGGGTAAAGCCTCATGAATACACATCCCTGATTCCCCTTCTTCCTCTTTCCTAAGGGCTAACTATGTATCATTCTTATGCATGCCTTTATGATTTTACTACATGTGGGCATGCCACAAACAATATTCAGTATTGTTCAGCTTGTTATAAATACTATATAAATGTTATCAAAATGTATGCATTGTTTTACAATCTGCTTTTTTTTTTTTTTTTTTGCTCAACATTATGTTTTTGAGATTTCTCTGTGTTGATACATGGAACTCCAGTTTATTCATTGTAACTGTGAGTAGTATTTCTATGCACAAATATGTCACAGTTTGTTAATTTGTATTTGGATAATTTTTCATTGTTGGAAATGGTGCCATAGTGAACAAAAAGAATGTATATATAGTTCTTTTTGCACTGGTGTGAGTTTCTTCAGATCTGAGTTTTTCTGCTGGTGGATCATGAAAAGGTTATGGTCAGCTGCTCAGGCCAACACAAATAGAGTCTGGGGCAAGCCTCTGGCAGCCTTATCCACTTAACATGGGGTATTGTACAAATGCCATCATTTTCTCTTTTGTTTAAACTTTTATTTTAGGTTCAGGGTACGTGTGCAGGTTTTTTTTGCCACGAAGGGAAAAGGTTGGGAAACACTGCTGAAGAAGTGGTTCTCAATCTTAACATGTATCAGAATCAACTGGAGGGCTTATTAAAAAGATTGTTGAGTTTCACTCCCTGAATTTCTGATTCTGTACACCCAGAGTGGGGCCCAGGTGTTTGCATTTTAACAAATCCCAAGTGGGGACCACCTTTCAGAGCCACTAAGGCATCTATCTAGGAGTTGACTTGTGGGTTCCAATTGACTATTCAAATACATTTTCATTATTGCAAATATTGTATTATAATTAGTATATCATATAATAAATCTGGAATATAATTTAAAAATAGAAATGATAGGATTCAAAAATCTACTAGCTTGGAATTTGCAAGCTTTTGTGTGAGAGAAAGATGGAGAGCATTTAATTATGCTCAGAAATGACTTCCCTATAATTGCAAATTCTGTGTTCCTTTTTGAGTGTGCAAACCAGGACAAGGACTTTAAAAAGATAATTATATGAGAAAAGCAGTCCTTCCTTCTTTCCCCTCTTATCTTTATGGTGTAATCCATAGGTCTACCACCATTCACCAAGGAAGAAAAAGTAAAAAGGGAAATGTTACAATTAGAACGTCGTCAGCTCTCAGCAAAAGTTGCAGTTATCAGAATGTGTCTTTGATGCACACCTCTTTTGGGTCAGTGTGTGTCTTTGAAGTTCAGTCTCACTCCTGTGCCTCCCATTGCATGCTTCGGCTTCTCTGGACACCTCTGCCTTCAGAACTTTCCTTCCCCTTCCGTCTCCCCTTCTCAAAGGGCATCTGTTTCTCTCTCCTTGAAAAGATGACACTCCATTTATACCTTCAGTAAAAAGAGACCAATGAAATAAAATCTTTTGCAATAAACAATTCAGGTTGGTAGGGAGAATTGGTGCTGAAATGGACCTTTACTCCTACCTCCACCTCTAAAACACACTTGAAATGGATTCGTACCTGGTGTGAAGTAGCATTTCCTCCATGGTTCCAGTCTTCTGAATGGTCTTGGTACCCTCCCTGTCCGAAAATGAGGGCTCCTTATCAGCTCCTGCTGTTCACACATCCCCCACGCCCAGTCAGTCCCTGTTGACTTGAAACTGTTCACCTTCATCTACCCTGTCTCTGCTTCTGTCCAGATCACTGCACTTCTCATCTGGGTGATTGCAATGGCCTTCTAAATGTGCTCCATTCTTGTTCCCTTCCAGTCCATTCTTCACATAGTGGCCAGACTGACCTTTAAAAAATAAGAGCTAAATATGCAATTCTACTGCTAAAAATCCTTCCTAAGTGGCATCTCATCGTCCTCAAAGTTAAATCCATATCTTTCAGCCCTACCTGACCTGGCCCTTGCCTGTCTCCAGCATCACTTTATGTGGCACCCACCTTGTGCTGCTTTCCACCATGCACACCAGACTCCCCCACTTCTTCTTTCTCCTAAGGCATTGGATTCTCCTCTGTATCAAGCACAAGCCCTTCTCTTTCCTTGAGAAGTTCTTTCCTCCCTCACTGCTTTGCTCTTCTCCTTGATAACCTGTACCCGTCCTTCAAGTGGAGCTTAAGCATCACTTCCATGGGGCTGTCTTCTGTGACCATTGTCCCTCCACCATGCTGGCCTGGCTTTGCTCCCATGTTAAGAACAGCTCTACATCTTCCCTCCTCATGGCTCTCCTAATACTTCTACGTATTTATTGTTTGGTTTCCCTACTAGGCTATAAGCTTAATGAGGATGGGAATCCTTGCCCATTTATTCTTAGCACTGAATCCCCAAGACCTAAGATTGTGCCTAGGGGCCACTTAATAATTGCAATAAATATTTGTGGCTGGTTGATATAAATTATTGACTGCATTTCCACATATGGATTGCACACACATATGTATGTGTTTGAATTTCTCAACATCATTTACTTGTAAACCTGTGTCAGTGTGCATGGTTTACAAACTCAACACGAATAAACTGGAGATCAAATTTGTATGACTTACTTTTATGTTGTTTAACATAGAGCCACCCAGTTTGTCACTGAAGAATATACAGAAATATTTCATTAGTAAATCCTTCCATATATATTATCATTCTTGCCAGTAATGTTGCTACTCTGTGTGTGTGTGTATGTGTATGTTTAACAGAGAGAGAGAGAGATGATTTTTCTAGACCTACTAAAATTATGATGGAAGATATTTACAGTGTGCAAGATGAGATTTGAACATGGAATCTACCTATCAGTCAGCAGGCTTAAAAAAGGAAGATTCAACACTCCAGTCATGAAGTGTCTTTTAAAGAATATAATTTGAAACTCTATGGGAGAATAAGAATATAATGGCGAGCCTCTAGTTCCTAGGGCTAGAGTAAATAAATTCCCAAGTCTATAGGTTTATTTGAAGCAAATCTAATATGTGAAAACTTAGGGGCTTTTATCCATAAGCCATTCAAGAACAAAATCCAGGAGTCTGGATCTATAGCATCCAACTAGTTTTTATTTTAGAAGTATGATTTATCTAAAAATTCATAAAATATAAAATATACATGATTAGTCTAAAATCATGAAACTCTTAATTATAATATCATACATTAAATAGTTTATGAAGCATTTTCACAAGGTGAAATCCAAACTAGTCTAACTTCAGATACCAACCTTTGACCTTGGATGGACTCTAGGTTTAAAACCAGCTCTGCTTTATATTAGCTGTGTGACTTGGCAAGTTATTTAAACTTCCACATCTTACTTTCTGCATCTGGAAGAAGGGCATAGTATATATCTTATCCAACTGCTGAGAGATTAAATGACGTGAATTCTTCTCAATACTGACATGGCCTCTTGAATGGCTTTGCAGTTTCTATAAACTGTACTCACCACAATGGCCAAAGGTAAGCCTTTAAAAATCTGCCAGACCACCTTATTCCTCTGTTTAAAATCTTTCAGTGGCTTCTGATTTTGGTCAGAGTAAAGGCCACCAGGGCCTCTGCAATCTGGTCTCCATAACCTCTCTGATCTCACCTCCTATTCTCTCTGCTTCATCTGTCCCAGCTATCCCAATCTCCCTGCCATTGCCTGGACACACCAGGAATGCTCCTGCCATGGGCTTGGGGGTTCATGCTCTCATCTTTTTGAAATCTTTGTTTAGATGGCACCTTTGCGAAGAGGCCTGCTGAATATCCTTTACAAAACTGTAGTTCTTTCCCCTCCCCCTCCCGCTTACCATTTTCTGTGTGTTCCTTTTTTCATCACTTACTATTTGCTCTATTTTTATTGTTCATTTCCCTCAATTAGAATGTAAGCTTCCCAAGGGCAGGAATCATTGTTTGTTCACTGTTATATTTCAGACACCTAGAACAGTGCCTTGCAAATAGCATTCAATAGATGTTTGTTGAGCAAATGAATTTTAAAGTAACTTAGTAAAGCACCTAGCTATATATTGGTTATCACTACATATTGAAAAAATGTTGGACAGTTTTATTGTTTATTTAATCAAAGGAAGATATTTTGCATTGCTTTTTTATTTTTTATTTTTTGAAACAGGGTCTCATTTTGTCACCCAGGCTATGTGTAGTGGTGTGATCACTGCTCACTACAGTCTTAACCTCAACCTCTGGGGCTCATGTGATTCTCCTACCTCAGCTGCTCCAGTAGCTGGCACTATAGGTATGAATCACCATGCCTGGCTAAGTGTTTCTGTCTATTGTAGAGATGAGATTTCACTATGTTGTTCAGGCTAGTCTCAGACTTCTGGGCTCAATCTGATACTCCTGCCTCAGCCTCCTGAAGTGCTGGATTATAGGCATGAGCCACTGCATCTGGACTGCATTGCTTTTTAAAAGTGTAGAATGGCAAGGGGAAAAAAAGAAGAGAGAAGGGGAAAAAGAAAGGGGGAAGAAGAGAGAAGAGGAAAGAGAGAAATGTAAACATGAAAGAAGGTAGAAGGAACAGAGATTAGGAGAAGTTAGAAAAAAAAACTTAAACCTCTTTGGCCTCCTTTCCTGCTTATTCACTAACCCCTCAATTTAGAGTGAAAGTTGTAACAAGAGCAGTTTAATATGCTGTATATCAGGGTGAGCAGTTTTTTTCTGTAAGGGGTCAAATGGTCAATATTTTAGGCTTTGTGGGCCATATGGTTTCTGTATCAACTACTCAACTATGTCACTGTGGCTTAAAAGCAGCCATGGGTAATATGTTATCAAATGGGTGTGGCTGTTTTCCAATAAACTTTTAAAAAAAAATTTTTAACAGCAAAAACAGGTTGCGTAGGCTGTAGTTTGCTGACCCCTGGCCCAATGTATATTGTTGCTAAATGTTCAGTGTAGACTACAATGTAGGGATTAAATTAGAGAAAATCAAATGCCTTCGTCAAGACCTATTCATGATGAAATCGCACACCAAACTAGGAATGCAACGGGCCTTCCTTAACCTGATAAATAGTATTATAGTTAGCGAAAAATGACAGCAAACATAAATAGTAAAGGTGAAAATTTTAGAATATGTCTTTTAAAGAGAGTAAGACAGGAACGTTGCTATTTCTTTTTCCATTTATCATGATATTGTTAGTCCTGGGTAATACAGTAGGGCAAGAAAGAGAAATGTTTATAAGGAAGAAGAAAGAAGAAAGTAAATTTGTTCATACTCAGAGTATATCATTATTTAAAAGAAAATTCAAGATAATTCATAAATTTTCAAGGCCGTTAGATATAAAATCAATATGCAAATTAATATTCTTTTAAAAATAAAAGCTAACATTTACATTTAATTACTATGTGCCAGGCACTAGGCATGTGTTAACTTATTTATCTCTCAGAAGCAGTCACTTTATTAGGTAGCACTACTATTCCCATTTGAAATTTGAGAAAACTGAGGCACAGCGAGATAAAGAGCTTGCCCACAGTGACATTGCTAGTAAGTAACTCTGTCTTCTATACCAGAACTAGCTCATTAAAAATGTAACAGAAAAAATGATTTTTTTTTTTTTTTTTTTTTTGAGACAGAGTCTCGCTCTGTTGCCCAGGCTGGAGTGCAGTGGCGCGACCTCGGCTCACTGCAAGCTCCGCCTCCTGGGTTCACGCCATTCTCCTGCCTCAGCCTTCTGAGTAGCTGGGACTACAGGCGCCCACCACCACGTCTGGCTAATTTTTTTGTATTTTTAGTAGAGACGGGGTTTCACCGTGTTAGCCAGGATGGTCTCGATCTCCTGACCTCATGATCCGCCCACCTGAAAAAATGCTTTTCATAACATCAGCTAAAACTATATGTTACTTAGGAAAAAATAGAAAATATAAACGTTATTGAGAGAAAAGTCTGAAATGATTAGAGAGATAATACTATGCTTATTTAGATACGTGGGATGTTTCAGTATTGAAAAGCTGTCTAGTCACAATCAATTAAAACATTTCGTGAAATTCCAATTAAATATCAACTGGTTGTGGTGTGTATGTGTGAGAGATTTGACAGATTCTATAATTCATATGGAAATATAAAATTGAAAGAGTAGCCAGACAATTGTGAAACCCAAGCAAACAGGCAAAAAACAAAGACTTGTCTATATATTGATTTGTAAAAAAGCTTCAGTACATGACATGGGGCTTTGGAGTTAGCACAGGGATAGACAAATAGAGAAAACAGAAGAGGTAGCTTGAGAAGTTATGCACATGTGGGATCTGGGTATATGGTGGAGGTGGGATTGCCAATTAGTGAAGAAAGAATGGAATCTATTTTTTTTGTTGTTGATGAAAATATAATTAAGTCTCTACATCATTTAAAAAAATAAATTGAAGATGGATTAGAGACCAAATGCAAAAAAGGAGACATTATGACTGTATGTAGAATACAGTTACAGGATAGATAGGTAGATATAGATACAAAAGGATATTTTTATGATATCAGGTAAGGAAAAAATAATGGATTAGACTGCCTGGAGTTAGGCATCTCTTGAATGACTGAAGACTGAAAACAAAGGTAAAGCTAGACCACATCCTGGTGGAAGATATTGGGGTATATGATAGATCAAAGACTCCTACAAATTACTGAAAAAAAAAACTCCAGATAATGAAATAGAAAACAGGGGCAAAGAATATGAATATGCCACACTATTTATACATTATTTAATAAAACAGAAAATAAAATTCTTCCCTGACAGTATGTTCAAAGTTGATAAGTGCAATGGAACAAATTAATCCACAGTGATAGACTTTGAAGTCATGCATTTGAGTTGATAAAAGATTTCAGGAAATAAAAACCTAAAATAATACTCTATAATATTTATAGGCACATATAAATATGGTAAAATATGAAAATGTCACTGAATATGAACCACATTCATGACATAGTGGCTGTTTCTGAGGAGAAACAGAGAGGGAAATGGGATTTGGGAGTATAAATTCATTTGCAACTTTTTAAAAATAAAACAATCTGAAGAAATATGACAAAATGTCATTTTTAAATTTTGGGTGGTGGATATGTAGGTTTTGCTATATTTTCCTTTGTACTTTTTTGTGTACTAAAGAAAAAGATTGAAGAAAATAATACACTTAAAGCACTTAGCATGTTGTTGCCTGACCCACTGGAAGTGGTCAGTGTATGTTTGCCGTTGCTGCTATAATTGTTGTTATGTCCCTATTTAATTACCTCCCTGCAAAATCATTATATAGCCCTCAGCCTGCCTGACACCATCCCTGGCTGGACATTCCCTCTAAATTAGCTCTGCTTTCCTGCTTGACATGGAGGGATTTGAAGTTTCAAGCCAAACTTTGGCTCTTAAATTCCTTTTTTTAGCTAAACGGTAGTTCAAAAGTACCTACTGAGAAACATTGTGTGCATAATTTAGGTAGATTGCTAGTAACAGATTTATTTTAATTACTTTTAATATCTAAATTGTGCCAGAACTTTTAAATAGACTCAATTTCATGTCCCATGTGGAAAAGTAGATGCATCTTTCTAATCTTGGTTACTCTAGGACAAGGTGTGTTAGCCACCCAGATTGATCTTCCTTGTCTGTAGGCAGGTGGAGTAGGGAGAGTGGGCTGTCCACCTGATGGTGGGGAACAGGAAATCTCCAGCCCATGAGCTTGGTTCTGCTTCAGAGAGAGGGTGTGTGTGTGTGCCCATGATTTCTGAAGAGAGTTAATTATTCTGGGAACAGTAGCTTCCTCTCAGATACCCTCCTGTGCAGCTGCTGTTGGCAGTATCTGGTGAGCTCTGAGCTTCCCCTCCACAGGTGCCCCCACTTCATCAGAGAGCCAGCTCAGTGCTGCTGGGGGAGCCCCTTCCTCTGTTCACCTCTCCCTTCTGAGCAAGGGATTAAGCAAGACTTGAGAAAATTAGGTCCTAAGAAGAGGTTTTAAAAATATGTAACTTGTGTGAAAAGGGTAAAACAAATCAAGTTTGTCTTTGGTATTCTCCAGCTCCCCCTTTAGGACTCCTGTCCCCCTAATCTCTAGAAACCTCTTGGTCATTGTTCTTTCAGAAGTCCATTGCCTTACCATGCCCTTGGCTACCTAGCATCTCCTGCAGGTGACTCCAGAGCCACCTATCTGCAAAGGGTTTTTTATTTTTTATTTTATTTTTTTATTATACTTTAAGTTTTAGGGCACATGTGCACAATGTGCAGGTTTGTTACATATGTATACATGTGCCATGTTGGTGTGCTGCACCCATTAACTCATCATTTAACATTAGGTATATCTCCTAATGCTATCCCTCCCCGCTCCCCACACCCTACAACAGTCCCCGGTGTGTGATGTTCCCCTTCCTGAATCCATGTGTTCTCATTGTTCAGTTCCCACCTATGAGTGAGAACATGTGGTGTTTGGTTTTTTGTTCTTGTGATAGTTTGCTGAGAATGATGGTTTCCAGCTTCATCCATGTCCCTACAAAGGACATGAACTCATCCTTTTTTATGGCTGCATAGTATTCCATAGTGTATATGTGCCACATTTTCTTAATCCGGTCTATCATTGTTGGACATTTGGCTAGGTTCCAAGTCTTTGCTATTGTGAATAGTGCCACAATAAACATACATGTACATGTGTCTTTAGAGCAGCATGATTTATAATCCTTTGGGTATATACCCAGTAATGGGATTGCTGGGTTAAATGGTATTTCTAGTTCTAGATCCCTGAGGAATCACCACACTGACTTCCACAATGGTTGAACTAGTTTACAGTCCCACCAACAGTGTAAAAGTGTTCCTATTTCTCCACATCCTCTCCAGCACCTGTTGTTTCCTGACTTTTTAATGATTGCCATTCCAACTGGTGTGAGATGGTATCTCATTGTGGTTTTGATTTGCATTTCTCTGATGGCCAGTGATGATTGAGCCTTTTTTCATGTGTGTTTTGGCTACATAAATGTCTTCTTTTGAGAAATGTCTGTTCATATCCTTCACCCATTTTTTGATGGGGTTGTTTGTTTTTTTCTTATAAATTTGTTTGAGTTCATTGTAGATTCTGGATATTAGCCCTTTGTCAGATGAGTAGATTGCAAAAATTTTCTCCCATTCTGTAGGTTGCCTGTTCACTCTGATGGTAGTTTCTTTTGCTGTGCAGAAGCTCTTTAGTTTAATTAGATCTCATTTGTCAATTTTGGCTTTTGTTGCCATTGCTTTTGGTGTTTTAGACATGAAGTCCTTGCCCATGCCTATGTGCTGAATGGAATTGCCTAGGTTTTCTTCTAGGGTTTTTATGGTTTTAGTTCTAACATTTAAGTCTTTTATCCATCTTGAATTAATTTTTGTATAAGGTGTAAGGAAGGGATCCAGTTTCAGCTTTCTACATATGGCTAGCCAGTTTTCCCAGCACCATTTGTTAAATAGGGAATTGTTTCCCCATTTCTTGTTTTTGTCAGGTTTGTCAATCTGCAAAGGGTTTTATCTTTAAAATTCTTTTTCCGTTTCTTCCTAAAACCTTATCACCCATTGCACCTCCCCACTTCATCTTAATCAAAACCATGACCCCTCTGTGCCTTGGCACCTGCCATTTCTTTGCTCTTCTGTCTAGATATATAACCCATTTCCTTTCTCTCTGGTGCTCTACTTGGCCCAGTTCAAATGCCAACCTGTTGCAATCCTGTTACTTACCCTGCAGACAGGTATTTTCCCCTGTCTCTGCTCTGGAGGTCCTTTGAACTCTAAAGTATTCCCCTGGCAGACAGAAAATGGAATCTTTGAGGCTGAGGCTCTCAAAGTTAAAACAGAACCAGGTGGTCCTAGCTGGGGGAAGGAACGGTAGTTGTGTTCTCAGAAAGATGTAAAAGTATCACAGGACCTCTCTTTCTACAGTCAAGCTAAACCAGTTCCTATTGTTACTGCCAAGATGAACGGTGGCCCAATCCCCCCTCCTCTCACCAGAAAGAAACATCCGCCAAGACTCCTGGTTTTGGGTTTGGAAACCAAACAGAACTCAATCAGAGCTCCCTCGACTCGACTGGATGAAACAGGGCTCAGCTGTATCAACCAAGCAGGGCTAAGCTGTATTGATCAATCAAAACTCAGCTGTGCCAGCCAACCAGAACTAAGCTAGTTTCCATCGTTCATTTGCATAAACCAACCTGACTGGAAACCTGGGTAGGAGGTTTTGCTATAAAACAGAACACTCTCATTGTTCTCCGGAACATAGCTTCATTTTACACAGCAGGCTGTGTCTCTCTGATTTCCAAACTATTCACTGGAATAAAGTCTGTTTCCTCCATATTCCTGTAGAGAAATTTTGTTCATAGAACATAATCTCTGTCAGCATATCTCATACATTGTACTATAATTGCCTGTTGGTACATTTATCTTCCTCTTAAATGGTAGAGAATACATTTTGTTAATTTGTGTTTCCCCAAATAGCATAGCGTCTGATCATTGGCTCTAAATGAATGAATGAATTAATGAGTGAATGGAAACTTCTATTTTGTAAGTACAAGGAAGACACTGATAAATTTTGGGTTGAGGTGATGATGATTTGTGGGAGCCCATATGTCATATATTTCAGCCTTCCCTGCCTAAACGTTACCCTGCACCAGCATTGTAAAGGAAGTAAAATGGAACACCTCAGCCTCCTCTCTCCTACAGATGCAACCCTGCCCTGAAACCTGCTGATCCCAGTCCACTGTCTATGCCCCATTTTGTTCCCCTGCTTTTGGGACTGGCCCTTGATTCAGAGAACTTAAGAAGAGCCTCACTGCAACTTTATGCTCTTGGTAATTTACGCCCTCCTTGCCTGACCACAGACATGCTAATTACTATCATTTAAAGGAACTACTTTCATTTATTATTAATCACTATAAAACTCTAATTCAATGTGTTTGCCATTATTTATTTCTCAAACATGAATTGAACACCTGCTGTCAACCACTATGCTACATATTGGAGATGCAAGGATTGGACTTACATGTCAGATTAGTTACATCTTTTTGCTTTAAATCCGGCACATTTTTCTATTCATGTACTGTTTGTTTTTCCCATTCTCTTCCTCATGTAGCATGTTAGACAGCTCGTAGCTTTAAGAAAGAGGCATTTTGATTCCCCATCCAAAGGAAAGAAGGTAGGCTTGAAAGGTGAGAAGCAGAATGAGTTTGTGTGGTAACTTGGGACCAAACTCCCAACACCAGGTTTGATCTTCCCATTCCGGGGTTAGTAAACTGGGCCTTGCTTTGGACAAGCCTCAGTGGGGTCATCACTGTCCTTATTTACATTATTAATTTGGGTAGCCAGTCTCTTATTTTTTTTTCACAAGGAATACAGAAGTAACTTGCAGGACAGTTATCTTTTATGTAGCTATAATTCTTCAGTCAGTGGGGTTTGGCTACACTGGTTTTACTCTTGTAGAGCATGAAATATTTGTCCTTCAGAGAAAATGAGATGATTCTGTAGTTTCACATTGGTAACTGAATAGGAAACGTGGTTCATTCAGTGGAAATTTGGATGGGCATTTGTGGCATCTGAGTGTAAAGTCCTTGCTGGGCACTGTCCACAGTGATGGAGGTCTTCCAGTGTGGTGGCCATGAGAATGTGCCTCTCAGGTATTGGAATGTAATAAACTGACAAACCCAACAGCTCTGCTCTGAAATCCATCACCAATGCTGCCCGTGAACTGTTCTTGGTTGGTGACTCAGCATGGCAGGGAGACTAAAGCAGCCCATTCCTGGAGATACAGGACTCCTCTATAGTCTTGCAAAACTTGCCTTAGACCTGGACTATAGTGTCCCTCCTCCCCCACCCATCTCCCCTTCTTCCCTCCTCCTCACCCTCCCCTCCCTCCTCACCCTCCCCTCCCTTCACCTTTGCCTTCCCCGCCCCCTCCCTTCCCCTTCGCCTTCCCCCTCCCCTCCCTTCCCCTTCACCTTCCACCTCCCCTCCCTTCCCCTTCACCTTCCACCTCCCCTCCCCTTCACCTTCCCCCTCCCCTCCCTTCCCCCTCGCCTTCCCCCTCCCTTCCCCGTCCCCTTCCTCTCCCTTCCCCTTCTTCTCCCTTCCGCTTCCCCTTCCCCTTCCCATCTCTTGCCCTTCCCCTTCCCCTCTCTTACCCTTCTCCTTCCCCTCTCTTGTCCTTCCCCTTCCCCTCTCTTGCCCTTCCCCTTCCCCTCTCTTGCTCTTCCCCTTCCCCTCTCTTGCCCTTCCCCTTCCCCTCTCTTGCCCTTCCCCTCTCTTGCCCTTCCCCTTCACCTTCTCCTTCCCCTTCCCCTTCTCACTCAAGAGCAGACCAGACCAGCATTGTGGACTCACAGTTTTCCCACCCTCCACAGGCTCCCTCCTCATTTCCTCCCCAAGGAGTTTCCCCCAAATAAATTAGTCTGCTGGGACTACCACAACAAATACCACAGACTCAGTGGCTTAAGGAACAGAAATTCGTTTTCCCAAAATTCTGGATGTTAAAAGCCTGAGATCAAGGCGTTGGCAGGGTTGCTTTTTTCTGAGGCCTCCCTCTTTGGCTTTTAGATGGTTCTTTTCTCCCTGTGTCTTCGGTTGGTCTTCTCTCTGTGTCTGTGTCCCAATTTCCTGTTCTTATAAGAACACCAGTCCTATTGGACTGGGCCCGTCATAATGACTGCATTTTAACTTATTAGTCCTTTAACCTTTCTAAAGACCTTGTCACTAAATACAGCCACATTCTGAGCTACTGGAGGTTGGGACTTCAACATATGAATGTTTAGTGCATCCCATAACACCTACTAAACTTCTTTCCTGTTTAATCCTGTATTAACCTTTACTTTTTAGAGGAAGTGGGCCAATATACCCAGCCTCCATAATGGGTCCCTCTGATTTCAGATTGCAGTGCACTAAGTTTGCTAAGCCTCAGAGACAACTGTGGGGTGAGGGCTCTCTTTGACCTCCTACCTATTTTGGAGGGTTCCCAAAGTCTTTAGCTTTAACTTTGTCTTTCAGGCATTTCACTTTATATGTTATAATAAGTTTGGCTATGGTTACCATGATTAAATGAATTCACTATCCACTGTCATTATTTCTAGTTGTTAGTTGGTAGCTTTCTGTCTTCTGAATTTTTTATTTGCTCTTTCTTTTAACTGACAGTCAATAATATACTTGTAGGTAAATAAATTTAAAAAATAATCTTTTTAAGTTCTTTATATGAGTTCACTCGAAGCTTATTATAATGTAATGAGCACACTAATATGAAATAAACAGTTCTTTAAGATCTTAAATATCTTCTGTGTCAGAGAAAACAATTTTTCTGCCTGGACTGGAATGTCCTTTCACCAAATTTATATGCTATATTTTCTTTAAGGGTAAGTTCAAAGCTCATTTTCTTCATGTTGGTTTCTTACTTTGGCCCATCCTCTCCTCTTGTATTTTTCTATAAATCATGTGTACTGTAACTTTCTTACGTATTGTCTTACATTTTTCTTCAGTGGCTTCAGGTATGTGTACAAACTCTGGTCTCCACAGCTAGATTATCAATTTCCAGACATATCTTGCTATGTTATTTAGATGCTAAGGGAAAAACAAAAGGAGTATAAGATATGATTCCTGTCAATGTCTCCTTTAATGTTGGAAATTGTGAGCAGCAAATTTTGAGGCTCAACTGACAAAAAACAACATTCAGTATGCAAATCAAGTACAATTTATAATAAAAATTAGTGATAGATATGTATACTGCCATACGAATTAATAGTCAAAAATGATACATGTATTTCATATGTAACTGTAATTGGCATTTCTTTTACATAGTCAAACCATGTTTTCACTTTTTCTTCATTAATTCTGAGGTACATATTAAAAGCATCCAAGTTGGCAGTTTTTTCCTGACACTATATATAGTGTAACTAAACACACACACACACACACACACGGATGCGCATGCACACGCATGCACATGTCTGGAATTCAGCATCTGACTAGCTATGACTCCTTGTGATCCTGTGTTCTGCAGGGCTGAGATATCTCCGCTATTGCTTGTGGTTCTGCAGGCTCCTACTTTAACCTCTTTGTCCTCTAATTTAAAAGGTCCTCGTAGCCCCCACTCCTTGCTCCCTCTATCCTCCTTTGAAATTGTGAGACAGCAAAACTTTGGGGTTTGCAGCCTGGGCTGATGGATGCAGCAGGATGGTAATACTTTGAGAGAAAGGAAGCAGATGAGTGTCCAGAATGCCAGGTAAGTTGTGGCATAAAGTGGGGGCAAGAACAGAGCAAGAGGGACCAGCATGTCACAGTCTTTGGTCAGGGAGGAAAGAAGTGAGGTTGGGGGAGGGAGAGGCTCAGACAGGTGAGAGACCTGGGCTCTTCCTTGGTGACAGTAGCTTGGAAAATTCCCCCAAGTCTGCTGGGCTTGGAGCAAGTCCTGGGAGGCAAATTGGGGATTCCAGAAGCCTTGTGTATTCACCCAAGCAAGGGTTTGTTCTCTGGAATCCATAGACATGGCTTCAGCCTCAGAGATCCATGAGTTCCTGAAATATTTTTGATAGGGTTGTATATTTTTTTCCTAGTGAGAAGATCTATACCCTTAGCAAAGGGATCTATGATTCAAACATTGGTTAAAAACCATTTCACCATCATGTAAAATGATTTTCTTAAATCAGTTTTTTGAGCTGATTATGTGGGAGGAAGTGTGGGGTTGAGCAAAGGCACTGAGAGAAGCTGAGGGGTAAGCAGTATTCTGTCTCTCTGGCTCTTATCCTTCTGTTTGTCTATTTTGAATTAAAAGCAGGAGAAAATTAAAAGGAAAGGTAAATGTGAGTCATTAAATAGAATCAGGAGCAAGATTAAGATGACTATAAAACCTGTTTACTTGCTTAGGATAGGTCATAAATTTAGCTCTAACCAAAAAAAAAAAAAAAATCTGGTTAGTTGAAAATGCCGTAGGATCCAGAAGAAAAGACAGAACAATTGCTCTGGGAAAAGTCTGTCCTTAGTACTAAAACCAGACAGGGCTCTCTCCCCAGAATCATAATGAAGGGCACTCTGTGTGGCGTAACAAGCAGTGTCCTTACAATTTCCTAGCCATGGACCCATGGTCAAACCCCACATTTGGCTCTATGATTGACCAAACCAAATGGCAACTTTCAAAGTAGCAACTCAATACAAGCAATCCTATTACGGCCAATACTATGGGAATCCCAGGGTGGGGATCTGCTGCTCTTCCTTGCAAAATGGGCATTAGAGTTTTGAGTATTTGGGCAATATATAGGTGCTCCAGGCAGGCCATCAAATACAAAGGATTCCTTCCACCTAGTTGAGGATACAGATTGGGTAGCCATGAGTTTGCATTAAAATTGTGGATTCTGTGTTAACAGTCATCTGCCTTAACAATAATGCTGGAGAAAGGGTTGCAGTTTTCTTGCAGGAAAACTGAAGAGTTTTTGTTAGGATATGCGACTGAACAGAAAGATACCCCACTTCCATTAAGAAGGGTACAAGGGAGATTTACTAGTTGTATCATAAGCAGATTCCTTAGCTCCTCTATACCTCAGTTTTTTTTAATATGGTGTAGGTATAAGAATTAGAACTGCACTTATACCAACTGAGTGAAATAAAGTGTAGAACACTGGACAACTGACAGTTATGACTTGTTAATCAATTATTCACAAGAAAGCCAACTGGAATTAGCTTAACAAATATACTGGTCCAAATCTCAAAGGGCTTCATAATCTTTGAGGCGAGTGAAACGCAATAATACTGATAAATATAGAGCAAGCCAGTAGTTGGTAATTAAAAGCCCAAATGTTGGGGGCAAGTAACAGCAGAAGTCAGAAGAGAGAAATACCTGTCATATTGTCAGGGAATGCTTGGTGGAAGTCGTGACATGTGGAATTAGAAGAGGGAGAGGCTCAAGAGGAGAACAGAGTGAAAAAAGCCATCTGAGAGGGAAGCAGTATGGGGATGGGAGCCTGTGTGGCTCCTCTACGGGAAGAATTAACTAACATTTTTTAATAGGTCCCTCTAGGCATGATGAAATCTGTGGGGATTAAGAAACATCACAGATTCCAATTATGTCAAAGGGCAGCTTGTAAGTTGCCACACCATTGACTGATTTCTCACACTATGTGGACTCTGATGCTCATCACCGTGCTGAAGGTGGAAGATAGAGAGGAAGCTGCCCCTGCCTTTTGAGGAGCTCAGTATTTAGTTAGAGAGATAAGCTGAGAAACAAGTAATAACCTTGTGGAGAGTGGAATCGGGAAGAGACTACTGTGGCTGGGCACTCCAAGTGGCTGAAGTGGATGTGGGAGAGCAGTCAGTTGAAGTCCAGCCAAGTATCCAACCGATCCAACCAGCCAGTCAATCAATCACTTGGTTAATTTATGCAAACTACACAGGCCTGAGTAAATGTTTCACGAAATTGACTGGTTGCTTGAGTGAATCAACCTAATCAAGTGTTTGCTGGCACCGTATAGACACAGCCTTAACAAGGCAAATATCATTGTAATCTCTTGCCTTTGAAATGATTCTATGGTGTTTTCCAGGGGATCTGGGCTAGTGATCTTGTCATGTTTTGACATTCTGCCCCACAGTGGGAAAAGAATTGTTTTTTATGGAGTATCATTCATTGTGTAAAATACAGCTCTGCAAATATTTTCAAATATTTCCAACATTGGCATTATTTCAGTGATACAAAGATGTATTTGAAATCTCTTTTTGAAGGCTAAAGTTATTTTTCTGGCTATTTACTGGCAACCAATCTAAACTGAGCTGCTTTCGTTTATGACCATGCTCACTTTCCTAGCTTTTAAAAATATTTGCTTTTAAAGCTCTGCAGATATTTTTTTTCATGCCCACCCCAACCAATCACTTTTGAAATGGCGTGAGTGAAAGTTCAGAGTTTTATGAGCTTACCTACAGTAGTGCTATTTTTAGGGAGGAAAGAATGATATTTAGTTCTTTTCTTTTCCAAAAAACCAATTTTGTCTCCATGATCTACTCTACAGCAATGTTCAGAGTTATTTAAGGGATAAAGTGAGTACAATTTTGCTTTTATCCCCTGGAGCTTGTACTAGTGAAAACACTGAATTTGTGTAAGGTCAGGGATGTACCTCTGTGACATAGATTGTATAACCAATTTTGTAATCTGACTCTGCAGCCTCCTAGTCTGAACTTCAGTCAACAACAAACACAAAGATAAACTTTGCCATTTAGGTCTGGATGTGAAGAGGGAAAAGGAAAGGAACAGGGGGAATAAGGTTAGTATAGCAGAGCAACTGTTGGTTTTTTGTGCAGTGGATTAGCTGCTTTACCTCTTAAGTTTATTTTGGGACAGTGTACCTGTAGTACAGATAATGAGGTCTGTAATATGGGCTTTTATCTTACTGTCTGTAGTCATTTGATCTGCTCAAGGGTCATAAACTCAAATGCCTATAGTGGTTGGTCCAAGCTATATAAACATATCATAGCAGGCCAGCTGTGACACAACAGGGAATAGTATTGCCAATGGCAAACTGGAGACTGTCCATGCATTTGTGTAAGACAATTAAGGCTTTTCTGCAGGCTGAATTTGGCTGCTTAGCATGGTTGGTTTGCAACTCCTAAATTAAAGTACATGAGAAGAAAATGTATTTATATGTAACTGGTAGAGATGTACCAATTAATTATGCAGTGATATCACTGTGTAGTTTGTCTTGTATTTCCTTCCCCAATTTGATAAACAAGATAAAGAAACAGTGGATGGAGGCATTCCATCTTAGAGATTCAGAATTTTCATTCTTTCAGAAAACTATTCCATTAGAGCATGACAATGAATCTTCCCAGCTTTAACTCTTGTGGTATGTCTTTTAGACAGCATAATTTGTGATGCACAGTTAGTGCTTATGGGGAAATAATTGAATAGATTAAAAGCAATGTGTTTACACATGTGATTTTAGCTTTCATTATTAATGGAGTCTATTCTTTTTATGTGTCCAGAATTTATATGAGGGTGATTGTTCTCTATATCTCTTAAAACATAGGAGTTGTGGTTTAATACTTAGGAAAGTCCCTTCTATCTAAAGGTTTGTGGGAGAAGTGTATATAGTGTTCTGCATAATCAATAGAAAGCCATGATGAGGTACATGAGATTTGGAGAAAGAACCCAGCTTCCCAGGTTTGAATTCTGGTTCTAACATACATGATTTCTATAACTTTGAGCAAACTACTTAACCTTTTAAATCTTCAGTTTTCTCATCTGTAAAATAAAATTTTTGTAAGGTTTAAATGAAGTGGTACAGGTAAAATGAGCTGATCAGTTCATGGTACATAGGTGCTCAATAAATGTTTAGATATTTCTACTACTTACAATTATAATTAATATTATTACTAGAGATATAGGTGTTCTAATCTGACATAGGGGCCATAGAGATTATTTGGAGTAAGTCTCAAGAATAATGTAAGGCTTGTAATATGGAACATTGGGAAAAACTTAAAAAAAATTAAAAGCTGAAGATTTTTAGGCTGGAGAAATGAGCCAAAGAAAGAGAATATTGCTATTCAATCTGATTAAAGCATATGTTACTTAGGTCTATAGATCAAAAGAATTAGAAGTTAACATAGAAGAAGATTTTTATAATTTTTAAGTGGAGGAAACATTGTAAATTGAGTTAAAAAAATAAAGCAACAGACCAGGAGACAAAAATAACATCTGAAAAAATTCTTGTCACTATGCTCAAGAAAACATTATTAAAACAAGATAGCATGTTAGAAAAAAAAAAAAAGGAAAAGAAACGAAAGGCCTCAGGGTAGTTTCTGGAGATCCACTGATTAAGGATATCTAGAATGGCCTTTGGGAGAAGTTTTAGATAGAAGCCTTTCTCTCTAGATTGTACAGCAAAAGATGCTTTTCAATTCAGCATTTAGTAGAAATAACAACAATAAAAAGCAAAAATAAAATTTAAAAATAGAAAACTTTTATCCTTCTTATCTTATAGAAAAAAACCACAAGCTGTTAGTCATCTCCTCTTGTACCCAAATCTGGAGGAGATCCATACTGGGGAGAGTTGGAGTTCTGCAAAGGGAATGGATGATTTGAGGGCTATGTGGTCTTTTTATATTTTCTTAAATTTCCCATGTTCATGCATAGTTAAAGATTTGGGCTATTTATCTCTGCTGGGAATTAAGATTGCTATTGATTTTTTAAGTACCCCAAATTGAGGCAGTAAATGAACCTTTACAAAGTACAGGGCTTCAATTTTCTATAAGGAGCAGAGCATTGCTAGAAAGATGGTTGGAATAGTCTTCTTTGGTGGTAGACTGCACAATTTGAGTGTCCCAGGAGTGTGACCTGATGGGGGTGTGGAGGGATGGGCAAAAAGAGCTCACTCCTCTGAAATGCTGCTAGAGGCCAGTCACCCAACCAGTGAAAGTGAGTTGAATGTGACAGTGTCCTGGAGCAGGAGTCCTGAGGGAAATAGCAATGCACAATTACAGGAAATGCTAAAGTAGAAAGTGTGAGAGCTGTAGGAGCATGTCTGTGAGGATTAAGTTCCTGGGATGAGCACAGTGGTGTCACTGGGCCTCACAAAGAGAACAAACTGTAGCTTTGAAAAGTGCTGAACCATGAAATATATTTTAGATTTAAATTTGGAATAACAGGAATAGTAAAAGAATAGGTTCACCACTTGGACATGATGGTGTGATAGGATAGATATGGAGAAAAGAAAGACCAATTCACATGTTCATTTACTTCTATTTTTTTCTTTCTAGAAGAGCTAATAATCTTCAAATTGGGACAGGGGAGGACAAGAAATATGAATATGAACAACTAATTAATTCCTAAGGTAGATGAGGAGAAAATAGAAGGTCTAGGCACTGTCACTGCCCCAGACACAGATGCAGAACTTCTTAGGTATTAAAGAATGTGAAGATTTGGCCCTGGAAATGGTGGAGTTCTGCAGGCACTTACGGAGCTTAAGAAGAATCTGAAGATGGAGAGGTATTGAGATTTTCAACAAAGGTACAAAGATTTTTGGAAGTTCAGAACAACAGTATTGATGTTAGGATAGTTTGTAGTGCTTTAGCAGATAACTCGATGATTTTTTTATGAAGAAAATAAGTGAACTATATATATATATTGCACTAACATAAACATACCTTTGAGAATAAGGTGATCTTATTAATTTGTTGATGTACTGTATTTTTATTTCAACAGAGTATTTCTTAAAAGCTTTAGAGTTTGTAACAGAGAGATACAATAAAAATGTGAACTGCATGAGGGCACCATTAGATGGATTTAGGTGGATTTGCAGTGGGAGGAGCAGCCATGTTCAAAAAGGGCCAATCCAGGGGGAGGTCTCTAGAACATTTCAGGGCTCTTCATTGGCTCCATTCTCTTCAGGTAATTGAAAATAAATAATTAAAAAAAATAGTGTAAGTAGGGACATAGAGAAATATGTTTGTCAAATTTGCAGATAATGACAAATAATATGATACCAACATTTTTAAAGCCTCTAGATACTGAAACGAGGGGAAAAAAACAAAAGGAAGAAATGTAGTGGAGCTAAATTTAAGATTCAGCATTTATATTTCAGGAAGTGACTTGAAGCAATACAGGATGTGGAGGTCTGATTTGACAGTAGTCTACATAAAGAAAACCTGGGGTTTGTGTTGACCACACAGTTGGCTTGATGTGAACCAACTGTGTGGTTCCTCTGCTGAAGAAATTAATTCTATATAACAAATGCCCCAAACCTAATGCAAGTGCAACCTGCATTAACAGAAGAGAATTGTCCAGCTCTTAGGAAGTTATAGTCCAGCTGCTCTTCACTGGTAGACCACATCTTAAAAGTAATATTAATTCTTCAGAGAGGGTCAGCCAAGATGGTCAGTGGGTCTGGAAACCATGTAACATTAGAAGCCTGGTGAAAAAGAGGAGTCGGGGACATCCTTTCTATCCAAGAACGTTTAAAAGGGATGTCATGCAGGAAAAAAGTAGTTTTCCTGTTGTTAAGTTGGCCGAAATAGGTTAAATAGATGCAAATTTTAGCTAAATGGACACGAAATTCTTTTTATTTTGAACTACCAGTGCTATTCAGTATGTTATGGGTTTCATTAGGATGTAGTTAATTCCCTGGTTTAGAAGTGTTCCAAATAGAATTCATTTAACAGATCTTTAATGAGTACTATTATGTGTCAGACACTGTTCTAGGTGCTGAGGATAGACTGAGATGGTGAAGATTAATAAAAGAATGAGTTGACATAAACGGAGAGTAAACTGATACATATCAATGGTATTCCCCCGTTAGTCCTAGAATTGGGGCTTTGGCTCAAAGTTGAGGACCAGAAAATTAAGTGCCCCTTTTTCTAAGTTGAAGGTGCTACTGGCCCCTGGAATAGCTCTCTTGAAGTACTTATTGAGAGGCACTGGGTAAGAACCAACCTTACCACTAAACCCACCTGCACCAGTCAGTATAAGAAGACTGGGAGGGGTGAACCTTCTGGGGAGTACTTTTTCAGAGCTGAGCTATCCCCTTTCCTCCCACAAGGGAGAAGACCTCAGGTGTTAGAGCAGCTCCACTTGTAGGCATCTGGGGAGTGGCCAAGGTGCAGGAGCTGGACCAAGGTGTAGGAGTAGGAGTTTGAAGCACTCAACTTGAGGAAAGGCAAAAGTATCATGGCCACCCCCTGGAAGGGTAGCAGAGAGGGTGCTGCCTTCAGAAAACCCCACTCCTCACCTGGGCAGATTTCTTGGTCAAGACTATGCTGACTCAGCATAAAACCTTGAACACCTTTTATTCGCCAGGCACATAAAAAGAATCTTTTGAGTGTTGATAATGGGGGAGGTTGTGTGTATGTTGTATGGTGAGGTTGGGGGACAGAGGACATATAAGAACTCTGTACTTTTTGATGAATTGTGCTGTAAAACTAAAACTCTAAAAAATAAAGTCTATTAAAAATGGAACTTTATCTAACAAGGAGGCTCCCATCTCTCAGCCTGGCAAATTGGATAAAGAGTCAAGACCCATTGGTGTGCTGTATTCAGGAGACCCATCTCAAATGCAAAGGCAAACATAGGCTCAAAATAAAGGGATGGAGGAAGATCTACCAAGCAAATGGAAAGAAAAAAAAAAAAGCAGAGGTTGCAATCCTGGTCTCTGATAAAACAGACTTTAAACCAACAAAGATCAAAAGAGGCAAAGAAGGGCATTAAATAATGGTAAAGAGATCCACTCAACAAGAAGAGCTAACTATCCTAAATATATATGCACCCAATACAGGAGCACCCAGATTCATAAAGCAAGTTCTTAGAGACCTACAAAGAGACTTAGACTCCCACACAATAATAATGGGAGACTTTAACACACCACTATCAATATTAGACAGATCAATGAGACAGAAAATTAACAAGGATATCCAGGACTTGAACTCAGCTCTGCGCCAAGCAGACCTAATAGACATCTACAGATCTCTCCACCTCAAATCAACAGAATATACATTCTCAGCACCACATTGCACTTATTCTAAAATTGACCACATAATTGGGAGTAAAACACTCCTCAGCAAATGCAAAAGAAGAGAAATCATAACAAACTGTCTGTCCGACCACAGTTCAATCAAATTAGAACTCAGGATTAAGAAACTCACTCAAAACCACACAGATACATGGAAACTGAACAATCTGCTCCTGAATAACTACTGTGTAAATAATGAAATGAGGACAGAAATAAAGATATTCTTTGAAACCAATGAGAACAAAGACACAACCTACCAGAATCTCTGGGACACATTTAAAGCAGTGTGTAGAGGGAAATTTATAGCACTAAATGCCCACAAAAGAAAGCAGGAAAGATCTAAAATTGACACCCTAACATCATAATTAAAAGAACTAGAGAAGCAAGAGCAAACAAATTCAAAAGCTAGCAGAAGACAAGAAATAACTAAGATCAGAGCAGAACTGAAAGAATACAGAGACACACAAAAAAAACCCTTCAAAAAATCAATGAATCCAGGAGCTGGTTTTTTGAAAAGATCAACAAAATTGATAGGCCGCTAGCAAGACTAATAAGAAAAGAGAGAAGAATCAAATAGATGCAATAAAAAATGATAAAAGGGGATATCACCACCAATCCCACAGAAATACAAACTACCATCAGAGAATGCTATAAACACCTCTATGCAAATAAACTAGAAAATCTAGAAGAAATCAATAAATTCCTGGACACATATACCTTCCCAAGACTAAACCAGGAAGAAGTTGGATCTCTGAATAGACCAATAACAGGTTCTGAAATTGAGGCAATCATTAATAGCCTACCAACCAAAAAAAGTCCAGGACCAGACAGATTCACAGCCAAATTCTACCACAGGTACAAAGAAGAGCTGGTACCACTCCTTCTGAAACTATTCCAATCAATAGAAAAAGAGGGAATCCTCCTTAACTCATTTTATGAGGCCAGCATCATCCTAATAACAAAGCCTGGCAGAGACACAACAAAAAAAGAGGATTTTAGGCCAATATCCCTGATGAACATCAATGCGAAAATCCTTAATAAAATACTGGAAACTGAATCCAGCAGCACATCAAAAAGCTTATCTGCCATGATCAAGTTGGCTTCATCCCTGGGATGCAAGCAAGGCTGGTTCAACATTCAAACATCAATAAACATAATCTGTCACATAAACAGAACCAATGACAAAAACCACATGATTATCTCAGTAGATGCAGAAAAGGCCTTTGACAAAATTCAACAGCCTTTCATGCTAAAAATTCTCAATAAACTAGGTATGGAGGTAATGTATCTCAAAATAAGAGCTATTTATGACAAACCCACAGCCAATATTGTAGTGAATGGGCAAAAACTGGAGGCATTCCGTTTGAAAACCAGCACAAGACAAGGATGACCTCTCTCACCACTCATATTCAACATAATATTGGAAGTTCTGGCCAGGGCAATCAGGGAAGAGAAAGAAATAAAGACTATTCAATTAGGAAAAGAGGAAGTCAATTTGTCTCTGTTTGCAGATGACATGATTGTATATTTAGAAAACCCCATAGTCTCAGCCCAAAATCTCCTTAAGCTGATAAGCAACTTCAGCAAAGTCTCAGCATACAAAATCAATGTGCAAAAATCACAAGCATTCCTATAAACCAATAACAGACAAACAGCCAAATCCTGAGTGAACTCCCATTCACAACTGCTTCAAAGAGAATAAAATACCTAGCAATCAAACTTAGAAGGAATGTGAAGGACTTCTTCAAGGAGAATTACCAACCACTGCTCGAGGAAGTAAAAGAGAACACAAACAAATGGAAGAACATTCCATGCTCATGGATAGGAAGAATTAATATTGTGAAAATGGCCATACTGCCCAAGGTAATTTATAGATTCAATGCTATCCCTGTCAAGCTACCACTGACTTTCTTCAAAGAATTGGAAAAAACTACTTTAAATTTCATATGGAACCAAAAAGAGCCTGCATAGCCAAGACAATCCTAAGCAAAAAGAACAAAGCTGGAGGCATCACGCTACCTGACTTCAAACTATACTACAAGGCTGCAGTAACCAAAACAGCATGGTACTGGTACCAAAACAGATATATAGACCAATGGAACAGAACAAAGTCCTCAGAAATAACACCACATATCTACAACCATCTGATCTTTGACAAACCTGACGAAAACAAGCAATGGGGAAAGGATTCCCTATTTAATAAGTGGTGCTAGGAAAACTGGCTAGCCATATGTAGAAAGCTGAAACTGGATTCCTTCCTTATACCTTATACAAAAATTAATTCAAGATGGATTAAAGACTTAAATGTAAGACCTAAAACCATAAAAACCATAGAAGAAAACCTAGACAATATCATTCAGGACATAGGCATGGGCAAAGACTTCATGTCTAAAACACCAAAAGCAATGATGACAAAAGCCAAAATTGACAAATGGGATCTAATTAAACTAAAGAGCTTCTGCACAGCAGAAGCAACTATCATCAGAGTGAACAGGCAACCTACAGAATGGGAGAAAAGTTTTGCAATCCACCCATCTGGCAAAGTGCTAATATCCAGAATCTACAAAGAACTTAAACAAATTTACAAGAAAAAACCATCAAAAAGTGGGCAAAGGATATGAACAGACACTTCTCAAAAGAAGACATTTATGCAGCCAAAAACACATGAAAAAATGCTCATCATCACTGGTCATCAGAGAAAGGCAAATCAAAACCACAATGAGATACCATCTCATGCCAGTTAGAATGGCAATCATTAAAACGTCAGGAAACAACAGATGCTGGAGAGAATGTGGAGAAATGGAAATGCTTTTACACTGTTGGTGGGAGTGTAAATTAGTTCAACCATTGTGGAAGACAGTGTGGCAATTCCTCAGGGATCTAGAACTAGAAATACCATTTGACCCAGCAATCTCATTACTGGGTATATACCCAAAGGATTATAAATCATTCTACTATAAAGACACATGCACACGTATGTTTATTGTGGCACTGTTCCCAATAGCAAAGACTTGGAACCAACCCAAATGTCCAACAATGATAGACTGGATAAAGAAAATGTGGCACATATACACCATGGAATACTATGCAGCCATATAAAAGGATGAGTTCATGTCCTTTGCACGGACATGGATGGAGCTGGAAACAATTCTCAGCAAAATGTCACAAGGACAGAAAACCAAGCACCACATGTTCTCACTCATAATTGGGAGTTGAACAATGAGAACACAAGGACACAGGGAGGGGAACATCACACATCAGGGCCTGTCAGGGGGCAGGGGGCTGGGGGAGGGATAACATTAGGAGAAATACCTAATGTAAATGATGAGTTGATGGGTGCAGCAAACCAACATGGTACATGTATACCTATGTAACAAACCTTCACCTTGTGCCCATGTACCCTAGAACTTGAAGTATATATATATATATATAAATCACCTAGAAATGATATGATTCTAATTGTTAAAGTAGCTCTAGTTGCTTCTACTGGGAGCAAGCCTAGCTCCTCTATTTTTCAGAATGACAATGATACAGCTAATAGAGAAAATAGAGTCTGCTTTTGGCCAGCTCCCTTGTGGACTGTCTCTGGACAGGATATTGACTTCCAGTGAGTGGTACACAACTTGAAAAAAAATAAATGTAAATATTGAAGATACAGGAAACTCCAAGAAATGTTTGTTCCTGCACCTAGCACAGCGCCTGGCACATACAAAGCATCCAGTACATGTTTGTTCATGTGAGTAAATGAACAAATGGACTGTGGGACTAAAAGAGAGGCAGCTCCCAATCTCTAAACTAGCACATAGTGGAGCTAAAACACTGCACTTTGGCAAGGAAAAGGATGGGGGACAATATTGTTGTTTCATAGCAGTCAAGCAAAATAGAAATTAAAGAGTCTCTTCCTTCATGCAGCTTTTCTCCTGGGTATGGTGGCTGGTATTGATGGTCCCCAAGGGTCTAGTGTCTGAGGAAAGAAGAGTAAGAAGTTTAAGGAGATTATGAAAAGAAGTGTGTAAAAAGAGGGGATTTCACTCCACTCTCTATCAAAAGACCCTGTAGTCTACCTTGTTCTGGGAACAGGAAGAGCCTAGATTTGAATAAATTTTGAGATGGATATTTTAAAATGAATAGGGCCAAGTCTTAAATGTCAAAGTGGGACTGCTCTTAGGCTCAAGTGGCTGAAAAGCTATAGGATTTGGCCAAGTTTCTACAAAGGAGCTGATTCCTCTCAGGAAGGGGGAGTTGACATAGGACTGTTAGGGGAAATGGCCTTATGTTTATGTCCTCGTAAGCGGAGATTTTTCCATAAAATTATTACATAAATAAAAACAACAACAAAAACATAGGAGGAAGTGAAGGAAATAAAATGGAATTGGTGAGATTGTATGAAGGGCAGGGCAGTGGAGTGGGAGGGATGAGGCTTTTCTAGGTAGGGTGTGGTGGGGTTGCCCCGAGGAGGTTGCCTTTCGGAGCTGATGTCTGCATGAAAAGAAGGACCCAGCCATGTGAAAACATGAGTGAGCTCTGCAGGCAAAGGCAACAGCAGGTGCTAAAACCAGGAATATAAATCCAGTGTGACTCGAAGGAGGGAAGACCTGATATGTGATGAGGTCAGGGATCAATTTCTGGGAGACCTTGTGGGCCACAGGAAAGTTTGGATTTTATTTTATTCTCAGTGTGAAGTCTCTGGAGGGTTTCAGTCAGCAAAGGGATGTCGTCTCTTGTGTGTTAGAAGGATGCTTTTGAGTGACGTATGAAGAATGGAGAGGACAGGACGAGTGTGGAAACAGGGAGACCCAGTTCCACAGTAACTAGCTCTATTTTCTGACTATCGTATTAACATCTCAATTGTTGTTGTCATCGTTAATGATGAATACAGAATAGCCCCCAGAAAACAGTGGAAACCCCTGATGGTGAATGCTGGACAAGTCTCTTTCTGTCTCCCTTAGCTTCATAGCAATTGTGAAATAATTGCTATTAAAATATTAACAGCTGTCATGTCCTCAGTGCTCACTAAGTGCCGTGCCCTGGGCCAGGCGTATTAATTAATCTTACCTTATTTAATCCTTAGAAGAATATGCACCAGCAATGGTGTAGAAGAGGTGGCAGCTGTTAATAGCCAAATACAAGACTTGACAAGCTATCAATTTCGTCAAGCAAATGAGTAGCAGTGCAGTGATGTAAAACCAATTCCATATTTGACTAAATTCCCTCTTTTAAAAAAAGCTACTTTATTACTTTATTTACAGGCCTAGCCTTGGAGAAAAGACTTTAATATCAAAAGGAACACGTGAAATAGTCCTCCCTACATGCAGAGATATTTTGAAGTTACAGGCAGTGTCAGGAATACATCTCAGAAAAATTACTGATCATTTTCTAAAATGCCCTTCAGATGGTATGGCTTTTAATATTTAGAAATTTTGTGTTACATAGTGGGTTCCAACGTAGTTTTTCTATTTATGGAGGGCCTCACTTTAATGAGCAAACAAGATTCCATGGAGCTGTGCAAACACTGAATGAAGGATGACTGTGGATTTGAAATTGGAAATTTTTGTCAGCCAAGGAGATTTTTTGGGGGTTTGTTTCCATGAATTCAGTTTTACAGTTTTTACTTGATGAAATGATCAAAACCTTTTGGCTCTAAGCTAACATCCCTTTGAAATGTAAAATTAATAGTTTAAAACTTAAAGGAGAAATAATCATGGTTTTAGGTTTTAGAATATGACTAGCTGTTGTGACTATTTGGAGACAAATTTTCTCCTTAAATACCACTGTCCGGGTTTGAAAATTAACCTCTTTTATGTACAGTTGGAAAGTATTTTCAGTGTCTGTCCCTTTTGCATACTGTGTGGTTCTATGAATAACGTGAGGGTTGTTGGCACTAATTGATAACAAAGACTTAAAAATAGGTTATGCCATAATAAGAAACTATAAATAATGGATGAATAAAGAACATTTTATAATTGTTTAAATTTTGTTCTGAGGGTTGTTGGCACTAATTGATAACAAAGCCTTAAAAATAGATTTGCCATAATAATAAACTATAAATAATGGATGAATAAACAACGTTTTATAATTGTTTAAATTTTCTTCTAAATAAAGAAAAAACACCTGTGATAAAAGCCGAGAAAACCCGTTATGAAGAAAACAGTTTGGAAAACCAAAGTACTACCGAAAACATAAAAGTATCCTTTCAGGGTATTAGAAAAATCACCCTGTAAGTGGAAGTGTGCAGTTACTTCACACCAATGCTAGACCACACAAGACTAAGGCGAGGGGGCACAGCTGGGTTTCTAGAAAGTCACCTACTCTAATTTATTATGTTGCTACCGTCAATTGAGCATCTTGCTAGGCATTTAAAAACATGTTCTCATAATATAGATCTTGCTCTCATTTTATAGATGGGGAAACTAAAGCTTAGAGAAATTAAGTGGGAGAACTGGGTTTTGGACTGAAGTCACTATGCTACACTGCCTTCTAGTTATTGTAAAAAGCTGTAAAATTTAGGTGATTGGTGAAACAAAATGTACAGAAAAGTATAATATTCTTGCATTACAAGTATAATACTCTTGCATTACAATTAATGAGATTTTTTTGATTAGTAAAAAGTATTCTCTTTCTGTCTCTGATGTCTTTCTTTCCTGATTCATATGCTTCTTCCTAGAAGTCATGATCTTGGAAACTGTGGACCCAACCTATTCTTACATACCTTTTGGCCTGAAACGAAATCCCTTATTCTCCCTTCATTCCCCACCCCATTCCTCCCTCCACCCCCATGCCTCTCCATCTCTCTTCCCCTGTCAGGGTTGGGTGCATGAGTGGTCTGTGGTGCTTTGGGTAGGGTAAAGAATTATTATAGTCATTAAATTTAAAAAAATAATATTTTGTCTTTTATAAGTTGACATTTGCAATGGAAACTGATTTATATATTTAAATACATCTCCATTTTTAAATGAATTAAATTTTGGACAAATCCTTCAAACATCTAGAAGATCC
Source organism: Gorilla gorilla gorilla (assembly GCF_029281585.2). Taxonomy (NCBI): domain Eukaryota; kingdom Metazoa; phylum Chordata; class Mammalia; order Primates; family Hominidae; genus Gorilla; species Gorilla gorilla. The sequence continues at coordinate 136,094,509 of NC_073230.2, read as the reverse complement.
TTACAGACCACATTGGAACTATACTTAAGAACCACTGCTTCCAAGATTGCTTAGAGTTCAGACAGTTACCACACAGTGACCTGTGCTGCCATAATAAAATTTGTATTGGAAAAAAAAAAAAAGAAACATTATCAGTTCAAAGGAAGAAAATAAGTGGTGTTATTCTAATAAGATCCAAAGGCAGTTTTAACTATGGCTTACTATGATGTTTGGGCTGTGAGCCAGCTAGTTCCTAGCCAGAAAAGTTAGAACTGATAAGAGCAGTTTTAATATTGTCGTCAATTATTAATCACCTGCAACATAGGACTTAGGTTTGGATAACATATTGTTTCATCGGCATTCAACTCAATTATGAAACTGAAATGGAAGGACACAAAATTGTTAAAAAATCCTCTAAAGTCAGAGACATAAAAATTGCTCATATCTTTTCATTGTATTTTCTAGTATCCTTTCTAATCTGAATCTAATCTTGTATTTACCACCTTAAAAATGGTTGGATTCAGTCTAACAAACTTAATAACTATTACTAGTTGTGTGGCTAAATCTTTTTTCTAAAAATGTTTTTATGTCAATAGCTGAGGTCCCTGTTTTAAGAGCATGGCAAGTAGATTTTTCTAGTGACATCACAGATGTGTATTGTCTTTTTCTGAATAAAGTCTACTAGGGATATTTAATTTAGGTGTAATTAAACAGAGTTAGAAGATCTACCACTTTGAGTCATTGATTGAACTGTCCAAACAACTGGATTGACTCACCTTTTTATACCACCTACAGTGACATAGCTGTAATGAGTACATTGAGAAGTAACATATAGTTAAATTGCTGGAAATTAGTATCATCACTTAGTAGCCACTTTTATCATTAGAAAAATAAAAATTACCAAGGAGAGAAAACAACAGTTTAGGCTTGGGCTTATTATATTTCTGAGAAGTTGATTTCTTTAAAAATATTTTCCCTCTGCAGTACCTTTCTGGCTTCAGTTCCTTAAAGGAAGCAGCTGGGGAGGTGTAGGATAGTAGTGAGGGCAGGGTTTCAGTGGAAAACATTCCTGGCCAAAGTCCTATACAATGTGGAAGCCAAGACTTCAGTCTTTCTGTTTCTTTTGGTCTCTGTGTCTCTTCCTCTTTCTTCTTTAAATAATAATTTGCTGTATTTGCAATACTTGTGAATATAAGTGAGCATAAGTGGCTTTCTCCTGTAGCAGCCTTTTGAAAAATGTGAAGACGTTATTCCTTGTAAGCATTTAAAACTAAAGTTGAAAGAATAGAAAGTGTTGGCAATTGCACATCACACAATCGCTTATCTCTTCTTCAATAACGTACTATTCAGCACCGTATCCATTCCCTTAGCTAAGGGAAGCTCTGTGGAATTGCCCTTTCTCCCACTTAAAAGGAGCTTTAATTTCCTATCTCTATCTATTCTGAATGGTAATTGGACATTGAGATTCTTGTTTCCTGATTTATGATGATAATTAGGGCAACAGAAGAATAATACAAATTTGACCACTGTCACATAAAACGAAATGTAATCTGAATAATTACAAGGCTAGGTGATGATGGTTCTTCCCCCCACCTTCTTAGGAGGGAACCAGTGAGGCAACACGTTTGTATTAAATGAATGGGCATTTTTGAGCTTGGCCAAAATGATGATACCATTCACACCTAGTTCCTGCAGGAAAATATGAATTCTAAGTATCCATGATTGTAGCTACTGTTTTATCACTAGAGTTATAAACATTTTGTTCTTACTGTCCCTTGCCTGCCAGACTGCCCTAAAAGAAGTGAAATAGTCAGAAAGACAACTCATCAGGGAGGTGATGCTTGGTAGGGGGCTTCTGGCTGCTCTCCTAGGGGAGATGTTTGTTTTCTTTATTTCTGTGCTGGTTCAAGGTGAGGGAGACGGACAGCTGTGAATGTGAGGGGTCACAGAAAGATGAGAGCAGGGTGAATTCATCAGGGAGCACTACCCCCAAGTGCAACCTCTCTCTGCTCAGGGCTGTGCCCAGGCATATGACCCACACTGTATTTTTGGGAAAATGAGAGTGACTGCTGAAAGTACTTTTCTAGCATAGCTTTGTGATTACATAATACTAACTTACTAGCCTTTTGAAAATGGAAACAGTCCTTAAAATATTCTTTTTATGGTCTGCATGCTATTCTGATAATAGGCACAATTGCCACATTTGGGCTTCTGTGTATTTATAATCTTTGCCTCAGAATTTAAGTAGAAACTCACTTTTCGTGTTACACTTAATTAGGTTGGGATCTGTTCTGTAGGAATGAATTTTACTAGCTTTTACTTCTGTTTCTTTTAATGAAAATTCCTCAAATGTAGTTCAGTGTAGAGAAAGGGCAAAAGAGAAAGGAGATAATGTTTGCAGAGAGCTTGCAGTGGTGTAGATAGGCCTTTGTGCTCATTGTGTTTGTTTATAAAGGATCTCATTTAATACTCACAAAATATAGGTATTCAGGAAACCAAAGCTCAGACAGATTGGGTGACTTGCTTTGGGTAACATAATTAGCATTCAATAGAGATAAGATTCAAATCTTAAGGTTTTTGGCTTCAAAGCTGTATCAGATTGGACACACCTTACAGTGAAATTTGTGCGGCAATGGACAATGTTATAGAGTGTGCCCGTGTAATGATTCTTGGTGTTTGTAATACTTGTTCAAGCTGGCCAGAGCTGATTTTTACATATCCTGCAAAATGGCAGTGTCATGACAAATCAATGTGTATAATTAGGAAAAAGAAAATGTTAGAAATCTATTTATGCTTTAATAATTAAAAAGGCACTGGTTTACTGCCAAATTGACATACATTTTGGAATCAGACTGTAAGATAATTCTTTCATGTTACTTCTGATAAATAATGCTATTTAAATGTCTAACCATTTGCTGTAGCACCTGGCTGAGCTCTCAGAACAACACTCCCATTACCTCCTCAGATGGTCTTGAGTCATATACAGCAATGGAGAAAGTTTGTTTTTAAGGAGAATGTTATGATGTGACAACTGTGTCTTTAAATATACCAGTTTTCAATAGTTTAAAGCTAAAAAGCTTCCAAGAGATAACGTTTATAATTCCAAAGCCTTATCCTAAATAAGGTAACACATTCATTATATAGTTTGATTATCCCATGTGTTTGTGTAGTAACTGTGTCTATATTGTAAAAAGGGACTTGAAATGGTTTCTATTTTTGTTTCTGTATATGTCATCCCTACTTTGATCACTTCCTTAACAATAATAACTCCTCCTCCCATCCCACTACAACCCTGTATCAACTAGGGATTGTATTTGATTTCAAGTAAAAGAAACTGGTCTACACTGACTTAACCATATAGGAGTCTGCTTTTCTCACGTAACAAAGTGTACAGCTAGACAGTCTGGAACTGATGCAGTGGCTCCAGGATGGCCTCAAAGCTCTAGTGTCATCTGTTTTTCCCTTTTGTCTTCCTTAGTACGTGGCTTTCATTCTTATGGTTGCCTCACGTTACAAGATGACTGATCCACTTCCAACCTGTTGTTTAAGGTAAGAAAAAGAAAATCAGGTGTCAAGCAGGAAGGGCTGTGTTACCATTGGGAAAGCAAAACTTCCTGGTAATCCTTAGCAGCCTCCTGCATATGACTTTTTGGTCCGAATTGTCATAGTCACCCCTAGCTACAAGGCAGGCCGGCAAAATTAGTAATTTGTCTAGGCTCATTGCTACCTTAAAAAATGTGGGGTTCTGTTAGTAGGTAGAACTGGTAAATGTGTATTGGGTAACAAGTTAGCAGTGTCCACCCTGACCCAAACCCTAGCCCTGAACTGCCTGCTTACACTTGGCTTTCGGACTAGGATGGTAAATGGAGGAGGAAATGGTAAAAAAAAAAAAAAAAAAGACACTTTAAGATTTTCAGGGGGCTCTTTATTCCTCTCCATTGTGTGTTTTCCTCTTCTCTTCCTTGGTGTTTTGCTGTCTCTGCTCCCTCTGACTTTGGTGATCACTTTTCCTTATTATTATTTTTTATTACTCATTTGCCAGGTATGTCATTTTCTCAGTGTAACTTTCTCTAACACTCCAGGCAAAGTGAGGCAGCTGCCATTTATATATGCCCAGCACCTGGACCTTGTTTTTGTTTTTGATTTTTTTCTTTTTTGCGTATTTATTACAATTACACTTATTGGTCTGTATGTGTGTATGTGTGTGTTATTTGTCCAGTGCTTTGCTCTGTTCTTCACTAGGCTATAAATTCCTTGAGGCCAGAGGCCATATTTACTTTGTATATTCCTCCTTGCCCCAGTGTCTAACACAGTGCCTAGGATAAAGTGGATTCTCAATAAATATTTGAATAAATTAATAATGAATATATTTTGTTGGATTTTCTTTCCTGTTTTTTCTTTTTTAAAAAAATGCATTTCTTTTCATCCTCTTACTCTGTTCTCACTTTAAGCATTATTTAGTATTTTCGTTAATATTCATCCATTCATTTATATTTCTTTTTCTCTGTCCCTGCTTCTCTCTCTCTGGATTAATCTTCCCCTCTCTCAGATGAGTATTATCTTTACATGTCCATCCCAGTTTTCTTACTCAGGTTTCAGTTATCACACATCTGACTGCCTACTGCTTTTTAACTGGAATGCCTCTCTATCACCCCACACTCAACAAGTTCCAAATGACATGCATCAGCTCCCCATCTCAATTTTCTAGCCTCTGAAAAAGATGACACCTTCTTCTTTGAAAATGATGACACCTTCTTCTAGCTACTTAAGCTTGAAAACTTGGTGTCATTTGTGACATCATTTATTTATATCACTAAGGGCTATTTCTGCAGCTTGGCAAATAGCTCTAGCTGTTCTGTATTCTTATTGACATTACCTAGGAGTACAACGTGTAGGGTTGTGGGTGCTGGTACATGTGGGATGGCAAGATCAAGGGTGACAGGAGTCAGCTGATCAATGTTCTCCATCAAGCAGTACACTCATTTATATACCATGTTTTGGTGCTCATGACTCATGGAATAATCAATTTAGATAATTTGGGATTACTTTGTAGTAAAATTTAAGAGGACTTAGCTACTTAAAATAGGTCTTGAATTTTATGATAGTAGATATGGACAACTTTTGCAGTATTGATGAAAATATCAGAAAATATTAAAATCTACAGATTATAGTTACAGTAATAAAGGGTTTTGTAAAGACAGATTAGATGTTCCCATTCAATCGATCTTATAATGCAGAAATTAGTGGAAATTTTTTGAAATTAATAGGTATGAAACTTAGGAAAGTTAGCACAGTTGCTTCATAGATGATCTCATTAATCAAGATGGGCATTTTTCTTTTATAGAAAATAGTGAATTATCTGAATATATTGAATGAATAAATGAATAAGGCAGTGTTTCTATACTAAGATGATTGTTTGAAAAGTGAAAAAATTTTAATAAACTTTATTTTAGTATTTGTAGTCAAAACTACCAGTTTTAAAAAACTATGATAAAAGCCACATTTAACATGAATCTTCTACAAGCATATTGTGAATGTATAACTTTTGCATGGCTTTAGATTCATGACTTACGTAGTATTTCAGAAATTGAGAGAACACATACATTACCCTAGTTATTATAAAGAATGCAGGTTTCTTTAGGAATTTTTTTCTGTTTGGATTTAGAGCAATGGTTTATGATACATTTCATTTTTTGTTTGGTGCATTTGTCAAATTGAAATTTATCTCTGTCACCATGTTCTGTTGGAGAGGTTTTTTGATAGATACATGTTTAGATATATAGGGCACAGAGGCAGTAACACGATTATATCATTCTTAATTTCCCCGATTTTATATCATTTTTCTTGCTTTGTCATTCAAGCATCAATTTGATTATGGGGATTACACACAGAGAAAAGTGTTGTTTTTGGAATGCCTAAAGACTTTGTTTCCTTTTAAGTTTACTTCACCTGGTTCTGGTCCTTTTAGTGTATCTAGGATTGGAATGTAGGAATTAGGGCCATGCTTAGATTTCTGCTACAGTCTAACTCCCGTGGGAGGAATAGTGCCTCAAAAAGGAGATCAGAGACCACGATTCTATTCCTCTTTATTGGTGGATGTATTTCATTTATTATTTTTAGAGATGCTTCTCCCCTGGACATTTTCATGTGTTTTCCAATAGGATAGAATAAATGTTATTTGGGTTTTCATCTATCATAATAGAAAGCTGCTGTCATGAAGAGAAACTAGAGGCTTGAGAACTAGGGCAGTGTTAAGTCAAATATCTAAGCTTGTTTGTATGGCAAAAACAGTGAATAAAAGATATTCAAGGAATTTTTAAAAATATGCCCAGTCTTTTTCTTTGGATCTCATTCTCTCAAATGTCTTAAACCAAGAGGTTATAATTTAATGTCAGTTCAACTAAAATCATTTGAATTGATTGTCACTATTCAGCAATAAATTAAGTTCTTCCTCTTTCAGCTGGTTGGGCTTATTTCTTTTTTATACATCAACCTTCTGTATGTTGATATATGTCACTCTAATGAAATAGGAAAGTCAGCTCTATCAAAAACATACAGTAACAACCAGTCCTGGTGCTGGTAAAGCTCAGGTATTCTGTATATAAGGAACATTCTCTTTATCATTTTATGGAGGTGGAAAATCCAAGGATAAGCAGCCAGATTCATGTTTTAGATGTAATAGGGTAGTGGTCAGAATTGCGAACAGTGAAAGTACAAATCATGCCTATTGTTGAATAGCCTGTACCTTATGGTTTAAGGTCAACAGATGAATACAGAAAATGGCTTTAAAACTATACTTGCCATTTGTAGGTTAACAGCCTAGAATCCATCCCCTTACCTTTTTCTCTTCCTACTTGAACCTCTGTTTTCCCAAAGAAACATTCCAGCTCCAACCTGTCAGCATATCACAAATCTCTGGACACAGTGGTTTGGTCTATGTGATGTAATAGGAGGACGCATATATTGGATGATCAGAATGACTCTTCCTCTTTCTTCTTTGGTTCATGTTCATTCTCTCTCTCTCTCTCTCCTTCTTCTTCTTCTTCTCTCTCTTTCTGTCTCTCTCTCCTTCTTCTTCTTCTCTCCCTTTCTGTCTCTCTCTCTCCTTCTCTTTCCTTTCTCCCCTCCCATGTTGGATGTGCCTGAAGTATGAAGCGGTTCTTGCTACTGGTCAACTGACTTTCCTTCGCAGGAAGGCCACACTTAAGTTGAAGCTGACACTCTAAGTGGCAGAAAGAAAGCATCCTAGCCAATTTAGAACCATCCCATTTAAAGGCAGGTGGCAAAACTAATTTAATTGCCTATAATTTCTTTACCATTTAAGAATTTTAAGCCAAATTTTGAATGTTATACTCTTAAAATCAATACCAATAATATCTATCAGCTATAGAGTTCTTACTATGTGCTAGGCATTGTCCTAGGTAATTTATATTTATATGTTTGTTTAATCCGCACAACCATATTATGAGTTAAATATTACCATCTCCATTTACAGATGAGGAAACTGAGGCACTGAGAATTTAAGTTACTTACACAAGGCACACAGCTAGCAAGTGGCAGAGTCAGAATTTGGTCCCAAAGGCCATGCTGCTAACCTACTAAGCCATGATGAGACATTGAATTTGTAGAAGGCTATTCTGAAGATCATTTAGGTCTTCATCCTGAATATCCTAAAAGCAGCCACTTGAAGACACTTTCGCAGGTGGAGCTTTTGAGTACTAGATAAGTTAAAGTCTTGGTCATGGTTATATAATAAATGGGATGAAAAAGGCAGCGATGGTGTGCTAGAAAATAATTTGGATCGGTGAACACAATTTGCTCCACTGTCTTTGAGGCCAGCGGCCCCTATTTGCTTCTCTGTCTTCTCAGTATCCCCAGGCATTCTGCCTTTCCATCTTTGACCTTGTCATTATCAATTACCATGTTCTTGGAATCCAGATGGTGCCTTGTCTGATTATTCTCACTGCACACCAAGAGGAATGATCCTTTACATTTCTGCTGTGGCCCATAACTCACCAAGAGTCTTCTCATCTACAATCTCATTTGGACCTTTCAGCCACCTTATGAGATGGGCTGATGCACTTCGTCTTAGGTGCTTATATGTCAATTTGCTTTACATTAATTTGCATTTATAATCATCTTACCTTATAAGCAAGTGATTCTTGCTTCTGTATTGCATGTTGCTGAACTTGCAGCTGGACTATAAGCTCCATGAAGAGAGGATTTGATTATAGGTTTTATGCTTGACATTCCTTCAGTAGAGTTCCCTCTTAGTTCACAGGATCCTCTCAAAAACAAAAACAGCCCCTGAAAAAGAACTCATTAAATTATTATCTGGCTTTCCAGAGTCAATAGTTAAATGTTCAGGAATATTGTCAGCAGGTTACTAATCTGTTAGCAGTTTGACATCTATGGTAAGATTACTTATACCACAAAACTTGGGAAAGGCTACACATCAGGGTAACTCTTCATCCCTGCCCACTGCCCCCATCCCCCATCCCCCATCCCCCATCCCCACCAGAGAGCCACTTAGCCAGGACGCTCCTGTTTATAGCATTTCCATAGGAAACGTGGTCCACAGGCACCTGCCTTCCTTTCTCCTTTGTGGATTAGGTAGTAGCCATGGGTCAAGTGTTTACACTAGGGGAGAAGGTGGAGGTGAGGTCACTCTGCTGGTCTCCATGCCTCTGCTGTCATGACTCTCTGAGCAGAGGTTGACAGTTTATGTTCACTATAGAAAACCCAACTACAGAAAACAGCTCAGAGAAAACTGGATTGGGAGGCCCAGAATGGGCATCACTTGAAACTGGCCGCCTCTCTGCTCCAGCCTGTGGGTCCTTCCACCCATCCTTGATTGAACTAGTTAACTGATCAAGCTGTGTTTATAGGGATATCAGGGTAACGTTGGGTATCAGGTAAAAGCATTCCTGATTAAAAGTGGTTTCAACCACAAGGATCATTATCATTTACTTAACAGAAAGTCTAGAAACAAGAGGCCCAGATCTGGTTCACTGTCTTAGCAATGATCTCAATGACCCCAAGCTGTTTCTCGTTCCCTCTCTGCCACCCTCTGTGTGTGTTTCCCCTTCTGGCTGCAAGAAGGCTGCAGTAGGACTAAACAATAAGACGCTAATACACCTTCCAAACCCTTGAGAATATTTTGGATTTGTGATAGAAACAATGGAAATCTTCTCTTTTTTCTTTTTCCTGAAGCAAGGATATTATTTTCTCCTTAAATAAGGTGTAAAAGGAATAAAAGGGAAGTGGCATATCTTACAGAATATTAAAAATAGCTTCATGGTAAAATAATTTTGAAGTATTTATTTCCAATTAGCAGGAAACTCCAGCGATTCTATATGATGGCGCCATTAAGGAAGCCAGCAACCCAAGACCATCATAGAAGCTGTGATGTGAACTGAAGGAAAAACATTGCAAGAAAAATAAGCAAATGTTTTCATTATGACATTCAAGGCAGTAAAAGTGCTATTTAAGTAGAGCGGAAGGCCCAAATGCCTGCAATTATGGAGTACTTAAATTTTTTTCACATTGCAAAAAATTAAAATATTTATACTTTTATGGAAAGGAAAATTAGATAAAGCTGTCACATAAGATACTGAAATCCTAGGAATTAGTGTGCATCCCTGCTCTGAGAGACTTGCTCTTCTTTGTTTCTTATTGCTAGCACAGTATTGGGCACACCAGGTATACAGAATGAGAAGAAAAGACAGTGAAGGATGCATATAGTAGAACTATAGTACCAAGTAGAAATCGGTCTTGTCAGAAGGAAACCTAGGCCTGGGTTATTGGAACACAGATGGATTGGCTTCAGGTGGATTTGAGGAGTTGCAGGTGTTTGGATCTCATATTTTTTCATTTTCTGCAGAGGAAACAGAGTTAGCCCAGAATCCAGGTGAGCTGACAGTTAAGCTCAGAGAGCTTCCCAGCTAGGATCACTATACTCACATTTCCTTAGGGCCAGTTTTCTGGTTCAATCTCTTTGACACCAAATGTTATTTTTCCTTCAATACTGTTGGTGACAATTAAGTTATGAAATGATTAATGTTGATTCACAGGTGGCTGATATTAGTATTTGCCAGCTCAAGTTTTTTGGTGTGGAAGGTACAAAGTTAACTCAAATGAGAGGCTGGATTAGAGGGCAGCTGTAGCATTCATGCCAGTTGCATCATCCACTTAAAATGCAGAAGGAAGGCATTCTAGGCTGAGAAGGTAAGAAAGTACTATCACACAAAGTTTAGGATATGAAGGAATCTTGTAATCTTTCTGTAAGATTTTAATTTTTAAAAATAGTGATATGTGAGTACATATGGTATAAAGCTTTTGTTGGAAATCTGTCTTCAGTAAATCAGAAATGAAAAATTTGCTTTAAGTGTTGAACATCACAATCTATTTTCATATTTTAAAAAACTACAACTATTCCTTAGAACACAATAGGTTTTGTCTTTTTTTGTAGAAGTCTTCATTAGGTTTCAGGCACAGAGTAAAGAGGAAGAAGAGAAGGCTATATATGCAAGTAGTTTAATAAACATTATATATCATGATCACAACGCCACATCCTAAGTGAGATGTATAAATTTAGTAAAAATTGGAAGCACTATATTTGTGAAGGATAACAGCTTAGAACAATTTTAATTTATGTAGTTAAACCTTCAAGTTATGCTTTGCATGTGGATTCTCATTAAATGCATATGTTCAAGTTACCACAGTGAGTTTATTTTACTGAATGTTGACTACTTTTTCTGGGGCAGCATCTCCCCTTTCACAAAGAATATGTGAAAGGCCAAGGCTGTCCAATTTCATAAGTATTGCTGTGAGTTTTAAGGTTGTGCTCTTTTGTATTTCATGAATTTGTTATTGAGTTTCATAGAATCTGATGGTCAAAAGAAATGTCTCCTAAATATTACCGCAGACTGAGTAATACATGGATTTTAAAAAAGAGATAATATGTGAGAAAATGATATAGTATAATAAGTAAAACTCAAGGACAATAATAAGTAATAATGAACTAGATGGTAATCTCTTTGAGTTCAGGACCCTTATTTAATAATTACTTTCCTCCTCCTTCTCTTCCTCTTCTCCCTCCTTTTCCTCTTCCTCCTTCTGCTCCTCTTTCTCTTCCTTTCATTAAATCCTACACAACAGGTGGCTTTGAATATCATATCTACTCAAAAAACAGCTTTTGAATTAATGAGTGGATACCTAAATGTTTTTATCCCTCCTCAAATCTGGCTCACTGTGTTGGGTATACTGAGTGATCGATAAGCATTTGTTCAATGAAGTTTCTGAATTACAGAATTTTTTCACTAAGGAGCTGAATTTTACAGTTTTTGAGTTTATATTGTACTGAGTGAGAAACTATCACAATGTTGTTGGGTAAAGGTTTTAATGGTCCCACTTTAATAAATACATCATTTAGAATTAAACATGACATTATGTAAATACTGGGAAAAGGATTGAAATTAATTTGTTCAAATATATGGTTTTCTCTTTACAGTTTTGTATATATTTTTTCTTGTTTGGTTTTATACATAGTTACTTCCTGACATCCAGCCATTTTTACTACTTTCATGATTTTTTGACATACTTGCTTACCACCTGTACAGTTATTTCCCAATATTCTCTTTAAATTTATTCACTTTGCAATCTAAATTCATTTAAAGAGAAAACTTATATTAGTACCGTGAACAGAAAACCAGTATTCTCTGTTGCAAACAGAAGGCAACTATAAAAATCAATATAATGTGATGAAAATGATATTATTAAATATTGGCCAGTTCTGTTGCCTTGAGGGAGATTGAGGCTGAGATAAATTTTCTTAAAGAGAGTTTGGCAAATATTAGAGAAGTATTAATATAAAAGACATATAAGCCAGGTGCGGTGGCTCATGCCTGTAATCCCAGCACTTTGGGAGGCTGAGGCAGTCGGATCACTTCAGGTCAGGAGTTTGAGACCAGCCTGGCCAACATGGTGAAACCCTGACACTACTAAAAATACAAAAATTAGTTGGGTGTGGTGGTGCATGCCTGTAGTCCCACCTACTTGGGAGGCTGAGGCAGGGGGATCCTTGAACCCAGGAGGCAGAGGTTGCAGTGAGCCAAGATCACACCACTGCAGTCCAGCCTGGGTGACAGAGTGCAACTCCATGGCAAAAAGAAAAAAAAAAGACATATAGATACTAAACTAAGCCTTATTTCTGACCATGCTATAAGGGTTGAAAAGAATTTAAAGGAGAATGACTTCTTTCTATACTGGATCAAATGCAAACTTCAACAAAGAAAAAAAAAAATCTAGATTTTTCACAATTCCAAATCAGTAGAGCAGTAATTTGTGACATTTTAGCACTCTGTAATTTTTGTGATAAAGTAAAAATTTTCTGTTCATTTTTACTTTTCTTTAAAACATACTCAGAATTAAGAACATAGGTTAGAATGAAGCTTCCATTTTCCTGCGGTGCATTTATTTCCTGCTCAGTGGGTTACATGAGCAATGTTGAGGTTTTCTATGAGGTACCACTTACTGAGTCAGGTTTATACTTTCTGTATCATTAATGCTTTGTAAAGAATGTCATTCTAGGAAGTGCCCACATAGTTACAATACACATGTGAGTAAAGTGTTTCATTAACACTTTAGCGTCTTATGGAACAAACTCAGAAGAGCATAGGTATAAATGATCAAAATTCCAAATTAATGTAAATACAGCTAATGAGTTTTTAGGACATTTTTAAAATACTTTATTCTTTAGCTATTGCTTTGGACTGGTTCTCTTAATGTTGATAAAGATCATTCTAGGTCATACTTGAAACACAATCAGTTTGACTCTCAGCTGAAAGAACTGATTTCTTAACAAGTAAAGTAGTAGTTAATTTAGTCAAGCCCCCAGTGGTGTCACATTAATCAAAGTCAAACTGATTTTGTGCAGGGATGGAAAAAAAAAAAAAACTGGATCATTGGTTTCCCCTGTCACTACAGGAAAAGTTATGTGGCTCAACACAGCCTCGCAAACTAAAAGAAGAAAGAATGCAAATGAAGTGTATGATTTAGAAATGTTAGATAAGATGGTGGCATGTGTTACGTAATGCTTCTTAATGAGAATTTTATAAATGATTTATTACAGTGATGTAGATAAAAATATATTTGAAAAGTGGAAAAGTCAAAGCAGTTGAGATCTTCGATGAGCAATGGATATATATTTTACTTTCACTATATAGAAAGCAGCCTTCAACTATATAGAATATACTGTCATGACCAATGATTGATGCTTTATAATCCTGGGAACAGAGGCTGTTTTTAAAATGGCCATGGAACTTTTGAATATTGTTTTTGTACTACTAATTGACTTAAAAATAACAGATTTAAATTAAATCAAGCAGAAATGCCATTACAAGACAAAAAACAAGGCTTAGGTAAATGTTTTACTTTTAATAGTTTGTCTGAACAAACACTGAGAGATTAAATTTCAGCATAAAAACACAAACAGTTTGAAATAATTTAGAGAACAGCACATACTTTTCACAAATGCATTGCAAACAATTTAGTGCCTGGGTCCTGAGGCATGAGGGAGAATTTTAATAGTGTGTATTTATAAGCATGAATTTACTTTAAAATATAGATGGTTGAAATTTGGCATGTTTTCTTCTTCTTTCATATTCTTATATCTAAGTGTTTCTAAGATTTTCTAAAAGGAAGCTCATTATTTCAATCAGTCAGTTGCTAAGTGGTGCAACATGAGGGTTATGGTTAAAATTCTACCTATCATGTTAATGTTGAAAAGATAGTGTTCAACCCTGGCTGGATATTTGGGTCTACATGAGAAATTCTAGAAAGAACCCTATACTCTTTGTATCATATAATCAAATACCTATTTAAAGCCTCTGCCAGAAAGATAAAAATGGAGCAACTGGTAGAGACTGTACCTCTTAAGTCTGACTTTCCTCTGCTTGCTTGTCTTTCTTTGTTTCATTGTTTTTACACTTTCATATGAAAGCCAAAGAAACAATTAATCCTGATGAGTAGTGTGGGTGATTTTCAGGATCTGGGTGCCTATTATAATTTTAAGAGGATCTGGTAAATTGACTCTTTTAGGTATAAATACAGTGTTTTATGGCAATGTAGAAGCTTGGCAATGCTCTGAACATTGTTAATCTGCAATAGCTACTGGAAGTTAGGAGCTTTAACAGGAGCTCTGTTACAATGACTTCTAGAGTGGAGCATCTCTGACTTCTGAGTCCTATAATTCTGTTGGAGTTCTTAAGTAACAGCTATGTGTATCAGTTTAAGTGAAGGAGATACTTGATAACATATTTTAATATAGAGTTTCACTTGGCATCTTTATAAAAGCCAGGTGAAAAAGCTTTCTCTAACTATGATTACATGAAAATTATCTTGGCCTTGAACTTTCAAAAAATGTGAAAAATTTATTATCTTTTATTAAGGTGTTAATCCTTACCACGTTACCCTATGGTGGTCTGAAACAATCCACTAGTGATAAAACATTGCTAGAAGTCAAAAGTTAATAGTAAAAATTAATGAAACAAGTTATTAATATAAAGTAAAGCAGAGTGATGGGAAGAATCAAGGATTTTTCCCTAACGGGTAACATGTTTTCTTATGGAATAATTAAAATTTTTAAAGAAGTAGAGCATAAAACAGACTAGAAACCCTTATATTTTTACCCCCCATATTAAGATAAAAATCTCTCTACAGTCATGAGTGATGAATGTATTCTCTAGTTTTAAAAAGGTGAGGGGTAATTAAACAAAAATGGCAACTCATTAGCATAAGTGAAAACAAGTACTGTATCTACCATGCCAACCAGCAATTTGTATTAATTTTATATATAAATAGTTCTGAGATTATCTGGGGAAAATAATGGCCCTGAAAGAAAGGGGTAAAGAGTTTGCAGCTCTTTGCCTTTGCTAGGGGGAGGAATTGGAATTGTTTCTCTCCAACATAGAATTTTAGGGAAAGATGCGTTCCACCTTCCATCAAGGATCCCAGTGTCTACTTGACTTCAGTTGACAGACTGAGGCTGGCTACGTAAAATAAAAGACTGTTACTAAGAAAGAAGGAAAGGATTGACACTGGTGAGACATCTTCCACATTGAGTTGATTCCAGAGCTCCATAGGAGGCAAAGAGGAAAGGTTATTGTATTAGTGAGGGCTCCTCAGGGAAACAGATCAAAGAGGGGATGCGTATATATCATATAACACAATGGAACTTGAGACTATCTGGTGAGAACTAAGTATAAAGAAGAGAAGATGTTCAAGGACTGAACTCTGGAGAATATTGAGAGGAGGATCCAGCAATGGAAACTGAGGAAAAAAGGAAATGCCAGAGAATGAAGAGGAAAACCAGTAAAGCACTCTTCACAGGAAGTCAAGCAAAGCTAGTGTTTGACAACAATGCTATTCTCCATTAAGTTAATACTCTTGAGAGACTGAATAATTGAGACACAAATATGGCAAGATAAAGGTTGTTAATGACCTTGATTCGAACAGTTCATGGGAGTAGTGGAGACAGATGTCTGATTGGAGTGGATTAAAGAAAAAGCGGGTAGAGTAGATACCCTTTGCCAAAGAAGCAGATAAATGGACGGAAGCTGAAGGGGCAAATAGAATTAAGGAAGTTTGTTTTGTTTGTTTGCTTTGCAAGGTGAGAGGCTTTTTACAACATGTTTACATGCAAATGGAAATGATCCAATTGAGAGAGGAAAACTGAAGAGGAAGCAGCAAAGGAGGGGGAAATTCCAGTTGCAAAGTTCTTAGATGTTGGTGCTGGAATTCAGTGCACTGTGAAGAGTTGGTTTATATGGACAGGAGATTTCATCCCTCATATTAGGAGGAAAAATAAAGTGAATGGGTCAGTTACAAGTAAGTTAGAAGATTTGGTGATGGGAAAATCAGGAGATGTTCTTCTGATTACTTTTAGTTTTTCAGTTAAACAGAAGTCAAGGTCATCATATGAGAGTGAAGGACGGTGGAAGGAGGGAGTATTGAGGGAGGCTTTGAGGCCAGAGGAAAATACGTAAAACAAATTTTTGAGAGAGTGGGAAAATGAATTTGTTATGGAAACATAGAAGGATGCTGGGTGGTGGGGAGGTCTTTCTAAGATTTGTGGTCATAAATTTAAGAAAATGAAGGCATTTCTTAAGATTCTTTCCTAAAAGTTTACATAAAATCAGTTAATTCAAATGAATGTTTTTCTTTGACTACTTCCAGCTGCTGAGGTGCAAGTAGGGAGCAGACAGAAAGTTGGGTTTTAACAGAGTTTCGGTTTGCTAGGTGAACACAGGAGAAAAAGAGGATAAGGAATATTGGAGTTACTAAAGCTAGTGCATGGAGTAGTCGTGGAGAGGTATACAGTGAACTAGTTGCTAAACCTTAAATGCAGGGGAGTGACTGAGAAAATAGTAGATAACTGTAAAAGACTTATTGCAAATAGGATCATGCTTGGCAGAGTCACTCAGATCTACAACTTTGTGGAGACTGTGTCTGGTTGAAATAGTTCACAGCCTGGCCTTAGGGGGATTGAAACAATATATCATAACCATCAATTAGCTTAGCATTTTATTTTTCATTTTTTAGTACTTCTACCCTAAAAAGACACATATTGTCTGGAACAAAGCAAAAGCACAATCTGTGTTTTCAGGGAATTGACATTCTACCAGAGACCTGGTAGAAAAGATACTAGATGTAGAAAAATGATTCACAATTTATTTTTGTTGTTGTTGTTTAAATGGGAACAACAGGCACATCAAGTTGTTTCTCAGCTCTTGTAGAGCAGAATGTAAATATTTATGGAATATAAACCCCTTTTAACAGTAGCACAGTTGGGCCTCTACAAATATGGAGTTCTCTTTCAGATACTTCAATTAGAGACAAATACTAGGCCAAAAAAAAAAAAAAAAAGTTCCTGGCAGTAAAGTTGTAATATATCAGACATAAGCAGAAATTCCCAAGACTTCACATACGTAACCTGTGATCAGCACAGAATGATGGCTTTTTTCCTCTTTATCTTCTTCTTCTTTCTCCTCCTTTTCTTCCTCTTTTGTAATGATTAGGTAACTAGGAAAGTGATAAAATAGTATCTAGGCAAATCAATAATAGTCTCTTTCCTTCTTTTCTTCTTCATCCCTTTCTTTCCTTCTTTAATTTTTTAAATTAATGACTGTATTGCTTTCATAAAAGTAACATGTTCATTATAAATATACAAGCAATAGAGAAAAGTCCAAAGAAACATGTAATAACTCAAATTTCACCTACTAGACATAATCATTATAATTTTGAAGGTTATGATTCTGGAAATCTCTCTGTGTTTATATGTATAGGTGAAAGGATGGATAGCAAGAACTGATAGCCAAGTTATTTTTCTTCATCCTTAAAGTTGGGGAAAAACAGCTTCACTAAAGCACTTTCTTACAGATGATCATTTATAAATTTTTCCAGGAATTTCTCGTGTCCTTTCAATATACAGGTTTAGTTTTTACCTTAATATCGGTGAAGCTTTGTTGTACCATATCTTTTAATACATTTTCTGTCACATTTATTGTGTTACCTATCGTTTCTATCTTCTATATATATTACTTTTAAATAATTGTTTTTGTTTCTGTGTCTTTTATCTGCATTACTGTGATGTTTCTCAAATGTTTCCTCTAGTGAGTAATTTAGTTTTCAACCTTGTCTATTCATTTCTTTGATCTTATTATTTTATTAATGATATTCTTTTGCCACTCTGTTTTATTACTTCTGCAATCTTTCTGTTTCATTTTGTTGTTTCATCACCTGGTTCTAGAGCTATAGTAATTGAATTCATATCCATATAACTCATTTTATTAAAGTATTTGTGGTGAATCTTCATAAAAATATTTTTAAAAGGTAAGAGCCACTATTTAAATAAGTGCTCTTATCTGATCATAATTGCAACTATTGATTGGATTCGCCTAGTTTGAGTACTTTTTATTAATAATGTATGTGTTTATAAAGTCCTTAAAAAGATTTACTGAGAATGAAGGGCTCCACTCAGCAAAATGAACTGTTAAAATTGAACTAAACAATTAATTAATGTAAGTATATATACAGAAAAATTCATAAATAGATTGTGTACAGATATACCTACATATTGTTTTGGAGTTAATTGTCAAGGTGTTGGTAAAACCCTTAACCACAAGATTCTAAGAATATCTGTAGCTGGTTGTAGTTGGATTATCTCTCTGTTATGGTCTTAGTTCCCATCTATTTAGTAATCTTCTGTATCCTATGCTGACCCATGCTGGCTCATGTTGGATTGGTCATTTTCAAAACTAAAAGCAGATATAATTGTAGAAAACAATTAGTCTGTCTACCATTGTTCAAGTTTAGACTTTGACGTGTTACCTCTTCATTAACTCAATTTCTGTAGTTTAGTATCTGTTCTATTTGACACGACACAGCTACACATAATATGGAGTGCTCCAGAGAGTTGCAGTACTCTTCTAGTGCACAAATTGCAAAAATTTCTTGGCACAAAATGTCCTCCCTTTCTTCTCCTGTTGTGGAAGAGGTTTCATAGACTTTCTTCATGTGGGTGGGAAGGGACTAATTCTCCATCTGGATGCCACCTGTACAAGTTCACACTTTTTCTCAGAAGAAATTTAATCTATAGCACCAAACTATTTCATGTTCTTTTAAGCAGTCCTTGTCACCATTCTCTAGGAGCTAAGTGTGGAGATTCTTTACAGGATGTTTTCCTAAGATGTTGCTGTTTATAGAATCAATGCCACTTGTATTTAAAATTCATTTAACAGAAGTAAACATCAACCATCAGTTGTAAATTGTCCCATGCAAAAATAATCATGCTATGTCTTCATGAGGGACAACTTGTTGAAAGTACATTATGATACATTTGATTTTGATTATGTATTTGGTTGTTATCTAGCCTATCAGTCAATTCACTCCCACCTAACTGGAGGACTAAAAAGTTAAGTGTCCCTGGCAGAGCAATGGAACAGTGCAGTGTTTCTCAAATTGTTTGAAGGCTATCTGTACTAGGATCACCAGAGAGAGGTTAGACCAGATCTTAGACCCCAATTCCCCAGACCTCTGGGAATTTGACTTAAGAACATGCAGTGTTTGAGAACCATAGTATTAGTATTAATGGTAGTAGTAGTATTAGAAGTTGCCTGTAAGATCACCAGAGAAAGTGAACTTTATTAAACAACATAGAAAAACTGCACAATAAATTTATATCTGTGCAAAGAGGAATATATACACCATCACTTGGTTATGCTTTCAATGTTTTAAAATCATTCCTGGCTGAAACCTAGGGTTTCTGAACAAATTCTTAAAGGACTACCTTGGAGGTGGAAGACTGAGTATTAGTGGACTGTCCTGGTCAAGGAGGCAATGGCAGTAACAAAAATGCACAAAATCTTATTATCACTCCCAGATAAAGTGGTTTACTAATTATTATACTTCTTGAGAGCTAGCCATGGCAGAGGTTTCCTAAATTCTGTCTCGAGTACCCACTGCCAAGAGCAGTTGTCATCTTTTAGGAGGAAGATGTCATATAGTGTTCTCCTGACTCTCAAACTTGTTTAATCTGGGATATGTACATTGCAGTAGAAAAGACTGTGGATATTTCCCAGCTGGGTATGAGGAAGAAATTTTTTCTGGTGTTGCCAGTTACCTGGTATTCTGTTTATCCTTAAACTTTATACCCACATTCCAGCTTACTTGTGGGTAAGCTTAGCCATATTGCGTTGATGATGCATTCTGTCACAGCCTCAGCAAGTATATAATGTAGATTCAGTAATGGGTATAGATCCTTATTTCTACTCTTAAAATCTTCTTTACTGAGGCATGATTTACATTTAACAACATGCATCCATTCTAGTTTGATGAGTTTTGACAAATGTATACACTTATGTAACCACCACCACTATAAAGATATAGACCCTTTTTATTATCCAAAAATGTTCTTTCTGCCACTTTGTAGTCACACCTCTCTCCTACCAGCCACAACCCCAGGCAATCAATGATGTGTGCTTTGTCATTACAGATTAGTTTTGCTTATTTTAGAGTTTCATATAAATGGAATGATACAGTGTGCCTATCTTCTTTTGCTCAGAAAAATGTTTTTGAAATTCATTCATGTAATTGCATGTAATGATAATAACAATACTCTATTCTCTTATCATTGCCTAGTAGTATTCCGTTGAAAGGATGTATCACAACTGGGCTATCCATTGACATATTGATGGATAGTTGGGTTATTTTCCAGTTTTGTGGCTACTATGAATAAATCTGATATGGTTATTGTGGCAGGGTTGGCATATGATTATTACTCTTGGAATTGTTGGGTCATATGGCAGACATGTGTTCAACATTATAAGAATCTGCCAAACAGATTTACAAAGTAGTGGCAATATTTTACTTTGCAACTAGCATTGTATGAGAATTCCACTCATTCTAGCCTTTTAATTTTTAGCCATTCTAATGACTTTGTAATGGTAACTAAATGTGGTTTAAATGTGCATTTTTTGATGTACTTAG
This sequence comes from Gorilla gorilla gorilla, assembly GCF_029281585.2. NCBI lineage: Eukaryota > Metazoa > Chordata > Mammalia > Primates > Hominidae > Gorilla > Gorilla gorilla. The sequence goes on along the minus strand of NC_073230.2, from coordinate 136,073,983 downwards.
TGGCCTTTGTATTTTTATGAAGTGTCTGTTCAAATCTTTTGACAGTTTTTTAAATGAGTTTTTGTCCTCTTGTTGCTAAGATTCAGGTTATTAAGTTCTGGACACCTGTATGTATACAAACACATGTAATTATAGTCTATATTTTTATATTAATGAATTGATATAATTTGTCACTTTTGGGTTTTTTTGCAAAGTTTTCTCCTTTTAGGAGATTTTTTACATTTAGGTCTGTAATTGATAAGTTAATTTTGTATATGATCTGAGGAAAGGTCAGAGTTTATGTATTCATATGCATATCTTGATGTTCCATACAATATGTTGAAAACATTTTTCTTCCTATTAAATTATCTTGGCACTTTGTCAGAAGCTAACTGATCGTATATGTGTCGATTTCTGACATTCTGTCATCTATTGATCAATACATCTACGGTTAACACCAATGCTATGCTGCCTTGATTATTGCAGCGTTTCTGTGAGTCTTCAGATCAAATCATCCAACTTAGTTCTTTTCAAACGATTTTGGCTATTGTGGATCCTTTACATTTTAATATGTATTTCACAATCAATTTGTAGATTTCATAAAAAAGTCTCCTAGGATTTTGTTTTGTAAATAAGGGTGTTTTATTATAGTAAAAAAAATATATAAAATTTGCTATTTTAACCATCTTTAAGTATTCAATTCAGTGGCATTAATTACATTTGCATTGTCGTGTCACCAGTATTTCCAGAATTTTCCATCACCCCATATAGAAACTCTGTACATATTAAGCAATAACTCCTCATTCCCTCCAGCCTCTGGTAATCTGTAATCTACTTTATGTCTGTGAGTGAGCCTATTCTAGGGAAATTTTCCAATTCTAGGTATTTATACACCATATAAGTGGAATCATACAATATTTTGTTTTTGCATCTGGCGTATGTCACCGAGTGTAATTGTTCTTAAAATGTTTTTTATTTTTAATTTTTGTAGGTACATAGTAAGTGTATATATTTATGGGGCATGTGAAATACTTTGATACAGGCATGCAATGTATATCGTCGTAGTAAATGGGATATCCATCCCCTTAAGATTTATCCTTTGTGTTAGAAACAATCCAATTATATTATTTTAGTTATTTAACAATGTACAATTAAGTTATTATTGACTATAGTCACCCTTTTGTGCTATCAAATACTAGGTCTTATTCATTGTTTCTAATTATTTTTTTCACCCATTAACAATTCCCACTCCCTGCCCCACCACATCCCCACTACCGTTCCCAGTTTCTGGTAACCATCCTTCTGCTATCTCCATGAGTTCAATTGTTTTAATTTTTAGTTCCCACAAATAAGTGAGAACATGCAAAGTTTATATTTCTGTGCCTGGCTTATTTCACTTAACATAATGACCTCCAGTCTCATCCATGTTGCTGCAAATGACAGGATCTTATCCTTTCTTATGGCTCCAGTACTCCATTGTGTATATGTATCACATTTTCTTTATTCATTCATCTGTTGATGGACACTTAGGTTGCTTCCAGATATTGGCTATTGGCTATTGTGAACAGTGCTGCAACAAACATGGGAGTGAAGCTATCCCTTTGGTATACTGATTTCTTTTCTTTTGGGTATATACCCAGGGGTGGGATTTCTAGATCGCATAGTCACTCTATTTTTAGTTTTTGAGGAATTTTCACACTGTTCTCCATAGCAGTTGTAATAATTCACATTCTCACCGACAGTGTACCAGGGCTTCCTTTTCTCGACATTCTCTCCAGCATTTGTTACTGCTTGTCTTTTGGATATAAGCCACTTTAACTGGTGTGAGATGATATATCATTGCAGTTTTGATTTACATTTCTCTGATGATCAGTGACATTGAGCACCTTTTCGTATGCCCATCTGCCATTTGTCTTCTTTTGAGAAATGTCTTTTCAGATATTTTCCCCTTTTTAACATCAGATTATTGTACTTTTTCCTATAGAGTTTTTATAGCTACTGCTATATTTTGGTTATTAGTTTCTCATCAGATGGGTAGTTTATAAATATTTTCTCCTATTCTGTGGGTTATCTTTTCACTCTGTTGATTGTTTCCTTTAGTATGCAGAAGCTTTTTAACTGATGTGATCCCATTTGCCCGTTTTTGCTTTGGTTGCCTGTGCTTGTGCAGTATTATTCAAAAAATCTTTGCCTAGTCCAATGTCCTGAAGATTTTCCCCAATGTTTTCTTATAGTAATTTCATGGTTTGAGGTCTTAGATTTAAGTTTTTAATCCCTTTTGATTTGATTTTTGCATATAGCAAGAGATAGGGGTCTAGTTTCATTCTTCTGCATATGGATATCCAGTTTTCCCAGCATCATTTATTAAAGAGATGATTTTTCTCCAGTATATGTTCTTGGCAGCTTTGTTGAAAATAAGGATTTGTTTCTGGGTTATCTATTCTGTTCCATTGGTCTAGGTATCTGTTTTTATGCCAGTACCCTGCTGTTTTATTTGTTATTGCCCTGTAGTATAATTTAAAGTCAGGTAATGTGGTTTCTCCAGTTTTGTTCTTTTTGCTCAGGATATCTTTGGCTAGTTGGGGTCTTTTGTAGTTCCATATAAATCATAGGATTACTTTTTCTACTTCTGTAAATAATGTCATTGGTATTTTGACAAGGATTACATTGAATCTGTAGATTGCTTTGGGTAGTATGGACATTTTAACAATATTGATTCCTTCAATCCTTGAACATGGAATGTCTTCATTTTTTTGTATCTTCAATGTCTTTTATCAGTGTTTTATAATTTTCATTGTAGAGTTTTTTTCAGTTCTTTAAGTTAATTCCTTTGTATTTCGTTTTATTTGTAGCTATATTAAATGGAAGAACTTTTTTTCTTTTTCAGATTGTTTCATGTTGGCATACACAAATGCTACTATTTATATTGATTTTTTATTCTGCATCTTCACTGAATTTGTTTATCAGTTCTAACAGTTTTATGGTGGAGTGTTTAGGCTTTACCAAATATAATATAATACCATCTGCAAGTAAGGACAATTTGATTTTTTCCTTTCCAATTTGGACACCATGTATTTCTTTCTCTTTTCTGTTTGCTCTAGCTAGGACTTCAGTACTATGTTGAATACCAGTGGTGACACTGGAGTTCTTTGTTGTGTTCTAGAGCTTAGAGGAAAGGCTTTCAGTTTTTTCCCATTCTGTGTAACACTAACTGTGGGTCTGTTATACATGGATTTTACTCTGTTGAGGTATGTTCTTTCTATATACAGTTCTTGAGGGTTTTAATCATAAGAAGATGTTAAATTTTAGCAAAAGGTTTTTCAGTATCAATCGAAATGATCATATAGTTATTATCCTTCATTCTGTTGGTATGATATATCACATTGATTGATTGGCATATGTTGAAACTGGGATAAACCCCACTTGGTCATGATGAATGATCTTTTTAATGTATTGTTGAATTCAGCTTGCTAGTATTTTGTGAGGATTTTTGTATCAATATTCATCGGGGATATTGGCCTATAGTTTTCTTTCTTGATGTGTCTTTGTCTGATTTTGGTATCAGGATAATACTGGATTTATAGAATGAATTCGGAAGTATTTATTCCTCCATTTTTGAAATAGTTTGAGTAAGATTGGTATTAGTTCTTTACATGTCTGGTGGAATTCAGCACTGAAGCCATTGGTTCCCAGGCTTTTCTTTACTGGCAGGCTTTTTATTACAGCTTCAATCTTGTTACTTTGTTATTGGTCTGTTCCATTTTTGGGTTTCTTCATGGTTTAATCTGGGTAGGTTGTTTGAGTCTAGGAATTTATCCGTTTCCTCCACATATTCCAATTTATTAGCATATAATTGCTCATAGTAGTCACTAATGATCCTTTAAATTTCTGTTGTATCAGTTGTAATGTCTTCTTTTTTCTCTCTGATTTTATTTGTTTGGATCGTCTCTTTTTTTTTTTTCTTAGTCTGGCTAAAGGTTTGCCAATTTTGCTTATCTTTAAAAAAAAACAAACTTCTGGTTTTGTTTATCTTTTATGTTTTCATTTCAATTTCATTTATTTCTGCTCTGATGTTTATTTTTTTCTTCTAATAATTTGGGGTTTGGTGTGTTCTAGCTTTTCTAATTTTTTAAGATGCATCATTAGGCTGTTTAAGTTTTTCTTTTTTTGATATAGGCACTTAAAGCTATATATTTTCCTCTTAGTACTGCTTTTGCTGTATCTTATGAGTTGTGGTATGTTGTGTTTCCATTATCATTTATTTCAAGAAATTTTTCAGTTTCCTTCTTTATTTCTTCATTGACCCACTGGTCATTCAGGAGCATATGATTCAATTTTCATGTGTTTTTTTTTAGTGTACAAAATTCCTCTTGTTACTTATGGGTAGTTTAATTTCATTGTGGTCAGAGAATATGTTTTATATTATTTCAATTTCAATTGTTTTTGAATGTTTTAAGACTTGTTTTGTAGCCTGACATATGGTCTGTCTGTGAGAATGATGCTGAGTTGAAGAATTTTTATTCTGTAGCCATTGGATGAAACATTCTGTAAATATCTATTAGATGCATTTGTTCTATAGTCCGGATTAAGTCTGATGTTTCTTTGGACAGATTTTCCAGGCAGAAAATCAACAATGTTGAAAGTGGGGTGTTGAAATCTCCAGCTACTATTGTACTGAGGTCTGTCTCTCTCCTTAGCTCTAATAATATTTACTTTATATATCTGGGTGTTCAAGTGTTGGGTACATATCTATTTACAATTGTTATATCCTCTTGCTGAATTGACCCATTTGCCATTGTATAATAATGTTGTCTCTTCTTATAGTTTTTGTCTTTAAATTTATTTTATGGGATATAACTGTAGCTACTCCTGTTCTTTTTTGGTTTACATTGCCATGAAATATTCCATTTCTTTGTTTTTAGTCTATGTGTATCTTTATAGTTGAAGTGTGTTTTTTATAAGCAGCAGATCATTGGGTCTTTTTTTAAAAATTCATTCAGCCATTCATTCTATGCTTTTTGATTACAGAGTTTAATTCATTTACATTTTATGTTGTTATTGACAAGTAAGGACTTTCTGTTGTTTTTCTTTGTCTTGTTGTACTGTCTGTGTCTTAAAAAGTTGTTATTTTTGACTGGTTCATCATTTAGTCTTTTGACTTAAGATAAACATAGTTTACACACCACAATTACAGTGTTATAGTATTCTGTGTTTTACGGTCTGCTTTCTACTATCTGATTTTTGTACCTTCAGATGATTTCTTATTGCTTATTGTCCTTCTCTTTCAGATTGAAGAACTCTCATTAACCTTTCTTTTAGGGCAGGTCTGGTATTGATGAAATCCTTCAGCTTTTGTTTGTCTAGGAAAGTCTTTATTTCTGCTTCATGCTTGAAGGATATTTTCACAGAATATACTATTCTAGGGTAAAACGTTTTTATCCTTCTGTACTTTAAGTATGTCATACCACTCTCTTCTGGCCAGTAAGGTTTCTACTGAAAAGTCTGCTTACAGATGCATTAAAGTTCTATTGTCTGTGTGTTTTTTTTCTCTTGCTGCTTTTAGGATTCTTTATCTTTGAATTTGATTATTAAATGCCTTTAGGTAGTCTTCTTTAGGTAAAATCTGCTTGGTGTTCTATAACCTTCTTGTACTTGAATATTTATGTATTTCTCTAAGTTTGGAAGTTCTTTGATATTATCCCATTGAATAAACTTGCTACCCTCATCTCTTTCTCTACTTCCTCTTTAAGGCCAAGAACTCTTAGATTTGCCCTTTTGAAGCTATTTTCTACATTCTGTAGGCTTACCTTATTATTTTTTATTCTTTTTTATTTTGTCTCCTTTGACAGTATATTACCAAGGAGCCTGTCTTCAAGTTCATTAATTCTTTCTTTTTGTTGAGCAGTTATGTTATTAAGAGACTCTAAGACATTCTTCAATACATCAGTTGCATTTTCAACTATAGAATTTCTGCTTGATTCTTTTTAATTATTTCAATCTCTTTGTTAAATTTATCTGACAGAATTCTGAATTCTTCTTTGTGTTATGTTGAATTTCTTTGAGTTTCCTCGAAAGAGCTATTTTGAATTCTCTGCCTAAAAGGACACATATCTCTGTTTCTCCAGGATTGGTCCCTGGTCCCTTATTTAGTTTGTATGGTGAGGTCATGTTTTCCTAGATGGTCTTGATACTTCTGGATGTTTGTCTGTGTCTGGGCATTAAAGAGTTGGGTATTTATTGTAGTCTTCTCAGTGTGAGCTTATCTATGCTCTATGCTCATTCTTCTTGGGAAGGCTTTCTAGATATTCAGAAGAGACTTGGGTTCCAAGCTGAGTAATACAGACTCATAAAGATACCACCTAGGTGGTCTTAGATAAGGTCTGGAAGAATTCCCTGGATTACCAGGAAGAATTTCTTGTTTTCTTCTCCTACTTTCTTTTAAACAAATGAAGTCTTTCTTTCTGTGCTGAACCACCTGGAGCTGGGGATGGCATGATTCAAGCACCCCTGTGGCTACCACCACTGGGACTATCCCAGGTCAGACCTGAAGCCAGCACAGTACGGAGTCTCACACAAGGTCCACTATATTTGCTACCTGACTACGACCTATATTCTCTCAAGATTCTAGGGATCTACAATTAGTAGGTGGGGAAGCCACAGATTTTGTCATTTCCTTCAGGGCAGTCAGTTTCCCCAGAACCCATGCAAGTCTAGAGATGCTATCTGGGAGCCAGGGATTAGAATAAAAAAAAAACTTAGAAATCTACCTGGTGTTCTGTTGCATTGTGGCTAAGCTGGTACTCAGACCATAAGACAAAGCTCTTTCCATTCTTCTTTCCCCTTTCCACAGGCAGAGAAGCCTTTCCCTGTTGCCACCACCACCACTAGCCCATAGGGAGTTTTTCCAGGCCACCACTAAGGTTCACTTAAGGCCCAAGGGCTCTTCAGTCAGCTTGTGGTCAATGCTGCCAGGCCTGGGGCTCACTCTTCAGGGAAGTGGGCTCCCCTTTGGCCTAGGGCAGGTCTATAAGTGCCATCCAATAGCCTATTCCTGGATTCAGGGATCCCTAAGAGCCCACTTGGTGCTCTGCGCTACTATGGCTGAGCTGGTAGCTGAAGCCAGCATGTCTCAGAGTCTTACCCAAGGCCAGTGGTATACCACCTGAGTATTGCTGTTGGTGATTCAGGGTTCGGGGGCTCTTTAGTCAGAAGATGATGAATTCTGCCAGTACTTGTTCATTCCCTTCAAGGAAGAAGTTTCTCTTCTGGCCGAGAGTGTGTCTAGAAATGTCATCTGGGAGGTAGGGCCTAGGATGCAGGCCTCACTACTCTGCCCACTGACCTACCCTATGTTGGTTTAGCTGGCATCCAAGGTGCAAGACAAAGTCTCTTTGCTCTTCTGTCTCCTCTCCTCAAGTAGAAGGAAGGAGTCCTTTTATTGCTGCAAGCTTTCCTGCCTGCAGTTGTGGGAGGAGTTGCACAAGCACTCCCCTAGCTGGCCCATCTGGTGTCTTTCTAGGCCATGTGCCACCCCAATCCACTGGCTCTAAGTCCAGCACAGCATCAGGACTTCCCTAAGAATTGCAGTCCGTGTGTCCTCGACTGCCTTTCAAGTTCACCTAGGATCCCAGAGCAGTTTAGCCTGCAGTAGCAAGACTTGCAGAGAAACTCAGGTTCAGACCATTGAGATGGGCACTTCCTCTCTGGTTAGGTCTGGTCCAAATGCTCCCTTCATGTGTGGGCACTGGCTGAGTTCATGACACTTTTGCTTTCCACTGTGACAGGGCAACACTCAGTTCAATGCAAAGTCCCCCAGTCACTGTGCTCTCCCTCCCCCAAGTGTACAGATTCTGTTTCTATGCCATGTAATTATTTCTGGGGAATGTGAGAGGGGTGGTCTCAGTGCTTTAAGCCTGTCTTTCCTACCCATTTAGTTCCTCTGTCAGCAATATAAAGTTAAAACCAGGTACTGTGATTGCTTACCTGATTTTTGTTTTTTATGAAGGTGCTTTTATTGTGTGTAGTCAGTTGTTAAAATGTGGTGTTCCTTTTAGGTGAGACAATTTGTGGAGACTTTTATTTGGCCATCTTGCTCCACCCTCAGCATAATGTTTTCAAGATTCATCTATGTCGTAGCATTTATCAGAACTCCATTCCTTTTCATGGCTGAATGATATTCTATTGTATGTATATACCACATTTTGTTTATCCGTTTACCTGTTGATTGACTCTTGGGTTGTTTTTAACTTTTGCCTATTGTGAATTATCCAGCAATGATAAAAATATCTGTATGAGTCCCTGTTTTTTATTATGTATATGCCTACAAATGGAATTCCTGGGTCATATAGGCCTAGTGGGATTTTATTTCTGATTATACTGAGTTTATAGAAAAATCTGGAGTGAATTGGTATCTTAAATTTTAACCTCAAGTCTTCTGATCCATGAGCACTGTATATCTCTGTCTTAGTCAGCTTGGGATGCCATAACAAAATATCATAGACTGGGTAGCTGAAATAATAGTAATTTATTTTCTCATAGTTACGGATGTTGGGAAGTCCAAGATAAAGGTGCTGGGAAGGTAAGTTTTATTTTGAAGTCCCTTCTCTTAGCTTGCAGGTGGCCACCATCTCACTGTGTGCTCACATGACCTCTTTGTGTACACACACACACACACACACACACACACACACACACACACACGCACGGAGAGAGAGATGGCACGCTCTCTGGTGTTTCTTCTTATAAAGACACTAATTAAATTATGAGGGCCCATCCTCATGGCCTCGTGTAAACCTAATTACCTATCAAAGTACCCATTTATAATACTGTCACATTGAGTGTTAGGGTTTCAACATATAAACTGAAGTAGAGAAGGGGACAAAATTCACTCCATAGAAATATCCTTATTTAATTTTTCTTTAATTTTTTTTGGTAATAATTTGTAATTTTTAATGAACTGCCTGTGCCTACCTGTTGTTAGATTTAATCCTTAGTTTTACATGACTTTTGATGCTGTTGTGAATATGTTTTGTTTTATTTCCAATTGCCTATTGTTAATATATAGAAATACAAATGATTATTGTCTATTGAACTTGTATCCTGCAATCTTGCTCAATTAACTTATTAGATTTAGTGGCTTTTTGTAGATTTTTAAGATTTTCTACATGCACAATACACTCTTTCTGAATAAAGACAGTTTTATTTATTCCTGTCTGTCTTCCTTATGTATCATTTTTTCTTTTTGCTTTATTGAACTGGGACTTGCAGTATAATGTTCAATAAGAGCAATGAGAGTAGACATTCTTGCCTCATCCCCAACCTTGTCAGGAGAGCATAAGAGCTTAGGACATTGTATTTGCATTTGTATATTTGTAACTAAGCAAGGCACTGTGATCAGTTTATTGGCTACAGTTTTTTTCCTTACTCAGATTCTGTAATCACTGGTTATAGTAGCTTTAGGCACTTTAACTCTGTTTCAATTAGAGAAGTTCTTATTTATCTATAATGTTATCTATTTAGCTGCTGCATATTTTTTTCAGATTCCATAGCTTAAAATCATTTTAAAATTACTGGTATAATGTCATGCTATTGACTTTTATTAAAGTTCAAAGCAGCCACTGAACCTCACTGATGAAAACACTGTGTATTATGGAACTTAATTTGTCTTGGGGAAGGGCCATGAGAGAAATTCCTACTGAAATTTTAGTACTAAGGCTACACTGAGTATCAGCATATAAAAATATAGACCATACACCTTCCCTCTAAAATAATGAGATTTTAAAAATCAACTCTGTTTCCATTTTTGCTTTAGTAGAAGTTCACAGTTAAATGTTTTGCATAATTGTGGCCATGATGATTTTTTTATTTGCATCCTTTTTTCCCAGTATTTGCATATGTTTTGGTTTATTTTAACAATCTTAATCTATTTATGTCTTTTGTTGTAAGTCGACTCAAATCCTTTTTAAAAAGGTTTAGATTAAAAATTATAATCTCTTTGAATTAATAAAAAATCTATATCATAAAAGGCCCTAACTTTTAAATAATTAATTGGTATGAATACCTACTTTTAAGAGGCTTAATGGAAAGCTATAAATGGAAAGCCTCTAGGCTTCGGAACACAGTCTTTTACTGGCCTTGTAAGATAAGCTGCTAAAGAGAAACAATTGGAGTGATGATCTTGTTGAAGTGAAGCAAAAATGCTTCTGACTAAAACAAAGCGAAACAACAAACAGAGATCTGCTGTTTCCTTCAATGATTAAAGAGAAATGATTGAATGTCCTGAAAATAACCTAATAAGTGGAACAGTAAAGATTCACATGTCTCAGGTTTCTGGGTGGTATGGCAACAAGAAGTTGTGAGGTTACTGCCAGTCATTTCAGTCTATCTTGTGCTGGAGGAAATGGCTTATTTTGTATCACAATAATTAGAATAATATAAAAAATTTAATCCACATAGCAATTATTAGTTAATATTTGTACTACCTAATTACACAAATGTGCATTTTACATTTACATTATATATTTTAATTCTTATTGTAAATTGTCTTCAGTTAAACTATATATAATGATGATTTTAAAAATAAAGAATTGACTTCTCTAACACCCTAAATGTTTAATTTTTATATGTAATTATTTGGAGAAAAAAGCAACATTTATTTTTAAAACATTTCTATTGTGTTTAGTATTAAAGTGTGCCTTTAATGTTTGAGAGAAATGCTTTGTGTCAAATTCAATGCCAAGTACTTGAAATGCATTATTTTATATTTTTCACAACAATGCTATTGTAGCAATTTCACTTATGCCCATTTACAGATGAGAAATGGAGGCTTGGAAAAGTTTATTAACTTGCCCAAGGTCACACAGTAAAAGGCAGAACCAGGATTTAAACCATGGCTGTCTTAAGTAGCATCTCCATTGGAAAGCATTTGTCTGTGAGTAACGGTAACTTCAACAATCTTTTATTCCCACATCAAGCTATCTGAAAACAGGGGATTGTTTGCGTAGGTTTAGTTGCTTAATAATCCTGTTTAATCCTCTGTTCCATCATTCCCATTGAGTTTGTTTTTCATTTTCATGCTTTTTGTTTCACGGTTGCAAAATACATAATGCAAGCCTAGGTATTGTATGTTCAGGACATGATGAAGGGAGAAGTGACAATGCCAGCCATATTTCTCCTTTTTTTTTTTTTTTTTAATCACGAAAGCAAAATCTTTTCAGGGAACCCTCTGGTGGGTTTTGCTTATATCTCATCAGCCAGAACTGTGTCCAGGGCAATGCTTAGCTGCAAGAGAAGCAGGAAAAATAAGTATTCAGTGTTCCTAGCCACAGAAGAAGGTGGCTGGGGCCTGGGAATGAGTATCGTTGGCCAAACAACAGTGTCTGAGGCAATGGATATTAAATAATGCTGATTCTCTTAGGTTAGCACTAGTGGAATATATGTATGAATTTTAAAGGCAATGATTGAAATGGAGACAGTAAAGCAGAATATTTTACTTCTCTTTAAGGTTTTAATCCAATTTTCCACCAGAGGGCTTCGGAGTGCTTTTCTCTGCCTTCCTATCCCCCATTTTTTTTTTTTTTTGAGTCAGGGTCTTGCTCTGTCACCCAGGCTGGAGTGCAGTGGCTCACTGCAACATCTGCCTCCTGGGCTCAGGTGATCCTCCCACCTCAGTCTCCGGAGTAGCTAGGACCACAGGCACGCACCACCATGCCTGGCTATTTATTTTTATTTTTATTCATTTTCTGTATATTTTGTAAAGATGGGGTTTTGCCATGTTGCCCAGGCTGGTCTCAAACATCTGGGTTCAAGCAATCTGCCTGCCTTGGCCTCCCAAAGTGCTGGGATCATAGGCATGAGCCACCGTGCCCAGCCCCAATAGCCCATTTTCGCAGTGCTGTATTATCTTTCCTGAACATGCCCTTGAAGTGGATACAGTAGTGCGTGTCAGGGTGAGAGGATGGCAAGAAAGAGGAACAAGAACCTGACCCCTGCTCTAGTTTAGGATTTAGTGGAAGACAAGGCAAACATATAGTTGAAAGGGTACAGGACACTGTGATTAGAGGTGCAGATTTCAGCTTATTTTCAAAGTTATAAAAAGGAGATAAGCTTGAATAATCAGGCATTGTTAATAGAATTTAAGCTGGTAAGCTTTGAAGCAGAGTTATGATTTATTATCTTGTTAACCTTTAACTTAATAATCAGAATAATTTAAAAGATAAGAAAAAAGTTTAAAAAAACAGATTCAGTGATAAAAGATTAAGAGAATTTTAGGAAATTTAACGGAAAATAATAACTGTTAGTAAAGTTATAACTTGTAATGGTTAATTAATGTACTTAGGTTTGATTTATTGTACCCTAAGAGCCTCTATGGGATCTCTGTACTTAGGAAGGTTAATATTAATAAGGATAATGACCAAATGACCATCATCATGTCTGGTCCCTCTGGAAATTTTTATAGATGGGATATAGTTTTATATGTTTGAGAGAAGTTTAGTGAGGTCATTCTTTCATTCAGACAATCATATATTAATGCATAGTCTGTGCCAGGAAATACATTTGGCCCCAGTAATATAGAAGTCACAGCTCTTATTCTCAGGAGCTTGTGATCTAGGAGGGAGTTTGTCTTCCATTACCCATTTGACTCTCTCACTTTATGGACCTACTGGTCCTACCTAAATGCCAAAGCCAACTTGACTATTTGAGTGAATTCACTGGTCAAATTGGACAGAAATGCAAAACGAACAGTTAATAAGAATATTCAGGTTGCGTGTATATAGTTTGTATGTTCCTGTTATCCAAAATAAAATGTAGAATTACTTACATCAACTAAAATTCTGCTCTTCCTTACTGTACATACTAAGAACTCATTGCATAATGCTGTTGAATTTGACAAAAATCTGGGAATTACTAACTCAAAAAAATATGGCTTTGCTGGCAGAAAAGTGATTTGTACAAGAACACCCAATGGAGTACCTAGCACATAATAGGCACATAATTAACAATTTTACAAGCAAATGCTGCTGAATGAAAGCAAATGAATCACCATGTCTCTGTAGATTATTTTACAAGAGTTAGTAGGACTTTTATAACTAAATTCTATCACTTATGAAAATAGGAGACATTTTAGAAAAGTAGTTTGTGTTGGTTACTTAAGTCAAGTTAGGTTCAAATTATTGTGCCTTAAGAGCTTCTATAGCAATTTTGCTGGAAATATGTAAAGTGGTGCATGAAAGTTTTCTCATGGTATATCTAAATCCTCTGTTTAACTGACAAGTTCTTTTGATGTCCTTTGCACAAAATGACGCACGTCATTTCGCATGAAGGGCGATGTGCTAGCTGGCAATTGTTTGCTTCCTGCAGGGTTTTGATGGAAGTGTTTTGTGATAGTAGCTTGGTATATATTCCTGACTTTTAGTTTGAAAAGCTCAGTGCATCTGTGTTGTCATTTTTTTTTTAAACGAAGAGCTTTAGTGTCTTTAATTTTGAAACACCCAAATTTTAAATCTCTGTGCCAAGATGGAGAGGACCATTCATTAATGTATTTTTCTGCAGTGTCATTTTCTTTAAATCACAAGGTTATTTCCACACACATGCTAGATTTAAAATTGGAATGAGTACCTACTCCCATAGGTATAGAGAAGAAACCTATTTATTTTAGGTGTTGTAATTTGATAAGAAGTTAGTCTAACTCTCTGGCTGTTGAGTAATTTATAATCATGCTTTGTCTGCTCAGGTACATGTGTTGGAGATAAAACTGTAAACAAGAAGGCCGGGCGCCGTGGCTCACGCCTGTAATCCCAGCACTTTGGGAGGCCGAGGCGGGCGAATCACGAGGTCAGGAGATCGAGACCATCCTGGCTAACACGGTGAAAACCCATCTCTACTAAAAAAAATACAAAAAATTAGCCTGGCATGGTGGCAGGCACCTATACTCCCAGGTACTCGGGAGGCTGAGGCAGGAGAATGGCGTGAACCTGGGAGGCGGAGCTTGCAGTGAGCCGAGATTGCACCACTGCACTCCAGCCTGGACGAGAGAGCGAGACTCTGTCTCAAAAAACAAACAAAAAAAAAAACAAAAAACAAAAAAACTGTGAACAAGATATGCTTCTTGTCCTTAAAGAACGTAACACTTAATATACAAATATTGTGGTAGGTGTTGCTATAGGAGAAAACAGAGTTTGGTGGATGCCGAGCAGGAGGTACATGAGCTAGTGGGATGAGAGTCAAGGAGACATTGGGTATTTGTGTGGGAGCAGCCACATAGTGAAATCACTTTCAGATCTCTACCAGCACGTCTCCTTAGGTGTTTGAGATCTGAAGTCACTTTCAGATCTCAACAAGAAAAGATTTTACATGACTAAAAGCTATAACACCTTTATATTAAATCAGATTCCAAATATGGAAATGATTTAGAATATTGAGAGGTAGCCTGATGGAGTGCTTGAAAGCTCAGACTCTGGAGCCAGACTCATAGGTTCAAATTCTGACTTTGCCTTTTATTGATTCTAGGGATTTAGGCAAGATACTTCTTTTACGCGCAGTTTTCCCATTTGAAAAACAGGGATGATATTACCTAACTCATAAGGTTGTTATGAGGATTAGATGAATTAATATTTATAAAAAAAAGCTTGAAACATTGCCTGATGTAGCAAGTGCTATATCAATGTTTGTTAAATAAATATTGTCATACAAATATAGAAGCACTTAGACACAATTAAACATTTTCCTGTTGTCTTTGATATGACTTATGTCTTCTGTACTTTTCTAAGTCAGTGGAGGTAATTCTAGTGGCCTGAAGCTCATGTTAAATGGTGTTGGGAAATGGGTTAAACACTGATTCACTATGATCTAGTCTCCTCTACTGAGAGGAAATTATTTCTGTATATTAATGTATATGGATATTTTCTATACATTTGTGTATATTAATAATTTTGAACATTTTTCAAGAGGTCTGAGTAACAAATATAAAAGTGCATGGCTTCTCAGAGACCACTACATTTATGATAACAGAAACAGACATTATTATGAAGAAAAGAAAAGTAAAAATAATTTGGGCTTTAGTAACTTTAAGCATCAGTTAACTTCTTTAGTTGTATTTAGGATGTACTCTAACTACAAGAATTAATTCAACCATAATAAAATATGACATAAGGATAAAAAGAATTTTCTTTCTCTTGATTACTAAAGCAGGTTATGATAATAAAAGTGACTTGGGATTACAGGCTGTGTGTGGTGACTCAAGCCTGTAATCCCAGCACTTTGGGAGGCAGAGGCAGGAGGATCATTTGAGCTTGGAAGTTTGAGACCAGGGTTGAAAGACCCTGTATCTACAAAAAATGTTTAAAAAAAATTAGTCAGGGGTGGTGGCACATGCTTTTAGTCCCAGCTACTCAGGAAGTTGAGGTGGAAGGATCACTTGAGCCCAGGAAGAAGAGCTGCAGAGACTGATGATTGTACCACTGGACTCCAGCTGGGACAATAGAACAAGACCCTGTCTAAAAAAAAAATGACTTGAATTTTTGAATTTTTATACATTTAACCCTCATGAAAAAGGAATTATATATTTTTGAAAAGGTGATTAGAATATTTTAACAATCTTTTAGTAGTTCTGCTTCAGTTACTGCTATGATTTAAATGTCCCCTCCAAAACTTATTTCGAAACTTAATCCCCGGTATGGCACTATTGAGAGGTGGGGCCTTTAAGATGTGATTGGATAGTGAGGAACCTGCCTTTATGAACTGATTAATGTATTCATGGCTTAATAGATAAATGGGTTATCATCAGAAGTGACTGGTGGTTTTATCAGAAGAGGAAGAGAGACCTGAGTAAGCATGCTCAGTTTCCTCCCCATGTGATGCCCTGCCCTGCACTGCCTTGAGACCCCACAGAGAGTCCCTGCCAGCAAGATGGCTCTCACCAGACATGGTCTCTTGACTTTGGAGACTTCTCAGCCTCCATAACTGTAAGAAATAAATTATTTTCCGTATAAATTAACCAGTTTCAGGTATTCTGTTATAAGCAACAGAAAGTGGACTCAGATAGTTACTAATAAACTCAAATTGTAATTTTGCTTCTCAGATCTTTAAAATACATAAGAGAAAAACATTTAGTTTGAGATCATAATAAATTAATGAGTTTTCTCTTTTTATTTGTTATCATTCTGTCCAGTGGCAAAGTTATTAATGATAACCAGATACTTTAGTTTGAGGTTGAGCTGATTTTAGTTTGTGGATGTTAATCCAAAAGTTGCCAACAGAAAGACATTCTGTGGCTAATTCAAGCTATTGAGCATAGGGCCGTATACCCTGTGGAAAAAGACATAATGTGGGCTTCATGCACGTGACAAGGAAATGGGAAATATTAATATATATGAAGTTGGCCAAAATGTGCTAAAATTGTTTGCTTGTGCTTCTTAAAACTCTAATTTGTGTCAATAAGCTCAGTAAATGATCTCTAAAATCTTTTCTTCTACTTCATGCATGTGTGTGTGTGTTTTGTGTGTGTGTGTGGTAGAAGAATTTATTGGAAACTGGGAGTATAATTATCAGGAAACTTTTAATTACATAAAATGAGGCATATGCAGGTATATATCACATGAACCAAAAGGTGCATCCGCCTGAAAAGTCTAAAATCATTTTCAGAACCAAACAGGTTATAATTCTTACTCCTAAGTAAAATGGTAAAAATAACAGAATTATTCAATTTTAGGGTTATCTTTTCAAGGCAATAACTTCATGAAAAAGAAACTTGATTCCATAGATAATAGGGAGTCATAATGTATTACTGAGTAGGGTAATGACAAAATCTATATTAGGCAGGGTTCTCTAGAGTGACAGAACTAATAGGATATATTTATATCTATATATAAAGGGGAGTTTATTAAGTAGTATTAATTCACATGATCACAAGGTCCCACAATAGTCTGTTTGCAAGCTGAGGAGCAAGGAAGCCAGTCCGAGTCCCAAAGCTGAAGAATTTGGAGTCTGGTGTTCAAGGGCAGGAAGCATCTAGCACGGGAGAAAGATATAGGCTGGGAGGCTAGGCCAGTCTAGCTTTTCACGTTTTTCTGCCCACTTTATATTCTTACTGTGCTGGCAGCTAATTAGGTGGTCCCCTGATTAAGGGTGGGTTTGCCTTTCCCAGCCCACTGACTCAAATGTTAATCTCCTTTGGCAGCATCCTCACAGACACACCCAGGATCCATACTTTGAGTCCTTCAATCCCATCAAGTTGACACTCAGTATTAACCATCACAAGTCCACCCTTGCCAACTTGAACCCATACACATCCTGAGATCATATGTAATCTTCAAATAAAGACAATAATAAGGTCATAATTACGCCTAACATAATACAACTATCCTTCATGCAACTGGAAACACACCAATCCCCAAGCCAAATGCTATTCCATGGAGTTAACAATACTTAAATACTGATGTGGATATGAAGTCAATAAATCTTATGTCACATGATAAAGGAAAAAGGAAATAAAATGAAGATATTTTCTTGGTACAAATGAAGATATTTTCTGTATACCTGAACAAACATGTTTTTAACAAAAGGAGGAAGAAATACTCATGACAATTACAGTCCTTGTTTCTGCAGTTGGTCACGTGGTCATAGCTGGTATTGATGACTACACTCTTCTCCTACCCATTCTGTATTCTCTTTGCCTTTAGCAAGCACCTTAGCAGGCCGTGGGTTTTTTTCCTGGTGGAGTGACCCAAACCTTTATTCCTGAAGTGTCTGGGTCATTTGTAGTCCTGCCTGGATTGGGCTATTGTAGTTTCCCATTGACCTTAATCACAGGGCATGGTAATACTAAGAGATGCCCTAATGGATCTCCTGTATTCCACGCATACTCTTCCTTACCTCCGTTGTGGAGTAGTAGACTGATTTCATCTTGATAGTCTGGGTCAGTCACCCCAGCCAACATTGTAACTCCCTTCTTAGCCTGTTGACTTAAAGGTAGGAGGAACCCCAAGTGTCCAGGTAGCAAAAATTTTGCTAGTGGGTCACGAGGGGTGATAATAAGAGGTGCCACTTCCACTTCCACCCCTGATTGCTGGACCATGCATATCCCGGCTATGGGAAAAACAGTACCATATATTGGAAGCTGGTTCAGAGCATACACAGCCTTCTGGAGAACTTTGCCCCAGCCCTGCAAAGTATTGTCACTTAGTTGGCATTTTAATTCTGACTTCCAAAGGCAATTCTATTATCCTTTCAATCCAGATGCTTCAGGATGGCCTTTTGATGGCACCACTAACCATTACTCCTAGTGACCCACTAGCAAAATTTTGCTTCCTGTTCCCACAATATTATGTTCTGCTGGCCTAGAGGTCTTAGTTCCAGAGGGAGGAACACCAGGAGACACAACAATGATTCCTTTAAACTGGAAGTTAAGATTGCCACCTGGACACTTTGGGCTCCTCCTACCTTTAAGTCAACAGGCTAAGAAGGGGGTTACAGTGCTGGCTGGGGTGATTGACCCAGACTATCAAGATGAAATCAGTCTACTACTACACAACAGAGGTAAGGAAGGGTATGCATGGAATATAGGAGATTCATTAGGGCATCTCTTAGTATTACCATGCCCTGTGATTAAGGTCAATGGGAAACTACAACAGCCCAATCCAGGCAGGACTACAGATGGCTCAGACCCTTCAGGAATGAAGGTTTGGGTCACTCCAGGAAAAAAACCATGACCTGCTGAGGTGCTTGCTAAAGGCAAAGGGAATACAGAATGGGTAGTAGAAGAAGGTAGTCATCAATACCAGCTATGACCACGTGACCAGTTGCAGAAATGAGGACTGTAATTGTCATATTTCTTCCTTCTTTGTTAAAAACATGTTTGTGCATGTATACACTTGTACTAAGAAAATATCTTCATTTTATTTCCTTTTTCCTTTATCATGTGACATAAGATTTATTGACCTGATATCCATGTCAGTATTTAAGTATTGTTAACTCTATGGAATAGCATTTGGGTTGGGGATTGGTGCGTTTCTAGTTGTATAAAGGATAGTTGTATTATGTTAGGTGTAATTATGACCTTATTATTGTCTTTATTTGAAGATTATGTATGATCTCAGGAGACGTGTATAGGTTCAAGTTGTCAAGGGGTGGACTTGTGATAGTTAATACTGAATGTCAACTTGATTGGATTGAAGGACTCAAAGTATTGATCCTGGGTGTGTCTGTGAGGGTGTTGCCAAAGGAGATTAACATTTGAGTCAGTGGGCTGGGAAAGGCAGACCCACCCTAATCTGGATAGGCACCATCTAATCAGCTGCCAGCATGGCCAGAATATAAAGTGGGCAGAAAAGCGTGAAAAGGTTAGACTGGCTTAGCCTCCCAGCCTACATCTTTCTCCTTTACTGGATGCTCCCTGCCCTTGAACGTCGGACTGCAAATTCTTCAGCTTTGGGACTCAGACTAGCTTCCTTGCTCCTCAGCTTGCAGACAGCCTATTGTGGGACCTTGTGATCATGTGAGTTAATACTACTTAATAAACTCCCTAGATAGATAAATAGATAGATATAGATATAGATGTATTTATCCTATTAGTTTTGTCACTCTAGAGAACCCCGACTAATAAGATGCAGTATTTATTTGTCTTCCCTCTGTCAAACCTTGAGCCAACCACTTTTCTCAGATTGCCTGAGAAAGTATAGGGAAAAGAACATACAAGATAGATGAGACATGAAGGAAAGAACTATTAGTGGTGGGGACAGCTTCTTTACATGGTGAAGAGGATGAGAAAAGCCACCCTTAGGCAAAAGAACTCCATGGCCTCTAAGAGGGTGCTATGGTTTAAATATTTTTTCCCTCCAAAGTTGAAACTTAATACCCAGTGTGTCGGTATTGAGAAGTAGGGACTTTAAGAGGTGATTGGCTCATGAGAGATCTGTCCATAGGAATAGATTAGTCTATCCATGGATTAATGAGTTAATGGATTAACTGGTGGCATTATAAGAAGAGGAAGAGTGACTTGAGCTAGCACTTTAGCATGCTCAACTTCCTCGCTATGTGATACCATGCACTACCTTAGGACTGTAGAGAGTGTCCACCAGCAAAAAGGCTCTCATCAGATATGGTCTCTTAACTTTGGACTCAAGTTCTCCTTAAACTGTAAGAAATAAATTATTTAAAAATAAATTACCCATTTTCAGATGTTCTAAGCAGCAAAAAACTGACTTATATATAGAGTGCAAAGCCCCAGAATGGCATAGGAGAAGACTTGTTGCTTCAGACAGGGTTCTTGGCATAATCAATGGTGAGGCTCCCAAACACAGCTGCAATTTTAGCCCCAGAGCCAGCTGTCCTGACTTTGGAAGTCCTAGCCCCAATGAACTTGGCTGCTATGCCAGTATCCCTTGAAGTGGTGCTGGTTTGGAAGCTGTGACTAGGGTTAAGTGAGGTCGGGGGATGTGGGGCTGCCAAATTGCTGAAGCTCTCATCTGTTAGTGTCTCTGGTTGCTTGAGAACTACTGCAGAGAGTGGTGGGCTTAGCACCTGACAGGTGCTCTCAAACAGAGAAAGGTGGGAACACACTTGGCACAGGTGTACATTTTCAGGGGTGAAAGACTGGGGCAAGGGAGCTTCCCTAGTGCAGAGAAGGTTGAGAGAGGCAATGACTGGCACTTTTAAAAGTAGTTTTTAAAGTAGTTGTGATTTAGTGTGCATGACCAATTGTAAGGAAACAAAATTGAGACAATAAACCTTTTGGGGAGGTTGTTTTAGAGATTCATGTATGAGAAATGACAGCTTAGTTAGTATGGCCCACTGGGAATGAAAGAAAGGTAATAGTTCAAGAGAAATTCTGAAGATCTATGCCAAGGTTAAGGAGCTGAGGAGGTGGTGTCTTCCAAGGGCGAATGCCTAGTAGTTTGTTGTACTATTTGAGAATATAAATAGTTAAGAGTTACATTTAAAACTGATGATTGAAAAGTTAAAGTTTGGAGAACCTTTCAAGACAGAATCAAGGACAGAGGCAAGAATTAAGCTTTGAGTAAAAGTTCTAAAGAAACAAAGGCTGAAGAAACTCTAGATTCAAGTAAATATTAAAACCATTAGTTACTGTCATCTGAAGAAAATCAAGAGAAAGCAGGCCAGCTGCTGTAGGGATGGATCCACTTGAATGAAACCAAAATATCTTGTTACCATGAAGCTAAAAATGATACAAACTAATACTGAAATTCATAACTGAAAGAATCATTTCCATTAGGTGTTGACTTGTTTATCATTAATTTTTTCTGACCAGAATGTAAGCTCCATGAGAGTAGGTGCCATGTCTGTTTTACTTGTGGTTATATGTTCAGTAGTTAGACAAGGGATTGATAAATATTTATTGAATGAATAAATGCATAAACCCTTGCATACTCTGACCTTAAGTGGGAGATAAAGTCTGCCCAAGTCCAAGAACAATGTTTGCCCAAATTGAGAACAAAATGGAATCCTAGGGCACACTGTCCAGTAGCGCATAATGAAAATATTCTGTATACTAGCCACATATGGCTATGGAGCAGTTGAAATGTGGCTTGTACATCTGAGGAACTAATTGCCACATGCAGCTTGTGGCTACTGTATTGGGCAATGCAGATGTGTATAATGACTTCACCAGTTAGGAAACCTGCCTCTTCTGGGCAGATGTAACCTGTGCCAGGGAAGTGGCCTTGCCAGGGGCCAGAAGCAGTGTGGGACTTGGGAAGGAAATAACGGATTCACTGCTGGGGCTGGTTTTATTAATCCTTAGCCCAAGGGATAGGAGCTGTCTGCCAAGCTTATGTGAGATCCAGGTTACTTCACCAGGGAAAGAGAGCAGAGAGGTGTTTGGGTCCAAAGCCCTAGTTAGCAGTAAAAATGAGTTTACTCTGAAGGTCTTTGTGAAAATACCTGTTAGAGAACTAGAGGCTTTCATAGATGACTAGAAAAACTTCAAGATTTAGGGATTCTGGTCACCTTTCTTTGTACCACATGAACGATAATTGCATTCGATCATTAAAAGACAGACTAGGCTCATATAAATGCTTAACAAACACTCAAGACACCTGGGAATTCACAGTTGGGGAAAGCGATGTCTTTCAGTACTGTAAGTATAGCAGATACTAAAAAATACTTCTATGTATTTAGCTATGTATTAAATTAGATGAACATTTATATTTATCATGTGTATCTAATTTTTATTAGATTTTGAAATATTATACTGTGGTTTTCGTTTTAGCAGATTTACCTGGTTATAGCTTGCTTAGGCAAGTATTAGAATTATTCTGATTTCCTTGAGCTCCCTGCAGCTTGGCCGGGAGAGAAGGAGGGAATTGTTCAGGAGTGTGCTAAATTGGCTTTGTATTTAGAATTCACCCAGTGATAATACATATCAATATCATGTATTGAGCTGCATGTGGGAGCAGATGTTTGGCATGTTTCAGGCTACTTCTGGGAATAGTCTGTATTGAAGAAAGGAAAGTATGCTTCAAATCTTTACACATAATTTATGCAAGTGAATAAGGATTTCTCACAAAGGAAGAATGCCGGACAGACTATTATATTTAGCAAGATAAACTGTGCTGTGTGCAAATTCCCAAAGTTGGCCAGTATAGCAGAGGACAAAGAAATATTAATAAATTCCTGTTTTATAGGAGATTAGTTCTCTAACGAGCAAACAAGCAAGAAAATAGGGGAGTCTGTTAGGGTTTTCTGAAGATTGGTTCACCTCCCTTAGGCTAACCATTTGTTTTCATTGTCTTTATGAGAGAAAGTCTTTTGTAAGGATTTAATGTGCACCACAGGAAAATGTTTACATATTGGAATCTTAAGGTTTGGAGGGACTTTCAAAAATCACCTAATCCTGCCACCTATCTAACACTTGACTTGGTTTTGCAAAAGTCTTACCAAGGGTCATCCAATCAGGGTTTCAGCATCTTCAGGAGAGAGAGTGATCAGTAGCTCCCAAGCGGAGCCATTCTGTCCTTAGAGGACTTTGACACCAAGGTACCCTTAGAGAGTCTAATTCATCTGTCCTACTTGTAACCACTGGGGTCAAACACAACACCTCTAATTCTTTTTCCCAGTGAAGTTGCTAGGATATTTGAGCATGCTGATCAGATCTCCAGGGTAAATATGCTCAAGTACTTTGAGGAATTCTTGGATATTATTGATCTGATTGTTTGTACATCTCAGGTCATGCTTGAATGTGCTCAGTTTCTCCATGCTTGTATTGCAGTACTTCATGGGTTGTCCAGGCTATATAGAGATAAGTGGGGCTTTTGCTTCCTTTTATACAGATTCTCTCCTCCTTTTCCTCTCCTTCCTCTCCTCTCCTGTCTTTTCCTCCCCTCCGCTCCCCTACTCTTTTTCTCCTTCCCTCCTCTCCCCTGCTATAATACATTACATTTATTCATTCACTCAAAAATATTCCATTTACTGTTGATTCACATTAACCTTTCTGTAGACTAAAATCTCTAAGTCTTAGTTGCCTGTATTGCTACTATGCCACATCTTCTCCATTCTGTACAAAACAATTGTCCTTTTGGACTTAATCACATCATTTTACATTTACTTCTATTTCTTTTCAATTTATTTCTATTATTACTTTTCATTTGTGGATAATTCATTTCTGTAAGTACTTTAAAATTTATTTTTATTAATTTAAGATATAGTCCTTGTCTCCAACCTGTCAGCTTCCAACCCCATTCAGTCATCCACATGGCCACTCTCCCTTCTACAAATTTTATGATGTCTGCTCTATTTTCTTCCAGGACATTGAGTAACATGGTGAAACAAGTGGAACCCAGAAAATAATTCTATGATTCTGAGATTTAGAACTAGGTTGATGCTGATGCACTAGTTAACACCGTTTGAATATAGCTGTTGAAACTGTTACTGATCTGCCTCACAGTCTGGGCACTCAGCTCCTGTAATCCATTTTATCTACAAGATTAAGTTAAAAGACCTTCTTCTGTTCTCTTTGGAGGTGATGTGTGCTAGGTTATCTTCAATTTCTGTAATCTTAGGAATTATATCAAAGAAGGAAAGGGCATTTCATGATTCTTATTTCCTTCTCCAGATATTGTGTTGTCCTCTCTTTAGCATATTTCTTAGACAAGCAGTACCCTTTGATTCTCTAA
Organism: Gorilla gorilla gorilla; assembly: GCF_029281585.2. Taxonomy (NCBI): domain Eukaryota; kingdom Metazoa; phylum Chordata; class Mammalia; order Primates; family Hominidae; genus Gorilla; species Gorilla gorilla. The sequence continues at coordinate 136,049,876 of NC_073230.2, read as the reverse complement.
CAGACACGTAGGACTGAGAGGAGGGTACCAGAAACAAACTGAATATTCAGGTAATTACTATAAATTGTGATGCATTTTATGGTAGCACAAAACATAACAAGTTGCTTTGCCATATCAAATGAAATCCACTATTTTCTAGTCAGCAGAGAACTTGAAATAATTGATGTTTTTGTTAAAACAAATCAGAACCTCTGAACCATGGCTAATTCTTATTTCTGAAGGTTTTTCTTGTATTTTCAAAGAACTGAAAATATTTAAAATTTTTAGCCACATCAGTGTCATGAAAATTCAGGAGATTTATATACATTTTGGTGAAAATAGAAGAGGCACACAAAGAATCCCTCAGTAAAAATAAAAACCTTGCAGCAAGGTGTATGCTAATAAGTCAGTTGGATACAACAGTGATGGACAGAATTGAAAAATTTCAAATCAGTCTTTATCTTCTTATGTGGAAAATAGGTGTTGCATTCATTATGCAACTAAATCAAGGTAAAATCTGTAAAAAAAAAAATAATGAAAATAAAACCCCAACCCCCTGTCATCTCTACAGTAAAACAGGAACTAGTTTCCTATAAAGACATGGCTGCTTCCTTCTCATTCAAGTCGACAGATACTCTCTATGACCAGTGTGACTGTTTCTAAGTTGTCATTATTCAGGTCACTGAGTTTTATATTAAATTTTATTCCACATGTGCAGTCATTTAAATTATGTAGACATTTTAATAAAATCAGTGTTATCCTTTTGGAAACATAAGACCATTTTTTGTTAAATTTCATGATACTTTGTATTTTCGTTTTTTTTTGTTGTTGTTGTTTTGAGACAGAGTCTCGCTCTGTTGCCCAGGCTGGAGTGCAGTGGCGCCATCTTGGTTCACTGCAAGCTCCGCCTCCTAGGTTCAAGCGATTGTCCTGCCTCAGCCTCCCGAGTAGCTGGGACCACAGATGCCCACCACCATGCTCAGCTAATTTTTTGTATTTTTAGTAGAGACGGGTTTCACCATATTAGCCAGGATGATCTTAATATCCTGATCTTGTGATCCGCCCCCTTCGGCCTCCCAAAGTGCTGGGATTATAGGCGTGAGCCACTGCGCCCGGCCAATACTTTGTATTTTCCATTCTCCAATTGGAAGCATAAAAATTTAAGAACATCGTAGTTTTAAAAAGAGTATTATGATAAAGCTTTAATTTCTGATTTTAGAAAGGAATTCAATATGGACCAGGACCAGAAGAGGCTTCTAAGGTTTGAAAATATATTTTTTGAAGTATAGATTTCATTGATAGTTTATGTGTGTGTTTCCAGTATAGTGAGAAAATGAGAAAGTCATCCATATCCATGTGTTTTTCAACTTCATTATCACTACAATTTGTAACTATTTGGACCTTGAAGAAATGTCCTTGGCAGTCCCTGATTTCATGTTTGTTTGTCCATCTGGGTTGAGCCCTGGTTAGAAAATTAATAATAATTAAATTAATATTAACGTAAGTAATAATAAAGAGAGGACTGGGTGGTCATGAGGTAGGCAGGAGTTAAAATGAAATTTTCTTAGTTGAAAGTTTATAAAAACAGCTATCTATTATCTCAACACTTCATTAGAGATTTACATTCTTAGGATTTTTAGAAGCTGAAATAAGTATTTTATTTTCTTGTTATAATTAACTCATGTGTATGGAGACTACCAGAGATAATTATTGAAGTTATTAGAAATTCTGAGCTCCCAAATAGAACTGTCATAAGATCTTGTCCTGTTCTGTGATGGCTTACAGAATTAATGCATTTCCTATGGGCAGGAGTGTTAGCATAAAGTTGAGGGTAGGCCCATGCCTTCCCCACCTTCATCCAAGATTCCCAGAGTGAAGGCAAATGGGAGTGGCCATAAACTTGATAAGACAAACAGATTATACAAAATCTACTTTCTTTGTTTTGAAACAAATTACAAACTGCAATTTAAAACTCAAGATGGAAAATAGAAGCCTACTAGGGCCACGTCCTGGTAACATATGTGACCTTCATCATCCTCCCTTCTCCCTGAAATGTAAATTGTCTCCCTATATAATCCGCAAATCTCAAGATTGGAATTCATGTTTAAGAAGAAAAACCTATCTTGGTCTAACACCTTGACACCTTCCTTCTAACTGTGCTATACTCTCCTTTGATCTGATTGACTGATGTGTTCTGGTCATGAACATGACCAGTTCATGTGGGTAACTGCTATTCAGTGGGAGAAGTCTTCTTCTAAATTTAGAGGGTGGGTGCTCTTACACCAAGAGGAAATATTTTTTGTTTCATAAACAGTCTATGGAATTAGGTGGTTGATTATGATATTGGGTTATATTCTTGTTCTAAGAATGGGAATTCCAACCTATGAGCCCTCTCAGCTTTGAGGCATCTGAACTTTGAGTCCCACTTGCAGCTGTCACATTGACTAAGTTAGTGGTTTTTTTTTTTTTTTTTTTTTTTGAGACAAGAGTCTCGCTCTGTCACCCAGGCTGGAGCGCAGTGGCGCGATTTTGGCTCACTGCAAGCTCCGCCTCCCGAGTTCACGACATTCTCCTGCCTCAGCCTCCTGAGAAGCTGGGACTACAGGTGCCTGCCACCATGCCTGGCCAATTTTTAAAAATATTTTTAGTAGAGACGGGATTTCACCGTGTTAGCCAGGATGGTCTCAATCTCCTGACCTCGTGATCTGCCCATCTAGCCTCCCAAAGTGCTGGGATTAATTATAGGTGTGAGCTACTGTGGCCAGCCAAGTTAGTGGTTTTTAATCAGAATTGCACATCACAATAACCTGGGAAGCAAGCCCACACTTATATCTCCACCTACCTTATTTCGTCAGTTCCAGTATGTACTTTTTTCCCCATATTTTCTAATTTTTGAAATCTGGATATGCTTTACATTAGTTTGATCAAAGTTTTTTAAGATAAATTTTATTGTGCATATGTGAGGCTTACAATGTGATGTTATGGGATACATGTAGACAGTAAGGTGTTTACTATAGTGAAGCAAACTAACATATCTATCATCTCATGGAGTTACTTTTTTGGTGACAAAAGCAGGCAACTAAATCTACTTATTTAACGCAAATGCCCAATACAATACAATTTTATTAACTACAGGTTGTGTATCTTTTATCCAAAATACTTGAGGCCAGAAGTGTTTCAGATTTGGGCCTTTTTCTGGATTTTGGAATATTTACACATACATAGTGAGATATCTGGGGGATGGGATCCAAGCCTAAACACAAAATTTATGTTTTATTACACCGTATACATATAGCCTAAAAGTAATTTTTATTCAATATCTTAAATAATTTTGTTCATGAAACAAAGTTTGTGTATGTCGAATGATCAGAATGCAATGTTGCCACTATCACAGGTACCTGTGTAGCATCATGTCTGTGCTCAGAAAGTTCCAGATTTTGGAGCATTTTGGATTTTAGATCTTTGGATTAGGGATACTCAACCTACATAATCCTCATGTTGTTCATTATATTTCTGGACCTGTGCATTCTAGGTAACTGCTACTCTCTCTGTATAGTTGACTTTTTTATTTAGACTCCACATATAAGAGAGATTATGCAGTATTTTTCTATGTTTCATTTATTTCACTGAGAATAATCATGGTTTAATTTCTGCCTTATCTTTCTTAGTGATACATAAAATAATGGTGTATCTTATGATCAATGGCATCTTAGAATCAATGAAATATTGATTGCATCAACATCTCTGAGGGGGATGGTGTCTCACTGTGTGAATTTTACAAAAGCCCTACAGTTGAGTCTGATGCACACCATTGGTTATAAATATGTTGACCTAGATCTTGGCATATTTTTAAAATTAACAACAATAATAAACTTATCACTGACATTCATTGGTTCCTCTCTTGCCAGGACCTGGGCTAAGCACTTTCTATACTTTTAATCTTATTTAATTATCCCAACCAACCTATTGGATAGGTGTTATTATCCCTACTATATGGATTAAGATACAGGCTTAGAGACATGAAGTAACCTGTCCAAGGACATGTACGTATTAGTAGAAGAGCAAGTACATGAGCCCAGGTGGGTTTCACTCCAAAGCTCTAACCACTATGTTATACAGCAAAGCAATGGTTTGTAAAGTGTGGTCTGCAGACCAGCAGCATCAGCATCCTCTGGGATGTGTTAGAAATGCAAATTTTGGGGCCCTACTGCAGACCTAAGGTATGAGAAACTCTGAGAGTGGGGCCCAGTAATGTGTTTTTACAAGCTTTTCCAGGTGTTTCTGGTGCATCCTAAACTATTAGAACTATTAAGACCACTGTTGTACAGCATACAATGCTCCTGCAATAGGAATACAAGACATAGCTAATAAAGATAGGACCTAATAAAGTTTATTGGATAGCTGTCTGGCTCATATTGTAATCTTAAGATAATGCCATATTTGCAAGGTTGACTAAGCTTTTAGTTCCTTAATAACAAATAAAATTGCATTTGCTCAAATGTGCTTTAATTATAGTTCCCAGTAGGCAGAACTATGGTAACAAAATATACTAGGCTCTAATGTTTTTTGCATAATGAGCATAGTCAAAGCACTTAGCATGAATGGATTACAATTCCCCATCCTAGTTGGGAGAGCTTTAGAAGGACCACATGCTTTTCTTTGGTTTGACATCCTCTTGTCCTCAATCTTAGTCTAATCCTATTATTTCTTTTCTTTTAAAGTACAAAATACGGCATCTTTGTTCCTAAGAGGAAAGGATGAACTGACAAGATCCTTCTTGTATTATCCTGGTTTGATAGATTGGTTAAATCTAGCATTTGTAATGCAGATAGAAATAAACAGTTTCTGAACAAAAGCTGATTAAAGAATTTAGTTGAAAAAATAAAGAACCTGCTTGCTTAGTTAAAAAAAAAAAAAGGTGATTGACATTAAGGAATTAAACATCCCCAAAGGATAACTAAATTTGATTCCAAGAAGAGAAAAGGCAGTGTAAAAAATAATATACCAAAGTGACAGTGTAGAGATGCCTGGTGAATATGATTGTGTCTACTCAACATCAGTACAACTATTTGAAAAGCACAACATTCAAATAGTAATTTTTTTGCTCTGCATGATGCAAAATAAGCAATTTGATTTTTCTTTTTTCACCAAATTGACTGGTTCTTGAATGTGTTATTTGACCCACAGTACCGTATTATCCACAGCATTTCCCAGATGACTGAACTAAGTAGATGTCTTATTGTTGTTTTTTCCTAATAGACATGTATGGGGATGAAGATAGTGGTAATTGGAAAAGGGGAAAGCATAGCATTTGGAACTTGGAAGTGGAAATTTTAGAAGCATGAGCACTACTCAGCCTAGGGACCTGTTATTCGGCTACAGTGACCTGCAGACCCTGTCTCTACCTCCACGGAATTGTGCACACTTATTAGTGCAGATTGGTGTCTTATAAATAGGGCAAAGGGATTGAAGGCCTTGTTGCAGATCTTGAAATGCTTTCTTTGTGATACCTGTTTCTGATGTGTGGCTTGAATTTCAAAATGTTACCTGATTTATACCCAAAAGCTATTTCCTCCTGGGTCTTTCTGCCTTGAATAAATCTTTGGACTTTTGCCTTATACACCCGGATCTTATTGCTGCCTGTGCTCCTGTTGCTATTTGGTCTCTACACTGGGAGTCCAAACCACCTGTCCAAACTCAAAACCTGCCAACAACCTCCATTTTAACTAATCTCTTGTAAATGGATATTAGTTCTCCTCATGGACTCATAACCCTCCTAGAAGATTCAGCGAAGTTCCTTGATGAAGGTGGCTACCATTGTAGTGTAATAGTTAAGTGCATTCATAAGACTGGCCTTTAATTGAAGCCCCTATCAACAATTCAGTGATTGTGAAATCTGGAGTAACTTTCTGGGCTTCAGTTTCCTTATCTACTTTATATTCAGTGAGATGTATATGAATATATTTGAATGAGTGAAACACTGACGAACATAAAATAGGATATGTTTAAGGCAGTTGGCAAAGCCTAATGCAAGGATAGAGTTCAACATGTTTTTACCATTGTTATTATTATTTCCCTCCTATTCTTTGGTTATTTGTTTTTAACATTGTTACCACCCAGTCCCTGTATATATAAACTGGTCTGGATCTCTAAAAATTGTGTGTTTATGATGTACAACATGATGTTTATGTGTACAGGCTTACCTCGCTTTATTGTACTTTACAGATAATTTTTTTTTTTTTTTTTTTTTTTTTTTACAAATTGAAAGTTTGTGGCAAGCCTACATTGAGGAAGTCTATTGGTGACATTTTTCCAACAGCGTGTGTTCACTTAGTATCTCTGTGTCACATTTTGGTAATTTTCCCGATATTTCAAATTATTTTTACTATTATTATATCTGTTATGGTGATCTTTGATGTTACTGTTGTGATTGTTTAGACAGTGAACTTGATTGAAAAATGTTATATGTTTTCTTACTACTACACTGACCAGACATTCCCTTATCTCTGTCCCTCTCTTTGGACCTCCGTGTGCCCCGAGACACAACAATATTGGAATTAGGTCAATTAATAACCCTACAGTGGTCCCTATGTTATCAAATGGAAGGAAGATTCATACCTCTGTCTTTCAATTAAAAGCTAGAAATGATGAAGCTTGGTGAGGAAAGCAGGTCGAAAGCTGAGACAGACTGAAAGCTAAGCCTCTAATGCCAAACAGCCAAATTGTGAATGCAACTGGAAAGTTCTTGAAGAGAATTGAAAATGCTACTCCAGTGAACACATGAATGATAAGAAATCAAAACAGCCTTACTGCTGATATAGAGAAAGTTTTTGTGGTTTGGATAGAAGATCAAACCAGCCACAACATTCCCATAAGCCAAAACCTAATCCAGAGCAAGGCCCTGACTCTCTCTCCTGAATTCTATAAAGGCAGAGAGAGAGGTGAAGAAGCTGCAGAAAAAGAATCTGAGGTTTCAGGAAAGAAGCTGTTTCCATAACCGGAAGTGCCAGGTAAAGCAGAAGGTGCTAATGTAGAAGCTGAAGCAACTTATCTAGGAGATTTAGTGAAGAGCATTGATGAAGGTGGCTATGTTAAACAAGAGGTTTTCAATGTAGACAAAGCAGCCTTCTATTGGAAGAAGATGTTGTTTAGGACTTTGATAGCTAGGGAGGAGAAGTCAATGCTGGCTTCACAAGACAGGCTGACCCTCCTGTTAGGTGCTAATGCAGCTGATGACTTTAAATGGAAGCCAATGCTCATTTACCATCTTGAAAACCCTAGGGCCCTTAAGAAGTATGTTAAATCTACTCTGCTTATGCTCTATAATTAGAACAACAAAACTTGGATTACAGTACATGTCTTTATAGCATGGTTTAATGAATATTTTATGCTCACTCTTGAGACCTACTGCTCAGAAAAAAAAAGATTCCTTTCAAGATAGTACTGCTCATTGAGAACACACCTAGTCTTCCAAGGGCTCAGATGGACATACACAAGGAAATTAATGTTTTTATGCCAACTAACACAACATCCATTCTGCAGCCCATGGATCAAGGAGTAACTTAACCTCTCAAGTCTCATTATTTAGGAAATACATTTTTTTTAAGGTTATAGGTTTCCTAGATAGTGATACCTGTATGTATCCGGGCAAAGTAAATGAAGACTCCTGGAAAAAAATTCATCATTCTAAATGCCAGTAAGAACATTTGTGATTCATGGGAGGAGGTAAAAATATCAACATTAACAGGAAGTTTGGAAGAAGTTGATGCCAACCCTTAGGGATGGCTTTGAGGGGTTCAAGACTGTAGTAGAGGAAATAACTGCAGATGTGGTGGAAATAAGAAGAGAACTAGAATTAGAAGTGGAATTTGATGATGTGACTGAATTGCTTCAATCTCATAAAACTTGAATGGATGAAGAGTTATTTCTTATGGATGAGCAAAGAAAGTAATTTCTTGAGGTGGAATCTACTCCTGGTAAAGATGCTGTGAACATTGTTGAAATAACAAAGGATTTAGAATATTACATAAACTTAGTTGATGAAGCAGTGGCAGGGTCTGAAAGGAGTGATTCCAATTTTGAAAGAACTTTTACTGTGGGTAAAATGCTATAACAGCATCACATGCTACCAAGAAATACCCTGTGAAAGGAAGAGTCAGTCAATGAAGTAAGCTTTATTGTTGTTTTATTTTACAAAATTGCCACAGCCACTCCATTTATCAGCAACCACCACCCTGATCAGTCAGCAGCCATCAACATTGGGGCAAGACCCTCCACCAGCAAAAATATTATGCTTTTCTGAAGGTTCAGATGATTCTTTGCATTTTTAGCAATAAAATATTTTAAAGTTAATATGTGTCCATTTTTTGATACAGTGCTGTTGCATACTCAGTGGACTACAATATAGCCTAAACATTACTTTTATATGCACTAGGAAATAAAAAAGTTCACATGACTCACTTTATTGCAATATTCACTTAATTGCAGTGGTCTGAAATAGAACCTGTGACATCTCTGAGCTATGCCTGTATACATTGTGGGGTGACTAAATCAAGCTATTTAACATATGCATTCCCTTATACACTTAACAGTTTCCCTGTTGGCTAGTCTAGGCTACTTCCATCCCACAACCATCCATATCCTGCCATTTATAAGACCAATGCAAATTAGTATGAATCAAATAATTTCTTTAGAGAGTTTATTATTATCTGCTAAAGCTTATCAGCATTGAGCCTTTGAATCAAATGGTTTCCTTAATCTTATGCAATAAGAAAAAGCTTTTTAGGAGTGTTTCTCCTAAAATTTTGTGATGATTTTTATGGAAGAAACTGTATCAAAATACAAATGTTTAATTCCATGGTTTTGACTTCCTAAGTTGAGTAAATAGCAGAACTCAGGTAATACTAAAGCTTAACCATTTAATGCTTAGGATTGCTTCCTTGTTAATTAGGGCAACTTTATAGACATAATCATTGGTCTGGCTTCAAAGCTTGGCTGTTGCTTGGCCTTACAGCAGCAGTCAACTAATCTAAGCAATTTACCATTCTTATAACAAGGATGCAGAGGAAGAGGCAAAAGTACTTAAGTGGGTTTGGAAATCATTGCAGTTAAGACTTGATGGAGTCAGATGATTAGATAATGACTGGCATAGAAATATTTTATTGACCATGATTTAATAGCTTCACAATTTTCTTTTCATTTTAAGAGCATTTACATACTTCTGAGTTGTTTAATAGATAAATCTCAGACAATGGCATTATAACATGATGGTGATACAATGATAAACTCATATATTACATCTGATGGATATCAAAGTGATAGTTTCTCCAAAACCAACAGATAAGACATTTTCATAAGCTGAAGTCATAAAATGCATTTACATCTGCATATGTATCGTGTACATTTATAGGTGCACATTTAACTCTGCATGAATATTTATGTAGTCACACATATGAATTGGGATTTATTATTAGTGCTCAATATGGAATTGTAAAGTCATGGAGGCTTAAGGCAGTTTCCTCAAAACCTACTTTTGCTTCATTATGACTTACTGGTTTAAACTTAACCAGTTGTATATTAATAGTACTGTTCTGTTTGAAGCGAGGACTATTCTTTTCAAAGCTTATTAGGACTGTATATGAATTTTGGACCTATTTAAGATTTGATGAATTGGATTAAAGAAATAACATCTGAAACCTTGTAAGTTTCTAATCATGAAGGCTGCTTTCTGTTTTATGTGATTGAACATTTTAAAATGTTTTTGAAGAAGCATTTGCATTTGGGGGCAAATGGAAGAGACGATTTCCTAACGAAAGTAAAAAATGAAGAAGCAAGGTCCATGTAATGCATCTGAGAGTGCTGTACTTTTTTTTTTTCTCAAGGGATGTAGATTTAAGAGGTTTTCACATAATCCGAGCTTGTGAGGCATTTATTCTTGCACAGATTACTGTTATCCATTGAACTTTACAGAAATAAAGTGTGGGTTATTTTCCCTTTGAAAAATGTGTGTGAATATGTAGCTTTGATGATGTGAGTCATAGGAGGAAGTCTTAATAATCAGTGGTGTCTCTGAATTGACATGAACAAAGTAAAAAGTGGAAGAATTTCATCTTCCATTGCTGTTAAATGGATTTGGAATTTGTTTCAGTCAAGTTTGTAAGTGTATTCAAATCTTTCCTGGTCTAACCATGTATTTGATCAAATCCAATAATCTTGATACATGATATATAAAGGGAGAAAGGTGTACACACACACACAAACACACACACAGAGTAAACAAGGCAGTGCCAACAACTACCAGAAACCCATCTGTCACCCATGATCCCAATATAGGTTATGTTATGGCCTAGGCATTCTATCTCTCAGGATGAATAAATCTAACAATAGATTCAGAGTTCTTATCTTTTTCTGTCCTGGGGAGATCAGAGAAGGTGGGGTTGGGCCTAAAGGGGACATTAAAATATTGTATTACAAAGCTAGCAGCCCCAGTTTTTGAACAATGGGTGCTTCACCTTCCCTCTCTACCGCTGTTCCTGCCCCATGACTTTTGTCCATCAGACCAGACCAGAATCACAATTCTGGTCCATCACTATCCTTTCTAAATACAATTCTGTTTTTAATTGACTCATTTTTTCCCGAACATCTAGGAGCGAGTTGAGTAGCAAATTATTTCTGTTGGCCCAGTTGTTTTGTTTCATTGAGAAGATGAGTTTAGTAAATAAAAAGTTTTCTGGCTGGGCCAGTTAAAGACCAGTATAACAGTATCTTTAATTATTTTGCTATTAGAATAAAACATGTCTACTCCCTAAATCTAAGCATAGAAATCATTATACATCTAAGTATAGAAATCATTATACATATATCACTTTATATATATTTCTTTCTTTCTCTCTTTCATGGGAAGGTCATCATAATACTATTCTGTATGAAAATTTCCAGCATGCAAGCTGATGCCTACTATTGTTTTCCTTTCCTTTTAAGGTGAAATAATTGCAAACAACTTTAGGAAATCTCTGGCCAGGCGCAGTGGCTCATGACTGTAATCCCAGCACTTTGGGAGGCTGAGGCAGGCGGATCACTTGAACTTATGAGTTCTAGACCAGCCTGGACAACATAGTGAGGCCCCATCTCTATTAAAAATACAAAAATTAACTGGGTGTGGTGGTACATGCCTGTAGTCCCAGCTACTTGTGGGGCTGAGGTGGGAGGATGGCTTGAACCCAGGAGGCAGAAGTTGCCACTGCACCAAGATCATGCCACTGCACTCCAGCCTGGGAGATAGAGCCAGACTTTGCCTCAAAACAAAAAAAAAAGAACAACAACAAAAGAAATCTCTGTACCTCCTCCTATACCCATAAATCCTTTCTTATATTCTTATGGAGATATATTTTGGCTGTCTTTTGGTTTTAGAGAGTGCTATTTCTTCTGTTTTTATATAATTTGAATGATATTTTTTGGATACTTCCTATGGCCACACATTGTGCTAGGGACTGGAGACAGGAAGATGAAAAGACATGGACTCGCCTTTAGGTAGCTCACAGTCTGGCAAGAAAAAAAAATCACTCAGTTTTCTGCTTATTTATTTATATGCATAAGTGTAATGAGAAGCTAATTACACTTATGTGTAATTACTAATGTCCACAGTGTGCCAAGTGACTCAGAGTGTGGGGCCAGTGGGGATGCCAGTGGTCAGGGAAGGCTTCATAGAGGAGGAGTATACGGAACTTTACTGAATTTTTTTTGAGAAAATAAGGGAATAAAGATATATTAGGGAAAAAACACTTATGGTAGTGAGGGTGTAGGAACTCCAGTCAATAATAGTTTCATAATTATTACATATTAAAGTGATATTTCAGGTATCTTGGGTCAAATAAAATAACTTTATTAAAAATTTAAATAATAATGAAAACTTTTAACCTTTTTAAAAACTTTTTAAAATGTGACTACTAGGAAATATAAAGTTACATACATGACTTGTATCAGATTGCTATTGCGGAACACTAGTCTAGATATATTTTTAATGGAGGGGACAGTGTTTAACAAAATAATTGCTTAACAAATACTTTCTGACAAATTAATTGATAGTGTCTATGTTTTCTGTAATATTTGGTACAAATATTTCCTCTTTCTTTTTTTAAAATTTAAGTTCTGGGGTACATGTGCAGAATGTGCAGGTTTGTTACATAGGTATATTTGTGTCATGGTGGTTTGCTGTACCCATCAACCTGTCATCTAAATTAGGTATTTCTCCTAATGCTATCCCTCCTCTGACCCCCCAACCGCCTGACAGGACCTGGTGTGTGATATTCCCCCACCCTGTGTCCATGTGTTCTCATTGTTCTACTCCCATTTATGAGTGAGAACATGTGGTGTTTGGTTTTCTGTTCTTGTGCTAGTTTGCTGAGAATGATGGTTTCCGGCTTTATCCATGTCCCTGCAAAAGACATGAACTCATCCTTTTTATGGCTGCATAGTATTCCATGGTGTATATGTGCCACATTTTCTTAATCCAATTTATCATTGATGGGCATTTGGGTTGGTTCCAAGTCTTTGCTATTGGGAATAGTGCCACATTAAACACATGTGTGCATGTGTCTTTACAGTAGAATGATTTATAATCGTTTGGGTATATACCCAGTAATGGAATTGCTGGGTCAAATGATATTTCTGGTTCTAGATCCTTGAGGAATTGCCACACTGTCTTCCACAATGGTTGAACTAATTTACACTACCATCAACAGGGTAAAAGCATTCCTATTTCTCCACATCTTTTCCAGCATCTGTTGTTTCCTGACTTTTTAATGATTGCCATTCTAGCTAGTGTGAGATGGTATCTCATTGTGGTTTTGATTTGCATTTCTCTAATGACCAGTGATGATGAGCTTTTTTTCATATGTTTGTTGGCTACATAAATGTCTTCTTTTGAGAAGTGTCTGTTCATATCCTTTGCCCACTTTTTGAAGGGGTTGCTTGTTTTCTTGTAAATTTGTTTAAGTTCTTTGTAGATTCTGGATATTAGCCCTTTGTTAGATAAGTAGATTGCAAAAATTTTTTCCCATTTTGTAGGTTGCCTGTTCACTCTGGTGATAGTTTCTTTTGCTGTGCAGAAGCTCTTTAATTAGATCTCATTTGTCAATTTTGGCTTTTGTTGCCATTGCTTTTGGTGTTTTAGTCATGAAGTCTTTGCCCATGCCTATGTCCTCAATGGTATTGCCTAGGTTTTCTTCTAGAGTTTTTATGGTTTTAGGTCTTACATTTAACTCTTTAATCCATCTTGAGTTAATTTTTGTATAAGGTGTAATGAAGGGGTCCAGTTTCAGTTTTCTGCATATGGCTAGCCAGTTTTCCCAGCACCATTTATTAAATAGGGAATTCTTTGCCCTATTTCTTGTTTTTGTCAAGTTTGTCAAAGACCTGATGCTCATAGATGTTTGGTGTTATTTCTGAGGCCTCTGTACTGTTCCATTGGTCTATATATCTGTTTTAGTACTAGTACTATGTTGTTTTGGTTCCTGTATTCTTGTAGTATAGTTTGAAGTCAGGCAGTGTGATGCCTCCAGCTTTGTTCTTTTTGCTTTGGATTGTCTTGGCTATGTGGGCTCTTTTTTGGTTCCATATGAAATTAACAGTAGTTTTCTCCAATTCTGTGAAGAAAGTCAATGATAGCTTAATGGGTATAGCATTGAATCTATAAATTAATTTGGGCAGTATGGCCATTTTCATGATATTGATTCTTCCTATCCATGAGCATGGAATGTTTTTCCATTTATTTGTGTCCTCTCTTATTTCCTTGAGCATTGGTTTTTCTCCTTGAAGAGGTCCTTCACATCCCTTGTAAGTTGTATTCCTAGGTATTTTGTTTTCTTTGTAGCAATTGTGAATGGGAGTTCACTCATGATTTGGCTCTCTGTATGTTACTGGTATATAGGAATTCTTGTGATTTTTGCACATTGATTTTGTATCCTGAGACTGCTGTAGCTGCTTATCAGCTTAAGGAGATTTTCAGCTGAGACGAAGGGGTTTTCTAAATATATAATCATGTCACCTCTTTCTAGTTATGTATATTTAAAATAATTCAGATTCAATTGATGGTTATTGATTGCATGTGTTGGGGAAATTACTGGGCTAAGAAAAGAAATAATGTTCATTATGGAAACAGAAATAAACTGATGATTGTATGGTATCAGATATGCAAAAATGAAATAGAATATGCAATTGGAAATGAATAGTCACTTGAATCTGGCCAAAATAAAGAGAAATTGATAATATAGAGAGCCTTATTTTTGTCATTATGGTCTCACGATAAGGCAAGTAAAAATATTTTTTTCTAAACTAGAGTCTATCCTGTCTTGAAAAACAAACAAACAAAACTCAGTGAGTTATTTGGTTTGCATGCAGAATAGTTGAATAAATTCATTGATGTAAACACAGGTAATGTATATGTATATTTACAAAGTTGGACAGAGACATATAGGAAGAGAAGTTAGGGTCAAAGATCTCTAAGTTTTCATTAGTGGAGAGGTGACTACAGAATTGAAGACTTTAGAGAACATAACCATTTTGAGTACTAAGCACAAAACTTAGTTTCTGAGGGTAAGTGCACGGGAACAATCTGACCTATAGGGCAAACCACTGGCCAGAGCAAATATGTGGGTTGTGGTAGTAAAACATTTACTGCGGGCTTAGCTGATCGTGTTATCATGGTGGGCAACATTTGCTCTAGCTGTAGGTATTCAAAGAAAACAATGTTAAGTGTTTTGAGCAAGCTCTTATTGAAGAGGATTGGTTAAAATTGGAAATTGCTAACTGAGCTATTAAGAGGCACAGTACCTATAAATCAATTAAGGTGCATTATATTCTACTCCATTGCCAGTATTCATTTAAACATAAGCTTCTGTGTGTTCTACTCACAGTAATACAAATCAAATGTTTAAGCTACTTTAACTAATTTTATAGTGTTTGTTTTTTGTTGAAATATATTGAAATAATTTTCTGGTAAGCTTGAAGGGAAACAAATTTGTATTCAACAAATTCTTGGTGCTATAATCTTATTTTTGCTTTGCTTTTCACATCTTGACCATATGCAGCAGCATGGGGGCATTGTAAAAAGCTGGGCTTTGGCATTTGAACATACCTGGTCTGAATAGTGTCTCTACTACTGATTGTTTGACTTTGGCCAAGTCACTTAATCTATCCAAGCCTCAATTTGCTTGGCCCTAATACCTACCCTTACAGGGATGTTAAGGGAGAAAATATAAAATGTATTGCTTAGCACATAATTGTTTTTTTTTTTTTTACAAGGTTGAAAAGCATTCTGAGCAGGACAGTTAGTTTTGTGTAATAGAAAATGTAATTAAAATGAACATTGTATATATGAACAATATTATTTTTCTGGTCCCAGGGTTTGGAAGGAGGAGAGAAAGAGTGTAGGGAAGAAGGTTAGGAGAGGGGAGAAGGGAGCCCATGACAACAGCAAAGAAAGCTGCTTCGTTTCTAGTTGGAGCTATTGGAGGGATCAAGTCTCCTCTATGCTGGATACAGAGAAATACTTAGAACCAGTACAGTTGAGAGAGGAGGAACAGCAGTACTGGGTGATTCTCCTCTGACTGGAGAACAGGCCTCAGCTTTGCCTGACTATCAGATGTCCAATCAAAAAGGGTGTGAAGAAATAAGCACTTCTCTCTCTCCTCCCACGAGGCTTGTGATGGGGACAAGTGCTTTCCTTCAGGCTCCTGGGCCTCTACTCATATGCTGCCGGAGAGATAGTATGAAAACAGAACATGTACAAAGTATCCATTCTTGGGATCTGCTGTGTCTGAGAGCACCTGCTCTGTGGTGAGGCAGGAGTAGAGCCAGCAGCAGGCCGCTTAAGCAGAGTGTGGCACATAGTAGGATCCCATGGTGCTGACAGGACTACAGTGAACGCACGCATCCCATAGTTTACAGGCCCCATGAGTATCTGTAGCATAAACAATTCAAGCTTTATTCTAGACAAATGAGACTCTTGTTATATTCACTTACACACAGTGATGGTATAAGAGAAGAAAAGAGAATGGAAATCAATGATAAATTAAGCAAAGGGTATTAACTTCCAAAAGACAAGCCCTTTAAATGCCTCTCAAAATTCTGCATTTGCTTGTTTTACAAAACCGTTTGATCAATGAAATGCAGTAGGTGAGGAGTTTCACACTTAGCAATTCTTTCTCCAAAGCCTATTTAGGATGAACCAGAAAATCTTTCACTTTTTTTTCCCAAGCTTAACCCTTTTACATAGAGAAAGGATTTCTGTTATCTTCATTTAAAGTAAGACTTAGATAACTAAGATCAATTGAGTTTTGAGAGCTATACACTTTGTCCTTTAGCTATGATAATATGGTCAGAACTGTCTTTATGAAAATGAAGAAGGAGAATTGTTTGATGTATGAATATTTTCAAGAGCAGAACTGACTCCAGTTCTGGGCATCACATTTGTTTATATGTCAGTCATCCATAATGATAAAGGAGAGGTGTCTCCTGAAGGTGGGAATGTTCTTCGCTGAATTTTAAATATTGCTAAACCATTTAGCAAGGGAATTTGAGATCCCACTCAATTCATATAGAAAGTGGGAATGGCAAGAAAAGAACAAAATTAAATGGCACTGCTTTCAAAACAGGAATAGCCTGGATTTTAAAAACTTAACTGCTTCAAAATGACATAGTCCAATACCATTTGCATATTTGAATTCACATGTTTTTTACATGTATCTGGGGAAATAGCATCCAAAAATAGTTTTTCTGGGTCTAGAACAAAGCCAAATCTAGGTATTAGTCTAAGGCTCCAAAATTATTGTCTTATGTCTGCCCAAAATAAAGATGATTGCCTCTCCTTCTCCCCTGATAGGATCTCCTTTGAACATATTGCTTTATACAATAAGTTTTATTCAATTCTAAACCAACATTCTAAGAATAGTGTAGTCTTTGGGCCATAATGTTAGTTTATTGTTTGTTCATTCTTGTTGAAACAAAACATTGTCTACCTTTTGATAATGAAAACTATTTTTCTGTTTTCTGCATAGTTTCAAAACCCAAGTCATCTGAATTGTGTTTTTTAGAGGGAGTATTTTTTTCCCCTGGATTTTCGAAGAAGCCTGAATAAAACAGTATTGCATTAGTAAATTGGTTTTCATTTGTACAGACTTCTGCTAATTGTGACTTTACCTGAGTCTGTTTTGATGACAAAGATGATATGAATTTGCAGGAGATTTCTTTTTTTTCCCTCACCACTAGTTGCCAGAATCTTGTCAGAGTAGAAAAATTGGAAGATTGATTAGTGTCCTTTTCTTTTTCATTGATTTACCTGGGTTTCTGGCTGGCTGATGAATGTGTAGCATCAGGTGCTATGGATTATGTGTGTGTGAAGAAAAAATAAAGAGCTCAATAACAAAAATAATAAATTCTACCCTTTTTAATGCTTACAGTTTGATAGGCATTGTAATAATTACTTCATACACATTATCTCTTTTAATCTTTGCAACAACTGGCTCTTACAGATGAGGAAGCTGAGTTTAGAGAGGATAATTAATTTATTCAGTGCCATGCAGCTAACAAGTGATGAAACTGATTTTGCCTTAGGTTTATCTGACTTCAGAACCCAGGCCAGATGGCTTCTGATCAAATTATGACTTAGGATCAAATTAAATTCAAGATATCTGAGCCTACTGCTTTACTAGGAATCATGGGGGATGCAAAGACCACAAGGAATTTAGGGTCCTTTAAAGGAAAAAATAAATGTGTGCAAATAATTAAGTAATAATTGGTAAGCAAATTTTTGCTGGTGAGTTTTAGATTTTTTTCCCTTGAAGGTAGCCCTTTTTGCTTGAAATCTCTGCACCTGTCAACCCCAGAAAGTATACATTTTCCTTGCAAAAGCTGAGTCCCATTTCCATTGTTCAAGCTAAATATGATGAATATATAAATTTCCATGACTTCTAAACCCTGTACAGTGTTATTATCTCTCAAATAAGCAATCAAAAATAGTCTTTAAATCATCTCCTTTATTCCTCAAGGTCACTGCTGCTAAATTTTGCTTCTAAACACTCCTCTATCCCTCTCTTCTAGTTCTCTAATGTGGCTTCAGCTCGGGGACTTCCATGTCTGGTTTGGTCAATTGTAGTTTTCTTTCTGTAGTATTGTAGCATTGGGCACTACTCTCTGTAGACTGTCCTTATTGCCTCTTATTATTGTGGTGTTTTTCTTTCAATTATAGGTTCTACCAAGTCAGTCCTTAAAATTTTTGTGGATTCACAAGACCCTGTGAATTACAGCTAATAGTCTTCACTCTCTGCTTCAAAGTCTTTTTCGCAGGGTTACTCTGTTAAAGCTCATTGGCCTCATCTCCTTTTATCTTCCAGATTTCTCCTTCCTTCTACCCAGGTTAAATTTTTTCCATGTTTCTGAAGCTTGTTAGAGAGTCAACAAAATGAAATATGAGTTTAAGTATATCCTCTGTGATGGTTACAACCCCTCACCGTTTTGATAACATTGGGCAGCTTTACTGAATGTACTTATATATGAAATAAACTGGGTAGAATGTTGATTATTTGGTATATCTGCACATGAGATTGAGAGCAGGGAAGAAGTAGAGAAAACCCTTAATATAATAATAGATTTGGATCTTTTCCCTATAGATTATTCTTTAAGGGAATGTCACAGGATCCTTGGGGTGTCACTTTGCCAGCCGGAAGCCTCAGTGGTGGGTGGTGCCTTCTGCCTGAGTATTACTCGCTCCCACAGGGCCTGTTATGCCCACTTGTCCTGATAGGCTGAGCTCGGCCCACGCTACCAGTCTGGATCCCACACCTGCTAAGGGCGGGCCGGGCGAGGAGTGGCAGGGGGTGTGTGAACAAGCGAGCGTTGGATCCAGCCACTGCGCACAGCCAGGCGCGCTGGCTGCCACAGTGGGACAGGCAGCTCCAGGCGCCAGCTCTGTGCAAGGCTGCGGCTGGACCAGACATACTGCAAGCGGCTTCTGCTGTGGGCACTGGTATTTGGGCAAGTGGAACGTGGTGGCACTTGAAAGCTTGGAGACACTAGGAACTGCAGAGCCCCTGGCTCAGGGAGCCCCTAGGTCTGGGCTCCCCGAAGGGCTGCAGCTCTTCTCACCTTCTCATTGCCTGCAATGTGGTGAGTCGGGGGCGTTTTTCAGCCCTGTCTGTGGTACAGCTCTTTCAGTCCCACCATTCGGTGGGTCCTGAGTTCTTGTCCCACATCCAGGAAGAATGAAGTATGTGGACTACTGGAGAATGAGCAAGGCAGAGATGAGCTTCATTGGGCAACAAAGCAGCTCTCAGGAGGGTAGCTCGTTTCTGCAGGCAGGTCACCTCAACAAGTTGAGGAGACCCCTGAGACCCGAGACACCAAGTAGGTGGCTCCTTCCTGCAGTTGGTAATCCCAATGTCTGTCTAAGACTGGCTGAGTCCAGGAGTTTTTTTTTTTTTTTTTTTTTTTTTTTTTGAGACGGAGTCTGGCTCTGTCGCCCAGGCTGGAGTGCAGTGGCGCAATCTCAGCTCACTGCAAGCTCCGCCTCCCAGGTTCACGCCATTCTCCTGCCTCAGCCTCCCGAGTAGCTGGGACTACAGGCGCCCGCCACCACGCCCGGCTAATTTTTTGTATTTTTAGTAGAGACGGGGTTTCACCATGTTAGCCAGGATGGTCTCGATCTCCTGACCTCGTGATCCGCCCGCCTCGGCCTCCCAAAGTGCTGGGATTACAGGCGTGAGCCACCGCGCCCGGCCGAGTCCAGGAGTTTTTATGGTCACAGAAGGGAGGAAGTGTGTGCTGATTGGTCCATGGGTGGCCATGGATGGGCCCAGAAAAAGGACCTAAGTTGTCACTTCTGGCTGCGGACTCCACCTGGCATGGGCAGCCCTGCCCCCGGGCTTCAGGCCATCCCTGGCTTGTAAGTGGGCGAGGATCCACCCCTTTCTGCTCTCAGCCTGTCTGCTTCCTGCCTCTGTTCGTGGTACCCAGGCTATTCATGCTGAGGGGTGCCTGCAGGCCCACACTGAGCCACCCCCATCCCCCAGCCTCCCTCCTATGCTTGTTGGTGCCCGAAGTCCAGAGGGGGCTGAGGCAGCAGGGGCCTGGCATGTCAGTGCTGCTTTCAGTGCACACGTACCCAGCTGAGTTGCAACAGTGCCTGGGCTCAGCTGCAACTTTACTCTGCACTCGAGCCGGTGCTGGGAGCAGAGAGAGGCCAGGGATCAGGAACAGGCACTTCTGAGCCTGCGGGGGTCGTGGGGGATTCCCACGCCCCTGAGAGAGCAGGGATGCCCAGTCTGGAGCTGCAGCTGGGTGGCTGCAGCTGCGCCTAGAAGCATGGGACTCCAACTCGGTAGGGGATGGGGCTCCCACCTATTCCTGCGGAGCCTTCCCCACTCAGCTGGTGTCCCTGCCACAGCTGCTCCAGACAGGCTGCTGCTGCCATTAGGAAGAGACCTCATGGTTATGTAATTGTTGGGGGGAAGTGGAAGAGACTTTTATATTAAAGGTTTTTGACTTTTTTTTCAGTTACCATGCTTTAGTGCTTATTAATTTTTTTTAACTCTCTGAGATCTTCCTTACCTTCCAGGCACAAGCTCCCTCTACATCAATGTAGTAGATACATTGCAGCATCTATGGCTGTACCAGTGTAGTAGTCTAACTTTATTAGGCTCCAGAATCAGCTGTGGAACTTTCAAAAAGTGTTCACACCGTGGTCCTGTCCCTGGGCTTCTGATTTGTTATCTAGAGTTGAAAAACATTCATGTACTCATTAGAAGGTCTTTCATTGCATAGATTATTTTTCTTTTTCTACATCTGTGTTTATAACTAATTCATGGTAATAGTGGGCTCTGTATTGAGTGAAATGTTCCATTATCAGAAGAAAAGATAAATTTTGTAAGTTGAAAGAATAAAGTTTGCTTCTCATGTGCTCTATGCTGAATTCTGTCAAGATTCATGTCTTCTCATCACAAGCTATTGATCTCTTCCTATTTTGTGCTTATTGTTTTTTCCTGTTCATGTTCCTGTCAGGTTAATAATGAAAGTATTAGAAAATAATAAAGAAATCAAGTTGTAGCCTCTTCAGTTCTCTCTTCATTTTAAGGGGGAGAGGGGAGGGATAGCATTAGGAGATATACCTAATGTTAAATGACGAGTTAATGGGTGCAGCACACCAACATGGCACATGTATATATATGTAACAAACCTGCACGTTGTGCACATGTACCCTAACACTTAAAGTATAATAAAAAAAGGGAATGTTGAAAAAGAGCAAATTGAAACTTAGCATTTATTGAATACCTACTGTCAGACACTATTCTTATTCACAATGCTGTGTGTAATCAAACAAAACTGGTGAGATAGGCTTGGTTATTTGCCTTTTTCCAATGACACTGAGGCTCAGAGAAATAAAATAATAGTAAGTGATATAGTGGATCCTTGTAATTCCACAATACATGATCTTCTTTTCTCATCATTGCCTCTTTGGACACCTTCAAACATTAAAGGTGGTCATATATGCATGTTTCTTCTCCTTTTTCTTAAAACTGACAGTATCCCAATTTTAGAGTGATAAACATAGATTAAAATATTTTACATATACATTTTTGTTCCCAAAGCTTTAAAGTGCTGTTTATATTTTAGGTAGTTGATAATATACCAAAATTGGTCCCTCTCTGTTGGACACGTCAAATTGGTGCTTTCTGTTGTACACATCACATATACATGTGCAAAGGGTGCCATTTAATTTACTTACTCTTGAACTTGAACATCCACGTTCTTTTTTAAAAAAACATTTAAAATGGGAATATAATCTCTAGAAAAGAAGTCCTATAATCACTAGGAAAATCCCCCATAGCAAACATCAGTGTGTACTCATTAAGTTGACAAAGTTGTCAGGCTCTCTTATTAAGGAAATAAAAAAACTCCTATGGAGAGCCACATATTCTTTAAACGCCATACAATTAAGCAGCACTGTAATGCAGAAAAAAATCATTAAAATGTTAGAATCTGGAGTTTATCTGATTGAGTAGGGGAAAAGACCCATTGGGATTTGTTAACAGGAAGATAGAGTTGAATTGACAGGAATAATTAATCTCTTGAGGCCAGATAAAGAAAAGGAACCCATTTGAGCCTATGGAACACCCTCAAATACCTATAAATACTAGTTATAAAGACAACAAATCATTTATGTTGACCCTTGCTCCTGCGAAAGAGAGAGTAGTTTTTGGAAACTGCTGGCGTAACTGGTGACTTGGAGTCCCTTTTATTTATTTATTTATTTAACTTCCTAGTCAGCAGAAAGAATGAGTTGATAGTGATTCAAACAATTTTTATTGAGAACTTTTCTGCAGTTCTAGTTTTTGCATCCAGCCAAGAGGAAAATGTTATTTTACAGCCTTTGTATTGGTGTTGATGGGTTCTTAGCTGACTTGTTGAAGAAATGAAGGTGGGAGAGGTAGATAGGACACTTCTAAGAGAAGAGCTTAAACATTGGCTGTTATCCAGGCATGGGTAATCTTGCCTCTAGACAGAAATATTTTACTAGAGGTCACTGTCATTCCTTTTTTTAAAAAGGCTAGTAATAAATGTGTTCTTAATTTACATATACACCTTTTCCTCATTTTTGTTTGGGCTTATCTTAGTTGTTTCACTCTTATTCTTTTGCCTTTTATTCTGAATTCAAATGAAAAATGAAATGTGTAAAACACTGCAAGAAAATTCTGCAAGCTCTCCTCATTCTGAAGCCTGACAGTAATTATTATTTGAGGATTACAGGAAAATCTTACAGTGTAATTTAGAGATTCTTAATTTATTCACAGACTCTTCTTCTTTCTCTACCTTGCTTAGCAAAGATACTGTCTTTCCGATAAAATCTAAACTTTGTTTATTAACCTGTTTCCTCTTTCAACAAATATTCTTAATGCAAACAGTAATACTGAAGTAATTACAATAAAAGCAAACATGTATTGAATACATAGTATATTCCAGGTACTGTATAGATTATTTGATTTACTCTTCACAGCCACTCTATGAGAAAGTTATTGTTATTATTATCTCAGTTGACAGATGAGGACATGTACAGTAAGGACATTAAATTGCTTCAGTAGCACAGTTAGAAAGTAATGAATCTATATAAAAGTCCAGGTCTGGAAATTAAATTGTAGCATTAGTTACCTATTTCTCAGAAGCAGGAAGGGAAATACCAATTAAAATACAGATTAAATTTGAATTTCAGATAAACAACAAATAATTTTTAGTATAAGTATGTCCCAAATATCGCCTGGGACATGGACATCCTATATTGCTATTTGCTAGACTTAGCAACCCTAGGAACACATTGGATTATTTGCAGAGTCCATTTTGAGCCAGAAGTTATTTCAAGGGCATGTAGCCCTACTGTCTTAGGATTCAGGGGAAAGGCTTAAGGGTCTTCAGATTTTCGTGTCCCCGTGACTGGCAATAAAGTGAGATTTATGACCTTGCCATGCTGCCTTTTTAACTCCTCAGCAGTTTTTCACTTGACTTCCAAGGAAGTTTGCCTTTGATATTTCTAAGGGTGTGTGTCTCCTACCTGTTTTCTGAATTGTTATCTGGAAAGTACATCTTAGGAAACAGTTTACCAATAACAACATGAAGAGAAGTAGAGGCAGGGAAGAAGAAAGCAACAAGGAAAAGTTCCTGGCTGCTCTGTGTGCCAGCATTGTGCAACATTCTTTCCATATGGCATCTCATTTGGTAGAAACAAGAGGCATGAGTATATAATAGTGTATATTAAATATCTTCTAGTCCTAGTTAGGTTTCTCTTAGACCTTGGCCAGGGGGTTCAATTTGAATGACTACTGGTGTTATCAGTAAATGAATAAGTAGAAATGCATATTATAAAGTAGTCATCCATTTAGCAGATAGTAAATTACAATGTTGTATAATCCACTGGAGTTCAATATTGGGTCATTTTCTTCAAAGAAGAGAGAGGTATTAATTAGTTTGTTGCTTGGAGGCTTCATTCCCTTTGCTGTTGTAACAAACGGTTCCTGGGCACTCTCAGGCCCTGACTGATTAACTTGCATAGCTTCCTTTTGATAGCTCTCCTTCTGACACACATGGTTAAATAGGAGAGAATGAGGTGGAGGAGTAGAAAAAGAAGAAGAAGGAAAAAAAACCTGGCTCTTTTCTAGATGAGTGAAAGCAAATAAATGCAACACATCAGCAAACAAAAGTGAAATACACTGCCTAAGTTGTCCATCTTAGCAATAGAGTTTCTTTAAGCCAAAAATCAAATGTAGTGGTGGTGTTTCACTGTTGGAGTTGCAGACAACTGAGAAATGACAAAAGCTTTTTAAGGCCACGGTCTTTGCAAGAGGGAAAGATGTCTTTCTGTTGAAACTGAAACATTAAGATCGATTATAGCTGAGGAATAAAACCTCAGTGTGTTGAATTCAAGGGACAGAATTGTTGATATAGATTCTTAAGTCATAATAAGTATCCAAAAGTGGAAACTTAACAAAGTGTGGTTTCCCCAGTATAATTTTCACATCAGTGGTTTTTTTCTCCCCCAACCTGGTCTTTCTCTTCAAAGGAGATATACTTTTCCAAAAAGCATTTTTAATTATGTTAAAGTAAAGGCAATACCTTTCCTTTTAACTTTAAATTTCAAACTACTTTTAAAGAAAAGTTGCAAAAATGGAACGGAGAATTTTCACATATCCCTGCCCTAGCCTCCCTCAATATTAAAATCTTAACCGGAGTGCAATTATCAGAACCCAGAAATTAACATTGATATAATACCAATAATTAAACAAAAATCTTATTCAAATTCTACCAGTTTTTTCATCAATATTTCATTGTTATTATTCTCCAGGATTCTGTTCAGGATCCCATGTCACATTTTGTTGTTATTTCTCCTTAGTCTCCTGAAATCTGTAACAGTTTCTCATCTTTCCTTAACTTTTAAGACCTTATATTTTTGAAGAGTATAGAATACTTATTTTGCCAAATTCCCCTCAATTTGGGCTTGTCTGGTGTTTTCTCATGTTTGGTTTGAGGTTATGTGTTTTTGGAAAGAATTCCACAGAAATGATGTGGTCTTCTCAGCGCATCATGTCATGGGATTTGTGATGCCAATATTTTTTATTAGTGGTGGTGTTGATCATGACCACTTGATTAAGGTGGTTTCTGCTGGGTTCTCCACTTTATAGTTACTATCTTTTCTCCTATTGTTAAGAAAGATCTTGGGGGACATGCTTTAAGACTGTGCAAATCCTGTTTCTCTTTAGACTGTGAACAAATGATTTCAGCATACATCCATGGATTTTGATTCTACTTACAATTGTTATTATGGTGTTTGCTTAATGGTGATTTTCCACTTCCTTCTTTCTTTCAACATGTATTAATTGGGATTCTACAGCCATGGAAGAGCTGTCTTTCTCTCCTATTTAGATAATAGATTATTTATATCCATGTATATGAACTTATAGATATTTATTTGGTTTTATGGGTCATATTCTAATATTATTATTTAACTTGTTTAATTTGTTCCAGCTTTGGCTGTTAGGAGCTTATTTTCATTTAGTGTTTGTGCTTTCTTATTAAGCCCTTATTTATTTTTTTGAACACTTTCTTACTTTTTTGCTTCACACTATATTCTAAGCTTATTTTTTTCCTCCTGCTCTAGTCCTGAAATCAATCACTTGTCCAAGCTTTTTTCTTTCTTTCTTTCTTTTTTTTTAATCAGAGAATGGTGTTTAGAAACTGAGATCTTCATGCTAGATGTGCTTATTACTACTGGGATGTCGTTGCTCTAAGCCTTCTCAGCAGGCAGAGCCAGGAAATATATGCATACAAATAACCTGCACGTATACACACCTCTATATTTCTTTATCTGTATGTCTATATAGATATTTAAAGCCGTTTGTACCATACAATTTATACTAAATACTGTAAACTCAGGGTTCACTTTTAGCTTTTTCCTGTCTTTATTTGTAATTTATTTCTCAAATAGTGAGAAATCTGATTATTTTCCATGATATGTTTACTTCTTTGTTTGATTCTAGTGAACACATAGTTTTAGAATTGCTATCCCATGCCCCTGCGAGAAACATATTTACTGACTAAATTCTAGCATTTATGCATTTATATTTGTCTTTAGCTTCATGGTATCCAGTCAAGATACTGTTTTCTGTAGTTATTTAGGTTAGTGTTACTATTCCCCATCCTTTCAGTGTAGTTTTGTAACTCATTTGTAACAGGCTTATTTGTTATTTTTGTATTGCATTTTGGATCCTCATCATTGTTAGTTTTAGTTGTTGATTGCTTAGGGGCATGTGAAAAATATGAATCATAACTGTGGTTCTAAGAGCCAGAGCTTTACAAAATGATACACCCAAGGCAGTATCTGTCACTCCATCATGTCTTGATACACATAACCATTTCCGTCTTCTTTCCAGCTCTTTGACACCTGCCCTCTGTAGATAGTTTCTTTAGTTTCTGGTGAGTTCCTTCCATATTTTCTTTGTACAAAGGGGCAGTTATGTATGTGTTTTCTTATAATCACTTTTCTTATACAAAGAGTAACATAGTATAGATACTCTTTTGCACTTAGCTTTTTTTGCCTTAACAGTACATCCTGGAAGTTAGCCTGTATCAATTCAAAGAGATCTTCATTAATCTTTTTTACAGCATTATTGTACTCCATTTTGGAGATGTGTGACAATATCTTCTTTATGTACCACTTTCCCTTGCAGATAGATGTGCCAGTTAACAGACTAAGGAAGTTTAATATTGTTATAAAAGAAGCAAGAATAAGACAGTTAAAAAAAAAAAGACTTGGACAAAGCTGCTACATGTAGCTGCTGCATTTAGGATCAATCCAGGTAGAACAAAATAGAAGTTAATCAGATGGTCTGGACCACCAAAAGTTTTTGACTTTTACAACTTACTAGTACTGTGAATTTGGGTAAGTTATTTAACATCCTCATGCCTCAGTTTCTCTAATTTATACAATAGGAATGATAAGAATACCTACCTCATAGGGTTACAGATAAGCCATGGGAAATGCTTAGCATGGGGTATGGAACATGGAAGCTAAAGCTGGCTATAATCATTATTGTGTTTCCAATTGCTCTTAAATGTACTAATTTTTACTCTAAGCTGAAGTTTTTGATGGTTTGGTTTATATACACAATTGAAAACACTTGGAATTAAAAAATTAGCTGTCTTTATTTCAAAGCAATACTGAGAGAGAGAGAGAAATAGATAAAAATAAAATGAAAATGATCCCCAATTTTACTAACCAGAGAAAGTTGCTGTTAATATACTAGTATCAATTCTTCCAGATAATTTTCTATACTTATTTACAAAGTATGTATCTTTTGACAACAGATGTATAATTTAAACAGAATGTTATATTCCACATACCTGAATCATTCATCTCAATTTTTATTGTGAATATTTTTCTGCAGTATTATTCTTCTTACCAGAAAGCTCTATCAGATCATTTGGCTATTTCAACCTAAGGTCTGATTAATCAAATGTGAAACAAAATTGAATAAGCAGACAGGCAAACTAAGCAGAAATGTTTGAATCACCTGGGTCCTCAACCAGCTATATATTTTGTAAATGCAGTGTTTTCCAAGTACTTACCTAGAAATGATAGAGTTAATTCAAGGAATCGAGCCATTGCTTTTCAGGCTTTGTTTGTGATGTTCATTTTAGTGGTACTGCAAAGTGAGGGAATTAACCTCAACTTCAAACCCACGTCTTTGATCTAAAATACTCGACAGAAGCCTACAGGCTTCCTCTAAGGCTGCAGTTTTAAAGGAGGCATTTTCATCATGACTATGGTTTTTAGAAATTGTAAGTTTCACAGTTTTGAAGAAGAATTAGTCAGGGAAAGTCTCCCAAAGCTCTCCTCTGCTCCCTTCCTCCTCCCCACCCTTCCTTATTCCTCTGGCTCCATTATGCAAGAAGTATTGCTGGTCTGTTAATATTGCCAACATTCTGGATGGTGCTGAGACATAAGAAAATTTCCAGTGATGTAAAAGATCTAGCTTTATTCTCATTTTTAAACTCATGTGGGCAATAAATGAGTGGATAAAATTGCAGCAAAGTTTCCATCTAAAGGGACATTCTTAACTCCAATTCTTAACTCACAAAACCATGGAGATATTGGAGGATAGAGACAGGCATACTGCTTTTGCCATATGAAAAATAAACCTGTAATATATATATTGATTCTGGTACTCATTGCACCTTTTAAAAGAGGGTCTTCTTGGAGGTAGAAGGAAGAAAATCACTTTAAAATTTTTTATTAGCTACTCCAAGGGTAGATCTGATATTTTATTTATCTTAACCTAAATATGCTTCATAAGAATCTAAGAAATGCTGCTGTGGATCAGGGAAGAGGCCTTTAAATGTAACGTTTTGTCTTCGAGGTCACTGGAGGGGAGAGAATGGGAGTGTGATATTGAGGAGAGTTCTTTTAGGACCATGTCTCAGGTTCCAAGCTTCTCTAGAAATAGGCAAGGTGCTTGACTGCATGATGCTAAATGTTAATAATTATAATTATGGATTACTGAGTATTTGCCATGTTCCAGGAATGCACAGATGAAATATAATTAATTGCATAATTTCTTTCAATAAATCCAGGATACAAGGTAGGTGTTAGTGTTATCTCCATTTGATAGGTGAGGACCCTCAGACTTGGAGAAGTGAAATAACCTAGTTGAAGTCACACAGTTACCAAGTTAGTAAACCACCTGTTGAAATTTAACCTATATCTGTTAGAATCTTTACTACCTTAGTGTCACTCAACCACACTCATCTGTGGTTGAATCTTACTGTGGGTCTCTGGGGTTCCCCCAAGTTCATGCTTCTCTTGGGTTCAGGACAGCCTTCACGCACTGAGCCAGCCATGAGTGGCAGTAGGCTGTGGTCCTTGGGCTGGCCCATCTGAGAATCCCGAGTGTCTACAGCGCCTTCCCCAGGGGATGGCGTCATTGATGATGAATGGCACATTGAGGCTGGAGTGAAGGAAATCCAACAGAGACTAGAGGAAAGAGCAGCAGGCACGGACTAGCCTCCCACTGCTGTCCTTCCTTTCCTAACTGGGTCCTCTCATCTTCTCTTCTTTAGGGACATGCTGTCTGTTGAAAGCAAGGATAGCCATGCCTGTTACCTGTCTTTTAGTGGCTCCTTCATCTCCCTAGACAAAAGTCAAAACTTTCCTTGGCATCATCTGTTCTTGCCTATTTCTTCCTTTATGCCTCCTGACATTCCCAGCCTGCATCCTAGATGGAAGCATATCCAGCTGCTTACAGTCTCCCAAACACATCTGTGTGTGCATTTGTGTGTTTAAATGCCTTTGCATGTCCTGTGTTCTGTGCCCTTTCCTCTTATGTATTGTGTGCCTCAAAACTCCTTATTTTTCAAAATGTAGCTCAGTTATATCCTCCTCCATGAAAAATTCCCTGTCTCTTCATGCAGAGTAAGGTATTCTTTCCTCTGGATTCTCAGAGCATCCCATAAATTCCTGTCTAATCATGTGTGACAAGATTCAATAGTGTTTCTCTTATTTTTTACTTCCACCGAGCTGTGAGCTCCATGAGGGCAACAGGTTTGTCTTGGAACTGTGCATCCCTAGCGCCTAGCATAGTGTCTGTAAGTGTTCGATAAATCTTACATGAGTGGATTAACGGATGGATCTGGAATCACAAAACTTAAAAGTAGAACTTACCTTCTTTGCTAGGATGCTGTCTGACATTTGGCAAATCACAGGACCTTTCAGGACCTTAGCTTCCTCACCCTTGAGATGAAGATCTTGACCATTTTCTCTAACGGCTCATCCTTAGAGCACCATTAGCCAGTTTAACAATGAGGTATTAAGGAGTCTCCAATGGCAACTACTTTTCAGCTTGCTTCTGGCTAAAATCTTGATGTTAGTCCAAGTTTTTGAAGTGAGTGATTTGGACTGAGAGAAAGGACACTGAAATCTATGGAGACCAAAATGGAATGAAAAGGTTGTTTTTATAATAGGAAGGCCTTAGGGCTTGTTTCACTGTCACAGGCTCTTGGAATGTTCATATTGGGAGGAACCTAAGAAATAAGCCCAATAGCCTCTTTACTTCATATATACATATATATGTATATATATACACATACATATATATGTGTGTATGTGTGTGCATATATATATAATATATATATGTTAAGATAAACAAGTTATACTTAAAATATAAATTAAGTTACTTGCTGAAAATCCCAGCACTGGTCTGAAGCAGAATGCAGCCTCTGGAGTCTCCAGTTTGTACCCTTCTGCTGCACCAAGCATTTGATCTCTACAACTAAATCAATATGTTGAATAATATTGACTGGTAATATATACAAGGGGCAAAGTATTAATGTTACTCTCCAAGCTTCTGTTTCACAGTTGGCTCAGTACGGGGAAGACTTAATGACATATTGAACACCTTTGATTACTCTTTATGTTCATATTGGCTTGGACTTTCCTGCCAAATGCAGCACAAGTTAATGGACAATTTGTTGTTTGTTGTCTTTTTTCCTGCATCAATTTGAATAGCATCACAAAGGGTAAATGAAGAGTAAATGAAGGGTACTTGACATGACACACCATGCTAGAAGATGTGCTAAAATAACCCACTTAAGCCTCAGTTAGTGGGGCTCCAGCTTCATGGAAGATGAAGGACACATCTTCCAGATAAGAAACTGGACAGTGTGTGGGCAATATAGAGCAAGTTCTGATGTCAAACTCTAATGATGACGTGAATCATAAAGGCTTGGAATAGTTATATATTGTGTCTAGGTATGAATCAGCAGGTCACCTTTTCTCAAATGGATGGACCTGTTTTCCACTCTTAAAAATTTTACATCTGATGAATGTATGAATTAACTATTGAGGCATAACAAAACCATCCCAAAACTCAATGGCTTAACATAATAAGCATTTACTATTGCTCATGAGTTTATAGTTCTGCTGGATATTTCTCTGGTCTCAGTTTGGGTCTGTAGTCACTGTGGGTCAGGTAGGCAGATCTGTTGATCATGACTTGGCACTCTTGTATCTGCAGGTTGGTAGAGAATAGCTTTGGCTAGGATAACTAGCCTCTCCTGAACATGGTTTATCACTATCCAGCTGGCAAGTCCTGGTCTTTCTTTCCTTTCTTTTGACTTTTTCTTTCCTTTTCTCCCTCCCCTCCCTTTCTGAGTTTTACTCTGTCACCCAGGCTGAAGTACAGTGGCACACAGCTCAGGCTCATTGGAGCCTAAATTTATTAGGCCCAAGCGATCCTCCGATCTCAGTCTCCCAAGTAGCTCCAACCACAGGTGGCACCACACTGGGCTATGTTTGTAATATTTTGTAGAGATGGGGGTGTCACTATGTTGCTCAGGCTGATCTTGAACTCCTGGACTCAAGTGAACCTCCTGCCTTGGCCTCCCAATGTTCTGGGATTACAGGCATGAGTCACTATGCCTAACCAAGTCCAGGCTTTTTCTAAGAGTGTTTAAGTCTAACTGCAAGAGGGAGATCAAGGAAAACCATGACAGTCTCTTGAGACCTAACCTTGTAGTTGGCACATCATCATTTCATTTGTATTCTATAGGCCAAACCAACTCACAGGGCTAGCCAGAATCAGAAGGAAGCATGCAAAATTACAGGGCAAAGTGTGTGGATATAGGAAGGACATTAATTGAGGCTTCACTGCAATCACATTGAACACATGAATATGTGTTCATAAATATGTGAAAAACACAGAATTGGGCAGGGTAAAGGGAAAATTTCCTCTTTGGTCTTCTACTGTTCTACTTTCTTCCCTAAGTTACACTATTAATAATTCTGTGTATTCTTCCAGGCCTTTATGTGTGCATCTCTACATAGGGATGGGGAGATATAACTTCCCTTGACAAAATGTATAGCTCTAGGTAGACTTTATAATATATTTTTATTTAAATGTTAATTATGGGTTGTATATCCCTTATCTGAAATGCCTGGGACCAGAAGTGTTTTGGATTTCAATTTCTTTCAAATGTTAGAATATTTGCATATACATAATGACATATCTTGGGGATGGGACACAAGTATAAACATGAAATTCATTTGTTTCATGTCCACCTTATATGTATGGACTGAAGGCAGTTTTATGCAGTATGTTTTAACAATTTTGGGCATGAAACAAAGTTTCGACTGTGTTTTGACTGCAACCTGTCATATGTCAGGTGTGGAATTTTCTACTTGTGACACCATGATGGCAATCAAACAGTTTTGAATTTTGGAGAATTTTGGATTTCAAACTTTCAGATTAGGGATGCTCAACCTGTATAAAATAATGTTTTAAAATACAGAAAACACAAATAAAAACTTCTATATCCATCACTCTGATTAAGTAATAGAAATATTTGTAACATAGAGATTTTCCTTTTATAAAGAAATAAAATGCTATAAATTGGAATATACCACCATGTATTTATTAATTGCTTATTTATTAATATTTAGGTTTTGTATTTTTTTGCGATTGTGAATATTTCTGCAGGGGACATTCTTGCATGGCTCCCTGTGTACCTTTGTCAGGGTTTCCCTAGAGTAAACATCTACACATGTAATTTATAGATCTACGGCCTCTGCATCTTCACCTTTACTAGATATTCTCATTCTCTTCCCCAAAAGATTGGTACCAACTTCCTCACCCACCAGCAGGTTATAAAAGCTTCCCCATATCTTAACTCACAGTTGAGTTATTAATACTTCTCAACCTGGTGGATGTGAAATGACATCACATTGTTAGTCATTTTACATTTCTCTGATTATTATTGAAGTTGAGCATCTTTTAATCTACTTACTAGATTTTAGAATCATTTTGCTAGTGAAGTATTAATATATATCCTTTGTTCATTTTTATATGGGATTGTTTGGCTTTCTTTTCCTGACTTTTGTAAGTTCTTTATATATTTTGGAGACTAATTATCTGTGTCTTACCTACATTCACTTATTCTCTTTCAGTCTGTGGTTTGTCTTTTTGCTTAGTTTATGTTATCTTTTGGATATTGAGGTCATAATAGAAACTTTGGCTAATTTGTTTTTCTGTATTCTGGAACAGTTGAAATTTAAGATGGATTCCGGCAAGTCTCACTTCTAAACCTCTTTTTGACTACTGTTTAACATCTTTAATAATTTATATATTTACAGTAGAAACTAAGCTTTGCTTCAGCCTCTGGGCTGCGTTGGGGGTTTCCCAATCCTCTCCTCAAAGCCTGTGCAGCCCTCATGGGTCAAGCATCTAGTTTAGGTTCTCTGCTGGGCCACAGCCCAAGGCCAGGACTCCAGGCCCAGCCTCTAGGGCCTGTATTCTTGAAAAATACACCTTTGGGATGTCGCATGCAGCCCAGGTCCACCTCATATTCCTGACTTTTACTTCTGTATTTATTCATGGCTTCTGAGAACCTCCTATCTTTCTCTTAATTTCAGATCACATTATAAGATTTATTTTGGATATGTTTGATCCTGTTTTCCATTGTTGGTAGTCAGAGGAATGCCCATGTCAGCTTAGTCTCTCAGGTTGCCAGGAGCTCTCTGGACAGGCTTAACATCTGATTCTGATGGGTACTATTAGTATCTCTTGGCTATAGTACTGATCTAAGGACCTCAGCTTTATTTGCTTGTTAATAGATTTAGCACAAGAAGGAGGTCAGCAGATCTACCTGGAAAGACAGAAAAATATTAATATACATTTTCATCTCAGGCATTTTATATTTAAACTTTCATCAAGCACGTGGGTGAAATGAGTCCTTTAGAAAGAAAGAAAAATGTTAAGGCTATGCCTTCCTTAGACAAGTGAAATGCTCTTTTAGCAAATATTTGACAAATGTCTAAATCCATATATGGATGTAAATTTGTCTATCTGTTTACTCTCGATTGAACTCAAGGCTGACTCACACCCATTTGCAGCACTTGTTCTGTGAACGTGAAGGACTCTATAGTCCTAATTTCGGCTGCCTCACCACCTTGCACATACACAGCGTCAATGAGAGAGAGGGAAGAAATGGATAAGGTTTCACCTTGAATCACCCCAAGAGCTATTCCTTCCTGTTAAAGACAAATGGAGTCTGGGCCAATGATTTAATGGATTTGATATGGAGAAGATGTCCCACAAGGCCCCAAGCGTATACCAACTTTTGTATAAAATGATCTGTAAGTTTTGTGACAGCCTTTGATCTTACCCTTAAGACAGGGATCTGAGATTGGATGACGTTGACTTCCTAGCCTCCTATTGGTGCCTACCACACCTGTCTCTTTAGCATCATCTGCAGCTACTTTGATCTGCCTGTGCCCACAAGGTCAGGGCTCTGCCATGTGTCCCACAGTCCCTGGCTGCTTGCTCTGGGTAGTGGAGAGAGAAAAAAGGGACTCAGAAACCCAGGGCACTGGTTGGGACTGAATTCTGGCATCTTTTGAGTGATTGTGACTGGTCTGATCTCTGGATTCCTGAAAACTTGGTGACTCTGACCATTAGTAATTTGTCAGTTTCTTCAGATGTTTCTGAACCTCCAGTTTCATGAGGTCCAGGATTCCCTTATACCTGCCGGTCTGATAAAATCTAGAATCTTGCTTTTCAAAGTGAGAGTCAAGGGCCCAGCAGCTTTGGCATCACTTGGGAGCTTATTAGTCAGGTCCCACCTGAGGCATATTGAGTAGAATTTGTATTCTAATAAGATCCCCAAGTGATTCATATGTGCCGCTCTACTTGACTGAATTTCAACTCAGTATTGGGTATCAGTATCAGGATCCTTTTGTCAAAACATGAACCTCTCACAATAATGGACATATCCCCCTTCACCTGCCCGATGAGAGTACTCTCTGTTTAATGACCAGTTCGCATGAGTCTGTGCTACTGATGGAAGTGTGGCTGTCACTTGAATGTGTTAGCAAAGGAAAGAAAGGTTAGCACCAGTGCGTCTCATCTTCACTCTGCCTGTTTCTGACCTGGACCACACCCTGATTCTTCTGGGCTGAGCAATATTTGATTATACTTCTCCAATCCTATTTGCACTGGGGACTTGGACTAGGACATTCACATACTCCTCATGCTCTGCACGTCCCTGCTGCTTGCCGGGCGAGCAGTAGCACAGACCAAGGTATTTGGCTTATTGTCATGGAGCAGAGCAAACGTCCACATCCACCCATCTCAGGTCTAGGACCTTGGCCTTGTTGACACTGACCTCTAAACTGAGCTTGTTACTGTGATGTTCCTTGTCAGGTAATGAGTGCTTAAGCACCCACTGCTTCCAATTATAATGAATTATTGGCAATATGGGCTCAGCCCTCAAGCAACTTTCACAGTCTGAAGTGGGGAAATGATATAAAGAAGAGAGGACAAAAGACATGCAGAATGGAAAAAAAATAATAGCATGTAGGCCTGCCAGGTGGTTATCTTGGACCACACGGCAAGTATTTCATTATCGGGCAGTTTTGACACTTAAAAAATAGATACGTTCTCAATATAGTAACGATGGCCTTCCATACTATCACTTGATTATTGGGAGTGTAGATGCTTGGAAATTTGCTTGCTCATGTAATCAAAACATCCAGAAAGTAGTTTTCCTGCCTGATTCTTTTTGAAAGTCTGGAGAAGTCACCTTGCCAAATTCACTACCCAGAAAACAATTCATGAGGTTAACAGGCTTTGCTAATTCTCTCAAGTTTTTACTCCAACTCAAGTGAGGAAAATATTGCAGAAAGGTATGCCAAAGTGCATTTTAATTATAAACCAATTTTTGTTGTTTAAAGAAAGAGAAAGTTTCTGGTTATCCTATATATTTGGAAGAAAATATTTATGGCCCACCTGAGGTAAGAGTGGAGGGACTTGCCAGCAGATTTTTTTAAAAGAAATGTTTCTAGGTAGATGTGATTTTTGTTTATAATATTGATTATTTGTAAATCTCTCAGACTTTTGGGTTTATAGATTCTGCAACCACAGTTGCATTTGAGTATTATCTTGTTTGCTACTTTTCTGGAAGTAGAAGTTAACTATTTGAAAAAATGACACAAACTTGTCTTGCTAATTAAACACTGTCTTTTTTTTTTTTTTTTTTTGAGACAGAGTCTTGCTCTGTTGCCCAGGCTGGAGTGCAGTGGTGCGATCTCCGCTCACTGCAGGCTCCGCCTCCTGGGTTCACGCCATTCTCCTGCCTCAGCCTCCCAGGTAGCTGGGACTACAGGTGCCCACCAGCACTCCCGGCTAATATTTTGTATTTTTTTTTTTTTTTTAGTAGAGACGGGGTTTCACTGTGTTGGCCAGGATGGTCTCGATCTCCTGACCTCATGATCCACCCACCTCGGCCTCCCAAAGTACTGGGATTACAGGCGTGAGTCACCGCGCCTGGCCTGAAACACTTTCAAATAAGTATATTTTATTTCTAGGAAGGGATTTAATTTTCTTGCTTTGATTATGGCAAGATTTTATTTCAGGAAGTGCAGAATTAGAATTGTTTCTGCAGAGATTGAAAACGTCCACTGGATAGATGTCCTTTGGCCCAGTGTTTCCTAAGCACATGGCCAAAGCAGTGCAGGGCACTGGGAAGTCCCCATGTATGATGACAAATGCTCATGACTAATGAGTCAGTGTGGGCAGATAGGTAGAATTTCAACATTGATCACCATCCTGTATAAAAACCTGCTGCGGAGATGATTAACTAAAATGTATAAAACTCTGTCCCTCATTATCAGCGCCTTTTTATCAAGGTAGTTGTAAACAGATAGCTAGAAAGGGGCCAACTAAGCAAACAATGCTCTACAGAGTACCTTTTTCAACAATGTCATCTGCATTGCTTACACAGTGGGCACTGGCTCCAGGCTGGGCTCTTAGCCGGGACAACCAGCCAAGGACCAAACAATCCAGCTGGACAAATCCAAAAGCATCCTCAAAGGAAGAAAAGGAACAACAACAACAACAAATTGACCCAAAATGACAATCATAGAAGACAGCCAAAACTTTGCAAGGGATATTATAGCATAGCCAGGAGTTCTGGAATAAGTCTGTGCCTATATGAGGTTACCAGTAGAACACTTCAATTGGGAGCTCATCTTTAATTTTGTTTTGAGTCATGGAGGATCAAGGGCTCTTGTCTACATGGTGACAACAAAGTTGATGGATTCTAGTCTTAGCTCTGACACTGCTGAGCAGTGTGAGTTGGACCTACATACTCCTCTGAGGCCTCAGTGAAGAGGGTAGCAATTTTAACCATTCCAGTGAGTGCCCACCATATGCGGCCAAGATGGTCTCAGGGACCATGGCATTAGGGAATGGAAGCAGATGAACTGTGAAGTCACTCAGCAAGAGGCTCCATGGCTGAGAAAAATCAGCTTAGAAAACTGGGTCAGACCTGGGTGGTGACTATATCAGAAACCTGCAAAGGGAAACACTGTAAATGCATTAGCTAGGGCAAAATTGATTATTTAAAAAATAAAGATAAAACAATGGATTAAATAAGCCATGCTAAATAGCTTCTGCCCTGATAGAAATGGGATAAATAATTGGAATTGCAGGCGGGAGTTAGTGGGAAGGTTCTATTTTAATCCAGAAAAGAAAAAGACTCATTTTCCCTTCAGTTTCAAGCATGTGCTTTAGTTTCAGATTCATCTTCATGTTACAGGTGAAAGATAAAGGCCCCTGGTCCACCCTGGATGTTGGGTAAAATGATTACACTGATTGTCCCAATCAGCTCCCTGAAGGTTAAGATAACATTTTCTTTGCAGATATACTTTTAGTTTGTAAAATCATTAAGTTTTGGAGGATACTGGATGACACACATTGCTGTAATTATCACTTAGCCTGGAGTGGTCAACTTAGTTGAACAGAATGTGACACTAATAAGAAACAATGTTGTGAATGCAATCTCATGCAACTATTTGACTTCACAGAGTGGAGGAAGTCTGTGTTTCATGAATACATCCCATCTCTGGACAACAGGCTTGCAAAAATAACATTTTGGTATCGATTGAGATTGGGAGAGAATGAATATGTGTGGTCAGTATGGGCCATCAGTATGATGAGACAGATAGCACAAAGCATTTACCCTACAACCAGTGGGTCTCAAATACATGCAGGCACAATTTTCTTATGATGAGGTATTTTACTATTTTATGTAGCCATAACTATAGCAGTAATAAAGTTTCCGTCATCCATTATCTGAATGCTTACTCTTTCTAGGCATAGTAGTAACCAGGTGCTTGAATTTTCTCATTTAATACCCATAGCAATCCATGAGGGAGATATTGTTTTTCCATGTTATAGATGAGGAAACCTAGTCTCAAAGATGTGTGGAGACTTGTCCAATATCAGTCAATTAGGGAGTGATAATTCAAAGACTGGGTGTTCTTATTTAGGTGGACTCAGCTAAATAAGGGTGACATGGGAATTGGCTTCTCAAACCTAGAAGTATATTTTTATTTTATCACATTGATCATGCTTTTCATGCTAAGGTATCAATACACATGGTAAATGAGTGAATGCCCTGATTGAATTGGTGTCTTTCATTAAAACTCAAGGCACTGGGCATTTTGTGGCTTGCCAACCTGAGAAAGAGGTCAGTCTCATAGAACAATGATGGTTAAGATGCCCGTCTTCTGATTGATAGAGATATTTTTACAATCAGGTGGCAATGATTTTAGACAAAATTAATTGAAATCATACTATGAACTGGGCATTGCCCCAAGTGCTTTGTACATTATCTCATTTGATCCACAGGAAACTGAAGCACAGACAGCTGAGGCTTAGAGAGTCTAGGTAAGTAGCTGAAGGTCAGGTAGCCTGTAATTGGGAGAATTAGGATGTATAAACGATCCATCTATTTTCAGAATCAGAGCACTTAACTGCCTGTATACTATGTGATTTTATTTTCTGATATTTGTTACTAAATATTTGCACATGTAACCATTTATCAATTCAGATAGCTTTATGGGATTCCTTCTTGAGTTGATCAAGTGATAATTTACTATTAGCTTTAAACTATTGAAAAAGAAGAAAATTCTCTTAATTTTACAATTCTTTTTTTAAGATAAAGTGTTTTCAAGTTGAATATAGTTTTACTTATTCAAATGGATTTTCTTAGCTATGCTTTGGTGAGGAATGCTGGATTTTAATGCACTTACTATTTTATCTTATAACCACCTCTTCTTTCTAAAGTGACAGTTTCTAGGTCCTCACCTTTAGCTCATGCATATGTATACACAATATATAGACTTTGCACTCAAACCACTTTGCTTTCCAATTTTCTCCTATATTAATTAGGGTACAGGTTTGGCAGCTGTAAAAATTAGATGTCAAAATGTAATACTTCAAACAACATAGATGTTGTTTAGGAAGGCATTTCAGGGAGGGTAGGCAGCTTGGCTCCATGAAGTCACCAGAAACTCAGGTTCTGTCTCATTGCTCTGCACCCCCAGGTGACTGTCCCCATCCAGGTGCTCAGTGGTGGCACCCTCCTTCACATCTGCATTCTGGCCCATGGGAAGGGGGAAGGGACAGAGAAGGGGAAGGGACAGAGAAAGTTAAGGACAAAAAATTTCCTTTATAAACATGTATACCATTGGCTAAAATTCATATTTTATTGGCTAAAATATAGTTATATGACCATGTCGAGTTAGCTACAAGAGGGGGTTGTGAAATGTAGGCTCTGACTGAGCCACCTTTCTGGTAGTTCCTTATCTAAAAGGACAAGAGAAGAATGGACATGGGAGATAATGAACAGTCTCTGTTCACAGCTTGTCTCCCTAGCATCTAAGTATCCCTTCCTACCCTTCATCCCATGTAGAGGATATGCCCACCTTCTTCCCAAAGAGGCAAACCAAAGCCCATTTATTTACTGCACCCAGCTGAGAGTCCAGGTCTCTGGGATATGTCTAGGCCTC
Source organism: Gorilla gorilla gorilla (assembly GCF_029281585.2). Taxonomy (NCBI): domain Eukaryota; kingdom Metazoa; phylum Chordata; class Mammalia; order Primates; family Hominidae; genus Gorilla; species Gorilla gorilla. The sequence goes on along the minus strand of NC_073230.2, from coordinate 136,009,960 downwards.
TCTATCAGGGTGGATGTGCCTCCAGTGACCCCGGCACTAAAGGACGAGTTATCTGCTATGAAATCCCTACTTGGAAAGGGAAAAGAGGAGGAGGCAAACAGCATAATCTAGTCAGTTGGAGTTAGCGCTTTGTTGTTGTTGTTGTTATTACATTTCTCTGGGCAAGAACTACTTGGCAGTCTTTATTAGGTCATCTTGGCCACACCAGACTCACTCTCTGGGTATAACTCCTTGTCCATTGTCCTTGATGGCCTCTGTCTTTTGTGGCCACATCTGTGGTGAGTGTTAGATAATGTGCCCTCATTGGTAGCTTCCCCCCTTGTACAGCTTGCTTTCTACTGGTGCAGGTTTGAGAACCTGAGATTTGGTTTAGTGATTCAACAGTCACTAGTTCTGTCAGCCAGGTTTTTGTTTTCTTTGGCAATGTAATACCCACAAAAATTCCAGTCTGTCTGCTTCCAGTTCCACATGAAAGTAGCCTTTGGCTGTAGCTTTTGATTTATTGGCTGTGTAGCTTATTTATTGGTTTGGTAGCCCACTCCTAACTCTCTCAGTTTAAGGGCTTCTTCCTTGAGGTCATCTGAAGCAATAGGCTCGAATGGGAAATCCAGGCCTGCCCTACCTGAATGTTTGAACTGGCTGCCATTGTGTGGCCTGGGAGAATATAGGAGATTCTTGAAGGATGCTCTGAGTAACAATCTTACCTTGTACTGCTTGGGGAACAGAAAAAGTTGGCTTTTCTAGCAGGAGTCCTCAGCTTTCCAGCTGTCAATATCTGTATCTCTGTCCTTACAGCCTGTGACCCTGGTCTCAGATATTGTTATGGCAATACCCACTTCTAGGTAGAAACTGTATATTAGATTACAGGCTAAACTGCTGTAACAGAGATTTGTGAAAGTAGCTTAAACAAGCTAGAAATTTCTTTCTTTTTTACCCAATGGTCTCAATCAAGGTGGGTAGGTGGCCCAGGATGGGTGGGTACTTCTGCTCTGCAACATTGATTAGAGAAAGCCCCGATTCCTTCTGTTTGTTACTCTGCTGAGTCCCCGGGGGTTGCTCTCAGCTGCAGCACTGAAACTGGCTCCCACAATCCTGCTCACATTCCAGTCTGCAGGAAGGGGCAAGTGGGAGAGAAAGTGGAGGGTGAACATTGTCCTTAGGAAACATGAGCTGAAAGGTATACACATCCTTCCTAGTTATACCTTATTGGCCAAGACTTAGTCCTTTAACCACTCCAAGGTGCTAAGAAGGCTGTTGGAAGTAGGGAGGTGTAGTCTCCAGTGGGATAGCCATTTGCCTAAATAAAATTCAGGGAATTCTATAACTAAAAGGGAGAGTGAAGAGCGGATAGTGGGGGGAGTCAGATAGTCTGTAACACAATCCTATTGGCGGGTTATAAAATGAGGTTAAAACATGACTGGAGTCGTGGCAAGCCCTTAAATACTTTCTCTTTCCTAAGGAGCCTATCCATCATGAAAAGTGATAGGAAAGAAAAATCTCCTCTAGGTCCTGTTACTCAGCTCTTTCCCTGTGTTCTTACAAATACAATGTAAGTTGAGTTTTAAGAAAAAAAAATCACAGGACAAGTGATCAAACGTTTTAAGTTCAAATATCGATCATTTTCTGAGTTCCTTTCAGCCAACCACATTATACTTTAATCATGGAAACGTATCTGTGTGTCTGGAAAGGTGGTTATAACTAGTTCCAAGCAGCACGATTTAGATGGTTTTTATCTTTTCTTAATACTGCCATTGTTGCCAGGCCAGATAGAGTAATTCAGGCTTGGTAGTGGTAATGTGTGTCTGAGAGCAAGCACACTTATGCTGGTGAATGAAGATGTAAAAATGATGAGCTTACCCTGTCTGAATCTCTGCTGCTTCTGAAAACACTGAACCTGTAGACGAAACTGCTTTCTGAGTTTATATTGAGGAACAAGGTTTATTTAGGATGAGAGGAGGAGGAAAACACAGAGGTAGCATCAAGCCTGGGAAAGTGAGTAGGGTTGGAAAATGTGGTTTGAAAGGTATACATATGTATTGTTTTCTGATGTGGTAAGTTCATGTGGACATCTATAAGCAATTTCCTTGTCATCTCAGTTGAACTGTTATCATCTCTAACACACAATTGTCAAAATTGACTTCTGAACCTTGCTAGTGTGCACACCTGTGCCTTTGCATCTCTCACCATTCGGTGAGTTGACAAGTAACTGCAGTTCTGATGCTCTGGCCTTTGTCTCATTCAGACCTTGAAATTGTTGTTCTCCTCCCCCAAGTCCACATAGCATCTCCTCAACTCTGATAACATACTTTTCTAGTGTTTTGTGAGCTTTAGTTGCTGCCATCCTGCCTAGGTGTCGAAGATTGCCAGTTCTAGTAAGTTTGCATTTTACAGACTCTACCATGGTATCTCTGCCACCTTTGCTGTTAGTAGTTCTGAGCTAAGGAGTTCTGGGTCTCAGCCAAAACAGTGAACTGTGTCTTTGTGTCCTTCATTTGCTTTCCCTCTTGTTTTTCCGTCTTTGCCATGGAAGTTTCCCTCTTCAACTCAAAGCCCTAGGTACCCTAAAGTGATCTACACAAGCATGATGCCTCTCTGTAGTTTCATGCTTTGTTTTTAAAAATGTAGAATGCAAGATTTGCATTCTACTGAGATTTCCCAAACATTGTGCTAGTCCCAGAGAGGTGATAGAGAATGAAACAGACATGGTTCCTGCTCTCATGGGTCCATAGATGATGTTATCCTATATTTATTGAGCACATATTACATGACAGACATTTTTCTGCATTCTTTACATGTACAAGATTTGCATTCTACAGCATAATTTATTCATTTGTTAAATAAACAAATGATCTAAATTACTACCAGTTAAAACATTCATCTCCCTATGCTTCCAATATTTAAGAAAAACATAATTTGCATGAAAATAAGCTATGTTTATCCTGTGGCTTTGCACAATCTTTTGACACATGGCTCCAAACCTCCAAGGAGTCAAAGTATTCCTCTTTGAGAAACATACACTATCTTAGTCAAAGAAATTAAGCTCTATCTCTGAGATTTATGCTAATTAATATTGTTTATGAAGGCAAAGACTCTCTCAGAAAGCTAGAAATCATATCACAGAAAAGACTACCTCCTTTAGATCCAGTCCTACCAACCAACCATTCTAGTTTCTGCCCATGTCTCATTTGACCCATGTAAGTGTTTACTGTCTCTCTTTTGACCCTAACTACAGGTACAAAGTATCTGAGATTTCTGTCTCTGACCCTTAAGTGTAACCTCATACTATTTAATGTTTTTTGACTTTAATATTGCCAGTCATTTGAAGATATATTTTATTCATTTGCCTTTCAATTTTTTTGTATTGCTATTTCTCTGGCTTAGATATTGCCAGTATGTTCATTTTTAACTCTGTGGTTTAACCTCCATGTACACCATTATTAAAATCAATTTTAAAAAGTCATAAGCATGCTGTGGAGACCCATCACTGAACATTTTTATGAATGATTTAGAGTGGGGCTAAATAATTACATTTTGTGGCTGAAAGACTCTCAGTTGATAAGTTAGAGGAATAAACCATTTTTTTGCCTTCTTAAATATATACTAGAACTATGTATTTTTATATCCATTTTATGTAGAAGCATCTTGATAGCACAGTTGAGAACTCCAGGGGATTTTGCCTCCATCCACATTTCTCTAAATCTGACTCCTTAAGTATTTGGGAAAGAACTTGTTTAAGTATCAGCATCATGAAGAGTTGTATGGGGCATACAAAAGGAACAATGTCTTACCCCTAGCAACTGGGGAATAAGGAGACACAGTAAACATGTATCAACAAATATATCAAGGGCTTAATGGGTAGCAAAGAATGAAGTGATTAAGTATTCATGCCCTCCACATGTATTCACTAAGCTCTGCTACTTCCCAAACATTGTGCTAGTCCCAGAGAGGTGATAGAGAATGAAACAGACATGGTTCCTGCTCTCATGGGTCCATGGATGATGTTACCCCATATTTATTGAGCACATATTACATGACAGACATTTTTCTGCATCCTTTACATGTACTGGTTGTTAATCTTTACAATAACATTATGAGGTATGAAATACATTTATTTACAACTAGGAATTGTTGGAACCAAGATTTGAACCCTAGCATTTCTCTCCACAGCACAGAGCCCTTGACTTCCCGACTGTCCTCCTACATAATCAGCCGGTATGTCCAGAGTTATTGACCTGTAAGCTGTGATTAGTGCTAAGAACACCAGGTGCTGTGAGAATTTAATTGGGATTGGTAAATGTGGGTTCAGAGAAGGCTACATAGAGAATAGTTAAAAGTAGCCAGTGAAGTGTGAACGGAACAGAGACTGGACCAAGTCATAGAGCTTGGTGTGTTCAGCTTTTACCTGACTAGAGGAAATTTCCAGATAACATTCATCCAATCCTTAATCTATGTTCTTAACTCTTTCCAGGATGTACTATTTGCCTGCATTGCTCTTCGCACCTGACTGTACAACCTAAAGGAGCCCTCCCCTTGCTTTTCTGTAGCTTTGAATCCAGTCCCTTTAAAAATATTTTCTGGAGAAGAGGAAGATAAATGTGTTTCTGTCAATTGCATTCTGCTGGGGCTAAGCCACATTGCAGCTGTGTTTGTGATGCTGAAGGCGTCATTCTTGTAACTGTGAGAGGATGGGTCTTTCTAGGAGTCAGCACACATAATTCCTTAGAGAAAGAATCTTGGGCTTTTCACTATCAGAGTCATCCTCATTCTGGTTTTAGCCTTTCCTGGATAGGGATAGGTTTCAGCCACTAGAACTCTAACAGCTCTCTTAACTTATTGCTTCTTGATATGATATAACTCCACAACCTGAGATCTTCTCTACTTCATTTCATAGCCAATCTTGTCTTAATCGGACATTTGAGGGAATCCATCTATCTCTATCTTTCTTGCCTCCACAATCTGAATCACACAAATTCATTTCTGAGAGTTCTTTTGAATTTTTCTTCTTTATGTGACCTGATAATATTCACTCCTGCCTGGCTATAATGGACTATTATTCTTTTTTCACATATCCTAATTTGTAAGACCTGAACCTCTCCAAGAAAGTGGAGAGAAGAAAGTGCTCAACTCATTTCATTAAACTTAATTTGTAGTCTCTAGGCATATTTGTATATTATTTACCTGCTACCCTTTGAATGCAATAATATGCCTTAATATGTATGTCTGTTTTATCTAGAAAGATAGTGTACTCTTTAAGGTGAGCACTATGCTTTTATAAAATAATTTTTCTCAGAATCCTGTATGTTGATCAACCATGGATACACAGGAACGTGTCTTAAATAACTAATACTGTGGTAATTCTTTATTCAGTTGTCTGTGATTTTTTTTGTGTAGTGCCAACCTTGAATTTAGTTTGTCAGCTAAAAATACATCCTTTATTTTATATTAACTAAGGATAAACAATTTAATCATTGATTGACCTTTCTTAACTTCCTTACTTTTGGCATTGAGGAGTACTAGCCTTTACACACTTTGGTTTCCACTGCCCTTTAAATAAATGTCTGAATGCCACAATTAACTTAATAGATTCTAAAGAAAGACTCATAGCAAAGGCAAACTAAACAAAGTAGTCAACCTACCAACCAACATAAAACAGTCTTGAGAATAGAAAAAATCATTTATGGCCATCTTTTAGAGATGCTAGTGAGGTTCCTGCACTGGTAAGGTTGACCCAAGATTACCCTTAAGTTTCTTTCTAAGATGCTATTTTAAAATTTACAGGATAAATTAAAGAAGAAGAGTAAAAGGAATGTTAATTAGCATAGTAAGTAGAAAAATGAGGGCTTTGGAATTTGTTGTGAGAAGGGCAATAGTTATTTTGAGTTAGATGCTAAGTGCTGTGTGATGCTCTCAAAGCAACCATGATAAATTATTAAGTATTTGTAATTTATTATACACATCAGAAAATATATTGCAATGTGAGCTGATGTCACTAAATAGCACTGGCTGAGGCATTTGTCTAGAATGTTGTGTGAGATTGAGGAAGCAGTGGACTCATTAGTAACTCAGATTGTTGCAGGAGACTATGTTTTTCTTCCTATGAGGTTTTTTTTTTACAACTTCAAACTAGAAAATGAAGAATTATAAAGACATATTTACATTGTTCAGTTGTCTTGGTGAGACTTCTGCCCTCTGAAATTATTGAGATAATACTAGTATTTTCCAAAACATGAATTTGACTTCTATTTGAAGCAATGTTTTATAAATTCTTTATTAATATTTTGGGTTTTTGACTTTTTAGTTATCTGTGAATGATATGAAATGCTATTAATCTATTGTTTGTTAACCTAGTTACAAGCTACATGTCCTATTATGCTCAGTGCAATTTTATAAAGAATAATTTATACTAAGCATGCAAAAGCATGCCTCAGGTAAGGATTAATCCATAAGCCCCTAGAGATTACCATTTTTCATAGAATCTTTGCAACCCAAGTGTTTTCATGTACTGATTCAAAGCACATCATTGAATTTGTATTTGGAAGAGAATAAAATATATTCTTGCATTTTATTTCTTAGCAATTATAGGAGCTCTTGTCATATGCTGTGGCTTGTTAGCTCTGGCACACCTTGAAAATCTTTATTTCCCATTACTCCTGAAAATTATTTTAAAAATCATCCTCTATTTTAACTAATGCATTTTTCCCTTGGATATTCTAAATTTTACCTCCATTCCAATGCATTCAGTATCATCTCTGCTTACAGACAAATTGTTTCACTGCCCTTGAGAGGATTTCCTGAAAACTTCAAAAGTATCTCTCCATCTGCACCAAGCGGTGAGCCTGCTGGAGAGAGGTGGAAGCAGAGGTGAGGGGGTATGTGAGTGCCAGATGGATGGGGACAGAGGAGGCTTGGAAAAGCAGACAAAGAGTTCAGGAACAGGCCAGGGCATAGCAAAAAGCAAGGATTATGAATACAAAATACACCTCAGTTGCAAGGTGAAAAGTAGCGGTCTCCAAGAATTCTGACTATGAATATCACTTATAATACTCGGCTCACATGAAAACATTTAATAATTGATAGGAATTATCAGCTCATAATCTTAACTATGTTTTGTAACCCATTAGAAGTTAGAAGGAAAAGTGGCCATGAAAACTAAATAGGATAACAATTAGGCTGATAGGATGATGGAACTGGATTATCAGAGGAAATGAAAACTTGGTTGAAGACCCATCATTATTATTTGTTTAATATTGTGCTTTCCCTTGTCTAGAACCTTGTCTGAGACCTCATCTGACATTCCTGAGGCAAAAACATATCACAGTCAGAAGGAGGACTAGGCAAGACCAGAGCAGTGTGTCCTCCCGAAAGAGGTTTTCCCATGCATTTGTAGGACTGCCGATCCCTTGGTTAATTTCTAACCCACACTGAGCAATTTATTTTGTATGCCAGCCACTGTTCTAGCTGTTTTGCGTGTGCTAGCTCATATAGCTCATGTCAGCTCTTATGAGGTCAGTACTACTACTATTGCCATTAAAATAAGGAGAAAACAGGCACAGAGAAGTTAAGTAGCTTCAGTAAGATCACACAGCCAGGAAATAGGAACTGGATTTTGAGCACAGGCAGTCTGGCTGAGAGTCTTCATTCTTAATCACTGTTGTCTCCTTCCTATCTAATATAGCTCAGTAAGGGCTTTGCTCCATGAGAATCACATTCTAATTGGTGAAGACACAGGGCTATGATTCCTTTCTTATGGCCTCTGTTGATGGAGACTCCACATTCATCTTTAGCTTCTATATTCTTATTAATTCAGTGAAATACATGAAAGTACAGTATAAATTGCAAAGACCAATACAAATATTATTTAATTATCTCCCAAACAGGGGAATTTGTCCCTTAGGTCCTCCTTAAGTTTAAGTTTCTTTATATTTTAAATCTTGTATGAGTACAGAATTCTGCTCTGTACTCATTCTGTATGAGTACAGAATTCAAAAACGGTAGACACTAGCCTCATGTGGCTATTTAAATTTAAATTTAAGGCTGGAAATGGTGGCTCATGCCTGTAATCCCAGCACTTTGGGAGGCTGAGGGGGGTGGATCACCTGAGGTCAGGAGTTTGACACCAGCCTGGCCAACATGGTGAAACCCCGTCTCTACTAAAAATATAAAAATTAGCCAGGCATAGTGGCCTGTGCCTGCAGTCCCAGCTATGCAGGAAGCTGAGGCAGGAGAATCGCTTGACCCCGGGAGGTGGAGGTTGCAGTGAGCCGGGGTCGCGCCACTGCACTCCAGCCTGGGTGACAGAGCAAGACTCCATCTCAAAAAAATACAATAAAATAAAAAATAAAAATAAATTTAAAACTCAGTTTTTTAGTCACTGTAGCTGCATTTCATATGCTCAATTGTCCTATGACACTAGTGGCTGCTGTCTTCAACAGCACAGCTATAGAATGTGGTCGTCATAGCAGAAAGTTCCACTGGCTAGCACTAGACAGATTACAAAAGGCAGTATTTCTTTTCAAATGGGGCAACATAATAATTAAATCACATTGGCATTGGACTATCTTATTTTTAAGCTTTTTTATGCTTATAGAATTAATATGATGTAATGTCTCTTCCCCTTGGTCTTCTTGCTTACTTATTAATTCCTTTAAGCAAATTTCCTTGTTCTTGTTCCTTTTGTTTTCCTCCTTTTTCCTACTTCAATTCCTCCTTCCATACTGAGTATGTGTGAAAGCAGCTGCCAGAGCCCATTAAATGCATCAACACCTTTGCCTGTGGGCAGTCTGCTTCCAGCCTTGCTTCCTCAGACAACATTTTCTGACCTGCAAGAGGATTCTCTGATACAGCCAGATTGGACCTGAGGTTCTGCATCACTCTTGAATACGTATTTTTTTTTCCTTAAAAGTGTTCACACTTTCTTTTTAAAATAGTTTTGTAGTTCCTCCTATTATTATAAGGGTAGACGTCATATTTAATGTACATGTCAAAGATGGTATCCATATTATATTTAGTAAGTCACACAAGATGAACAATTTTATGTATCTTTTAGGCCAGCAAATGCTTTAACAGTGCCTTGCACTTCTTTTTTTTTTTTTTTTTTTGAGGCAGGGTCTAACTGTGTTGCCCATGCTGGAGTACACTGGCATGATCTTGGCTCACTGCAGCCTCCACCTCCTGGGTTCAAGTGATCCTCCCACGTCAGCCCCCCAAGTGTCTGGTACTACAGGTGCAAACCACCATACCCGGTTAATTTTTGTGTTTTTTGTAGAGATGGGGTTTCATCACGTTGCCCAGGCTGTTCTTGAACCCCTGAGCTAAAGCCATCCACCCACCTTGGCCTCCCAAAGTGCTAGGATTACAGGTGTGAGTTACCACGCCTGGGCATCTTGCACATTATTATTTTATACTTTAAGTTCAGGCACATGTGCAGGATGTGCAGGTTTGTTACGTAGGTAAACATGTGCCATGGTGGTTTGCTGCACACATCAATCCGTCATCTACATTAGGTGTTTCTCCTAATGCTATCCCTCCCCTTGCCCCCCACCCCCCAACATGCCCCAGTGTGTGATGTTCTCCTCCCTGTGTCCGTGTATTCTTATTGTTCAACTCCCACTTATGAGTGAGAACATGCAGTGTTTGGTTTTCTGTCCTTGTGTTAGTTTGCTGAGAATGATGATTTCCAGCGTCATCCATGTCTCTGCGAAGGACATGAACTCATCCATTTTTTAAGGCTGCATCATATTCCATGACGTATATGTGTCACATTTTCTTAATCCAGTCTATCATTGATGGACATTTGGGTTGGTTTCACGTCTTTGCTAATGTGAACAGTGCCACAATAAACATACATGTACATGTGTCTTTATAGTAGAATGATTTATAATCCTTTGGGTGTATACCCAGTAATGGGATTGCTGGGTCAAATGGTATTTCTAGTTCTATATCCTTGAGGAATTGCCACACCGACTTCCACAATGGTTGAACTAGTTTACAGTCCCACCAACAGTGTAAAAGTGTTCCTATTTCTCCACATCCTCTCCAGCATCTGTTGTTTCTTGACTTTTTAATGATCATCATTCTAACTGGCATGAGATGGTATCTCATTGTGGTTTTGATTTTCATTTCTCTAATGACCAGTGATGATGAGCTTTTTTTCATATGCTTGTTGGCTGCATAAATGTCTTCTTTTGAGAAGTGTCTGTTCATACCATTCTCCCACTTTTTGATGGGCTTGTTTTTTTCTTTTAAATTTGTTTAACAGACCATTTGTCCAGTCACAAGTAGCAGAAATTTAAAAGAGGCCCTTTGATTTTTAAAGTCACAATAAACAGGCTGGGCATGGTGGCTCACACCTATAATCCCACCACTTTTGGAGGCTGAATAGGGAGGATTACTTGAAGCCAGGAGTTCAAAACCAGCCTAGTCAACATAGTGAGACCTTGTCTCTAAAGAAAAAAAAAAACATACTGCCAAGTGTGATGGCATATGGCTGTAGTCCTAGCTACTTGGGAAGCTGGTGTGGTAAGATCAGTTGAGCCCAGGAGTTTGAGATTACAGTGAGCTGTGAAAGCACCACTGCATTCTAGCCTGGGTGATGGAGTGAGACCTTGCTTCTAAAAATTTTTGTTTTTAAATATAATAAAAATAAAAAATGAGATGGACTGTTTGATAAGGTACTACCACTGGAAGACGTTGAACAGAGACTGGAGCATTCATTTATTTATTTGTTAATCCAACAAACATGTATTTACCACTGCTAAGGGCTCACACTCTGCGGGACACTGAAGATACAGAGTTAAAAGCACATTTCTAACCTTAAAGAACCAATAGGCTGGTTGGGAAAATGTGGAACTAGACAAACACAGTGCAATGGAATAAATGCTCCAATTAGAGGTTTATAATCTGTTTGAATGAGGTTATGAATGTCCAACCAATGCTGGGAAGACAAGAAGTTGGAAAGGTCTCCTGGAGGAGTGGACCCTTGAAAGGCATCTTGCAGGACATGTCCAGATGAAGGTTTGTAAGAGCATGAAATTAGTTGGTGGCAGATGGTTGTGGAGTTACTGATGTGAGATAAGACTGAAGTCTGAGCTAAATTATGAAGAGCCTTGTGTGCTATGCTGTGAAGTTCAGATTTTGTCCTGGAAGAAAATAACATGCTATTGAAGTATTTAAACAGAGAAGTAGCGTTCACCATCAGATTGAAATTTTAGACCACATACAATATATCAACTATTGAACTGGAGGGAGAAATACTGGCAAAGAGTTTATTATAGTAACCCAGGTGAGAGGTAAGCAGGGCTTGAACTAAGGCCATGGCAGTGAGGAGAAAGAAATGATGGCTGGAGTAGACTTGAGAGGGATATGGGGTTTGAAAGAGTAGGACTTAGTGACTCATTGAATGAGGGCAATTAAGCACAGTGAGGGGTGTAAGATAATTATCAGGTCTCCATCAAAGATATTGCTGCAAAAATTTCTCCATGGGTGATAGACTAGGTTAAATAATATCTATAGTCTTTTACAGGTCTATGAGCTATAATTTAAAATTTATTAACTTTCAGAACTCCTGACAGCTTACACTATTAATCTTAAAATATAATACGGCTAACATTTAACACTTACATAGTATGATGGGATATCATTTTCCATATATTACATTAGGAGAACATTAACCATACAGTATTCAATATTGGCAAGTCTGCTATATAATCATATATTTCTAATAAAAGTATAAATTGGTACAAATCTTTTGGAAAACAATTTGGCACTATGTACCAAAAGCTATAAATACATTCAATGAATTTATATCATATGCCATGAATTTATATCAAGGATGCAGAAAACAGAATATAAGAAGAAAGCTATATCAGGGAAATATGTATTGCAGTGATATTTCGAACTGTGAAATATTGGTCATGACCTAAATGTCCAAGAAGAAGGAGAAGAGTAAGTAAAATTGGTTACATCAATTCTGTGGGATATTAGGTAGCTAAGAAAATGATTACTATGAGGACTATACAAGGAACGACTGTGTGCCAAGACTTAAACCACATCTTAGGTTCAAAATCAAATGTTCTTTCTGTTGCTTCTCTTGTGATTAGCATGGTAATGCTCAGTGGGAAACCAAACAGAAAAAGTACATGCACATTAATAATTTATGGATTTTTGTGGATAAAGACTGAAAGAAATAATAATTTTTAATGCTGGGATGACAAGAATATGGACAATATTTTTTGTTAGAAATTTTTCTTTATGTCTTTGTGCTATTACTCCACAATGATGTTTTAACAATTAAAAAAGTAAAAAATAAAATCAGTTTTATTTTTGTTTCAAAATTGTATTGTTTAGATCTTCAGCTTTCCCACAGATTGCTTGTTATTATCCTTCCCAATTTAGAAGAGGTAGATATTTAATAATAGAACACATGTGCAGCAATTCTAGTACTGCATTCTGCTTTCTAAAAATTCATTCAGCACAAATTTCACAGAAGCCCACCTACACTTTTGAGCTATTTAATTTTTCACAGTTTTATGCCCGTGTTGTGCTGTGGCACCCATGCAAAAATAACTTGAATGCTAACTATTCTGCAGAAAAATAGAAGAAATCCTTGTGATAGCTCTGAAAATGATGAATCAAGTGCTATTTTGGGGAGTTTTTCGTGCTTGATAATAACAAATGGAAAACATGAAGAAAAAGTTCCTGTTTTGAGGTCTTGCTCTCTTCTGTCACATTCTACCTGAAGTTATTAACCACCATCTTCCTTCCCTCCATTTCTATATCTTTTCTTTCTCTGTGTGTGTGTCTCTTCTTTGCCTGTTTTTCTCCTGGTCTCACATAAATTGTGGTCTTGCCTGCTGAGTTTCCAGGACGTTCACTGGGGACTTGTTTTCCCGGAGTATTGTGAAGCAGCATTTATCTGCCTATGGATTTGGTTCTTATAAGGGCCGGTGACCTCTTTCTCCTTCATTTTCCTCATTCAACTTCTTATATACATTATAAGCTCGGAGAGGCTCCTAAGTTCATTAAATTCTTTTGCATGATGCTGTGTACAATTACAGCCAGATAAGAACCTGATTCTTACTGACATCATCAGCTTCTAAGATTAGTGTCTTTTTCTATAAAGAGAGAGAGAATCAGAAGGAAGGGAGGAAAGAAGGAAGGAAGGAAAAAGGAAGGAAAGAAAAGGAGGAAGGAAAGAAAGAAAAGCAAAAAGGCAGGCAGTACCACCCATGTGAGGATTGTGGATATGAGTTGGTGGAGGGCGAGAAAAACCTGTTACTAGAAGACAATGTGCCAACCTGATATCGCACGAGTTACTATATCTGGGACATCCATGAGATCCAGAGGGATTATGCAGTCTAATCCCTGTTGTAGAATGACATAATGCAGGAAAATAACTTAACGTCTTTTGAGTTACATGATTGTTCCCAAGTTTATGCCCAAGTGGTGTTTGAAATCCATGAGATTTAAAATGAATATTTACTATTTGGTATTAAAATGAAGGAATGCCCTATGAATCCAATACCTTTTATTTCTTTCATCACTTGCATCCCAAATTATCTGTCAGTTGGGATACAGTCCCCTTGCCAGGCATGGGCCTCAGTGTGAGACCATTCCCCCTATTGCTGATGTTTGATTCTCCTTTCTCTTGTGTAAGTGACGAGGAGCAAGGAGTCTCTTCATTCAGCAAGGAGTCTAGATGTAGGTGGCCCATTTGCTGTTGGAAAAGAAACCACTCAGATCCTTTCTGGAGAACTGTAAGGTAATTAATTCCAGAGCCTCAGTGTCTACCATACATTAAAAAATACATGTAGATGTATTTGAATCACAGATTAATGGAATCTGTGATTTATTTCTTAAATAGAACTCATCAAGTTTCAATCTGAATGGGTTAGTTCAGACTTTGCCAAGAAGCTTTCTCAAACCTCTTCTCTTCCTAAAAGCACTCATGCCAGAGTTTCAAGCTCTATCTGGAGGGGTTGGAAGACAGCCACTGATATATTTCATACTCTACTCTCTTTTCTTATGAAACACTACTGAACACCTACCAAAGTTATAAGCTCGCATACTTTATAGCTAGGACACTAAACTCTGCCAAGGTACATGACTGCAAATACCTACCTCTGGGTTCTCACGTGTTTCCCTGTTCTCTGAAGCCATTTTGTCCACTGAATTTCATTTTCTTGTGGCCCTTGAAATGCTTAAAAAGGATTACTTGGGTAATAATTATGTCTATATGTGAGAGGACTCTTATTTTCTTTATTATAGCAACAAACATAATATTATATTGCAAACAATATCCAGATAAAGTGTCAGTAGTGGTTTTGGTTAAATGATAGGTCTTATTTGTTATTAAAACCAATTACTGATATATCTGAAAAGAACCTTTGACATTTGGGTATCAGACCAATTAGGGACAGATTAGTAGGTTAGTGTTGACTTACATGAAAAGCAGATGCTTTAAACCCAGGCAACATGGATTTTCATGTGGTTCTTATTATTTTAGTCAATGCAGGTTGTTTTCTGGATTTTGTTCCTAAAAATATTAAACAAGCACCTATTATGCCACCAAAACAAACAAACAAATAAGCAATCAGCATAAGATAATACAGTCACAGGCATAAAGGTGCAGAAATGTTTTAAAGAGAAACCTGGTTACAGAAGATGCTTCCCTAACATACAGGACTAAAATTATCTTGCTACCTTTAAACTCTGTTTTCCTCTGTATTAGTTTGTTCTCGCATTGGTATAAAGAAATACCTGAGACTGGGTAATTTATAAAGACAAGAGGTTTAATTGGCTCATGATTCTGCAGGCTGAACAGGAAGCATAGTGGCATCTGCTTCTGGGGAGGCCTCAGGGAGCTTTTACTCATGGTAGAAGGCAAAGTGGGAACAGATGTCTTACATGGCAGGAGCAGGACCAAGAGAGGGAGGGGGAGGTGCTACATACTTTTAAACAACCAGATCTTGTGAGAACTCACATACTGTACAGTGGCAAGGGTGGATGGTGCTAAACCATTCATGAGAACTCTGCCTGCATGATCCAATCACCTCCCACCAGGCCCCACCTCCAGCATTGGGGATTACATTTCAATATGAGATTTGGGTGAGGACACATCCAAACCATATCATCCCCACTCCCACTTAATGACCTTAAAAATCAGGGCCCCAAACATGTATTTTACCCAAGTGATATAGTATATAGTGCTACGGACTTAACGAAAACCCACTGCCCTCCCCATGCTTTTGAATCTTGATCCCCAAGAACAATTGTTTCCAACCCCTTTAGCTCTTTTTCTGGTATTTGTCTCCATTTTTCACAAAACATTTTCATGTTGCTATTTCTTGATTTTTTTTTAGTTTTCATTTTGATTGTCTACTATGGAAGATGATGACTTAACTCCCCACAGTACACACATTGCACATGGATGTGCGTATGAACACACATACACTTCCTTTCCTCCAATCTTTCCAGTAGGATTGTATCATAATTCTGATTTAATTAGTATTCAGTGCTTGTATTATCATGATTCTGCATTTGATGTTGCAGTTAATCTAGTGTACTAAAATACCATTTCTATTCTTAAACATTTTGTTTTTCCTGAAATTAATCATTTCTTGCTTTGTCATATGCTTAGATTTCTATATAACTTATCAATTCATCCTCAAACTTTGACAGAACTGTACATATCCTTTCAGTATATCCAAACACCTCAAACAGCCCATCCATTCAGTTCCTTTTCTTCTTGGAGATTCTTCTGGAGGCTTCTATTTCCCTGCTCTAATCTGGGTGGGATGATCTTTGGACCTTTGATGGCTGTTAACTGCGCTTCTCTTCATCATCACTTTGATAAATCCCCTTTCCTTCTCCTGTGCTGAATTCCCTGCTACTTGGATTCTGGGTCTTGTTCATTCTTGTTTCCTTTCTTGGTTTGGAAAACTTCCTTCCATCCCTGAGAAGCTTCCTAAAAAAGGTATGCATGGAAGGTAAATGATTTTTTTGAGTTTTCTTCATATTTTAAATAGACTTTATTCTACCTACACACTTGATATATAGTTAACTTGCTTTCTTTTCATTTCAAATAAAACTCATTTTTTCTTATAATTTTGAAGGCATTGCTCCATTTTCTTCTGACTTCACATTATTGCTGTGAAAATCCTGAAACCATTCTGAGCCTTAATCCTTCTCTGTAATTGGTTTTTACTCACGAGTGTTTTAAAATTTTGTGTTAATATTCCTTCATATAGGTTTTCTTCCTTCCCATTCCTTTCTTTGCTTTTTGCTGGCATTTTATAAGTATTTTCAATCCAAAAGTTCTTATTCTTCAGTTCTGAGAAATATTCTTAAATTTTTCCTTGGTAATGGCCTCTCTTTATTTTCTCTTTTGGGGATTTCAAAATTGGAAAGTTAAGCCTCTTGAATGAATTCTCCAATTTTATGGTCATTTTCATTTGTTTTGCTTTCTGAAATGTTTTCTCTACTTGCTCTTATACCTTATCTATTGAGATATTTCTGTCGTCTCCTTTTTAATTTCTAGGAGCTTCTTCTTGCCCTCTGAATGTTTCTATTCTTTTAGCCTCCTATTCTTGTTGCATGGACACACTTCTTGTCTCTGAGGATATTAATAATCTTGAAGTTATCTATGTATGTCTTATTTCTTGTCCTCTAAGTTTACCTCTTCTGTTTGTTTTGGTTCCTGACTTTCACGGTAGAGGCTCCTCTCAAATGTCTGCTGTGATATTAAGAGTGAGGTGCTGACATGGTGTTTGTGAGCCTTGGAGGTGAGGACAAATTCATTGGCCA
Organism: Gorilla gorilla gorilla; assembly: GCF_029281585.2. Lineage (NCBI taxonomy): Eukaryota > Metazoa > Chordata > Mammalia > Primates > Hominidae > Gorilla > Gorilla gorilla. The sequence continues at coordinate 135,993,157 of NC_073230.2, read as the reverse complement.
GTGGGCTTTACTTTAGCTCGAGCAGGTGGAATTGGTCATTTAGTTGGGAAACATCCGTGTAAGTATCAGTATGTCATTACCCTTGGACAAGATTCTCCAGAGAAGACTCTTCCAATTTTCTGTATGGGGTTTAGTGGGGGCAGGGGTGGGTGGGGGGAGATAAGTTAGGCTACTGCAGTCTGGATGCTAAACAGGGAGAGGGGACCAGGGACTATCCATTCAGCATGCAGACTTTTATTCTATAGAAACTCACTATGTCTTCAGCTGTGTTTGATGTCCCTGAGTTCATCCTCTATAGAAAATGACTCTCTGATCTTCTGTGCAGAGGGACTGGAGTTGAGGGAAGGGACTTTAGAGATTTTCAACCAACTCCATTTTCAACCCCACCTTCTGGAGCCTCTGGTACCTCCACTCCAGGGCCTTCATCATGTTAAGTAGAACACCAGCTTTATTTCTGTTGGCCTCATCCCCAGCCCCACTCCTTGTGGGCTCTCACTGAGCTTTTTCTATTCTGGTAAGTCAACTGCAACTTGGTAATCATCTGCTTTTCAGCTTTCAAAACATTGATGACATTTATCTCCTCTTTTCCCCGCTTTTTTTTTTTATAGTAGACAACTTAGTTGGGTATTTGGAGGAATTAGAGTGTTTTAGCTCAGGTTGCTAAATCAAAATACCATAAACTGAGTAGCTTAAACAAGAGACATTTATTTATCACAGTACTGGAGGCTGGAAAGTCTGAGATTAGGATGTTAGCCTGGTTGGGTTCTTGGTGAGGGCTGTCTTCCTGGCTTGCAGACGATGGCCTTCTCACTGTGTTCTCACATGGTGAATGGAGACAGAGAGAGACAGAGAGAGATCAGTCTGATCTTTCCTCTTCTATTAAGGACACTAATCCCATGTGGGAGTCTTACTCTCATGACTTCATCTAAACCTCATTACCTCCTAAAGGTAATACTATCACATCAGAGGGGCAGGGCTTCAACATGTGGATTTTAAGAGTATACAGACATTCAGTTTATAACATGGAGGTAAATGAATGTGTTCTATTTTCCATGCTCAACAAGAGGCCAGGCCATGCAACAGTCCTTTTTTTGCTGCTGCTATTAGTGAGTCTCAGAGTTAACAGGATGGAAGTAATTGAAAGGGTGTTGTATCAGGTGGCTCATCTCCATTTTCAGGTTTTTAAAATGGGAAAGACAGAGTAAGACAAGGGAAAGGGAAGGGAGAGAAAGGGAAAGTTGAGCAGGATCAAGAAATAGGAGAGAGAAATGGACGAGGAGAGGAAAAGCGAGGCTATTATTGAATAGTAAAATAGAAGCCATTGTTGTCTTCATCTTCAGCCCATCCCCAACACTCCTTTCATTTTTTTTTTTTTGAACTGACAAGAGAACTATAATGCTTCAATGAACTGGTCATCAGATCCCTAGCACCTGACCAAGGCTCCAATACTCTAACAAAAAATAAGTTTTTAAGATCCCCAGTCATGCTTTGATTTGTGAAGTCAGGATTTATAATTTTGAATTGGAAAAGTTTTCTGATGTACCCTCTAGTTCATCTCCTGTAGGCTTTTCAAAAATCAATTTATTGTATTTAACATGATGTTCTATTCCCGTATTAGAACTTACATAATTCACAGTACTCATGGGAGGCAGCTATGTGGTATATTCATAGAAACACAAAATGTTGAAATTCAAAGGCATCTTGAGATCATCCTGTCAAGCACCCTTCTTTTTACAAATGAAGGAACTGATAGCCACAAATGTTACACATCTTGCCCAGGGTCATGTAGAGGGAACATGGGTGTGCTCCACTGCAGGGATGAGAAGAGGATAGCATGCCATGAGTGAACTTGAACGAGTGCTTCTGTTACTCTGTTTATATTCAGGATCTTTTTTTTTTTTAAACAAGCTAAGCTGCTTTTCACTTGTAGGTATTTACATGTTATATATGGTTAAGCTATAATGCATTTGCAAGGAGAATGAGTTTTATCTAGAAGTCACTGCATGAACGGAAATTGTGGAAATTATATCACAGAAATTTATGAAGTAACAAATTGTTATCCTTTTGTCATTTGCAGTTCTGATCGGTTTTCGTTTTTGTGCTTGGGTGATGTTGGGATTGTTGAAAGCTTAATGTTCTTTTCTAAGAACCCCCTTAGATAAACAATACCATTTAATGCAGAATGTTATAAAACACCTGCTATATTTCCTATAACACTGAGAATGTAGATGTTTTTGGTTTCAGTAAAAGATTGTTTGACAGTGCATCTTTAAATAATGCAGTATTGACCTGGCTTGCACATTTTCAGAATTTCCAATAATAGGAATAAATTTTTAAAAACCTATTCTCACCAGTTCTGATGTGTTTTAACATTAAAATAAAGCCTTGTAGATAGCTGTTGTGATTACATTTTATTGAGTCCAGCTGAAATCCTTCATTCTTAGGATTGATGTGTTGCTATTTCCTCTTCCAGTGGTCATTTTAATGGCTAACTTAATTTTTTTTCTGTATTCCTTCTACAGTAGCATGAGTTGTCTGCTTCTTATTGTGGAAAAGTGAGATTAAATCTCCTTTTGTACATAAAGCAGGGTGTTTATTGCATCATATTTAATGACAACATTGTCAGAGGAAATATGCATCTCTGTGGACTGGTAGTATCCATTAGAAATAGATTTTTCTGGTTTTTGGCTGGCTGAATCAAGCATAATCTCACTTATGAAATGTTTTCTGACTTGTTGATTCTGATGCATATCAATGTATCATACAACTATTTTTTATGCTTCTCTGACCACGTAATTCCAAGGCCGCTGGCAAGAACCAGTAAATCTTACTTACAGTTGCCAAATTCCATTTTCTTGGTCTTTTGTCCCTAGGCTGCCCTATATGATAGCATTTGTCACATCAAATTGTAATATTTGTTTACATATTGTGTTGTTTACTGTTATCTCCTGAAGATGAGGGACTGTGTCTTCTTATTCATTCATGTAACTTCAGATTCTAACAGAGAGCTCAGCGTGGAGCAAGAGCTCAGTTAATGCTCCATGAGTGATGACAGGCAGCCCCGGGTTTATGGAGTAAATAGCTTGCAATAGGCTCTTTTGAGAGGATGTCAGTCAATGAAATTTCTGTCCAACTTGAACCAGACCAAAGAACATTTATCTAAACTGTGCAGCCTTGATGATGTAAAACTTTGAAGTTCACATTTTGAATATACCACCTTACCTGTTGATGTTGTATTTAATTATGTACATTGAGGCAACCTAATGACCAAGGAGACAATTATTGAGAGATAATAGCAAAGTACAGTAATTATTTGCTATTAGGATTAGGTTGACAAGGTTTGCATTTGACTCCTCAATAGCTGTGTGATCTTGGGGACAGTTTTTTCCAAGTAAAAATAAATTTATAATGTTTACCCTACTAACCTGATAGCATTAGGATATTCTGAAGCTGAAATTAGATATTAAAACATTATTGAAATAGTATTTTTCTGTTCAAATATGTTATTATTTGCGATTTGTTCTAAAAGTAGATCTTCCATTAAGGAAAAGGTAATAGAATCGTGTGTGTGTGTGTGTGTGTGCATGTGCGTTTGCGTGTGTGTGTGTGGTTGGAGGAAGTCCTTGCATCTCAAGCTACTAATTGTCTTCTATTTTGAATAAAATCTAGTCCAAAATGTATTTTGACAAGAGTCCTTCAAAGAATTATGCTGGGCATGGTGGGTTCCACCTGTAATCCCAGCACTTTGGGAGGCAGAGGCAGTAGTATTGCCTGAGGCCAGGAGTTCAAGACCAGCTGGCCAACATAGCAAGACCCCTGTCTCCACAAAAAACAAAAACATTAGCCAGGCAAGGTGGCACACACCTGTAGTCCTAGCTACTTGGGAGGCCGGGATAGGATCATCCCTGGAGCCCAAGAAAATGTTAGATGCCTTGCTATCCAAAACATATCTATTCACTATCCTTTCTTTTAAGTGCTATCTGAATCCAAAAAGTTGAAAACATAACTGCATTTTTAACTTTTTTATGTACTAAACACATGGATCAAATCCTCCTATAGGGAATGATCTTGCATTACCTAGGGAAACACTACATGTTACTTGCATTTCCTTGAAAGACTGAGTTTTTAAATGCTTTGGGTGCTGATGTTTGTTCTCTGAAGTTCATTTCCTAGTTTGGTTACTGCCATACATTGGTCATTGTACAACCCTTGCTCAGAAGGGTTATTTGGCTAAAATAATAATGACCTTTCTGCTATCAGTTTCTTCTTTCTTAAATTGAGAATCTCAGCCATTGTATCTGTTGAAAATGCTGCTTTGAGCAAAGACCCCTCACTGTTTGAAAGCTAATACATAGCAGAATTTGGGTAATGCTGATAAGTAGAATCAGATATAACTTGGTGCTGAGTAGAAGAGTGCACATAGATTATAAGCTCTCATAGCTGCTGTTGATATACTGTTGAGAGTGTCCTATCTGCAGAAGGTATTTGGAAATGACTTTATGATATGTACACATATAACACAGATACCAAGATACTTTGCCTTTTTCTGAATGATGGTGGTTTTAAAACATGGATATGCTTATCTATTTATTAGATAATTTCACTATATCAGGAAACAGTGGCTTCTTATTTATTCACGTATTTGTCACACATCCAATGAGTGTTCACAGCTATCAGGCTTCACTAGACTTAGAGATACACTGGGGTGTTTAATTGCTGCAATTCTGTAATGAAATTATTAATTCTGTAATGGCCTAATTCAAAGTCTAATGCTGTTTTAAAGTCCAGAACAGGTAAGAAATTTAAACAGTGCTCACTTTGATTTCAATATTGTTTTTGTCATAATGGTTTTTCCAGGCAATGGGCTGGAAAATATGTCAGAGAGTCTGTTCATATTGGTCATTTGAGCATTTAGAGGGAGTTAGTTTTCTCTTTTGAAACCTTCCTGTTGTATTTTTTGCTGCAGAGTCTGGGAACCTAATTTGAAATGGCAAAAACAAATAGAACAAAATAAAGATCACAAATCACTCACCAAAAAATAATCCAAAGAAAATGCAAATGCACACAACACATTAATGAAATTCATTTAAACCTAGTCAAGTGCTCCTTCTCCAATTGTTCCTCACCCTGCACTTGCTTTTTTGACCCTACAGAGAATTCCTTTTCTGCCCAGTTCCATAGATACCTCTGGACTGGGTTTTCTCTCTCAGCTCTCCTCTTTCTACTCTTGTTCTCTTTCATTCTCCCCCGCCACCATTTCTCTTCTCCCCTTTCCCCTTCCTGCTTCTCTTCTTTTATATTTCTTTCTTCGTTTCTCTGAATCTTTCCCAGTTCCTGTACCCATGTCTCCTTAGACATTTCTAATTCAAAGGAAGAGGTAAGAAGAGGCAACATATCAGACATTCATTTCTATTGTGGTGAGCATAAGTTTTTCTTCTAACTATACAGCTTTCTGCAGCCGACTCTATATCCCCCTTGAGGAATCTCTAGTATGAGTTGTGATTCTGTGTATACTTGGAGAATGAAATTTGAGGTTTCTAGAAATAATGCAGGTGAATATCACTTGATGAAAGACAATCACTGTTTCTGTGTGGGGGCTGTTGATTTTGATTTTAAACAATTTACAACTAGCAGGTGTTTTCTGAGGAAAACATAATGTGTTGAGTGTCTATTGAATCTCTTCACAAAGCCCATTTGGGTGCCATCTTCTCAATCTTCAGATGAGGGACAGAGGTACAAAGAAGCCACCTCACTTACCCAGTCTCACATAGCTAAGAAGAGAAGGGCCAGGATTTGGACCTAGGAAGTCTGACCCTAGAGACGAGATTCATATTCACCCCACTCCTCTGTTCCTCTGAGCAGACCTCCAGATCAGTGGTGAGTTGTGGCTGAGTGAGAGCCCAGCGTGGACGCTGACCCTGTGAACCTACCTAGACCTGATCCACCTCCAGATCACAGCATCTCTCTGAGAGTACATCTGCAGACAGGCAGGAGAGGGGCTCTCTGTGCCAAGGTCCTTTTCTTTTTAATTATGATTTTCTTTTTTAAAAAAGTATCTATTTTTATTTTAGATTGGGGGGTACATGTGCAGGTTTGTTACAGGGGTATACTTGTGTGATGCTGAGGATCAGGTTTCTGTTGATCCTATCACCCAGATGATGAACATAGTACCCAATAGGAAGTTTTCAGCCCTTGCCCCACTCCCTCCATCCTTGGGGAGTTTCCAGTGTCTATTGTTCCCATCTTTATGTCTGTGTGTAGCCAAGATTTAGCTCACACTTATAAGTAAGAACGTGAAATATTTTGTTTTCTGTTTCTGCATTAATTTGCTTAGGATTATGGCCTCTAGCTGCATCCACGTTGCTGCAAAGGGCAAGATTTCATTCTTTTTTTATGGCTGTATAGCATTACACAGTGTATAGCTACCACATTTTCTTTATCCAGTCCACTGCTGATGGGCACCTAGGTTGATTCCATGTATTTGCTATTGTAATAGTGCTATGGGAAACATATAGGTGCATGTGTCTTTTTGGTAGAACAATTTCTTTTCATTTGGGTAGATATCAAGTAATGGGGTTGCTGGGTTGAATGGTAGTTCTGTTTTTGGTTCTTTGAGAAATCTTCATACTGCTTTCCACAGTGGCTGAACTAATTTACATTCCCACCAACAGTGTATAAGTCTTCCTTTTTCTCTGTAGCCTCATCAACATGTTATTTTTTGACTTTTAATAATAGTCATTCTGACTGGTGTGTGATGATGTCTCATAGTGGTTTTGACTTGCATTTCTCTGTGACCAGTGATGTTGAGCATTTTTTTCATATATTTGTTAGCCACCTGTATGTCTTCTTTTGAGAAGTGTCTGCTTCTGTTGCAGTCCCGTTTCACAGTAGATTGTCTTTATTTCCCTATGCATGGTAGCGCATGCCTCTTCTGTACCATTCCTTCATTGCATTGCTTTTCAGAGTCCCTTTAAGATTCCACATGGCATTTGATAGAGGAAAAAGTATAAAATGTTTGAAAGTGAGAAAGAGAAAATGAACATAAATATAAGTGCAGTTTTGCTCTTTTAATCCATGTTGGTAGAGATAACACTTTTTCTTTACAGTGATGTGCGAGATAAATCTTCTCTTTTGCAAAGTACACTTTAAGCTGATAAACTTACAGTTTCATGTTGTGCACTTTCCTGCTAAGTCCCAGTTGTACGCCACATGAGGAGGTGAAAATATTGTTACAGGAGGCGTGATTACACTTATTTAAACCATAGAACAAATTTTACTCAACTACCACTAAAGGACCAATTACTTTAGGTCAAATTGTTAGTTTACTTATGTCTTCAGAAAGATGGAAATATAAATGATGCTAAGGATATTTAGGGTAGAGAGTTTATGTGTTTCTATTGCCTTAAAAAAACACCTGGTTATTTTGTTTTGCTCATTGCTATTATCTGAAGGCATGTTCATAAGAAATAAATAATGGTGGATGGGCTGTATCACATTTTTATTAGATCAAAAGATGTTTAATTCTAGGCAAATTTCTTATGGTCAAACTGTAAGTCTAATCATTTTTAACCAATAGTCTAGTCATTCTCTTTAACAATTGATAAAATGGTAATTTTGTTTGTTTATTTGTACAGCAAAACCAAGGTCTGTCATGTAGCTCTAACAAATTGTATAACCACAGACTTGAGTTGATTTATGTAGAATTTAATTTGATGGAAATTGTGAACCAACTTGAGATACTGATAATACTGTAGTCATGTTGTTTTTTTAAAAAGCACACTTAGTATTCTATACACAGCTTTGTAAGTAATTTCATCCCAATAAGTTAATCCTCAATTTCCATCACAGTTGGAACTTGGTGCTGTGACATTGTTTCTTGTTTTATTTTTCTCCTACTAAATTATTAATAGAGATTTTTGTCTTATAAATGAGCAACAACTAAAAACATAATTCTTTATCCTTTTAGATTGTTTTAACAAAACTTCTTTATTGAAATACCAGAAAGAATGAAGGTCCTATTTCTCCTACTTGTGCTGGCTACAATTCCAGTTTTCTATCATTTGTATAGATTGCCTTTATTTGTACAACAAGACGTCTTTGAAAGGAAGTTTTAACATTAAATAATAACATTCTATTAATTATTTGCCTTATAAGGCAAACAATAGTCTATGGTTGTTTCAGAAAAATGATATCTTCATTTTTGTATAAATTTCAATTATACATTATTAACACTAATGTACATATGGTGAATTGACCTTCAAGATCCCATCAGTGCCTGACCTGTTATTCCTATTTCTGGGAGTGCTATAGGCAGACAGCCTTCACCTCTGAACCCTGTGAGGGAATGCCCTGGCTACAGAGAGCTGCCTTGCCCAAGGTCACCTTCCCCTCTTCCAGAGTGGCCCAAATCTGGTGATTCATTGTATTGGTCAGGGTTCTCCAGAGAAATAGAACCAAAGAGATTTTTTGTCAGATACTGGCTCACATAATTATGGAGGATGAAAAGTTTTACAATCTTCTGTCTGCAAATTGGAGACCCAAGAAAACCAGTGGTGTAGTTTGAATGCCTCAGAGCCAGAGGCACTGAGAGCAGGAGAAGATCAATGTCCCAGCTTAAGCAGTCAGGCTGAGTTCATTCAACCTGGGTCTACATTTTTGTTCCATTTAGGCCCTCAATGATCCCAGCCTGCATTGGAGAAGGTAATCTGCTTTACTCAGTCCACTAATTCAAGTGCTAATCTTTTCTCTGTTTTTTTTTGTTGTTGTTGTTTATTTGTTTGTTTGTTTTTGAGACAGAGTCTCGCTCTGTTGCCCAGGCTGGAGTGCAGTGGCATGATCGCGGCTCACTGCAAGCTCCGCCTCCCAGGTTCACGCCATTCTCCTGCCTCAGCCTCCCAAGTAGCTGGGACTACAGGTGCCTGCCACCATGCCCAGCTAATTTTTTTTTTTGTATTTTTAGTAGAGACGGGGTTTCACTGTGTTAGCCAGGATGGTCTTGATCTCCTGATCTCATGATCTGCCCGCCTTGGCCTCCCAAAGTGCTGGGATTATAGGCATGAGCCACCCCGCCCAGCCAATCTTTTCTGACACACCTAGAAATAATGTTTAACCAGCTATGTGGGCAGCTTGTGGCCCAGTCAAACTGATACATAAAATGAATCATCGCACTGATTGATGTGGAGGTATAATGGCCTGGCCTCTGTGGCCTGTTTTAAAGCATCTCTGAAGGCCATTCTAGCCTCAGAACTTCTTGTGGTGTCAGCAGCCTGTCACTGCGCCACAGCCAGCTGGATTTCTCTGCCTGGATTTCTCTGCTTCCCCTGAGCCCTCCATCAGGTAGATGCCAAGAGCAAATTTTGTGCATTTCAAACTCCTTCTGAGGTCTGCTTCTAGGAGAGTCCAACAGTATTATCTCAACACATTAGATTCCAGCCTCTTAAAAAGGTAGCACAAATGTTTGAATGAAACAGAACATGTGGTTGTTTCCATAACAACTTTTGCTTAACAATTGGCACCCGTTAATATTTTAATAGTTTTAACCATTTTATTAAAGAGTTAAATTCTAATTTCAACTCAGATATTGGAGCCAAATCTTTACTACTTATGGAATCCATTTGAAAGGAGAATTAATTCTTGGAGGTAGGAACTGGGGGATGGGAGAAGAATGTAAATAACTTTTCTCATTCTCTCACCTTAAAATTGCCCCGATCACATTGTAATCAACAATGATGAAGGGTGAAATCTAGTCATTTCATCTATTGGCACAGGCAAGTGAGCAAGTATCACTTTTCAGAATTTAGGATGTTTGATAATATTACACATAAAATGGTGAAGATTCAAAAATATGATCTGTTGAAAAACCTGTGTTTTAGGGCTGAATGTCAAGTATCTCTCAGTGTTGGTGATGATTCTTGTCTGGCTATGATTGTTACTGTTATTAACACTAATAATAATATGCTACATTGGCATAGGAATTTACCCTTTATAATTGGATTCTCACAGTCTACCTGAGAGATAGTTATTATGAACCTCATTACAGAGATGAGGAAACTGAGAGATGAGAGACTTTTCAAGATTATGTGGGGCTACCCTCAGGTCTTCTGACAAGTCTATTTTCTTTCTCATTCCACCATCTCTCTGCACTAGCAAATCAATACATACAAGCCTTTTATCTCTCATATCTGAGACACCTGACCACTCACCCACAAGTCAGCCTTCTAAAGAGGTAAAAATTCTGAAATGGCATTGTTTACAAATTTGCTCTTGTATCAATATGAGGAAATTCTAATGCCACTCTACAGATGAATACACTAAGGCCTAGGTAGTATTCTAATTCATGGCACCCTAATAAAAACTATTTTGGGAGGCAGATCCCATTTCAGTGACAACTTCCTCTGAATTGTCATGGCCCAAATTTTTTTTTACTTCTTTTAATGACATCTACTTTTAAACATATATTTACATGTATCTATTTGTTCCCCTACTTGATGGAGAAGTCTTTGAAAGCAGCACTGTCTCATTTGTATTTCTCTATCCTAGCAGTACCTGTCACAAGTCTTGCATTTATTCATTCAACAAATGTTTGTTGAAGTCTATGTACCAAACACAGTGATACGTGTTTGGGTATACTGATAAATTTGAAAGACAAGGTTCAATACTCATGGATTTCTAATTGAAGAAGAAAAAGAAAAAGAAGTAACAAAAAAAGTAAAATTAAAATTATTATGATTGCTGCAGTATGAAAGAAGTGGAAGACAAGAACCTCAGAAAAGTCTTCCTGAGAACATGCATCAACAGAAACAATTGGAAAGTTTGGAGGGTAGACTGGCTATATGCTGAAGAACTTTAAGTCACTTCTATAATCTGCATGGATTCCAAGTATTTTAATTAAGCTCTTATTTAGGATAACAGAAGGACTGTATTTATGTATCTCTCAATTAGATTTACAAGGGACAACTGGCAGGGTTTTAAAAAAAGAGTCTTTAAATTTTCTTTATCTTATCCATCAATCATTTGCAGTAACTAAACCATTAAGCCACAGGTATAGTCAATTGTGGATGGGCAAGATGATGGAAGAAGTCCAGACTTAGAGGCAGACAAATCTGGCTTTGAACCTGGATTTCAGTATCTTGCAAGCCGTTGGTACCCCTGTTTCTCATTTTCCTTATCAGAAAGATGGTCATGATACAAACCTTCAAGTTCTGCCATTAGGAATAGAGATGGTGTCATTGAGTAAATGAGACTGGAAAGGAGTGATCATGTGTATTGTAAAGTATACATAAAGTGTTAAATTCAACAAATGATCTTTAAATTATTGTTAAGTAACCAGAAGGAAAAAAAATACACAGGCTGCAAGGAAACTAGCCAGGAAATTCTAGAAAACAGCCAATTATAAATTCCTTCATACAACATTTTGCCTGTAAGTACTAAGCTTTAAAAATTACAGAACAGTAACACCCCTGCAGAATAGGAAAGTTAAAGTCCCTTGAATTGTACACGAATAGTAATCTTTCAGACTGAGACATGGAAGAATAGATGTGGTGGACACATTCTTTGATGAAGGGCAACTTCTCTTCCTCCCACCCACCCCAGGAATTTAAATCAAGACAGAGAGTCTCTTTAAAAAGTCAAGCAATGGATGTGGAGTATTGTATGGAAAACGTATCTTTGAGGTCTGAATCTTTGAATTTCATTTTATTTTTTAAACCAAATTCTAACAGTATATAATAACCTCTTCCTGTTATGAAGTCATAGGACTATTTTAGGGGATGACATATTTGCCATTTATGACTGAACTGTGGTATATCTTATGCTGTTATCTGTGTTACCTAATTTACACCCTTGTCTGACATTTCTTATGTGTACGTATTGTCATTCAATTATATCATAACTGCTGAGGACTGGCGGTCTTTGTAGCTCCTGAAACATAGTAGACCATGAGTGCTTATGAACAGATTAGCTGTCTGGTTTTTGACTGATATGAAGAAAGAAAGTGTGAATGGGTATCAGGGTTAAGGAAATAATCCCAGTCTTCTAACTACAATCATTTGAGAAATAATTAATCTACACTTTAATAAAATATCCACAGGCACCAAACAGCACAATGCCATGTGGAACAGGTTCTCTACAAGCATTTATTCAGCTTAAATAGATTAATAGTCCAGTGCCTCTTTCCAGGAAAATTCAAACTGACCAGGTTGAAAGATATGAGGTGAGGTGCAGGAATAGCAAAAAGTGAAATGGATTTAAGCTATGTTAAAATTCAACTCAGCTAACTCAGCTCTTTACAAACAAAAATGTTTAATAGGTCCATGGTGAATAAATAAATCAATGAATTCAGACTAAACTATGTTTGGATTGCTTGTTTGCTTCTTCTGAAACAGTAATAATAAAAATTTTCAGAACTTAATTTTTTATGGCTACAGAGTCAGTAACAGTCTCAGAATGATACTCAGCATATAACATGTCTTTAATGGGATGCTTAGGTAATCATGGCAATTTAATTAAAAGGGCAGTCATCTTTTGAAACAGCTATTGTTCCCTAGAGAGTGTTACTTCAGGTTACATTTTTGCAGTTACCTAATGTTTCCACTCACGGAGGTTTGTTTGTTTGCATTTTAAATAAATTATACATAGTCTTCAACTTACCTCTAGACTTCATTCCAAAAGTTTTCTCAAAATATTTAATCACTCCTTTCCTCCTTCTCCAAACCTGATTTTTTTCAGAGTTCTGTAATTCACCTTTTCTATTGCTGATTTAAATATTCTCTCTCAGTGACCTCTTTGCCCCACAACACTGCAAATACCTATCAGCCCCTGACGAAAGTATTACAATTCCCTTCTCTCTCTTTAGCTCCAGATTCACTTTTTCAGTTTGACATTCCATGCATACTTTGAAGACAACCTGCCTCCAATCAAAATCATTCTTTCCTCCTCCTTATCCTCCTGGATTTCCCACTTGTTTAATGATACCATCACATAACTGGTCACAAAGACCAAATCCTTGGAGTCATACTTAGCGGTTTCCCATTGCTTCCCTACTTACATCAACTCAATACAAAGCCCCATTGATTCTAACTCAGAGATTCTGCCTTAGCTCCAGCTGCTCCTCCCCAGCACCAGTAGCGCTGGCTCAGTCATCATTTCCCACTGCCTATTCCAATACCTCCTCGCTGGGCTCATTGCCTCCTGTTCATCCCACTTCAGGCTGCCCTCTGTATCAGCGATCCTCATCCATTTTTCTTCCATGGAGTGCAATGCTCATACATGAGACATATTCCTATGGGCCACTCAACGATCGAAGAAATAGAAACATTTAGTGAGAAAGTTAAGCATTTAATTATTCATAGTCTTTCACAGGCCCTGCAGAGCCACACACAATTGGATCCTTATCTCCATCTCATTTTTGTTGCCCACTCCTCTCACCCTCATTCATTGACTCCCCTGGCCCTTTCCTGCCCTTTCCCATGCTCTCATCCTTTTGATCTCAACTACATTACACAACTTTAGGGTGGCTTTCCCTGAGCAGTCCTCAATCTAAATTAAATTCCTTTGCTCTTCCTCACAGGGCTTATTATAATTTATAATTATGTATTATTTCTTCTTCTTCTGCCTCTTCTGCTTCTGCTTTCTCCTTCTCTTCCTTCCCCTTCTTCCTCCTTCCTCTTCCTCCTCCTCCCTCTTCCTCCTCCTCCCCTTCCTTCTTCCTCCTCCTCCTCCTCCTCCATCTCTTCCTCCTCTTCCTCCATCTCTTCCTCCTCTTCCTCCATCTCTTCCTCCTCCTTCCATCTGCTCCTCCTCCTTCCATTTCTTCCTCATCGTCTTTCTCCTCTTCCTCCTCCTTCCTCTTCCTCCTTCTTCCTCTTCCTCTTTCTCCTCCTCCTTCTCCTGCTCTTCTTCTTTCTCGTCTCTGTTCTTTTTCTCTTCTTCTTCTTTCTTTTCATTTTGCATTAAGCCTGATTTACCCACAATATTTCTGAATTCTGTGAACTTAGAGAATTTCTTTTATTCACCATTGTGTCCACAGCACCCACACAGTATCTAGCAGATACAGGGCACTCAAGAAATATTTACTGAAGGAATGAATCAATTATCACAACTAGTGGTAGTATATCGGTAGACTAGCTAACTGCAGGTAGTGACACAGCCCAATCTGTGTATTATGGGCAATTCCCACCCCTGGGATGCAAATTGTAAGGTTACTAAGAGTCCTGCTATTACAGGCATAATTTTGAATGTTCTCTAACTTAAAAGAAAAATAGTTTTATATACTGGCACCAGTTAGTCATACATCTGCTGTACATATTAGGTCTGATCACAGCACCCTGGAAATCTATCATTTGGCTACCAGACGTTTCTTCTTTGAAAGTCTAACTAAAGCATAAAGCTCAGCACATACTTCTCCTGCTGATGAACCTAATGGATCCCCATTGTTTTCAGAATAAAGTCCAAGTTATTTGATGTCTTAGTCTCTTTGGAATGCCATAATAAATTATTATAGGAGGTCAGTGCGGTGTGGTGGCATGTGCAGAGTAATCCCAGTTACTCCGGAGGATGAGGTGAGCAAATCACTGGAGCCTAGGGCTTTGAGGCTACAGTGAGCTATGATCTGGCCACTGCACTCCAGCCTGGGTGACAGAGTGACACCCCCATATCTAAAAAATAAAAAATAAACATTATCATATACTGGATGGCTTAATCAATAGTAATTTATTTTTACAGTTCTGGAGGCTGAAGGTCTGAGAGCAAGGTGCCAGCATGGTCAAGAGCTGATGAGGGCCCTCTTCTTGGTTCAGTGTCTTTTTGCTGTGTCCTCACATGGCAGATGGTGCAAGAAATCTCTCTGGAGTCTTTTTTATAAGGGCACTAATCCCATTCATAAGGACTCCACTCTCATGACCTAATCACCTGCCAACAGTCCCATCTCCTAATACTTTCACACTGGGGATTAAGTTTTAACATATGAACACTCAGCCTACAGAATTTGGCATGTCTAACAAAGCCATTCTCAAGTTGGACCTGGTCATTGTTTCCAACTTCAAACCCAGCCAGTCTCTACCATAGGCCATGATCGTGCTAGGTTTTTACATACTATGGCCTCCACCAGACATGTTCCACTTTTGTCCCCATGTGGATGTATATTTGCTCTTTAAAATTCAGTTCTCTCAAGCACTTTAGTTACTCCTTCTTCTGTGTTCTGATTGTATTGGGTATCCTATTAATTATACACTTTATTATCTATTCCATGGTAACTTATTCAAATGCCTATTTCCCAGACTAGGTGGTAACTCCTGGATTAGACTGTGCATTTCCAATGTTGAGCCCAGTGCATAGAATATAATGGCATCCAATAACAGTTGGATGACAGTGCATTGCCAATTGTTTGGAAGTAAAAATGCCTTTGCCTACTGAAGCAATGCTATAAATGGTGATTTAATTCTTAGCTGACTAAAAAAAAAATACTGTTTATACCATAATGCAATTGAAACCTATTGCTAATATTGCTTTCTCATCTAGTTTCAGAATGTTATCTCTGTTTCACTGCAATTGGGGGAACCTCTTTCTTCTCCTCCTACTGCAGCCCAGAGGCAGAGATCTTTTCTATACTTTTCTCTTTTGTCCTTCATTGCCTAAGAAGGAGAGGCCAAAAGAAGGGTTCTGTCTTTTTATTTGCAGTGAAAATGAGAAGGTATTTCTGCCATTTCGATTTTCATAGTGGCGATGTATGTCAATCCAAAGTTGGCATCTTTGGGGTTTGCCTGTGTCTTATATAGCCTTGAAGACCACTTGTCTCATAAGACATTGCTATGCTGATGCGTGAGGATCTTGCTGCAGTTCTATTAGCTACACAATGAAATTAACTTTAAAAGAAGTCTACCAGTAAATAAAAGTAACAAAAGGACCTTGCTACTTAATAAGGGTCTCAACTATAAGACATATTCATACTTTTATTAATTCTGTCACTTGTCCTTTGGCTTATGTTGCATAAATCAAAAGATCCCTTCTTCTTTCCATCTTTTGACTCTCATCACACATCTTATACACCTTGGTTTTCTTAGCTATATCCACAAAAATAATGTTTAAATTTTGGGAAAGAAACCCATGTCTGATTAATAATTGTTGTCATTTATTTGGTGAATATATTATAATGCAAACAAACAATTGCTCTTAATAGGTGAGAGTGACACATTTTGAGAAATAATATTCATACAGAAGTATGTGCTTTTATAAAGTAGCTAATTGGGTTTGCTAATTAAATAAATGCTCTTTCTGAATCACCACCTCCCTTCTTTTTTAAATAGGTGGTGTTTGCATTGCTCAGTCACAGAAAATCCCACGTGAACCAAGACCTGGAGAATTTGAAAAAATTATCAAACGCCTGCTAGAAACACCTAATGCTCGAGCAGTGATTATGTTTGCCAATGAGGATGACATCAGGTGCTGATTACTTTTCTTCTGTATGTAGGGTCAGATTTGTGTCCCATATCCTCTTTCTAACATATTTCATGTTCAACATAAAAGCTTGTAATTGCCTTCCAATAACGGACTGCCTTCTAGTTTGTAAATCTGAAATACCTACAGAGTAAAACTTAGGGACTAAATGAGATAAGACAAACAAAGGTGATAGACAGAATGATGTGAATGAGGTTAAGGATAAGGCTAATTAACATATGTTGGAGTTAGTCTCTGCTATATTGCTTTTAGGAGATGATAAGACTTGGGCAGTTAGAGTGATCGTCTTAATTGTTAAACAGTGACCTACTGAGTGTATACAACTTCCTAAATCTGGTCTTGTAATATTCATAATTGTGGTATTTTTAATACATGTGATATGCATTATTTATTTTTATTCCTGTAGGAGGATATTGGAAGCAGCAAAAAAACTAAACCAAAGTGGACATTTTCTCTGGATTGGCTCAGATAGTTGGGGATCCAAAATAGCACCTGTCTATCAGCAAGAGGAGATTGCAGAAGGGGCTGTGACAATTTTGCCCAAACGAGCATCAATTGATGGTAAGAATGCACCATAGAGAATTTGTTTTATTCCAGTTGGATCTGAACTCAAAGGCAGAACTGGAGTATCATAATATGAGGAAATGCACTCATTACTGATGACTTGATACAAATTTTAGCTTTGGTGGCAGAATTGTCAAGACCAGTATTTAAACCAGCATGCATATGCATATATATATATATATATACACACACACACACACACACACATACATATATATACACATATACATATATATACACATATACATATATATGTATATATGTATATAGTGTGTGTGTGTGTGTGTGTATGTATTTAGGAAAGAGGACCCATTATATTTTTTTAAGAAAAAGACCATAGTTATTTCCATCATGTTAGTAATTGCACTTTGAGTTTGAGTTTGAGTTTGCGTATTTCCATGGGTATTTATGGTGGTTATATCATTGTTGGAGGGAAATGCTTGATTTATAGAAAATGAATATATATGATGCTGGGCTTATCCTATGGATAAATAAATGCAACAGGAAAGACTTGGAGCATCCTGAAAGGCAGTCTATCTTCTAAACATCTTTTCCAGTCGGTTTGACAGTAACTGAAATTCCCATCTTAACATTATCCTCTGGAGTAAGGCATTATTTCCAGGGGGTCTCCCTTCAATAAAGTAGTTACCTGAGCAAACTGACACTGGAGTTCATGACTCCATAAGATGACATTAACATGATTGCTTTATTGAATTACCTGAAAACAGAACATATAGGAAGGAGAAATTTTGAAGTATGTGGAAACACAGGAAAGTCTGGAACATTGATCCATGCTAGGAAAGAGAAAAGAATGAGGGAAGTTTAAGTTGGGTTCTAAGTATTCAGGATTCAGCATGAAGTCACTGGTTGCTGCCTCTGGGAGAAGTAGAGTAGGAGAGGGTATAAGAAGGACGCTGACACCAGGCTTTCCTGTTGTACTTATTCATAGAGCCAGGTGCTTGGGTACTGGTGGTGGTGTGGGGGGATTGTCCATTGATCCTCCTTGACTTTTGCCATAAGAGAGGCCTTATTTATGGGCTACTGGCTTTCTCTCATTTGTTATGTGTTTTGTTTTTTTCTTTTCATGCAGTGATCAGAATATAATGTCCATTCGAAGTTCTGACAATATTTAATTTTGAAAGAATATTAAAATCATAACTTTCTCCTTTGAAATAGGATTTGATCGATACTTTAGAAGCCGAACTCTTGCCAATAATCGAAGAAATGTGTGGTTTGCAGAATTTTGGGAGGAGAATTTTGGCTGCAAGTTAGGATCACATGGGAAAAGGAACAGTCATATAAAGAAATGCACAGGTAACCACTCAAATGTTTCCTGTGGTGCATTTGTTTCATTTTCATTTGTTTTCATTACTTGATAAATTACGTTTTTCTATATGGATAATGATGAATCTATTTTCTATTTTTTGTGTCTTTTTGTTATAGTGTCTCAGGGCTGAGCATACCCTGATCATTCAACAAACTTAAATTTGTTTTTTGGTTCTTTCAATTGATCAGCAAGTTTTTGTTGAACATATACCATGCATACAGTACTGGGGTATCTGGGAAACATTTATTGTCTACTTTGGAAAATGTACTTTATTAGGTTTGATGGAATACAGACAAATAAGACATGGTATTGCTCTCCAGGAGTTCAAAATGTAATATGTATCATGATAAGTTGCTATAAGACAGTATTTTTCAACTATTTTAATCCCTGTCCTCTGTAATACTATTATTTTCTTAAATCCTGCATAGCAGCTATCCTGGAACATGTTTGATTTTTTGATGCTTTACTTTCCATAGCTTGTGCTTAAAAATAATGATATTGAATATGCATTTTTGAATATATGATTAAAACTATATTTATTTTCAGATGATTCTGCACATAGAAGAAAAACCTGCATAATTTTTTTTTTTTTTTTGAGACAGAGTTTTGCTCTTTCACCCAGGGTGGAGTGCAGTGGCGCGATCTTGGCTCACTGCAACCTCCGCCTTCTGGTTTCAAGCGATTCTCCTGCCTCAGCCTCCTGAGTAGCTGGGACTACAGGTGCGTGCCACAACACCCAGCTAATTTTTGTATTTTTAGTCAAGACGGGGTTTCACCGGGTTGGCCAGGCTGGTCTCAAACTCCTGACCTCGTGATCCACCCACCTTGGCCTCCCAAAGTGCTGGGATTACAGGCGTGAGCCACCATGCCTGGCCCAAAACCACATAATTTTAAAAGTTACTTAGAACTGAGCAGTAAATTTAGCAAGGTTACAGATATGAGGTCAATATAAACATTCATTTTTAATATACGTATTAGAAACTAACACATAGAAAATGAAATTTAAAGAATACTGCTTATAGTAGGATCAAAAACATACAACATATATAAGGGTCAATTTTAACAAAAATGCACAAATCCTTTACACTGAAAACTGCACAACTTGAATGTGTGTTTTAGAAATGATTCATTCCTTCTTCTACCCCGCCACCCCCAGACTTTGATATGTCCTCCTTTCCCTCCTCCTCACTTTCTTTGGAAATAGCTGTTCAAATAAAAGATGTAATATACGAAAAGCTAGCACAGACGTATAAACACAGACAGAACAAGGAGGTGGAAATGGGTGCCACACTGTGCAAGAATCTGATTTCAGGCTTCCATGTGCCAGGCACTTTTCCAGGAGCTGGGTTGAGTGAAGAAAGGCAATATTCATGCTCACGGGCTTACATTTGAGTGTGGGGAGATGGACACTCCATAATAAACATAAATGAACAGATGTGTTCAGATGCTGAGATGTGCTTAGAAGAAATACAACAGATTAACTGTGAAAGACTAACCTGGATATTAGGAGGAGGAAGGTAATTAGACTGTGTGGTCTGAGTATGCCTCGCCAGAGGAGGTGACATTTGAGATAAGACCTGAGTGACAAGAAGTGGTCAGTCGTGTAAAGATATGACAGGAGTGCATGACAAGCTCTAGCGCCAGAGTAAGGCTCTTTTGTTCAAAGTAAAGGAAAAAAAATAGTTCAGGGAGGTTGGAGCAAGAGTGAATATCGCGAGAGGAAGCATGATGACAGCTGAGACTTTGATGATAGTCTGGAGCCAGGTCATGCACAGTCTTGAAGTTCTTTCCAGAAGTTCCAGAGTTGAGGAATTTGGGCTTTATTCTACCAGTAGGACACAATGTCTTGAGGCTCTTCATCTAGAGAATTGCTCAGACACTCGGTTCAAGAAGATTTGCCTGGCAGAAGTGTGAGGAGGGTTGGGGTTCAGGGGAGAAAATGGAGGCAGGTCAATGAGGACTCATCCAGTATCCTGGGGACAGGCCATCATGGTCTAAGAAGAGCTAACTAGGGGCCGGGCACGGTGGTGCACGCCTGTAATCCTAGCACTTTGGGAGGCCGAGGTGGGCATATTGCCTGAGCTCAGGAGTTTGAGACCAGCCTGGGCAACATGGTGAAAACCCATCTCTACTAAAAATACAAAAAATTAGCCCGGCGTGGTGGCGGGCGCCTGTAGTCCCAGCTACTTGGGAGGCTGAGGCAGGAGAATTGCTTGAACCCGGGAGGTAGAGGTTGCAGTGAGCTGAGATTGCACCACTGCGCCCAACCTGGGCGACAGAATGAGACTCCATCTCCAAAAAAAAAAAACAAAAACAAAAACAAAAAAAAAACAAAAAGCTAGCTAGGGATGTAACACACAGGACAGACGCTTTGGTACGTAGTGTTATATTTATCTAACGCTATATAGGGTTGTGTTTATATAACAACCAGCTGAGTGGTTGATGCTGGGGCAAAGATCGTTAAATCATGGAGGATGCTGATGTTAAACCTCTATCAGGGAGGTCTAGGAAAATGGTGATGTAATTAGTTAACAGAGGAAAAATAAAATAAATAGAATGGTTAGGTGTTTGGGAATAAACTTGAATTTTGTTCTGAGATAGCCCCATGAAACTGGCCAGCAGGTGGCAGCATAAGGTCTGGGACCCCACAGACAGTTGACTAAAATTTGAGATTAGGAAGTCTTGGAGATTTTGAAGTTAAAGACAAAAGCAGAGATGCAATTGCCATGGGAGACTGAGAAAAGATGAGGAGTGATGACTGAGAATTCAAGGGCAGGAACCAGGAAAGGACACTGAGAATGCTGGGCTTGGGGGAAGGAGATGAACCGGGAGTCAAGGTTGTCTCAGTCTCCAGGAGAAAGACAGGTGCGTGAGGTTTCAGTGCTGCAGGGACTTGCAGCTGAGAGATAAGGGTGTGCCTGGGTAACCAAATTAGAGGGGTTGAGAGAGAACAGAATAGAAGTGGAGGAAAGGATGCTGTTTCAAGAAGTTTTGAGAGAAAGAAAGTAGATATGGTGGGAGAGCTTGAGAAAGAATTGGAGATTTCTTTAGGATAGGGCACGTTTAAGCATGTTTTCAAAAAAAAAAAAAGAAGGGATAACTAGTGAAAGAGAATAAATGCAGAGTAGGATCTTGATGGAAACTTTAAGGAGAGGCATTAAAGACCAATGTTACCTTTAAATCATGTGAATTGGTTGGGGGAAAAGAAGGTACACACAAACGTATACGTAATCAGAGAGGAAAGTTCTATAATTAAATGCTAAATTTGGATATAGATAATTAGGGGAGTTTAGAAAATGTATGTAAGTTCACATTGTAAAATCCAAAGCTCTGTGGAGGAGATGAGTGTTTGATGACAAGAAGGATTTGGGAAAGACATCCAAGATGAGAAGAAATGGGGAGTCAGCAGGACAAAGGCATGGAGTAGGGTGTGACGTGTAGGTGCGTGAACAGCAGTAAAAAGGTCCAGCTTCTTGGAGAGGAGGATACATGAATGGAAAATACAAAGTGGCAGTTTATAGATGGGTTTGGAAGGAGAGTTAAGACACTTACATGCTTTCCACTGAGATGTATTTTACACTATGCTTAACTTTGAGTTCTGAATGTTATTGTTTGATTCTCTTTAAATTCATTTCCTGTTATTTAGACTGTATTAGTGAAAATACCCCAGTTAATGAAATGGATGGACTCACACACACACACACACACACACACTGTTAACCAGTCACATAACTTTTTAATAGGCTGTTTTCAGAATAACCAGTTTCTCCAAACTCATATTTTCTTTTCTTTTTTTTAAACTCATAAGTGGGAGTTGAACAATGAGAACATATGGACACAGAGAGGGGAACATCACACAGTGGGACCTGTCAGGGGGTTGAGGGTGAAAGGAGAGTGAGAATTAGGCCAAATACCTAATGCATGCGGGGCTTAAAACCTAGATGATGGGTTGATGGGCGCAGCAAACCATCATGGCACATGTATACCTATGTAACAAACCTGCATGTTCTGCACATGCATCCCAGAGCTTAAAGTACAATAAAAAAAATCATATTTTCTAAGTTCAGTCGAGGTATGTAGCTGTTCCTTTAGCATCTGTAGGTGGTATATGACTAGACTTTTATTTCAGGCACAAATACTGAACTGGTTTGTGGCTGAATCCAGATTCTGTGGCATGTCTGCCTCCAATTCCTTTGATTTATTTGGGTGTTGCTAAAATTATAACAATTTGTCCAATTAGAACTATTTCTAGTGCAATGAAAATGGTGTTTACTCCAAGTGCTAGGGCAAATGCACCCCTAGGGAACTGGGTCAGTAAACAGATTTTCATGCAAATTCCATTGTGGGTGATACCAAAATAACTTGTCTCTGGGTGGAAAACAAATAACACTAATTTAATTTTTTAAAAAAGCAACATATGACAGTTTTCAGATGATGAGAGAAGATATTTGTCTCCCAAATTACCATTTTACCCAGTTTTCATTTCTGTTTTAGGGGAGAAGGGAAGATGATCTGGCATGTTAGTGGTCAAATGTACTTGAAAGGAAAAATTTACAGGATATTCACGAGTAGAGGTGTCCAGCGTTTGCAAAGTGCTTTAAAATGTGGCCTTAAAAAGTTTACATTTTAACTACCTGCAATAAGTCAAAAAGTTAAGGCACTCTCTGAAAGTGAGATATCCATGAGGCCCTTTTTGTTCATTCAGAACATCATTGGTAGGTTAAGTTATATGTGTTGAGTAACATTTTACATTAGGTGACGGTGATCTGCGAACGTAATTATTTGCTTCCATTGGGGGCAAAATTGGCAATGTATTTACATGGATGAGAGAGTGCTTCCCAGCAGGGAGGGACTTCTGTCTTACCAGTTTTCCAGAGATAGAACATCTTCAAGCAGTGAGGAGCATTTCTTCCTGAAATTTACTCAGTAGAAACAGTTTTCTGAGATAATTTTCCCCTCTAGAATCTCAGGAAAGCTTTCAAAAAGATGTGATATTACTGCTAACTTTTGATTTGCTGGCCAAATTCCAAGTGAGGTAATTCCTACCATCCACTTAGCTATTTATGTAGTTATTATTGCTTCTGAGAGCTGCTGAGTTCTGAAAGCTACTACTACTTAATCCTACTTAAAATTCCCTTTGTCTTTCTCGAGAAGAAAAAAGGACTCTTTTATACTTGTTATCAGTGGTGATGGGTGTTATTTTATAGACTTTTATCTGACCTCTCCCTCCCTTCCTTCCTCCCTCCCTCATTGTACTCTCAGGCTTAATGTCTTTCCACTCTCCAAAACCCAGACACCCACAGACTCTCTTGAGAATTGCATCTTCATCCTCTCCTTGTCTTTACACATTTTTCACACACTTATTTCCCCACTCAGGCCTCTGCCACAATTCCTCTCCCTTCATTGCCTCATTTTTTCTCATTCCTATCTTTTCTCTGATCAGTCCCTTACTTGACCTTGTTTTGTCCAGCAATATTCTCATTGGCAGTAGAGTCTTTCTTCAGAAGTTTTGCTTTACTTTTTAAATGACTGTCATTCTGATGTCTTGTCTTCTATAGTGAGGACCCAATAGTGAATATTGCAGAGACCTGAGTATGTGGGTTAAGCTGCTAAACAAAAGCCAGCTCCCTCTGGACTCAGCCCGGGTCTTTTCCTTCCTGTCTCCGTCACGAATTGTAAATAGCTCTGTGCTTACCGAAACGACATCCCTTGACTGATCCAGTAAATACAGTTGATTCCATATCCTATCTTAAAACCTTCCTTTGTTTCATTCATCCATCCATTCGTTCATTATTCATTTAGTTGTTTATACGTTTTGAAGCTCACCATGTGCCAGGCACTGTGCTTCAGATAGAGAGACAAACAACAGACCTCCCTTGCTCTCAAGGAGCTCACAAAGACATATACACTGTCTTGTGGAATTTGAGGTGTTTTCTTTGCTGGGTTTTAATTCTCAGCCAGGAGGCTGGGGCACTGCTGCTTAGCCTGCATACAGCTGACACTCAGATACAAAATAGTGGTGAGCATATGCTATGCAAAATGGCCTATTGATTCTTATTTATGATGATAGAAATAGCGGTAATGGAAAAAGCAATGCACAAATATATTTCTTCCCACAAACAAGCAATCCTGTCAGTGAACCAAATAGCAGCCTCAATAATTAGCTCCCTGAAAGACCTGTCAGTTTATTTTCTGGTGCTAGATTAACTATGTAACTTTTCAGTTATAACTACCTCTCAGCAGTCCTCTGTTTTGTGAAGTTATGAAAGGTATAAGCTCTCCCGTATTCACTCAGGATGCATAGAGACCATATGAAGGAAGTAGGTAGTCATCAAGGGGGATGAATTTACATAATTTGATTTGGTGATTCAGAGTGAAAGATAACCCAGGTAGGTTCCCCTGAATTAAAATGCGTTCTGCCATCCCCATTTGTCCCCTTGTCTAGAGTAAAACTCTTGGGGAGAATGCTTTTACATGAGCACTACCAGGTAGCCATCCATATGCTCTTGTTCTTCGCAAGTAAAATAGCAGAAATCCAAGGATGACTTATTTATGCTGTTTCTGAGATTTCATGTTGAATTTCAATACATCCATCTGAGATGACAAAACAGGCATTGATTTCGGACATACTAGATTTCAGAATTTAGAGCTGGGATGTAAAATAAGAATCAATCTCTTGTTTTCTAGTGAAGAAACTAGAACCCAGAGAAGTAAAGTGAATTATTGACAAATCACAGTGTTAATCTCAGAGCTGCAGCCAGGATCCTGGTTTCTTTTATTTGGATTTGTCCTTGACATTTATATCCTCCATTTATTATTTACTTATATTAGACATTTTACCACATAGTTGAAAAATATTTTCCTGTTTTGCTCTTTATGATACTTTATGTGTGATGGAATACATTTTGGAATTTTAATCACCAACTATAAAGTGAAGCAAAAATAACATATTGGTTATTACCTAATCCTTTATAAAGTAGTAAATATTTTAATATTCTTCACATTGATTTTCAGTTATACATGTAGTTTTTGCTAGTGGGTCTTGAACAGCATAAACCTTTACATCCAGTTCCCTGGCCCCTTGCCTTGTATAAGAGTAGACCTATGACAACATTAAGCAAAAAACAAAATAGGAGAAACTATCAACTAGAAGTTTCTATAACTCTAAGTCCAATGATATTGAATTATAGCAGTTCACGTTGCTAAATTAGAGTTAGTTTACTCATTTATTCATTCTCTTAAAGAAAAAAATCTATTTTAAAGCAATATGGGAAGCACTATGTCTAACAGCATTTCTAGAATGTTAGCATGCACACAAATCACTTAAGTACCTTGTTAACATGCAGATTTTGATTTTGTAACTCTGGAGGTAGGCATTCTGCATTTCTGATGAGTTCCAGGTGACATGGATCCTGGTGAGCTCTAGGGTATACTTTGAGTAACAGAGAATATTAGAGTTAGTTTGTAATGATAACCATAGCACCTGAAGCTAAATTAGCAAAATAAACATTCAACTGTGCTAAAGGTTACTGATAAACTCAAGGTGTCTTACAGAAGATCGTCTAAACAAGACTTGTCCTATACATTGTCAATGCAAAAACATGCAATCAGTAGCCAGCTTTATATACTTACTTGAGTATGTATTCAAATCAGTAAAGTATAATGACAGAGTAGTATGTATATGTGTGTGTGTGTGCATGTTTTTCTCATTAGTAAATTTGAAAGTGGGAAGCTTAATTACTAAATTACTAAATTTAAAGAAACGTACACAGATGCACCTGTATCTTCAAAGTCTGCAAAACAGATTCTAAAGTTTGCCATCTCAGAAACAAAAAATATTCTGAACACTTAGAAAACTGTACTGTCAATCGTAAATACACATAGAGTGGAGGAGTTGAAGAGGTCCTTAGAGATTATTTAGCTCAGTTTCCTCACTTTGCAGAAAGGGAAATTGAGGCTCATCTGGTCAAGTTGGTTGTCTAAAGCCCTGTAGCTACCTAACGATGATAGGACTGAAGTCTGATTTGATACTTGCTTCTTTCCTTCATCCTTTCCTGCTCTGAAGAACTTTACCAAAGTGGGGCTGAGTTGCACTGACCCATTCTACTATTTTTCCTGGTATATGGGCCAGTATGTTTTTTTTCTTGGCCACCTAAGGTGAAGTATTCCCTCTTTGTGAAGCGCCTGACTTCTAAGGGAGTCAGATTGATGCATTTGGTCTGAGAAACTAACATTTTTAGAAGGGAAGCAATTCTATTTCGAGTACATAAATACTCACATTTTTTCAGACAATAATTTAAAACAGAAAAATGCTCATCCTACAGAGAGAAAAAATGAATTCAGGAGTCTAGGAAATCCTTTCTGCAAAACCCACAACAGAAGCTGGCATTAGCTTGGTTGATTGGAAGATGAATGTATCTGAATAAACACAATCTCTGGAATATTACACTGAAGAACTCAGAAATGGAAAAGAGTATATAGGCAAACAGGTGACAGTTCAGCATTTTTGATCACCAATTATTTGAAAAACTATGGTAAGGCTTGGGCCAGAGAGGATGAGAAAGTTTAGAAAAATACAGAAACATTAGGATAAATTGTCTTCCTTTAAATGGCTATTAAACTTCAGTTGAGGGAACCAATTCACTAAAACCAAACAAACTTTTAGAAAGGAACAGTGTATAGATGATTCAATATCAGGAAAACTTGATTTCTCCTCTTTTCTAAAAATGATACAAAGCAGATAAATACAGGAGACTATATTTCAAAAATAATATTTATTCTCTATGTTTTATCTTGGGATTCTTTTTAACTCAGAGGATTTGAGAGAGTCTCATAGATATGATTTACTGAAATACAAGAGAATTACCACAACCTCTTAGGAACATAGCTAAAAAAAAGAACTAGCTGAACAAAGGATTGGATACAGTAGGGCAAAAGAGACATAAAGTGTGATTAGAGCTTACTAAGGCTAATTGAGAAATTAAGACTAAATGTGATTAGAGCTTACTAAGGCTAATTGAGAAATCAAGACTACCGAAGAGTCTTGATTTTTTTTTATTACTTATGACATTTGTTAAACTCTATATTGTGCTAAACATCTGCCCTCAAGGAGCTTATATTTTGTGAGGAAGATAATAGTCAGACAATAGTTTGTAAGTTGCTAGTAAGCAGGGTCTGTATCCTCAGGACTTAGCATATGCTTAGCATTATATATCTGTTAAGTTAATTAATTGGTCTATAATGTATGGCCAGATAGTCCTCCTGTTCTTCATTACAGTGATGTAGATATGATGCATGGTGCCTAGCTTGGCATGCATTTGATAAATATTTTAATTGTTGGAATGATATTTTTTAATAAAAGAAAAAGCTCAACATAGTTATAAAAGGGCTTTTACTGTAATTTAAGAAGAAAATGTACTATTCTGATAGTTTGTCTTTAAATTCCTGACTGCGATGCTAATTTAAATAGGAATATGATTCTAGAAACACATATAGGCCTGTGTCCTATAAAATCAGTCAAATTTTATTGGAGCATTTGGTTACCTGAATATTTAACTGGAATATTTGGTTACCTGAATATTTAATTGGAATATTTGGTTACTTCATTATCAATGCCATAACTCCATAGTGTTTTGTTTTTCTAAAAAAATAAAATTACATTTATACTATTTGAGGGGAAAGCACTTTATTTCCATACTACCTCTAATGAGGTAACAGAATAACGAAAAGACAACTTGGAGTACATAATGGAAAATGTCATTTAAAAAGTTTTCATTTATACAATTTTAAAAATGTAAAAAGTTCATGTCCTTCGCCCACTTTTGATGGGGTTGTTTGTTTTTTTCTTGTAAATTTGTTTGAACAGACACTTCTCAAAAGAAGACACTTATGCAGCCAAAAAACACATGAAAAAATGCTCACCATCACTGGCCATCAGAGAAATGCAAATCAAAACCACAATGAGATACCATCTCACACCAGTTAGAATGGCAATCATTAAAAAGTCAGAAAACAACAGGTGCTGGAGAGGATGTGGAGAAATAGGAACACTTTTACACTGTTGGTGGGACTGTAAACTAGTTCAACCATTGTGGAAGTCAGTGTGGTGATTCCTCAGGGATCTAGAACTAGAAATACCATTTGACCCAGCAATCCCATTACTGGGTATATACCCAAAGGACTATAAATCATGCTGCTATAAAGACACATGCACACGTATGTTTATTGTGGCACTATTCACAATAGCAAAGACTTGGAACCAACCCAAATGTCCAACAATGATAGACTGGATTAAGAAAATGTGGCACATATACACCATGGAATACTATGCAGCCATAAAAAATGATGAGTTCATGTCCTTTGTAGGGACATGGATGAAATTGGAAATCATCATTCTCAGTAAACTATCGCAGGAACAAAAAACCAAACACTGCATGTTCTCACTCATAGGTGGGAATTGAACAATGGGAACACATGGACACAGGAAGGGGAACATCACACTCTAGCGACCGTTGTAGGGTTTGGGGAGGGATAGCATTAGGAGATATACCTAATGCTAAATGACGAGTTAATGGGTGCAGCACACCAGCATGGCACATGTATACATATGTAACTAACCTGCACATTGTGCACATGTACCCTAAAACTTAAAGTATAATAATAAAATTAAAAAAGTAAAAATAAAAATGTAAAAAGTTATACAAATATTAAAACTATATTTATTTATACAATTTAAGCATTTTCTAAAAAATTATTAGTTTATTAGGGTTTTTTTTTTTTTTTACCCTGCAAGAACATGAGCTTCATATAGGAAGAGATTTTGTTTCATTCACAGCTGAATCTCAGTGCCTTGAGTGGCATCTGGCACAAATAGGCTTCCTTAAAATATTTGTGGAGTAAATGAAAGAATTAAATTCAGCTTATTTTCTGCTCTTTTTCAAGCACTAGCTATTAGATGTCAAGGACATGTTCATGAGCAAAACAAAAATGGTTATTGTCCTCATGGGGCTTACAGTCTAATTGGGAAGGTGAATAATTTAGCCCAGTTCCTGCAATGCAATGTGTTAAGTGAATAGCCAGCATATAGCAGGGAGAACTGATGTAGCCTAGGGGAGAAGATTGGTGTCATTGAAGTTGAGACTAAAATATGAGCAGAATTAAGCAAAAGAGATTATCAGTAGTATTATTATTTTAACCAGAGGGTGGCACAAAGACCAGTGGGCAAGAGAAAGGATGGCAGTTGTAGAGACTAGGAGAGGGGGATAGGAAGAGAGTAAGGATAGAGACCTAGGCAAGGGACAGATCATATAAGACTTTATATGCCTCAAGAGGCAGTTGAAAAATGTTTTGAAAGTCAATGAATGGGCACCAGAAGGTTTTAAGCAGAATAATAGAATCACCATCTTAGAAAGATTATTCTGGCTGTAGTATGGATAATGTATTGGTGAGGCATAACACTGGAGGAAGGGAGACCCATGAGATACTACAGTAATTTTCCAGAAATGATAGTGGCCCAGCCTATGATGGTTGCACTGTACTAGGAATGGACAGAAGTAGATGGATATATTAATAAAAAGACATTTTAGGGATATATGTAGGGCTTGGCAATTAATTGCATGTTAAAGGAGAGGACAAATCATGGATGATGCCTTGATTCTTGGAATGGGAAATTCGGTCATTGATTGAAAGAGCATTCCTGATATAATGAATGATTGGGGAAGAGGGGGAAGGAGGATGATGAATTTTGTGGGAGATACTGAGTTTAAGGAGCCTATGAGATATACAGCTGCAGATGTCTGGGAAGGGTTACTTGGTTATGTCTGAAGCTAAGAATACAAGGTCTTGCTGAGACAGAGAATTGGGGCCTCACTAGTATATTAATGGGACTTGGTGAGACAGATCCAGAAAGTATGTGGAGTGGAAATTGCAGAGGGCCTGAGATAGAGCCTTGAGGACTCAGAAATATGTTGAAGGAGAGGACCCTGGCATTCCAGTTTCTGTGTAGAAATCGTTTTCACTGTCCATAAGTGGAGCCCCTCTGGCCATGTCTCTATTCTACAACCCTGATCCTCTCCCTTGTGTCTCTTCAGCCACAACTGATTGATTTAACACTGAGCTCTTCACTAAAGCTAAATTATCAGAGTCCTTCCGAGTAATATCTAAAATGGGAGTGAAAGGAGGAGGATTATTCTCTCTCAGGGGGTGGGAGGCAGTAGTTTGAGATATGAGGCTGGGAAGTTTCCACCACAAGGGGGAAGCTGACCTGGAAGAATAATATTGACTTGTGCAACAGAA
Source organism: Gorilla gorilla gorilla (assembly GCF_029281585.2). Lineage (NCBI taxonomy): Eukaryota > Metazoa > Chordata > Mammalia > Primates > Hominidae > Gorilla > Gorilla gorilla. The sequence goes on along the minus strand of NC_073230.2, from coordinate 135,962,520 downwards.
TAAAGGTGACAGATGGAAAGAGTTCTGATGGTGATGAGGACCTTAACCAGGCTTTTCTTGTAGATATGTGAGATAGTTCAAGGTTCTCCTAATTATGTTTTCCCATTTTTAGCTAGCAACCTAGAGTCCAGACTAATACATTATAATAATACTTGCCTCATAGAGCGGTTGGGAAGTTAAAGGAAATAATATGCATAAAGATTATTGCCTGCTACATAGGGAATATAACAGATACTGTTGCTTACTGATTTAACAACTTCCTTTTCTTTGAAGCCAGCACTATCTAATAGAACTTTCTGAGGTGAAGAAGATTTTTCCATATCTGCATTGTTTAATAGAGCAGCCATTAGTGACATGTGGCTATTGGTTACTTGATGGAATATGGCTAGTGCAAACTGAAAAAATAGAATTTCAAATTGTATTTAACTTTAATTACTTTACACTTAAATGTAAATGTAACTTTGATTTCTTTACATTTAAATGTGGCTAATGACTATCATATTGGACAGCAGAAGTCTAGGGTGATAGACCTATAGAACAACAATTTTTAAAGCCATTTTGGATCGGATTTTCTATCATTTGCAGCTGCAAGCATGCTAACTAATACAATGTATTAAATATAAGTGGAAATGATTTATTTAACATGGCATGAGCATCCCTCATTTTAAGATATTAAAGAATTAAATTTTTGTTTTTATATAGAAATTCTGAATTAAGTCAGAAGGTGAATATTTGCAATACACACAAATTATTAAACTAATTTCTCACAGGTTTCCTAAATACCAGCTTCTCAGTCAGTGAATATAAAATGTGATTTGATTTATTAAAATTAAAATGATATACAGCTTTTCAACAACATTTCATTCAGATATATTTCTACATAAGTTGCAGAATTATAAAACACACATATTAGAGATTGTCTCTAATTTTATCAAAACAATTCTCCTTTGGGTTCCTTTAACAACATGCTCTCTAGTCTACCAAAATATTATTTTACAGATGGTGGGGGTGTGCTACTTGCAACCCAGATAGACAATAATTCAGCTAAGCATTTTTCTTTGCAGTAAGTGAAAATCTGTTCAAAGTGCTGGAAGTTTTATCAACTGGACCATAAGACCCAAGAGGAACTAAGTGTTTCTGTTATGCTTTCTGTGTTTAATAATTCCCAGCCTTGTTAGTAGACACTCAAACACTGCATCCTAGCTGTGGAATCTTGGGTAGGTAACATAGTCTCTGAGAAATTTTGATAAATGCTAATTTTCCGCGTTTTTAGATTTTGGTGGTGAGAGTGGTGGTTGCTACCTTTATGCCACTCAAATTGCTCTGGTTTCTTTTTATGTTACCAAAACGCTCTATAGCTAAACTATTGAGCTTAAATGTCAAACTTGCATTATGTTTAGAAATGGGTACTTATCTCTTTATGCACCTTTCCCTTACACCCCAACGGTGGGCCGACATAGGATATGGTAGAGGAGTTAGTATTCTGACAAATAGGTGATGTCATTCCACCCATGTGTCACTTTCCATTAAATCTTTGACCCATATATAACCTTTAGCTGCAGGCTTGTTTGCTTACATCACTGTGATCAAATGGTTAGAATTGTAGATTTTCATTTGGGAAAATGATTATTATTTTTTATTAAGGACATTATTGCTGGTTTGAATTATCCTTTTGTTCATGGTTCATGCACAACAAAGCTTTCCCTAGCCCTTCTGTGGGAGGTGGAAAGATGCTCTACACCTGTCTACTACCCAGATCTCTTTCAGAAAGAAAATAGACAGTGCTAGCTAAGCTGTTGGATGGGAGCAATATTCAGTTCTTTGCCAAGAGAGATCCTAGACTCCAGATATGCCAATTCAGCAAACCACAGGGAGATTGTCTAAAACTGAAAACGGGCTCAAGAATCCATCAGAATATGAGATAATTTAAATAAAATTTAAATCCTACTGGCCAACAGAGAACCAGAGGACATTAGAGAAGGAAGGAAACTTGGAGGTCATCGTGTTCGATATTTTGCTGAGTGTCACCTCTCAGGCTGATGTAAAATGAGGACAGGGAGTACATAGAAACATTTCGGTTTTTCTGATTCAGTAGTACTCTTGAAGGCCTTTATTGGTGGTGCAAAATGAGGCTTTCTCATTGACTCTAAATAGGCTTATTAGCAGCACGCAGAAGGATTTCCACTGTGATCTTTTCTTTGTCCCTAGTCAGAGTGAAGGCATAGGTCTGAAGCAGGCTGATAGCTTTGGAAGTGAAAAGTACTGGCAGGCTGAGGGCACAGAATGGGCTGGCTGCCAGTGTTGGGTTCAGCACCCTGAGGAGTGTCATTTGTCGGAGCCACTTGTATGAAACAGAAGCCCTCTTTTGTGTATTTGTACCTGTGAAAGGGAGCAGTGGTATAGCTGATCCAAAGTAGCAGAAAAACAAATAATTCATATTGACTTAGGATGCTCACCTACCCCCTCTTTTGCAGGAGTGTTAGTTTGCATGTCAATACATGGCCAGCCTCCTTGGATTCTGGCATGATGCTTTCCATAGGGGTTTCATTAATTGGTGCAAAAGTTTATTTCAGTAGAGTCCAGGAAACTGTTAGCTTTTTGTTCTCTGCCTAATGACAGAAAATGTCCCTGTGACTGATTTCTTTGTGGGACCAGTCTGCATCATTCCTAAGACTGACACAAAGCCCCGCTTGAGCGTGTGGGATGAACGGCATGACTCACACGTTCCCCTGGAGAACTGCAGGTTTGATTAAATGTTTAAATGACCTTTTAGGACAGATGATTATGAGGATGGGCAAACAATTTGTTCTTTCAATTCTTAATAACTTCAGTGTGTATTGCGGGGGGGAGGTATATGTAGACAGTTTGGAGGAGTGTGAACAAGAGACTTGGGTAATCACTGGAGATAAGGGTGATGATGATGATAATTTGATATAAATAAGCAGAGAGTAAGATTTGTCAAAAAGGGGCAAACTCATCGCTGTTCTCAATATCTCCCTTCTTTCACTTCAAACACAGGCACTCACAGCATGTTCCGTTTCTGATAACTTCCTAAGCACACAGGAGCTCCAGGATTTCTCAAGGACCACAGCCCTGTGGCCAAAAATCTTTTTCCTTGACTGCTCTCTGGGCAGCTCAGTAGTATCTTTGACATGGCAAATATAAAGATAGTAGATTCACTACAAGGACACCTCGAGAAAAATACTGCCTGCATTTGTAAACCATACACAGTCTTATTATTCAATTTATCTTTATGGAAGCTATCAGTTAGCTACAGGTTTCCTTTCCTATGTCTGATGTGCCTGTCTCTAGTTGATTCTTTCTCTCTAACTCTACTTCTTGAAACACTCTCTGCTGGTTTGATTTTCAGGTGCATTCATCCTCTTTTCAGATTCCAGAATGAAGACTTCCTTTTTGAGACACCCAGATAGATTACCTCTTCCTTAGTCCACCTGGCCCTTATCCACGTCCCTTGAATGAGTTTTCTTTGTCTGGACACATTTCTGAAGTAATACTTCTCTGCACTCCCAAAATACAGCTCTTCCTTCTTTCGGCCTTTTGCTGTGTTCTATTACATTATTTCATTGCCACTCAGAATAAGCACTAGATAGACATCTAAGGTTTAACTTTACATTTTATATATTTTATTATATCAAAAACTGGTCACATATAAACTGTAGTACTTGGGAATTGAGGGTATTTCTTGAGTATTACAAGAAAGTATTACTTTCTTGAGAAGATATTACTCAAAAATACATACATTTTGGATAAAGAAATTTTGACAGTATAAGATGAATTAGCAATGATGTTTTTCAGAAAACACGTATGCAGTAACTTCATTTATATGATCATGTTATTAATTTGTAGGCATTAATGGATTTATGTAGCCTGTTCAGAAATTAATGAAGCCTGTTTTCTATGGATTTTGTTATTAGCTCCTTCCCTCTTCTTTTGTCTTCTTGGTATCACTGTTGACATCACTGATAGGAATTCCACTACTGCAGCCATTGCAAGTGTTTTTGGTGATTATTATTCACTTAGGCACCTTTGTGCACTAGATCTCTGATCAAATTATTTTGAAATTTTAATATGAAATACATAGGAGAAAAAATTGAAAATGTGTAGCAGTAGGCAAGCTTTTCTTTGTTAAAAAAGTGTAATTTAATAGAGTAAGAGGTGTGAAATATGTCAGGAATTTTGCTAACATGAAATTTCATCATTTGTCCAGTTGTGTACTTAATGGATTCATCTTAAGTATACAGTAATTCCTGGCAATAATGTGGGGAAGCTCAGATTTACTTTTCAGTGCATGTTAGTATGTAAAATGACCCCTATCTTCAATATCTCTATGTTTTAACACCTGCTTTGTTTTTACAATAGAGGCCCTTGTTTGGAACAAAGCCACTTAAGCTGAACATCATTGTACCTGCACAGTTACCTGGGTTATCTGTGGTTGTGATGAAAATTACACCACCATAATCACCCCAGGCTACTTACAAGGCGCCTTCATAGAAATTATACTGTGCCAAGTGCCACAAAGAATATCAAAATGCAGCCCCTGCTTCAGGTGCTTATGTTTCCAAGGGGAAAAAAACTGGCCTTTGGATTTAGATAAGAAACTTTATTGTGATTACAAATTGGATTTCCTGTTTTTATTTCAGGAAAGTTATATTTGAAGGTAGAAGATAGCTAGAATTGCCATTTATCTCACCCCTGGAGGGTTTGAAACCATTCTTGAATGAGTAAATGTATTCAAAAATTTAAAATTAAATCAGATTTGTTATATGGAATTATTTAAACCTAATTTCTTAATTAAAGGCATTTTAAGTTCACTTTCTGTTCCTTAGGTGTAAACATCTCATGCTACAAAAAACAAGAATAGATTCCACTGCTGGGGTGAAAAGCCATGACTTTTCTTCCTGTGTTCTGTTTCCCAGGCCTATCAAAGATACTTAAGTACTGAGTTAGGTCTGGCTAGGGAACTCTCCTGGATGCTTTAGGGGCACAGATGATAGGGAAGAAAAGAGTAGACTGTAGGGGTTAGTCTTGGAATGATTTCAGTACTCCCCTTTGATGGTGATAGCTGCTTCCTGTTAGGAACTTCTGTTGGAAGCATACTTCTTACCTGAAGAAAGTTCTGGGTTGAGACAGTTCTACCTTGACTTATTTACCAAGGCTCCTAAACCATATAGCACATCACTATGAATACACTCAGGGTGGGGGCAATGGATCCTACCCAGATCCCTGTAAAGCCAGCGTGGTTCTGCAACCATCATTCATGGATAAGGACCAAGACTGAGCTGCTCTGGTTGAAGAAGCTGTTGGATGATATGGGGTTTGTGCCAGAGTGTGGTGAATTCATTTTCCAAGATATGCTGGGCTCACTCTCAACAAGGCCAGCTGAAAGCTGACTCTGCTTTGGATGCAGAGGTATGTGGTCAGTGGCTGTGCACAGGACAGGACTTTCGGATGTACAGAGGGATATACTATCCTTACAAATACTTCCTTCACCTGTTTGCTGATGAGCAAGATTCCAGGAATAGGATACAAGGCCCCTAACTTGTCTTAACTCTCTGATTAGGTCAGATCTCCCTACTGTATGCCCATAGTGCACCATACTCATTTTAGCTTTTATTACAGTTACAGTTGTACATTTATTTGTGGGGTTGTTTGATGCATATTTATCTCTTATTAAATTGTAAGCTCCATGAAGATAAGGAGCATATCTTTTTGCTTATCTTTGTGGCCACTGTGCCTGTCACATAGAAGGCACTGGATAATCCTTTGTTAAATGAATAACTAGACCTAAAAAATACTTCAAGGTAGGTGATGCAGTCATTAAGTTCACACTACAATGAAAGACAGTTCTTCCCAACAGGACATTATATGTTTTTTCTGCTATCATTTCTATTTGCTAAATTGACTTTGAGTTTGAGAAATTGGGCTATGATGCAATATGTGCATAAAATCTTCAACAAATACTGTGTTCCATTTTTTTAAAGCAAGGATAAGGATGAAAAAAATAAAAAGATGAAAGAGTTTATTTAAGCTACTGATATCCATTTGTTGGTTGAAAAAATATGTGGCTGTTTGCATTTTGTTTAGCCACAGAACTCCCATATAAACATTTCTATCTTTGACAAAGGTTTATGCAATTGATCTGGCTGTTCATTTTTCCCCCGTGATTTCCTTTTTTTAATTCACAGGTGAATGACATTTAGTTCTCGGTTGTGGAAAATGCTCTTAATGCCTCCATCTTTTAAGGAGATGTTCCTATAGCTCAGTTACTTTGAATATAGTTTTTTGTTTTGTTTTTAACTTATGGCATCAGCAAATGATTTATACGATAGTGTTAACTAGTGCTCATGAGGATGCTGATTTTAGCAGAATCCTAGGGAACTAACAGAAAAAAATCACAGCTAATTTTAGTATTTGTAGGGCCTTATGACAGATAGATCTGAATACTATTATTCACCCTTAATAACTTCTTGCTAAATTATCTGTTTTGTCTCCTGTCTAATTTTATTTCTTTCATGAATACACATATTTTATACGTCTGATATTTCAGAAAATGTGCTTAAAAAATGTCTATTTTTCCATTTCTCCATTGATTATCAGTTTATCTAATCTGTGTATCATCCATCTCTAAACCTAATTTTGGGATACATATACAACCAATAGACGTGGGATATACCAACAATATAATTGCATGATAGTCTTAGTTAAAAAGTTTAGTCTGTCTCTGTGAATTTGATTCTTCTGCTTTGCATGATTCTGGCTGAGTCCTTTCATCTGGTGCTGGTTTTTGAATACATATTAGGTTGCTTCCAATCCATCTGAAATGCAGTCTCATGAGAACATAGGTCTACAATCTAAAAAAAAACTTTGATTATTCTTGATACATAAAACAATAGCTATTTTTATAGAGTTAGAAGGAATATTAGAGATTATTTATCTTATATCCCTTTTTTACAGATTGAAAAGCTGTAATCAGTTGGAGTAAGTAACTTACAAAAGGGACAAAGAAAAGAACCAGGATGAGAAATTCCATATGTCTTCTTATCATACAATTCAATCCTGTGAATTGTTAATTATTTGCTTTACTACTCTAAATGACTTATGCATGTCATTTTATTTGTCTTTCTAGCATCAAAATAGAAGAAGGCCTATTTCTTCTTCTTCTACCAGCTGCATAGTTAAAATGAGGCTGAACATTCTCTTGTAAATTCAGGGTGTTTACCTAGCCCAGGAAAATCAGGCCTAAGCAGACAAAGGAGACTTGGAATGATTTATCTAAACACCTAAATTAGTTACATCATTATTTATCTGCGAAGCTTCTTGAGTTTTGTTGTCATACTCTGGATGGAGGCCAATCAGAAATGACCCTTAAGATCTGACTCTGTCTAGCCAGTCTCCCCTTGACCAGGGAGAACATTTGGGCATGAACAGTAGTTTTCATTGTCCTCTGACCAACTCAGAAATAGCTACGTGAGGCCAGCCTTTAGTTCTATTTTGATCAAACTGTCTTATAGACACAGCGTTCAGCCTTCCCTGTGACCTTTGAAAACTGCCCCAGGGTAAAGGCGAATTACAAATACTATTAAGGTTGATGAGTAATCAACTCAGTAATGAGGATACTATTTCACATTCTTAGGGGTAGATGCTTTTTCTCTGTGGGATGCCTGAGTAGGAAATTTTGATGGCTCCAAATGTGGCCACAACAAACATCAGGAGGCTCTCCTATTGTAGAGATTTCCCTGAAACTGAACTCTGGAGGATGAAACATTTGGTGTAGATACTTGACCTTCTAAAAATAAAGCTTTATGTATGTGTGTATCTATCTATTTTTCTCATAGCAGCAATTAGTCTGAAATCTAATGCCTTGTCAGTGAACATAACAATTTTTGTAAATGTTCTCCTCTTAGCTTTTAAGTTTTTTTTAGCGATGAGTCAAATTATACTCAGATTTTTATAGGTTATCCCTAGTATTCTTGTTTCTTGTTATTGAAGATATTCAAATGTTAATATATTGTAATAAGAAGTAGCTCAAAAAGAGCAGAATGACCTCTTCCTTACCCCCTTAGTGATACAGACAAATAGAGTATTTGTTCATGTTATATTTTGGCTTTTATTTTTAAATCAAGGAGGTTGAATTAGAGACAGAGCAAAATAAGCAAAAACCCGAAGCTATAAATTTCTAGGTCAATCCAAATACATAAAGCATTAAAAAATGTCAGATGCGAAGCTAGATGCAAACTGACAGGGAAAAAAAAACCTGTTTGTGTTCTTAAAGCCCCAAACCAAAAGCAAAATTAAAATTTGTGCTGACCCTTCTCCCTTGGGGCTGCAGATGTCACTGCTGTCCAGGGCACCGTCTGTTACTGAGTGGAAGGAAGAGGAATGGCATCCAAGTCACTAGTGTAAAATAAAATCATCTTCCTGCAAAATCCTGAAGATGTCCTGCCATATTTGTTAAGGCCAGGGGATGGAGGGTAGAGGCCAGCAACAAAGGTGACCATTAACACTCATTGATTCTTGTCTTTTATGACTCATTCTTTTATTATTACATGTTTTGTAAGAGGTTTTATACTTATACATATATAATTTTTATTTAGTCACAGCAGTAGTTACAATTCATTTAGCACTTGTGGGACAAGATATTTTATACACATTTTTTCATTGGATGTCCAGGACTATTATACAAACTGAGTATTACTCTTATATTAAAGGTAAGGAAATAGCTTCTAACTAAGCAAAGTTGCTCAAAGTGACACATAGAGTGAGGTCTGTGGCTGTTCTCTTACTCCAAATGTGGGATATCTCAGAAATTGCCATCCTCCAGAAGGCTACAGTGTAGCTCAGACTGTGCAAATTGTTCTCCATTTGCCATGCCCCCATGCACTCAACACTATTCCATGTCTTCCCTGTGCTCTGCGAAGCTGACCCTTGTCATTTGCATGACTGGGACTCTGCTCTCTGTGTTTATCTTGGGTGGGGCCTATGGAAGGCTCTAGCAGGATGTTGGAGGGCAGGAAGAGAAAGAAGTCAGGATATTTCTTCTTCATGTCCTACTTCAGCCCTGTGCGCTGGCCGTGATCATGTCCTTTCAAGATATAACTACCTTCACCCTGTTCTCCTCTGTACCTCTTCTGATGCAGGGCTCCTAAGGAAACACTGCCCCTTTTCCTTGACTGTTTATCCCTAAGGGTAGTATTATATTCTCACCATTGCCATGCTTTGGGTGCCCTGCCATCTTGTTTGCTCCTTAAGTCTGTCTACAATTTATGCAAATAACTCCTTTATTAAAATCTCTTTATTTGAACACTCTGGGATGAATTCTGTTTTTTTTCTGGGACCCTGACTAATACAGAGGCTGATACTACACCCATATGAAAATATATCAAAGATAATTTGCAAAGCATGTTTGAAAGCTCTACATTAGGATCACTAGCACTAGCGTGCCAAAAGGCACAGATAAGAAAATACAGGGCATAGCAAAATATTGTTTCTTCTTAATAGAGAATCTGCCTCAGGGAAAGACTAGGCTGGTGAGAAGGGGGAAAGACTTTAAAAGTCTTATAGACCAGGCATTAGAGAATTGTGATAGGTTTTTGAGCCTGTGATAAAAGCTGTGTTTGGGGAAGATTTTTCTAGCAACCATTTGTAGGAACAGTGGAATTAGGAAAAAAGGGTGACAGTAAGGAGAACAGTTAAAAGGCTTTTAAAATAAGCCAGTGTAAAGTGATTGGAGGCAGGTTCACAAAGTGGCAACAAGTATGAAAAATAAGGAATGAAATAAATAGTGAAAGAAACATTATTACTATTGGAATTTGCATTCTTGCCCATGTGATGCATTTGCCCTAAATTGGTGTAAGCTCTTCACATGCAGAGGGCCCATATGACTTGATGTAACATGAGATCAAGTGGCAGAAGCTAAATTTGGAATTAAGGCAATATTTGGTTGTAGAGAACATCATTCTCGTTTCTAGCTCTTGGACTTTATGTGGAAGCACTTTAAGTCCTAAGAGGCTAATTTTAGTTCAATCTATTTAGTTAACAATATTTCAGATCCTTAATTTTTAGTTTCCAGATGATCAGACTCCTCAGCTTGAAATCCAAAGGCATTATAGACTTCAAGCAAATTGCATGTGCATTAAGATTATTGAACTTGGGACGAGTAATCCTATAAAAGCGAAATCATTGCTGAAGCATTTTTGTAATCATGTATTCCTCCTGCATGTTCATTTGAAAATGTTCTCTTTTGGTGTGGAGGCAAATGAGCTGATTATATTGAGCTCCATCCACTAATTTATTTATTCATCTAATAAACATTTTAATGAATGGGTACCAGGCATGTTTATGTTTTACCCAAGAGACTTATTTAACACTCATTCAACCATTTGGTCATTAATAGTGAAAAGGTCATAGGCTTTGGCATGAGGCAGGCCTGGGTTTGAAACAGATCTTCACCATTTCCTAGAAGGGTTGTCTCAAGGCAAATTATTTTTTTAGACACCTTTTCAGTTTTTCTGTTAAAGGAAAAAATTGTTTGTAAAGACTGCATTGTGACTGAGAAAGGGCACGCAAACTAGATGAGTTTAATCCTCCTATCTCTCACCCCTGACTAACCTTATATGTGTACACAAATATGCAATGCTCCAAGTTGGATGTGAAACAAATGGTAGTATAATACTCGCCCTTAAATATAATTTCAGATAGCCACAAAATATAAAACCATTTAAGGATGTGAGAAAATTAGTATAATAAAGAAGAAAATACAGAATAACTTTTTCTTCCGTTATTTAACTGGTGTAAAATTAATTCCTTGACTCTCATATTTTGTAAACAAATATGATAATGTATGTGGTGATGTACTGCTTTGCCTTGAGAAGGAAAAAATATAGCCATAAAATATTTAAGAAAATTCTGGAAATAAGAGTAATAGAATTAATTTTTTCAAACATTTCCCAAATGTGTTTTAAGTGGCTTTCCTGAAGGAGAAAGAGAGAGGGAGAGGAAAAAAAAGAGAACATTTAGATATAATTACAGATAAGACCTATGCATAATATTAGTGGACTTAAAAATAATCATGCATATTCATAGCTAAATTGCTAATTAACATTCTCAGAATTTTGTTTAATGTAAGCATGTTATCCTAATAGGGTTAGGGCAAAAACAATATGATAAAGATTGAACTATGTGGCTATTTAAAAGCACTGAAAACTTGAATAAATTGCCTCTTCACCTCCCTTAGACATAAACAATTAAGCCTCATCATGTTTTTTTTTTTTCTTCCTCCCTGCCCCCTCCCCCCACCCCACCCCAAGACAGAGTCTCACTACTCTGTGGCCCAGGCTGGAGTGCAATGGCACCGTCTTGGCTCACTGCAACCTCCGCCTTCTGAGTTCAAGCAATTCTCCTGCCTCAGCCTCCCGAGTAGCTGAGATTACAGGGGCCCGCCACTACGCCTGGCTAATTTTTGTATTTTTAGTAGAGACGGGGTTTCCCCATATTGGGCAGGCTGGTCTCGAACTCCTGACCTCAGGTGATCGACCTGCCTCCACCTCCCAAAGTGCTGGGATTACAGGCGTGAGCCACCGTGCCCGGCCTCATCATGTTTTTTAAACAATAAAAAGGGCAAGTTTTAGAAGACAGTATCTCAAGGCTGGGTGCAGTGGCTCATGCCTGTAATCCCAGCACTTTGGGAGGCCAAAATGGGTGGATAACTTGAGGTCAGGAGTTTGGGAACAGCCTGACCAACATGGTGAAATCCTATCCCATCTTTGCTAAAAGCACAAATAAATTAGCCAGGCATGATGGCGGGTGCCCATAATCCCAGCTATTTGGGAGGCTGAGGCTGGAGAATCGCTTGAACCTGGGAAGTGGAGGTTGCAGTGAGCTGAGATGGCGCCACTGCACTCCAGCCTGTGCGACAGAGCAAGACTCTGTCTCAAAAAAAAAAAAAAAAAAAAAGAAGAAGACAATATATTAAGATACAACAACACTTTAAGCCTTTGCTGATTGTTGATGAGTTTCAAACTCACAGAGGGTTTTGAAGAAAGGCTGGCAGAACTTGAAGGCAGAACACACAGGCTGAAGTCCTGTCTATGCCTGTTACTAAATAGCAGTGTGAGCTTCTGGAGGACTCTGAACTCTCTCAGCCTCTGTGAAATGGAGATAACATTTCCTGTGGAGCTGCCTCAGAGATGTTGGGGAAATCATATGGAAATCAAGTATGGCTGTCAACAAGTTTTGTGAATTTTAAATGACCTTAAGCATATAAAGTATTAGTCTTCTATTCACTCATTCACAAATGGAGCATGCCTAGCGTTAGGTGGTGGGGTTGGGGGGTGGTCAGTAACATGGTGAATGAGATCTCAAGAAGCGGTGTGTTCCCCTGGGTAAGGGCGTGGGCTTTGGAGTTAAACCCACCCAGAGTAATTCAGGGCTCATCACTCCGTGACCTCCTGTCCTGAGACCTTAATTTGACCAATGTTTCATCATTGTAAATCCCAGTTTCTTTAACGTGGATATGAAAAAACATCATATATTTCACAGGGGAGTTATGAGGATGTGAGAACTATGATCAAGCACTTAACTTCACATGTTCAAAGTGCTCAATGACAGTTGGCAACTATCAATCAACTCTTCAAACATTATATCTCTAATCAAGGAAAGCAGGCATTTGCACCAATAATGACAGAACAAAATAACATGGGGAAGAGTAGTAGTATAAAAAACTTTGAGAGTTCATAGGTGGGCTGCCATACTTTCAGCTAGAGTGATAAGACTTTGGATACAGGTAAATATTAAGAATAAATATTGAAGAATAAGTCATATCTCAATAGGAAGAGATATGGTTGGTGGACCGCATTTCAGGTAGACAGAGAATAGAATGAGCTAAAGTGTAGAGATGAGAAATTTAAGTAGTCTGGTTGTCTAGACTAGCACTGTCCAATAGAACTTTTGTCCACGAAGGCAATGTTGTATGAACGTTCTGTCCAATATGGTAGCCACTAGTGGCTGTTGAACACTTGACATGTGGATAGTGTGACTGAGGAGTTGAATTTTTTATTCTATTTAATTTTAATTAGTATACATTTTAAAACCACATCTGACGAGTGCCAGCTCAAACCATAGGATACACGGAGAGGAGTTTAGTGTGATAAGATCCAAACAGATTGGCAAACTTTGAAGAACTTTACTGCTAGGCCAACAAGTTTAGATTCCAAAATAGAACAAACATATTTAGAAGCAGGCAAAACAAAAGAATACGTTTATGAAGGAGACCAAAAAGTTGCAGAGAGAGAAATAGGAAGGCCAGGAATCCAACAAGGAATGGGCATTGAAGAAAGGCTTGTCTCATACTGTTAGTTAGAAGCCAATGGGTATGGGGAAAAAATTTGTTAGATTTGGTAATTCAGAGCTTCTTTGTGACTTTCAGAAAAAAAGTTTGCCCTGAGTGGTAGAGGTGAAAAGAATATTGCAGGAAATTAGGAGTAAGGTATGCTGAATAGAGGCAACATGGAACAGCCTTTTTTTTTTTTTTTAAAAAAAAAAAAAAAAGTTTGTATTCCTAGAGTTATAGGATAAAGCATTACACAGTAAGTTAGTCTCAGCAAGTACTGTATATTTGCCAAGTAAGTGGAGTTCTTGCAGGCAAATTAGGTAGTTTCAATGCCAGGTGTGAAATTATAGTGGTTTAGATAAAATTTTGAAGCAATTCTACAAATAAGTACTCTGAGTCATGACATTTTTAGGCCACATTGAAAACGCTAGCTGAAAGAATACAAACAATGTTGAAATCATATCTAAGCCCCTTGCTGAGTTTATATTCTGAGCTAAGGATAGATTAGCCTCATGCCCTTATATGACGAAAAACTGTTTTGTTTTTCTTGCACAGCACAGTTAGGTATCAGATAAAGGGGGAGGAGTATCCTCATGGATACCTCAAAAACAAGTAACCCATAGACAGAGGACAGAGAAATTTCATGCAAAGACAGATTTTCCTATCTCTTATGATTAAATTCTCTCAGTTTCCTCATTATGAAAATCATTTGGGATACTTGATAAATGTACAAAATCTTCTGCCTCAATTCATACTGGTCAATATAAATCTTAGCTTGGGGATCTGAATTTTTAATTAGCACCTGAGCGATTCTTAGTATCAGGCAATTTTAGGAAATGTTTATTTATTCATCCTTTCAACAAACACCAATGGAGCATTTTTTCCATATTGCAGACATTCAGATACTAGGACACAAAGATAATTAAGACATGGTTTCTAGCCTCAAGAAATTGTTCTGGGAGAGGAAACAGTAAATGCCATGTAAGAAATGGCTTGGTAGCTGTTGCAAAAGGAGCACAGAGAAGGGCAGCTCAGCATTGAGGAGACCATGGAAAGCTGTGCTCGGGGAAGGTAAAGTTTGAGTAGGATATTCAAGGATAAGACAACCAGATATACAGGGAGTGTGAGAGAAAAGCACTCTTTTCAGGATGAACGTCACATTAAAGACAAGAAGAGATTGTGTTGGGTCTATGAATACTACTGAATTCAACACAGCTGGAAAACAGGTTTTCCATGAGATAATGGCCTGTGTGGCAACAGACAAAGGCATTTTTGTACCAGAGCACAAAAATAAGTGCCTAGTTATTTTCAAGATAATGTGAAATCATTAAAGGGTAATCTGGGATTGGTGAGATTAGAGATAGGGAGACCCATTAAAAACTTAATACATTAATTCAGGTGAGAGGTGAGTGTGTCTGACCTAAGGCAATAACCACAGAGGTAGAATGGAAAGAACAGTTTTTGATAAATAGTTGGTGATTTATTGTGTATGACATAATTAGACGATAGTTCTTTTGATCCTTTTATTAATATTGTCTCAATGAAATGAACTGAATTGCCGAATAATTGATTTTGTAGATGGCTCACATATGGCTCACATGATACATTTAGCCATGATGGGGAACATACAATTGTTTGCTATTCATACCTATGGTGACTTCTTAAATTGGATTGCTGTTGGACAAGATTTTCAGTATTAATCCCATTGATTTAAGGAGACACCAATGCGGAGGATGGTCTAAGAGGTTTTCACAGTCGCTTCTGTGGGTATCCCAAACTCTTTGATATTATATAGGTGAGGAAGTATGTATTGCTTACTACCTATTTAAGTTCTTCCTAGTATTCTGGCCCTTTAACATTTTATTCTGTTTGTTTTTTTTTTCCTTCTTTGATTACTTACAGTTGTAATACCTTTTAAAGACATTTGATATCTCTTCCTTGACTTACTCCAAATTCAAATTAATATATAGAATATGTATACAAAATATGCTAACTAAATGAATTATTTTTGAATTATTTTGAGACTTTCTAAAATAGTTTAAAGTATCTTGAGTTGTCATGAAACTAACTTTGAAAGGTGCTGATTTATAGTGACAATATTTGTGGCCATGCAAGAAAAGAGGCACTGGACATTTTAATAAGCAGTTTAATAGAATTTAAATATATGACATCCAATTACTGACAGAATACAAAGCATCATAAAGTATGCTTTGCAGACATATTTTATAAATTGGAAAACCTTAAGGATTCATAGCATTTGTGTAAAATGTGTGGTCATTTACACATTTTAATACATTGATTCTATTGTGGAAGGTCCTGCAACATGGAGTGTTAAACAATTAAAATGGTCAAATGTACTTCCATGTTTATGCAATTTGCATTCATAGGAAGAAAATGGGCAATGCAGAAGGAACATTGGCCTAGAGAAGCTTACTGAAGCAAGGGAATTTGGAGTGAGACAGACATGGTTTGGGATTCTGACTCTTCTAGCTTTGTGAACCTTAATGAATAGGTTCACCTCCCATAGCTTCCCTTTCCTCAATTGTAATATGGGAATAAAAATGCTTACTTACAGGGTCGTGTTGAGGATTAAATGAGATAATGAAAATAAAATGTCAGTATGGCATCTGAGTCATGGTATGCCCAGTGGAAAAATAACAGCAATCATTATTGTTTAAAAAAATCAGGATTAAAGATTCTAGTTGCAGTCCAGGTACAAATTCATGATGATCTGGAACAAGTCACAGTTTCTGTCAGGATCTGAGCCTCTTCGTTTGTAAAATGAAGCTAGTAGACTGGATGAATTCCATATTTGATGACTGAAGTTAGGATTCAATGCCTTATATGAGTCACATCTGAACTTGTGTCAGAAAATTTATTATTTAAAAAGTTTTATTTTACCCCAGTCATGCACCTCCTTTATAATCATTGAGAATGCATTTAATCCAAAATGATTTAGAGGCTGCAGGAATGTTGATTCTGAAAGCATGATGGGTATCCAGGTGAAGAATTCCATCAGGCAGTTAGAGAAGAAACTCAGGAAAGAGGGCAAAGCTAAAAAACATGGGAATTTGACAACACAAATGATATTTAAAGAATGGAAGTGACTAACACTTCTTCAGAAACAAAAATGTATGCAGGCAAATTTTACATTTATATATATTTTTCCTAATATTCATGGCAGGGGTAACCTATTAAGAATAACACTACTTATTAATTCTAAAATGTTTACAAAATATTGACTTAGAATATAAAATTTAAAAAACAATTTGAATGTCCACATAATTCTGTCATGATAATTAGCAGATTTTTTATGCATTCGGGATAGGTGAGGCCAATTACTTTTTGAGATCATGGATGCATTTTCTATCTGTCTCAGCCCAATAGGTTGCCATGTTGAGAGCCTGAACATAGAATATGGCTCAAGACAAAGAAAACTCTAGAAAAGGTAAAGCCAGGAACTTAGAGATTCACATTTTTGGCTTATTCACCCTCAATTACATCCAGTTAATTTGAACTAATGATATTTTCTGCTTATTCTCCTCTACATGTGCTCATTCTTGAGAGGTTGTATAGGATAGGGATTGGGCATTTGATTTTGGAGCTAGATTTCCTGGGTTCAGGTAACTTTAGGGAAGTTATTTTACTCTCTGAATGGTAGGTTACACAGGCAGGAATTAATATTAGTACCTACTATCTTAAGGGTGTGTGAGAGTTAAATTAGATAATATAGATATGGAACACTTAGGCCAAAATCTGATACACAGTTTATAAGCATCAACCGTTTTTTCCTTCAGTTATTAAAATAAGTTTTGCTTCTCTCAAGCCTAAATTTTAAAAAGTTCTTTAGTTTCAAGGGAAACTAATATGCTTAGTGGATTTGGTCATGTTCGGAATAGAAAAAAATTGCAATGAATATGGTTGTTTTTGAATTGACCTGTCAATTTCATCAGAAAGCCAAATTGAATGTACTGTGCAGACACAAGTTAAGTTGAAAAGTGCTCCCCAATGAAAGTTATCAAAGGTGAAGCAATAGTAACACATTCCAGAAGAGGAAAAATGCATCTTTAAAACTGTATGTGTGTGTATGTATGTGCAGGTGTGTGTTTTAAACTGTAGTAGAGAGTATGAACACCTAGCATAATACTGGGAATTTGCTAAATTCTTTTTATTAATATAAAATAAATGTTATTTATAAGTTGAGTGCTTTGTAATTGTGTTTATAGGAAAAAAAGACATTTCACAAAAGTTATCTTCTTTTTCTTACTCTGAAACTATGACATATGCCTGATGGATATAGATTTTCATTTTAAAAATTAAAGAGCGGCTCAAATGAGTTTATTTTCTTCGATGATGAAATGCTCCCCGGAGGTGGACCAAGAGGAGTGATAAATCTTTGATGCACCTGTGTAATATATGCAGTACACTGCTGAAAGTATCTGGTTTTGAGGTTTCAGTGGCAGAACACCAACTGCAGGGAATCTGGATATTCTAGCATAGTTCTGACCTTAAATGTATTATCTACTGAAAAGAATAATGCACAGTTTCAAAAATGTTAACATGGTCTCAAGGTGAGTGTTATTTTCCATACTTTAAAAACACTGTACCAAACAGCTTAAAGTGCTAGTGTCCCTTTAACTTCAAAATAGAGGCTTCATTTATTTAGATGACTGCTATTTAGGGTACCCTAAACAACATCTTAGTAGTGGAAAGAATTAATACTCCTAATATTCCTTTTGGTGGTGGGAAATGTCCTCTGGGTAAGACAAAGAGGTCTGGGCTGATGACACAATGGAATGTGAATGGCTTTTTCCCTATGGTTCTAAGCATGTGTCCTCCAGCTTCTCAAACGTTCTTAGCACTTCAGAATGAAGAGGAAAATGGGGAAAGGTTAGGAAAGCAGAAAATAAGAGATAGGGCAGAACAGCCCTTTGAAGAGTTTGCTCATCCTCAAAAATAAAGACATAGAGTTGAAGTTCTCCTGAGAACAGCAGAGTCCCTTCCCTTCCTTCCATCCTATGCACATGCAAAGATCAAGAGCAGAAGTAGCTTTCATGCCAAGACACAAGTCAAACACCCAGATCACTTACAGACATACACAAGTTTACTCTGTGAGGGTCCCTGGGTGTGGGCTGGCAATATCTGCACATTCTTCATGCAAATGATAAAATATAAAGGATGTTTAGAACCGACAAACGTAACACATCTTATGAATCATATGTATTAAAAGTATTTTAGTTTATGATCAACCACAAAGTTGTCTCTTTTACTGAACACTTTGCTTTTAATTTAACAGTTCTAGTATTTACTATGTGTACAAGTATCTATAATTCTTAGAGATGGATTTAATTTCATATTCTCAAGTTGTTTTCAGAAGACAGTCTTTACCATATAACGCAAAATGTACAAAATAATTCACAAACTCTACTTTGGTCATATATTGGCAGGCTCTTTAACAACTAGAAAGACAAGATGTTGTAAAATTGACTCATTTGTTCATTATGTATACCACATAGAGACCAAAGTAAAATAAAATGCACAGAACATTCAGGATAAGATGGCTAATCTTGGCTTACTATAAAATGACTGGCATGGAGCCTTTTCCTCTTCTTTCTTCTGCCTTGTTCCCTGAACTAGTGCACACATACAATGTATACTGCTCAGAAAGGTGATATGATTATTTCATTTCCAAAAGACAAATGTCGTATGAATTTTATCAAGGATATTTATAAAATGTGCTCTTTTATTACTACCTTAAACATGTATAAGGCACTCCAGAACGTCTATAAAGACTCAGTATTTCAAAAAAGTACTTAACATTGTTAACTATTTGTACACTTATTAGGAATAAAATGCATACACAGAACAATGAGTATAATAAGAAAATATCTTCAAAATGTGACCAGCTTGGCATAGGCTTATAGAGAACGATTCTATTCATTTTTGTGGATTTTCCATCTCCTCTAAAACCCAGTGAGTGAACATGGACTTATGTGGCTCTTGGCGTCACTTCTAGAGATGGTCTCACAATTCCATATCCAAAAGTCAAAAGTCATTTTCAGAAGACATTTCTTTCCTATGATTTCTTCTTTCTTCCTCTTTTTAAATAAGACATTTACAAGATGTGGGATTTTCTAGCATACCTTAGAACTTCTTTACATACAGAAGGCCAAGATATAGCAAAATAAGTTTTCCTCTCAAAAAATGGGGGGAAACTTGAGTGCATCTCTTTCATATGCTACAGGCATGCCTTGTTTTATTGTACTTTGCAGTTTTTGCATTTTTTACAAATTGAAGAGCTGTGGCAACCCTACATCAAGCAAGTCTATCAGTGCCAATTTTCTAATGGCATGTGCTCACTCAGGGTTTTGATTTCACATTTTGTTAATTCTCACAATACTTCAAACTTCTTTATTGTAAAATCTGTTACAGTGATCTGTTTTCAGGAGTCTTTGATGTTACTGTTGTAATTGTTTGGGGGCACTACGAACCCTGTCTCTGGTTGAGACATTTTGTGTGTGTTCTGACTGCTTCAGCAACCTGCTGTTCCCCCATTGCTTTCCCTTTTTTCAGGCTTTCCTAGTCCCTGAGCCACAATAATATTGGAATTTGGCCAATTAATAACCCTACAATGACCTCTAAATGTTCAAGTGAAAGGAAGAATCATATATCTCTCACTTTAATAAAAAACTAGAAAAGATGAAGCTTAATGAGGAAGGCACATGGAAAGCTGATGTAGGCTGAAAGGCAGGCCTCTTGCGCCAAACAGAGAGCCAAGCTGTAGATGTAAAGGGAAAATTCTTGAAAATTAAAAGTGCTACTCCAAGGAACAGGCAAATGATAAGCAAGCGAACCATGCTTACTGCTGATATGGAGGAAGTCTGAGTGGTCTGCACAGAAGATCAAACGAGCCACAATGTTCCCTTAAGCCAAAGCCTAATAAAGAGAAAGACCCTAATTCCCTCCAGTTTCTTGAGGGCTGATCGAGGTGAGGAAGCTGCCGAAGAAAATAACTAGCAGAAGTTACTTCATGAGGTTTAAGTAAAGAAGTCATCTACATAACAGAAAAGCACAAGGTGAAGCAGCAAGTGCTGATGTACAGACTTCAGCAAGTTTTCCAGAAGACCTAGCCAGGAGCATTGATCAAGGTGGATACACTAAACATTAGATTTTCAATGTAGAAGAAGATTCCATCTAGGACTTTTTTTTTTTTTTAATCTATGAGGAAAAGTCAATACCTGGCTTCAGAGCTTCAAAGGACAAGCTGACCTTCTTGTTAGGGGCTAATGTGGCTTGTGACTTTAAGTGAAAGCGTATGCTCATTGACCGTTCTGAAAATCATAGGGCCCTTAAGAATTATGCTAAATCTCCTCTGCCTGTACTCTATAAATGGAATAACAAAGCCAGATGACAGCACATCTGCTTACAGCGTTGTTTACTGAACACTTTAAGCCCACTATTGAAACCTACTGCCCAGAAAAAAAGGTTTCTTTTAAAGTATGACTGCTCATTGACAATGTACCTGGTCACTCAAGAGCTCTGATGGAAGTGTACAAAGTGATTAATGCTGTTTTTATATCTGCTAACATAGTATCCATTCTGCAACCCATGGATCAAAGAGTGATTTTGACTTTCAAACCTGATTATTACAAAAGTATATTTCATAAGGCTATAGCTCCCATACATAGTGACTTCTCTGATGGATCTGGGAAAAGTACATTGAAAACATTCTAGAAAAAATTCATAATTCTAGATGCCATTAAGAACAATCATGATTCATGGAAATAAGTCAATATATCATGGGAGGAGGGCAAAATAGTCTTAAAAGAAATTGATTTCATCTCTTATAAATGTCTTTGAGGGGTTCAAGATTTCAGGGGAAGAAGTAACTGCAGATGTGGTAGAAATAGCAAGAGAACTAGAATTAGAAGTGGAGTCTGAAGATGTGACTGGATTGTTGTAATATAATTATAAAACTTGAACACATGAGGAGCTGCTTCTTATGGATGAGCAAAGAAAATGGTTTCTTGACATGGAATCTATTTCCCATGAAGATGCTGTGAACATTGTTGAGATGTCAACAAAGACTTATAATTTCCTACAAACTTAGTTGATAAAGCAGTGGCAAGATCTGAGAGGATTGAATTCCAATTTTGAAAAGTTTTTCTGTAGGTAAAATGCTATCAAATAGCATCGCATACTACAGAGAAATCTTCTGTGAAAGGAAGAATCAATCAATGCAGCAAACTTTGTTGTCTGATTTTAATAAATTGCCATAGCCACCCCAACCTTCAGCAACCACCACCCAGATGATTCAGCTTCCATCAACATGGAGGCAAGAACCTCCACCAGCAGAAAGTGACTTGCTGAAGCTCATGCTGAAAGCATTTTTAGCAATAAAGTATTTTTAAATTCAGGTATGCACATTGTTTTTCTGATATAATGCTATCACAGACTAATATAGTACAGTGTAAACATAACTTGTATGCATACTGGGAACCCAAAAATTTCATGTGTCTCACTTTATTGTGGTAGTCTAGAACAAAACGTGCAATATCTCTGAGTTATGTGTATATACACTGGTCTTCTATTAATGTCTACTTAATCTTCCCAAAGGATGGCAGACACATCCTGTTGGCCAAGTGTGGCACAGTGTTCTACCATTTCTCTCTTCCAACATCAAGGTCTGGTGTTGATTAACCAACTTTTGTAGCCTCAGCTCATTTTCTAGGCCCCTTAAGGGACAGTACAGAGTGGCATCTTGTTCACTAGGGACACAGTGGTTACCTCAGATCTGGGATCTGCACAGCTCCTTAGCCTGAGGCTGAGCAGCTAGAGCTTGAGTCCACACTGGCCCACTCTTTCAACTCCTGATGCCCCTGTTGGGTTGGGGTTGCCGTGTTCCTCCCAGCCTTCCATGCCCTTCACACAGTAGTGTTGTTTACTCTGGGCATGGTGGGGGCTCAGCTGTGGCCTACAGAGCTGGGGCCCAGTGGGTCTGGCTTGGAGAGGTCACAGGCAGGATGGGGATTGCTGCCATCAGGGTCTAAGCCTGGCCCTGTGCCTGAGAGCACTCAGCTCACCCACCAGCCTGAGAGCTGGGGGCCCAGAGGGTGCCAGCCAAGCTCTATGTCTTACCATGCTCTCTGCTAGAGTTCACACCTTTATTTTCACACTTCATTTTTTTTCTGACTAACATTTTATGATAGAAAGTATCCTTAGGTCCTGATCATATATTTTTTTCTTCTGTAAGCTGTTACTAATATTGAGGTACTTTATAAATACTTTTAGATTCATTATGGATTTATTACTTTGCTTGAATCCCACTTAAGACCTTAGCCCTGGTTCAAACACTGCAGACTTTTTAAAACAGGTAGATGACAACATCTTTTCCTGGGTTTCTTGTCTTGTCTCCTCCTTTTACCTCTGTCCTCTCATTTCTGTTCTTCTCTGGCTTTCCTCTGCTTTTTTCACTCCTCTCATTTCTCTGTTGGCATTATTGTTATTTTTTGTTCCAACTGACCCTTTTGATAGGATCGTTTTCTCTCTTCCTCCTTTAATGTCTCATTTTTTTGATATTGCAATATAGAAAGAAATGCAGACAAGAATTACTTACTGGGATTTACCATGTTATAAAGCACCCCTGCTTTTTCTTCTTTGCTGGTGATTCATTACTTGAAAATATTGACATCAATTTCCAGAAATTTATAAAAGTCTCCAGTCAATACAACTAAATGTCAAATAAACCTACAGTGGTTTGGGTAAGAAAGTGCCCAATTTACTACTTTTTTTCTTTTCTTATAAATCACAACAGCAAATGTTTGGAACAAGGCTGCATCAGGGCACTGTAAGAAATTAGCCTATGTAAATGAGTTTTTTATTTCCTCAGAGCCCTTCATGCTAGTGACTCAGATTGGTGAGAACTTGCTGACCTGTTTAGTTCTTAGTGGGACAGCACTACCTCCTTATATCAAAATTGCCACAATAATGTCTCCTTTTAGTTCTGTTAACCATAGGAAAACACACACCTGGAAATATGTAAGAGACCAATGACTTTGAACTAAGATTTTATAATTCCATGCTTTTTAAAGAGATCGAAGTATCAGGAAGGCTGATGTCTCATATCCCCTAATATTGCTGTGATACCAATTATGCATAGTACGCCCCGAATCATGTCATTTTCTTGTCAGATCTTTAATTTAGAGAAGACTGTTACAGGTGATAACCACTTTAAAAATTACCACTGTGTTCAAACCATATAAAAATTGAGTCAAGGCAGGGCGCGGTAGCTCACACCTGTAATCCCAGCACTTTGGGAGGCCGAGGCGGGTGGATCATGAGGTCAGGAGTTTGAGACCAGCCTGACCAACATGGTGAAACCCCATCTCTACTAAAAGTACAAAAATTAGCCAGGCATGGTGGCATGCGCCTGTAATCCCAGCTACTCAGGAGGCTGAGGCAGGAGAATTGCTTGAATTGGGGAGGCGGAGGTTGCTGTGAGCCGAGATTGCACCACAGCACTCCAGCCTGGGCGACAGAGCAAGACTCCGTCTCAAAAAAAAAAAAAAAAAAAAAAATTGAGTCAAAATATATTAAAGACTTGAATGTAAGATCTGGAGCCATAAAGCTCTTAGGAAAAAAAGTATAAATCTTTGTGATGTTGGATTAAGCAATGGTTTCTTAGACATGCCACCAAAAAGCATAAGAAATAAAAGGAAAAAATAGATAAATGGGACATTGAAATTAAAAACTTTCATACTTCAAAGGAAACCACCAAGAAAGTGAAAGAACAACTCACAGAATAAGAGAAGATATTTGCAAATTACATATCTGATAAGGCAGTTGTAGCTAAAATATAAAGAACTATTACAACTCAATAAAAGACAACCCAATTAAAAATGGATAAAGGATTTGAACAGACATTTCTCCAAAGAAAAGTATAGAAATGGCCAATAAGGACCTGAAAAGATGCTCAACACCATTAGTCACCAGGGAACTGAAAATCAAAACCATAATTAGATACCACTTCACACCCACCAGGATGGCTGTTATAAAAAAGACAGATAACGAGTTTTGGCAAGGATGTGGAAAAATTGGAAATGTCCTACGTTGCTGGCAGGAATGGAAGATGCTATAGCCACTTTGAAAAACAGTCTGGCAATTTCTCAAACAGTTAAGTAAAGTTACCATATATTCCACCGGTTCTACTCTTAGCTGTGTACCTAAGAGAATTGAAACCACACATACACACAAAAATTTGTATATGAATATTCATGACAGCATCATTTATATTAGCCAAAAAGTGGAAACAAGTCAAATATCCATCAATTAATGAACAGGCAAATAAAATGTGGCATACCCATACAATGGAATATTATTTGGCAATAAAAATAAATTACTCATAGATGCTACACCATTGATAAACCTTGAAAGCATGATGCTAAGTGAAAGCAAACAAGTCACAAAGGACCACCTGTTATGGGTCCATTTATATGGAATATCCAGAATGGGTGCATCTATAAAGAGGAAAAGTAAATTAGTGATCGCCTAGGGTTGGATGGTGAAGGGACGGGAACAGGATGATTGGAGAGTGGTATGTAAGGGGAATAGGGCTTCTTTTTGGGTAATAAAAACTTTCTAAAATTGGTTATGTTGATAGATGAGCTGTGCTATGTATATATTAAAAGCCATTGAATTGTTCATTTTAAATGGGTGAATTGTGTGACATGTGACGTATATCTCGATAAAGCTGTTACCAAAATAAAAGTTCTTTCTTGATTAGAAGAATAAAGCCTAAGGAAGATCTTTGGAAACACCAAAAGTGATATGAAGAACTGAGGTGAAATCAAAGGTTCTTTGTTCCATGCCAAAATTATGTAAACACTGGAAAAAGCATGATATTAAAAATTCCAATACCAAGAAAGGCTAAAACTAAGATAAATCACCAAGTTTTATAAACAAAGAAGAAACTCAGTGAAGAGAGCTCAGGAAGTATCAAAAGTTGACATGAGAAATCAATACTGGATGCTGAAGCTGGGTTTGGAATTGGAGCCAAGCTCCTTGAACAAATCTCAGAGCTAGGATTCTGCTTAGCTCACAAACACAGTACTAAAAAGTCTCCACAGCCTTAGGAAGCTGAAAGAAAACTGGTTATTTGTCCAGGGCTATGGGTTGGCAAGACCACATCTGTGCCCTGTACCAGAGTAGGCTCTGAATTTACACTATGCTCACAACAGTGTGTAGGAATCCCAAACAGAGAAAATAATGAAAAACTTGGCCTATAACTGCTACCATATATGGGGTCCCAGCAGAAGAGACCACTGATTGTACTATAGAAATGATTTCTTGTAGGGATGGTTTCATGCAAAACAACTGCCAAAACAAAATAAAAACACAACAGCTCATAGTAAAAATAATTGCAGTATCAGAAAATGAATCAGCCTGAAGTAGAATCAGCAAATAATCAAGTCTAGAAATATAGAATAATCTGAGACATTAAAAAATAAATTTGATATTTTAAAAGGTATAGACTTAAAGCTATATAGGCATATATATAGGTATGTATACATAGGTATATATGTATGTAAGTATAGATCACTAATTTACTTTTCCTCTTTATAGATGCACCCATTCTGGATATTCCATATAAAGGGACCCATAACAGGTGGTCCTTTGTGACTTGTTTGCTTTCACTTAGCATCATGCTTTCAAGGTTTATCAATGGTGTAGCATCTATGAGTAATTTATTTTTATTGCCAAATAATATTCCATTGTATGGGTATGCCACATTTTATTTGCCTGTTCATTAATTGATGGATATTTGACTTGTTTCCACTTTTTGGCTAATATAAATGATGCTGTCATGAATATTCATATACAAATTTTTGTGTGTATGTGTGGTTTCAATTCTCTTAGGTACACAGCTAAGAGTAGAACCGGTGGAATATATGGTAACTTTACTTAACTGTTTGAGAAATTGCCAGACTGTTTTTCAAAGTGGCTATAGCATCTTCCATTCCTGCCAGCAACGTAGGACATTTCCAATTTTTCCACATCCTTGCCAAAAGTTCGTAGGCAGTTAAGAACTAAAATGAAATTTCTAGAAATAAAATTATCAATAGATTGGACAAACAATGGACCAGACAGCTAATTAAGTAATTAGTGAGTTTGAAGTTAATTATAAAGAAATCACCCATGATGGAATACATAGACCTAGAAATATGGAAATAGAGCTGTCGAGGATAGAATAAAAAAAATCTAAAGCAGGAATTCCAGAATAAGAGTATAGAAATAATGAAGGAGAGGCAATAGCCATGTAGGTAACTGTATATAGTAGAGAAGTGAATTCCCAGACTGAAGGAACAACCAGGCCCACTTAGAAACATCGCAGTGAAACTGTGAAATGGATAGGAATGAAATGGGAAGGTAATCTTTAAAGATACTGATGTCCTGGGCATAGTGGATCATACCTGTAATCCCAACACTTTGGGAGGCTGAGGCAGGAGGATTGCTTGAGGCCAGGTGTTCAAGAACAGCCTGGAAAACATAACAAGACTTTGTCTCTACAAGAAAAATTTTAAAAAAGCCACACATAGCAAGATAAAGTAACTTAACCAAGTATATATTTGTATATGTTTATATATATAATAATTAAAAATGAAAAATGATATACCAGGTAAATTAGAACAAAAAGAAAAAACAGTGGTATAGCAAATTAATATCAGACAAAATAGAATTTATAGTTAACCGTTAGTAAAGATAAAGAGAAATATTAATAAAGATATCAAATATGCATTATGAACTAAAATGAATTTACAAAGCAAAACATCAACAAGATAAGACGAAATTATCCAAATAGGAGATGTTAACACCTTACCTCAGAAATTAATAAATTAGATGAAAATATTTAGAAAAAATATAGAAGACTTCAATAACTCACTGAAGCTGATATGACAGATGCGTGTATGACTGCATGCTCTGAAAATGCAAATATCCATTTTCTCGAGCACACTAAATTCAGAGGTAGGTTTTTTTGTGGTGTTTATAGGAGCAGACTATGGGTTTGACTAAGCTTGTCTTAGCACTGCCGCTTGCCAGCTGTGTTACTTGGTTAAGTTACTTTATCTTGCTATGGCTCAGATGCTTCATTTGTAAATTACTGATCATCATAGTACCTTGTTCGTTTGTGAGCTTTAACAAGTTAAAACATATTAACTGTTTAGAATAGTGCCTAACACATGGTAAATACTTGAAAAATGTTAGTTGGTATTATTACTCTAGATGACTGCAAAAGAAGAAGCACAAAATTCCATGAAATAAGTTTAATAAAATGTGGCACCAACTATAAAAAATAGCCCCAACTTCCCCATATAGCTGGAAATTAAAAAATGGACTTCTAAATAATTCATGAGTTAATGAAGAAAGTTAAATAGCTATCAAGCAATATTTGTAACTAAATCAGTGAACATAGTATATATAAAAACTTGTGGCATACAGCAATCACTTAAATTGAAGTTTCCAAAAATGAATGTACATATCAGGAAATAGATCATTTGGAACTAAATAAAAGAAGGTTCAACCCAAGCAGTTAGAGGAGGAATAGCAGAGAACCTCTAATGAAAGTGGGAAGGGGAAAAGCATACAAGAAGAAGCACAAAGTAATACAATAGCAAACAGAAAGAATGGAGAAATTACTAACAAAATACAAAGGATGGATTTTTGAAAAGGATGTTAAAATAGACAAGCCCATGGCAAAATCGATCAATTTAAAAAGCACACATTAACACATACAGGCAATGTGAGAAATAAAAAAAGATATCATTTCAGATCTAGTGAAGATTTTTAAATTCTGAGAGAAGAATTTGAACATGTTATGCTAAATAACCTGAAATCTTAGACTAACTGAACAATTTCCTAAATATAAATTTTCAATATCAACATAGGAAGAGAACATCTAAATATACTAATATTATAATTTAAAGCATTAAATTAGTAGTAAAAATGCTGCTTTCTTCCACAAGGATGCATGCTGTCAGTTAATATTTATTGTAGCTAGGTCCTAGCCTATGCAATAAAGTTAAGAAAAGTATGTAGGGAATGGAAAATAAAGAACAAAATGGTTGCATGAGTATGTACATAGAAAATCCAAGAGAAGTTACTGACAGATTTTAGAAGTAATAATTTTGTTGTATACAAGAATCATTTAAGAATATTTTTATAATACAGAAGCAAAGAAAAATATTACATTCAAAAAATCAAAGTAGCAATAATAGCCATAACATGCCTGTAAGATATCTAGTTATTATTTTTGTACCTTTATTACAAAACAGAATAGAGATCTCAGAAACTGACCATATAAAACATCAAGTTAATGGGATGGCATTAAAAATCAGTGAGGAGAGGATAGATTATTGTTGACATTGAAGTAATAAGTTATACAAATACAAAGATAAATTGGGTTTGTAGCTGACATTTAAAACAAACTAAAATGCAGACAAATTTAAACACATAGATATTGAATAAAAAATAGTTTAAATTTTGTAGAAAATATAGGGGAATCTATACATATATATTCTGCCTTGGAATAGCAAGAGATTTCTTTAAAAGCATACAAAAACAAACAACCCCCCCCCAAAAAAAAACAAAAACAAGCCAAAAAGGAGAAGACAGATCAATTTAACTACACCACAACTACTTAAAAGCTGTAGTATATCAAAATAAAAAGCTAAAAGGCCAGTTACAGATCAAAAAATGATAATTGTGTTATATATACTTGAGTCTTTTTATATAACAAAACAAACAAAAATAAAAAGATTAGGTTCCAGGCTTGTAACTCCAACGAATTAGCAAGAAATGAAAACCAATTGATTGAGTAGAATAAAAACTCAAGAATGGGAACAAGGAGTTTATAACAAGGCATAAAAAAATGGCCAATAAATAAGAAAATGTTCAAGCTTATCAGTAATCAAGATCATACAAGTTTAAAAAAAAATCAAGGGCATAAAATTTTATGTCTCATCAGGTAAGAAAAAAAAATAAAAATATCTGGCTGTACCAAACATGGGAGAAGTTGTAGGGAATTGGAAATTATCAAATACTAGTGGTGGGAGAATAAATTGGTAAAACTACTTTAGAGGGCAGTTTAGCAATATCTAGTAATGTTGAAAATTTGCATTCCATACTAGTAATAGTAGGGAAATTCTCATGTATGTGCCATGGATGTTAATAGCTGCATTGATTTTAATAGTGAAAAATTGGAAACAATGTAGATTACCATTTATATATGACATATTATGTAAGAGTTGAAATAAATGCACCATATCTTCATGTACTAACATTGGCCAAATATTGAGAGCATAGTGGTGATAGAAACAAATAAAAGCATAGTATAATACACCCTTTATAAATAGATACATATGAGGGAAAATAAAAATATGGATAGGGAAGGATTCACAGCAACTTCAGTATTATAATAACGTCTGGGTAGGAAAATTAATTTTTGGTGGTACGTGATCTAACAGCAGGAGAATAGCTAGCTGATATGGAATGGGAAATGCATGTCTGAGCATGGCTGAAGGCCACAGAGGAAAATTCACCCATGAAAGATTTACAGTGATTGTGGGAGTCACAAACCATACAACAATTTTAATATGTTCACCATACGAAATGGATTCTTCATTATTTATAAGTCTTCTCAGTTATATACTAATATTCACAGGTCAAGAGAGTGATTTTATTTCCAGAAAAGCAACAGAACATGAATATATAAAAAGTATATTTAAAAAAGCAAAAGGACATGAATATATAAAAAATGTGCAGTATTTTTCCAATATTCACAATTTAAAATCCATGTTTTGGCCAGTAAATGTGTTATGTAGAATGTAGTAGAATATTTGAACTCATTATGCTTGCAGTTTCCATAAATAAATCTGCCGCTGTTTAAAAGAATTGGAGTTAATATCTACAAACTGGGTAAAATATTAGCACATTTTTAATGAGATTTTGTTTATGCTTTTATTGTAAAACTATTTGTTCTATAACCATTTTAATTAGTAATTGTTTCTTTAGAATGGATAATATATTTTAATTTCACAAATATATCTATATTGCAAGTATCTTAGTAGAGGCAATCATCTTCTAAATAATTTTTACCAAAATACATTTCTTAAGAAGGTATAGATTCTTATTCATATAAATAATTATATTTTACAGACTCACCACCAATAGTCTATTAATAGCTTCTATAGCAGACTTTTCCTTAAGGATCTTAGATTAAGGAATAGGAAGGAAGCCAATGTGGCTTGGATAAAAGTAGCAAAGGGAAGAGCAACAGAAGACGAAGTCAGAGTGTTGAGGAGGAGGTGTCCAGATCATTAGTTAAATGAAAGAATGAATCAGCCACTTTTAAAATATGAATATGTAGTATAAGATTCAGAAAATGAATTTATAATCTGGATAGGAATCTAGGCTCCATCATAAACTTCTTATTTGTAAGTTATTTGTCCTTTTGTTCCCTCAGTTTTTCAGTCTGCAAAAATGAGACTCACAGTCTTACTGGATTGTTTTGATAGTTAAATGTGATAACTTAATTCTGTAATAAATAAATATGAGAATTAAATTTGAGAAATAAATTCCTCAGAACTTATATTGCAGAGTGCTGGATACATGTTCGTGTCTAACACATATTAGTATTCCTTCCTTTCACTCTTCCCAATTAACATATTCTCTTCAAGCTATAAGGGCAGTGGGGAAGTTCAAATTGCTTTAGGAAGAGCTATAAACAAAATCAATGACCCAGGATTTACCATGAAAGAAAGTGGAATCTTGTTCACATAGTAAAATAGAAGGATGATTTGTTTAGGATCTTCAGGATGCATAATGGATAGGCTTCTGGAGGCCCATGCACCACTCAAATTGTATGCAATTATCTTTATGTATATGCATTTCATTTAGATTTCTGTCTAAACTTGCATCAGACTCTCAAAGTACCCATCTCCTCTGAAATATTAGCATGCACTGGCTCTTAAACATGAATGGTACTTCCTTTATAAAACAGAATGATACTGAGGATCATCCAGGCTACTTTTCACATTTGGATAAGCGCATTTGCTTCACTTTCAAAATGTGAACTGCACATACGCAAAAACTTCTTGTTCCTTTCTCTTTCCCTCTCCATTAAGTTGCAGATAGCTTGGGGAAAGTGCAACAGATCTGATCTTGGTCCATCATACCTCAAGATGAGTTAATTCCCTAGGAATCTGGGGTGGGGTGATAAAGGGCTTCTGACATGGAGTTGACTTCACTTTGTCAAATTTAGTAGGGGCAAGCCCAACTTTTATCTATTCACGTTTAATAAATTTCAATGAAAAACCTACTGTGTGCCACAAGCTGTGCCAGGTACTCGACCTGTCATGGTGAACCAGAGAGGGAAGTAAGCAAACAAACCAGCAAGGAGATTTTAAATTACAGGGGCAGGGGACTGGGGGTGGGGACAGGGGTGTGGGGATGTGTAGGGAGAGGTATATGTGCCCTGATGGAAACCAACCCTGCTGCCTTTAGGGAGGCTGTTTTATCATGTGGTGGTCTGGGAAGGTCTGAGAAGGTGGTGTGTGTGGGGTGGGGGGTGGAGGGACACATTAGACTGAGACTGCCAAGAAAAGAGCAAGGAAAACCAATAACAAGACAGAGGCCTCATGTAAATGGGAAAAAGTATGTCCTGTTCAAGGAACAGAAAGGAGTGTCAAAAGACAAAATTACAACAAATTTAAAGACCTCAATTGGCTTTATTTGCGAATCTAGAATCCATAAAATGTAAGTGTTCCAATGAGTTGATCAGAGGGGGTTAGTTTTAACAGGACTGGAAAAAAGCAGAAACAAGGAACATGAAGTAGAGGGTCATTTCAGCATTGCTTTTCTTGCAGGGCGGGAGTAGGGAGACAGAACAGTGGAAACATAACTTAAAGCAGAGGGAACTTCATTATCATGCCAATGGAAGATTGAAACTGGCCTGTTTGGGAAATTGGTTGTTTGGTGACAGAACTTTGGTGTGAGTTTTTATCTTTTAGCCCTTTATCTGTTGGAGCTGAGTGCAGGAGCTTAGTTCAAAACAATGGCCTTCTATAATTTTTATTTAACAGAAGCCAGTGTGGCTTGAGCATCCTGTGTGAGGGAGACAGGTAAGCAGTAAGGTTGGAGGGGCAGGCAGGAGTCTGATCATACCAATGCTTATAGGTCAAGTTTGGGAATTTGGGTTTTTCTGTAAGAGAAATAGGAGTAAATTTAAAAATTCCGAGCAGAAGGAGTGACCTGATTTAAGTGTTTAAACTATGACTCCCGGTGATCCTTGGTAAAGGGACTGTAGGGGTCAATGTAGATATAGGGAGTCCCCCTAGATCAAAACCACCAAGATATCTTGCAAGTTCTATCACTTCCAAATGTATATCTCAGATCCAGCCTCTTCTTTGGCAGTGTAGGGTTGAAGGGAAGGGGTTAATTACCAAGTTCTTGGCTTGAATAACTGGGTGAATGGGGTTATTGTTTTCTTTGATGAGGAAGACTAGGAAGGCTCAGATTTTAGTGCGTGGAGAGTGGAAAATTGTTTCTTCCTCTCCCTCCCTTCCTCTCTTCCTTCCTTCCTTTTATCCTTCCTTCCCCTTCTTTAGACAGGTTCTCACTGTTTGCCCAGGCTGGAAATGTAGTGGCAGGATTGTAGCTCACTGCAGCCTTGAACTTCTGGGCTCAAGAGATCCTCCCACCTCAGCCTCCTAAGTGGCTGTGACTACAGGCATCTGCCACCACAGATGTTCTCTATTTTCAATGTATCAAGTTTTAGGTACCTAGTAAACATCCAGTAATATAATAGAACATAGGAGTCTAAAGTGCAGAGGAACTGTGCAGCCTTGAGATGAAGATTGAGAATCAACAATATACAAAGGCTATTTTAACCATAGGATGAATAAGACAGAGAAGTAAAGAAGACCTGGGTAGGCAGTTCGTCTCACCTGACACGTGTTGCTCCAAGAGAAAGCATAGAAATGATTTTGTAGGCACAAGTGGGAGTTGAGTCAAGCTTGGGAGGATTTCTTTTCTTTTTTTATTAAGATGAACTTTTTTTAGAACACATTTGTTTATGAATGGAAGTGATCCAGTTTTAGGGAGCGATTGATGATGCCAAGAGAAGATGGCTCACTGCAATTGTGAGGGTTAAGGGTTGAGACATGTCTTCTACCCATAGGTCAGATATTCAACTTCCTTTCTTTACCTGGGTAACTCAGTGGAAAATGGTTGCTTAAAATGCAGCTGCCACCCCTGCCTGCAGAATCACAGGCAATAACACCATTTGGTTAAGAGGTTTTATAAAGTTTAGACAGACTCCTCTAGGCATTAATAAAAGCAAAGATACCCTCCTGTCTAGTTGTGGTAGTACACAGAATTTTCCCTATTATTTGAATCTCTCCCTTGTCCCTTCTGGAATAGACATAGTTTCTCTAGTGAGTAATTAGGTCAATTTTTAAGATCCTTTGCGTAAAGATCTTCCTATTCATGGAAAAGAATGTTTATTTTGCTTTTGCCACAGAGTAAATGTACCATGCAATTACAAAGAACTTCTTTATCATTAAGACCTTTGCATCAAGAATCTAGTCTCAGAGAACTTTCTCAAAGGACTGGAAGAAAGGTACGCTAATTCCCCAAATGCCACAAAAGAAGAGGTAATTGTCCTAGCCAAGAAGTCTGCCACCTACAGGGCAGAAGGAAAGAATGCACGGATCTTCCAGTGGATAATATGTCACTTTGATGGGTATTCCCCATAACAAGAATTAAACAGCAATGTGTAACTTACTAACTTTTCCCTGACCTAAGGGCTTCAAAGTTTTATCATTGCTTGGTTTAGGTGATGACTTAGCATTGTTGTATATTTGCTGCCATTTCCAATTCCTTGCATCAAGAAGTCTCCCCCAAGTGAATTAGCTAAAATATTTCCTGCTTTATCTACATCATGGGACTAGATATTATGAATTTATTCAGTGGTCTGATTGACTTCTAAACTTAGTTATATAAAGGAAGATATCACCGTGTAACAGAACTCATCCCCAAGGCTACAGCAGACAAAATTAGGAGAATAACAAATAAATGCAAATGAAAGTCATGTAGAAATAGTACTGTTTCCCCTATAAATTCTAATCACTCAAACTCTATGTCCATATTTCAACTGCATCTACTCAGATCCTTCAGAACAGATTGTTAAAAAAAATAAATGTGGCGATGTTATTTTTGTTATTTGATTTTTTAATTTATAAGCATTCCCTGCAGATATCACAGTGACAGCAAATTTATAGAGTGCTAATAAAAAGGATGCACTGGATGGAAATATTTTAAGATATGATATTTCTTCAAGTAATTACTTGAACCAGTAAGGTCTGTAGTTGTAACATTTTGCATATAAGCCTGTTCTTTTATTAATTATTTGAGTTCAGGAATTAAAAAAAGACAGAATTTACTTTTGGAAAAAAATGTAGATTTTTAGTAATATATGAGAAGAAGTACAAAAAGCTGATGAAAGTTCATGCTTTTTAATCATTGAAGCCACTTTTCTCCTTTAAGGAAAGACTCTCCATTCTCACAGTCCAGCATCTGGCATAGAGCTTCACATGGCAAATGGCATCAGGAAGCCAGGAGTGTTTTCCTGGCAGCCTGGTTGGGCCATCTTCTCCTGGACACCTGCTGTGTTCCAGGGACTTTATCACCTCTTTGATTGCTGGCAGTTCACTTCATGATCAGTGTTAAGTATTTTCTCCATGGGAAGGAAGTGTGGGATATAAAAAATCATAAGAGGGCCGGGCATGGTGGCTCACACCTGTAATCCCAGCACTTTGGGAGACCAAGGCGGGTTTATCGCTTCAGGTCAGGAGTTTGAGACCAGCCTTACCAACACGGTGAAACCCAATATCTACTAAAAATACAAAAATTAGCCAGGCATGCTGGTACATGCCTGTAATCCCAGCTACTGAGGATGCTGAGACAGGCGAATTGCTTGAACCTGAGAGGCAGAGGTTGCAGTGAGCCAAGATCGCTCTATTGCACTCCAGCCTGGCTGGGGGATAGAATGAGACTCTGTCTCAAAAAAAAAAAAAAAAAAAAAAAAAAAAAAAAAAAAAAAAAATAAATAAATAAATCATAAGCGCTGCCCTTTACAAATTCTGGTTCTGTGACTTTCTACCGTGACTTTGGGCAAGTTTCTTAGCTGTTCTGAGACTTAGTTTTATCATCTGTAGAATGAGATTAACAGTATGTATCTTCAGGGTTGCTGACAGAATTTAAAATAAAATATGCAAGTTAGCTAGCACAATGTAGATGATCCAAAAGTGGTAGCCACTCAACTCTTCACAAACTGTAGTTCATGGACCATGTAAATCAGGAATTAAGGTACAACTATTATGAGTAAGAAAAAAAAAAGAAATACTCTCCAGTTTCTTATGAAAGGATTCATATTTCTTAAGGTTATGGTCTACATCTGTAATTCAATTAAAAATACATAGAAAATATTCTTAAGGTAATAAAAGCCATCTATGACAAACCCACAGCCAACATTATACTGAACAGGGAAAAACTGAAAGCATTCCCCCTGAGAGCTGGAACAAGACAAGGATGCCCACTTTCACCACTTCTATTCAATATAGTACTGGAAGTCCTAGCCAGAGCAATCAGACAAGAGAAAGAAATAAAGGGCATCCAAATCAGTAAAGAGAAAGTCAAAATTGTTGCTGTTCACCAGTGATATGCCTAGAAAATATTTTTGATATGCACTATGGATAATGCAAAAATAGGTAAGTTATTATTACCCATAAGGAATATTCACTTACAAACTAATTGTAATGCAAGGTAGGTAATGGTTTAAGAGAATTCCAACTAGCTACAGAAGCACAGTAAAGACAGAAATTACTTTTGGTTTAACAGCTAAGGAAGACAAAATAAGACATAGCAGCTAAGAATGAAGTAATCTTAACATTTGCATAAATGTAGATGCATGGAAGAGCACTCCTGAGAAATTAAAGTTCTCAAGGCATGATCCCAGCACCAGCTGCTTCTACATCACCTGGGAATTTGTGAGAAATGTAAGATTTTGCGTTCCACCCCAGACCTAGTGAGTCAGAAATTCTGTGGATTCTTCCAATGACGTGAGTTTTAACAAACCTTCCAGGTGATTCTGATGCATACTAAAATTATAGCCACTAGATTAAACCATCCAAGTGAAAGTAAGAGCTGGGAAAGATAAAGCCATTTCAGGGGATGGAAGATAGTTCAATTTTTCTGGACTTTATGGTGTAAGAGAGGCAGTGGCAAAAGAAAAAGCTAGGTTGATGTAATCTAAATGAAGGATTTCCCTGTTACATTTAAGCTAGTTTTGGCTTTATTCCACTGGCAGAGGGGAACCATGGAAAAGGCTGTTTAGGGAACAGGGACAAAGGCACTGTGAGAGATTTTAAAACTCGGGAGCAACTCATTTTCTGCCCACTAAAAGGCTCACTGAACCAGAAAGAATTACAGTAGACACATTAAATGGTTTTCCCAGTTCCCTTTCTGGGAAGCATCCACACCCCACCCCCAGTTCTCCTACCCTGATGTTCACATACCAGTCTTTACAGCTGCGAGCCTCCTTCCAGCTATGTTTTCCCAGTTGACCACAACCTCCACTGATGGGCAAGCATGGGTACCTGACTCAGCCAGAGCCAGTAAGGATCCATTCCTTTCTACTGCATAGTGAAAAGCAGATTTTATAACTGGGAGAAAGCAAAGGAGAGAGAGGAAAGAGGAAAAGCAAATAACGGAGAAGTTGGAGAGCAAGTGAAGAGAGGAGTGGGAGAGAACAGGAGCACACCTCCAGGCATATGGCCCCTGGGTCCTGCCCATTCCTGAGGCCCAGCACCATTCATAGGTGCCTTAGGTTCCAGGTACTGCCACTGTATCCTTATAGTAAAGTCCCTTTTTTGCTTAAGCTACTTGTTGCTCATCGAGGTGCAATGATATGGAATTTAAGTCTATATGTATACATAACCCTGTGTCAAAGATTACTTATGTAGAATGGGTCATGCATGAAAGGACTTGGTTAAATTGTATGTTTTTCTGGGTTCAGGAAGAGTCCTAACTGCTTCATAGGTTAAGTCAGAAACCAGGCTTCCTGTCTCTAGAAGGCAGCCTCTGCAAGACTTGTCCATCAGAGGCTCACCTATTCTTTCTATGACCTGGAGCATCTTAAAGTAAGTGCAAAATTTAACACAGCAAAATAAAGAGAACGAAGACTTAAAAAAAAAAAAAAACCACCTTGTGACCTCCATCATCAGTTATTACATGTTACAGATCAAACAAAACACTAGTAACTGCTGATGCAGAGAAAAGCAGATGCCAAATTCAGCATGCACTGTCTCCAGTGATCTGATTCTTTCATCCTCTAAGGCCAGTCAAGTAACATCACTGTTAACATAAAATGGCTGAAAGAAACGGAGGAGGCAAGTACTACTGGTATTATTCCATCTGATACATCCTTCTTTGAAAACCCTGGACTTGTGGCCTATATTTATGAAACATTCCATCCATCACAAAATTGTTTTCTCTGAACTTTGAAAATAATGCGGATGCTAGCAAAGTTACTGTTTACTTCTAAACTGCTTGGAGCAACATTAGGTCATTTGAACAAAACTAAATTAAAAATGTTAATCTATTATGATTATTATGATCAAGGACAATCCAAAACTTAAAAATACTCAAAAAGGTAAAATTTTATCCATTTTTTATAAATACATATATTTAAGCATACAAATATATGAAAATAAATATACAGAAGTAAATATAAATATATGAAAGTATATAACACACACATGTTTTGATCAAAGATTAATTACACAGGCTGGATTTTGTGAGGAATAAGTCACACATCACTAGATTTTGCAAATACAACACTTGAAAATTCTCTTAAAGAAAATACTCTCAATACATTTTAAGATTTCTAAGAAGGTTTATTAAATGTTCCAATTTGGCACAAAAGCAATTTCTAACCTTTCTAGTTCAGTTCTATAAACCTATTTACTGTCAGCTCTTTCTTTTCATTTATTCCTTTTGTTAGGACTAGGATAATTTAATTAGGATAAAAGAGAAGGGTAATGATTACTGAATACCATCCTGCTATTGACAACTTGTGGCCCTTCCAGCTACTAACTGAGGAACTGCTACTGTCTTCGATTTTTGTGTTTGTTTGTTTGTAATGATACATTCCTCCAACTCCCTAGCTAAGCTTTTGTCTAATGATATCTAAGAAAGGAAAAACAACATGTCAGGCACTGCTGTCTAGCTCAAAGCACAATGTTATGGCTCATGCTGGGCCTGGCTGCCTAGGATCTGGGATACACAGAAAAAGGCACATAGAATGGCTGGAGTGGGGCACTCTCTGGGCAGGGAGGGATGACTCAGATGGATACAGTGCCATTGGCTTGAGCATACACGACAGGTAGACATCTCCATCCACGAATGAGATCGGAACCAGAAACAGCATCACACCTATGCATATTTAACACCAACCCCTCCAGCCAGTAGAGATGTGGCCCAGACTGCTCTGCCAGGCAGCCATCCTCCTCAGTCTCAGTATCTACTCTCCCTGGCATGGCAATACAGCACTCAAGCAACAAATACGTACTGAGTACTCTTTATACAGCTGTAAAAAAACCAAAAGTCCTGTCCCTATGGGGGTTAGGAGAGAAACAATTAACTAAAGTGGTAAATATATAGTATATTAGCTAGAGAGTAATATAAGTGCTAAGGGGAAAAATAAAGCAGGGAAATCTGGAGGGGAAATGTCAGGCGTGGGAGGTTACCATTTTAGACAGAAAGGCTGGGGAGAACACCCTGAGATGACATTGGAGTAAAACCCTGGGGGAATGGAGGAAGGAATACATGGAGATAGCTGGGGAAGAAATTTTCTGGGCAGAGAAGACCATTGCAAAGGCCCTGAACAGTCATCTGGGCAGAGAAGACCATTGCAAATAGATGATTTTCTAGGTGTTCAAAGGACAACAAGGAGGTGTAGCTAAAACAGTGTGGGTTAGGATGGGGATAACAGGGGATGAGGTCAGATAGAAGATCCAGACCAAGCACATCATAGAAAGGCTCTTGGCTCTCTTACTTTGAGATGGGAACTTATTCGAGGGTTTTCCACAGATGGGTGGCATGATCTGACTTATTTTCTAACAGGATTATTCTGGCTGCTGAGTTGAGAATCGACTTAAGTGGAGAAAGGGTAGAATCAGGGTGGGGGCAGTTAGGAGTTATTCCAGTAGTCCAGGAGGGGCATGATGGTGACTTGGAACAGAGGGATAGCCCTGGAAAGGTGACAAGTTCTCAAATTCTGGGTACATTTCGTAAGTGCAGCCATCAGGATTTGCCAAATATCAGATGTATGATAGGTAAAGTATATACGAGTCAAGAAAGGTTTGGGGTCTGAATAACTGGAAAGGATGGAGTTATCTAAACAAAGATGGGGAAGTGTACCCCAATAAGCAGATTGGGAGGGGACCATCAGGACACTAGATTCAGATATGTTCAGTATGAAAAGCCTTGTAGGTGAAGACTTTTTGGCTGTCATGGCCATTCATGGCTATAAGAACTAGGGATATAAATTTGAGAATATTCAGCATATTGATGGAATTTAAAGTCATGGGATTAGATGAGATTAGACAAAAGCAACCCCTGACATTCAGGAGCCTGCCTCGCACTATCACCTAAGCCCTGGTGTTCCCCTGTTGCCCATAAACAATTGCATTGAACACCAACGTTGGGCAAAGCCACTCTGACCACAATGGATCAAGAAAAAATAGACACAGACAAAACATGAATATTTTTTAAAGAAGATCAACTATCTTCCTATTTCGATTATTGACTGTTGCTTCTTTGCTAGTTACAGTTGTAGCTTTGCTCTAGTCTGCCCTTCTCTATAGATAAGATTTATTGAGATAATCATAGAAGTTTCAGACAGCACTCAGTCCACAGTGAAACTTCCCTTCCTTGGACTCTCTCCAAAATCGTCCAACCAAATCCTAAACCTTGTAATAATCCTTTCTAACCTCATCTTACTAAAACTGTCATGGTTACCTATGTATGAGTATGTGTTCTCCCTGTTGTAGTGAGTAATAAACCCAACTTTCTCAACTACAGGTGTGTTCCAGGTGTGTTTGGATGGAAGGGATTGACTTAGAAAATACATAAACAATATAAGAGCTCTAAGGACTGGGCCCTGAAGCACTCCAACACATAAAGGACAGGGAGATGAAAAGGGGTCAATTAAGGATATTGAAAAGAACAGCCAGGGGCATAGAAGGTAAACCAGGAATGTATGCTGTTCTGGAAGCCAAGTGTAGATGAAAATGACCAACTGCATCAATTGCTTTAGAGTGGTCAAATAAGACAAGGACTGAGAGCCGATTTGGCAACTTTATTAGTGACCTTGACAAGGACAGCTGGATGGTGGAAATTATGATTGATGTAGATTCAGGAGAGGATAAGGAAGAGAAACTGGAGGCGGCATGCATAGACAACTCTTTTAAAATATCTTGATGCAAAGGGAAGAAGAGAAAAAGCAATAACTGGAGGGTGAAGTAGTATCAAAAGAGGGCTGCATTAAGATGGGAGAAACAGCACTTTTCTATACTGATTGGACAAACAATCCAGTAGGGAGGGGACATTATGGTGCAGAAGAGAAAGTACTGTTGGGGCCGTGTTATTTTTCGAATGGAGCTGAGACCTATTGTGCAAGTGGAAGGGTTGGCTAAGTGGGAGCATGGTAAAGGGAGAGGAGATGGGTATGAAGGTATGCAGACCAGATGAGGTGGGTGGGAGCAAAGCTTAGGGAAGAGGTTCCTTCCCTTGTAATTGCTTCTGGTTCTTAGAGAATGGGGATGCAAGATCATCAGCTGACAGTGAGGATAGGAGAGGAAATATTTGAGGTTCAAGGTTTGAAGAGACAGAAGGAAATAGTTGTTTAGGAGAACGAAAGTAGATGGGGGTTTAGGGAAATAAAGAATGTTTGCTGAGCAGCATGAAGAACTCTCTTAAATTAAGCAAACATTAATTCATTTTCCATGTACTTATTCTTTCAGTAAATATTTACATAAACATATAATAGGAAATGTAGGAGATGAAGCTATGAACTCCTCTGCTTATTACCTTCTCTACTCTTTAATTGTGAGAATTCCTAAGATTATCTTCTCAGTTCCTCTTTTTTCCCTTTTAAAATTCCCTCCTTTGAGACATCATTCAATCGCATGCTTTCAGGTATAGTGTAGAGCTAGGGTAAAGTATTCCCTATATGCTTTCTCATCAAAACTAGACCATCTGTCCAGTAAAATTGTAATGGGACAAGTATTTATCATTTTAAATTTTCTTTTCTTTCTTTCTGTTTTTTTCTTTTGAGACAGGGTGATATGGTTTGGCTGTGTCCCCATCCAAATCTCATCTTGAATTCCCATGTGTTGTGGGAGTGACCTGGTGGGAGGTAACTGAATCATAGGGGCAGGTTGTTCCTATGCTGTTCTCATAATAATGAAGAAGTCTCATGAGGTCTGATGGTTTTATAAGGGGGAGTTTCCCCGCACAAGTTCTCTCTCTGTGCCTGCTTCCATCTATGTAAGATGTGACTTACTCCTCCTTGCCTTCCACCATGATTGTGAGGCTTCCCCAGCCATATGTAACTGTAAGTCCATTAAACCTCTTTCTTTTGTAAATTGCCCAGTCTTGGGTATGTTTTTATCAGCAGTGTGAAAACAGACTAATACACAGAGTTTTGTTCTGTTGCCCAGGCTGGAGTACAGTGGTGCAATCTTGATTCATGGCAGCCTCGACCTCCTGGGCTCAAGTGATCCTCCTACCTCAGCTTCCCATATAGCTGGGACTACAGGCATGCACCACCATGCCCAGATAATTTTGTATTTTTTTGGAGAGATTGAGTTTCGCCATGTTGCCCAGGCCGGTCTCGAATTTCTGGCCACAAGTGATCCGCCCCCTTGGCCTCCCAAAGTGCTGGGATTACAGGTGTGAGCCATCATGCCCAGCCTGTCATTTTAAATTTTCTAGCAGCCACATTAATAAAAGTAAAAAGACACAAGGTAAAACTAATTTTAATATATTTTATTTAACCCAACTATCTGAAATATTATTTCAAGGAATAAGATAAACAATATTGGCATATTTTACATTTTTTGGTGCTAAGTGTTCAAAATTCAGTGTGTACTTTTTCTTAGAGCACTTCTCAATTCAAACCAGCCACAGTTCAATAACACAATAGTCGTATGTGGTCTTAATGAACAGTACAGCTCTAGACTCTCATTTTCCAATGACCACTGGACACTTCTGCCTCAATATTCCACAAGAACAACTGAACATTTTCTAAGCCAAATTAATCCTGTCTGCTCAGATCTGTTCCTCTTCCCGTCTTTATTAAATTTCTATTTTATTCTCCTCTCTCTCATTTTCCATTGAGAAAAGGGTCAGAACAAGTGCTCTTGGAAGTCTCCTTTCTGTTCCTATCATCACACTAGTTCTCACCATGATAATTTCTACCTTGACAATTGCAATAACCTCCTAACTGGTCCCTCCATTTGTAATCTCCTCTCCATTTTATGCTTTGCTTCAGGAGAAATCCCTCTTGATCTCAGGTTTCGTGATGTCACTTTAAGTCTTGCTGGAAGGACATTGGTGCAGATTTTAGTTCCCAAAGTGGATCCACCAATATATCTATCCCACATTTTCTCCTCATGCAACGTACAGTTGATACTTGTCTACGTGGAGATGAGGTCCATATTCTCTCCCCTTGAATCTGGGAAGGCTTGTGATCAAAACAGATGCAAAGTTGCCTAACTTCTGAGTTAGGTCATAAAAGCAATATGGCTTTCACCTGATTCTCTCTCTTGGGCTCATGTCTTGGGATCCCTGATCCAAAATGCAAAAAGCTCAGCTATTCTGAAGCTACCATGTAGGAGAAGTCATGTGGAGAGACCACCTGGAGACAGAGATGTCTAGGGATCCCCAACTCTAATACTATTTGTTTGGTACTTCAGATGACACCAGCCCCTACACCTCAAGGGGCATCAGTGGATGCTGAGTGGAACAGGGATGATCTATCTACTTTACATCCTACCCAGATTGCAGGGTCATACGCAAAATAAATTTTGCTGTTGCTCATTCAGTTTGGGGCATTTTGTTACACAGCATTAGATATCTAGAACACTTGTCACTTCTCACTTTTTTTCTTTGTATATCATCCACCTGCCTAATCCTAGGAGGTTCATTATGTACTCAAGAGGATAAGAATAAGTCTTTGGCACACACATACAAAAACTGGAAAAAGCTAGTGTTGTTCTATAAGAACAAATTGATTAACAGTTGCCTTTCACCTCATTCTAGTCTCTTACTTGTGTTGCATAGAAAATGAGGCTTGGGATATATTAGACAAAGTAAGGATAGCTTCTGTGAATGTCAACTGAACTGTGAAAGATACTATCAATTTTATATTATTTACCTTAACTGCACATCCAAAGTAAACTCATTTTAAAATATAAAGAATGCTGCAAACTAATTGTGTAGAGATAATTTTAAAAATAGGCATAAGTCATGCCTTTCTTATTATATTTAATAAATGGAGAATATGGTTTCTTGCATTTTATACTG
This sequence comes from Gorilla gorilla gorilla, assembly GCF_029281585.2. Lineage (NCBI taxonomy): Eukaryota > Metazoa > Chordata > Mammalia > Primates > Hominidae > Gorilla > Gorilla gorilla. Next base: position 135,918,467 of record NC_073230.2, on the reverse strand, counting down.
TGGTGCAATAGGAAAAATACCAGGGTAGGAATTGTGTTTTTGATGTGTGTTCTGGCCCTGGCCCACACTGGGTAACATGAGAGAGTGAACTCAATAATTGATAAAGCTCTCCCTCTCCTTTAGAACTAAACTGCTATAGTCTTTTGTTTCTACTCTCTTTTATTTTAACCTTCTTTCTTCCTTCTCTCTTCCTTCTTTTTTTTGCTTTATAACATATTTGTGGATTTTTATATTTTTTGTTAATAAATAGTTGGGAAGTCAGATGTCATGGTATTAATGTCCACAAAGCTGAATCTCTTATTGAATTTTTTGAATATCAGCTATGTACAAATGGGACATATTATTCAACTCCAGGGTTACAAAGGTCTGTGCTTACCAGAAAACTCATTACAGAAAATTTTGTTCTTTTCTTAGAATAGCATAGCCCTTTGGGCTATATCTTTCAGTAACCAAAGTTTCCCTCCTATAATGTTGCTTAGACAACGTTCTAAAGGTAAGATACCATTACACTTAAGTTCACACTGTGTGATTATTTTGTGGAAGAAATGATTTTGTCACATCAAGTAGGAATTTGCAGTGGATGAGAGGGGATCATCTTCTCCTACATTTGGTTTTATTGATAAATGCTTTTGCATCTTATGTAGTCACATTTTTGAGTGAAGGAGTTTAATTTTTAGTCTGAGTTTTAACAGTAGATTTCCAAAGTTTCCTTGACAAACTCTTAAATCTAGAATGTCATATTCCACTTCTGAATTTGCTGCATTTCCTGGCTCCACATTTAGTATCTATATGACTTGTGCAACTTAACTGATCTTACGGAGCCCCAAATATGTGTACAATATTCGGAATTTTTATGAAAGATATATTTTATACTATTATATATATTTTATATTGCTGGAAATATAGGAATTAATTATTTCCATTTTTTATAGGAAGAATAGAATCAGTGATGATAATCTACGCTCCCCAAACTCCATCTAGCCCCACTCCCCTGCACATTTTTTTCCCATCTCCTTCTCTACATCACTCTGAGGGATTCACCCTGACCCTCTCTCCCACACATACCTTCCCTGACATGATATCTAGACTTCAAACTCTAGGACAGGAACTCATCCTTACAAAAAGATATTAGTTCCTTGTTTTAATGGAATTTCCTTCTCTCCTTGATCTTATGTAAGTAATATAATTTTTGTTGTGTATATTATTTTTGAATATATAAGTTCCCAACAAAGATACAAATATTTATACATTCACAAGAAACGGTTCTTTAAATATATGCTTTTTTGACTTGACTTTGCCTGGCTATTGGTATGAGATTGTACAAATGTGTTTTAATATTTTTCTTTAAGCTTTATTTGTTTTCTTATCAGGCTATGGTGTGTAAAGGAAGTTTAGTAATGAATGATTCATTTCTGTGCAGATTGTGAGATGGAAAAATGCTGATAAGTATCCTTTATTTTTACTCCTTTAGGATAAGAAAAAGGATAAGACTAAGTTGGCCTAGGTTGAGCTAAGGCATCTAGCATTGAAAGGGAAGATGGAAGAGCTGCTTATAGAAGCATATGTAACCTCCTGAGCCTTGTCCAATACCCTCTCTTAAACTGCTGAATATCCTTGTCTGGAAGGGATTTCTTGAACTATTTTTCTCCATGAGCACAAATATGTCACTAGTAATAAAGTTGCAGGAATAAAATAGTCATAGTCACCAGATATAAGGCAGCCCTTAAAGTTTAATGAAGTGATCTGATTACATTAAAGTCAATTCTCAGTTAATGGAAGACTGAATATTCATCTAACCAACCTCCATGCCTCTGTTGCTGAGTAGCCCATCACTACTTCTTGCTAATGGCCCAGAGGGCAAGAGGGGGAAAGTAAGGTAGAGATGGTGTGGGCTTGGAGTCAGGGCAATTAGGGTGCAAATCCTGGATCCCACTTACTATTTGTGATAGGCAAGGGCTAAGGACTAAATTCTGCCCTCTCTCACAAATAAGTTCATATGTTGGAGCCCTAACCTCCAATGTGACTATTTGGAGATAGGGCTTTTAGGAGCTTATTAAGACTAAATGACAGTGTAAGAGTGAAGTCCTAATCCAATGGTATTGGTGGCTTTATAAGAAGAAGAGAAAGAGAGATCATTTTCTCTATCTCTCCATGCATGCGCAGAGGAAATGCCATGTGAGCACATAGCAAGAAGGCAGCCATTTGCAAACCAGAAAGAGAGCTCTCCCCAGAACCTGACCATGGTGGCATCCTGATGTTGGACTTCAAGCCTCCAAAACTGTTAGAGAATACACTGCTGTTCTTTAGCCACTCAATCTATAGTGTTTTATTATGGCAGCCTGAGCAAACAGACAGCAAGTGACTTAACCCTTTGTCTCTTTGTTACAATAGAAATAATAATACCTACTTCACAAGATCATTGTGAGGACTAAAAGAGATCATGTACTAAGGACTTGGACATTTAAAGAAAAGAAGAAAAGTTTCAGCAAAAATATTGTCCATATTTATATACGATTGCAAAACAAGTTTGGTTACATACCCCTCGCCCCATGGCTCAGACACTTTCAGAATGCTTGTTAAAAATAAAGATTCTTGGACCCACATTAGACCTAAAGAATTAGAATCTCTCTGAAAGGGCTAAATAATTTGGATTTTAACAAATTCCAGATCCTCTTTTGTACACTAAAATTTAGGGGCACTGCCCCAAAGGAATGGTACAATAATCAGTGTCTCAAAATGTTGTTCTATAAATGCTTAATGCCAGGAACTCAGATTAAAGCAATTTATGTCAGTAGATTCCAATTGACAAGCAGAAGATTAACAGAAGTTCTTATCTGAAAGCTACTATCTGAATCTGCTTGGCTATTGTTAATCAGCACATGAATTCTTTAGATGTACTATAAAGGACAGTGAGTGAGTGCTGGTTGTAAAATTAATTAAGATAATGTAATAACATCCTGTGCAATTTTATAAATTGCTACCATATTTAAATATCACTTTCTGATCAATAATATATGAGAACACAGTGTGTTCAGGAAGAAAAAAGAACTGAAAGAAGTTACTGCTCATGATTCTTTATCTGTGCTGTCTTGAATAAAAAAGTAGCAGGTGAAGTTGTCTTTCTGTAGGCACACGTAACAGCTGAGCAGAAGGAAAACAGCAGCGCTGTTCCTCCCTGGCTCACAGAAATATTGACTCCTTTTTTAGTGATACTAAGTCTCATCTAAATGATTAAATCTTTAAAAAGAATGCCAAATACCCAGCAAATGGTAATTACAATGCCTAATCCACCTCCTCACTTCTTCGTGCAAGACAATATTTACTCTGGGTTATGTGTTTGCCAGAACAATCACAGCCCAGCTTCAGCTGGTGGGTGTTCAGCTGTATCTTTGCCATGCATTTTTGCAGGATGCTATGAAGACCCAACTGAAACTAAGAAGCTTCGTCAATGGTTAAAAATGTCTCACTAGAAATGTATTTGCATTTCACTTGGATCTCAATTGGATTTCTTTTTTTATTCCAAATAATTTTAGCTCTCTTCTCTCTTCCTTCCTTTGCTATGTGCCTAATCTCACAAGCCATATGTGATAATGAGTTTTTTTTTCTACTTTATAGTCCCCTTTAGTTTATATAATGGATTTAGTCCTTATTGAGCTTCTACCATGTACTAGGCACACTGCTAGTTACTGAAGTCCAGATCTGCCAAAACTGACATGAAATGAAACAGGAAGCTGAAATCCCAACACTTCATAGAGCATATTTGTCATGACCCTCACAGGATTATGTCAATCATTATGTGTTATGGATAGTTATCTTCTTTCCGGAAAGTTATCTTCTTTCATTTGTAAGATATTTCGTAAGTCTCATTATCAATTTTATCATGTTTGAACAACTGTTTGCAAATTAAATGCTTTAATTTTTTTCCTTCCAATTCCCCTCATTTTTCACAATTGTATTAGTTCCCTATTGCTGCTGTAAAAAATTACCACAAATTTAGTGTCTTAAAAGAACACAGGCATATTGTCTTACAGTTCTGGAGGTTAGAGGTTTGAAATGGGTCTCTCTGGACGAAAATCAAAGTGTCAGCAGGACTGCATTCTTTTCTGAAGGCTCTAGGGAGAATCTGTTTTCTTGCCCTTTTCAGCTTCTGGAAGCTGCTTGCATTCATTGGCTTATGGACACCTTCTATCTTCAAAGCCAGCAATGACCAATGGAGTCTTTCTGATTATGCCTGCTCTCTGGTCTGGCTCTTCTGCCTCCCTCTTCCTCATTAAAGGAGCTTTGTGATCATATTGGGTCTTCTGAGATAATCCAGGGTAATCTTCTTATTTTAAATCCAGCTGATCAGCCATCTTAATCCCATCTCCAACCTTAATTCTCCTATGCAACATAATACATTCACACGTTCAAGGGAGAAAGACATGAACATCTTTGGTGGCAGGCATTAGTCTGCCTATCACAAATATGTAGTGATTCTTTCCTGTTTCAGAAGTTAAATGGTATTTAGCAAGTCTTTTTCTTCTTACTATATAGTTTTGGGTGGGAGTTCGTCTTCTCTTCAGCAGTTTGTAACTTAGAAATCACTTGCTTTCAGGGTCAGCTAAAGAAACTATAAAGACTCATCTGGTTTGCAGTATCCTATTGCCTCTTAAACATCCCTTTCTGGTATCCTTCTGCTCAAGACCATCCTGTTGTCCTCCTGGATCTACAGCTGGCTGTGCCTTTGTATTTTTCTCTTGCTATTTGACCTTTGTTCTCTTTAGTGAGTATTCTCTTCTCTATTCCATTTCATTATAGGCAGAGAAACCATATTTAAATTTTTTCTTCAAATTATTGTGTTCTTTCTTTGGCAAAAAACGTTAAATGGTTTAACAATTTATTGATCATATCTAACTTTTTCTGCCAATGTAGGTGTGTGAGCTTCTGTTTTATTCCACACTGTCATATTTATTCCTCCCAACAACATTTGTTTGAAAATAAAGGCCAGGGCCGGTCGCGGTGGCTCACGCCTGTAATCCCATCATTTTAGGAGGCCGAGGCAGGCAGATCACGAGGTCAGGAGATCAAGACCATCCTGGCTAACACGGTGAAACCCCATCTCTACTAAAAATATATTTAAAAAAAATAGCCAGGCTTGGTGGCGGGCGCCTGTAGTCTCAGCTACTCAGGAGGCTGAGTCAGGAGGATGGGGTGAATCCGGGAGGCGGAGCTTGCAGTGAGCCGAGATTGCGCCACTGCACTCCAGTCTGGGTGACAGAGCGAGAGTCCATCTCAAAAAAAAAAAAAAAAAAAAAAAAAAATCCAATAAATAAAAATAAAATACAGGCCAGACTTCATTCAGATTTCTTTTATTTTTACCTAATGCATGTTCATTTTCTGTCTTGGGATCTATGTTACATTTAGTCAGTAAATGCAGTGGAAGTGACATTCTGGGACTTGTGATGCTAAGTCAGAAGACTTATACCTTCTATCCAAGACTCTATGAAAAGATACCCCACTCTCTGAGACCACCATATCAGAGGGGCTAGCATAGGTGCTATGGTCAATTGTCCAGCTGAGCCCATTCTTCTAGCCATTACCACCAAGACTGCAGAAATGTAGGTAAAGCTGACTTGAGCTCTCTGGAGGAGCGAAACCACCAGCAGAATACCTCCAAGTGACTTCTGTTAACGCCATATGGCACAGATAATTTCTCAGGCAGGCCCTTCCTGAATTCTTGACCCACACATTTATAACAGATGATAAGATGGTTGTTGTTATTATAAGCCACAAAATTTGGGGGTTATTTTGTTATATAGCAAGACATGACAAGCATTACTGAATGGCTGTCTGGTCCTGATAGTGAATCATGCAGGAGAAGTTAAGGCTCATTCTATGTCAATTTTAAAGCTGTCATACTGCCAATGAATGCATTATTCTAGTACATTAAATAAAGGACTTCATTTTTAGGCTCTGTCAGAGCCTTTAATCTTTATATACATGTCTATTTGCACAAAAATGAAATATATCTTCTTTGTTACATTTTCAGATCTTCCTCTGATAGGGGCAAGAGTAATCTAACAAACATTGTTTATAAAAACAAGCTCTAACCTCTTTTGTGACATAAAATTGGTGTATAATTTCTACTGTTAAAATGAAAGAAAATTATTAAATTGACAGGAAATTATCTTTCTTTCAAAAGTAAGTATTCCCTTTTATTTATATTAGAAACTTAAACAAAGTTCATTTTATTTTCTTAGTGTAAATATATTCATTAGCAAGTCATGCTATGGTGTGGAATTTGGGAAAGTTTGCACAATAAAAAAATACATAGTCAACAATTAATTTTTAAATGAAAAGTCCAAAGACATAAGTATTGATATAACATTAGTGTCTGCATATCTTTATAAGCCACGTGGTTATGATAACAATATAATGAATGAGAAAAAAACTATGCTTGAAAGTAGCAATAAATTCTTTTCCAATAAAAGATGAAAATACTGTATCATCAAAGTGTTAAAAAATTTTTGAGTGGATACTATGAAAGTCAGTTATGAAATACTGTAATACAAAAGGAAAGATAAATAGTAGTATCCAGTTGGTTTTTAAATAAAAAGGCAATAGAGCTAAACCTAATTAATTATGATAACTTGATTCATGAATGACCTGCAGTTTACCTTTCTATTATGGAAACAAAAATATTTGCTTGGAAATTTGGATAATTTAAGACTGCAGAGAAATGTTTAACCAATTTCAGGTTAAGGGAAACTGTTTTCAAGATCAGATGCAATTTGCATGGAAATAACATTTTAATTACCTATCAGGCTTGAATACCATCAAAACTGATCCCAGATGGATACCTGATGGATTAATATAGTTTGATTTATTATATATGGTGGTGAAAAAACAACTAAAATTGCATTAAAAATATTTCACCCATATAGATGTTTTCATTTATCAGACTTAGTTAAGCAGTTAGTATCTCTAGAAAGCTCCATATTGGGCTGATTGATGTAAGAACTTGAAGAATAAGTATGTACATTCAGCAAAGGGATGTCTGGATATGGAGTGGTTGGTTCATGAGAAAGTGATCTTGTGAATAATTCAATTAAGCACTCTTGAGCTCCCCAGTAAGGTTGTCTGATATCAAGCACCACTTCAGGTGAGCCGAGAGTTTTGGGAACAGAGTCAAAACTCTGTTCAGTTTGGCTAAGAACTCCCTTAACCAAACTGAAATGGGCAAACCAAAATGCGCAAAGTGTGTTTTAAGCCCAATTTCTTTTCCCAGTGGCTCTCTTCTATTCCCTTACCAGGTATCTCCTACCTCTGTTATTCCCAGGTCATCGTTTTCTCCTCTCAAATTTGTAATTCTCAGTATCAGATTTTCTCAGCTGATGAAAAACTTGGTCCTAAATGTGAATGTATTCAATGTTTTACATTCTTTAGATGTCTTGCATCTTCAGGAAGAGCTGACTATTTTAATATCTGGATCTTTTGAGCTAGAGACCCCTGAGTTTGAGTGATTCCATTTACCCAAAGCACTGCTTCTCAATATTCATGTGCGTATAAATCACTTGGCTATCTTATTAAAATCCAGATCCTAATTCATTAGATCAGAGACTTGAGCCTGAGATTCTGCATTTCAGACAAGCTCTCAGGTAATGTTGTAGCTGCTATTCCATGGACCATGTTTTGCTTAGCAGAAGCCTAGAACATCTTACCTGCCTCTGTTTTCTATCAACTGAATATAATAATGCCCCTACTTCCTACAGTTGATGCGGGTGTTACATGTGTGCCTTATGTAAAGTGCCTGGTATAGTTCCCGGCCAAGAATCATGCAGTGTATGGTGGTAGTGGTGGTAGCAGCAAGTAGTGTGGAGATAATAAGAGTTTTAATAATATATTGGGAAATTTCAGGCTGAAGGGCTTGCAAGTAATTTTTAGGTATAGGAACTTACTCAGATACCAAATGCGGTTCTTCAGAAGCAGCCATTCAGTCACCTGCACCTAGGGCTTTCCCTGATGGGCAAAGCATACACCTGAATAGTTCCTTAGTTGTCCTCCAATAATTTAAGACTACAGAGGCTTCTGAGAGTCCATGGTAATCTTTTAGGTTTTGTGGTCTAGTTGCTTATATGATGTGAGCCATGAGTTAACATTTTCTTTCACAGCCCGACTTAGATGTTTTAAATGGCAAATTCAGGAGAGAACAATGTATGAGTCTTTAATTTTATTTTGTTTGTTAGTAACTACAGATCTGGAATAATCTTCACTGAGTGTTTCAGAAAGCGGAGAATTAAAAGGCAACATTACAGTGCTTCTTAGCATTAATAAAATACTATGTGGGATATGTAAGAAAAGCATGATTTTCACCTCACCTTTACCTCTAGGGGCCTTCAAGAACTTGAAATAAAACACTTTCCCCTTGATAAAGAATAGTAGGTGGGGAAGGTTATGAATCACTTCTTTAATGTCTTTGGTTCCTTACATTACTCTTTAATTCCAGGAAACTGCATATAAGTGCAAAAAACCCAGAGTTTCAGTACCTCAGTGTTGAACAAGCAGAGCAGAGAAACAAAAGAAGGAAGGTGATATTACCAATACTTGGCTGTGTCACTGGAGTCTTACTGCCCATGTTTTATTGGCTGATGTTTCAGGGTAACACTTTTTTTCTTGAGTCTTTTTTTTCCCCCAAGATGCTGTTTCTAAAAGGTCAGTTATTTGTCATGTAACTATTACTGCATATTAAAATGCACAATGCATCAAATTAGAATAAGCTAAAAATACTCTAGCAGTTCATGCAGTACATATTTTAATGATATTGTTTTTAAGATTGGTGTGTTTAAGGGCACAGGTAGTATTTACAATGGAGTATCTATCAAGATTTTCAGACTTGAGGCAATGGTTATCTTTCATAATGCATTTGAAATAGCCTTCGCGGTCTCTTTAACTTTAAGAGGATATGTTTTCCTTCTCAGATTTTTTAAGGGAAGCACTACACGTCTTTGATTTTCTGCAGTACTGCTTGAAAGATGAAGATGTCAAGATGGATGACAGCTAATGAACTGGATGCTCAATAGTTCATCACCTTGGTTTTTCCTGAAACCATTTCTTGTCCTTGCCTGGTAAATTGAATCACTTGACTTTGTTGCAATACCTGACAGGAGTCAAATCCCTAAAATATCCAGGCAGAAGTAAATTCTTTTAGCATCACAAATCTTCTGCTGTCCAGGCCCGTTAGGCCAGTGGGTTAAGGTGAAAAAAGATGAGACCACAGTCATGTTCATCTGGCACTTGTTGGCTCCTTTCACTTAGATAAAAAGTGCTCTAGACATAGATCTTCTCACCTTGTCACTGGAAGAGGGAATGAAGTGAGAATTGTGCATATCAACATGAATGAATTTCCACTCTTGGAAAAATAACTTAGACAGTAAGTCCACTCATGAATGGCCATTTGTATCATTTTGGCTTTTAAAGTATATTTACAGTTTTCTTGTTTATTCATACAGTTGTCAAGGCATATTTGCATATAAAGTGGCATGTACCCTACATCTTTTCTAAATTGCTAAAATAGTCCATATAAACAGAACAACTAAATAATACCAATTGTTTCCTTTTTATGTAACATGGTAGCATAAACTGTATTAAAGGAAATAGTCTTAACGAAGATTTTGATATGCCTGATGTGGCATCAACTTCAGTTGTAAATTACGGGGAATCATTGTTATTCATTGTCTATAATATTCCTTAAACACCAAGCTTTATTAGTACTAAATGTGAGGCCTTTCTGAATATGCCTGTGCCGACTAAATGAAGACTATAATGATCAATTTAAAAGTTCTTTGGTTCATAATCTTGATTTAAGAAAAAAAAAGTAATGTCTTATATCTGAGTGGTGCTTTCCAATTTGCAAAAGTGAATATATTCCTATTATGTTAAAATATATAAAATTATTAGATTAATGCCCATATTTATAGATAAGAAAATAAAGCTCAGAGAAATTGGGTGACTTACCTAAGATAATATAATTGTCAGAACTGGGATTTCATTAATTTAATATTATTTGTTTAGTTTGTACTACGTGCTAGTTACCATGTATAAGACTTCAGAAATCTTATGGTCTAATGAGGGAAAGAGTAATTAGATGAATAGTTACACAAATGTATAATCATCTGTGTTGATAAATGTTTCAAAGGAAGAATAGAGCATACTCTGAAAGAAAATAGAGCACCTGATTAAGAATGTGGGGCAGGCAATGACTGAATTTAAGGAGTGACATGCAGTCTGAGACCTGAAAGATGAGCAGGAGACAGCAGGTGAGTACGAGGCAGGGGATGAGCCAGAGAGTGCTAGATAAGTAGGATGAAGCTTGCGGAACTGGAGAGATTGAAGGGAGGCCAGTGTGAATGAGGAGGAGAGAATAGGTGATGAGACTGAAAAGAGAGGCAGGGGGCAGCTCAGCAGAATATTGTGGGCTATGTTATGGAATTTGAATTTCTTTTAAGTGACACAGAAGGTCAGCTCAGCAGAATATTGTGGGCTATGTTATGGAATTTGAATTTCTTTTAAGTGACACAGAAGGTAGGAGAATGGCATGATCCACCTTGAACCAGGTATTTAGCTGCAAGTTCAGTGGCTATCACCAACATACATCATCATTCTTCTGGTGGTGCTCCCAGGAAATTTTTGTTTTCTTGTCTTTATTTATTTGTTGAATGTTTAAATACACCATTTTCTTATATACAATGAGTATATGAATATTTGATCTGTTGGCTGCCATAACTGATGAGTCTTGCAATTTTTTTTTTAACCTTTGAGAGGACTTAATTTTGGCCAAGAAATTAATATAAGGTTCTAGAAAAACTGTATTTCATTCTCTGTGAGCTTCAGTAATGTGAAATTCATCTTATATTTTGAGATAATTTTTTTCTTATGTTAAACAAGTGGTTGCATGATGCTTTTGATCAAAATGGAATGAACTGACCAAAGAAGGAATTTTTTAAAAATATGGGATGATGCCCTTGACTGATTGTCAGCTTTTTCTCTTACTTCCATTCTCATTCATCAGCCTTAGCAGCCTATATCTAGATGTTGAACAAGTATTCTGCCCTTGAAGATGGCCTGACCCTTTTAGAGTTTCTGTGTGTATTTTAAAGGAGAAAAATGTACTCACTTTGAAGTTGTTTGCTTGAAAACAACCTAAACTTCTGTCCTTTGAATTAATTTTCTAAAGTTTTTGAGAGACAGGACATAGAGATGGGATTATCCACATAATTTTAGTTTTCCTGAGGGAATCAATTTGTGTGCCAAATGGCATTCTGAGGCTAGTACTTACCAATCACCTGAAACCAAAATCCATAATAAACCTTAACCTTTGAAAAACCTTATGGCTTTAAAGAAATTAAATGGATTTTAAAGATGTAAATATTCAATTTAATTTCAACAATAGTTAATCATTTATCACTACAAACTTTTTTTTAATGCTTATCAAACTGCTCTACAATGTGCCAGTGATGACCAGTTCCTAGGCACTTGGAACTTGGCTGACAGATTTTTATTATATTTCCTGAGTCCCATCTTTACTGAGGCACATTTCACCGGAATCATTGACACAGGCAATTTCAGTTGGTATCAAGAAGGTCCTCATCTTTAAAGAAGAGTGGCCTGTAGGAATTATGCATTATTTCTACTTGCTTATTCTTTCAGTAAAACATAGCTTGCATAAATCCAGTATGGAAATATCTTAATAACAAACAGTGCTATGAAGACATTCATTTTTATTTTACTTGAAACATCAGTAGTTTCATGTATTTGTATTTAAAGGACAACTTGAATTTTTGTAGGGAAATACGCTACATGGTAAAAGTAATTTTAATTTTCAGTGTTATAATTGTTTTATTTTTCTTTTCTTTTTTTTTGTGAGATAGAGTTTTGCTCTGTCACCCAGGCTGGAGTGCAGTGGTGCAAGCATGGCTCACTGAAGCCTCAACCTCCTGGGCTCAAGCAATCCTCCCACCTCAGCCTCCCAAGTAGCTGGGACTACAGGCACACACCACCACACCTGGCTAATTTTTTAGTTATTTTTCAGAGACCGGGTCTCAAACTCCTAAGCTCAAGCAATCATCTCAGCTTGGCCTCCCAACGTGCTGGGATTACAGTGTGAGCCCCAACCCAGTCTATAGTGCTGTTTCTTTTGCTGCTTCCTTTTTAAGCTTATAAACAATAATCGTTTTTAAAAATAATCATTATATGTTTGTTGCAAAACACTTTGAAGCTGTTGAAGTTTGTGATTTCAGTATTTTAAAAAGTAAGCCCCAGAAGTTAAATCTATTAAAGCCTTGTCCATTCAGGGTTTTTAATCTGACTACACTGCATTATCTTTAGGACAACTGAAAAATCAGTTCTCCTGATGACTTTTTTCTGAATGTTATTGTTTTGTTAGTTGAAACCATTTACAACCATACATTTTCCTTCATGTTTATCACAGAAGACAAAATGAACTGATAAATGGAAAAACATTACATGGACTTCAATATAATCCTTATAGGATTGTTATTGTTATTATTACTATTATTGTTTATTTCAAAAGACTTTTCCGTGTTATCATATTGTAAGGGAGATGCCCTCTTTCTCAGGGTGAGCTCTCATTGGCCAGAGTGACTCCATTAGGATATGCACAACTGAATTCCCGTGTATTGTTTCCCCTTAAAATCTACCTTAAAATCTTATTTTTAGATTGGATATGAGGATTCTAGCCAGGTGTTTTCTTTTTGCCTCCCTATCAAAGATTGTTTTCTAAAGGCCATGGCAATGGGGGAGAGGATGGGAATTGGACACTGAGTATATCTATATTACCTAGCACCATTTGGTTGACATTTATGTGGGAGCACATCTGTTGGCACCTCCGGGTTCTGGCTTTTACCATCCATAGGACAGTCTGATCTCTGAATACACTTCTTTCAGTCTTTGAGGCACAGCACAGGCACTTGCAAGCAATCCCTTCTGCTTGAAGCTAAGCCAGGACAGAATTTCTCACAATGTGGCCAATGGACCCTTACATCAGAATTTCCTGGACTGCTTTTGAAAGTGTTTTCTGTCCACCTCCCAGATGGAATGAATCAGAATCACAAATGTTGAAGGATTAGTAATCTGCATTTTTCCTAAATCTCCCCAAGTGGTTCTTAGGCACCCTAAAGCTTGATGACCATTGTTATGTACTGAATGTTTATGTCCTCCCTGATCCCAAATTTGTTTGTTGAAGCCATAATCCTCAATGTGATAGGATTGGGAGGCAAGGTCTTTGGGAGGTTTAGGTTTAGCTGAAGTCATGAAGGTGGGGCTCCATGATGGGATTAGTGTGCTTATAAGACGAGGAAGAGACACACGGGCTTCCTCTCTGTCTCTCATGTGATAAAGCAAGAAGGCAGCCATCTGCAAGCTAGAAAGAGCAGATAAGGTTAGAACCTGACCATACTGGCACCCTGATTTTGGACTTCCCAGCCTCCAGAACTGTGAGAAATATATGTCTGTTATTTAAGCCATCTGATCTATGGCATTTTGGTATAGCAGACTGAACAAATTAAGGTAACTAGTATCCTAGGCAAAACTACCTGTATCTGGACATAGCTGGAGTTAACTTTATTCTTGAGGGTGGGAATAAAGACCTGGGGTGCAAAGAATGATTACTCAGATGATAAGTTCTTGCAAATAGTTGTCTAAATTTTTCTACTGCTGTGACTGTTGCCTTTTATCAGCTATCTCTGTACCGCCTCTTCCTTGCCCTTTGAGTATCTCTTTCCACCAGCTGCATTTGGTGCAGAAAAGTTTTCAAAGCACCCTCAGGTGTTGGATTTAAACTTGTAAGTGTCTTCATTCCTCATTTGCCCTTGGCTAGCCAAGAGACTGATTGTTCAAGACTCCTTGTGTTTCTGCAGGGTTAACTAAATTTGCTTTACCATTAAATTTGAGAATACCATGTGACCTCCCAGTACACATTAAAATTGACAACATCCCTTTAGTCTTCAACATAAAATCATGTCATTATTTTTGAGATTCTGCAAAATTCATGAACTGTCATTGAATTTTCTGAAATTAAAACAGCATGTTAACAAATGGCAGTAAATGTGATTTATGGTGTAATACAGCTATTCAACATATGCTGTAGCTTTTAATTCTTGGTTATTACTATTAGCCAGGGAATAACTGCAAAATGCTTTAGAAAAATAAACTAATAGAAGAATGTTTTATGTAAAATAAAAGTACCAAAAGTGCAGGTTTCTACATTCTGTTGAGAAGGATAGTCATGTGGTTTAGCAAAATGAAAGCCTGCAGCTACTCTCTCATCCCTTTTTGTAACAGTAGTTTTATACTGAATATCTTCTTAGTACTATGACTATGTTTGATGACATAATGTGTAAGTCTAGGTTAAACAATTTTTAAAAAGGCAAACATATTAATTGTAGTATAGAAAAAAGTTGCTATTTTAACTCAACTTTATAGTGTTTTATTATGTATATTGGGGTGTTTTTTTGTTGGCTTTATCTGAATAGAGAGTGAGTTTAGATACAGAATATATAAATAGGTTTAAGTGTGGCTTAAATGAATTCAAAGAAAAGGCATTTACAATGAGTTGTTAAGACAAGTAAGACAATATTTGAATGCACATTCCTAGCTTTATAAAATTGATATCATAAAACCATCATTTCTTCCAGTATGTACTATTGTCATTCTAGATCACAGGCCTGAGTAGATAAGGGATCTAGTCCACTATGGCACTTCTTTCTTTTCTTTCTTTATCTTTTCTTTTTTTTTTTTTTTTGGAAGATGGCACTGTGTTGCGTACTAACTCTTGGACAATGATCTGAGTTCTAGTCATGATTCTGCCCCCAAGCTTGAGGCACACTGAGCTTTTGGCACATAGTAGGTACACAATAAATACCTGAAGACACATTTTTGCAGTTATATAAGTCTGCACTTATCTATTGATATGGCTTTCACACTTGAAAATGAAAATAGAGGATATATTCTACCAAACTTTCAGAGATTTAAACTCTTAAAATGAAACAGAAAACAAGTTTAACAGCTCAAATGTGTAACATTCAAGAAACTAATTTACTTATAGACATGTTATTTGCCTATAAGAGTTTCAGTTTCAGAGGAGCCAAGATGGCTGAATAGGAACAGCTCCGGTCTACAGCTCCCAGTGTGAGCCATGCAGAAGATGGGTGATTTCTGCATTTCCATCTGAGGTACCGGGTTCATCTCACTAGGGAGTGCCAGACAGTGGGTGCAGCGCACTGTGTGCCAGATGAAGCAGGGCGAGGCATTGCCTCACTCAGGAAGCACAAGGGGTCAGGGACTTCCCTTTCCTGCTCAAGGAAAGGGGTGACAGATGGCACCTGGAAAATCGGGCCACTCCCACCCAAATACTGCGCTTTTCCGATGGGCTTAGGAAACGGTGCACCAGGAGATTATATCCCACACCTGGCTCGGAGGGTCCTACGCCCACGGAGTCTCTCTGATTGCTAGCACAGCAATCTGAGATCAAACTGCAAGGTGGCGAGGCTAGGGGAGGGGCGCCCGCCATTGCCCAGGCTCGCTTAAGTAAACAAAGCAGCCGGGAAGCTCAAACTGGGTGGAGCCCACCACAGCTCAAGGAGGCCTGCCTGCCTCTGTAGGCTCCACCTCTGGGGGCAGGGCACAGACAAACAAAAAGACAGCAGTAACCTCTGCAGACTTAAATGTCCCTGTCTGACAGCTTTGAGAGCAGTGGTTCTCCCAGCATTCAGCTGGAGATCTGAGAACGGACAGACTGCCTTCTCAAGTGGGTCCCTGACCCCTGACCCCCAAGCAGCCTAACTGGGAGGCACCCCCCAGTAGGGGCAGACTGACACCTCACACGGCCGGGTACTCCTCTGAGACAAAACTTCCAGAGGAATGATCAACAGCAGCATTCGTGGATCACGAAAATCCGCGGTTCTGCAGCCACTGCTGCTGATACCCAGGCAAACAGGGTCTGGAGTGGACCTCTAGCAAACTCCAACAGACCTGCAGCTGAGGGTCCTGTCTGTTAGAAGGAAAACTAACAAACAGAAAGGAAATCCACACCAAAAACCCATCTGTACATCACCATGATCAAAGACCAAAAGTAGATAAAACCACAAAGATGGGGAAAAAACAGAGCAGAAAAACTGGAAACTCTAAAAAGCAGAGCGCCTCTCCTCCTCCAAGGGAATGCAGTTCCTCACCAACAACAGAACAAAGCTGGATGGAGAATGACTTTGATGAGTTGAGAGAAGAAGGCTTCAGATGATCAAACTACTCCGAGCTACAGGAGGAAATTCAAACCAAAGGCAAAGAAGTTGAAAACTTTGAAAAAAATTAAGATGAATGCATAACTAGAATAACCAATACAGACAAGTGCTTAAAGGAGCTGATGGAGCTGAAAGCCAAGGCTCGAGAACTACGTGAAGAATGCAGATGCCTCAGGAGCCGATGAGATCAACTGGAAGACAGGGTATCAGTGATGGAAGATGAAATGAATGAAATGAAGCGAGAAGGGAAGTTTAGAGAAAAAATAATAAAAAGAAATGAACAAAGCCTCCAAGAAATATGGGACTATGTGAAAAGACCAAATCTGCGTCTGATTGGTGGACCTGAAAGTGACAGGGAGAATGGAACCAAGCTGGAAAACACTCTGCAGGATATTATCCAGGAGAACTTCCCCAATCTAGCAAGGCAGGCCAACATTCAGATTCAGGAAATACAGAGAATGCCACAAAGATACTCCTCGAGAAGAGCAACTCTAAGACACATAATTGTCAGATTCACCAAAGTTGAAATGAAGGAAAAAATGTTAAGGGCAGCCAGAGAGAAAGGTTGGGTTACCCTCAAAGGGAAGCCCATCAGACTAACAGCGGATCTCTCGGCAGAAACTCTACAAGCCAGAAAAGAGTGGGGGCCAATATTCAACATTCTTAAAGAAAAGAATTTTCAAACCAGAATTTCATATCCAGCCAAACTAAGCTTCATAAGTGAAGGAGAAATAAAATACTTTACAGACAAGCAAATGCTGAGAGATTTTGTCACCACCAGGCCTGCCCTAAAAGAGCTCCTGAAGGAAGCACTAAACATGGAAAGGCACAACCGGTACCAGCCACTGCAAAATCATGCCAAAATGTAAAGACCATCAAGACTAGGAAGAAACTGCATCAACTAATGAGCAAAATAACCAGCTAACATCATAATGACAGGATCAAATTCACATATAACAATATTAACTTTAAATGTAAATGGACTAAATGCTCCAATTAAAAGACACAGACTGGCAAATTGGATAAAGAGTCAAGACCCATCAGTGTGCTGTATTCAGGAAACCCATCTCACGTGCAGAGACACACATAGGCTCAAAATAAAAGGATGGAGGAAGATCTACCAAGCAAATGGAAAACAAAAAAAGGCAGAGGTTGCAATCCTAGTCTCTGATAAAACAGACTTTAAACCAACAAAGATCAAAAGAGACAAGGCCATTACATAATGGTAAAGGGATCAATTCAACAAGAAGAGCTAACTATCCTAAATATATATGCACCCAATACAGGAGCACCCAGATTCATAAAGCAAGTCCTGAGTGACCTACAAAGAGACTTAGACTCCCACACAATAATAACGGGAGACTTTAACACCCCACTGTCAACATTAGACAGATCAACGAGACAGAAAGTTAATAAGGATACCCAGGAATTGAACTCAGCTCTGCACCAAGCAGACCTAATAGACATCTACAGAACTCTCCACCTCAAATCAACAGAATATACATTTTTTTTCAGCATCACACCACACCTATTCCAAAATTGACCACATAGTTGGAAGTAAAGCTCTCCTCAGCAAATGTAAAAGAACAGAAATTATAACAAACTGTCTCTCAGACCACAGTGCAATCAAACTAGAACTCAGGATTAAGAAACTCACTCAAAACCGCTCAACTACATGGAAACTGAACAACCTGCTCCTGAATGACTACTGGGTACATAACGAAATGAAAGCAGAAATAAAGATGTTCTTTGAAACCAGCGAGAACAAAGACACAACATACCAGAATCTCTGGGGCACATTCACAGCAGTGTGTAGAGGGAAATTTATAGTACTAAATGCCCACAAGAGAAAGCAGGAAAGATCCAAAATTGACACCCTAACATCACAATTAAAAGAACTAGAGAAGCAAGAGCAAACACATTCAAAAGCTAGCAGAAGGCAAGAAATAACTGAAATCAGAGCAGAACTGAAGAGACACAAAAAACCCTTCAAAAAGTTAATGAATCCAGGAGCTGGCTTTTTGAAAGCATCAACAAAATTGATAGACTGCTAGCAAGACTAATAAAGAAAAAAAGAGAGAAGAATCAAATAGATGCAATAAAAAATGATAAAGGGGATAACACCACCAATCCCACAGAAATACAAACTACCATCAGAGAATACTAAAAACACCTCTACGCAAATAAACTAGAAAATCTAGAAGAAATGGATAAATTCCTCGACACATACACCCTCCCAAGACTAAACCAGGAAGAAGTTGAATCTCTGAATAGACCAATAACAGGATCTAAAATTGTGGCAATAATCAATAGCTTACCAACCAAAAAGAGTCCAGGACCAGACGGATTCACAGCCAAATTCTACCAGAGGTACAAGGAGGAACTGGTACCATTCTTTCTGAAACTATTCCAATCAATAGAAAAAGAGGGAATCCTCCCTAACTCATTTTATGAGGCCAGCATCATCCTGATACCAAAGCCGGGCAGAGACACAACCAAAAAAGAGAATTTTAGACCAATATCCTTGATGAGCATTGATGCAAAAATCCTCAATAAAATACTGGCAAACCGAATCCAGCAGCACATCAAAAAGCTTATCCACCATGATCAAGTGGGATTCATCCCTGGGATGCAAGGCTGGTTCAATATATGCAAATCAACAAATGTAATCCAGTATATAAACAGAACCAAAGACAAAAACCACATGATTATCTCAATAGATGCAGAAAAGGCCTTTGACAAAATTCAACAACCCTTCATGCTAAAAACTCTCAATAAATTAGGTATTGATGGGACGTATCTAAAAATAATAAGAGCTATCTATGACAAACCCACAGCCAATATCATACTGAATGGGCAAAAACTGGAAGCATTCCCTTTGAAAACTGGCACAAGACAGGGATGCCCTCTCTCACCACTCCTATTCAACATAGTGTTGGAAGTTCTGGCCAGAGCAATTAGGCAGGAGAAGGAAATAAAGGGTATTCAATTAGGAAAAGAAGTCAAATTGTCTCTGTTTGCAAATGACATGATTGTATATCTAGAAAACCCCATTGTCTCGGCCCAAAATCTCCTTAAGATGATAAGCAACTTCAGCAAAGTCTCAGGATACAAAATCAATGTACAAAAATCACAAGCATTCTTATACACCAATAACAGACCAATAGAGAGCCAAATCATGAGTGAAATCCCATTCACAATTGCTTCAAAGAGAATAAAATACCTAGGAATCCAACTTACAAGGGATGTGAAGGACCTCTTCAAGGAGAACTACAAACCACTGCTCAATGAAATAAAAGAGGATACAAACAAATGGAAGAACATTCCATCCTCATGGATGGGAAGAAAATATCATGAAAATGGCCATACTGCCCAAGGTAATTTACAGATTTAATGCCATCCCTATCAAGCTACCAATGACTTTCTTCACAGAATTAGAAAAAACTACTTTAAAGTTCATATGGAACCAAAAAAGAGCCCGTATCACCAAGTCAATCCTAAGCCAAAAGAACAAAGCTGGAGGCATCACGCTACCTGACTTCAAACTATACTACAAGGCTACAGTAACCAAAACAGCATGGTACTGGTACCAAAACAGAGATATAGATCAATGGAACAGAACAGAGCCCTCAGAAATAATGCCGCATATCTACAAATATCTGATCTTTGATGAACCTGAGAAAAACAAGCAATGGCTGAAAGGATTCCCTATTTAATAAACGATGCTGGGAAAACTGGTTAGCCATATGGAGAACGCTGAAACTGGATCCCTTCCTTACACCTTATACAAAAATTAATTCAATTAATACAAAAACTAAACATTAGACCTAAAACCATAAAAACCCTAGAGGAAAACCTAGGCATTACCATTCAGGACATAGGCATGGGCAAGGACTTCATGTCTAAAACACCAAAAGCAATGGCAACAAAAGACAAAATTGACAAATGGGATCTAATTAAACTAAAGAGCTTCTGCACAGCAAAAGAAACTACCATCAGAGTGAACAGGCAACCTACAAAATGGGAGAAAATTTTCGCAACCTACTCGTCTGACAAAGGGCTAATATCCAGAATCTACAATGAACTCAAACAAATTTACAAGAAAAAAACAACTCCATCAAAAAGTGGGCGAAGGACATGAACAGACACTTCTCAAAAGAAGACATTTATGCAGCCAAAAGACACATGAAAAAATGCGCATCATCACTGGCCATCAGAGAAATGCAAATCAAAACCACAATGAGATACCATCTCACACCAGTTAGAATGGCAATCATTAAAAAGTCAGGAAACAACAGGTGCTGGAGAGGATGTGGAGAAATAGGAACACTTTTACACTGTTGTTGGGACTGTAAACTAGTTTAACCATTGTGGGAGTCAGTGTGGCGATTCCTCAGGGATCTAGAACTAGAAATACCATTTGACCCAGCCATCCCATTACTGGGTACATACCCAAAGGGCTATAAATCATGCTGCTATAAAGACATATGCACACGTATGTTTATTGCGGCACTATTCACAATAGCAAAGACTTGGAACCAACCCAAATGTCCAACAATGATAGACTGGATTAAGAAAATGTGGCACATATACACCATGGAATACTATGCAGCCATAAAAAATGATGAAGTTCTTGTCCTTTGTAGGGCCATGGATGAAATTGGAAATCATCATTCTCAGTAAACTATCGCAAGGACAAAAAACCAAACTGCATGTTCTCACTCATAGATGGGAATTGAACAATGAGAACACATGGACACAGGAAGGGGAACATCACACTCTGGGGACTGTTGTGGTGTGGGGGGAGGTGGGAGGGATAGCATTAGGAGATATACCTAATGCTAAAGGACGAGTTAATGGGTGCAGCACACCAGCATGGCACATGTATACATATGTAACAAACCTGCACATTGTGCACCTGTACCCTAAAACTTAAAGTATAATAATAATAAAAAAAAGTTTCAGTTTCCTTTTTTTAACCAATGTTTAGGTTTTTCATATTGTAAGTTGTCAATTGAAGTTACAACTTTTTTTCTTGGTGGGTTATCTTATTTTATCCAGTCCTTTAACAGTATTAATTACCATTCCTAAAGCATAGCCTTTTGCAATATTCTGAGGCTATTCATGGTGGAAACTCTGGACTTGAATTGAGAAATCTTGGTAATCTGCTGCTTATTAGCTTTTGACCCTGGGCAAGTCATTTAATGTCTCTACACCTTAGATTTCCTCATTGTTAGTTAGGTATAACAATAGTAATAAGGAAAATAACACTCATTGAGTTTTTGTGCATTTTAAAGAAGTATATGTTTGGGGCCGGGCATAGTGGCTCATGCCTGTAATCCCAGCACTTTGGGAGGCCAAGGTGGGCAGATCACAAGGTCAGGAGATTGAGACCATCCTGGCTAGCATGGTGAAACCCTGTCTCTACTAAAAATACAACAAATTAGCCAGGCATGGTGGCATGCATTTGTAGTCCCAGCTACTCAGGAGGCTGGGCAGGAGAATCATTTGAACCCAGGAGGCGGAGGTTGCAGTAAGCCGAGGTCGCCCCACTGCACTCCAGCCTGGGCAACAGAATGGGACTGTGTCTCGAAAAAAACAACAAAAAAAGTACATGTTTGGATACTCACTTTGTAAACGCTGATGCAGCAACAGACACCAAACATTATCCCAAGTGGCCTTCCCACATTTTCTGTTTTCAAACTACTATCCTGAGGAAGAGAGACTCTTTGAGAGAGTTTTGGAATATTGAGGTTTTCATGACTAATGGTCATTCAGCCTCCTTTGCTTCCTTCTTTAATTTTATCACATATGAGTTAGGGAGGAAAGAGCCAATATAATGGGCCTGCTAACAGTTCATGAAAGCCAAAAGATTCCAAAAAATTTATTAGTCACTAACCAAGAAGGTGAAGAAAATAATTTTTAAAATCTTATATTCCTATTTTTGCTTAAAAAGATACTTCCATTGGTATCTCAAGCTGTATTTCCTGAAGAATCATATACTTTTGGGATGGGTGCCATTAGTGGTCATGACTGTGACCTGACAAATAGAAAGATAAAATGAGCCACACCTTGGAGCCTGCCATGGGCTTAGCCACAGTTGGTAGGACACATAAGTATACCAACACTGTGAACACAGTTCTGTAGGTAGCATACCCTCTTCTCCACTCACAAGGCTCCCTTCCCCCAGTCAACAGGAATGGGCAGTGGGGAGAAACCTGCCATTATTAGACACTAATGACTTCCTGGGAAGTGGATCAACAAAGTTTTAAAGCACAGTACATTTTATTTATTGGTTTCTTATTTGCCATTGACTTTGACTCTTTCCTTTCTCATGTGCACTTTGATACATACATAAAAATATATACTTTTTTTGTGACACAATGCTAAGGGAGTAATTGAAACAAACTTGTCAACATCCCATTGCTATAAATTCACCCAGGCTCTCTGCCACTGGAGAACATGAAATGACTAATTGAGGGATAAACAATGCTTATCTCAACCTAAGAAATAATAACAATAACAGTGATGACCATATTTTAATATGAATAACAGTTTCTTTAGTTTTATGTAAAAATGAATAAAATAATTTTTAGATATCCTCTATTTATTGACTGGTAACATGGAATCTAAACAAAAGTGTTATTTTTATGCAAATACAGATTTAAGAGAGGTTCCCTTCTCTCTCCCTGAACCTCTGCTTTGACACACACACACACACACACACACACACATTATCTTATATATGGAAATCTGGAAATCCACCAGCCACCAAATTTGCAGCTAGGAGAGAAGGCAAATTTAGGACCTGGAATGTGGTTGCTTGTTCAACTCTTGTGTACATTGAGTTAAGGTTTAAGCTGCTGTACCATAAATGCAGTCTCTCTACCTCTCAACTATTCAAGTGAGCCTACTGAGCCCTTGAAATGTGGCTGCTCTGGATTAACATATATTCTGAGTGTAACATACACATTGATTGCAGAAACGTAGAATGAAAAAAAGAATGCATAATATCTAAATATTTTTAATATTGTTAACATTTTGAAATGATAATATTTTGCATGTATTGGCTAAACCAGATATGTAACTGAAGTTAATTGCACCTCTTTTTACTTAATGTGGCAATCATAAATTTTAAAATTACATACGTGGCCCCTATTATATTTATCTTAGACAGGGTCACATCTAGATAATGGCCAGGGACCTAGATTAAACTGCAATACTATGGATAACGAGAAGAATGGATTGAAGGGACAACTAATACTCTGCCTCACTTCTGTATCTCTAGTAGTGTTTGCTCAGTGTATCTTAATTTAACAGCTAGTTGGATTACTACATTTGGATCCCAAATTATGTCAGACTGGAATGAGGACCAAATGAAACAGAGTGATGTAGCATGTCCTAAATTTTACCCATACAATTACAGGATTGGAAAAACAGCTACGGCTATATGTTTATTTTTAAAATAGAAGCTTTTCTTTTGTGGTCAGCTTATGTGTCAGTTATATGATGTGACTACCACAAAATCTAATTGCAGGCTTAGACTGCATTAATAAAATCTTATTTCAAAGACCATATGACATTCTTTACCTACTGTCTACTTTGTTGTGTTTATATGTATAAGTGGCTTAGTAGGTTTGGTGGCATAAAATAAATCATATTTTAGAAGGCTCAACTTTAGAATCATAGTAGAGTTGGTTGGGGGATCTGTTCCATTTGTAATTCCTGTAGGATATCCCTTAGAGATGTTTGGAATACATTTGTGTATATGGGATGAAGACTAGGAGACAGAAGTGTGTTGAAGGCATTGATGTGGGAATTGTCTGCATCTGGATAGCAAGTAAAACCAGATATGATGCATTAATCTAGGAAGAATGTGTAGTCAGAGATAAGCACTCTCAATGTTTGGAGGTAGTTTATCATAAAAGGAGCCAGGAAAGGGGACTGAGGAAAGCACTAAGAGATAGGAGCCTATAATTCCAGATACTTTGAGGCTGAGGCAGGAAGATCACTTGAGCCGCAGGAGTCTAAGGCTGTAGTGTGCTATGATCACGCCTGTGAATAGACACTGCACTCCAGCCTGGGCAACATAGTGAGATCCCATCTCTAAAGTAAGGGAGAGAATGAAGGAGGGAAAGAAAGAAAGAGAGAGAGACAAGGAAGGGAAGGGAAGGAAGGAGAGAAGGAGAAAGACAGAGGAAAATAAAGAAAAATAAAAGAGGAAGGAAGGAAAGGAAGGAAGGAAGGGCCTGAGTGCAGGTAAGCACTCATAAAATAAAAAATCAGTGGTAAATCATGCAAATGTGTTGTGGAAGCTAAATGCATGTGTAAAGAAGATAGTCCTCAGCAGTGTCAAAAATACTATGTGGTCTAGGCGTAAAGGCTTGAGAAGTTTCTTTTAAAGAAACTTTAAATGACAAGAGAGTTCTTGGTGTCCTTAACCAGAACAGTTTCAATGGACTGATGGAGACTGAGGCCAGTGAACAGTAGATTGAGAAGCAAGAGGAAATGAAATGGAGTCAGTGAGAGGACATAATTCTTACAAAACACTTTCCTGTGACATACTGCTATCATGATCTCTTGATATGATGCCTTAAGAAGGACACAGTGTCAGCTCTGTGGCATTCTTACTAAAAAATGTAAGAAGTTTTCAAAATTTAATAATGAATAAATATCAGACAAACCCCCAATGAAGAAGAGTCTACCAAATAACTGATTAGTTATTTTCAAAGGTGTTGAGATCATGACTGGGAAAGACAAAGAAATTGCTATGGATTATAGGAGACTAAGGAGAAATCACAGTTGCAATGTGGGATTCTGGACTGGATCCTGGAATAGAAAATTACATTATGAAAAAACTGGTCAGATCTGGAAAAGGCCTGTAATTTAATATAGTATTGCACTGATGATAATTTCCTAGTTTTGATAATTGTACCATGGTTATGCAATGTGTTAGCTTTAGGGGAAGCAGGATAAGGGGAATATGGGAACTCTTTGTAGTACCTGGAAACTTTTCTTTAAATCTAAAATTAGCTAAGAAAAAAGAATTGCTCTGAAGGGAAGGAGAGTGATGGGGGATGGCTGGAAAGAATATGAAGCTGAGGAGAGCTCAAAAACATTTCAAAAAGTGAAAATGATTGCTGATGTTTTCCAAGAGATTATCATATGCCAGGGACCATGCTAAGTGCTTTGTGGAAACTTTTTCATTCCCTGTTCATAACTATACTATGGATGGAATGTTGTTGTTATTCCACTTTTGTAGATACGGAAAGGGAAACATGACGGGGGCCAAACATGATCACACAGTGGTAAGTGGTAGAGCTTGGATTTTGAGGCTGATTTCCTAAGGCACTGCAGTATGTGTCTTTTCAAAACAGGAGAGAATTTGGTATATTTAAATGCTTGAAGGATGGGTGCATTAGATGAAGAGAATAGAAAATACAAGGAAAAGAGGAGATAGGAAACAAAGGGTGAAATCCAGCAAACGGTGAAATAAATATTGACATTGCATCTGTGGTAATAGTT
This sequence comes from Gorilla gorilla gorilla, assembly GCF_029281585.2. Taxonomy (NCBI): domain Eukaryota; kingdom Metazoa; phylum Chordata; class Mammalia; order Primates; family Hominidae; genus Gorilla; species Gorilla gorilla. The sequence goes on along the minus strand of NC_073230.2, from coordinate 135,892,650 downwards.
GGGGAAGTTTAAGGGATCAGTAGAAAGGTAATAACTGTGTGTCATTTATACTGGTTGGAGATTGAGACAGAGTCTTGCTCCGTCGCCCAGGCTGAAGTGCAGTGGCACAATCTCAGCTCACTGTAACCTCTGCCTCCCAGGTTCAAGCAGTTCTTCTGCCTCAGCCTCCTGAGGTAGTTGGGACTATAGGTGTGTGCCACCATGCCCGGCTAATTTTTGTAGTTTTTGCAGAGACAGGCTTTCGCCATTTTGCCCAGGCTGCTCTCAAACTCCTGGCCTCAAGCGATCCGCCCACCTTGGCCTCTCAAAGTTCTGTGATTACAGGCATGAGCCACCATGCCCTAGGATGGTCTTTAATTTCTTTGTGAAGCAGTGGTGAGGCCTTCAGCTCATAGGAGTAAGATGGCAGGGTTGGAAATTTGAGAGAGCAGAAAGGGTTTAAGCAGCCAGTGTGGAGAAACAGAGAGAGAGAGAAAGAACTGGTAAAGAACATGTAGAGGATGTCCAGGCTGTGCTGAGAATGAGGTGGCAAGACCACACCTATCCGTGGTTTCACTGTCTCATATGGTTTTCTATTATGTGATCTCTAGTTCATGACGTGGACTGTTGAATTTATCCAAGGTTCAGTTTTTGTCAGGTCGGTGCCAGAAAAATAATTGATTAAGGAAGAGAAAGATGTTGTTAAGAAAAGGTAGAATGGATAGACCCAAATCTAACCAATGGAAATGAGGTGAAGATAGGGTGGTGCTGAAGAAGTGACAGCAGTCAGTATATTGTTTCAATTTGGATTTCTTTGATTAGTAGTGAGTGATGAATGCTTTTCATATATTTATTAGCCATCTATATTTCTCATTTTGTATATCATCTGTAACGATTTTTCCAAAAGATAATTTTTTGAGGAATTTGTAAGAACAGTTTATGTTTTAAAGATATAATGTATTTATTCAATAGGTGTATTTCAAATATTTTATTTTCAGTTTTGTGGTTTGCATTTTTACTTTCTTTCTAGAAGATTTTATTTAAACCGATAGAACCACACTGTTCAAAAAATAGCCATTAACAAGTGGCTATGAAATTTAAATGTAATTTGAATTGTGTTTAAATGAAATAAAATTCATAAAATGAAATAAAATTAAAAATTTAGTTAGGAAGTCTTACTAGCTAAATTTCAAGCACCCAGTAGTTATGTGTGGGTAGAAGCTACTGTATTAGATAGTGTACCTATAAAATTTTTCCATCATTGCTGAAGGTTATATTGCTATAACTCTGCTATGGAATTTTTTTAATTGGAAAAGCTGATATTGCTTTCTTTTTATTGATGGTTGCCTTCGGATTCATGCTTAGAAAGGTCTTTTCCATTCCCCAACATGATATAAATGTGACTTTTTATTTCCTACTAGTATTTCTATAGTTTTTTTAAAAAAAATCTATTTACATTGTTAATATTTCTAGAATGTATTTTGTTGTATTGAATGAGCTAAGGTCTTACTCATATTTTAAAAATTTTAACATAAATCCCAATAAAATTAAATGAAGTCGAAATGGCATCTTTAACATTTAATGAATACTTAAATATTCATAGTTTATTTATTGAATATTTATTATATTACATTGATTTGTCTGTTAGAATTAGTTTCGCTTTGATGAATATTTATCAAAGAGATTAATATGATGAAGACTAAGACACGATTACTTCCCCCATGAAATTCATAGTTTAGCAGAGAGGCAATAGACACAACAAATATTTACAATGCTTTGTGAGTGTATTTGTAGGAATGTGAAAATGAGTCCAATGTGGTTTCAAAGGTTATTAAAGTGGCTCTATATCTGGGAAGTTGTGAGATTAGGGTTAATGTGGAGTTTGCGCGTGCATGTGTGTGTGTGTGTGTGTGTGTGTGTGTGTATGTGTGTCTGTCTGAATAGGAAGGGAGTGAGAAAGGGGAGAGTGAGGGGACGATAATATGATAAACTATGGTGAAACTAAATTGTGAAATATTTTGTGTGTGACTCTCTTGCTTGTTAGCCGTCCAAAGATTTGTTCTCTGGGAAGACAGATCTCCTGTTCAGTTAAGGATCAATTGCTGGCTGGGTAGACAGAGAAACAGGGAGATCCCTCAGATGGCCGCCCTAGTTGCAGTTCAGGTGAGAGCTGAAGGGGGCCTGAACTGGGGTATTAGCAGTGGGATGGATTAGAGAGACTCTCAGAAGGTGGAAGTGACAGGGGTTGGTAATAATTGGATTTGGAAGTAATCCCTAATTGATTGATATTCCAATTCCAATATACAACTACAGTATACCTGTAGACTGAAGTATACCTCCAGTTCTGCCAAGAATGAATGGGTTTGCTGACATGGGACAGCTGAGTATTAGGCAATGAGTCATTCACCTTACTACTATCATTTCCTTGTCAAAGTTTTAATAATTAGATGTGATTTCCTTATGTTTGAACATAGCTGGATTTTAGCATAGAAGAGAATCTTAATGCTAGAGAAAAATTACTTACCTTGGTTCATCACAGTGCCAAGATTAATTCTGGTAAGAGTGATGTGGTTACAACTTTTAAAATTTTAAATGTATGACTCAGAGCATTTTCGCTTTTACAGAATTTATCCGAGGAAGACTGAATAAACCAGGAAGAATAAAATTATTATAGTTGAAAGATTTGACATTTGATTTTTTTTATTGCATTAAGGGTCTAAAACTTAATTTAATGACAGTAAGCAAGAAGAGGTTATCCTTGTCTCCTGCAATTATATCTTCTGGTTTTCCTTCCTGGAAAATATTTAACAGAACAGTTGATTTTATTCACTTAAAGAAGATAATCAAACCCTTAGCCAATACCACAGAAAATTAAATTTAGATTTAACGGGTTTTAGGGCATGCTTTTACTAAATATCTCAAGTTACGTTTCCTAAGATTTATGGAATGAAAATATCTCATCTAGAAGCCAATTTTATTGTTTGACTGGTACAAATGAGACATTTCTGTTAATATTACATTTGACTAATATATGTTCTATTAAGATGTTAAAGAGTCATAGTTTTCTTAGAAGATTCCTTTTCCTTTACCATCTTCCTTTTTATCCAGTTGGAAACAAATCCTTTAATAATTTTTTGTTTAATTTCACTGTTCCTGCTGTTCACCAAAAAGAGTCAAAGAAGTTTAAGACTTATGTGCAATAATTCACTAGTTGAATGTCCTTTGATTCTAAGTGTTGTTTTTTTAATTCCATAAGGTTTGCAAAAATTTTTGTTTGCTGTGGCATTTACTATAGTTTGGGAAAATAAAGTGTGTCCAGAGGAAATTTTTAAAAATAGAAAAGCTAACGATGTAACTATACAGAATGAATGTATGATATTTTCATTTTATCCTTTTAAAAGGACATTTTACTTACCTCAGTGAAATTAATTCTTTTTCATTGAGGTGAGTTATTGACTCATAAAACAGCAATGCTCAAACGACCTCCCCTTCAACCACTCCCCTCAAATGTCTGCTTCTGAAAATCAATTGCTCAAAACTGATGATAGCAAAAGTGGTCAGGATGTGTTTAGAGGATGACAAATGATAGGGAAGGACTTTTCGTAAATATGCAACCTACAGGATACTTTCTAAATTTACTGGTAACTGTACATCGATAATCCTCAGTAAATAAACTGAACCTTACAAATGAATCAGACAAGCAAAAACTCATCACCCCTCAAGTAAATTATTTCTAAGGGAACTGGTAAATATTTTGAAAACATTTAAATGGATATTTATGACATTGATTAAGTGAAGCCCCATGCATATTCTCCATAGTATCATTTTATTGTAATTCCCTTCACTGTACTAGAAGGAGCTAAATAGTAAATATTACACAGCCTACTCTAGGTTGTTTAGATATTAAAATAGCAAGAAATTATAAGATATAAGGAATATTCACCAAAGGTAGTGAAGGTAGGTATTAATGGAGACAAAATTCAGTTGTATTCCAAATTCTGCCCCTTGTCAAAAATATAGAAGTAATCCAGTTAGTAACCATACATTTTTATGAACACCATTTTAAAGAAAAATAGAAATGAAGAAAAGGAGCCATAAATGTGTGGAAACAATTGAAGTGTATATAAATCAATGTTGAACTTTTCATCATATTAGATTCATAGCATGAGAAATTGGTATTAGATATTAAGGATTTTTAAAGGAGTATAATAATGTTATATTTCATAACAGTCTTTATTTCTTAAAGATATATAATGAAATATTACAAATGAAATAATGATGTTTGGGATTTTCTTCAAACAAAATATAATGGAAGCGTGAATAGAAGGACTATGGATAAAAAAGATTGCCCATGAGTTGATAATTTGTGAAACTGGGTGATGAATACATTGAGATTTGTCATACTATTTGTGTACCTCTGTATATGCTTGAAATTATACACTACACTACACACACACACACACACACACACACACACAAACACACAAAATCATATACTATCTCACATTAGGTAGCAAACAGCAAGACACAGTTACCATCCCATCTGAAGAACATAGCTACTACCAGAAACCATCATCATCATCATCATCATGACATTTAATCATTACACCAAATCCATTTAGGTGATTACATTACTCTTATTTTTCAGAAGAGGAAACTAGGACTTAGAGATATTGACAATCTTTTCCAAGGTTAGATATATATTGAATATCAGAACTGGTGATTTTAAGGTCTATTTACTTTCCTACATTATTGGTACACTTGCTAGAGTTTAGTATTCTGGATTGCCTGTGGACATTGTACAAGGATGTGTGAAAATAAATTAAAACTACCTAAATGATAACAAACTATTTATTCAGAGTTTGTTATAGTTCCACATACCATCACTTGCACTTTTCAGAGATTCAGAGATAGGCAGGAGGGTGGTAAAGCCTTATATTGAATTAAAAAAAGCAAAGATACTATACATGCTCTGATAGGACATTCTTGGCGTGGGAAAGCTGGAGGTAAGCTACCTGGAAGTGGGGCATCTTACGTGTTTGGTTTGGGATGCATATTTGGATTTTTCTTTTGGCCCTGAGTTGAGAATAGGGACAAAATGTAGGGAAGCTGTCTGAAGCTTGCAGACTGTGGTTTGGTTTCCCAGGCTCATTGCTGTGGAGATTGTGCATTAGAGTGCTATTTTCATATATTGTGACTATATATATATATATATATATATATATATATATATATATATATAATATCTGGCCTTTGTCTATTTGTATGTTTAGTCTCAGTCTCACCTTTGCATCATTCTCATGGAAGGCTTGAGACCTTCACCATTTACGGATTGTTCAGTTGTACATATAGTCATCATTTCCCAAGATCTTGACCTTTTTGTTGTGTTATCATCATGGCTATCATCTGATAAGAGAGTGGCTGCACGGAAGTATCTAAGACTCTAGATAGAATGCAACAGATCAGCATCATGAGCACTGTGACAAAAAGAAGAATAGTTTATAGTCCTTATAAGATGTTTTGGGTCCAAGAACCTAAATTGCCCAATTCAGGCTGTGAGAAAAATTTCTACAGGGCATGAGGATCACCTTAGAGATTTAGGTGGCTTTTTCATAAGGTAGCATATAGCCTGTTCTACCTTGCCTGTTTTATTAATTCATGTACAGCAAGAAGTATTACTATTGGCACAGATTCCACCATGGCTAGCCAACAAGAAATTAGAGCAATGAGATTATGCATTACTACTGCTGATGAGTTAAGACTGATGTGTATTACATCTAGGGCAGAGTTGGTACTGTTAATAACTTCTGTTAGAGTTAATGTTAAATTTCTTAGTCTTTTCTATATATATGATTTCTGGTGTTGGGAACACTGTTCTGATTATTCATATAAACAATGAGTCAGTAATTCTCCCTGATAGAATGCTTCAAAGGTGGCCTCATTTTGGAACTTGTATTTGAGTCAGAATTTCCAGCCTTGATGATTTATAGAATCAGGGTCTCTGTGTACCAAAAAGACTTGAGGTGTTAGCCTGAGGCAGATGAGACCAGGAATTTTTGTCATGAACTGGACAGCCATGGACAAAAAGAATTATTCATGACATGAGGCTGGAACCAAGGCCTCACATTAGCTGAGTTTACCTATTTGAATCTCTATTACTGTCTTCCTGGCATCAAGTAATTGGCCCATTGTCCAGTGAAAATTATGGAATCCAAATTTAGAATTATATAGAGTCTGATAAACAGGCAGTAAGAATTGGTTCTTTTTCTGGTATAGAGAGACAACAGCAAAGTCTTAGGTTGATTTCTTTAAAGTCATTTGTCCATGTAGGTACAAGTGGAAATGTCACTGATTATAATTTGCTGGGGTATCATTTGATGAGACTAGGATTGCTCAGAGGTTTTTTATCAGGGGTTCTGGTTCTGGTTGACCTATACAGCAGTCTGTAATATTGAGGGCAGTGGCTAATTTTTGGAAAATATAAGAATGGCATTAGAATGAGTATGTTCTGACTTAATTATAATAGACAAACAAAAGAGAAAAAGAACCATTATTAGTGGATGACAATCAGAGCTCTATGGAAAATGAGGAGAGTGGTAACAGGTAAGAAGATTAAAAAACAAACAAGTATGCAGGGGTTTTAGGTTGGATGTATTGGGTGCAAGCTGTCTACTGTCCAAGATCATCTTTTTCTGGAGGTTTTGGATCAGCCATCTGCTTCTGAAGACCAACTATTTCTATAATATCTCTAAGAATTTTGTTTAAGTTTTTCTGTTGGAGTAGCCTTCCAGTTGTGTAGAATATTGAATTGCTTCTTTAGTTGTGAAACATGAATCCAAGGATTGATCTCTGGAGTTTCAATGATGTATTTGTTGTTAAAAGTATCTGATAAGGTCCCTTACAGGGGAGGTTCAAGAACAGTTTTTTCTAATGTCTGTTCTAATAATCAGGATCTCCTGTTGAAGATCATAAAGAGGCTGTGTAGGAAGGGATTGTAAACAAGTTAAGAAGTCAATCTTAACTTATTGGTGATAAAACTAAGTATACTACATGAGCCTCTTTTGCTATTTTGTCATATTTTTGTGTAGCAGGGTAGTCTAATACTGTAGGTGGTGTCCATAAATGAAGGGGCCTTCCAGTTACCAGTTCATAGATAGATAACCAGTAATTCTCTGAGCAGGTGGACCATATGGCCATAAGTGCTGGTGGAAATAACTTTGGCCTCCCAAAGGAGGCTCACATCCTTCAGAAAGCTTGCTAATTTTAATGATGCTAGTGGTTCTTGCAACTTTTCTGGAAAATTGTGAGTAATAAAGGCAGTGTCATTTTTGAGTAAGGGACAGTGCATTACAGATTTCTTTTACAATGGCTCCCATAACACATGAGCCTTGGTTACTTGTTATAAAAGTTGGTATGCCCCAAATTAGAAATGCATTATCAGGGAGCTTTGTACTGATTGTGAAGGCTGTAGCTTTTCAGCAAGGAAATGTTTCAACCGATCCTGAAAATAGGCGTACAAGTTTCATGGAGAATGGAAATTGGACAAAACCTATCTAAGGGTGTTAAGGGTTCTTGAGGTTTCACATCCACCTTTATAGTTTCTCCAAGATGCGGTTGGGTTGACAGGTGACACATGATCTAAAAATAGCCTCATCAGTCCATAAATCTTCCCCACCAATGATGATTTAAGATAGTAACCAATTTGTCTGTACCATGATGAGTAGTTTTATAGAGAAATTTTGTTCATATCCATTGGAAGTTATTCATGTCTCCAGTGTCCTCATTGGGGGTGCCAGAGATGATCTGTGTGAAATGCGCAACCAGAGTTTTTCCATTCTTCCTTTTTAGGACTTTTTAGGAACTTAACATTGATATTTCATAACGGCCTTTTTGAATATTTCAAGGGATTTATTCTTTGAGAATTTAATTAGGCTCATAACCTTGGTGAAGCCTGCTTATTGGCAGAATGCTCTGCTATAGCATTTTCCCCAAACTTTCATACTATCAGTTTTTATATGGGCTTCAACCTTTGTAATAGTTACCTCCCTAGGAAGCATCTAAAAGTTTCTTTTTTTGAACTTTTAAGTTCAGGGGTACATGCATAGGTTTGTTATATAGGTAAGCCTGGGTCATAGGGGTTTGTTGTACAGATTATTTCATCACCCAGGTATTAAGCTTAGTTCCCTTTAGTTATTTTTATAGATCCTCTCACTCCTCCCACCCTGCAACCCCTGGCAGGCATAAAAACACATGCAGGTAAATGTTCACTGCAGCACTATTCACAATAGCAAAGCTATGAAATCAACCTAAATGCCCATTGGTGGTAGACTGCATAAAAGTTTCCTGTCTGTTTTTGATGGAAGTTCCAGAAGAGATGAGAAACCTCCTTGGTTGCAAAGCATCCCAAAGTCATGTACTACTGCAAAAGCATACCTGCTCTATGTATGCATGTTTACTTTCTAGGGTTTTGTTAGATGGTAAGCTCTAGTAAGCATAATACGTTCTGCCACCTGAGCTGCTGGTACCTCAGTTGGAGGAGTATAGAGTGTCCTCCCTTGGTATCTGCTGGGGATTAGTTTCAGGACTCCTCCTACAGATACCAAAATTCAAGTACACTCAAGTTTCCTATATAAAATGTAATATTTGCATATAATCTACATATATCCTCCTGTATGCAGTCATGGGCCACATAACAATGTTTTGGTCAATGACGGACTTCATTTGCAACGGTGATACCCTAAGATTATAATACCATACTTTTACTGTACCTCTCCTATGTACTTACCATTGTGTTACAATTACTTACACTATTCAGTATAGTAACATGTTGTATATCTTTACAGCCTAGGAGCGCTAGGGTGTACCACATAGCCTAGTTGTGTAGTAAGCTATACCACCTAGGTTTGTGTAAGTACAGTCTGTAATGTTCGCACAATGATAAAATTATCTAACAATGCATTTCTCATAAAGTATCCCCCCTTATTAATTAATGCATGACTATACTTTAAATCATCTCATGATTGCTTAAAATACCTAATATATGTAAATGCTATGCAAATGGTTGTTTACTGTATTTTTTATTTGTATTTTTTCTAATTTTTTTAAAAAGCTATTTGTATAAATTTATGGGGTACAAGTGTAATTTGGTTACATGGATATATTGCATAGTGGTGAACTCAGGGTTTTTAGTGTATCCTTCACCAGAATAATGCATATTGTACCTATTAAGTAACTTTTGATCTTCACCCCTCTCACCCCCTACCCTTCAAAATCTTCGTTGCCTATCATTTCTTCTAAGAACTGGAACAATACAAATATGCCCACTTTCACCACTCCTATTCATTATAGTACTGGAAGTCCTAGCCAGAGCAATTAGGCAAGAAGAAAGAAAAGACATTCAAACTAGAAAAAAAAGGATGCCAAATTATCCCTATTCACTGATGATATAATCTTACATCTAGAAAACCCTGAAGACTCTACCAAAAAACTAGATTTGATAAATGAATCCAGTAAAGTTTCAGGGTACAAAATCAACAAATAAAAATAAGTAACCTTTGTATACACCAATAATCATCTAGCTGAGAACCAAATCAAGAAGGTAACCCCATTTATTATAGCCACAGAAAACCCCAAAATACCAATATATTTAACCAAGGAAGTGAACGATGTCTACAAGGAAAACTACAAACCACTAATGAATAAATTGTAGATGACATTAAAAAATGGAACAACATCCTATTCTCATGATTCAGAAGAATTAATGTCATTAAAATGACCATACTGCCCAAAACTATATATTCAATGCACTTCCTACCAAAATACCAGTGTCTTTTTTCATGAAATTAGAAAAAAAATCCTAAAACCTGAATGAAACCAAAGGAAAAAAAAATCCCGAATACCCAAAGCAAGCAAAAAGAACGAAGCAGGAGGTATCACATTACCTGAATTCAAATTATACTACAAAGCTATAGTAACCAAAATCGCATGGTACCAGTATAAAAACAGACATATAGATCAATGAACAGAATAGAGTAGCCAGAAATAAAGCCACATACTTACAGCCAATCAATCTTTGACAAAGTCTACAAGAACATACATTGGGAATGAACACGCTTTTCCATAAATGATGCTGGGAAAATTGGATAGCCATACGCAGAAGAATGAAACTGGGCCTCTATCTCTCACCATATACAAATATCAACTCAAGATGGGTTAAAGACTTAAATGTGAGACCTGATACTATAACAATACTTGAAGAAAACCTAGGGAAAACTCTCCTGAATATTTTCTCTCTGTGGTTGGTGGAATTCTTGGTTGAGGAGCCTACAGATGTGGAGGGCCAAGTGTACTCTAAAGGAGACCTTAAATTAGTGAGGGATAACATATCCTGTTTGATAACCTCAAGTTTCTGTTTTGAGACATCTGCCAACAAATCATATTAGGTGAGAGTTTCCAATGGGAATCTCTAACAAATCTGAGTGAGGTACATAAAGTTCCTTCACTTAGGTAAGATAATTGTAAAGTTTCCCTTCTTTTGGTAGGAGCAGGAGAGTGGGAGGACTTAGGGTACTGTAGTGGTGAATTTTAGTAATGTGGGAGGGAGACAGTAACAGAGTCTCATAAGAGGTTAACCAACTGGCTGAAAAGCATTGTTTGCTCTTAGTCAGTAGTAATGTCTGTTCTGTGTAAGGAACCATGAAGTCAAGTGGGGAGCTAAGAACTAATTCAGCAGAAGTATTGACAATTTTTGCAGCAGTGGCTATTGTCCTGAGACAAGGAGGCTAAGTCTGTGCAACTGGGTCATGGGTGCAGTTATAGTAAGCAGTGTGTTTCTGATGCTTCTCTTGAATTTGAGTTTAAACCTCAACCTGTCCAGGTTACTCATGCACAAATAGATAAAAGAGCTTTTTGTAGTTAAGGGTACTTAGAGAAGGTGAGGCTCTTAAAGAGCCTTCTTTGGATTACAGAAGCCCTGTTCATGTTTTTCCTCTTAGAGGAGAGTATCTTTTATTGAAGCCCTAGTCAATTCATAAAGAGATGTTGCAATCCCAGAAAAGTTTGGCACTCATTATATTCAGTATCAATTAAACTTAGAATTTCTCTAAGTTGTCATTTATTAGAGGGCCAGGACAAGTTGAATTGTCTTTATAATGAGAGTATGTTTTCCCCCTTATACATAGGTCATACCCTAAATAACTGACTCTATTTTGGCATAATTGTAATTTATTTTTTGAAATGTTATATCCTTTTCTGCTAAGACTGAGAGTAAGTGGAATTCCTCTTACAGGCTTTGTTGTCCTGTGAACAAAGTAAGAGATTATCTACATACTGTATCAAAACTGAATCAGAAGGGAAACCTATGTCTTTTAAGTCTTATTTGAGAATCTAGGAAAATAGGAGGGTCTTTAGTGAACCCCTAAGGCATGACTGTCAGAGTATATTGTTGCACTCCCCAGGTGAAGGTATAAAGGCATTGACTTCACTACACACACTCTGAAAAGGGCAGAGCAGAGATCTGTCCCAGTGCAGCAAGTGGCTGGCATTTGGAATTGATGAGAGGATGGTAGTTAGGTTACATTCTATGGGGAAATTAAGGATAATAATTTTGTGGATGGCCCTGAGGTCTTGAACAAATCAATATTCTCACTTCTTTGGTTTCTTTACTGGCAGAACGGGAGTGTTACAAAGGCTAGTGTAGAGTGTGGGCAGGCCTTTGATATAAGGCTTTTATCTATATGTTTAAGTCCTTCCTTTGCTTTTGGATATTGGGGGAGTTTGGATAACTGTCTGGTAGAATCTGTCTGAAGTTTAATAGATTTCCCTCTAATTATTTTTCCTATATCAGCAGAATTTTTAGCCCATGGAATGTCAGGTAAAATGTTGTGGTAAGCAGAATAATAGCCCCTCAAAGATGTTCACCTCCTGCTGTCCAGAAACTATGTCATCCTATATGTCAAGGGGGGTTCAGTTTGTAGATGGAATTAAGATTTCTAATTAGCTGACATTTACATTATCCAGGTGGGCCCAATATAATCACAGTGGTCCTTATAAGTAGAAGAAGAAGGCTTGTGTTAGAGAGATTTCAAGATGCCCCACTGCTTCTTTTGAAAGTGGAGGAAGAGGCCATGAGCCATGGAATTTAGGTGGCTTTTAAAAGATAAAATACGCAAGGGAACAGATTCTCCCTTTGAGATTCTAGGACTAATGCAACTCTGGTGACTCTTGATTTTAGCCCAGTTAGACCCATTTTGCACTTATGACCTACAGAACTGTAAAATAATAAATATGTGTTGTTTTAAGCCACCATGTTTGTGGTAATTTGTTACAGCTTCAATAAGAAACTAATCCATATCTCAGGAGCTTTATCTGCGGTAGGCATCAAATGTAATGGAGGAGGCAAAGATATACCAGAGCAGACACAATTTGATAATGAATAGAGGAGGACTCTGGAACCTCAAGAAATAGTTCTTCTGGTTTGCATTTCATATTACAGTTTAATTTGCAAAGTAAGTCACTTCCTATTAAAATTTCAGGGATTTTATCACAGAGAAGGAAGGAATGTTTTTTACTCAAGAGCCCAAGGATTACAGTTAAAGATTGAGATATAGGAACAATCTGTGCATTATTTGAAAAACCTACCACCTATGTTGTATGTTTGCTCTAAGGAAGAGGCTGAACAAAGGTGACAGGGTGTAATGAAGAAAGAGTAGCTCTTGTACCTGCCAGCAGGTTGACCATCTATATTACAGTTAATTCATCTTGAGTGTTTACAGTAAGGTAGGATATTGGGTGCTTTTTCTTTCTTCAGATTACCCTCACAGATCTGAATTGAGAGATTTTTCTTTGACTTGGTGTTTATTTTGCATGATGGGACAATCCTTTTTTCCAGTGTCTCTTCTGTTTTTAATACTTGCAAGTATCCTTTTCAGTAGGTGATGGGTCAGAAAGTGAGCTACCTAGCTGTTTGATCTGCAGGTCTCTAAGTTTATTTTGGGTCTTGTCTTGTTGGGGTTCTGAAGCCCTTTAAAAATGTTCTGTATGATATTGTAACTCAGGTAAAAGAGTCTACTTCTTATGCTAATTTCTGTTTCTAAATTGAGTCTCCAATTTCACATGTAATCCATTGACAAATATCCTATAGTGTCATGTTTTCTCTGTTTGCATGATTGAATTATAGCCCAATCTATTTTTACTGTAGTTGTTTCAGGACTAGGATATTTTTTTCTACCCTGAGGTTTATTGTGGAAAGAGGGATCGTCTAGGTCTCCTTTTTGAGTCAGTCCGGTCCATTTTTGTCATTTAGGATTTAGTGTCTGAGGTTCCAACCAACATACATTTAAGTTGTCATAGGTCAAGTATCTATGGGTTGTAGGCACTCAAAATAGTCTAAATTATTCCATGAGTACGTGCTAGTCTTGTGTGGAGTTAGGAAAATCCTTAATTATAGCTTTTAATTCAGCTCATATCTGAGGCCTAAATTCTAGAATTGCCTACATGCCTGGGACCAATTGGGACTAGGAAGGATGGGTCTTTAGAGGCAACTGGGATTTTAGGGTTTTAGGAGAATCATTTGGAAAACGTAGGGAGTCCAGACAAGGAGAAGTGAAGGGAGGAGATGATGGAAGAGTGGCAGGAGAGATAATATAATGAAGGGGGAAGAGGGAAAAGGGAAACCTGGATATAAGGAGGCAACTGAAGGACTAGGAAAGGAGGGATTTACTAGGGAAATGCATCTCGCTTGATTTTTAAGTTTGTCAAACCGAGGGTTAGCCTAGACCAAAGCATCTTTTAGTGAAGAAGTTTTTAAATCAATTTCATTTGGAGACCTCTGCACAAGAGAAAAACGCTGCTCCTTAGGCCTGAGAAATCTTATTCCTTTTTTTTCCTAAGGCACCTCTCAAATGAACATTTTTTTTTCAAGTCAAAGTAGCCTTTGGTCTCAATATTTTTTTTTTTTTTTTTTTTTGTGAACTCGTGCCATTTAGAGAGCTATGCTCAAGAGTTACGACTGCAATGACAGTACATAAAAGAAGCAGAAGTTTTTCTTGGAGGAGAAGACCTAGTCTTAACCTCATGAGACCTGCCAAAACTTAGTCAAAAGTAATGCTTGTGTACTTCATGTCTCAGGTCCTCAACAAGTCAGCTGCCTATAAATGCAGACCTGACAATGTATATCCCCGGTAGTGAGAGGTGACAACATGCTAGCAGCCCTCGCTCACTCTCGGTTCCTTGTTGGCCTCGGCGTCTGCTCTGGCCGCGCTCGAGGAGCCCTTCAGCCCACCGCTGAGCTGTGGGGGCCCCTCTCTGGGGCTGGCCGAGGCCAGAGCCGGCTCCCTCTGCTCGCGGGGAGGTGTGGAGGGAGACGCGCGGGTGGGAGCCGGGGCTTACGGGTGGCCACAGGCGCGGTTCCGGGTAGGCGCGGGCTCCGCAAGCCCCGCACTCAGCGGCACAGCCGGCGGGCACCTGCTGGGCTTGACTGGGGGACGAGCTCCCTCTGGGCTGCCAGAGTGGCCGGCTAGGTGCCGCAAAGTCCCGCGACGCATGCCAGTGACAGGTGAAGCCGGCTGGGTTTCTGGGATGGGTGGGGACTTGGAGAACTTTTCTGTCTAGCTAAAGGATTGTAAACGTACCAATCAGCACTCTGTGTCTAGCCAAAGGTTTGCAAATGCACCAATCAGCACTCTGTCAAAACGGACCAATCAGCTCTCTGTAAAATGGACCAATCAGCAGGATGTGGGTGGGCCCAGATAGGGGAATAAAAGCAGGCTACCTGCGCAAGCAGCGACAATGCGCTGGGGTCCTCTTCTGGACTTTAGAGGTTTTGCTCTTTCGCCCTTTGCAATAAATCTTCCTGCTGCTCACTCTGTGTCCATGCCAGCTTTCTGAGCTGTAACACTCATGGCAAAGATCTGCAGCTTCACTCCTAAAGGCTGCGAGACCACGAACCCACTGGAAGGAAGGAACAACTCCAGATGCGCCGCCTTTGAGAGCTGTAGCACTCACCGGGAAGGTCTGCAGCCTCACTCCTGAAGTCAGCGAGACCACGAACCCACCGGAAGGAATAAACTCTGGACACATCTGAACATCTGAATGAACAAACTCGGGATGCACCATCTTTAAGAACTTTAACACTCACCCCGAGGGTCTGCGGCTTCGTTCTTGAAGTCAGCGAGACCAAGAACCCACCAATTCTGGACACAGTAGGCTGAACATCAGGGACAAAACTCTTGTCTGAATCAAAGCAAAACTTCAGGACCCCAAAAACAGAATAGAAAAAAGACCTCGTCCAGTTTTATTGGTGACTCACAGCAAAGTTTGTACAAATGGAAACTGGTCTGGAGAGAACCGAAAGTCTGTGAGACCAGCTCAAACTATAGGCTTATAGGACTCATGCCTGTGCTCTACTCTGGGATTCTCCTTCTAATGATAAACGCTTTCAGACAGTCCGACACAGAAGAATGAAATAAAGCAAAGAGGGTGAGTAGGAAAGGCCTGCCAAGGATGTCAAACAAATGGAAGACAATAACAAAACTTGGGTACCAAACAGAATAAACAGCCAAGGGACTCAGTGAAAAGATAGCTGAGTTCAGACCTCATGCTGACTTTCCACATCTGCATGGATGCAAGCCACAAGCAGCAAGCTGTAAGAGGTATCCATGGGTACTGCACCTGATTGAAACCTAGGGACAGAAACAGTGGGCAGTGCAGACCATGTCTCAGTGGAACCTCTAGTAATACTGGGGGAATAACAAAGACTATTCAAAGCAGAATAAGTGGAGGTATTCACACACAGCTTGCTACAGCAAGGGAATCAGCCACCATCACTTGCCTAATTCCAAGACAGGCAGGGGGATGCGGAAGCTTTGTTCAACAAATACATACATGTTAAATAGTTCCAGGTGTGCTCTGATTGGACATTATTGCCATGGGGAAGCTGAAGGTAGGCTAACCAGAGGTGGGGCATCTTATGTGATGGGTTTGGGGGATCATTTTTGGCTTTTTTGGATTGGTCCCAAGTTGAAAGCAGAGTGGGGACAAAAAATAGGGAAGCTGACAGTCATTAAGAAGGTCAAGTCCTGACCTTTCTGAGCCAATTTCTTTAGGAGTTACGGTTTGGCTTTCTAGGCGTATTATTATAGGGATCATGAGTTAGAGTTCTATTACTATTTATGGGCTGACCATTGGGATTGGTATACTCAGCATCTCAGATGGAAGGAAAGTGTCAGAATAGGCTCATGGAGAATATCGAGTGGTAAGAGGACCACAGTCTGGGCAAGAAATTTCACCCTGCTGTTGATTTATTTATTTGGAGGGGAGGGTGGAGTTTCTGGTAGAATAGTTTCTAGCAGAGCAAGATAGAGTTGGTTAAAATTCTAAAAGTCCTACAAATTATTAACAAGCCTCAGCATAGGTAGAGTAAGTCATAACAGAAGCTAGATGTAGTTAATTCCATCTCATATCCTTTTTTATAAACATACAGAGGCATACCAACTACCACAACCAAGTTGCTGTAATCAGCCGTAAAGAAAGGGGCACTATTTCTAGTTCAGGCTGTAATGTTTTCAGCTCGTAGCACATCCTTAATGAGGATAAAATGCAGGTGTCTTCGTTGAATGGATCTTGAAGTGGAATTATAACTAGGTTTTCTTTAAGCTGCGTCTGTTAGATAAAGGTGGAAGCAGGGAGAACGATGCAGAGGAGAGGAGAGGAGGGAGCTCTCAAGCCAGGTTTTTCACACAGAAAGTTCTGCGGTCAATAGGTTAATGGCAAAATGTTTACTTCAACTGGCTGCCTGACCTGGCCAATTATGGCAGAAGAATAAACAAAGGAATGAGACAATGAAGCGGGATAGAGTTGGAGGGGATTTGTAGAAAATAAAATGATTGTGTGCAGTCATTTCAGTATATCTTGGTTATGTTTGGAATATTTGGAAAGATAATGAAAAGAAGTGATCCTGCTAAGTAAGAGCTTTCCTTAAAGTAGTAGAGATAAGGGAAAAAAGCTAAGCTGCCAGACAGCTGCAGGGAAAGCCAAGGGGCTGGTGAATCAGGCCAATGGAATACAACATTGATAAGAGCTGTAATTGCGAAAGTGCAGACTGAGAGGACAGTTAAGAGAGGAGATTGAAATCAGTTTTAGAAGAGAGAGTGCATCCCTTTGATAATTACCCTTCTGCATCTTTTGTGATTAGTGTACAAGCAATGGTAAGTTAACTATTCCATTTTTAAAATCTGACCATTAAAACAAAAAAAAAGGTACTCAATCAGTCAGGGACTTGCATTAAGTCATGATAATAGAATTAATGACGATTTACTATGTGCCAGGCATACTGCCTCAAACTTAGCACTTTAAACACATGATCTCTCATTTAATCCTATGAGGCAGGTGTATCCTTAACACTATGTTATAGAGCAAGACAGTTAGGTTTAACGAGAATAAATACTCTGCCCAAGTAAGTGGTGAACAACTTAAATTCATGGCTGTTTGATACTGGGGCTGGAGTTCTTGACCATTGTAGTCAGCACCCTTGCTTAGAGATAATTAAAGACTTTGCTTACTTGGTTTGTGGAGTCATAGAACAATGCTTAAATCTCACAATAACTAGAATGTGCAGGACTGGAAGAAAGGCAAAGATCATCTCTGAGGATGTGGAAGAATGTAAGCTCTGATTACAGAATTTATGAAAACATTGATAATAAGACAGCTAACCATGAGACTCAAACTACCTATAATTTTTTTTGACTTTGATTTATATTTGCAAAGAGAACCTTGCTTCTCATTACCTTTCTATATAAGTATATACGTTTATGATTAGAGTTCCCTCCTCTCCACTAAGTGCTGGAGGCTTTGTAAGTAGTTTTGTATTTTGAAAGAATTAAACTAGACATCTTAGGGAGAGTATCCATGGAGCTACCCGCAGTCTGTGCCCACACATACCTGTGATGTTGCTCAATAAACCAATATTGCCACCTGCTGGTAGCTTCTCTGAACTTCAGACACAAGGTTCCAAAGTCCTTACTAGTAAAGGATGTGTTTTAAAGGGAAATGAAATCATGACACCCAAAACATTTACAATGAAAAGCCAGAATAATTTGGGGCCTCACGGGCACCAAGAGAATCACTAATTTATTCAAAGATGATTTTCATTTACGAATAGATAAGTGACTATTTGGAAACTGATCTCTTTGACCTGCCTCTGTTAAATCAGCCTCCATCTCACTTTCAAGGTCAGTAAATCCTGCTAAGAACGACATGTACATTTATGCCTGTTCACTAGGTTTATGACCCACAGTCTATTAGCTTATTTATATGATGCTGTGATTATGTGAATGAACACCATTTCCTTGAACCAAGTGGTCATTGTTTCCATGATATTCTCAGTGCATTTTGACCTTTGTGCTTCCAAAGGATGAAGATTTTTCTTTCCTAATTTAAAACTTTAATTTTGTGGTTTTATTCCAGTTTGTGGCATGGCTTCTAGTGATTCTGCCATTTATGCTGCAGCTCTTAAGGAAAATAGGCATGGTTAGGATAATGTGTTCTGATGGAGTATTCTGGAAGGCCAAACGAAGAGGCTGGCCAGAAAAATCACAGGTGTGGGGTTCACTCAAAAGTTCTTCTAACTTATTCCACTTATCAAAATGCCCTTCAGGCTCAACTATGTTATTTCAAATGACAGGAGCTCCTTTTTTTTTAAGGCTGAATATCATTCCCTTGTGTATATATGCCACGTTTTCTTTATCCATTCATCCATTGATGAACACTTAGGTTAGTAAAATAAGCCAGGCACAGAAAGACAAATACTGAACAATCTCACTTTTATGTGGAATCTTAAAAAGTTGAGTTCATAGAAGCAGGAAGTTAGAATAGTGATTACCAGAGTCTGGGAGAAGGGAGATTGGGAACATATTAGCCAAAGGATACAAAGTTAGATATGGAGAAGTAAGTTCAAAACATCTATGGTACATCACCCTGACTACAGTTAGAAGCAATATATTGTATACTAGAAAACTGCCAAGAGAGTAGAGCATATTTTAAGTGTTCTAACCACAAAAAAGACATACATATGTGAGGTAATGCATGTGTGAAATAGCTTCATTTAGCCATTCCACAATGTATAAAATACCAAAACATCATTTTGTACACCATAAATATATAGTTTTTATTTGCTAATTTTAAAAAGTGCTTCTAACATAACAAGGGAAACGTAGAGCTATCACTGTTCTTCAGAATATTGCATCAGTAATATAGTGACACATTACTTATGTTAGCTAAATAAACCATTAGGCAACTCACTTGCTGGCAGTCCAATGTAACCAATGTTGATGTTTAACTCTTTTTATTAATAGTTCCTTGTATAGTTGAGAAAGTGTACAAAGCAATAAAATCTGACTCGAAGCAAAGGAGACAGACAACCCACTATGGCCTCTCTTCCCTCTGCAACTAGTTGCTCTGAAAGGGTGGGCCCTCTCTACTTACCTTCTAACTATGAGAGGGGACCCCTTCCGAATATTTTGTTTGCTGACTCTCTCCCTCTCCCTCCCCTCTGCATTGTAAATATTTACATATTTTTATTTTTAACCAACATGCATTACAATAACTAATACATACATATAGAAAATTATATAATACAGAAAAGAAAATATTTAATTAATAAGCTATTAAATACCAGCCACATAGTAATACTGACTATTTTGGTGCCCTCTGCAAACATAAGCATATCATCATTTTCATTTTACCCAAAATAAATTATAAGAAAAATACTATTCATTAAACTTGTTTCTGATATAGCAATATATCAACAACAACCTTTAAGTTAATAATTATAGATCTAGATCATAAATTTTTATGGTCACAAAGCATTCCATTATATACATGTTCATTATTGTTGGTTGCTTTAATAGACATCACCTCTACCCCTAATTAAGATATATTTCTACAAGTGGCATTGCGGCATGAAGCATATACACATTTTTAAAGTTTTTTTAAATGTTGGCAAATGGTTATCTAGAGAATGGGAATCAACTTATACTATCATTAGCAGTATATAGGACATTAGTAGGTGAAAAACAGGTGTTATAGCATGGCTTTGATTTGTATTTGTTTGATACAAGGGAGGTTAACACTTTTCGTATGCATATTGGTTGATTGTGTTTCCTCTTTTTTGAATATCCAATTTATAAGCTTGGCCATTTAGATTTTAAAAATTTATTTCAAATATTTCTCATTTTTCTTATTTATTTTAAGCAGCTTTTTCCATATACAATATTACATGTTTATTACAAATATTTATTCAAGATATTTATTTGCTTTTTAATAGTACTAAAAATACATGGCTTTAAAAATATTTTACAAGTTTTATATTTTTATTCAGTTAAACATATTAATCATTCTTTTTAAGGCTTCTGACTAATATTATTCCTTAAAAGTCTTTCTCAAGGCAGGGAAATATTAGCGCTCTATTTTCTTTTAAACACTTTATTTTAAAAGTTAATCAATCTAGAATTTATTTTGGTGTACATTTGAGAAAAGGATTGAACACTTTTTCTCCCCAAATTATTGGCTGGGATACCACATAAAGGATCCTAGAGGGCTGGATATTCTTTGAAACTTCATGCCCTCCAAGTGGCACAGTTGGGATGATGTGAGCTGCAAGCTCAGAGGCTGGTCAAAGAAACAAATTAGCATGTAGCAAGAGAGACCAACCTCTAACTCACTAATGTTCTACATTTCTTTGTCATTGAATATGAGAAGAATCACTATTGATGAACTAGGGTATGGCTGCATTACAGTTATAAATATTTAAATGGGAAAAATGGGGGGAAAGTCTACTGAAGGCAGCACTTTCATAGTACAGGAGTGAGAAGGAAGCCTGATGGGTGTGCAGATGGACTTCTAAAGGGAGCGTAGACTGCATTAGGAAGGACACTTTGATGAATGATAGAGGCTGGTCTCCTTCCTGGGTCTGTACAAAGCAATGCATTAGGATATGATGAGATTCGTAGAGCTTATGGTTTTTAAGGAACCACAAAGTAATTTGGCAAGGTGGAATATTTTCATCAGCATTCATCATTATTAATATCATTGTCATTTTAAAAAAAACTTGAAAGTTAGAGCTTGTGTTGGAGGATAACCATGTCATCATACTTGAAAAAAGAGGATGTATACACTTTCTGATTTTGTAAAGTAAGTTGATTATTCCTATTCTAACTATCTTCTGAAAAGGTATTGGAACTCATCAGCTCCTTTTCCTGCCTTCAGTTTCCTTGGGATGAGAAGGAGGAGATTACTGGATTCTGAAGTTTTGTACTGATTTGCCTCAAATCCAGGCCTGTCTCATCCAGGTTCTTAGAAGTCTCAATGAGCTAAGTAAACCCAACTTAGAGGGAGCAAACTGGACAGGTGAGGAGGCAAAGCAAAGGTATTAGTAATAATTGCTGTTATTATAGCAACAACATGAACCACATTTATAGAATGCCTGCCACACTTCAGCCACTATTTCTTGTACTCTATGAGCAGTACTTCGGTTACTAATAGCTGAGCGCCCCAGCTGGGGAATCTGCTTTCTACATTCCAGGGATGGAGGAAAAAGGAATGGAGGTACTATCTTTGGAATGAATTTTCTAGGTATAAGGAGGGATTCTTGATACTTCATCTATCCTGTGTTCCTCCTGTGTGCTAAGCTGAGAAATCAAAGAGGTTGTTTAAAATGGGTTGTCTGACCTTACTCATAAATATCATCATGTCTACATTATTGTTAGTGTATTTTAAATGATTGCTGCTTGTCTCTTACATCCATCCTACTAATCTTCATCAGACCAACATGCTCCTCACTACTGATTGGTATTTGCCATCTTCTTATTTGTCTCACGTGGGATGTTTGTTGAAAATGGAGATTCCTGAGCGTGCCTTCAGTTTTAGTACCAGGTGTTTCCACTAAATGCTGGAGTGGTACTTCTCCAATTATCAGTGTGTTCAAGAATCCTATGGGGATCTTGTCAAAATGCAGAATCTGATTCAAGAGGTTGGAGTGGGCCCTGAGAGTCTGCATTTCTATCTTTTCCCAGATGATGTTGATGCTGCTGGTCCATAGATCACACTTCGGGCAGCAAGAGATGAGAGTGTCTACACTAGTTACTATGGCATTTTAGTCCCTCTGTGTCTTTGGCCCATTTTCAACTCCCCAAATGACTTCTCCAAGCTCCATATATAATGTCTCTGAGGCAGTCAAACCAGGCTCTGGAGTGTTCTCCAATAGTGCTACCTAGGTTCTGCCTTGGAACTTTTGCTCCAAGTTATTATCACTGTTGTTCTTTCTGATCCACATTCGTTGAACACAGACACTTCTTGGGAGACTTTCCCAGTCTCATCTGATAGGTAAGGCTTTTTCCAACAGCCCCAACCCTCTAATGCTTCCTGCTCTCTGACCTCCTGTGCAAATGCCAGTCATCTGTCCTCAGTGATGTGTCAGGAGCAGCAAGTCCCAGAACTTCACTCTCGGACGTATGAGAAGTTCAGTTGAGTAAAACGTCTCGTTGAAGGAAACTGTCCCATTTTCCCTTTTGATTTTCTACACAGGCCCGCTGCTAGGCAAGAGCCAAGGCTGCCATGGAGACAGCTCAGCCCTATTTCAAAAGCTGAAACTCTCTTTACTATCCCACTGGATGCACAGGATGCTCTCACTGGCCCATCCCTGTGATTATCTCAGATATGTGCTGATGATTCAGAATGATCCTGGGTGCGGCCTTAAGGACATATTGAAGCACCCCTATCACTATGAGGTGGCCATGGCCATGTCTTCCTCCCTTCTCTAAATGTAAAGAAAAATATTCGTATTTTTACCTAGTTTTTCTTTGCCTTAGACTTCTGGACTATTTCATCTGGATCTGTAATTTTTCCCCATCAGGACTCTCCTTGATGTCTTTGTTCTATCTTGGTAAAATGCAAACGTTGAAGCCTTTTTTCTTAATCCTGAGTTATACACTTTGAATCTGCTTTTGGGGCATTCTCTTTGCCCCTATGAAGGTAATGCACACTACACAATGGAAAAAAAATGCTCTAAAGTATTAATCCCAATATAATGGAAGACAAGTTGAAGACACTGGACTTGGCAACATGTAAATATGGGAAAGAATTCTGAGACTTTCTTTAGTGCAGAATTCAGAGCATCTTGATGTCATTTGGCCCTTCTCTTAGAGGCATTCTCTTCTTGCAGTTTTCCTGGGGTTGTAAACTTATCCCCAAATAAGACAATCTCGAATCATTTTTCAAATACTATCAGTGGTTAGATATACTTCCATGCATTAAATAGGCTTGCTCAATATTTGTTGTCTCCATCTTACTTTTAATGGGAACATCAAAATATATCTTTAGATAGTATTGGGCTTGAGCCAGACAAAAGTTCAGTTGCTATGTGAGGGAGAAGAGAGAGAGCAGTCGATTTTGAGTTCCTTTGTTGTTTTACACAATCTTAGTCCTAGGTACAGATTTTAGAATAGTATTTCATGTTCTAAGAGTAGTTTTTATCCAATGATTAGACCTTTAAATTTTTCAACACTCTCCCCCTAAAGTTTTTAAGGTCAAAAATCATGAATAAATCCATGCTTGATAGACTAAAAGGTTTTGGCTTCAGAGAATTGTCAGTAGACTTCAAATTGGAGCAGTCTTTCAGTTCTGTTACTTGAGAGTTATTGATAAATTTTCACACTGCTGGCTGCAGTCCTAATGAATATATTCATGGACCATGGAGCATGGCGTGGTATTTAGAGAAATCCAAAATATGATTTTTTTTAAAAAAAATAGAGTTGGAAATGTTATTGGTGATTTAATATTTTAAAAAATAACAAGAATATGTGCTATTTTACTTGTAATTCCAGATTAAATGTTAAAAATGTAAATAATAGATGATAAACCACAAATGATGTTCTTAGGCCATTCAGTTTAAGCCACCTTTACTAATGCTATTCACAACACAGATGAAGTATTTATAAAAATTAAGAGGTTTAGCGTGGTAACTCTTATTAAGTTCTAACCTTTATACTGACAGAAAAGCTAGGAGAATTATAAGCCATGAATATCTCAAGAATTAATGAACTGCAAGTCTGATAATAACTCATAGGGTGGGGATAGGAAGCTTTCACATTTAATGACCATTTCTGTAGTCTAGAGTTCAGTTTGAACTTTTATTTTTATTTTCAGTAAATGGATTATAATTGTAAAATGTCCAATTAGACTCTCCCATTCAAAAGGAGAGAACAGCACACTTCTGATCTTGAAATTTGAATTTAACTGGGCATCGTGTATATTTATTTATTAAACCTGGCAAACCACATTTATTTATCCTAAAGAGAGAGAAGATGATGAGCTCAGTGTAGGACTGAATTTTATAATGCCTAGAATTGAGACAAGCCCCAGTGGGTCCTCCAAAATTGTTTCTGGGAATAATGATCTTTATTTGCTAATAATGAACATAATATCCATGAGAGGAGGGCTATTCTTTTTGGAGGGTGCATTAAGTAGAGGATCTTAGCCAGAGGAGTCTATGCCATGCATTCACAGAGGGCTAGTGTTCTCCTAGACCAAAAAGGGAGGAATGGGCACACTGTGAACCTCAAATGAGGTGGCATCTTGTGCTTAGTTTATTTTTAATTTAAAGGGATTTAGTGTGTAAACACTAAATCACCAGGTTCCTATGAGCCACTCCACTATCATTATTAGTGAGAAATAGTTTACCAGGAGCCATGACAAATGGTCATTAGGAGTGCCATGTTAACTCAGTGAAGGTCATTTAAGTCATCCACTGGTTATTTATGTTTCCCTCTTTGGTAAACACCACATTTTAAAGAAGTGGATTGATTATCATCAAAATCTAGAGGTATATGCTAATAGATATCAAGATAGTTTTAGAATTTCATTTTTTTTTCAGAAGCAAGATGATGGCTAAGTGTTTGATATGATATGATATGTTGATGTGATACTGGGAATATACCTTTTAAGGAAATTTCAGGAAATCTGAAATCATGGACAACAGAGATAAATTACATTAAAAAGGCTTAAATGGGTGTGTACTTTTCTCATATTAATTAATTTGTGTTCTTTCTTCATTTACAAAGGTATGTTACGAAGATATATTCTTGTTAAAATTTATTTAGTAACTCCTGAAATCAGTTATCTGATTAGAATTCAGCTTTGTTTAAATTTCCTCTTTAAAATCTTAACTCATGTATATTAAGGACAATTAGAAGCTGAAATTCTTGAGAAAATGTTATTTTTAGGGT
This sequence comes from Gorilla gorilla gorilla, assembly GCF_029281585.2. Taxonomy (NCBI): domain Eukaryota; kingdom Metazoa; phylum Chordata; class Mammalia; order Primates; family Hominidae; genus Gorilla; species Gorilla gorilla. The sequence continues at coordinate 135,867,394 of NC_073230.2, read as the reverse complement.
CATATATTGATGTTTTATTTTATTGTAAATTATTTTTATGTGTAGACTATGTTGATGTTTTAAATGTGGGGTGACTGTAATGGGGAAACTCTGCCTTTCCAAAAATTTTGGGCTTTTTTTTTTCCAGTCTTATTTTATTCTAACTTCACTGGCTGCAGCAACATACATCCAGTAAACGTAATCTTCTCCCTTACTGTGTAAAACTGTGGATGATTTTGTGCCTGCGTTTATCCACATGGATCCCCATTCATTGGACAATTGGATAATGTCTAAAGGCTCCTAACTTTTTCGCAAGGAGGAAATACTGTTAATTTTCTGCTGCCAGGTGAAGCTTCAAGGCAGACTGAATGGCATTGAGAGAGGTGGTTGTTACTCATGACTCCTCTCCTAATGGGAATTCTGGTGATCCAAAAAGAGGGATTTGTGACTGTAGAAGCCAATTTTCCAATTATAAAAGAATTTAGCTGATCATGGACACCAACTTTTTGGAAACTCTCGTTTTATTTAGTATTTTCTAAGTATTTCCTAAAAATGATATTTTATTTTAAAAAGATGAGTCTTATGTTGATACTTTTCATTTATTATAAACTTACCTAAAAATCAGTCAACACCTGTAAAATTTTGGGGAAAACAAATGAGTATTTGAAATAGTGGAGCTGTGATGGGTACTTCACTTTGCTTCTGAGCTAGATTGTTTCAACTCTGCGCCTAATGCCTGAGAGTTTCTGTGTAGTCATATCTTTCGATATCTTTAGAGCCTAGGTTTAGTATCAGTTGTTTTCAATCTCAACTGCCCAGTTGACTCAAAAAGGAAAGCTTTTTAAAAATCTTGTTGTGCCTGAGCTTTATAACTTGGGTTGCCAAATGTAATAAATAAGAACATGGGATGTTTAGTTAGATTTAAATTTCAGATAACAATTATTTTGTTAGTATAAGCATGTTAAAGAAATACCTTCTGTATTTTATTTGGCAACACTGCCCATGGCCGATAGATTCTGGCTTAATTGCTCTGGGCTGAGGTCTGACCATTGGTGTTTTTATAAATTTTCCAGGTGAGTATAATGTACAGCTGACTTGGGAACCACTAGCTAGCTTGGCAGTGTTTCACAAACTGTAGTATGCACAGGAATCGCCAGAAATCTTTGTGAAAATGCAATTTCCAAATTCCCCTCCAGTTAATTCACTAAGATGGAGTTACAGAACGTTAACAAGCATCCTGGTTAATTCTAGTTACAGGTGTATGAACCACCACCCTTTGACAAACACTGTTTTAGGGCATATTAACAAGCACTGCTATTTTATTTTTATATTAGTGTTGTGGTCTTGTTATTTTTTAAAACTCAGAATAATAAAATACCAGGGTACAGCATAATGCACTGGTTAAGTATGAACACTATTTTTATATATTAGAATAAATGATATTGATTAGGAAGATGTTTTTCAGAAGAAAAATCAATATGAATTGTGTCCTGTTGTTTGCTATCATTTCTTAGGTAGCAAATAAAATACATTTATCTTCTGAATTGGAAAATGGGTCTGTGATGACAGTATGTTAACTTTAAGGACCCCATTTTTCTGAGGACTCTAATCTTTGGTAACTGGAGAAAATTACCTTTGGAGACACTAAACCTGGGAATTGCCACTAACAATTTAGGACTGGTTGTAAGCTCCTGCTGAGCAAAATGGCTGTGAGAATGCATTCCACAGGGTTAATAGGCAGATTTTTTTCAAGATTGTATATCAGGATAAATAATGTGGATAATTAACACTGCTAGTGCTAAGGGCTTTTTTTTTCTTTTATTTCTTATGTGGTTTCAGTAATACAGAGAGCAAAGACATTCTGTCTGATTTTAGCCTCTTTGTTTTTGTGATTTCTGAGTTTCAAATCGATATTTTTCTTAAAGAAAACCCAGGCAAGTAAATATTATGTGTTATTTTCAAGGGCCATTTAAATTGATGGAAATATCTACTGCTATTAATGATCCAGAGTAATTCCTTACTGGTGTGATTATTTCCCATAATCTATTAAGGCATTATTGATTAACCACAAAGCCCATTTTATATTAGTAGACATTTCCATATGCCATCATTGACCTCACATGGTTCTTTTAGTTAGTGTAGTCTTTGGTGTATTTACTCCTTTTGTTCCAATTTCCTTCAAATATGGAAATAACTTAGGATATATTTTCTAAGTTTCTCTGCTTTAGCAAAACTGAACAATTACTATTTGCTTGTTATTACAAACATTTACTAGCTACTCAATTGGATCAACCTGTCTAAATTCTTTGTGGCATTGTGACTCTATAGGTTAAAAGGCTACTATTATTCTAAGGAGACTTGTGATTGCTTTCAAGTCCTAGTTCTGTTTGTTTTGTTAACTTTGAGTCTAGTAAATCCTCGCAGAGAAACTAGGAAATCAGGTTTATATAACTCTTTACAGTTTTCACAATGACTTCACATGCATTTTTAAAATTTGGTCCTCTCAAGAGTTGTGTGGGGTCTGCCGGGCAGGAGTAATTATGAATCCCACTTTTCAAATCAGGAGACTCCAGCTTAGAATTTTAAGTGGCCTGTGCTGATAAGTCTGGAAGTGCTGGAATTTTTCCTTAAATGTGGACCTTCTGACCGCAGTGCCCTTTCCACTCTATCATAACCTTCTCTTATTACAGCAAACCGAACTAAGCAAAACAATAAAGCATAGTTGGTAGATATTGGTTCACACGGCAATGATTACTTACTTTTTTTAAAGTATTGATCAGAAAGGAGGTAGAAAAAGAGGAGACTTCATCACAAGTAGAAAAAGAAGACACATAATGAAGTAAAGATTTGTAAACAAGCTGATAGGAAAACTCATGAAAAATCTTCAAGCAGCATGATCATGTTCAACACATTCTTCCAACTCTTTTCTGTTTCTGGCAGGGAAAAGAAGGTACAGGGGCTTAGCACAAACATAAAAGAGTGTTCTGCAGTTTAAGTTGTATTGCAGGGAAGAATCTGATGTACAATCTTTACAGTGGACTTCAGTAGAGAAGGAGAAAATGAAAGAATGTTGAAGGAGCATGTATCTTTTGTAGCCAAGGGGCGGTGCAGAAGGAGCCAAAGAAGAAATGGGATCCTGCTGTGGCCAGTCACCATACTGTAGGTTGGCAAGTGTTCAAAACTGTTAGAAAGTGCAGCTACTTATGTTTCCCATAGTCACAGAAACAGCTTCGACAAAGTGAATACACTATTCATGGCTGGGATGGAAAAAAAGCACCCCGTAACCTACACAGAGGCCTTTTTCTCTTTCATTGGAAAAACAATGGCTTTATTTTCTGGAACTGTAGATGTGTTGCAGATTGAAACTGCTTGAATTGCAGGGCTGTGGTAGTGAAGTCAGGGGAGACAACCAAGTTCAGATTAATTCATGATTAAAGCTGAGAGTAATTTAGAGTAACAGTACCTAATTGCTTACAGTGTAAGCCAGTGGGCCCTCAAACTTTAGGAGAAATCAGAATCACTTTGTTAAGAGTATAGATTGTTGGGCCCTAGCCAAGAGGTTCTACTTAAGCAGGGCTGGGGAGAGACTGGAGAATTTACTTTTCTAATAAGTTTCCTGACAAGGTGATGCTGCTGTTGCTAGTACAGAGAACACACATTGCTAACTTTTGGTTTAAATACTGCTTTGATTACTTTAGGTTTCCAGGAGCAATAGATATTGGTTAAAAGAGAGCACAAGCATTCACCGTGATGTTCTTTTAAATTTCCATCAAGAATACAAAGAGTGACCAGACATGGAGAGGCCACCCAGGACTGGAGCAAGCTCAGATCCTCTTGCTGACCTCTTCTAGCATTTTTTGCTGAGGGGCATCCTGGAACCATGGGCCTTGCTCTCCAGATACTGGGATAACAGCAGCATTTTGCATGTACCACAAGCATTTAAAATCACCACTCTGAAACTGTTTCACTTATAATCTGTGACCTTCCATTGAAAGGATGTTTCCAAATACCAGGCACTCCTGATTTCAGAAGCAAACTCAGCATCAGTAAGCCCACGTTCTCACTGAGGAACACAGAGTGCTCAGGTGTGCCTGTTTGGTGTGTCTGTCTCCATTTCTCCATCTTTCCGAGAAACCTGTTTCACTGCAAGTACATGTCCAGTTTCAGTATAGAGATTAATAGCCTGATTAAAATTGATGTTTATCTGTTTTAGGGTTGCATTTTTAAAAAATGGAATCCAGTTAACCACCTCTATGGTTCTTTTACCCACAAGCTGTGACCAAGAGCTATTTCTTCACCTGATGGCAACAAAATAATGACTATGAGCAAATTACTTTGAAAGATCATTTAAGGCCTATGCTTTTGAACACAGTCCTGTTGCACTTGCAATAGACATTACAAGTCAGTTTCCCCTTCAGATTTCCTAAGCAAGGGAAAGAGAGAATGCCTCCTTCTCTACTCTGTGGTTGAATGTGTGCAGAACTCAGAGTGTGAGTCACTACCTCAAGTTGGCAGCCTACCTGGTTACAGCAGGACTTTACAAAAAATCCAGTCTGGAAAAGCTGCCTCATATAAGACAATGTAGACAATGCTTTGCATTTAAAATATGAAAATAGTGCAGAAGGTAGAAAGATTATAGTAACTCTGAAAGAAGGTCTGTGTTGTGAAAGCAAGTCACAAAATAAAGGTAGGCAAAGAATGCTAGTAGCAAGAGAAGATATATCAATTATCTAAGCATGACATCTCAAATTAAGTGTTTTTTAAAAAATGTAGTAATGTAATATTCTTAAGAACTGTGTGCTATGCCTGAATAGGTCCCTGTCTCTCTCCCTGGTGTAATAACTGCATGTCTGAGATGTACAAGTCATTATTGCACATTGTTTGGGTGGGAGTGACACTCTATTCATAAGCTAGGCACTTTAGGATGTACATTTATTCCAACAGATGCTTAGACTCCATTTAGAACACTGGCACTGTCATTTATCAAATGGCCCCCTAGTGGTATCAAGGAGTTAATGAGGATCTCAAATTTCCTACCAACTGCCCCACAGGAAAGACATCTGACTCCCATTCTTCAGTCTAGTAGAGCAGTTGGCACCTTCTGACGTTCATGCCAAGTCATCCTACCCAGAGCCCTGGATTCTCACCAACTCAGTCACCAGGCATTGCTGTCTGCATCCACACTTTACGGAGCATCGCTGCTGCCCTTCCTCATTCACCTTCACTTGTTTGGACTCTGGATTGATTTTATCATATGTTCCTGCTATCATAAGTGCAGCCCTGGCTCCAGGGCTGGTCTCTGACTTGGCAAAAACTTCTTCACCCTCTGACTGCCCTGGCACAACCGTAAGAAAACAAAGCGGATTCACCTCTAGGACTTACAATCATAATCCTTAATGAAAAAAAGTAAACTTTTAAATAAAATGCTAATACAATGGCTAATGCAATGACATGAATAATTACAAATACAAAACAAAATTCCTGACATTTAATTTAAAATGTTGGTGTGGATGGGTGTATTATCTATTGCATCTTTATGAAGCTACATGAAGGTAAACTTCTTGGGAAGTAGAGTTATCTCTATATATATCAAATGACAGAAAATTTCAATACACACTTATGCTAGTATTATGCATTTTTTAAAAAGTAGAATATCTTTAGCAATGTCATTAAGAATGTGTTCTTGGCCAGGTGTGGTGGCTCATGCCTGTAATTCCAGCACTTTGGGAGGCTGAGGCGGGTGGACCACTTGAGCCCAGAACTTTGAGACCAGCCTGGGCAACATGGTGAAACCCTGTCTCTACTAAAAATACAAAAATTAGCTGAGCATTGTGGTGCATGCCTGTAATCCCAGCTCCTCAGGAGGCTGAGGCAGGAGAATCATTTGAACCTGGGGGGCAGAGGTTGCAGTGAGCCGAGATTGTGCCATTGCACTCCAGCCTGGGCGACAAGAGCGAAACTCTGTCCAAAAAAAAAAAAAAAAAAAAGAGAGAGAGAGAATGTGTTCTCACATAGAGACCAGTTCTGGAATTAAGCAAATAAAATAGTTGGATTTCATAGTCCAACATGCCAGTTGGAAACAGTTTAGGGATTCAACTCTGAAAAAATTAAGAGAGTCTTTGTTGTTCTCCTTTTCCAGATATATCTATACCCGAGAATATACGACATAACTTATATAGCAAACCTTCTATAGAAAGGAACTTAATGGAAAATGTAAATGGATGGAGTAGCAAAAAGCAACTTGCACTTTCTATTTTACTAGAATGAAATAATTTTTACCAAGTCACCATTATCAGATAATATCCATATATTTTTTGGATTTTCATTTTTCATATTTTCATTTTCATATTTCTGCAGGCTTGTTATTTGTCACTGGCAAATGAGAAGCTACTTTCTCCTGTTGCTGAGTTTTAGATGTTTATATTTTAAACCTGTGTTATTTGTCATGCTCTATGGGGTTTTGACATTTAAAAAAAATAAATTAGCAGCTGTGGAACATTAACCTATACCTATGGATGCTGGTACTGATGAAGGCAACAGTCGCCTAAGAATTGTGGAGTCCCTGTCGTCTGTCAGGGCAGCAAAGATAAAAAGCTTGAAGATACCATAAATTTATAACATGGAAGCTGAGGAGGAGTTTCTTACTGTTTCTTTATGTGTTGCCTTGTTTGCTGGGCCATAATTATAAACTGATTACAGCTACAGGAAAAAAAAAAATGCCTTTGTTGTTCTTTCCACAGAATAGTAATTACTCTGTATTGTGCTTCATTGTGTGTGTTTTTTTTGGTTAGTCTTTTGAACATTATTAGTGTATCCTGGATTTCAGTATGGCTTCTGGCAAGCAGGAAATGCAAAATAAGTGTAATATACATAAGATGTTTATAGTGATTATCTTATTGCATGTTATGTATCATACTGTAGACAAATTAAGTCTATGCTAAGAAAAACCATCTTGCTTTCCTGTCTATAGTCATTTGTGATATGTTTGATATGGTCTTTGCTGTTTTCTCTATTTCTCCTTTCTCTTCCTTGATAATATAAAGGTAGCTCAGAAAAAGTCATATCAAAGTTAGAATGCCGTATGTTATAAGGTTTCAAATACACTCTGAGCAATATGAAAAATCTATTCTCTGTGAAAATAGCTTATTTTTCATTAAGGCTGAATTTACATCAGCTGAAGACAAAACAATGGACTTTTTTTTTTTCTGTCTCTGAGGTTTTTTTTTTTTTAACTGACCAAATCTACCTCTAATTGCTTTCTCATAGGCACAATCTGCGAACTCAACTCCTAGAGTCTAGGTCTGATTAAACGCTCTCATGGTTTGCTGCTAATTGTATGTTCAACTATAAAGTTATGATAGAGTCCATTTGTAGAGGAAACAGAATTCATTCTTCATGTCATTTAGCACAATTGTATTTTATTTTACCATTTCAAAAGATGGGGGAAGAATCACATTCTAGGGCATAGGAGATATTTGAGTGACTCTGAAAAAAAGAAAATATAAAGAAGATGTAGTATAAGTAGGATGGGAGGTGTTAAAAAGCACATAAAATTTTGAGTGAACAAGGCATAAATGTTAAAGATATCTGAAAGGGTTTTTTTTTTTTTTTTTTTTGAGATGGAGTCTTGCTCTGATACCCAGGCTAAAGTGCAGTGGTATACTCTCGGCTCACTGCAACCTTCACTTGCTGGGTTCAAGCAATTCTCCTGTCTCAGCCTCTCAAGTAGCTGGGCTTACAGGTGCCCACCACCAGGCCCAGCTAATTTTTGTATTTTTATTAGAGATGGGGTTTTGACATGTTGGCTAGACTGGTCTCAAAATCCTGACCTCACGTAATCCTCCCTCCTTGGCCTCCCAAAGTGCTGGGATTACAAGCATGAGCCATCGCACCGGCCAGATTGTTTTAATGATAGAAATCTACATTTTTCAGGTAACTCATCATTTTTGTTGGATTTGATCAAATATTCACTGAGGAAAATAAAGGAGTTGCATTTTTTAATGTGGTACTTTCAAATAGAAATAATTAGATGGAGATTTTCCCCTTTAGCCATTTGTGATATATTTAATTTTTAGGTGATATTTTTTGTCTAAGAGAATGAAACGGATCACAAACGGAAAGTTTTAGGAATTTCTCTGAATATTAGTGAAATTAACTAAAAATTACATTTCAGTAGAATTTACCCTAGTTAATGAATTTTCATATTGAGGCATGATGATCTACAAATACGTAAGATGATATTGAATATCCAGAAATAGAAATAAAAAAGAGTATCGACCACAGCAAGTCAGGGCAAGAGAAGGTTATGAAGAAGTAAAAAAGAACAGAAACATAACAGCAAATAAATAAATAAAATGGGAAGCTATTTGGAAAAGTGATCAAGGAGAATAGAAAATACTCTGTAAATATAATAGGAATAGAGGAAGTTTGAGAATGTTTTCTCATAGGTTGAGAAACAATTGATTTAATAATATTTTTCACATATATTTTATAATAGAAGATTTGTACTTTTGAAGAAAGACTTTTCATTAATAGAGTAATACATAGCAAGTTGTTTTTTTTTTTTTTTTTTTTTTTGAGACGGAGTCTGGCTCTGTCGCCCAGGCTGGAGTGCAGTGGCGCAATCTCAGCTCACTGCAAGCTCCGCCTCCCGGGTTCACGCCATTCTCCTGCCTCAGCCTCCCGAGTAGCTGGGACTACAGGCGCCCGCCACTACGCCCGGTTAATTTTTTGTATTTTTAGTAGAGACGGGGTTTCACCATGTTAGCCAGGATGGTCTCGATCTCCTGACCTCGTGATCCGCCCGCCTCGGCCAGCAAGTTGTTTTAAGGGTAAATGAGTTTTCATATTTAATTTCAAATGACTAGTATCAAAAGGAAACTAGGCCTTTGCTACTTTGATAACAAAAGTAACACTATAGGATTTAGTTGGAATTATTATTACTCCCTCTCCTCTTTTTGTTGACTCCCAGAAATCTGAGAAAGGGGACTTTGGGATAGTTGAAATAAATGGCCATCTAAATTTGTTGATTCTCACACACATGAAACTTGTTGGTGACATAAGTTCCAGAAGTGATAACATGTTGACAAAATGCACTCAGAGTGGTCACACCCGGGCATTATCAGTCATTAATATTTCTGTGTGAATTAGTTTCTTTTGCTGGTATTGGGCACTTGTTGGGCAGAGATGCGGAGAAAGAAGGATGGCTATTCAGAGGAGATAATGATCTAGAACTGCAAAAGCAAGAAGCACTGGAGACTAATTTAGCCTCCCTCATTACTAGGTTAAATGTGTACTACACATGGGTGCAGAAAAGAGCCAGCATTGTGACCCAGAAAAACATTTGCAAAATGAAAACAATATGATGCTGAAAATAACTCTGTGAACTTAACTAAGAGTAAAACATAGTCATACAATTCAGAAACCCTTTGTCAGATTAATCAGATCTTCTAAATTAGATCGGCACATCCAGCTGATGGACAAAAAGTTCATACGTGGTAACTATAATAACTTTTGAGAACTTTTGAATTTGTCTTATTAATTTATAATATTATTGGAGTATAAGAATATAGAGTAGAACAACTAGTTCTTATTAAGGAACATGATGGGTTATAGAATTGTACTAAAAATAAAGGACAAGGGGATGCCATGAGGTGGCCTGTACAGGTAGGACATAAATCTACTTATAACTTTTTGTAACATGGCAGTGGAAATGACCCCTCACTGCAGGAATGGCTGACATAGAAGGTTGGGATAGAGGACACTCACATTTTTTGAGATGTTACCATGTGCACTGGAAATAAAATGATGAATGAAAATAAACATGATCCCTGCCCTTGTGAACCATTAACAAAATTGTCTTAAAATTAGATAGGAAAGCAAGATGAATTTAGAAACAACAAATAACAGAATGTCTTTAAAGGCTTTTATTTTTTCCTTGTTTATTTTATAAACAGTAATTGGTTCATTAAATTCGTTAATTTGGTGAGTAGGTGAAACTAGAAAAGAGGTACTCAGGTAAATAGGTATTTTAAAGTCAAATGTAAAAATTTTGAATCTTAAGTGACTTGTGTCCTGTGAAAAGGGGCACAAGAAAACTGTAGAAATTGTAGTTTTTATTTGATTGATTCCTTACAACACTTTGAAGTAGGAGGTCATTATTCTCTCTTTCACCACAGATGGAGACAGTGAAAGCAAAAGAGGTTGTTATTTGCCATAGATAACAGAGTTGTAAGAGGAGGGATTTCTCTTATAAATTTTATCGTTTTCCTAGTGCTCCAGAAAACCTCAAAAGACTGGTAAAATTAAAAGTCAAAATGTGGTGGAGTATGTTTAGTGTCCTTGGGTTTAGACACAAGGAGATCATAGTTATATATCATATAAGATTGTGTCCAGCTAAAAGTAACAGAGAGTGGAAATAACATTTGTTTAAATGAGATAAAACCTCATTTTTGTGTCTGGTAAAATCTAGAGGAGGTGGTGCAGGAAGGGTGCAGTGGCACTGCTTTACCCAGGCTATAGTGACCTAGGCTCCTTCTAGTTTATTACTCTGCTATCTCCACGTTGTGGCTCTAATTCCTCCTGGTTCCAGGTGACAGGTAGAGCTCCAGTGATTACATCTGCCATTTAGGTGACAGGATGGAGAGCAGGATGAAAAAGGATAAAGAAGCGAAAGACCTGGGTCTTAAAAGACCCAGGTCTTTTAAGAAAGGTTCCTAAAAATTACCATACTGTACATTTGCCTACATCCTATTGGCAGCAGCTAAATTTGGCTGCAGAGGAGGCTGGAAAAATAAAGTCTTTATTCTGACCAAGTCATGCCTTCCTAAAAATCATGGGTTCTAATACCATGTAAGAATTGGTGAATTGGTATGAGGTACAACTAATGGTCTCTGCCTAGGTAGCGTTGGTGTGTGGTTGGGATAGAAGTCAAATTGCAGCAGGCAAGATGTGCATTGCAATAAGGAAGTAGAAGCATAAAGGCTCTTCTAAAGAGCTTGACTGAAAGAGGGTGTTTTACCAGATTACTCCAATACCCGAGTCTGTCTTGTTCCTAAAAGTATTGGAAGACTATTAGAAAACTCACATATTAAAAAATGACACGTTAAGCCAGGCACAGTGGCATTCACCTATAGTCTTAGTTACTTGAGAGGCTGAGGCAAGAGGATTGCTTGAGCCCAGGAGTCCACGGCTGTGGTGTGCTATGATCATGCCTGTGAGTAGCTACTACACTCCAGCCTGGAAAAGTCACCTCATATAGAAGCTGAACGCAAGCTTGTGATAAAAAGTCAAAGGCCAAATGGTTACTATGTGCTTACAGTACTAGTGTTAGTTGAAACTGGTCTTTCCTAGGATCTGGTAACACGTTTATATCTTCATCTAAATTCATTACACTGTACATGGGCATGTTCTTTATTGTTTAGACCTGAGTTGTAATAAAAAGAGTTAGATCATATTGAATAGACAGGCAGAGTTGGGATTCTTGGCTTATCACTTACTAAATCTATAATAATGGGCAGGTTATTTAACCTGAGCTTCAGTTTTCCTAAAAAACGGTAATAATAATACTTGCCTCATAGAGTGATTACAAGCATTATGTAACAATCTGTCCAACTTGTCTAGCATGGTGGTAGGCTCATAATAGATCCCAATAAATGGTTAGGTCTTCCCCTTTCAGCTTCTGTGAAGAAGGCTATTTAGGAACGTGTGTACATTTGCGCCATTATGTCTAAATGTTCTCTTTATCATACCTGTTTTCTCTCCAAGTCCTTGGTGCCAGTACCATAATTTGGGGAGCAAAAATAAATCACTGAGAAAAGCAGATTTGTTAGAAATAAGTTTAAAGTGCATCTCAGGCTATGATTTTCACATTGGTTCTAAATTTATCAAATTTCTATTTATAATTTTTCTCACAAAATATGTTTTGATATTCAAAGCATGCAACGAAAGTTTAAAGATGAAAATATTTTTAATTCTTTTTTTGCATGTGCATGCATTGAAAGTTTAAAGATGAAACTGTTTTCAATTTTTTTTTGTTTTTGTACACAAGGGTAATAATGAGAGATTTAATAGGTCATGCATTATCTCTCAAGGTGAAACCAGAGTTTGTTCCTTAGTGATTCAGTTCTTACTGGGCCAAAATTCCACTTCAGTTTTTGAATGTTTTCCAGGTCCTGATGCAGCCCATTAAAGCTCACACAAACCATGTGCTATAATTAGCTTATATGTAATGTTGAAGGACATCACATTTTATATTAGATTATTTTCTTTTAAAGAAAAGATGTGTTAAATTCACTCCCTTCTTATTGTAAGGTAGGTTTGTAGTCAAAAGCCACAGTTTTTGATCTGAGGCTATAGATGAGGTCTGCCTAATGAACACTGATGTTTTATTGATTGTATAGGAAGTGTTGAAATATAGCCACAGGTTCCTGATTTATGAGGGGTTTGAAATGAGCTGTCATGTGAGCACTTACCTCATCTTGGATCTGTTGTACCAACATTGTCTAATATAGTTAGTCTCAGATGATCTATTTCCTCTATTATGGAAATTATCCTGCCAGTCCATGTGAAGAGAAACAAAAAGCAGACACCCCATACCAACTCTACCTTTTATGTATATTTATTTGAACATTTGCAGTGTTCAATTTGTTACTATTTGCGATGAACTTGATTTCTACATGTTTTCTTTATTTTGGAAATACACTGTTTGTGACCAACCAGATTGATTTTATTATCACTAATAGGCCATGGCCTATATGATGCTTAGAAAAAAGCAGGTAGGGCTAGGTGCAGTGGCTCACTAAATATATGCCTTCAGAAATAGAAGGTATAGATTTAGTTTGTGTGACAATGTTTTCCTTACTGTACTTTACTGTATCTCATAATAGTTTCCTAGAGTGGCTCTTCACAGAATATTAAAGCAAAAAGATTTATGGAGAGCTAATTGGGATTATCTTACTTATACATCCTTCTTGAGAAAGAAATTCAGGTTAGGTTGGTTTAACAACATTGATATTAACCTAAGATGTATTTGGGTACCAGATTAGCCCCAGTAGGAGCTCAGAGAAGTTAGATCCGGCCCCAGTCTTCCATAGGGATTTTAGATCATTGGGGGAGAAAATAATACCTAGAAACAAGCTGTAAATAAAAATGATGACTGAAAGATGAATCCTGCTTATTCATTAAACACAGTCTGCAGCCTCTGTGTTTACTGATTCCTGGTGAGGACTTGGAGTGAGTATACAGTTTGCATCCCTGAAGATGTCTGATGGAAGCAGAGGCTGATTGAATTAATTGGAAGGCAGCAAGGGAGGTCATCTTGTCTGGTCCCTGTCCCTATGAAGAATGGCACAGAAACTCTCCCAGACAGATTGCGACCTGCTTTAATCAGCTGCTGGCACTATACCTATGACTGTGCTGTGACCCCTAAAATTGGGAAGAAAAGTGAAAGACCTAGTCAGTCATCCAGAGGATTGACTGCATTGTACAGAGGCAAGAATTGTTTTCATTTTTCATTTGGGTGGTCCAATACTACACACAGACACCCTAAAATTTTCACTTAAAGGATATGCATCATAAACTTCAGGCACTTATGGGCCTTTATTTACAAATTTAAGTTTCTGTTATAAAATCATTTGTGTTTAGATTTTTTTGGTTTTCAAAACCAAAAGCTGTGGTTCTTTGTTGTTGGTTTTCACTGATACAGTTTCCCTTTGGAGTAAGAGAGAACCTGCCCATTACTCATACTTTCTTGTTATTCATTTATTTTCATACTTCATTATTCTTTCAATGCTTTTAATTCCTCATGGGCAAACTCATTCAGTGATTTCCTTAAGTTTTAGTTATCCTCAATAGAACTTAATTACAATGGGAGAGAAAATGAAGCTGAAAAGAGACATGATATAAAACAAGAGTCATGGAATTAAGTGATTAGGGTTCTATTCCTGGCTGTGCCTCCTCACAGGTTATCAGACCTGGAAAAAAATCACTCAGTTCCTCTGTCTCAGTTTCACCTTTGTGAAATACTAGAATTGGACTAGGTTAATGAGTTTCAAATTTTTTTTTACTTCACTCCAGATTAATAATGTATTGTTTATGGCAACACAGTATACAAACCCACCTCTCAACTGAAATAAAGACTCAAGAAACAATACTTCCTGTTACTATTTGCAATGAACTTGATTTCTACATGTTTTCTTTATTTTGGAAATACGCTGTGTGTGACCAACTACATTGATTTTATTATCACTAATAGGTCATGATAGCTTAGAAAAAAGCAGATACGGCTGGGTGCAGTGGCTCATGCCTATAATTCCAACACTGAGAGGCCAAGATGGGAAGATTGCTTGAGGCCAGGAGTTTAAGACCAGCCTGGGAAACATGAGGAGACCCCATCTCTACAAAAAATTTAAAAATTAGCTGGTCGTGGTGGCTCATGCCCATGGTCCATTCTACTGGGGAGGCTGAAATGGGATGATGTCCTGAGCCCAGGAGGTCAAGGCTACAGTGAGCCTTGATCACACCACTGCACTCCAGTCTGGGTGACAGAGTGAGACCCTGTCTCAAAATAAACAAATAAATAAATAAAATTTTTTAGAAAAGCCAAGTAGGATGAGATTATTTTAACATAAGCATTTCTATTAATTACAAGTTTAAGGTGTCATAACATGTGTTCCCGTGATAATAATACTTCATTGTTGACAAAATCTTAGAATGGAAAGGGGAAATGTTTTACTTTTCTATGTTTATATTTAAAGCAGGTCATCACATTGACTATTCAGCTTTTTGTTTAAAAGGGAATACCTGAGAGAGTACTATTAGTAACTTGCAAATAGAATGATTGAAGTCAGTGTTGAATGATGACACATTCTTGAAAACAATTCTGATGCCATCTCTTTCTCTGTTCCTGGGTTGGAATTTATAACCTAGGGAGATTGTAAGTAATAAAAATAATGATAACGCAGTGTTGGAACCTTGAACTTGGACATATCCTACAAATAAGGCGGGTTACATTCTCAGAGTGGCAAGTGAGTATACAATTTTTAGGAGGTGCAGGCTAGTGGGATTCCCCTGACCTGTCATAACAGGAAGAAACTCACTATGTTGACCATGCATTAGGTAAATGTGCAGTTATCTGGCTGGCAGGACATATTTCTGGCCTAGACACTGTTGCCCATCTAATTGAGCAGCACTGGCATCTGTCCAGATACTTAAGCCGAGAACCTAGAAGTCACCTTTGGGTACCACTCTTTGCTATAGTGCCCATATCCAAATCCTGTTGTTTTTAATCCTCTGTTTTGTCTCTAGTGCAATCACATTTCTTCACTTTCATCACCACCTTAGCCCATGACACTGTATGCTCCTTTCTGAACTATAAAATCACCTCCCAATCTGCCTACTCCATTTACTTTTTCCTCCTTCCTATCTGTTCTCTTGACTCAGTGCTCTTTTAGAACTGGAAATCTGATTATGTTACCTTTTGATGGCTTCCCTCTGCTTTTACAGAAAGAAGACAGATAGACTCCAGGTCATTTGCATTGTCCCATAATCTGGCCCTGCCCCCGTCAGGCCTCACCTGTGCCTCCCTCCTTCTTCCCCTGCTGCAGCCTCACTGGCTGAGCCTCACTCTTTGTACTCTTCTGCTGCCCCCATCAATGGGCTTTTGCCACTGCTGTCATCCTGTGCTCCCCTCTACTTCCCTTGCCCACCTAATTCACTCCCATTTATCTTTCAGATCGTAGTCCCAGTGTCACTCTGTGACAGCAAGGAGTAGGTCAGTTTTTGTTTACCATTGTATCCTCCTCACTGCTTAGTATATCACACAAACTCAGTGAATGATAATAATAAAGATAATAATAATATCATCTTATGTAGTGCCTATTCTTTTCAACACTCTTCTGACTGCCTAATATATATACTAACTCATTTAATTGTCTAATATATATACTAACTCATTTAATTATGACAACAACCCTATGGGGGAGATATTATTGTTATCCCCATTTTACAGATAAGGTGCATAGGAGGTTAAAGGGCTTACTCAAAGCTCATAACTAGTAAATGGTGGTATTGAGATTTGAACCTAGGCAGATTGGAAGCAGGGTGGTTGGTCTCAATCACAGAAGTAAATTACCTTTCTCATGCTTAGTAATTGAATATATGAATATATACTGAGTTTAACTTTCTGTTGTAATCTCTTTCATTTGTATAATTGAAAAAGTGTTGTATGTTATAGAAGGTTAAGTATTTTATAGCCTCACATATCAAATAGTGATGTTCATTTATTTACTACATAAGGTGCCAGATGCCTTACATTATCTCATTTAATCCTCACAGCAGCCATGCAACATAGGTCATAAATTCCTATTTTATGAGTGAAGAATTCAGAGACTTGGAGGCAGAGCCTAAAATCTTAATCTGGTCTCAAAACCCACGCTATTTTATATTTTTCCGTGTTGTGTAGAAGAGATAGGACTTAATCTGGGCTTGCTAGGATGTGTAGAATTTAAATGAGAGAAAAACGTTGAGTATTAAAAATAAATAGAAATTTATAAATTATACCGGTTAATGAAAATAAATCATTTTATAAAGCTACAAAACATAAAATATTGAAGAATTAACTTAAAAATAAATGTGCAAGTGACATATCTTTATTAAGGATTCCTAAAGAAGATTTGAATAAACAGACTCTATGTTAGCAAATGGAGGCTTAGTATTGTAGCTATGTAATGTCTTTCATAATTAATTTTAAAAATTGATATGACTAATAAAAGTTCTAACTTTTTGAACTGGTTTAATTAGTTATAAAGACTATTAGACTAATCAGAAATTTTTTAAAAGAGTATGATAGAGTACACCATGAACCAATGGTATAACATAAACACATAATAATCATAAAAATGTAGCATTGGCATATTAAGAGAAAAATGGCCTAGAGCAGAAAATCCAGAGAGGTGTTCAAGAATATATAAAAATTTGATATGTTAAAAATAATGTTATATACATTATTTGGGAAATGAATATACATGTAATAAATAACACTGGGAGAATTGGTTGACAATTTGGAAAATGAAAAACTTATGATCCTTATCTTAACCCAAATATCACATTGAATATAACAAAAGAATTAATTGCAAAAATATTAATCTGTTGAATGATTAAATATTAGATAAGAATCTTAATGAAAGATTAAGGACAAGATAAAAAACCATGCTTTTCTATAATATAGGGGAATTCTCATTATAGATGAAGTGAATATAGCATATTAAAAAGAGTAGATCACTTTAATGTTTAAAAATAAAGAGGCAAAGAAAGAAATGTAAGACGCCACACCAATATACAAATGGTCATTAAGCTGGGAGGCTAATAGATTTTTTTTTATTTTCTTCTTTCTACACTTTTATTTTCCATATTTCTAGTATTAATATGTATTACTTTTGTAATTTAAAAAATAGACTGTATTTTCAAAAGGTAAATCCTGAGCCAAGTCATAGGGTCTGAAATGACTGTAACATATTGGGGGTGGGGGTAGCATTAGAAGTCCTATCTGCTGAAGTGGGAATTTCCAGGCCCAAATTTGAATTGTATGAGGAGGAGTGTCTTTAATATGCCTTAAAAAAGAGAAACATTAACTATGATATATCAAGTTTTATAAATTATTTTAAATCAAAATTTGTCTCTCATGTGTATGATCTAAGATAATTATGTAGAAAAATGCAAATAATTGAATTTAATCAAACAGGCTTTTCTTTGTTCAGGGACTTAGGGATATATCTATGAAATAATTTGCTTTTCTGAAAGTCTTTCTTTTAAACTGGTTGTTTTGCCTGAAGATACACTCTTAATCTTATTTGCCACTTACCTTAGGTTTTTCAGTGTTTTAGAAACTCTAGGGCATTGCATGGAAATTTTTAATATCTGAAGGGGACACCTTGCACCTGCCTGAAGCACTTTCTATTTCCTGCCAGGCACAAAGGAGAGATGTTATTGTGAACTGATCTAGAGCTCTTCAGTGGTTGATTTACAAGTGTCTCCTCATGTGTCCTCAGGCAGCTAAGAGCCTTCAGTTCTTGCTGCTACATTTAAATTACAGAAGAAGATAGAGAGCAGGTGATTTTCAGCAAAGGACCCTTGTCTTCTAATTTTCTTTGCCCTTTGTAAATAGATAAGGTAGTGGCTCAAATTACTCCATTAGTCCAATACATCTGTCTCTACAGGTCCTTGACAGAGCCAGCTGAAGAATCCACAAAGCAGAACCTTGGGTGTGAAATTCTCTTTTGAGTTTGATGTTATATTTTAAGAAAAATCGTATAGAGGCATAGACTCAGACACACCACCTTCCAAGACTAAAATACTTTAGTCATTTTTATAAAGATAAATGTATAAGCTTTATTAGCGTTGGTCTTTATCACAAATGTCCAGTCCTTTTGCTTCGGAATTTCAGCCATTTTATGACAACTTTTCCATAAGTGGATGGCTGAAATTCACAAGAAGTTTTTTTTGTTTGTTTAACAGTTCAGAAAAATGCTTAAAATGTTATAGAAACTTTTTTCCTTTTTAAGTGTAGTTCAATATAAGTATTGGCATTTTTGTTAGTATTTGTTAATACTTATTGTCAGTATTTCTGTAAAAGTTTATATTTTATAATATTTTTTGACTCCTACTACACTATTGTCTTTAAAGATTAACACAAGTGCATGAACACATTACACGTAGAGAACCTGCATTTACAGTTAATTTAAGAGACAAGCTAATCATTGGTCTGGTGGGTGTAAGTGAAAGGGGAATTTGGAGAAGCAAAAGATAAACCTGAACTGGAAGAATCAAAGGAAATTTCACAGAGGAGAAGGAATAGCGGTAATGGCAGAGGTTTTGAGTCACGTAGACCTGATTTTAAATTACCGTTTACTGCCATTACTTTGCAATGTTGGGTAAATTATCTGACTTTTTGAATCTCAGTTCTTCTATTTGTACAAGAGGAGTAGTAATAATTTAGAATTAAAGGGATACTATTTGTGAAGTACTCTTACCATTTTAATTATTTGTATCCTCCCTCTTCCCTTTCACTTCTCTGACCTTATTTTCCATAATTGATTCATTTAGCCAGCGTATCAGAAAAAGAAGAGACCTAAAAACTTCTCTTTTTTGAGGAACCAGATTTGGTCAATGGCTCTAAGTCTAAGAATAATGGAAATATGGTGACACAGTGAACCAAAACTCTGAATGCGGGAAAAAATTAATCCAGGTTGACATTTGGTATTTTTGTTAGTGCAGAATTTCCAGGTCTCAGCAGTAGCCCAGTTACAGGATACTTCATACTGTTGTGGAGAATTGGGTTTAGTGGTATTTGTTCTGTCACACTTACTTGAAGATTACTTAAATAATCTTCAAGGGATCTTAGAGAGTATAAGGAGGAAGCAGTTAGAAATAAGAGAAGATGCCTTAGAATCCAGAATTTCAGAGCTGGAGGGGCCCTGACAGAGCATCTTGTTCAGTTGTCTAATTTTTACCGAGAAGTAACCAAAAGCCAGAGAGATCATGTTTTGCCCAAGGCCACAAAGTTAATTGGTTGTGGTGTTAGAACCAGAATGCAAGTCTGGCTTCTCAGGCCGTTGGTTTTACTGCAACGCTGCATAAGGTGCTCTACTCCAACGTAGCTTCTTTGGTTATGCCAGTGTTGCAAATAAATGATCAACCACGTTATTGGTATGTGATTACTCTAAACATTTGGGCCTTTTATTCTTTTAATAATTAAACATCTATATAAAGTCTATACTCTGTTAGAGGATATAATAAATAGCACAGAACATTAAAAATCAGTCCTTTTAATTGAGGTCTTGATGCCCTTGGGGAGATATCATTAACCAAATCTTCACCTGATTTTTCAAACTGTTCATGGTGCCAATTTTCTACTACCTAGCATCAGAACCCTGAGTTGTTCATTGCCTCCTGACATTTACTGCCATATTTAATCAGATAGTTAGATTCTGTCAATTTGGCATCTAAAACATATTTTCTCTCATTCCTTTGTTTTCATTTCCCTGGGTTATCCTGTTTCCACTTTCTGCATAACCTGCCTCCCAACTTATCTCTACCTTCAACCTATGCTTGCTTCAATTGATTTTACACATTATTCTCAGCAATAATTTTAAATATTGATCATAGTTCTCCATTTCAAGTGAACAATATTCGGTATTTAAGCCTAGTATTTAAGATGCTCGATGATCTAATCTAGGCGAAGTTTGGGAAGAAAATCATTAAATATTAACAAATTTGAGGTGACATCTCCCCTGAGGCTTGGAAACATCTAGGCAAGGAATGAAGAGAGTGAACAGCTGAATAAAGGCCTGCATTTGGAGATCTTATGTAATATTCAAGGACCTGAGAGTGGAGCAGAGAGATGTGTGGTGCAGCAGATGAAGCTGAAGGGATGAGGAACCCCATTACAGAAGTCCCTAAGAGTGGCAATGCCAGCTGAAGGCCCAGGATTAGTGACGTGGTTCAGGAAGGTGTCCAAGGCCACTCGCCTTCTAAGCTGTCCAGCTGGGACCTGGATCCAGATCTACCTGACTGATCCTCTCTCTCCCCTAGCCAGCTGCTTCTATCAGTCAGTTTGCCTTTCTGTCTCATCTCAGGGTTCATATTTTCATCTGTCTTCAGTATGGGAGGTGCACACTTTCATGTGTGGATCCTAGTGCTCTGGAGATATTCCTGTATAATTGAACATGCTTGTATTTCTACCTTATGTTCCCCCTATTGTATCCTGGAACCCAAATCAGTTTAAATTTAGTAAAAAAAAAAACAAAAAACAAAAAACCTATTCGTCAGCTTGATAGCACTCACTCTTTAGTGTGCGATGTGGTTCTTGGCATGGTTCTCACGGATTTAAAAGTCACTGCACTATGCAGTAACAATATATCTGTGTCACATTGGGAAAAGCACAATGTAAAGCATGACAGTCTTGTTCCTGGTTATCAATAGGCAGAGAAGCTCCTGTGAAATTCAGAATGACTTTTAAATCTGGGCCTAGATGCATAAATGTATTTATTCATAGCAGGTTCACAAATTCCCTTCTTCCTCTTTGCCATTCTCTCCAGAGCAACTCCAAGAAACTGACTTAATTATTTAAAATAGTTGCTTCATAATTCAGAAAAATTCAGGGAGAAACTTTAAAAAATACTTCTTAATCTACAAATTTAGATTGTGGGATTATTTATACTCCAAGCTGAGATGGTTGTAAGAAAAAGGCAACCAATTGGATGTTTGATTTCCCCAGAATTAAGCAACTGGTATGACTTCCATTTGTTTTTTACTTGAATTGACCAACTGCTTATTGGACCATCATTGCATTGATATTAGAAGTTTTATATGCGTAATTTCAGGACAATTAAATTAGTCCTCTGACATTTTAACTTAGAAAACTGAACTTTATCCTGAGAAATGGGAAATTTTTAGAAAGCAATGCTTTGCAACCACAATGCATCAAAGTCTGAAATTTCTCTTAGGCTCACCTTAGGAACTTACATTGTAACATATATGATGTTTTGCCAACTTAAGCCAATTTGCCTTTTTTACTGAAAAGGAACAAAACCCAAGAATATATACCACAAAGTGTGAAAGACCTTAAGTAAAGTATGTGTGATATTTCTTAGACCAGTAAGAATTTATTATTTTCCAGGAACCTGAGATCCAATCACAAGATTTAGATTTCATTAATGAAGATGTAAAACAATCTTCCCATAAAATTTAGGAGGCTGACTTCCTCTCTCACCATGAAAACACTTTGCTATATGTTGTTAATTTTAAGCTATACACTAAAACACATCACAGCTTTACAATCGGTGATATTTAAAATGGTTAGCTGACATAAAGCCTTTGACGATATTTAGCACTTTATAGCAATACGTTAACACTAACTTTAGAAACTATAGCATAATGAAATTTTACGGCCAATTAGGTTGATGAGTCACTGTCAGCTTCCTAAACTCCTCTTTTAGATGAATGCGAGAATCAAATATAGGAAGTGAGGAGCAAATTCTAGCTGCTGTAAAATCTTAAGTGTCATCATGAGGTTGAAGTGTTAAGCAACAGAAAAATACATTGTCTAAACAGCCTGAAAAGAAATCAAATGATCCACTTTTAAGTTTAGAAATGGTAATAGTATTCAGTCTTTCAGTTTGTCACCATATGCTTACATTGATTTATGGAGAGATTCTTACAGTGTTCATTGATTCACATGTGGCACCAGTTACTAGGCAGACTTCTGAACTCTTTAAAAGAACAAAAATGTACAAAGTTGAATATGTTTAATCAACAGTCAAAATAATTGGAGTTTATAACTGGAAAAGAAAATGAATAATTTGAATAGTAAAATTTTAAATATGTTTCTTTAATAAGATTATGTGTATTTGATTGTTCATTTAGACCTATTGTATATAAAGTTGAATTTTTAGTTTTATTTTTTGGTAGGGACAGGGTCTCACTCTGCTGCCCAGGCTGGTCTTGAACTCCTGACATCAAGCAATCCTCCCACCTCAGCCTTTTGAAATGTTGGGATTACAGCTGTGAGCCACCACACCAGGCTGTTTATTTTTTAAGAAATGCTGAGGAAGAGTATATGTATTAAATTGGAGCATGTCGATTATAATTTATCAGGAAATTATTGAATGCTGAGGAGTACCTTTATAAATTGACAGGGAGTTTGCACTGGCATTAAAATACAATGATAATATATAAAATAAAATGATAATATATTAAATTGAGGTTGCACTGGCACTAAAATGATAATATATTAAATCAAGAACATTTTAGGATAGAGTAAGTTTGAAACTATAAAACATTCACACATGTCTAGCTGTTACATGAATTCCATGGGTTGTAAAAAATTTCCCAATTCCTTAATGCTCTTGTGGTCATTGCTTCATTTGAAGCCATTTGGCTTAGGCATTTTCTGCCAGTTCTGTGTCCACTCTCCACCCTTCACCACCCTGCAGTAATGGAAACATGGAAGTCCTCCCTTTTCTTTAAAGCCCACAAAATAAAAAATAATTAGATTAAAAACAAATAATATTTACAGAAGAGGTATGTGAGGGGTGTGTGTGTGTGTTTGTATGTGTCTGCAGCAGAGTTGTTTAGAGAGCAGCAATACAAACAACCTGGAACGTTAGATTTCCCTCTGCCATTATTGTACCTTGGGCTCAAGCCTTTCTCTGTGTTGCTGCATCCTCCTTTCCCTCCTCTCTGTATCTTTTTCTTCCTACTGCTTTCTATTTTCTGTTTCCACCCTCTCAGGAGGAACACATTCAATTCCTGCTTATTGGGCCATCATTGCATTGATGTTAGAAGTTTTATATGCCTAATTTCAGGACAATTAAATTAGCCCTCTGACATTTTAACTTAGAAAACTGAACTCTATCCTGAGAAATGGGAAATTCTTTCTTATTTGCAGATCTTTCGTGTCTTTCTGGCTTCTACCCTTGTCATCAGCTCCAGGCCTCCCTGTGTGTCTAAGGACATGGTGGAAGCTTTGAAATGCGTAAATATTGGGAATTGTGTTCTTTGACTCTTCATCTAGTGAGAAAAGGGGAAGAATTTGATTAGATTTTCTTCGGGGTGTGCATATCATGAAAGAATTATTTTTATATTCATACTTCAATACCATAAAATTCTCTAAACAATAGATCTATAGTGGTATTTTTGAGGATTGCTGTATGGAAGAGCAGAAATTTCCTAAAGCTGGCCCACAGACTCAGCTGGTTGCACCAGAATCTCTTGGCGAGTTGTTGAAATGACAGATCCTTCATGTCCCAAATAGGGAGATTCTGACCCAGCAAGTCTGGGGTGGTGCTGAGAAATCTGTACTTAAGGAGAGACCCAAGTGTGGAAACAACTGCCCTGAACCTCACTGTCTTTATTTTCCGTTATCAAGTTCAGCGATGCAAAATAAATGAAACACAGGGATATCCATCCAGACCTAGGGACTGATCCTCAAAGTTGTTATTCAGTCTTCTCTCTGAAATTTCCTCGTCACTTGCCTCTTTGTTCATAAGCAACCAT
Organism: Gorilla gorilla gorilla; assembly: GCF_029281585.2. Taxonomy (NCBI): domain Eukaryota; kingdom Metazoa; phylum Chordata; class Mammalia; order Primates; family Hominidae; genus Gorilla; species Gorilla gorilla. The sequence continues at coordinate 135,843,361 of NC_073230.2, read as the reverse complement.
CCTGGTTTTCCTGGGGCTCTTCAGGTTTTGGTCCTAGGTCCTGAGAAGCCCTTCAGTCCTGGACTAAACAATAGAGGATAGTTACCAGACTAGAATCTACACGGAAATAACAGCATCTATTTGGTTGCTGTAACCATCTTTCAGTATTTATTTATGAATGATCTACTTTGTGGTTAAAGCCATGGGAGAGAAATTTTAGGCAGAAGTGGAAAGGGTTGTTTTCACAGGAAACTTGATGAATGATTCTGGGAACAAGCAGTGTTGTTCTAAGACTCAGGAGACAAAAGTATAACCTAGGGATAGGGAGAGAACATAGTCCCCATGTCTTGTGGATCTTAGCTTAGATCATGCAGCTAAGGGGTAGGTTGAAGGAGACAGTATACCTTTTGAGAAGTAATCTTCCCTGTCTCTTTGTGCTCACAAACTTGCAAAACTTTCAGTAGGATATTTTAGGGAATCCCCTGCAGAGATAGCCTTGTTTTACATATATTGTTTGATATGGAAGCAGCAGACTATGTAGAGATATGGTAGGCCATTGGAAATATGGGACGATAGCAGTTAGATGGCAGGAAAGATTTAGAAAACTAATTTTCCAAAAAGATAACTTCCAAAATGAAGTAAACTGATTATTATAAATTGATCTAATGTTCTGGACTCTGTAGTCAATATTTTATAGTCCAATTTATATTTCTAGACTGTAGAAATTTTAGTAGTTGACAAAATTGACAATTAGCAGATTCTGAGGTCGGGGATGAAAAACTCAGCCTTGGAGAATGAAAAGTTGAGACATGAGAAAATCGGAAAACCCATGCCAAACAGGGAGGAGCAGAATTCAGCATCATGACAGACCACAGAGACCAGAATACCAACCAAGATCATCTAAAAGCACAGAGTGTCACAAGTGATTAAGACCAGAGGAAAAACAAAAACAATAATTCGATGAATAAAAATAAACTGACCACTATTTTTGTTTAGAAAAAAACTAGTTTTTCAGAGTGTAAATATACAAATATAAACCACGTTAATTCGACTCTCTAAATATGTAGGTTATATGCATTGGTGTTCAGAAAACAAATATTTGTTGAATTTAAATACAATTTATTCAAGGTTAGTAACATCCATGGAAAGTTTAAAATACTTGCTTTTGTCTAAGTGTTACCAGTTGTGTAAGGGTTGGTGAGGGATGTAGAAGTGATAGGAGATCATTTTTTGTTCCCTTAATAAACTCTTGATGTCCCTTTCATAATTTTTTCTTGTATGCCCAACATTCTTGCCATCTACCAAATTTTTATGGGGATTGAGAGAATATTGGGCTTGCAGTCTGAGACCTACGAATGCTTCCCACACCTGCCCTATGTACCCCATGTACCCCATGTAATTATAATCTCCATGAGTCTCAGTTTCCTCGCTTTCAAAATGATAATGTTGGATCATAGTTGATCTCTCATTTATATTTCATTTAAAATATATTTCTTTTCCATATTAAATTATAAACACCAACCTAAAAGTAATCTCCAGTGCCAATGATCAGCCCTAAATATGCCCAAACACAGGTACATTTATTCTGAATGACATTCATTTTGAGGTATCTACATCTTTTTAATAGAAATTCTAAATAGAAAATTGAGTTCAAAAAGAAAACAAATTGAATGATTATTATAAAGATAACCAGGGTCACTTAAGGGAGTATTGTCATATAAAAGTTACAAAAAGGCTCCCAAATGGAGCACATTCAAAATTAGAACTGATTTGGTAGGTGGTGAAAGACCTTACTTTGGGCCACTAATAAATGACACTCCTGGAGCTGAGACAGGTGGCAAGAATGACACACTGCACATTTTACTTAAAAGATCAAGCCACTACCAAAATGTTATGTAATTACTAGAATGCACAATATAATAGGACTCAATAAGGTGGAAATAAAGATAATGAAACAATACATCTTTTATTTACTTTATATCTTTTTGTTGCTAATGAAATAGTTTTACTCTTTCCAAATAAACTCAATATCCAGTTTAAAAACCTGACTCAGTATAAGTATAGAATTAATCAGAAGTGAAATCAAATAGTCGTGTCTCATTAAGTGTTCCTCAAATGATGGAAATCTTAGCTCTAATGCCGTCTTTTATTGGAATCTAACATCAACTGATGGTTTTTACTTTTTTATTTTGCAGGGCTGGAGCGAATTGCTCGGGATTCATCTTATGAACAGGAAGGAAAGGTCCAATTTGTAATTGATGCTGTATATTCCATGGCTTACGCCCTGCACAATATGCACAAAGATCTCTGCCCTGGATACATTGGCCTTTGTCCACGAATGAGTACCATTGATGGGAAAGAGCTACTTGGTTATATTCGGGCTGTAAATTTTAATGGTAAGTTACAATGTGTGTGTGTCTAAATACATTAAAAGCGACAGGGTGTGTTTTTCCTCCTATATATAGAAGATACCCAGGCAGAGTGGAAAACACAGGATTAGAAGCAGTTCTCTTCTTTGATTAGAAGTGTGAGTTTTTCCACCTGCTTTTGAATCTCAAACATATTTTTATGCTACCATTAATCTATGCATGAAGGAGGCAAAAGTTTAAAATAAGCCTCTGTCAATCAAAATGTTTTACTTAAATATCACTATTGAAGAGATCACTTAGAAGGCTTATTTGAAACCATTGACATTAGATTTCTTTGAAAATGTTTTGTTCATGTCGTTATTAGAGAAGAGATTGTAGACATTTTGTTTTGAAACTGATTTTAAGCTTTTGAAACAGTAGGTTGACTTGAAGAAAATGGATGACTTGGAGTTGCTGTATATTTATACTCAATGAGTGTTAAGTTTCTGTGTTTTCTGTTTCCTTATGTTTTTCTCGATGACTCAGTCCTTCGGAAGCAAAGGGATGCACACAATGTAGGCAGGATTTTTATACTGTAAAGGCAGAAATGTTGTTTCTGTGACTGCCACGAGAAACTGATACAGAATATACTGGATTCACAGTATTTGATTGAAAATAGCCCAACTGCCTGTCTGAAGTGATGGAATTATTGAATGCTGCTGTTCTTTCATGAGAGTTGCAATGGTTGTTGCCCATGACTTTGATCATTATTTTCAAATGAAATGATAGAATGCTCTGAGCTGTATAATACTTTTGGTTTGGCTTTAATCCATACAATGGACATGCCTTGAGACACGCACAGCACTGCACCGTCTATCATAACACACTCCAGTGACCTCAGCTGCCAGCGTTTCTCAGAAAAGCACAAGGTCATCTTCAATTTAGAATTCAAGTGGAAACTTCTTCTTTCTTTCTTTATTTTTTTTTTGCATTTTTCCTTTAAAGGCAACCTAAGACAGAATTTGGTTTAAATTCAACACACATCATCTGTGGCAGAATACTTGTGAAACATTACATAACATTAATCTTTTTGTTGGGAATATGAACACTAACAGGAGTTTGAAAATAATTTTTATGCAATTATGAAATTGATCAAAAGAGGAATGTTGCAATACGAGGTTGTTTACCATAACTTGAGGTTGGGGAATACTTCCTTTATCTAATATTGCTAGTTAAGAGGTGGGAAGAATAACGCAGATGAGTGAAGTTTCCATAGAACTGAAGCTCACCTCCAGAAGACAGGGAAGTCTTTTAAAGAAGCACTAAAGAAAGCATTTTAAAGGCAAATTACTAATTTGTCTTTCGTCTTAACCATAGATCAAAATCTAACCCTTCCTTGATGACTTCAATTATTATACCATCCTGTAATATAATGATACTATTAAAGACTGTTAAAGAATATCTTAATGTAATGGCTATTAAAAGGATTTGCCTCTAGACCCCAATAATCTTTGAGTTCTGTCCACTTTTTATAATGTTTTTTCTTTTTTTTTTTTTTTTTTTACATTATCAAAGTGTTGCTGCTGCTGTTGCTGTGCTTGTTTTTAGGACAGGTGCTGATGATACTTTACTGGGGAAAATAGACAAAACATTCATGGCACTTCGAGTTTCCTGGAGAACTTAGGTATTAATCAAATAAGCACACAAAAATATAATTATGTAATCTGCAATTATTAATCTGCAATCTGAAAAGGGAGATATTCTGGATTTAGAGTTTATAATAGTGAACATTTCCCTAATATAGGGATTTAGGAACAGATGAAATCTGAAGGGAGTAGGTGTCTGAGATAAGGGTAGGGCAATAGGCCGGGCCATGTATACCATGTGAGGTCTTATAGGCCATTATTAAGGTTTGTTCTTCATCTCAAAAGCAACAAGAACCTATTGGAGCATAATAGAACTGTGTCTGATATAAGGCTACATATGTCTCAGATGAGGGTTATGGAAAATAAATAAATCTTAGTATATGAACTTAAAAGACAATGTCTTTGAGCTCTTTGGAGATTGATTTTGCTGGGCTTGAGTCTTGGTTGTGTTCCAGTAGCTGATAATACAGGATAAGAGAGAGACCTGAAGATAAGCAAATGATCATAGAATACATAATTCTGTTGATTTTCAGTAATTTCCAGGATATTCATCACATTTTAATTTTATTATTGACTTATGTATTCATGTTCATCCTGTTTATGATAAAAATGACACACAAAGCTGTTCAAATAAAAGTACACCATCAAAACTACTAAAGGAGGAAGAAACAAGTATGGTAAGCAGAATAAAGGATGAAATCATTAACTTTTGAGCTTCTTAAGCAGTCAAAGCATAAAGGGACCAACAATGTGATTTATGATTTTCATTATATGATAGAAGCAAGCTTACCTATTTTTCAAGAGAGAACACATTTTGTTGGAAATTGTTTCCAAAAGAAAGGTGTCATATGTGACTTTGACAGCCAAATGAGCAATGTTATTTAACAAAATTTTATAGCAAAAGCAGAAGTCTTCTCTGGCTGTTTTGCATTTGTACCCACAATCAAAGTTAAGAAATGATGTAACTCTTATAACACTGAAAGTATATTTCATTAAAGATGTTTCCAAGGAGGAGGAAGATAATCATCCTTGATTTAGATGTATAACTCTTTTAAGCCCTGATGATACGGGGATGTACCATACTTAAATGAAGAACATCTCCCTTATACTCTAGTTTTAAGACTCTATCTTCAAAAATATCCTACTCAGAAATCTAACATTTCATTCTGTTAAAAAAACAAGAACTGTTAAGGGATTGGCATAGCCCTGGCTGGTCTACTTCCTTAGTCCTGCTTACTGGTCTCGGAAGTACCTTGAAGAGTCCCAGTGGCTCTATGAAGCACACATACAATCTGCAGATTTACACACATATCATTGCTCTTCACAGGGATTTAATAGCAGCTGGAAGTAGACTTTTGGAGCTTGTGTTAGCTGTTAGGAACCTAGAAAACAGCTATGTTATGTTATTAATTGGAAACCAGTTGAGTTGGTTATGTTGGTGATAGCCAGTGTTCTCACCTGGTGGGACAGCTGACCCACCTCCCTAACACCAAAAGTGCAAGGAGGCCATTGGCCAAAACAAGGTTTGCTCAGGACCAATTTTTAATTTTCTGAAGAACCCAGATGTGCTTGACTAGAACCAGAGCTGCTTATTATACACGACAACAAAAAATATTATATATTAGAAGGTTTTTAGCCTAGCTATTGCCAGTTGTCAAAGAATGAGCTTTATAACGCAACTGCCAAGTTTGTACAGTGTGGCCTTCTAGATTGTCTGCCAGGATCAGTGAGCTACAAAAGGTACTCTCAAGGAATTAAAAAAATTGACCCATTAGATGGAAGTACTTAGTAATGCCCATTTAAAATTGAATAGTGGCTATCCCAACGTTTAATTTTTGTATAGATAAAATTGTTGTTAAATTAGTTCTTTTTGACATAATTAGATGTCAGGATACATTTCTTTGTATGCTCCTTTTTAGTTTGAGATAGTAAAACCATGTTATCGGTGTGGAGGAAGATTCTGCTTCCAGTTTATAGGAGCAGAAGGTGAAGTAGCCAGAGCACTGGAAGCTCATCAGACAGTTGGTACAAAAATAAAGAGAACTGTTTGTTTCTTAAAATTTAATCTTTCTCACATTGTAACCAGGTATGTGGTATGCTTACTTAAGCAATGGTTTAAAGATATGTGAAAGATTGTGCTTCTTCCAGTGTATCATTTAATTGACAAAGCAAAGAATATGTTAGAATTTAGAGTGATAAATGACTAGTATTTCAGGCCAGAATTATTTCATTAAAAAATAACTAACTAAAGCTAGAATATTCAGTCAAACTGCTGAACTGTAGAGTACTAATTGGCATCAAAGACATAAGCTACAATGATGGTTTAATTGAATGTAATCACTGAAACTGATTTTTTTAAATCACTGAAAAAAAGGTACCTGAACCACCTTCTGCATCTGTATTTTAAGCACATTCTGAATCACAGTGTATCCAGAATTACTCATGTTTTCCTTACAAGTTTTCTTAACATCTTCTATCTACTTGGGAAGCCAGAAGGAAACAAAGACTTTCCTTTTAGGGTTACTTTTATTGCTGCTATCTGAACAAAATGTTATTTCTATAATTTTTAAACCCTAAGATTTATCAACAAATATAGAGAAAAGGAGGTTAGATATTTTAGGAACTTGTCAATTCCTTACTCCAGACTGATCTATAGGCAATAAAATATTAATTCTGTACATCTTGTATAGAATCAAAGATTTTTCTGTTGCTATGAGAACCTTATTTATTATAAAGAAAGTGTTGGATAGAATTTCAGAGCTATCTCCCTACTCCCTTGCCCTATAGCTGAGCTCATATCAGGGCAGATCAAGCACAGTGGCATATTAATCCGAATTGTTTGATTGTATGTAACCAACTAACTTGAGAAACCAACTAAAACTTGCTTAATTAAGCTGAAATGAAGAATTTGTGAATGTGCATCAGGAAACCCCATAGCAGGAATAGAAACGAGTCTAAAGAAAGAACTGGTCCTAAGAAATAAAAACCTATAAGAAAAAAAAGCATCTCTGTCTTTCTGTCTGTCTGCTTTATCTGTTTCTCTTTATATTGGTTTTCTCTTCTTCTAGGTTCACAGGGTAGCAGAGGATCTCCATTTCCAGGGTTTAGCTATTCTTTAAGACACTTGTTAAAACTAATTTTTTTTTTTTAAGTCTCAATGTCAACTTCTTGGAAGCTTGAATCTCATTAGACAAACTTAGGTTGTATGTCAGATCTGTTCCAGATTATCAGTGTACAGGAGGAAGTAGTACAAACTTGGTTGTCACAGACCACTCCCTATAGAAAAAGGTGACATTTAGAAAGTTTCTATAAGTGCCTTATGAGGAAAGCTTAAGCAGGGAGGTGGAAACCTGAGAGAGGGGTGATGTCTAGGTATCTGAATCTCATTGCTTCTTTAGGTGGATGAGTTTGTGTTAGCCTGAGGGAGACAGGAATCAGGAAGGATCTGTGATAATTGGAGAGAAGAGTCAACTTCAGAATTTTGTAATGCAAACCCTTGTATTGGGGTTGAATTATCTGACACCAAGAGGAAGGAAGCAGCTTCCCTAAACTCAGCAGTGAGTTGTGATCTAAATATTTCAGTGCTCACTATTCCAAGAATAATATGGAAACGTTTGTTAGATTGTAGAGACCAGTACAGAGATAGAAGTTATCAGCATCTTCTTTCCTTTAGAAACCTTATTGATTTCAAAGAGTTAATGCAAAATTTCCAAATATACAATTTGAGAGTCTCTGAACGCTATAGTCTGATTTTGAAGGAAATTTGTTAGCATAAAATACCTTTAAGCTATCTGAAAGGAATAATTATAGTTTAACATTAGAAAATATACTACAATCATGCTAATAGGTCAAATAAGACAATAATAAACATTTCATAAGATTGTGTAAAGTCATATGATAAAAATATTAGCCTAATTTATGTTACAAATACAAAACAAAAAAACTAGAAATCGAACAAATATTTAACATGATAAAGCACGTCTTTCTCAGTCTATAACATTATATATTTATAGTTACTCTTATCAAGAGATGGATTAAACCTATTGCCACTATTATTAATATTCTATCAGTTTTAACCAGTGTGATAAACATGAAACAAAAATGACAAAGATTATTACTATAAGGGAAAAATTATTTCATGATGATTTTCAAATTATTTGATCTCATCAATACTTATATTAGAAAGATAAAACGTAACATTAATATTAGAACATTAAGACTTCTACATAGTATTAAGAAGTCATTGTTAATACATGGGAACTGGAATGCTTTTTTTCTTTTGTAAAAATTATTTAAAATATTTTGGAATAAATTGAACCTGTTTGAAGACAACTTTACTGAGAGACATACAACATATTTGAAAAAACGGAGAGACATTTCTTGTTTATGGACAGAAGAGCTAAGTAAAGGAAAAATGTTAATTCTTTCTGAATAAATCTGTATTCAGGCATGTTATAATTCCAGTAGAAATAACTAGGCAGTATTTTCTGGAATTTTAATAGTATTTTAAATTTTAATTATGAGAGTAAATGAGCAAAAATAACTAGAGTGATTTTAAGGAAAAATATTCCTACCAAACATTTAACACTTAAGCATAATGTTAAACTACAATAATCAATCCAGTATGAAACTAGTACCAAAATAGACATGTGATAAATGAAACCAAATAGAAATAGTCAGAAACATATAATGATGATAAATAAGTAAATAATTATACAATTGTGTGTGCGTGTGTATATATATATGAATTTATCATATGATAATGGTGGCTTTAGAACTCACTGGGAAATAACATTTTATTGATTAAGAGTTTACAGTACATTCAACTGAGATGATTTTTCCACATAAGAAAGTATTATCCATTTGAAATTTATTTTAGAATTATGTGAAAAAGAAGCAAAAGAATAAAAGAAAATGTAGGAGAAGGTTTATTTGATTTAAATGGGAAAGTTTAAAATCAGTAAAAGAAATTATTTTAAAAAATGCCATGTTTGATTCTTTAAAAATGTAACACTTGGATATTAAAAATTATCATGAACATAATTTCAAAACGGAAATTATAAGGATTCATTGGGGGGGTTGTGTCAAAACATGAATATCCTAAATATTAAAAGAGCCACATGAATTGATATAAACTATGCAATCTCTAAGAGGTCAATTGACAAAACTTGTAAATGTTAATAAACATTTGAAAAAAATGTTAAGTCTCACTTATAATCAAAGAAGGTCCAATTCATCAGTGAGAGACTATTTTCCCCTTATCAAATTCATGAAGACTTAAACATTTATAGTTACTAAAATGTATTATATTGATCGGCATTTTTTTTTTGGAGATCATTTGCTTGGTACATATCGAATTCTTATTTTCTTATTTCTAGAAACGTATTCTAAGAAAATTAACAGTAATTATATTTACAGTAATTCATTGAAAAAAACAAATCACAATTTCACTTTGTTTTTAACTAAAACCCACCAACAATATATTGTATAGTATAAAATCACTGTAGTTATTTTTGCTCATTTACTCTCATAATTAAAATATAAAATACTATTAAAATTCCAGAAAATACTGTCTAGTTATTTCTACTGGAATTATAACATGCCTGAATACAGATTTATTCAGAAAGAATTAACGTTTTTCCTATACTTAGCTCTTCTGTCCATAAACAAGAAATGTATTTGTTTTTTCAAATATGCTGTATGACTCTCAGTAAAGTTGGGATAACACTATATAATGGTGTTGACTGTGTATTTGGGATCCTAGGTTTTTTTCCCCTAGTTCTGCCATTTTTCTGTGTTGCGAGCCCATCCAAGCCTCTCAACTTCATCTTTTAAATGGAAAGATTATACTAAAATGATCTAATATTTGAGTTCTCTTCCAGGTCTGAATTCTCTACATAATCTTTTAAAGTCAAAGGCGTTCTTTACAAGACAAAAAAAATAGATGCCTCTCAGTGTTCTTATTGTCTTTCTTTAGTTTATATTCATGTTTATCTTTCATAAATCATTTATTTATTTTACATATATTTTATTGATTCTCTTCTAAGGTGCCTAATTTTTACAAGAGTGCTGTGTCTTTTAAAATTGAGAATACACAGATTAAGACAATGTGGTTCTGTGAGTTGTCAAATTTCATAGCTTAGCAGTGGAGGTACAGAAACCTGTTACTAACAATAATTCAATTTGATAAGTGATATGATAGAGGCATGAGCATTTACAAACACAGTATAAGGTTGAGATTAAGAAACTACATAAGGGAAGCTTAAAGATTACAACACAGAGAGCAAGTGACATCTAATTTAAGTTACAAATAGAAAGTGACATTTCTTCTGGTGGTCAAGATGTGGAAAAGGTATTCATGACAGAGAAGGCAGTTTAATAATAGCTTGAAGACAGGGAAGAGCATTCACATTCTAGGAAAGCTGAGCATCCACTGTGGAAGAATGTAACACAGTGGTTGTGGGGGCAGTCAGGTGATGAGACTGTAAGATGAGCTTGGGCCTGGTTAGAAACCTGTGCCAAGTTTGGCTTTGAATTTGACACAGCAGGGAAAAAGGAATGGAGCTTTTTGAGCAGGACAGTGAAGTGCTAAGGTAAGTGTTTTAGAAAAATAACTATGGCAGCAATTTGAAAACTGAAGCAAGTGAGATTAAAGGCGGGGATGGTATGTTTAAGAGATAGTTCCAGTAGTCACAATGAGAAAATAGTATCTAAAATAGGAAAGTAAAGGTACATGTGAAATGGAAAGAAGTCAAAGATAGAGGAAGGAAATACAGAATTATTTGAATGATGACTCTGTTCTAGGTACTGTGCTTTGACTAGAAACCAAAGAAGTATCTTAACTTCCCCAATGATCTCTCTTTATAACTGTTGGTGACAACCTCATTACTGGAGATAATTCAGTATTTTAGTATATATACTACTGATGTGATCAACTTGACACTACTTTCTATTTCATCTACTTTTTTTTTTTTTAATTTTTTAAGAGACAGAGTCTCGCTTTGTCACCCAGGCTGGAGTGCAGTGGTGCGATCTCGGCTCACTGCAACCTCCGCCTCCTGAGTTCAAGCAATTCTGTTTCCTCAGCCTCCCCAGTGGCTGGGACTACAGGTGTATGCCGCCAAGCTGGCTAATTTTTTTTGTATTTTAGTAGAGACGGGGTTTCACCATGTTGCCCAGGCTGGTCTCAAACTCCTGAGCTCAGGCAATCTGCCCACCTTGGCCTACCAAAGTGCTAGGATTGCAGGCGTGAATCATCGAGCCTGCCCTCATCTACTTTTATAAGTAGAAAATGAGACAGAAATTCATTATATGGAAAAATTGACATAAAACGTCATCTCTTGAAGTTATGGTGCATAATTTCCTTATGATTAAATTTACTTGTCTAGTAAATGAAATAAAGTCAAATATGATTGATTATCTGTTGATCTAAAAATAATATCCTTTAATAATTGTCTCATTAGAAATACAATTGAGGAAATTAATAATTTGGAAATATGTAATTCTTGAAGTCTCTGCTTATCGCTATATAATCAATATTACTGTATATCCATTCACTTTTTAAAAATTTATAAATATTTTTAGAAATGAATAGGTCGATTCACGAGTAATTTTTTTGTTTCTGATGAAGGAAACATCAAGCTAGCTGTAAAGTATTAATCTTTCCCATTAAATCACCATGAAATTTAGCACTGTAATTCTACCTGCCTCTGTTTTCTAACCGAGTGAGGTGTTAAACTGTGGGGTTTTCAAAGTCTGATTTCTTTTATAGTCTTGAAGGACGAGGTTTATTAATCTCTTATTTCTCCCTTAAAATATAAGGACTTACATGTGGGCCAAGACTGAGCCGGCATTGAAGAAAAGCTTGAAACAAATCAGTTTTTACTCTAGCTCTTCCTAGAGTCCTACTCAACTTCATCCATTGTGTTGGGCTTCTTTTACTCATTCTTTATTTTTGTAATTCCTGGTCTTCTTCATCACATTTGAAAAAAAGGATGAATGATAAATCCTGGAGAGAGGTGGAGTACCATGGGCTTAATAATTGAGGGCTGACCTTGGGTCTAAACTGGGATGCAGTAATGAGCCTTGAATGAAGAATGAGGAAACAGATGTAGGAACAGAGAGGATTTGAGGTGGTGGGAAAAGTTTCTGAAGGAGTTTATGTCTAATAGTTTGTATTTTTTCTAGCGATCAGAAACACAAATTTTATACTCAGTTTGAATCCAGCTTTACAACATTCAACACCTTGTAATAGTGGCCAAGCAACAAAACCTCTATAAATTTTTGTTTCCTCATTTATAAAAAAAGGTGATAAGGATATATATACTATATCTATTTTGGTTTCCTATGAAATTTAAATGTAAGGTGATGATACATAGACAATACTTAAAATATATAAGCTGTACAATATATGGAGAATATTTAGACTGCTTGGGTCATCTTACAAAAATGATGAGATGAGTGGGTTGGGACTGAGGACTTGAGAATCTTTAGAAAGATGCAGACTTAGAAAGTACTACATATAAGGATTAGTTTGGGAGGTGAAAACAAGGCAGGAGTTGGAAAGGATGCTTCTGCCACAGCACCAACCAACAGGGTATTTTCAGCAGTGCCAGGTCCTTGGATATAGGAACAGAAATGTGAATGTTTTTATGACATTCTTGAGGTAAATAGGAAAGTACTTTACTGCTGAGATGGGCATCTAATGAATCTAGAATGGACCAGGTGGGGTTCATTCTCTCATTATTTCTTCTTGTTTCTTCAAAATTATATATTACTTTATTTTTATTGATGGAACGTATTTAATGGAATTGCGCCCATGTTATTAGGGATAATTATTTTCTTAGCAGTAGCGGTATTTTGCTTCAGAAAGAATCAACTCAAAAATTATAATGGAGACTTGATTATTTTTTCTCTTTAAATCTGTTAACTTTTATAGTTGCATTAAGGTTTAAACACAAAATTAGTTTGAAAATGAGGGATAGGGGCTGGGCGCTGTGGCTTATGCCTGTAATCCCAGAATTTGGGAGGCCAAGGTGGGTGGATCACTTGAAGTCAGGAGTTTGAGACCAGCCTGGCCAACATGGTGAAACCCCATCTCTACTAAAAATATAAAAATTAGCCCAGCGTGGTGGTGCGCACCTGTAATCCCAGCTGCTTGGGAGGCTGAGGCAGGAGAATCTCTTGAACCCAGGAGGTGGAGGTTGCAGTGAGCCAGGATCCTGCCACTGCACTTCAGCCTGGGTGACAGAGGGAGACTCTGTCTCAAAAAGAAAAAGAAAAAAGGAAAAGAAAGAAAAAGTGAGGGACATTAATGAAAAAATTCCTTTAAATTATTGTGCCTAATTATTATGCTTTTGGGATTTTGATTTTCCCAGTCTTCTGGATGTGTTTAAAAATGATTATAAAATAACTTTTGACTCATATAAACACCTTGTCTGTAGCTAAGCTAAGTGAACAATTACTCAATTTTAATTTAAAAAATCTGTAAGTATGTATTTATGGTATTTAATGTGCATATGTCAAAAACATTCATTTAACATTCATTAAATGTCTATTATGTGCCCAAACTGTGCCATTTGTATTTTTTCTCTGTTCTCTCACTTCTTTTACTTCATCTTCCTTTATATCTTAAAATTCTTTTTCTCTCCTCTTGTCCTCTTTCTCCCCAGTATTTCTCTGTTTGCCCTTGTGATCACTCAGTAACAGAGAGAGTGGTAAGAGGCTAGGATCGTGAACTTTTCAGAGACAGACATGAGCTCATATCCTAGCTCTTCTACTAATGTTGTAAGATCTTGGATAAGTTATTTATATTTTATAAGCCTTAATGGCCTCATCTTTGGATGGAAAAAATAATAATACCTAGCTCATAGCTTTATTGTGAGCATTTAATGAGATAATTCATGCTTAAGAACTTAACACGATGCCTGGCACAGTGTAAATATGCAATAAATGGTAACTATTATTTTTTTTATGCTCCTGACAATAAACCCTCAGTATATATTTACTGAATTTCAAGCATACACACATAAAAACCCACCAAATACATGCCCATCCACACAAATTCCTTTACATGCCTTAGATTTCAAAGCATCTGATAAATCTCCTGTAATCAGTAATATTGTGCTATCTGAATTTAATTTCTTATTTCTTCAAGGTGTTATTCATCTATTCCCAAAAGGGTTAGACTTTTTAGTTTGCCCTTTCTTTTTTCTCTTACAGTCGCCTCCTGAACCCTTGATTTCTTATTAGAACCTTAGGGTAAGATATGGGAGTAAAATGACCTAAAACCTATATGAATATATCTGGCCTCAAGTAAAAGGATAGGATAGATAAGAAGGTGGAGGTTGTTGGTTGAAAAGGTGTTCAGAGAATGTGTACTAGAATATAATACACCTCCTAGCTTAAGAGTCTCTTCAGAAACTTAGTCGTTGCCTGGGAAAGAGACCCTCTTTCCTTTGCAGAGTTAAACTGTTGCCCTTTGATCACACGCAACTCAATCAGAGAAAAGTCCTTGTAGCACTGCCCAGCTGACTCAGTTGTCCATGCTCACAGAACAGAGATAAGTGGATTCTGCATGACAGAACTACTTAAAAGTCATATGCCCTATTTATTTAAAAAAGTAATTCAATAGAAATGAACATTTTGGCAAGTACAATTTATACTTAATCCTGCTTAAGAAAGCTCTAATTTTCCCCAGATCTTGTTGGGCTTTTCGTTGTTGTTAACTTTAGAGAAAGTATAAAATACATACAGAAGAGTGCAATAAATCTATAGCTTAGTGAATTTTCATAAATTGAAAGCACCCCACACAGAATCCAGAACACCAAAACAAACCCCCAAATCCTCAGCTGGCACCTCAAAATCCTCCTGGGTTCTCTATTCCTCATTACACCCTCGCCAAGAAGTCGCTCTCCTAACTTTTGATAGCACAGACTAGGGGTTCTTGCTTTTAAACTTTATAGAAATAAAATTGTATAATCTGTACTTTTAAATGTCTGGCTTCATTTCACAGCAATTTTTAATAAAGATAAAATATATTTCTACCATTATCTGTCTCTATTAATGTTAGATTCAATTATTTAAATTTACTTTGTTAGACATTCAATATTTAATTTTTAAAGCTGAAGAAATTATTTTATGAAATAACATTTAATATCTATTAATGAGGTTTAAATTTATAAAGGTTTACATTTTAGTACAATACCCATAATTTTTTTGAAACTGGTAAAGAAAATATTACCTTCATGAACCTTCTCGTCTTGGTTTTGTTATCGTCATTCTTTTAAATAATAAACTTCATTTTGTAGAGCAGTTTTAATCTCACAGCAAAATTGAGCGGAATGTATAGGAGTATCCGTAGTTCTATGTTGAGGTTCATTCTCTGACCTAAAAGTCCTCTATCCTCCACCTATCTATATTTTCTTCCCACCTCATCTCTGGGAACCATTGATCTTTTAACTATCTCCACAGTTTTGCCTTTTCCAGATGTCTTATAGTTGGAATTATACAGTACATAGCTTTTTCAGATTTGCCTCTTGCAGTTACTGATATATGTTTGGGTTTCCTCCATGTCTTTTTATGGCCTGATAGTTCATTTCATCTTACTATTATTGAGTTTTAAGGGCTCTTTGTATATTTTGATATAGTTGTCCTTTATCAGTTGTGTCTTTTGCAAATATTTTCTCCCAGTCTGTGGCTTGTCTTCTCCTTCTCTTGAATGTATCTTTTCGAGAGCAGTTTTTCATTTTAATGAAGCCCAGCTTATCAATTCTTTCTCTTATAAATAGTGCCTTTGGTGCTGTAGCTAAAAAGCATCCCCATACCCAGTGTTATTTAGACTTTCTTCTATGTTATTATCGTCTAATAGTTTTAATAGTTTTCCCTTTTACATTTAGGTCTATATGATTCATTTTGAGTTTGTTTGTTTAAAGAGAATAAGGTCTGTGCCTAGATTTATTTATATTTTTTTTTGCATGGGGTTGTCCAGTTGTTCCAGCACTATTTGTTGAACCCATCCTTTTTTTTTCACTTAGAGATTTGAGGATGAAACTTTTGCCCATACTCAATTGTTCAAATGTCATGAAAAGTGAAGTCAAGTGTTCTTTGTAGTCAGAATTGTGTGTGTATGTATCATTGTTGTTATTTTTGTGATTGTTGGGACTGAAGGAACATAAATATTGTCTAAATGATGAAATAAATAATAACTAAAAAGGTTGAATTGAAGAACTACCCCTGGAAAATATTACTGCATAGGATTTATTGGCTGGCTGTTGAGTACCTGATTAATCCATATGGATATTAAATGTAATTCCTGAAATATTTCATCTTCTAGGAAACAGCATTCTTACATCTGTTTCAGTTTCAATTGACACCATCAGAAAATAATCTAATCCCGTCAGTCTCTGTCCTAGGCACTGAGGAGAAGAAAACCATACTCTCCCAGCTAATTCTCTAGGGTAGTTCCAAAGTACTAAAAACATCAGTATAAGGTTACCAACTTTTTCTTTCTCTTAGCATGTAATTGTTTCATTTTACCAGGGAGGAAAACACATGTGCTTTTCTTCACTTAGTTGTTAACGACAGCATGTCAGAGTTGTCACAAATACTAGAGTTAATAAATTCTAGAGTGCTAAAGAGACATTTGAGAAAACTGCAGTGTTCTTGATTGTACATTGCTCCTTTTTCTAAAAATAAGTGCTTTCTGATTTTTCTATCCCCGTATTTATTCTGAAATGACATCAGCCGTCTGCAAAAAAAAGCTTTTGACTGACATGTCAGACATTTTTTCCAGGTAGTATTTAAATAAGAATTACTTGGGTATATCTCTCTGATCCTTCTAGATAAACTTCAGCCAAAACCATAAAGAGAATTGACACCTCTTATACACAGAAACTATCTTGGGGTGAGGGAGAGGAAAGGCATTTTCACTGTTAAAGACTGCAATTAACTAGTAGATTTAAATGAGAAAGTTTTTCTTTTCATCTTAAACAGTCTATGTGCATAGGCACAAACTATCAGATATTGTTTAAAAAAATGAGATTTGTATTGCAATGTTTGCATAATACTCTCTTTTTATACCTTTACAAGTTATGTGCTTCATCAGTTTTGCACTATGTGAACCTTTCAAATGAGCTGCAGATACAAAGTTTAAATGATACTACTTTGGACAATGATATGCTAATATATGAATAAACAAACACCATTTTGTGTTGGATTTTTTTTTCTTTTTAGCATTATTGAAATCATCTTTTGGCTTTTGAGCATGATAGCAATGTGCTTTACTGGTACTGAAGCAGAAAATAACCAGTCCATAAATTTTCTAGCAGCCTCCAGACACAAAATGTTTATGAAAATAAAATAGCATATTTTGCAAACTCCAGAATGGTTTCAGCTGAATAGCTTTAAGTCCTACCACAGGTCTAACTAGAAAGTGAATTTATAATAACAACAGCTTTTAAGTTTACAATGGAGTGTGTGCACATAAACACACAGCTACCTCTCTTTATATAGAAATAGAAGAAATAAATAAAAAGAATAAAATGATATGTGTAAAGAAAGGATATGTTTTCTTGCCAATGTCAAGATAAATTTTTCTAACTTCATAGAGATATTGAGTAAAAGTAGATTTTGAATTGCTTCATATCTTTGAACAGTGACTGGGATAAACCAAATGACATTTGAGCTTGTGTTAGCTTTTGGCTGGCATTTACAGAAAACGTTTCCAGAGCCAGTTCACTACCTATATTGTTATTATTGTTTTTAATCTTAAGAATTGAACAAGAATCAAATATGCTCAGAGTACTGTGGACAACATCTATCTTCTTTACTACATTTTAAGAGCATCATAATTTAGGCATGATACTGTTGCAGATTAATGTAATGAGCTATTTTAAAACTCTAGCAATTTATTGCAGGTTTTTAAATACTGCATTCTGAATGGCCCCATGGGAAAGGTGTTTAATTGACATATGCAAGTTTAGGTGATTCTATTTGATAACACAAGGGACTATGCTCACAGATTCAATCTAACATAAAAAATTAACCCTGTGCATTTCAAGCATTCCTTGAAATAATAATACCTGATTAGTCTACCCATTTCTAATGTTTGGTTTGAATTAGGAAAAAAAACTGTTAAATGCCATATCATTATCCGGCGGTGGTTCTCTAAGATTTTAAGTATTTCTCTGTAGACAAGGGAATATGAATACTTAATCACCGTGATTGAAAAGTCTTTGCATAGTTTCCTGGCAAAGGCAATGATATCACAAATACATAAAGATTGATGCATTCCAGTGTGGATTCAGATCACTTAAAATGTAGATTCGGAGGGGTAGAATAAAATACACTATATGGCATTTAGAAAAATAATAAATTGCTTTAAACTGCCTGCCTATTTTGTATTTTTTCCCTATCCCATGTTTGAATAATAAACATTCTTTCAGGATTTGAGGTGGAAAATAATCTCATCATTTGGGATTTATATTCAAACTAATGTATGTATATATATAAAGATGATAAGCTCCTAATAAGTACCCCAGGTTTTCTTATTTCAATACTCAGTGGAAAATTTCTTTGATGATAAATATAAAATTTAACCATATTAAATCATTTTAACTGTTAATCATCTTGAATTTTTTCAAATTACAATAAAAATTTCAGACATCTTAATGCTTTTAATTTTAATATGTGTGTGTATGTGTGTATATACATTTGTGTGTACATATATGTGTGTATACGTGTGTGTATATATACGTGTATATATACGTATATACATGTGTGTATCTGTCTCTATATATGTGCCTGTGTGTGCGCGCATATATTCTGTCATTAGCCCTAATTGTCCTGTGTAGTAGAGCAACTAAGTGAGTGTTATTATGCCATTTGACAACATACATATATATATAAAATTTAAATATAGACTAAGTAATTCTTCAAGGGCTCAAATCCTGGCTCTACCACTTAACTAGGTAGGTGAACTAGATATATGCTTCACTATATTTAAGACTCACAGATAGTCAAGGAATTGGGACTAGATCCAGAATTTTCAATTCTATGTTCAAAGCTCCAAGTATCAAAGGAGCTAAAAGAAGACATTGCTCTGAAGATAGCCAATTAAAATTGCTAAATCTGCATTCATTCCTCAAGCTAGTCATTGAACAGATTATTAATCAGTGCTTACTGTATACTAGGCATTGTTAGGAGCTGAATGAGCAAACCACAATCCCTGTCCTCAGGAGGATGCAGTTTAGTAACACATATACTTAACAAGCAACTACAAAATGTAAAGTATTTCCATGCAGAAACAGGATATTGTCAGAGGAGGAGAGTGGGACTAATTAGGTAGGGAAGTCAAGGAAAGTGTCACCAAGATAGAGATATTTGAACTGAGTCCTGATTTGTGAGAAGGATAAGAGCCTAGGAAAAGCTAGTACAAAAGCTTTTAGACAGAAAAGAGATTTGTGTAACCACCATAGTAAATTCTCTTCTGCCATGGGAGTCAGAGCCCTTTGTGCTAAAAAGTATATTATTTCCTGAAGTTCTCACAGTATGATTTGCTCTTTAGAGTTAAAATGACACATCATCTAGTAAACACTTTGTAGAAACCCATGGAAATGCTTATAGCTATTCTCACAGTGTTTAGGGTCCAGGCATGTCTTCTGCATGAGTCTGTACTATACCCTACTGTAGTTAGGAAGTACTGATTTCTAAAGTGTTTCCTTGAAGTTCACACTGTGAACATGATACTACTGAACACTGAAATATTTTGTCTTGCGAATACCTCCTAGATTTTAATTGCAGCTTCTGGAAAGTATAGCATAGCAAACTACATCGGATAACAACTAGTCAAATGTTAATTAATTTTCATAGTCATTTTTTTTTAGAGACTTGGTCTTGCTTTGTTGACCAGACTGGAGTGCAGTGGCTTTTCACAGGCATACTATAGTACACTACTGCCTTGAACTCAAGACTTCATGTGATTCTCCTGCCTCAGCCTTCTGAGTAACTGAGAATACAGGCACATGCCACTGTGACCACCAATATAGCCATTTTAATGACTGCTGTAAGCTTTTAATGGAAAGTAAATGCTCTCCACTTGATCTCATCATTGAATTCCTCCCACTCCATGCAAGGAGGAAGAGGTTGAATTGGATGGGTTAGATTTGAGGTTTAACTCTTTGCTGCTGGGTGGAGTCATCACCTGGCTAAAAACAAGTGAGCAAGGCTCTTGTTGGAGGATTCCCTAAAGGACCAGTGATAATGAGGTGGTGAGATGCTCTCTCTAAGCAGTTCAGGCCTCCTAGCTTTTCTTCTAAGGATGCGCTTTCTCACATACAGTGGCTGACCAAAGATCACTCTTCTGGCCTGAGAAGGCCTGGGGCAGATTGGTCCAGTTCAACTCAAAATTAGGCCCTGCTTATATAACTGAGTCACTTTTCTAACTGAAATAGGGGCAAGGAGCCCTCCCTATTGTCTGTTCTAGTTTATGAATTTTCACTATGGAGTTTCAGGCCAAAGTCATAGCTAGAAATAAAGTGCAATGGTGCCTTCCTTTGCCTCTTTTGTGTGTATGTTTCCTTGGAGACCTCCACAGGAGGAGGATTGGCTAAGCCAAGGAGGGACTTGGGTATTCCTAGTTTTTCTGTCTAAATAATGCAAGTTGCTTACACAGCTCCAATTAATGCAAGTCCTCTGAAGAGCCCCAAATTAACTTTAAGACAAGGTAAATTTAACTACATGTACATACATACATGCACAAGGCAAAAACACACACAATAGAAAAGGTAGTAATAGGTATAAGAAATATCCTTCTAAGAAATAATGTTTAAATTGTCCTCTCCATTGTAATACAGAGCAGAAACTTAAGAATGCAACAATATTTTCTTTTTTTTTTTCAAAAAAGAAGCCATACAAAAAAGAGACACAGAAAATGACTCTTCTGTTGACTACTGATGTTAAGTAAAATTCCTAGATTTAAAATCTCATTTTGTGGCCTTATTTAGTCACATTGGTTTTCTTTCATTCTTTCTGGAATTTCCAATGGAAAATGTGAGACTGATACAAGTGCTAACATTTATTGAGTCCTTATGATGTGTCAGGTAGATTTCTAGGCATTATTTCTATATTATTTAATCCTCAAAATAATATAGTAAAGTAGGGATAATTTTTATCCTTATTTCTGCAGATGAGGAAACTGAAGCATACATCTAGTACTCATACAAGTTAAGTGGTGAAGCCAGGATTTGTGACTTTGAAGAATCACTTCACCCTTAGTTGTAGTCCTAATTACAGGGTGATTAAGGTAATTACTATGGTAATTAAGGTATACCACCTCTAATGATAACTGCTTTTGTAGAAGCAGGGGAAAACTTATTAGTGAAAAAAATATGTGTCTAAAAGAGAAAGCAAAGAACCTTTATAATTTAGACAGAACACTGGGACTAATAGAGTCAGACTAGTTCTCTCTAAGTGTGAGATTATGTGAAGAAAAGTGAAAACAGGAACTGAGGAGCAAAAGCCAAAAAAAGAGTTGTTTTAAAGAATTGGAAGACAGTGGCTAAAACAAATATGAAGTCAAGGTAAATCTTTTGAAAGTTTATTACAGTCATATTTGAGGCTTGGATATTAACATTCATGACTTTTTTGAGGCTGAGGAGTGGACATTAAGGTTCTTTCCAGCCCATTATTTTTTTCTTCGTCGGCTTAATTGAGGTAAAATATAGACACGGTAAAACCCATCAATTTCAAGTGTACAATTTGAGGTTTCATTTTTTTTAACAAATATATACAGTGGTGTAACCACCACTGCAGTTATGATTTAGAACATGTTTATCACCTCAAGTGTTCTCTCCTGTCTCTCTGCAGTGTCATGTCCTGAATCCCATTTCTTAGAAATCACTGATTTGCTTTCTATCAGTAGATTTTTTTAATTTAAAAAAGGTAATATGAATGGAGTTATATATTTGGCAGATTTTGTGTTCTTTCTTCCACTTAGCATGAAGTTTTTAAAATTTACCTGTGTTGTGTCTATTGGTAGTTCATTCATTTCCCACCTCCCTTTTTGCATATCACAATTTGTGTATTCATTCATTAGTTGATGGACATTTGGATTGTTTCCAGTTTTCCCCGTGAAGAATAAAGCTTTTATGAAAGTTCAAGTACAGCTCTTTGTGAGGATATATGCTTTTGTTTATCTTGGCTAAATACTTGGGAATAGAAGTTCAAGATTCTATGGTAAGAAGACATTTAACTGTATGAGAGACTGACAAACTGTTTTCTAAAGTGACCATACCATTTTGCATCACTAACAGCAATATATGACAGTTTCAGTTGCTGTACTCCTCTCCAACACTTGATATTGTCATATTGTCAGTCATTTTAATTTTAGCTATTTTCGTGAGTGTATAGTCATTACTCACTGTGGCTCTAATTTGCCTTTCTCTGGTCACTAGTTATCTTGTGTATCTTTCTATAAGCTTATTAGCCATTCCTATATCTTCTCTGATCAAGTATCTTCAGATCTTTTGTCTATTTTTAAAAACTGAATTATTTACAGCTTCCCCTTGAACTGTAAAAACTCTTCATTCATTCTGAAAATTAGACCTTTATTAATTAAATATATGATTATATATATTTATTTTATATAAAAATATGTAATATTTGTTTATATATTTAACGAATATTTTTCTTTTCACTTTCATAATGGTATCTTTGGAGAAACATTTTCAATTCTGATGAAGGCTAATTTGTCAACTTTTTAAAAATGAATCTTACTTGTCTTTCATAGCTAAGAAGTTTGTGCCTAACTCAAGCTTATGAATTTCTTTTTCATTGTTTCTTCTCGAAGTTTTATAGTTTTAGCTCTTATATTTAAGTCTGTGATCCTTAGAAAGGCGATTTTATTTTATTATTTTTATTTTTTTGAGATGGAGTCTCACTCTGTCACCTAGGCTGGAGTGCAGTGGCATGATCTTGGCCCACTGCAGCCTCTCCCTCCGGGTTCAAGCGATTCTCCTGCCTTAGCCTCTGGAGTAGCTGGGATTACAGGCACGCACCAGGATGTCTGGCTAATTTTTAAACATTTTTTGGTTAGAGACGAGGTTTCATCATGTTGGCCAGGCTGGTCTCGAACTCCTGACCTCAAGTGATCCGCCCGCCTCGGCCTCCCAAAGTACTGGGATTACAGGTGTGAGGTACTGTGGTACCTAGCCAGTGAAGGGTAATTTTAAAATATGATAAGAGGTGAAGCTTGAGGTTTATCTTAAAAATATCAATATTAATTGCTCTACTACCAGTATTTGAAAAGACTGTTTCCCATTGTATTATATTTATACTTTTGTTGTAAATCAGTTGAATACATATGTGTAAGTCTATTTTTGGATTTGCTATCTTGTTCTAAAGGTCTATATGTGTATGCGTATTCTAATACCCCACTGACTAGATTATTATAGTTTTATATTAGGAATTGAAATCAAATAGTGTAAATTCTCTTTGTTTTTCTTTTTAAAAATTACTTTGGTATTCTATGCCTTTTGCATCTATGTATCAATTTTATAATCCGTTTGTCAATTTTTACAAAAAAAAAAAAACCCGACCTGCTCTGATTTTAGTTGGCATTGCATTGAATGTATAGATTTGGAGAGAATTGACATCTTACGGTTCAGTCTTCCCATCTATGAATATTATCTTTCCACTATTTAGATGTTTTAAAATTTATCTCCACAATGTTTTAAATTTGCAGCATGTAGGTATTCCATATATTTTGTTAAATTTCCCTTTATTTCATATTTTTGATGGTCTTGTGAGTGCAATTATTTAAAAAATAACCATTTCTAGTTTGGTAATGGGAAAACTTATTTTTGTATGTTCACTTTGTGTCCAGCAATCTTTATTAACTCATATTTTTTCAGCTGCTTTTTGGTAGGCACCTTAGGCCTTTCAACTTAATCATATTATCTACAAATGAAGATAGTTTTATTACTTCCTTTCCAATATGCCTGATGTTTAATTCTTCTTCCTACTTTATGCTACTGGTTAGGTCTTCCATTACAATGTTGAATTGTACTGGAAAAACATAAACTAAGACATCCTTGTCTTATTTCTTATCATAGACAGAAATAATTACATTTTTTACTATTAAGTATGATGTACCAATATAGGTAAATCTAGAAAACATGAGTGATATAAGCTAGTTGTAGAATAGTGTGATAATATGACACAATAAAATAATATAAAATATATGAACATTAATACACACTATATGTCTTTGTAGATAGAAACATATATGCAAAGTGAATAAAAATATACATAGGAATAATAAATACCGAGGTAGTGTTTATCTCTGGAAAGCAAGGAGGCGATGGAGAAGAATTGGACTGAAGGAAAATTTATAATTCTTCAGTTGTATTTGTATGGTTTTATTACTCAAAGCAAAACTGAAAGAAAAAGTATCCGTAGTATTTATGAAAATGGAGAAAAAAGGAAGAATATTATTAGCATCCTGAGAAAGGTAAGCATAAAGAAAATACAGTGAATACTGTATATATTTTTGTTAGTAATAAGGTTGGTTAATATGTTAGCATCAGAATATGAATAGTATTAAAACCAAATAGAATAATTTAGATTTGATAGTGTAGGCAAAAGAGAGTCATTGTAGTTTCTTGATGTGTTACTAGGCTTGTATTCTAGTAAGTCACCATCAAATGGATTGTTTGGTCTTGATTATAAAATCTTTATCCAAACCAGGGAATTTGATCTTCTTAGAGGGACTAGTCAAACAGGTAACACGAATGTGTAAAACTGGCAGAATGCATGACCACAGAGCATAATAGGGCTAGTGGCTAGGAATGCATACCTTTAAATGCCTGAAAATCAAATGTAAATGTGGTTTTTTTGTCCAACAAAATATTTTTGTAGTTGAAGTTATGAAGCATGAAACAGTAATAGCAAACTACAGACAAGTAGTCTGTCTTTGAGAAAGTAACGTCTATGTATACGGCTATCCTCTTGTAAACAGGCATTCCAAGGTAAATTGAAGTGTGATTTGACATTTAATGGTACTGAATATATGTTATGTTGAAAATAGTGTAATATAGTGTTGGGAGGGCACCAGTGATACATTTGACTAACGCTTTGCCCTAAACATGAAAAAAATATATTTCAATTAGGAGTTAAGATACATACATTTAAATATAATAAGCAAAACATATTAGCATGAAACCATGAACAACACAGTAACTACACAGTGGTTTACTGTGTTCTTTCTTTTATATTCAGGCATTATAAACTACATAGAAGTATGAAACTGAAAAATTGAAGTATAATTTATATTGCATATGCCTTGTATGAAAGATCATTGTTGTCAAGACATTTCGTGCTTTATTGAGCAATTTTAGATATTTAAATTTAAATATCCAAAAATTTAAATTTAATATTTAATTAAAACCAAATAGAATAATTTAAATTTGGTAGTGTAGGCAAAAGGGAGTCATTGTAGTTTCTTGATGTGTTACTAGGCTTATATTCTAGTAAGTCATCATCAAATGGATTGTTTGGTCTTGATTACAAATTCTTTATCAAAACCAGGGAATTTGATCTTCTTAGAGGGACTAGTCAAACAGGTAACATAAATGTATAAAACTGGTGAATGCGTTTTAATACTATCTAAAAATTAAATTTAAAAAGTTTAAATTTTGCTTTTTGTTACTAATTATAAAACTTTTTAACTTTTAGGGTACTGTTATGATGGTGGTCTCAATAAAGCAATAATAATATCTGAATCAGAAAATTTCATTTCTATATTCTAGGTAACCATGGATGAATTTCCTGGTTATTCATAAATTTAGAGTCTTCCACTATTAAAGATTTATAATCTTAGGGAACATACAATGACTCATGTAGTTTATGAATATAATTTCAGTAATATGAGTACTATGGCATAACATAGAAATGTCTCCATTGGCATGGCCATACATTGAAGGTTTATTTGTATAATTTTTGTCTAATTCACAGGAAATGTGATATTTAAATACATATCAATCTTCTAAATTTTTATTTTGATATTTTTCCTGATGAGTTGAAAAAATGAATGTACTTCATTTGTTTTAAATCATCACATTAAAACTCTAGTTGTAATATTTTGTAATGGCCCCTTTGTGACTTTAATAAGCGGTATTCTCTTAGCTTTCTTTAGGGCAAATAAATATATCCAAATCAAAAGAGAATTTTCAGAAGATATAAATTTGTTATATATCTATTGTACATATAAATTATATATCTGAGTTGTTTATGAATTATAGAGATGCCATAAATGGAATACAGGTACACATAATTCTAAATAGCTTTTTATTGTGAGGGTGGTATTTAATATTTGGCAGGAGAGAAACACAAGATAAGAGGAATAATCTTGTGAAAATCCAGTGTACAAGAAGAAATTCAATAAGCATGACTTAGGGAGAATATGTTTACAAGCAGAGGTTGTACCATGGAACAGAATAGAAAAGAATGAAGCTTCACAGCTGTGATTTATCATCACAAAAGAAAAAGACAAACTATTCACATTTTATGCCTAGTGTTAATATTAGGGGGAACAAAACCCAAAAGCAAAGTACAAGGTAATACATTTTCATTAATTGAGCAGATGCTGATTGAATAATATCAGTTTTGGACCTATGAGAGCTCTCTGTGGAATATTCAAGTGAAGATATTTAGGAAGCAGTTGGACATATACACACAGACGCAGACACACACGTCTCACACACACACAGAAGAGAAACAAGTATAATATATGACTATGTCTTAGTATGAATAACAATGGAAATTGTAAGTACCCTGACAACAGAAACTGTGTCCTGGTTTCTTCCACTATATCTGGCATATAGCAAGGACTGAAAAATGTTGAATAAATGACATGAAGATCATTGAATCTATACAGATAAGAATCAAACTCAACAGAATGAAAAATAGCATTGCCAGAGAAATGATCTTTTTTTCTATTAAATTGTAGAGAATCCTAACATATAAATTCTAAATCGGCAGTTCTCAAACATTTTGGTCCTAGCAAACCTTTACACTTAAAAATTATTAAGGATTCCAGGAAGCTCTTGTGTGCATTATCATTGATTATTTATATCAGATATTAAAAGTGAGAAACATTTAAAATGTGTTTGATTCATTTTAAAATAATAAGTTACATTCTAAAAATAACAATAATAAATCAATTACATGTTAATAAATAACATATTTTAATGAAAAATAGCCATTGCAAAAGAATAAAAAATTGTGAGAAGAGTGATATTGTTTGACAATTTTAAAAATCCCTTTAATGTCTGGATTACTAGAAGACAGCTTGCATTCTTATATCTTCCACTGCATTCAATCTGTTGCCATGTTAAGTTCTGGGTGAGGAATGTAAAGAAATCTGGTCTGACACATATCTAGTTGTAACATAAGAGTATTTTCATAACATTTTCAGATAATCTTTGGTATTACACCAAAATCTGACAAATATTGTTTGATAAAGATTAATTTCAGTTTTCTGAGACAGTTCAATAAACTTAAAATTCATTGGTCTATGTTGTGCTTTAAATAGATATTTTAATCATAGAAGCTTTGAAATATTTGCAAAATAATGGTTCACTGAGTTATGTATCTCTTAAATGTTGGAACATTTTATTGTATAATAACAAAACATTACGCTAGTTGATATCACCACCAATGTAATCAGAAAACTCTGATCAGAAAACCTGGACTTGATTTGAGGAATATGCAAGTTTTCCAACATATTAGTTTTTATATGAAGGCCCAAATTTTATCATTGGCAGAAAATTCTGTCAGTTTTTCTTAAGCTAATAGTTTAAGTTTATTCATTTTTAAGAAAAATCTTCCAAACACCCAAGTGTTAATAACCATGGTTTATATGTCAGTCGTTTCTTCAAGAAAAAACATGCCATTAAAAAGATGGCTAATTCAGATCACAACTCAATCATATAAATGCTCCCCCACCCCTCCTGAGTCAGCCGTCATGCTTTGGTCTGGAACAGAAGTGCTTTAGTTTTACATTTCACTGTTTTTTTACTCACACATCAAGGTTTTAATCAATAAATTTTACTTCTTCATCTTGGCCATTCTTAAGTGAAACTAGCAATTTTTTATTTTTTCCATTGCAAGTGTGTAGCAGTGAGGAATATGATGACTACTAGTGTAGTTTGGCACCACTGTCTGCTTCATTGTAAAATATCAGTGATTTTACCATTGTTACTTTTTCTTTTTCTTATTTTTTTTTACCATAAGTGCAAATGTCAACACAATGGAAGAGGCAAATACAATTTTAATATTGCTATGAAAATGTTTTTCACCTGGCAGATCACTGGAAAGGGTCTTGGGGCCCCCTAGGGATCTGTGGACTACATTGAGAGCCACTATTCTAAATAATTTCTCTCCGTAAGTACTATTGTATGAAGTAACAAGAAACAGACTATTACAAAAACATGTAAGCAAGGTATACTGTTAGAGAAGCAACTCAAATATTACTTTGATTGAAAATTTTAATACCTCCACTTGGTATAATTTTTTAAAAGTAATACTAAGTTTTTAAAAGTAATACCAAAATAGAGAAAATGTTATGTTTAGCAATGGCTATGTTTCTGTTCCATTTTCACTCCAGGTGCATATTCTTTTTATTTATTTTTTATTGCTATAGGATTGTGATTGAAATATAGTTTAGTACAGTTTAAGACACTTGTCTAAAGGGTCAGCATAGGGTATGATATGAAAAGTGGATCATTTTAATAGCACATCCACTGAAAATCAATCTTTGTTCCTGAGACATTACCTTATATGTCTTCAAATATTTAAAAATGAGTGGTGGGGATTTTACTGGATCTGCATTATAGCACATTAAGCTATAATACCTTTATATGGGAACATGACTTTTTAAACTGCCAATCAGTTGTATCCTTTCACTGAAATCGTACTACATATGTCCTAGGCTCAGTTATGCACTAGTCTACTTTTCAGATATGAATGGCTTTATGCTTTATTTTTCAAAGCACACTTTCATTTAGTATATACCATACAATGAGTTAAAGCCATTAGGGGAGGTACCAAGTGATTGAGGTGAGCTTTGGGCTCCATTCATTGCAGTCCCCAGTGCATAAATATGATTTCAACAAATTTGTATTGAATACCTACAATATGCCAGACAGCGGGTCAGCCTCTGTTGGGAAAGTGGTGGAAATGAAGATATGTAAGATAGAGTCCCTTCCCCCAGAAAACTTGAAATCTAAAGGAAAGCCAGCCTTATAAGTAGGCAATTATTAAAATACATCAGAATTAACTAGTGACCAGAATTAGTAATTAACTAGTGACCAGAATTAATAATTAACTAGTGACTAGAATTAGGTATACACATGATTGCTTTATGGGAGTCCAGTGGAAGGAATGATGTATTCTGACTGAGAAACTTAGAGAAAGAGGAAGGAGTATTTTGTCAGGTCTTACGGGAGTAAGTGAGATTTTGCTGGATGGGGACTTGGTTTGTCGGTTATATTCCAGGCAGAAGGTAGGCTAAGAGTCTGGGCACTGAGGGTAAAATATTTGGCGTGGTTGATTAATGGTGAGTTGGCCACCATGCTCCGTAGGAGAGGTGGCTGTGCGGGCTGGCCTTGGAGAAGTGGTAAGCGTGGTGGGCTGGGGGCTGTGAGGTTAATCCTTTAAATGCTTACCCAGATCTTTTTTAAAGTCCCAAATTAAAGGAAATAGGATACTGTTGTAGGACTGTTTTGCAGTCCTAAAACTTGCCTTCGAGCTGCCTTTTCCCTTGCCTTTTCAGTCTCTCTGGTGGTACATAGACTTTTGAGCATAGCCAGTATGTCTTTCTACCTATATAAAGTTAAAAAATGTGAGAATAAGGTTTAAACATTGGCCCAATTTTGTTACAATATTTTAATTTAATTACTGCAACAATCATAATAATAATACAGTTGACCCTGGAACAACACAGATTTAAACCGTATGGATCTAATGGATTTTTTTTCACCCAAATGGATTTTTTTTCACCCAAATGCAGATAGAAAATACAGGGTTTGCAGGTATGAAAAGCGCCTGTACTGAAGACCAACTTTTCCTGTGGGTGGCTTTGCAGGGCCAAGTGTGGAAGTTTAATATCTCGGATTTTGGTGTGGGGGGTAGGTGTCCTGGAACCAATTCCAAGCTTATACAGAGGGATGACTGTAATGGATGTGTTGTCTCATTTAATCCTCCTCCTCATCACTCTCTGAAGGTGGTACTCTTGGGATCCCCATTTTACAGGCAAGGAACTTAGTCTTTTAAAAGTAGGTGACAGCATTGGGATTTGCATCCACTCTTAAACATCATGCTGTACTGCTTCCCACAATCTTGTGAAAGTGGCTCCTATTATTTCCATTTTACAAAGAAGGAAACAAAGGCTCAGGGAGATTAATAAGGGAAATAATTTCCCCTTATTATTATACTATCATAAATAACAAAGCTAGGATTTTAGTCTCTATTTGTGGTGCTCCTCAGAACTTTTGTTCTTGTCATGACATCATGCTGTCAGCTCGTGTTAGACCGGTCTTCTTGAGGACATTTCAGTTCTTCTCCCACATTCAGGACCAGAGTTACAAGGAAAAATCCTGGCCTGTTCCCAGGGTAAGCAGAGAGGAGAGCAATTGATGCTTACAAAATTCTCTACCCTTGCAGACATATCATGTGCATCTCTGAATTAAAAGCTATTGTGTGACAGTCCTCCCAATGGAAAACCAAATGCTTGGAGAATATGATTCCTTTCCTCTGTTTGAAAACAGAGTTTTATTTTTGGTGGTGGTTGTTTTCTGCAGGTAAGCAAGGTTAGTGACTTCTGTGTATTGGAAACAGCCTCATTAGAATCAACTCGGGAACACTGAGCACACACACACACACGTACGCACACAGATTTACGGAATTCTGATTCAGTGGATCCCGAGTACTGCCAGTAATCTATTTTCTAAAAGCTTTTTGGTGGAGTCAGACCAGAAGAGTGTAATGGTGAAAGCCTACTCTCTGTAGCCACATCTCACTGGTTTTATTCACAGCCATATAAGCAAGTATTAGTTTTATACTTGCAATTGTTTTCTATATAGAGGATAGTTAATTGCCCATATTGATTTTATTTATCACTAATTCTTAAGTTCCCCCACTTTCAACTTCTCATTTTCATAGTAATATCAGTTTTAGATAAGAAGATGTATTTTGGGTTATTCTATTGTTAATATCTTATGTGGTTTACTGCAGGAAGTTGTTAGAGTTTCTCCGTTGGGAAATGTCTATGCTTCGGTATTTTCTTGAAATTCTACATTACTACTTACTATGGCAGGTTGACAAACATACCTGAATAACGTGAATCTTTAAGACAAGAATCTGCTGCCAAAACCACCTGTGGAAAGAGGAATCTTTCAGCACATTTTCATGACCTTTCAAATCAAGAATTGCTGAGTTAATGTCAGAAATGATAGAGTTTTCTTTCCAAAGCAGTGAAACTGAGGTAAACAATATAAATGATTTGTTCAAGGTCAGGGAAGGAGTGCTTACTCGAGTCTCAATTTGTGACTTGGGACCACCTTTTGTTTCAGTTATCAGCACAGATTTCCCTGTTTAGCAGAAAAAGCTCAGTATAAGAAAGATTTTATATGAATTATGCATAAAGTACCATTTTAGTCAAGACTTTAAAAAATGCCACTGATCCTTTTCATACCTGTCCTGAAAAGGTTCTTATTTTCTGTCTTCGTACTGTTTGTACAAACCAATTCAATTTGACTTGATACAAGTTATCTCCTAGGGAATAAAAAATTGCCCCATGTTAATAATCAGAGGTGATATTAGCTTGTGGCATATTGTTCAGTGGAGTACCTACTGTGATTTATATCAGCTTGAGTCTTGAGAAGCATTTTTATTGTTCAGGAGCTAGGTAAACAGTATGTTAATTGTGTGACTGGTTGCTTTTATCATTCTCAATGTTGCCTGGCATTTATTTATGTGAAAAATGTATTGTTTGGAGAGGTCCTTTGGGATCTCTCAGAACAATACTATATAAATGTAGACCACTATAGTTATTGATACAGTCATGTGTCACTTAACGTTGGGGGCATGTTCTGAGAAATGTGTTCTTAGGTGATTTTGTCACTGTGCAAACATCATAGAAGTATTTACACAAACCTTGATGGTATAGTCTGCTACACACCTAGGCTATATGGTATATATTGCTCCTGGGCTATATACCTGTACAGCATGTTACTGTACTGAACACTGTAGGCAATTGTATTAGTATTAGATAAACAATGGTATTTGTGTATCCAAACCTATCTAAACATAGAAAATTACAGTAAAAATTCAGTATTATCTTATGTATATGTAGTCTGTTATTGACCAAAATGTGTGTGGTGCATGACTGTAATTTATAGCTGATGTTAAATCAGAGTTATAAACAAGCACTAGTAATAACTGAAAATAATTATACAAAGGGATTGTGGGAGGATCACCACCAATCTCAAAAAGGAATAATGAGAGAAGATTGCATTAGGAAAATTGAGAACACTGATTTAAATCTCTTGGAAATAAGTGATCTAAAACACTGCTATTAAATATTAGGTAACTAAACATAACACCATGGTCTTATCAAAGATGTAAGATGCTAAGAGGTGAATATAACGTATTTATTTATACTTTACTAATATAAACTATGTTTTGTGTGTGGTGTGTGTGTGTGTGTGTGTGTGTGCAAACACAATTTTGAGTAACTTTGGATGGAATCTCAAGGTGATTCACTCTAATTCCCAGCTACTGCTCCTGTTCTCACTGCTACTTTATTAGAACTTTTGTCATCAGATTAGAATGGGAAAAGGGAGTATATCTTTTCTTCCATTAAAATTAATTTAAAAAGACCTTATTTCTGCTTGAAAAGGATGTTGCCAACATATGGCTTGGGAAAGAATTGGATAATAATAATTAGTCCTTTTAAATGTAGTGGTTGATATGAGGATGTCTGCATTCTTCTTTCTCTTCTTTAATAAACTGTTTGGAAAACTGCCCTACACTACAGCCACACTGCCCATTTCCCTCTTCAGCCTTCTGGAATCTGGTTCCTTCTCCTTTTCTTCCTCCCTGTACCACCATTTCCTTCAGATCTGATTTGCACGTTGCTGAAGGCTCCAAACATTTGTGTTGCTCATCCTAAGTTATGTTGTTAAAGCATCTGAGACACTTAACCTTCTTGGAGTTTTTCATCAACATCTGGATCTCTCCTTCTTCTCCTTCCTCCCCTACTCCTCTTCCTCCCCCTCCTCCTTTTTTTCCTTCTCCTCTTCCAGCAATTAAATATTTATAGTCTATCTACCACTCATGCTTTCCTCAACATAGAATTTCCCAGGGCTCTATGCTGGTTCCTCTGTTCTTCTTTCTGCATCCCCCAACCCCCCGCTCATCCCCCCCACTGGTAATATTGACCACTCCTATGGCTTCAGCCTTCTCTTCTATACAGATGATTCTCATCTCTCTAGAAAGATCTAGACCTTTCACTTCTCCAACTGTATCCTTCACTTGGATGTTCAACTCATCAAGTTCAAAATTAGGTGTATTAACTCTCACTTCACACCTATTTCTTCTCTTGAGTTTCTCATCTTAGTGAGTTAAACAGCATCCAACCTGGTCTTCCAAGTCAGCAAACTTGAACCAGTTTAAACTACTAAACTTGTTTTCAGTATTTCACCGGTAATGAAATATCTTGCAAACCTGTTCTTCCCCACTAGATTGCTCCTATCTTAATTATTTCAGTAACATTTTATTCCCCTCTCTCTAGTGGGCTATGTGCAGCAGCCAGAGGGCTTGTTTTCAAAACACTTCTATCATCATACTTTCCTCTTGCTTACAGTCATGAAATGGCTCCCTGCAGCTTTCAGCATCCTGCCTCAACTCCTTGGCTTAACACATCATACCTGTCCTGAAAAGGTTCTTACTGTCTTTGTACTGTATGTGCCCTTTTCTCTGGCTATGCTGGACTTGTGATTCTGGAAATGGGTCATGCCCACCTTTGTGATAGCACATATGTTGTTCCTTTTCCTGAATAATTCTCTCTTCTGTTTTTGACATGTCACCTTTTACTCTTTATTTTTCAAAACCCCATTTCACCTTTTACTCTTTATCTTTCAAAACTGAGGTCAAAAGTCACCTCTAGAAAGGCTTCTCTGGCTTGAGATCACCCTCGTTAGTGTTAGTCTGATTTCGATATTCCACCTACATGCTCCTTTATCAGTAGGTAGCACTTACCATACTGCAATTGAATTGCAAATTTACTTGTCTGCCTCCGCCCTAGACTACAGCTTTTTGAGGGCTGGAGTCATGACTTACTTGACCTTACATTCTCAGGACTTAGTTTAGTGCATAGCTAAGAGGTGTTCAATAGATGTTTGCTGAATGAATGAAAAACTTAATGGGCATTTGAAATGGCTATTTGTACGTCTGGACGTTGCTCAGGAAGGGAATGGAAAAATTACATACTAGTGAATTTTCAATCTAGTATTAAATTTAATATCGTGAGAGAGGTTGTAACCACCTTGCCCGCTGCCTAGACAGAGCTGATTTATCAAGATGGGGGAATTACGATAGAGAAAGAGTAATTAAAGAGTAATTCATGCAGAGCTGGCTGTGCGGGAGACTGGAATTGTATTACCACCCAAATCAGTCTCTCTGAGCATGCGGGGATTAGAGTTTTTAAGGATAATTTGGTGGGTGGGGGTGCCAGTAAGTTGGAAGTGCTGATTGGTCAGGTCAGAGATGAAATCGTAAGGAGTCGAAGCTGTCTTCTTGCACTGAGTCAGTTCCTTGGTGGAGATCACAAGATCAGATGAACCAGCTTATCCATCTTGGGTGGTGCCAGCTGATCTATCAAGTACAGGGTCTGGAAAATGTCTGAAGCACTGGTCTTAGGCTTTACAATAGTGATGTTACCCTCAGGAGCAATTTGGGGAGGGTCGGAATCTTGTAGTCTCCAGCTGCATGATTCCTAAACCATAATTTCTAATCTTGTGGCTAATTTGTTAGTCCTACAAAGGCAGTCTAGTCCCCAGGCAGGAAGGAGGTTTGTTTTCAGAAAGGGCTATTATCATCTTTGATTTAAACTATAAACAAAGTTCTCCCAAAGGGACAGGACAGCTTGAAGGTTAGAAGCAAGATGGAGTTCGTTAGGTCAGATCTCTTTCACTGTCTCAGTTATAATTTTGCAATGGTGGTTTCAAGGTTATCATTAGGGGGAGAATGAGAAAGACTGTATTTTATTGAAATGGTACTAAGTGGAGAGATGATTTTGAATCTCTAGAAACTCAACAGTATTACTGTGATGCCAACAACATTGACTTAAAGATTTTCCAATGAGATGACTCTGGATATTTACAAACAAGCATATTTGGTTTCATATGAAAAAGCTATTTACAGTAGTACTGACTGCACTTTTCCATTTCTATTAAGCTATCTTGGCATCGTGTAGCCTCAGAGGAAATATAGTAGCAAAGGTTAGAAATATTTAAAGCACTTTTTTCCCTAAATGTAAGGAGAGGGACACAAAAACGTCCAGTTTGCAGTTATAAACTCTTAACATTGACACCCATAATTAATGAATAACCTTGTGGAAATTACAGGATGGGCTGAGTATATCAAGCATGACAAATGGAAATGCTTTTGCTTGTTTCAGCAGATTGTGTTTATAAACTCTAGAGCACTTTTGATCCCTCTTTCAGGGGGTTATGTTTGCACATGGCTTAAGAAATTAAAAATAAACCAGAATTTAAATAGGTACATAGTTGTAAAGGTGTTGCACATTTCCAATTAGTGAGAAGAGACCATACATGCGTATGTGTTAAGTTAGGTTATGTTTCTGGTTTAGCATGGCACATTCTGTCGGAGGATTTCCTGGCCCCTGGTTCTGGAATAGATCACAGAATTGCTGTTGGTGTTGCCCATACTAACTAGAGTGGTGTAGGAAAATGCCCCATTTGTGCTGAGCCATGAGTCTTTTGTACCCAGAGCTTACATCAGCCTTCTGGAAGAACTTAACATTAACAATCTGTGCACTTCTATTTAAGGTATTGTATAAAAATATTGGGCTCTTCTGGTTCTTGAATTGAAGTTAGCATTAGCAAGGCTTCATTCTCATCCAGGGAAAGAAAGCTGGGTAATGCCCAGGTGTCCCTGCTTCTGCTTCCAGCTTTTTACTGTTCAGAGAACCCATTCCCTGCAGGTGCTCAAATGGGACTTACATTGTCTCCATCTGTCTCTTTTATTCTGTGTCTCTCTTTGTTCTTGTGATTAGAGCTTTTGAATTGTGGGTGCCGTCTAAAAAAGAGTCTTTGTGTTTTCTTGATTTTAGTCTACTGCGAGGACAGAGTCTTTACAATAGTAAATAGCTTTTCATTCTGAAAAAATAAATAATTTGTCTTAATCTCACTAACAACATGGCGTCCTTTGTATATGAAGAAGATGACAACAATTTACTTGTTCAATTATTTTCATGGAAAAATTCTTAGGCATGTAATCTCTGCCTTTAAGATTCTTGATAGCTACTCTCAAATTGCTGTTCATAGTCATATACATAATAGTAACAGATCAATTTACCTATCTTCCCACACATTCACCAAAACTGGGTGTTACTATTTTTCATCTTTATATACATCAGTGGTGAACTTAATTTTATTATTATTTAAATTTGCATATCATTGATTCCTAATGAGATTTAGAGGTTTTGTATACTAATTAGCCATTGTATTTATTCTTTTGCAAATTGCCTGTTCATTACTTTGCCTATTTTTCTTTTGGAATATTCCTCTGTTTCCTTTTGATTGTCAAAATCTCTTTGAGACTACATACATTAATCTGTTGTCTGACATATATTTTACAATTGTATTTCTGTGATTCATCTATTCATATTTGGTGTTACTTGCCCTACAGCAATTTAAACAAATTGTGAGGGCCCATCCATCAAGATTCTCCTCTGCACTTTCTGTCATGTTATGCCTATGTGTAACAGTCCTATGGAAGATCTCCTGTGAAAGGCCTGGATTGGCCAAAAATATTAACTTTCAAAAAGGTTTCTCTTCTTTTGTACTACCAACTCTCTACTAAATAAGAGTAATATAAATAAGCAAACCCTCCCTTGATTACTGACTACCAAATGTCTCTCTTTCCTGGTGCTAAAGACCTTTCTCTTTTCTCACCACTGCTCCCAGAGTGCAGATGTCAATAAAATATTTTGTTTTACTCTTACCTGATAAGTTCATGTTTACTATTATATCTTGTTCACAGGTCAATCTTTGAACTGGGAAATTCGTTTTAAACTAAAATAGCCATAGTAAGCTTTCAGGACTTTTAAAAATATGTATTTTCTTGTAGCTTTTTCATGATGTCATTTTAATAATGAAACATTTAATTCATCTTCATTTTATATTGTAAGATATGAAATAGACATCTAATTTTTTGAGTTTTTAATAGCCAGTATCCAAAGTTATTTCTCAAAAAACTCATCAAATTTTTTTAGTGATGTGGAAGGCCAATTTAATATATTACTAAAATGTAATAATATAAAATATTAAGAATATATTACTATACAATATTATATTTTCTAGATCTGCTTATGAATTGTCTATTTTATTAATCTGGCTATCTTTTTTTGTGCTAGTATATCATTATTTAAAATATTGCCATGATATATGTTAATATCTAATAGGGCAAGCCACTGCCATTAGAATGGGTTGCAAAATTTTGCTGGCTTTGTTTTTGAACATATAAATACATGTTTTAAAATTTATCCACTTAACTGGAATTTTTTTAGGAATAGGATAAACTTACAGATCAACTTCGAGAAAATACTGTATCTGTACAGGGGAGCAATGTGTACATTTTGTATTCAACTCATATTATCTCTCAGTAGTATATTATAATTTTTAACGTAGTTCTGGGAAATTCCCACTAAGTTTATGGAGATTTGATATTTGCTGATGTTATTAATGTGTTATGACTGCTAATTAAATTTTTCTCATTATTTCAGGTAATTGTAGGTATATTAAGAAGTTATTGATATGCTTAAAATAATAATTTTTAAGTAACACTTTTATTTACTAACTGCTTCCAGTGGAATTTCAGATTATCAGTTATTTTTATTCTTATTTCTTTTACTTGTCTAATTGCATTGGTTAGCACATCTGGAATGACATGGAATACTGATTGTGATGCTGGGCATTCCTGTTTTGACCCTAATCCTCTAATATTGCAATTTTTAAATAATGCCTGCTGATCTCTGATGTCACTGTTGACCATGCTAAAAATGATTTCTAGTTTAAAGTTTTCCTAAATATAGATACACTATAAATTTTGTCAAATGCCTTGTCACCTATCAACATGATGATGTATTTTTGTCCGTTATTAATGCATTTATCAATTTTTTCCAAATGTCTAACTACACTGTTTTTTGTGGAATAAATACTTCTTTGATACTGTATATTGTTTTTAAATATAATATTAGATTTAATTTTACTTAATATTTAGTATTTTATTGAGAACTTTTTGCATTAATATTTATAAATGAGACTTAGTTACAGCGCTTTATTTTTTTTTCCTCTTTTTTTTCTGAGCAAGCCACTTATTTTTTTAATTAGGAAGAAAGAGACACTGTTCATTTCCAAACATATAGCCTGACATAATACATTATTATATTATCAATTTAATGTATATTATATATAATAAAGTAAACAAATACTTTCACAAAGTAAAAGCAAGAAAAATTTGTGCTTTGCTAATCTTTCTTTTATTACAACTTCCATTAGGATGGATCAATTAGTGTTAAAATGTCCTTTAATAGTTCTAATATTTTTTTCACTTTATCACTTTATCAGGAAGGACATTGCTCTTTATAGGTGAGTTAGTGAAGAAGAAAAAAAAGCGATGACTAACATGATCTAAATCAGGGGTGCCCAGTCATTTGGCTTCCCTGGGCCATATTGGAAGAAGAAGAATTGTCATGGGCCACATGTAAAACACACTAACACTAATGATAGCTGATGAGCTTAAAAAAAAATTGCAGACAATTTTCCTAATGTTTTAAGAAAGTTTACAGATTTGTGTTGGGCTGCATTCCAAGCTGTCCTGGGACACATGCATGTAGCCCATGGGCCACGGTTGGGCAACCGTGATCTAAACATAACTGATTTAGCTTGAATATGCCTTTAAACTAAATAGGATTTTTTTTATTCCTAAACTATTCTTAAGAAAATTCAGATTTTCCATATCTTGAAATTTTGGTACAGAGGACAGTGATTCAATGGAAAGTATTCTACATTTGAAAAAATTTAACAATGATAAATGAAGGTATTTTCCTTATGTGGGTTTTGTGATATGCTGTAACATAGTTGAGCAGACCTTCACCTAAGCAGAAATTACTAGCTCAAATGGACTGCACAAATAAGGATAAGTGAATTTTTTGATCTGCTTTATAAAGCTCTCTATACGCCATATTCACATTTTTAATGAAGCAGGAAAAATACGTTTTCTTCTTTCATATGCTAAGTGATTACAGCTAGAGAGGTTGACCTCACTAATATGTCTTCCTCTAATTTAGGATATGAATAGATTCTACTAATAACTCTTAAGGCACAATTCACACAGGATGCAAAATTCAAAAGAATAAAAAGAATGTGTTAATTGGGGACTTTGGATTTTTCTTAAATGACTTAGAGATATTTGCTGTTGCTCCGAATGGATATAGAAGACTTAATTACATAATTTCTTAATGGGCCTTTTAACTTTTCTAACAGATGTTCTTTTACAACTGGTCTTTTATCATCATTAATAATCTGCCTGCAGTTTTTCAGTTGTATAGTATAAATTAGTTTATTGAAATTATATTAAACATTTAATATGGTGAAAAAATATATTATGATAATGTTTGTTCTGGCTACAAACTAAATTTAATGACTGTATACAAGAAATAACTACTAGCATATTTAAGTAAGAGTTTTGGTGATACTTGCATGCTGAGGGATTGTCAATATGGTAGCTTTCTAGACAGTTTTTACCCCATGGCAATTCTTCCAATATCAAATGATGTTATACCCTCAAAATAGAAAATATATATTATCTGTTAGAAGTCTTTACAGTATTGCTTTAAGAACATCTCATTTAAAAAGGGGAAAATACTCCTTAATAATACAAATAATATACTTAATTGATTACTTAGATTTATTTTCTATTTATGGATATTTATTAGACATCATAGAAAATGAGGAAATAATAAAATGATATAGTCTCATTGTCTCTGGAAAAATATTTATGATATAAATTATATGAATACATATATGTATTGATAATACCATGATCATTGTAATAATTGTGCATGTACTGGAGAAATATTCTAATCTAAATATTGACTTATTCCTGGTGGTATTGTGGAATATGGGAATATATTAATTGTAGAAGTCAGTAGGAGATTTGGGATGCGTAGAAATAGTTCATCGTGGTAATAAAATGTCACAGAATGCACAAGTTAAGATGGTCAGTTTCTGGTAGGTACTTTGTTTCTCTTTTGTTTGCTACCATTGGGAATATTTGGCCAATATTACTTCAATTTCTCCTTCTAGAAAATTTAGAAATTAAAGATAAATATAGGAAAGGGAATAGGTGGAAATAGAAATCAGGAAACGCAAAAGGTGATTCTTCAAATTTCTGGCATGATTCAAGTTCCAGGGCAAATATTTAATTCAAAGTTGGGTCTAGAGGCAAGTCAGTTACACAGGAAGTGCTCAGGATATTGAGTGGTTCTCTCACGTCCTCCTGAGAGTGGCCAGGGTATCAGAGTGAATAAAACGGCTTCTCTATGAGATCTCTTTCTAATTAATCAATATTACAGCTTTACCATTGGGACACCAGGAGAAGACAAATGATGAAAAAAATCTTTTATATACATTTATTTCCAATTGACAAATTTGGCTTAATATGAAAAATTCATCTAAAGTCTTCATTCTTTGAGGTCCCTTTAAGCATATAATTGTATTCCAAATTAATTCTTAAAACATGTATAATTTGTCATAACTTTTAACAAGGTTTGTTAATAAAATGCTGTAATGTTTACCAAACAATTATATTCGAGAAAAGAGATGTTATGCAGATTTATCGAAAAGAGAATTTGATAACTAAATTAACTAAATGCCAACTATTATCCCTAAATGTAGATAGTAAATAACATTATTTCTTCTATGCTGTGTATCTAAACTACCTGTTTCCCTAATTTTTAATTTAATTAATTCCTCAACATTATCTTTACTTTGATACATCAAAGTAGTAACTTTCTCCATATTGAGCCTCATATTTAAGCAGTTACCAACTATTGCTGTTTTGTTTATCGCACTATATCTTTCACGTTCCCTTCTCTCTTTTCAAATGTTTGTGACAGGCTTCTATCCTGCCTCATTCTTCCACAGATACAGGTTAGTGCCCCTTAGCTGCTTGATTTTTCACAGTCAAAGTTCTCAACAGTTCACATTGTTTACAAAATAAAATATTCTTAATTTCCTGGTCTGACATCCGGGTCCCCTCACAGTCTACCCCGAATTCACTTTTCCAAATTTACATCCTGATATGCTACAGTGATTTCTGTATTTCCAGTCTAGCTGGTGTATTCACTGTGGCAAAAATTGACCTTGAGCATCTCTAATCTTGGATCTTTGCTCAGGCATTTTCCAACTTCAAAAGTGCTCTTATTTTATTTTTTTTTCCTATCCGTACAAATACACATCTTTTCTTTCAAATCTTTGATCAAGCTTCATAGCCTTCATTATGATCCCAAATTATTTCAACTTCTAAATCAGTGCATTGCTAGTACTATTTCTTTGACACATTTATGGTTTATGTGTGGAACTGTTGCTAATCTTCCTAGTTCCATGAGTCTTACATCATAGTCTGATCTGAATAGAAGACACTCAAACATTACTCTTACATTACTTCTTTATTCCTAAATTGTTACTTTTGATTCCCCTCTTATTTGATCGATGTGTTTTGTTTTTCCGATTGAACTTTCTCAGTAAAAGATCCTCTTTCTAAACTCTTGCATATCTGATACTATATTTCTATTATCTTAGCTTGGAACACAGACTTTTGCTCCAGAACTCTTTAGATTTGTTACATTGTCATCCAGCAGTTAATGTAGTAGAGATAGCTTAGGACAATCTGATGTCCATTCCTCTTTAGTTAAGGTCTTTACTTTTGCCTCAATGCTTGAGAGACATTTACTTATTCTTACAAACCCAAAAATAATTTTGAGTTAAGGCTTCAGTGGGATTTCAGAGCTCGAGATCCTCTCTCTGAGATCTTAGATGAGGAAAAAGAAATCATAGGTGACACAAGGTAATCACATACAAAAGTCACTTCGTTTAGGGCTAGTCAGTTACCCAGTATCTGCCAAATGCAGAACTTCTAAACTGGAAAACACAATTGATGTTTTGGAACTTAGTGAAGTTACCTGCTTGCTACTTCCCCAGTGCTGGACTGGTAAAAGAGTGGAGAACTAACACAGGGAGAGAAAGGAGAAGAAATATATTACACAGCATGTAGGATATGGGCAACTGGGTCTTAGTTTGGCTGCAGACTTCTGGAATCGACATGGCCTTAATTTTTCCACCCAAGGGGTAAGGAAGCTGAGATAGTTATCTTCCCCCTCACCATAGTGTGAAGGCCATTCCCTGGAGTTTTGACTCCTTGGCTCTTCTGTCCTGCTTAGCACATAGGTTGAACATGCTCCTGGGGCCAGCTGACATTTTCTGGCTACAGATTGCAGGTACTAGCAGTGTGAAGCCATCAGAGCACTCTGGAATGGTGACTGAGGAGAGGGTGGGGCAGCAATCATGTGGGCTACAATTGATGCCACGTGAGAAAATGAAGCAAAGGGAGGGTGAATAGCTAGCTGAACTTCATACAGGCGGGAGGGGACGGAATCAGGTCTTTAATCACTATGATAGCTTGCCATTGCGCTCAAGGGCTGTGAAGCCTTTATGGCAGGGTGAGGAGAAAAAGAGTGAAGGAAGCTGCTACTTAAGCAGTGTGGTCAGAGAAAAAGCCTTTCTGAAAAGGTCCTGTGTGAACAGAGACCTGAAGGAAATGAAGTGGTGAGGCTAGCGATTATCTCAGGAAAGAAATTTCCGGCTAGAAGAGTGTCTGACATGTTTAAGGTACAGCAAGGAGACCAGGGTGGGCAGAACAGGGAATAAGGGCAGGCAGCTGGGAGCACCTCATGTAGGGCCCAGAAGCCAGCAGGAAGCCTCCCCTGGATCATGGATGGTGTCCCTCCTTGTCACCTATTGAGCTGATCAGTTTTCTGAGTTGTTCATCTAGCTCCTGTATTGAAGTGTTTTCAAAGGTCTTCTCTTCCTATGACTTTTCAGAATCAAGTTTTCCTTGTCTTCGAGTGTTTTTCAAAGTTACTGTATGTTTTTATTTTCTTATTTGTGCGTTTATGTGGACGGCCCACCTCTCCAGAGCCAGTGTGGGTATGCTGCTTTTCTGAGATTCTTTCTCTACTCCTTTGTTTGGTCTTTCACAGATTGAGAAGACCATTGGAACACAAAGCTCCAAGCCCAGTTCCTAGTATCTAGGAGGCTTTCCTTTTCTGCATCATTACTGCTCTGCAATGAGATCTTTTCTTCTACTCCCACTGTGAGCCAGCCAGCTGGGGTCCATATTTCTTCAGGAAGCAAAGGGAAATTAGTGGTTCTGCACAGACAGCATTCCAAGCAGCGCTGTCAGCAAGGGCACAGACAGGAGGAGCTTTGTGTGGCACAGCACCGTGAGAATGGCCTTAGTTCATGTGTTTCTCCCTTCCTTGATTTGCTACCCATGTGCTGCAGTCCCCTACTGGATCTGTGAAGAGAGCACTAATGGCAGTGAGGAGGGTGCGTGGCGGATAGTGGCAGAGATAGATTACTCATGCTGCCTTTGAAAGCAGCGGCTGTGGAGTAGACAAGTTCCCAACAATTTTCTTCCTGGCATTTCTTAAAATGAGGTTCACATGCATGACTCACCTCCTTTTGTGTCTATAGGGCTTAATAGCTCCGCCCCTTTCTTTCAGCATGTCAATCATATCAGAATGTAAGCATCAATAATGTAATCTTATATGTAATTGTGCTCATGTGTACATACAATAATACTAGTAAAAAACTACTTGCTATACACATCCCAGCTGGCTGTAATGCCCAGCTAC
This sequence comes from Gorilla gorilla gorilla, assembly GCF_029281585.2. Taxonomy (NCBI): domain Eukaryota; kingdom Metazoa; phylum Chordata; class Mammalia; order Primates; family Hominidae; genus Gorilla; species Gorilla gorilla. The sequence goes on along the minus strand of NC_073230.2, from coordinate 135,799,106 downwards.
TCAAGTTTTCAGGTTGTTAAAATTCTATTACGTCTTAAAGGTTGTGGGAGATAGATATTGGGTGTGGAGAGGCAAACAGCAGGGGAGGACCTATAGTTTTGTTTTTTTAGGTGTGTGTGTGTGTGTGTGTGTGTGTGTGTGTGTGTGTGTGTGTGTGTATGATTTCAGATGAGCAAGTGTTTTCTGTTCCGGGCAATCCACCGGGTATGCTTTAAAATCTGCTTTAAGCCATTTTGAAATTCTTTCCAGATCCTGGAATTAGGCTTACTGTAAGTACCTGCTTTAAATGAGGTATTTCCTTTTATGTTTTCCTTAGTGTTTATAGTTATTTTAGGGGGAAGTTAGAAAAGTTTGTATCTGGGACATCTACCTATATGGAAACTGATCCCATTGAGTTGTTAAGATCTTCATTGTACCAATTCATTAAGCATAGGTTTTTAATTAAATTCCCATGTAGTCATATACTATATTTAAAAATCTTACATTATTCTGAGGCAATTAAAGTTGGAATCAGATATTTTTTCTAAATATATACAGATTTCATGTATTAATATATGAATGTCAATGATCAGCATTTTTTAAAAAGTATGTTCTTAATGCACTCAAATGTGTCATACCCAACCCACAGAATTATATAGAATATTCTAAATGCAGTCTTGTTGAACCTATATATTGATATATATTAATATTGTATGTAAATATTCTATATTTGTGTCATTTACCTACTTAAATATTTGGTTTAAATATATTTAGATAATAGTTAAAATTATTTTATTTTTATGATTAAATACACGTAAGTATGTATAGAATTTATGAAAAAGTTATGCAGTAATTGGAACATAGCTAATTGAGAACTATGATATACTTTGGGTGAATTTTATTTTATTAAAGAGGAAAATGATTTATCAAGAATATGTAAATTTATATTAAGTGCTTGACAATATTTTTATGAATAATAACACATTACTCATGCAAACCAGAAATGGGTTTTTTTCTTGGAGCAAATCTTGGGTGGCCTATCTTGGTTTTGTCAGAATTTTCTTTAGATTGGAAGGTTTGCTGGGCTTACAGTTTCAGATTTTTAAAAAACACTTATTTCATCTTTGTATAGCTCTGCAGTAAGATATACCAATTTTTATAAAAATCTGAAGATTTTTCTGGGAGATAGGGGCAGATACTTTCCAATTCCTCTTTTGTTTTCTGAATTATAATGGACTCTGTCTCACTAGTAGAAAAGGGCCATCAGATTCTGGAGGATTTTGGGGAAGATAATGGCAATAGGACCAGGGCCCAAGCCCTGTTCTGGGCCAGGATGGGGAGTAAGTGACAGAAATTGTTGACCACTTGGAGGATTGGGACCACCTTGCTGGGAGAAGCTTTTTATCCCAAAGCAGTGGCCAGAGCAGGGACCCACTCATCAGCACAGGCACAGAGGTGTAACACCCCTTTGGAGTCTGGATCCACGTGCTTGTGAAGGGTCTGGATTAGTGTATCAAAGAACTATTGACTCCAAGTCTCCTGGTCCATCTAGCAGGCAAGCCACTGAAGTAGGGGCTTGCCTGCTCTCCAAGAATCACAGAACAAGGGGTCTGTGACTGCCACTAAAATGGGGACTTCCCTATCCTCTACGTTTTTTTTTAACCTGATCCATGAATGATAACCATGATATAGTGGATGGCATGGAGTTTACTATTCATCAGACACTCTTAAAAGAGTTTAACATGTATTAATTATATTACTTCTCAAAAAATACTGTGAGAAAATATTATTACTTCCATTTAACATTTTCTTCAAAATGAAACAGAGAAATACTGTAGCTTGGATATTTGTCCCCACCCAAATCTGATGTTGAAATGCAATCTCTAGTGTTAGAGATGGGGCCTGGTGGGTGGTGTTTTCATCCTGGGGGCAGATCCCTCATGAATGGCTTAGGCCATCCCCTTGATAACACGTGAGCTCTCACTCTTGAGTTCACAGGATATCTGGTTGTGTAAAAGTGTGTGGCACCTCCAACCCAATCTCCTTTACTCCTAGTCTGGCCGTGTGATATGCTTGTTCCCGCTTTGCCTTCTGCCATAATTGTAAGCTTCCTGAGGTCTCTCTAGAAGCTGAGCAGATGCCGATGCCATGCTTATTATACAACCTGCATAACTGTGAGCCAGTGAAACCCCTTTTCTTTTTAAACTACCCAATCCCAGATATTTATTTATAGCAGTGCAAGAACAGCCGTTATAACACAGGTACATTTAAATGTCCAACCTGATAATTGGTTAAGTCGGCCTCATAAGCTTATATTCTGCTTAAGCTTATATTCTGCATAAGCCAGAAGACATTCTGTTATAGTCAGGGCTTTAGAGTAGGAGTGGACCAGATTGGATTATTCTGTATTCCTTCCACTTTTAGCCTTACTATTAGTCAACATAGGGATTGTGGACCTTCGGCCTAGGCAGTGTAAGTCTTGGAAAGAACAGATAGGGCCTTCTGCTTCTATTTGTGAGGTCTTGAGCATCACAATCTGGGGCCTGACAAGGGCATGTTCTTTGCTCAGTTGTAAAGAGGGATGCCTTGGGTTGAAATAAACATGCGTCACATGTATTTATGTACGTGATTATTCACAATCTAAGTTAAAAGTGACGCACAGATCACTTTCTTTCATTACCAAGTATGATAAAACTACCCTTAGAGAAGCCAATTTTGTCTGAAAATACAAATCTAAAAGTTGGCTACAATCTACCTGTCTGCTGATAACTTGTAGACTGTCCACTTTGATGCTTTCAGAAACATCTTCAGTCATCTTGAGCAAACATCTGTTCTTGTCATCTCCTTTGCAATTCATTTTCACAGCATGCACCTCATCAGAGAGAACCCACAGACTGTAAAACCTGACACAAGGTACTATTTGTTTCCAGCTATATATAAGAATGTGCATCCATTCAAGTAACTTTGGATGTCTTGTTTATTTCATTTTCTTCTCTTCCCCAAGCCAGTGATTTTTCACTTCTTTTTAAAGTACTGCTTAAAATCAGTTTTGAAGGTAACAGGAGATGTATTAAAACAGTCAAAGCCCCCCAATTATATTTTTTGCAAATAGTTTATTATACATATGTACATGTTTTCAGCTGTCCCTTTTCATGCACATATTTTAAAATGTGCTTTACATAAAAGTGTTTTTAAGTTACACACTTTCCACAACCATAAAGAAGATAAATGGATCACTATGAAGCATTCCTGAGATACCCATACATATTTGTTAGGTTAACCAGTTGTAATAAGCAATGCCAGACTCTCAGTGGATTGACATGAAAAAGGCTGATTGCTTTATAATTATCACAGTCCAGTGCAGGTGAGTGAGGCTGAGAGGGACTTTTGCTCCAGGCAATCATTCAGGGAACTAAGGTTCCTTTCACACAGGGACTTGGCCATCCTCTAGGGCCTCGAGTTTTCCTGCTGTATATTTGCAGCTCACTAGTCAATTGAGGGAAGATAATAAGCATGGGAGACTCAGCAGGAAGCCTTTCAGAGCCAGATTTGGAATTGTCATGCAACACTTCTTGCATTTTATTGGCAGAACTCAGGCCTGCGCTTAACTGCAGGGGATGCTGGGAAATACAGCTGCCTGCTCAGGAGGAAAAGAGGTACAGTTTGGTGAACAATTAGCTAATCTTCCATGTCTCATTGAAGAGAACTCACAGTAGTAGCTGAGTTGGCTTCCTTCCTCTAAGCCTTGAGAGGAGGACTCAAGTGAATCACGATATCTCCAAGCAGAGAAAACATAAAAACATAATCACTTAATCACCTCACACAGACACCTGTTTAAAAATGTATGCCCTCTATGTAAATGTTGTTAGGTTTTGAAGGGAAACTAACAAATGTAAACTCCTGGAGGCCAGGAGTGCATCATATGCATAGGTGCTGCCTTTACTAAAATTAACAGTTTCTGATTTTTTCCTTCTTGTTATTTCTGATCACTTGTGTTTTTTACCTTGACCTAAAATTCTTCAACATTCTTACTTTTCACCCACTGCCCAGAGTGGCCGAACTTAAGTAGATGTTAGGAGACATAGAGTTTGCTTAGATGATTCACACAAAGATGTAGCTAATTGTAAAATTCTCTTGGAGTTTCAAAGTTCTCTACAGATCATTGTTTTCAGTATAACTGCACTTTCATTTGCCCACACCTATGAGTGCAAAGCTTCCCAAAGTATTGCTGTTAACAAGAACATTGATTCCCTTGATATCTTTGGCAGTGGTTGTCCTGTTGCCTAAAGTGAAACTTTTTTTTTTTGGTTTGCCTCTGAGCATTAATAATTACAAATTCTTGAGCCATTGTTCTGATTCTGTCATGTTCTGAATTCTAGCATCCATGGGGGTCTTTAATTCTTGGCTTATTCATTCTTTATTCCAGATCAGTTTGTGGGCCTCTGTTTCCTCCACCCAGGCCTGTTCCGTTGGCCGCAGGTCTACATCTGTAGTAACTTCTCAAATGAAGCCAACAGCTAACAGCAAAAGGGAATTCTTAATTGACATAATTTCTAAATATAGGTGAAATAAAGAAATGTAAGAGGTCTCATGAAGGAGGCATAATTGTGAAGAAGGTATTTCTTATACCTCTTCACATCATGTTTTTTAATGCCACCCGCAGTTAGATCTGCTTTCATCTAGATGAAGAGGCAGAGAAAGGGGCATTATTACAGCCCTTCAATTTCTACCTCTTCCTGAGGAAATAAGGTGATCTGTTCTTTATTAATAAAGGGAAAAGCACCCTCCAAAGAAAACCTGCAAATGCACAGCCTTGTCTGATTTGATTTATATATATATAATTTTTATATATGTAAATTATATATGTAAATTATATATATAAATTATATAATTATATGTAAATTATATATATAAATTATATAATTATATGTAAATTATATATTTACATATATTATGTTATATATAACATATATAACATATATATTATATATAACATATATTATATATTATATATAACATATATTATGTATAACATATATTATATAACATATATTATAACATATTACATATATATCATATATATATAATTATACATATATATTTTTCACAAGCTCTCAGGATTAGGCATGATTCTGCCTATCACAAGCACTGTGCCAAATATTGGGTGATAGCCCCTGTCCTTAAGGATTATAAAGTTCATTCAGGAGAACAAGTTATAATGTGACAGTGCTGTGATAGAAATGACCCACAATTATTATTGTGATACATAAGAAGACTGCTCAGAACAGAAGATGAGAAGGGAGAACATGTTATCATGGATGAATTCTTGCTTGTGCTTGGTTTCTTTAGTGAGAAAAGGGTAGCATTAGCTGCTCAAAATATAAGGAGTAGCAGAGAGTTGGAAAATTATCTTCAAGGCTGTAGGAAACAAGAAAGACTTTTTAAGCTACACAGTGACATAAATAGTTTGTTTTTTAGAAAGATCATCTTCATAGTCCCATGAAGGGCTGATTGGAGAGAGATGATCCTGAGGTAGAAAGATCTAAAAGGCTATGACATTCATCTAGTGGATGATGATGAGAGCTGTGGTAGTAGATGCAGAACCTGAGGCTGATTCAAGAAGTATGTAGGAGATAGATTCTATGACACTTGGTAATACTTGGCTAGATGAAAGGAAAAACAAAATAGAATCTAGTAGGCTAACTCACTTTCCTTTAGGTGATGGAAGTGTTGCTAATTAAAATAAATATAAGAGGAAGGGCACTCTGTAGACAGAAAATACATTTAGTTTTAAACATGTTGGGTTGAGTTCCTCATGCAGTGTTCTGGAGAGGTCCATTTGGAAATAAGATTAAAAATTTTTATGACGCCCAGGAGGAAAGTTAAAGAATAGAGTTTCCGTGCAGATTTGATGGAACAGTATCTTCTAGTTATTCATGATACCCAGTCATAGTTCATAATTTTATTAGAAACATGCATATAAATTAGTCACCTCCTGATGTCCCTCTGCTTAAGTGTTCATTGGTACAACTTTGTCTTTCAAATCCTGGGATTAGGAGGTCTTGTCCTAGCCTAATCTTCAAAAAAGCAAACAACAACAAAAACGTCAGAACAGCTAGAGGGTCTACAAAATGAGGTGAGGATTAGGCCTATTAAAAGAGGCACCATCAGGAGTGTTGTTCCTTGCAAAGTTGGAGAATGGGGTAGAAAGAGTTAGAGGAAGTTTTTGACAGTACAGTTTAATACAGGTAGAGGGAAGTCATCTTCACAGACAGAGCTTGACTTTCAATAAACGTTTGTTAAATGAAAGTGAATCAACAATCAGAAGAGTGCAGGAGAGGTCAAGTCTAAGTAGAAGGAGGTAAAGAAAGAATGAAAGGAAGAAAGTATTAGGTAAATTGAGTGTTCTGTGAAAATAAATTGATCACTTTGATTTTTTTGATGAACCTGGGAAAATATCTTTGAAGTAGATTTCAAAGAAATTTCAGAATAAGTGTTGTGGGCAATGGCAACAACACCAAGAAAGGGTTTAATCTTCTGAAAGGTCATGGAAGCATGCATTTCTTTAGATGCATGTATTATTATAGTACAGTTGGTAAAAGAAATGTTTCATTTCTTTATAACCTCATTATGTTCATTCTTTAAAAAGCTCAAAGGGGAAAGCAGTGCTTTAGTGATGGCTGCACTTCAGTATTGTAAGACAAAGTACGGTGTTTGGGTCTGAATTGAAAAGATTTTTGATTGTGTAGATTCAGGATTAGACCCAAAATTGTGTGCCTTTGGGTTTGATCACCATTCAAACCAAGCCCTGAGGCTTTTGACATTGTGAAGAAATAGTGACAGATCAAAGGATAAAAAGAAAAATCACTGCAGATAACATTCCGTTCACACATTTTAAAGACAGGTATATCCTATATACCATTGGGGTGTAGGGTCAAGCTGTTAGTGCTGATGAGATGTCAGCTCAAGAGAGCAGAAAACATTTTATGTTGTGATGACAGTAGAATGGCCAACACACTGATCTTTAATCTCTGTGTTTGCTAGAGGGAAAAAGTGAAGGAAGGCAGCAAAATAAACACAAAGCAGTTTCCTCAAAAGCCATCTGAAAGCTCTGAGTCTCCCCATACTCTTCTTAGAGATGCCAATGAAAATTCTATCTCTGTCTGGTGAAAGTTTACTTTTTTCTCATTTTCCTGTTTTGTAAAAGTAAGACAAAAATTACAAAGAAATACCTTTGGTCGAGGAAGTATTAATATATAAAATTCAGTTGTGTATAAGAGATCCACATGTATTTTTGTCTATTTATAAACACTAAAAATTTTATATTTTATTAGTATATTCTTAGAATTATGAATCTTGGAATTGTAAAGACAGTGTGTATGGGGTCTCAGAAATAATCTACTTATCCTTTCTGTGTCATCCTTTTCAAATGAATATACTGCAACATTTTTGGTTAAAAGTTAAATTTTGCTTTCATTATATTCACATGTGAAACCCTTGTCAGGAAGGTTTTCTGTCAGAAGAATGATGACTGCTCTAATAACCACCTATTCATTTAAGAGGCAACTTGTGGTCAGGCACAGTTGCTCACACCTGTAATCCCAGCTGAGGCAGGAGGATCGCTTGAGCCTGGGACTTTGAGAACAGCCTGGGCCACATAGACCCTGTCTCTACAAAAAAAAAATTAAAAAAATTATCCAGGTTTGGTGGCACATGCCTGTAGTCCCAGCTACTCAGAAGGCCGAAGAAGGAGGATTACTTGAGCCCAGGAAGTTGAGGCTGCAATGATTACGCCACTGTACTCCAGTCTGGGTGACAGAGCCAGATCCCATTTCAAAAAAAAAAAAAAAATTGTGAGAATAACATGAGTTAAATATACATAATAAAGGAAGAACAGGAAGAGAGAGACAAGAAAGGAAGGTAAGAAGCAGAAGGAGAGGAGGGAGTGAGAAGTAAGAAAGGGTATGTTTATAGTATATTGATATAACAGCTACTCTTACTAGAGACATTATAAATTAGAGACACTGATAAAATTATCACTATTACTTTAAAAAACATAACATTGGAATTAGAAGAAGTAAGGGAAAAGAAAAAATATAGAACTTGCTATAGAAATCAGTAAATACCTTGTATTTCTTTTTTTTTTTTCAAGACTAAAGACTGTCTTTTAACCTAACAGCTGCTGCTTTAAAGAAAAAAAAAATCCACCCACTCTTCAAGTCTCTGTCTATTTGTGATTTCCCAGCTCCCTGGAGGCCTGGTGAATTGTGTGGCATTTTTGCACAGAAAGATTACCCTGCTAAAAACTAGTAGATCACAGCCTGGGCAAACTTCAGCTATCACAGCTATCACAGGGCTGTCCAATAATACACCTCTGTAAGGTGTCATGGTGGTTCCTTGGCCCTTCGTTGTTATTTTTCACACATGTTGACTCTCACAGACTTACAACAGCGTACTTTCATGTATGACATGACTGACACCTTGACAAAATCATTTACAACCTAGTTTATGACTCCTTTTAGTACAATACCTGAACCAGACCTACCCAGTTACTGGAATATGATTGCAGCAGAATTCCTATAGGTTTAAAAACATACTGATGAATACTTTATTGAGTAAACATTTTATTTTGACCACTTAATGTAGTTTAGAAAGTGAAATCTATGTTTGTGTTAATAACAACTACTTTCAAAATAGCCTTTTATATCACTCAGTAAGTTAAAACGATTAATTCATACTGTGATAATTTATTGATTGTGTGCCAAAAATTATGCAAAATACTTTTATCCCATCAATATTATCTCATTTATTAATTTATATTTTGTGGTAACTTTGCAAAGTGTCTATTATTATAATACACACTTAGGTAAAAAAAGATCTGGAGTTCACAGAGCTTTAATAATTTTTCTAAACCCTCCCACCTTTTCAGTAGCTAATCTAAGAATTGAACTCACATGTGTTTGACTCCAAAACCCAGGTAATTCCATTGTCTCACAATATGCAGTAGTGATTATACATTAAATTATTTCCAAAGTATATAAAAGTAACTATATGAAAGATAATGGTACAGACCCTAATATTTTTCCTTAAAGAAGTAGATAGTAAGGTTATTTAGCTGGAAAGTATGGCAGATTATGAAAATGATTTGGAGCTACCTTCATGAGAAATGTATTTGGGTATCTCTAAGGAGTTCATAATCGTGGTGAGAGCCCAAGTGAAAGTGGCTGACACGAACATATAATAGTGCAGTAACTGGAACCTCGTGGCACTCAGGCCGTTCTGGACATGGAAGAGATAGAAAGCATGAACAATGGAGCTGATCCCTGCAGTGAATAATTCTAGAGGGCTGGAGATGCAAGTCAAATGGAAAGTCTGAAGTTCACATGTGGTTACATCTACCTTTGACTCTCAGTTGGCTATGATGCCCCTGCAAAGTAGCTAGTGGAGGCATCACCCTGAAAAGTCCTGGCCTCCACCACACAGCAGCAAAACAACTCACTAGCACAGGGAAACAAAAGCTCATCACTACAAATTCTTGCAAATGACTGCACCCCAGGATGTGAAATTTCAGAATCAAAATCCAAAAAATCTATGAATCAACTATACCCCCACCCTAGAGCTTGAGCCTAAAATAGTCAGGTATAAACACTCTTGGCCACTGAAGTACGCATTTTTTTAACCTCCTAATATGGAACAAGCTTAGCCTTCCCTCTGGAAAACTGAGTAAATAGAGAAAAAAACACTGAAGTTATTATTATTATTATTATTTTTGAGACGGAGTCTCACTCTGTCACACTGAGTGCAGTGGCGTGATCTCGGCTCACTGCAAGCTCCCACTCCTGGATTCACGCCATTCTCCTGCCTCAGCCTCCCGAGTAGCTGGGGCTATAGGCGCCTGCCACCACGCCCCGCTAATTTTTTGTATTTTTTTTTAGTAGAGACGGGGTTTCACCGTGTTGGCCAGGGTGGTCTCGATCTCCTGACCTCGTGATCCGCCGGCCTTGGCCTCCCAAAGTGCTGAGATTACAGGCGTGAGCCACCACGCCCGGCCAACACTGAAGTTATTAAAGACATCACCATTCAAACTAAGGAACCTATCTAACTATGTACTTATGAAGGAGTTACTTCTAGAAATAAGCAAAGAGTTTAGATGATGTTAAATTTATGTTCTTAGCACGGTTTCTAAGTAAATGATTTTTTATCCATAAAATTGTTCAGATATTAACCAAAATAATTGGTAATTTAAGTCCTGTTATAATTTTGAGTAAATAAATTATTGCCTCCTAAATTTTTATGTTTTTACAAGTATGTAAATTGGTAATATGTAATATAAAGGGAATGTATTCTAAAATGTTAGATTCCGCAATTATTTGAAGTAGAAATGCAGGTTACACTACAAAGTCTACTTATTTGAAATAGTATGTAGAGAAAGCATGGTTATTGGCCTGTATTACTTTTCCTAATTGTCTCTTTTTGGGGAAGCTTTGTCCATAGTTGTATGTCCCAAGCATGTTTGAGCTGCCCTCCTGGTGTGAAGGAGGGTGAAGGATGGCTGTGTCTGGTGAGCCCTCTTACTCCCAGCACTTGTGTCCCTGGATGGCTCACATCCATGCTACATGAAATCTCCACAACTCCTCTTTCACCCTCCACCCCACAAGCCTCGACCTTCCTGTCAGTCACACCAGTGCTTTGCATCTCCACCCTTCTGGAATTATTTGCCTCAGGGATCAGCTGCATTGTCCATACTTTCTCTCTCTTCCCTATCCAGAGTTGCCGGAGGGCCATAGATTTCAGTGACTATACCATAATACATTTGTGCCAGCCACTTTCATTCAGGTGCCCACCACAATTATGACCCTCTAATAGATGCCCAAATCTCACAAAGATGGTCCCAAGTCATTTTCATAATCTGCTGCATCTCTCAGGCAAATGATCTTACTCCCTATTTCTTCAGGGAAAAGTTTTAGGCTCTTGACCATCATCTTTCATGTAGTTCCTTTTCTCCACCTCAAAAGATTTTAAGGAACTCTTATCTTTTTTCTGCTCCTCTTGACATGTTTATTATTCCCCCCTACTGGTGGAAGAAGAGCATGCTGGCCTCTTAGAGAATAACCCCTCCACTCATGTTCATGATTCTTCCTCTTCTCCCTCATGCTTTCCTCTCAATCACTCCCATTTCTTCAGTTTCTTTCTCCTCACCGATAATTTATTTTCTACCTACAAACATTGTAAAAAATCATACATGAGAGTAGAGAGATCCTTAGAAACATCCTCGGGGAGAATGACAGTCCTTGGCTCTTGAAGTTTCTGGGCACAGGCACACATAGAATACACAACAGAGTAGAAGTTTTGGACAAAAGAGAGCATGCATCAGGATGATGGAGGTGAAAACCAACATTTCATAGGGGAATTTAGGGAAGGAATCCTGAGTGATGCATCATGAAGTCATACGTTCTAGCAGCACCCACCCTCAGCACCCAAGGAGAATGACATAGGCAGATGCCACGGGGAGCAAAGGGTGTTATAGAAAAACAGTAACTATTACAAGCCTAACTGATCCCTTTCTGAATTTCAACACTTTTTTTTTTTTTTCTGTAGAGAAATAACTTAGCTGTCAAATATACTTCTCTGGCTAACTGCTTCATAACTGCAGATAGTTACAGAAATTGTTGCTGCCAACATGAGTCTTAAATTAGGCCAATTAGACTGCAATTCAGGAGTCTAAGACCCTGACTATATGTAAGGAAAAAAAAAACTGTTTTGAAAAAGAAGCCAGACGAGCATTTTAGAGAGAGAAAAAAAAGTGTTTATTCAATGTTTATTCAGGTTTCCTGCCTAAATTTAAATGCTTCTTAATTCAATTAAATTGTGTCAAACTGAGTATTATTAAGCACTTACTATATGTCTGTCTGTTCTAGAGGATGCAAATATATTTATGCCTAGGTGATATAAAATCTATTTTAGGTGAAAGGACTTATGCATGTGAAAAAAAATTAGAGAACAGAGTTCAATTATAAGCAACTGTGAAAATACATGCTCAGTTCCTTAAAAAGATAAGAGTTCCTTAAAATAATCTATCATGTTGGTCAGAAAAAATAAAATCAGTTTTGGTTGGAATTATCCATAAAGGAAATGGGAAAGAAAAGCCATTGGCAGTGATAGAAAGGGTATTTGAAAAGATAGGAGTAAGGTTACCTCAGCCTACAAAAGCAAAATTTTAGCTATAGAAACATGGCCTAGTTATATTTGAATATTGGTGTTGGAGAGATAGAGATGGGTGCAAACAAATACAGTAGATCCTTAAACAACGTGGATTTGAGCTGCATGGATCCATTTATCCACGAATTTTTTTCAATAAATGTATTGGAAATTTTTTTGGAGATTTGTGACAATTTGAGATAATTCACAGATAAATTGTGTAGCTTAGAAGTAGCAAAAAATCAGAAAGGTAGGTATACCACAAATGTAAAAAATGTAGATTCTAGCCTATTTTATTATTTACTGCCATAAAATATACATGAATCTATTATAAAAGTTAAAGTTCATCAAAACTTACACACTTTCAGACCGTACATGGTGCCATTTACAGTTGAGAGAAATGTAAACAAACTTAAGGGTGCAGCATTAAATCATAACTGCATGAAATGAACAATAATACATATGTACTACTGTAATAATTTTGTAACCACCTGCTGCTGCTATTGTGGTGAGCTCAAGTGTTGTATCTGCTTAAAATGCCTTGTGATGCTAATCATCTCCACATGAGCAATTTCATCTCTCCAGTAAACTGTGTATAGCAATAAAAAGTGATGTGTCAACGTTCTTGCATTTTTCATTGCGTTTAGTGCAATACTGTAAACCTTGAAAGCACCATGGGACCCATACAAAGTGCCAGTAGTAATGCTTGAAGTGCTCCCAAGAAACAGAGAAAAGTCATGACATTACAGGAAAAAGTTGGCTTGCTTGATATGTACCATAGATTGAGATCTGCAGCCGTAGTTGCCTACCATTTCAGATAGAAGATGCATCTTGACAACAGATGACATACATTTATGATATCGATAAATACAATACAGTTCTATGAATGCATTTTCTCTTCCTTATGATTTTCTTAATACCATTTTTTCTCTAGCTTACTTTAAGAATAGAGTGTGTTTATATGTATACACACATATATATCATATAAAATATGTGTTAATCGACTGTATATATTACCAGTAAGGCTTCTGGTCAACAGCAGGCTATAAGTAGTTAACTTTTTGGGGAGCCAAAAGTTATATGCAGATTTCTGCATTGTTTGAGTGTCAACTGTATATATGAAAAAGGGGATGATCTTTTCCGTGAAGCCACTGCCTATGTTGCATTTCATTTGGGCTCCCATTACACTTCTAGGAAACCTTTCTTTGATAAATTTTACAGTAGAATCTCATGGTTAAAAGCACAGGATTTGAAGCCAGACTGTCTGGTTCAAAGTCTGGTTACACCACTTAGTGAATGACATTAAGTAAATTATTCAGCTTTTCTGTGACTTAGGTTTTTTCCATGTGTAAAATGGAGATAATAAGAGAACTTCCTTGATAGGACTATTGGGGAAATTAAATGACTTAAATGTGTAAAGTGCCAAGCACAACATCTGGCACAAAGTAAGCACTTTGTAGGTAGATACTATTTATTATTATTATTATTATTATTATTATTATTATTTGAGATGGAGTCTTGCTCTGTCACCCAGACGGGAGTAGAGTGGCACGATCTAGGCTCACCACAACCTCTGCCTCCTGGCTTCAAGCAATCCCCCTGCCTCAGCCTCCCAAGTAGCTGGGACTATAGGCATACATCACCACACCCAGCTAATTTTTGTATTTTTTTTTTTTTAGTAAAGATGAGGTTTCGCGATGTTGGCCAGGCTGTACTTGGACTCCTTACCTCAAGTGATCCGCCCGCCTCAACCTCCCAAAGTGCTGGGATTACAGGTGTGAGCCACCATGCCCAGCCAATACTATCATTATTGAATTACCTTCTGCTTGTTTCTGAGCTTCATGAAAGAGGCTATGCATTTATTTATTTAATTTAAAAATGTTTAATTAACAGAAATTGAATATATTCAAGGTGTACAATGTGTACAATGTGATGATTAGATATACATATACAGTGTGTAGTGGTTACCACAATTAAACTAACACATCCATCCCCACCCATGCTGTACCCTAGATCATCAAACATATTCATTATAACTGAAAGTTTATATCCTTTGACTAACACCTACTCATTTTCCCCACCCACTAGCCTTTGAAGAATGCCACTGTATTATCTGCTTCTATGAGCTCAGCATTTTTAGATTTCACATACAGGCATACTTTTTTTTTGTTTTTTTTTTACTTTAAGTTCTTGGATACATGTGCAGAATGTGCATGTTTGTTACATAAGTATACATGTGCCATGATGGTTTGCTGCACCCATCAACCCAATCAGCTAGGTTTTAAACCCTGCATGCATTAGGTGTTTGTCCTAATGCTCTCCCTCCCCTTGTTCCCTACCTGCCAACAGGCCTGGTGTGTAATGTTCCCCTCCCTGTGTCCATGTGTTCTCATTGCTCAACTCCCACTTATGAGTGAGAACATGCGGTGTTTGGTTTTCTGTTCTTGTGTTAGTTTGCTGAGAATTATGGTACCCAGCTTCATCCCTGTCCCTGCAGAGGATATGAACTCATTCTTTTTTATGACTGCATAGTATTCCATGGTGTGTATGTGCCACATTTTCTTTATGTAGTGTATCATTGATGGGCATTTGATTTGGTTCCAAGTCTTTGCTATTGTGAATAGTACTGTAATAAACATTCACGTGCATGTGTCTTTATAGCAGAATGATTTATAATCCTTTGGGTATATACTCAGTAATGGGATTACTGGGTCAAATGGTATTTCTGGTTCTAGATCCTTGAGGAACCACCACACTGCCTTCCACAATAGTTGAACTAATTTACACTCCCACCAAAACAGTGTAAAAGTGTTCCTATTTTTCCACATCCTCACCAGCATCTGTTGTTTCCTGACTTTTTAATGATCGCCATTCTAACTGGCGTGAGATGGTGTCTCGTTGTGGTTTTGATTTGCATTTCTCTATCAACAAGTGATGATGAGCTTTTTTTTTCACGTGTTTCTTAGCCGCATAAATGTCTTCTTTTGAAAAGTGTCTATTCATATCCTTTGCCCACTTTTTGATGGGGTTTTTTTCTTGTAAATTTGTTTAAATTCCTTGTAGACTCTGGATATTAGACCTTTGTCAGATGGATAGATTGCAAAATTTTTCTCCCATTCTGTAGGTTGCCTGTTCACTCTGATGATAGTTTCCTTTGCTGAGCAGAAGCTCTTTAGTTTAATTAGATCCCATTTGTCAGTTTTGGCTTTTGTTGCCATTGCTTTTGGTGTACCATGTTTTATTGCGCCTCACAGGTACTGTGTTTCTTACAAATTGCAGGTTTGTGAGAACTCTATGTCAAATAAGTCGGTGGGTGCTGTTTTTCCAACATCATGTGTTTACTTTGTTTCTCTGTTTCACATTTTGGTAATTCTCACAATATTTCAAAAGTTTTTATTATTACATCTCTTATGGTGACCTGTGATCAGTGATCTTTGATATTATTATTATAATTGTTTTGGAGCATTATAAACCTCATCTATGTAAGATGGGAAACTTAACAAATTTTGTGTGTGTTCTGACTTCTCCACCAACCTGCTATTCTCCCATCTCTCTTTCTCTCTTTGGGCCTCCGTATTCTGTAAGCCATCACAATATTGAAATAAGGTTAATTAATAACCCTACAATGACTTCTAAGTGTTCAATTGAAAGGAAGAATCACTTTAAGTCAAAAGCTTAGTAAGGAAGCCATGTTGAAAGCTGAGACAGGGCGAAAGCTAAGCCTCTTGTGCCAGCTAGCCAACTTGTGAAAGCAAAGGAAAAGTTCTTAAAGAAAATTAAAAGTGCTACTCCAGTGAACACACAAATGATGAGAAAGTGAAACAGTCTTATTGCTTATAAAGTTTTGATTCGTCTGTATAGAAGATCAAACCAGTCACAACATTCCTTTACGCCAAAGCCTAATCCAGAGCCAAGCCCTGCTCTCTTCAATTCTATGAAGGCTGATAGTGGAGAGGAAGCTGCAGAGGTTGGTTCATGAGGTTTAAGAAAAAAGGCCATCTCCATAACATAAAAGTGCAAGGTGAGCAGCAAATGCTGATATAGAAGCTTCAGCAAGTTATCCCAAAGATCTAACTAAGATCATTGATGAAGGTGGCCATGCTAAATAACAGATTTTCAGTGCAGGTGAATCAGCCTTCTATTGGAAGAGGATGTCATCTAGAAATTCATAGCCAGAAAGAAGTCAATGCCTGGCTTCAAAGCTTCAAAAGACAGTCTGACTCTCTTGTTAGGGGCTAATGCAGCTAGTGACTTTAAATTGAAGCCAATGCTCATTGACTATTCTGAAAACCCTAGGGCTCTTAAGAATTATGCTAAATCTAGTCTGTCAGTGCAAACAAAGCCTAGTTGATATCATATTTGTTTATAGCATGATTTACTGAATATTTTCAGCCCAGTGTTGAGACCTACTGCTCAGAAAAGAAGATTGTTTTCAAAACATTAATGCTCATTGAAAATATACCTGGTCACCCAAAAGATCTGATGAAGATATGCAAGGAGTTTAATGTTGTTTTCATGACTGCTAACATAACATCTGTTCTTCAGCCCATGGATCAAGCAGTATTTTGACTTTCAAGTCTTACTATTTAAGAAATATATTTTATTTTACTTTATGTTTTTGAGACAGTCTCACTGTGATGTCCAGGCTGGAGTGCAGTGGCACAATCTGGGCTCACCACAACCTCCACCTCCTGGGTTCAAGCGATTCTCATGCCTCAGCCTCCTGAGTAGCTGGGATTGCAGGTATACACCACCATGCCCAGGTAATTTTTTTCTATTTTTAGTAGAGACAGGGTTTCACTGTGTTGGCCAGGCCTGTCTCAAACTCCTGGCCTCAAGTGATCCACCTGCCTTGGCCTCCCAAAATACTGGGATTACAGGCGTGAGCCATGTACCCAGCCAAGAAATGTATTTTATAAGGCTATAGCTGCCATAGATTGTGATTCTTCTTATGGATCCAGGCAAACGAAATTGAACACCTTCTGAAAAAAATTCACCATTCTAGATGCTATTAAGAACATTCAAGATTAATGGAAGGAGGCCAAAATATAAACATTAACAGAAGGTTGGCAGAAATTGATTCCAACCTTCATGGATGAATTTAAAGGGTTCAAGACTTCAGTGGAGGAAGTAACTGTAAATGTGGTAAAAATAGCAAGAGATCTAGAATTAGAAAGTAGAGCCTGAGGATGTGACTGAATTGCTGTAATTCCATAATCAAATTTGAATGGAGGAAGAGTACCTTCTTGTGGATGATCAAAGAAAGTGGTTTCTTGAGATATAATCTACTTCTGTTGAAGGTGCTGTGAACATTATTGAAATGACAACAAAGGATTTAGAATATTATATAAACTTAGTTAATAAGGCAGCAGCAGGGCTTGAAAGGATTGACTCCAATTTTGAAAGAAGTTCTACTCTAGGCAAAATGCTATTAAACAACATAACATGTTACAGAGAAATCTTTCATAAAAGGATATGTCAATCAATACCGTACTTTATTGTTGTCTCGTTTATGAAATTGCCACACAATTCCAACCTTCAGCAACCGCCTCTCTGATCAGTCAGCAGCCATCAACATCGAGGCAAGACCCTCCACTAGCCAAAAGATTATGATTTGCTGAAGCCTCAGATGATAATTAGCATTTTAAGCAATAAAATATTTTTAAAATAAATTATGCACTTTCTTAGACGTAATACTGCTGTACACTTAGTAGACTATTATAGAGTATAAAACTAACTTTTATGAGGGAAACCAGAATATTTGTGTGACTCACTGTATTGTGATATTCAGTGTATTGTGGTGATTTGGAACTGGACCTGCAATGTTTACAAGGTATGCCTGTGTAAGTGAGAACATAATGGTATTTGTCTTTCTGTGCCTGACTTATTTTACATAGCATTATGTCCCCTGAGTTCATCTGCGTTGTTGCAAGTGACAAGTTTTCTTTTTTTAATGTTTGAATAATATTCCGTTGTATATATGTACCTCAATTTCTTTACTTATTCTTCTGTCCATGGACACTTAGGTTGTTTTCATAGCTTCCCTATTGTAAATAATGCTACAATGGAAAAGGAGGAATAGATATCTCCCCAAAATATTTATTTTATTTTTTAGATATATACCCAAAGTGGGATTGCTGGTTCATATGGTAGCTCTGTTTTAAATTTTTAAAGGAACCTCTGTACTGTTTTCAGTAATAGCTGTTTTAGTACATTCCCACCAACAGTGTACAAGGATTCATTTTCTCCACACCCTTTGCAACACTTATGTCTTCTATTATTTCTCCTCCTCCTCCCTCCTCCTCCTTCTTCTTCCTCTTCCTCTTTTTCATCCTCTTCTTCCTCTTCTTCTTCCTCCTCCTCCTCTTCTTTTTCTTCTTTTTTTTTTCTTAAACAGAGATGAGATCTTGCTATATTGCCTAGGCTGGTCTGAAACTCCTGGGCTGACACAATCCTCCCACTTCAGCCTTCTGCATAGCTGGGATTACAGGCATGAGCTACTCACCTAGCTTCTTGTCTTTTTCATAGCAGCTATCTTAATAGGTGTGAGGTGATATTTCATTGCAGTTTTAATTTGCATTTCTCTAATGATTATTAATGTTGAGCATCTTTTCATGTACCTGTTAGACATTTGTCTATTTTCTTTGGAAATATGTCTATTCAGAGCCTTTCCTTGTTTTTTCAAAACTTTTTATTTGGCAAAAAATTGTATATATTTATTTTGTATAACATATTGTTTGTAATACACATACATCATGGAATGGTTAAATTGAGCTAATTAACATATGCATTACTTCACATATTTTGCAGTGAGAACACAAATTCTACTTTTTATGGAGTTTTCAAGGGTAGAATACATTGTATTAACTATATCACCAAGTTTTACAATAAACATCTTAAAATTTATTCTTCCTATCTAAAATTTTGAATCCCCTCACCAACATCTCCCCAACTGCTCCCCACATCCTTCGTTTCCCAAGTATTCCAGCCCCTGGTGTAACCACCATTGTACTTTCTACCTCCGTGAGTTCAACTCTTGTAGATTCCACATATAACTGAGTTTATGAGGTATTTTTTTTTGTGCCTGCCTTATTTCACTTAATGTCCTCCATGCTCATCCATGTTATTGCAAATGACAGAATTTCCTTAGAATAGTACTCTACTGTATATACTATTCAGCCTCCATATATGTATATGGAGCTCTCTCTATGTGATATATAATCTATATATGATATTTTATATATATAGAATCATATAGATATATACATATCACATTTTCTTCATCCATTTCATCCATTGACAGACACTTAGGCTGATTCCATATCTTCACTATTGTGAATAATGCTGCAATGAACATGACAGTGCAGATATCTATTTAATAAACTGATTTCATTCCTTTGGAAATACACCTAGTAGTGATTTGTTGGATCATATGGTAGTTCTATTTTTAATTTTTTGAGAAACCTCCCTACTGTTTTCTGTAATGGTTACACTAATTTACATTCCCATGAACTTTGTACAAAAGTTTCATTTTTCCACATTTCTGACAGCATTTATCTTTCATTTTTGATAATAGATATTCTAAAAGGTATGTAGTGATACCTCATTATGATTTTAATTTGTATTTCTCTGAGGATTAGTGATGTTGAACATTTTTTCATATACCTATTGAACATCTGTATATCTTCTTTTGGAAATGCCTATTCAGGTCTTTTGTCCATTTTTTAATTGGATTCTTCATTTTCTTACTATTTAGTTGTATGAATTTCTCATATAATTTGAATATTAGCCCCTTATCAGATATGTGGTTTGCAGATGTTTTCTCTCATTACATGTTGCCTTTTCATTTTGTTGACTCTTTCCTTTGCTGTGTAGAAGCTTTTTAGTTTGATATAGTCCCACTTGGTATTGTTTGCTCTTCTTGCCTGTGCTCTTGGTGTTCTAGCCAAAAAACCATTGTCAAGACCAATGTCAAGGAGATTTTCTCCATGTTTTTTCCCTGGGCTTTTAATGGTTTCAAGTCTTACATTTAGATCTTCAATCCATTTTGAGTTGATTTTTATGTATGGTGTAAGACAAAGGGCAAATGTCATTCTCATGTAGATAGTTTTTCAAACGTAATTTATAAAATAGACTTTCTTTCCTTATTGTTGAATATCAGTTGACCATATATGAATGGGTTTATTTCTGGGTTCTCTATTTAGTTCCATCAGGGGGCTGTACCTTTAATGCCTTGAAACTCTAGAGCCTAGCGTAGACCTAGAGTATAGGATAAGTAAACAAATCTGATGAAGAAAAGAAAGTCTATTTAAATGAAGCATTGTCTAATACTATACACCCCCTTCCCCACATACATACCTTATGGCAAGATACAATTTGCTTAATGAACACTCTCATGCCATTATAGTAGTCATCTTGTTTCCAGCTGGCTTACAACTTGGACTCCTCTCTGAAATTCTGAAAGTCAGTGTAGAAACTTTAGCCTTATTTAAAAAAAAATACTTGTACACAGTAATAGCTATAGTCTTTTTGTGGAGGTGAAAGTTAATCTACCTTTGTTTCTCTGGTGAGCCATGGTAGGTTCCTGAGCAGGGGAGCATTGTAATAATAACAGTGTTTTAAGATTTCTTTTTTCATTAGACATTTAAAAAAAAAAATAGAGATAGGGTTTTCCCATGTTGCCCAGGCTAGTCTTGAACTCCTGGACTCAAGCAATCTGTCCATCTTTCCCTCTCAAATTGCTAGGATTACAGGCATGAGCTGCGATACCCAGCCAGGAATATTTATGTAGTAAATATGTAGAAAGTAGATTGTCTTGAAGAGAGGGCAGCTATAAGGTGGCCAGGTAGGCATGAGGTAAAAAGGACTAGGACCCCAGTGAGCATTTTGTCTACCTTTGCGGTAGACATGGCAGATACCAGGTATATATTAAAACTATTGAATAATGAGGACCATTGGAAATAACATGTGAAGAATTCACATAATGCTTTTTGAAACCAGACTTACAGTATCTTATATTATCTGTGGCTGTAACTACTCATGTTCACTTTTTCCTTTAGCATGAAGTATTAGTAAAGGCAAAACATTCTGCATTCCGAGAGTTGACCTACTGTGGTGATCATTTTATGTGTTAACTTGACTGGATCACAAAGTGCCCAGGTTAAACATCATTCTCAGCATTTCTATGAGGGTGTTTTAGGTTGAAATTTACCTTTAAATTGGTAGACTGAGTAAGGCAGACTACTCTTCCTAATGTTATGGGCCTCATTCATGCGGTTGACAGCCTGAATAGGACAAAATGGCTGACCTTCTCCAAGGAAAGATTTCCCCCCACCTTACTGACTTCAAACTGGGACATTGGCTTTTCTCTGCCTTCTGATTTGAACTGAAAAATAAGCTCTTCCTGAGACTCAAACTTACTGACCTTTGGACAGGAACTAGACCATTAGCACTCCTGGGTCTCCAGCTGGCCAACTCACCCTGTAGACCTTGGGATTTGTCAGTGACCATAATAATGTGAGCCATTCTTTATATCAAAATGTATTTATTATAAGGAATTGGCTTATTGGTTCTGTTTCTCTGGAGACCCCTGATTAAAACACCTATACTACAGATTTTTAAAATCTACTAGGCAATTTCTCTCAGGTTTACATGGATGTTAAAACAAAGAGAAAAATTCAGATGTTACTTGCAAGCATCTTCCTACTAAATAAATTTTCCATGACATTAAAATTAATATCAACCATGGCAATTATGTGTTCTTTCCTCTCTTAAAGTAATGGTACTTTTATCTAAAATTCATTTCATAGTGATATATTTAATGATTACTTGGGTCTTCTTTACTTACATTAATTAGGCTTTAACAAACCAGACAGCCCATAACACAATAAATAGCTTGAAATTAATATAGTGAAAACTCATTAAAAAAACTCTTGGTTTCTTAATTTACTGCTGCTCCTGAATAAATATGCTCAGATATTTTTATTTTCTTTTAGTGCGAATCATTTCAACTTAAAGATTAGATGTTTAAATATTTTGAGGCTCTCCAATGTTTTCCAACAGTGAAAAATCTTAAAAGTTTGACATCTCTTAATGACTATGAGTTCAAATAACACATTCATGATAACCTGTTAGTTTAATATACATACATGTTAACCTATGTATATTAAACTAACTTTTTAACTGATTACATATTAGTTTCATATACATCCATACATATATATTTGTTTAGGCCTGTGCACAAATATATGTACACACACACGTACACAGATAGGCTTGTCCACACATAGATCTGTGTATATTCTCTGTGTAATTATTTCAGACAAACAAATATATTTAAGTGGAGATAAAATGTTTAGTGACTTACATAGCTACTTTTCAATGTATGGCAATCATAACATCAACCTCAGGCACAATGGTATTGATGATTATGATTATAATGATAAAACTTGCATATGTAATGGGCTTAGCAAGTTTGTGCAGCAAGGAGATTGGCATGATGGCCCATGGTATCCTGCAGTGCTAGGATTATATTTATAAGAATAGCAAGTCAGCTTTCCAGATAGTAATTATAGCAAAGTAAGCAGACTTCAACTTATAGTCTCAGGGCTACTGATTATTGGGGAACCTGCCCCCGATAGTCATGTAGGTTCTTTTCTATTTTCCCTAAGCATCGGCCGGATTGAGAAATAAAGGGACAGAGTACAAAAGAGAGAAATTTTAAAGCTGGGCGTCCGGGGGAGACATCACATGTCAGTAGGTTCCATGATGCCCCACAAGCTGCAAAACCAGCAAGTTGTTATTAGGGATTTTCAAAAGGGGAGGGAGCGTACGAAAGGGTGTGGGTCACAGAGATCACGTACTTCACAAGGTAATAGAATATCACAAGGCAAATGGAGGCTGGGCGAGATCACAGGACCACAGGACGGGGCGAAATTAAAATTGCTAATGAAGTTTCGGGCACCATTGTCATTGATAACATCTTATCAGGAGACAGGGTTTGAGAGCAACCAGTCTGACTAAAATTTATTGGGCGGGAATTTCCTCTTCCTAATCAGCCTGGGAGTGCTATGGGAGACTGGGGCTTATTTCATCCCTACAGCTCAACCATAGAAGATGGCCACACCCAAGGGGGCCATTTCAGAGACCTATCCTCAGGGGTGCATTCTCTTTCTCAGGGATGTTCCTTGCTGAGAAAAAGAATTCAGTGATATTTCTCCCATTTGCTTTTGAAAGAAGAGAAATAGGGTTCTGTTCCGCCCAGCTCACCAGTGGTCAGAGTTTAAGGTTATCTCTCTTGTTCCCTGAACATTGCTGTTATCCTGTTCTTTTATCAAGGTGCCCAGATTTCATATTGTTCAAACACACATGCTCTACAATTTGTGCAGTTAACACAATCATCACAGGGTACTGAGGTGACATACATCCTCCTCAATTTATGAAAATGATGGGATTAAGAGATTAAAGTAAAGACAGGCATAGGAAATCACAAGGGTATTGATTGGGGAAGTGATAAGTGTCCATGAAATCTTCACAATTTATGTTTAGAGATTGCAATAAAGACAGGCATAAGAAATTATAAAAGTATTAATTTGGGGAACTAATAAATGTCCATGAAATCTTCACAATTCACATTCTTCTGCCATGGCTTCAACCAGTCCCTCCATTCGGGGTCCCTGACTTCCCCCAACAACAGATCAGGGTTGAAAGAATATAGGAAACATATAATAAGAGGGTTGTAGATGTCCTGACAGTCTGACTTAATCATTTGCTGGTAGTATAGGTAGACAGAAGTCGTCCAGTTCTCCCTGGGCCTGAGGAAGTGTTCATGAATTTGCAGGTAAGGACAGGGTCTGTGGTTGTAGGGTTAATAAAGGGAATGTCTGATAGGCTTTGGTAAGAGCCAACATAAGAAAGAGGTGCTTTGGTGGCCAGGTGTGGTGGCTTAAGCCTATAATCTCAGCACGCTGGGGGGCCAAGGCTGGAGGATTGCTTGAGCCCAAGAGTTTGAGACCAGACTGGGCAACATAGCAAGACTCTGTCTCAACAAAAAAATTTTAAAAATTAGCCAGGTATGGCAGAGCACACCTGTAGTCCTAGACACTTGAAAGATTGAGGCAAGAGGGTCGCTCAAGGCCAGGAGTTTGAGGCTGCAGTGAGCTGTGATCATACCACTGCACTTTAGCCTGAGTGATAAAGACGAGACCTCGTATAAAAAACGAAAAAGGTGCTTGGATGCACTGTGCTCTGAGGTTTTGTTTCTGACTCTTACGTTAAAATGTCTTGACCCTAGGACCTGGTTTAGATGAGGATTTCCATGGAAAACTGACTGTTCCTTTTCAGATTCTTATTTATAAAACTCTCCTTGTCAAAGTCTTTTGTCTGGTTTGCATCTCAACTTTGACTTGTGCAACCAAAGATACCCAAAAACAAAACGAAAACAAACTCTTGATGCTTCAAACATATGTTTATTCTATCCCATTCGTCTCTGTTTTAATGAATTACAGCACATCTACCTTCTGATCTAGCTGAAAGCCAGGAATTTAATTCCTCCTTTTCCTCACCCCTGCTAGTACTACTGACATAGTCCTATACTAAACATAGCTTTTAGCTTTCCAGTTTCTGGAGTACAAGAAGGTATGCAAAATGAGGTCTTTTCCCAGCCTTGACCCTGTACGCTTGCTATTTTCTCGGTCTGGAATTCTCTTCCCCTTATTTGCGACATGACTCCTTTTCATTCTTTAGGTCTTTATCACTTAGCATTCTGTGACAGATAACAGAAACCACTCCATTTTAATCAGAAGGGAACTTAACATGGTAAGTTAGTGCTTACAATTTTTTAGAAGGTCTTGGGAATAGCTCTTGATGTGGAACTATTCCAGACTCCAAGAACACCACTGCAGAACTGGCTCTCTACATCTGCCTCATCAGGAAGCTGGGGAGTTAGGAGACTGCTGTCCCAACTGCTGGCTTCAGGGTTGTACTACTGTAACCATGAGTAGGGGATCAGGAAGTGGGGTCAGAACCATTACCTTCAGGAACACATCTTATGTGCTGTCTGACAATAAGGAGGCTGGACATCTGTGCCAGTGAAGTAGACACCTTCTCTGCCACTGCGTCGTCCTTCTACAGTTTAGTTCTGGATCAGTGCTTCGCATGAGTATATCTGGTTGTCTGTGTCTAAATCCGGATCCCTAGCTGCGGAGGAGGATATGAAACATAGCTTTTAGCTTTCCTGTTTCTGGAGTACAAGAAGGTATGCAAAATGAGGTTGAAACAGATGATGGTCTGCCAGAAGGCCTCCCCTCATTCCACCTGTCCATCCCAGGAAATCCTATTATATCATCCCCTTTATTCCCATAATAGCAGTTATTCTAATCTCTATCCTTTTTAATTTGTTTTTCATTTGTATACTGTATGAGTCTTCCACTGCTGGACTGTAAGCTCCACAAGGCAGGGGGCTTTCCTCACTTATGCAGGACTTGGCATGTGTGAATGCTAGCACAAATGTGTTGCTGAATTGAGTTGAATAAATGAATAAATAGAGCCTGCTTATTATTTCTATATTCACTAAAGGACACTCATTGGTCTCTGACAAGATTCCCTTTTAGTTGGGGTGACCATATAACTTGTTGCTCAAATAGGGACACTTCGGAGAGAGAAATGGGTAGCATGATTAATAATTATACTAAGACAGAAGGCATGACATGGGGCTGTCTAAAGCAAACCAGGCATATAGTCATTAACTCATTATAATCACTATTCTCTGACAGACTTATCTTCTTAGGTTGCCTAAGAGGGATCCAGATGTCTCTACCCTGGCCAACTCTTTTTACTCCTTCATTTTCCAGTAGTTGGGTAAGGATTTTGGTTGCATGGACTATAACAATAGTTTCATACTTCTTGTAGGATTTCTAAAACTAAAAAAAAATTCTCACAATATTTTACTATCTAGACTATTTGAACTTGATTCTAGATCTTGTAACAAAAATCAAAAGCAGGGTTCTAGTGTATGGTTTTCCAATGTCATTTTAAGTAGGTTACTCGGCAATCACTGGGAGAGTTTACTAGAAACAGATTTTTAAAAACATCTCTCTCGGAGCTACTGATTTCTTTAGAGGAGCTCAAGAATCCATTCCTTGTAAAACTACCAGTGAGTATGGCGCATGGTTAGATTTAAGAACCATGAGATAAGAAGCGTCTGAGCCCTCTTCTATATTTGGTACAAGGATTAATAAGTACTTTTAACATATATAATCATTGGCATTAACTACGGTAAAAGCTGTAAATGACTCAGCAGTGGGAACTGACAGGCTACTGTGCTCCAGCGTGCAGGATGTCTGTGTGATGTGATGCATGTGTTTGCAATACAAGGCAGCCCACCCCCAACCTTCCGGGCCTGCAGCTGAGATCAACTGTGACTAACCTGATTCCAAAACTAGCTGACTCATTTCATTGCTTCCTGTTTCTCTTATTATACTTTGAAGTGTTTTCAGTGAAGAGCCTAGCACTCTGCCCAGTGTACTGTAAGTGCTTGGTAATTATTGGTTATATATATATATATACATTTATTAAAAGAAGGAAGGAAGAAAAGAAGGAATGGAAGAGAAGGGGAGAGGGAGGGAAGGAAGGAGGGATCAAGTAATGAGGCAATATGGTAAATATAGTAGAGAAACAAATTTACTGTTCTTTATCAGGATGCAATTTTAGGAATTTAGGATTTAGGAACATAAACACAAAGTATCTTGGGAACAGGACAAAATTATGTCCTCTGTTGTTTCAGATGACTTGTTAAAAACTGAAATTTTGTTGCACTGGTTTTTACACATCTGAGTGCTAAGGTAACTGCTTGTTTGACTGAATGTAACTTAAAAATATATGTAATGGACATTTTTTATTTCTTTAAATGATGTAACAGGTTGATGTGAGAATGGACCTGCTCAGGGTGAACTAAATTGGGACTGGAGTCCCAATTTATCACCCTCATCAAATTATGTAATTTATTTCTTTCAAAATATTAAACTTTAAAATACAGATTATAATAACATTTATTTTAGGATTGTGAGAATATGAGAATCAAGTGAGCTAATGAATGGGAAAGTTCTAGGAAATATTTTAAAGTGAGATTAAAAAAGATTACTTGCCCTTTTCACTGAAACAGGTTTTCTTAAAAATCAATCATTAATAACTAGAATATAGAGGCATGCTATATTCAAATCTGTTGCAGTCTTCAGCCTTATTTTCATTATATTGAGTTCTTGATTTCTTGATATATTTTGCATCCAACATGGTTTCTTTCAGATACCAGTATCTGAAAGAGCTTTTTAATGAAATAGATTTTTAATATTCATTCATTGTCTAGATATTGTGAAATTGCTGTTGTTCTATACCAATCTTAGACATAATACAACCTGCAGTTACTGATGTGAAATTGAATGGAGAAACTTCATTCTGTAAAGTTGAATCAGTGATTAAAATAACCCTATGAACTATCTGAACAGTGTGTGTGCCTTGGTTCTGGTTTTCTTCTATCTAATTGTAGTCCCAATATCAGTTAACATCCTCCATCTCCCTGTGCAGTGATGCTTACTTACTCTGAACAGATGTTATAGTGACTGGAAAAAAATCAGTTTATCCATCAATAGACCTAGATCTCCTATCTCCTAAAAATGTACTTTCCATCATTCTCTTTTGAGCCAGTATTTATTATTGTCCCAAAAAATGTGCATTGCAACTGGAGAGATGCAGCCAGCTTAGGCAAGCATGCCTCTAGTGGGCTTAGGGCATTTCTGGGCCACTCTGTCTCTTTATCTGGAGGCTGGAAATGATTGTTTGACACACACCAAAGGGAGAACTTCATCAGACACTGAAAATGGTACCTTGGAGCCTGCAAAAAAATACTTCCCATTGCTCCAGGGGTGGAGAAAAGTAAAGATGCAGAAACATAAAAGTCAAAATCAAAATGTAATAGAAAAATGAAAGAGGAAATAGAAGAGGAAGAAGGTGATAAAAATAAATGTATGAACTGCTTTTTTATTTAGCAGTCTTATCAAAATCACAGGGGATTTTTTTGTCTGTCAGAGTCTCAAATCCTTAGGCATCTCATGAAATATCATGAATTTTCAATGTGCTTTAAATTTTACATTTTTGAAAGCAAGAGAATTTTCTTACATACTGCATCAGTCCAGCAGATAAAAACTAGCACAACAGAACTCTTATAAACTTATTTTTGTCGAATTCACTTCTTATAAAAGCAGTATAGTTACAATTGAGGGAAATAATGGAAAATGGCTTTGCTGTGAATTTTGATGGCTTTGTTGAATCTTTAAATCTAACCTCATTCCGTCTATCATTAGTCTTTTCTTTTCATGCCCTTTGATGGCAATCGTGTTTTACAGATGAACCCATTAATTCACTGGGAGGTTAAGTGATTAGCTCCGCCTGGCAGTCAGGTGCAGGGTTAAGATTAGATAAAAGTCCCTCAGGGTCTAGTGATTGCTAAACTTTGAGGACAGTGACCCTCCTTATTATAAAACCAGACATTCAGAAATTATCTAACAGCTTCTTTCACCACATTCCAAAGAAAGTTTATTTACCTTTACAGAGAAAGTGCCTATGATGGTTTTAAAAACCAGATTGCTAGAAAGACACTTTCTCCTCAGAAGCTAATATAATTTAGAGAGAATTTCTTGAGAGAAATATAAATGTATTTCAATTTACGCATTGCCTACATAATTAATAATAAAGTAAGTATTTTTTTGGCTTGTTAATATTCCAGGCACCCCAACAAGCTCTATTGGGGTTATGAAGGTATGCAACTCTTAGAACCAACCCACACTGAGTCATTCATTGTTTTGTTGCTTCATTCATTCATGACAGACAATTCATTTATGACAGTTGTTAAATTTATGAAAAAATAGCTTGATTAGGAAAGGTTTCACGGTCTAGATTGTATCAGATGGATAAAATGTTAACAGGCACAGAAGTGTGAGTCATTCCAGGTATAGGAAATAACATGACAATCTCCCTTCTAAATAAATCTCTGTGGTAGAAAGACATAGTAACATTTAATGAGTAGCACATACACTGATATGCCTAGAGCATTTTGTAATATGTGGAAAGTAATTTTAATATAAGTTAAATATTTATAAAATACATATTTAAAAGATAAGCATCATTTTTTCTTCAATTTTGTGATTCATCTAGTTTTCTGTAAATGGTAGAAAATAGAACAATTCTATTATATTCCAATCCTTCCTCCACAACCCTCTCAATAAAATTATAACAAAGAACAAGCCACTACATAATTCCTCTTCCACTTACTGTAGAAGAAAAACAACTCTTAATATTAATTGTGAGGGTTTCACCAGAGTATTGCCTAATTAAAGATGACCAGAGAAGCGGCAGCCTCAGAGACTCCTTTAATCTGACATCCTGAATACGTAGCATGTTTAAGAGTAGTTCTCAGGGGTAGTTCCACAATCTATTCCATTTGTATAAACCTCCAGAACTTCACTGAGACAATAGGAGTATGTAAAGGAATAACTTGCTTCCATGAAGAACAAATATTTACTGCATTTGCTTGCATTGTTTCTCAACTTTTTAGTAAATATTTTATTTCTGAAATGAAAGAACTGTTTTGTGCAAAAATTCCTTCAAGATGCAGACTTCAGTGAACTTGGGGTTCCAGCCATTGCAGCCTTGAGTATAATTTCCACCTGAAGGTTGGGTAAGAGCATTTTTGAAGAGATGTGAGCAACACTTAGGCACCCCTTCTATATTTTCAGCAAATAGTGTTTTTAATGCTTCTTTGTTCTTCCCTTGTTAAATCTTCAGATTAGTAACTGCTGATTAATGCCCCAAAGAGAAGGGATTACAGGCAGATAAGTATTGCATACTAATTTCCTTAAATTTGGGGATGGGCAGAAATATGGAAAGATGTGAGTAAATGTTATAAACATTTCAAAAGAAAAAAAATGACCCACAATGGGGAGATGTGTTAATGTGTTGTTCAGGCAATAAAAGTGCATTACTTTCCTTCTTTTATTGTGTATATTTAAGGCATACAACATGATGCTTTGATAAGTGTATATTACATATATATTTAGTGAAATATACTAAGGTCAAGCACATTAACATATCCATCATGTCACGTAATTACCTTCTTTTTTATTTTTTGGTGGTAACAGCACCTAAAATCTGCTGTCTTAGCCAGTTTCTAGTATATAATACAAAATTATTAACTGTAGTCCTCATGCTGTACATTAGCTCTTGAGACTTACTTATTTCGGTTGTTTATGTAACTACAACTTTGTACCCATTGACGTGCATTTCTCCATTCCCCACCCCCTCCTTGTCCCTGATAACCACTGTTGTACTATCTTTTTCTATGGGCTTGACTTTTTTTTTTTTTTTAATTCCACACATAAGTGAGAACATACAGTATTTGTCTTTCTGTGCCTGGCTTATTTCACTTAGCATAATGTCTTCCAGGTTTGTCCATTTTGTCACAAATTGCACAAATTTTCTTTTTTTTTTTAAAGGCTGAACAGTATTCTCTTGTGTATATATTATGCATTTTCTTTATCCATTCATCCCTTGAGGGACACTTAGGTTGCTTTCATATCTTGGCTATTGTGAATAGTGCTGCAACGAACATTGGCGTGCGGATATTTCTACAAGGTGCTGATTTCACTTCCTTTTGGGTGTATAATCAGAAGAGGGATTGCTGGGTCATATGGTTTCACTTCCTGGGTGGAAGCCCCCCAGTTTTGAAGGCCTGTGTTCGGTAAACTGTCTACAATAATCCCATCTGAGCCTCCTTTTCTTCAGCCTCTGTCTGTCTTTGTTTTGGCATCTATCTTCTCTGATTTCTTCCTTCCCACGTCCCTTCTCCATTGCCAGTTCCTTTTAGCCTCAGCAAATAAACATGTTCCAGTTTCTTATTTCATGAGAGAAAAGTAAAAATAAATAAATAAAAACACAACCTTTAAACCTTCTGCCTCTCTCTCAGTAATAGTTCCTTAAAGAAAGGAGGCTTCCATGTGTTACCACTGCGTCATTATCCTCAGCAAACTAACACAGGAACAGAAAATCAAAGACCGCATGTTCTCACTTGTAAGTGGGAGCTGAACGATGAGAACAGATGGATACAGGGAGGGGAACAACACACACTGGGGCCTGTCAGGAGTAGGGGGCAGGGAAAGAGAGAGCATCAATATCAAATAGCTAATACATGCGGGGCTTAATACCTAGGTGATGGGTTGATAGGTGCAGCAAACCACCATGGCAGACGTTTACCTGTGTAACAAACCTGCACATCCTACTTATGTATCCCAGACTTAAAATAAAATGCATTTTTTCGAAGAGTTTTTGTTTCTTAAATTTTGCATCCAATTCCGTGCATCACTCACTTCACCCTAGTCCCAGCCCTGTGTATCCACTTGTGCATTTTACAGGTAACTCAAGCTATTTGTATTCTACCTTCAATCAAGCCTTCTTTCACACTGTTACTCCCTGTTTCTGTGAACGTCATCACATTTTACCTGGTTGTAAAAGCCAGAAAGCTGGGTTGCCTTCACCCTTTTCTTTATCCCTGTCTCTCCAACCTTATAATCAGTGATCATATGTTGCCTCTTATGGCTCTTTAATATCTTTCTTCAGAAACACTGTCTCTACTTAGGACCCTCCTCATTTCTTTCCTGAATGGCCAATAATTGTCCTCTAACTATTCTTTTGTGCTAATGTGTCCCCCGCCCCATCCTTCTCTGTTTTTTACATAATTGTGGCCAGAGAAATTTTTCTAAAATGCAAATCTGATCATACATCCTTGACTACTTAAAGTCTTTCAATACCTTTTTATTGGCTTAGCATAAAGTCCAAAATCCTTAGCAAGCCGTATAAAAACCTTAATCATCTGGACCTCCTAAGCCCTTCATTTTACTTAATTGTCACTGACCAATTAAGACCTTTGCTGAAATACTTGCAGGGAGGTAAATAGGTTATTTCTCACAGCATTGGGCCTTCTAATATGCTTTCTTCTGCCTGAGATTCTCTTCCTTTAAAACTCAATTCATAGGGCACATTATCCAGGAATTCTTTTTGATGTTTACAGTTTCAGCTAGGCATTCATTCCATCTACTTCTTGTAATTCAGTACTTCCGTTTCATAGCTGATACTGTTTCCTGGTCAGCCTGGTCTCCATGCTATGAGCTATTTGGAAACAGGGACCATATCTTTTAATCTTATGTCTCTAGTACATTATACAGTTCTTGGAAGAAAGTAGGTATTTCCAAATGATAGAAGATATCAGTATGGAATATTATTCTTTTCTCATTTTCTTCATAATAATAACAGAATTCCCTTTAAAAATGTTTTAATATATTACTAATTTAGTATTTTGATGGATCAAGATTTGGCTATCTGCCTAGAAATAGTTTTTCTTGAATATAGGCATCTCAGTCCCTCCCATCTCTATTCCTCCTCTGTTGGAAAAGCCACCCATCCGTGCAATCCTAGTACAAGCTGAGATGCTTAAAAATCATGATATTTTATTCAGAGGATATCTATGAGGCAAGACTGGGGATGCAGGGAAAGAGTAGTTTAACAACTGACAGGACCACGTACATTCTGTTTTCTCCATTCTTAAGCTCAGACCCCCAGATACGTGTTAGAATCAAGGCATGAGACCATTGTTGTTGGCCACATTAAATGCCTCTGACTGGACTTGGAGCTGAACAAGAATTGCATGGACATCTAGTCCAGACAAGGAGCCTCAAGAGACAAACGTATCTCAAGGTTCTGACTGACCTAGACTAATATAATTTAATAGCAAATGCATGAAAGCGTCATTAAATCTAACTAGTTTTGCCTAAGCAGAACCCAGAGGAGAAATGTAGATCTAAAATAAGACTTAGTATATTTCAACACTCAAGAGCTTTCTTGATCACTTTAAGGCATGCTAACAATTTTCCATACGTATGACAGTTATAAGGCAATTAATGGAATATTTTGCAAATCAATTGCAAAAAGGAGAAGAAAAAAATTGAGTAAGTAACAGCTGAAGTAAAAAATGAAACTGCTATAAATATAGATAATAGCTTCCATTAAAAGTGTCTTCCAACATTGGAAAGTTTAATCACAGTTACACTCAAATCATTGGTTACACTCTATTTCACAGTTATCCAGCTTGGGAAAATCTATGCACTATTAAACATGATAGGTTCAATGCTTTTTATAATATCTGGTCAGCAGTGGAAAATTTTGTTAGCTAATTTCATTAACAAGTTTCAGTTTCATTTAATTCTAACAATAATAATTAAAAAGCAAGTACTATGTTTTAGATGGTACATGTCTAATCTGTAGAGGGGGAGGAATTTTTGTAAACGTAGAGGAATTGAGTCAGAATCACATAGGGAAATATAAATAGACCTAACTATTTATATTTAGTTAATAAATATAACTATATATAGTTTAGTTTGTTTTCTTATAAATAAATAAGAAAAACATAGTTGGGAGAAATATTTGCCTCAAATATAAGAGAAACGTTTAATACGTTGAATATTTACAATGGTCATACAAATTTCTAATGACCTATCTTAAAAAATCTTAAAATAGCAATTTACAAAGGGCATATTCCAACAATTTATGAAAGAAACTACATTTGACTGATACATTTATGAAAATGATTAGACTTAGATGTAATAAATGAAACATAACCTGAGACATATTTTTCATCTTTTGAAATAGAAAATACTTTCAGAAGAAATATTTTGGATTGATAAGAAGGCACAGAGATCAGACTACTATTTTATATGGCCGGCAAAAGATTAAAAAAACTATAAAACAAAGAAAACTGTCTAGAAAATAATTCGGCAAAATATTTTCTTCTTGCTCTTTGGTTCAGAAACACTACTTCCAAGAATTTTACCCTAAGAAGTAATGTAAAACTTTTAGAAAAAGTATTTGTACCTATTTTAAAAGCTTTTTATGTTAGAAAACAAAGGATATATAAATGTCAATAGATTGGAATATAATACAGGCATTAATATTGATGCTTATAATAATTTAACAAAATGAGACCATGCTTATACACGTAAAATGCAAAGCACCTACATGGTGTAATGTATTGTACTTATATACACCAAAACACTGAAAGAAGAATGCTAATTCATTACAATGATCATCTGTGGTGGCCAGTCTTATTGTTAGTTATTATTGTTTTCTTGTATTTTTAAAATATATTTTTGATTTTTCATAAGGAGCATTTATTATTTTCATAATCAGAAAAAAGCATTTCTAATAAAAGAAATTTGGTTGGAAATGTATCACAAAGGAATAATAATGTTAGTATAACACTGCCTATTACCCACTAACGTCAAGCAAATTAGTAGATTCTTTGTACCCATGTTGACAATTTGGTTTCCCGTCTTGCCACTTGTTATTCCAGTGAATGACTGCTGTGATCTTTAGAGGAGGTGACATATCCAATTAATCTTAGTGAAGTTTGAGGCGATTAGTATGTTATTCACTCTTCCAGCCAACTTTTTCCTATTGAGGGTTTGGAGAGTGAAGTGGGGAGAAGGCAACACCATTCTTATTGCTAAAATAATTTAATAAGGATAGTTAAATAAACAAAGCATTAAGCTGTGAAGAGAAATTGCCCATAAAGTATAACCTACTAATTTTCTGATCCTCCTTCTGTTTTACAAGATTGGTATTTGGAAGGTGATTATTTTACTCTTTCAGGATTTGACCTTTGATAGGAATCAACTCCCTAAGGAATAGTTTGGTTAAACTAAACCTTAACTGAATTCCAAGTTAGTAAGGAACTCATCCTCAATAGGGAAGAGAAAAAATTGCAGTGTTTTATTTTTTTTCCAGTCAGAACAGTGTATAACTATATTCTACAGTTAAGCAATATTAGATGTAGTCTTTGGGATTCTGATATATTCTCAGTTTACTGCTTAGTGCCGTAGTATTTTTCCATTATGTGCTGCTGCAAGAATTCAATCTTCCCAGGATGGCATATTGAACACACCTTCCATGTGGAGAGTAATGCCATGTCCTGAAGATAGTCCCCTCCATTCTCAACATTTTTAACACACATCATCTAATGTTGACATCAAGGACATGGAGAGGGCCTTACTCATCACTGTCCTTGGTGGGGGACACTTAGAGTACTTTGGGACTCAACCTCAGGCATTTCCTCATCATTCTTTGTCACTCTCATTCTATAGCAAGTCAGCATATCTGCTACTGTTCCAGAGTTTGACCCAATTATAGTAGAACTTCAAAGGTTGTGGTATCAAAATTAAAGTTCTGGTACTCAAGAATGTGTTTATAACTTTAGTGATACACATAGAACTAACTGTTGGATGGAGAAAGTTCGTTAGCCCACTCACTTCTGTGTCAAGGTGTTTATTATAGGAAAAGCTTAATTCCCATTGTGAATGGGCAACATTTTCTTTTCTATTCCTGGCTTTCTCCTCCAGTTCTCTTTCTTTTCAGCCCATTTCCCTCTCCTTCAGAATTCCAAAGCTCTGATCTTCCCTCCATCCTACCCTAAACTTGCCATTGAGAAAGAACTCCATACAGTCCTTCATGCTCAGACCTAAATGTAAGTTTACAATGAGGTTTCTGTCATTCTTTGTGTCATTTGCATTTAAAAGGGCCCGAAGATCTAGGTAGTCTACCAGGATTAAATTCTCACTGAGTAGAATTCCTTGAGTGAGCAGATCTGTCAGGTGTATTTTAGGGGTTGGTGTCTCTTTCACCCAGCCAGCTATGTTTGTAATTAAGGGCAACACTGAAGTTGATCTGCTCCACTCTTACCCTCCTGCTTGCATGCTTACTTTCATCCTTGTGGGGGGCCCCAGTATTATGCCTTCAGGTGGGCCCAAACAGACTCACATTCCTCCAATATTGTCTTAACTCATTACTAAAGTGTTGGTTCTTCTGGCCAGCTCTAATGATAACAGCAACGGCCTGTCTGGAGTGGCTGTTGCCATGACACTGGCTGCAGTAGGGGAGGTGTGGCCAGGGCTGAGCCCTCTCAGGAACAGATGGAAGCCCTGCCCCTTCCAAGTTGGAGGGGCAGGAACCTCACTCCCCCAGGCACCACTGCAGCGACCTAGCTGTGGCTGCGGACTCAGGCATCTCTGTGGTTTTGGGGGCCTGGGAAGCCCCTTTGCCCCTGCAGGATCAGAAGTACCTGCTCCCTCTGCCTGGCCTCTCCCCACTCTTGGTGCCTGCTCTGATTTCAGAGCAAAGTTAAGACTGAGCCCAGGCACTGTCGCAACCTGGCCAGGTGCATGCATGCACACTTGGGGCAGCACTAACACACCAGCCCCCTGCCACCTCAGCCCCCTCTGGACTTTGGGCACTGACCAGCATGAGAGGGAGGCCAAGAAGGGGCTAAGGGCAGCTCAGTGTTGGCTTGCAGGCACCCCTTGGCATGAATAGCCTGGACGCCATGGGCACTGTAAATGGCAGGTTAATGACAATGGGAGGCAGACATGCTCCTGGGTGGAAAGGGGCAGTTCCCCGGTGAAACCCCGCCTTCAGGCCAGTTCTGCAGATAGGAGTGAGAACTTGCCGTGCTTTTTCTGGGCCCACCCGTGGCTGCCCATGGACCAATCAGCATTCACTACCTCCCCTCTGAAGCCCATAAAAACCCTGGATTCAAGCGACTCAGGCAAATGATGAGCTGACCATCATTTGGTCAGAGAGGAGCTACACATTATGGGTCTCCTCTTTGCTGAGAGCTGAGCAGACAATGGGATGCCCTGCCTGCAGAGAAAAGCTACCCACTGCAGGTCTCCTCTGAGTTGTTTAGTAAAGCACCCTTTGCCTTGCTCACCCTTCACTTGTCTGCATACCTCATTCTTCCTGGATGTGGGACAAGAACTGGAGACCCACCAAATGGTGGGGCTGAAAGAGCTGTAACACACACAGGGCCAAAACACGCCCCTTGCTCACCATGTTGTGGCCTACTAGAAGCAGAGAAGAGCTGCGGCCCTTTGGGGAGCCCAGACCAAGGAACTCCCTGAGCCAGGGATGTGACACACTCTTGGGGCTCTGCGGTTCCTGGTGTCTTCAAGCTTCTGGGCACCACTGCGTTCCCCAGTGCCAGCCGTGGAAGCTGCTTGTGGTATGCCTGGTTCAGCTACAGCCTTGCAGGGAGGTGGCACCCATGCAGGTGCCTGGAGCTGCCCACCCCGCCACAGCCAGCGTGCCTGGCTGTGCACAGTTGCTGGATCCCACGCTTGCTTGCTCACATACCCCTCACCACTCCGTGCCTGGCTTGCCCTTGGCATGCGTGGGAACCAGGCCAGTAGTGCGAGCTGAGCGCAGCCTGCCAGGCTGAGTGGGCATAATGAGCCTAGCGGGCCCGAGCAAAACTCAGGCAAAGGCACCATCAGCCACAGAGGTTTTCAGCCAGAAAAGCAACACTCCAAGGATCCTGCGACACTAGTAGCAGTAGGAATAAAATCAGAAGCAATTCCCAGCTCCAACACAAGAAGTTTAGCCCTGGAAACCTTAGTTTGCTTTGACTACTTTATTTACACACAGTTTATCTTTTATGTCATCCTCGGGCCAACTTCCTTATAATCTGCTCTATAGAGAATCTCCCACTTTACAGCTTAAACACAGGAAAACAGACCCTCCCTGCCAGAACATATTTATTCAGTCCAACTACTGTAATAGAAACATATAGCCTCTCTGAGTCCAGTAGCATAAGAACAATTTTACCCATGGTCATGCAGAAGCTTCTGCTTATATATTTGTTATATACATAAACTGTATATGTATATATAAACATAATTAAAATAGCTATTGGGTCATTATTACAAGTGAAAATGCAATCTACAATTGTTGGTGAGATAAATTGGCAGAGTAGATCTGCTTCTGGCCAGTCCCTCTCATTCTGCAAATCTCTTCTGGAAAATCCTTTCCAGCCACCCCCTAGATCCCAACCTTCTCACCCCTGACAAACATACTGGCAGTCTTCAGTTATCTAGTGAATGATTCTTTTGAGATCAGCACCATAACATTATCATTCAGTTGAGAAATTGAGGCTACTCAGCTTTCATTATTTTAGCCATAAGTACATTTTCTTCTATTAGCCATGTAAAATAGGCCCAGTGCTAAAACATTTTAAATATATTATCTTGCTCAGCCTTCACAATAACTTATTGTTGTTGGCATAATTCCTCTTTTACAGATGAGGATACCGAGGCTAAGAATGGTTGTTGCTTGTCTCGGGTTGCCATTGTGCACAGGGCTCAAGACAAATTCCACAGAATCATTTGGTTAAGGAACAGGCTTTATTGGGGGAAATTTATAGGCTGGTGTCAGCAAGAAAGGCACACATTCCTGAAGCCTCTTGGCCTCCCACAAAGAGGTAAGCCAGGGCCAGTCCCTTGCTGGATACATAGTGGGTTTATATTACATTAAAGCAACATTGCCTGTGATTGGTCTCTGTTCTTATAGAGCAAGAAGAAGAGACTCTGCAGACAGGCTATTTGTATAACAGGTATAATTGTCAGCTGTTTTCCAGAGTTTTCTGAGGAAGCCAGCTGCTCAAAACCTGGGAAGCTTGGAACCAGTGGAAAGATGCAGTTGCTCCTTTGCGGGTGAATAAAGCACTGTAACACCATCAAAAAAGGTGTGAACGTTTTTTTTGTAGAGGAAAAGCGAGAGCTCTCATTGTGAGTTATTTTATTGTCCAGGGAACTGAGAGAAAGCATTCCCAGCCACTTTTTGAAAAGTCTGCATTACATGCCATAGACACTGTGTGTGTGTGTGTGTGTGTGTGTGTGTGTGTCAGAAAGAGAGAGAGAGAAAATAGGGAAAGGAGGGGCAGAATTTAAACCAAGATCTCCATGACTCTAAAGCTGGTATGTTATCTATTTCCTATAATACTTGCCAAACTTCTGGTATTTTTTGCCTTCTATCTGCAACTTCCTAAACTCACTCTCATTGCCATCTAGCTCAGCTCTACTCCACCCCAAGACAACTATACTTCTGTTCACTCCTTTTATAAACCACTGGGAATATTTATTCTAAGTGAAACTATGTCTCTAAACCCCAGAGACCTCT
Source organism: Gorilla gorilla gorilla (assembly GCF_029281585.2). Taxonomy (NCBI): domain Eukaryota; kingdom Metazoa; phylum Chordata; class Mammalia; order Primates; family Hominidae; genus Gorilla; species Gorilla gorilla. The sequence goes on along the minus strand of NC_073230.2, from coordinate 135,759,827 downwards.
TTTACCTTTCCTTAATTATACTTAGGGCTCTATTCATCACCGACCTCCCTTAAAAAATTTCTCTAGTCAAGAGTACTGCTCTCTCACTCAGCTGCATAAATAGGGCTGCAGAGGACTCAGAGTGCTTTTTTGCATAGGGATTCTTGCTCCTTTAATTTCCTGAAAAATATGAATGCATGTTTCCAATATTCACTTTACCCATCTATGACATTTTTTTGAATTCTCATCCCTCCTACATTTAATTGACAACTCCTTCTCTGTATTTCATAATACCCTGAACATATGTATATGAGAGAACCTGGCACAAAGGTTTTATTTACATGTATCTTCTCCTACTGGATGTGAGAATTTTATGGGCATTCAGACAGTGAAAAACAAAGACACAGAATGTGATAGGATATTTGCAATATACATAATGATTGAAATGCTTGTATATGGTCTGGAATGGCTATTTTTTTAAAAAGCCTACAAATCAATGAGTATTAAAAATACAACCCAATAGAAAAAATGAACATGTGATTTGAACATGGACTTACTTCACCAATACAAAGAAGAAAAGTTAAAATGGTCGTAATAATCTAGGAAATGCAAGTTAGGTCCAGTAATATGGAAATGCAAATCTAGGTCTATTAATCTAGGAAATGCAAGTTAAAGATAAGATAGTGACATCTGTCTATAAGAATGACTAAATTTAAAGGAAACAGAATATCAGGTCTTGGCAAGAGTCTGAAGCTGTAGGATTCTTGCACACTGTTGTGAGGCATGTAGTGTCCTAAACCACCCTGTAAAACAGATAGGCAATATCTACTATGTTTGAAGACAGGCATACCAGATGATCTACCAATTCCATTCTTGGTTACATACTTAGTGGAAATACACATCCATTTGCAACAAGGCATAAATAAAAGCATGTTTGTAGCAGTGGTGTGCATAATAGCTAAAGCTAGAAACAACCCATATATTCATTAATACTAGAATAGATACATAAGTTATAGTGTGTCCATGCAATGGAATGCTATTCAGCAATGAAAATAAGTGAATTACAGATAACCATAACAATGGAGATACTTCTCACAAGCAAACTCAAAAGTGGCCTAGCAGATAAAGTTCAAGTGGAGAGAAAGTGATTTCTTTTATGTAAAGTTAGAAAAATAACAGGCAAAAACTAAACTAAAAGGTTTAGGAATACACTGTTAGGTGAAAATGATTTAAAAAAATCAAGACAAAGTTTATCTTAAAAGTCAGAGTGGCTATCAAGAGGAGAGATTTGTGGTTAGGAGCTGGTATAGCGGGGCACATGAGGACATGTGTGGTGGGGAGTGACCCCGGATGTGCCAACCGTATTGCATCTCCTGACCTGTGTGGTGGTCACGCAGTGCTTGTTTTGTAATAATTCACTGAGACATGTGGTTTGGTTTTATTCAGTTTTCTGTGTATGTATTGTATTTTATATTTTAAAAGCATTATAAAAAGATAAAAACTGGTAGATGCAAGCTACTGGAATTGTAGGGTGATAGGCACCCTGAGAGGGACAAGACAGGTCAATAATTCCTGGGCTGGTTTTTCACATATCTTTGGGTAGAGGGAAATAGTAATGTTACAGGATCCGTGGGGTGTTGCTTTTCTGGCTGGAAACCTCTATGGCTGGTGGCACCTTTGCCTGAATTTTCAGTGGGCCTGCTGGGCTCATTCTGTCCACTTGGCCTGGCAGGGTGCACTTGGCTTACACTACTGGCCTGGATCCTATGCCTCCAAGGGAGACTGTGAGTCAGGCGTGGAGTGGTGAGTGTGAGTGAGTGTGGGGTCTGGCCAGTGTGCACAGCAAGACACACTGGCTGCTGCTGCTGCGGGGCAGGCAGTTCCAGGTGCCATTATGGGTGCTGGCTCTCTGTGAGGCTACAGCTGGACCAGGAGGACTGCAAACAGCTTCTCCAGCTGGCACCAGCCAATGCAGTAGCTCCTGGAAGCTTGGAGATGTCAGGAACTTCAGGGCCCCAAATAGGGAGTCACTGCCCTGGCTCAGGGAGCTCCCAGAGCTGGGTTCCCTGAAGGGCCACAGCTTTTCTCTCCTTCTCTTCACCCACGACGTGGCAAGCAAGGGGCACGTTTCAGCCCTGTTTCTATTACAGCTTTTAGCCTTGCCATTCAGCAGGTACCAAGGTCTTGTCCTGAGTACAGGAAGAATGAGAGGAGTATGAGCAAGACAAAGAGGAGCTTTATTGAGCAATAGAACAGCTTAGAAGAGACTCTCAGTGGGCAGCTCCTCTCTGTAGCCAGGGCATCCCAGTGAGTGTTCATCTCTCAGCAGAGAAGGTAGTTCCTCTCTGCATTTGGTCATCCCATTGTCTCCTCAACTTTCAGCAGAGAGGAGACCCTGGGGTGGGCAGCTCCTCTCCGCAGCTTGTCATCTGGTCATCTCCCCATCATCTGTCTGTCCTCTGCTTGAGTCTGGCTGAGTCTGGGGGTTTTTATGGGCCTCAGAGGGAAGGAAGTGCATGTTGATCGGTCCATGGGCACCCATGAGGGCCCAGGGAAAAGCACCACATGTTCACCTTCTGGTATGTGGGAATGGCTCCCAGCCCCCAGGGTTCAGGCCCTCCTCAGCTTGAAGGTAGGGCATCACTGAGGACCTTCCCCCTTCTGCCCAGGAGCCTGTCTGCTGCCTGTCACCATTCATCGCACCCAGACCGTTCATGCCAAGGGGCGCCTGCAGGTCAGTACCCCGCTGTCCTCAGCACCCCTTGTGCCTCCCTCCTGTGCTTGTCCACAGCCAAAGTTTAGAGGGAGCCGAGGCAGCAAGGGGTTGGTGTGTCACTGCTGCCCTGAGCATGTGCCCCTGGCCAGACTGCAACAGTGCCCAGGCTTGGCCCCAACCTTACTCCAAGATCAGAGCATACACTGACAGTGGGGAGAAGCCAGGCAGTGGAAGCAGGCACCTCCAAGCCTGCAGGGGTCAGAGGGGCCTTCCTGGGCCCCCAGGAACACAGAGATGCCTGGGTCCAGAGTTGGGGCAGAGCAGCTGCAGCTGCACCCAGGGAGCTCCCACCCAGCTAACTCAGAGGGGGTGGGTCTCCCGCTTGTCCAGGGCTCTTGCAGGCTCCCTGAAGCATGGTACCACCCCAGGCCCGGCTCCGCCTTGAGTCGCCTCTCTGCTCACCCCTCTGTGCCCAACCACGTTGCTCCCCTGCCTGTAGGCAACTTGGCGTGGCCCCCAGGGTGGTAGGCTCCAGGGGGTCCCCCAGGGGAAGTCTCTAGGGACTATTCGCCTCTTCCCCATGAACTCCCCATAGCAGTGGCTGTCAAGAGTGGCAAGCGGGGCCAGGGCCTGGAGTGGGTACTGCCTGGCTGTGTGAAGGTGGGGGCAGTGCAGTCAGCTGTCTTGGGGACACGGCACAGGGGTCCCATGGCCACCACTGCTGCCCTGCAGCCTCTCCTGCTGCTACCACTTGTGCCTCCTTGCTGCAGCAGGTGTAATGGCAACAGCTGCTCTGGATGGCCCACCGCTGCCATCAGTAACACATTAGGCCAGATGCTAGTGCATTGCTTGCCTCTGAGATCACACTGTGGAAGGTAATGAAGGATGACATGAAAGTCCAGATTTTCAGACTTAACAACTTGTGACTAACAAAATAATACAAACAAAATACACAGAACACAAGATGTATGGGCTCCCAATTCCTAAACTAGTAGAAAATCTAGACTTTACCCAGGCTTTCCTTACCCAGATAATCCCTAGAATCTGCAGTTTTGGTCACATTTAATCCTGAGCCTGTCTGTCTTGCTACACATCTATTACACTGTGCTGGAGAAATGCAACTCCACTATACTCCCTCAAGCCAGACTTTTCAGAAGGTGCTCTTGGGTAGGCCACTTACTACCTCCGATGGAGCCCTGGTGCCATTGAAGTCTTACAGGTCTACAGATATGGTAGATAATCAAGGCCCTTTCTCTTGCTAACCTAGTGCATTGCTTGAGGACACCTCTGTCCCAGGTGCAGAGCTCTGCCACTCCCCCTAAAATTTGGTCCATCAAAGTGTGAAGGAGGATATTCTCTTCCACAGAGTCCTGTTACAAAGACACAAGTTACAGCAAGAATCGCTGGGAGCCGAGTGTGATAATACACAAAGTGGGCCACTTTCCTGAAGCTGAGTCCTTGGACCCAAGAGGATTCTAGCATTAGCCCCGGTCTGCTGTGACTACAGCAGTCTTCCTCTTCAACAGACAGATGCTAGGTTCAGAGTACAGCCTACACCGCCCACTGCATATACAGTGATCGTGGCCTAAGTACGATTTTTTTTCTTTCTCACGTTCTTCCTTCCATTTATTTCCCTGTCTTCCATCCTCTCTACTTCTTTCCTTCCTGCTCACCTTCCCTTCATCCACAAATATTTACATGCTAGATATTATGTTAGGCAATGTAGAGTACAGTAGTGACAAAATTCAACATGATCCCTCTTTCATGGAGGTTACAATTGCCTGCCTTTCTGGCTTTATTTGGGGTTATCTAAAAATCTCAGAAATGTTTTAATGCTATCTCACACAAAAGGGAGTGCAGTCCAAATTCCATTTTCTCCCGGGAGCCTTTTAATCTATTAACTCATCACTCATGGATGAAAAGAGCTATGGGAAGGAAGACCCACACATCATCCAAAGACCATAAGTCTTTCCAACAAAAGCAATCAATTTCCAGACTCCTGTCTGGACAAAATATCTTGTTTATGTAACATATATTGTATGTAACGTATTTAAACACCTGATTGAATATTAAGAAAAGAGCATTGGATTTTATTAATTAATACAATATATACTTGACCTTCAGTAAGGTTTACATGTGAACAATTAAGTGGAGAGATGGAGGGAGGGGAGAAAGAAACACCTAGGAGAAAAGCAGAAGGGAAAATTAAGGAAAAAGAGAAAGGCTCACCAGGTCTGAAATACTTTTGCACTTTATGTTGTGAGTGGAAGAATGTGATTACCTTATCTCTGCCCTGTGAAAGGCTAATGAATTGTTTAACAAGAGTTTCAGCTCTTTAGCTTCTCTCAGCTTGAAATATCAGAGGCTTCATTGGGAATGAGTTAGTCATAGCACCAAACAGAGAAGAAAGTGAGCTAAGGCAACAGCACAGACAGACCAGGTTAATGTAAGGCTGGTTAGATTTAAACTAAGGCCTTGCCTGGGTACTTTTTAATCCCACAATAATTCAATTATGTTAGGGTGGGGAGTAGGAAACAATTGTGGGTTCAGCAAATGTAGAGAATGAGTTTCTCACTTGCGCAGGTTTCCCTGCCTTTCCTTCACCATTTTTCTGACTGCTGTGGTCTGCTTCTTCAGTATATCCTACCACAGGGGTCACACACTTTTTTTTTGTTTTGTTTTGTTTTGTTTTGAGACAGATTCTTGCTCTGTCGCCCAGGCTGGAGTTCAGTGGCACGATCTAGGCTCACTGAAACCTCCACCTCCCAGGTTCAAGCGATTCTCCTGCCTCAGCCTCCAGAGCATCTGGGACTACAGGGGTGTGCCACTATGCCCAGCTAATTTTTGTATTTTTAGTAAAGACAGGGTTTCACCATATTGGCCAGGCTGGTCTCAAACTCCTGACCTTGTGATCCGCCTGCCTCGACCTCCCAAAGTGCTGGGATTACAGGCGTGAGCCACCACGCCCAGCCCACACACTTTTTCTGTAAGGAGTCATATAATAAATATGTTAAGCTTTGCAGGCTAGATTATTTCAGTTGCAACTACTAAACTTTTCTGTTGTAGCCTCAAAACAGCCACAGACAATAGGTAAATGAATGGGTGAGGCCGAGTCACCAGAAAACTGTCTTTGCTAAAATATTGGCAGGCAAAAACAGTGCCGACCATTCTTTGCTGACCCCTGTCTTAGTGAATAAGAGTGTAAGCTTTACATAGGAAACAACTGAGTTAAAATTAAAACTATCATCTACAAGATCTGTAACCTTTGCCAAGGAACTTAACCTCTCTAAGCAGCTGTTTTCTCATCTCCAAATTGGGGATAATAAAGCCTCCCTTATGATATCATGAGAAATAAATCAGATGGTTTATGAAAATTGCCCAAGACAGTGCCTGAGATGTATTATGTCTTAAATAGAGGACAGCTATCATTATTAGTTGCTCACTCTCCATTCATGCACTCAGTCATTCAGATATTTAGAGAGTGCCTATTGTGTGTCAGATATTTAGTACAGTAGGGTTACAATAATACATAATTTCTATCCCTGATCTAAAGGGACTAAATAGTATAGAAGGGAAAATAAACATGTGTATAAGCATTTATACGGTAAGGAATCAGTGCTAAGAAAGGTACTGTAATTCAGAAATGCTTTGGGAACTACTAAGGGTATATACATTTATCTAGTTTAGTTTTGAAGCTTCCTGGCTTTGAATGAGACTTTTTATATTTAGAGAAGTTGCTAATTTATTTCTATATACTGGGTTGGGATGGCTCATCAAATTCAAGTAAAACATACTCATAAAGGAGGAGGAATTACCCATGATAATTAACCGTAAATAATAAATACAGTAAATAAGAAGGAAACAGCCTTCAAAGTTTAAAGAATGGATTTTCTTTTTCTGGAAAACTTGCCTGGATACATAATCATTGTCAATTAAAAGTATGTGTTTAGAGAAGGCGAGATCATTGAAGCTATTGTGCTCTTGAATTTATCAACTGAAAAGGATCCTTCTTCTGTCTGCCTCTTAAGGCATGTATCTAGCAATTGAAAGTAAATACACCTCAGTGTGATGCCTGGAAGTCTGTGTACTTGGGAATGAGACAAAGCCCCTGCTCTGTCACTGGTGATTGATTCAGTCTGAAGGAGAACCCTCAAATCTCCAAGTTGTTGAGTTTCAGCCTGGCTTTTGTTTTCTCTGATGAGGAATAGCTCAGGGGATAATAATGCATGGATAGTACATTTTCTGTCTGGTTTGCAATCTTATGTTAAAATGTCATTGCCAGGAGGTGGCCAGTAGCTTTGGAGTCATGAGGAAAGTCCCTTAGGTAGATTTAGCTGTCATGCACACCAACAACAGTGGCAGCTCTCAGGGGATTGTGGAGAGTGGAGGATGGACCACTCTTGGAAAGGGGTCAGAGCTGGTGAAGAAATTCTGCTGCCACAGAGCAGAAGAGAACAACTTTTGCTAAATCATGAGATACCTATTGAGGAATCCTAAAATAATAGGGGGGAGTTCTAGTGGGCTAGCTATTCTGCATCAGTATATGGGGCAAGAATGAGAATGCAGAAAGGGCAAGAATGAGTATGCAGAAAATGGAGTCTAATAAATTTAGGGATTAAGGAGTCAGAGAGCTGGCTGCCTAACCACTTATTTTCTCTACCTACTTACTGTTCTTTCAAATATTTCTAAAGTACTTATAAGTATGTTCCTGAATCACTTCTTATTAAACTCTAAAAATAAATGTATTTTGTTTTTCTTGTTTAAAGCAATCACACAATGGACAGGGGAAAGGCGGTAGTGATACACAGGTGAATACATACGTGTGTGTGTGAGCAGCAACTAACGAGGGAAAATTAATCACGTAAAGAGTAACCAAACACCCACTTCAGGGGCTTCTGAAAAGCACTGAGGGCTTTGCTTTATTAGAACGAGTGGTATCTGGATACCAATAAAAGCTGGAGAAAACAAATATTTCTGGGAAAACCACAAAATTGGTTATTCTTACATTCTCCTAAGCAAAGCATGCTACTAATAATGTTAGTCAGCAGTGCACCAGGGCAGATAGACAATGATAAAATGGTTATATTAGTGACAAATAGGTTACTTACAGGAGTTATTAATCTAAAACTCTCTTTCCTTACTTGGCATTATTTAATAATGGATTGTCTTGTATGCCACTGAGAGGCAAGACCTAACAATAAGAAAGAAATAATTGGAAAAATTCACACATTTAATGTAGAAATATACTGCACTTCTTCCACTGTAATATCTATTGCAAAACAAACTTTGTATAATAATAATTTATTTGCTGCATAAAGGGCATTAAAGATACCTTTAGAAGCAAGTCTCAATTATTTGGAAACTTGAAGATGTGCTAATAATTGCTTCTTGATCAAAGAAATGTGGGTTATATATTTCAGCATTCTTATTGAAGGTTGAGCAGGCTGGTCAGGCAGGACTAGAGGTGAGCTTATATTCTCACCTCTTCTTGACAGTCTTCTGTCAATGAGATTGACAGTTTTCTATTCATAATCTCATAGTTCGTGCACCATAAATAACTACCAGTTGGGAGCTTGCCGTAGCAGAGATATGCCACTCATGCTATAAGGACTTTGACTTCAGTTCCATTTGCACATCTCACTCATTGTGCAATCTGGGGTGAGCCTCCCATTTATTAAGTTCCATCTTCATCTTTTTTTTTTTTTCTGAGATGGAGTCCTGCTCTCTTGCCCAGGCTGCCAGGCTGGAGTGCACTGGAGCAATCTTGGCTCACTGCAACCTCCACCTCCTGGGTTCAAGTGATTTTCCTGCCTCAGCCTCCTGGGTAGCTAGGATTACAGGTGCCTGCCACCTGGCCTGGCTCATTTTTCTGTTTTTTAGTAGAGATGGGGTTTTGCCATGTTGGCCAGGCTGGTCTTAAACTCCTGACCTCAAGTGATCTGCCCATCTCATCCTTGCAAAGTGCTGGGATTACAAGCATGAGCCACCGCACCCAGCCTATTAAGTTCCATCTTTAATGAGACCCTCTGAGAAAAATAGCCTTTGCATCTACAGATTGGGTTTCATCACCCTATCTTATGTTCTTTCAGCATCTTGTACTTCTCATGTATGGTGATTATTACAATTATAATTTAATTATTTGCTAATTACAGCTGAGTAATGTGGGTCCTAATCAACACTATATTTCCAATTTCTACCTTACTATCTGGCATATGGTTGATGCTCCATTTATATTTGTTGAGTAAATAAAGTTGTTTCACTCTCTAGGCATTAGTGTTTCCATCAGTTAGATAAGAACATTATACTAAAAGGTCTTTATAGAGTTCTTCCGGCCCTTAAATTCTGTACTAATTTCGTTTTAATGTATCTTCATTTAAAATCTTATATCAGAGGAAATTCTAGCTTTTAATTATGAATTGTTTGTCCATGCGTCCAAAAATAATAGTAGATAAAATATACATGTAGGAAAGATTTCCTGCAGTATGTACATTTGATGCAATAATTTTAGACATGTAAAAATGAACTGCAATAATTTAAAAATGGGCTAGCAGAGCATTCTCCATTGGACCACAAGCTTCTTGAAGGGAGGTACTATGCTTATTCATCTTTTAAACTGTAGTTCTAGCACATACCCTGGAAGATGGCCTACAGTCTTTACTGAATTAATAAGGGAGGTCAAGCGAAAAAAAATGGTGGCAAAATAGAAATAAGCAATGCAATGGAAAGCTTTGTTGGCAGAAGCCTGAGCAGCTTGAAGGAAAAATGGGATTAGATAAAGGTACTCAAGTGGGATGTTTTAATTTCTTATTAATGATTTACAAGAGTTTTAGACAAAGACATTTCTGTACTTAAAAACAGTTTCCAAATTACCAGTTACAATATTTTTATCATTTAAATTTAATACAATAGAGAGGACCGAGTGCTTAATTGGAGCCTCCCACTCCTCACTGTTAGTCAATTTTGGAAAATTCCATCTCTTCCTGAAATTAAGATACTGTATGCAACTGTCACCGCAACCTGGATATCTGTCAAAAAGAAGGAAGTGGCAAGCACACTGAAGATGGGTCCTCCAGGCAGCTGAGTACCACTTAATGGAAAACTGTTTACAAAATAATTTTTTTTTGACAGAGTACTTCTGAGAAGTGCTCTTAGTTTATCAGAAAGAGGAGAGCTGCTGTTTGAAAAGTGCTTTAAGCTTGGATAAAGATATTTCTCTTAAAAAATTCTGCATCATTGTAATTTTTCCTCTCCTTGCCCCCCAAAAGAATGTTTCAGAATCAACACATTTCTCCTTCCAACTTCACACAAATGTAACACTCAGTGGCTTTTTTATGGATGAAAGGCTTGAGCTACTCAGCAGTTACAACATGACCAAAGATACTTCAGAATCAGATTACTCCACGGTCTTCTTTGATTGTTTTCTTTAAATCAAGAACACTAGTCTATATCTACTTATCAACTATTAAACATAAAGCAGGTATGTCTTAAATATAAAAAATAAACTATAAAGAGTGGAAGTGTCTTTTTTTAGATCTGTGTAAATCCTAACCTTCGGAAGAAGTTTACAAAGAAAAATGATCAAATTCCAGTACTAAATATAAAATCTTATTTTTTTGAGTTTTAAAAACTTCTATTGTGAAATTGAGCACACATACAGAAAATTGAACAAAACATTGATTTAAAGCTTAATTGATCTGCACTAAGCGAACACCATCATAACTACCATCAGGTTAATAAGTAGAATGTTCCCAGTGCCCAGGATGCCTCTTCCATGCCCCTTGTTATCAATCGGGATTCCATCAGAGGAAACAGTGAGAGCTGCTATAGGAGATGAGAGTTGTTCCAGGGATTTGACCTTACACGACTGTGGGAGCTTGGTGAACAGTTAGTTTGTTTTAATTTGTTATTTCAATACCTTTACGAATACAAATGGTTTTTGGTTTCATGGATGAACTGTATAGTGGTGAAGTTGGCTTTTAGGATACCTGTCATCCAAATAGTATATGTTGTACCTAATAGGTAGTTTTTTTATCCCTCATTCTCCTCCTCAAAACTCCTTCTGAGCCTCCAATATCTATTATACCATTCTGCATGCCTTTGTGTACCCATAGCTTAGCTCCTATTTATAAATAAGAACACATGGTATTTGGTTTTCTGTTTGTGAGTTACTTCACTTAGAATAATAGCCTATAGTTCCATCCAAGTTGCTGCAAAAGATATTATTTCATTATTTTTTATGGCTGAGTAGTATTCCATGGTGTATATATATGACATTTTATTTATACACTCATCAGTTGATGGGCTCTTAGGTTGAGTCCGTATCTTTGTAATTGTGAATTGTACTGTGATAACTATATGCGTGCAGGTGTCTCTTTGATATGGATTTTTTTTTTTTTTGGGTGGATGCCCCTAGTAGTGGGATTGCTAGATTGCATGGAAGACCTACTTCTAGTTCTTTGAGAAATTTCCGTGCTGTTTTCTATAGAGGCTGTACTAGTTTATATTTCAATCTCCGGTGTGTAAGTGTTCCCTTTCACTACATCTGTGCCAACATCTATTGTGTTTTGATTTTGTAAATAATGGCCATTCTGACTGAATAGGTGGTATCTCATTGTGGTTTTAATTTACATTTCCCTGATGATTAGTGATGTTGAGGATTTCTTCATATATTTGGTGGTCATTTGTGTATCTTCTTTTGAGAAACGTCTCTTCATGTCCCACTTTTTAATGGTATCATTTTTTTCCTGCTGATTTGAGTTCCTTGTAGATTATGGATATTAGACCTTTGGTCATTGTATAGTTTGCAAATATTTTCTCGCATTTTGTGGGTTGTATGTTTACTCTGTTGATTATTTTGCTATGCAGAAGCTGTTTAGTTTAATTAGGCCTCATTTATTTCTTTTTATTGTATTCGCTTTCGGGGTCTTAGCCACAAATTCTTTGCCTAGGCCAATGTCCAGAAGAGTTTTTCTTAGGTTTTCTTCTAGAGGCTTTTTGGTTTCAGGTGTTACATTTAAGTATTTAATTAACTTTGAGTTAATTTTTATATGTAGTGAGAGATAGAGCTCCAGTTTCATTCTTTTACATGTGGCTTTCAATTTACCCAGCACCATTTATTGAATAGAGTGTCCTTTCCCTAGTGTATGTTTTTGTCCGCTTTGTAGAAGATTAGTTGGTTGTAAGTATTTGGCTTTATTTCTGAGTTCTCTATTCTATTCCACTGTTCTGTGTATTTACTTTTATACCAGTACCATGCTGTCTTGGTTACTATAGCCTTGTAGTATAATTTGAAGTCAGGTAATGTGATTCCTCTGGTTTTGTTCCTTTTGCTTGGTATTTCTTTGGCTATTCAGGCTCTTTTTTGGTTCCACATGAATTTTAGGATTTTTTTTTTAGTTCTGTGAAAAATTATGTTGGTATTTTGATAAGAATTGCATTGAATCTGCAGACTGCTTTGGGCAGGATGGCCGTTTTCATAATATTAATTCTTCTCATTCATAAGCATGGGATGTTTTTCCATGTGTTTGTGTCATCCATGATTTATTTCAGCAGCATGTGATAGTCTCCTTGTAGAGATCTTTCACCCCCTTGGTTAAGTATATTCCTAGGTTCATTTGTTCTTTGTAGCTATAGTAAATGGGATTGGGTTCTTGATTTGTTTTTGGTTTGGTTGTTATCAGTGTATAGCAGTGCTACTGATTTGTGTACATTGGTTTTATAACCTGAGACTTCAGTGAATTTATCAAATCTGGGAGTCTTTTGGAAGAGTCTTTAGGGTCTTCTAGATATAAGATTATATCATCAGCAAACAGAAATAGTTTGAGTTCCTCTTTTCCTATTTGGATGACCTTTCTTCTTTCTTTTGCCTGACTGCTCTGGCTAGGACTTCCTGCACTCTGTTGAACAGAAGTGGTGAAAGTGGGCATCCTAATCTTGTTCCAGTTCTTAGGGGTGAGGCTTTCAACTTCTGCCCATTCAGTATTATGCTGGCTATGGGTTTGTCATAGATGGCTTTTATTATTTTGAGCTATGTTCTTTCTATTCCTAGTTTGTTGAAGATTTTTACCAAAAAGGGATGCTGGATTTTAGAAAATATTTTTCTGCATCTATTGAGATGATCATATGGTTTTTGTTAGTACTTCTATGTATGCAGTGAATCACATTTACTGACTTGTGTTTGTTGAACCATCCCTGCATCCTTAGGATGAAACCCACTTGATTGTGGTGAATTATTTTTATGATGTGCTGTTGGATTTAGCTTGCTAGTATTTTGTTGAGGATTTTTGCATCTATGTTCATCAGGGATAGTGACCTATAGTTTTCTCTTTTGCTGTTATTTCCTTTCCTGGCTTAGGTATCAGTTTGATATGAGCTTTGTAATGAGATAGGGAGGATTCCCTCCTTCTCAATCTTTTGAAATAGTTTCATTAGGATTGGTGCCAATTCTTTTTGAATATATGGTAGAATTTGGCTGTGAATCCATCTGATTGTGGTTTTTGTTTTGTAGGGAGATTTTTTTTTAAGGTATTACTGGTTCAGTCTCGCTGTGTGTTATTGGTCTGTTCAAGATTTCTGTTTCTTCCTGTAAAATCTAAATGTTGCTAATGTTTGGTTTGCATCAGTGTTGTTGCTTCAAACCAAAGATAACTACTGATATCTTGATCTATGTACTTTGTAAAGGCCCTACCTCCAAATAGCATTACATTTAGGGTTAGAATTTCAACATATAAGTTTTGGGTGGACACGAACGTTCAGTTCATAAAAGATTATTTGAGACACAAAGTGACTTGCCTGGAAGTTCCTTTCTTCTCCTTACCCTAGCCCTTGAAGAATGAAGGGATCAATATTTGGCCCATATCCATTCCTACATTTATGGCATGTCTATGTACTTTAGCTCTCTAACGAGAAATGTGACCAGAATTCTGATTCTTTTTTTCCCCCTATTATTTTTCCTTATCTAGGTTTTGTGCTTACTATGTACAAATCTGATGGTGATTGCCAGCTAACATTGATCTATGTAATTTGGCTAAATGGCCAGCAGCCTGCCTTGTTGCCATGGTTGCTTACTCAAATTTTTCTTTTTTTTTCTGGGGGCTACATGATATTCTTGGGAAGGCCAATTGTACTTTTTTCCTTTATTATACTTATTTCATTAAATTATAGTTATTTTTTATTTTTATACTGTGAGTTCTTGAATGCCAAGACCTACAACTAATTATTTCTCCAGTATATTTCTTATAGTATAATAGATTTCTTAGAAACCTAAGTTTGACCCATTCAGTGGTCTTATTAATGTGATAACTAATGTGAAACCAGTGCTATTAAGATGCTTTGAGTATAGACACAAACAGTGAGTGTTTCTGTAGATTTAAATTTGAGGGTGTCTTCCCAACTGAAGGGAAGACAATGTACCCTCTTATTTAGGGGAGAAAGAATCTCAAATAGTTCACAGTAAACGTTATCAGCTTCATTTAAGGATTATGACTAGGGAAAAACACACTACCTTTTATATTCCTCAGTTGTTACAACACAGACATCTATAAGTCTACTTAGTTGCTATTTGGGGAGTATTAAATCTCTAGTAAGCAGTACAGTAGAGCTGGAGTATGGATTTTGTGGAATCAGTGGCGTGAGTAGGGAAAGAAAATAAATGGGAAGAGGCCAGCAGGTTGAGAGATGGAATAAGAATCGGAAGAGATTGAATTGTAGTGTTTGAGTTAGGTAGAAATGATGTTCAACTGGAGTGCAGTTTATATTGTACTGAATCAGTTAATAGAATTGAGGAAAAGGTCTATATTGATATATTTAAGTTCTCAAGTCAGTGTGCAGTATCAGTGAAGAAGGCTAATCGAACGCCAACTAAGATTAGGGAAAATATTAATAATATGTAATACTTCTCCAGAGTGTCTCATAAAACTAAAGACGCTGAGTTGGAAAGTATCTTAGAGGTCATATAGTCTACCTCTCCCACTATCTCCTTAACTTTTATATTTAATACATGCTAATAAATGTTAGAATTTGGAGCAGCACATTAGGAGGGATTAAAACACTCAAAATAACAACTAAAAAGTTATCAGTTATTAAAATTCAGCATCTACCATGACGAATTTGATAAGCATGACCTTGCTTTCTAAAAGGAAAAAACATGGCAAGCTACACTTTGTATCTAGCAGCTCACTCGGCCTCACACACCTGTCTATAAAGACAGTGGGAGGATGGGAATCCATGTGTTCTTGGCTTGTTGATCCTGTCTTTGCATGTTTCCTCTTTCTCCAGTAAAGTCTATTTCTAGTGAGGCAACGTAGAATTTGTCTCAAACCATTGTGCATTACATGGCTACCTTAAGTGGATCCACTTTGCAAGACACCTGTGTATACATCCTCTAAATCCATTATCTCCCACTTGAAAGTGTTTCCCTAAATTGCCCAAGTAGTGTTGTAGGACTTTCCCTTAGTTCAACTAAAGACAGGGTCCTTGTCTGTCCCAAAGCCATAAAAACGTAGGCTTGCAGATCATCTGAACAGTGAGTAAGCAGGGTTTTGTTGGGGTAAAAGGAAGAAAAGGGAGAAACAGGGACTCTCACAAGGCCAGAGTCCCTGCTACAGTGCTTCCTGACAGGTTGTTTGAATCCCAGGTTCCACATAGGAAGAGGAGGACCGCAGCTCCTCCCTGCTTGCAAAGGGTGCCAACTTCCGTGGCTCCACCGCAGTGGGCAGGCCGCTTGGAGTTTCTCCAGGCACCCCCTCCCACCTGGCTGTCTCATACCACCTTCTAGAGAAATACATCTAACTGCCATTAGATTAAGGATAGGGACCAAGAACTATCTTAACTGCTTCCTCCTGATAAGGGGGCACTGTTTTGGGGAAACAGCAGGCAGATCACCCTCAGAGGCCTATCTAAGGGTTCCTAGCAGAAGGGGCCATGTGAGAGGCTCTGGTTACAGGAGTGTTTGGAGTTTGATGCTTGAAAGTAAGAACAGACACACCACGTTATTAGAAAACATGTATCAAAATGAAACAAGGGGAGGGGTAAGGATAGCTCAAAAATCCCAAGGCCTTTTACCAGTTTGCATAGGGAGAGGGAAGCCAAAAGCCCTACTGGAAGAGGAACTTTACCCTTTTGCCAGCATGTTGTGCTTCTGGGTTCCTTTCCCCCTGAGCTTGATCCTGAGCCAACAAGTTTAAGGTTTGGAAAATTAACTTTTCCCAGTTTGGAGGATTCATTAGAGGGAAGTGTCTAATAGTACAGAGACACGATTACCTATTTGTGAAGAGAGACCAGAGGAAGAGAAAAGAGAAGGTGCCTTTTAAAGGATTCCCAGGGGTTCAGGATGCAGTCTAAAGGGGTACAGAGTGAATATAAATGGCTACCCATCTAGAAAAAGGGGAGCAGGCATCCCTGGTTCCTTTCTCTTCCTAGCAGATACCCACAGTACATGAGGAAGAGAGGGAAGAGCATCCTCTTTTCCTCTTCTGTCCTTGCATCCCAGGGTCCAGTGACCTCGGCAGATGCCACCATGGGTGTCAAAGCGACTTGCACCCATGAAGCAGGGAGGACCTAGAGAATAGGAATTACCCACTCTCACCTATGCCACTATCTCCGCTACTGTCAGTAGCCTTGGAGTTCCTTAGTCCTCATTTATGCCATGGATATTAACATGGCCTTTATTCATGAAAGCTTGGGATTGGTTTAATCGGTAGAAATCAGCCATGCTCACATGTGCTATGCCTTTTAACTTCTGTTATTGTCTGCCTCTGGATCCCTCAGATCCAGTTTTCCTTCCTAGGGTTTTTACCTGAAGCTTGGAATTGAGTTTCAGACAAAAATGTGTCTCAGCGGGGGTCGCATGGACTCCTTGTCATAAGCCAAATGCTAAGGTCAAACTGGAGCTGAGTTCTCCTCCAACAAGAGAGAGGAATGGATGTCTTGTGACACACCCAGATAACTGGTAGCCATAGTTATGCTTGCTGGGATTTGGGTGGATGACGCTTAGCTTTGGTTAGCTACATTGGTCTTACTTTCCCAAAAAGGAAACCTCTGGGTTATGGGCATCCTATTTATTCCCACTACCTGGCAGGATTTGTAGGATAACTGTTCAGAACTAGACTATTGATCCAGATTTCTACATTACTCACCCCTCTTGTTCTTTCTGAGCGCAGCTGGGGATCGGTGGTTGGTTCACAGGAACAAGTAGGGTTGATCTAAAATGCAGGTGAAAACTTGAAAATGACTGGTGAGTTTAGAATTTAATGACAAGCATATGATAAGTTTTGAAACATGATTTCTCTCTTGCAAGTCCTCATTTTTGTTAAATATCATCATGACGGAATGATTTACAAAATAGACTTTAGTCTTATACTTGGCCTGGTTATTTGCATAAAGTGCAGCAAGAATAACTATTTCTACATAGGTCTTTTGAATTGGCTTTCATGGAACTCTGTTTCCCAAGGAATCTTAGATAAGACCTTTTAAAGCCAAGCCCAGCCATGGGTTTGTATTGTCAAATACCCGTGAGTTGGGTGATTTTCTCCTCTTAAGGTCCCAAGATAAACTTGGAGCTCCTGGACCTGTTAGAAAGTGACATTCTTTACTGACCACAGGTCAAGAACCCTGTACAGGGACTACATGGACAAGGGTATGAGGCCAGTTTCCCGCTAGATTTTTATTGGCTCTGCAAGTCAAGATTGACTCCTTAAAGGGAAGCATACCCTTCCAGTCAAAACCCTGGTAAAATAACTACGTTCTCTAATTGTGTCCTGTTGCAAAAGAAAAATGGATTCTTATTGTACTGATGCAAACAACTATATTGCCATAAGAATACTCACAGATAGTTTCCAAATTCCAGAGGAACCAGGCAGAGAGAAACAAACAGGCTCCAAATTTTGACCACAGGAGTGTATACTTTACTTAATTATTAAAGGTCGTAAATAGTTCAAACTAAGTTTCCTTGACCATAAAAAAAACTAAAGCAAGGATCAGCAATATTCCAAGCAAAAGTCAAAAAGATTTGCTTTAGCTTCCTGAGTTCAGTCCATTTACTTAACTCTTGTTTTGCTTGACATTCATGAACATTTCAGCTCTTTATGAGTCCTGTACTTTTTCCTTTATTCCAATGTTACAGTCTCTAAAGTTATCAGAAGCCTGTATTTGAAAGTACCTGTTAAAGTTGTATAGCTTATTATAAACCATCTTTTGAAAGGATTAAAACAAGACAACAATTGTCTGTGAATAACAAAATGTCCAGGGTAGTTACAGTTAGACAAACAATTGACAAAGAAGTTTTGTTATCTCTGTGTTTTACAATAACTTAACATAACAACCTTAATTATGATTTATGGCATACACTTAGATCTTAGAATTTTAGAAATCCCATACAATTTTGGAACATATATTAGTATTATCCACCAAGATATAACCTAAAGAAGATTGAGCATCATTTTGGCAATCTCATATACCTAAACATGTCAAATAATCCTTTTTACCTCTCTTTTCTAGACACTTCAGGGGCCCTCTGAAGTATTCAAAAAACCAGGTGCCAGGGAAGACAATTTTGAAACTGAAGTTTGATTTTAGGAAAGCTGTTAAATATGTTTAAAGCACTTAATATTATGAAATAGAATTCCAGATTATCATAAATTATTTATTTTGCCAAAATGACTCAGAAATTTTAAAGAAGCAAAAACCTTTTATAACCCTTTTGAATTTTGTTAAGGAGCAGATTAGCATTTTAAGAATACCTTGTTGTTCTTATATTTTAATGCTCAATTTACAGAAAAACCATATAATACCCTTTTTTGAAGTTAGTCAATATGTTCACCCAGAGAACCTCTTCTGCAAGATTAATTTCCCCAGTTCTTCTACCACTTGTTTGAACCTTCGGCTTTCTCTTATCTAATTTAAAACAATCCTTTAACCCTAGGCAAAAAATTTATATTTCCATGCCTTCTTATAACATTTTACAAAGAAAAAGCACATTTTACTGTTCTTACACCCCTTGCATGTAAATCTATTTTGAGTAGTCTCAATTACCTGTTATAATGGTAACCCCAGCAATTGTTATTTTTAAGGTGAAACTTGTTAAGTTGCTTTAATTGTGTGCTAAGTGCAACCAAGGTTTGACTATAGCATAATTAGGGGCATGGTTAGTTCCATAGTCCCCAGGCCTTACCAGTTGTGAAGCCAGCAAGTCAAATAGTTCTCAAAACCCAAAAAGCAGTTTGTAAACTCACAACACTTAGAAAACTTTGCATCTGACCTGCATTTTACTAATAGTCCTTAGCGGTGTTTTTATTTCTTAAAGATTAAAGTCACATGAACTGAAAGGTACCATAGATTTTATCTTCCCTTTAAAAAACATCAGATCCAAACAATTGTCTTTCTTTTGGCCAAATTAATTAGAGCTTTTTTTTTTTCTTGTTGACTTTTTTTTAAAAATTTTTAATTTTACTTTAGTTCCAGGATACATGTGCAGAATGTGTAGGTTTGTTACATAGGTATACATGTACCATTGTGGTTTGCTGCACCTATCAACCCGTCATCTAGGTTTTAAGCCCCACATTCATGAGGTGTTTGTCCTAATGCCCTCCTTCCTTTTGCCCCTGACTCCCTAACAGGCCCGGGTGTGTGATGTTCCCCTTGCTGTGTCCATGTGTTCTTGTTGTTCAACTCCCACTTATGAGTGAGAACATGCAGTGTTTGGTTTTCTGTTCCTGTGTTAGTTTGCTGAGAATGATGGCTTCCACCTTCATCCATGTCTCTGCAAAGGACATGATGTCATTCTTTTTTATGGCTGCATAGTATTCCATGGTATATATGTGTTACATTTTCTTTATCTTTATTGCAGCACTATTTACAATAGCAAAGTCTTGGAACCAACCCAAATGTCCATCAATAATAATTAGAGCTCTTTTGACAGACATTACACACAATGCACAGACAGGCAGAAGGAAACCCAGTCGCTGGGTGAAGCCTGGCCTAGTAAAACATCTAAAAAAAAAACTTTAAAAGTTAACTGCCAACAGAATGGAGAAGGGGAAAGAAAAAAGAACAGTTTAAAAATGCCTGGGGAAGAACCTCTTCTTCTTAGATAAGTGGTCCCTCCACCAAGAGAAAAGCTTATTTACTGTCTGATGGAGCTGAACCCCTTGACCAGGGAGGTGGAAGGCTGCGGCAGCATGCCTGGCTGCGAACCAGCCAGTGGCTGTGCAGGACCCTTGGGCCATGCGTCCCAGTGCTGGCAGGGATGGGGGTGGCGGTGGGGAGCTGCTGCTCACAGGTGGGTCTCGAAAAAGGAAGGAAAAGGCATGAAAAGGCCTGGGGGAGACAGGGCGTTGGGGGCATGGTTCTCCACCCTCAGAGGTCCAGGGATGTAAAGGCTTAGAAGGAACAGTAAGAGTTTGAGTCCCCATTTCACTCACTGCTTCTTGAGCCCCCACGTTGCAGGCCAAAAATGTTTCAGGACTTTTCCTTAGTTCAGTTAACGACGGGGTCCTTGTCCGTCCTACGGCTATGAAAATTTAGGCTCACAAACAGTTTGAATGGTGAGTAAAGCAGGGTTTTATTGGATGAAAAGGAAAAAAGGGGGGTAAACAGGGACTCTCACAAGGCCAGAATCCCCGCTAGAGCGCTTCCCGCTGGGTTGTCGGAATCCCAGGTTCCACCCAGGAAGAGGAGGAGCCCGGCTCCTCACCGCTGCAAAGGGCTGGAACTTCTGTGGCTCCATCCCAGTGGGCAGGCTGCTTGGAGTTTCTCCAGGCACCCCTTCGCTGTCTCAGTAGGTTGGTGGTGTATTCAGTCCACACAGGGTGTGGTTTTTGCTTCTAACAACAGATAAAGGTTGAAGCAAAAGTATGGCAGTCTACTCTTGCTGCTTCCCGTGGCCACATGTTGCTCTTGCATCCTGTCCTCTGCCATGGTGAGGCTACTGCTGGTCTGGATGCAATGGTGACACCACCGTGGATATTTAGTTCACACAAACATGCTCAGCTGTTGTGCCATGAAGTCTCCCTACAGTGTCTTGCATCCAGAGCAGTTCTCGGTATTAGTCAGAAGCTGTGCCCAACAGCTTTGCCTTTAAATACCTGTCTTGGGCCTGGCTCACCAGCCTACACCATTCCTTTTCCTTTTCATTAAGGTGAAGTTGTGCTTCCCTTCCACCTTCTCCTCAGCTTTGAATCTTGGAAGTCCATTGTCAGATTCTCATTCTCTTTTCCTTCTGAAGCTTCAACTTTGCATTGTAGTAGCTTTAGGAAGTTGTGGTTTGATCAATTGCAAAATTATTTTCTGTTTCGATCTTCCCTGAATAATTGGCACATTTTCCTTCTAAAATTACAAAGAAAGACTACTCAAACAAAAATAATTTGCTTCAAGGTGTATTTCTGTAAGCTTCAAAATATTTTAAGAACATTCTACAGTGACACCCCAGTTAAGCTTTACATTTGTAGGCATCCTGCTTCCTGCTACTTCCACGTACAATGTTTCAACTTGAAGACAACTATTGAAGTATCATATTAACATTCAAGTAGCATCTTAGTATGTGGCTTTGGGCAAATCTTTGTGCTTCAGTTTACTATATTGTAGAGTGAGGATAATAATAATGGTATATACATCTCTGGTTATTGCAAAAATTGGATGAATTAATATATGCTAAGTTCCTAAGACAGTGTCTGACATATAGTAAGTGCTATTTTTGTGTTATCTGTTATTATTATCATTATTGTTGTTATTAGCATTAGGTCAAAATCCTTTACTCCAAACCTTGAGACCACCATATTTTGAAATTCCTATTATTGGGTTTTTCTTAAAGGCAATACAGAGATACACTGGTGATATTATGTAATATCCCCAATGGAACATAAGGCAGAATCCCATAATCAAGTATATTAATATTTATGCAAATATGTACAGCAAATTATATGTACAACAAGTTGAAATAGATAAAGAGCATAGATACCTTCTCTATTTCAGGTCAGGATTTGACAAAAATTAAACATATTTTTGGTTTTCAAACACTTTGGATTTTAAAACTGCAGATAAGGGATTGCAAATCTGTGTTGTTACTGTTTTTGTTCTTATTCTTTTTTTTTTTAATCACTGTTAGAATTTACTCTCCTATTATTTTTTTGTATGGTTCTCATTTTGCCACTATCTTGCTTAAGCTGAGGTTCCCAGAGTGGAACATGTTATTTTGGGTGTGACATGCTGGACGCAGTAGGATTGATACATCAGCCTCTTAATGTTGATATTAATGCTTTTGTGGCCAGTTCACCAATTATGATTTTTAATCAGCAAAAACGTTCTTTCTTTCATCTCATATTTTCTCTTATTATTTTTGTGCAACTGGTCTTTGGAAAAATAAGTTTCTCCCTGTGAAATTGTTTTTCCCCATGAAATTTAATTTTTCAGGCTTGGCACATTTTCCTAGTCTGATGAGATAATTTTGGATCCAGACTCTGTCATCTCAATATCTGCTATTCCCATGCATCAGATGTAACTTTGATCAGCATGTCTTAATCCAATTTGGTGATATAAATATTGAAAAGGACAGTACCAAGGGCAGAGTTGACATTGCTCATTAGTAAACATTAGTCAACACTATTTGGAATAGCCATTCAACTCATTAAAATACATCAGACTGTATGACAATTCATATTTCCCTCCTTGACTCTAACTATCAAAAAGATCTTTGTCTGAGGTCTTATTAAAATCCATATTTGATCTATCTACAGAAATCCCATGACATGTACTGCAGTAGCCCTAATGAAGAAAGAAATAAGGAGGCTCTCACCTAATTTAGTCTTTAAAAACCCACGTTTCCTCTTCCTGTTTGCTTTCTCTCTTTCAAAGTCATCACAAAAATCTATTTGATAATCTGTTCCTCAGATTATCAAAAAGATTATTGAAAACAGTAAAACATGCAATACTCTTGGCATGTTGATATATGTTAAAGATGACTACATAATTTGTCATTCAAATAAAGATAGTTTTATTTTATATAATTTAATATTATATTTTATATAATTTCAACTTTTATTTTTGATTCAGGGAGTACAAGTGCATGTTTAGGAATATTGCATGATGCTAAGGTTTTGTGATGTAAATGATCCTATCACTTAGTTAGTGAATATGGTACCTAATAGATTTTGGCCTCTTCCGCCCTCCTTCTTTCCCTCTTCTAGTAGTCCCCAGTGTCTGTTGTTCTCATCTTAATGTCCATGTGTACCCAATGCTTAGCTCTCACTTATGAGTGAGAACATGCAGTATGTGGTTTTCTGTTCCTGCATTAATTTTCTTAGGATAATGGCCTCTAGCTGCATCCATAGTGCTGCAAAGGACATGATTTCATTCTTTTTTATGGCTGCATAGTATTCTATGGTGAATACATATTAGGTTTTCTTTACCCAATCCATTGTTGATAGGCACCCAGGTTGATTCCATGTCTTTGCTATTGCAAATATTGTTGCAATGCACATACAAGCGCATGTGTCTTTTTGGTAGAATGATTTATGTTCCTTTGGTATCTGCCCAGTAATGGAATTTCTGGGTTGAATGGTAGCTCTGTTGTAACTTCTTTGAGAAATCTCCAGACTGCTTTCCACAGTGACTGAACTAATTTACATTCCCACCAGCAGTGTATTTTCTCCACAGCCTTACCAACATCTGTTATTTTTAACTTTTAAATAATAGCCATTCTGACTGGTGTGAGATGGTATCTCATGTAGTTTTGATTTGCATTTATCTGATGATTAATGATGTTGAGCATTTTTCCATGTATTTTGGCTGCTTTTGTGTTTTAAGAAGTGTCTATTTATATCTTTTGCCCACTTTTTAGGGGAGTTATTGGTTTTTACTATTGTTTTGCTGAATTGTTTAAGTTCCTTATAGATTCTGGATATTAGAACTTTGTTGGATGCATAGTTTGCAAATATTTTCTCCCATTCTGTAGTTTGATAGTTTCTTTTGCTGTGCAGAGGGTTTTTAGTTGAATTAGGTCCGAGTTATTGATTGTTATTTTTATTGCAGTTGCCTTTGAGGACTTACTCATATTTTTTTTCCCAAGGCCAATGACCAGAATTGTATTTCCTAAGTTTTCTTCTAGGATTCTTATAGTTTGAGGTCTTATATTTAACTTTTTAATCTATCTTCAATTATTTGTTGTATATAGTGAAAGGTAGGGGTCCAGTTTCATTCTTCCACATATGGCTAGCCAGTTATCCCAGGACCATATATTGAACAGGGAGCATTTTTTCCATTGCTTATTTTTGTCAACTTTGTTGAAGATTGGGTGACTTTATTTCTGGGTTTCCTATTCTGTTACATTAGTCTATGTGTCTGTTTTTATACCAGTACCATGCTGTTTTTGTTTCTTTAGCCTTAAAATATAGTTTGAAATTGGATAACGCAATGCCCCTGGCTTTGTTCTTTTTGCTTAGTATTGCTTTGAGTATTTGGGCTCTTTTTTGGTTCCATATGAATTTTAGAATAGTTTTTCGAATTCTGTGAGAGATAACATTGGTAATTTGATAGGAATAGCATTGAATCTGTAGATTGCTTTGGGCAGTATGACCATTTTAACAATATTGATTCTTCTAATCCATGAGCATGGAATGTTTTTTGTTTTGTTTGTTTCATCTCTGATTTCTTTCAGCAGTGTCTTGTAGTCCCTTTAGAGATCTTTCACCTCCTAGGTTAAATATATTCCTAGATTTGTGTGTATGTGTGGCTATTGTAAATGGGATCATGTTCTTGATTTGGCTCTCAGCTTGAGCATTATTGGTATATAGAAATGCTACTGATTTATCCACGTTGATTTTGTATCCGGACAGTTTACTAAAGTCATTTATCAGAATAGGAGCCTTTTGGTGGAGTCTGTGACGGTTTTCTAGGTATAGAATAATATTGTCAGTGAAGAGAGATAATTTGATGATGTATTTTCCTGTTCGGATGCCTTTGATTTATTTTTCTTGCCTGGTTGCTCTGACTAGGAATTCCAGTACTATGTTGAATAGGAGTGGTGGGAGCAGGCATCCTTGTCTTGTTCCTGTTCTAGGTGGGGATGCATCCAGCTTTTGCCTGTTCAGTACGATGTTGGCTGTGAGTTTGTCATAGATGGCTCTTATTATTTTGAGATATGTTCTTTTGATGCCTAGTTTGTTGAAAGCTTTTATCATGAAGGGTTGTTAGATTTTATCAAAAGCTTTTTCTGCATCTATTGAAATGATCACATGTGGTTTTAAAAAATTCTGTTTCTGTGGTGAATCGCATTTATTGATTTGCATATGTTGAACCA
Source organism: Gorilla gorilla gorilla (assembly GCF_029281585.2). Lineage (NCBI taxonomy): Eukaryota > Metazoa > Chordata > Mammalia > Primates > Hominidae > Gorilla > Gorilla gorilla. Next base: position 135,734,844 of record NC_073230.2, on the reverse strand, counting down.
GCCTTGCATCTTAGAAATGAAGCCTACTTAATCATGGTGAATTAACTTTTTGATGTGCTGCTGGATTCAGTTTGCTAGTATTTTGTTGAGGATTTTTGAATCTATGTTCATCAGGGATATTGGCCTGTAGTTTTCTTTTTTCTTTGTGTCTTTGCCAGCTTTTGGTATCCGGGTTATGCTAGCTTCATAAAATGAGTTAGAGGGGAGTCCCTCCTCCTCCATTTTTTGGAATAGTGTCAGTAGGATTGGTACCAGTTCTTCTTTGTCTATCTGGTGGAATTTGGCCATGAATCCATCTGCCGTGGGGCTTTTGTTTGTTGGTATTACTGATTCAACTTTGGAACTTGATATTGGTCTGCTCAGTGCTTTAAATCTTTTAAAATGGAAAGGAGGTCTATTAATAGCTATGCCAGAAAGGCAGGCATAAGCTAGGAATATCTCAGACAAATGAGGACATGTGGTCGCCCATAAGTGAACATGGCTGAGAGTCTCTAATTCCTTCAGAGTGAGAAAATGCATTTTACAATATCCCTGTCTGTCCAGCTTCGTGCCTGGCTTCATGCCAGTATTGACACCAACATTCTTTAATTGACAGTTGTCCTCTATTACAGAAAATAATGAGAAGTAGAGCAACACCCCATCCATCAACACTAAACATTTCATAATCCATTTCCTCTGTGATGAACGGAAGCTCCCTGGCTTTACGACTCTTGTTGTACTGGATGGCACTTTAAAAAGAAAAAAAAATAGAATATTTTTCTTGCTGTCTATAGATTTTCAAGCCTTAGCTTATTATGTTTTTGAGCTTTCCTGACTCTACAGTTTAGGAACATTCTCCTCTGTACTATTTGTCCTTCTGTGATTTGCACAAATCCTCATGAAATTTGAGGTCATCAGAGATTCCTATTGATCTCTTTAGATATGCCTTCCTGCCCCCACCTTTTTTGTTTTCTGAATTATTTGCAGAAGAAAAATTGAAATTTCTTTCTGAATAGTCTAATAAACCTCTTGAGCCTTCTTCCATTTCAGAGTTTCAGCCATGGTTTCATGCTCCCCTTTATTAGGACTTTTTTTTTGAAGCCTCCCTTCCTGGCTTCTATTCATCTGATTAAAGCTAATGTGCCTTTCACTAGCTCTCATGAGGCTTAAGATGTCATAGACACTTTTTTCCTATGGTTTCTTTCATTTTCACACTCCCAATCTACTTGGTGGCCAGACTTAATTTGAAAAATTGCAGTTTTTCTCTGCTTATTCTATTATCTTCAGCATAATTTATACATTTCTATTAAGAGATCCCTTTGCAGTCTTATTTTCCTTTAAGCTTCCCAATCCCTGGAGAAAATAAAAAACAAAACAAAACAAACTTGAAGAACCTGTTACAAAATGTAAATTTAGAGCAATTTGGAAAATCTTAAGGTATCTATTATAAAACTAAAACTGAGCAAAGTAGGAATATAGTCATGGTATTTTAACAGTTAATAACAATACCTTTTTAGTCATGTATCAAATCATATGCTTTGCACACACAGTTATAGAATCATTAAATATGAGACAAGACAGAAATCAGGCCACTGTGAAGACATGGGAACTTTCTCATATTAAAGTGGCATATCGATTTGAAACAAGTTGTTAGGGAGCTTTTTTACTTCCATCTCTATGAGTGGATTTTAAATCTGCTCTCTTGGGAGGAAGAGTATGGCAGTCACACTTCTGATGCTTGTATATTTCCAATTCCTCTTCCTATTCAAAGAAGGAGGCATGACCAACCCCCTGAGTGAGGCACATAAAGTCTCCCCACAGCCCATTTGCGACAGTGCAGAGGCACTTCAAGGAAGAACTGACGCTCGGGCTTCCATTCTTAGGCTCTTCAGGTGTTTGTTTTCTTGCTCCTCATGATCACCAATGAAGCCGGGGCTATTCATGCTGGCTGACCCCCATCCTGTAATGAGTGGAGTCCTGAGGGTCCCAGGGCTGGGTTTAGAAAGTGATTTAGAAGGTACAATGTATTCTCCTTTTGGCCTTTAAATATTTTACAAGGGTACACTTAGAAACCTGAGTTTTTTAAAACATATGTTTTATATTAGAAGATATAAAAATTCAAATTCAATAAAGATCATTTACAAGAAAATAAAGAGATTTTTTTAAGTTTTGATTTGTGTAGGTATATTGTAGATATATATACTTATGGGGTACATGAGATGTTTTGATACAGGCATGCAGGGCATAATAATCACATCATGGGAAATGATGTATCCATCCGTTCAAGTGTTTATGTCTACACTTTGTGTTACAAACAATCCAATTACACTCTTTTAGTAAAATGTTAGTAAAATGTAAATTAAGTCATTGTTGACTATAGTCACCCTGTTGTGCTATCAAATACTATGTCTTATTCATCTTTCTAACTATTTTTTTAACCCATTAACCATCCCCACCTCCTCTCCATGCCATCTCCCTTACTACCCTTCCCAGTCTCTGGTAACCTTCTATTCTCTATCTCTATGAGTTCAGTTGAAAAACCTGATTTGTTTTGAGAGTTGATACTGACCCTTATACATTTATACTCTACTGGACAGAAACTAGGAAGTGATTGGGGTGAAATATAATTTGGGCAGAAAAATTCACCTTGGACTTTCCCAAAAAATATTTAGAGGGAGTGCTCGTTATAAGAATGACAGTTTCATATACTTTTGTTAATTCCCTCTTGGAACTTTAACCAGAAGTTTTGGCAGCCTGATTAGTCAGGGGTATTTTCTGAGAAAAGAATAATTAAGGATGGATAATTGCACTAAAAGTAATTAAAATATTATTCAGCCATACTGATTTTAATATTGTAGCAGACTTATATTACTAGCCAGGGAAATCAGTGGACTTCAATAAAAAGTGTAGACATGTATCCAGACACCTGTAATCATTTAGTATATAATAGAAGTGGCATTTAAAATTAGTGGGACACAATATGTTTTATTCAAAATATAGTGTTGGCACAAATTTGGAGAAAATTAAACTTAGATTTATTTGTATCATAGTCTCTAAAATAATGTTCATAGATATTAGGGAGTTAAATAATCCCTAGCATTTATTATTTATTATGTGCCAGATATTATCCCTTGCACTTTCTATAGATTATCCAATTTACTACTTTTAACTGCTCTGTGAGGCAAATACTAGTACTACTTATTAGTTTTATGATGAAGAAATTAAAGCACAGATCAGATTAATCATAGATCAGTGGAGGCAGAATAGATCATAAGATTAAGGTCAGTGTTAAGAATGGCTTCCAGTCCCCACGCTTTTAACCAATGCTCCTTAAAAGAACTAAATGGAACTACTGCTGAATATATATATGTAGTTGCAGCACAGAGATCTTTCAAAACTTGTCACCAAAAACAAAAACATGAAGGAAAAAATTTAGCTACATAAAAACTAAAGGCCTCCCCTCTTGAAGAAAATACCTTAAATGAAATAAGACAAATCAATGATATTTTAAATGTGTATGACAGAGGATGGATTAATATATTTAATATAAAGAGGTCTTTTAAAAAGCTTAATACTCTAGGAAAAAAATGGACAGTAACATGAAACCAATATACAAAAGAAGTGTAAATGGCCCAAAACATGAAAAATGGTTAATCTTACTAGCACAGAAATAAATGCAATCAAAATCAAGGATATCAATCCACACTTTTATTTGAAATAGTGGAAATACAAAGACCTAAGTTTTTAACTTTAGAGAATTGATGAAAAGCAGTAGAATTTAATGCAGTCTTTAATGTTTTAAGAATAAAATGAAATGGCAAAGCACACAATGTATTGCCAAGTAAAAAGAAAGGAAAAGGGTCTCACTTTTATTTATAAACAAGGCACAGATCTGCATATGAATTAAATACTAGTATGTAATGCACCAAATTGTTAACAGTGGTTGATTCTAAGTGGAAGGTTTATTATGGTTGAATATTTCTCTCTCTCTTTAAAAAATCTTTCCCTTCTGTTTTCCAAATATTCTAAATGGACGTGTCATGTTTGTATTCAGGAAAAAAATATGTATTATAGTGAAGTAAACACTCAAATCTAAAGCCACTCTAGAGCATCACTTCCCTTTTCTAGTTATTTTTAGTTTACAAAGCTCAATCATGTACACATTATTATTTAACAGAAATGCTACCACAGGTAGGTTCCCCCTGCCACTTGTAATAGCTTGATTTTCTATTTCGCAATTTTGGAGATTGTAGGAGATCGGTCAGGGTTGTGGGAAAAATTATAGAAAGATGGAAACCTTCCTGGAAGGCTGGGAGGTTTTGCAAAAGCTTTGGGAAAGGATTGGGCTGAAGGCAGCTGAATTCTCTAAGAGTAGATAACAAGGAAGTGTAAGAGAATTGATCAAGGTAAGTTAGTTTACTTAGGTCTCTAAACCTGGGGGCGGGGGTGGGGTGGGCGCGCAACCATATTAATTACCTACAAGTGTGTTGCCTCAAGGCCTTTGTCTTTATATCTGTACTGAATAAATGACTGCAGCAGCCGCTTGTCAAGGCTGCGGCCTCTGTGACTCTTTATGGCATCCTCCTTGATGTCTGTGAGTTGCTCGGTCCCCTAGCCGCGCGGCCAGGCAAAAAACCTGTGTCTGTGTACGTGTTTTCATCTGTCATTTGGCCAGGGTCTGCTGGTCGGGCCCGGCAGAAGACGAAGAGGATTTTTTTTCCAATCTAATATTGGGATTTCTAGTCTTCGTTCTTTACATAAAGTGTATTCCTCCATTCCAGTTCCTTAGAGCACATCATCCCTGGCTCCCTGGTGTAAAAAGTTGAAGTATTTTGCTCCAGTTGATCTAGAATGTGGTCTTCTTATAAACTGTTAACAGATAAACCCAATGCCACAGGATTCATCTTGGACCAGGTTGCAGTATTGAGTGGACTGTGGACATAGATAACAGGTGATACATGTGCCTCACATTTATCATCCCCAAACTTCTTGGATTCGATGCTCTCTTAGGCTCCTTCCAAGACTGCCAGTTTTAGATCCTATTCTCTGCTCATCCAGTCCTACTCATTGGTTCCAATCACTAGTTCTGTTCTTTGTAAATCATTTTACTTTCTCCCTCAAGTATAAGGCCAGGCCATTTTCTTTATCTTCTCTTTGGTCTCTGGAGAAGCATGACTTTATTCTTTTTGGAATTTGAGTTCACCAACATTTAGCTTCTGTTCAGAACTGCTTTCCATGACTCTGGGAGCCATAACTCAGCTCGTGGCTGCTGGACTGTTGTTGGAAATGTGTGGCCTCAGCATATGTTATGCCATCAACTTCGCTCAGCTGAATCTCACCTGTTCTTTCTGCCTGCTTCTCTTTATTTATTTTTCCTGTTTCCCCTTTTGAACTCATATGACTTTTAAAAGCTCTAGTTGCATTAAATTCTTTCCCAGCGGCTCAGGCCATTCCAGCCAACACATCATCAGCTGCAGGCTGTTGTTTCTTCTTAAAAAATTAATGTAACCGTTAGCATCTCTTTACTTAATTTTAGTTTGTCGTTTCCGGCTTTAGAGAACACAAATCTATAATGAGGATTAGGGAGGAGTTCCCCCTATGCATACACAGGCCACAGGCCTTCTTTCCTGCATGCTTTAAATCACTCAGCGGAGGCTCCTCCTCTGTGGGTTTTCCCCACTCACTCCACCCCCCCGCCCCACCACAATGGCTCACTAATTAAACAAATTAAACAACTGAATTCAAAGGTTCAAGTACATTCCCAGCATACACACTATGTCATTAGGTTTATGCAAACAAAGTAGTTTTACTGAATTTATACTTTTGACCTGTTATGTTTAGGCAAACACTTTCTTCCTAAAGCCTGCAGACTCTGGAGTTCAGAAGTTCTGAAATTCACAGATGCTGAGAGTGATAGAAGCTTGGAACTATTATGCATGCCCTCTGATTTCAAAGTTTATGTTCATAAAGCATTGATTGCCCTAATAATTAGTAAATGTTAGAAATTTATATTCGGTTTACTAATGCTGTGTAATTGTTATCTTGTTTGTAAATTGGAATTGTATGTGACTTTTTTTGGGGGGGGTTGTTTTTACTGCTAAGAAAATATGTCAGTGTCCACTGCTCTATTAGGTTGGTACAAAAGTATTTGCGGTTTTCACCACAATTAAAAACCACAATTACTTTTGCACCAATGTAATATTTAATGTCAAGCAAGTAACTTAAGCTCATTTTTCCTTTCTAAAAGGTTATTTTTGTGTGTACAGGCACAACCTGACTTGATCTCTGTGATTCCATATTAATTTCCCTATGCCTTATTTTCCTCACCTAAAAAAATGAAGACAGTACCTCATGGATTTCTCTTGAAGAATAAATAATAGAAACCATTGTAGCACTCAGTAAATATAAATTGCTGTACGAACATTACTAAATCACAGCCATTGTGCTGTCTACATAAGCACTTTTCATTTGGGTTCCTTGCTAATGCATTAATCTGTTGCCAGAGGTAAGACCCTGCAACCGATGTCAGAAGTGGATGAATTTGTTTCCCTGAATACGCCTAGCTTTTAAAGGCGATGCTTACTGATGAGAGGCATAACATTTTTTTATTATTATTATTAATGATAAACACAGCTACTCTGTGAACACAAGCATCTCCAACGTGCAGAAATAACCCCTCTCTGTCCCAACTGTTAACTCTGTGTTAACTCTGTTAACCCTTTTAGTGGCTGTGGTTCTGTTTGGTAGGTCTTTTGTTTTTTTATTTTTTTATTTTTGAGACAGAGTTTTGCTTTGTCATCTAGGCTAGAGTGCAGTGGCACAATCTCGGCTCACTGCAGCTTCCGCCTCCCAGGTTCAAGCGATTCTCCTGCCTCAGCCTCCTGAGCAGCTGGGATTACAGGCACGTGCCACCAAACCTGGCTAATTTTTGTATTTTTAGTAGAAACCATGTTGGTCAGGCTGGTCTCGATCTCCTGACCTTGTGATCCACCCGCCTTGGCCTCCCAAAGTGCTGGGTTTACAGGAGTGAGCCACTGTGCCTGGCCTGTTTGGTAGGTCTTGCTTCCAAAATAACATGAGGAGGAGTGGAAACTGTTAGCTCTCTCACCAATTCAAATGCCAATAAGATGCCTCAGGCCGTCAAGGCTGGCTTTTGCCTAAGCCCCTCCTTCACATTTCTCACTGTTTTGACTACCAGAAGGAAAGGATGTGTGGGGCACAGTCAGCAAGTTACTCTAGTTATCTTACCCCAATCTCCAAATCCCCAGAACTCTGGCATTTAATGCCCCTTGGAATTATTTTATTGTTATTATTTCTAGTCTATAATTTGTAACCCCACTCTTCCCCTCCCCAACAAACAGAAAGCCAATACTAAAAGTTCAGTGGACAGTTCCCTGAATTTGATGATTGGTAGGCAATTTAAGATAAATGTTATTATTTATGTTACATTACCAGCTATGAAGAAAGGGTTGGGTACAATATCTATTTCTCTCAATAGGAGAAAGTGCAAAGATTAGTCCATTTTCTGTGTGTTTCTATAAATATAGGTACCCTGGAATGTGATTTTAATGCTATATTTTTCCCTTGTGTCATGCTTTGGAAATGTATCTATCTTGGGAGTCAGTTAAATCACATGTGGATGTTTTAAATAATCCTTGTGATTAAGCAAGTAAAATATCTTCTTTAGATTTGGACCAGCTATTTTGTTTCCATCATAATTTTGGACATTATTTGATAAATTAAAACAATAATACTGATTCAGATGCCTAATATGTTTGCAATGAGATATCCAAGAAAATATCATCTCGTGTTTATTTCTAGATAGTATCCATCAGAGATAAGCATGGTTTAAGATGAATGACCAGTAGTTGAGACCAAGAAGGATGATTTATTAGTCCGTTTTAACACTGCTATAAAGATACTGAGACAGAGAGAGAGACAGCAACAGAGAGAGAGAGAGAGAGAGAGAGAGAGAGAGAGAGAGAGAGAGAGAGAAAGACCATAATGCAATCACCTCTCATCAGATCTCTCCCTCAACACATGGGGATGATAATTCGAGATGAGATTTAGGTGGGGATACAGAGTCAAACTATATCAGATGAAATGTTTTAAATTTTCCATTATATTTAAAAAGATTATGGGATGCAATTGGGATCTCATAGGATAAGTGGATAGAGAAGATTGTGGTATGGAACTCAACCAGATGATCTGATACAGTGGGTTCTGAATATTACATTGAAAACATGAGTGAATGATAGACTGGCAAAGGAATATGAAGAGCTAAGGATATTATTATTGTCTTTATGACAATATAAAAGTTATGAAAAGCACCTTTACACAGAATCAATCACATTTTCTTCCTGAAAAATAAAAGCAATGTTGTACCATCCATTTTATGTATGTTCTTTTTTTACTTTTCTGGCCAGATTTTCTCAGTTCTGTTTCTTTGGGTCACTTCTTGCATTTGCCAGAGACATTTCCTCCAGTCAATTATTATTTGCATTAGTTCCCTGTGGCTCTTCCTGAATTTTTTCAATGGCATAGTAATTTTTTTCTTGAACATTTCCTACTGCTTTAATTTTCACTCCTGTTTTAAATTCTTCATTAATTAAGCTTTCCCAAGGCTTAAATACCTATAAAACTTTTTAAAACTTAATCGTTTGATTTGCCTGCTCAGCTTCCCTAGTCTTACCTGGTTTTAAGACTGTTAAACCTAAAATTGTGCCTGGGAGATGGTGTGATCACAGAAGGGAAAAGAAATGATGACATTGTTACTGAAAGTTTAATGATGAGTTTCACTGGAAAAATCTCCCACTTCAGTGTTCTTTGTGTTTCATGCTGATAAGCCGCTAATAATTTTAAATGCCTTCATTTTAGATTTAATTTATTAAAAACACTTATAGTTTTCAACTCCACATAAATACTGGGTACAATTCATTCGGGCTAGAAGAAAATGAACCTTACATTGTCCTTTGCAAATGTTGTCGCTTACCTTCGCAAGGCTCTTTGATTTTAATTCTGTAGACCATAAGCCTGCCATAATTTTTCTGATTAAGAATTTGGAACTAGAGGTTGACCTTAAGGATAAAGTATCACATTTTTCTTCAATTTGAAGATAAAGAAATGAAAGCCCAGAGAGGTTAAGTTTGCAGAGCAGGATACTAGCAGAGCCAGAGCAGAACCCAGGGATTTGAATGCTCTGAGGTTTGTTCACACACAAGTCACCAGGGGCGATCAGTATAACCATTAGCCAGAAAGACCATGAGTTGGTCTGAAAAATCACACTTGTCACCTCACCTAATTCAGGGCCAGATGTAGAACAATAAGAAGAATGTACCTGAATCTGCTTAGGGGTCTAGTTATTTCTATAAATGGGTATATAGAGAGTTCACTTTAATTCTAATGGATGACATTTCCTCTTGACTCTAGGGAAAGCTGTAACTGTCTTATGATCCCACGATATGGAGTCTAGGACTATGCTTTTGTGACTTTCAAATCCAGCGTTGTTTATAGTTTGTGTTATAAGATCTCCTGCCAATTATTAAAGGTGTCTTTTCTATTATTTGAAATAGCCTTGTGTTCAATTGTATCCTCTTCTTCCCCACAATGCATATTACCAGGATAGGCTCTGTTACTACTTCTGAGGATGATAAATAGAAATATAGTTTGCTCTTTGATGAGAAAGAAAACAACACTATTGAACTGAAGTGCATTAAAACAAATACCCAGAGTATTCATGGGTATTCTTGTTCCAGATTAATTGCCCTGGACTATTATTTTTATTTGAGCTTTGTGATTTTTGAAGTTTCCATATGTAACACAATCCCTTTTTTGTTGTAAGCCATAGAAGCAGCTGAAAACTGAACCACTTTGATAAAGTTAGTGTATTTTCTGTAAAGGTTTATGTGCTTTCAGAAACTAATTCTTGTCTATACAATCAATGTAATTTTCTTCTTATTTCTGTTGTTACGTTATTTAATATAATTTGAGACAAAATCAGTTATTTTAATGCAAAAAGGAAAGGGTTTTATCTTCTTATTAACAAGGCCACTTATTTGGCCATTTCTGTGAAATAAATGATTTGAATGAATCCCCCTAATTGAATATTGAATTGCCTGTTTTAGTAAGGATCACCCTCTCCTTGCCTTTTTTTTTTTTTTTTGGAGACAGGATCTCACTCTGTCACCCAGGATGGAGTGCAGTGGTAATTGTAGCTCACTGCAGCCTCAAACTCCTGGGATCAAGTGATCCTCCACCTCAGCCTCCCCAATAGTTGGGACTACAGGCATGTACCAACACACCTTGCTATTTAAAAAATGTTTCTGTAGAGATGTATTCTCACTATCTTGGCTGGCTGGTTTTGGCCATTTTTGAACTCTTTTGATTCTCACACACTTCATAGAGTTTTCCCTAAAGTGCATAGCTCTTTATTCCTTAGGGGGATCTTAAAATAGGGAGATCCCTATTTTATTGTGATGAGGTCAGGGTTCCTGTGACTAATCGCTGAGTTACATATGTCACTGAGGAAAACTGTTCCTCTAAGCTACGGAGATTCCTGACATTGGGAAGGAGACATATAGAGTTAGCCTTAAGCCTGTTAGAATAAAGAGTGTAAGCCTTCTGTATTGGTCAGGGTTCTTTAGAGTGATGTAACTAATAGGATATATATACATATATAAAGGGGAGTTTATTAAGGAATTAACTCACACAATCAAAGGTCCCACAATAGGCTGTCTGCAAGCTGAGAAGCAGGGAAGCCAGTTTGAGGCCCAAAGCTGAAGAACTTGGAGTCTCACGTTCGAGGGCAGGAAGCATCCAGCATGGGAGAAAGATGTAGGATTGGAGGCTAAGCCAATCTAGTCTTTTCACATTTTTCTGCCTGCTTTATATTCTGGCCATGCTGGCAGCTGATTGGATGGTGCCCACCAGATGATTTCTTTGTCACCCTCTTTGTCACCCAGATGAAGGTAGGTCTGCCTTTCCCAGTCCACTTACTCAAATGTTAGTCTCCTTTGGCAACACCCTTACAGACACACCCAGTATCAATACATTGCATCCTTCAATCCAATCAAGTTGACACTCAGTATTAATCATTGTAAGTCTACCCTTGTCAACTTGAACCCATATGCATCTGAGATCACACATTATCTTCAAATAAAGACAATAATAAGGTCATAATTACACGTAACATAATGCAGCTATCCTTCGTACAACCAGAAATGCACCAATCCCCAACCCACATGCTATTACGTAAAGCTAACAATACTTAAACGCTAATATGAAGTCAATAAATCTGATGTCACATGTTAAAAGAAAAAGGAAATAAAATGAACATATTTCCTTAGTACAAGTGTATACATACACAAACATGGTTTTAACAAAAGAAGGAGGAAATACTCATGACAGTTACAGTCCTCGTTTCTGCAACTGGTCACATGGTTGTAGCTGGTATTGATGACTACCTTCTACCCATTCTGTATTCCCTTTGCCTTCAGCAAGCACCCCAGCAGGTCATGGTTTTCTCCTGGTGGAGTGACCCAAACCTTCATTCCTGAAGGGTCTTGGCCATTTGTAGTCCTGCCTGGATTGGGCTGTTGTAGTTTCCCATTGACCTGAATCACAGGGCATGGTAATATTAAGAGATGCCGCAATTGATCTACTGTATTCCATGCATACTCTTCTTTACCTTCATCGTGGAGCAGTAGACTGATTTCATCTTGATAATCTGGGTCAGTCACCCCAGCTAACACTGTAACTCCCTTCTTAGCCTGTTGACTTAAAGGTAGGAGGAGCCCAAAGTGTCCAGGTGGCAATCTTAACATCCAGTTTAATGGAATTATTGTTGTGTTTCCTGGTGGCAGCATTCCTCCCTCTGGAACTAAGACCTCTAGGCGAGCAGAACGTAATGTCGCGGTACTAGGAAGCAAAAATTTTGCTGGTGGATCACTAAGGGTGATGGTGAGTGCTGCCACTTCCACTTCCACCCCTTGATTCCTGGACCAGTGAATCTTGGCTATGGGAGAAACAGTACCATATATAGGACGCCGATTCAGAGCATACACAGCCTTCCAGAGGACTTTGCCCCAGCCCTGCGAAGTATTGTCACCTAGTTGGCATTTTAATTGTGACTTCAAAAGGCCATTCTGCCATTCTGTCAATCCAGCTGCTTCAGGATGATGGGGAACATGGTAAGACCAGTGAATTCCATGAGCATGAGCCCACTGCCACACTTCTTTGGCCATAAAGTGAGTGCCTTGGTCAGAGGCAATGCTGTGTGGAATACCATGACAGTGGACAAGGCATTCTGTGAGTCCATGGATGGTAGTCTTGGCAGAAGCATTGCGTGCAGGACAGGCAAACTCATATCTGGAGTACATGTCTATTTCAGTGAGGACAAACCTCTGCCCTTTCCGTGATGGAACAGGTCCAATATAATCAACCTGCCACCAGGTAGATGGCTGATCACTTCAAGGAATTGTGCCATATTGAGGGCTCAGCATCAGTCTCTGCTTCTGGCAAATCCGGCACTCAGCAGTGGCTGTAGCTAGGTCAGCCTTGGTGAGTGGAAGTCCATGTTGCTGAGCCCATGCGTAACCTCCATCCCTGCCACAATGGCCACTTTGTTTATGGGCCCAATGGGTGATGACGGGGGTGGCTGGGGAAAGAGGCTGAGTGGTATCCATTGAATGGGTTATCCTGTCCACTTGATTATTAAAATCCTCCTCTGCTGAAGTCACCTGTTGGTGAGCGCTCACTTGGGATACAAATATCTTCAGAGTTTTTGACCACTCAGAGAGGTCTATTCACATACCTCTTCCCCAAATTTCCTTGTTGCCAATTTTCCAATCATGCTTCTTCCAAGTCCCTGACCATCCAGCCAAACCACTGGCTACAGCCCATCAATCAGTATATAATCACACATCTGGCCATTTCTCCTTCCATGCAAAGTGCACATCCAGATGCACTGCTTGAAGTTCTGCCCACAGGGGAAGATTTCCCTTCACTGCTGTCCTTCAGGGATATCCTAGAAAGGGGCTATAATGCTACAGCTGTCCTCTTTTGGGTGGTGCCTGCATATTGTGCAGAACCATCTGTGAACGAGGCCCTGGTCTTCTCTTCCTCTGTCAACTGATTATAGGGAACTCCGCATGAGGCCATTGGTGCAGGCTGGGTGAGAGAAGGCAGGGTGGCAGGACTGGGGACCATGGGCATTTGAGCCATTTCCTCATATAACTTCAGGACCTGCTCAAACCCGATCACATATATACTACTTCCATTTGATGATGGAATGCTGTGGACATGACCCACTTTGTGAGTAGGTGGGTCAGAAAGCACCCAGTTCATGATAGGCAGTTCAGGTGATAGGCAGACGTGGTGACTTGATGACCCATAGTCAAATATTCAGTTTCCACCAAAGCCCAGTAATGGGACAAGAGCTATCTCTCAAAAGGAGAGTAGTTATCTGCAGGAGATGGCAGAGCCTTGTTCCAAAATCCTAGAGGCCTCTGCTGTGATTCACCTGTGGGAGCATGCCAAAGGCTCCAAATAGCATCCGTATCTTATCCTGATACCTCAAGCACCATTGGATCTCCTGGGTCATATGGCCCAAGTGGCAGAGCAGCTTGCACAGCAGCCTGTACTTGTCGCAGAGCCTTCTGTTCTGGACACCACTCAAAACTGGCAGCCTTTTGGGTCACTCAATAAATGGGCCAAAGTAACACATCCAACTGAGGAATGTATTGCCTCCAAACCAAATAGGCCCATTAGGCGCTGTGCCTCTTTCATGGTTGTAGGAGGGGCCAAATGCAGCAACTTATCCTTCACCTTAGAAGGAATATCTCTACTGACTCCACTCCAGGTACCAAAATCTGTATTAGTCAAGGTTCTCTGGAGGGACAGAACTAATAGGATAGATATATATATAAAAGACAGTTTATTAAAGAGTATTAACTCACACGATCACAATGTCCCTCAACAGGCTCTCTGCAAGCCGAGAAGCAAGGAAGCCAGTCTGAGTCCCAAAGCTGAAGAACTTGGAGTCCGATATTTGAGGACAGGAAGCATCCAGCATGGGAGAAAGATGTAGGCTGGGAGGCTAAGCCAGTCTAGTCTTTTCATGTTTTTCTGCCTGCTTTATATTCTGGCTGTGCTGGCAGCTGATTAGATGGTGGCCACCCATATTAAGGGTGGGTCTGCCTTTCACAGCCCACTGATTCAATGTTAATCTCCTTTGGCAACACCCTCACAGACCCACCCAGGGTCAATACCTTGCATCCTTCAATCCAATCAAGTTGACACTCAGTATTAACCATCGTACCCTCTTAAGTGGAGCTCCCTCCTTTGTGTCTGTTATCACGTTTATAATAGATAATTCACATTTGGGATCCACATTTTTTAGACATAGATTAAGATAGTTTGATTTACTTGACTAAGAAATGCACCAAGCTAACATAGCTTCTAAAAGTGAGTCTATGATCATGAGACTGTCTTCTCACACCCATTTCGTAAATGACTGGCAAATGAAGTCTCCAGATTATATCATCACTGTAGGGATGCCACAGAAGTAAAGATAACTACTCCAGTAAATATGGTGGGAATATGGTGTTTCCCTATATTCTTCATCTAAGGATTATATTGCTCTAATAAATAGGTCTTAATATCAGTGTCGTCGTTCAGCATTTGTTCATTTAAGGATATCATTTAAATCATAGTAAATTTTTCTGTTTGAGTTTGTGTGTATGTTTCAGATAATGGAGTTTCTAGATATGCAACTTGTTGGTATCTACCAGCAAATGTCATCCCTGATCCAAAAGCATAAATGCATCCAGTCATCTGAGAAATTAGCCAGATTTGCCTTTTGGTTTTGGATCTCAGCTAATGAATCTGTCCTGTTAGACAGTTCTGTTGTTCTTACCCTTCTCTTTAGAGCTGTGACAGACACTGCACAAAGAAAACACTACAGACCACAGAGGAATCATGGGTGTTGTGATTGAAAATAATTAATTCAAACATTGGACAGATATTTTTGAACAGCAACTCTGTGTACCTGGCACTACATTAGGCATAAAATACTAGAGATAGATAAAATAGACCAATTGTCATTTCTTATGAAAATCAGAAAATTTTTATTAAAATGACAATTTTAATGAAAATCAGACAGACAGGGAGGATAGATAATAATCACATTAAAAATCAGTGATTTCTGTGAACTATGATAGGTATATAGGGGATGGCTTGAGAGAGTGTAATAAGGACTCTTTGGTGACACTGACAGGATAAAAAGGTCTCTCTGAAGTTTGCAATGAGGTCACATCAGGTGGGCAGCACCTTCCTGGCAGAGTAAACAGCTTGTGCAAAGGTCCCAAAACAGAAAAGCCTATCGGTTTTAAGGAGGTGAAATGAGGTAGGATCCTGGAGAATTAAATGTGAGATGGCACATATGATGCAGCTAAGGAGCTAGCCAGAATCTAAATTGTTCATTGTTTTGGAAGTGATAGTAAGAACTTTGGATTTCTTCCAATGTACAATGGCACACCACTGAAGAATTTTGATTAAGGTAATTACATGATTTTGTTTCTAGAAATTTAGTTTGCTATGAAGAAAATGCATTGGAAGAGAACAACATGGGAAAAGGGTGAGACATTTTACAAGCAGATGTTTCGGTGCATTTGTGAGATAATGGTGATTCAACTTAGGGTGGTAACAAATGCAGAGAGAAATGAGTGGACAAATTTGAAGTGTATTTTGAGGCAAAACTGACCACTTGGAAAATGTATAAAGAGAGAGCTTTCAATGATGGCTCCAGATTCTTCATGTAAGCAACTCTGGATGGTGTTTCCATATGCTAAGAGGCAAGTGGTTTGGAATGGAGGAGAGGGAGCTTGATGGTTCATTTCTGCATTGTTTAATTTGAGATGGCTATGAAATATCTGAGTTGGAATGTCAGGGGCGTAGTTGAATATATGAATCTGAAATTTGAAGAAGGGAATAGGCTGAGTTAGATATTTGACTAGAATTTTTCATTGCAAGCAATAAAAGCCAAATATGGCAAATTCAACTCATAAGATATATAGATATATAAATAGATATATTTATATATCTATTTATATCTATCTATCTATCTATCTATCTATCTATCTATCTATCTATCTATCTATCTATCTATCTATCTCTCTATCTATCTATCCATCTATTTATGTAGAGAGCAAGATCCCCCTAAATCCTTCACAATAAATGTGCTTATACATTTGTTGATTTAGGGGGGTCTTGCTGTGTTGCATAGGCTGACCTTAAGCTATGGGGCTCAAGCAGTCTTTCCACCTCACTTCCTGAGTAGCTGGGACTGCAAGCATGCACCACTGTGCTTGGCTCCTAAAGGAGATTTATTAAAAGATACTGTGAAGTTTGCAGACTTTCCAGCATTACCCACTGGGAACAAGGCCCTAGAATCACCCCCTAAAAGTCATCTGAGAAAGACAGCATTGCTGCCACCCCTGGGCAAAATCATGATGGCTCAGAGTAAATATAGCACCAGCCCTGGCCATTGTATGCAGGAAATGGGACAACCATCTCTCTTCCTCTGGAGAGTGTTGTTTAATGAAATGCAACATGAGAGAACAATTACAGAAGAATAACACCAGTAGTATTACCAGCTATAAAAACTGACAACTGTAGAATCTTTGCTATGTGCCAAGTACAAAATTAAGCACTTTACATGGATTATATCATTTAATCACTACAAAAAGCCAATGGAGGAAAATAATTGCTATCCTCATTTTATTAATGAGGAGGTTTAAAAGTTTATAGATGAATCCAGTGTGTGATGAGCCTTGGATTCAGACTTACCTAAGCCTGCAGAATGCCTTCTCTTAAGCATGTAGGTGGTATCACACAGCTGAGAGGCCATTGTGAGGAAGAACTGATAAGCCTCTCCTGGTTTGGCAACATGGACACAATTTGTAGCCTTTGAAATGGAAGTTTCAATGCTGAGAGAGGGAGGAAATTACAGAGGGATGAAGGATGAAGGAAGATGGCTTAGTGAGTGGAGATAGTCTTTTAGGTAACTTTTTTGAGACCTTTGGCTGAAAAGAAAAGTAGAAAGATATGGTGGTAGCTGAAGAAGGATCAGGGTATCAAAGGAACTTCCTTCCTTCCTTCCTTCCTTCCTTCCTTCCTTCCTTCCTTCCTTCCTTTCTTCCTTCCTTCCTTCCTTCCTTCCTTCCTTCCTTCCTTCCTTCCTTCTTTCCCTCCTTCTCTCTTCCTTTTCTTCTTCTCTCTCTTCCACCCTGAAGTCACTTCTTCCTTTAATCCTAAAGTAAACCAATCTGCGTTTGAATGCAGATAAGTTAAGTCTTGGCAGGGAAGAAGAGGTTAAGAAAGCAGTAAGACATAATAACCTGTGAATAGAGGCCCCTGGGCATGTGGAGGGATGATAACCAGAGTACAGTGGGATTGACCCTTAATGTAACACTTTCTCTCTACTTCAGCTCTAGAGACAGAGAGGGAGGGGGTGAGTAAAAGACCTTGAAAATTCAGTTGTGGAATAAAAGTAGGGGCTATGGTGTATGACTTCTATTTTCCCTGGTAAAATATAGGGTAAGATCATCAGCTGAGGCAAAAGGCAAATGGAAACTGAGATTTAGTAGGAGGTAGAAGAGGGGCACTATTTGTTGAGCCCAGTGAGAGAGAGCCAGATGGCTAAGAAATCTAGTGAGATTCCCAGGCAGTGTTGAAGTCTTTTGAACACTAATGATCAAGAAATTGAAGTACTACTTAGTACTAATCAGACAAGCCATGTTTTATTTCTCTTTCCCTCACCAGAAAAACATTTTAAACTTGTAATGTGGTCACTCAATGAGTTCTTCCTGTTCACTGCATAGACAAAATTAATCAACTGAGATGGTGCTATTGCAGTATAGAGTTTAATTGACATGAGTTCAGCCCATGTGGAAGAACTGGAGCTATCACTCAACCTCCCTAATAGCTTGGAGGCTAGGGTTTTTATGGACTGTTTGGTGGGCAGGGGGTTAGGGAATTGATGCTGTTGATTGGTTGGAAATAAAATCATAGGGGTGTGGAAAACAGCCTTGGTGTGCTGAGTCTTCCTCTGGGTGGGGCCTTGGGGCCAGTTGAGTCATGAGTCACAAGTTTTGGTGGGATTCATCTGAAAAAGTACTCAAAAACCAATCTTAGGTTCTACAATAATGATGTTATCTATAGGAGCAATTGGAGAAGTCAGAGATCTTGTGACTTCTGGCCACATGACTCCAGAGCAGTAAGAGATTAGAGAAACTATGCCTACATCTCAGAAGAGTTCGGGTTCCTCCCATAATCCTATTCTTGTGGCCTTTTATTAGTCTAACAAAGGTGGTTTTTGGTCCCTGAGCAAGGAAAGGGTTAGTTTTAAGGGGAGACTAGTATCATCCTAGCTTTCAAGTTAAACTATAAACTAAATTCCTTCAAAAGTTAGCTTGGCCTATGCCCGGGAATGACCAAGGACACCTCAGAGGTCAGAAGTAAGATGGCGTCAACACTGTCAGACTTCTCTTGCTATCATGATTTTGCAAAGGCAATTTCAATAACACTGGGGAGAGTGTAGAGAATGGACTGTAGACTGAACAGAACTCAAAACAGGGAGACATTAGTATCCTCACAGAGAATAATTCTTCCTTTTGGGAAAATGGTTATCTATTATGACCTTTTCTGAGTGTGGTTCCCTGGACCCTGGTCATGGCTGTCATTGCAGACAACATCCACTTATTTGTCTTGATAATCAACTATTAAACTGAAATAATTCACTATGTTGCCAGGTGTTCTTTCCCCACTGTGGGAATTAGAAAGCATTTGGAAATTGGTTATATCATATAATACTTGCACTGTATATACAGTCTTCCAGAATAGGGAAGATTTAGGCAACAGTCTGGTAAGTGAAGTGCGAGCTATACACAGAAAACTAGCCAATGTTTTCATGAGATTTTGATTGAATAGACTAATTTTCAATAGGAGGAAAACCATCCTCTTTTGCAGCATGACTTCTGTCCTTGAGGATGTATCATTTCTGTCCATGGAAAACACTGCCATATGGTCACGACATCAGACATATTTAATCCTTGAAAATTAGATCTTAAAGCATAAAAGCCAAGGGATGATGTGAGTTCTCACACTTTGTCTACATTCCTTTCAAAAACCCAACCAAATTATAATGAAAGAGGGAATATTTATGAGTAAAGTATGAGGCCGCTGTTGACATGAGGCATTTATGATTCCAACTTTACATTTAAATTCGAAAATACGATATATTTTAATATTAAACTTAATTCCACAAATAAAGTTTGGACTGATTGATTCACAGTTAGCACTGAAGGACAAATTTTGGAATCACAACATTGATCCAAGATACCACCTAATGTAAGATTCACCATCGACTTTAGAAGCATATTTCTGCAAAAGACAAAACTCTACATTAAATGTACATGATTTCTTTTTAACCAAACCCACTTTTTCATACATTTATTCAAATGATTTTATTTGACTAGACTCTTCTGTATCATGATCAAAAGTTGAGTCTAAGCCTTTATCATATATATAGTCTGTGCATTCTGCACGACCTTCGGTGACCCACTGTTGAGTGACTTTCCAAAGCCTGTGCTTCTGATCTTGACCTCTTCACTTGCCTTAGCTTTGACAGAATAATGTTGAAGCATAGGGAAGAATACCAGGTTTTGTTGGCATTTCCTATTTTGTTGAATTCCCAGTTTTAAATTTTCCATTATAGAAGTAGATACTGCTGGATATTAAACGGTTTTTCTTGAACATCAGCTGGAAGCTTTTGATAGTAATTGAGTTTTAGTCTTTAATTAAACACAGTGGATCTCTGGAACTTCTCGTAGTTTTTAAAATCGTATGATAGTCCAGGATATTTGGCAAATTCTATTGCTTTTAATTATCCTTTTGCATGCATATTAGGTGATTTTTAAATTTAATAGCTATACATATACATGGACATATACACACATATAAATATACACAAGGTTTTAATTATATGTGTATATATTCTTTCTTAAAAATTGGAAAGCACTTGATGTTGGACTTATAACATAATACACATTTTTTTTTTTTTACTTACAGTGATCATTGCTTCAAACTATATATATATATATATATATTTTTTTTTTTTTTTTTTTTTTTTTTTTGAGACAAGTTCTCACTCTGTCACCCATGCTGGAGTACAGTGGCACAATCTCAGCTCACTGAAACTTCTGCCCCACGGGGCTCAAGCCATCCTTCTACCTCAGCCTCCCAAGTAGCTGGGACCACAGGCATGCATCACCATGCCCAGCTATTTTTTTGTATTTTAGTAGAGACAGGTCTTACCATGTTGCCCAGGCTGGTCTCAAATTCCTATGCTCAAACAATCCACCCTCCTCACCCTCCCAACATGCTGGGATTATAGGCTTGAGCCACTACACCTGGCCTGCTTCAAACAGTATTACTAACAGTGATAGTTAACATTTATTAAGCACTTCCTATGTGCCAAACACAATTGTTGGCACTCATTAATATTAACTCATGTAATTCTTACACTTACCCTATTGTCACCCCATTTTACGGATAAGAAACAGGAGAGAAAGTAACTTCCCCAGAATCACCTGGCTCTTGAGTGGAAGAACTAGATCGGAAGCTTCTGATTCCAGCAAGTGTGTTTTTGACCACTAGTAACACTGCCTCTTAAAGAAAATCTGCTTTCTTCAACTCTATCTCTATCGTATTTGGTGTAACAACCCTTTGCTTGAATGTTGTATTACAGCATTATGGTTTTTTTTTTGTTGTTTTTTTTTTGATGGAGTCTCGCTCTGTCACCCAGGCTGGAGGGCAGTGGCATGATCTCGGCTCACTGCAAGATCTGCCTCCCAGGTTCACGCCATTCTCCCGCCTTAGCCTCCCAAGTAGCTGGGACTACAGGCATCTGCCAGCACTCCCGGCTAATGTTTTTGGTATTTTTAGTAGAGATGGGGTTTCACCGTGTTAGCCAGGATGGTCTTGATCTCCTGACCTCGTGATCCACCCACCTCGGCCTCCCAAAGTGCTGGGATTACAGGCGTGAGCCACCCCCACCCCCCCCCGCCCTACTGTATCATCTTTTTTGATGACATTTTAAATCACAATTAGAAATAAAAATGTAAAGTCTAATGATGTGTGGTGCTTCCAGTGAAAGTGACGCAGGGATGAGCATCAAATACCTTCAGCACAAAGCCAAGTTGTGCAATGTGCTCCTCACAACCACTGTAAAATATATACTCATTAAGAAATGTTTGTGTGTACAAAATGTGTTCTTTAGACTAATGAGATATAGTAACAATAATGAAGAGCTACCATTTATTCAGTGCTTCCTATGTGGCTGACCCTTTATGACAGACGATGCTAGTGACTACCCAGTATCTACTCATTTTGTATGGCTGAATACAGTCTAATTTACTTTGGGATAGCAGTGTGCCCACCCAAGTTCTAGTTAGAGGAGCTCCCATGGCAGTCTTGCCAATGAGGTGTAACCGGAAGACAGGAGGTTAAAGTGTGGAGAAGTTTTCTTTTTTTCAGATAAAAGAGAACAATTTTGCCACAAGAGACATGTGCTTTGGATCCTCATACCTTTGTGCCTCAGCTGATGTTGTCTACTCTGCCCATTTTACCTTTCCAAATCCCACCCACCCTCCAGTCTCTGCTGCAAGATCATGTAGTGGTGTAGAAAGAGGCCTGTGGATTAGTGGCCATGGGTAATTTTTTTCACTAAATTAATGAATTTTTCTAAGCTTTATTTTTCTCATCATGAAATAGTAAAACTCCCTACTTGTCAGGGATGTGAGGATTAAATGGAATAATGTAAGAAAGCTTCTCCATATGGTAGCTGGAACAAAACAGTGAATAGTTTCTCAAAGAAGCTTTCTCATGTGCTCAGCAGAAATGATCTTGCTCTTTCTCCCCCAAGGGCCACTCTGCACCATGCTTACTCCATGTCACATACTATTTTTTCTTTATTTTGATTAATAGTATTTGTGTCTTTCTTACCAAATAAAGGTAAGCTTCTTGAAGTCACTGACGCTTACTCATAGTGAGTTTCTTTTTATTGGACTAAAAGTATATGTTATTCTAGAGCTTAAGCCAACCTAAATTTATCCCACAGATTTGCAGACTTTTTCTTTGTTTTGGGTTCAGAACAGTAGATGGTCAGTTTAAAAGATTTTATTGAATAGTCACAGACCATTGCACTGGGGACAAAGAGAGCAAGTAAATATAGGCAAGAGAAACTTTTAAAAAGTAAAGTATTACCATTGCTAACAGAGCTCTTGAAGAATATGATTCAAAATGAAATATAAGCTGATGTTAACTATGCAGGCTTTTGTCAGTGACCAAAGTAGTAGTGTATAAAGCAGGTGATTATGACATTTTATGGTGCATTTATACCAATTTTCTTTAAAAAGTGCTAATAATAGTAGAATATATTGATTCACACTAGATAATTAAACACCCTCTTGGTTAGAGGTAATTCACTTTTTAATGACACATTACCGAGCAGTATGTTCTTTCAGTTATTTTGGGTTTGATATGGCAAGAAGGGTAGCAAAATATAATTCAGATGGGGACGCTCTTCTCATGAGCTTTCCCACCTGTATACACCTGAAATAAAGAAAGTGAAATCAGGAGAGGGGGAAAGAGCAGAAAGGAAGAAGGAAGATTGGGTAGGAGGGGGGATGGTCCAGAACAACTACTCTAGTTTCAGAAAATGACAGGGATGGAAGGAGGGGAGTAGACAAACGTTGTCAAGAAATCCAACCAGACAGCTTTACTCCTGATTTCCTCTAGGCTCAAAAACTGCAGAAAATATATTTGCACCCACCCTAATATATATTCTTTGTCCATACTGACAGAGAGAGAAATTGGTAATATAAATGCATACTTTTATATATAAATCAATATATAAATGCGTACTTTTATACATAAATCAATATGCATAGGTATTAAAGTAGTTGATTTCGTCTCAAACATCAATCTAGCTCATTGATGTAATTCTAGAAAATAAACTAGCTTTGTTTTCCCTCAGTTTGAAATAATATTTTATCCTTAGTTATTCTAGTTTATACTCATAAAACACTCCACCTCCCTCTCTCCCACACGTGGCATATGATATCCAATGACAATCATAAATATCTTGACCTCTCCTTCTTAACGCCTCATCAACTAGAACTCCAGCCATTAATTGCACTAAAGGCTATCATAGGTTCTGATTAATTATACTGATATGTTATAAAATTCGTAAAACATTCTCTTTTTTCTTTATGTATAAAATGGACTCTTTTGATGAGTCAGGCTCTAAGTGAGACTATTGGAAAGATTTCATATCTCACATTCCTTCGATTGTGCTATTATGGTCTGTGTGTTCTGGTTATGTGTTAAGAGTTTTCTGACATTTGAAATCACAGACCCATTTGAACCACATGGAGTGCTTTTACTTCAAAGGAATTCATCCTTAAATACAGATGGGCTTGTCTGCATGGTCTAGATGACATTTTTATAACCTGTAATGTTCTTCAGCAAGATGTGGTTAATGATTCTTCACATCATCCAACTAGAGAGTGCTTAGTTGGTAGTCTCATTCACACCACAGCTTCTGAGTCTGCTGAACACAAAATTATTACTGCCAGAATTGGCTAATGAAAATCCAGGTATTGCTACATTATTCATTTAATCGTGATCAGTATTAATCCCAATATTGTTGTCCCCTATTTTAATCTTTGTCATGCTACTTTAGTTTAGTGTAATTTCACTTTTTGCTTTTTGAAACAATACCCTTCCTAGGCTTGCAGGGAAGAAATGTCCTAACGTTGCCTCTTCTTGCTTGGCTGTGACTCCAGAATGAGCTAGTCCTGCTGGAGACTGGCTTCCAGCACTGTTATGACCCCTACTAATGTAATGAGACTGAAAATTAAGAAAACTATCATGAAAGGTACAAAGAAGCCGAGAGATAAGCCTATGGAATTGACTTCATGTCCCTTCTGTTTGCCCCTTTGCACTCTCAAATAACTCCCCCTTTGGGCCTTTGGACCCCACACTGCTGGAAATAAATTTAATAAATGGTTGTTAAGCATCTGCTTTGGGTAAGGCACTATGCCAGGAGATGGGAGGATACATCCTTACCTCTTACAGTTTGTGACCTCATATGTACTATGTGGTCAGTAGATGCACTTCCATGCAAAATAAAATAGATGCCCTAAAGAGAGATGCAAGCAAAGTGTTAAAGTTACTTCCAAATGGCAGGAAAAGAGCATGCCAAGGAAGTGGCATCTGGACAAGCACTTGAAAGAAGATTCAGAGTTTCACAGCAGAAGAAAAGAAAGATACGCATTTTAGGTTGTTTGAAGTGCTTGAGCAATTTTGGGAGAGTGGATGTCCCTGGGGAAGCCAGCGTGTAGCTCCAGTGGACCACGTGGCTAGAGTAGATTGTGTGGTGAGATTCAGTGGCACGTGAAGTGGAAAATGCAGTGAGGTTGAAGTAGAGTACAAAAGTGGCAGTGGGGTGCCCAGAAGGCCAGTGAGACTGGGCCCACAGTCAAAGGAAAGATACATGGGACAACTTACAGAAATTACTTGGTGAAGAACCTGGTATAGTATATTCAGGGAAAGAATGAGTGGCTCCAGGGTGTCTAGACTGGGATGTTTCTGACTTGTTCTGTAGTGCCCTACCTCCTATAAATACACCTAAGAAGCAAGATGGACTAAGTTACATCGCAGGCAAATGTTATCTTAGGTACATCCTAGTGATTTATACTTGACAATTGTTTTTTATCCTGCTGGCCCTCTCTATGGTACTCCATTCCATTCTCTAGTGACTTCTGGCTGACCTACAATACATGTCCACCCAGCATCCCCTTCCAGTACTCTAGGCTGCCTTTCTAAATAAACCTACTTGTCTATATGCCCCATCCCATCAGAATCCTGCATTGAGTTATTTAACAGATAAAGTTGTCTGTGCTAATATATGAACAAATTAGTGGGTTAACTTCCCAAAGCAATAATTCTTTTGCATTTTACACATAATCTTGTGGTTAATCCAAATAGTTATGCTAATAGTGGGAATTTCTCTGCCTTGTGCCAGAGCAGTAGGAAGGTATCTGGAGGCTTCTATGTCATACAAGATGCTTCCCTTCTTTTTGTGGATAGAGTTGGCTCTTTCTAGAAACACAGTGAGGGAAAGAAAAAGTGTTATTAAAATTAATCAGTGGTACTTAGGCAACCCAGTTTACAAAACTAAACAAAAAATATATTTTAGCACCTGATGAAAGTTTATTTTAAAAATATAAATGTATTATTTAAAAAAATCATATCACACCCATGTTACAGAAAAGTGTGGTATATAATGCTTTTATTTATTTATTTATTTTTTGAAATATACCTTCATCATGGAAAAGTGTCAGTTTAAACAAACTTCAGGAGATAGGAGGAATGGGCAATTAATATTATCACTACTAAAAATGACCCATTTTTATGAAGATTTTTCATTTATTTCACAGGTGATCTCGTATATATTTGTATCATCTACCTTCAGGGGAATAATTGTTCATGTTGGGTACTTCTAAAATACAGAAATCATGATCCCTTCTGCTGAAATGCAGCTACCTTAGGGGCAGATGGTAATGATTACTCGAAAGGCCACAGACTGCTGTAAACAGATTAAGCATAGAAGGGACACAGATTATGAGATACTTCAAGGGACTTCGAGGTAGCAAGAACATAATTACTCAAATTAAATTTGGCCTACACAACAGGCTAATGCTTCTTTTCTAGCCACATGTTTCAGGGAGACATTAATGTTCTACACTGTAATATTTTGTGCAAGGAGAAATAAGTATCTTTCAACAGAGCAACGATGTCTAAGCCATTTTTGTATTTGCTTTTTGGTGGTTTGTTATCTGGAAATATCCAGAACCATTATTTATTTATTTATTTAACTTCTTTATTTTTTAATTACAGTAAAATATACATAACAGAATATGTCATTTTAATTATTTTTGAGTTTCGTGATGTGAAGTGCATTCACCTTGTTGAACAACCATCACCACTACTCATCTCCAGAATAAGAGTCCTTATTTTTGTTCCATAGTCATTTTTATTTATATGATTCTGTACAGTTAAAGCAATATGGTTTTCTTTTATTTTCTTTTTTTGCTTATCATATCCTTCCCTCGCACCCAAATTTTATGACTATTTCAAAAATAGATTTTTGGTGTCATGACTCCTTCGAGCTTTGAATTAATTATTCTCTCCAGGATAATGCATTTTCACGTGCATGCTAGCATATTTAATTGGATATTGGCCCTCAGATAATAGTTTTCTTTTGTTGATATACAATCAATGAACTTGACAGTGGGCCAATAAAGTGTTATTTTTTTCCTCCTCTCCAATGAGATAATTTGATCATTTGTTCTTATAAGGTAACATTACAAATTATCCTTAAATGTGGCATAGCTTTTAATAACATCATTGCTATTGAGATGATGAAGAACTTTAGAAATCCATGCAACAAAAGTTAAATGAAAAAAGAACCTAAATAAATATAAATAAGTTTTATATTATTGAAAGATAAAATGTCACAAGGCATCCAGTTTATTAAAGGCACTTTCAATTACTGTGCTTTTGTTATTTTTTAAAAAATTCCTATTTTGTGTTTGAATTTAGTTAGGGTATAAGAACTAATTAACTAATGAGATAACCTACAGACGTAGATGAATTCCTACAAGCTTTCAGATGACAGAAATAAAAACTAGAAGTATGGTCTCTGATTTTGTTTTTCCTTCAGATAAAAGGGGGTTGCAGAATCTTCTTTTGTATCGTTGGTATCCATGGATTCTGCATCTGTAGATTCAAAAAACCATGGATGGAAAATATTTTTTAAAAAATTGCATTTGTATTGAACATGTACAGACTTTTTTATTGTCATTATTCCCTATACAATACAGTGTAACAGCTATTTACATAATATTTACCTTGTATTAGGTATAAGTAATTTAGAGTTAATTTAAAGTATACAGGAGGATGTACATAGGTTATATGCCATTTTATATCGGGAACTTGAGTGTCCTTGGATTTTGGTATCCATGGGAGGTCTAGAAACCAAGCCTCTCTGGACCCCAGGGAATAAGTTTACATATTATATACACTATTCTCCTATGCTCATAATGTTCTCCTAATTCTCCTATGTTCTCATAATTTAAAAATACAAAATATGTATTTTATATAAGTTTCTGAGAGATTTTTAGTCATAAAGCTAAATGCGTCTGTAAACTTCAGAAATCCCAATTCCAAAAGGCATTTAAGTCAGAATGCATAAAGCATTTAGCAATTTCAAAGGAAGAAAAATATAGCTTCATAAAAATTCTAAAGAGTATTTTTATTTTCTTTTCAGACATTTTGGAATGTGTAAAACATCCCCTTATGAATTGAAAAAATACATACATGTGAAATGCCAGCCCCATTTACCTGTAATATCAACTTTCTAGTACAAGAATGTTTTGTGGTTTTAGTGGTGAATTTATGATGTGTAAATGCTTGTGTGTATTTAGGAAATCTAATATTGTTTGAATAAAGTGGTAAATTTATTATCTCATAAATTCATGGTTGAGCTGAATCACATTATAGTCCTTTAACAAGTGTGTCTCTGATCTGAGTGGCAGTCAGCACAAAGCAAGGGATCAGGTTTCCTCTCCCAAGTAAGATAAAGTACAGGTATGCCACCTGTGTTATGCATTTGGATAGGGAATTTTGCCTACTGATGCTAATTCCAGTAATGTACCAGAGTTCTTAGGGAGAGGTAGTTCAAAAATATGAGACTCATAACAGAAATTAAAAAAAACTCCTCAGAGCATGTGGTGTAAAAATTATATTTCTGAAAGAATACATTTTGTGATGTACCCAAATTTTAATTTTATTCTCAGGAACAAATAACTGCGTTAAAACTCTATAAACTTAGGCCTCAACAGAAGGCAACAATACTCAAAGTAAAGGGTCATATGAGTTTAATGTTCTTAATTAATATATATTTTTAGAGTTAGTTGGATTCAGTTGATCAATTTTTCAATTAGCCAAATATAGTGGGAAATGCAGAAAGTTGATATTGGTCACCAATATGAGCATAAATAGCTATAAGGCATTAACTCTTTTCAAATGGGAATTCATGTTGAAGAAAATGAAATGTCAACTTGTTTATTTTTTATATACTCTTGATCAAATCAATGGGCAAGGAAAGATAAAATTAGCTTTTTGAATTAATTAGTTATTGGGCTGAACAAAATTATTGACTTATTCTACTTTCATAGACATGGCACTGAGGGAGGGAGACTAACAATTATTGACAACATATAGCACTTTTGTAAATGTTTAGTCATTTAATTCTCTAGCCCAGTCTATGATGTGGGTGACTTTCACCCCCGTAAGAGGAGGGAACATGCACAGGGATGGTGTCTCAGGATCTCACAGTGATGGCAGGTTTGAGTCTAAAGCCTCTGCTCTTTCTACTGCTAGACCCTTCTCTCTTTGGATGGTTGTCTAGTCATGACCCTCATGGAGATTATTTAACATTTAATCATTAAAAGTAAACATTAACACCACTGCTTTGGAGATAAAATCACTAAAATCTCAGGTATTGTCTTAAGTAAAGGCTAGACTTATATTTCTATATACTCATAATGTCTGCAAATAAGGACCCAATAATCATTTGATAATATTAGTAATCATTTCAGTGGAGATGATGAAAATGTACAATCTCCCTGAAAGGTCGGGGGAGGAAGGAAGGCAGGAAGGCCAGGGGGAGAAGGTAGGCAGGGGTGTATTTCTAGGTGTTTTGGAGGACTGGGCTATGTTAGAAAGCGCTCTGGTACACCAATTTTGAGCTTGCAGCCAGTAGCAAATATGAGCAAACCCCAGATACTATAGGGGTTTAAGATAACATTGAGATTGAATAGTCTAGAGCTAAGTTTTGAAATGCAAAGGAAACAAGGAAAGTGAGAAACCAAGTTTCACTTGCCTGTGGGGTCAGGAAACCCATTCAGTTGATGAATGAGAAGGGGAAATAAGGCAAAGCCCAGAGCAATTCACAAGGTGGGGTCAGATCTTCCCCAGGACTTATTTTATGTGGCACTGCAGGACTTCAATATGAGAATGCTAGGGGCACTTAACAAGACAGCTGATAATGGCCTGGGATAGAACTGACTTTTTATTTTTGCAAATACATCTAAAAGCCACTTTAAAACACTTCTAATCAATCTTAATTCCTTCACTTTTTAATTCAGTGTGTTTCCATATAAAAGAACTTTAAAACGGCAATAGGATATTTCCTCTAATGATCATGAATAATAACCTCCTTCTCCTTTTAAATGAAGCCAAGAAATTTATTCCTAATTTAAACTAAATTCTATGTAGCATTCTTCTGTAAAAGATAACTAATATACTAATAAAATCTATAAAATTACGTTGAAAGCATAGCTGTTTTAAGATAAAATAGGCATTTTTTCATATACTTGTGATATACTAAAAATATGAGAAATAGAGTGTTCTCTTTTAATTAGCATTAAAACTAAACAGAATTAATTATAAAATAGGGACTTAAAGTCTTTTAATTTTTACATTCTGTATGTACCAAATAGTTATTTATATGGTACATATAATATTTATATGGTACATATAAATAGATTAATATGAACATTCTATATGTACCAAATAGTTATTTAGTGAAAGAGATTATTTTAACATACAAAAAATTGTATTTTTGGACATGGATTTAATTCCTAGTGCTTTTCAAAAAGACAGATATGTTTTTAACTATTTAAAGGTCTTCAACATTTAAGATTAAATGATATAAGAATATCAGTGTCATGAAAACTGTTTCGATCATTTGTTTTAGCACAACAATTGTTTTCATTTTAATCAAAAAGATTTTGTCATCCAAGTGCTCCAAGTAGCTTATATCTATCTATAGACACAGACCAAGAGCGAATAATATCAAGATCTTCAGGAGCATTTATGCTAGCGCTCATCAATTGTTGAACACACACATTTCCTTTTTATTTTCTGGTACTAACATCTTTTAGATGAAACTACATGAATATTATTGGTGTTCTTTTCAGTTCAAGTCTGGCCAACTTGAACTGGACTCACTGGTGAACTGTAATTTGTTTTTTGTTTGTTTGTTTGTTTTTTACAGAACCAGGGTAATGGAACTAGGCTCTTCCACATTTCTTCTCCACTTTATGGGGGAAAGCATTGTGGTCAGCAGATTCTGAGAGCTACTTCTATCTGCTAAAATTTGCATATATTAGCCATTGATACGATGTGAATTGTTTACCAAAATATAACTTTTCTTATTATATTCTTCCAGGTCTTCCATATTTCCTATATTCAAAGCAAATATTTTTAATGTCTTTTTAATAAAAATAAAATGATTATTACAGGAAATAAAATAATAAAGAGGAAAAATTAGATTAGTTTACATTTTACTAACAAAAATAATCTAATTTTGGTGCTTAACTTTAAAAAAACATGTCTGTATATCATGCTCTCGCTCCTCCTATCCTCTACCGTCTGACAGGCCCCAGTGTGTGTTGTTCTCCCATGTCTCCATAGGTGCCCATCATTCAGCTCCTACCTATAAGTAAGAACATGCAGTATTTGATATTCTGTTCCTGCGTTAGTTTGCTGAGGATAATGGCTTCCAGCTCCATCCATGTCCCTGCAAGGGACATTATCTTGTTCCTTTTTAGGGCTGCATAGTATTCCATGGTGTATATGTACCACATTTTCTTTATCCAGTCTATTATTGATGGGTACTTAGGTTGATTGCATGACTTTTTTATTGTGAATAGTGTTGCATTGAACATATGTGTGCAAGTATCTTTGTAATAGAATGATTTATATTCCTTTGGGTATATACTGAATAATAGGATTGCTGGGTCAAATGGTATTTCTGGTTTTAAATCTTTGAGGAATTGCCAAACTGTCTTCCACAGTGGGTAAATTAATTTACATTCCCACCAACAGTGTAAAAGTGTTCCTATTCCTCCACAACCTCACAAGCATCTGTTGTTTCTCGACTTTTTAATAGTCGCCATTCTGACTGGCATGAGGTGGTATCTCATTGTGGTTTTGATTTGCATTTATTTAATGATCAGTGATGTTGAGCTTTCTTTCAGATGTTTGTTGGCTGCACATAGGTCTTTTCTTTAGAAGTATCTGTTTCTGTTCTTTGCCCACTTATTAATGGGCTTGTTTGTGTTTTTCTTATAAATTTGCTTAAGTTTCTTGCAGATTCTGGCTATCAGACCTTTGCCAGATGGATAGATTGCGAAAATTTTCTCCCATTCTGTGGGTTGTCTGTTTGCTATGATGATAGTTTTGTTTGCTGTGCAGAAGCTCTTTAGTATAATTAGATCCAATTTGTCAATTTTTCCTTTTGTTGCAATTGCTTTTGATGATTTCATCATAAAATCTTTGCCCATGCCTATGTCCTGAATGGTATTGCCTAGATTTTCTTCTAGGGTTGTATAGTTTTGGGTTTTACATTTAAGTCTTTAATCCATCTTGAGTTAATTTTTGTATAAGGTGTAAAAAAGGGATCCAGTTTCAATTTTCTGCATATGCCTAGCCAGTTCTCCCAGCACCGTTTATTAAATCGGGAGTCCTTCTGCCGTTGCTTGTTTTTGTCAGGTTTGTCAAAGATCAGATGGTTGTAAATGTGTGGTTTTATTTCTGAGTCTCTATTCGTTACATTGGTCTACGTGCCTGTTTTTGTACCAGTACCGTGCTATCTGGTTACTGTAGCCTTGTAATATAGTTTGAAGTCAGGTTGCATGATGCCTCCAGCTTTGTTCCTTTTTCTTACGATTGTATTGCCCATGCGAGTTCTTTTTTTGTTTTTAATATCAATTTTAAGATAGTTTTTTTCTGATTCTGTGAAGAATATCATTGGTAGTTTAATGGGAATAGCATTGAATCTATAAATTGCTTTGGGCAGTATGGCCATTTTTACGGTATTGATTCTTCCTATCCATGATTATGAAATGAGTTTCTGTTTGTTTGTGTCATCTCTGATTTCTTTGGGCAGTGGTTTGTAGCTCTCCTTGAAGAGGTCCTTCACTTCCCTTGTTAGCTATATTCCTAGGTGTTTTACTATTTTTGTGGCAGTTGTGAAAGGGAGTTCATTCATGATTTGGCTCTTGGCTTGCCTGTTGGTGTATAGAAATGCTAGTGATTTTTGCACATTGATTTTGTATCATGAGACTTTGCAGTAGTGGTTTATCAACATAAGAATCTTTTAGACAGATTATAGGGTTTTCTATACTAGATATAGGATCATGTCATCTGCAAACAAAGATAATTTGACTTCCTCTCTTTCTATTTGAATACCCTTTATTTTTTTATTTTGCCTGATTGCCGTGGCTAGAACTTGTAATACTGTGTTGAGTAGGAATGGTAAGAGAGGGCATCCTTGTCTTGTGCCAGTTTTCAAGGGGAATGCTTTCAGCTTTTGCCCATTCAATATGATATTGGCTGTGTGGGTTTGTAGTCTATGGCTCTTATTATTTTGAGGCATGTTCCTTCAATACCTAGTTTATTGAGAGTTTTTAACATGAAGGATGTTGAATTTTATCAAAGGCCTTTTCTGCATCCATTGAGATAATCATATGATTTTTATCTTTAGTTCTGTGTACATGATGAATCACATTTGTTGACTTGTATACGTTGAACCAACCTTGCATCTCGGGGATGAAGTCTACTTGATCATCCTGGATAAACTTTTGTGTGTGCTGCTGGATTCAGTTTGCTAGTATTTTGTTGAGCATTTTTCCATTGATGTTCATCAAGGATATTGGCCTGAAGTTTTTTGTTGTTGTATCTCTGCTAGGTTTTGGTATTAGGAAGATGCTGGCCTCATTTAACGACTTAGAGAGGAATCCAACATTTTCAATGTTTTGGAATAGTGTCAGTAGGAATGGTACCAGCTCTTCTTTGTACCTCTGGTAGATACCAATTCAGTTGCTAATCTGTCTGGTCCTGGACTTTTTGTGGTTGGTAGCCTATTTATTACTGCCTCAGTTTCAGACTTGTTATTGGTCTAGTCAGGGATTCAGTTTCTTCCTGGTCAATAAAACTTTTTATTCTCTAAATTTTCCTCTGATGACAGCCTTGGTCACATTCTTTAGGTATTTTGATATATTGTTATCTGTTAAATAGCACTCTATGATTTTAATTTTAATTTTTTCTTTGACTAATTAATTAAAATAAGTGCTTAGCTTTTGTTCTAAATCTTTGGAGGCTATTGTTTTTTTCTTACTTGGTGTTGTGTTAACTTTTTAATTTTTTAAGGCTTTTGTTAAGAATTTCATGTTTTATCACATAATGGTCAGAGAATATGAACTAAGATTTCAAAATCATGATTGCTAGCATTTCGTTTTGGCAGAAAATAATCATTTTTGTAAATGTTTTAGATACATTTGAAAAGAAAATATATTAACTAATAATTATTGTTTTCATCAGTTTGATAGGCCAGCTTCTGAAAGGATTATGCTAAAGTCAGATTATGTTTTGCTTTTTAATTGACGGCAATTTTAAAATATATTTCACTATGTCTTTTAATTATGCTCCACATTGTTATGCATGCAGTGTAGAATGGAAACCCCTCAAATCACCATAGTAACATAGACAATTCACATTTATCACAGTGGCCTAATATTCATTGACAGTTCATGTAATTACAGAAAATCAGGCCCATTATAAATAAATTATCTGCTATCTTTTTAAGTTAAATCCATAAATTATTGTCAGAGATGAGTAGATCTCTCCTAGTTTGATTTTTTTTGTTGTTTCTTTAGACACTTAGGCATCTGTTCCTATAAAGTCCTGTGTATTTGATTGGCTCACTGTAATTCTTCAAACATTAAGAAAATATTAATTGTTAAATGCATTGAAAGACTATACCTTATTCAAACAAAAAATTATTACAAAGGCATGCATAACCCAAGATAAAAGAACAATTTGAAACTTAGCAAGAAGTGAAATAACGACTCAACTGGGAAGAGGTGACTTTCTGCCTGATTTTACTCTTTAAAAAGTGTACAAAGTGAAAAAAAATGAATTAAGCTTTTTGGCTTAAAAATGTAATGCGATTCTAATCCCACACAGTTATAGTTTATAAACTGGAAATAACAGACAGAAGGTTGACTGATGTAAAATCTAAAAAAAGCTGCTTTAGAGGATTCATATTCTCCATGGGCGCAATAGCAAGCCTAAGTAGCAGTCAGTTAATTCACAGAGTTACACGAAAGTTAAAGAATTGTTGTTTAGTATACCTTTCTTTTCCATAGTTTTAGTGTGGATTTTCCCCATTTTTTTAATGTTTGTTATTTGATTTATTATTTCTACCTTTCATTTCCCTCCCTCACTCTTTCATTATCCCTTCCTCTCCTTTTTTGCTCCTCCTCCCTCTTCTGCTTTTTTCCCCTCTATTTATTGGCTGTTTGGCTTATGACACATAGTTATCATTGATCCATGCAAAGTGACTTTCATTTATTTAGTTATTTAAAAATGTAATATGCATCTATGAAAACACTCTTATGTCCCCAAAAGCAAGTATTTTGACAAAAAGCTGTATTTAAACATGTATTTAAATTACCAACCCATTCTCATTCCTCCTGAATAACCAACAACACTCCTTTGCCTTTTAAAATACATTTGTCTTGCATCTTTCTCAAAATGAATGAAAAAATTTTAAGTAATTGTTACACCTTTATAAAATGTATTTTGTATACTTACTTTTTTCATTTAATATATTGCTGAGATTTATCTATATTTGTGGCCATCTCTGTAGTTCATCCATTTTGACTGCAGTATAATATTCCATTGTATGAATTTACCATATACCATGATTGATTTGTTCACTATCCTGTGGGCATTTAGGGCAATTCCAGTTGAGCTATACAAAACTTTCAAGAAAGATATTATTACAAGTTTACTCAAACATTTGCAGGCAATAGGAAAAGAGGGACTAGGCTGGGCACAGTGGCTCACGCCTGTAATCCTAGCACTTTGGGAGGCTGAGGTAGGCGGTTCACGAGATCAGGAGATCGAGACCATCCTGGCAACACAGTGAAACCCTGTCTCTGCTAAAAATACAAAAATTAGCTGGGCATGGTGGCACGTGCCTGTAATCCCAGCTACTCAGGAGGCTGAGGCAGGAGAATCTCTTGAACTACCTGGGAGGTGGAGGTCGCAGTGAGCTGAGATCACGCCACTGCACTCCAGCCTGGGCGACAGAGTGAGGCTGTGTCTCGAACAAAAAAAAAAAGAAAGAAAAAGAGGGACTACTTTCCCATTTATTCTTTGAGGTCAGTATAACCTGATACCCAAACAAGAAGAACATTATAAGAAACAAGAATTACAGATCCTTCTCACTCATAAGTATGAATGTAAACATTCTAAACAAAACATTAGCAGATCGAATCCAATAATGAATAAAAATACAAATTATTGAAATCAAGTTGTGTTCACTCCATGTTTCCATAATGCAACATTTAGAAATATAGAAATATAATTCATTATGGTAACAGATTAAAGGAAAAAAGATTGCTAACATTTAAAATATATTCATAATAAAAATATTAGTTCATTTAGAATATGAGGGACTTTCTTAAACTGATGAAAAGTGCACATAAAAGGCCTAAATGAATATGATACTAACTGGGGAATATGGGAGGCATTCTTTTAAAGTTAAAAAAAATGCAAAGGTGTTCACTATTGCCACTTCTTATTAGCATTGTACTGAAGGTCCTAGATAGTACAATAAGAAAAGAAGAAAAAAAATTTAAGCTACAAGAACTGTTAAGGGAGACATAAAAATATAAATATTTGCAGAAAACTTGATGCTTTCCATAGAAATAAAAAATCTAGAGATCAATTATTAGGTATAATAAAAGAATTTGCAATGGTTTCTGAAACATGAAACTACTGACATTTTGGATAATTTACTGCTGTAGGACACTGTCCTGTGCCTTGTGGGATGTTTAGTAGCATCTTTGACCTCTTCCGCTAGTTGCCAATAACATCACCTTCCCAGCTGGGATTATCAAAAATATCTCCAGACATTGTGCCAAATATCCTCTGAGGGACAAAATCACCTCAACCACTGAGCTAGCTATAAGACTGATACAGAAAAAGTTAGCTGCATTTTGTATACTAGCAGCAAAGTAATAGATAATGTAGTTTAAGAAACATTAACAATAGTATCAGAAAATATCATCTAGGAATAAATGTACAAAAGTGGTTAGGTGCTATGAAAAGAAAATTATGTAACTGTTTTAAGACTTATAAGAGAAGGTCTAAATAATGGAAGCAAGCAATACACATGGTTAGGAAGACAATATAAAGATATTAAATCTTTCCCAATTGATTTGCAGATTTTATAAATTCTCCAGTGATAATCTATACAGTGTTGTTCATGGAAATTATTAAGACGGTTTTACATTTTAAAAATATTTTAATTGAGACAAGGTCTCACTTTGTTGCCCAGGCTGGTTTCAAACTCCTGGGGTCAAGCGATCCTCCTGCCTGAGCCTCCCCAAATGCTAGGATTACAGGCATGAGCCAACATGCCAGCCAGATTGTTCTACATTTTATATGGAGAAGTATAAAGCAAAGAGAAGGTAGAACACTTCTAAGAAAGAAAAATAGGAAACTTGTCATACTGCTTTGTCTTATTATAAAACTTTAGTAATTTATATTGACCATTGGTATTGTGTCAAGGATGGACAAATGGTGAATGCAATAGGATAGGCCAGAACAAGATCCATTTACAGATCTTAGATATAAAATAGAAGCATTGCTCCAGCCAGTAGGAAATAGGGTATTATTCAACAAAAAGAACTGAAAAAATGGCTATCAATATAGAAAAAAAGTGAAATTGTATTTCTACCTCATATCCATTACCTACTATGGTAGGGATGTCAACTACAGGTATATTAAATGAAAATATCAACAGCATAATTTAAAAACTCTTAGTAAAAAATGTAAACTAATAACTTTTAGACTTGGGGGTACAAAAGAGATTCTTATACAAGCCATGAGAGCATCATTATAAAGACTGATAAATGTGACTCTTGTAAATCCAGATGGAAAGAGAATCTTTCTTTTTCCACCAACACAATGGACTAGTTGATGAAAGACCTTTTCCTAGTACAGCAAATTTGAAAAGGTTGGACCATATGTACACACACACACACACACACACACACACACACACACACACACACATACACTTCTCTCATATATGTAATCATCACTATTAGAGATACAATGATTAATAAAGCAAATTCCTTTTTATAATGGAAGTCATATATACACATTTTTATATGTAAAGTATTTAATGTACCCCAGAAAAAATAATAAAGGGCTTCAAGTACATAAGATGAAAAGAGGATTTCTGTCACAGAATGAAAATATATTAGATTCAGGGTATTGTAACATATTTTGGTTTGTTCTCACATTCATTTTAAGATATATTACCTAATCTTGCCTAATTATTATATGTTCTTTTTTATTTCTTTCCTTTAGCCAAACATTTGATATTTTAATAGTCTCTGTGGTTACTTTTCTTACAAGAGATTTTATTTAAACCTCCTAATTCATCTGCTTCCCTGAGATGCATATCACGGAATAATGGGTCTTTTCCTATTTTAAAAGTTGAATCAGCTTATTTGAGTACTATAAATGCAATTATAGGGTCTATTTCTGTTTCTCAAATAGTGCTATTCATTAATGACAATGACACTTTGCAGTCTTAAAGCACCTTTTATCCAAGGATCATGAAGACATTTCCACAGGAGAAATTACTATTGTTATCTCAGTTTTTTGATAGATCGAGAAGAAGGGTTGGTTCAGAGAATTAGAAATGCTATTCAACTACATTTCTTGTCGTGTCTTTTTTTTTTTAACACACCAAAACAGTTAAAGCCATTTTCAACCTAAAATTGGGCACACATTTTTAATACTTCTATATTTGGTTTTTATGGAAACGAATTGTGTATTTTAGCCAAGGTAAATAAACATGGATACTTATCCAGTGCAATTCTGAAGAATGATTACACTTTCTCAAGTCCACCTTATAAAGTAATGAGTATTAACTCTTAAGGAGAATCTGAAACAAGTTATTAATCCATGCCAGTGTCTGATACTCACTCTACACTATTCTTGAAGCTTTGTAATGTGACATGAAGTGAAACATTTATTTCCAGACTTAATATGATTTCACTTATTCATTTAAGAACTATTCATTGAGAACTCACTAGATACTTGGATGTTATGGGTGTCTGCTGGAAGAAATAGACTGACAACCTGTAATGACTCAAACAGAATAGAAGTTTGTTTTATACTCACACAATTATGCTAAAGGGATGGTGGATTAACAGGTTAGTAGCACGGATATTCATGCACTCACGCTGGAATCCAGCCTAATGTAAGTTTTGTCATTTTTAACATGCAGATGCTTGAAGTGTCCAGCATGACATTTTCATTCTAGCCAGCTAGGAAGAGAAAAGACCATAGAAGACCACTTAGGGGGTTTTAATGCACTTCTAAGTAGTGCATATCACGTGTGCTCACAATTGATTATCTGGAACTAATAATTTGGCCATGCCTAAGTGCAAGGAAGACTGGAAAAGGGTAGCCTAGCTATGTGCCCAGGAAAAAGATAATATTTATTTGGATCCTCATCCAATAGTCTGAGCTATATATATGGTGGAGAATGTGATAGAAATATTTTCCACAATCACAGGCATATCATCCAGCGATTTATATCGATCAGTTAAATAAACGAAATATTTTTAGATATTTAAAAGTACTATGAAGGCAATAA
Organism: Gorilla gorilla gorilla; assembly: GCF_029281585.2. Taxonomy (NCBI): domain Eukaryota; kingdom Metazoa; phylum Chordata; class Mammalia; order Primates; family Hominidae; genus Gorilla; species Gorilla gorilla. Next base: position 135,695,921 of record NC_073230.2, on the reverse strand, counting down.
TGTGTGTAATAGTGAATGACAGGGATAGAAATCAGGCTAAATTAGATATGGTGATCTGGCACACCTCTCTTGATATTTTGGGTGGGATATGAGTAATGAAAGAAGCCAGTCAGAAGATCAAGTCGGGAAGAACACTGGAAAGAGAAAACAGAAAATCCCTGAGAGAGAGCAACCTTCATGTGCTTACAAACAGAAAGAAGACTAGGTCGGAAGGAGTACAGAAAATAAGCAAGATCAGATAAATAAGAGACTTAAAGGCCATGATAAGCCTTTGAGTTTTATTCTAAGTGAAATGGGAAGCCACTGAAGGATATCAAGAAGAGGGATATTATTTGATTTGTGTTTCACTGTCATTCTGACTGCAGGGTAGAGAGTGGATTGTTATTGTTCAGTGTGAATGCAGGATACCTGCTAAGAGTTCAGGGAGAGGTTATAGCAGCCAAGACAAGGTTAATGGAAGAGGGGATAAAAAGAATGGGCAAATTCTAGATACATTCTGAAGATAGAACCTGTCCATGCATTAGATGTAAGCTTTTTTGAGTAGGGGGTGGGGACAGGTTCTCTCTCTGTCACCCAGGCTGGAGTGCAGTGGTGCTATCACAGCTCACTGCAGCTTCCACCTCCCGGGCTCAAGCCATCCTCCCAACTCAGCCTCTTAAGTGGCTAGGATTACAGGTGTATGCCACCATGCCTGGCCTAGATATGGGCCTTGTTTATTTTTACCTCTGGAGAAGTTTAGATTTTATTTTAGAATCTGGTCTCCAGATCTGGAATCCACTGAGCTACACGTCAGTCTTTGGTTGGTCCACATACATTTAGGGAAGAAATGATTGAAGGGGGGTTCAGTCCAGTTGAAGAGGAGGCCAGATGAGAAAGGCTCAGCAGTGGGCCTTCATCCCCAGTGAATGGAGTGTTGGAGTGAGGGAGCAGTGGCTGCTCAAATTATCTGCCTTTTAGACCTGTGTTGTTTTAATCTGGTCAGCACTAACCATGTGGGTGTTGAGCAGTTGAAACAGGGCTAATCTGAATTGTGATAAGCTGTAGTATAAAGTATACATAGGATTTTGAAGACTTAGGAAATAAGTGCATAAAGTACCTCAATATTTCTATATTGATTATATTTTGATGTGATATTTTTCATGTTAGTTTACATAAAGTATATTAAAATTAATGTCACCATTAAAAAAATTTAGACTTTTTAAGAAAATAATTTACATTTACAAAAAATCTGAACATAGAGCACAATTTCTATATTACACCCCTCTACACATGCATAGTTCCCCCAACCGTTAACATCTTGTATGAATGTGGTACATGTATGAAAGCTAATGGATCAGTATGATACATCATTATTAACAGAAGTCCTTAGTTTACATTAAGATTTAGTCCTGTGTGTTGCTATAGATGTGGGTATTAAATTAGGTTTTGAATTGATTGAATGGATGGACAGTAAGCTGCTTACTAAGCGGAGATGACTGAAGAACATGTTTAGAAATATGTAAGAATCAAGCATTGTGTCTGAGATAATTATCAAACAATAATGAGATACAGATAATTGGAAAAGTCTGCATTCAGGGCTAGACATATAAATTTGAGACTCATCAGTGGAGGAATGAGGTTAAATTTTAACTTAAAATGTGTCAAAGAGTAAAAGAGAAATAAGAAAGTGGAGAAAATGAACACAATTTTACCATGAAGGAGAGTGAAAAATGAAGCAGTAGCTGAATGAGTCTGTGGGGATAGAGTAACGGATTTTAGTTGCTTTCTTCTTGAGAGCTATTAGAACTGATTTGTAAATTGATGGAGATACTTCTGCCAAAAGTCTAAATTTGTTTATGTAAAAGAAAGAAAAGATAACTGAACTGAAAGTGCATGGAAGGTGAGAGTGATGGGGCCCCAGCACCAAGGGAGGACATGCCTTTGATTGGACCTGGGATATGTGTTGCATCAGGAGGGATGGGAGAATATGAGTGTGGATGCAGGTAGGCGGTAGATTTTGTGGTGGAATGATGAGGAAGTTTTTGTATTGCTGTCTTTTCTCAGTGGAAACGTATGAAGCAAGCCGGAATGACAGGGGAGGGAAGGTGTTGGATATGTGAGGGATGAGAATAAGTCATGAAACAGTCAGATATTACCTAGAAGCAAGGGGGAAATGGACCAACTGGGAAAGTGTGATAGGATTGCAGAGCAATGCTGATTGTCCATGTGAAATCTGAGGGTATGAATTTAAAGTAAGACCAGACAGCAGGGACATGCTAAAGGAAGTGAGGCGCCTAGCATGCAAAATTCAGGGAGATAGATTCCCTCTCGGAGTCATGCCCTGGGCATCTCATTTGCCTCAACCTAGTCCTGGTCTTGTCAGACAATAAAATTTTATCATTTTATTAAACAATGTTCAGCTTCTTGGGTGCAGGCAAAGAAGATGTACAATTGAATTTAATCATGACTGTGATTTTGATAGAGCAATTCATTGGACAGAGAGAAGCGCAAGAGAATAGAGGGTATTCCCTAGAAAGATCATAGAACATGTCTAGGAATAGGAGAGAAGAGTCACTATCATGGGAGTGAAGCAGTGTGAAAAAACGGGGTGATTAATGAATTGGTAAGTGTAGAAAATCATAGAATTGTTGCAGTGAGGATGGAAGGTGGTGTCCAAAGAGGAAACTTTTGGAGATGATATGGTTACTAGACAAGACAACTTCCAGAGAGTGACTATGACAGTGTGTGTCAAGATGCGTGAATGAATTTTTTTTTTTAAGTGGTGATTGGGGCCAGGCATGATGTCTCACACCTGTAATCCCAGCACTTTGGGAGGCAGAGGTGGGTGGATCACCTGAGGTCAGGAGTTAAAGACCAGCCTTGCCAACATGGTGAAACCCTGTCTCTACTAAAACTACAAAAATTGGCCAGGCATGGTGGCACGTTCCTGTAATCCCAGCTACTCAGGAAGCTGAGACAGGAGAATCACTTGAACCTGGGAGGCGGAGGTTGCAGTGAGCCGAGATGGAGCCACTGCACTCCAGACTGGAGGACAGAGACAAGACTTCATCTCAAATCAAACAAACAAACAAACAAAAAAGGTAATTGAAAATAAGTAAGTCTAACTCTGCAGCCAGGATGTTGAGTGATGAGTAAATTATACTACCACCAAAGAGATAACAGAAATGTGGTTGGAGGAGAATACAGTAAGTCACATGCTAAAGGCTTCAGAGAACTGGGGTGAGTAATTGATACATGTAAGAGTAATCAAATTCCTAAATAATAAAACTGTATGATTTTAATTCAAATATGTGAATCTATTTAAGTGTAATAAATACTTAGTAAAGTAAATTGGATAAGGAAAGAGAGCATGAATAATTGAGACACTGTTGAAAATTGCTACTTCCTATGGCATTTTGGTCAATGACAAATCTCACATATTTATTCTTTATTTAAGGGTGCTAAAAATTACTAAATTAACCGATTTCATTTCTAGCTTTCTTATTTTTTTCCTGCTTTTCCAATAGTTTAGGCAGTGATGAGCAGGAAAATAAGGTTTTGGTAGCACGAGGGGAGCAGAAAAGTAATAAACTTGACAAAAAACTGAGAGGGTTGCACTAACAAAGAGATTTATAATTTTTGCACATAAAGGTGAATGCATTATTTTTACATTGTGTTTTGCATGGTGTAAACAAGAAAATGTATACTAAGGGGGCATAAGTGCAGCCAAAGGAATGGAAGATGATGAGTGTTTGCGTTCATTGCACATCTATTGTGTACCAGTCATATACACTGTCATCTCATGCAACACTTGTAACTGTTTAGGAAGGTTGGGGTTATTATGCCTGCTTGGCAGATGAGAAAACAGGCTTAAGGAGGGTAACTTACTCAGATCACACAGGTAATTGGTAGAGCCAGAAAGCAGACTCTAGTCCCTGCATCCCAAGCCCATATTCTTCCCCTGCGCAATATTCAAAAGAGCCAACATTTGCAAAAAAAACTTCATTGAATATATCATTTTCCCTACAAAACCATGTTGGAGTGCTTGAGATGCCTACGAATAAAAATATATTTTTTCACACATTTCTTATTGAACAGAAAATATTCAAGGAAATGTGTGACCTCTAAGGGCAGCACCTGATGAGTAAACATTACCTCACAACTCCATGTTGTTTGTTTCCATTTCTGCACTAGCACATGTGGATGGAAAAGTTTGTTTTAAGACAGCATCTCGCTCTGTCACCTGGAGTTGGAGTGCAGTAGTGCAATTCTAGTTCACTGTAACCTCAAGCTCCTGGTCTCAAGCGATCTTTCCACCCCAGCCTCCTGAGTAATGAGGAGTACAGGTGCATGCCACCATGCCTGGCTAATTTATCTTTTGGTAGAGATGGGGGTCTCACTGTGTTGCCCAGGCTGGTCTTGAACTCCTGGCCTGAAGAGATCCTCCTACTTCAGACTCCCAGAGTGCTGGGATTACAAGTATGAGCCACTGCACCCAGCGTGAAAATTATTTTAAAAAATTAATCCACTTTTGGCTGGGCACATTTATTCATGCCTGTAATTCCGGCATTTTGGGAGGCCAAGGAGGGAGGATTGCTTGACCCCAGGAGTTCGAGACCAGCTTGGGCAGCATGGCAAAACCCTATGTCTACCAAAAATTACAAAAATTAGCTGGGCATGGTGGCACAGGCCTGTGATCCCAGCTACTCAGGAGGCCAAGGTTGGAGGATCCCTCGATCCTGGGAGGCAGATGTTGCAGTGAGCCAAGATGACACCACTGAGTTCCAGCCTGAGTGACAGAGGGAGACCCTTTCCGCCACCCTCCTCAAAAACAAAATTAATACGCATCAAAATTTATGAAATACCTAATGTATAGGATGGAGAGAAATAAAACAGGAAAATGTGAGCATAATTTATCATGTAAAATATATGTGAATATTGCTTAATCAAATATATTTAAGTTATATTTCTTTTTTTAATGTAAATAGCATTTTTTTTCCTTTTTTTATTATACTTTAAGTTCTAGGGTACATGTGCACAACGTGCAGGTTTGTTACATATGTATACATGTGCCATGTTGGTGTGCTGCACACATTAACTTGTCATTTACATTAGGTATATCTCCTAATGCTTTCCCTCCCCACTTCCCTCACCACACAACAGGCCCCAGTGTGTGATGTTCCCCTTCCTGTGTCCATGTGTTCTCACTGTTCAATTCCCACCTGTGAGTGAGAACATGCGGTGTTTGGTTTTTTGTTCTTGGGATAGTTTGCTGAGAACGATGATTTCCAGCTTCATCCATGTCCCTGCAAAGGACATGAACTCATCCTTTTTTATGACTGCATAGTACTCCATGGTGTATATGTGCCACATTTTCTTAATCCAGTCTATCATTGATGGACATTTGGGTTAGTTCCAAGTCTTTGCTACTGTGAATAGTGCCACAATAAACATACGTGTGCATGTGCCTTTATAGCAGCATAATTTATAATCCTTTGGGTATATACCCAGTAATGAGATGGCTGGGTCAAACGGTATTTCTAGTTCTAGATCCTTGAGGAATCGCCACACTGTCTTCCACAATGGTTGAACTAGTTTACAGTCCCAACAACAGTGTAAAAGTTTTCCTGTTTCTCTACATCCTCTCCAGCACCTGTTGTTTCCTGACTTTTTAATGATTGCCATTCTAACTGGTGTGAGATGGTATCTCATTGTGGTTTTGATTTGCGTTTCTCTGATGGCCAGTGATGATGAGCATTTTTTCATGTGTCTGTTGGCTGCATAAATGTCTTCTTTTGAGAAGTGTCTGTTCATATCCTTTATACACTTGTTGATGCGGTTGTTTTTTTCTTGTAAATTTGTTGGAGTTCTTTGTAGATTTTGGATATTAGCCCTTTGTCAGATGGGTAGAAGGTAAAAATTTTCTCCCATTCTGTAGGTTGTCTGTTCACTCTGATGGTAGTTTCTTTTGCTGTGTAGAAGATCCTTAGTTTAATTAGATCCCATTTGTCAATTTTGGCTTTTATTGCCATTGCTTTTGGTGTTTTAGACATGAAGTCCTTGCCCATGCCTATGTCCTGAATGGTATTGCCCAGGTTTTCTTCTAAGGTTTTTATGGTTTTAGGTCTAACATTTAAGTCTTTAATCCATCTTGAATTAATTTTTGTATAAGGTGTAAGGAAGGGATCCAGTTTCAGCTTTCTATATATGCCTAGCCAGTTTTCCCAGGACCATTTATTAAATAGGGAATCCTTTCCCCATTTCTTGTTTTTGTCAGGTTTGTCAAAGATCAGATGGTTGTAGATGTGTGGTATTATTTCCAAGCACTCTGTTCTGTTCCATTGGTCTATATCTCTGTTTTGGTACCAGTACCATGCTGTTTTGGCTACTATAGCCTTGTAGTATAGTTTGAAGTCAGGTAGCGTGATGCCTCCAGCTTTGTTCTTTTGACTTAGGATTGTCTTGGCAATGAGGGCTCTATTTTTGGTTCCATATGAACCTTAAAGTTGTTTTTTCCAATTCTGTGAAGAAAGTCATTGGTAGCTTGATGGGGATGGCATTGAATCTATAAATTACCTTGGGCAGTATGGCCATTTTCATGATATTGATTTTTCCTATCCATGAGCATGGAATGTTCTTCCATTTGTTTGTATCCACTTTTATTTCATTGAGCAGTGGTTTGTAGTTCTCCTTGAAGAGTTCCTTCACATCCCTTGTAAGTTGGATTCCTAGGTATTTTATTCTCTTTGAAACAATTGTAAATGGGAGTTTACTCAGGATTTGGCTCTCTGTCTGTTATTGGTGTATAAGAATGCTTGTGATTTTTGCACATTGATTTTGTATCCTGAGACTTTGCTGAAATTGCTTATCAGCTTAAGGAGATTTTGGGCTGAGACGATGGGGTTTTCTAAATATACAATCATGTCATCTACAAACAGGGACAATTTGACTTCCTCTTTTCCTAATCGAATACCCTTTATTTCTTTCTCCTGCCTGATTGCCCTGGCCAGAACTTCCAACACTATGTTGAATAGGAGTGGTGAGAGAGGGCATCCCTAGTCTTGTGCCAGTTTTCAAAGGGAGTGCTTCCAGTTTTTGCCCATTCAGTATGATATTGGCTGTGGGTTTGTCATAAATAGCTCTTATTATTTTGAGATACATGCCGTCAATACCTAATTTATTGAGAGTTTTTAGCATGAAAGGCAGATGAATTTTGTCAAAGTCCTTTTCTTTATCTATTGAGATAATCATGTGGCTTTTGTCTTTGGTTCTGTTTATATGCTGGATTACGTTTATTGATTTTCGTATGCTGAACCAGCCTTGTATCCCTGGGATGAAGCCAACTTGATCATGGTGGATAAGCTTCTTGATGTGCTTCTGGATTTGGTTTGCCAGTATTTTATTGAGGATTTTCACAGCAATGTTCATCAGGGATATTGGTCTAAAATTGTCTTTTTTGGTTGTGTCTCTGCCAGGCTTTGGTATCAGGATAATGCTGGCCTCATAAAATGAGTTAGGGAGGATTCCCTCTTTTTCTATTGATTGGAATAGTTTCAGAAAGAATGGTACCAGCTCCTCCTTGTACCTCTGGTAGAATTTGGCTCTGAATCCGTCTGGACTTGGACTTTTTTTGGTTGGTAGGCTATTAATTATTGCCTCAATTTCAGAGCCTGTTATTGGTCTGTTCAGGAATTCAAGTTCTTCCTGGTTTAGTCTTGGGAGGGTGTATGTGCCAAGGAATTTTTCCATTTCTTCTAGATTTGCTAGTTTATTTGCGTAGAGGTGTTTATAGTATTCTCTGATGGTAGTTTGTATTTCTTTGGGATCGGTGGTGATATCCCCTTTATCATTTTTTATTGCGTTTATTTGATTCTTCTCTCTTTTCTTCTTTATTAGTCTTGCTAGCGGTCTATCAATTTTGTTGATCTTTTCAAAAAAACCAGCTCCTGGATTCATTAATTTTTTGAAGGGTTTTTTGTGTCTCTATTTCCTTCAGTTCTGCTCTGATTTTAGTTATTTCTTGCCTTCTGCTAGCTTTTGAATGTGTTTGCTCTTGCTTCTCTAGTTCTTTTAATTGTGATGTTAGGGTGTCGATTTTAGATCTTTCCTGCTTTCTCTTGTGGGCATTTAGTGCTATAAATTTCCCTCTACACACTGCTTTAAATGTGTCCCAGAGATTCTGGTATGTTGTGTCTTTGTTCTCATTGGTTTCAAAGAACGTCTTTATTTCTGACTTCATTTCGTTATGTACCCAGTAGTCATTCAGGAGCAGGTTGTTCAGTTTCCATGTAGTTGAGCAGTTTTGAGTGAGATTCTTAATCCTGAGTTCTAGTTTGATTGCACTGTGGTCTGAGAGATAGTTTGTTATAATTTCTGTTATTTTACATTTGCTAAGGAGTGCTTTACTTCCAACTATGTGGTCAATTTTGGAATAAGTGTGATGTGGTGCTGAGAAGAACGTATATTCTGTTGATTTGGGGTGGAGAGTTCTGTAGATGTCTATTAGGTCCGCTTTTTGCAGAGCCGAGTTCAATTCCTGGATATCCTTGTCAACTTTCTGTCTCGTTGATCTGTCTAATGATGACAGTGGGGTGTTAAAGTCTCCCATATTAATGTGTGGGAGTCTAAGTCTGTTTGTAGGTCTCTAAGTACTTGCTTTATGAATCTGGGTGCTCCTGTATTGGGTGCATATATATTTAAGATAGTTAGCTCTTCTTGTTGAATTGATCCCTTTACCGTTATGTAATGGCCTTCTTTGTCTCTTTTGATCTTTGCTGGTTTAAAGTCTGTTTCATCAGAGACTAGGATTGCAACCCCTGCCTTTTTTTGTTTTCCATTTGCTTGGTAGATCTTCCTCCATCCCTTTATTTTGAGCCTATGTGTGTCTCTGCACGTGAGATGGGTCTCCTGAATACAGCACTCTGATCGGTCTTGACTCTTTATCCAATTTGCCAGTCCGTGTCTTTTAATTGGAGCATTTAGCCCATTTATATTTAAGGTTAATATTGTTATGTGTGAATTTGATCCTGTCATTATGATGTTAGCTGGTTATTTTGCTCATTAGTCCATGCAGTTTCTTCCTAGCCTTGATGGTCTTTACAATTTGGCATGTTTTTGCAGTGGCTGGTACTGGTTGTTCCTTTCCATGTTTAGTGCTTCCTTCAGGAGCTCTTGTAGGGCAGGCCTGGTGGTGACAAAATCTCAGCATTTGCTTGTCTCTAAAGGATTTTATTTCTCCTTCACTTATGAAGCTTAGTTTGGCTGGATATGAAATTCTGGGTTGAAAATTCTTTTCTTTAAGAATGTTGAATATTGGCCCCCACTCTCTTCTGGCTTGTAGAGTTTCTGCAGAGAGATCCGCTATTAGTCTATTTTGTTTCCCTTTGTGGGTAACCCTACATTTCTCTCTGGCTGCCCTTAACATTTTTTCCCTCATTTCAACTTTGGTGAATCTGACAATTATGTGTCTTGGAGTTGCTCTTCTCGAGGAGTATCTTTGTGGTGTTCTCTGTATTTCCTGAATTTGAATGTTGGCCTGCCTTGCTAGATTGGGGAAGTTCTCCTGGATAATATCCTGCAGAGTGTTTTCCAACTTGGTTCCATTTTCCCTGTCACTTTCAGGTACACCAATCAGACGTAGATTTGGTCTTTTCACATAGTCCCGTATTTCTTGGAGGTTTTGTTCATTTCTTTTTACTCTTTTTTCTCTAAACTTCTGTTCTGGCTTCATTCCATTCATTTGATCTTCAATCACTGATACCCTTTCTTCCAGTTGATCAAATCGGCTACTGAAGCTTGTGCATTCATCACGTATTTCTCATGCCATAGTTTTCAGCTCCATCAGGTCATTTAAGGACTTCTCTACACTGGTTATTCTAGTTAGCCATTCGTCTAATCTTTTTTCAAGGTTTTTAACTTCTTTGCATTGGGTTTGAACTTCCTCCTTTAGCTCGGAGAAGTTTGATCATCTGAAGCCTTCTCTCAGCTTGTCAAAGTCATTCTCCATCCAGCTTTGTTCCATTGCTGGTGAGGAGCTGCGTTCCTTTGGAGGGGGAGGGGTGCTCGATTTTTAGAATTTTCAGCTTTTCTGCTCTGTTTTTTCCCCATCTTTGTGGTTTTTATCTACCTTTGGTCTTTGATGATGGTGATGTACAGATGTGGTTTTGGTGTGGATGTCCTTTCTGTCTGTTAGTTTCCTTCTAACAGTCAGGACTCTCAGCTGCAGGTCTGTTGGAGTTTGCTGGAGGTCCACTCCAGACCCTGTTTGCCTGGGTATCAGCAGTGGAGGCTGCAGAATAGTGAATATTGCTGAACAGCAAATGATGCTGCCTGCTCATTCCTCTGGAAGTTTTGTCTCAGAGGGGTACCCGGCCATGTGAGGTGTTAGTCTGCCCCTACTAGGGGGTGCCTCCCAGTTAGGCTACTTGGAGGTCAGGGACCTACTTGAGGAGGCAATCTGTCCGTTCTCAGATCGCAAACTCCGTGCTGGGAGAACCACTACTCTCTTCAAAGCTGTCAGACAGGGACATTTAAGTCTGCAGAGGTCTGCTGCCTTTTGTTTGGCTATGCCCTGCCCCCAGAGGTGGAGTCTACAGAGGCAGGCAGGCCTCCTTGAGCTGCAGTGGGCTCTACCCAGTTTGAGGGAATCCAGGCTGCTTTGTTTACCTACTCAAGCCTCAGCAATGGTGGGTGCCCCTCCCCCAGCCTCGCTGCTGCCTTGCAGTTGGATCTCAGTCTGCTGTGCTAGCAATGAGCGAGGCTCCGTGGGCATGAGACCCTCCGAGCCATGTGCAGGATATAATCTCCTGGTGTGCCATTTGCTAAGACCGTTGGAAAAGCGCAGTATTAGGGTGGGAGTGACCTGTTTTTCCAGGTGCCGTCTGTCACCCATTCCGTTGGCTAGGAAAGGGAATTCCCTGACCCCTTGCACTTCCCGGGTGAGGCGATGCCTCACCCTGCTTTGGCTCACACTTGGTGTGCTGAACCCACTGTCCTGCCCACACTGTCGGACAAGCCCCAGTGAGATGAACCTGGTACCTCAGTTGGAAATGTAGAAATCACCCGTCTTCTGCGTCGCTCACACTGGGAGCTGTAGACTGGAGCTGTTCTTATTTGGCCATCTTGGAACCCCCTCTGTCAAAATTATATTTCTTACCTGTGTTGTTATTAAACCTTGATAAATTAATGACTATATTAACAGACATTTGTCATTTGAAATTTTTTTGTGGACAAAAAAAAATTCACCACATAATTCTGTTTCTCAGAGTGGCCAGTTTCAGTACAAACAATGATATTTTTAAAAGATGGCAAACTTGTAGGAATTATTAAACAGCTAATGAGTTAGTTCCTTATGGCTACTCAACGATGCTCTTTCTACATTGACCAGAGTTCCATGGCAGTCATTTGAAATGAGTCAATATGTAATGGAATCAGTTCTTCCTGAAAAAGGGTTGAAGTAATTCAACTGCAAGCCTAGTTTAAGACTAGAAATCGCATTAGGAAAGCAAGATGCAAGGGTCATCAGTAATAAAAACCACTTCAGCTACCGGTGATTAACTCAGAGCCCATTCACAGATGTGTCAAAGTTTCCCCGTGGTTTCTAATGTCACATTAATAACAAAGTGAGAGGATTTATTTGGTCTCTCCATTTGTGAATATAAAAGATGACAGGAAATATACATGAAGTTCATAACGTCATGCAGAGGGAAGCATGGATTTGCTTGGGATCATTAGGGGATGCCTCTTTCATGCTTTCCTATAATTTATTGATTACTCGCTCAGTACTGAACACTGTCTTTGCTGCAGTGCTTACAAAGATAATAGATACTTTTGACTTTCTTAAGAAGACCATAGTTTTGTGAAGATTGCAGAGGGTCCACCCAGTGTTGAGCACATAATAGGCTCTAAAAAAGTATCTGTGCAATAAATGTTTGGTCAGGTACAGGATGGATAGTAAGTCTGTGGAATGTTGTGAGTGCTTCGATATTGCATGTTAGTACATAAAGAGGTGGTTGGGCACCTTCCCCAGGGTTGGAGTAAGATTAAGCTTCTGTAAGTGCATGATCCTTGAGCCTCATCTTGAAGGAATTATATAGAGAGGGGTAAGGAGGAAAGAGGATGGGAAATTAGAGAAAATAGCCTGAGCAAAGACAGAATGGTGAGACAGAGCATAATGAATTTAGGGACCAGAATTTTAGGTATAGGTGGCATTGTGTTGAAAGAGAACAGAGATTAGTGAGAGTGACATCAGGAAAACTTATACGCTCACTGAGTTTATATGTTCTCATATAGACAGTGGCTCTCAAACACAGCATTTCCACAAAACAACAAAAGAAATTATAGTTAATATGTAATATGACATACTAAATGTTTTATATATATTGATTCATTTAATCCTTATATATCCCTCTGAGGTGGGAATTGCTGTTAGCCCACTATATAACTGAGAAATGTGAGATATAGGGAAATTAAGAAATGCACTCAAGACACCACATCAATAAGTGACAGAGGGGCGTTTGAACCCAATGATCTCTCTCCAGAACCCACACTTACAACTGCTTTAGAATATTGCACCTTAATACAATGTCAAATTTAGTGTAACTTGATTTTAATAATGATATTCAAAGTATCTAAGTTGGAAATTATTATATTTTGTGACAATGTGGCTCTCTAATGAGCTCTCTTGAGAGGCTTTCTTGACTTGGATATAGAAACAGCTAACACATTAGGAATTATGTATAACTCAGGGTATATTCATGGTAATGTGTTATACAAATTACATTATTTCATCTTAGGTACTGTTATTGTAAAAAAGATTGGGAACTGCTGTTGTAGAAGATAAGGAGTCATTGAGTCAAGGAAGTGACAACTTGGGAGATTTTAAGTAGAGAAAATTAAGTATCCCTTTATTGAGGAGAGAATATGTAATTAAAATATTTCAAAGTGATATATAAACGTCAGGAATTGATCATGTTAATGTGAAATTCTCAACATATGTGTTTTTCCAGCCAGAAATATCTTCCTCATTTGAATTTCAATGATCTTTTGTCTAGCCATCACTTAGAGAACTTTCAACATCCTTTCTATTACTATGTGTTGGTGTGTACTGAAAGTAAATGTGGAGTGAATAATTTATCCCCATGCACTGTTCTAAGCACTTGACAAGTGTTGATTATTTAATTCTCACAACAACTCTATGAGAAAAGTATCATTATTACTCCCATTTTACAGGTGAAGAAACTGAGGATTTAAGAGGTTAACCTGCTCGAGGTCACTAGGAGCTGAGAAAGGTTTTGGTCAGGTTTGGCAAATAGGTTCTAGTTGAATATATAAGGAGTAGCTAAGATAGTACTGCTTGATTGGAGAGCTCTTATTTTACTCTCTGAATAATGTACATCTATCGATTTATATATAAAGTCATTTCTCATGTGAATTAACAATAATAGTAATAATAATGTACATATTTACAGCTCTTTTAGGACTTCAAAATTTATTCATATTTATTGTTAAGTCTGTGTGGTAAGTGAAGGAAAAGGGACATACACAAGTTGTGGAAATCAATGGGGAATGGAGTGAGCCTGGACATGTAACTTCCAGTTCCAGGAGCAGAGCTCTTTCTTCCATGCGGTGCCATCTCTTGCAGCCTCAGCAGTTCCTGATGATACCAGATATCTGTAGTCTCATCAGAGAACTCACACCATGTTTAGATTTTAGGAAGAATCAAGAAAACAGAATATTAGACATCTGTCCATTAATTACTGGAAAAGTATTCACATTGTTGTTATGTGACTCTGATTACATTTATTTACAGGTTACTGTGTTTTTTTGATAAAGTCATCAATTTGTTTGATAAGTTAAATATTTTAGAATTTTGTGATGGCTGATAATTAGGTAAACAACTCTACAGATAGAATAAGAAACTCATTATAAGATGGGAATATGTACAGTTGACGTATATAACTATTAGTTATGTATACTTTTGGAGAATACAGTATGAGACAGAGATAACAAGAAGGGGAAACTCTCTAGCACAGTTTATAAATTAAATCCAATATCCTGTGAGAAGAGAGTCAGATAAAGACTCCAATATCCTGTGAGAAGAGAGCCTGCAGAGGGAAGACAGACACCAAGAAAAGGGATTGGTGTCCGGTGAATTTTTCAAGACAGGAAAGAATAATAATAAAAAAAAATGTAGAGAAGCCTAAAAGCTGTTAGAGAAAAGGATAGAGTCTATATAGATAGTGAAGCTAGATGGAACAAGAAGACATTGGGGTGGTGATCCATTTCTACTCTTCCCCTGTAATTACATAAAAGTTAATAAGAGGGAAAGTAAAAGTGAGTAGAAACTATTAAGAGAAAAGATGAAAACTTCCGAGAGGAATGGAGTTTAGAAAAGACTACAGTTCTTGCACCCTGCTGCTCTGCCACTGTTAGACCTGTCACTGTGAAGGGGGAGAACAATCATGATCTGGGCAGAGTTGGGACTTCCCATAGATCACTGCCTCACCCATTGAGAGGTTCCCAACAGTAGACCACATTGATATACTCTTGGGCAGAGGTAGCAGAGGCACAGGAACGGTGCTCTCTAACTGCTTTAGAGAGTTTGGAAAAAGCAAAACTCAGGATTCTGGCCAGAAAGTTCTCCTGCCATATTTTGAATTGCTGTTTGTAGTTCGTATTGTACAATAGCTGTCATGCTTCAAAACATTTACCTTTTTCTCTATTAACTATCATACTGTGTAGCCAGTATTGAATATTCAGCCTATCAACTTTTATTTATTTAGCTGTTATGTGCATTGCTTAACTTGGATACTCATCATTTACTTTCTAATATGTACAATAAAGCACGTCTTACTCGTGTATGTATGTCTGGGCTTCTTTTCATGTAAAAGATATTATGCTATCAAGAATGACCTTGTATGGATTGCAATCTTTGTATCACTTACTTCACACAATATATTTTTATCTACCATTCCTTCTAAAAGAAAAATAAACCCAGTGGGCTATCTTACTAAAACTTTATTAACATTGTTTTCTAAATCTTTATAGGCAGTGCTGGCACTCCTGTCACTTTTAATGAAAACGGAGATGCTCCTGGACGTTATGATATCTTCCAGTATCAAATAAGCAACAAAAGCACAGAGTACAAAGTCATCGGCCACTGGACCAATCAGCTTCATCTAAAAGCAAGTATCGTTATAAACATGTATTAATGTATATAGCTCTCCGGGAGGGATGCTTTATTTTTAAGTGTATGACTTTTGCTAGAATAGATTTTCCCCGTAAATAAACTGTTAGAAAATGTATGACTTGATTCTCTCTTCAATTTAAAAATGTTATGGACATTCTTCAGCCTCTTTAGGGAAATCTCCTCATATCTGTAAGAATTTAATGAATGATCTGATTTTTTTTCTGCAATTGACTATACCCTTAGATAAATTTTGCCCTTTTACGAAAGAGTCATTTGTTGTAATCTTTGTACATTTTTTGTATGTCTGTGTGTTGGAGGTGGTGTGGAATCGACTGAATATGCCCTCATTTATAAATTTGGGCTTAAAAAAAGGTCACATCTGGCTAACAAGGTGAAACCCCATCTCTACTAAAAATACAAAAAAAAATTAGCCAGGGGTGGTGGTGGGCGCTTGTAGTCCCAGCTATTTGGGAGGCTGAGGCAGGAGAATGGCGTGAACCCGGGAGGCGGAGCTTGCAGTGAGCCGAGATCGCGCCACTGCATTCTAGCCTGGGCGTCAGAGCGAGACTCCGTCTCAAGAAAAAAAAAAAGGGCACATCACTTTTGCCACATCACAAGGGGAGACCTTCTGGCTATATCTGGTTGATAGAAGTGAATTATACTCTGTGTTTATATTGCCTCTTTCAATTGCAACACCAGGGAAGGTTGATGTATCTAAGGGTGATGTTCAGATTACTTAACAGCCTTTAGAGCTACCTGCTGTTTTTGTCTACCGCAGGCACTCTTCAGGTCCAGTGTCCATTAATTCTGCAGTTTCCTCAAGTGGCCATGTGAGGGCGACTTGAAGAGCCCAGCCGGAAGCAAGTTCCCAAGGCCTGGGATTGGTGCCCAAAAGCACCTGGGCATTTGCCTGCCGGGTGCCGCACCGTCACCCAGAGTTCTATTTCTTTCGGCTGGAGTCTGATGGGTACTCAGTGGGGTTAGCACGTGGGGATGGCAGTACGGAGGAGGAACTTCATCAGGTGTCTCAGGCTGGTGGGCACTCCCTCAGAGGAGCTCTCTTAGGGCAGAGGTCCTTGGGGGATTTGGGGAGAGCTGCTAGGTACCATCACTCTTCAGTCCTAAGGGGCTCTGGAACAGGAAACCAATTCTGAACTTGATGGATAAGGGAGACCCAGGAAATCAGTGCACAGGGCTGTGGATGCTGGGGTGGGGAGGGCAGGGAGGGCAGCATCTACTTACCACCAGGTGAAGAATTATTTCACATTTTAACAGCCCTTTGCCCCATATTAGTGCACACTGGCTTTTTTAAGTATAGAGAAGTATGGAGCACGTTCTGTAGTCTCAGTTGAGGTTTGGATTTCGTTCATCCAGCATCTCTTCCACAGAAAAGTAGGACTTTTCACAGAAATTTGGTGGCCAGGAAATAACTACAAGAACAGTAGACATGGACACAGGAAGGGGAACATCACACTCTGGGGACTGTTGTGGGGTGGGGGGAGGGGGGAGGGATAGCATTGGGAGATATACCTAATGCTAGATGACGAGTTAGTGGGTGCAGCACACCAGCATGGCACATGTATACATATGTAACTAACCTGCACATTGTGCACATGTACCCTAAAACTTAAAGTATAATAATAATAAAAAAAAATAAATACATAAAAAAAGAACAGTAGACAGTAGGATGTTTTTAAAATGCTTCAAATAAACTAGGAAAATATTCTTCTTCTGTTCTGTTGTTTTAATGTGTAATTCACTCTTTCCTCTAACAAAAAACATCTCCTCTTCTTGATTCTCAGAGCTACCATAATACTGTGAGAGTGTATACATGCTTTCTCGTGTTTGAACCTAATCAGAAGACATCAATTTGATATTTTTAATCAATTTTTTTGTTTTGTATTTCCAAATATGTCCCCCAAAGTGATATGTCTATGCAGCACCAGTCACCCAAGTTCTCAGAAAATTAGACGATGAGAAATTACAAAACTAGGGAGATTATGATTTATTTTCTTCCTCATAATTATTACAGCTATGCATTTAGTAATGCACAGACAGCTTATATTTCTAACTATTGTAGTGATACGTAAGACCACATATCAACACTTTACTACTTCTAGGTGCTTCATGAAATCTTATCCATTGTTCTGCAATCCAAATTGACATTTATTGAAACACAACTTTGATAATGCCACAGGTTATTGATAATAGCTTTTTGACAGAAGCCCTTTTGAAAGAGGACCTATGGGAAATGAAATAAGACAGAAATGTTTTGACAAGGTCTAAGATAGGAAAGCTTTTTATCTGACTTTTATTAATGTTAGACTGCCTATCATTAACATATTCTGATGATTAGGGATTTACACAGCAAAATCCAGTGTTTGAGAAATATATACACTAACATACAACACCATTACATAACATAATTTTACACACATATATACACATATATACACATCTCGCCATATACGCATAATGTAGTTATAAACTTCCTATTGAATCTCAAGCTGCTCTTTTATGTACATTTAACAGTGCATGAAAGTTTTATGTTTATGACTGTGTTGTCGTTCATAAAATGTATCAAAACAATTTGTGAGAATTATTTCTCATGCATGATTATGATCATTTTTTAACTAGATAGCGTTGCGGGCTTTACCAAAATGGAAAATGCATCTCTTAGAAGAAAAAACAATAAATTGCACTGTGGAGAGAGGTTATAAATTAAGAATTGAATTCTGAGGATTATCAGGACAAATCAAATGACTTTTATCCTTAGGAGTTGGATTAGTCACCTGCTTGAAGGTGGAGTAGTAGAGTGCTTGGCAAGCTACCAACTTGTTAATGTTTTGCTTAGATCTATGGCAAAGCACTAAGCAAATTATTTGCCTCAGTTTTATCATGTCTAAAATGAAAACAGTAGCACCCACCTTATATGGTTGTAATAAGCATTAAATGAAGTAATACAACAAAGCCCTTTGCCCTGGGTTTGGTACACCTGAGATCTATAAATGTTACTTATGATTAATTCAGTATCTCAATATTGTATGTGGTCAGTGAGACACCTGATAGATAATGAGTGTACTGGGCAAAGCGAAGGTCCCATTAGAAGAGGGACTTGAGTTTGTGTGAGAAAGTTCAGAGACAGTCTCTGCATTTAAAATGCTGACTGTCCCCACAGCCAGTCCTTTCTGCCTGTCTTTGACATTGGCCTTAATACTTGGAAAATACCCCTGCACTCAAAAAACAAACTTTATATAAGATAAATTTATTTTCCTGTGCTACCATGTGAATAGATATCATCATCTAGGCAGTTATTTTTTGAATGGATTTGGGAAATTCAGTCTGTGCTCATACTCTGTTAAAAGGTGTTGAGACTATAGTGAATATGTGAACCCTGTTCTCGGGGAACTCACAGATTAGAAGGAGAGACAAACACTCGGACCAACCACTCTAGCGCAATGGAGCAGGTGCACTGATGAATATGGGTTTGCATGTATATATATGGGTTTGCAATGGCAGCCTAGAGAGAGGTTGCTAATCTGGCCTGACCTCTGGTGGGAATTGTCACTGTGGCCAAAGGAGGATACTGACAGGAGGATTTACTCTTATCCATATACTGTATCTCTTCTTGTTCTATTAAACCAGATTTATGATAGCTTTCACATTCTCAGTGGTAAGCATGTATCAGTCAGTTATCGGATTGAACTCTGCTTGTTTTCAAAGAGCCAGTTTTTCTGGCTGAATTCAACCATAGTATAAATTTGTACAAAGAGGGTATATGGTTAGGCATATTGGAATGCAGTAAATTTGCCTTGAATATGTCTTAGTGGATTGAATGAATTTTTTAAGTAAGTAGATTATTCCTTTTCTTTTTCCTGGAAAATATATTAGGTATTTCATTTCCTCAAAAGCATTGTCTTTATTGTTCCAAACATTACTGTTTCTTTTTTCTTTTTATGAAACTAACATATGTTCTTAATTTGGCAATTACAATCAGCATAATTTGTTTAAGTTTTCTACTCAGTAATCTCGGCCCACACATGAGGCGTGTATTGTCTACCTGAGAGTGGATTTGAACAATGAGTCTCTCTATTTTATTAGGCAGAATCTCTCAAGAGGCAGGTGGTCCTTATTAGTGATTACAAAACATATTGTAACCTAGAGGTTCAGAGTAAACAGAAGAGCCTGAACTGTGAAAAGAACAGCCATATGCTGCTCTGTGTCCACAGGGAGAACGTGTACTGGGGATGCTGTATGGGCCAAAAATAACTCGGGGCTTTTTTTAATGCTTTTTCCAACCAGATCCACTTTTTCTTGATTACTGTAGGAATGAAACATATGTTTTTATTGGTTTCAACATATTATTCTTTTTATAATCAAGGAAATAAGTTGAATATAAATGATAAATAACAAAGAATAGTGACTTCACAATGGTGTCCCAATCTGCCCAATTATTAGTGGCAGAGTGTAATTTGGAAGGGTGATTTGAAGGAGAAACTGAATTAATAATTTTGAACCTGATTTAATTTTCAGTGGATGACTCCATAGAAGAAAAACTTCTGACAGGATACTGAGCTTTGAGCCTCAGTTTTCTCATCTAAGTGGGATAATAGATATTATTATGAATAGTAAACACATTGTAATATGGTGATCAAGAAAAAGATCTCAAAGTCAAACAGAAGATGTTTGAATTCTGACCTTTCATTCATGAGCTGTATAGCCTTGGGCATGTGACTTAGACTCAGGTTCTTTATCTACCGACTTGATAGAGTTCTGAGATCATCAAGGAAATTGCATGTACCAAAATCCTAGAACATTGACTGGTACATATTAAGTATTGAACGAATGTGATAATAATAATTTTTGTTTTGTTTTGCCAGTACAACCAGCCTACTATAGAGGACCTATAGTGGGTATTTCAGTATGAAATCAAACTGAAGCTGTATTTGCAGTCTTCTTTCTGTCTTTATTCTGATGTTCTGAATAGGGAGTAGCTGTAAAGAGAGGTATATGCACCATGATAACTTGTCTGTCTACACAATAAGCCCAAAGTATTTGTTTTGATATTTTAAAAAGTAGCCTCTGTGATTCAAATGCTTTGGGAAAAACTAAAACTTGAGCAAACTTTCTGATGGAATTTTGCTCCACTAAATTGGTCTTTACCACATACCTATAGTATATTATTTATTTTAATTGAATGTATGTATTTTCCTATAGATGATCAGTTAAATATATACATGCTATATGTATGTATACTGGGGCTTCCTTGGCTTGCTTGGATTAAAAAAAGGGAAAATTCCTGAGTCTCCCCATTTGTCTCAGGGATTTTGTTTTTATTCTGGATAAACAACTGTTTTTTTAATGCAAAAATCATTACTTTCATTAATTTCATAGAGGAACAGCTTTTATATAATGAAAAATATTAAAATGGTTTTGAAGTAACAATGGACTGAATAGAGTTGAAACAGGGTTTGAGAGAAGACTTGACCTTTGTGTGCTTTGACAGTTAGGAAACATGCATTTTCTGTTTGCCTCTGTTTCCCTGTTTGCAAAGTTGCTTACATGTGAAAATGCTCTTTCCTATGATTGTCAGTGCACACACATACATACATATATACACAAACACATACATACATATATATATATATACACACACATATTCACCCTATGAAATAAGTATTATATGAAGCACTCCTTTTCCTACATAGCATAAGTGTGAGTCAATTCCCTGGGCCCTTTCTCTATATTCTGTTAGAACTTTAAATGCCACTTTAGTTCTTAACTTTGTACTCGATTATGAAAATACTTTGTTCTGTTTCCTTTCCTTGCAACAAGATGATTTTTAAAGCTGTGTATTTGTTTATTAGATGCTAATTTATTCTTTTCAAAAAGTCATTTTGAGGTCATTACTTATATCTCTGTTTATAAAATAACAAGATATAAGGTAACAATATGATTTGGTAAAGTCATATTATTCACACATTGAGCAGGTGTTAAGGTGATTAAATTTTAACCATATCCTTGCCAAGCCCAGAATAAGTACTCAATAAGTGTGTATTTAATATGTCATGAATAATATGCTGATCTTTTCTACATACTGACTGAACATAGATGGATGATCCAAGATTATCTATTAGGAAGTATACTCATGCACAGATTATTTATTCAGTGACTGTTCCCTGCCAGGCAGGATGATAGTCCATGGCGGGGCATCGGTATAAGATATACAGTCATCCCTATGTAGATATGGGGAATTGGTTTCAGGACCCCACATATACCAAAATCTATGCATGGTCATTTCCCCTAGTCAGACTTGCAGAAGCCATGCATATGAAAAATCAGGCCTTCTTATAGGCAGGTTTCACTTCTGCCAATACAATATTTTCTCTCTGTGTTCGATTGAAAAAAACCAATTTAGAAGTAGACCCATACACTCCAAACCCATGTTGTCCAAGGGTCAACTGTATTTCCAGATATCAACGGATTTCTAATTTATTAAAGGCAACCATATACTCATAACTACAATAATTGCATAATTATACAGGTACAGATTAAATAATAAACTATTTGAATTCAGTGGTTTGAATGTGAATTCAAGGAATCAATGATCACCTTAAACTAGGGACACTGGATAGTTTCTTGGCATAGATGAAATTCAAACTAGACTTTAAATTCTTTTAATGGTCAAAAATATTTGGAAGAACATATAGGCCATTGAAAAAGCATCCATTCATCCATCCACCATTCATCCATTCATATATTCATTTTGTAAAACTCACCTCCAGTTTGCCAATGCTCTAGTGCAGGCTGCGATGGTTTAGAAGTGTCTTACATTCAGTTCATTGTGTCATCCATGAAGTAACAGGACTATGCGGGTTCAGCATCCAAGGATATGTCTCTTTCATGAGCCCATACTAATACATCCAGCTGTGTTCCTTTATTCTTTTTCGACTTTAAACACACATTCATTATTAGCAAAGTATGATCAGCATTCACAAGGAAACATATTCTATCTTGGTCTAGAGGCTGAGGAACTAGAGAACTGTGTTGGTGTATCTGGTTTAAAACATTTCAGTACAAATGGGTCAAAAAGACCATAGTAGTTAGATGGCCTGATAGATACATCCTGACTCTTACCTTCCATTCTCAGAGAAGCAAGATAATTGGAGGCAAGGAACCTGTTCTATTTGGCTTTATGTCTTCAATGATTAGTATAATATGGTACTTACTAAGTGTTCATGAATAAATTAATAAACCAAAAATTTAAAGCACTGTTATCTTTACAAGGCCAAAAAGGTGAGCTGATCCTATGATAACTGAGATAATGTATAACCGAGGAGCACACTGTAGTAAGGGTAGAGCTAGGAGCCATTGTCAAGGTAATCAAGGACAAACTCCAGAATGGATAATCACGTTAAAAGATCCTTGCAATCAGGCCAGATAGAATCTGAGGGAAAGTCCAAAGTTACACACAGGAGCAAGAGGAGTGCATGTATGTGACCCAGATAAAATTCTGTGGGGCACGTTGTTACTATTACCACTGGCTTTTATTCTTGCCCATGCCATTTGCAGACCTACAAATACTGAAGACGGCCTTAGAGTTACTGAGTGACTTCTGATAACTGTCTTTGAGGAGCATTTGCCATTGAATGGGCAGATCTATTCTGCTTACACAAGGACTTCATAATGCAGGTTGTTAAGTACAATAATACAGATGAGGACGTTGTCTAGGTTTTCATAGATAGATAAAGGCTCAGTTTCTTTACGGGACTGAGTATTATTTTGAGCTCCCAGAACAGAGGACAATCTTATCAGAGAACATTGTGGGGAATGAAGAGAGATAGCTTGAACTTAAATTCTATAAGACCTCATATACCATGAGAACATTTTAAGATATTTTTGAGCTACACTGAGTTTTTCAATAGAGAGATGCTCACATTTAAGCTTCAGGAGAATGTCTTTGGCAGCAAAGTGCAGATTAGCTGGAGAAGAGGTAGTCCGTGAGCTAAGTCAAAGCCGTAATTAAGATTTTTTTTTCTATTTTACTTAATTTTCTGATAGATTCTCTCTTGCCTATTTATCTACTTTGTTCCAGCCTTAATTCATAAAATATTTCGAAAGGCCTTACTAAGATACATTTATCACAGTAGGACAAATAAATAAGTGAGGACATTGGGAAGAAGGAATAAAGGGTGTTAGTGAATTTTAGTTCATACTCAACTTAGATTTTCCCAATAATAATAACAAATAGATTCATCTAGGCTGTTCAGTAGAGTAGGTGAAGTAATCTTGTTACTATTTTAAGAATATACAAAACTATGCCATACCAAATCTGATTTAATCTGATTAGGACTTGAGAAGCTGAATTCAGTTATCTAGATCCAGTTGGAGGCAGGTTTCTAGGGCAATCTACTAGTATTCAGGGTGTCTAGTTGTTTGTCAGGGAGAAATAGGGCATTAAAAACCTATCATTATAAAAAAATAGGAAAAAACCACAAGAGTTTAATTAGTTATTTAAATAATAACTGAAAATAACAGAAATAGAGAAGAAACAAAAAAGGTAGACCACATATGACTGAGAACACGTGATATTTTGTAAATAGAATGATGTTTAGCAAAGGCAGGGAGGAGTGGGGAAGGGGAATTAAGAAGGCTAGGTAGTGGGTACAAAAATATAGTCAGCTAGAAGGAAGGAGTTCTAGTGTTCAATAGCACTATAGGATGATGATAGTTAACAATACTTTATTGTATATTTGAAAATAGCTGGAAGAGAAGATTCAGAATGTTCCCAACACAAAGAAATGATAAATGTTTGAAGGAGATCCTAAATCCCCTGATTTTATCATTACATATTGTGTGCATGTATCAAAATGTCATATGTACCCCACAGATATGCACAACTATTATGTATCCATAAAAATTAAAAAGTTCAAAGATGGTTTAATTGGAAAAGGAAAATCAAAGAAAGTGATGCTGCTTAAAGACATAACATGAAGCAAGAAATATGTTTTTATACCAGCACCAAAGATGGATAAAAGAAGCTAGTGACTCTAGACTTTTATGGGGATAATAAAGTAATAAAAATGAAAATAAATGATATTTTAATCCTTATTTTAACCTTGGGAGGAGTAAAATAAGTACAATTTTAACATAACAAGTAGAATAAGTAGGTTAAAATAAGGTTATAAACATAAAATGAAGCTCTGGGATGGAGGAATAACTGGTAAAAAGTCATTTTATTGTGGTAGATTTACATGTGAATCCTGTATCCTAGAGTACTTTTAAAAGCTCAGTGGGTTTCATCAGTGTTATGTGAAATCTAAAACATACAAGATAATTACAACTAAGAACTGAAAAGTATTGTATATTAATTAAAAGATGTAGCCTCCCATTGTAGATAGGCCAGTGATTTATAAGAGCAAGACAAAAGAACAATTAATGTTTATTGACTGAATCAAAAATTTCTCATGACACCTTTCCTCAAAGCTTCCAATAAGTAACTGAGGGAGGAGAGCCAAAAGCTAGGATCCTCCTAAACTCCCCGTACTACGTTAATATGGTTATGGATGCCATATTTACAACTGAAGTTACAGAAATATGCAATTGTGTATAATCTCAGGGGTTTGAGGTGTAAAATAATGTTTTCTTTTTAGATTATTTCGCTTTGTTGTATATTTAAATGATGAAATATACAACAAGGACATAGAAATGTACTAAATTTTACTAGTATTTGATTGCTTTCATTTGTTATAAAATCATTTTTATTGATGTTATTGTGAGATAATTGCAGATACATTTGCAGTTGTAGGAAATAATTAAGATTCCATGTCCCTTTTACATAGTTTTTTCCAATGATAACATTTTGCAAAATTATTGTACAGTATCGCAACTAGGATATTGACATTTATGTAATCTACCAATCTTATTCAGATCTCCCTAGTTTTACTTGTATTCCTCTGTGTGTGTGAGTGCATATGCTTTTATTATGTATTTAGCTCTCTGCTATTTTGTTAACCATTTATATCTGCGTAAGTGCTACCACAGTAAACATACAGAACATTTCTGTTATTGCAAGGATTCCTTATGTTGTCTTGTTATATCCATATTGATTTCTCTCCCATATGCTTCGCTCCCCAATGCCTGACAACCACTAATGTGTTCTCTATTTACATAATTTTGTCATTTCTAGAATGTTATACAACCCTATCAATAAGTGGGCAAAGGACATGAAAAGACATTTCTCAAAAGAAGGCATATATGTAGCCAACAAGTATATGAAAAAACGTTCAACTTTACTAATCATTAGAGAAATGCAAATCAAAACCACAGTCAGATGCCATTTCACATCAGTCAGAATAGCTATTACTAAAAAGTCAAAAAAAGCAGGTGCTGGTGAGGTTATGGAGAAAATGGGAATGTTTATACACTGCTGGTGCGAAAGTAAATTAGTTTAGCCATTGTGGAAGTCAGTTTGGAGATTTCTCAAAGAACTTAAAACAGGATTACCATTCACCCCAGCAATCCCATTACTGGCGTATATACCCAAAGGAATATAAATAGTTTTGGTTTTTGGGGTTTTTGTTTGATTCAGAGTCTCACTCTGTTACCCACTCTGGAGAGCAGTGGTGCTATCTCAGCTCACTGCAACCTCTGCCTCCTGGGTTCAAGCGATTCTTGTGGCTCAGCCTCCTGAGTAGCCTGTGCCACCACACCCAGCTGATATTTGTATCTTTAGTAAAGACATGGTTTCACCATATTGTCCAGGCTGGTCTCAAACTCGTGAGCTGAAGTGATCTGGCTGCTTTGGCTGCCCAAATGTTGGGATTACAGGCATGAGCTACTGCGACCAGCCGGACTATAAATCATTCTATCATAAAGACACATTCATGTTCATGTTAATTGCAGCACTGTTCACAATAGGAAAGACATGGAATCATCCTAAATGCCCGTCAACAGTAGACTGAATAAAGAAAATGTGGTACGTATACATCATGGAATACTACACGGCCATATAAAAAAGGAGATCATGTCCTTTGCAGAAACATGGGTACCCTATTAAGTACTATGCTTCTTACCTTGGTGTCAAAATAATATGTACACCAAACCCCTGTGACATACCCTTTACCTGTTTAACAAACCTGGACCAGGTGCAGTGGCTCACACCTATAATCCTAGCACTTTGGGAGGCCCAGACAGGCTGATTGCTTGAGTCCGGGAGTTTGAGACCAGCCCGGGCAACATGACAAAACCCCATCTCAAAAATAAAATAAAATAATAAAATAAAATAAAATAAAATAAAATAAAATAAAATAAAATAAAATAAAATAAAATAAATAAAATAAAATAAAATAAAATAAAATAAAATAAAATAAAATAAAATAAAATATAAATAAAATACCAGAATTAGCTGGGGTGGTGGTGTGTGCCTGTAGTCCCAGCTACTGGGGAAGAGGAGGTTGCCGTGAACTGCGATCATGTCACTGTACTCCAACCTGGGTAACACAGTGAGACCCTTTCTCAAAAACAAAAACAAAAAGAACAAAAACCAAAAAAACAAAAATCCACAAACCAAACTTCACATGTACCCCTGAACCTAAAATAAAAGTAAAAATAAAGTAATATAAAATTTTCATCAAAGCTGTGTAAACAAATCACACAGTATGTAAGCCTTTGGATTTAGCTTTTTTTACTGAGCATATTTTTTTTTAAATTTCATCCAAGTTGCTGCATTGCTTTTTATTGTTGACTAGCACTCTAATGATGAATGTACCAAGGTTTGTTTAACCACCCACCCTTTAAAGGACACCTGTAAAATAGTTATGAAGAAACCTGCCATGAGCATTTATTGAATTGTATTTAGAGAACAGCAGGGTAGAATGATGTCTCAGAACTGAACTAAATCATTTCTTAATGGACAGATAAAATTTATGTATTTACTATGTACAACATGATGTTTTGAAGTATATATACATTGTGGAATGCTTAAATCTAGCTAACATAAGCATTACCTCACATAGTCATGATTTTTGTGAGAAGAACACTTTATATCCACTCTTTTAGCATTTTTAATGAATACAATATATTATTATCTATAGTCATTATGCTGTACAATAGATCTCTTGAACATATTCCTCCTAAGTGAAATTTTGTATCCTTTGCCCAATATCTCACAAATTCTGCCATCCTTCAATGACCCAAGCCCTTGTTAACCATGATTCTACTCTCTGCATCTTTCTAGATTCCATATATGAGTGAGATAATATGGTATTTATCTTTCTGTGCCTGGCTTATTTTACTCAACATAATGTCCTCTAGCTTCATCCAAGTTTTCACAGATGACAGTATTTCATTATTTTTATGGATAAACAGTATTCCATTATGTATATACACCACATTTTCCTTATCCATTCATCCACTGATGGACACTTAGGTTGATTCTACATCTTGACTATTATGAATAATGCTACAATGAACATGATAGCGCAGATATATCTTCAACATACTGATTTCACTTCCCCTGGATATATATCGAGTAGGAGTTGGCCAGATCATATGGTATTTCTATTTTTAATTTTTTGAGGAATCTTCATATTATTTTCCATAATGGCTACACTAATTTACATTCCCACCAACAGCTTGCAAAATTCCATTTTCTCCATATCCTCACTAATACTTTTTATCTTTTTGATAACAGCCATCCTATCATGTGTGAAGTGATACCTCATTATGGTTTTAATTTGCATTTTCCTAATGATTTGTGATGTTGGGCGTTTTTTCATATACCTATTGTCTATTTGTATGTCTTCTTTTGAAAAGCATCTATTCAGGTCCTTTGCCCAATTTTTACCAGGTTATTTGTTTTCTTGCTAATGAGCTGTTTGAGTATCATATATTTTGGATAAAACCTTTTGCCAGATGTATAATGTACAGATATTTTCTCCCATTCTGTAGGATGTCTCTTCACTCTTGTTGATTGTTTCCTTTACTGTGCAGAAGCTTTTTAGTTTTGTATAGTCCCCTCATTTATTTTTGCTTTTGTTTTCTGTGCTTTTGGAGTCACATCCAAAAAGTCATTACTTAGACCTATGTCATGGAGATTTTCACCTATGTTTTCTTATAGCAGTTTCATAGTTTTGGGTCTTATATTTAAGTATTTAATCCATTTTAAGTTAATTTTCATATGATGTGAGAAAATTACCTAAATTTATTCTTCTGCATGGTAGATATCCAGTTTTCCCAACATCAGTTATTGGAAAGACTGTGATTTCCCCATTGTATGTTCTTGGTACCTTTGTTGAATCAGTTTGCTGTAAATGTATGGATTTATTTCAGGGCTCTCTATTCTGTTCCATTGGTACATTTGTTTTCATGTCAGTACTATGCTGTTATAGTAACTATAGCTTTGTTGTACATTTTAAAGTTAGGTAACATGATGCAGCTTTGTTCTTTTCACTCCAGATTGTGTTGGCTATTCAAAGTCTGTTGTAGTTTCATACAAATTTTAAAATTGTTTTTTCTGGTTCTGTGAAGAATGGCACTTGCATTTTGATAGGGATTGCATTGAATTGTAGATAGCTTGGTGTAGTATGGACATTTTAACAATATCAACTTTTTCAATCTGTGAACACAGGATATCTTTTCATTTATTTCTATCCTTTCAAATTTTTTCACCAGTATTTCATAATTTTCAATGTATAGATCTTCTAACTCCTTGTTAAGTTTATTCACAAATGTTTTATTTTTTGTAGTTATGTAAAGGGGATCACTTTCTTGACGTTTTTCAGATTGTTCTCTGATTTTTGTATGTTGATTTTGTGTAATGTAACATTACTGAATTTGGATATTAGTTCTAGTAGTTTTTTAGTGTTTGTTATAAATAACAGCATGTCATCTACAAACAAGGACAGTTTATCTTCTTCTTTTCTAATTTGGATTCATTTTCTTTCTCTTGCCTATTGCTTTGACTATGACCTCCAGTATGTACTGAATAGAAGAAGTGGCAAGAGTGGTCACTCTTGTCTTCTTCTAGATCTTAGAGAAAAAGCGTCCAACTTTTCCCCAGTGAGTATGATGTTAGCTACGGGTTTGTCATATATGGCCTTTATTATGTTGATGTACATGCTTTTTATACTTAATTGTTGAGAGTTTTTATACCTAATTGTTGAGAGTTTTTATCATGAAAGTATGTTGAATGTTGTCAAATATTTTTTATCTGCATCTATTGAAATGATCATATGTTTTTTGTTCTCCCTTCAGTTAATGTGATGTATCACATTTATTAATTTACATATGTTGAACCATCCTTGTATCCCTAAGATGAATCCCATTTGATCATGCTGAATGATCTTTTTCACGTGCCTTTGAATTCTGTTTGCCAATATTTTGTTGAAGATGTTTTACATCAGTGTTCATCAGGGATATTGGCTTGAGGTTTTTCTTTTTTTTTGTAGTGTTTTTATCTGGCTTTGGTATCAGGGTGATGCTGATCTTGTAAAATGAATTTGGAAGTATTCCCTCTTCAATTTTTTAAGGTTTTAAATAATTGGTATGAGTCGTTCTTTAAGTTTTTGATAGAATTCAGCAATGAAGCCATCAGGTTCTGGGCTTTTTTTTTTTGATGGGAGACTTTATATTATTGATTCAATCTCCTTACTCATTATTGGTCTGTTTATGTGTTTATTCATTATTGGTCTGCTAAGATTTTCTATTTTTTAATAGTCTGGTCTTGGCAAGTTGTATACATCAAGGAATTTACCCGTTTTTTTCTGGGTTTTTCTATTTGTTTGCATGTAATTGTTCATTGTACCCTCACAATCTTTTGTGTTTCTGATGTATCAGTTGTAATGTCTCCTTTTTCATTTATGATTTTATTTATTTGTGTCTCTTTAAGTTTTGTTGAATTTGTTAATCTTTTCCAGAAACCAACTCTTAGTTTTGTTGATCTTTTCTAGTGAGTTTCTAATATCTATTTTATTTATTTCTGTGATGATCTGTTTTTTTTCCTTCCTTCTACTAACTTTGAGCTTAGTTTGTTCTTATTTTTCTAGTTCCTTAAGGTACAAAGTTAGGTTGTTTACCTTAGACTGGTCTTTTTTGATGCAAGCATTTATTGCTATGAACTTTCCTCTTGGAACTGTTTCTGTTGTATCCCACAGGTTTGGGTATGTTGTATGTTCATTTTTGTTTGTCTCAAGAAATTTTTAAGTTTATCTTTGAATGTTCTGTAAATATCTGTTAAGTCCATTTGTTCTAGGGTACAGTTTAAATCCATTGTTTCTTTGTTGACTTTCTGTCTTGATGACCTCTCTAATGCTGTCAGTGGAGTATTGAAGTCCCCCACTATTAATGTGTTGCTGTCTATCTCATTTCTTAGGTCTAGTAGTAATCATTTTATAAATTTGGAAGCTCCAGTGTTAGGTGTATATATATTTAGGATTGTGATACTTTTCTGTTATACAAGGCCTCTTATCATTGTATTATGTCCCTCTTTGTCTTTTTTAACTGCTGTTGCTTTAAAGTTTGTTTTGTCTGATGTAAGAATGACTATCTGCTCTCTTTTGGTTTCCATTTACATGGAATGTCTTTTTCCACCTCTTTATCTTAAGCTTATGTGAGTTCTTATGTTTTAGGTGAGTCTCTTGAAGGCAGCAGATACTTAGTTGGTGAATTATTATCCATTCTGCCATTCTGTATCTCTTAAGTGGAGTTTTTAAGTCATTTACATTCAATGTTGGTATTGAGATGTGAGGTACTATTCATTGTGCTATTTGTTGTCTAAATACCTTTTTTTAAAAAAAAATTTATGGTGTTGTTGTTTTATTGGTCCTGTGAAATTTATGCTTTAAGGAGGTTCTGTTTTGATGAATTTCAAGGATTTATTTCAAGATTTAGAGCACCTTTTAGTAGCTCTTACAGTGCTGGCTTGGTAGTGGTATATTCTCTCAGCATTTGTTTGTTGAAAAATATTGTATCTTTCCTTTATTTATTAAGCTTAGTTTCACTGGATACAACATTATTGGCTGATAATTGTTCTGTTTAAGTAGGCTGAAGATAGGGCCCCAATCTCTTCTAGTGTGGAGGGTTTCTGCTGAGAAATCTGCTGTTAATCTGATAGGTTTTCCTTTACAGGTTACATGGTGCTTTTGCCTCACAGCTTTTAAGATTCTTCCTTCATCTTAACTGTAGACAACCTGATGACAATGTGCATAGGTGATAATCTTTTTATGATGAATTTCCCAGGTGTTCTTTGAGCTTCTTGTATTTGAATGTCTAGATCTCTATCAAGACTGGGGAAGTTTTCCTCAATTATCCCCCCATATATGTTTTCCAAACCTTTAGATTTCTTCTTCAGGAATACCAGTTATTCTTAGGCTTGGTCATTTAACATAATCCCAAACTTCTTGGACGCTTTGTTCATTTTTTTAAATTCTTTTTTTCTTTGTCTTTGTTGAATTGGATTATTTCAAAAACCTTGTCTTTGAGCTCTGAAGTTCTTTCTTCTGCTTGTTCAATTCTATTGCTGAGACTTTCAGTGCATTTTGCCTTTCTATAAATGTGTCCTTGATTTCCAGAAGCTGTGATATTTTTATTTATGCTATCAATTTCACTGAAGATTTTTCCCTTATATCTTCTATCATTTTTTTTTTTATTTCATGAAATTGGACTTCACCTTTCTCTGCTGCCTCCTTAATTAGCTTAATAATTGGCCTTCTGAATTCTTTTTCTGGCATATCAAGGCTTTCTTCATGGTTTGGATCCATTACTGGTGAGCTAGTGTGATATTTTGAGGGTGCTAAACAACCTTGTTTTGTCATTACCAGAAGTGATTTTCTGGTTCTTTTACATTTGTGTAGGCTATGTCAGAGGGAAGATCTGGGGCTCAAGGGCTTCTG
This sequence comes from Gorilla gorilla gorilla, assembly GCF_029281585.2. Classification (NCBI taxonomy): domain Eukaryota; kingdom Metazoa; phylum Chordata; class Mammalia; order Primates; family Hominidae; genus Gorilla; species Gorilla gorilla. The sequence continues at coordinate 135,663,860 of NC_073230.2, read as the reverse complement.
TTCAGACTGTTTTGTCCCATGGGGTGCTCCCTTGATGTAGTACTTACCTACTAGGGGGTGTCTGCACAGAGTTCTGTGATGTGAACCATCTTTTGGTCTCTTAGTCATGGATAGCAGCACCTGCTCCAGTGGAGGTGGCAGGGGAGTGAAATGCATTCTGTGAGGGCCCATAGTTGTATTATTGTTGTTTATTGCACTAGTTTTGTGCTGATTGGCCTCCTGCCAGGAGGTGGCACTTTCAAGAGAGTATGAGCTGTGGTAGTATAGGGAGGATCAGGCAGTGGCTGGAGCCCTAGAACTCCCAAGAGGATCTGATCTTTGTCTTCAGCTACCAGGGTGGGTAGAGAAATACCATCAAGTTGGGGCAGGGTTAGACATGTCTGAGCTGATTCTCCTTGGGCAGGGCTTGCTGCAGCTGCTGTGGAGGATGGGTTTGTGGTTCCCGGGTCAATGGAGTTATGTTACCAGTAGGATTATGGCTGCCTCTGCTGTGTCATGTAGGTTGCCAGGGAAGTGGGGGACAGCCAACAGTTACAGGCCTCACCCGACTCCCATGCAATCCAAAAGGCCAGTTTCACTCTCACTGTGCCTCCCCGCAATAGCACTGAGTTTGTTTTTAGGCAGTGGGCAAGCAGGGCTAAGAACTTGCCCCAGGCTACCAGCCTCCCAGCTGAGAAAGCAAGCAGGACTTTCAGGTTTCATACCTCCTTGCCTGCCTGTGTCTGCACTCTGGATTCACTCTCTCCCCCAAGTTCTGTCCAAGAAATTTTGCATGTTTGGTTGGAATTGTTACAAAGTTCAGCTTGAGGTTTCTTTTTATCTGTGGTCTTTTCCCAGTTCCACTGGCAACCCTCCCCAAGGATCCCTGTGAGACAAAGTCAGAAATGGCTTCCCTGGGGACCAAGAGAGCCCACAGGGCTCTTCTGGCACTTCCTCTACTCCTGTATTTCACTTGGCTCTGTAAATTGTCTCAGTTCTAGGTAGGGTCAAATCCTTCTCCCATAACCTGGACCTTCGAGTTCCCCAGTGAGGGTGTGTGTTCACCCTTTCCCACTTTCATACTTTGGGCACTCATAGTATTTGGGCTGTCTCCTGGGTCCTGCAGGAGCAATCTGCTTCCTTCAAAGGGTCTGTGGATTCTTTTGGCTTTCCTGGTATATTCCTCCAGTAGTTCTTTCAGCAAAAGTTCATGATGTATCTCCACATGCTGCTCTGCCTGTCTGAGTGGGAGCTGCAATTTAGTCCTGCCTCCCATCTGCCATTTTCCCCCATAAATCCTATGTGTCACATTTTCTTTATCCAGTTCACCACTGATGGGCATCTGGGTTGATGTCATGTCTTTGCTTTTGTGGATAGCTCTGTGATATGCATATGAGTGCATGTGTCTTTTTGGTAGAATGATTTATTTTCCTTTGGGCATATGTCCAGTAATGAGATTGCTGGGTCGAATGGTAGTTCAACTCTTAGTTCTTTGAGAATTCTGCAAACTGCTTTTCACAGTGGGTGAAATAATTTATATCCCCACCAACAGGTAATCATCAGAGAAAGGCAAATCAAAACACTTTTCAACTTTCTATCAATATTATACTGTCTGTGGCACTAGAACCAAACTCTTACTGCGTATCCAAGACTTCATTAAAGTTGTCTCTGCTCTGTCTTTCTTAAGTTATTCTAATACTCTTCTAGACTTGCCTGTAACTAGTTCTCATTTGACTGCTTTTCTAGCTGTCAGAGCCATGGGAACATATGTTTTTTTACATTCAGGTCATTTCATTAGATTCAGAAATCAGATATGAGTTCTAGATGAAGCCATTACATTGTCCTTGAGACTGCTGACCCAACATCTTTGTGAGATTTTTCTGAAGGGAATCAGAGGAGACTGCAGTTGTCATATGCTATATAAATCCCCTACTAAGAACATACTTTAAACTTAGTGACTGTTCTTTCTTTTTCTTTTTTTTTTAATCTTGGGATTTTTAATTACATAAATTTAGTAAACTCTTCAGATATTATTTTTCATACTTCACATTACTTTTTTTTCTTTTTTTTATTATACTTTAAGTTCTAGGGTACATGTGCACAACATGCAGGTTTGTTATATATGTATACATGTGCCATGTTGGTGTGCTGCACCCATTAACTGGTCATTTACATTAGGTATATCTCCTAAGGCTATCCCTCCCCCCGCCCATCCCATGAGAGGCCTGGTGTGTCATGTTCCCCTTCCTGTGTCCAAGTGTTCTCATTGTTCAGTTCCCACCCATGAGTGAGAATTTGCGGTGTTTGGTTTTTTGTCCCTGCGATAGTTTGCTGAAAATGATGGTTTCCAGCTTCATCCCTGTCCCTACAAAGAACATGAACTCATCCTTTTTTATGGCTGCATAGTATTCCACGGTGTATATGTGCCACATTTTCTTAATCCAGTCTATCATTGATGGACATTTGGGTTGGTTCCAAGTCTTTGCTATTGTGAATAGTGCCGCAATAAACATACGTGTGCATATGTCTTTATAGCAGCATGATTTATAATCCTTTGGGTACATACCCAGTAATTGGATGGCTGGGTCAAATGGTATTTCTAGTTCTAGATCCTTGAGGAATCGCCACACTGACTTCCACAATGGTTGAACTAGTTTACAGTCCCACCAACAGTGTAAAGATGTTCCTATTTCTCCACATCCTCTCCATCACCTGTTGTTTCCTGACTTTTTAATGATTGCCATTCTAACTGGTGTGAGATGGTATCTCATTGTGGTTTTGATTTGCATTTCTCTGATGACCAGTGACGATGAGCATTTTTTCATGTGTCTGTGGGCTGCATAAATGTCTTCTTTTGAGGTGTATCTGTTCATATCCTTCACCCAGTTTTTGATGGGCTTGGGTTTTTTTTTGTAAATTTCTTTGAGTTCATTGTAGATTCTGGATATTAGCCCTTTGTCAGATGAGTAGATTGCAAAAATTTTCTCCCATTCTGTAGGTTGCCTGTTCACTCTGATGGTAGTTTCTTTTGCTGTGCAGAAGCTCTTTAGTTTAATTAGATCCCATTTGTCAATTTTGGCTTTTGTTACCATTGCTTTTGGTGTTTTAGATATGAAGTCCTTGCCCATGCCTATGTCCTGAATGGTATTGCCTAGGTTTTCTTCTAGGGTTTTTATGGTTTTAGGTCTAACATTTAAGTCTTTGATCCACCTTGAATTAATTTTTGTATAAGGTGTAAGGAAGGGATCCAGTGTGAGCTTTCTACATATGGCTAGCCAGTTTTCCCAGCACCATTTATTAAATAAGGAATCCTTTCCCCATTTCTTGTTTTTGTCAGGTTTGTCAAAGATCAGATGGTTGTAGATGTGTGGTTATTATTTCTGAGGGCTCTGTTCTGTTCCATTGGTCTGTACCTCTGTTTTGGTACCAGTACCATGCTGTTTTGGTTACTATAGCCTTGTAGTATAGTTTGAAGTCCGGTAGCGTGATGCCTCCAGCTTTGTTCTTTTGGCTTAGGATTGACTTGGCAATGCGGGCTCTTTTTTGGTTCATATGAACTGTAAAGTAGTTTTTTCCAATTCTGTGAAGAAAGTCATTGGTAGCTTGATGGAGATGGCGTTAAATCTATAAATTACCTTGGGCAGTATGGCCATTTTCATGATATTGATTTTTCCTATCCATGAGCATGGAATGTTCTTCCATTTGTTTGTATCCACTTTTATTTCGTTGAGCAGTGGTTTGTAGTTCTCCTTGAAGAGTTCCTTCACATCCCTTGTAAGTTGGATTCCTAGGTATTTTATTCTCTTTGAAGCAGTTGTGAATGGGAGTTCATTCATGATTTGGCTCTCTGTTTGTCTGTTATTGGTATATAAGAATGCTTGTGATTTTTGCACATTGATTTTGTATCCTGAGACTTTGCTGAAGTTGCTTATCAGCTTAAGGAGATTTTGGGCTGAGACAATGGGGTTTTCTAGATATACAATCATGTCATCTGCAAACAGGGACAATTTGACTTCCTCTTTTCCTAATTGAATACCCTTTATTTCCTTCTCCTGCCTAATTGCCCTGGCCAGAACTTCCAACACTATGTTGAAAAGGAGTGGTGAGAGAGGGCATCCCTGTCTTGTGCCAGTTTTCAAAGGGAATGCTTCCAGTTTTTGCCCATTCAGTATGATATTGGCTGTGGGTTTGTCATAAATAGCTCTTATTATTTTGAGATACATCCCATCAATACCTAATTTATTGAGAGTTTTTAGCATGAAGGGCTGTTGAATTTTTTCAAAGGCCTTTTCTGTATCTATTGAGATAATCATGTGGTTTCTGTCATTGATTCTGTTTATACGCTGGATTATGTTTATTGATTTGCGTTCAATTTTTTAAACTTAGGCAACTAATTATCCTGTTTCTAATGTAGTTTATTGAAGAATTGGCTGATTTTTATAAACAGTATCCATAAAATGTGTAACGGGTGGATTTCGTGTTGTTTAAGGCACAAATGAACTTAATGGACAAACCTTATGAAGATTGTGATGATACGAAAAGCATAACTGGAAATTAGGAGATGTGTTTTTAATTCTCACTAATCCTCAGATGGGTTTGTGCCTTATTGTTTAATATGTAGTGCCTCAATTTCCATATTCATAGAATTAGGAATTTGCTACAGTTATTCACCAAAATTTCTTCCTGATATATTCTCTAATTATTTATTTCAGATATTGAAAATTAGGTTAGAGTGTATTTTTCTGCTTATCTATTAATTTTTATTGTTAAAAGGTACTCTAATAAGTTTGTGCTCTCATTTTTTTGTATAAATAGAAGCGATGCTATACTCACAGTGTTTAAGAATTCACAGTGTTTAAGAATTCGGAGATCTTCTTTATATGATTAATAACATTTTATTTTCAATTGGGTTATTTATTTTAAAGAAGGATGAGTGCTTTTAGCTTATGAATACTAAGACTAACATGAGAGCATATAATAACCACTTATTTTGCTTACCATTGTTTTAATAAACATGTAAAAATTATTAAAAATGACTATGATTTTTTTTTTTTGCTCTCACAGCGGCATGTATTAAAAGATGCTTTTAAAAATAGTGCTCTGCTACAGGGAAGCTAAATTTATTCTATTAGGTAGACTAAAACAGGCCTAAGTGGAAATGACAAACGTTATTTGGGAAATGCTAATTGTTTGAAAAGCACTTTTTGATGAAGATGAAAGAAGAGTTAAGTTCTATGTTTGTAAAGTTAGGAGTTTTTATGGTTTATAGAAGAGCAGACCACAAATAAGCTATAAATGTAAGGTAGTCTTATTTTGCTTCTCATGTAAAGAAAATTAAATGATTTCGGAATTTTTGCTGTGCCATCTAAAATTTGGTTACATTCAGCTTGTAACATTGAGACAATCGGTCAACAAACATTTATAGGCATACCTCAGAGATATTACAGGTTAGTGTCAGACAAGCACATTAAGGTGAGTCCCTGTCTCCACTAAAAATACCAAAATTAGTCGGGCATGGTGGCTTGTGCCTGTAATTTTAGGTACTCAGGAGGCTGAGGTAGGAGAATGGCTTGAACCCAGGAGGTGGAGGTTGCAATGAGCCCAGATTGCACCACTGCACTCCAGCCTGGGTGATGGTGTGAGACTGTCTCAAAAAATAAAAAAAAAGTTATCTTTATAGTATACTCTAGTCTATTAAGTGTGCCATGGCAATATATCTAAAAAAAAGTATCTTAATTTTGAAATAATAATTGTTTAAAAGTGCTAATGATCTGAGTCTTCACTGAGTCATAATCTTTTTGTTGGTAGAGGATCTTGCCTCTGTGTTGATGGCTGCTAATAATTAGGGTGGCAGTTGCTGAAGGTTGGGGAGGCTGTGGCAATTTTAAAAAATAAGACAACATTGAGTTTGCCATATAAATGTACTCTTTCGTGAAAGATTTATCTGCAGCATATGATACTGTTTGGTAACATTTTACCTACTGTAGAACTTACTTTGAAATTGGAATGAATCTCAAACTGTATTGCTGCTTTATCAACTGTGTTTATGTAATATTCGAAATCCTTTGTTGTCATTTCAACAATGTTCACCAAATCCTCAGCAGGAGTAGATTCTGTCTCAAGAAACCACTTTTTTTGCTCATTCATAGGAAGCAGTTACTCATCTGTTCAAGTTTTATCATGAGATTGTAGCAATTCAGTCACATCTTCAGGCTCCAATTCTAATCTGGTTCTCTTGGTATTTCTATCACTTCTACAGTTACTTCCTCCACTGAAGATTAAACACCTCAAAGTCATCCATGAGAGTGGAATCAACTTCTTCCAAACTCTTGCTAATATTTATATTTTGACCTCTTTTAATGAATCTTGAATGTTCTCAATGGCATCTAGAATGGTGAAGCCTTTCCAGGAAGTTTTCAATGTATTTTCTCCAGACCTATCAGAGGAATCAGTATGGCAGCTACAGCATTAAGAAATGTATTACTTTTCTTTTCTTTCTTATTTTTTTATTTTTATTATTTTATGTGTGTGTGTGTGTGAGACAGAGTTTCACTCCTGTCACCCAGGCTGGGAGTGCAATGGTACAATCTTGGCTTGCTGCAACCTCCTTTCCTGGGTTCAAGCAATTCTCCTGCCTCAGCCTTCCAAGTAGCTGGGACTACAGGCGCGCATGACCACACTCAGCTAATTTTTGTATTTTTAGTAGAGATGGGGTTTCACCATGTTGACCGGGCTGGTCTCAAACTCCTGACCTCAGGTCATCCACCTGCCTTAGCCTCCCAAAGTGCTGGGACTACAGGCATGAGCCACCACTCCTGGCAAGAAGTGTATTTCTTAAGTAATAAGACATGAAATTCAATATTACTCCTTGATATTTGGCCTACAGATTGGATGTTGTGTATTCAGGCATAAAAACAACATTGATCTCTCTATATATCTCCACTGGAGCTTTGGGGTGACTAAGTACCTTGTCAAAGACCAGTAATATTTTAAAGGGAATCTTTTTTTATGAGAAGTTCATCCCAATGATATGTTTAAAATATTCAGTAAACCATGTTGTAAACCAACATACATGAAACTACAAAGCCTGGGTGAGAACCTGGGTAACAGGCTTTGTACTTCCATTTATGCAACACAGGCTGACTAGATTTAGCATAATTCCAAAGGGCCCTAGGTTTTTCAGAATGTTCAATGAGCATTGGATTCAATTTAAAGTCACCTGCTTCATTAGGCCCTAATAAGAGAGTCAGATTCTCCTTTGAAGCTTGAAGCCAGGCATTGACTTCTTTCTAGCAATGGAAGTCTTAGATGGCCCCTTCTTCCAATAGAAGGCTGTTTCTTCTCCATTTAAAATCTATTGATTGTTGTAGACACCTTCATTCATTATCTTATCTAGATTGCCTGGATAACTTGCTTTAGCTCCCATATGAGTACTTGCTACATCACCTTGCACTTTTATGTTATAGAGGTTGCTTTGTTCCTTAAATCTCATGAACAAACCTCTGCTATCTTCGAGCTTTTCTTATGCAGCTTCTTCACCTCTGCCAGCTTTCATAGACTTAAAAGAATTAGGACCTTGCTTTGGATTATGCTTTGGTTTAAGGGAATGTTGTGGATGGTTTGATCTTCTATCCAGACCACTAAAACTTTCTCCATATCAGCAATAAGGCTGTTTTACTTTCTTATTATTTATGTGTTCCCTGGAGTAGAACTTTTTATTTTCTTCAATAACTTTTCTTTGCATTTACAACTTGGTTAACTATTTGGTGGAAGAGGCCTAATTTTTATCTGTCTCAGCTTTTGATATACCTTCCTCACTAAATATTATCATTTCTAGCTTCTGATTTAAAGTTAGATGTGTCTTTCACTTGAACAATTAGAAGCCATTGTAGTGTTGGTAGTTGGCCTAATTTCAATATTACTGTTTCTTAGGGAATATCAAGGCCCAAAGAGAGGTATAGAGATGGGGGAACAGGAGGTTCATTGAGCAGTCAGAACACACAACATTTATCAGTTATCTGTGTTGACTTATATAGGTGTAGTTCTGTTGCACTCCAAAACAATTACAATAGTAACAAAACAGATCACAGACCACAGATCACCAAAACAGATATAATACTAATGAAAAAGCTTGAAATATAAGAATTACCAAAATATGACACAGAGACATGAAGTGGGTACATGCTGTTTGAAAAATGGTGCTGAGAGACTTGCTCGGCATTCAACTTGCAAAAAAACATGCTATCAGTGAAGTACAATAAAAAAAGCACCGTAATGTGAGGTGTACCTGTATTGCCTTTTTATTTGTATACAGTAAACAGTTTTATGTTTGAAGGTAGATGTATTAGACCTCAGGTATAGTGATCACGTCTCAATTCTGTCTTCATCACAGGCATGAACTTATTCATTTCCTGAGACTTCTGAGAGTTCTTCTCACTCTTTATCAGGTCTTCACAAATTTGTATGTTAAGCTTTCCTCCTGAGATGAAGTTTTGCATCTGCTACCAGCTGGATAAGCAATTACTGGGCATTCCATGAAAAATAGAACTTTTTCATATCCTTTAAGAGATTGTTAAGAAGTAATTGGCCTTGGAAAGCTAATACCATTCTGCTACCCTTTTGGGCATATCTTCCCAAAGGGCAGAATTTTATTCATTTTCTGAGAATTTCTAATGACTCTGAACATTAGGAGATGGTCTCTTTCACAATGTTTTTATTTTTTATTTTTTTCTAAAACTTGAAAACCTAAGGCTGAAATAACTTTCAAGATGATAGCTGTGGTTCTTGTCCAGGTCAGCATTTTCTCAAAGCCTTCCTCAGAACACTGGTTCTGCAGGCTTTTAAGTAGCTACTATATAATATGCTTAAAAAGGCTTCCTGGTCAAATAAGTTTAGGGAATGTTAGGATAATTGTTTTTTTTTCTATTTTTTTAAGACTTCTTGGAGACTTTAATATGCTAATATACTTCATGACTGATGGAGAAGTGGGTATTAGGTATACTTTTTAATAAGTTGTTTGAACTACGAATTCCTTTTTATTTGAAGAATATTTATGGAACCAATATTCCTTAAACCTACTTTGAGAAATGTTGGCGTCCATTGAATTTTCCATCTAAGTTGAATTACATATTTATTAACTCGTTTGATCTTTACTATAATTCTGTGAATTAGGTACTCTTTGAATGACCATTTCATAGAAGAGGAAACTATGATTAACAATAAGTTGCTTATTTAAGTTCATTCAGCTAGTGGAGACATAGCTAAAATTCAAAAGCATATATATCTGATGCCAATGTTCATGCTTTCAGGAATACCGATAAATGGAAATCAGGCAGAAGTTGATGACTGATTGGATATGGGAGACCAGGAGATGGTGGAGCTCACGATCAATCTTAAGTAGACAAGAATGCAGAAGAAAGATATTTTAGGAAAAAGAAGAAAGCCTTAAGAAGAAGATCACATTTAAGCTAGATGGATCTAGACTATTCTGGACAAGGGACATGAAGATAGGGAATACCAGGGGTAGAGAATGGATTGCACAAAGGCAAAAAGAGGGAGTCTTGGAATTTTCATGAAAAACAGAGGGACTAAGAAGAGAAATCATAGAAGTCCTATTTAAAAAGAAAATTTTGGAGTTTGGATTTCAACTTGGAACATGGCTTTTATCCGACAACTATTATCAGTCACTACTCTAAGGAAATAACCTGATGCCAGCTGGACATTAGGAAGATTAACTGTATCAATTTCTATAAAAAGATGGCCCTCAGAGAAAACCCTCATTTAACAGTGCTCTTTGACCATTCAAATTATTAGTGAATAGGCATGTATTTAATTTATAACTTACTGAAAAAAATTTAAAAATAATAATTTGTTCTAACCACAACTTTTTTTTTCATATGGGATAACCATGTTTTCTTTTTACCAAATATCCTGATTTATTCTGTAGTATTTCCTTAATATTTATCTGATCTCATTTTAAGGAATTTAGGGACCTTTTAAGGGAGATATATCATTTCAAAATTTACTTAGTAACCTTTTCTATAACATTGATTAACAGAGTATTAAATAGATATCTTATTTAAGTTAATTAATTTTTACTAATTCCTTAAATGCCACAATTTTGCCTAAGTGAATGAGTTAGTGGACAAATTTAGAAGACACTGGGGCTGAGCTTTAGTTCAGTTGACAAATTATGGACACGCCTGGTGTGATCTAGAAGAAAGGCAAGTAAAAATTCCTTTTCCTAGAATACCAACTACTTTTTCCCTTCTCATAAAAACTTTATAAAACTAGTTGGCCAATGAAGACATCTTATGCATGCATCAGAGCAAAGCCTAGTTGTCAGGTCTATTGCCTGCCATGGACTTATTAAATGTCACTATTCCAGTGTTGAGGCTGATTCCAGTCAGCATGTTACTGCACTGAAATCTTTCCTCATATGTGAATTGAAAGTTCCTATTATTTAGAGATTCTTAGTTTATAGAAAGTTTTTAAAGATCAAAAGAATTTTTTTATGTGAAAATACTTGGAAAACTTCAAAATACTATAGAATTGTTGGTTATTATTTATGGGAGCCATAGTCATTTTGTATAAAGAATACCAGTCACAAAAAGTCACATGAAAAGAACAGAAAACAAAATTCAACTTTGTCCTTTTTTCCTGTTAGAGAATTTTTGACATATTTTGAAGTGTAAATTTAGTCCTAATTGGATTTGCATACATTTAAACAGAACCAAACTTCTAATATTTTGTTTTCTCTAACTTTTGTGTCTTTCTTTTTCTTTTATTTTGTATTTTTAGTGGGAGGAGTAGAATCCTTTACCTCTACTTAGAAAAATACCATTTCATACCTACTTTATGTAAGATAATAGCCATGAAAAAGTCTGGTACTATTACTGGCACACAGAGTAGATTCTCAGTAAATGCGGGTTAAATGTGAAAAATTTCCTTGTAGGGTTATGACAACAAGGTTGTCACCCTTGCTTCAAATGGATAAGGCCAGGATGGGAAGAGAAAAATAGGTCTTTTTTAAGTTCTCCTTTTTTTCCTCTTTAAGTTTAATAATTGTCCGATAGCTAATATCTAACGTAAAATACTACTAAAATTAGAGAACTGAATTAAAGACCAAATTAAAAATGGTGATTTTTATGAATGTGCCTTTATACAGCCTTCAAGTAGACTTTAGCACATATCTTTAAAGCACATAAAAGATAGCTGCTTTTTGTAACTGGAGCCCCTCATCCTTCTAGAGTACACCTCTGCAGCATGACAGCCATCTGCTGCTGCTCCCTTAGTGGCTGCCCCTAAACTGCCCAGACTCTCTAAATGTTGAGTGGAAGAAGAGAAAGGAACAGCTGTTCGGGAGCTTTGTGGCTGCCTCTGCCCTCCTCACCACCTGGCAAATGCACAGCTCAGCTCATGGAGCTAGCAGACACACTAAGTCAAACTGTATTCTTCTCCACACCACTTGCTCATTCCTCACATAAACTACTAATCTCCTTTCTGCCATCTTTTATCCTTCTCTTTTCTGTTATTTCCATTCGATCTTTAGGATGCTAAGTGGAAATGGGATAGGGAGACTGAACAGCTGTATCCAGAGAGGACAAATTGTATCCTGTTTTCCATCTTACTATTTTTATTACTTTAACTAAAAATTCTTTAAAAAACCTACATGTCAGAAATATATGTAAATACATCATTTCACAGAGTTTCCAATCAACCCATTATGATGGGTATTGCTTTTTATATGTAACAGGAAAAATATGGATATAAGACTAGTAAGAGTTTCTCACTTTAGTCTTCTCTTTAAAAAGAAACATCTTTGCTGCCCATAATCAGACTGGTGAATGAGAGGGAGAGTCAGGAATCATTGAAATCAGTTTGATTGATTTACACTGAAAACATAAGAGAAGGAAATGAATAGATTTAGGAGATGAAAAGGAGGGAATAGAGAAAGAAGCATGGGTTGGGTTTGGTGGGAGATTTTAAGAGTTATGAAAGAAAAAAGAGAGTCTTTGGGGCAGCTGCAAAATGAGAAAGATACATATTAAAAGAGGCGAGGAGAGAGAGAGAAAAAAAATGCTTTGAATTGAGAGGCCTTCCATGGAGAAAGCATGCTCAAGAGGGTACAAAAAGGCTTTTAAGAAATTGCACTGGGTTACTTAGAGATTTATCTTTTGGCATTGCTGAGAAATTTCAATGAATACTTAAGTTGCTTTCAAATTAGTTTTTGATTTTTAAACATTATGCTATAGTTCCATGAGGAAGCTGAGTTTTCTGTGGTTACAGTACTGGAATGTAAAATGTCACATCTACTTTCTTTTTTTGGAGTAAATCATCACCTAGGACATATATTAGAGTAGAACTTCATAGTGTTTTACACTTTGGAAATTTCACAGAAATTTGTATTTCGTTGTCCTTGAAATATTATACTAAAGTTAGAGGGAAATTTTGTTACTACTCTGAGATTAAGAGTAGCCCTTTGGGGTGATAATCTACTATTTGGTATTGGATTACTAAATGGATTATTTTTAAAGTTAGTGTTAAATGATTACACTAAATCAAGACTTCCTAGGAAGTTCTTTAGGTAACTGCAGATTGGAAATTAGCTTTTCAACTTTATCTCCCAAGATGTCAACTATGTTAAGAAACGAGTTACCATTCAGGATGGAGGAAGGAGATGCGGCACCCATGCCTAGATTGGGTGATAACTTAAATCTCTGCTCTCCTGACTGTGGTTTTATCCTATGGTTAGCCTTAGAAACCACCAGTACTCCTAGGAATTTAAGGAATTGATGGCCAAGTTTGGAAAAATAGGACAGTGAGTTATGGATAAAATTTCCCACTGAAACAGGACAGCTACGATAAGCTTTGGAGCCATTGGGTTGGTAGTGAAATGAATGATTGCACAGTTTGGCTTTAGGATGTTTTCCTGGAGTCAAAAGCTTGCACAACCTGTGCTTTTGAAGGAGACAAGAAGACCACCTCACTGACCTAGAAAGGATACAACAGAGTCAATGGGGGCTGTAAGTGTAAGTCTGGTTTATAATTAGACTTTGATAGTGAAGAGAGAAATACCCACCTTTGCAGTCAGACTGGAGCTTATTGACATTTTGAGGAATAAAACTCAGGAGCTCAGGATCCTCATTGACATTTTAAGGAATAGAAAATGAAAATACCAAAAAGGTGGGAAGAGAGAAAAAGAGATGAGAGTCAGTCCGTGTGGGCTGATAGAGGATTTCTGTAGAGGTTTAACAGAAGAAAGAGATTTAAGGATAGTTGCAAGTATTAGAGATATTAAAAGCTGGGGGCCGGGTGTGGTGGTTTATGCCTCTAATCCAAGCACTTTGGGAGTCCGAGATGGGTGAATCGCTTCACCTCAGGAGTTTGAGATCAGACTGGGCAACATGGTGAAACCCTGTCTCTACAAAAAATACAAAAATTATCTGGGCATGGTGGCTTGTGCATGTAGTTCCAGTTACTTGGGGGACTGAGGTGGGAGGATCACTTGAGGCCCGGAGGTGGAGGTTGCAGTGGGTGGAGATCACATTGCTGCACTCCAACCTGGGTGACAGAGTGAGACCCTGCCTCAAAAAACAAAACAAAAAACCAAAACAGAACAATACAAAAAGTTGGGGAAAATGACTTTTTGTTTGCTCTGTGCTATGAATTGAGTCTTCTTTTGCCATTTGTGAGTGACATCAAGAAATATTTTAATCACTTCTCAAAATGTTGGTGAGAATTTAGTTTTTAAATGTTACATAATGCTGGGCCCAGTCTACATGGGGCATTGACTTTGCAGATGTTAAACATATTTACAGATGAGGAAACCAAAGCTCAGAGACTAGAAAGGGCTTACTCATGACTCTCCAGCTATAGCACTTGACCAATACTAAAGCTGTTTGCATTACACAGTGGTTGCCTCCATCAGCCTCCATCATGTTTCTTGTTAGTAACCATTCTGGGAGAAGAGTGGATGAGAGCTAATAATTGGGTGATGAGAGAAATATATATGGGTTCAAGACCAAAAGTTGCACTTGAAAGTTAAGTTCTCAAAATAAGAGAGACACAAATATAAGAAAGAAAGCAAAACTCATTATACTGCCTTAGGAAATACAATTTTTTTTTAGGGGTTGGCATCTCACAAATGCAAGAGTATCACAGGATTACAATTTCAAAAAACAGTGTGTATGTAAACAAGGATAATGTTTCTGAGTTCCACATTGACATCTGATTATTCAATTATGTTGGTTTGGTTAAATTTTTTTTCTTACCTTAAGTTCAAAGATACAACTCATGAGTCAAGTAGCAGATTTTATTTTATTCCCTATAGCAGTGGTCCCCAACATTTTTGGCACCAGGGACTGGTTTCATGGAAGACAGTTTTTCCATGGACCGGGGGTGAGAGGGATGATTTCGGGATGATTTAAGTGCATTACATTTATTATGTGCTTTATTTCTATTATTATTATAATACATTGTAATATATAATGAAATAATTATACAACTCACCATAATGTAGAATCAGTGGGAGCCCTGAGCTTATTTTCCTGCAACTACAGAGTTCCATCTGGGGGTGATGGGAGACAGTGACATATCATCAGGCATTAGAGTCTCATAACAAGTATGCATCCTAGATCCCTCGCATGCTCAGTTCACAATAGGGCTCACACTCCTATGAGAATCTGATGCCTCTGCCGATCTGACAGGAGGCAGAACTCAGGCAGTAATGCTTGTGCTGCTCACCTCCTGCTACGCAGCCCAGTTCCTAACAGGCCACAAACCGGTACCAGTCTATGGCCTGGGGGCTGGGAACCCCTGCCCTAGAGGATCTGTTGTCTACCCTTATAGTATATGGTTGCTCAAAGTTAACTGAGGGAAAAGGAATCACCAGAGAATTCGAGCCAGTTCTGAGACAGAGCTTGGAATTCAATAGGGCTGACAGAACACTGTGAGTCATGTTATACTACCCTTGCCTAATAGAGTCAGTATTCATCAGGGAACCTCTTCACAGGAAGCTCCGAGTCCACACCTTAATAGTCAGGTCGATCAATGGTATCAGATAGTAGACGTAGTCTTGGGGCCAGTCTGCAAAACAGTCTAAAAAAAATTAAAAGGAGCCTGTTTCTAAAAAAAATAGTGCAGTGTACTCTGTGAGTGTCTAATTAAAAAGAAAATGAAAAAGAAGTGGAATGTTAGTTGCCTTGGGGGATTTCAGATCACAAAGCACTCAAAGACTTAACTCTGTAGAAAAAGCAAAGTGAAGAGAGAGTTGGAAAACACATCTGAAGATTCAGGTAGTAAGATTTCCAACCTCAGTCCTGAAGATGTAGCTTCATCACTGACCGTATAATAGGTGGGAAAATCCCTAACTCCTTAGAGACGACACTTACATCCAGCATTGGAATGTGTTATGATGAATACATGGTTTTCCAAATTCATCACATTCTTTTTTAATATCCCTTTAGTCTCTGTTTACAGACTTACTGGACTGCTTGCCAAGCCTGCACTCAGTCATGCTGGAACTCTCTAAGGTTATCTAAGAGCTGTATTATATTCCAGCCAAAATCAGTAGAGTTGCTTATCTCCCACATTGATGAGGAGTTCAGTGTTCTGCCAGTAACTATAGTAATGGTTTTGATGTAATGGTATATTTATTAAACCAATAGCTATGGTTCAGTGTTGGAACATTGAACAAGCCTCATTGGCTGAAGCCAGAAATGTGCATTTCTTCTCCAGGGTAGGTGGGTGATGGTAACAGTGTCATTTAAAATGGTGTTTTAAGTTTTACTTCTTAATTTCTTTTGAAGTTTTTATTTTAGAAGATTACTTTAAGTCAAAAGCAAGAATATCTGATTTCACTTCTCCAGACCTTTGGACATCCTTAGAGAGGCAACCTTTTTGAATTGCTTGCAGTATTTTTGTTAATAACTACAAGTATTATACCTCAACGTCTTCATCTATTAGGTTATTTTCTGAGAATGTGATAAGAAAGGTTGGAATTTGAGGATGGGCATGGTGGCTCATGCCTGTAATCCCAGCACTTTGGGAAGCCAAGGTGGATGGATAACCTGACTCTCAGGAGTTTGAGACCAGCCTGAGCAACATGGTGAAACCCTGTCTCTACTAAAAATTCAAAAATTAGCCAGGCATGGTGGCACACTCCCTGTAGTCCAAGCTACTTGAGAGGCTGAGGAAGGAGAATCACTTGAACCCGGGAGGCGGACGTTGCAATGAGCCGAGATAATGCCACTGAATTCTAGTCTCAGTGATAGGGTGAGACTCTGTCTCAAAAACAAAAAAATTAAAAAATAAATAAAATGAAATAAAGGTAAGAATTTGTTTACTTTTGCTGTCTTTTATACCCTCTTCCCTCCCCAAAGCTTGCTTTGTATATTTTTGAGATTCTGATTTTTCTTCTAGTAAATTCTGTGGCCCCAGAAAAGTATACTTAATCCTCTATTTTTGGTTACAGCTTTTTGACATATACCTTGACTCCCTGTTTCATTAAAAAATGCTAAAATATATATACTCTGCTCTACTGTTTCTTCTCACGTATACAACTTATTTTTTGTTTGTTTGTTTTGAGCCACACTTTTACATCATCCTGTTGTGAATACTGGCATTCTATCCTGTGAGAATAATAAAATTTTCTTTTTCTTTGTTCCTGGGTTGACTCTAATAGGAGAAAACAAACATTTACATTATGATGACTGTGTAAACATTATTTAAGTTCTGGACTAAGATTCCATTTCCCACTTCAAAATATCTGACACCATAAACCTGGGGCCATTTAAAGGAGGATGTTGCTGGCATCAAGGTCACCTGTATTGTCTTCTCTTATATTCAGTCTATCGCTTAACGTTCTAATGCATTTGTACTTGCTTTATATTTAGATTTAAAAAATTTTAATGTTGTTTCCAATCATCATTCTTTTAGTTTTTCTTGTACCGTTTGTGGTTATGCATTCTCTCTGTGTCTTTCTCTGTCTTCATTGTCTTTGTGGGTCTTCATTCAACCCCCTTAGGATGTCACTTCTGTACCTCTGTGTCTCCTTGTTTTTAGCTTTGCTGGTTGCTTTTTAGTTTGCCATGCAACTACCCTCTTTCTCTCCTTTCTCTACCATTCTGGGATGGAATATCATTTCATGGATTCCAAGTTTTCCTCCTTCTTAGTTTACTTCTGTATGTTTGGAGTGCATCCTAAAAGAAATTCCCAGGATAGGTGCAAAGGAAGGAAGCTATCTCAGAAAATGTCTTACAGATAGCTTTATTCTGGCTTACATTTCAATTGATAGTTTTGTTGGATTTGGAAACAATAATAGAAAATTTTCCATCAGAACTTTAAAGGTATTACTTTGCTATTTTTAGTACCTAGTATTGTCAATAATAAGTCAAATACCTTTGTAAGAAACTAGGGGTAACTTGGCATCATCCAGCATTCCCTGTGCAGAGCAGCCATCGGATGTTGTCATGTGGACATTCATTTCTATCTATCAGCATTGGAACATTTCTTTGTATTATTTTATAGATATTATACCATACAAATCTTCTCTGGTCTTTATTTTTTGGAATTCTCTTAAGCAAATAATACTCTGTGGGATGATCCTTTATCTTGCTAACACTGTCTCTCATATTTATCTTTTTGCTTTATGCATTCTACATGTTCTCAATTTTATCCTTTATGTTTGTATGTATGGTTGTACTTTCCTCTCTAATCTCTATATTACTTATAACTTTTAAAAGTTCATTTTCCTTCTTTGGAATAATTCAGTGTCTTCCAAGACCAGAGAGTTTCGTTTTATCTTCTGTCCTCTCCTGCTGTGTGGTGGTACATGGTTTAAGACATCCCTGGGGCCGGGTGTGGTGGCTTATGCCTGTAATCCTAGCACTTTGGGAGGTCGAGGCAGGAGGATCATGAGGTCAGGAGTTCGAGACCAGCCTGGCCAACATGGTGAAACCCCATCTGTACTAAAGATAGAAAAAATTAACCAGGCATGGTGGCATGCATCTGTAATCCCAGCTACTCAGGAGGCTGAGGTAGGAGTATCACTTGAACCCAGGAGGCAGAGGTTGCAGTGAGCCGAGATCATGCCATTGCATTCCAGCCTGGGTGACAAGGTGAGACTCCATCTCAAAAAAAAAAAAAAAAAAATCCTGTATATTTGGAATTGGTCTCCTCTGCTGCTATGAAAAACGATTGACTTGTTTTTGCCCTAGATTTCTGATCTGAAGGGGAAGGCAGCCCAGGGATTCAGACTCTATGCAGATCAAAGGAGAGTGGGAAATACTTGTTGGCAGGCAAAGAGGATATTTGTTCTTATGGGAAGGGCCAGCATACACACTAGAAATCTTACTATTTCCAGAATTTTGTTCATTTTCTTAAAGAAGAGCCCTCTGGTTTTTTGCCCAGGGGTAAATGCCAGTTGAGTGGGATGGGTCTCCCATTCTTGTCCTGTATATAGATCATCAATGACTCTGTAGTTAGACTCTTTATTTTCATTACAGTATTTAATCTCATTTAAATCTCATAAAATCTAAATTACTTCCTATCTCTGTGTGCTGTGTCTCCATGGGATTCCCTTTGGGAAAATAGATTGTAATTGAAGCTGTCTTGCAGTATATTTCAGTTTGTGAATTTTCTACTTATTTTTATCTATCAACCTATGGACTTCTACTTTATATTTCTGACATTTATTAAAAATTTATTGTATTAGTAATGATTTCCTTTACATTTTGTATAATTACATGGTCTCTAATGACTTTATTCTCTCTTGCATACTTAGACTGCAGAAGGGCTCTGGAGCGATGAACAGCAAATCATGAGCCAGGTCCTAGGCCAGCTGTGTCAGTGTGGTTTGAAAGTGACCTCATGCAATGTTGCCTCATTTATGAAGAGGGTAGTTGCCTGTTGGTTATGCAGACAATTAGATTCAGAAAAAAAGTGACAAACTTCACAGAAATGGTATTTGAATATCATCACAACTCATTCTGCTGACATTCTGAATATATGTTCTGAAAAGCCAAGGTTTGGGGATCTCAACTTTTTGGGGTATTTATGAAAGAATATGTGAATCAACTAGACACCTATTTTCAGAAAGAGTCTTGGATTGTGTTGTTGCTCTTTCCCAAGTCTGGTTTTCCTGAGCTGGAGTAGCCAGGGGAAGTGTCATGGTAATTCTTATGGGTAGGGGTAATGGGGGGAATGCCAGAGAATGCTCCTGAAATTTTTAGTAGTTTTATAATTTAGTGTCAGTGGCATACAGGTAAAGGAAGATGTTTTTCAATAAGTCTTCAACCTTCCAATAAATGGGTGATGGGACTAGTGCTAAATTATTCATTGTTACCACTTATAAAAACTTCTTGAGAGACTTCTTGTCAGTGGGTGGATTGCTGTCTAGGAGTACAGGAGATACTTTGAATTTCTAATTTCTAGTTTATTTTATATTCATACAATGAAGTAGGCTATTGCAGCTGGAGTGGCTTAATGCTTTGAGCCCTAAAGTTATAATTTAAGAAGTATCCTACCTGACAGATGTCTAGGACCCATATCCCACTTCATGCTCACTCATGCAAGGATTTTTCATCCAGCACTGTTCTACACTGTCTCCCAGTGGGGAAGTACAGGTGAACTGAAATTACAAATGAAATTACAGAAGGCCAGAACATATGAATATGTAATATAGAGAGTGGGCATAGGGCAAAGTATTGATTGAAAATAAACAAGATGAGAAGGAAGTAGCTAGGGAAAAGAAAAAGGCAATAGACAACAAAAGAAAATATCAAGTTAGTTTAAGAATCAAGGAAATTAGAAAACTTGATGTAATCTGGAGCCAGGGAAGGGTTACAGTGAAAATCAGAATGTTCTGGTCGTGAAATCCATGTGGATAAATAATAGACTCAATTCAGGTGACTATGGAGAAAGAAAATTACATCTTATGGGGATAAGTTGTTCTTCAAGCCCTCGTTGATAACTCCAAGCATTCTTAAGGACTGGAATTTAAAAAGGATGATGTCTAAGAATGATATTGTTTAGATGTGAAAAACTGGCAGACCTAGGATTGACTTAGGTGCCTGTAATTTGCCTTTCTGTATTCAGCTTAGAGTTCTAACACCTTGCGGCTGATAATAGAGTAGATTTTCTTTCTAAATGGATGAGACTGCATTTTTGGATAATTTATATTGCTGGCAGGATGTGGGAAAAGACACGCTTTACCACACTTTACCACACATTACTGAGAGAAACCACTTGGCCCCTTCTATTGTCACAGCAAAACTGATGAACAGTTCCTACAGAACACTTCCTCCCTGAGTTCTCCATGTGGTTTCATTCCAATTTTAGTGACTCTGTGCTAACATTGCTAGAGAATTACTGGTGTGTCAGTATTTGACTGGCAGCTCTGATGTGGACACAAAGTGTCGTTTTCTTCCTGTAGTAGAATACAATTAAAAATAAAATTCACTTTCAGCATTTTTGTTTCTTTTTGAAGAAGTTCAGTATGTCTTGGGGGAACAAACATGTGGATACATGGAGCCTGTCATGGTCATTAAATACCCAGGTTGGAAAGTACCTCTGTGCAAACAATAGTTATGTGGCACTTTTGCCAGCTTCATTTTAAGGAACAAATTAGAGAAACATTGGCTTGTGACTACATTATGTAAAATACAAAACAAAACTAGAGTAAGAAACTACCCAGTCTTTAGATGGCCCACTGATTTGAGAGGAGAAACAAAATTTTTCTTGTTAGATAGTTGTGGATCTTTTGTGTGTTCATTGGAGCAGCTAAACTTTGGGGCATAAATGGAAAGAAAACAATTTGAAGAAGTATAATAGAGTGGAATTTTGAAAAGTCTTCAGAGTATGGGGCTGAATCACTGCTGTTTAGCAGGTGATTGACAAAGGCGTTGTTCTTCTCTGGTTTATTTATTCAGGATTATGTATCCTGATTGTTTTTTCTTCTTGATTTTCCTTGCAATAGTATCAACCTTGATAGTGATTTTATAGTTGCTAAATATGTTTCATCTTGGCTAGATCCCAAATCCCTTTGAAATGATTTCCAACTTATTAAAGAGCTACAAACAATTGTCACAATGCTGAAGTCACCAAATAGGCTCTAGCAGCACCCTTTGTTTTGATTTAATTTTAAGATTATCAAAATCTTATGGAAGAATCATTCCCTTTATTTTGTAGCTTGATCAATATTTTTAAACTTTAGTGTGGTCATTTATAATGAAAATGAAGGACAACATAAATTTCTGTAGTACTTTTTATCAGTTTAATGATCTGCATATAAATTTAGGAATAATCATTTACTTCAAAGTCAGTCATTTAAAAAATCTTCTCCAACCCAATTATATGAAGTTTAAATAATAGTCTGCAGAGGTGAGAGACAGAGGGAGAGAGAGGGAGGAGCTCTGCAGTTTTCTTGGAGAAATGTAACCTAGAAACCCAGATGTTTTGTATGCTAATCAGGTAACCCTAAATAACTTAGTTTTAAAGACTTACATCAGTTCCGAATTACCTGTGTTAATAGAGTTTTAAAATACGAAAGTAATGGCTTATGTGGAAATATTTGAGTTTTGGAATATATATCTTTCTTTCTGTTAACGTAACTATGGATATGTTTGATATCTTGAATGTTCACTTTAAACAGAGTATTGAATTCATGTTGGAAAGGTCTAAGTAAAGAGGAGGCACATACACACTCCTGAAGCTTCCTTCCTTCTTTGCCTCATTATCTCTGTTCTGTTCTTCTTTCCAACTTTGAGACCCTCACTAAAACTAATATAAAACAGTAGGCAAATGTCTTTTCTTTTTATAATTTTAACTAGTTTACCAAATAATTTTAATTTGTTGGAGATATAAACAAGATATTATTTCTTCTTTTTCTGTCCTGTAGAAGAGTTGAGTGCAGATTCCATAGCTTTCTGATAATTTTTGGCTATTAAAATTAATTCACTATCATTTAGGACAGCAATCCTCATATCCTCTCTGAAGCTTACCCCTTACATCCTCCACTGTAAACTAGAGATGTTATTTTGTCCAATCAAAGTATGAGTGAGGACTCATGGGCAAGGATGATGGTGGGTCCAGGGTTGATATTCTCTTTCTGGATATAACATCTTATTTTTGTCTCTTTATAGCTGGGTGGGAGCAAGGAGGATTTATACATGAGACCAAGTTCTTCTTACCTAAGCAGAGGCTTATCAGTAATGGGGAAATATCTTTTTATTTTATTTTATTTTTTGCACCAGAGAGCTAATTTATTTACCACTAAAAGTATACACAATTAAAAAATTGTTGTATTATAATTAAAAACACTTAACATGAAATCTACCCTCTTAACAAATTTTTTATTATTATTTAAGTTTTAGGGTATATGTGCACAACGTGCAGGTTTGTTACATATGTATGCATGTGCCATGTTTGTGTGCTGCACCCCTTAACTTAGCATTTACATTAGGTATATCTCCTAATGCTATCCCTCCCCCCTATCCCCACCCCACAACAGTCCCCGGTGTGTGATGTTCCCCTTCCTGTGTCCATGTGTTCTCACTGTTCAATTTCCACCTATGAGTGAGAACATGCGGTGTTTGGTTTTTTTGTCCTTGTGATAGTTTGCTGAGAATGATGGTTTCCGGCTTCATCTATGTCCCTACAAAGGACATGAACTCATCATTTTTTATCCCCTTAACAAATTTTTAAGTGCACAATACATTATTGTTGACTATAGCTACAATGTTGTCCAGTGGGTCTCTAGAGCTTATTCATCTTGCTCAATTGAAACTTTAAAATGTTGATGAATAATTTCTCATTTATTCCTGCCCCCATTCCCTGGCAACATCCATCCCACTCTCATTCTATGAATTTGATTATTATATGATTCCACTCATATAAGTGGTAACCACCATTCTAAACTTAACTTCTATGAGACCAACTTCTTTAGATTCCACATATGAGTGAGATCATGCAGTATTTGTCTTTCTGTGACTGGCTTATTTCCTTTAGCTAGTATCCTTAAGCTTTGTTTATGTTGTCACATATTGCAGAATTTCCTCTTTAAAAAAGATAAATAATATTTCATGGTATTTATGCATCTCATTTTCTTTTCCGTTCATCTGCCAATAAACATTTAGATTGTTTCCACATCTTGACTCTTGTGAACAGTACTGTGGTGAAGATAGGAATACTAATATCTCTTTGAGACTCTGATTTCAATTCTTTTGGATAAATACTCAGAAGGGAGACTGCTGGGTCATGGGGTAGTTCTATTTTTACCTTTTGAGGAACCTCCATGCTGTATTCCATAGCGACTACACCATTCCTCATTTCCACCAACAGTGTGCAAGGGTTCCCGTTTCTCCATATGCTTGCCAACATTGGTTGTTTTTTTGATAATAGTCATTCTGATAGGTGTGAGGTGATACCTCATTGTGATTTTGATTTGCATTTTCCTGATTATGCAAATCATCAGGAAATAATGTTGAGCATTTGTTCTCATAGCTATTGTCCATTTGTAGATCTTTGGATAAATGTCTATTCAACTATTCTGCCTATATTTTAAGTTGGGTTAGTTTTTTTGCTATTGAGTTGTAGAAATTTCTTACCAATTTTGAAAACTAACTCATTCTCAGATATATCGCTTGCAAGTATGTTTTCTGATTTCATAGATTGTCATTTTACTGCTTTCTTTGCTCTGCAGAAGATTTTTGGTTGATGTAGTGCCTCTTGTTTATTTTTGTTTTCTTCGCCAGTGCTTTGGATGTCAAATTCATCAAATCATTGCCTAGATGAATGTCATGGAGATTTTCTCCTATTTTTTTCTAGCAATATTATAATTTCAGGTCTTACATTTAGTTCTTTAATCCATTTTGACTTGATTTTTGCATATGGCAATAATAAAAGTGCCAGTTTTATTCTTGTGCATGTGGATATCTAGTTTTCCCAACACTATTTGTTGAAAAGACTGTCCTTTCCCCATCGTATATTCTTGGCATCCTCACTGAAGATCAGTTGAGCAAATATTCACAGATTTATTTCTGGGGTCTCTATTCTGTTCTATTGGCTTATATGTCTGTATTTATACCAGTACCTTATCATTTTGATTTTTGTAGCTTTGTAATATATTTTGAAATCAGGAAGGGAGATGCCTCCTGCTGTGTTCTTCTTGCTCAAAATTTCTTTGCTATTTGGGTTCTTTTATAGTTTAATATAAATTTTAGGATTTTTTCTACTTCTATAAAATTTCTTTGGGATTTTGATAGGGATTGCATAGAATCTGTAGATCACTTTGAGTAGTCTGGCACTTTCACAATATTAAGCCTTCTAATCCATAAATACAGGATGTCTTTCCATTTGTTTGTGTCTTTAATTTCTTTCATCAATATTCTTTAATTTTCAGTATATAAGTCTTTCATCTCCTTAGGCTTATTTCTAGGTATTTTTATTATTTGTGATGCTATTGTAAATGAGACTGTTTTCCCAATTTTTTCAGGTAGTTTGTCATTAATACATAGCAATACAATTGATTTTTATATTGATTTTGTATCATTTAACTCTATTGAATTTGTTCTAACAGTGTTTTGTTTTTTTTTTTTTTTAATAATTGAGTCTTTAGAGTTTTCTATACATAAAATGATGTCATCTGAAAACAGGGACAATTTTGCTTCTTTCCAATTTGGATACATTTTACTTTCTTTTCTTGTCTAATTGCTCTGGCTGGGACTTCCATTACCGTGTTGAATAGAAGTGCTAAGAGTAGGCATCCTTGCCTTTGTCCTGATCTTTCAACTTTTCACCATTGAGTGTGATGTTACCTGTAGGCTTTTCATATGTGGTCTTTATTATGTTGAGGTATTTTCCTTCTAGTCCTAGTTTCTTGTCAGTTTTTATATGGAATTGTGGTTGAATTTCATCAAATGCCTTTCTGCTTCTATTTGGATGATTATGGAATTTTTATCCTTTATTAATGATTAATTGATTTTCGTATGTTGCCATCCTTGCAACTCAGGGATAAATCCCAATTGGCCATGGTGTATGATCCTTTTAATGTGCTATTGGATTTGATTTGCTAGTATTTTGTTGAGAATTTTGCTTCTATACTCATCAGGAATATTGGCTTTTAGCTTTCTTTTCCTTTGTTGTATTTGGCTTTGGTATGAGGGTAATGCTGGCCTCAAAAAATTAGTTTGGAAGTGTTCTCTCCTCTTCAGTTTTTTTGGAATAGTTTGAGAAGGGTTGGCATTAAATCTTTAAATGTTTGGTGTAATTCAGCATTTAAGCCATGTGGTCCTGCACTTTTCTTTGTAGGGACATTTTTTATTACTGTTTTTAATCTCCACACTAATTATATGTATGTTCGGACTTCATATTTCTTAATGATTCAGTCTTGGTAAGTTTTTTCTAGTGATTTTTTTTCATTTATTTTAGATTATCTGGTTTATCTGAATATAATTGCTTTTAGCAATCTCTTATAATTTATTTTATTTCATTGGCATCAGTTGCAATGGGGAAATATCTTTGACTTCACTCTGGTTCAGTCTGGTTCCATATGCTGGTAACCATGGCTGACAGGTGGTTTCCAAATCAGTAGTGTGCTTTGCTTCCTTGAGTTGAGTTCAGCTTCAACTAGCATCTTCTTTGATGAGGAGCCCTTCAGAAAACAGCAGGCCTATCATCTCTTGGCCCTTGCTATTGATCAAAACCCCCAATTAAGACACTTTCACTAGGAAAGATGTCTCGTTGCCCAGTGGCTGCTAGAAAAGACTAGGGCACCTGCCCATCATCTGACTTTCATTTCTTTTTCACATGGAGGTGGGACCACCAAAACTGCTAATTTCTCTTCCTCATCTCCAAAGGGTTCTGGTAGCCATCTACTAGACCTGAATATAACCATAACCATCACCCTAAATTTTGCCTTGGACCTGATGAAACTCTATTATAATTTTTATACCACTGGTTTAGAGTTCTCCAGAAATTCTGCCGCCTTTAGAAATTTCTAGCGATAAGCACTTTCTCTGTTAATGTACACTTTCACACATGTGAGAAATCAATAAATTTCGTGCATCAGGAAGTTCTAAAATAAACTATCTTACCATCCTTCTCTGTTGTGGTAGCCCCAAGTATACCTGTAGGTTTTGTTAGTCAGCAAATATCCACCTAGAATATCTTTTTATGCAGCTACCAGCAGTCTCCACAAGTGGTTCAGTTGGAGAACTGTCCTTCTGAGGGAAAGAGCCAAAGCCACTCCCCTAAACATGGCTCTTTCCCAGAGGCTGACAAGCCACAGCTTGATGCCCTTGAGCCCTTCCCTCTCAGTTTTCTCCCTAAAAAATGAGATTTAAGAGGAAGGGTGGATGGGAACTTGCTCAAGTAGGGCTGCCTCTGGCATGTCTTGGTTGGCCTTCAGGACGGCTCTCTGACTCCTCTTAGAATGTAAAGTAAAGGTAGTTTTTGGGAAGCTCTTCTCAGACCTTTCAGCTTTAGGATTTACCTGGATTTCCAGGTAAAGGAAAAATCCTACTCAACATTCTGTTACACTACAATTTCTTAGTATTTGCACTGTTGACATGAGAAATAATGAATATTTTTGGTTAAATATGGTTTTTTTTAAAAAAACTTAACAGGGCAAGTAGAAGTTTTGATATTATAAAAGAGAACTTAAGAAGAATGGTTCAAAATATCAATAATTTAAAATTACTATTGATGCCGTAAATCACCGAGGGGTAGAATGTTATGCCTGTGTATTGTACAAGGCCAGATGCCTAAGTGCAATGTAACATGAGGAAGCACACGTAAGTGCTAAGGGGCATGAGATTACTACGTTCATTATAACGGGCTTCTAAGCTTTCAAACATCATATCCACATATTGTACAATGGGCAGTACTGAAACAGCTTGGATATATTTGTTATAATAATTAGTTAACCATATATTTCTTTAGTAAATCTTTGGGTCATCTTTTTGACATTTAGAGCTTGTTTATGTAAAACCTTTGCTTATTTATTTATTTGAGATGGAGTTTTGCTCTTGTTGCCCAGGCTGGAGTGCAGTGGTATGATCTCAGCTCACCGCAACATCCGCCTCCTGGATTCAAGCGGTTCTCCTGCCTCAGCCTCCCAAGTAGCTGGGATTACAGGCATATGCCACCACACTGGCTAACTTTTTTGTATGTTATAGTAGCAACAGGGTTTCTCCATGTTGGTCAGGCTGGTCTCGAACTCCCAACCTCAGGTGATCTGCCCCCTTTGGCCTCCCAAAGTGCTGGGATTACAGGCGTGAGCCACCACACCGGGCAACCTTCGCTTATTTTTAAGATAAATTGTACCTGAATTTCATGTTTAAATTTAGATTCTTAAATTATATTCCACATTGAAACTTCTTATTTAGTTTACATTAACTGAGCATTTCTTCAACAATAAACACTTAGTATTGCATTTCTTTGAACCTCAATATAATAGACATTTCTCTTCCCAGGACTCCCTTGTTAATTAAGACTCAAAAACTAACTGGGAAGCCAACCAGCCATTCTGTTACCCATACTAAACAGTTTGGAATAAACTGGGAGTGTGCACATTCCTATTATCACAGAAAATTACAAGGTTTTGGTGATGCCTTTGATGCAAGTAAATCTTTTGTGATTTATCTTTATCTAGTGTTTTCCCCAAATACTCCTACATAAAGCTTTGTACAGCAAGACACTTTATCTCTCTCAACTTTAGTTCACTCTTTTTAATGACCCATCGAGCTTAGCAGTTTATGGTTTTATCATGTCTAATTTTTTATATTCACCCTCTGAATTATATTTTCAGATATCAGGGTATTGGGGAATAATGTTTTCTAAGACTGAGTCAATTAGATATTATTTATTAATCTTAAAAGAAAATGCCCTATATTCACATTCCCA
This sequence comes from Gorilla gorilla gorilla, assembly GCF_029281585.2. NCBI lineage: Eukaryota > Metazoa > Chordata > Mammalia > Primates > Hominidae > Gorilla > Gorilla gorilla. The sequence continues at coordinate 135,635,978 of NC_073230.2, read as the reverse complement.
TCTTAAAATGAAAGAAGTGAATAAATATAATTTTTAAATAAATAAAATGGTTTCCAGTTTCATCCATGTCCCTACAAAGGACATGAACTCATTCTCAGCAAACTATCGCAAGGACAAAAAACCAAACACCGCATGTTCTCACTCATAGGTGGGAATTGAACAGTGAGAACACATGGACACAGGAAGGGGAACATCACACACCGGGGACTGTTGTGGGGTGGGGGGAGCGGGGAGGGATAACGTTAGGAGATATACCTAATGCTAAATGACCAGTTAATGGGTGCAGCACACCAACATGGCACATGTATACATATGTAACAAACCTGCACGTTGTGCACATGTACCCTGAAACTTAAAGTATAATAATAAATAAATAAATAAATAAATAATACAAAAATAAATAAATAAAATGAAAGATAATTCAAGTTTAAATGAGGGATAATCTATAGCTGTTGCTGTTGATCAGACCATTGTGTTATCGTTTTGGTAATAATATGGTATAGCATCCTGGATTGGTTTTTATTTTACTACCATTTTTTTTTGAAACAGAGTCTCACTCTGTTGCCCAGGCTGGAGTGTGGTGGCATGATCTTGACTCACTGCAACCTCTGCCCTGGGTTCAAGCAATTCTTCTGCCTCAGCCTCCTAAGTAGCTGGGACCACAGGCACGAGCCACCACGCCTGGCTGATTTTTATATTTTTAGTGGAGATGGGGTTTCACCATATTGGCCAGGCTGGTCTCAAACTCCTGACCTCGTGATCCGCCCACCTTGGCCTCCCAAAGTGCTGGGACTACAGGTGTGAGCCACTGCGCCTGGCCTATTTTACTACTTTTGTAGCTGTTTTTTCTAAGGAAGTACAAGACAAAAGGTGCCAATAATGGCAATTATGGTTAACCTGAGTGAAATAAAGATTTGAGCAGGAATATATATTTCAATGTGTGGACAGCTGATAGGATTAGTAGACCATGTAGTGTGTCTGTCACAAGGAAGTAAAGTTGACTAATCAAGTCTTAGATAAAAGATCTGATTTCTAGTATTGAACATCAAATGTTTACAATAAGTTCAAATTAAAGAGAGGATTGAAAAAGCTCACATGATTTCATGGGCTGCTATAATAATGAAATTACTTAAAGGATTATCATTTATATGTATATTTTCTTAGCATTCCTATTTATCCAACTTGATAAATATGCATTTGATTCATTTCTATTGAATAGCAATACTGTCCTTATCCCATTCCTAAATGTCATCAACTTCAGAATTGTTTAATTCTTTCTTGAAATTGGAATGCTAGTACTTCAAAATGACATTTATAGAATTATTGCAGTGCTGCTTTATAGCATTTTGGGTCTTCTTGGAGAAATCTGTTATAGAAAATAATGTATTTATTGTATAAGGCCTATTTACCATGCTTTGTTCCTACACAAAAACAGTGAATTTTGATCAGTAAATCTTATCTGTGGTGTTAGTTTCCTTTGGTATTTTGCTGGTTCATTTCATCTCTATGCAGAGATTTTTATTTATTTATTCACTCATTTATAGATAACAATAGAAGGCTGACTAAAAGCATTCCCCCCTGCTGCTTGAAATCTCAAAATACAAACAAACATCTTTCTAGAATTTCTGAACCAAGAATACAGTAATTTGTATATAATTTTCTCTATTCTTTTCTGAGTTTCCATTACATAAATCAATGTTATTCATAGGTTTTATAAGCCATATGAAATATTAGCAATGAATTATAATTAGAAATCTTGCTGCTAACCTGACTTCCGGTTAAAAAATCAGTGACTTATATTATCACTGATATAGACTAAAAATTATGTGGATTTGAAAACATCACTGCCCAACATTTTAATATTCTGTCATCTGAAATAGAAAATCGGTCATGCCTTTAAAAAATAAAGCAAAGGCAGCACAGGTTGTAAGTGTTGCTGCTGATATGTAAGTACAGCTTAGCCTTCTGCTCTACAATGCAGCTTTCTATCTTTAGGTTAGATTTCAAGTGGCGATGCATTTGTCAGTCCAGCTTTCTCAGATCATAAAATGATCATGTCTGTTGACACAATTACTGATGCTGCTATTCAGGACTGAAGAGTGATTGAAGAGAATTTCAAAGAGAAAATATATCCAGTTGCAAATGGAGACATGGGTGAGTTTCAAAGGCAGTAAACTCACTATTCTTACATCGAGCCTACAATTGAAATTTTCTGTTCCAATTTAAAGTAATAGTTTACATTCATACCAGGTGGATTCCTGAAAGTTCCAATTCATACTCAGATTTACAGGTGGAAGGACTTACAGAATCAATTGAGCATTTTTTAGTTCTGATTCTAAACACACTGTCCACCACTTTTTTCCCAGTATAAGTTGTTAAGCCATCTCAAAGGTGTTTTAGAAGGAACTGTTGCACAAGACAATGTGATCTATTCAAGAATTATCCAGCACAACAGTAATTGAGACGAGGTTTGAATCTGTTTGTTAAAATTGGAGAGCACTAACAGCTTACCAACTAGTGTCAAAATTACCAGTAGCTGGCTCAGTGTGGTGGCGTATGCCTGTAATCCCAGCACTTTGAGAGGCCGAGGTGGGTGGATCACTTGAGGTCAGTAGTTTGAGACCAGTCGGAGTAACATGATGAAACACTGTCTCTACTAAAAATGCAAAAATTGGCCTGGTGTGGTGGTACATGCCTGTAATCCCAGCTACTAGATTACAGGCTGGGATGAGAATGAGGCTGAGGCATGAGAATCACTTGAACCCAGGAGGCGGAGGTTGCAGTGAGCCAAGATCGCACCACTGCACTCCAGCCTGGGCCGTAGAGCAAGGGTCTGCCTGAAAAAAAAAAAAAAAAAGCAAAACATTACCAGTAGCTGACACTTCCTTCAAGATCAATATCAAACTTGTTCTGACTTTCCAGCTATCTGGAGCCCATTTCCCTGTGCACATTACTCACACCACTTATAAGCCATGATTTGCTCTGGAAAAATACATGTGAGGGTGCTTTGCATCAGTACCTGTCTCTCTCTTCACTAATTGTAGCTGCTATTGCTCCACCTGGCTTGATTCTTGAATTCCTGATTCCTAAACTATTCCTGGTCTTTGGTTAGATTCACTGCTTTGGTCTTTGCAATGTATCTTTGTTTTCCTGATTCCTTACCACTTTTGATATTGAATGATGACTTATTGCTCTTTGTACAGGCCATTTAGGTACAGTCAGCCCTTGGTATCTGCAGGTTCCACATCTGTGGATTCAGTCAACCATAGGTTGAAAATATTCAGAAATAAAAAGGAATGGTTGTGTCTGTGCTAAACATGTAAAGACTTTTTTTTCTCATCATTATTCCCTAAAAAATGCAGTATAAAAACTATCTTCATAGAATTTACATTGTATGAGGCATTGTAATTAACCTAGAGATGATTTCAAGTATACAGTAGGATGCGTGTAGGTTATAAGCAAATATTACACCATCTTATATAAAAGACTTCAGAATCCATGGATTTTGGCATCTGGAAGGTCCTGGAAACAGCATACAGAGGCATACAGAGGTTGAGAGGGTGGCTTTGTGGTTAAGCTACCTGGATTGAGGACAGCTTTGCCACTTACTTTATGTGTATATATACATGTATATACACATGGCCCTTGGCAAATTAGATTTTCTCACTTTGTGTAATTTTCTTCAATTGTACAATTATGATATCTATAGGGATGTTTTAAGATTAATAAAGAAATACATAAAAAGAACTCTGAACTATACTTGGTACACAGTTGTAAGCTATTAGCCATTTTTGCTCTTCACTGTGGTACTTACATGTACTTAACTCTCTGCTAACCTACCACAAATCATAAATGCTACCTAGAATTTTGATCCTACCCTTCCACCTTTTTAACCCTGAGCTTACTCAAGTTGCTTTATGACAGTGAATTATAAATTTGTTGAAATGTACCTTATAAATGTGATCTGTGAAAATTCTTCAAATCCAGTAACAGATGCCATATGTTAATATGAATTTATGTTAATTTTAATTCAAATTATTCTCTTCTGATTTATTATTTTGTGAAACCAGAATTCCTTTATAATTTATAGTTTAAAACAAACTTAAAGTACATCTTTATATCTTTATATTACTTTTTGGTATTCAACATGTGCCTAGCAAGCACATATATATAGTATATATATAATATACATACATATACACATACTTTGTCAATATACACATACATATATACATACTTTGTCATACACATATATGTTGCCATATTTCTATGTTTACAGTTTGCCCAAATTCTGAGCATGCAAAGATGAATAAGATATGGCAATGAATGAATAAAAAGATCTTACTAAGAAAACATTAAAACTTTTTTAGAGCTACTCATTACATTTGTATTAGCTAGAATTTCATATTTTAATTCTTTACTCACAGTGAATTTTATAATAGGAAGGGTTGTACAGCAACAATGGGGAATTTCCAGAAATTTCTTATGATCACCACTTGTGGTTGTTTTACTAAAACTGAAAGGAAGATTGTCACAAAAATGAAGATGGATCCTGGCAGGATGGAAACAGAAGCAGCAAAGAAGTGCCCTGTGCTGGTGTGAGAGAAAAATGTACAGAGACAGTAAGGATGGACCAAGAGTGATTCCAAGGTGGTAACTGAGCACCTGAGCCCGTCTCTGTCAGATACATTTTACTTTTCTTTGTTATTTGCTATCCTTGTGGTAATGGATCCAGAGCATTATCCAGTCTTACCCTAATACAGCTGCCTTTGCTCTCTTTTAAGATTTCAAAGTTTTCTTCTTAAATATACTCTATTGAGGAGAAAATCGCCAGCAAGGCACTGTGAGGTCTTCTGCACTTGCCAGTGTCTGTTGGGAGACAGTATTCCAGTGAATATCACAGGAAGATATCCCTGATCCCTTCTTTAGGGGAGCAGCTTCCCCACAGGCAGCTCATTTTTCAGAGCAAGAATAGGGCTCTATCTTGTCTTTTTCTTTGTGTTTCTTCTTTGTGCTGTTCCTTGGCCCTTTACTTGAAAACAGTACTTAATAGTATATCCATATTTCGTTCAAGTAGTTTTATGAATTACAAATAAAACTAAAGACACCAATGGACACCAGTGAATAAGTCTTTCATTTATATCTGATTAGGGAAAGAAACTAAAGACAATGGAATAGAACTGACATTCTCTTTAGAGGCAAAATGCATTTTTGGAACAAAAATACATACATATGGAGTCTTTTGATTACATCTTTTTAAAATAAATAATGTGAACCATGACTGACATTTACAAGACTGGAGGTTCTCTCGTGAAAAAGAGGAAAGTTTTCTAATCAAAATTGTGGACACATTTTTTTCTTTTTTTCAAGACAGAGTCTTGCTCTGTCACCCAGGCTGAAGTGCAGTGGTGCAATCTCAGCTCACTGCAACCTCTGCCTCCTGCGTTCAAGCAATTCTCCTGCCTCAGCCTCCCGAGTAGCTGTGATTACAGGCGCCTGCCACCACACCTAGCTAATTTTTGTATTTTTAGTAGAGACGGGGTTTCACCATGTTGGCCAGGCTGGTCTTGAACTCCTGACCTCAGGTGATCCACCCACCTCGGCCTCCCAAAGTGCTGAGATTGCAGACATGAGCTACCACACCTGGCCCACTTTTTTTTTTTTTTTTTTTTTTTTTAAAGAGGAGAACTGCTTCTCCATTGTCACTCTAGTTGTAGTGTCATCCCTGAGCCTTGGTTTGAGGCTTTACAATAGTAGGTGCTAATATGAAAAACACAAAACAATAACTAGTTTTAAAGGCTTGACTGACTTTGAGAACTGAAATTATTCAAACATGCAGCTGCTTTCATGAGTTATTTCATTTCATGGATACGAAGTATTTTGTCTCTCATTCAAGTAACTTTAAACAAGGGGATAATTCTTCAACTATATGTATCCAACCCCAAGATAATTTATTATTTGGGGAAGTAAGGGTAAGAAAGTGCTCAAGCTGCTTTTGGTTTTTCAGAGTTGGGAATATGTTCACATTTCAACTGGATGTTTTTGGTGCTTTGTAGAGATAGTCATTGTACTTCATTTTAGTATTCTGAGATATGAGTTTTCCTTGATATGTCCTTTTACAGTCAATCAAATTGCTTTTCATGGGCATTAGCAAATATTAAGCAGACAATATTCAAATGTGTGGTTCAAAGAGGAATTCAATCTGAGAGCATTTGTATTCCACACATATTTTAGGAAGAATAAAGTGAGCATTTGCATCTGTACAAGTAAACAAACACTGAATAGAAAACTGAGCTAAACAGAGCTATAAAGTTTGAACAACAGTAACAAACTGCTAGTAGGTGCTTCATTTACTGATCCGAAGTGTCAAATAGCAGAAACCCTCTTAATAAATTGTTTTGCTTTAAAAATAATTTGATATAAGAACAATTATAAACAATAACTGGACAAATTAATAAGAACATGAAATATAACAAATATAGTAAATGCGGGTATTTGTGGTAATTGTTCATTTCCAATAATTAATGGATCTGATTTATGTTTGGATCATATTTCTGTGTGACAAGGCAGGGATTCTAGTTTATAGCTGTTCTTAGCATTGTCTGGTAGTGACGCAAGATAAATTTAACCATACACTGTTGGTTATTCTGCTTACCCCTTAGCCCAGGCTATGAAGATAGTCTCTTGGCCTGAGCAATTAATGTGAATCTCCTTTCATCATTTACATAGTTTGCTTCTTCACATCCAGCTATGAGCACTCTGCAACCTAACTTAGCACCGTGTCATGGGATCGACTATAAATTGTACCTTACTCTCCCCTATTCACATGCACCAGATTAAGCTTTCTATGAATCTATCAAAAAGATAAATTGTGTCTGTTTTGTTCTATTGGTGTTTCTGTTCTAAATAATTTTATTTATGTTCTTTGTTTTGTTTTTAAGTGTTTCTTTGAGTTTTAACATCATAATTTATTCTTACTGCTCTCACATTTTCATTTTGAGTTATAGGCAACACATCCATCATTTCCATTCTAAAAAGAGGAATCTCTGTGCCACAAATTGGAATCTCAAATTCCAACTTACTCTTTTCTTCTTGCATTTATCCTATTATTTGCCAAACAAAACAGGAAGTTCTTTAAGAATGATAAATATTAACCATATGATGTTAGTAATATATTAGAAACAAAGTTATGTAATTTAGTGCCCTAAAAATAACATATATGACAATAAAAAGGAAGACTGGAAACAAAAACAGAAAATTTAAGAAAAACTATTTCTGAAAACTTTTATAAAAATAATTTTGTTTAACTATACTTTCTATCTCATTTCTTCCTCTAAGCAGACTATTTCTAGTTTTTGTTATATACCATGTGCTTTGCCTTTTGTTCTTTTCTTCCTTGTGACTCTTTTTAATTTTAGATTTTTGAAATAGGGTTTCATTCTGTCACTCAGGCTGGAGTGCAGTGGCACGATCATAAGTCACTGCAGCCTCAACCTCCTGGGCTCAAGCAATCCTTCCACCTCAGCTTCCTGAGTAGCTGGAACTACAGGCATGTGCTACCACATCAGGCTAATTATTATTATTATTATTATTTTTTGTAGAAATTGGGTCTTGCTATGTTATCTTGGCTGGTCTCAAACTTCTTAGCTCAAGCTGTCTGCCCACCTCAGCCTCCCAAAGTGCTGGGATTACAGGCATGAGCCACTGCACCTGGCCTCCCTTATTACCCTTTTGCTTGATTTATTATTGAGTTGGTTTCTCTAAAACTTATCTTTTTGTTTTATTTTTATCTACAATTTAAAAAAAATCTTATGTCTGTATTTACACATTTAGTAATTAAAGATGTGCCATTTTCTGTTCCTTTACACTGAAACTAATAGCTTAAACAATTTTAGGAAGCACTTAATTCATTTTAAATTTCATTTCTTTGAGAAAAGATTGGAATATATTTTTCCAAATATGAAACAATGATACATTATTAAATATGTACTTGCAGAAGATAGGCGTTGAAAATGAAAAATAAAATAAAGTACAAAAGAGTACCATGAACATTGGGAGCAAATCTCATTTTGTATCTTTTGCAATTTGGTGAGTAATGAAACTAACTGCCCTGCCACTGGAAATCCAAAATGCCTTCAGCTTTCCTCTTATGTTTATGTGTACTCTTATATTTTGATTGATAAGCTATCATTGAATTGCTTTCCAGCTATATATCCATTTTTACAAACATCATCACCTAACAAATCTCTTGAGATGAGTGCAATGAAACCATATTTTGTATTGTAATCAATACAATTGGGTATTGGGTTAGCCTCTAAGAGTTCAATATCTGAGTCTAAGTTCAGATTACTACCATGTGATATTCTTAATATATTCAAAACTAGATGTACTAGAGGGTTCATGTTATGCATTGGGAGATGGAGACAGGTTATAATCCACGCCAAGCAGAGTATTACATTGAGTTTTATTCATTCATGTGACGAATTCACCTTTCAGAACTACTTTTGGTCAAACAAAATATTGTTTTGGAGAAGACAAGGTCACAAAGCTGGCATTTTAATATTTCATTCCATTTTAAAAGTGAAAAAAATTAGACCTTCAACATTGTGCTTATTTAATTAAAATAACCCAACAGAATATGTCACATGAAATGTATCAGTTACATGGTAATGAAATTATAGCAATGGTACACCAGAGCTGTACATTTTCTGGAATAAATTTTATACAAAGAAGAGAACATTTGGGATTTTTTAAAAATAATTTATCTGTTGTTTATTATAGAGATGTTAAAATGGGAAATAGAAAATAGAATCTCTGTCCAATTTAAGCAGGAAGTAGGGGATACATCACATTTATTTTAGGAAGAAGAATAGCAGCAGCTATGGTGTTAGGCAGAATAAGTAGGTGAGTGAACAGGAGGAGGGATTGGTGGTGGTTGCTGATGATGATAATTATTGCTAACTATGACTATTATGCCTACCCTGTTCTAGGTTCTTTATATGGATTCATCCATTCAATACTAAAAAATCATTTGAAGTAAGGTTTTACTGATTTATTTTCTCAGATGGGGAAATTGAGGCTCAGGGAAATACATTTAGTAAGTTATAAATAAGAGGCTTAAATCCTGACCTAATTTGAAAACCTAATGTTTATTTAAAGATGAAAATTTTCAAAGTGCCTTGTCAATATGGCTTTCAAGTTATGTAGAATGATTTTATTATTGGAAACTGGAAATTTATAATGACAAAAGATAGATTTTCCTATTTAAAGATAAACCAGACCAATAACATGTATAACCATTTTAAATAAATGTAATTAGCTAAAATGCTTTGGCCAACAAATGACACATAGTAAATACTTAGGAATTTTGCCATTATACATTCTATTTTATATTTCAGAGTTAGGTTAACTGGATATTCAATCCTGGAAAGTTTGTATAATGAAGAGAAAGTATATAGAAATGGATTTTGGAGTATTAGCTTGTATTGTATAATTCTCAAAAGTGCCCAAAGAATGATAGCACATATTTGCTTTATTATGTTTATGCTGTTATTTCCTAATACTTACAAAAATTGAAAGTTGGATTATATTATCTCAAGATTGTACATACATTAAAAATATTATTAGCACCTTTTTTGTGCAAATGCTAGCTTAAGTAAAATAATATGGAGCCAAAGTATAAGGCATATTTAAGGTACATATTAGGCATGGTTCCTGACTTAAAGAATATTTAAAACTAATAGAGGAGTTCATTATAATATAGGAGCATAATGAAATTATCATACAAATGATACCAACAAAATTGCATGATGTGAGAGGAGGGATGGACCACTTATGATTCAAGTGATCGGGGACAAATTAACGGACGAGGCATTTGAAATAATTCTTGAAGAAATAGTAGTGTTTTGACAGCTAGGAATGGAAGAATGGTCTTCAAAGCAGGGGCAAAACAAGAGTAAATAGAGACATGTAAAAGAAGATGAATACAAAAATTGAGTGAAGCATATAATTTTCATATGGGCATTTTATGTGATGCTCAAAAGGTAGATTGGGAAAGAGAGTTTGAGGGCATAAAGTCAGGTTACTAATGTTTATTTTGCTTTGTAACCTGTGAGAAGTTGTAAATTTTCATTAGAGAAGTAAACAAGTAAACAAAGAGAATGTTAAGAGTATTTTTATCTGGCCCTGATTTCTATGTGCAAGATGGATTAGAAGAGAAAGAAAGCTAGCTACGTTTCCTTTGTGGTAGTCAAGGAATGGCATTATGATAAATGGTTCCAGCAGGGCCAGAAAAATCCATGGATGGATAAAAAAAAAAATTACATATGGTTGCCAATACAGGGCATAAAACTGAGCTGAAAAAAATTAGAGAATCAAGAAGAAAATGTTTAGGCCAAATGGTGAATCCATTTGTAGACATGATGAGCTTTATGTCTCATACTTTAGTTCTATCTCACAGCGCTTGGTCAGCAGGCCATTGGAAATGTTCTAGTTCATAAGTAACAAGATCAGAACTGAAGTACAGCAATGATGTTTAAGGCCAGGGAATAGTTGGGACCTCTGACAAAGATAAGTCACAAAATATTAAGGATAAAACCATGGGCAGTCATAGGGGAACTATCAACAAGAATAGTGAACCAGCATTCATGACAAGAGAGAAATAATAGTGATAGTGTTCAGATCTCAAGTAAGGAGGGCTTCAAAAAAGAGGTAGATAGAAAACAGGCCATTAGATTTGAATGCTGATACCTTTCTCGTGAGCCTTTAAAATGAATAGATTGTAAAAGCTATTTTGCATGGGGAAGATGGTACAGGGGACATAAAACATTGCTTCTAAAGGTATGGTGAAGAAAGAAAAAGAATGCAGCAGTTAAAGAATACAACTATGTCACAGATGGTATTTTCAAGGCATGGGAGACCAGGGATGTTTAAAAAGCAATACAGCAATATTGTTATATTATTATTTTATTTAATAAATATGGTATTTTATTATTTTCCTTTTTTGTATTTATAATTACATCTGTATGTGAGAGTCAAGGCTGTGTATTTGAGTTTTTTCCTCTCTTTTTTTTCTCCTTCAATTAGACTTGCCAGGTATCTGTAATTTCAACTGGTTATTCCATAGAAACTGTTCTTGGATTTTCTTTTTAATTAATTCACCATTATTCTGTTTCTAAGTCTTTTATTATTAATTATTCCCTGTACTTCTTATAGTATTATGTATCATTTGTGCCTACCCTCTATAATTAATACTAAGTTCATTTATTTTTATTATTTTCTATTTTAAAATAAAACATTAAATAATACAAATTTTTGTTATAAGTACAGATTTGTGTGTAACACTTGAGTTTTGATCCAGCTTTCTCATTATCTTTTATTTCTAAATGGTCTTAATTGCACTTTTGACCTGACTAATTGGAAAGAGTTATTGTTTAATTTCTAAGTGGTTGCATTATATGTTTATAATCTTATTTATTTCTAGTTTTTCTACAAAGTTATCAGAAAATGTGTCCTAAACAAAGTTTTCTTTAAAAAAACTTTTAATCTATTAAGAAATTTATGATTCATTTTTAAAAATACTTTTTCGGCCAGGTGCGGTGGCTTATGCCTGTAATCCCAGCACTTTGGGAGGCTGAGGCGGGTGGATCAGGAGGTCAAGAGATTGAGACCATCCTGGCCAACATGGTGAAACCCCATCTCTACTAAAAATACAAAAATTAGCCAGGCGTGGTGGCGTGTGCCTGTAGTCCCAGCTGCTCGGGGGACTGAGGCAGGAGAATTGCTTGAACCCGGGAGTCAGAGGTTGCAGTGAACCGAGATCACTCCACTGCACTCCAGCCTGGGGACAGAGGGAGACTGTGTCTCGGAAAAAAAAACAAAAAAACAAAAAAAAAAAAAACAAAAACATTTTCACTGAACTCTGGAACTTGTCAATTTGTCATTTTTCTAACAGTTTTTTTTTTTATTGCTGTTTGCTTTGTTGCCCATAAAACAACATGCAAGTTATATTTTCATTGAGACCTGGGTGCTTGGATCTAGATTATTGTTATTATATTCTTACATTTACATTATATATCCTTCATAACTATTGTTGATAATGTAATCCTGTTTTATAGTGAACTTTACTCACATTTTTGTAGGTTTCTCACATGTTTCAGCAATCACAGTCATTTCTTTTACATTATGGCTCCTTTATTGGACTTCTCAAGTTTGAATTTTTAGTTTATTGCATTACATATTAAGGTAATTTTTCCCAATAAAGTGTCTTTAAATGTTATATTTTCTGAATGATTGTATATCTGAGAGTTTCCCTCTAGTCCTCAAATGTAAAATAAACCTTGTCATATTATTAATTATGTGATCATAAGAGTTTCTCCTAAAAAGTATTACGCTTCTTTTTATTCTGCATTTGTATTGTGGCAGAATAACTAGAAATAAATGTATAAACATAAACTACAACCATTTAGAAATGAAATAATAACTTTTCAGTAAGTCAGGTCAAAAGTGCAATCAGGACCATTTAGAAATAAAAGATAATGAGAAGGCTGCATCAAAACTTGAGACTATCTTTTTAAAAGATTTTTACTAGATGATTTTGTCAGGGGCGGGGGTTCCTTGCTTGAATTTTATTGGGCTTTTCTTTACCTTGTAATTCCCCACCAAAATAATCTTATGTTTTGTCAGTTCTTTCCATTGTTTTTGACTTTCAATCTATTTGCACAGGTGTTTCTTCAGAAAAAAAAATCTTTCCTCATATCTTTGATTTTATTTTTCTGTAACAGCTGTTTGGATTTCCCCATCAGAAATGTTAATCATCTATAATTCTCTCAATAGCCTCTGTCTTCTCTTTTCTTCCATATTTTCCATTATATTTTCCATGTCTGTATTGTTTTCTTCAGTGGTTTGAGGAAGAAGCTTTATGTGGTTTCTACATTAATGATTTGATTTTATACAAACTCTACCCTGTACTTCATTGTTTTCTATGTGGATTTAAATTTGGCATTTCACTTTTAGCTCTCCGTACTTTGTTTCTTATCTGTCTTCCTTTTCAGTTAGGTTTCTTAACTTTTCATTTCAACTTGCTTTTCTTTAAAATGCTTATTAAATTTATTTATACTTATGATTTTAAAAGTCCATTGGTTCCACTGAGCTCATTTCGAAGATGGCAGCCCCTAGTACTTCTGCCCCTAGTTTCAGATGCCCAAAGTCAACTACAGTCAAATTTTTAAATTAATGGATCCTTGATGTGTTTTACTCTTCTCCCCTGAATAACTTGCTCACACTTTCTACTTCTTACTTTTCTGCTATGTTTGTTTATATTGACTTCTCACCATGGGAAATGAGGAATTATCTCCTTTGTATCTATTTTAACCCTGTTATTTACACTTCCTCTCCTATCATCTTCCCAATGTAGCTACACCATACCTTACATTATCATGGGCATATAGATGCTGCTCGTAACTGTGTCACCTGTTATGCTTTGATTACTTTTATTTTCTTGGAAATTTTTTTTGTTGTCCTTATAGCTAGTAACCGTAATTTTTAAAGTTATCTGTTTAAATACTTAGTGTTTCTGTTTTGGTTTTTATATAATTAAAGTTTGTTTTTTATATACTTAAGGACGATTTCTGCCAAACTTTCTACCAGAGGATATTTGGATAGTTAACCAGTTTATGTTCTTTTTTTTTTTATTATACTTTAAGTTCTAGGTTACATGTGCACAATGTGCAGATTTGTTACATATGTGTACATGTGCCATGTTGGTTTGCTTCACCCATCAACTCGCCGTCTGCATTAGGCATTTCTCCTAATGCTATCCCTCCTCATCCCTCCACCCCACGACAGACCCCAGTGTGTGATGTTAAAGTTCATGTTCTTAGAGAGTCTCTCCGGCTTCTCCAATTTAGACTGGTACCTGTCTAGGTGGACAGCACAGCTTGCATCCTAGGATCTCCCTTGACTGCCATTCTGAGGATATTCTTCGCATCTTTTTTGTGGTGGATTCACATCTTTTTTGTGGCGTATCTCCTATTTCCTGTAGCCAACTCCCCCTCTTCCTTCACTTATTTTCTTATTTAGGTTCAGCACATCAACTAGGGTTTTTTTTTCATTTTGTTTCTTTCGCTCTCCAGAATCTTTTATGATCTATTTGTTCTCAGGATTCTGACATTTCTGCAAGATATAAACTAATGTTTGTATATTTTTATATGTTGTGCTGGAATCTCAGTAGAATGTTTTAATGTAGAATTTCATATACTTTCATTCTGGAAAAATTTTGATATTTTTGTTTAATGATTCCAACTCCCTATTTGCTTTTCCATGAATTCTTCTTATAAATATTGGGCATGCTGAAATTATCTTTAATTAACTTTTTTGCTTCATTTATTTCTGTATGTTTTTTTGCTTAAATTTCTGGGAGATTATCTCAGCTTTACCTTCAAATTATTCTATTGAGTCTTCATTTCTGAGATTATAATCAATTATAATTATTATCCAGAATTATAATTTATTATGAATAATAATGAATGATAATGTATCAGATATATTATTAAACACAATTATAGTTAATTTATTCTTTTATGCTTTCTGAATGTTTTAATAGAAATTTCCTATTTCATGCATCTATTTTTAAAAAAATCTCTGAAGTTATAATAACTTTAGATGCCTCCCTCTCCATGCATTGGGGGAAAAAGACTATTTTCCCCAAATTACTTTTCTCTCTATTTGTTTAATGTTGATTTTGCATGGCAGAAAATTTCTTTAAATGTCCAGTGATCTTTGGACTTCCATTTATATGTAAGGGTGCACTATAACGCTGATTTAAAACTCTTTGCACTTGGATGAGTCTGTTGACAGAGAACTTCATTGAAAAATCACCTAATATCATAACATTTTGCTAAATCTAAAAATTCCCAAAGATGAATCTTCAGATCCCTTGTTAATTGTATAAGGCTGGCTAATAGTATTCCATGACCTAGGTGGGAAAAAAGAACTGGAAAACTCAAAACTCAGGATTCAGATTTTTACTTGGTAAAACTAATTTCACAATGGTATCCCAATACCAACTGTGCCAGGTGCCTTGCATCCAAAAGACCCCTTGATTTACTTCGTAGGAAGAGTTCCATTTAGGGTTACTTTGAGTAAAACATGCTAAATTCATACCAAAATGATTGTGATGCCTCATATGGAATGTAATGACTAGAATAATCCTAGCTGGAGAGAGTATCTTACTGTAATGATTATGAGGGAAAAGGAATCACTAGGATGTAGCATTCTCAAACCATGAAACAAACATTTACCTTATTCTAAGTGTCCTGTGAGAACCAATCCTTTAAATAAATTACTACCAAATTATTTTGCTGCTTCTTTCTAAATCTGTTTTAAACTTACCCTTTCTTTTCAATTCTCAGTGAACTGATTGCCTGGCCTGACTCATTCATCCCCCGCTCCTGTCTAAGGCCTCCCCTGACTAGGACCATATTCCCTTCACTTGGACGATTATTTTAAATGCCTTATGCTGACTTCACTGTCTCCTATCTCCTCTGCTCCCTTTTCTGGATGGGATGTTCCTAATAGAGTTGGTTTTCAAAACATTTTAGCTACCTATTATTGGTCATGCACTGCCCCGGGAGCATTGAGGAGAGACAGTAAAATGTGATTCAGTAGTCACCCTGGACTCGAATCTATTAGACATCATTTAATAGCTGTGTGATGTGATGCATATCAACTACTGTTCTATATTTCTTTAAACAAAATATGAGGAAAATACTTAACTCACGGGGTTGTTATAAGCACTAAATGTTAAGTGATTAGAACAATCTGACACATAGTATGTCCTCAATAAATGTTATTATTATTACTATTATTATCATCTTTATGTTTTGTTTGTTTACTAATATAAAATAGCTTGCCACTGAAAATATTCATTCCAAACCTCTTTGGCTATCTTTAACATTCTGAAGACACGTGTTCCTGTAACCTTCTATAGATTGCATTAAATGAACGTTGAGTCATATGGGCTAACACTGAAATGGGTAAGTGTTTTGCACTGAACAGAACATCTCCTATGTTGTTCAAAATATCACAGAATAATTTAAAATGAATTATCTTAGTTTCTGCATGCAGGAATCAAATTAGTACATGGAAAAAAAGAAATGTACATAATTAAATGAAATATTCTGAAAATTTGCAGAATTGCCATTAGGGAGTACTAGTTCTGAGCTCATTTTAGTATTATTAACTTCTACTTATTAGCAATGAAGGATCAATTTAATTACATTTAGTTATTATAAAGTACTGACCATATAGATTCAATGTAATTATTTATGTATAACATTTAAGTCATATTTTAAAATTTAGCTGACTTTTAAGTTTAAAAACATGAATACTATAGTACTTTTAAATACTATTCACAAAAATATAACATTAAAATAGCTAAAATAGTAATTTTTATGGTAAACATTCAGATGAAGTAATCCTACCTGAAAATATTTTTTTGAAGGAAATTATTTGAAACTCTAAATTTGGCCATCTATAATATAAACATGAACATGGTAACAAAAACATAACTCAATGGCTTCAATTAAAAATGGTCACTCTGTGATATCCAAATTAGAATTATCATAAGTTAAAATTTAAGGGAAAAGATTATTCTACTTCAATAGTCTTGCAACAAATACCATATGTGCCCTGCATATTTGCATATGCACTGTGTTGGGGTGAAGCCTTATAATAAGGTTATTACATCCCATTTACCCAAAATATTACAGGTCTGACTTCCTGCACCCTTCCCTTAAACCACCGCATCCACAATACATACGCCAACATGCACACTCAAGATGCCATCATCCGTGGACTCAGAGTTAAGGGGAGAAGGCACTCTTTTACGTGGCTTTTTCTGCATAGAACTGGAGTGAAAGATGGGGCACTTCATATAACAAATATCAGAAACCATTATTAAGAGCTGAGATTGTCGGACGATAAAAGCAAGTAATAGCAGATCTGGGTGAAATCCAGAGATGGTGGCTTTTGACTTTTTGCTTCTGATATAATTTTTAGACAGACCAGCTGTATTTAATGATGGGTAGAGCGTGGATATCTTTTCTCCAGTGCTCCTCTCAGTCCTAATAAAGGAACCTGCAGAGTTTCTGTCTTCCACATCGTCTGTTCATAAAATACTTTGAAGGCCAGGTGCGGTGGCTCATGTCTGTAATCCCAGCACTTTGGGAGGCCGAGGCGGGCGGATCATGAGGTCAGGAGTTTGAGACCAGCCTGACCAATATGGTGAAACCCCGTCTCTACTAAAAATACAAAAATTAGCAGGGCGTGGTGGCGTGCACCTTAGTCCCAGCTACTCGGGAGGCTGAGGCGGAAGAATCGTCTGAACCCGGGAGGCGGAGGTTGCAGTGAGCTGAGATCGTGTCACCTCATTCCAGCCTGGGCGACAGAGTGAGACTCTGTCTCAAAATAATAATAATAATAAACAATAAACTTTCAAAATATTAATTTGTTAGGTCTTCCAAACATCCTTGTGAGGTATGCGTCAGGGTACTTAGTCTCCTCAAAATTAGCTTCTCTGAAGCTACGGATGACATAATCTAGAGACCACACAGATTTAGGAAATGATAAGTTTAGTACTCCCATCTGCCTACTGCCTAAAGCCAGGCCTACTCAAAACACTAAATAGAGAGAAGTTATAAATTTGTAGTCACAGACAAGTTTATCACATGTTCTATTTATTAATCAAGTTATATATTTATCAAACATGGAACTCCTACTAAGTCCTAAGTCTTATATAGGGGTTGGGTGGTCCTTGAGATTAATGTGCTGTCAGTCTGGTGGGGAAATAAACACATCAACAGATAATCACCATATAATGCCAAAGTGTTACAATAAAAATATGTCTTGGAGGAGGATGAAATACAGAGGAGGAACATATCTACCTGTCTGAAGCAAAGTAGATAAGAGAAGACTTCACAGAAAACTTATCTCGTGAGGGTAACCAAGGCCCCTAAATTTTGAAATCCTATGGTTATGAAATATTACTGTCTTCATACATTGCCAACTACTTCATCATTCCTGAAATTAACTATTTGATTGGCCTCTTGCATTGTGGACTAGATTCTTCCCTAGTTACCATTTGATCATGTTTTTACGTCGTTTTCCACTGGTCTTCCTGAGTGTGCTTCTTAAATTGACTCTTTCCAGTGATCCATTTGTGCCATCTTCTCTTTGTACTTTTCATCATGTCTGTGGGAGAGAGCTCTCTCATAAATATTCATGACCTCAATTGCCTTGCATATACCTGTGCCTTTGAAATCTTTACCTCTAGGCAAACTTGGCTCACAAACCCATGAACTAAGTCATGATCAGCCTTTCAAAACCAGTCATTCCCTTGTAAGCCCCTTTTCAGTGAAGGATACCACTACCTATTCACATGGCATTTTAGTCTTTCTTCATTCATTCAAAAATAGTTATTGATGCCTATTAGGTCTTAGTCATAATGTTAGGATCTGGAACACAGTGGTGGAAAAATCAGACCTGACTTCTACTCTCCTTAGGAAAATAAACTTTTAATTAGTGGCTTAGCAAAGTACAGTTCATTACTTGCATGTGTCAGAATCACTAGAGGAAGGAGGGATTCTTTTAAACATGCCAACATAGGGTTCTTTCTCAAACCTATGAGTTGTAATCTCTAAGAACGAGAGATATGCATTTTAAGTAAACCCTTAAGTGATTCCTAGGAATATAACCTAAAATTTAAAACCCACTTTTAAAAATAAAAATAAAATCAAACAAATACATAATCATGTACTGTAAAAGTCCGTGGAAGAACACTAAAAGGACTAAGGAGGATTCCTAAATGATGGTTGCACATTGCCTGGGAGTTAGACAGAGACAAGATCATGCATAGATGTCCATGTAGGCTGGTTTATTGGATTTATGTATGCAGTGGAAAGAAGTGAAACACTAAGGATGGATGTCAAATCAGAAAACTAGATCCCATCTTTTCATTCATCTTTTGCCCTTACTCTATCATGATCTCTGTTGTCTTTACTGTATCTGAAATCTATCCTATCTTCTTCATCACCACCACTTAGACATAATTCGCAAAGTCTTGTTTTGCCTGACATTATGGCAATATTTCTCTAATTCATATTCTTGCTTCTCTGCCATCCTCCCTCTGATCTGTCACCACAGCGATCTCTCTAAAATTAAAAAATAATACTATCATGTCATATATTTGCCTAAAAGTCCTTTAATTACTCACCACAGCTTTAAAGAATAAAGTCTGGAAACTTGGTGCTGCTTACAAAGCCCTTCGTTATATGGTCACTGACTGTCTTGTATTCATACACACCATGTTCTAATCATGCCATATTGCTTACAGTGATTACAATGTACGTTTGCTTATAGGATTCATCCAACCTGAAATGCCTTTCTTTGTCTTCTCCAGTTCCATTTTATCTTTCAAGGCAGTCTCACCTCCCCTGAGAAACTTTTTACCCTGTGCTGATGCTGAAGTGCCCCAGCTCTATGTTCCCCTAGTATCTTTTGCATGACTCTTTAACATCACTTGTAATTTTTATAATCATTACTGATTAATTGACTTTCTGTTCCATGGACTGTGATTCTATGAAAGAAGAAACTGTTTTATTCCTTTCTGTATGTACAGCCCCTAGTAAAAATCCACGTTTATTAGCTGACAAATGAGGTATCTTTTGACTATGCTTTAGTAATACAAATGCCGACCTTTTAGAGCCTAAATTAGTTTTCTAGGGTTGCCATAACAAAGTACCACCGACTGGGTGGCTTAAATAACAGAAATTTATTTTCTCATAGTTCTGGAGGCCAGAAGTCCAAGATGTTGGCATAGTTGTTTTTCTCTGAGGCCTCTCTCCTTGACTTTTAGATGGTTTTCTCCTTGTGCCATTTCATGGCCTTCCCTCTATTCATGCCTGTGTCCTAATTCTGTCTTCTTGTAAAAACATCAGTTATATTGGATAATGTCCCACCCTAGTAATCTTATTTTACTTTAATTACCTCTTTAAAGATTCTGTCTCCAAATACAGTCACATTCTGAGATATTGAGGGATAAGACTTCAACATATGAATTTTGGGAGGTACACAATTCAACCCATAACAGAATTCCTTGGCACTAACGAAGTATTTAGTGATTAGAATGCTATGATCTCAAGTAGCTCTTAGCTCCAGGAATCTTTCTTGTATGTACCTTTGTACCTGATAATCTGTATCTAACAAATTTAGATGGTCCTTGAAGAAGCAGCTGATAGAATCCTCACATTTTTCCCATGGCCATTGCCATTCCTCAGATTCCTGTCATCATCTTTCATCTGGAATTCTGCAACAGCCTCAGCGTGACTGACTTCTCTCTAGTCTTGGACTCCTGCAGTCTTATTTCTACGCTACAGTCCAGAGATTCTAAAACGTGACTCATCATCTTTATCCTGGCTATATCCCTATGGAAGATCCCAACTACCTTCAGGATGGCATCCAAACTCCTCTCAATGGCTCACAAGGCCCTTCATGATCTCACATGTACCCTCCTTCCTGGCCTGTTTCTTGCTACTCCATCCACTGCTTTTATCTACCTTCCTGCTATTCTTAATACTTTTAGTTCCTCCAGTTTGTCAAGACTTTTTGAAACTATATATTAGTAATTTTGTTTTTTGCCTGATGTGCTGTTGAGATCCTCTTCTGTGCCTTGTCTCCTGTGCAACCTCCAGGCTGCTGTCTGCACATCCATGAACCCTGGGCTTCGTGGTCCTGCTGTGTGCTCCTCTAGCAGTTCCATTTCCTCATCCTTCTGTAAGGGAGACTCACTGTGAGCTGTGATTGGCATTTGTTTTTTTCTCTCCCCATCTACATTGTGTCTGGAGGGCAAGAACCATGTCTTGGTCTTGTTGAATTCTCACATTGAACTTTGTGCCTTAAACAAAATGGGCATGGACTATGTTTTTGTACAGCATTATAGGACTGAGTCTTAAAACCACTTGAAAATATCTACTTAAATAGTCTCCACATTTTTTAAATAACAGCTTTATAGAGATAACTTACATGCCAAAAATGATCTCTTTCAAAGTATGCAATTCAGTGGTTCTTCGTATATTCACAGTGTTGCACATCCATCACCAATATCTAAGTTTAGATCATTTTCATCATCATCCAAGAAATCCCATACCCTTTAGTGGTCATTCTCTATTTCCTTCCCCCTAGCTCCTGGAATTCAATGGATTTGCCTCTTCTGGATATTATATATAAAATAAAAACCTGCAATATTAGTATTTTGTGATTAGCTGCTTTCATTTCTTAGTGTAATGTTTTCAAGGTCCATCCATTTTGTAGTAGGTGTCAATACACTATTCCTTTTGATTGCTAAGTAATATAGATATACCACATTTTTTATCCTTTCATCAGTTAATGGACATTTGGGTCTTTTCTGGTTTTGGGGGGTATTATGAATAATCCTGTTATGAACATTTATACACACATTTTTGTGGGAACATATGTTTTTAACTATCTTTGGTATATACCTAGAAGTGGAATTGCTAGGTCATATCAAAACCCTATGTTTAGCTTTCTAAGGAATTGTCAAATTTTCCAAAGCTACAGTACCGTTTTACATTGCCACAGCAATGCAAAGAATTCCAAATGTCTTCATCCACGTCTTTATCAACACTTGCTATTGTCTTTATTTTTTATTATAATAGTCCTAGTTGGTGCACTGGTTTTGATTTAGATTTCCCTGATAGCTAATAATGTTAGGTATATTTTCATGCACTATTGACAATTTGTATATCTTCTTTGGGACATGTATATTCAATTTATTAGCTCATTTGTGATTGGATTATTGGTCTTTTAACTGTTGAATTTTAACAGTTTTTAAAAAATATATTCTGGATACAAATCCCTTATTAGAGATAATAATGACTTGAACATATTGTTGCCTATCCTGTGGGTTGTCTTTTAACAATCTTGGTGGTGTCTCTTGACCCACACAATTATTTAACATAGATGAAGTGCAATTTATTTTTTTTGTTGTTGCTTCTGCTTTTGGTGTCATGTCCAAAAAACACTGCCTAACACAAGGTCACAGAGATTTACTCCTGTTTTCTTCTATGAGTTTTTAAGTTTTAGTTGTTGCATTGTGTCTTGGATCCTTTTTGAGTTAATTTTTATATACAGTGTGAGGTAGGTGTATAACTTCATTATTTTGCATATGGATATCCAGTTATTTTGGCATCATTTTTTGAAAAAAAATTCTTTATTGAATTTTCTTTGTATCTTGTCAAAAATAACGTGAACATACATGTTTATATTATAAACATGTATGAGGTTTATTTCTGGACTCTCTAGTCTATGCCACTAATTTGTTTATTTTTTGTTTATTATTTATTATTTGTTTATTATTATGCCTGTACTATGTTGTCTTGATTATGACATTCTTTGTAGTAAGTTTTAAAATGAGGAAATGTGAATACTCCATCTTTGTTCTTTGCTTTCAAATTTTTGGCTATTCTGGGCCCCTTATATTTCCATATAAATTTTAGGATCAGATGATCAATTTCAGTGAAGGAGCCAGCTGAGATTTTGACTGGGATTGTGTTGAATATGTATGCAGATCAAAGTGGGAAATATTGCTATCTTAGCAATAGTAAATCATCTGATTCATAAACACAGGATTTCTTTTCAACTATTTATACTTTTTTTTTTTCACTTTTTTTCAATGATGTTTTGTAGTTTTTCCTGGATAAGTCATGTGCTTCTTTTACTAAGTTTATCACTAAGTATTTTATTTTTGGTGTTAATGTAAATGAAATTTTTTCCTTAATTTTATTTTAAATTGTCTTTAAAATAGGAGAAGTCTTCGCACTTTTAAAGGTTATATAGATCTGGAACATCACAAAAAAACAGGATTTCAGCTTGGGGATCATCTCAAGCATATTAGATTTTTCAAAGGACACGGGCCACTTTGAAGAAGAGATAAATATTGTTTTCTTTGTGGTCACTTAAATCTGTACATGACTCAAAGGAAATGCAGAATATTAAGAAATATATATATATATAGACACATATAATACATATAATTATATAATTTTATATTCTGTTATCAAATTAACTGTGCAACATGTACTCATTCATGTGTGAATCATGTGATATGCAAAATATGATACTAAATTTTGAAATTTTAAGTACCCATGCAGATTGTATGCATTTATACGAAATTTAATGAGTAATGGTTTAAAAATAATCATTAGTGTCTCTGGAAGTAATTGCACGTGCAGTCTTCCATTACTTAAGTCAGACATGTTGAGTTTTGAATATCAAGGTGTCAAACTAGTCAACAAAATAATTATTAATTAATAATAGTTAACAAAATTATTACACGTAGAGCAAGAGGAAATGTGTTAAGAATGGTATGACTAAGTATCAGTTATCTGTAAACATTGTATTTAAAATTTTCCCACATCCTGTATATGGTAAGCACATTAACAAAATACCACTTGATATTTAGGAAAAACATTGTATTAGAGATATTAGATTGAGAGTTCTGTAATGAAGACTGAAAATTATTAATTATAATGGGGCTTTTACTTGTTCAACATTCTTGTAATCATTCTTGTAATCCTTCAGGAGTTATTAAAACTATACAGAAGAAAATTATTCTATAAAAATTATATTCTTTTTAAAGAGTTTATAAAACAGTACTCCTAGTTGACTTTTCTGAAAAGATTGAAAATTTAAAAATGTAAGCACACTCACCCGGAAACTTTGGTTTCACGATTCTTTGTGTACTTGTCTGCAATAATAACAGGATTTGACAGCAGAAACCAGCTGATGACTTACATTTTCTGAAATGCACTGGATTGAAACCTATTGAATAAATCACTATTGGTAAACATTGTCAAGATAAGAATGGGCCATTTTTTTGTCCCTGGAAGATCTATCTATATAGCTATCCTCCATTTGTTATACCATGTATTTCAGACTGAAAACGTCCAAATAACAGAATAATACCAAAGGTGAGGAAGGCAAATTTTAAAAATATATGGTTAAGGCATCTCTTTATACTTATAATGAAAGATGATATAATTTGTTAATATAGCAATAAATAGGGTTGAATAATCTTTGTTTATGCTTTGTAACAGTTGTGGAAATTAGGCAGTTTTCACTTTCAAATAGTGTTTTGTTTGTTTGTTTGTTTGTTTGTTTGTTTGACGGAGTCTCGCTCTGTCACCCAGGCTGGAGTGTGGTGGCGTGATCTCGGCTTACTGCAAGCTCCACCTCCTGGGTTCACAGCATTCTCCTGCCTCAGCCTCCCAAGTAGCTAGGACTACAGGCACCTGCCACCATGCCCGGCTAATTTTTTTGTATTTTTAGAAGAGACAGGGTTTTACCGTGTTGGCCAGGATGGTCTCAATCTCCTCACCTTGTGATCCGCCTGCCTCGGCCTCCCAAAGTGCTAGGATTACAAGCTTGAGCCACCACGTCTGGTCCAAATAGTGTTGGTTTTAATCATCATTTAGCAAGTATGTAAAATAAGTTGTTAGTCTCAAATATTACTGTATTTGTAAGATCCTTGTTCAAGCATTTGTTATTTGTCCTTTCTTGAAGTGGATACTAGTTGGTTTTCAGACTTTAGCTATGAAATCAATTCACAGCATAGTTTAACAAAGATTCCTTGATGAAAATTAAGTCATGCATATTTAGCATGCATATTTAACATATTTATTAAAACATAATCTGTAAACTATAACATTGCAGTCTCCTTTATAATAAAAATGTTACACATATTGCTTATTTTTTTTACTTAAAGAAAATTCATAGCTGTTAAAAAACTGGTATTTTTCATATTCTTATAACTTTATTTTTAATTTATGAAAAACGTTTTTTCATTGGTTCAAAACATTAAAAAATTGTCAAGGAAAATTTCACATTTAGCTTATAATGATAAATAGTTATCCTATGTAATGAAACCTACCTAGTATAGGTACATTTCTTTTTTAACACGTCTTATGTTGTTCTGAGAAGTAAAGCATATTGAGAATTAAAGCTTCCGACATGTGGTTAGAGAAACTGACCTTTAAGGTTTCTTGAAGTTTAATGTTTCCAATTTTTTTTTTGCTGTTTTTCATTTTTTGTTTTGTTTTGTTTTGTTTTGTGTTTTTTGAGCAGGAACATTGTAAATCTATGGAAGTTCCCAACAAAATGCAATTTTGTTTCTACAGTAATTAGCTTTTAAATATAACCTTCAAAAATGTATTTTCTTATCTTATAAGAGTCCATTAGGTTGTAAAGTTAATTCCTGAAGCACCCAGTGGAGCATTTCATTTTTTTTCTCAGTATTTTTGAAAGAAATCACTGTGTGCTTCCATTTACCTTTATTTCTTTCTTCCTGCAATCTTGTAAGTAAATAAGATATAATATTTTTAAGTCATTAAAACCCAATAAGAAACTAGAGGGTTATAATAGATTACATTTCCTTTGTAGTGAGCTGACAGGATAGATCTAATAGTCTCAAATGCCCTGATGACATATGACAGATGAAGGAGCATCTACTTTCTCAAGGGAGGATATCTGAAATTAAAGACACAAAGTCTCTACTCTGAGGAGATTCGACAGCCCTCTAAAAGGATAGAGCTTGAAGACTACAGTTCTCTGGCCTCAACCATTCACCCTAGATTCAAGAAAGGAAAGCATTCTTAAGTAATTGTTCATGAGAACGATTTCAGTCACCTGATTGTCAAAGAGTAAGCCACCATAAGAATGATGAAGGAATATTGCTAAAGCTACATACTTTGGGCTGCTTTGGAAGTATACAGTCGCTGTCCCTGGGTGTGCCTTCTGGATAGATAACTACACTGATATTAAAATGAAAGTGGCCACCAAGTAGCTAAGTTTAATTTGAGCTGCATTCATTTTCTGTTGTTGCAGAACAAATAACTCCAAAATGTAGCAGTTTAAAACAATAAACATCATCTCACAACATTTCTGTAAATCAGAAATTCAGGAACAGGTTAGCTGTGTTTTCCTGGCTCAGGGTCTCTCATGAGTTTGTATTCAAGATGTCATTCAGATGTCACCTGAAGGCTTGACTGGAGCCAGATGATGACTTTCTAGGTGGCTCCTTCACATGCATGGGAAGTTGGTGCTTGTTGTGGACAGGAGGCCTCCATTCTTTCCACAGGGCTGCTGAGAGTTTTCATGATGAGGTAGGAGGGACTTGGCTCTGGAGGTGGGACTTGGACACTGGACCAAACTGAGGACTAGCTAAAACAGGGACAGGACAGAAGCAGCTTCCCGTAAGACATGCCCACCATTGCCATGGCAGTTACAGCCTCTTTCCATGGCAGTGACCTGCAACCCAGTAGTTATTACCTTTTTCCTAGAAATTTCTGCATAATCCACCCCTTACTCTGCATGCAATTGAAAGTAGGTATAAACACGATTGCAGAACTGCCCTGAGCTGCTGCTCTCTGCCTGTAGGGTAACTCTGCTCTGCAGGAACAGTCATGGAGCTATAATTGCTGCTTCAGTAAAGCTGTTTTCTTCTAACCACCATCAGCTCGCCCTTGAATTCTTTCCTGGGTGGAGCCAATAATTCTGGCAGGCTTGGTCCCACTTTGGGGCTCGTCTGTCCTGCATCAGTGACACTGGAGTGCTTCCACTCAAGTGAATTATCCAGTAGAGAGCAAGGCCGAAACCAAAATGCCGTTTATGACCTGGCCTCGGAAGAGACGTATCATCATTTCTGGCATATACTATTGTTTACACAGACTAGCCCTATTCAAAGTGGGAGCAGGCCACAGGAGTACATCAGTTTTCAGAAGTGAGGTTATTGGGGGCCACGGTGGAGACTGACTACCACACAGTATAGTAATTCTTTTGGATTATTAGTAAAGGCGAACTTATGAAAATAAGTTGTTCTTTTTTTCTGAAACATTCCTTCATCTCCCTTTTCTGTGCCTCTTGAGTACCCTCTATTTCCATATCCCAGTACTTCCAAGCTGTCCCCTTATTCCTCAGGGCTCTGCTGTAGTGCCTTTCCCATCCTTTCTCCCTCATGAATTCAACAAATATGTATCGAGGACAAATTGTATGCCAGTCACTGTTTGTTCACACCAGTGAAAAAATTACTCACTTCATAGAGCTTACCTTTTATAGTAGCTGCTTTTCATAGTAAGTGGTCTCCTATCATCCGTAATTTTCAGTTTTGTCCTATTAGCATTCTGCTAAAATTACTGTGTCTAATAAGAAAAACAAATTAAAGGTAAGAGATCAATGATTGGCGCTGTCTCTTTCACGAACTGCTTGTATCTCGATAGAGTTACTCTATGATTTAACCTGAAAGCCTAAGGTTGGATTTTAAGGCCCTGAAGCGATACTAAGCAAAGTAGGGAAAATCTCATTTGTACTAATTTCCCTGCTTTAAATCACCATAGGGCCACTTTCGTTCAGTAAAAAAACATTACCATCAAGTTATCTCATTCAGCATGGTGTTTTGCACAACATGGAAATGCAAGACTGAAGAAAAAAAGGATATTTCAAGCCTAAACAGGGGCAAAACACATTAATATAGTTATCTCCATGAACACATGAGGAAAGTCAGAGATTAAAGTAACTCATTTTGCCATTTCCTTTCAAAATTGATGCAGTGTGATTTGAATTTCCCTAAGTATGGTAGAAAGACATGGATCATCTTTTATATATGTTTATATCCTAACCCAGTGTTTCAGGGATTCTGGCATTTATATTTGTGATTAACTCTAAAGCATCTTTCTACGGGGCTTCTTATTATTTTTTTGTATTTTTTTTTTAGTTTTAAAGCTGTTTTGACCAATAAATCTCTCTCCAGATGTCACATTGGTCAGCAATGAGGAGGTAAATGGAAACTAATGACACTCATCAAGTTGATGCGGTGAATGATATATTGGATCCACTCACTTAACACTTTCATAAAGTCAATATCAGGGGGAAAAAAACGAGACTCTTATTATGGTAAACTGTATTTGTACTGTCAGCATTCTGTGATTCATTACAAACCCATGGCTAGGATTAGGATATTATAAATGGGGGAAAAATGGAAGGCTCATTAATTTTTTATACCCACAGGTGGAAGACATGCAGTGGGCTCATAGAGAACATACTCACCCGGCGTCTGTCTGCAGCCTGCCGTGTAAGCCAGGGGAGAGGAAGAAAACGGTGAAAGGGGTCCCTTGCTGCTGGCACTGTGAACGCTGTGAAGGTTACAACTACCAGGTGGATGAGCTGTCCTGTGAACTTTGCCCTCTGGATCAGAGACCCAACATGAACCGCACAGGCTGCCAGCTTATCCCCATCATCAAATTGGAGTGGCATTCTCCCTGGGCTGTGGTGCCTGTGTTTGTTGCAATATTGGGAATCATCGCCACCACCTTTGTGATAGTGACCTTTGTCCGCTATAATGACACACCTATCGTGAGGGCTTCAGGACGCGAACTTAGTTACGTGCTCCTAACGGGGATTTTTCTCTGTTATTCAATCACGTTTTTAATGATTGCAGCACCAGATACAATCATATGCTCCTTCCGACGGATCTTCCTAGGACTTGGCATGTGTTTCAGCTATGCAGCCCTTCTGACCAAAACAAACCGTATCCACCGAATATTTGAGCAGGGGAAGAAATCTGTCACAGCGCCCAAGTTCATTAGTCCAGCATCTCAGCTGGTGATCACCTTCAGCCTCATCTCCGTCCAGCTCCTTGGAGTGTTTGTCTGGTTTGTTGTGGATCCCCCCCACATCATCATTGACTATGGAGAGCAGCGGACACTAGATCCAGAGAAGGCCAGGGGAGTGCTCAAGTGTGACATTTCTGATCTCTCACTCATTTGTTCACTAGGATACAGTATCCTCTTGATGGTCACTTGTACTGTTTATGCCATTAAAACGAGAGGTGTCCCAGAGACTTTCAATGAAGCCAAACCTATTGGATTTACCATGTATACCACCTGCATCATTTGGTTAGCTTTCATCCCCATCTTTTTTGGTACAGCCCAGTCAGCAGAAAAGGTAAGTAGAAGGAAATACACTTGACAACTTTTTCCTGGATTTAGCATCTTCTTTTAGGATGCTTTTCCTCCTTTTATTTGGTTCACTTGTATTCTCTAAAGATGCTTCAGTCTGTGCTATTCTTACTTAGCATGCATATATGTACATATATATATGTGTGTATATATATATACACACATATATATATATCTCCATCCATCAAGGTCACATTGCTTTGAATTTGTGTTGACAAAACGTGATTTTCCATGAAAAACACTTTAATGTGTCCTCCTCGGCAAGGTTGAAGATTGACAAAGCTCACATCACTTTCTGAGTCTCCCTTCCCAGCTCTGCTATCTGCTAACATCACTGTTCTTTTCCAAATGTTAATTAAAAGAAGTAGGAAGAAAGGGCAGACATGGTTCACAGGGGTGAGCTGTCCCCGAGATATGCCACTGCATGACAAATGCCTTCTTTTCTGTTCTAAAGTAACTCTGGGATAAAGCCATTGCTTGGTAATTATGATGATTTTAGTCATGGAAGCAGAGTTTATAGTGAAATAATCACACACACATACCAAAACTGAATGGCTTCGTTCAGTCTGAACCATCTTACTATTTCTTCTCAGTCCCCATTCTTGTTACTTTTTCATATGTGGAAGTTGATGATGAGGGTAAAGAAGGCAATCACGGACAATTATATAAAGCAGCTTATAAATTTTAGAAGGCAAAGATCAATGGACTCCCCCAAAGTAATTTCTTTTATCACTAATCTCTTGTTAATGTTTTCCACATAAAATACTGCTGGTAAAGAATATCTGTATAGGAAGGGAGTGTTTGCCGGGTTGGATGTTGTAGTTCTATGTACAGAAAAGCAGAGAACTAAGGGAACTCTGAATTCCACTTTTCGGGTAGTGGGATGGAGATAAACCAGCTTGAAAAACAGAGGAGAATGCTTTATTTCTGTAATGATAGCCCTTCTGCCCTGATGGGCATGTGAGAGAGTCCTTTCAGAGTGAGGACTTGATTGTTCCATCCTCTGACACCAGAAATTGTGAGAAAAATGAAATGTCCTGGGGTAATTACATTTCCCAGGCTATAACATTCCAAGGAGGTTCTGCATGACCCAGCAGAAAATCCCAGCAAATTCACAGAAAATTTCCACAACAACGGGACAGAAAGCTCATTAGTATGAGTATTCATCCCTTCTTCAATCAATGTGGCCTTCAACTATTTTTGGACAAATAATGTACTTCAGCAAACTTGCTGCTGAAGAGAATAAACTTGTGATTCTATTAAATAGGTTTTTTGAAGGAAAATTTTAAAAAATAACCATTTTCTCTCAGAACAATAACATTGCAGAGTTGTAGATGTCCCCTGAGGAGCAGTGATGAAGATGATAAGAATTTCACAGTGAAATGGACACATGAATATGCCAGAGGGTGGAGGTTGCCCTGTGTTGCTGAGACTGTGGGAGGTGTTCATTCATTTGAAAACCTGAGGGTTATGCACAATTTTATGGGTGTCTATATAGCTATGCCTATGCAGATATGATTGAGTGTGGCTTGCAAAATTCCTTTTTCTCTCTTAGCTTTCTGAAATCAAACTAAATCTAAGAAGCACACTGAAAGACACATTATAAAATATGTTAATGGATTCATTTTGTATTTATAATATAGTTGAATGTGAAAAAGGCTAAAGAAATCAATTAAGAAATGCTAACTCTAGGAATTTTGAGAATATTTTAGAGTCCACAAATTATTTAGTCATGGAAATGTTGAATTTAAGTTAGCTCTACATCAAAGGCTATCATATTATAAATAGCTAAGATTTTGGTACTGAGGTACTTCACATTATAAAATTTTGTGTTATCCTAAATCTACATCTGAAAATTTGCTACCTGCTATTCTCTGTCCAATTTTCTTTTATTATTCAAGACAATACATAAAATGATTGACAAGCCTGGGAAACATAACAAGACCCTATCTCTACAATAATAAAAATAAAAAAATTAGCCGGGCATGGTGTCGTGCACCTGTAGTCCAAGCTATTCAGGAGGCTGAGGCAGCAGGGATTGTTTGAGCCCAGGAGTTCAAGGTTATAGTGAGCTAGGATCATGCCACTGCCCTACAGGCTGGGAAGCAGAGTGAGACCTGGTCTCTACCAAAAAAAATAAATAAATGCTTGAGAATGTTTAAGTTTTCACATTGCTTAAATTATTGACATGAATATTAAAAATGAACAAAACTTGTATATCTCTACAAGAAGGCTTTAAATGTTGTATTGACCTTGGAGGACCAAAGAGCTGGTCAGTCCTCCATTTTCTTTTGTACTGTTCAGACAATCAGCCCCATGTTATCAACTTGAATTGTTTACTGCAGCTAGCTAGCACACACATCCATTAACCCAGCAGCTCCTTATTGAGCATTGTGTCCGGCATTGAACTAATTATTGAGCCCATGTCAGTCGGCTTCCCTGAGCCTCCTTTGCAAGGCTGAGTCTGGCTCTCAGCCCATGCCTTCATGATGCCTGCCGGCACCAGCAAGGTGCCAGGCTCAAAGTCAGAAAAGGATCAGGCTCAAGGGTGGGGGAAGATGGTGAGGGGTCAGATCTGTGATGAGAAAGCAAACAATAGAACTGTGCATTCCGCAACTGTGCATTAGTGACACCGAATTTACAACATGTAGAAGAGCAAAATGTCTTCCAGTATGCATTTAATTGTTTCTTCTCAGAATAACGTCAGAGAATGCATCGAACCGTACAGGTCTCTCTGAAATTACAAGAAGCAAGAATGACAACTAAACTTAGTTGAAAAGTTTAGACAGATGTTTTGGAAAACATTTGGGTAAAATGAAGTTATAAAGGACACTTGTAGCAGTTATGAAGACAGATAGCTTTCTGAAGTGCCTTTATTCAATGATATATCATGTAACTTCCCCACATTCCTTTGTCCTCTGTTTTTGAATGAATCATTTTGAATGAATCAAGATGAATCATTTTTCCCAATAGATTTTAATAACATCATTTGTAACTACTGCTGAATTCAACTAAATTATGTATAAATGCGCCTTTGGTTTCCCTATAGAAAAGTGGTGTGAAGGAAGGGTAGACCACTGAGTCATGGCCATTCAATAACACAAACTCACATAATTGTACTGAAAAGAGAAAAAAATTAAAATGTAATTAATAGTCAGGAGAAGTATCCTTAGGGATGGTAAGGGGCTGTAAGGATGGCAGAAATCTCCAAAACACATATTTTATCATCCTTGATTGGGCTCATAAAATCGAGATAATCAGACAAGGGTTATGACACTGTCAGCCTCCAGTGAGCACTCTGCTTCTTCTAGAGCATCCGATGGAAACAAAACACCCTGAAAGTGGAAAAGAAAATAAAACTCAAAAAGGCAAAAAAAGAAAAAAGAAAAAACCTCCAATAAATCTCAAACCAGATTTTCTTCCAGTGGCCTCAGGATGCATAGCAGCTTAAGTCAGAAAGCTGGTTGTCACCTTAGACTCGTCCCTCTACTCACTCCTGCCCCTTTACTTCCTCTTCTTACTTTTAAAAGTCATCGTTGTTGTGGACAATAAGCAATGTCTGTCTGAATGAATATGTCTCTTAACATATAGCTCTTCTTATAGTCCATTCTCAATAAATGCCTATTCAATGAGCTAATATTAATGATATAATAATATAAATGCATATTTGTGATTTAAGTTAGACTATAGCACAATGGGAATCTTCTGTAGGCATCTTATTGTAATCTCCATTATAACAATTCTTTTTTTCTGAAAAAAATGGTTTCCCATTTAATGATGGATCATGTAGATTTTTTTCTAAAAAGTTGTCATTATCACTTATTCTCAAATAGGACTACTACATGTTTAAAGAGAAGAGTAAGCAAGAATTATTATAGTTGTCCTTTGTTTCATCCAGAATTCACAAAGCAAAGGAGAATTGATGCAACTATTGAGATACTTTTGCCATATCACCCCTCTTGTTCTTTTTCTGTATTTATCTACCTTAGGGGCAGAAGAGTGTAGGGGTACACAGGTGGGCCAGTGGAGTAAGAAAGAGCATAAGCTCCTGAATGTGAAATCTTGGGTTCAAATCCTGTGTCTGCTAAATAGCTGAGAAAACATGGGCAAGTGGCTGTGTATCTATAGGTGGTAATGAGTTCCCCCTGGACAATACAAATTCCAATACAAAGCAATGTAAAGCAACCCCCTGCCATCGCACCCAGCCCTGTTCTCGAACTAGAGAAGACTTGAGTTCATATATTCTGGGGAAAAGCAGGAAGAGGGTTGATTATTTAAAATAAATACAAACACACACACACACACACACAACTTCTTTTGTCTCTGTATGGTGTGTTTTTTTGTACTAATAGATAACTCATATTTATTTTGCTGAAAGTTACATGACAGGAGTCATGAAAAGTGTTTCATGCACATAATAGGCAGTGAATAAATGTTGGCCATCATCACCATTAGGCTGTTACCCATGAGGGCAAGGACTTTATTTGATTTTGCTCACCATTTTCTCTTCAGCACTCAGCATAATGTTGAGTCTGTAATAGGTTCTTTAAAAAATATTTGTTTAATGACTGAATATATTCGAATGAATTGAGTAGGAGGATGTGATTTGATTTATCCAAGTAATTGTCTCAATTTCACCTGCCATTTAGACCATATCTGAGCAGACCCCCAACTGAAAGTGTTTTCTTATTTTGTTTTTGTTGTTGTTGTCGTTGTTTTTTAAGATGGAGTCTTGCTCTGCTCTGTCACCAGGCTGGAGTACAGTGGCACTACCTCGGCTCACTGCAACCTCTGCCTCCTGGGTTCAAGTGATTCTCCTGCCTCAGCCTCCCAAGTAACTGGGACTACAGGCACACGCCACCACTCCCAGCTAATTTTTGTATTTTTAATAGAGACGGTGTTTCACCATGTTGGCCAGGATGGTCTCAATCTCTTGACCTCATGATCCGCCCGCCTCAGCCTCCCAAAATGCTGGGATTACAGGCATGAGCCACTGCACCCGGCCTGAAAGTGTTTTCTTAAACATAGAGGCTTGCCCGAAGAGTAGATCTTACAGATTACAGCAGTTAAAGAGGGCTGTGAGGGAGAGAAGAATCTGGAGCATTTGGAGAGAGGACAGAGTTTTTCCTGAGGCAGTGTGTACCTGCCTTCAAATATTTAGAAGACAATACTGGAAGAAAAAAAATATCATCAGAGAGCAGTTGCTGAAATCTTTGTATTATAATTTGGAATGTGAATAATTCTAATATTTGAGAGGTAGTTCGGACATCAGTAATAAAATTCCTGCTCTAAGGAATAGTCCAGATGAGAAAAGAACAGCCTGAAAATCCTGCGGAAATAGTGTCAATGACCTGGACAATGATGGAAGAGATTTGCAGAATAGATCAAACCGGAGGAAAATTTTCATCTGTACCTTGTCTCCCGACATTTCTCCATTTCCTTAAAGGAGGGCAGTAAAAATGAGTATCAGTATCCACATTGCATGTTTGTAATCGTTAATCACTGCATATAACTATCTTAGGCTACCTGTTGGTAAACTATATACCATTTTCTTTTCTTTTTTTTTTTTTTTTTTTTTTTTTTGAGATGAAGTCTCGCTCTGTTGCCCAGGCTGGAGTGCAGTGGCACCATCTTGGCTCACTGCAACATCTGCCTCCCAGGTTCAAGCGATTCTCTTGCCTCAGCCTCTCAAGTAGCTAGGATTACAGATGTGCACCACTATGCCCAGCTAATTTTGTATTTTTGGTAGATATGGGGTTTCACCATATTGGCCAGGCTGGTCTCAAACTCCTGACCTCAAATGATCCACCCGCCTCGGCCTCCCAAAGTGCTGGGATTACAGGCGTGAGCCACCGTGCCCAGCCAACTATATAACATTTTCTTTCCTTGTCAGTTCACAGTCATTTGAAGCAGATCCTTTTTAACGGTGCCACATTACAGAACTATTTAATGTATTATGGTCGATTTTTTGTGGACAAGATCAATTATACCAGACTGTTGCAATCTGCTCTGGAAGGGGGAAGTAAATTTTAAAAAAACTGGAAAAGAAAGCATTTATGTGGCCTCATTTATGCTCTTAATTTAAATGATATGCTTGTGAAGATTCAGAGGAAGCATGGAATTCTCATGTAGGGCACATGCAGGCAGGACTGCCAAGTGGCTCTCCTAGGGAATGCTGCCTTATATAAGTTTTTGTTTTTGTTTTTTCTGATTGTGCTACATATTTATCCTGCAGAAAATTACCAACTTTAACATTTGGAGGAATTCTTTTGGGGGAAGCCATCTTCTTTGATAGCACGAATAAATATTTGCTCAATGAATCTTTTTAGATTACACATCCTATTTTTGGGGGTTCTGAGGAAGCTGTGGGGCTGAAGATTACTTAATTTAAGTGTTGATTATTAGTGACATTGTGGTATTTTTCAACTGAAATTGAGTTTACAAACAGTTTGAATTCTCTGCCCAAATTACAATAATTTATGCAACTAGACCATTGGATATTCAGCCTGGGAACTTACAGCTAGAGCTAACACATCGAAATGGTTCAGCTTTCTGAATATGATTGAAAAATCCTGAGGTACTAGATTTGATTAAGACTGAAATGTGAATATTTTCAGATTTCAGTGACCATGACTTTATGTTAAAATGCTTTAGGAGAATATCATATACACAAACCTAATCTTTTCTATACAGACAGAACCTTAGTGACACCCAGGACTATTGATAATACAGAATGTAGTGACTGATTTACTTATTATGATTTTGTAAGACACTTTTTATGCTTCAGTAGATGCTTATCTCTCATGGAACATACAGGGTGCCAGGAAGAACAGATTGCAAGCAAACAGTTCCTTTTGGCTGTAACCACATATATATATATTTTTTAATGTTGAGAAATGTAAAAGAAAAATCTAAATGTGGTATCATATGGGTTAGTACCACCTACCTTAAAGTGTGGAAAAAATATTTAACCAAGTATTAATATATATTCCGGGCTATCTAAAATAAATTCAAAACAGATTTATTTGAATAATTAAAAGAAATATGTAAAAAGAAATTTAATCTGGTTTCTGGTTCAAGATAATGGCTGGCACAAAGACACACGTATGTCCTCCATCTAAGGTAACAATTAAATGACAAAAATAATGAGATTTTAAAAAAGAAAGAAGACTAGAAGGAAAGGAGAAAGAGAGGGAGAGAGAATGAGAGGAAGCCATTATATTGTTAGAACCAACATTTGGTAAAACTGAGAAACTCT
Organism: Gorilla gorilla gorilla; assembly: GCF_029281585.2. Taxonomy (NCBI): domain Eukaryota; kingdom Metazoa; phylum Chordata; class Mammalia; order Primates; family Hominidae; genus Gorilla; species Gorilla gorilla. Next base: position 135,599,636 of record NC_073230.2, on the reverse strand, counting down.
CGGAAAGTAAAAGCCAGTTGGGTCTGATTTATGGAGAAATTCAAAGAGGGGAAGCACAACCCAAGATGCATAAGTGGTTCTTACTATAAAAGTCCCAAATAATTTCCAAACCTAAAGTTAACATAAAGTCCTGAAGCAGGCATCAGAGTGACCATTAGGGAAATATTTAAAGAACTGCATTTCAGGAGATATGGGCCAGCTGGGCTCCTCACTTCCCCTTTCTGCTCCAACCTTAATGTAGAAAGAGTTCCAGTTAAAAGAAAGAACTCTAAAAAATGGGAATTATGTGAGGACAGAGGACTTCTGTACCTATAAGGCACTGAAAGAGAAAGGGCAGGATTGGAAGTGATTTTATTTCAGATATGGCCAGGGGGAATAGGAAATACAGCTCTAGCTAGGATAAGAATATAAGTTTCTCAACTCTTAGAACAGGTTTCTCCTGGGGTAAGTTCCAGGCTGCTTGCTTGCCAATATCCATGCATCTTTAAGAGAAGCGAGCCAGGTAAAACAATCACTAAACTCACAAGTTCATAGTCAGCCCTCTCAAACAAAGAAAACAGGCCCCACCAGTAATCTTTGTCATGCAGCCTGGTCCTCCCATTATAATCCTACATCAACAGCTAAGGATGGCAAGATTAACTGCAGAAAACCCAGAGCAGAATTTTAAAACACTAAAAAAGAAACAAAACAGCATTAACCGACTCAAAAAAAAAAAAATCCCACAGGTAATTCAGGAAATATAAGAAAATGTTCTTAGAAAACAATTTTAACTAGCATTTTAAGAGTGAATCAAGAAAATATTGAACACAGACCCATACACACACATGCAAGTGGCTATGGAAAATATCAGTCAGGGAATAAGCATATGATCCCAGAAATTAAAATTGTGAATGTGAAAATAAAAAGCTGAACAGATGTGCTGAAACATATAACCAGAGCAGAGATCTAGAGGGCAAAATAAAAGTCAGAACCAGAAAGAAAAGTGAAAAAAAGGAAAATATGAGGAAAAATTAAGACATGTTGAGCATAAATGCAAGATCCCAATATATATCTAATAAACATCCTAGAAGAGGAAACAGAGACAAAGAATGGAAATAATCTAAATACAAAAACAAAACAGAAGGAAGATTTCACAACTGAAGAAAGAAAATTCTTAAAATTGAAAAAATGGAAAGGACCAAACATCTTAGTAAATTTTCACTAATTGACAGAAAATTCTAGGAACTTTTAGAAGGGAAAAAAAGATACCTACAAAGAATGAACATCAGATCTCATGTGCCTCCTTGAATTCTAAACAGAATTGAGCAAAGTCTTTCTTGAAGGAACCGTGTTTTAAACTTAAAATTCTATAGCCAACCAAACTATCAATCAATGTTAGGCTAAAAATGTAAATGGCCCAGAAAATCTGATGCCTACATATCTACATATGAATTATCCAAAAAAAGGCATGTCAGATATGAGACAGTAAGGCAGTGGCAATCACATATGATCTAGAAGGATTTTTTTTAACTTTTTTTTTAACTCGAGAAAGGATATATTAGACCCTGGTGGTTAATATATTCACAATATATTCATATATATCCATAATCCTTTAAAAACCAGGATTTTAATAATTATGCTTACTCCTTTTCTGCAAGTCCAGTTATGCTACCTGAATGAATCTGAAGGGAATAATATTTAGTAGCCATAATATAGTAATTGCTTTTTGAATTGATATTACGTTGTTAGAAGGAATCTAGAAACAAAATAGAGAAGTATTAATTTATCTACTAATGTCAGTAATGTAAATATTATACAAACAAATATTATCTACTAATGTGAGTAATGTAAATATTATACAAACCCTGTAAATCAAAAATAGTAATATAAATTTAAAAATTTGAGGGGTCTGGCCGGGCATGGTGGCTCATGCCTGTAATGCCAGCACTTCGGGAGGTCGAGGTGGGCAGATCGCTGAGGCCAAGAGTTCTAGACCAGCCTGGCCAAACTGGCGATACCGCATCTCCACTAAAAATACAAAAATTAGCCTGGCATGATTTCAGGTGCCTGTAATCCCACCTACTCTGAAGCCTGAGGCAGGAGAATAACTTGAACCTGGGAGATGGAGGCTGCAGTGAGCTGAGATTATGCCCACTGCACTCCAGCCTGGGTGACGGAGTGAGACTCTGTTTCAAAAAAAAAAATTGAGAGGTCTGTGAAAAGGGACAATAGAGAGGGGACTAGTGCAAACACTAAATCACTCGTCTTTTTCTGTGAGTAGCCAATAGATACTATGTAAAATTGGTAACTCGAGATATGAATGCATTCTTTACACAACAGGAAAAACAAAACAAAAAACATTCAAACTCATTAATTCTATACAATGGGATCAGGAGATGTAAGATTATTCAAGTATAAATCATTGCATACAGAAGAATTTAAGTGAAAGTCTCAAGAAAAACTTTTCTAAGACAACATAAAGGTACATTTTCATATTAGGGGCTTTTGATATATAATAAATTTTTAAAGAAAATCTTTGATGCAGAAATGGATGAATGATTTTGAATTTGTAAAATGACTCAAAATCTTTGGTTGACAAAAATCCTTTTTGAACATCCTCTTCTTTAGGTTTAATACAATTGCTAAATACATACTTTTCAATGGCCACAATTTAAGTGTCAGCTTATAGCTGATGGTGGCATTTCATCAAAAATATTTATTAAATGTTTGCTTTATGCAAAAACCTTTGTTTGGTATTCAGAAAAATGCAAAAATGAATAAGAAGTCATCAAATTTTTAAGGGTCAAGTCAGGGGGGATAATACCAAGCACAGAGGTGACTGGTCAAGGCAGAGTAAGATAGTGGAGGTGAAGTTCACAGTATGAGGTCTTGGGACCAGGGATGGTGAACAGATGAAGAAACTGTCCATGAAGGAAGTGGGAATTTAAAAAGGCCTGAAAGAGGGAAAGAAACAGATGCAAACAGCCTTCTAGACAATAGAAATAGTGGGTTTACACTTTCAGAGAAGGGAAAGTTGGGCATTGTTTGTAAAACCTGTGACCAAAAACCTGTTTTAAGTTTAGGATAGCCACAAGGAGAACTGGGAGGCCACATATTCCTTTTTTCCTTGTTAATAACACACCTTTTCCACTGAAAAAGTATTTTCCAGTGTGGGTGAAAAATTATATGATTACTATAAAATAAGGATAGTCAGATAATTGGGAGTCATTTTATGAAGGGATTTATGCCATGTTTGTACTTCATTTGCTAGGGATTCGAGTATATTTAAACTTTTTGAGCATGAATATGTTCTCAGTACCATTATATTTTGGGAAATTTCTCTGCCAGTGGAGAGTCTGAAGAGTTGCAGGGGATGTGGATAAGAAAAAATAAAATAACAAGTTTGTTGAGGAAATCCAGGCAAGAAATATTGGGGGTTTGACATGTGGCGGTGGAAGTGGAAAGGAGAGGACTCATTTCAAGTTGAATTGGGAACAGAAGACAATGGAAAATGAGATGTTTGTAGTTTATGGCATGTGATTGTGCTTGTAATGTGCAACCTTCTTTGGGGCTGCTACAAGGTTTCTACCCAATTGGACTTCAAGGAAGAGTCATAGCTTTCTCTCTGGTCTGGACTAAAAGAGCAAACCAGTTTTTAAATGGCTAACAACTGCATCTAGACAAGTATGGAGAAGAATATTTGGGCTCAAAATAGTGAAAATTGGGTAAAAATCAATTTGTGTGGATAAAAGCAAAAGTAAAGATACACAGCATGATTATCTGGTAGATTATGGTTTTGAGTAAACAAATCTGCTAAATAATGTGGAAACGAATTTTGATAGTTGAAATAAAAGGCACACTCTTTAGAAATAAAAGCCAAATTATTTGTAAATGATGCATCCAATTTAAATATATAATCAGTTTATTATATAAATTTGAAAGTTAAATGGATTTTATATTACAATGTGCTTGGGCAAATTTTAGAGTAATCTTTATTTTTACTACTTGTCATGGCCATGACCAAATTCACTAAATATTTTTTTCTTTACCACAACTCAGTTTTGTATAATTTTGAGTCCCTTGCATATAAAATCAGAATTAGTCAATTTTCAATTATTCTGTTGTTTTTCTTTAAAATCATTTTTTAAAGTAATATATTGAGTCCATAAGGTAATCCGCAGGGTTCTGTATTTTGGCAGTGTTTTGAATCCTGTTAACAGGGACTAGTTTTCAACCAATCAAATAGCATCCACACCAATTGTAGGTTTTTGTGGGATTTTAGAAGAGGTATTAAGGTTACCATTTTGAAAAAAAAAAAAGTTCAAAAATTGCAATCAGTTGAATGTTTTCACTTGGAATTTTAGACTCTGTATGTTATTTGTTCAGTCAAGTGTATCTTGGGAAAAATACCAAGAAATGTATTTTCTTTTGTCTGTTGGCTTAAATCCTATAGAATACAGCTTCCTCTATAACCTTTTTGAATATACACTAAGACTCAAATTACACACACATATGTACTTATAGCTTCTGTAGAAGATTTCATGTTCTCAGATAAGATTAAATGTCATATGTTTCTCCTGGCAGCTGCTTTCTCTAAAATCCTCATGTACTCAAATTGAATTGAATTGAAAATAGTATTGGTAGATAGTGAGCCTGTCATAAACCCTTAGAGTGTTTACATCAGCAGGCAGCTTATCACTGTAGTGCTGTCCTTTCTTCAACAAAACATTTTCCCCATGCTAAAATGTCCAATCAAATGGCAATTTATCGAACACTTGGTTACACTGCCTATTTATTGTTAAGAACCGACAATAACAAGCATGAAATAATTACATTCGAAATACAAAAGAAGAATATGTGTAGAAGATGGCAGGAAGACTGGCAATGAGTAGAGGGAGTCACTGCCATAGGATTATAACGTACATGTCTCCAAAGAAGGCCCTCAAATTACCTATTTCCACCTCTGTTATTATTTTATATATTTTTTATGTATAGCGCAGGCATAGATTGGTGATTGCTAATGATATGTCCTCATTTTATATCTTCCCCTCCCCTGCACTCTGGGAAACCACACTGCTTTGAATCTTTTTGTTTCTTTGTCTTCTTTATCTCATCTTCCTTCTGTTCAAGTTGCCCCTGATTTTGGACTTTCTCCCAGGCACTATTCCCTTGACGTTCTCATCATTCACATATCTCCTGCTAGAAAAGCTGCATTCATGCTTTCCTCACTGCTTTCTTAATCTCTGCCCTTTTACATGTTCAAAAATGTGAACTAAAACAATCCAAAACTGTGATCGGAAAGCAATCCAAAACCCAAATTGTGAAATTAAGCTATCCAAAACCCCAAATGTATCATGTTTAAAATGGTCACTATTCATTGAATGTCTCCTATCATGCCAAAAACCAGGTCATGTTATTTATATTTAAACCAGTTTCTTTTCTCTAAACTTCTTTTTAGAATAATAAAACCTTCTTTTTAGAAGTTTACAGAAAAGAAGTTAAACTTCTTTTTAGACTTCTCTTCTTTTTTCCCCTGTTTAGACTCTGTCAACAGATTACAGTGTTTGTTTGAAATTTCTCCTAGATCTATGTTTTTCCTTCTCATTTCCAAGGTCAAATCTCCTTTTGTCCATAGGTCTCAGGCTTAAAACCGACCTTATGTTTCTCTGTTATGCTCAGTGTCTATTTTATTTCCTCCTTTCTATGTCAACATTATCTTTGTCTTTCAGAGATGCAGACTTGGAAGTTGACACCGAGTTCTCTTCTTTTTACCCTGTTTAGACTCTGTCAACAAATTATAGTGTTTGTTTGAAATTTCTCCTAGATCTATTTTTTTCCTTCTCACTTCCAAGGTCAAATCTCTAGTCCACATCTGGGTGGAATCTGTTTAATTGTAAGATGCTTATTTTAGAAAAAAATTGCTAGCTACATAAGCACCAATCACTGTACTCGAAAGTGACTTCCAGATTTTTGCCATAAAGTTCTTGCACAACACTTCTTCTTTGTCACTTCTTTTAGGTGAGATCAGGCACGTTCAGGGTGGTATGGCCGTAGACTGCCACTTCTTTTATAGTTAATCAGTCCATTTTTGTTTTAACACCGTCATTCTGCTGAATACTAACAGCACTGTTTGAGCCAGAAGTGGCCTGCCATTGTGGAGCTTGAATTCTGTAGAAGAGATTTTTTAAAGGGATAATTTAGTTACTCAGTAAAAATTGCTATGTGTACTCTCAGTGGTGCTATTAAGGGTTCTTAAAGTAAAATTAATTCCTATTGACTATTAGCTCAAATCCAAACTTTCCAAACTTTGTTAATACCACTTTCATTTTGTTATACTGCTCTTCATTTCAGTGAAACCAATTTTCTTATGAAATCAACTAATCCATGAAATCTTCCCTATTAATACAAGTTCTAAACACATATGTGCTGTATCTGGATGTCCATTATTTTACATTTCCAGATTTGTGTTCTGTGTTGTTCTTCAGTTATTTATGCAACTATGGTTGTATTTCCATTCAGCGATTCCTCAGGAAGAGATCATTATAATTCTTGTGCATTCTTCCCAACTCTCACTTCTTGCCAGCCCCACAATCAAAGTGCTTTGCAACTAGTTTTCAAGTACAAGGTTTTTGTTGAAATTGATAAAAAGAAAAGAAAAAAGGATAAACATTTTTAAGCCAATTCTGAGTTAATGTGTTCTAAAAAGTGAGTTAAAGTTAAAAGTAAAGGAAATGATTGGCCTGGTAGACAAGAAATTAAGATTCTTGTCTCATTAACATCTCTGTGGACTTGATTAAGGAAGTTATCTTCTCTGAATCTTGTCCTCTTACCTCAAGTAAGATGACAACTTGACTAGGTAGTCTCTAAGGGTCTGTTTAATTCTAAGATGCTCTTATTTTAGAAAAAAAAATGCCAGCTACATAAGAAATGGTCAACTACTCAGAGGCATGACCTAATTTTTAAGCAAATGCACATGAAGATTATTATGCATATTCAGTGAGGGATGCAAATTAATGCAGGAAGCATTTTAGAAGATAAATGTACTTAAGGTGGATTATTGGTCTCATAAACCTTAATCAAGTGCATTCACATCAACATAGCATGATACAAACGTATGATCCAGAATCCGAATTACTTTTCCAAAGAGCCCTATGGGGTATCTATTGATAACCATATGTTTATGTTTTATGAGCTATCTTAGGCAGAAAGAGAAAAAAGATGCCCAGTACTTTATATTAATTTATAAATTTCTTGCTCTCTATTTGCAAAAATAAAAATATAGCCCACAGCAGATACCTCTCAGTATATCAGATTTTGCTAGTTGAACATTACCTAACTTTTCTGTGGCACATTCTACTCATCATTACTTCTTGTTTGTCATTCAAAATGTTTTTCCTCTTATGGAAATACATAAGCCACAAGCTGGAAGACTGATGTGACCCCAGAAAAGTTATTGTGTAAAGTAATCTCTTATTAGAAACTCATTTTTTATTTCGCTTCACATTAGCGAGTTCCTTATCCTCTTCTACCACATTTTCCTCATACTGCCAGTTAATGTAGTATCATAAATTGCTCTGCCTCAATGGCTAAAAAAGAGGGAAGGACATTGTGTCTACTAAGCAGTCCTGTCATGACAAATTGTAAAGTGTTGGTGACAAGAACCAGTTAAGTTCCCTTGTATGTCTTTTTCTCTTGACTCTTCCTATGGAACCTAAGAAAAAGCCAACGCTTTAAAGTACTTTTGTAATTGGGAACAAGAAAAGCTGTAATTTTCTTAAAAATAAATTCATGATAGTTTAAGACTTAATTCAAATATGGAAACCATATAGGTGACGAGTTCTCTTCCTTTGGTTGAAAATCCTATGGGGCAATCTATCTAAAATAATTATTTCCCTTGGACTTGAAACCTTCAAAAGCATGTGCTTTTCTCCAAAATCTTAATTCCCCAAACTCTTATGCCATTATCCAGGAGCTCTATGAAGATATTAGTGCAAGTTGAAATAAGTTTTGATTATTTTGAAAAATAAAGGCCATATTCACAGCACACATAATATTTTATATAATCAATTCTAACTGATCACAATGTGTGATAGTTACAACTTTACACTATTTAACATAACAACTTGAGCAATTAAATCACATTCAGTTTAATTGCATGGAGGCAGCATGGTATAGTGTTTATAAGCATGGATGTAGAGACTGGATGCTTGACACAAATTGTGGTTTGGGCATGTACTAAGTGATGTGGCATATATTCCCACTCTAAGCCTCAGCTCGTGTCTGTAAAATGGGAATAAAAACAATGCTCAGCACACAGGATTGGTTTGAATATTGACTAAGACTCCTGCTTCTTCTTACTCGTTTGTTGGTAATGGTGATGAACGTGAGATGGCGAGTCTTCATTTGCCATACTCATACTGACCAACCTAAATCCCTTTGGCAGTCTCTAAACTCTGCTGTCCCTACTTTTTTGCTGATGCATTTGGTCACTTGAGAAATGTTAAGTTTATATTCTTGTTATGTAAATCTGCAGTAACTATAGTACCTATAAGCATTGTATTCTTCTGGTGTAAAACTGGCCCTAAACAGACAAAAAATGTTTCATATTTTCATGTGATTTAATGGAATTGAGCCCAATTGTTTAATATCAATTACTAAATTGTTTTGTATTTAAAGTAAAATTATTTTTATGACCGTAATATTTCTAAGTAGAAAGAGATGTGTTATGACATGATTTGTTATAACAAGACTTTTTTTCTATTCTCCACGCTCTAATCACATAGTCTGTCAAGAAATCTTTAAATATGTGTTTTTTTAAAAGAATTCATATATTTGCAATATTTGATTAAAAACATAAACAATTTATTTTCTGGAGCAAAACAACCATAGTTGAAATTAACTTTGAGATATCTTAAATATCTTAGATAAAGTAAGATATATACAAGTAACAGTATTTTCTATTTGGTCCACTCATACTATGAATTCCTAAATCATGGCTTATTTCTCAAATTGCCTCCCATGTTCTCTTTCTTAGAATATTACACTAATTTAAAGCTGTGCCATGTAATCAGGTATTATACCAAAGGGGTCTCTTTCTTGCTGCTATCCTACTGGAAGCATACTTTCTGTCAGGAAAACATAGATGCTTGCTTAATTTCATGCAATAGCAGCATGCTTCTTTCTGATTTCTGTTAGCCAAATGTTTATTTTGAGTCATTTAAAATTCTGAAAAAAAAAATACCTTCTGCTTCTATTTGAAACCATTCCAACATCAACTGCAGTTGTATTTGGGTCTCAGTTCTCCATAAGAGGTCTTAACAGATGATCCCACAAATTCTTTTTCAGTTCTCCAGAGGAACAATGTTCAGAGTTTCCTAGGATAGGGTTGCTAGACTTATTAAATAGAAATGGATGTTATGTTAAATTTTAATTTCGGATAAACAATGGATAATTATTTTGTGTAAATGTGTCCTACAAAGTGACATCCTAAAATATAATTATCTGAAATTAAAATGTAACTGGATGTCCTGTATTTTATCCAGCAACTGTATTCTAGGTTGATGAGAGTAGATTGATAAGATGAATCATAAACAACAAACAAAAAGTTGGAATACTGAAATACTTGCTATAAGAATTTAATAAAATTCTACAAACACATTTAAGGCATAAAAACATTAATCGTACAAATATTGCTTAAATTAGAATAAAATATATAAAGTAGACCAGTGTTACTTGAATAGATGGCATAAAATTCAACAGTAAATAGTTGTGTTAAGCAGAATAAGGGCCTCCCAAAGATGTGAACATTCTAATCACCAGAACCTGTGAATATAATATATTAAATGTCAAAAAGGAATTAAAGTAATAGATGGAATCAAGGCTGCTAATCAACTGACCTTAAAATAAGGAGGTTATCCTAAATTATTTGGTTGTGTCTCAGATATGGAAGAGGGAGGCAGAAGAGTCAGTAGTGCGACCTGAGAAAGACTCAACTTGTCATTGCTGGCATTGAAGATGGAAGGGGCCATGAGCCAAGGAATGCAGAAAACAGCCTCTAAAAGTTGAAAAAGGTGAGAACACAGGTTCCCCCCTTAGGCCTCCAAAAGCAATGCAATCTTGCTGCTAATTTGATTTCAGCCAGGTGAGACCCATTTGGAGCCAAGTTTTGACTCCAAAACTGCAGGGCAGTAACTTTGTGTTGTTTTAGGCTGCTGAGTTTCTGGTAATTTTGTTATAACAGCAATAGGAAACTTATACAGTAAGTAAATACTGTGTACATTGTTGATTTAGATGACTTTTTATATAATTTTCTACTGTTTTTAGACATGACATGCAGTCCCTTAAGATTATCTTATAATAATAATGATGATGATTTTAAAAATGTGTTTAATCTTAAACATTTTTCAAAGGATATGAATGTACAATTTGAAACATGGCATATTAAGCTGATATACTATGCATTAAGCATCCTAATTCACATTTGATCACATGTATAGTAAATGAAGATATATAACTTTGAAGAAAATTTGCAAGCCAATTTCAATTATGGTATATGATGAGATTAAGATATAGCCATTGCAAAAACAAAAGAACAAAATCCAAAATACAAGTCAAATGAAAGTTGTATATTTTACATACCCCCCAACACACACATTTATATCAGATATTCGTGTGATAAATATAGGAGACTTTCATATAATAATTTTAAAGAAACAAATAGATTATAAGGATTGCAATATGTAATTATAATAATTTAATAAGTGTACTATTGCTAGTACAATACAAATTGAGTTTGCTAGCTCATTTTTAAACTCTAGAAATAAATTCCTATCATTCAATGTAATACTAAAAAATTCTTAGAATCTGGTTGATACAGAAATATTAACCCCTCCAAATAATATTTAGAATTTTAATTAGTACAATGAGAATGGTAATGAACAATGCCTAGAGATATACATTTTTCTCTAAAATGTATTATCTAAATATATATTCTTATTCATCTCTATATACACTTTTTATTTAATTTTATAAGCATTGATATTTTCTCGGGTGTAAAATGTTTTAAAGTCATATTCAAAGTTCCTCTTGCCATGTGTTACCTTCCTGTATTCCTGATCTTATATAGTTTTGCATTCTCTGTCCTCAAGGTGTTGAGTAAAAGCTTAGAGAAAGAGAATAATACACATGCTAATGCATACTTTGACCACAGTTATACAAAGATTATTTCATAAATATTCACCCATTTTTCTGATAGTAAAACAGTTTCATGGAATTTGTGAGTTGTAAAACTGGGATTTAAATGCAAGTTTGGTTTTGAAGCCTAAAGTCTCCAAAGTCCAAATTGTTTAAGCCATACCCACTGCTTCATTTTAAGCATTCACTACAGCTTTATTGAACTAGGCTTCTATAAAACCACATAGAAATTGGATGCATCGTCCTTCACATGGAGTAATATCAGATTTCTTGTTGGTATCCCAATTGCAAGTCAATGGGAGAAACAAAAACAGATGGACCACAACTCCAGCATCTGCTGACTTGCTGGGGCTATTTAAGTCACTAAATGCTCATCTCCATAGGCACTGGGATACTTATTTTCCTCATCTCTGTGTTTCCTGTACCCAGCACTGTGCTTGACAATATAATAGGTAAGCAGGACATTTTATTTGAAGAAATGAACAAATGCATGATTGCACAAATGAGGCTGACTCTGTTCTCTCTGCTTTGTTTCATTTTAGAACCTGATGATTAAAATTTTGTTCTTGAAACACCTAAAAAGAACTCCGATAAAAAGCTACATTAGGCAGTTTTCATTTATGAAGAGAGAGTAATTCAGTGTTTGGTAGTATACACCTCTGATTATAATCAATTTGGAATCAGTATTTAATCTATTTAGGCTGATGGAGAATTAATATAGACAAACAGGTCTCTAAGTCCTCCTTCTCTTACTACCCATGTTCTCAGTATTTCTAATCTCTCTTTATTTCATAACCTAAAAAACAGGTTTCACCTGACTTCAGTCCTACTTACCTAAGGATAAAAGTAAGGAGAGAGGTGATAATGAAGGGAAATGTACGCTGTGTCAACATGATGATAACAGACAGTAGAGCAACCGGAAGTGGAAAATAAGCTGACATTGTGCTGATGGTGTTAGCAAAGACTGGAAAGTGGCTATGTATACAAGTTTCTTCCAGCTACATAGTGCAGATTTGCTAGTGCCCCACTGAACTTCCTAAGAAGTCCTGGTTTAAGAAATATACTAACATTAGGTAGAGCCAATGATGGAAATGAAAGCTATCTAATTTAACTATCCTGAGTTTCACCAGCCTTTGGTGAAATATCCGTGTAGTGTTTGCTGTTTTTATCACTACACATGCTTGTCCTGTGATTCTTAAAAAAAAAAAAATACCCAAAGGGTCAGGTAAGAAGACCACACACATTCATTCTAAACAATATGATCTTACTGCAGGTTTTAAAGCATATGGATTTTAGAAATTGTTTCCATGACTCTTTTTTTAAAACAAGAGCTTTATTTCTTAATTGACAGACTTTGGTACAGCATATTAGACCAATTTTTAAAGACTTATTTTTAAAAGCCTACAGAGAAAATAATTCCATTGTCTGAAACATACAGGTATCCAGAAAATTGGTAATGATAGGAAAACTCTAGGCTTTTTATAATTGACATTTTGAAACAAAAGGGTATATTGGCTCTGCCATTTGTAGCTTTTGGTGTTGTGGTCCATGAAAATAATGGTCTGTCTTCAATCTATCAAGTCACAGACAATGAGCTATAATCTGGCTTTTGTTGGTGTCTGAATTTTTTCCTGCCTAAGAGATGACCCCAGCAACAGCACGTATTTCCAGGGCAGTTCCCTTCCTGATGGAATAAAGACATTTTGGAGTGGAATAAACTCCAGCAGGTGTAGCAATTCCAAGTCATTCATCTCAGCACTATTCCCAAATCTTTCCATTCAACCTTATATGCATGGTTTGGATGGTCAGGATAAACATTTTCTTATTCTTTGATTTTGCTTTTGAAGGAGTGCCGAGGCAGCCTGAAAATGTCCAAAGCCTCTTGTACCTGTGTTTCAGCTGTAGATTATGATGTCTGTGGAGTTTGTATCCCAAGCTGGGGGCATCAGGCAGAGTCACAGCCTAGGATTTGGAGCACATACTGGATGGTTCCGTTTTATACCATAGAGGGATTGATGGTGTGAGCAATAACGGGGAGGCCACAAGAGGCTGCAGCACCATTTGTTGAGAGGTCAGGTGTCGAGAGTGTGGCTCAGACTGGCATACGGCACCTTGTTAACCATGTTCTCCTACCAGGAAATATGGGATCTCATTTGAATCAAACTATCAGGGAATAATATGGAGGTCTGTTCTGAGCCTGTAGGGAATCTGCACAAAGTAGCCACCAGCACAGTTAATAATGGGATTGCCTGGGAACTCTCTCTTTCCAGCCATAGCTGAATATACCGGTTGATCAGGTCAATCTTACTCTCTAACTTCCTCTGGGGAGGTATACAGTGAGTCTGGGGAGGTATACACAATGGCCAATTTTCGTCCTCTCTGCTGGGGGAGAAGGGAAACAGATCTGAATTGCTATGTTTCTCATCCTCCAATACTGGTTATTAATCTATATGCAGAAAATGCCTTTCTTAACTTTTTGTTTCCGTAGAGTTATCAAGATCCTTAATTTTGAGACTCAGCTTCCTATACCGGCTAATTCTCTGCCTTCTCAGGACTTAAAAGTTTGTTTTAACTCAGTCTTCTATGTGTTCAACTTTCCTTTAGATCCAACCCCACATATGATTTTGCAACTAATTTATTTTACTTTTATTTTTTCTTTGGCCTTTTTGGCATTCTTATGAACTTTATAACTCACAGCCAAACTCTAGAGATTTCCCATTGGATCTCTCATCACTTTAACACTTAGAGTTTTACCAAATTGGCTGAAGAATTATTTCCAGCAGTAACCATACATATTTTCTCGACAGTTTTCTAAATTTACATTGGTGCATTCCTTGGCCTTTGTGCCACATTTAAATTCCCACTTTTCCTAGTACTTGGTCTGATTAACACACTGTTAACAAAGTCATTCATTGAAGCACATGCTCTTCATCTCCTTGGTGGTAACTTTCCTATGGTAACTAGCCTTATGATAACTTGCCTCCAATGGAATAAAAGACATAAACCATAGAGTCACCCTCATCACAATTGGCCTTGGAGGGAAGAATGATTTGAAAACCACAAGAGGTATATAAAATTGCCATGTTGTGTATAGATTTGTTGAGGATGTTTTTATTCTAAAATTCTCAAGGAGATGTATTGCTGAGATGATTTAATTCAAATTAACTTTCCTTCAGTCATGTCAAAGTTCATTATATTTATGACTTACTCAGCCTCAGCAGCTATTGGAATTTGACATAGGTGTAAACCAGAAGTGGTGGGTGATCATACCATAGCAGACCGTAATAAACAGCACAGCCCTGAAATTTTCACTGAGCTTCGTCTTAGTGAGTCTCCCAACTACGTGAAGACCATGGGATAGCTGCTACTGGCAGTACTGATCTCCCTACAACCCACTACCTGCCTATAGATATCTCCATAGAGAAAAAGAAAAGGCAGACTTCTCAATATATAGATAAGTATGAATTGTAAGAATATCTTCAGATGGCTTCTTACCTGTCTGCTTCACCAACACACTTTGACCATGACTATGTAAGAGCCAGGTTTGGAGGATGTGGTGCTAATGAGTCCAAGGCCACTGGTTAAATCTCCATGTAGCTCTATTGCAAGCCCTCAAGCTAGTTATCTCTAAAGACTTACTTCTAATTTTGGTCAAAATATTTCACAAATATGTGCCAATGTCACATGGAGGGCAGTGAAGGAATATGTGCAGAGTACAGTGTCAGCACTGAGAGAGCTCTTAAAAGACACTGAGTCCAATTACTCACTAAAAAGTGATGCTAACCAATGCATCAGTTCAGATGATACCTAAATGCCTCCAGTAACTAGAAGCTCTTTATCTTCCAAGCTAATGTATAACATAGTTGGCAGCAGTGACTCTAAGTTGCTCCTTAAGTCAAGTTAAAATATATCTCTTTTTAAATATACCAAATGGAGCCATAAAAAATTCTAACCCTCTTCCACGTGGCAATCAATCAATTCTTTACATATTTGAGGGTAGCCACCATGGTTCTTTGAAATTTATTTTCACTTTAAACATGCTTATTTCCTTCGAAAGTCCTTCAGATATTCTGTTTTTTTCCATTTTAAATGTTCAATAAATCCCTCTTGAAATCTTTGACAAGAATGAAGCAGAGTATGCCAAGAGATATTGGACTAGCACAGGTCAGTTCTCTCAGGGAACTAGATTAGACAGATCTCTTAATGAATACTACGATCACATCATCTTTTATTTGGAAGCCATATCAACTCTTAAATCATATTGAGTTCATTTTTTTTTTTTTTGCTAAAACCTATGTGTCTTTAAAGTGTACTTCTGCTGAGCCATGGATAGTGTCCAATGTCATTTGTATACTTTTTTAAAGCTCATAAAATATTGCTGTATTATTTAGGGAAGAACTTAGAAAAGTCTTCTTTCTGCCAAAAGAAATGTGGAGCTATAGATTAAAAGCATGCCGCAACTTTGTGATCACGTTAGGATCATGAATCCTAACGTGATCATGAATGAGGTTAGGAATACCTCATTCATATCCTTCCCAGAGGGAACTCAGTATTGCTACAGGTGCATGTCATCTGGACTTGCAGACAATTTTACCTTTCTTTCTAATAGACATCATGTGTGCATGTGTGTGTATGTGCTTAAAGCTTCCTCTTCTGGTATTGCCAGAATGACAACAATGGGAATAATTGTCCTATTTTTCAGAGTCTTATTTGCATCTATGAAGTTCTGTTTCTCACCTGTTATCATCACAATTTTATTTTATTTATTACCTATGTCCTATGTGTAGAGGTGTCTGAGGTCATTTAGGACTTTTCCTGACCATTTCTCCAGTATTTTCTCCTAAATGTCTAGGTACCATGATGAACTGTGCAATCAGATGGTCCTGATTTCAAATTTTATCTCTACCATTTGCTAGCTCTGAGAATTTTAGCAAGATTTAAATCAATTAAGCCTCATTTTAAAAAATCTGTGTAATTGGAGGTGATAATTACCTACCTAAAAGGGATATTGGGGCATTGAATCAGATACCTTCAAGTGCCTGGGATATAGTAATCATTCACTGATTTGTAATAATACTTTTATTATTACTTTGTTTTAATGTGCTTTCTACAGTGTATTTGTCTTCATAATGTGCTCAATTTGTAATTTATTTCACAACTGAATGTGGGCTTTTATTCATCACTCCTCTCCATGTTCAATTTATTTATGTGCATATCAGCCATTACCTGGACAAATATATAGTTTCTGAATCTCAAAAATAATGACCTTTACTGCCTCAAGTGTCTGTCTTTCTGGTGTCATAAGCCACATCCCAGAAATCAAAATTCCACTATGTGATATTAGCTATGCAGCCAACCATTCTCTTGTAGCAATAACCTATCTATTTCGATATTTTAACCATATTGAAAATTTAACACTTTTTGGAAGAAAAAGGTGTTAAAAATGTTTATCCTAAAATATTCACTTTTCTGCCCCTGTCTTCAGAGTTCCAATATGCTTTTCAAATTTATTCTGGGCATCATTTGTCCCTCTTGCTCCCAGGAATAATTAGGAAACAGTAGCAATTAGCAAATGTGAGTGACTGCATCCAAGTATATGTTATGGAGAGACAACCTTTATGTAAATCACCTGGGTCAGATCTGTGTAGAACCACTCCTAGTGATGCCCTCCATTTATAATTACGTTGGTACTTGCAAACACAGTTGCTGTCTGACGTGGATCTACTAACAGTACTGATTTATGAAGTGTGACAGAGCTTCATATATTTTATGCCATTCTAGGATTGAAAAGTTCCTCTAAACTCTTCCTTATATATGTCATTCATTCTTCAAAACACATGCTAGATTATTTATTTGAGAGGCAACCCAGTTTTCCTAACTAATTTACCTTTCAACTCTTATTTGATGGCTGTGCTTGACAATTATAAGTATAAATGTTTGGAAGGATCATTTATAACACATTTATTGCTTCTGCTGAAATAAGCTTTTCTCTAAATATTACTGAAAAATACAACAAATAATTTTACTGCACTAAAATCTCATTCATTTATTGTTGCCATGGTTGGAATGTTTGTCGCCTCCAAAACTCATGTTGAGATTTAATTGCCAATGTAACAGTATTGGGATGTGGGGCCTCATGGGAGGTGTTTAGGTCATGAGGTTCCATCCTCGTGAATGGAGGAATATCATTTTTAAATGGGCTTTTAGGAATGGGCTCTCTCTTTTGTCATTCTACTTTCTACCATGTGATGACACAGCAAGAGGGCCTATACAAGATAACAGCACTTTGATCTTGGATTTTTCAGCCCCCCAGAACTGTGAGAAATCAATGTGTGTGTGCGTGTGTGTGTGTGTGCCAGTGTGTGTGTGTTTTGATAAATTACCCAGTTTGTGGTATTCTATTATGGCAACACAAAACAAACTGAGATAATAATATACAAAAATATAATATACAAAGGTATAAAAATGTAATTTAGGCCAGAAGCTGAAGTTGGAGGTGTAGATTACTTCTTCAATCATAATTAATGAATACTCTATGATGAGGGTTTATTGAACATCTTCACTTGTTGACGTTCTATACTTGTCCTGCCAGTGCAGGTACTTACTCATTACTTTGAGTAAAACAGTAGAAACATAGAGGGTTTCAAAATGAACAGAGGGGATGGGAAGAGAGAGAACCCAGACCCCAGAGATGATTGGACTAATAGAAATGGAGTTGTTGTTGAACAGACTGAAGTCATGGAAAACTTAGGGGAGGGACATACAGGGAATTAGGGTTGAAGATGAGGTGTTAGGGGGTATTTAGGGCCAAGTTGCTCTAAAAGAATAGACAAGCTCGAAAAAGAAGGAATTGTTAATAAGAGCAGATGTTCCATTCAGGCCCTGGGCTGCGGACCTTCATCAAAGAGAAGTTGATACTTTAATGTTGCCAATAGTGAAAGGCAAATACAAATTAGATTTCAGAGAAAGAGAAGACTTCAGGAGTTTAGACAGAAAAAAGTACCAGTAAAGAATCAATTATTAAAGCTCTACTTTTTGCAATTTGGCAATATGGATAAATTCACCCAAAGAAATTATGATTTATTACAGGTCATAGTTATACTAATAACAAACTCTAATTGATTGTAGATGAGAAAAATGATATATTTGTAGCCAATATTTGTTGAGTAATTACTAAGTGCCAGACACTGCTGTTCATGACACAAGTTCACCCTCACACTGACACCATAAGACGTGCTATTTTTATTCAATTTTATAAATGAAATATAGATGAAGAAATGGATATCTCCAGAAAGGAGGTGATTTGCCTGAGGTCACAAAGATAGGTGAGTGACAGAGCTGGGATTTGAAGACATGCTGTCTGGCTTCTGACATCATTTCTTTATCAGAAAGCACATTGCCACAAGAAAATTACTTGCGGAAAGTAAAAGTAGGAGGACCACTTATTTGGCTGTAGGTGATTTGGAAGGCTTCATTGAGAGCCTCTTTAGATTGAATTAGCTCCCTCTCCTTGCATATCTGTGACATATTTTGTATGCCCTGCCTATGTAATTTACTGCATTTTATTTTACATATCAGTTTGTATCTGTGTCTTCACCCCTAGATTGTTATTTCCTTGAAGGGAAGAGTTGCCTTTCAGTTACATACATATCCTGTTGCCTAGCAGAGGAAGCACAGAGGGAGGTTGAAGAAATGTTTCTTTTTTTCTTTTTCTTTTTTTTTTTCTTTTGAGACAGAGTCTTACTCTGTTGCCCAGGCTAGAGTGCACTGGTGTGATCTCGGCTCTCGGCAACCTTTGTTTCCTGGGCTCAAGTGATTCTCGTGCTTCAGCCTCTCAAGTAGCTGGGGTTACAGGTGCGCACCACCATGCCTGGCTAATTATTGTATTTTTAGTGGGGAAAGGGTTTTACCATGTTGGCCAGACTGGTCTCAAACTCCTGACCTCAAGTGATCTGCCCGCCTGGGCCTCTCAAGGTGCTGGGGAGGAAATGTTTATTGAATATATTATTGAGGCTTAAATGATGAGTATAATTTTCAGAGGTGGGAAGAGGTTTTCTGGGAAAGAATAGTCCCTTCTGGAAGTTTGCAGTCAGAATAGGCAGTAGATCTAATGTCCACATTGTGAAGGTAAGAGTTTTGTAGGGAGTACATTTGAAAGAAGCATCATAAAGTCATGTAGGGAAAACCTAAATGCTCACTAATGGATGAGTGGATAAACAAAATGTGACATATATGTGTGTGTGTGTAGATACACATATGTCTACACACACACACACACACACACAGTCATACGTGTGTATACACATATATGCAGTGGAATTTTATCCAGCCTTAAAAAAGAAAAGCCTGCCATTTGCAACAATGTTAGATGAACCTGGAGGATACTATGCTAAGTGAAATAAGCCACACACAGAAAGACAAATACTGTATGATCTCACTTATACGTGGAATAGAAAATAGTCGGACTGAAAGAAGCAGAGAGTAGCATGGTGGTTGACAGGGGCTAGGAGGAGGAGAGGAATGGGGAGACAGGGCAAAAGATGCGAAGTTTCAGTTATGCAAGATAATTTCTTGACCCCTAATGTACAGCATGGTGAATATAGTTAGCAACACCTATTATATACTTGAAATTTTCTAAGAGCGTAGATCTTAAGTGTTCTCACCACAGGAATAAAAAAGAGAAAATATTAAATATGTTAGGTGATGGATATGTTAATTAGCTAAATTGCGGTGATCATTTCAAAACGTATATGTATATCAAGATGTCAAGTTTTACACCTTGAATATATGCAGTTTTTATTTGACAATTATACTTCAACAAGCTGTTCTTAAAAAGCAGATTAAAACTTCTAAAAATTATATAAAGCGGGGCAGGTGACATCTAGAAAGGGCAGACTGGACCTAAGGTTTGTTTACCTCAATTTTCCTTGTTAGGACTTTATTTACCTTCAACTATGTACAGGTAAAAGTAGTTTGCAGAGCAATTGCTCCTTTCTTGCTCCATTTAGTTTGGGGAACATCAGTTCTTGTCCTAGATTCTGAGGAGTTCTCTGGCCACCACTTGTCTGAATTAGCCTTCATTGTGTAAGGACCATTTTTAGATTGGGGATGTGTAAATGGGGGCAAAACACTTATGAATTTATACATTCTGTAAGAAATCCATGGAAAGAGCTAAAGTCTGTCTATTCGAGAAGATACTTAAGGTATTAACTTGGGGCCATTCTAATTAGTGTTCATGTTAATTAGTGGTTAGATTTATTATAAGCCTACAGAATTAAGACACTAAAGTAAATTTGGGTGTTGCAAGAAGGAACGCAGAACTGTTGTGGTTTTTATATGTCTATAAGTCTGCTTATACACCAAATCCATTTTAGTCCTAGTGAAGGTTTGCTTGCATCCGTCAATATGTAGCCTAATTGGTGACAAGAATTGCTTCTTCTGTTCACTATTCCACTTTGAACACTTGAAACTGAAGAATGACTCCAACTGCGCAATTGAAGCCCTCCATTTTTCCTTCTTGGAATGAAAAACCTCTATAACTTGGCTCCACTACCAGTTATTCATGCTTGTTAACTTGTGATCTTGATATTTTGTATTATAGTTAGTAATAAAAATTTAGTTATTTGGAAATTAGTGGGCAAGAAGCTCTTTTCCAGAGCACTGTTGTAAAATTTGGGGCACCCAATCATTTATCCTGTGTAAACACTGGTAAATATGTTACTGGAAAAAAATATTCAGGGGCAATCAATTAATGTCATATATTCGTTTATTTTTATCACCAGCATATGTGATTTTAGCAGAAAAATTGAAAAATAACTGGTGAATTGATTGATTAAAGATGTAATTTTTAAAAACTTTTATTTTGGGTTCAGGGGCACATGTGCAGGTTTGTTATACAGGTAAATTGCGTGTCATGGGGGTTTGGTAGACAGATTATTTCACCACTCAGGTAATAGGCATAGTACCCAGTAGATAGGTTTTCAGTTCTCATTTTATATGTCTATTGATACATAAAAAATTAAAAGTCATCAGCAAAGTCATCAGTACACTGGAAGCATACATACACATTATCACCATAAATGTAGAAAATAGGAAATAAATAAATCAGTAGAAAAAGTCCGTGTTTTCAAGGAAGGACATTTTGACTTATAATAACAAATGAAACACTGAATTAATATGAGAATAGGAAACTAATAGTGAATTTTAAAATGTTTTCTTTTACATTTAATAAGGGGCTGTATCTTGTTAAAATGTAATATGCACATCTTGACTAGTCAGTCATTATAAAACATTTGATAATTATAAAGACATATGATTCTGTGAAAATAGAGTGTCTGTAAATCACGTGTACATTTCCAAAATGGCTTTTGAAAGTGTCTCACCCAGATATTATCAAACCAAACTCCATGAGAAAAATGAGATGGGCAATAAAAAGGAAAATATTAGTGAAGATAGACTGTTAGTGAAGGGGTAACAGAACAACCCCTAATTCTCAGTGGCTCATAAGAACAGAAGTTATTTTTTATTTGTTTTAATTCATGCAAAGACTGCGGTGAATTAGGAGACCTTCCAGAGCCACATCCTTCATGTGATCAATGGGCAATGAGAAATGCTTCCATCTGGAAGGTGAAAGCAGAGAGCTAGAGAATCAAACAGTGGCTCTTGAATGCCTCAGCCCGTAAGTGATAGATGCCACTTCTGCTCAGATGTCACTGGTGTGACCTAGCTACACAACTCCCCTGTCTACATGAGACCTGGGGACGGAGGGCCTAATACACACTGCTATTTGGTGAGTGGCAACTATCTCTGTCATGGATGTTAACTTTATAAGAATTTTTTAATGTACAGACTATTTTAAAATTTTATTATATAATACATATTTCTGAAGTACACATTAAGCTAAAAGATTTTAAACCTTTTTTTGTAAATATGCCAGATTTATTAATAAAGTACCACAATATCTGCTAACAACAGATTTGCTAACAACAAATTGCTAACAACAATGAAACAATTGCTAACAACAATGAAAAAAAGTCTTGCCAGATTTTCCTAGCCTTTTAGTCCTGTGCTGATGTCAATATTTGATAGTCCCAAACTAATCCTCATAAAATATAAGTAATTTGGATCTTCTGCTTTCGAAACTTTGGTTTATGAAAGAAATACTAGTCTAATTAGTTACAGAAACAGTCTCATGTCTGATCAGGCTTTTCCAGAGATACAACTCATATTCATCTTATATTTGTGTACTCTGGCATGACCGCCTTCTCCATCTTGTCCCTCTCTTTGCTGTACTTTTGCTTTTTATTTTATTTTATTTTATTTTATTTTAATCATGTGAGCCTCATTCCCCCAGATCCAGATATGCTGCTGCTTGATGACAGGAGAAGATGAAGGCTAGCAATCCCAGATCATTTCCTCCTGTTTCAGTGACTCTAGTAGGAAGATAAATACTGTCTCCATTCCTGGAAATCACTTTGGTTGATCTTGTTTGAGTCTCATTCCCTAGCAGTGAACCAATCCCACTTGCCATAGGAATGAGGTCCTGATGAAAGGCTTGAGACTCATGATCATTCCTGTGCTGACATCCAGGAAGAGTCTTTGCTTAACAGCACCACTGGAACCAGCTGGAATATGGAGCACAGGACTGTTCCCATAGAAACAGAAAGGTCCCTTCAACCTATGTCTGTGGATCATGTTTAATAGTTATGTCTACTCTTTTAACTCTGAGTCCATATTGGACACCCCAAATTATGTATTATAAAGTACACATCCAGTCAGCAGCATTTTTATGCCTCTAATTTTTAAAATGTTTTAAATAACCATTAAGGTGGAATTAAAAGCATTCTCAAGTCATTTACCAAGAATAAATCATAAGGAATAAGAACCAGAAGCTCTAGTTTGTACTATATAATTATTTTAAAACACCAGGTATCTGCAGAGTTTTACTGAAACAATCTCAGTACATAAACCAATGTTTTCCTCTTCTGTAAATATTTTAGCAAACTTTCTTTTCAAGTCAAATGCAAATATTCATATTTTTCTCTAAAATTGGTATATTTTTGTATATAGCAGACACTTTTGTGGATTAGAGGGAGAACTAAGCAATCGGATCTATCTGTAACACTTTAAGCAGATAGATTTGGAAACTTCTTTCTCCCCTCCTCCTGTAAACAGATCTTAGAGGAAGGCTTCTAAACTACATTTGTTTTGATTGTGCTGCTCTTGCATACCTCTCAAACATGCCAACATATATGTGGGTACTAAGCTTGTCACTGTAGAGATGGTGTAACATTAAAGGACAGGTAGCTGTTTGTCATTTTCTTCTATTCTCAAGTGATCACTAAATTACAAATCTTTTTTTCTTTTTTATGTTTCATTCTTAGAGTGAACATTTCTAGCCTTTGCATCCCAAACATTTAAAGACAACCTCACTTAGCCTTATAATGACAGGTTCTTCTCCATTAGGACCAAAAGTTTATATCTAATCCCAACAGGTCATATGGTAACTGTAATCAATCCAACCTTGCTGCTGGTTTTTGCTCTAAAAAAGTAAATCATATCAAGTTATCAAGCCCTGCAAACATTCTATGAGCACCTGTATCTACCAGGCATTGATCATTTCTGTAATAGGCACCCTGCCACTACACCCAGGTCCTTCTGGCTGATTAAAATCTGTACTGCTGACAGTTGGCCTGCCCAGACCTGCCCCGACTCTTCCTGGATCCCACTGACACTCATTCTCCCTTCTTGTAGCAGCCTTCATTGATAGTTATACTGTCAGACACCAACTGCCACCCTGCCTGAACCTGCTCTCTGACTTGAGATTTGGATCTCTTGAAGAGTTAGCTAAGTCTCTAGAACTTGTCCGGCCTGATTCAAAGTTTTCCCAAATCCCCAGTGACAAGTATTTGCTCTTATTTAATGTTGTTTACTCACCGTTGTTTCTAAGAAATATTATCTCTGCCGCTGTTGCTGACCTGTCAGCCTTCTCCCTTTTCTTCTATTGTCTTTTCCTCTTTCTTCTTCACTGACTGCCACTTTGCCAGTGCTTCTAAGGCTTCACATGGTTAACCAGTCTCAGTGCAGGTATCTTTTGGAGTCTTGGTTCTTCTCAGCTGGGATCATATGAGTAGTCTGATATGTGATGAACACATTTGTTTCCCCTTCCAACTATTTTTTGTTTGAAAATTCAGAAAATGTGATGGTTGAAAAAATCAACTGAAAAGTTGATTTTTGGATAGCCAACGTTCAATGTGCCTCCATAATGAAGCCCTGCTCCTTTGACTATCCTTTGCCTTTTAAAAAATCATTTTCCACTTCTGTACTTAATTTTTAAAAATCTGTAGAATGGAAGTATTAGCATTTACTTTTGTAACTAGTTCTGCTGTAAAATGTAAGTAATTCATGCAGAATTTTTGGAAATACACTCATAAAATACATGATATGAGTATGAAGTCTTACCATAATTCAAATAAGTACATTTATTATTGTATGTAAGCAGCATAGAAAGCACTAAAAATTATAAGAATAAAGGACTGTTCTAAAATAGTTTATAAAGGGTCAGAAAAAATAAACATGTGATTTGATAAACAAAGACTAAGGGAGAGCATAACAAATAGCAAATAGCTTAATGGTCTACAAAATAAGCAAACATTCATACTATGTTAATTTGACATTATGCAATTAAAAAGTCAAACCCCCTTTTGGTTGATACATTACCTCCTATCATAATGCATTAAAAGCTGTGTAAGGAAAACCTCCATAGATGACTAACAGAAGCTGAGCCTCTGCTGTATAATAATTGGTCACACTTATTCACATTTATTACTACATGCCAAACACCGTGCTGAGTATTTTTTACATATTAAACTTACTGAATATTTTAACTGAATATTTTTCATGCATTGTGTTCCTTCCTACTGTTCTTTTCCAAACATATTGTTCTGATCTCTGATCTTTCCTCTAAGTACCAGATGTAGAGCTTAGTCCTCTGAGGAAGAATGCTGCCAACTGTGCCAGTTCTTATGGGGAGGTACATGAGACCCTTTAGAAGGATGACAGGAATTGAAGACCAAAAGCAAAAGTTGCTGTTGGGTTAAGGGTTGTTGCTGGGACTCTGGAAGGGAAAAATCCCTTCTCTCCTCCTGTCTTCCATCTCCCTCTAGCACCTTCTATTCGAAGAACAAAGCAGAAATCCAACTAACAAGAAGAAACCTGCAGATGGAACTTACAAAAGTGGAATTTATATAGAGAGTAGAATGGTGGTTACCAGAGGTTGAGGGGGCAGGGGAGAGAGGACAGGAAAAGGGGAAATGTTGATGAAAGGGCACAAAATTTCAGTAAAACAGGAGGACTAGGTTCTGGTGTTCTATTGTACAGCAAGGTGACTATAGTTAATAAGAATGTATTGTACATTTCAAAATGGCTGAAAGAGTGGACTTTAAATGTCTTCATCATAAAGAAATCATAAGTACTTGAGGTGATAAATATGTTAATTATCCTGATTTGATCTTTCTACATATATATGTATATATGCACATATCAAAACATCACGCCCCATAAATATATACAATTGTTGTTTTTAGTTTTATTTTTAATTAACAGATAGTAATTGTGTATATAGAATACAGTGTTATTAACTATAATTACCTTGCTGTGCAATAGATCACTAGAACTTATGTCTCCAATCTAATTGACCAACATTTCCTTTTTCCCCATCCAACCACCTCCCCCCAGCCTCTGGTAACCACCATTCTACTCTCTACTTCTATGAGTTCTTTAGATTGTCTTCTATGACGTTTTTAAATTCCACGCATAAATGAGATCAGATGATATTTTTCTCTCTGTGCCTGGCTCATTTAACTTAACATATCTCCCAGCTCATCCATGTTGTCACAAATAACAGACGTTCCCTTTTTTTTAAAGGCCGAATAGTATTTCACTGTGTAGAAATACTCAAATGGAAACAACACTTAGGTTGACTATTGTGAATAATGCTTTAATGAACACGGGAGTGCAGACATCCCTTCATCATACCGATGTCATTTTCTTTGGGTCTATACCTGGTAGTAAGATTGTTGGATCATACGATAATTCTAGTTTTTTTTTTTTTTTGGAGGAACCTCTATACTATTTTCCAAAATGGTTTTACTAATTTACAATATCACCAACAGTGAGTATAGAAGGGTTTCCTTTTCTACACATCCTTGCCAACATTTAAGCTCTTTCATCTTTTGATAATAGCTAATCTAACATGTAGAAGGTGACATCTCATTGTGGTTTGTTAATTAAAAATAAAATAGAACCTTAAGAAAATTAAAAAAAAAATGTTGTTTGCAGACACTCTTCCCCCAGCACCACAAACAGAGTATATAGAAGAGTGGATTTGGAGAGATTCAAATTTGGAGAGGTTTGTTGAGAGACAACAACTTCATAAACGGAAAAGATAATAAATATGAATTCTGAGTAAATCTCTCATAGATTCTCCCAAATTTCACATCTGTTCTCCCAGGAATTTTTAAAAAATGTTACATATCTAGTAACAAAATAAATATGCTTTTGTATTCTTGTCATGATATTTTATTTTATGCCAACAATAAATGTAGAAGAGATTCACTATATGTCAATAACTTTGATTTCATCTAATTAACAAGTTACCTTCATCAGTTAATGCAAGATAAATACATAATTTATGACCCATAATCAAATTTCACATACTGAAAGTCCTAATTTGACACATTAGCTACATTATGTCCATTAGAGCTTGTCTTTTACAGGTACTGCCAATGAAGCTTGAATATATTGGTATAGCACAGGGCAGAAGTAAGGTGAAAAAAGGGAAGAAGTAAATTATGCTATAAAATATTTACCATCAATTGCCAGCTCATTAATCAGACAAAAGCAATAGAGACAGCCAACAGTACATTTCCCCCCACTTTTCTGGAGACTTACTGCCTCCTGTGTGAGTGAGTGTTTTCTGTAGAGCCGTTTTCAGTTGTCTATGATGGTATGCCAGCAAGGGGCTTCCCATGCTATGGTCTATTAAAATGGTACCCTGGAAACCAGGTACTCTTGCAGGAAGCAGAATCTCCTGAGGCCCCCGCTAATGGTCAGGGGTCAAAGGCTAATACCCTTGCTTTTATGGTCCTGACAAAGAGATTATGCCTCTCTTTGGCCCTTAATACTATCTTCCTTTACTTGATCCCACACAGTTTATCATGCATGAGCAGTCAAGATGTTTCTTTTTTCCTTTCTTTATAAGAAACAGTTTTCTAGGTACAAATATACATCAGAACAATTGAGTTTCTTAAAGTACTTGCAGCTTCAATATGCAAAGCTGTCCCTCCGTATACACAGCTCTCCCATGTCTTTTGGTAATTTCCAAGAATTTTTATGGCTTCAGAGCCCACCTCTCATCATGAAATTCTCTAACCCTTGGAGACTTGTGTCTGACTTCCTTAAGTTTCCAGAATCCATCCTTTTCTTCTCTAGGAGATATTTCAGGGTCAAGGGATTTCTTTGTCTTAGGCTTGATTTTCTAGCCCTCATCTAAAAATGTATTTCTGTTGCACTCCAATTATTCCCTTGCACTTTATGTTCCATTCAAGAAGCAAGAGGTCCCCACCTACACTCTACTGACAAATTCCCTTTAATGCTTGTCTTTCATGGCTAATCTACTGATGCCCATTTCTCCCTCCGTTTTGTAATAGGGCACTCTCAGCACCATAGGTTAGTACTGCCTATCATTTAAGACTCACATTTATACACCAGTACATACGGGTTTAACCCAACGTTGCAATGCAGCCCTTAAGTTTTACATTTACCATTTACAGAAAGATTGTAATGTATTCATAGGGGATAAAAAACATTCCAACTAGAATAATTTTAAGAGGTTAAACCAATTATTGGGTTGTTATAATGACAGAAATGGGGCAAGGACATCAACACGCCAAGGAGAATGTCCAGGCAGGGCAGTTCCAACTGGGACCGTCTAATATTATTTCGAATATATCTACATACACAGCCAGTCATTTGACAAGAATAGCCAGTGAATCCCTCTTTAGAAATTAGTAACTTCAGGCAGTTGCAGCTTAAAATGCCAAGTTAGATGTCAGAGTGCTAATGAAAAGACCCTGAATTTTGGAGACAGACATACCCAGGTTTGAAGGATGGCCCTCCATCCACTGTTTTTGCTCCCAAGTTTCCTCATATTTAAATAGTTTTTAAGGCTTTTAAGAAAATGAATGAATTGGCAAATGTAAAGTTGAAAGCATAGTACAGTACACATTACTGTAATAATTAGTAGTATTTCTCATGTGTGCCCCCATCATCTTTCTGTAATCTGCTGCATCTTTTATTTTGGAGGGATGTCGGCTCTCTGGTACTCTGCATTCTATCCACATGCTGAAATTGGCTCATAATCACTATGCCCAACCCTTGCTATTTGTGTATGGTATTAAATATTAGCCTATTTCATACCTTCTCAATGATAACATTATTGCCCCCAAAGGGATTAAAATTGGTTATTTGCACAGCAGCAGCAAAAAAAAAAAAAAAAAAAAAAATCCAAAACTCATTCTCTTATTATGAATAAAGCACAGATATGTATTCAGTACATAAAGAGGTATACAGTGCATGTATGCTGTTTAAATTTCACCTGTGGGGGGGAGATTAGGAAATAATGTCTAAAAAGGCTTTTTTGTGAGGAACAATGTGAGAAATCAATTGAGAAACGCTCAAGTGATTTAACTACATTACCCCAATTTCTCCTACAACCATCCTACTAGTTCTGCAACTGATTACACAGGGAAGAACTTGTCCAAAGCCACCGAGTTATTGAGTGATAATCATAGTTTAAGTGCGACTGACCTCTGGATGATTTTACCTTCAAAGGGAGAGGTTGACAAATTAGATATTCTAGTAAAAAACGATGGCAAAAAACATGGTTCCAGTGAACATTTCCTCGTTCAGAAAAGTCTGTTAGCATCTAAGTGGAAGTGACAGATGTGTCTTGGTTTCACAGTAGTGGAACTATTGAAACCTTTGGCTAAAAAAAATCTGAGAACTTCTTTTCTAAAAGCACAAATGGAGCTGTCAATACTTCTTGTCATAGAAGAATAAGGAAGACTGAGTTTTAGTTCTACCTGTGTCAGGAATGTGTGAAATGTCACTTAATGTATGTAGACCTCATTTATCTAATCTATAAAATCTGCAGATTCTCTTTCATTTCTTCCCTTTCCTTCTTTCCTTCCCTCCTACCTCCTTCCTTTCTTCCATATATCCATCCTTCCTTCCACACTGTCTCCCTTTCTTCCTTCCTTCCTCCCTTTCTCTCTGTCCTTTCCTTTCTGCATTCCTTTTGTTTTTAGTAGCAACAATTATTTCCAAAATAAAATCTCTCTGAAACTCTAAGTGTAAAATAGAAGAAACAGAGCTCAGAGGGTCAGAGTCCTATTTACTACCCCCACCCTAACATTCATCAAGTAGCTCAGGACTCTGGAGCCCTGTGGAATCCAGTTAGAAGACCACTGAATTCAGTCCCTTCAGTCTTGAAGTATTTGGCTTTGAGCTTCTACTCTGAAGTAGTTGTTTGAATCTACCAACGGTTATTGTGCAAACAATTTTATCAGCATGCATGTATGCCTAGTGAGATTGGATATTTCCGTTAGCCACCTTGCCAACGAGTTTTTATCATTACCCAAACACACACACATTTATGCATATTTAAATATGTGCTTAAGAAGCAGAAAGATATGAGTTAATGGATTCATTAACAACAATTGTCACATGAGTAGGCTGAGCTGATCTTTACACATTCGTTCTCAGTATAAGAATTTAACCAGATAGTTGCTGTCTTTACAAACAAAACTTTTGATACCCCTAATGATGAGGACCAGATGAAAAATAATAATTTAAAACTTGTTACTCAGAAGGCACTGTGTATTCATATACTCCCTTACCCAAACTGGAAATCCCAATTAGAATTCTGCATTTAAGTTCCTGGGTAGTTGGTTTCTACTCCAAGTTCAGCTCAATATCAAAATTAGAATAAAAATGATCAAGGACTTGCGATCCTTCTGGATGTGTCACATCTTTTCTGATTGCTGTACTGTCATCATTGCAGTCTTCCCAGTAGCATCCCCCAATTAATGGATTTTAGTCTACTTACCTCATTTAGTTCTAAAATATTTGTGTCTTTCTTATTCTTGCTTGTACTTCTGGTCTGACTTTGCCAGTTAGGTAAGAGCAGATTTCAGCTTGCTGTGCTGGCTCTAACCCAACTTTCTCTTCTGAAATTTTCCATTAACTGACCTCTGTTTTGGAGCACACACGTTTTCAGATGCCTAACTTCATGCCATGGGACTGTCATATTCTTATTTTTTTCCTGACCTCTTAGCCTTGGACCTGGCTCTGTACCAGCACTGTTGCACAGTTTGCAAATGCTTCTATTATTAATAGGTCATATCCACTTGAAAGATTAAACAGTTATTTAATGTGTAAGGGTTGCATTTTATTTGTTTAATTGATTTTTAATTTAATGTTTTTGGTATTATAAAGTCCATTAATAAGTGATCTTAGGAAATTATTTTGCTTTGAACTTAATTGAACATATTCACGAGCAGTCATCTATTTTAACCAAGTATATAATATTTTCCAATGTTCAGTTTTCTTCAAAGGGAATATATTTTGTACACTCTTAACCGTTGTATTTTGTGATTTTAGTAAACTAAGCCAGCAGAGTATCAATGTATTTTCAAGAAAAGTGCAATTTGAAATTCTGCATTTTTAACAGTGGCAGTGGCTATGGCATTCAAATGTACAATTCTATTTTTGAAGACTTGAAGTGTTTTGTTACTTTCTGTCTTTGTGTGTGTGTGTAATGTATGCAGAAATATACTAGGAGCTCTTTGAAATAAAAAGAAAATAAGTAGAGTATCAAAGATTTACCTGTCTTCCTCAAGCATTTTCTAAGTGCTTGCAATCAATTACTATGCTTCTTCTATGGGCTTATATTTTACTGTTTTTGTTTATTTAAAGAGATA
The DNA here is from genome assembly GCF_029281585.2 of Gorilla gorilla gorilla. NCBI lineage: Eukaryota > Metazoa > Chordata > Mammalia > Primates > Hominidae > Gorilla > Gorilla gorilla. The sequence goes on along the minus strand of NC_073230.2, from coordinate 135,568,422 downwards.
AAAATATAAATGATTAACATCAAGACTTGAATTTTTGGATGTCTTTATCATGTGATAGATGATAGGGCTACTAAAGCTACCTGAAAATCATTACAATTAAGTGTATGACTGACAACCTGTGTGTGGTTTGCAGACATTCTCTAAGATTGCTTGAAATGATGTTTCGTTTACATAATAGTAAGTAGTGTGTGCATCTATTTGAGCTAATGGTGATATTGCAACTTTAAAAAATGGTGACAATTTACACTACTTGCATCAGAAGAGTTGTTAGTGTATGAGAATTACAATTATGCTGCGGTCTCCCTACAGACTCTAAACCAATTGCACAATTAATATGGAGGTATAAATGAATGAGAAAATGGTCATCTTCATTACTGGTAAATATGTGATGGAAAGTAGAGCTTGGATTAGAGAGCTGAACTCTGGCTTCCTAATACCCCATGCTTCCCCAGTGGCCATGAGTGTGATTCTTGAGACTCATTATCAGAGAGAGGAAGCAGCTCCGCAGAGCTGTGACTTCCCCTGCCAGTCATGCCAGGGAAGCTGCTCCTCATGACAGCCTTCTACAGCCAGCTGATCCCAAAAACAGAAACTTGGCAGGGCTGAATTTTGCATTCCTAGTGCCTTTGTCTAATCTTACTGATCAGATAAATTACTCCCCTTTCCAGAGGGAACCATATAGATGTCTGGGTAAAAGACAGATTAGGGAGAACTGCATATAGAGTTGGTAGTTGAAAACTCTAGGGTAGCCATTATTATTCCAACTTAGAAAATGAGAAAGCACCCTGATAGAGGTCAGGGACTCTGTCAAGGTCACAGAGCTAGTCACTGATGGAGCAAAGCTTCAGATGTTCTACTTAGGGAGACTGTGTTAGTCAAAGGTAGCGCAGCTGTAGACCTGTGCTATTGCATACAGCTACTCATTTTCTTCTCACATAGTGGTTGCCATAGAATTTTCAACAGCTCAGTCCCATCTTGTGTTAAAATCTGTTCTTCAGGGAAAGATGATCATTGCTCCATTAGCACATCTCTATTAATCTTTTGGTACATGCTACTCTCTTCTCTGTCTGAGAGAAACTTCACTCAATTTCTTTGAGCCAGAACCGCCTAAGCCTCATGGTCACTGTCCTCTGCTCTGCTTCTTCGCTCTAACTCTGCCCTCTCTCACCACATGTGAGATACTCTGTGCTCTGTATCTGGACAGTGCCCCCAGTCTCTCCTGCTGTTAGTCCTGCTGTTGCATTTTGTAACATAGCCCTGCTTTCCTAAAGCTGGATGCTTTCTACCCTCTATTTTCCACCTTGAATAGATTAAGATCAATTAAGATTATTAACCATAAAAAGGGAAAGGGGATTTCATAGTGGAGCAATTTTACTAGATGAAAATGTTTTATCCACTCTGTTCTCTAATAAAAACAAACAAAGCTCAACAAAACAAAGCTCAACAAACAAAAATTCTCAACTTTATCCAACAAAATCAATACACAAACTTTCCCAATGCTTTCTTCCCTTCGCACATGTGCCGGTGCCCATACTGATATGTTTTACATTCACCCTAGGAAAAATAATTTAATGGACTTGGAGAGGCTTTCCAGGCAATATTCAAATGCATATATCATATGTCCACTTGTGATTTCTGCTTATGTTACCATTTTGATTGTCTGTCAGCTCTGCCAAGGAAAAGAGGTCCACCTGACAGAATTACTTAATTTTGAAATCTATGTATAAGGAATACCTATCTATAAAGCTATTTACATCTTTATCTATTAACTCAGTGATTCCAATATAATAAAAATACGTAAGTTCAAAATATGGGTTGAATCTTAATTTTTATGAAAACAATTCTATTTAGTTAAATGTTACCAGATAGTTACTGTGACCCAACTATATTAATAAAGAACTGGCTTGAGGTGAATTAGTAGGAACAAAGTTTCAGAGACAGAAAACCTGAGATGGAGGCCAGCTTTAACAATCACCCTGTGACCATGCCCTTGTGTAAGTCAGTAATTTCCTTTCTATCTTAGAGTTCTTCATGTATACAGTGTGAATAATAACACTGTACTCATTGATTGTGTTGGGATTAAATTAAGATAATGTAAAGTTCTTAGTACAGTTCCTAGCACATAAACAGTTCCTTATAGGCCAGGTGCAGTGGCTCACACCTGTAATCCCAGCAATTTGTGAGGCTGAGGCAGGTGAATCACTTGAGTCCAGGAGTTTGAGACCAGCCTGGGCAACGTGGCGAAACCCCGTCTCTAAAAAAGATACAAAAATTAGCCAGGCATGGTGGTGCACGCCTATAGTCCCAGCTACTTGGGAGGCTAAAGCAAGAGGATCATTTGAGCCCAGGAGGTTGCAGTAAGCTGAGATCGCACCACCGTACTCCAGCCTAGGTGACAGACTGAGACCCTGCCTCAAAGAAAAATAAAAGTTATTCAGAAATGTTAATTATGTAATCATTGAATTTTTAAGGCTTGTGGAAATTGAGCATAATTGATACTATGCAATGAAAGAAGGGATGGCTTTTTTATTATTCTTCTCTGAAGTCCACTTTCCTATTTAGATACTGATTCAAACAAATAAATGAGGAAACAGGTCTTGTGGAAATATATATGATCTGTATGAATGATTAAAATATTCTGAAATTTATTGAAGGCTAGACAGGAAACAGTGAGATCCTTTCCACATCCACAGATTCATTATTTTCTTATATTGCTAAAGTTATTTCCAAATATTATCTCATTTATTCTTTCAACGGTCTTTCCTATTGTTAACATGGTTTTACAAACATGACAACTGTGGCTAAGAAAGATAAAATAAATTGGCTAAAGGTTCACAGAAGCTGTAAGAAAAGAATCAGGAGAATTCACAGGGTCTTTGTTTCCCGTTCATTGTTGTTTGTATGAGGCCCCATTACTTCTAACGGTATGAAAATTTGTAAAAGTTGTTAAGTGCTGTACATTTACATTTGCATACTTATAAAATGCAAGCACTGTAAATTTGTGAATAATCTTTTTCTTAAACTGAAGTTCTTTGAAAAAGCACATAAAGTTTTTATGAAAATGTAAATGACAAAAACAATATCCATTTCATTGTAGTTCCCTGTAAAATGAAGATAATAGACACACTATTTTAAAACGCTATTGTTTTTGAACATTTGTAATAGTCCTGGATTAAGTTTCATTAAAATAAAAGAAGATAGGCTACATTGAGAAAATTGTCTAGGGTCTATGGAGAGGAAAATCATGTTTCTGTGAAATAGTATATAACTTCATGAAACCCATAAGATGCTAGTAATGGTTGTAGAACAGTGCTTATTTTTGAAATTTCAAGATAAGCCAGTTTGGTTGGAAACATTCAACCTCAGACATCATGGTGGATAGGGTAATTATAGATTCAACAAACTTCACTAATCACTTGAAACATTCTTTCCAATGGTACATCATATAGAAGGTTTTCAATTCATTTTGGCTATTATTGACAAAATTACCATAGAAGGAGAAAGAGTATAACTTTGGAGTTGAGTGGTTCGGAAATAATACTCACATTCAGGATTCTGTAAAGAATTTACTATGCCTTGGACATATTACTTAACCTCTTTAAATTACCTTTTCCAATTTTTAAAATGGGAGGCTACTAGGATTATTCTAGAATTAGAGATCGCCTATATGAAAAGTCTTCAATGTAGTGTAAGCTGCATAAAAGACGGTGATTGTCTGAGTTTTCCTGAAAGCAGAAGTCTGAGACATAGACATGCATGCAGGCAGTTTATTTGGGAGGAAGAATCTGTGAGGAAACATTGTGACTGAAACAGGGGAGGCAGCAGAGGTGTGTAAGGGTGTGTCTAGAGTCCATGGGGCCTCCACTCTCCTAAGACCTCTGAAACATGGAGACCACCTCCTCTATATATCCATCTGAATAATAGGAGGCTAGAACGTTTGTCCATTGGCATAGTTCTTGTTCTCTAAGGATCTATTTCTTCTAACCTAATTTTAAAAGAAATGGCACATGCTTATTAATACCCTTTTTTGTCAAGATGCTGTGATTATTGATTGCCAAAGCGCTCTAAGGCTAGTCTTCCCACTGTTAAGGCTTCAAGATTTTATAAACAAGATGGAAGGCTTTATTCAGCAGAATATGCTACCATTTTTAAGAGAACAGCTGTTGTCAGCATGCAGGGAATGTGCCCTTACCAAGGGCTTGTCTGAAATGAAGAGGTGGTCATATTAGAGAACTTGGATAAGAGGAGAAAGATGAAATAAACAAGACACAACATGTTGGTAAGGGTAATGTATTAGCCAGAATTCTCCACAGAAACAGAACCAGTAGGCCACAGATATAGATATGTAAGAGGAGATTTAGTATGGGAATTTGCTTATGCAGTTATGGAAACTGAGAAGTCTCACCGTCTGCTCTCTGCAAGCTTAAGAACCAGGAAAGCCAGTGGGCAATGGTGTCCCTCCCAGTTTGAGGCTGAAGGCCTGAAAACTACAGGGGGGTTGGGAGTAACTGGTCTCAGAGTTCAAAGGCCCAAGAACCAGAAACTCTGATGTCCTGGCTCTGGGGGGGAGGGGGAGGAATTTGTTCTTCCTTTGCCTCTTGGTTCTGTTTGGGCCCTCACTGGATTGGATGCTGCCCACCCATGTTGGTGAAGACAGATCTTCTTTATTCTGTCTACTGCTTTGCATGCTCATCTCTTCAGGAAACACACTCACTCACACACCAAGAAATAATGTTTTACCAGCTATCTGGGCATCCCTTAAGTCTAGTTAAGTTGACACATAAAAGTAATTATGACACATAACTTTCAGAGAAATGAAGGTTGCTGTGGATGAGGGTAAAACCTTAAAGGGAAAAAGAAAAGTCTAAAGATTTTTTACAAGATCTTTCTTTGTGGTATCCTGTATAAATCTGTAATACGTCTTCAAAGTCTTGTTTTTCTTTACAGCTTTCAGAGTTAGACTACTAATACCGGGTAATAAGGCGTCTTTGCTTTATGTGGATTATATATGAAATCTGTGCACACATAGTACTTTGCCAATATTCAAATCATCCTCTATGACAAGTACTGCATACCTCAAGGTTCTTGGATTTAATTCTCAAAGATGTCTCCATTGTGTGTCTTTAGTTCTTTTAATTGTCATGCTGTGCATCTAGTTATGTTAATAGCTGATATTGATTTGCAATTAATGTGCAGGACTCAGGGTAATAGCTATGCCAAAAGATTGCATTTGATTACTACATTGTTTCAAAAAAACTTTCTCATAAAATACTTCATTTAAATATCAGAACGGGGATAAGCATTTCACTGTGCAGACACTGGGACTCAAATATGTTTTGTGACTTCTCTAAATCCATATGCTTCTTTAAGTCTATACTACGTGGACAGTTAAATTTAGATCTTCTATTTCCTAGCCTAGGTTTTTTCCACTATATATGGCTGCATTGTCATATTTGTATGCTTGAAATTATACACTGCTTTATAAATTGATATTCTATAATATATTAAGTATGTATTTGATATATATTAGTTACCCAAAGTAGAAGACATGATAAAATAATTTATAATATTAAATGTTTTCCCTACAAATGCAATAGGGGCACATGTGTATTTGTGACCTACACTAAAAATATTTAGATTTATAAAATTCAAGATATTATCATCATTATCATATACATAACTGTGCAGAATACTATAGCAAAGTCAGAAGAACTAAAAATCTTCACCTTTGGAAGTCTGACAATCTAGTTTGGAAGATAATTCTAATTCCCAAAGAAAAATCATAAATAGCATATAAGTGAGTACATATCCAATAGTATAGAAAATAGTTCAGAGATCTGGAATGGGGATGAATTGGACTGGCTCCTGGAAGATTGAATGATTTATATATTGTAAATATTGGGAAGAATGTGAAATTAGAAGATGAGAGGGGAAAAAGGTGTGTTTTACAAAAGTGAAAAAATCTGTTTTACTCAAGGTTATCAATAGAGTGGAACAAGATTATGGATGGATGTTAGGCATAAGAATTTAGACTTGAGGCTTTTAGCATAACATTTTCCTGAATGTGACCTGAACACATCCAGGATACCCAAAGACATTTTCAGGGACTGTGAAGAACGATGAACCCTATTTTCATAATAATACTAAACCATCATTTGTCTTTTTCACTGAGTTGACATCTACACTGCTGGCACAAAAGTACTGGTGGGCAGAATTGCTAGTGTGTTAATATGAATGTTGGCACTGCCACCAAAACAGTTATTAGTCATTCTGTTCTTCGCTACCATGAACTTCCTGTTTTTTGTTTTTTTTCTGTCCAGTTACAGTTGAATGCTATTGATAAAGCAAGGAAAATTATTAGGTTTATTAAATCTCAGTTTACCAGGTTTCTACATGATGAGAAAGAAGAACTTCTAATCCTTAAAGTATGATGGTTGCTTCAAGGAAAAGCTCTTATGAGGTTAGGTTGAAAGCTGATCTAGTTGCTTTTTTCATGGAATGCCATTTTTAGTTGAAGGAATGACTGACAGATAATTATGTTTATTCAAACTTGGACATATGGTGGATATTTCCTTGAAAATGAGTGGAGTAAGCTTGTCACTTCAAAGAAACAAACTGACAGTATTTGTTGCCAATGATAAAATGTGAGCTTTCAAGCAAAAAGTAGAATTTTGGAAAATGTATTCCATCACCATGAGCTTGATAGCATTTCCGTTCTTAAATACTTTTTTGGGGAGATTGGTGACGATATTAACAAGTGTATTTTTTATATTCTATAGTAAAATCTGTCAGCTCAGTGTACGAATGTTTACCAGATGAGAAATGTATGATATTAGGAAATCATCATGAAAAAAGTAGATGCATAGATGAAAGATCCATTTAAAGTGCAAAATTGACAAATGGATTTTAATATAATAGTATAGGGAAAGGTCATTGACATTGTTTTGGCTTCTACACTGCCATTAACCTTCCAGAAACTACCCCAGTCAAGTAATAGGGTAGTATCAAAATAAATAAATCTATAATTATCAGAAAAAGTTATTAAAATATTACTTCCATCTCGTGTGGTGGCACATGCCTGTAGTCCCTGCTACTTGGGAGGTTGAGAAGGGGGACCGCTTGAGCCCAGGAGTTTGAATCTAGCCTAGACAACATTGCAGACCCCATCTCTTAGAAAAAATAAAATACGTCTCAATTTTTCAACCATATTGCGTGTCTGCAGCGGGGTTTTCATTATATACCTTTATCAAAACAACTTATAGATTGAATCTAGAAGAAAATACGAGAATTTAGTTGTCTTCTATTAAGCCACTAACTAAAGATATTTGCAAAAATGTAAAAAAAGAAGCCACTCCTCAATAACACTTTGCTTTGAAAAGAACACTAAGTATGCACACTAAGTAACTTAAATGCTTTATAATTTGAGGTTGATAAATTGATAAATAGATAAATTAATTACTGTTGAAACAGAGCACTAGTCTGTAGTACCTGTGATAAAATTTGTGGTGACTGATGCTCAAGTCTGGTTATAAGTGTTTTGGAAATATGAACATTTGATTAACAGCTAACACATTGTGGTTATCTGTACTCTGGACTAGTCAAATTTTGTTTTTCCAGTTTTGCATTGGGACACATTAGTAATCTTTGTAAGCCCTTCAGTAAATCATAAGATCTCTTTATTGGGTCATAACCAGCATTGAGTTTTAATTTTCATAAAATGTATTCCTTGTTAAACATATAATGGGCTTACTTTATTATTATAAGTAAATACATAATTGTTTAAATATTTCTCAGTTTTAATTTCAAATATGGTAAATATCAACAGACATAATCCACAAAAAACAAAGCACTGAGGTATCCTCGATATTTTGTAAGATTTTAAAGGGGTCATGAGCCCTATCAAGATTTTTAAAAATCGTGAGATCTATATATTGTAGCTTACGAATGGTTATAGCCTTCAAGATGGTGATTCTGACAGTCTGGGAAGTGTAACCTTCAGGTGAAACCAGAAGGCACTTTGAGGGAGGGGAGAGTGGAACAGGGATATATGCTGACAAGGTTGGCCAAGTAAACATATTCAACAGGTTTGAGGAGGTCTTATGGATATTCACAAAGGGAGTCCTGACACATGCATACTGAACAAACATGTATGTTACATGTGTCCCATGTTCATTTTGGAGTGGAAACAACATTTAAATGCATTACAATTAGGTCTTATATGTCAAAAGGTGAGGCAGGAGCATGAAGGCATTCAAATGTGCAGCCTCTGAGAGCAGGCCAGACTGAGCCCAGTGGTTGGTGGTCTCTTACCATGAGAAAGTTACTGAAATTAGTCTCTTAGTCAATCAGAGCTATGTAGCTATGGTTTGTTGGACAGGGGGTTCAACTGGTCAGTGTCTGATGAATGAGCTGCAATTATATTGCTTATCTAGAGGCCAGGGCTTGTTTACCTACTAGAAAAAGAAAAAACTTTGTGGCAGTTATAATAGAGTTTATTCTTCAAGTGTAGAGGTACGTGACTTAATGCTTGCCTTGCATGGCCTTAGGTCATGTTTATAATTTGTTATCTTATTGCCATGAAAAGAGTTCGCTCTGTTGGTTATCATCTCTAGTTTATCATTAATGCTGGTCAGTTGTGTTTAAACTGCAAAAAGGAGGGAGTATAATGAGGCATGTCCCCATTCTGTCTTGGCCAGGAACTCAGTTTTTTAAGGTTTCTCTGGGGTCCCTTTGGCCAAGGGAGGGTCCAGGAGCTTAGGACTGTAGTTTTAGTTCTTAGGCCAAAAAGGTTAACAACTGCTAATTTGGCAGAGGGGCAACCACTGAAGATTTTTGAGTCTTCAATTTTGTCTCCCTCGTACCCAGTGTCTATACTATAATAGAGAGGTCTGATTTTAATTCTTCTTTAAATCCCTTCAAAGGCCAAGCTCTTTAGCATTCCTTAACACTTCCATAAAGGCCCCTATGAAGATCCTCTAGCTTTCATCCCCAGACACCACTCATCATTTCACATATTGCAATTACTTATGGGGATCGAGGACACACCCCACTGTGCTATTCAGTGCCCTCATGCTTTAGCTTGTGCTATTTTCCTCTCCTGGAAAGCCTTTCATGCCCCCCCTCCCCCCGCTTTTTTGTTGTTGTTGTTGTTGCTGCCTATGTATGATTTGTCTATTAAGACCTTGATTGTACTCATTTCCCTTGGGAAACTGTAGCTGAACTCCAAATCTGGGTCATGTGTTACCCCATATTATTATGACATTTCTTGATTCTGTGTCCATTTTGTCTAGTGGCTAGTAAGCTTCTTCAGGACAGAGACCTTGTGTTTAACACATAGTTAATGCTTAAAAATGCTTATTGCATTTGCATTTGCTTACTCAATAATGCCTGCATAATCAATGATAATAAATGCTTGCTTAAAAATAATTAATACAAATACTAGTTAGGAGAGTTAGTCTGATAACCAACTCGAAAATGATTTCAAGTCAGAAAGGTCCATAGTATGACTTAAGCAAAATTCTGGTAAACAAAATCAAGTACATAAGTCAGACTCACTTTTTCCTCCTTGTTTACATGCAGATCGAGTGACAATAAAAAGTTTTCAAAAAAAAAAAAAAACGTTTAACGATAGATCCATGCTAGCACAGTCTTACCCAGCTTTCCAAAAATGGGGTCAGTTATTTAATATTTTTAATAGCACGTTTGTTTTACGAAGGCCAGCTCTCACATTTTAAGGTCACTGTTACAAATTTGATTTCCGTGGAGGAGGTTTTAAAGAAACAAAAACGTTTGGAATAAAGATTTAGCATAACTTTAAAAAAAATCACTGTACTAATGTTAAAATATGAATAAATTGAATTTAATTTCTTGCTTGGAGTAAAGTAGTAGTAAGTAAAAGTAGTAGTAAGTAAAGTAATTTAAGTAGTAGTTACATTTAAAAATGAGGGTACTTTCTTACAAATGTGCTCATTGCCCTGCAATGACTAACTTTAAATTCATCTAGACGTGAGAAACACATTTGACTACAGAAATGATAGATGAGAACTTCTTATTAATATTTCTATATCTTAATGCTATTGAAATGCATGCTAAGGGATCCCAGTCTTGTTTGTTTTTTTGCTTTTCTAGATGTCATTCCATTTCAGCTATTTCCTTAGTCATAATGTAAGTCTATTTGCATACCACGTGGGCTGAGTTTGCACAGCTGTCCTTGCCAAAGGCTGCCCTGCAGTTGCTCCATCATTGGGGTAACCAGCTGTTACTTATTTAAAGCCTCCATCATTTTGTATGACAGAGTAACTTAATTATGCCCTGCTTTGGAGATGCTAAATGAAATTATCTTCAAAACAAGTGCACTTCATTTAATATTTTTCTCCATCAAGTACTTGAACTGTGACATTTACGTCATAAGCACTAAGTAACTAAATGCTTTATAAATTGAGGCCTTCTGATAGGGTAATTATTATTGAAGCAAAGCACTTTTCCAAAAGTACCTGTGATAAACATTGTAGTGACTGATGCTCAAGTCTGGTTATAAGGGTTTTGGAAATACAGAAATTTGATTAACAGATAACATGTTTATTTACACTCTAGACCAGATAAATTTTGTTTTTCAAATTTGGGATAGGGATGCATTAGTGGTTTTTGTCAGCCCTTCAGTAGATCATAAAATCTCTTTAATGTATCATGACCAGCGAAGGAAGGAAGGGAGGAAGGGAGGGAGGGAGGGAGGGAAATACTAAGGGTAAGTTTTATGAAATTTTATTTTAGTTATATATAAAATACCTGTGATAAACATTGTAGTGACTGCTGCTCAAGTCTAGTTATAAGTGTTTTGGAAATATGAAAATCTGAGTAACAGATAACAAGTTTATATATACTCTAGACCAGATAAATGTTGTTTTTCAAATTTTGGTTAGGGACGCATTAGTGGTTTTTGTCAGCCCTTCAGTAGACCATAAAATCTCTTCAATGCATCATGATGAAGGAAGGAAGGAAGGAAGGGAGGGAGGGAGGGAGGGAGAGAATAGTGAATACTAAGGGTATGTTTTATGAAATTTTATTTTAGTTACACATAAAGTACCTGTGATAAACATTGTAGTGACTGATGCTCAAGTCTAGTTATAAGTGTTGAGGAAATATGAAAATTTGAGTAACAGATAACACGTTTATATATACTCTAGACCAGATAAATGTTGTTTTTCAAATTTTGGTTAGGGACGCATAAGTGGTTTTTGTTGCCCTTCAATAGACCATAAAATCTCTTTAATGCATCATGATGAAGGAAGGAAGGAAGGAAGGAAGGAAATTGAAGAAAAGGAAGGAAGGATTTTATTTTATAATTATATATATTATATATATTTAGTTATATATTTATATAACTAAAATAAATATAGTTATATATGTAACTAAAATAAATTATACATATACATATATATGTAACTAAAATAAGTATACACATAAACATCTTGGGTAAGATATAAATGTTTTTCTTAGTGTGGGTACCCTGTCAAAAAAGTTTAAAAACCAAAATCATGAGACTGTCACATAAACCTTTATAGAATTTACCAGATTAAACTCCTGAACACACTTGTAATCTCACAGATATTTGCCCATGGTCATGTTTTTCCCCTTTAAAATTTTTTTCTATTTTTTAAACTGTAGTAAAATTACACAGAAGATAAAATTTACTCTCAACCATTTTTAAGTATACAGTGCAGTGATGCTAAGTATATTCATATTGTTGTGCAATCAGCACCACCATTTGTCTGTATAACTCTTTGCATCTTACAAAACTGAAATTCTATACCCATTAAACAATATCTTCTCAATTCCTCTTCCCCCAGACCCTGGATCTACCATTCTGCTTTGTGTCTGTGATTTTGAGTACTCTAGGTACCTTATATAAGCAGAATCATGTTTGTCTTTTTTGTGACTTGCTTGTTTCACTTAGCATAATGTCTTCCAGATTCATTCATGTTGAAGTGTATGTCAGAGTTTCCTTTTTGAGGCTGAATAATATTCCATAGTATGTTTATACCACATTTTGTTTTTCCATTCATCTGTCAGTGGACACTTAAGTTGTTTCCAGGTTTTATCTCTTATGAATAATGCTACTGTCAACATGGGCATACAAATATATCCTCAAGACCCTGCTTTCAATACTTTGTGGCATATATCCAGAAGTGGAATTGCTGGGTTATATAGTAATTCTATTTTTAATTTTATGAGGAACTGCCATATTGTTTTCCAAAGCAACATTACCATTTTACATTACTACAAACAGGGCACAGAGATTCCAATATCTCCATATTCTCACCAACATGTGCTTTCCGTTTTTATAGTAGTAGCCATCCTAATGGGTATCAGGTGGTGTCTCATACTTATGATTCGCATTTTCCTACTTATCATTGATGCTGTGCATCATTTTATATGCTTATTAGCCATTCATAATCTTCTTTGAAGAATTGTCTATTCAAGTCCTTTGCCCATTTCTTAATATAGTTGTTTGATTATTTGTTTTTCCCCTAATTTTTAAATTTGAGATACTTTTAGACTTACAAAAGCATTATAAAAGTGACACAGAAAGCTCTCCTTCGTCCTTTTCCCAGCTTTCCCTAATATGAACATTGCATATAACCATGGTAAGTAAAATGATCAAAACAAATAAACTAACATACTAAGAAAACTACCAACTTTATTCAGATTTCAACAATTTTTCCATTAATATCCTCTTTGAGTCATAATATCTAACCCTGGATCCCACGTTATCTTAAGTTGTCATGCTTCCTTAGTTTTTTTCAATCTGTGACAGTTCCTAAGGCTTTCTTCAAATTTAATAAACTTGAGAATTTGAATAGTACTGGTCAGTTAACTTCATGAAGTACCCCTCACTTTTCTCTTGATTAGACTGAATGTATATACTGTTGGGAAGATTGTCACACAAATAATACACTCTTATCTTTGTATCATATCAAGGATATGATGTCTTACGTCATATGTACTAATATGCAGTAATATGTTTTATTACTTGTGAATGAACCTTGCTTATTTGCTTAAGGTAGCTTTTTCCAGATTTCTCCATCATGAAGTTATGATTTTTTCATTGGTAATTGATAAATATGTATTTGGAGGAGATTTTTGTAACTGTACAAATAGGTGTTTCTTCTTAAAACATATCCACTAAATTTGTCATCCATAACTGGATCTTGTCTATAGCAATTATTACTGTGATGTTCTAGTGATGATCTTCTACTTCCCTTATTCCTTTTTCGTTCACTAATTGGAATTATCCTTTAAGGAAAAGCTTTCCTTTCTCTTCAATTTATTTATTCAAATATTTATGTCAGTTTGGACACATAAGTATTTATTTTATTTATTGGTTTATAATCCAATCTAATCATTATATATTTTGCACTCAAATTTTTTAGCTTTGACCATTGAGAGCTCTTTGAGATGGCTCCTGTTTACTTTTGGCATGCCCCATCATTTTCATAAAAATCATTTCCTTAAATTTTGTACCCCAAGATGTTCCAGGTTCATCTTGTATTTTCCCTGCTACAACCCTGGGATCAATGTCTTCTACAAGGATGCTGGAGAATGGTATTTAGAAATCAAAATCTGGATGCTAAGTGTGCCCATTACTACTGGGGTGTCACTGTCTCTAGGCTCTCTCAAAGCTAGAAAACATGTATATGCACTAAACCATGGGCACAGTCACCTATTTATTTATTTTTGCATCTATTTATATATATATATACACATGTACACATAAATATGTATTGAAAGCCCTTGCGTTTTACTGATACCTCTGACTTTGAACCAACATTACAAAGGTCATTCTAACTTTTCCTGTTTTCTTGATTGTACCTTCTTTCTCACACAGTGAGAAATTTGGCTCCCTTTATATACAATATATATCTTTATTTGTTAAGCCCTGGTATATGTATACAGTAGCTTACAAATCTAACCCATAGCTCTGTGAGAAACAAATTTACCAATTATAGTTTTTGTGTACAACTGATTTTGTCTTTAACCTTACAGTAGCTAGTCAAAACACCATTTTATTTATTTATTTATTTATTTATTTATTTATTTATTTATTTATTTACTGAGACAGAGTCTCACTCTGTCAACCAGACTGGAGTGCAGTGGCACAATTTCAGCTCACCTCAATCTCTGCCTCTCAGGTTAGCACAATTCTTGTGCTTCACATCCCAGGTAGCTGGGACTACAGGCGTGTACCACCACACCCGGCTAATTTCTGTATTTTTAGTAGAGATAGAGTTTCACCATGTTGGCCAGGCAGGTCTCAAACTCATGGCCTCATGTGATCTGTCTGCCTCTGCCTCCCAAAGTGCTGGGATTACAGGCGTGCACCACTGAGCCTGGCCCAAAACACCATTGTTCAGTTACTCAGGTCATTTCCTTTCTTCTTCACCCACTTCGGTCTAGTTATATAATTTATTTGTAATATGGTTAGATTGATTCATCACAGTCTGCATTCCACCTTGGGTTGCCATCACATTCTGGTTGATTTTTTTCCCTCTGGGTCATGTCATAAATGAAAATAGATAGACAACAAGTGTTTAAAAGTGTGGAGAAATTGGAACCTTGTATATTGCTGAGGAGATTATAATATGATAGAGCTACTTTGGAAGACAATTTGGCAGTTCCTCAAAATATTAAGTATAGTTTCTATATAACACAGTGGTTCTATCTATCTGTCTGTCTGTCTGTCTGTCTGTCTTTGTATCTCTCTGTCATCTCCATGATAAAGTTTGAAAGTCCACATAAAAATCCGTACGTTAATGTTCATAGTACCATTATTTAAAATAGTCAAAAACTGGAAACAACCCAAATAAACATCAGCCGATTGGTGGATAAACACAAGGTGGTTTATCTATATGATGAAATAGTATTTGGCAACCAAAAGAAATTAAGTACTGATACATGCTATGAAATGGATAAACCTTGAAAACATTATGCTACATGAAAGAAGGCAATCACAAGATTGCATATAGTATGAGGCTATTTTTATAAAATGTCCAGATTTAGGCAGATACACAGAGACATATAGTAGGTTAATGATTACCTAGGGCTAGGGGAAGGGTCATGGAAAGTATTGCTAATGGGTTCAGGGAGAATAAAATATTCTAAAATTAGATTACATTTATGGTTGCAAAGCTCTGTGAATATACTAAAAACTTCTGAATTGTGTACTTTAAGTGGATATATGAATTCTGTATCAATAACTTTATTTAAAAATGTCTTAATGCACAACTCTCTTCCATTACATTAAAAGTAATTCAGTTTACCAACACAAGATTAGGATCATTTCATTTGCTTGTGAAGAACAGAATATTATCATATATTTACTAGTGTAGATTTTTTAGCATAAAAGGCTAAGGTAGTTGAGGTTTGTCAAAATTTCAAGCAAAAGAAAGTTAATATCATGATTGATGTAGAGACTAAAGATCATCTTCTGAGAAATATGTGAAAATATCTAGCCCATTACCACCTACCCCTCTTTTGAAAACAGATTTACCCATATTTAATTATAAAAATGGCTATTATGTCATACATTTCTGCTTTGATCTAGGACAGTATTGATTCTTCATATTCTTTATCATAAATATATTTTGGTGTTAGTTCATAAGGTGAAAACTAGGAACCCCAATAGTAGAGAGGGCAAGAAGCTTACTAAAAATTAGCACAGCCATTTAGCGTTCGACCTAGTTTTCAAATCTAGGTCTAACTTATCCCAAAGCCCTAATACTTTCTAGTGATTACCAGCATGAATTTTGAGAATGATAACTAGATTTCTCAATTAGCATGCTCATATCATTTGGCTACTTTGAAGACAATTTTATAGCTTCTAAGAGAAATCATTTTTTAATGTAATAAACAGTATGCAAAATATTGCTTTTATTCTGAATTTTGAGTCTAAGTAATATACAAAAACCATGAAAATTAAATAGATTATTTACTCTTAGGTATTCTAATTATGAGAAAAATAATCATAGGTAAACAGGAAAAAAAATTGAAACTGACCAGAGAAGTGATCATTGATTTCCTTATCTCATGCCAGTAATGCCTCTGATCCAGCTTTGGATATTTAAAGAATAATCTCATATTTATGTTTTACCTTGCTCAAGATGGATTTAAGACAATATACATACATACTTAAAATCAGAATTTTAAAGTATAAAGTAAATGTGGCATTCAGAACAAAGAAAAGAAAATTAATTTAGGCAAGAAAGGGTAAAGCAAGAGATGAGATTAATAATTGTTGTGTGTTAAATGGTGTCTCCCAAAAAGATAGTCCTACTTCCTAACCTCTGGAACTTGTAAATGTGATCTTATATGGAAAAGGGGCCTTAGCAGATCTAAAGTTAATGATTTTGCTCTGTGATCATCCTGAATTAGCCAAATGGGACTTGAATCCAATGACAGGTGTCCTTAGAGTAGAAGAGAAGGCCATGTGGACATGGAAGCAGAGATTGAAGTTATGCAGCCACCAACCAAGGAATGCTTGGAGCCATCAGAAGCTAGAAGAGGGAAAGACAGAACTGCATGGCCAACACCTTGATTTTGAACTTTTGGTCTCCAGACTTGAAAACAAACAAAAGAAGCTTCTGTTGTTTCTTCTATCCACCCAGTTTGTGTGAATTTGTTAGAACAGCCACAGGAAAGTAACACAATACTCTAAATAAATTGTCTTGGTAGAAAAGTTTTTAAATTTCTTTCCTTTTTTCCCTCCTTTCGTTCTTTCCTTCCTTTCTCCCTCCCTTCATCACTCCCTCCCTTCCTCCCTTCTTTCCTTCCTCTTTTCTTTCTTTCTTTCTCTTTCGTTTTTCCTTCCTTTCTTTCTTTCTTTCTTTCTTTCTTTCTTTCTTTCTTTCTTTCTTTCTTTCTTTCTCTCTCTTACTTCTCCTTTTCTCAGTCTCTTTATTGAGACATAATTGACAAATAAAAAGTATATATATTGAAGATATCTGACATGATGATTTCATACATGTATACACTGTGGAAATAATTATGGCAATAAAGATAATTAACATATTCATCACCTCACATAGTTATCTTTGTGTCTGTGTGTCAGGTGAGAACACTTAAGATCTACTCTCTTAACAAATTTTTAGTATACAAAACAGTCATCATGCTGCCACATTAAATCTCCAGAACTTATTTATTGTATAACTGAAACTTTGTATGCTTTGACCAACATTACCCCATTTCCTCCACCCACCAGCTCCTGGCAAGCAAGATTTCAGTCTCTGCTTCTATAAGTTCAACATTTTTAGATTCCGCATATAAGTGGGATAATGCAATATTTGTTTTTCTATGTCTGCCTTACTTCACTTAGCATAATGTTCTCCAAGTTCATCCATGTTGTACCATATGTTAGAATTTCTTTTCTTTTTAAGGCTGAATAATATTCTATTAAAGAATTGAATATATCTCACTTTTAAAATTCATTTCCTGCTGACAGATACTTAGGTTATTTCCATATCTCTGCTATTGTGAATAATGCTGCAATGAATATGGAAGTGCAGATATCTCCTTGAGATACTGATTTCATTCATTTTAGATATATACCCAAAGTGCTAGATTGTATGGCAGTTTTTTTTTTATTTTTTTGAGGAATCTTCATACTGTTTTTCATAATGGCTATAACAATTTACATCCCTATAAACAGTGTGCAATGTTTTCCTTTTCTCCCCATCCTTGTCAACATTTGTTATTTTTTTCTTTTGGATAATAGCCAATCTAACAGTTGTGAGGTAATGTGTCATTGTTGTTTTGATTTGCATTTCCTTGATGATTATTATTGTTGAGTGCCTTTTCATATACATATTGGTCGTTTGTATATCCTCTTTGAAAAAATGTCTATTCAGGTCCTTTGCCCATTTTAAAATCAGGGGTTTCTTTTGCTATTGAGTTAGTATGACTTTCTTACATATTTTGGACACAACCCATTATTAGGTGTATGGTTTGCAAATACTTTCTCTATTTCACAACTTGTATTTTTATTTGCTGTTTCCTTTCCTGCACAGAAGCACTTTTTAGAGATGGCTCTTTCTGTTACCCAGGCTAGAGTGCAGTGGCACAATCATAGCTCACTGCATAGCCTCGAGCCCCTGGGCTCAAGTAACCCGCCTACCTCAGCCTCTTAGCTGGAACTACAGGCATATGCCACCATGCCTGGCTAATCTTTTTATTTTCATATTTTTAGAGATGAGTATTGCTATGTTGCCCAGTCTCAAAACAACATAACTTGGTTTGTCTCAAACTCCTGTCCTTAAGCTGTCCTCCCACCTCAGCCTCCTGAGTTGCTGGGATTACAGGATGCAGAAGCTTTTTAATTTGATGTAGTCCCGTTTGTTTATTTTTATTTTTGTTGCTGGTGTTTTTGGTGTTGTATAAAAAATCCTTGCCAAGACCAACATAAAGGAGCTTTTCCCTGTGTTTTATGCAAAGAGTTTTAAGGTTTCAGGTCATACATTTAATGCATTCACTTTGAGTTATTTTTTATGTATGATATAAGATAAAACTTCAATTTCATTATTTTTCATGTGAATATCCAGTTTTCCCACTACCATTTGTTGGATGATGTTTTCCCCATTGCATATTTTTGGAACCCTTGTAAAAGATTAGGTGACTGCATATGTGTAGCTTTATTTCTGAGCTCTTTATTGTGTTCCATTGGTCTATAAGTCTGTTTTTATTCAGCACCATGCTGTTTTGATTACTATAGCTTTGTAATGTAGTTTCTAATCAGGCAATCAGGCAGTCTGATGTCTTCAACTTTGTTCTTCTTTCTCAAGATTACTTTGGCTATTTGGAGTTATCTGTGGTTCCATACAATTTTAGGATTATTTTTTCCTATTTCTATTTTTTAAAAGTCATTTTAATTTTCATAAGCATTACATTGAATTTGTAGATCACGTTGGATAGTATGAGAATTTTAACAATATTAATTATTCCGATTCATGAACATGGACTCTCTTTCAACTTATTTGTGTCTTTCTTCAATTTTTTCATCAATGTCTTATGGTTGTCAGTACACAGATCTTCCACCTCCTTAAACTTTTGTCTATGTATTTTATTTTTTTAATGTGATGGCACATAGAATTTTTTTCTTAATTGGATAGTTTGTTATTTAGTGTATAGAAATTCAACCGATTTTTATATATTGATTTTGTATCCTACAACTATACTGAATTTGTTTATGCTAACAGTTTTTTTCATAGTTTTTAGATTTTCCTGTATGTAAAGTCATGTCATTTGTAAACATTAGTCATTTCACTTCTTTCATTCTGATTAGGATGACGTTTATCTTTTTATTCTTGCATAATTGCTTTGGTTACAACTCCCAATACTATGTTGAATAGAAATGGCAAAAGTAGGCACCCTTGCCTTGTTCCTCATCTTAGAGGAAAAGCTATCAGCTTTTCACCACGAAGTATGACATTAGCTATGATTTTGTTATATATGGCATTTGTTACATTGAGGATCTTTCCACCTAATTTGTTGAGAATTATTTTTATCATGAAAGGATGTTGAATTTTGTCAAATGTCTTTTCTGCATCTATTGAGATGATCATATAATTTTTATCCTTTGTTCTATAACTGTGGTGTATCACGTTAATTGATTTGTGTACATGAAACCATCTTTACATCCCAGGGATAAAACCCACTTGATTTTGCTGAATGAATGATACATTTCATGTGCTGTTATTTCTTACATACCAGTCTTATATGAGGCAGGAAAACCCTCCCCTGCAAGCCTAGGAAGGAAAAAGCTATAGCAGCACAGTAGCTTCCTTCAAGAAAATTCCCTATTCAACTCACGGCCTATCTCTAGGACTCTTTAAAGTCTTTTCAGGATGAACATAGGTTTTCAGCTAAGGATTAAAAATACGTGTAGGTTGGGCATGGTGTCTCTTGCCCATAATCCCAGCTCTTTGGGATCCCAGGCAGATTATTTGAGCCCAAGAATTCAAGACCAGCCTGGGCAACATGATGAAACCTCATCTCTACAAAAACTTAAACAATTAGGCAGGCATGGTGGCCTATGCTTGTAGTCCCAGCTACTCAGGAGGCTGAGGTGAGAGGATCGCTTAAGCGTGGGAGGTAGGGGTTGCAGTGAGCCAAGATCCTGCCACTACACTCTAGGCTGGGTGACAGAGTGAGACCCTGTCTCCAAATATATATATATATACACACACATACACGCACACACATATATGAATGTGTGTGCATGTGTGTGTATTTCAAATACCTCCTTTGCAAATACTTTTTAGTTGGAAGTCTAGCACTTCATTTTGGAATGTGGAAAATAAATCATTCTAAATTGTTTTAGGACATCAACTGAAACTGAGATAATTAAATGTGTGAGATATTGCTGAGAGATCAATGAATATAAAACGAATATAAAAATGATACATTAGTCCATTTTCATAGTGCTATGAAGAAACATCTGAGACTGGGTAATTTATAAAGAAAATCAGGTTTAATGGATTCATAGTTCCACATGGCTTGGGAGGCATCACAATCATGGTGGAAGGTGAAGGAGGAGCAAAGGCACATCTTACCTTGTGACAGGCAAGAGAGTGTGTTCAGGGTAACTGCCCTTTATAAAACCATCAGATCTCATAAGACATATTCACTACCATGAGAACAGGTGGGAAAAACCTGCCCCCATGATTAAATTACCTCCAAATGGGTCCCTCCCAAGACATATGGGGACTGTGGGAGCTATAATTCAAGATAAGATTTGGGTGGGGACACAAAGCCTAAGCATATTATTCCAAGCTGGCCCCTCACAAATCTCATATCCTCATATTTCAAAACTAACTATGCCTTCCCAACAGTCCACTAATGTCTTAACTCATTTCAGCATTAATTCAAAAGTCCACGGTCCAAAGTCTCATGTGAGACAAGGCAAATCCCTTGTGCCTATGAGCCTACATAATCAAAAGCAAGTTAGTTACTTCCTAGATACATTGGGTACCAGCATTGGGTAAATACACCTGTTCCAAATAGGAGAAATTCACCAAAATGAAGGGGCTAGAGGCCCCATGCAAGTTTGAAATCCAGTAGGACTGTCAAATCTTAAAGCTCCAAAATGATCTCCTTTGACTACATGTTTCACATCCAGGTCATGCTGATGCAAGAGGTGGGTTCCCATGGTCTTGGGTAGCTTTGTCCCTATGGCTTTGCAGAATACCACCCCAGTTCCAGCTGCTTTCATGGGCTGACATTGAGTGTCTGCAGCTTTTCCAAATACAAGGTGCAAGCTCTAGGTGGATCTACCATTCTGGGGTCTGGAGGACAGTGGCCCTCTTCTCACAGCTCCACTAGGCAGTGCCCCAGTGGGGACTCTGTGTGGAGGCTCTCATCCCACATTTTCCTTCCATACTGCCTTAGCAGAGGTTCTATAGGAGAGCTCCATCCCTGCAGCACACCTCTGCCTGGACATCAGACATTTCCAAACATCCTCTGAAATCTAGGCAGAGGTTACCAAATCTCAATTCTTGACTTTTATGCACCCACAGGCTGAACACCATTTATAAACTGCCAAAGCTTGTGGCTTGTACCCTCTGAAGCAATGGCCTGAGCTGTACATTGGACCCTATTAGCCATGGCTGGGATTCAGGGCACCAAGTCCCGAGACTGCACGAAGCAGTAGGGCCCTGGGCTCTGCCCAGGAAACCATTTTTCCACCCAGGCCTCCAGGCCTGTGATGGGAGGAGGTGCCATAAAGACCTCTGACATGCTCGGGAGACATTTTCCCCATTGTCATGGCAGTGAACATTTGGCTTCTCATTACTCATGCAAACTTCTGCAGCTGGCTTGAATTTCTCTTCAGAAAATGGGTTTTCACTTTCTATTGCATTGTCAGCTGCAAATTTTTCAAACTTTTATGCTCTGCTTCCATTTTAAATATAAATTTCAATTCCAAACCATATCTTTGTGAATGAATGAAACTGAATGCTTTTAAGGGCACCCAAGTCACATCTTGAATGCCTTGCTGCTTAGAAATTTCTTAGGTGCAGAAAAGGCCTTTGACAAAATTCAACAACCCTTCATGCTAAAAACTCTCAGTAAATTAGGTATTGATGGGACGTATCTCAAAATAATAAGAGCTATCTATGACAAACCCACAGCCAATATCATACTGAATGGGCAAAAACTGGAAGCATTCCCTTTGAAAACTGGACAAGACAGGGATGCCCTCTCTCACCACTCCTATTAAACATAGTGTTTGAAGTTCTGGCCAGAGCAATTAGGCAGGAGAAGGAAATACAGTGTATTCAATTAGGAAAAGAGGAAGTCAAATTGTCCCTGCTTGCAGATGACATGATTGTATATCTAGAAAACCCCATTGTCTCAGCCCAAAATCTCGTTAAGCTGATAAGCAACTTCAGCAAAGTCTCAGGATACAAAATCAATGTGCAAAAATCACAAGCATTCTTATACATCAATAACAGAGAACCAAATCATGAGTGAACTCCCATTCACAATTGCTTCAAAGAGAATAAAATACCTAGGAATCCAACTCGCAAGGGACGTGAAGGACCTCTTCAAGGAGAACTACAAACCACTGCTCAATGAAATAAAAGAGGATACAAAGAAATGGAAGAACATTCCATGCTCATGGGTAGGAAGAATCAATATCATGAAAATGGCCATACTGCCCAAGGTAATTTATAGATTCAATGCCATCGCCATCAAGCTACCAATGACTTTCTTCACAGAATTGGAAGAAACTACTTTAAAGTTCATATGGAACCAAAAAAGAGCCCGCATCGCCAAGTCAATCCTAAGCCAAAAGAACAAAGCTGGAGGCATCACACTACCTGACTTCAAACTATACTACAAGGCTACAGTAACCAAAGCAGCATGGTACTGGTACCAAAACAGAGATATAGATCAATGGAACAGAACAGAGCCCTCAGAAATAATGCCGCATATCTACAACTATCTGATCTTTGACAAACCTGAGAAAAACAAGCAATGGGGAAAGGATTCCCTGTTTAATAAATGGTGCTGGGAAAACTGGCTAGCCATATGTAGAAAGCTGAAACTGGATGCCTTCCTTACACCTTATACACAAATTAATTCAAGATGGATTAAAGACTTAAACGTTAGACCTAAAACCACAAAAACCCTAGAAGAAAACCTAGGCGTTACCATTCAGGACATAGGCGTGGGCAAGGACTTCATGTCTAAAACACCAAAAGCAATGGCAATAAAAGCCAAAACTGACAAATGGGATCTAATTAAACTAAAGAGCTTCTGCACAGCAAAAGAAACTACCATCAGAGTGAACAGGCAACCTACAAAATGGGAGAAAATTTTCGCAACCTACTCATCTGACAAAGGGCTAATATCCAGAATCTACAATGAACTCAAATAAATTTACAAGAAAAAACAAACAACCCCATCAAAAAGTGGGTGAAGGATATGAGCAGACACTTCTCAAAAGAAGACATTTATGCAGCCAAAAAACACATGAAAAAATGCTCACCATCACTGGCCATCAGAGAAATGAAAATCAAAACCACAATGAGATACCATGTCACACCAGTTAGAATGGCAATCATTAAAAAGTCAGGAAACAACAGGTGCTGGAGAGGATGTGGAGAAATAGGAACACTTTTACACTGTTGGTGGGACTGTAAACTAGTTCAACCATTGTGGAAGTCAGTGTGGCCATTCCTCAGGGATCTAGAACTAGAAATGCCATTTGACCCAGCCATACAATTACTGGGTATATACCCAAAGGACTATAAATCATGTTGCTATAAAGACACATTCACACGTGTGTTTATTGTGGCACTATTCACAATAGCAAAGACTTGGAAGCAACTCAGATGTCCAACAATGATAGACTGGATTAAGAAAATGTGGCATATATACACCATGGAATACTATGCAGCCATAAAAAATGATGAGTTCATGTCCTTTGTAGGGAAATGGATGAAATTGGAAATCATCATTCTCAGTAAACTATTGCAAGGACAAAAAACTAAACACTGCATGTTTTCACTCATAGGTGGGAATTGAACAATGAGAACACATGGACACAGGAAGGGGAACGTCACACTCTGGGGACTGTTGTGGGGTGGGGGGAGGGGGGAGGGATAGCATTAGGAGATATACCTAATGCTAAATGATGAGTTAATGGGTGCAGCACACGAGCATGGCACATGTATACATAAGTAACTAACCTGCACATTGTGCACATGTACCCTAAAACTTAAAGTATAATAATAATAAAACAAAATAAAATAAAATAAATTCTTCTGCCAGATAAATCATCTCTCTCAAGGTCAAAAGTTCCACAGATCTCTAAGGCAGGGGCAAAATGCCACCAGTCTATTTACTAGAGTGTGGCAAGAATCACCTTTGCTCCAGTTCATAATAAATTTCTTATTTCCATCTGAGACTACCTCAGCCTGGATTCATTGTTGATATTACTGTCAGCATTTTGGTCAAAACCATTCAAAAAGTCTCTAGGAAGCTCCAAAGTTTCCCACATCATCCTGTCTTCTTCCGAGACTTCCAAACTCTTCCAACCTCTGCCTGTTCCCAGTTCCACAGTTCCACAGTTGTTTCCACATTTTCTGGTATCTTACTAGCAGTACCACACTCTACTGGTACCAATTTACTGTATTATCCTTTCTTACACTGCTAATGAAGACATACTTGAGACTAAGTAATTTATAAATGAAAGAGGTTTAATTGACACACAGTTCAGTATGGCTGGGAGGGCCTCGGGAAACTTAGAATCATGGCAGAAGGAGAAATAAACACATCCTTCTTCACATGGCAGTAGGACAAAGAAGTGCAGAGCAAAAGAGTGAGGGGAAGCCCCTTATTAAACCATCAGGTCTCATGAGAACTCACTATCACAAGAATGGCATGGAGGTAACCACCCTCATGATTCAATTCCCTCCCACTGAGTCCCTCCCATGAGATGTGGGGATTGTGGGAGCTACAGTTCAAAATGATATTTTGGTGGGGACATAGCCAAACCATATCAGATGGAGAAATGGTCATTTTGATTTGACAACATGGGGGTTAACTTGACAAAGCAGTTTTCATAAAAGAGTGAGGGGAAAGCCTAATTGGAGTAGGTTCAGAAAAGAATGAAAGGAAGGCAAGTGGATTCAGCAAATACAGATAACAGTTTCACTGAGTTTTACTGTAGAATGGTGAAAGTTGATTTTTAAAATATTTGTGAGTTAGAGAATCTCAGAAGACTTTTCATAAGATAGAATGTGATAGCCATCTACTGGATTATTCTCTGGTAAAATTGAAAATGTGGGTATGTGAGGAAAACAAGTTCCAAGTGTGTCCTTTATTAGGTGAAGGAGATGGGATCTTATGCACAAGTGGGTGTTGGTCTTATATACTAACAACAATAAATGCTGAAACAAAGATTAAAGGAGTCAGTAGATTGTTGGAAGTTGTATAGAAGTTTGTGAAGTTCTCCAATTGTCTTTTCTATTTTCTTTGTGAGATAAGAACTATTTTATCAAATAAAAGTTAAGAGAAGAGGGGGTATTGCAGTTTTTAGGAAAGATACATGAATTAGTCATGTTCTTGAAAGGTAGGATTGAAGAGGACAATCTAATAGTATAGCATGCTGCCCGAGATTCACTTGAGGCTTATCGTTAACCATTTTAAATGAGTCTAATCGACAATAAGCTAACTTTCAGCATTCTGGTAGCTTTTAGCACTTTTGCAATAGAAGTATCAGTGAGTTAGATTTTAGCAGGTTGGAACTTTCTTTTTTGGACACAGACAATGGCAGGAGAAAGGAACAAAGAAGTGAAGAATTTTTCAGAGCAATGCTTTTAATGACAATGAAATGCAAGACAGATAATGAAGGAATAGATGAATATGAGAGGGCTTATATCCTGGAGTATCACAGGAAATTGTAGGATTGAAGAATTGTTGATGTAGGTAAGAGAAGAAATAGGCTTGAAAAAGTAGGGTAGTGGTCAGAGCTCAGGTTGTTTGAAGTTAAGACATTGGCAAGTGTGCAATTATTATTAAGACAAATGAGAGAAAATGATTATTGCAAGTGAGAAATGAAAAGGATTGAAAGGCCAAGGAATTGGGTGGACTATCAATGTACATGTTGATATCAAAAAGAATAGTAGGGGAGAGAGACAGAGATTTAGCTGGATACAAAACCTTCAATATTATGTCAGTGGTACACTGTCTTTTTCTTGTTATTCAGCATTTCAATTCTTTTTGCACCAGTTGTCTCTCTGGGACTGTAGGCAAGCGATAAGGGCAGATATTGAAATTTTATGGTCAACACCAGATATTCAAAATGTCCTACAGTGCTTTATGGGCTTCATGGTTTATGAGGCAATTTCATATGCGTTATCTTATTTATTTTTATAGTTATCTAGTGAGACAATTAGAGATGATATCGTTATAAAAGGTTTATAGATGAGGAAATTGAAGTTTGATTATATTAAATCATTTGCCACTATATTTATGGCTGGAAAATGATTTAAAAAAATTTTCCATGAGACCAATTTCCACATGGATATGTTCTGAGAATGGTAAATGGAAGAAGTTTATTATCACAACCAAATATATTGACCTTATTCTTTGACATGTTTATAAAGCCCCTGCCTTTGCCTGAATATTTATATGCAATGGAATTTTTAAAAATTCTTAAACATATTTGATTTTGTTTTCAGAATACATTTTAATTTTTTCTGCCTTTTGCTGAGATAAACACTAAATATTTTGTTTTAAGCACACATAGTAATTCATAACGTGTTAGTTACTGTAGTAATGCATTATTAAGAGTATACACTTTGTTTAAAAGGAACTAGACTAACTATACTTATAAATACAGATGTAAAAGAGTAAATAAAATAGTGGAAGCAACAATTCAATAGAATTAAAATACTGTCACAATGAGAATATATTAAATATACAAGGAAATCTAATTATTTTGTCTAATTATAAAAGCCTTAAGATACTATAAATGGAATATGAAAAAAGCATGAAGGCTTCAATATCTGTTCTTTTTTAAAAGAAAAGAAATCGGTGTGAAAACTAGTAATAGAAAAATGCTCTCATTTGCTAATGAAGAAAATTTTTCTTAAAGAATTAAAGCCATTCATAATAATAAGATTCTAGAGGCATTCTTGAAGACTCAGCAACAAAATAAACTAACACAGGAACAGAAAACCAAACACCGCATGTTCTCACTCATAAGCAGGAGTTGAACAAAGAGAACACATGGGCACAGGGAGGGGAACATCACACACTGAAGCCTGTCAGGGGGTGGGGGGCTAGGAGAGGGATAGCATTAGGAGAAATACCTAATGTAGATGATGGGTTGATGGGTGCAGCAAACCACCATGGCAGGTGTATACCTGTGTAACAAACCTGCATGTTGTGCACATGTATACCCAAACTTAAAGTATAATAATAATAATAAAAGAATGTTTATTCCTTAATTTTATTTAGAATTTACCCAGAAATTCAAAGCCAATGCAGTATGTCCTGAGGATTAATTTTTTGTGTCAACTTAACTGGGCAAAGGGATGCCTTATAGCCAATGAAGCATTATTTCTGGGTATCTTTATGAGTTTGTTTCCAGAAGAGATTAGCATTTGAATAGGTAGACTGAGTAAAGAAGACCACCCCTCCACCAGTGTGGGTGGGCATCATCCAATCCATTGATGGCCTGAATAGAACAAAAAGGTACAGGAAGGGAAAATTCCGTCTCTCTTCTTGAGCTGGGGCGTCTGATTTTTTTCTGCTCTGGGACATCAGGCCTTTGGAATCAGACCAGAACTTATATCATTGGCTCTCCTGGTTCTCAGGTCTTTGGACTTTGAATTATGCCCCTGGCTTTTCTGATTCCCCAGCCTGCAGGTGGCAGATCATGGAAATTCTCAGCCTCTATAATTGTGTGAGCCAATTTCCATAATATATACATATATCAATAGGAAATTGATATTTGGTGAACCCTGACTAATATGGACATTATACAGAATCAAGAATTCTACTTCTTCAAAAGGAAGAGGAAAAATAATCTTTCTTTTTTCAACTATCATATTCCTAGAATATCAACAGACATCAAGTAAATGCTTCTTACATTAAAAAGGAATACAATGACCAGATGCATTTTAAATGAAAAAAATCAACATCTCTCTTATATCCTATCAATAACCTGTTAGAAAGTGTGATGGGTTAAAAAATACCCTCTTTATAATGGAACCATTACATTCTTTAGAACAATTCTAACTAAAAAAAAAGTACCTTTTTTAAGAAAATTACAGGATTGCACTGAAAGACTGAGAACAAGATTTTAATAAAAGACACACTTGTTGACAGGAAGACTGAAAAAGTATAAAAAGGCAAATTTTTCTTAAATTAACTAAACTTCACTTAAATTAATATCCATTTATAACTTAAAATGCATTATTAGCAAACTAAGCATATAAGAGAATTTATCTAATCTGGTAATAAGTGCTTTATAAAATGCAGCAGATATCATACTTAACAGTGAATTGCTAAAAGTTTTCTTCCTGGATTTGGGAAAAAAGCAAAGATGCCTAGTTGTTTTTCATACTGAAAATAATCTCTGTTATTCAATATTGTACTGATGTTCCTATCTAGTGCAAGACAATAAAAAGAAAAAAGACAAAGTTTAGAAAGAAAAGGTAAGATTCAATATTTGCAGATGACATAAATTCTGTGTAAAGATATTCCAAAAGAAATTACAGATAAACTATTAGAATCAATAAGTTTAACAAGTTCACTGAATATAAGATCAATATACAAAATTACATTTCTATATAGAAGGAATGAATACATAAAAATAAAAATATAAAATTTACAACAGCATAAATATCAAATAACTAAAAATATATCTAACAAAATAAATGACCTCTACATTGAAAACTACAAAATAGTAGAGAAACAAATTAAAGAGGACTTAAGTAAATGGAAGTATATAAAAATTCATGGATCAGAAGATTCAATTTTATAAAAATATCAAATACCGAGATTGAGCTATACATTAATGAAATCCTAATCAAAATCCCAGTAGGGATGTGTGTGTGTGTGTGTGTGTGTGTGTGTGTGTGTGTGTGTGTGTGTGTATCAAAAACTGGCAAGCTGACTCTAAAATTTTTATGGAATTATACAGGACCAAGAAAAGCGAAGACAGTCTGGAGAAAAAAATTAAGTTGGAAGACATATACTACCAAGTATTGAGGTTTGCTATCAAATTATGCAGTAACAAAGCAGCAGGTATTGATACAAGGATGGAAAAACAGCCCAAAGGAATGGAATAGAGTTGAGAAACAGACCCCGTCATATATGTTCATCTGATTCATGATAATGGTCACAATGGAGGGTTGTGGAAATTCTTTTTCAACATATGTAGCTGAGAGAATTTGATTATCAAAAAAATATGCTAGGAGAGTAAGGAAAAAATAATCTGAAAGTGCAAAACTTACCGGTATTATTAAGAACACAGAAAAACACAGACTATTATAATACTGTAATTGTCATGTGTAAACTACCCATCTTGAGTAAAAAGACTAAGAAATGAAGATCAAAAATAACAACTACAACAACTTTTCAAGACA
This sequence comes from Gorilla gorilla gorilla, assembly GCF_029281585.2. Taxonomy (NCBI): domain Eukaryota; kingdom Metazoa; phylum Chordata; class Mammalia; order Primates; family Hominidae; genus Gorilla; species Gorilla gorilla. The sequence continues at coordinate 135,538,768 of NC_073230.2, read as the reverse complement.
TAGACAATACACTAAGATATACATGGAAACAACAAAAACCTCAAAAGTGGGGGGATGAAGTTAAAGTTTAGAGTTTTTAATAGTTTTCTCTGCTTATTAGTTTGTTTATGTAATAAGCGTTACATTGCCATGAGTTTGAAATAATAGCTGTCATCAGTCTAAAAAAAAAGATGATATTTGCAAGCCTCGTGGCAACCTCAAATCAAAAAGCATACAACAGATAAACAATGAAAAATTAGCAAAAAATTAAAACATACCAACAGAGAAAAATCACCTCCACTGAAAGGAAGTCAGGAAGGAAGGAAGAGAAGACCACAAAACAATCAGAAAACAAATAACAAAATGGCAAGAGTAAGTCCTTACTTATCAATAAAGTAACATTGAATGTAAACAGGCTAAAATCTTCAATCAAAAGACAGAGTGACAGAATCGATTAAAAAATCATAAAAAATAATAAAAAACTACAAGACCCAATGATCTGTTGCCCACAAGAAACACACTTCACCATAAAGATGCATAGACTGAAAATAAAGGAATGGAAAAATACATTCCATGCAAATTGGAACCAAAAAGGAACAAGGGTAGCTGTACGTTTATCAGACAAAATAGATTTCAAGACAAAAACTATAAAAAGATGGCAAGCCACACAGTAAAAGAAGTGGAAGATATTTGCATTATACATACAAGAAACCTGTATCCATAATATGTAATGGAGGAGCTAAAGTTGATAAGAAAAAAGATAAATGACTCAATAGAAAATGGGCAAAAAATTTGATCACTTTCGGAAGAAGATACTCAAATGCTCAATAATTATAGGAAAAGCAATTCAACTTCTTTAATCACAGAAAACTGTAATTTAAAACTGTAACTATATTTTATGTAGTAGAAACACACCATAATGGCAAAAATAAAAAAGTATATATATAAACACTATATTTAAATGAAGACAAATTTGTAGTTATTTTTTTTCTTAGATATTCAGAGATTGGCAATAGTTGTTTCCAGAGACAAAGAAGTTGGTTACAGGCAGTGTCAGATTTGAACTAGCTGAGGGAAAGAGGTCAAAAGAGAAAGTTGTACATCGGGCACAAGTGCAAAGCTGCTGACATAGGAATTTTAGGCTATTAACTTGACAGCCCAATTTCCTTTTGGAAATGCTGTTATATAGACTTCCTTTCCTATAAACTCCCTCAGGTACTGAAGGCTATATGAAGTACCTGAAATGATTCTTCCTTGAAAATTTAATAAAAAGCCTAGCTTGGTACTTTCTTTCCCTAACCAAAGACCGAGGTCATTGAACCTAGGAATAAATTTAATGGCTTGGGATTATATTTGATAGACTAGACACTTTGTTAGAACATCGTATTAATGTGCACAAGGTCAATCGTTACAATCCATCTGAGGATACCGTAATTTCATTTTTCTGCCATAGCCATGGAAATTATCTGTCATCCTTCTCAGTTTTCACTTGTTACTTAGTCAGAGGGGCTGACTAACCAGTTATACGATACGTATCCACCACTTGTAGGAAAATAATTCAAAGTATATGCACTGAGTATACAATTTTATTTCCCACTCACATAGTAGTCTGAGGTAGTTCCTGGTTGAATGGCAATTTTCTTCCATGGAGTGATTCAGGAACCCCTATGTCTTCCATCCTATAGCTTTGCATCCCCTGATGTCTCCTCATCATAAATAATAGAATCAGCAACAGGAGGTAAGAGTTTCTAGGGAAAAGTGCACACACATTAATTCTGTAAAACACTTTTATGACATTTATCATCTTGTTCACATTATATAGGTTGAAAACCAGTAAAATAACCACACTACATCTAGTCAGAACAGTCGATGACTGGCCAGGCACTCCCCAGAAACAATCCAATACAATGGAAGAAGGAGTACACATTTTGGTGTCCTGTTAGCTACCTATGCCACATCCCTTTTCCCTATTACAAATGTCTGTCTTTTTCTCCTGAGTGTCATCTTGGTAAAATGCTACATTTATAAAGTTGCTTGGTAAAAATAATAAAAGGAAAAAAAAAGTATAGGACCATTTTTTGTATCACATCAAAAGAAAGAATACTCAATATTTCCTCCACGACAATTAAAGTGTTCACTTGAGTGCAATTATTCTGAAAACTGAAGCATCAGTAGTTTGGACATATTTGGAACTCAGCCTATCAGATTTACTAATGGAATAATTTATCCACATAATTCTTTACTCCTACTCTTAGGAACATGGTTTTAATAATAGCATCCAGATGGCCTTCCAACTTAAAAATGTTTTATGTTCCAAAATTATGCTGGTAAATTGACTGGTGGCATTTGAGATATAATTTTATACATATAATATTACATGTGATAATTGTCTTTATGCCATCCATAAACGTCTATCTAACTAATTGTCTAACTGAAATACAGGACCTTTGCAATGAAAACTGTAGTAAATATTGTTATTGTGATGTGGGTAATTACCATAAAAATCCTAGAAATAAAGATTCATTTTGAATATAAAATATTTAATTAAAATTTTTAACACCATAATATATAAAACAGCTATTATAACTGCACATACCTTGTCTGATAATAGCTAGATGTGCTTTTTTATTACCGAGGAAAATACAAGTTACCCTATTTAATACCTATATTTTCACACTTGGAAAAGTTCACATTCTGTCACAGTAAAGTGTGGTAAAACTTAACAGCCTCAGTTTTAAAATATACTTGGAACAAGTCATAACTAGTTTTATTGCGAAAGATTCCTGTACACATTTATATTAATTTTGGTACCTTGAAAGGCTGCCTGGCAAGCCACTTCCATAAGGAAACATGCATTATGAGAAGTGAGAAATATCCATCCCTTCTACATATTTTTAGTTACCTGTCACTCCTTGACAACAATGCTCACATCACTGAAGCATGTGACATAACTCTTCATATTTATTCTAAGGGAAAAATGAAATAACTTAAAGGAAAATGCAACGCAATGTAAACAATCTCTTACTAAAAACAATACATTAAGCCAAAAGTATTTTACAGAATGTATTACAAGAAACTAAACACAGTATTGAAGATTCTAGCTGTGATCATGAGAATGAGATGTAGAATTCATCCGAAATAACAGCATCATTTGGGATTGAGAGCAAGCCTAGGTACCAGAGCCAGAACCTCCAATGAATGAAGGCAACTGATGGCAGATACGGGAACAAGGATGAAAGAAAGAGGATGTAGAGTTGAATGTTAAGACAGTTTCAAAGGCAGGATATTGGAGAAAAAGACAAGTCTGTAGTGACCTGGAAGCAGCAAAGGGGAATAAAGGATGGTCCAACCTTATCATCTTCCCTGAGGAATATGAATTGAAGAAATAAAGACAACCATGACTTGAAAGTCTGGGGTGGAAACAACTCTCTTGGAAAGAGCAGTTTCAGTTAAGACCACAAGGGCAGAGGCAGGGAGAAGAGGCTGGGGATAGAGAGGAGTTGTGGTTGTGGGTTACGAGTACAAAGCACACTAAAATGGATTTACAGGTGAGAGATGTATAAAGAATTGAGTGATTTTCAATAAAATTCAGAGTATTCTAGTTGGTTCAGTGGAATATTGTGTCTGAGCTGCATCACTTTGGGAGCTGACTGGTGATTAGAGGAGTAATCTGCTGTCCTTATTCTCAACAGAACACAGGGCTTCAGTAAGAGAAGACTCAGTCAGACTGCTAATGACCTAAGGACTATTCAGGACCTAAGAAGGTTGTCCAGTTGATCTGGGTGGGGGCAAAATAGGTCATCTGAACCCAGGACATCAATGAAGTTAATGAAACTAGTGGCATAAGGCACTATGCTCATCAAAAAGAGGGATATTTCAGATGATGTCTGAGTTCACTGTCCTAGGAGATTTAGATGCCTAGGGCTTCTGAGTGACTAATGGCTCTAAAATATACTTACAAGTTTCTTGGTTCTGGCTCATACTTCACAACTCTCTTGTTCTGAGAACTTATGTCAGTTGCAGGGCTACCAGCAAGATAATGACTGTCATGAAATGGTCCTAGAAGCTGTCTCAAACTGTTGTGGGAGGGACTTCGGGCTAGTTTCTCATTGAAAATTGTACATAAGGCTTTTCTCCTTCACTCTCTTGTATTTAGCTCTTTCAGGTACCTGGTCACGGTAATAATCTTAAAGCCCTGTAGGTGCTTTATTCAGAGTAATGCCTCTGCTAAAGCTGGTGAGGATTTTCAGCCATAGATAAGATTGTGCAACAACCAAGCTCTCTTTTACATCACAGAGCTTATGGAATAATGTGCAAGAAGAGGACTTTTTGTCTGTGGTCTAGAGTTATGAGTACTGGTCAAAGCATTCTCCACCTTTCACTGGTAGTTGAGACCTACAGTTTCTTAGGTTGTGATTACTGGGTGTTTTAAGGTTTTGGCCTATTTGAAATGATTTTGTCTTTTCCTGAAAGCTGTCATTACCACAAATAATTGAATCTTCAACATGGGGCTCTTAGTGCCAATTTGTGTAATCAGTACACACTGTAGCGGATTACTGGTCTCGTATTAGCGCATGCTTCATCTTGGCTAGGTATAGTGACTTGGAGAGGTCACCATATGTATGGATAAAGTTTTAATTTTCTGGAGTGCTTCAGCCATAGCTAGTATCCAAGCAGACCCATATATCTATATCAGACATGATAGTGACCAATTATAGAAAGTTCTAAATGTCATGTCTGAGAATTTTCCTCTCTTGAAACCTGGCTACTTTGACCTTCATGGGAATCTTCTGGAGGCTCCAGTCCTAGCAGTAAGATTTTCTTATACCCAGGAACATCTCCCTATAGATTGTCTCAGAGATGTAGTAAGTCTAGGGCTGTCAGGATCTAGGCAGACATGACAAGAGCAGGTAAAAATGTTGCTGAATCATGGCAGGTCATGATCCTTGAGTTGTGAAAGAAACCATTTATCAAGGTGTGGAACACAGAAAGGGTTCTGAGTTTTTGAGGCTGAGTTGGAAGTGGTTAGTTGTCTTATGCTTTCCACACTTTCAGATGGAGTTCCCTTTACATCTTCCTCAACTCTCCTTATCATAGGGCTGTCCTTAGTAAAGGGGCCAATCTTAGCAAATATCCAGGCTCCCCAGAGATAGCCCACGGATAAGGGGTGAGTGGAGCCTCTGCATTGCCACCGTAATTAGTTTTTTCAGCACGTTGGGAAAAGATACCCACCATTATTTTCTTCCTTTCAAATAGCAGCAAGACACTATAAAATATTAGAAGAGGAGATTGAACATCAGAAAAATTGTCTCTGCCACTATATTTGCTATGCACTTGCATCGCTAATTCTGAAAAGGACTGTACCCTACCTAATACACGATGAAAAGCAAAATAAAAATGCTGATGTAAGTGTCAGAGGATAAGAGGTAGGGGAACAGCATAGGAGCTGGGGGTGAATACTTTCCTTGTTTTCCTTGTTCTCACTCCATGGTTTAGTAAAAAGAACCCTGGCTCTCTCTCAGGCAGGGTCATCATCATTCTGTCAGTCATGTACTACCTTTCTGATTTACTCACCATAGTTTTAGTTCTATATAGTTTTGTTTTGTTTTCTCACTTCTAATATCTATTTCCTGGGCAATCTTGCATTTTTTCTAGATGTATATATTTAGTGGCATAAAGTTATGCAAAATTTGCTTTTATAATTAAAAAAAAACTAATTTGTACCTGTACTTACATCTTATTTTTCATTTCTATGTGGACTTATCATATTACCAAATATGATATGGTTTATGACTACTGTAGTTTTCTGTCTTATCTCTTTCTTCTTTTATATCAAATACTTTCTTCTTTCTCTATTGAGTTTACTTTTTTTTTTCTATTAAAGTTTACCTAGTTCCATGATTAATTTTTGAGATTTCCTGCATCCTAAGATTGCCATTTTGGACTTTAAATTTTCCTTCAAGCACCACTTAGGTTGTATCCACAAGTTTTCATACATACTGTTTTCATGATTATTCAATTTCTAAATAGTTTGTACTTTCCTTTTTATAGGAGTTACTTACAGGGATGATATTTGGTTTCCAAATAAAAACTCATATTTATTTATAAATTATAATTTTAATTTGATTAACTTTTTAGGTGAAAGGACATAGTCTCATGTTTCCTGTTATGAAAATTTTATTTTTGTTGCTGGATAACCTAATTCATAATTGATCTCTGTGAAGCTCATTTATGTTTTAAAATAATGCAATGAAAATGATAATTTTATTACTGACTTATTCAAACTATTCTCAATTATATATTGTATAATTAAATTTCTATCTTTGAAAAGATGAATTAAAATCTCTCATGATGGTTATGGATTTGTCTATCCTTGCATTTCTATAATGCGTTGCTTACATACATTGTGATAATGGGTTAATTGTATGTGTGTATATATATTCTTTGCATAATTTAATGATTTTATCTTGCATTCTATTTTGTCCTATATTAATATTACTTTCCAGATTTCTTTGTTTACATTTTCCTGGCATAGAAAATGTATTTTTAACTTGGCTTATTATAATCTTTATATATGCTTTTCTCTTTTGAGAATACAATTTAAAATCAAACCTGATAATATCTGTATTTAAATAGGGAATTCAGTGTTTATAATGAAAATTAATGATTTATGTTTGCTAATGTTTTCTGTTTTCTTTTTACTATGTTCTCATGTTTCTTTTTTTGTCTTCTCTGAAATTATTTTAACTGATCAAGTTTTCTCTCATTTTTTTTCATTTGATAGTTCAGGAGTTTTAGATCCTATTTTCATTTTTTTCTAAGTTGCTCTTAAACTTTAAACATACACTTTATTTTTTTTTGGCTAACAACATTTAGAAGTAATTTGCTGGCATATTTTTAAAGTCTTATATCACATCTTCTTCCCTTTTTAGGAATAATTACCAAATTATTGGTAATTTATGTCTTGTCTCTTGTTTTCTTGGTCAACCTTGTGAGTGGTTTAATTTTACAGTCTTTCCAAAGATTTTTTTTTAGCTTTGTTGATTTTCTTTATGTTACATTTGTGTTCTATTTTATTGACTTTTATCTTTATTATTTCCGTCCTTCTATATTGATTGGATTTAATTTTCTCTCCCTTTTCTTTAGTTTTTTGAGATGAATAATCATATCAAGATTTCTTCTTTTGTGTCTGCTTTAGCTATATCCCATGACTTTTGATATGTTGTATCTTATTATTCAGTTCAAAATATTTGCTAATTTCCATTGTTTTTCTTTTGACTTATGAGTGATTTAGAAATGTATTGTTTAATTTTCAAACAGTTGGCAATTTTCTTTTGTTATTTATTTCCAACCTAGTTCTATTTTCTAATCTGATTTCACATTAGTCAAATAGCATACCCTGTATTTAAATCCTTGAAATTTTTTAGGATTTCCCAGAATGTGGCCATCTGGTAATTTTTTTCTGTACAATTTAATAGATTATTTTTCATAAGTTTTGGAAAATTATTGTCCAGTGTCTCTTTTAAGTGTTTCTTTTTATCTATTATATCTCTCCTTTCTTTCTAGGACTTAAGATTCATGTTTATTCAAATTTTGTGTCATGTTTTATATATCTCCAATAATTTCTTCCTGAATTTTAAAAATATTTATAGTCTCCATCCTTCACCGTGGATTTTTTTTTACTGATTTATCTTTAATTCATCAGTCATTTACTGCCATGTAGCTAATTAGTTATTAAACTCATCTATTCAATTCAATTATTATATTTTTCACTCCTACAATTTTTGACTTCAATACACACACACACATACACACGCACACACACACACACATTCCAGTCCTCTGATGAAAATATTGTATTATGTATTTTCTTCAATACATTTATGTTAAAGTTTTGTCTGAGAAGCCTGGTTCTGATCATCTGTGGCACCATTTCTGTCACCTGTTTAGTTTTTGTTGTTGTTTGCCCACGGTTTTTGATCATTTGTTTTTGTGTCCTAGCATGCCTGGCTGGTAATCTTTTATTGAATACCTGACATTGTACATTTTTTAAAAATGTAGATGTTATATATATTGTTATTTCCTTCTAGAGAAGCTTCAGTTTTCTACTAGTCAGCAATTGAAATATATATATCAAGACATTTCACCTTGATATAATCTGGGATTGGGATAATTCGAGGATAAGTTTCAGGTTTTTATGGATTTGTCTATTTCTGATTTACCTTTCCTCCTCAGCAATATCCCTTTAGATATATTGGCTAAATGTCTGATATTTTATGAGTAATCATTCTCCTCCATGGACCTGAATTCTCTCTGAATCTAGATTATGTTTGATTTTTTTTTTTTTTTTTTTAGCTTGCTGCTTTCTCACACTTAGGATTCAGCAAAGTCTCAAGGAAAAAAAAAGGTATAAAATACCCGGTTTACTTCTCTGTAGTACCCTAGAATTGTGGGTCCTTAAGTCCTGATTGCAATGATAACCCCAAATTCCAGATTTTATCTCCCTAGTCCCATGAGACTGCTGACAGGTCTGTCTAAAGATTTCTGTCTTTCCTATGTAGAATCAGTACGTTACCTGGGAATAAGAGGCAGTGGAGAGTGCTGGACATATGTCAGTGTGCTTTCTTTTTCCTTACTAGGATCTTGGTCCCCTGAATCCTGGCTACCTTGATTCTCCTCTGATGCCTCCAAATAGTCTTTTTTTCCCTTAACTTTATGATTGTTTTATAGTTATTCTCAGAATTTGGTTTGGTTTGATTATAGCTACTCCTCCATAGCCAGAATCAGAAGTCCTTCATCTACTGAGATTTTATTTTAATGATTAAAATGTTAGCTTATATGAATTTATTTGATATTTTTATGGATTTGTTATTTTTTCAAAACTTCTCTAAGATAACAATAATTTTAATTCCACAGTCTTCCTTCTTTAGCTCTATTGGATCTATTTTTGTATGTTTATATTATTCTCTTTGTAAGGTGTCTTGGCTCTCCTTAAGTATTTGCTAATTCTTGGTTGTCAGTTCATCTGTATTTGAATCCACCTTCGCCTGCCTGCTGTATTGTCAATAGCCTGTGTCTAGTGCTATAGAGGTGGAATGGTGCCTATGCAGCAATGTCTTCTGCATGTAGGGAATCCCTGTTCTTTCTGGTGGCCAGTGGTTCATCAGAGACTTTTCTGCTCCAACCCAGTGCAAACTCAATGCTAAACATCATTTAAAAGATTAACTTATCCAGCTCTTCAGGCCCATATTCTCAGCTAGCTTATTTTGTCTAGCTTAACAAGATGTAATTATAAGAAAGCCAGAGCTGTTCTAGGATCCACATGAGGCTTTTATTTATGAAGAAAGTAGCTGATTAATAACAGCAGAAACCCTCTAAATGCACAACTAAATATTAATTGAAATGCTTTAACTGTGCCTCTATTATTTAGAAGAAATTTGGCCCAAATCTATTAGAAAAGGGATGCTTCTCTGATTTGGAGAGGACTCAAGTCACATTAATCCTGCTCTTTCACTTCTCGGTGTATTTATGGGGGCCAGATGGTGTGTGGTAAGGATATGGGCTTTCAAATTAGAGAAACCTCAGTTTGAATCTACACTTTATTTTCATGTATTGTATGACTTTTCAAAAGTGACTGTGTCTCAAAAATGACTTCTTCGTGACTGTGTAATTCTCAAAAATAGACTTATTCATTCCTACCTTACAGGATTAGTGTGAGGGGTTAAATAAGTGCATAAAAGTTTTGGCATAATGCTGTACTTGATCCTCAGTAATTGATAGATGTTATGGTTGTAGTTATTGTACAGTATCTAAACTCATCGTTTTAATCAATATCAGACATCTTTGAGATTCTATTGGTATATTTAACCACAACCAACTACTATCACAGAACTTTCAGAACTTTTTCAGTGATATCAACTCCCCATTCCTGTTAGTTTTCCAGGGCTGGTATAACTAAGTATCACACACAGGGTGGCTTAAACAATAGAAATCAATTTCCTCATAGTGCTGGATACTAGAAGTCTGAGATCAAGGTGTCAACAAGGTTATTTTCCCCTGAGGCCTCTCTCCATGGCTTGTAGATGGCCATCTTTTCCCTGTGTTATCATGTGATCTTCCTTCTGTGTGTCTTGTGTCCTAATTTCTTCTCCTTATAAGCCCATCAGGCATATGGGATTAGGGACCACCAAAATGACCTGATTGTAACTTAATTACCTCTTTAAAGACCCCGTCTTCAAATGCAGTCACATTCTGAGGTACTGGGGGTTAGGCCTTCGAAATATAAATGTTGGAGGAGACACAATTCAGCCCATAACACCATTTTTCTTGATTCTTACTATATTAAGGGATATCACCAGAAAAACAAATAGCACTTTTAAAACATCATGTGCCTCCACAAAAGCACCTGCACTGAGTTACTGAATCAATTATTTTGTCTTTAAAAAGGGTTATAGAGAAAATATCTATTTGACCAAGATTTAGTGCCTTTCGCAAAACTACAGTTGAAACCATTTTCATAATTTTACCAACTTTCCTTAGATAACACAACCTGAATTTATTATTTAGCCTAAAATTTAAATTCTAGCAAAGCTTCCATCTCTAGGCAGTGATAAATATAGGATTCAACATATTTTCTCTTTTCCTGGCTTCTAGAACTATAGACAGATAGATAGAGATAGAGATACTTTAAAATATAGTTCAGAGATAAATTTTGTTCCTGAAACAATTGTTTCCTCTTTCTTGCTTCTTTCTAAACTAATTTATCCTTTTATTTATTTGTTCTCTACCTGAAAATATTGTTTATTATATTTTGATATCCGTTCAAATGATAATAATTAAAGACATCCCCATTGCTGTTATTCCCAGTTCTGTCCATGCTGCTGCAGTGATAAAGGGCCAAAAGTTACCATGGAAGCAGAAATCCACGAAGGAAAACATGAGCAAAAATACCTGTAAAGGAGGAATTAATAAGCACTGAGAGAGTAGACACCTTGCATTAATTTTCATATACATATCCCAGTAGAAAATGCAACATCAGTTTACTTATTTACTATATTTCTGTAAATAATTCTCATATATAATAATTGAAAATTAAAGACCACATTTTATTTAATAATGCCATAGTTTTAAAAATTTACTCTGTTTTTAAATTTTCCATCAGGCTTTAATAAAAACAAATTATTTACTAATCCAAATATTAAAGATCACTTATGTTTAATTATAGTCATTATAAATCAGATAGATTTTCTCCTTCTTTAACAGATCTTGAGCTTCCTTACGTGGTTCTTTCCTATCATTAGAGAAGCTGATATTCTGCTTGTTGGTTGATGCTGTATCATTCTCTTCAGCTGGTTTCCACCTCTCCCAGTCATTCCAAGGTTAAGGGTTCAGAAAGACCTCACAGGAGGGAGAACAAGCCCTGCTCTGCATCTGTAGTCTTCCTTCACAATTCTTTATTCGTAGCGTTTGATTTGACTCTTCATGTTGCAAATATGTGTCCTGAGCCGAAAGGGGATGTGACAAGTGACTGCAAATGGATTACAGACAACTGGTCTCCACCTCCACTAATGAAAACACAGTGCAATGTATCTGACCTGCTGCTGGGTCAGCAGCACTGTGATTTCTACCTGACAGGAGAAACACAACACTCAGGACGGTGATTTTTCCCAGAGTTAAATTGGACTATAATTCTTTGCTGTGGTGACTCTAAAGTTTCCCACAAACATAAAGTATATTTCCTTATGAATAAACCATTTTGCTTGTATTTGTGTGTGTGTGTGTGTGTGTGTGTGTGTGTGTGTTTCTGCTATAAAGGCTAAAAGTCTTGAAGCTGATTTTGAGAGAGAAGTAGTGTTAAGTGTTTCTGATGTGGAGAATGAAGGAAGATGAATAGAGAACAGGTTGTAAAGGTTAAATAATGACAATAAGAGTTATCCCTTATTAATTAATATATCCCAGGCTCTGTGCCAGTGTTTATATATGTTGTCTCACTAAATCCTTTGATTTAAGTCTATGAAAGCTTAGAAGTAGTGTGAGTGCCTGACCCTCAGTTATACAGTTAACTTGTTTTGAGGGCAGATCTCAGAGCTCTCCTATTCCCAAAGTGAAAACGACTGACTTTGAATTATACTGTTCATTGCTGATTGAGAGCAAAATGGCCCATTATTACCAAGTTTACTGTTTAAAAGGGCATTATGTTTATCTGCCCAAGATTACATTTCTTTCCCAGCCTAGAGATTGCTATGAAAAAGAATGGAGTCCTCCAGTCCTCCAGTTTTCTGATATTTTGTAGTTTCAGTATCTGTTTTTTTTCCTTCTTGGAAATACATGAGTTATGTTCCTTAAAACCCAAATTTGGGAGTATGAACCCACACCAACTCAAAAGATTATAGAGAATGTCTGTTATCCAAACAGTTTTCTTTCCTTTGTCTTTTTTATTATACTTTAAGTTTTACGGTACGTGTGCACAACGTGCAGGTTTGTTACATATGTATACATGTGCCATGTTGGTGTGCTGTACCCATTAACTCATCATTTACATTAGGTATATCTCCTAATGCTATCCCTCCCCCCTCCCCCCACCCCACAACAGGCCCTGGGGTGTGATGTTCCCCTTCCTGTGTCCAAGTGTTCTCATTGTTCAATTCCCACCTATGAGTGAGAACATACCGTGTTTGATTTTTTGTCCTTGTGATAGTTTGCTGAGAATGATGGTTTCCAGCTTCATCCATGACCCTACAAAGGACATGAACTCATCATTTTTTATGGCTGCATAGTATTCCATAGTGTATATGTGCCACATTTTCTTAATCCAGACAGTTTCCTAAGTGCTGAGTTTACAGCCATGAACAACACAGGTAAAATTCCCAATATTCACGGAATTTTTATTCTAGCTAGGGGAAATAGGTACCACATACATTAAATGAGTAAAATATATAGACTTTTAGGATATAATGTGTTAGATACTAAGGAGTGTGATAAAGCTAGGAATACTGGTAGAAGGTTGGGGGTTACAATTTTCAATGGTGTGTTCAGGAAAGGTCTCACTGAGCTGGGGTATTTCAGTAAAGACTTGAAGGCAGTGAAGAGGCAAGCCACCAGATATAAAAGTCTGAAAGTAGAAGCATGCCTGGTATGTTCCAAGATCAGCCAGGGAGCCAGTATGGGTGGAAGGGAATGAGTAAAAAAAGAGTAAACCAGAGGAGTTCTCAGAGGATCTTGTGGACCATTGTCAAGATACAATCAATGGGAAGTCATTGGAGAGTAGGCTTTGGGGAGTAGGAGTAACCTAATTCAGTTTATGAATAATGGGATTATTCTAGCTTCTGTGTTAGGATCAATCAAATGCTCAAACAGAAGAGAGCAAGGACAGCAGGAAAGAGAACACTGGGACAGTTACAGTACTGATCCAAATGAGAGATGATGATGGCTCTGAGCAATGTAACACCAGTGGAGACATTCTGAAAGTTCTGAGCAAATTTTGAAGGTAGAATCAATAGGATATGGTCATAGATAGGGTGGGAGTATAAAAAAGGAGTAAAAGACAATTTCAAGTTCCCTGTCCACCTGCTCTCCCAAGAACTAGAAGCACGGTATTAATGAGATACGGTAGACCACTGGGAGATCAAGTTTAGGGATGAAGATTGGGAATCAGAGGCTTGTTAAGTTTCAGATGCTGTCAGACACCGAAGGGAGTGACCCAAAAGACAAATGCCTTTCCTAAGAAAAGCCTGGAATTTGTCAGTATATAAGTGATTTTTAAAAGAGGACTAGCTATATAATTTGTGGAACCCAGTAAGAAATGAAAATGCAGGAGTCTTTCTTTAACAATTATTACAGACTTCAAAACATTCGTAGCAGAGCATTAAACCAAGCATGGGGCCCTTCTATTACACGGTCTTGTGTACAAGTGCACACCCATGAAGCTTGTCTTGGTTTAAGGGTGTAATTCTAATATGATCAGCAAGCGAGTAAGAGACAGAGAGAAAAAGACTAAGCAATGAAACTAGGAAGACATTTAATATAAACAAGACAGGAACAAAATAAAAACGTTTGATATGAGCTTGGTAGTGGTTCCAGGCTCAGCCAGCAAAGCTGAATGGTTTCCTCTGGTTTTTGCAATTTTCAATTGCTAGGGGAATTTTATGAGTTTGGACTTTTGCATGATAGATTGATTTGGGGTGTTACCACCCACAGGACAACTCCAGTTTCTCTATAAACTTCTTCATCTTTAAAAAAAAAATCACTTCTAGTAGTAAATGGTATTTTGAAGTCCATTGGCTGCTAAAAAGCAAAAAAAAAAAACCCATTTTTTGATGCAAGTTTCACTTTGGCAGACACGCAGATGAGGAAGTAGAAACAGAAGCAGAGAAATACAGGCTGTCAGTGTTAGTGTAGCTTTCTAGCTGGTCAAACGGTATGCAAAGCAGCCAAACAGAACCTGGTGACTAAAACAAAGTGGTAAGATTAAACCATCGAGGGCAAAACAGAAATAGTCAGGAATAAATACTGAGTCTGTTTCTTATCACGTGGCATAAAGTTGCTTTGAGTGTTAGGTTTCATAATAGTTTACCTTAGTTACTAAGGGGTTGCAAAAATACGAGGTTGGATGTCAGAGTCTGTGGTGGTCTGTGCACTGGCAGCTGGTTGAAAGCAAAAGACTGACCTTTATCCTGGAAAAATAAAATCTCCTCCCTCCTCACTCTTCCTGGAGTCTTTAATGATACCACGTCATGACCTACGTTGAGTAGACCTTGATATGTACAAATGACCTATTCAGAGTTTGAAGAGGGAACTGTAATAGGTCCCAGAAAAATATTTCATATTAGTATGCTCCATTGTCACAGCTCACCCCTGGCTTATCTAGAGATTACTTAAATCTGCTTCAGTGCATCTGACTGCTTCAGGTTCAAAATGTCCATGGGGCATGGAGGCAGAGTAAGTAACAAGCCATCAGTGCGTGTGATAGAAAAGATAGTCCCCATCCTCTGGGTGTTAGTATTTTGGAGTGACAGGGCCAGGAGGGAGCACATAAGAGAAGGCTGGGAAAGAGAAGATTATTACTGACATATCCAATATCATTGGTAGCGTCTCTTGAATTTTTGTGGGTTAGTGGGAGTTAATACAGTCCCCTCCTGCATTCTGATGAGCTGTAACTTTGAGATAAAGAGCTGTTATATTATTCTAAGAATGTGGCCCGGGCAGTAAATATGGTCTTGAGTTCACATTTGGACAAAATTTTATTCTGTCTACATTGAAGTGAGATTACAATGGCCTTTTCCTCAACATCATATAGTCAGAGTGTGGCTATCAGCTCTTCTCTAAACAAAACTGGTTTGAATAAGTGTGTAATAGGTCCTTCTTTTGTCCTATACTCCTGGGAGGATAATTTGTTAGCATATTTTTAGATGCAAAGTTGTAGGGTAAAGAATGTTTCTTGAGCTATCTTGTTATCTGTAAGAGATTTTATAAATATATCATGCTACCCTGTAACTCGTCTATGAGAAAAGTATTACCCCCAACCCCACCCTGTGACACAGATAAGAACTTACTGTTCAGAGAAGAAAATAAGATACCATATTTGTCCAATAACCAGGGAAGATTGATTAGTTTAGATTGTAGCCTGGGAGGTTGGTTTGGGGACTTTAATCACCCAGAAAGTAACTCTAGAGTTTCTCTGTAAACTTTATCTTTTAAAAAAATGTATTTAAGTGGTGGTTCAGAATTCATACCCAGGTCTACTGGAACACATTCCTTCCATGGCCCTGTAACAAATGCTAGGCCACTGTAAGGTTGTGGACTTTAAGGTATGATTTGTGGTTTTTTTTTTTTTTTACTTTTATTTTAAGTTCAGGGATACAAGTACAGGTTTGTTATATAGGTAAACTTGTGTCATGGGGGGTTTGTTGTACAGATTATTTTATCACATGATTTTGTGGATTTTTTTAACTTTTATTTTCCTGTATGGCTCAAGTAATTCGAATTTTCTATAGGTATACAAAAATCCATGCGTTTTTAAAAATCAAACGTTTATTTTCCAATGTTAAATATAGCCTCTCAACTTCTTATTAAATATGGGAGATATTCAGAATTCTATAATCCATGCTATTAAGGATTGAGTTTCTCTAGAGTGACAGTAGGAGGCATTTATATTTCTTTGCTTGTTTTGCGTTACTGCTTTCATTGAGGTTATGACATGTATGATTTTTTCAAAGATGAATTTCAAAAACTCAGTCTAATCATACATAGTCCATGGCCCTGTAACAAATGCTAGGCCACTGTAAGGTTGTGGACTTAGGGTATGATTTTGTGGATTTCTTTAACTTTTATTTTAAGTTCAGGGATACAAGTGCAGGTTTGTTATATAGGTAAACTTGTGCCATGGGGGTTTGTTGTACAGATTATTTTTATCACCCATGTATTAAGCCTAGTACCTGTTATTATTTCTCCTGATCCTCTCCTTCCTCCCACCCTCCACCCTCCAAAAGGCCCCAGTGTGTGTTGTTCCCCTCTATGTCTCCATGTGTTCTTATCATTTAGCTCCCACTTATAAGTGAGAACAAGCGGTATTTGGTTTTCTATTCTTCTGTTAGTTTGCTAAGGATTTTGTTAGATGCCTTTCCTGTATTAAACTCACATTAAAATTTTTCAGAAGCTGTCTTAAGAAAGTACATAATTAAGATCAGCATTTTGGTATAATTTGAAAGTATAGCGTCTAATGAAGAGCTTGCTACACTAACCATGGTACTATTTAATTCTAATATCTGTGTTTATTACATCTTTCATTGAGTTGGCTTGCCAAAAGGATAGACTGCGGTAATTTATTTAACGAGGAAGCTAGCATTCCAAAGTCCTCTTCATGTCTAATATTTGGCAGGATTAAATTTACTATATATCGCAGAAATTATTCCAAGTAAGAGAAGACTATTATTTATATTTTTGGTAACAGAGAAAATGTATAGGATGTTTATTACAAAAATATTTTTATACTATTTGGACTAGTACTATGCATGTTAGCAAGACTAACAGATTAAGGCACATTTAAAAAATCCAACTAATCAGTATAGATGTTCCCATCATTTTATGGCTGTTTCGTCATTGGATTTGTTTGTTTGTTTTTAGGCTAAATTGACTTGAAAGAGTCTGACTGGTGGTTTTCTATTTGACTGGCATTGGAACATGTATGGGTGTGGTTTGTACTTTGCCACATTCTTTTCTTACCTTTATGTCCTCTCTCTGCAGTCAATTTTCTATGTAGGTTTTTGCAGCAATGCTAGCTTGAAAATAAGCAGGAATTCAGAAAAGATTAACCAATACTTAGGAAGCTTAGGAGCATTTAAAATAATAGGTTGCTTAAAAGTAGATGGCAAAACTTAGGAGATTTATAAGCCGTAAACGTACACATCCCTATTTCATTGGGATGGTCTTAATTGTAGTAAATCTTGTAAACTTCGTAGTAAATCTCGTTAAAGCATTTTCCACACTTACAGTGAGCTCTTATGCAAGGACAGCCTTAGTGGTAGATGAACTGGGCAGTAAATTCAGCAATGTGCATGGTATGATTTTATATCCAAAGACAGTTTCTTAACTTGTGTCTCACATCCTGCTTATGGTTTGGACAGTTCTTTACCTCAAGGTTTTGCCATCTGTTAAGAGAAACCTTCTCCTCTAGGAAAAGGCAACACTAACGCTGATTCAGTTATTTACCCTTGAGGGCGAATGGTTTTTTTGTTTTTTTGTTTTTTGTTTTTTTTTTTGATTCTTTATTTAAAAGGACACAATTAGTTTGGTCTTGAGGATTGCCAGATGAGATCTAACTAGTATGATAGATGTTAGCAAGACTAACAGATTAAAACATATTTAAAAAATCCAACTAATCAGGATCATATTCAGAGATGTAAATAGAGTGAACAGATCTATTAATGAGGGTCATAGATATGACAAAGGGAGAATCTCTTAACAGTCTTAAGATGTGGTTTCTCCGTGGCCTCAGTATCCCAAGTTATTTGGGGAAAATTCTATTTTGAGCTCAGGACATGAAAAGTGGAACCAGATCAAAGGTTTTTGTTTCTGCTTTTAAAGAATGAAATACTGCTGTTTCTGTTTCTATACCATAATCAAAAAAGAAAAAGCCAAAGCAGTGATTTTAGCTTTGGTTTTTTTTTTTTTCAGATTCTTAACCTCTAGCTTGTAGAAGGAAAAACCTTCCAGAAAGAGCTCTCTCTGTAAGTATCAGAGCAGTCGATTTCAGTGGGATAAGGGCAAGCAATAAGCACAGGGGGAGAATTTCAGAATGCAGTGACCGGGACCATATCCCAGTGCATATATCTTGGAGGGAGGAGATCTTACGTATTTTATAAAATCACCTGACTTATTTCGATATGATGCTATCACTGAGAACCTTCTGGAAGTGTTCTTTAGAGGGACTGTTAAAAAAAATCAAGCCCTTATGACATGCTTGTGATTTTTGGTAGTTGGAATTATGTAATGATGTGAAGTTGCAACCGCTAGCATTATTCAAGCACTGGTGTGTAATAGTGAGGTTCTGGAATGTTGCACTCCCACTCTATTTTCACTATATATACTTACCTTCTGGGTTAAACTTATTGCTACAATAACACTTGGCCCACTAGTACCTTCTAAAGAAGTTCTGTATGGCATTAAGTGTTAGTGTTTTGCCAGACTGGTTTGGTCCCCTTCCTTATGTATGTTTATTTATAATCTAAACAGGAAAATAATCTCCACCAGCTTGGTTGTTTGTATTTTTATTTTAATAAATTGGGTTCAATAAAAAAATAACCTTACTCATTTACATTTGCAGGTTAGGACACAGGAATGGTTGACTATAATTAAGGACAATTTCAATAAGTGCCTTTTAATGTGCCTTTAGCAGAGAAGCTGGAACAATTTTAGAAAATAGTATGTTATTTGCTTTATCTCCTACTGTTAGGCTTACCAACAGTGATTCTTTTTTTTTTCTTCCCTCAGATGTACATCCAGACAACAACACTTACTGTCTCCATGAGTTTAAGTGCTTCAGTGTCTCTGGGCATGCTCTATATGCCCAAGGTTTATATTATAATTTTTCATCCAGAACAGAATGTTCAAAAACGCAAGAGGAGCTTCAAGGCTGTGGTGACAGCTGCCACCATGCAAAGCAAACTGATCCAAAAAGGAAATGACAGACCAAATGGCGAGGTGAAAAGTGAACTGTGTGAGAGTCTTGAAACCAACAGTAAGTCATCTGTAGAGTTTCCGATGGTCAAGAGCGGGAGCACTTCCTAATAGATGTACGTTGAACATTCTTCTCCTAGTCTTGGGGATTGTGCTACATGTTTCCAGGGGCATGATGGTACTCACATACCATGACACCATCACATTTAAAACCATTCAAAGCAAATGGTCTCAAGATGAGTGGCTGTTCTACAGAGTACAAACTTGCTCACAAAATCTCTTTTACAAAGCATGACATTCAGATCTTTCTTTTGAAGCATTACAAAGCTTGATATTTGAAAGCATCATCTTCTTATAAAAATTATCTTTTAGTACTTAGAAACAATTCCACAATTTTTCTTGTTCAATACTGGGTGCTTTTTATAGTATCAATAGTTTACTGATACTTACACAATATCACTACAGATCTTACACAAATAAATGATGTTATTTGTGCCTTTAGGGAAATGAGAACTCTAGTTAGCCAATATGTTTAGTTAAGTCACAGTTAATACTTGTTTCTCCCACGTGGTCCCCTTTCCTTGGGCTTCCTGAGGGCTTCTCTTGACTTCCCTTCTTGGATATATTAAAATAATTAAAGTTCTTCTTTAAAAGCCTCATGATCCTGGAAATAGAATCTTTTCTACAACCACCTTTCCATTTTTCTTTTCTTTACCTATTTTCTTCTCTACAGTCCACCCAGGAAAAAGCACATGATAACAATACACAGAAATCTGTGCTCAACCAGTAGAATTTAACTGATCTATTGAAGCCCATCTTGGTATCTATGAAAGAGTGGCAAATAATTTGAAGATTTGTATGGTAAAATACCAGGAAGCTGAGTATGGTAAACATTACAACCTTTACCTTACTAGGTTCTACAGATGAATCAAAAAAGAAAGAAAAGCAAAGGTACTTGTATTAGAGTGGCTTCCAGTCTTTTGGAATATAGCATAGGGATTCAATGTTTGTTTTTTCTGTTTGAAACAGGAGCTTGCTCTGTTGCCCAGACTGGAGTGCAATGGTATGATCTAGGCTCACTGCAGCCTCTACCTCCTGGGTTCAAGTGATCCTCCCACCTCAGCCTTCCAAATAGCTAGGACTGCAGGCATGTGCTGTCATGCCCAGCTAATTTTGTTTATTTGTTTGTTTGTTTCGTAGAGACAGGGTCTCACTATGTTGCCCAGGCTGGTCTCTAACTCCTAGGCTCAAGTGATCCTCCCACCTAAGCCTGCAAAAGTGCTAGGATTGCAGGTGTGAGTTACCACACCCGGTCAGGCATTAAGGACAAAATCCTATGCAAAAATATTCTCTTCCTCTCATATTCATCCAGCAGTCTGTATCCCCCACTCTCCATACTTTTGACACTAAATATAAGAAAAAACTAAAAATTAATTTTATTTGGTTTAATTATTATAGCAACTTATGGTCTACATTCCATCTATAAACCTTCTTTTCTATCAAGATTTCTAGATAAGCATTGTCTACTCTAATTTACCATACACAGAACTATCCTGTGATAGTTAATTAGCATTGCTTAATTAGACATATTGGTTTCAGTTACTATCAGCTTACCTGGAATCATTAGCCAGATTGGTTCTAAAAAGATTATCTTTATCTTTGGGTCACCAATACCAAATTTAGTCACGTGTAGAGAAATGAACCTTACAAGAATTTCACAAACACCCTCCACATATTCACCTTTCTGCAAACATGAAACCTTGTGAAGTAAGAAATATGCGAAGCAAGGTAAGGATGGGCTTTAGTAACAAATCATTACAATCATCTCTGAGTATAGGTAAGCAATTTACTAATGATAAACCTATTTCGGCTCTTAGCAAAAGGTGTACTGTAACTGCCATTAAAGGCATCAAAGTAGAATGCTTGTGATTTGAGGACAGAATTTTACCTTTTTTCCTACCTTGACAGCATTAGTGTAGGAAGTTGAAAGCTATTATAGGATGCCAATAAACTGCTGTTGGCCAGTGATGTAATTTGAACACTGGCACTTCTCACTATGACTCACCAGAGTCTATTGTTGTACCTGTTTTTCTCTTTTTTTTTCTTTTTTAGCAGCAATCCAGAAAACTTTATAAAATATGGTTGCCAAATAAAAGAACCAAACTTATAGTGATATAAATACCAGTCATTCAGACTCACCTTTGGAAAGTGGTGGAGAAAAAATTTAATAAACTTTTTCACCACTTTAAAAGAATAAATACATGCCCTGAAAAACAAAATTCTCAGTATTGATAAGAACCAATCTCATATTATTGAAGTAAATCTCATACAGATACTGTTTTCCTTTGGTTATTTTCTATTAATGTTGAAATGGAAATTATATAGCCTGCGTGTATTTCTCTATTTTCTCTAAAATAAGAATGAAAGATTGCAAAAACAAAGCCTATTTGGAGGGTAAGCCTATAATATTCTGGAGAAGTCAGATGCTCACGTTTAGAAGGTGAAGTAAAGTCAAAAAGTAAATCAAGATAATATCAGTTACTGCCTGAAAAAAAATGTTTAATTGTACTTTGGAGATTTTAGTGCATTGATCTTTTACAGGAGTATAATTTAGGTTTGAATAAGTTGGGCCGAAGTAAAGTGATTACAGTGTACTCATTCAGGAGAGAAAGATGTGTGACATCTTCACACATCCTCCCACAATCCTACTCCAGATCACCATTTTTAACCTTTGTTCACTTACATGGCCATCCTACAATGAAAGGGTAGATCTGTGTTCAAGATTTTAAAGTTTCAAAAGCTACACAGAATAAATATAAGTAATACGAAGCTGGATGGGAAACCAATGAGTGTTGTGTTAGTTGCTGAATTTGCAGACTATAGTTTACATTTTTAAAAAAGGTCAAGTGTTATTTCACAGCAGAGTGTGAGGGGAGTTAGAAACAAAGTTGATATATATGAATTTTGCCAACCATACCCAATTAACAAATGCTGTACATAGTATCCTTTAAGCTATGTTCATGAATAATTCATGAAAACAGCTGCTGCTGGAGGTAGATTTGTTTTCTCTAGCTTATGAACACAGTGTGATGCACACAAGGAAATTAATTTACTGTTGCTGTGCTCAAAAACTGATTTTCATATGAGCATATTCATCACCACTGTGAAAAAAATCTCCCTATGAACTCATTGGTACATCTCTGATTCATTTTGCTCTATAATACTTCTGGGATAAAGATTCTTGCGAGGTATCTGCCATCCACAAAGTTTGTCCCTTATCATTGCTTTCATGTTGACTAAATCATCTGATTCCAGAACCTTACACTTCCTTTTCTAACCAGTAGGAAAATTAGCATTACTGTCCTTTTGTGAATTGTTTTCTCAATTCTCAATAGAATTCTACCATTTTCTTTCTAGAAACCACGTTTAAGAGTTCAAAAAATAATATGTTAATTTTTAATTAGCTACAGAGCCCAAAAGTTAGAAAGATCCTTAAAACTGATCTAATCCAAACTGCCATCTGTTGAATGGACATCTTCTGAAAACTATATTGTTCAAGATCTATCAGCTCTTGCTACTCTATTTCAACCATAATTCTTTTTCTAGCTATATACAAATTTTGTAACTATTTCATACATTTTAGTTATTGTTGAAAATATTGAACAGTGTAGGAAGTTGGATGACCCTTTTAACAGTCATTTTTATCACTCTTATGACAATTTTTCTCCACCTTGTCTGTGAAGATTATATGAAAGTCCTTCAAAAGCAGAACTGAAGGACAGATTTTATTTTCTTAGAGGAAATTTAGAGGCATACGAGAGTATTATATAAATTAAAAATAGAAAGTAAAAGTGAGTGATCATAGAAAATCATTGTGTTTCACTTCACACCAAACCAAATGTAACAAATATTTTACCTTTTGGAAAGGTTAAGTAGAAAGTAAGACTCCATTAGGTCTCATGTATGGTTCATGGAAAGAAAAGAAAATAAGGAAGGAAGAAAGGAAGGGAGATAGGGAGGAAAGGAGGGAGGGAGGGAGGGAGGGAGGGAGGGAGGCTGGTTCTATATTGGTTCTTCCAGACTGCAGCTGTTCCATCCCAATCTATTCTGCTTTTGTCCTTACAGGAAGGCAGTATTGTAGGTTTTGAACCAGTGATAAAACTGAGGCCCAGTAACCTGGCCCAATGATTTTTTTTTTCCACACATTTTGCAGGGAATAGAATGTAATTTAAAACCAGGTCTAAAGTCTACTTCCTTTGCACTGTGCCACAATAATAACCTAGAAGGATAAGCAATGTAGATAAGATAAGCAGATATGTCAACTATTTTTAGCCTGAAGCTCATAATATTCAATGAAATAAAACATAACAACAACGAAAAAAACATCTATAGTAGCACTTGTTAGGGCTATCTGAGTTAGTTTTAGTGGTTGTGAACTTTGTATGAACTTGGTCTCTGGTAAGAACTTGTCTAATCCATCAATAGTGTCACTAAGATGGAATGAGTCTGATTGTCAGTTATTTCAGAGGAGGAACTTTACAATTTCTAGTCTTATTCAATGTTCAATAAATAAATTATTTTCTAAAAATCTGTTTCATCCTGAATTGGATTCATATATTGAAACGCATACATTCTTTGCTTTTTAAAATATCTTTTATCTTACGATTATTCATTCCAGAATTACATGAAAAAATAGGACATCACATTTGAATTTTAGGACAGAGATTCATTGCATCACATCTTTCAACAATACAAAGGAATTATTTGGATTTAGATTTATATTCTCCAGAAGCTTAGGCATGAGTATAAATTTGGCATAATATCTCTGTAATGGTCTTACAATAATGAGTTTTACTTTACAGTATGTTGGCAACAGAACAATTAAACATTTCTTTATTTGAGTCTTTATTTTCTTAAATTTTATCTTCATTTGTCTCCTTTTGATGAAACCAAAAGAAACCATAAATATGCATTGGCAATTCACGTGTTTACTATTCTATATATTTGATATTTTAGCATGTTTACCTCTAGAGTCTAAGATTATTGTGTATTTTTAAGTGGAAGATGTATTCATTCTCATAGGACAGCTAATTATAATTACTTACCTTTCTTGGTCATTACATCAGCCTCTAAGAATTGAGGTCTTTGACTTAGGTAGTAAAAAATATTTTTTATATTTTGTAGGACAGATAATTGATATGTTCTTTCATTTTACATATATGCAAATGTAAAATTTTACCAAAATATTAAAGATTAGCACTTTTATATTTTTAGTTTTCTAGTAAATATTTATATACTATAAATGAGGCTACTGATTTTGACAGATTAAAATTGCTGCAGCATTTTTGTTTCTACTGTCATTTAATTTTTACTACAGTCATGGATTGCTTGATGACATGTTCTAAGAAATGTGTTGTTAGGCAATTTTGTCTTTGTGCAAACATCATACAGTGTACTTACACAAACCAAATGGTATAGCCTACGACATACCCAGGCAATATGGTGTAGCCTAGTCTATCTAAGCTACAAACCTGTACAGCATGTTACTGTCCTGAATTGTGTACACAGTTGTAACGCCATGATATTTGTATATCTAAACATATCTAAACATAGTAAAGATACAGTAAAAATAGAGTATACAAGATAAAAAATGGTATACGTGTAAATAGGGAACTTACTATGAATGGAGCTTGTAGGACTAGAAGTTGCCCGGGATCATTAAGTGAATGAGTGGTGATTGAATGTGAAGGCCTAGGACATGGCAGTACTGTAATTTTTTTTTTTTTTTTTTTTGAGATGGAGTCTTGTTCTGTTGCCCAGGCTGGAGTGCAGTGGCGCGATCTCGGCTCACTGCAACCTCTGCCTCTCGGTTCAAGCAATTCTTCTGCCTCAGCCTCCTGAGTAATTGGGATTACAGGCATGTGCCACTATGCTTGGCTAATTTTTGTATTTTTAGGAGACACAGGATTTCACCATGCTGGTCAAGCTTGTCTCAAACTCCTGACCTCGTGATCCACCTGCCTAGGCCTCCCAAAGTGCTGGGATTACAGACGTGAGTCTCTGCACCCGGCCACTGTAGGTATTATAAAAACTCTACACTTAGACTACACTAAATTTATTTTAAACATTTCCTTTTTCAATATATACTATTTTAGCTTACTATAAATTTTACTTTATGAACTTTTTATTCTTTTTAAATTTTGACTTGTTTGTAATAAAAACTTAAAACACAAACACATTGTCCAGCTATAAAAAATATTTTCTTTAAACCCTTACTCAAGGATAGACTTTTTTCTATTTTTATTTATTCATTTTACTTTTTAAACTTCTTGTATTAAAAACTAAGACACACACACACACACACACTAGCCTAGGCCTCCACAGGGTCAGGATTATCAATGTCACTTCCACCTCCATATCTTATTCCAATGGAAGGTCTTAAGGGGCAATAACACACATGGAGCTGTCATCTCTTGTAATAGCAATGCCTTATTCGGGAATACCCCTGGAGGACCTGCCTGAGGCCGTTTTACAGTTAACTTTATAATGTATAAGTAGAAGAGGTCTACTTTAAAATAATGATAAAAAGTATAGTGTAGTGAATACTTAAACCAGTAACATAGTCATTTGTTACCATTATCAAGTACTATGTACTGTATATAATTGTATGTGCTATGCTTTTTCATGACTGGTAGTACAGGAAATTTGTTTACACAACAAACCACAAACATATGAATTATGTGTTGTGTTATGTGTTCACTGGGCGACAGGAATTTTTCAGCTCCATTATAATCTCATGGGACCACCTTTATATAATGCAGTCTGCTGTCGAGCTCAAATGTCGTTGTGCTGTGCATAACTGTGAATGGTTTAAAAATAATGAGTAACATGCTGTAAAAGCTGGATATTATTAAAAAGTCATTACAGGACTTGAATTTTAAAATCATATTAACAAAAGGATGTATTATTATATACTATTTTAATTTGTCCTCATTTA
Source organism: Gorilla gorilla gorilla (assembly GCF_029281585.2). NCBI lineage: Eukaryota > Metazoa > Chordata > Mammalia > Primates > Hominidae > Gorilla > Gorilla gorilla. The sequence goes on along the minus strand of NC_073230.2, from coordinate 135,512,619 downwards.
TCTTAACAGCTTCCTCTACCAAGACAACATATATCAGTTACAGCAATCATTCAATCTGAAACAGGGAAATGGCACAATCTGAAGAGATGTGGTATATGATCTTAAATGATGAACATGAGACCGCAAAAATTCACTCCTGGAGATCTCCGTAGACTACAATCAATCAAATCAATAGTCAGTCTTGTAAGGAACAAAAATTAGCCATGAGCCAAAAGTATCAATAAACGGGGAGTGAAGAAACCCGTTTTATACAATAAAACCAATGAGTGTCAAGCTAAAGTATTGCTTATTCATGAGCAGTTAAAAAAATCACAAAAGGAAAACTAATGTTAGCTCGTGAAAAAAAAATGCTGTTGAAATAAATAATGTCTGATGTTATTCTTGTAAGTACTTTTCTGTGATTGTGAGAACTCCCGTTCCTGTCCCACATTGTTTAACTTGTATAAGACAATGAGTCTGTTCCTTGTAATGGCTGACCGGGTTGAAGCCCTGGGTTGTGCTAAAAATAAATGCAATGATTGATGCATGCAATTTTTTATACAAATAATTTATTTCTAATAATAAAGGAATGTTTTGCAAATGTTGAGAGTTGTTTCGTTCCAGTTTTAAAGCTAGGGAAAACTCTTCTTTCTAGTTGGCACTTCTGCTGTTTTTTAGCTCCTTCTATGAAAGCCCTGATGTTCTGAGAAAATATTTCTTTGAGGAATGTGTTTTTGTACATTTGTGTGCATATGAGGAAGATTGTCTTTTATTCCTATATTAAAAAGCATTATTTGTGTAAGACTTTGTGAATATTTCAAGATTTCTGTGGTAGCTTTTCATAGTAACTGCTTCTTTTATGAAGAATCAAGCAATAGTTTGAGGTAAATTGCTTTGAGTTAATTAACAAATGATGAATTAAACTTTACTTTGGAGAACAGAGTATGAAAATTACCATTTTAAAGTACGTCAAAACATGTCACTGAAATTCCCCATTACATTCCTAAATCAAAACTTTTGCATAATGAAATATCCTGTGGTATGTAGTATTAACCTTTTCTCACCTGGGCATAAAAATCACTGAAATCAGTGAAGTAATGGGCCTTACCTAGTACATTCTTCAAAGCAGAGAATTAGCATATTTATTCCCTTGGCGCCACTAAAGAAGCCACAGTTCAGATAACATATCAGTGCTTTCTTATTTTCCAAATGAAAACATTCATTGGTTCGTGGAGCAGTATCATTAAAGAGAGAGGAAACAGGCAGCCTGTCTCATATTAATAAACCATGCCAGAATGGATAAAAGGAAGCTGATAATGGCTTTCAAATCTGTACCATTTTTGTCATGGGCTCCTCTATGCCATACAATCCCAGACATCCATCAATTCAATGGATCTCCACAATCATTTTGTTAGTGAATGTTCTCTCTGCTGAGTTAGCTTGGATGGCTCATTGCACTCCTTATAGATATAAAGAGCTGTCTGTGCTCTCTAGCTTCAACCCAGTTACTGACAGTTACTTTATCTAATAGAGAAGGTTGAAGTAGCATAGTTCAGGTTCCTTCAACATACAGTGACATTTCCTAGATAGCACAAAGACATATTGCTGCATGTAGACGGAAATGTGTATCTATTGGCTTTTTGTTGAGTTTCTCCTAATAATAATGGTTGTTTGTAGATAATATTTAAATCAAGGAGTAAGGGCATTATTTTCAAGTTTTCAGATCATCTGAATTACTGATAATGCAATCCTGTAATCAGGATCCTAAACCCACCTCTAGGTGTGCCTTTCTAGATAAGACCTAGACTAAGCAAAGTAAACCCATTACTGCATATTAAGTATATTGCGCCATGTAGGTCAGTACCAATAGCCATACAAGAAGTAATTATAATTGTATTTTAATTTTTAAGTTGACAATTTTTTTTTCATTTTGGAGATCGTTTGTGATTTATAAGATGTTTTTTCCTTCATTTTAACTAAGCATCTATATGTTTTGTTGAGAAAATTGCTTGAATTATATAAGCCTTGCATTTCATTCAGAGAGCAAAACTCAAGTATATTTTTATTTACTAATTTCATTTACTAATTGACTCTAATCAGGTTCAGTGCATGTGACAGGGTGATTATGAGAGCTAAGCTGGCTCTGAGGCCAAATGTGGGTTTTCATTATTGTTACTTAAAAAAAAATGTCAAAGTTTTAGGAAGAAAAATAAAATACCAAGCATAATTCATGATATTTCAAAATTCTTCTTCCTACTATCAACCTACCAACGGGTTGTTTTTCCTAAGTACTTTAACAAATAATTGATACTTGTTTGGGGTTAAACAAAATCCTATTTAATTCACAATAAAGTTAAATAATAGCTCTTGTGGATTTACATATACCAGTCATCGCTTGTAACATTATCTCAGTGGGAAACATTCTGCTGATGAAACTACCACCTTTTTCAGGCAGTGGGAGGATAAACTCCCTCAGCCTCTTACAGTAGGAGCTGGAGAATTCTTCCTTCCACTGTGTTTATTTTCTCAGGGATTTTGCTGAGGGCTTGAGAGGTAGTCATATAGGGTGGGACAATGGCGGTGAGGTATCCTGTAGGAGGGATTTAGTATGTGCCAGTAGTGGATCATAAGTCCCATGCTTTAAAATGAACTGTCTGTGTACTATAGATAAGCAAATGCAAAGTTGCATGGAAAAATGAACTATTATATACTTTAGAATTGACCTTGTGTTTTATTCTGGCCAAGAAATGTCATTATCTAATCTCAACATGCCAGAGGGAATGCTAAAAATGTAGCCTGAGGTAATATGCAGCAAAAGTCACTAGTAGACAATGAGAGATTTATTAGTGTGACCTTGGACCAAATCTGACCTCAGTTTTTAAGATAGTTCTAGCTTATAATGGTTAATATTTAAAAATGTCTAAATCAATGATAATTGATATGCCGCAAATTAATCTTATTTTTAAACAAAACTACTCATAAATTTAAACTTGAGGGATGACTCTTTGAACATGAACAGGAACCTAATAACTTGATTTTTAGTGTTTATCATAAATTTTTACACAAAATGTGGCATTTCAGAAGAACAAGATTTTGCTTTTTTAGAAAATTAAATACCATATTATATGAAATCTTACTAGGAACAGAAGTTTTTGTCATTTATGTTTTCTTCCCCTTTTAACACAATATATTATTTACCAATGTTTCTTGACAGTGTAGAAAGAATATTAACAATTTTCTAAACTATATTAGTCAATACTGATGTTTTATTCAGTCAGCAATTGGAAGAAATCACATTCTTAAATCCTATTATGCAACCTTACCAATTTTTATCATTTCATTTTTGAGTTTCTCCTAATAAATTCCTAAAAAAAAATTGGTTGTTTGTATTTTCATCCACCTTCTAGAATGAAATGGCCAGAAGTAACAATGAGACTGCATGCAAGAATGAGTAAGAATACCGAATTATCGAATATTTTTACTGTATACAGTGATCTTTAGAAATGATTCTTTTTGATTTTTTATAGTTCTCCTTTAATGAAGATGAAAATAGTGTAGAAAAATTTGCCCACAGCTAGAAAAATAAAATATTTCCTTAAGAAGAAATTAGTGTCTATGAATACTCAGAAAGTTGCAGACTGCCACTTGATAAGTGTCATATTACAGGGGTGGTGGGAGAAAACAGCACATAATTTTATTTTTAAAAAAACCTATTTTCTATGACTATTTTATTATAGTTTTTCAAATTTTTTTGTATTATAATCTTTAGTGGTAGTGTTACTTTTGGGCACCTTTTTAAAAAAAGGACATTCAGAATATTTTTGTTTGTTGAACTCAGTCTCTTATCACCATAAAGTCTAATATTTTATTTTGATTTATCTATCTGTTTTAAGAGTGACAAGGATGGACATAAACAAATTTGAACTATGAAGTGTTTTTTCTAGTTGCCTACTGCTTAGGTGGTTATGGTAAAATTAATTTTTACAAATAACTTGTTACAAAGTCATAAAGTAACAAGCATGGATCAAGGCCTATGAAAAACCAAGAATTAACCATGTAATAACTTGGATGGGAAGAATGGGTGATGCGTTTACAGAAAACAGGAAAGACAAATGATGAATGTAATGTTTCAGGTTGTAAAGTAAGCATTATCAGGTTACTTGCCAATTGACTATGTCCCATTAGGTAAAGTCAATAGAATATAGGTTAATTTTGAGAGCTAATAAAAAAATATCAGTGTTAAAGTATAATTTTGTAAAAGTTAAAAGCAACTCTTACAACAAAAGTAAAATGAACAAGTCAAGGATTTTATTCAACTCATTACCTAATGAGGGAGCAAATAAGATCTTGAAACTAGTCCAAAGAGCATTTGAGAAGCTAGTTGTATATATATCTATATCTATATATATATGTTATATAATATAAATAAATATTGAGATAAATGAGAGGATTAGATACAAAACTGGTTTAGTATCCTACAGTATAATAATAAACCATAACATTTCAGGTTATATGTTCCATTGGACAGACATTATTTGCATTTCTACTGAATGAAACTGTACTAAGTAACCCCTATACCTAGAGTTGTAAAGTAGCTTTGTTGATAGACTCAAATGAAGCCCTCTACGGAAAGAACAGCCATTCATATTTTTTGCCTATTGCCAAATTTTGGATAATTTCTGTGATGAGTGATAATTTATTGCTTTACTTTCCCTAACTGTAAACATTACATTGGCAACATAGGAATAATAAAGATCACAAACACACCGAAAATTACATGAAGATAAGTCAGTAATGGAGAAGCTCTGGTATGGGCTGTTGGAATTACTCTTTCCTATCTCAAATCTTAACTGTATCTCCAATTCAGAACTGAATTGTGTAAAATGATAAGGTGAATAACTGGGAATAAAAGTGTACTTGCCTTCAGGTAACACCACTGACAGTTCCACAAATAATTTTTGAAAGTATGACTTATTCCTTTTGTCCCCTACATACCGCCATCTCTAGTGAATACTTTCTCTCCTCTTTTGTAGTATATTCCCCTAAAATGGGAAATCAGCTTTTCAAGAGTGTCCCTGAAGATGACAAACTATGGATAGTTTACTTTTTTCCATGAGTTCCTTCTACTTGTCATTGGCTATCAACCCTGGCCCTTCCTAACAAAGTCTTCAAATCCTGACAACTTCTAGGCAGGAGAAGCAAGAATGAAAGAAGCCATCTTAATCGAAGATGGGGAGAGGAAACAGGTATGATTAGTGGGGCTCTGCTTTTCCATAAACATCCTAGAATTTAATAACCTCTGTCTATCCCTTACTTCTGTCTGGCATCCTAAGCTCTGCAGAGCAGGATAATGGTGAATGTGGGGCCATGGGACTCCCTTTCCATAGGGAGCCTGTTTTCTGAATAGAATCTTAGGAGCTCTGGAGCTCAATGTTCCCTTTGAAGATCTTTACTAACCTCCTGGAAGAAGAAATGAGGCAGCACAAGGCAAAATTATAAAGTAGATGAAATGTGGCTTATTGACTTTTCTGTTTTTTGGATTTTTTTCCCCTCATGATGTTCTCCAATTTATTTTTACCTCTTGCCAATGTCACCCAGGTGGCCAATATCTTCAGTATACATTTTAGGTACTCAGAGATCCCTTTCCTAGTTTCCATCTTCTGACTCACTATTACTTTCCTCTCTTCCAATAATTCAACCCCAATTACTTTTCTATGTCAAACTTCCCTCCATTCCCAACACACACAATATCATAGAGGCATATCAAAGGCCCCAGGGGAAGCTGTCACAGTTGGATTTTAAGTAATAAACGATATAATTAAAATGGTTTAATCATTTATTTTGTTCAGAAAGTACTGAGTACCTGCTATGTAGCAGACATTGTGTAGGTGCTGAGAATATAACAGTAGAAAAAAGCATTGGCTGCCATCATGGCATTTATATTTCTGTAGAAGAGATGAATAGTAAACAAGATAGATACACAAATGTACGGTATGTTAGAAAGCGAGAAATGCTGAGAAGAAAAATCAGGGAAAATGATGGATAGGAAAATAGTTTAAGAAGTAAAATTGTGAAGTGAAGGGCAGGGTTGAAATGTTAGGTAGGATGGCTAAGAACGATGACATTTGAGTACAGGTCTAAAAAGATGAGGGGTTAATCTAGGCAGTGTCTTGGGAAAGAGAATTTCAAGCTAAGAGTGTCAAGGAGACAGCCCCTGAAGCACCAGCTTGTCTAGACAAAGCAAAGGTGAAGGAGGTTAGGGGTGGAGTATAAGATCTTGTATGGCCTGGTCAGCCATTGAAAGACCTTCACATTTCACCCTTAGTGTTAGGAAATCATTACAGGATTTTGACAAGAAAAGTAACATGGTAAGTATTAATTTTAATTGAGTTTTTCTGAATTATCTGAGGTGAGATTAGCCTTAAAGAAGCCAATATCAGGAACACAGTCTTCCCTTAGAAGATTTTTGTATAATCCAGGTTAGAAATGATCATGACCTGGACTGGGCAAAGCAGCGGAGGTAATGAGAAATGGTCAGACTGTGGAAATTTTGAACAAAGATCTGCCATCAGGATCTGCTTCAGTTTTTATGTTGTCTTCTGGTATATAAGCTCCCTGTCTTTCAAGTGCTTGCCTTTTTTTCCCATTCATTATTTCATCCATTCAATCATTCACTTTTTCATTCTTACAAGAAAAGCAATGTGAAGAATCATATATTAATTATTATGTGGAGGTACAAGGAGCTTACTAACTGGGAGTGATGATAATATCTAATAATAACTATTATAATAAGGATAATAAAAATAGTTAAGATTATCAGGCACTTATATATCAGACACCTTGCTAAGTGCTATGGAGTAGGTCTGACATTCACCTTATGGGTTAGGTGCTATTATTATTCCTATTTGTAGATGATGAACTGGAAGCAAAAATTGATTGGCTAACTCGCTGTAGGTCATAGCATACATAGATGCACAGCTGGGACTAAGCTGCAGTTTCAGACAAAATGTGCCAAATGAGAGTCAGAACAAAATGTTGTGGGGGGCCAGAATAGAGACACTCCCATTCAACTGGAAAATTAGGTACAAGGCTGTGAAAGAAATTACTGGAATTCTTCGATTTGGTTGTTGATGTCAGCATTTCATGAATTACAACCTGTTTCTAGGACAGTTATCAAATCTTCTTGGCTTTGGGAAATAGATTTAGGTTGGGGAATATTCTTTGGGTAAATTCAAGTTAGTGTCAACTTTTTATTTGACAGTTTTCATTTTTATTGATTTGTCCGTAATATGAAGTTTTTAGTTACCCATGCACATCACAAGACCAGATACAGAATGTAGGCCTTTTTCTTTTCATAGTTCATGATTTGTTATATTATATTGAAAATTTTTCAAGTAATATGAAAGAAATGAGAAAAAATGACAATACTACTTGAGGGACTTATTTACAACTTAGGTTCACGAAAGTTAACCTAGTTATATAATTTGCCTTATTTAACTTTATTCAGAAATTTATCCAAATTGTTTGTAAGTATGCTCTTGTTATACCCCTAGGATGGCAAGCTGTGATTGTTTCTTTCATGCACAAGTAGTTTCTTGGGTAACTAGTGCATCAACTACTTCATAATGCACATTATTATTATAATGTCTTCCAAACAGAAATATCAGGGCCAAAGATTATTAAAACTCAATGTCAAATCATTTCCCAGGAATTGAGCCAAGAATAGGACCTAACAATCCACAATACTGGGCTAACACCTCCTCTCCTGGACAACATGACCCCACCATCACCACTGCGTCTTGAACATTGTTATTACCTAATATTTACTAGACCTGCAACCTTAGTATTGGTGTTAATAGAAACTGTCTACATTTCCGAAGTCTTTTGCAATGGAAACTCTTGGCAGAGCAAAAAAGACAGACTTGGCAATAATCTTGCTAAATTTTTCTGGCAGGTCTAAACCTTCTAGGTCACAGGAGAGAGGTAAGGTGTTTGTATACTTAGCTGATGCCTTTACTGGATACATCAACCAATTCAGCCAAAAAGGTTTTCTAGATATTTTAAAGTTTAAACAGTCTAGGTCCTATCCAGTCATCTTCAATCCCCAGCACGTGCACACGTGCAAACACACACATACACACACATACTAACATGGGTAATGACTTTTAAGAAGCAAAAGCTAGGCCCCGTTTGAGTCACATGAAAGAAAAAATTTCAAATGTGAACACTGTTAGACCCATCTTATGTTGTAGCCAAGATTTCAGATCATGCATCTTTTACCAGCAAGGATCTGAGATCTGAAATAGATGTTTAATGGGGCCCTGAGGCTGTTGGACAAGCGCAATAGTCCACAATGACTTTATGGAGTGGGTCACTGAAACAACACGGAAGGGTTTCAGTGTTAGGCCTTAACTATTATGAAGTTGTAATAGCCTATTACAGCAGAAACCTCTTATCAGCAAGTACCTAAATACCAATTTACACAGTAGGGATTTTTAAGTAACAGTGACAACTGTCTCTTATTGATGAGATTAATTTTTACTAGTGACAAGAGAATAATTCAGCTGATTCAACATACTTAATTTCTAAATATATTGACTATATAATATTCAAATACAATTACCATATTTGTGGGTCTCATTCTGCCTACAGAATATAAAAAGTGGTATATTTAATATGAAAAATGAAGAGATAATTTCTTAGTACATTCCTTATTGCTGTCAGCTTTAGAAATTCACAAGTGTGTTAAAATATATTTTAACTTAATTTTCACCATTAATACAAAATAATGATTCCTTGTTTCAATCAGTATATGTTCTGAGGTCAATATTAAAATCCAGGATGAAATGGCTTATGCAGAATTAAGCTAAATAAATATTTAAAATTGCTTTAAACGTGTAGTAATGACAAAGTTCAGCTATACTATGGAATTGAAATCTTTAATGGACATATTTTGTTTAAAGGTTGTGCACAGGTCACTTGCATACCCGCATGCTAAAATTTTTCTTTTTAATTTTTCATAGCTGGATAAAATCAATTTATGATTGCATAGAGCACAGATACTTCTTTTCAATGGAAAATTTAGCAGCAAATATTTAAGGTATGTTCTAAAATTGTATAATTTTAAAGGATTAATATAAATGCTATAAGTATGATATGGTTGGTCCACCTACTAAGTTGACTGGCATTATATTTTGAAGTATAAAATACAAAAAGAAGCATGTATATCATATACCAACAGATGGTGCTGATTAAACTAAAATATTAGAAGCCTATATAAATATATTTGGGCAAGTCATTTTACAAGATAGGTAATGAGCAAACAGGGAGCTGAGTTCTCATGTTTCTGGTGGACACATATGTTATCATTTCATCATGCTCGGTATCATAGAACGACCTAAAACTAGGCCTTTTAAGATAGTGCATCAATCTATAAGCCTAAAATTAGTTCAAAATAAAAAGTTTTAAAAGACAATCCATAAATATGCCTTTCTTCTCTTTTCTGATTAGTAACCACTGGCCCCAGCAGTTCACTTTGAGGGTACGTAGGACACAAATATTTCAAAAAACTTACAAAATGAAAATGCTTTAAATATAGTTTTAATCCAGTACTTCTCCAAGAGTTGTCTGAAAACCACTTGCATCAGGATTAATTGGAATGTGGTTTATTCCAGATTCTGAAGACCTGCTGAATTCTACTGAATTAGAATTTCAGAGTGTAGGACTCTAGATTTTAAATTAGTACCTGCGAGAGTCCAGTACTCAATATATTTGAGAACCATTCAATTAGAGGGATAAGTTGAAGGAACTCTGTTATATACACAGTGCAACCTAAGTATATTTTTTTCTGTTAAACCTTATTATTTTTAGCCTAACTTTGATCAGTTCTTTGTACTGCATCATGATTACATGTAAATATATGAAGATTTTAACAGAATATGAAATTACAGTAGTGTTTAAATGACCAAGACCCTTTATAGTTCCTATACGATATGAAGACTTTATCTCAGTGTTCTTCTTAATCTCAATGAAAAGTCTTTTCCATACAATAGTGATTTATCATTCTCTATTTAATAAAGTCTAGAACCAATAACATTTACTGTTCAGTCTGGTAAACTTGAAAAGACTTTCCTATGATCTAACTCTCCCCATTCCAGCACCACACTCTAATGGGTAGAATTGCATTTAAACATGCATATGAATAATAGGGATCTTCGTCCTACCAATATTTTGCTCTTATATCTCAAACAAAGACATAGTTTGTCATGTCATGGGTCACTAGGGAGTAAATATGGCATGCAAAATCGATTAGATTCTAACTATTAGCAATATAGTAATATATAATAAGTCTACTTTATGGATATTACAAATTATTCTTTAAGAATCCTTAAAATGTTGACCTGTGTGCATACCTAAGTTTAATGTCATCTCTCTTCTTGTTCCATATTCCTCCTCATGTTACCAAACTTGTTTTTTTTTCTCTTTCTCTCTTTTTAAAAAATGGTGGAATGCATTTTTGCATAAATAAAAAATACTTATGTACTCATGATGTGTTTTTCTCAGCACTTTGCCTCTCTGTGACATGGAGTAAAGCATATTGAGACAACAGAAGCTCTCTCTATTGAAAAGTCAGAACCTAATAAACCCTCTCTGAGAAGGACCTCTTCCCTAGTTGAATAGTTTGGATAATGGTGTGTGGTTTGTCATGCCACTGTCTTTGTTTTCTATATGTGCTAACAATTGTCTTTGCATTTAGGTCAGTATGATGTAATACTCTTTAAAGGCAATGGAACTCATTCAGTGTTAAAATAAGCATAGTGATCAGACATAGAAATAGTTTGTCACATCCTGTTTTTAAGGTAGATTATGAAAACCTGATGAATTAGGCCTACTAAATTAGAATTTCAGGGTATAAGGCTCTAGATTTTAAACTAGTACCTGTGAGAGTCCAGTACTCAATAAAATTTGAGAACCATTAGGTTATATGGATGAATTGAAGGAACTCTCTTAAATTACTAGAGTGTTACTTCAATAATTCGATCAAATCTGAGGGCAGTCATAATTGAACAGAGAGAGTAACAAACAAGAATAATCAGATGAACATGAACTGAAATCATTATACTATAGAAAGGAAAAGTAGAAGGAAAAATAGAAAGAACTAAGCATGTTAAGTTAGAAGACAAGACTTAAGTCAAGAGAAAACTAATACCAGATGCTTGGGCTTGCTTAGAAGAGGGATTGAATTTGGTTAAGTTATAAGGCATATTAAACCTGTCTCTCAGTGTTACAAAGTTTCAGACAGAAGCTATATGACTGTTTCTTAGAAATGTGCAGAAATTTCTTGTTTTAAACCATCAGGTGTGACTAGATGACCCTTCAGTTTATTCCAGCAATCATGTGCTGCTTACCTACAATGTGCCAATCACCCTGCTAGGGGCTGCAAGGAACACAAAGGAGAAAAGACACCATCTGTTTTCTCAACTGTGATAGATGTTAGAAGAAAAGCAAAAAATCCTATGGGGTTTCACAGTAGGGATATGTTTAATCGCTAAAATTCTCTTGATTTTTGAGTCCCTTTTGAGATTCATCATGCAGTTATTAGAGTGATATTGAATAGGATTCAAAATCTATCAACTATAATTAACCTGGAAAAGAAAAATCATCTTAGATAGTAGAGGACTTAAGTCAAGTCCTCTAACAAGTATACCATGAGCAGAGACTGGCATGGGTAAATGTGGGAGATTGTAGGATGTTTCTAGAAAACTATTTTTTAAATATCTGCTCAGGATGACTAATATGCCAGCGTGATGCAAGTCTTTCAGATATACATGTATAAAATCTATATTCACTGACAAATAAAAAACAAACATGAAAATGCAAATACAAGCACATTAAAATTTATTTTAAAATGCAATCTCATTGATCTGTACTTTAACAGCAAACCACATAGATCACATTAAATAGTTTTCTGACTGTCAGCCTAATATAAATTTTAGCTTTCTGGAAATGACATGATCTATTTTTGTTTTGTTTTGTATGCTTTTCTTCTCTTTTTGTTTTTTAAGCTCATGCCTGTTATTTCTGAACAAAGCTTCATGAAATGTTTTTGAACATTGTTGTGGATTTTACTAGATGGATAGTGCTAACCCATAGTAACCTGACAAGGAGAAAGTTAGAGGAAGACCTACCTCAACCTCACTCTTTTTCTGCCCTCAGATCTCCTTTGGATGCCTTTTATTGGTGGAACCCAAGAGAGCTTTTTGATGGCTTCCATGTGTGTCAGCCCGCAAGGCACACAATAGAGTGTATGAAGCTAGAGGGTGCTCTAGAGAGTTCAATAAAGTAGACCATTGCTTATTATTTGCAAGCCTCCTTTCTATGTATTTGGGATACAATGGTACAGTAAACAGTCTCTGCCCTTCAGGAACTCAGATGAGTAAACAGGGAAATTCCTAGTGGTTTTGTGAGTATTTTGTTAGAAATAGACCTGGGAGGCTCAGAACAAATAGAAAGGACTTAACCTATAGTAGCTTCCTTCTCCTATGCACCATCAGTATTTATATAAAACCACAATTGCCACAAAAATAAAACAGAATAAAGATGAAATTAATGGAGTAGTGTAGTTTCCAAGTCCCATTTTGCCATCACAAAGCTCCAAATCCAGAGATATTTTTCTGAATCCAGCTGATTATTTATTTATGCAGGCTGCATACCTCATTCTATTGCACTTCACAGATATTTTGCTTTATACAAATTGAAGTTTTGTGGCTACCCTGCCTCAAGCAAGTCTAGCAGCATGATTTTTCCAACAGCATGTGCTCACTTCATGTCTCTGTGTCACATTTTAGTAATTCTCAAAACACTTCAAGGTTTATATTATTGCTGTAATTACATCTGCTATGGTGATCTGTGATCAATGATCTTTGATGTTACTACTGTAATTGTTTTGGGCAGCCACGAAACCATACCCATAGGATGACCAACTTAACTGATAAATGTGCATCCCAACTGCTCCATCAACCTCCGGTTCCCCCATTTCTCTCCCTTTCCTCAGGCCTCCCTATTCCCTGAGGCACAACAATAGTGAAATTAGGCCAATTAATAACCCTACAATTACCTCTAAGTGTTCAAGTGAAAGGAAGAATTGCATGTCTCACCCTTTAAATCAAAAACTAAAAATAATTAAACAGTGAGGAAGGCACGTTCAAAGCTGAGACAGGCTGAAGACTAGACCTCTTACACCCAACAGTTAGCCAAGTTGTGAATGCAAAGGGTAAGTTATTGAAGGGAATTAAAAGCGCTGCTTCAGTGAACTCATTAATGGTAAGAAAACGCAACATTATTGCTAATATAGACAAAGTTTTAGTGGTCTGGATAGAAGATCAAACCAGCCACAACATTTCCTTAAGCTGAAACCCGATCCAGAACAAGGCTCTAACTCTTTTCAATTCTAGGAAGGCTAAGAGAGCTGAGGAAGCTGCAAAAGAAAACTGTGAGACTAACAGAGGTTGGTTCGTGAGATTTAAGGAAAAAACAACCTGTGTAACATAAAAGTGTGAGGTGATGAAGTAACTACTGGTGTGGAAGTTGCAGCAAGTTATCCAGGCAACTTGGCTAAGACAATGAATGGAGATGGCCATACTAAACAAAAGATTTTTAGTGTAGATGAAACAGCCCTCTTATTAGAAGAGGATGCCATCTAGAACTTTCATAGCCAGAAAAAAGCCAATGCCTGGCTTCAAAATTTCAAAGGACAGCCTGATTCTCTTATTTGGAGCTAATGAAGCTGGTGACTTTAAATTGAAGCCAATATAAAGCCATTGGCCATTCTGAAAATCCTAGGTCCCTTAAGAGTTATGCTAAATCTACTCAGTCTGTGGTCTATACATGGAACAACAAAGCCTGAATGACAGCACATCTGTTTACAACATGGTTTACTGAATATTTTAAGCCCACTGTTGAGATGTGCTTCTTAGGGAAAAATATCCCTTTCAAAATGTGGGCTACTCATCGACAATGCACCTGGTCACCCAAGAGCTCTGATGGAGATGTGCCAGAAGACTTGTTTTCATGCCTGCTAACACAACATCCATTCTGTACCCCATGGATCAAGGAGTAATTTTGATTTTCAAGTCTTATTATTTAAGAAACACAGTTTTGTAAGGCTATAGCTGCTATAGTGATTATTCTCAAGGATCTAGGCAAAGTAAATTGAAAACCCTCTGGAAAGTATTAATCATTTTAGATGCCACTAAGAACATTCATGATTCATGGGAGGAGCTCAAAATATCGACATTAACAGGTGTTTGGAAGAAGTTTATTTCAACTGCCATGAAAGACTTTGAAGATTCAAGACTTCAGCGGAGAAAGTAACTGCAGATGTGGCAGAAATAGCAAGAGAACTAGAATTAGAATCAAAGCTTGAAGATGTGAGTGAATTGCTGCAATGTCATTTTAAACTTTAATGAAAAAGGAGTTGTTTCCTTGGATGAGCAAAAAAAGCGATTTCTTGAAATGGGATCTATTCCTGGTGAAGATGTTGTGAACGTTGTTGAAATGACAACAAAGAATTTAGAATATTGAGTGAACTTAGTTGATAAAGCAGCAGGAGAGTTTGAGAGTATTGACTCTAATTTTGAAATAAATTCTGTCGTGGGTCAAATGCTATCAAACAGCATCACATTTTACAGAGAAATCTTTCATGAAAGGAAGAGTCAATCAATGCAGCAAACTTCATTGCTGTCTTATTTTTAGAAATTGCCACAGCCACCCCAGCAACCTTCAGCAACCACTACCCTGATTAGTCAGCAGTCATCAATATTGAAGCAAAAACCTTCACCAGCAAAAAGGTGACTTGCTGAGAGCTCAGATGATTGTTCTTATTATTAAATAATAAAGACTTTTTAAAATTAAGTTACGTACATTGTTTTGGACATAATACTATTGCACACAATATACTACAATATAGTATAAACAAAACTTTTATATGTACTAGGAAACCAAAAAACCTGTGTGAATTGATTAATTGTGATATTTGCTTTATTGTAATGGTCCGGAACAGAACCTGGAATATCTTCAAACTATACCTGTAGAAAAGAAAGATACAGGTTAAACTTCTTAAAATTTAATATTTAACATTCTTATGGCTAAACCCACTTAAAACAACCTTAACAACAAAAAATGAGAGGAGAAAGAAATATGTTTTGTTGCTCCATGAATCAAGTATAAGTTATGATTTATTTGCCAGAAAGAAAAGTCCACTCTCTTTTAGGTTAAGAGATGACAAGATAGATATTTTATACAGCAGGGTTTTGTTCTTGTTTTTATTTCTAGATCTCAGACCCCTGACCCCAGAAACGCAAGGGCTTTGATTTTGTGAGGATACAAAAAAAATTATTCATCCTTTGGGCCTTGACTACTTTATCTGTAAAATGGAAGTAATAGACTTTCTATTTCCTTCAGAAGACCTCAATTTTGATAACTAATATGAACCTCATAAAAAATGTTTTGAGCTCCCTGGAGGTCAGGTACTTGCTAGGATAAAGTGGGTTATTATAACAGCACTTCTTGAGCTATTGGTACTTACAGCAAAGAAAAACAAAATATATCATATCCTGTTGAAACTGCCCTTGGATAGAAAGAGTGCAATTATCCAAGGTTGAAATTGATTGCAGAGTGTCTGTGAACATCTGGACTTTTATAAAGTGTGTCTTTGGAGCCCTAAGATCTGTGGGCTATTTGCAGAAGCGGACTGCTCTTATAGAAGAGGTGAGAATAATACACTCTTCCTGTTTTTGAACATTTTAGTATCTTGGTAGGATCAGAAAAACGATAAAATTCCTTTTCCCCTGCAGTCTCAGCCATAGCAATGCTGCCATTTTTAAGTGAGGGGATGAAGGTAGATTTTTCTCTCTTTTGGAAGAATCATTAGTGTAACCTTTAAAGAGAGGCAGCAGATGTGGAAACAGCACAGGTTGTTTCAGGCAACTGAATTTCAAATCTGACTTTGACAGTACGTGTGGTATTAAATCAACCTTCTCAGGTCCTTCATTTATGAAACCAGACCCATTGAACCAGACCCTCTAGAAGTGACTTTTAGGCTCATGTCTTTGGAGAAAGTTTCATAGGGGACTCTGATGAGCAGCCCATTCATTGGAGTAGGTGAAGTTCGTAACATAATTTTTCTGTTTAAGAAATGGTATTTTGCAGCCTCATACCGTTTCTCCACAACTCTTCAGATCTCCAGTTCAACCCTTACTTTTCCATGCCAAAAAAAAAAAAAAAAAAAAAAGGGAGAAATTTGGCTGTATAGACTTATCATGGGCATAGCAACCACAATCTCAGTCAGGTTCTGCGTCTCCCATGGGCATGGAAAAAATGGTGATGGCATGAGAGAGAGTTCTGTTTTCTTATCCTGTATAGGTTAAGTTAAAACAGAAACCATTGGTTAGCTAGCTTCTATTTCAGCCAATATTCCTAACCTTGGAATATAACCCAAAAAATGAAAAGTCATTTGATCACCAAGAGTAGGGTTAATAAAAAATAACAACCTAAAAATAGGGAGAAGAGAAAGTAGAAGTAATATGTGGGTCTTGTTCTTGGGTACCTTGAAAAGATTATTTTAAAGGTGGCATTTGTTCAAGGGATGCAAAGATGCAGAATCTTGCCCTCAGGCACAACGGCTCCTCTAAGAATTCCCTGGGAATACACACATGTGTGCGCACACATACACATGCACTCACATACAACTGAGACAAGGAAACAAAATAACTAACCATTACCCTTACCAGCTGGAGTTGAAACCTAAATTCCAAAGCAAGACCTAGAATATTTGTTCTCAAAGTGAGGTTCCCAGATCAGTATCTAAGTATTACCTGAAAACTTATTAGAAGTGCAAATTCTCAGGCCTCATCTCAGAACTACTCAGTCTGCCATTCTGAAATGGGGCTTAGCAGTCTGTATTTTTTAAGGAGCTCTGCTGGTGATTTGGATGCGTTACTCATATTTAAGGGCCAAATACTTAAAAGAACAACATAAACTATGGTCACGAGGTCTTCCTACTTTCTCCAAAGTCTATCCCAGGTCTTTGGTTTTAAATTCAGAACTGAGGGTTGGGCGTGGTGGCTCACGCCTGTAATCCCAGCACTTTGGGAGGCAGAGGCGGGTGGATCACGAGGTCAAGAGATCGAGACCATCCTGGCCAACATGGCGAAACCCCATCTCTACTTAAAACACAAAAATTAGCTGGGCATGGTGGTGCGTGCCTGTAGTTCCAGCTACTCAGGAGGCCGAGGCAGGAGAATCACTTGAACCCAGGAGGCAGAGCTTGCAGTGAGCAGAGATCAAGCCACTACACTCCAGCCTGGAGCCTGGGTGAAAGAGTGAGACTCCATCTCAAAAAAAAAAAAAGTTCAGAACTGAGGAAGGTAGATGTAAAGTTAGAGGAAAAGGACTGAGAGGTAGAATAAAAGAAACCATTTACTTCAATGCCCGGAGGGAGTTGCTGATTTGGGATGCCTGCTTTTGATCTCTTCAAACCAGGGTAATAGCTGTCGGACTGACAAAAAAAAAAAAGCACTGGGGATGGAAAAGTCACTGATTACCCGCAAGGCAGACTCACCATTGTGCGTAAGGCAATAGTATTTTTGGACAAACTTCGCTGAACATCTTTACATTTATTTTACTCTCTAATGTTGTTTTCATTAAGGATGACATATGAATGAAGCACCACAGTCCTTAAGTGTGTAGGGCTTCTAAATATCTTAATCTTGTCCTAGAATGGAGGTGAGAGGAAATAAAAGAGAGTGTGCACTGAAGAGTGTTAGACAGCTAGCTAGCAAGCCTTCTCATTTGCAATTAGCAGATATTGATCGACTGCCCCCTTACTATTCAGGTTCTATAGACATTAATGAAGATATTAACTGTAACCATTATCCTTTTGCTCCACATTTACCAGTTGCTGCTTTAAGTCAGTATTCTCAACCTGATGTAACAACTGATCTCACTGGGTAGAGAGGGTCTTACCCTTGGGGAGGAGTGAGGGCTACGAAGTAAGGTCACAGTCTTCCCCTAGATGTTGACAGCTCTTATGTACTCAGGATGTCAATTTTCACAGTGCACACTTCTTATTGTCACTCCTGCACAAGAGAGAAAGAAAGTAAGGTCAACTTTAAATCTGCTAAACTGTTTGAAGTTGTATAGCCTGTGACATTGGCCAAACCAATGCTACTTCTAAGGCAAAGCCATAGGTGACTACTTAATTTTAAGATATTAAAATTAAATAAAATTTAAAATTCAGTTCATCAGTTGTACTAGCCACGTTTAAAGTGCTCAGTAGCCACATGTGGCTGGTGACTGCCATACTGGACAATGCAGATATAGAACATCACACAGCGGGAGGTGTGAGAGGGAGTTAAAGGTGTGATGATCATTTAATATTAATAAGTCACATATCACAGAAGTGACAATGTGATATATAGATTCCACTTAGCATCTCTGAACACAGGGCACATGCTTCTGTGTTGAAGGTCAATCAGAAGGAGACTATCCTGCACCCTAGGCCATTAGGAGTTTCAGGAACACAGCTTTATAATCACAGAATCTCTCTGTGAACAGAGTTCTGTCCTATCATCACCGAAGAAAGCCACTGACTCTGTTTCCCCACCAACCTTACTCCCTATGCTACTCTCTGCATCCTTCCTTTATTTTACAGTCAAGACCCTTATCATGGGCAAAGTCAAATAAGCAAGCATAACTAACTGCCTGCAATTCCTATTTACCCCAGTCTTATTGTATTTACAGTACTGTCTTTTTGTTTTCCCAGTGATGCACCAGGAACCATTCACCTGATAGGCATGGAAGGTCAGCATATCTTTCAAGTTTTTCTAAACCCTTTTCTCAGATTTCCTTCCGGTCAGAGCAATTAGAACATAGTGAGCAATGAGGACTGAGGTGCCAGCAGTCCCTTTCCCCCACACCCTACGTTTACAAGATAAATATGTATCATATAAAACAATTGCATTTTTTCAGCAACCTTCTTTTTGCCTCATATTGCAAGATAATTGTGAAAAGAGGGTGAGCAAAAAGAGGGAAATTTCTAGATTCCCATTAGCAGTTTTTTTTTCTTGAAGTCAACGGACTAGCGATGGTTGTTTTCTCCAGCTGACTGATGAGCACGGAAGGAGAGTTAACTGAGTAATGGAGCTAATTGCATATGTAGAATAATAAGCAAAAATCATTTAACAAATACCACAGATACTCCTGGCAGCTGTGTGTGTCTATGTGTGTGGGTTTTCTTTGCTGATGTGGTTTGAAGGCCATTTCTGAGCTCTACCAGTCCAGTCCGATTTATGTGATTCTCACCTGGAATAGAATGATTGTAAAGCATTATGCAGCACCACATTTCTGCATTTACTTATCAGCAACTCTGTTTCTGAAAAGATTGAGGGGAAGTTTTCCCTGTAAAGATTAACACTTTTGAGAAAAATTAAATCTATAATCATATAAAGGGTGGCTATAAAATCATAAAATTGAATTCTCAATTCACACACCCAATCAATCTCATTAACTTATATCTTGTAAATAGACAAGTGTTTCCCACGTCAGATTTGTTACTTGTCATTTATATAGAATACAATATAATTTAACAGCATGGCCCAGGAATATATCAGATAAAAAGTAAAATGCCTTGATCATTTATAAAACAAAAATTGACTACAGTTTATAAATGTAATGGACAAAATACAGCAATGACAGAAGTTAGAGTCAAATTCTGTACATAAAAATTGAGTACAAGCAGGCACATGCATAGTAAGACTCCTCCAAATTATACTAATTGGGAGACAGGATAATCAAATCTGGGAGAAAATCCAAATTACAGAATATGTTCGATTAAGAATGCAGTCTTGCTATACTCAAAGAAATGACGACAACAACAAAAGTAATTGCTGACAAGATATTTCCAGGTACAGCCTGACCTCTTTTAATCAGCATATTTTACTGCAAAATGAGTAGAAGAATGTTTCATTGGTTAGGAGTCAGATGGCGAAACCAGATGAACTTTCAGGATCTTTCTAGACCATGACCCATGATTCCATGATCTTTAAGTAACAACATCTAGTTACGTAAAACGAATTAATGTGATAAAGCAGTTAAACACACTTCTTTCAAATAGGGTAAAGATATTTTCTATAATATTCTTTATGCTTTGCTTTTCAAGACAGAGCATAAAGCCAAACTACATAAAAGGCAGGTCAAATTATAATATATTTCAGATTAATGGAAAATGAATTAATAAAATTCTTATCTGATAAATATCTTCAATATGCATACTTGAGAGCAATGATGTGGTTGAGTCCCAGTTCTGTCTCAAGTGATTGTTTTACAATCCCTTTAACCTCTAGCAGGGAGTTTAAAGCGCATCATTTCTGAGTGTTCTTTCTTGTCTAATTCTGCTTGTGTATATGCAGTTTTAATTCCCTTGCAATCTATACACAACACATGACGTTAATCCAAAGGAATTTAGGGGTTACAGTTCATTTCTTATTAAATTGACTTATTTCTTTAAACCCAAAAGAGAGCAAACTCATCTGAAAAATCATTGTGTTTTGCTTTCTATCATTGGTGGAAATCTTTCTGATAGTAATTACTTTTATATCTAATCTGAAAGGTGCTTTCATATTGGTCTTTTAATGTTAGACCTTAAGAAAATAACACGCAGAGAGATTCTATGATACTCTTAATTCCAATTGTCCCGCTGATGGCCTAGAAATACTCTGTGGCAAGAACAAGACAAGAAGCCAACGACTTTTTAGCACTCTTGCTGGTGAGGTGGAATACCCGTAAACATGTATGCCCTGGGAAAACCTTAATACAGGTGATATGGTGGAACTTGTCCTACCTGTCATAATGTTGGGTTTCTTCAACATTAGTGGTAGGTTTTCTTCATCTGCTCTGGCTGCTATAACAACAACAGAAAAATCTCATAACCTGGGGGCTAAAACAACAGACATTTATTTCTCACAGATCTTGAGGCTAGAAAGTCTATTTAAATGCTGTCTGATTTGGTTTCTAGTGAGAGCTTTCTACCTGGCTTGCAATTGGCTATCTTCTCTTTGTGTCCTCACAGTGCTAGGGAACAGAGGAAAAGCTCTCTGGTTTCTTTTTATAAGGGAACTAATCCCAACATGAGGGCCCCGCTCTCATAACCACATGAAAACCTAATTACCTCCCAAAGGCCACATCTTCAATAACATCATGGAGGATATTGAAAGTATAATGAAGATATAGTATAAAAGTATAATAATGATTATCCTTTCAATATCTTATATGATGGCATTGAAGCTGGAACCCTTGGGAGGTATAGGGGCTTAAGGCTTCAACATATAAATTTTGGGGGAACACAACTCACTTCAAAGTAGAATAGAATTCTTGGGGAGCCCGATAGCAGGGAGTATTCACAAACAGAGACCAGAGAGCAGAAAAGCGGCATCTTGATTAATTACTCGATTCGGCTGACTTCTCCAGAGCTTATACACCTTAAGATTGTTTTAAACTTTGCTCCATGTTATAAAGCCAGCAAGAATTAGAAAGAAATCCTGAGAATGATACTCTCCCAATAATAAATGAATTAAGATTGTAAAAGTTATATACCCAATGTATTTCCTGAAAGTTGTGTGTTTTCATTTTGAGGAAAATGAAACACTAAGTAGAGAAAATATTTTCATTTTAGGTACAAACTGAAAATATAACCTGACATTGGAGAAAGGCCTTATTTAAAAAAAAAGAAAGAAAAAAAAGAAAGGATAGCCTCTGCCTACTAAGTATTCTGCATTCATGTATCACTCAGTTGCCAGATTTGCGAGAAGACTGGGTTCAGTTCATAAAGGCTGACTTCCCCATTTTTGATTGTTGGTCTAACTACCAACTGGTCAGTCTAGTGAAATCAGTCAAAAGATTCACTAAATTTATATATTTACATCCAGAGTACAATCCTCAAAATGCAAAACAGTATTTTCAGTGATTTAATGATCTTTTTTTCTGACATAGATCATTCCAAAACACTTCAGTGCATCTTGTTACCATGATTGCAAGAACACGGGGGATCTTGGTTTGATAACAGTATCAACTGACCAATAGTACAACTTGTCTATTTGGAAAGTTTGGAAATAGTTTGACCACAATATGAGTGGTTCTCCCCATGATAGATAGTTTGTTTCACTAATATCTCTCTTCTTCAATATGCTTGTCAATTTTATAGTAACTGTGACCTGCGACCTTGCCAAGGTTTATGTTTACTGGATCAGTAAAAGTAAAAGTAAAAAGAAACACAGGGAAGAAGAAAATAACAACAATATGACTTTGGAGATGAGCAAATACTGTATTGATATTCAGCTACAGCTTCTAAAAATGCTCACAGGATGTTTGGAAATTGCATTTCTAGATGTTATGGGCTTTGGGTCTTTCAACCATGTAATGAATATATTTTTTTCCTCCATTTATTTATTATTGGTAGAAATTGAGTGATGGACTTTTCCACTGATGCCCCTGTCCATGTTTATTTTCTCATTACTCCAGTCAGCATTGTTATCTGACAATACAAAACAAGTTATGTTTGGGTTGATATACAGAAGCAATCCTTCTTTCAAAGAATTTTCATCTGTCACCATCATCTCTACTAAGATGCAGAACAGGGAATGACAGAATGATTGGTTTTATCTATATTTTTGGTTTATTTTTCTTTGAATGGCAGTCCCAGAGAGCACAATTTTCAAGGTAAAATAACAAAACTATGATTATTTCAAATGGCAGGGTCTGATGGAGGATTATAAATTCTTGGCTAAAAGTGCCAAATACTTTAGACCAGTAGCTGGAGATTGTATTCTGGAGATTGCTTGGAATCGGAATCTCTGCTTCTCAGAATCTCTTTCTTCATTTAAGAAAATGAACTGTTTCCTAAAAATGGCAGAAGGCCAAAAGAAAAAAAAAGGAAAAAGGAAAAAAGAAAAAAACATAGCACCAAATAACAAGGTGAAAGCAAATTCAAGTAAAATTGACTGTATGTTTTTCTTCACATTGGTTGCACTTGCCAATAGTACTTTTCAAAAGTATGCTTTGTCGTTTTCTGAAGAGAAAAAGGTTTTATAAAGCCCATTTTAACTTCAGTTTTTCAAATGATACAAATTCAAGCACAATTACATACATCTAATAAGCTTAAAATGTATTTATTTTCAACCCCTAACTGCAGGCTTATCGCAAATTAAATACTTGATAACAAAGAAGAGCTATATGGTAGATGCAAACAAAGTTGAGGTTCACCTACTTAAATATGATGAACTCCCCAAACAAGATACTTGTTTCTCAGGCTTGGGGGTTGAACTGAGCAGTGACAATAGGGGAATATTTAGGAAAAGATGGAAACGATGTCTCAAATACTTTGATCAACATTCTTCTTTGGCTGTCATTTACAGCAGAACAATAACAATATTTTCAAACCTAAATGAGAATATTTCTGTGCTGAACCATTTCATGTTAAAATGTAACAGTGGGTTGTCTGACCGTTTTCCTTCTAAATGGGTTTTTAGACTAAGAAAAGCCTAGAATGCTGAGGGCAGCTCTGTTTCCATAACCCACAAAATCTGACCTAATAAAGTCAACCACATGTCACCTCATTCCTTGTTGGTCTATGATAGCAGAAAATACCCAGGGAGATTGGTGTGGCTGATTTAATACTAAATTATCTGATTTCAGTGAAAATATTCTGGCAATCTTAATGAGCATCAAATTGGAGACTCCACTGATCCCCCATCCTTTTTGCTTAATGCCAAAACGAAACATCTTAGGACTACAAGCAATGTTAATACTTACCAATATTTACTCTCAAAGCGGAGAGCTTTCCAGTTTCCTAATCACCTCTGAGCTATGGATACAGCCAATCCAGATGGTCCAGGTTAAAACAAGTCTTGCATCAAGAGTATCTGAATTAATGAATTGGATTATTGTGATTTCAGTAGATTCTGCTTTGCTTTGCTAGTAAAAGGCAAAACCTTGTATTTCTTTTGGGAACAGTAGTATGATTCATCAAGCCATCAGTGGAGAGATGGATGTTCAAATTAATTATGAGTGAATGATGTTTAGTAGGTGGTCTTTAACATATCGCTAAGATAGAAAAAAATTAAATAGATGAGCATTTTACAAATCAATTCTAAATTTGATTGACGTCATAGATATGTCTGCTTTTTGCGGTCTGAGATAAGAGGACCAAGAAACTTTTCCCATGAATTGCTATTTTTTTTTTTTTTTTTTTTTTTTTGAGATGGAGTCTTGCTGTCTCCCAGGCTAGAGTGCAGTGGCACGATCTCCGCTCACTGCAAGCTCCTCCTCCCGGGTTTACGCCATTCTCCTGCCTTAGCCTCCCGTGTAACTGGGACTACAGGTGCCCGCCACCACGCCCGGCTAATTTTTTGTGTTTTTAGTAGAGACGGGGTTTCACTGTGTTAGCCAGGATGGTCTCGATCTCCTGACCTCGTGATCCACCCGCCTCGGCCTCCCAAAGTGCTGGGATTACAGGCGTGAGCCACTGCGCCCAGCCATGAATTGCTATTTTTAACTAAGCATGCTTGATTACTTATTTCTTATTATATTTGGAGGGTAAGCAATGGAGAGGCAAGGAAAGAAGAATAAAATCCGTGAGTAAAATAGATATGGCAAGAGAATAAGTCAAAGCGAGGAGCATCTTTGAATGATTTTATTCTACCTGAAGTAATTGAAACATTATGGAAAGATCTCCTCTGTATTTTTTACCCTATCTCAAAATATGTGTGCAGCTCAAAAACAAAGATAGAGGGGTCTTTTGACAATCGTTTTGATCACTTCAATGGGTCATTGAAACGTTTCATAAAAAGTAACAATTTTTAAAGTTGTTCTGAACGTTATATTACACATTAAAGGTACAGTAATTTTAATTAAATAATTAAAAACTTGATATTTCTATTATTTATATATGTTAAAACCAAGATGATACTATGGAAACCAAAAATCACATGGTTGCCAAATTTTGCCAGTACAATTAAGTAGCTCTAGAAACAACTTGTTTCTGTCAAAAATAAAACAATAGGTAGTTTTCTCTAAAAATAGGCCACTTGAACAGTTACTGAGGGCTTTTAAAATTAATTTCTTTTTTTAGTTTTTAATTTTTGTGGGTACGTAGTAGGTGTATATATTTATGGGGTACATGAGACACTTTGATACAGGCATGCAATGTATAATAATTACATCATGGTAAACGGGCTGAAGCATTTATCCTTTGTCTTAAAAACAATCCAGTCATACTTTTTTAGTTATTTTAAAGTGTATCAAAATAATTCTTCTGTAAATGACATTTATTCTTAAATTATTTAAGAAAAGCTGTAAGTTTATTTACTATCATCCAGCATAAGATAAATGACAGCATGGAATGTGGCTTGTGACATATTGTCCTAATGTCCTTAAAAACATGTTAAAAGAAGAAACAAGTTATTGAAGAGCCAAGGGCTAAGGAATACAATTTGGTGTTACTATCTGTGTCTGTTAAAATCTGCAGAAACAACCACCCTTCCAAAGGCCTTCTTTCTAAAAACAATATATTATTTCAGTTATTTATTTTTTATTGACAAAAATTGCACATATTTATGGTGTAAAACATGTTATTTTGATATATGTAAACATTGTGGAATGGTTAAATCACACTATTCAAAATATGGATTACCTCATATACTTTTTTGTGGTTAGGACATTTAAAACCTCTTCTTTTAGCAATTTTCAAGTATACAAAATATAAAAGCTTTCTTTTGTAAGAGGGGTATTTTCCTAATGAATCAGGTCAGTAATGGAATTGAGACTAACTTCTCTGGGCCATCTCTGAAGAGACAAAATTGTGATTATAATTACTGATAATATGTGAGTTGAAGTTTAAATGTTTCAGCTGCAGTAAAACATGAGTTATTTTAAAATAAATCAGTCAAGCAAAAATGTTGGATATAAAGCTTACCTCCAAACATTAAAAAAAAAGCTTCCCAAAGGCAAAGATTTTCTTCTGTTTTATTTACTAATGAATTCTAAGCTACTAGAACCATAAGTATACGGTAGGCACTTTAGCAATTAAATATTTGTTGAGTGAGGAAATGAATGAATAAGTAACAAGCAATATTGGAGCATGTGATATGAATAAAATATTCAACAATCCTTCAAACAATTTATATGGATTATCTTCTTTGCTGTACTACTGTATATGGTATTTATATTATCTTCATTTACATGTGAGTAAACTGAGGCACAGAACGATTAAGAAATTCACCTGAGTTCATTATCTTTTAAATAGTGTTGCCAAGTACTCAGTTGCCTGGCTTCAAAACCCACTCTCTTAATCACTTCCCATTCCACAAATGCAGGACTTACACTGTTTCCCTGCTAACCCTTACCTTTTTAGTATCGGGAAATGTAAGTCAAAGTTAACGGTTAAACATACGTCAAAGCTCAATGATAAATGTGTTTAAATGCATCTGCCATTAATGATATGGTTTTTTTTTGCATACATCTGTAGCAATCAGAATTGATAAGATCTAATATCCAATGCTGGCAGGCATGTTAATTTTTTGACATATTTTTACAAACCAGCATTGAAGCTTATATAATTATTATTGGTTGATCTAGTTTCTCAGTTTTCTGTAATGTGAAAATAATTTGGGACCTAAACTATTCATATTTACAATACCACAAAAAGAGCTACAATCATCATTCCAGAGCACCCTTGAAGATTCTAAGTGTCGATTTAGCTTTTTATTTGTGACTTCTGTAAAAGCCTAGGTTACATTACAAAATTTAACAGTTTTAGAAGGAGAGAACATAATAAAGTAACAGGAATGCCAATATTTCACACAGTGGGTCTCAGGAAACCTGATTCATGTTTTGACGACATTCATTCCCTGTTCTAGCCAAGCTCCCATTCCAGCTGCACCTTGATGCCAAGTCAACTGGATGCCGACCAGACTAATCCTCCTCTGGAACTAGAAAGGGTTCAGCATATGATTAAACAGGGCAAATTTTCTAATGATGTTTAGCTGTTTCTCATCTGAGTAAAAAATGTCAAAGATGCCTTGGGCACCATTTAAACATTAAGCCATACACAGCCACTACCAATACAGGTGAGACAGGGTGAGTTTCTGTTCTCTCAACTGCCCTAGTAGCTTTGGTTTGCAGTTTCTTGGTGTGAATGTGTACTTGGCTCGAGATTCACTCCAGCCTTACTTTTCATTTCCATCACTCGCTTCTCCCTCATAACTTTCAATGTGCAGGGAAAGGGATTGTGCTCTTCCATTTCAGTAGTTTTATTATGTTTTACTCGAATCAAGATAACGTTCAAGTTCCAAAAATATTCAGATTAGGGTAGAGTTGTTAGCTTAAAAGAAATCCCCTGAAATTAACCAGAGTTATTTATTTTGAGAAATAAATCGTGAACCATGAGTGAAGCAGAGGCACCTGAAAGAAATCAAGGGTGGTTTACCAGTCCAAGTTTAGAATAACTACAGTCAGCGTTTAGGAAGGAAGGAAGAGAAAGGTTTGGCATTAAATATTAAAGTTTGCATAGTGAGGCAGGCAGAAAGGACTTGGAGACCTTGAGCACCCAGAGATGTTAACCATTCCACTTCTCTGCCAGAACTTGATGAGAAGGAAAATCAGCCACACTGCTGAATCATGCTTTCGTTTTCATTTTTTACTTTTGTGTTTTTGTTGTATTTGAAATGATAGCTGCTCTGGTAAAGACTTCTAATTGTTGTTGAATATTCATTATCCTCCTCTTATATGGTAACAGGCACTTCAGTTTTTAGCTGGATATATTCCTACCTGTAACAAAGACCCTATTTCATTTTTCCCATGCAAATGGTGTGGCCGTGAACCTTCTCTTCTCTCTTTTACCTTCCTGCTGTTTAAAACACAGATGTGCACAAACAGCCAGCTGACTGCTGGCAAATAAGCAAAACCAATTCAGTGGAAGAAAGAGATTCTTTTTAACAAAACAGTGCTGAAACAATTGGCATCAACTTCCAAAAAAAGTGAACTTTGACCTAAAGCCCGTGCTTTACACAAAATTAACTCAAAATAGATATAAAATGTAAAACTATAAAGCTTTTTAAACAACATATGGGAGAAAATCTTCATGACCTAGGGTTAGCAAAAAATTCTTAGACATGGCATCAAGTCATGATCCACAAGAGAAAAAAATATTAAATTTCATCAAAATTAAATACTTTTGCTCTGGGAAAGACTATACTAAAAAATGAAAACACAAGCCACGGATTAGAGAAAACATTTGCAAATCGTGTATCAGGCACAATACTCATATCCACAATGTTTAAAGAACTCTCTACACCCAACAGCAAGAAAACATGTAATACAATTAAAAAATGAGCTAAGTGTTTCACAGATATATTATCAAAGACAATATTCGAGGGACAAATAAACATAGTAAAAGATGTTCAATTAGCCCTTAAGAAATGCAAATGAAAGCAACTATGAGACACCATACATATCTATTAATATGGTTAAACAATTTTAAATATATGTCAACTACTGACAAGGTTGTGAAGAAACTGGATCTCTCTTACACTGCTTGTGGAAACATAAATGATACAGCCAATCAATAAATTAGTCTGGAAGTTCATTGCAAAATTAAACATATACTTACCAAAGGAGCCAGCACTTGCACTTTTGGTTATTTATCCTAGAGAAATGAAACGCGTGTGTGTATGTGTGTGTTTGTGTGTGTGTGTGTAGATGATAGGTACATAAGACCTGTCTATACTATTTTTGCTACTTTCTGTGAGTCTGAGTCTATAATTATTTCAAAACAAAAACGTTTAAACAAAACATTGTTGGTTAATGAAGTTATGAAAAGGGGCTAGAGTTAAATGAACAATTAAATAAATTTCGTGAGTAAACAAATATTTATAATATTATGTCTTCAGTTGTATGCAGAAAATATGGTTAATAAAATAGAAATTTATTTCAAAGGCAAAACAAAAACAAAGCTAAAAATAAACAAAATAGCACAATCCAGATACAATGGTTAGAGCTGCTTGCCTGGACTAGAAGGTGAAAGTTATCTTTAAATAATAGCAGATTGACAAGAGAGAAATCATTGTGGGGCTACCCTTCAAGCCCTGGAGAGCTTATGTTTACAAATGATTTTATTTATATACATCTTATTTATGCCACTTTTATATTTTTATGTCTCACAAACAAACCTAATATATCTACTCATATTATAACAAGTATATAACTATATTTGTTAATATATAAGAACAACCTAATCAAATATTATTGCATTTGATATAATAGTATACAAATATGTATATATAATATAATATTAACACATAATCAAATATAATTAGCATTTATTGTCCAGGCTACGTTGACTCAAATAACCAAAAGTAGAATCCAAATTTACCACTTTGCTTATTTGTTTACTGGGATTCCACCTGATGTGCTTTGCAGCTACTCATGATGTCAGCAGCCTTTATCTCATATGAACATGTGAAAATAACACTGTTGAAACTTTTATGGCTTTGAAGAGCACACTGAATGTAATCACTATGTTTTCTTCCCATTTTCTTTAACATGAGAGTGCAATATGAGATGACACTATCTAATTTCAAGAGCTCATGAATTCTGACCTGTAACATGAAAACCCAACTCCTCTTGAGGCTGAGTAAGTATCTGGCTATAGTCTAAGACAATGTTTTTGATAGCTAAGTGACTTATATTTGATATTGTACCCAGATCCCAGGGCATCCTCTTTCATACATTTAAGTTTACATATTTAATATTTTATAATTTGGTGATTGGCACCCAACTTTTATTTTATTGGAGTAAAATTTAGACAACTGAAGTCATTCAAAAGAATATAATAACAATAGGATGTTATATGGGATGAATTTCTTGGTGCTCACCTTTCAGTACAAACTGGCTGACCTCTCTGGGTGCTGCTGGTCCCTGGAAAGTTGCCCAGTAGCATCCTCCCTCATTGGTATTCTCAGGATTGTCTCCATTCATGGTCAATGTCCCTGTTCTTCTATGCTGATCATTTTACACTGAGTATCCTTCAAATTAGAATTATATATGACCCTGTATTAGTCCATTTTCATGCTGCCAATGAAGACATACCTGAGACTGGGAAATTTACAAAAGAAAGAGGTTTACTTGGACTTACAGTTCCATGTTGCTGGAGAGGCCTCACAATCATGACAGAAGGCAAAGAGGAGCAAGTAACATCTTACATGGATGGTGGCAGGCAAAAAGAGAGAGCTTGTGCAGAGAAACTCCGGTTTTTAACACCATCAGATCTCATGAGACCTAGTCACTATCACAAGAACAGCATGGGAAAGACTTGCCCCCATGATTCAGTCATCACCCACCGGGTCCCTCCCACTACCTGTGGGAATTATGGGAGCTTCAAGATGAGATTTGGGTGGGGACACAGAGCCAAACAATATCAGACTCCCAAATTAAGGTTTATACATTATTTTCTTAAATAACATTTAAGTGTGTGTCACATAGCTCAGAGTACAGGACATTATACTTCACTCCTATTTTTAGCTTAATTCTCAATATATTTTTTGACCTAATAGAGAATTTTCACTGGAAATCCTAAAAATCACAGAAGATGTAAGCCATTCCAATTCATAAGCAACTTCAGCAGTCTCAGGATACAAAATCAATGTACAAAAATCACAAGCATTCTTATACAACAATAACAGACAAACAGAGAGCCAGACCATGAGCGAACTCCCATTCACAATTGCTTCAAAGAGAATAAAATACCTAGGAATCCACCTTACAAGGGACGTGAAGGACCTCTTCAAGGAGAACTACAAACCACTGCTCAATGAAATAAAAGAGGATACAAACAAATGGAAGAACATTCCATGCTCATGGGTAGGAAGAATCAATATTGTGAAAATGGCCATACTACCCAAGGTAATTTATAGATTCAATGCCATCCCCATCAAGCTACCAATGACTTTCTTCACAGAATTGGAAAAAACTACTTTAAAGTTCATATGGAACCAAAAAAGAGCCCGCATCGCCAAGTCAATCCGAAGCCAAAAGAACAAAGCTGGAGGCATCACACTACCTGACTTCAAACTATACTACAAGGCTACCGTAACCAAAACAGCATGGTACTGGTACCAAAACAGAGATATAGATCAATGGAACAGAACAGAGCCCTCAGAAATAACACTGCATATCTACAACTATCTGATCTTTGACAAACCTGAGAAAAACAAGCAATGGGGAAAGGATTCCCTATTTAATAAATGGTGCTGGGAAAACTGGCTAGCCATATGTAGAAAGCTGAAACTGCATCACTTCCTTACACTTTATACACAAATTAATTCAAGATGGATTAAAGACTTAAACGTTAGACCTAAAACCATAAAAACCCTAGAAGAAAACCTAGGCATTACCATTCAGGACATAGGCATGGGCAAGGACTTCATGTCTAAAACACCAAAAGCAATGGCAACAAAAGCCAAAATTGACAGATGGGAGCTAATTCAACTAAAGAGCTTCTGCACAGCAAAAGAAACTACCATCAGAGTGAACAGGCAACCCACAAAATGGGAGAAAATTTTCGCAACCTACTCATCTGACAAAGGGCTAATACCCAGAATCTACAATGAACTCAAACAAATTTACAAGAAAGAAACAAACAACCCCATCAAAAAGTGGGCAAAGGATATGAACAGACACTTCTCAAAAGAAGACATTTATGCAGCCAAAAAACACATGAAAAAATGCTCACCATCACTGGCCATCAGAGAAATGCAAATCAAAACCACA
Organism: Gorilla gorilla gorilla; assembly: GCF_029281585.2. Lineage (NCBI taxonomy): Eukaryota > Metazoa > Chordata > Mammalia > Primates > Hominidae > Gorilla > Gorilla gorilla. The sequence continues at coordinate 135,480,762 of NC_073230.2, read as the reverse complement.
GTGAGATATCATCTCACACCAGTTAGAATGGCAATCATTAAAAAGTCAGGAAACAACAGGTGCTGGAGAGGATGTGGAGAAATAGGAACACTTTTACACTGTTGGTGGGACTGTCAACTAGTTCAACCATTGTGGAAGTCAGTGTGGCGATCCCTCAGGGATCTAGAACTAGAAATACCATTTGACCCAGCCATCCCATTACTGGGTATATACCCAAAGGACTATAAATCATGCTGCTATAAAGACACATGCACACGTATGTTTATTGCAGCACTATTCACAATAGCAAAGACTTGGAACCACCCCAAATGTCCAACAATGATAGACTGGATTAAGAAAATGTGGCACATATACACCATGGAATACTATGCAGCCATAAAAAATGATGAGTTCTTGTCCTTTGTAGGGCCATGGATGAAATTGGAAATCATCATTCTCAGTAGACTATCACAAGAACAAAAAATCAAACACCACATATTCTCACTCATAGGTGGGAATTGAACAATGAGAACATATGGACACAGGAGGGGGAACATCACACTCTGGGGACTGTTGTGGGGTTGGGGGAAGGGGAAGGGATAGCATTGGGAGATATACCTAATGCTAGATGACGAGTTAGTGGGTGCAGCTCACCAGCATGGCACATGTATACATATGTAACTAGCCTGCACATTGTGCACATGTACCCTAAAACTTAAAGTGTAATAATAATTAAAAAAAAAGATGATATCTTCACAGACATCAGTGATAATCCGACAGGACAGTTTGATCATCTCAATTAAATATTGGTTTCTTTACGTGCTGTAAGAGAATACAGCTTCCTTGCAGTCATGTCTCTCTCTATTTTAACCTATTTTATTTATGACCACATAGCAGAAGATCGTAGTAATTTCTAGAAAGATCAAAGAGAAATAATTTAATTTGTTCCATTTACTAGCTAGCATCTTTTATGATACCATGTCAGTATTCTCTAATTAATGCAGAAAAATTTTAATACTTAGGCCAGTAGGTATTAAGTGTTATAACTAGACAGTGAGAATTACTTGGGAAATTATGACCCCCTTCCAGCAGATACGTTCTTGTTCTTTTCATGTTTATTTTCTGAGTACAGAAAATAAGCCCAACAGTGCCATCGCTCACACTCATTGAACTTTTTCTGAGTGAATAAATAAATGTGTGCATGAAGAAAATGAATACTGGAGGCTGATGCTTGCTCTCTGTCACCAAACTAGCTATAATCCCAGCATGTATGGTACAAAATAATAAACTATTATAGTGGCACTGGGTTTAGGCAGGATTGGATAAATATTTTCTAGAGAAAATTGGGTTCCAGGAGATGAAAAGACTAGCCATAGAGAGAAAAATTATAAATCTACAGATTGCTAGAAGAGAAAAGCTTGAGTTGGGCTGTGTTTAAACATAAACTAAAGGAGAGAATCAAAACAAATATATAGATATTTGGAAAGTATATATTTGTATTGAGTAAATAATTAAACATAGAAAACTCTTCATTGTGAAAATAAATTGTTCTTTGTACCATTTTCTTGTTGTTGTTAATATCTTAGTCTCTCCATTTTCCCAGTCTGATTTGTAAGAAATTTCTAATCATCATGATACGGAAAGCAAGTGCTCTATACATACTGTCCCGTGATCTTCGCCCCTGACCTGTTCAGGGTTCTCACAATTCATGAATATTTTATTCAGGAGTATTGAGAGCTTGGCCATCGTACTCTCTACTAATTGTGAAAAGAACTTCCAAGCAAACATTATTTTCAAATTTAAGATTAGGACCCAATTAAATCCTGCCTTTTGCCACTGAATAATCCACACTTCATTCATCTTCACGTAAATGGTAAATTTTAATATTGTGTGATTATGATGCTATTTCCAGGGAATAAGACAACATATTTGGCTCTTTTCCAAAAGTATCTAAGGTTTTACAAGAATTGCATTTGTCTGTCTTATACAAAAAGTTTAGATGATTTCTCTTTTTCTTTTTGAGGGGAAAGAAGATTAAATACATATTCAATGTCTTATGTATATAGAGCTGTTTTGATTCTTTCTTAAAAATAATTAAGATGTTTAGCACAATTCCTATATGGTGCTTTAAAGGTGAGAGCCAGTTAGATAGTCAGTGATCTGACTAATCGCTCCATATATTCCAGCAATATTCAACTAAAACCAGTTTATCCTGTGTTTTCCAAGTTTCAGACATGTAAGTCTAAGAAAGAACACTGTCAAAACGCCCATAAACTCAGACATAGTAATAAACTTCACATGCCAATTGGTTTAGAAATTCTCTGCTGATTTTATTCACATAACCATTAATTTTAGTAATAACTAAATAATAACTAGCTAGTAAATCATACCAACGTGTTAACAGTACTTTAGCGGGAGAGGATTCAGGTAGTTTTGTTGGTGTAGAGGAAAAACAGCAGCTTTCGAGTTGCCAGTTGTTGTTTCATATTCTCTAGAATACAACATTTTTAGCTTAATTTTGAGAGGAAGTTGTACCTTATCTTTGAGGAAGAGGAGAATGGCATTCATAGATTTTTTTAAATTTTTCTAATGTAAAGGCCAATATCCCCAGTCTGAAAGGGAATAATTAGAGGCATGAGAAGAAAAATACTGGCGAATAATAATGAAAAGTTTATTTTCTTTCAGATGAATTTGAATTTTGAGATGGTTTACTTTTAGAGAAATAAAGACAACAAAGTTTCATAAAGCAACAGAAGAAAGCTTTTGTTTCTTCTCTAGGAACCTCATGAGGGTGAGAGTCTTGACTTCTGTCAGGGGAGTCTGAGGTGGTCGGTCACTCCTATGTGGTGGGTGAACTGGCCTCTTGAAATGACAGTAGCCTGGGGGTTGGGAGCACCTTCATTCAGTAGAAGAATCTGGAGGTATGACTGGGAGTATACATTTTTTTTTCTCAGTTTAGTTAACTTTTTTTTTAACCTTTCTATTGTCCCCAAGATTTTGATGAATTTTTGTTAAAATTGATAGCCAGGTCTGAGAATTTCTTCGGACAACTGAGAGAAGAGTTTGTGTTCTCCTTTAGGGTGAAAGAGTGTAGGAGACCAGGAGTATTTAAACTAACCTGACCGTAGAACAGAGGACAACCAGAGAAGAAGGAAGAAGGGACTAAGTGACCCTTAGGCTGCATAAAACACAAATGCATTTGGTGGAGTTTTTCCAGAATCGGAAGTGGCAAAGGCTTGGCTTCCTCTGACCAAACATGCTAGGCAATTTAGGTATTATAAGAATAATCTTTTAAGCCTGGAGAAGTTGCAGATGAGTTATAGAGAAATATCTGGTTAAACAGACAAATAACAAATTGAGCTGAACAGTTTCTGGTAAAGGCCATTAAATAAGGAAAGAGTGAGTGTGTAGTTAGTTGATGCTTAATAAACATCATTATTTATTCAGCTACATTTTTTGAAAAATAATCATGTTGAGTTTTGGTATACTGATTTACATAAAAAATATGTTTAATCACAAATGGTATTATTTTTGAGACACAGGTACATGGAGCACAATCAGTATGCATTCTAAGATTAATTGATTCAAAGATTCAGTTTGAAGATGATGAGACTAAAGAATACCCCACAGGGCTTAAGGCTTTAAGACACTAAGGCTGTGCTGATAAAAACAAAGCTAAGTGATTAATCAATCTAATAAATTAGATTAATGCAGGCAGTCAACCTGGATAACATGAGGGAAATATTCTTGTTTTCTTCCACAGCAAGTATTTTTGTCTGTAATTGTTCTTAATCATTCAAACAATTGAATTGGCTTTTTTACTCTGCTTGCATGAGTGACTTTTCTTGACATAGTTTGTTTTCTGTGAGTTAAATATTTCATTTTTGAAGGTTTTCTATCATATGCCCTGCCTTTGTTGGTGATCATCCAAAAGTTGTCCTTGTGATGTGATTTTCCCCATAAAACATGTATCATTTCAATTATCTGATTTTTCCCCTTTCTTCATTTTATTAGTATAAATTCAGTGATAGCCACTCATATTGTGACCTTGATTTTCCTGTTTAAATCTTACTTTATCTCCTCCATAAAATTTTCATTTACTTTGTGTGTACATTTATCTTAATTAGCCTTTAGTTATTTCAGTTAAGTATATCTCTATCAATGTTTGCTATGACCAGGACAAGTGGTGGATAACAGTGCTATGTTAAGTAAGTATGAGTCAAATAACTACAGTCCCAGGAAAGCTATGTCTTTTTCTCCTCCTTGAAAGCCCAAGGACCAAGAGAAGGACAAGTGAGGTTATTAGAATGAGAGTTATGTCTTTGTATTAGAGCCAAGGTTTACAGCTGTCCTGCGAGTTCGTTTGAGTAGTCATCAAGAAAGTCATTTAAGTCATTTATTGCTGTGATGATAATGTCAAGCACTTATAGCTCATTAAATGCAAATCAGATATTTACAGAAAAAACTCTTTGAATTTTGGTGAAATATATCACTTATTTTGAGTAGATTAGAAGGTAGACCTGACAATTCAATCTTGTAGGAATTTAAGAAACAAAAAAGCTGCTGCTCTGTTTGAGACAATGTATTAGACTGGGGAAAAATAACACAATATCTAGTAGTATTTGATTTTCCTATTTCTCTGCTTTTCCATGGGAATGGAAAGTAATATTAAGAAAATGTAGAAATCCAATCTGCATTTTTTGTTTTTGTTTTTGTTTTTTTATTATGGTCAAAAAGCTCGTGTGAGATATATTTCCCCAAAATGGAAAGAATATGTAACTTATAGAGGAAAAAACATTTCTGATGGTAAGGCATAAATATGTTCAGACATCAACATTTATAACATTTCTCTTAATCTATATAATTTTTGCTGAGATCCTATTTTATTTTTCTCTGCAACCTATATGATTTGTTGACCCATCTCTACTTTATAAGATCCTTGAAGAAACGTTGTTTGCTTTATTACTATAAATCATAATTTTATTACTTTATAAATCTTTTCTTTCTGACAAAATGAAACTATAGTTCAATATATCCAGCTAACTCCTATTGTTTGTTAACAGGAAAGTACAAGTAATAGAAGAAAACAAAAGAAAATTAATATATAGGTTTAGCAGAAACAATTTTTTTGAATGGCAGACTAAGGCTACAGAATTAAACTCATCATCAGATTTTAAAGTTGCAGGACATATTAAAAAGGATATTGCACAATCTCTTTATTTTGCCAGTATAGAAACTGATGCTCAGAGATCTTAAAAATACTTGCCTCAAGCTGTTAGATTGAGAGTATTATTAGCTGCAGGGTCTTTCCCTGACCTGAGGCTTAGCTAGAGAAGGATGAAGAAGAGGGAGATATAATTTATTGTATCTTAAACCTACACCTAAACCTCTGGTGCTAGGTTGAGGGAGATGGCATCATCTCCAGGTTCTACATGGAGAGTAGAATCAAGGGTCTTCCTTTTCCCTCAGTTATTTAATTGTTACATCTCTGTGTTTAAGCCAAAGCCCAGTGTGTGTGATAAATAAACGTAAACTCTCATATCTGACTTTTAATCACAGTGTACTCTGCTTGAGGGCTAGGAAAATGACAGGCTGTTTTATCATTTTCCCCCTGCCTTTCACATACACCTTAGCTTCCTCTTCTCTTTGATCAACTGGCCTTGTGACTTTTGGTCCCAGCCAACCATTTCATTACTGGAAAATTCTGTGTTAATACAATAAAAGGGATAGGAAGAAAACAAGGCCATTAAGAAAAAAAGGGCCGTTGTCTCATACTGCAAAATCCTATTTTGAATGCCCACAGCAAAATATTACTTTACTTCTAACACTAAATATTCTTAGGGAAACCTAATGAAGCCCCAGAAAGATGGATGTGTTAGGTGAAGGTTAAAGAAAACTGTGGTAAAGAAAGCATATTAATAATTTTCAAAATAGAATTCTGATCACATTTTTTTCTACAAAAACAAATAACCCAGAAAGAAATCACTAGGGAGATGCCTAGATCGAATGCAAAATTCTACCTCGTAAGTCGCATACCCTCGTGCAGACAGCTGAAACTTACTAAATGGATCAGTCACCCAGCGGGGACTTGAATGATTCTTCCCAGTTCTGTCATTCTGTAATCCTAGTCTTTTTTAGGACACTTATGGTGGAGATCAATTGCAAGAGAAAGTTCACTTAAAATCTAAAAACAAACAAACCAAAAAAAAAAAATTCAAAAGCTAGCAACGACTGAAAGAGGTCATAGTCTTATATTTAGCCCGTCTTTGCCTTTTAGCACCTGTAAGTAATTAAAGCCATTTTAAGGTTTTTAAGGCATGCTTCAAGTATTTTCTTATGCTGTGTGCTTTTCACTGTAGAGAGCAAAATTTATTTACCTGATCTGTGGACTGACACAATCCAAATGAACTTTTGGAAGAGTAAGGAAAAGCCTGATACGTGAGGATGGCTCAACCTGTAGGGGTTTATCCTCTGTTAGTGTTTAGATCTCCTTAACCCCTCAGGATGCCATTTCCTATAATTGTTTTTCGAATAGCTCTAGTGATTTTAACAACCTTGCCTGTTAGTTTTGTTTTTCTTTTTTTTTTTTTAAGTGTTTCTGATCTTTCATGAAGAGATGCTTTCTGACATTTGCTTTGATTTTTTTCATTTAATTTTCATTTATGCCCTTGTTCCATTATTTCTAGGAGATGAGAAATGGAAACTTTGGATATAATCAAGGCTTTAAAGAGTGTATGCACTTCAGTTGAAACCTCTTACATTTTGTCTTGTGTCTATTTTTTAGTGTGAGAATATAAAGGAAAGTTAATGTTTAATCAAGGTCTTAATTTTTGCTGTTTTTAAAATTAACTTTTAATAGCCCAGAAATAGTGGCTATAATTCTAATGCCACCTGGGTAAGAAAACTCATATCCATGTATAAGTTTTCAATATGAAGTGATACTGGAAACTGATAACAAAAATATTGCTTTGACTCTGAATCTTCCCATGATAGAAATTAAAATAAATTAGACATTTTCACTTTTTAAAATTAGGTAATTACATAACATCAGTCATTGGTTTAATGATGTTTGGTGACCTCATGTTGTGTCTATTCACCAGGATTTCAGCTGTAATTTAGTTAGCTTTGAATCAGGAACATTTCGTGCTATAATTCCATTTATGTACCTAAATTTAACACAAGCAATGATTTAGTCATTTTAACCTAAGTAAACAAAAGATAATATAATACAGATGATCTGGAAACCTCAGAGAAATAGAACTACACATTCATGAAAGCATCTTAATATGTATTTTATGAAGACTTCAAAGTATAGGACCAGGTCTTCTTAAATCTTGCTAAGTTTTTTCCTCAACTGGTATTAAAAGAGCATGCCTTTATAGATTTAAAATTATAAGAGGTGTAAAAACTTTGAACCTGGATTTTTTAAATTCATTCAACAAATATTTATTGAGTACCTACTATGGATTAGTTTCTGTTTTGGTCATTAGAGATATAGCAAGAAAACAAAAGCAGGAATACATCTGGAAATGAGAGCTCAGTTCTAGATTCCTACATGAAGACCATGCAATGGAAATCAGAGCTCAGTTCTGGATTCCTACATGAAGACCATGCCATGTCACCCAGGACAGAAAGGTCAAGGAAACAAAAGAGGAAGTTCCCAGATTTATTTCTAGATTTGGCCATAGAGTAACTTTTTCTAATCTATTGGGTTTCTTTTTTAAGATTTTTTTAAAAATGTAAATAAACAGAGATACAGAAAAATATACAAAACAAACATACAACTTAATGAATTCTCATTATACCATTTGCATAAAGGAATAGATTTATGCCCAGAACCCTCAAAGTCTCTCTATTGCTTCATACCATCAGAATAACATCCCTCACCACAAAAGTAACCACTTTCTTTCCTTTTAGTCGCTTTTTTTGCGTTTCCTTAGAGTTTTATTACCTTACTATTCTAGTAACTAGAACAGAGCCCTGCAAATAGCACACACTAAGTTTAACAAGTTAAGTCATTGATGTTGCATTCTCAAGTGGGCATTGTTAGACACTGTTTAGTCTTGCTCCTGTCTAGTTTTATAATTGTTTTACGTTTTGATGAATTTTGGGTGTGTCTCTTAAGTCACTATTACTCTGTAGTTTCTCCCTCCATCCCTTACTTTTCACTGCAATTTATTCATTGAAAAATTAGGTCCATTTAGCCTGTATTTTAATATTCTTCTATCCCCTGTATTGCCCACAACTTGGCAGCTGGAGTAGAGGTTTGATTAGACTCAGGCTTCGTCCCTCTGGCAACACTACAAGCTGTGTCATGTTCTTTTATTAGAAGGTACATGCTGTTTGGTTGTCTTTCGTATGATATAAGCAGCTGTGGATGCTTTGACCAAATCCATTAATTTGATAGGAGTTGTAAAATGGTCATATTCTACTGTCACTTATTTTTCATTTATTCATTGAAATAAATCTATAAATAGAGGCCCTTCCCCAACTATTACTTGGTATTCAATAATATTGGTAAGGGAGGATAAATGTTTTATTATTTCCTTGTATTTCCTACTTCTTACAATAGTAAATTTGTCACCCATTACCTTCTGAAAGTAGCTAATCGGTTCTTTTTTCTTTCTTGCAGCATTATGAACTCATAGATTTAAACACGTTTGATGAGTTTCAACCCATTTTTTCATTTTTCAATCCATTTTTTCAATCCATTACTATTATTATCCTTATTGGAATTAAAACTGTCCCATATTTGGCCAGTGGAAGACTCACTCCTGTGTCTAGCTGTTGGTGCTAGCTGGCAGCTGGGGTGATAAGAGTGACTGAGTCATGTGTCTTTCATCATCCATTAGGCTAATCCAGACTTCATCACAGTGGTTGCAGGGTTCCAAAAAGCAGTAAGCGATGGCAAACCTCATTGTGCAGGTATTTGTTAAGTTTCTGCCTGAATCACATTTGCTTATATCAATGTTAGCCAAAGGAAGTTGGATAGCCAAGCACAGGCTCAGTGTGGGAGAAAAATACTTCACATTGGGATATGGAGACGAGACTTACTGGGCCATTTTAGTGATCTACCATATGATCTAATTTTCTATCACTAATGCCTTACTCTTTTTGCCTAGATTCCTAAAGCATTTTTTAAAAATTTCAGCTTTTATTTTAGATACGGGGGTACATATGTAGGATTGTTTCAGAAGTATATGGAACCCAGGTAGTAAGCATAGTACCCAATAGATAGTTTTTCAACTCACAACCTCCTTCTTTACTCCCCCATCTAATAGTCCACAATATCTATTATTGCCATGTCTAAAGCATTTTTTGTCTTTTCCCTAAAATCTAGTCATTTTACTAGATTATGTATCTGGGCCAACATTGTCTGGTATGTACAGAATATGTATTTTGAAATCTTCTCTTAATCTTTTTTTAAATTTCATGAAAGTTTTCTTGAATTATAATTTTTAGTATTTTCTTCTCTCTTGTTTTGATATTTCTTCTGGTACTCGTATTATCCATAGGTTAAGTCTTTTTTTAAGTCTACCTTCAGTACATGTTGCTTTTTCTTGAATCATTTTAATATTTTTATTTCATTATAATTTTTAAGATTTTGTTGCTTTTCACAGTTTTATTTCTCTGGAGTGATCTGTTGGGCTCATTTGCTCTTACATTCTTTGTAATTTCTTCTTAATTTCTATTTTTTTTCTTTATTTGTAATTCTTTGAATTTATGTTACTTTACTTTTGTTTTCTAATTTTGAGTTATATTGCTTTCATATTTGTATCTTTTTAATGTCTTTTAGCTCATTTTGAAAATTAGAATATTTTTCACGTTTGTATTGCATGTCCCTTATTTTCTTTGTTCTTATAATAACCTTGTATAAATTTGACTTTAAATTGCTCATTTTTGTTGCTCATTTGTTTTGTGAAAAAGTAGTTTTCCTGAACTTTTACAGAAAGATGTCATTCAGAATAACTTTCTAAGATTTCCTGCCTCTCAGATTTTTATCTTCTCTATTTTTATCTGAACCTTCTCTTCTTTCGTCTCTATTATCCCTACTTTGCTTCACTTTAACAGTATTTTCAGAGTCCTACTCCAGTGTGCAGGCCCGAGTAGGAAGGGAGCCCAGGCTGGTCAGTTTTGAGAGTTCATAGCATCTGGACTATTTCAGGTTTCATCTTCTATACGGAGCCCTTTGCACACCAGCTATTAAGCTTGTCTAAACCCCTCCTTGTTTAACCTGCTGTTCTTTTTGGTCTGATATGCTTTCCAGTGCAGGTTGTTGGCTGTTAGGAGATTCTTCGGTTTTTAGATTCTTCACACACTTTTGCTTTCTTCTGCTCTGTCCCACACAGGTGCTAACACAACGCACATGTGGTTGTTAGTGCTTTTTTTTTTTTTCTTTCCCACTTGTATTTTGGAGTTCATGGAGTATATCTTGTCATTTAGTTCATTGTAAATTTTGTACATTGGTTTTGGGATTTTGCTATGTGATTACTTGACTGTTTTACAAAGAGTTTTGGGGAGATTCATAAACTATGCAGCGTGGCTGCCGTGCTCTCCAGATACCCTTATGTCCCTAATCTTTTGATTTTCCCAACTTCTTCATTCCCTCCACTATCCTAAGCTCAAAATCATCTACAACTGATATTTTCCTTCTCAAAAGTTAATTCTTCAGCCCGGCATCACAAACTATCCTTTTGAGGTCATATTCTATTGTCTAAGTTTTTTTTTTTTTTTTTTTTAATAAGGATGAGTATATTGTTTACAGGTGAATTAATTACAGATTATTTCCTCCCACTAGCCTAAAACATTAAATACTAAATGTCCAATAAGAGTTACTTTGGATGATTATTGTCACTGTTCATGTCCTTTTGGCAACCTTGCATACATGTTACAAAAGGAGATAAAACTTGGTCTGGATAGCAGCATCTCAGGAAATTGTCGACACTATATTTACCAGATGGAGAAAATAGAAAGTAGGGCATTGCTTTCTCTAACCTAATTCTAAAGTATGCATTATGATTAAAGAACACATAAGGAAGAAAAAAAAATCCTCTCCCAATGAAACATTTCACAATGTTGTCTTAAAGTCTCATTCTAATACAACAGGAAAACCAAATGTGTAAAACATGACAGGGGAATAGAATAACTTTATCAAGTTTAGGGACGCAAATTGGTTTTTTGTAGTGATCTTCGCTCTTCTTCCCTTTTATAGTGGTGAGTTTGCCACTTCACAAAAAGGATGTAAAGTTTTTTTCTGATCCTTCTTGGGATCAGTGGTAATTATGTATAGTAAGAAGCCAGGATTAGGCACATTGTCTGTAACAATAAAAGAAAAAGAAGTGAATTCATACTAGGTGCCTGACTCTCATGATTGCCATGAACTTACCAAATGAACTTACCGAAATATAAGCAATTTCTAAGAGAATAATCAGCATGTTTTCTTTAATGCAAGAACTAAATTACCAAAGTCATGTTTATTCATTTACAAGTAAGTGACACATTTCTATACTCACCAGGAGAAAGTGGTCCATGCTGAATTCAAATTAAGAATTGCACGCCTCATGTTTATAGATATTTTCTAATTACAAAAATTGCTGGGAACCAGTCTTTGATCTAAAAACTGTCAGGCTGCATTGAATTACAATATTATTTGCCTCCTTTATTCCAAAATGACAAGTTTTTATACTCTTTATAATGTGATCTGAAGTACCTGATCAAACAAAATATTATTTGCCGAGCAGATATAAAAATAGTGCAGCAATACTCTTGTATTGGAAATAGTCTTAAAATGCCTTTCATCTGACCAAGTTGCTTGAGATATACCTCTATTTCAAGTGTTCCAGATCCAAGCAGTTGACTGTGGTGAGAATCAAAGGCCCAAAGAAACAGTACTAAATCATGATGATTGTTTTTAAGGAGCAAAACAAAGGTAAGTTGTCACATACTTTGGACTTCATTTGAAACATGCATCAATACACTTATTTTAAAAGTCAGTATTTGTTTAGCTTAATGCAATTATAACACTTAGGATTGTTCTTGCTCACATTAGTAGTTGTGTGTGTGTGTGTGTGTAATAATATATCGATGAGATAGATGAGGAGTCACAGTGTCGTAACAAATAAATATCCCTTTTCCTCATACTCTTTCCCTCATACTGTCAGTTTTGCCTCCCCAGATATATATAAGTATAGATATAAAAATATAGACATATATATTTATATATATGTCTATATTTTATCTATATATCTATATATATTTATATCTATATCTATATAAATATATTTATATCTATATCTATATATATTTATATCTATATCTATATATATTTATTTTGAGATGGAGTCTCATTCTGTTACCCAGGCTGGAGTTCAGTGGAATGATCTCGGTTCACTGCAACCTCCACTTCCTGGGTTCAAGCAATTCTCCTGCCTCAACCTCCCAAATAGCTGGGATTATAGGCATGTGCCACCACGCCCCGCTTATTTTTGTATTTTTAGTAGAGATGGGGTTTCACCATTTTGGACAGGCTGGTGTTGAACTCCTGACCTCAAGTTATCCGCCCGCCTCAGCCTCTCAAAGCTCTGGGAATACCGACATGAGCCACCGCACCCCAGAAAGGTATTTATGAACACAATTACCACTCCCTGTAGCGGCAACAAGGGCCTGGGATTTATTCACAGTGGATGGAACTGCAGATTATAGAAAAAGCTCATTTTGCATGATAGAAAGAAAGGTTCATGACTCATTGTAATGTCGAAATGCACTGGCCAGAAAACAATGCAAAAGGCTTCAGTATAAGTCAGAATACACTTACTTATCCACATGAGTACAGTTTATGTGTTCCTACTAATCTGTACCCTTCTTATGTATACTTAACTTCCTGTGCAACTAATTTACTAATTTCTACTGTTGGCTCTGCTCTTCCGAGGTGGCAGATATTTTCATAGAGCCACTCAATTCTCGCTGGTGACTACTCTCTAACTTTCATTAAAGAAAAACAGTAGGTTAAATATCTGTGTAGTATCTAAGGACAAGGATGCCTATGTAAAATGTTGCTAAGGACCTAACATTTTTAGCTTTATATCTTGGATTAGTGTCCAAACTTACACTGAAGAGAGGCTTGTAATAATTTTAAAAATGGATTTTCTAGCATGTGAAATCCTCAAGATAAAGTTTATCTCAAGTTTTAATGTGTTGTTACAGATGTAATATTCTATCATGACAATAAACATACAATCATAAATTTAAATAATCACTGAATTCATTTTTCTCAAATTATATTTTATCTTATCTAAAATAGCCTACTTAGCATGTTCAAAATTATAAACTCCTCTTCCAAGTACTCTGGGCACATGTTCACAAGAACACCTTCAAACTTTCTTAATTTCTTCCTCTATTTCACCACTGCCCTCTCTGAAGTCATCAAAGGCCTCTTGTCAATCAAATGGAGTGCCCTCATTTCATCTTTTCTATTAGTTCACACTATTGATAACTCCCCTTTGTTCATGCTTTTTTTTTTTTTTTTTCAAAAAGTACTTGAGTGTCCTCTCTGTGGTAGACATGATTTTGGGTATTAGTGATAAAGTGTTAGCCAAAACAAAGAATTCTCTGCCCTCATGATGCTTAAAGTTTTAAAGACAAAAAAAAAAATTCAATAAAATGTCAGGTATTGATAAATACTCTGGAGAAAAATAAAACAGAATAAGGGGAGAGGATAAAGATTGTATTCTTGTAGGGCTTTTTCTGGTACTATATTCTGATTTTGGACCTGAATTAAGTGAGAGAGTGACTAGCGTAAATATCTGGAGGAAGATATTTTTAGGCAATAGGACAAACAAAGGCTCAAAATAAGAATATATATTCACATTTTTGAGAAGCTAGTTATGGTGGTGAGAGAGAGTGGTTGAAAATTAGATTTGGAGTATATAGGGCCTGAGGCCATGGTAAGATTTTTTTTTTCTTTTATGCTAAATTCCATGGGAGGATGTTTTGCAGGGAATGGTATGGCCATCAGGAGGAAAATTCTAGAAGGGCCTTTTTGGACATTATGTATAGAGTCAACTCTTGAGAGAGAAGAGGGGAGAGAAGGAGAGATAGACACACACAGAGACAGAAGTGTAGTGAATGTGGCAAGAATAGAGGCTGGGAGACAAGGTGGAATATGATACCCAAATTATCCAAGTTTGTTATAATGATTACCTAGGCTAGGATAGAAGCAACAAATTTGGTAAGAAGATCAAATCAGGGAATATAATTTCGAATATACAGCTAAAAACCTTTAATGGAGCAGATAGTGAATGTAATAAAAGAGGCAAGAGTGATGATTCCAAAGTTTTTGGCCTGAGCAAATGGGTAAATGTTGATGATATCTGTTCACATAGAGACAGTGAGTCAGAAACAGTATAGTATATATTTGTGTAGTGGGCAAGAACAAGGAGTTTGGTTTCAAATGTGTTTGAGTTTATTATACAGACAAGTGAAAATATTAAATACGATATTAGATAAAAGTCTTGGCCAGGCATGGTGGCTTACGCCTGTAATTCCAGCATTTTGGGAGTCCAAGGCAGGTGGGTCACCTGTGGTCAGGAGTTTGAGACCAGCCTGGCCAACATGGTGAAACCCTATATCTACTAAAAATATAAAAAAAAGTTAGCTGGGCATGGTGGCAGGTGCCTGTAATCCCAGCTACTCGGGAGGCTGAGACAGGAGAATTGCTTGAACCCAGGAGGCAGAGGTTGCAGTGAGCCAAGATTGTGCCACTGCACTCCAGCCTGGGCGACAAGAGCAAAACTCCATCTCAAAATAAATAAATAAATAAATAAATAAAGTTTGGAGCTATGGAGGAATTCAGGTTTGTAATTGTAAAAATGAAAGTTATCAGTTTATAAATAGTATTTGAAGTTATAGATCTGAAGGGAATAAGCAGAGATTGAGTGTAGATAGAGAAGTGAAGAGGTGACAAGAGGTCTCAAACCTGAATATTGGTTGGAAAGAGATGGAGAATCCAGTGAAGGCTACGGAAAAAGGGAGGTCAGTGAGTTAGAAAGAAAACATCAAAATGTTCCTCCTAGAGACCAAGCAAAGAAAGTTTCAAGAGGGAATCATGTCCAGTGCTTCAAGAAGGTCAAGAAAGATGAACATTTAGAATTTACCTTTGGGTTTGGCAATGTGCTGTTCATGACATTGACAACAATAGTTTTGATTAATTGTTAGAAACAGAAGCTTGCTTGGTGTGGGTTAAGAGAGAATGATCAGTCATATAAAATGAATGACATTTTAAATGCTTTTTTCAAAGAGGGAGGGAGAAGAGAGAGAGAGATGTGGTAGTAAATATTACATTGAAGAAGGAAGAGTTAAATTTTTGAAGAAAATCAGAGAGGCATTCTATGTCATATCTTCCATCTGGCAAATATAGAAAAGCAAGCCTACACTAAAACTTTGTAAATGACATGTGGATCCACTAGCTTGGATCCACGGGAAAACAGAATGGGAATGAAAGTAAGAAAGATCAGTTAGAATAGTGTTTAGGATTTTTGCTTGGAATAGTTTCAGCAGTTCTAGGACTTGATGTTATTGTTTAAGAAGTTTATGGCCTGGCGCAGCGGCTCACGCCTGTAATCCCAGCACTTTGGGAGGCCGAGGCGGGCGGATCACGAGGTCAGGACATCGAGACCATCCTGGCTAACATGGTGAAACCCCGTCCCTACTAAAAATACAAAAAATTAGCCGTGCGTGGTGACGGGTGCCTGTAGTCCCAGCTACTCGGGAGGCTGAGGCAGGAGAATGGCGTGAACCCTGGAGGCGGAGCTTGGAGTGAGCCGAGATCGCGCCACTGCACTCCAGCCTGGGCGACAGAGCGAGACTCCGTCTCAAAAAAAAGAAAAAAAAAAAAGAAGTTTATGATACATACACATATAAAGGTGGTTTAAAATAATCAGGAAGGACATTGTTTTTACTGAATTATTTCCCTAAAATTCCTACAATTCCACTATCGTAGACTGAAATGTTGCTGTGTACTAATGTGTCTCAAATTTAAAACAATACTTCAAATTCATTTCCTGAACAATAGACCTCAGTTAACAACTGCTTGCTGCATATCCATAAATGGATTTCCCATTGATACCTCAAATTGAGCATGTTTAGAATCAAAATTGTCTTCCTGAAATCTGCTTTGCTCCTGTGATCTTCTTTCACATAACAGTTTTACCGTTTTCCCAACACAGTGGTTTGTAAACTTGACTGCATTGTCTTTGCTGTTCCCACATCCATCATTTACTAAACTACCTGTGTGGCATCTCCTACTTTCACTTTCTGATTTCCATGTATACTGCCAGTGCCTTAACTCACCCCCTCCATTTATTGTCAGTGCTCAAACTGACCATGCAATGGATTTCTTTGTCCTGTGTTGTCTTATAATTTAGCATTTCACGTTGTTAAGTTATTCTTGTCATCTACATGTAGCAGCATATCATTTTTAACTTTCTTCAATCTTGTTGAATATCATTATGTAAGGAAAATAACTCCTTAGGGTAACTTTCAAGGTGTTTAGGCATTTGGTTTCCTTCTGATTCTGAAGGTAAATAATTTTCTGAAACATTGGACAGCTGGGGAGTGGAGAAAGGAAACAAATGATACTAGGCACGGAATTTGTTTTTTTCCCTAGATTATAATATGGTCTTGTCAATATTAAGATGAGTATGAGGTAAGAAAGCCCAGCTGCTTGTAATTTTTTCTATTGAAAGTATAATTGAATGCATTTCTCCTGAAAACTGACGAGAATCCTAATTATCAAAGTACTTGAATGCAGCATAAAAGTAAGCTTCTTTAATCCAAAAAAAATCCTAGTTTTCTTTGACAGTCACTAGCAGCTGAGTGTCATTCCCCACCACACCTCAGAGATAAGACTGATGTTATAAAAGAGAAATAGAACTATTGTTAAGGTATTCTGTATTCTTTAATTAAGGTAATGAGAGTTATAATAATAATACACTTAGTCTAAATTAATTGTTTGGCTCATTCTTGTCCCATTAATCCATAGTCCATTCCGAGAGGCTGCACCTGTGCTGCTTGATCTCAGTATCTATCCTCTGTACCCTACCCTTCAGTCTGTGTCATTTGCCCATGTTTGTTTATGTTGTTGCCTCCACGTTCAATGTCCTTCTCTCCTTATTTCACTCAAATTTCAAGGTCCTTTAAAATACTCCTTCCATTATAGAGGCTGCTTTCTGCAGCACTTTGATTTTGTCTTAATTCCTGCACTTACTTTAGTTTTTCCTTGTGCAGAAGTTAACTGATTATGTGTCTGGGGCTAACCACATCTTCATTTCTCTATCCTCACAGCAGCTGTCATAGGGTTGTCTTACTCCAGGCAGTTGATTATGTTTGCAATAATGGGACTTAATGGACCAGCATACACAGGAGCATCTTTCATTGTAACAGTGTACTTCTAGAGAGGTATATCTTTTAAAGAGACTGTGAATATTTCATTTCAGGGGATTTGTGATTCTAATAGGGGAAGCAGGACTTTTTAAAAACAATTTAAAAGTGTACAAGTCAGTGGATTTTAGTATATTCACAATGTTGTTCAACCACCACCACTAATTCCAGAACCTTTTCAACTTTGCTCAAAGAAAATCCTAAACCTCCCAATCTATCCCTCACCCTATTTCTTGGTAATGACTAATTTACTTTCCATGTCCATGGATATGTCTATTCTGGATATTTCACATAAATGGAATCATATAATATGTGGTCTTTCGTGTCTAGTTTGTTTACTGCACATAATCTTTTGAAAGTTTATCCATATCATATAGCATGTATCAGTATTTCCTTGATTTCTTTTTATTGATGAACAATATCCATC
This sequence comes from Gorilla gorilla gorilla, assembly GCF_029281585.2. NCBI lineage: Eukaryota > Metazoa > Chordata > Mammalia > Primates > Hominidae > Gorilla > Gorilla gorilla. The sequence goes on along the minus strand of NC_073230.2, from coordinate 135,462,920 downwards.
TGTACAGATCACCCACATATTGTTAATCCATTTAACATTCTGCTGCCATATTTAAAAAATGATTGACTAATCTAAATTCATGAAGATCTACTTTTTTTCTAAGTGTTTTATAGATTTAACTCTTATGTTTCAGTCTTTAATTCATTGTGAGTTATTTTTTACGTATGGTGTAAGATAGGGATCCAGATTCATTATTCTGTATGTGGATATCCAGTTTTCCCAGTACTATTTGTTATAGAAATTATTCTTTCCTCATTGAGTAGGTATGTTCCTTTGTCTAAATCAACTTGAACACAGACACATGGGTTTATTTCTGATATCTCAATTTAATTACATTGATCTATATATCTGTGCTTATGTCAATATTTCACTTTATGACTACCGTGGCCTTGTATTAATTTTGAAATCAAGAAATATGGGTCCCTCAATTTTGCTCCACTATTTCAAGATCATTTTAGCTAATTTGGATCCTTTGTATTTCTGTAAGAATTTTAGAGGTTTGTCCTTTGTCCCTGTCTTCAAAACAAAAAAAGACAAGATGATATTTTGATAGGAATTGCATTAAACCTGTAGATCAATCTGTCATCTTACTAATATTAAGCTTTCTAACCCATGAACATGAAATGTCTTTCCATTTTTTTGGGCTTTTCACTACTTTCCAAAAATGTTATGTAGTTTTCAGTCTATAAGTCTTGCACTTCTTTGACTAAATTACTCCTAAATATTTTATCATTTGGTATTTTATTATGAAAATAATTATTTTCTTAATTTCACTTTTGGGTTGTGCATTCCTTGTATATGAAAATACAACTGATTTTCTATATTGATCTTGTATTCTGCATTTTGATGCATTTTGATAATTTGTTCATTAACTATGAATTTATTTTTGTGAATAAAATTTTTTTCCTATAAGATCATGTAATCTATCAATTTTCAGTCTGAATACCTTTATTTATTTTTTATCTAATTATCCTGGCTAGAAATCCAGTACAATGTTGAATAGAAGTGATGATCCTGGACATCATTGTTATTTCTCATCTCAGGGGAAACACTTAGTGTTTCACCATTAAGTCTGATGTTAGCTGTGGGATTTTCACATATGCCCTCATCACTTTGAGAAAGTTCCTTTGTATTCCTAGCTTGTTTAGTGTTTTTATCATTTTGCTATTTTTTTCGGTGTCCATTGAGATGATTGTTTTCGTTTTTTCCTGTAAATCATTAATAAAGTTTATTACATCAGTTGATTTTTGTATGTTGAACCACTGTCGCATTCCTGGGATAAATCCTACTTGATCAGTGTGCATAAGGCTTTTAATATTCTGCTGAATACAGTTTGTCAGTATTTTCTTAGAAGTGTTTGCTCACCCTTCTATTTTTGGAAGAGAAAAATGGGTGTTAATTCCTCTTTAAATTTTTGGTAAATTATTCAGCAAAGTCATCTAGACCTATATGTTTCTTTCTGGAAAGCTTTTCGATCACAAAATCAATGACTATTTGTTATAGGTCTTTTCAGGTTTTCTACTTCTGTTTGAGTCAGTGTCAATAGTCTGTGTGTTTCAGATATTCATCTATTTTATCTAAGTTATCAAATTTGCCAGCATTTAATATTTATAGTACTCTTCAACTATCCTTTAATTTCATTATAGTTGATGGTAATGTCTCCACTTTCATTCCTGACTAGTAATTTTACTCATTTCTTTTCTCTTGAGAGGTTTAGCTAAAGGATTGCCTTTTAAAAATCTTTTCAAAGACTAACTTTTGGCTTTGTTGATTTTCTGTATCGTTTTTCTATTCTTCATCCTATTTGTCTCTGCTGTAGTCTTTATTATTTTCATCTTTCTTCTTGCTATACCTGCCCTTCTTTGCTTGGTTTCTAAGGGTGTAAAGTTAAGTTATTAATTTGAAATGTCCTTTTTAATATAGTTGATTATTAGGAATTTCTTTCTAGGTACTGCTTTTGCTGCACCTCTTAAGTTTTGTTATGTTCTATTTTTTCTTTTATTCCTCTCAAAGTATGTTTTAATTTCCATTGTGATGTCTTCTTTAACTTACTGGTTTAGGAGTGTGTTGTTAATTTGCACATAGTTGTAAATTTCCCAAATGTCCTTTAGATTGTGTATTGGCTTCTAATTTTATTTCATAGCTGTCAGGTAAATAAATAATAAATATAATAAATAATAGATAAAATAAAATAAATAAGGAATCTTTTCTAATTTATTGAAATATGTGGCCTAATATATGATCTGTTTTGGACAAGATTTTATGTACACTTGAGAAGATTGTGGATTCTGCTGCTGTCATGGAAACTGTTTTATAAATGTTTGTTAGGTTTAGTTGCTTTATAGTGTTGTTTGAATCATCTGTTTCTTTTCTGATATTCTGTCTAGTTGTTCTATCTGTTATTGAAAGTTGAGTATTGAAGTCCCCAAATATTATTGTTGACTATCTATTTCTCCCTTCAACTCTGTCTTTTGTCTTTGCGGGCTTCATATATATTGAGACTGTGCTTTTTGGGAAATGTATATTTATGCTTGTGTATTCTTGATAAATTGACCCTTTTTCATTATATAATGTCCTTTGTAACATTTCGTGTTCTATTAGTAAAGTCTATATTGTCTAATATCAGTATAAAAACTCTATCTCTCTTTTGGTTACTGTTTACACAGAATATATTTTTCTATCCTTTTATTTTTAAATTTTAAATTATCTATTTCTGAAAAAATGTTAGAACATTATTTTGAATTAGACCACATTTGTTTTTGACACATTCTTAACCTTTTTTTGGGATATGATATTGAAATTTTTCTTTTATCCCTTCAAATTGGTCCACTGTTCTGGTCCAAATTTCCCCATTTTAAACCGTGCAGAGTTTGTCCTTCTGAAAATAGTGTTGGGTTATAAACCATGCTGGAAATAGAGGTATGAAAGTCTAGAATGAATTGCTTGTATATGAGACAGGGACTTTTATGTATTTTATGTCCACAGTCAATGAGACAAGGCTGAGACATATTTTTTCTTTGCTAGAGTAATTAAGTTTGAATAATAATTTCTGTTCAAAATGTAATTTTATTTGAATTTTAAAAATTAATGGCAAATTAATGCATAAATACAAATTGGTGTCAGAGTGAAGACGTCAGTAAGCATATGCATCAACTTCAACAAACACTGCTATGAACATTTCCCAAATCTATGTTAAGATAATGATCATGGTGGTAGTAGTAATAGTAGTTAGAGTAGTAATAGAAGTAATAGTAGCAGGAGCAGTAGTGTCAGTGATGATGGTTGTAATAAATAATAATAGTAGCCATTTAGCACAGTTCTAAACACCTCACTTATAATCACTCATTTAATACTCACAACAGCCCCATGAGGTTGGTACTATAATTACTCTCATTATATTGATGAGAAAACCAAAGCTTAAGAAATTTAAACAACTAGCCACTACATTCATATCTAGTACGTGGAATATTATAGATTTAAAACAAGAAATTCAGTAGTTTAGGAGGGAAAAAGCATGTATAACTCAGGATCGGGTAAATAAGAAGACTCGTGAGATTCTATAGGGTAACCACATGCAAGGTTTTAGTAAAACTAAAGGATAGGAAAGCAAAATATTTTCTTTATTTATTATTCTACTTTAAGTTTTAGGGTATATGTGCACAACGTGCAGGTTTGTTATATATGTATACATGTGCCATGTTGGTGTGCTGCACCCATTAACTGGTCATTTAGCATTAGGTATATCTCCTAACGTTATCCCTCCCCGCTCCCCCCACCCCACAACAGGCCCCAGAGTGTGATGTTCCCCTTCCTGTGTCCATGTGTTCTCATTGTTCAATTCCCACCTATGAGTGAGAACATGTGGTGTTTGGTTTTTTGTCCTTGCAATAGTTTACTGAGAATGATGGTTTCCAGTTTCATCCATGTCCCTACAAAGGACATGAACTCATCATTTTTTATTACTGCATAGTATTGCATGGTGTATATGTGCCACATTTTCTTAATGCAGCCTATCATTGTTGGACATTTGCATTGGTTCCAAGTCTTTGCTATTGTGAATAGTGCCGCAATAAACATACGTGTGCATGTGTCTTTATAGCAGCATGATTTATAGTCCTTTGGGTATATACCCAGTAATGGGATTGCTGGGTCAAATGATATTTCTAGTTCTAGATCCCTGAGGAATCGCCACACTGACTTCCACAATGGTTGAACTAGTTTACAGTCCCACCAACAGTGTAAAAATGTTCGTGTTTCTCCACATCCTCTCCAGCACCTGTTGTTTCCTGACTTTTTAATGATCGCCATTCTAACTGGTGTGAGGTGGAGTATAAAAGATTCTGCAGCAATTATGCTTTGCCTCTCGTGAAGCTGAGCCAGTGATGTAACCAGTTGTTACATCACCATTTGTTGAGAAAGCGAAGTATTTTCAACAAAAGTATTTTTTCCCCATATGATTAACCAGTTGTTACATCACCTTTTGTTGAGAAAGCAAAGTATTTTCAACAAAAGATGACATAACAACTGGTTAATCATATGGGGAAAAAAATAACTCTGGTTACCATTTCCTACCATCCAATAAAGCGCAACAGGGGAAAGCACAGACAACCATAGACCTGAAAATTTAGAGCTGTAGTTCCCCAGGTTCTTTTCTTCTTTGGATTTTGAACTACCAAGATATGCATGAGATAGCTCAGCTTCACGAGGGGCAAAGCATAATTGCTGCAGAGTCTTTTATCCTCCATTGTCAAGTGGCTAAATCCAGGTGATGTAACTAATTAAACCAAGACAACACCTCCAGTGTATACATTTATAAACTGCATAGACAAGGGAGTAGTAGGTGTCTCCAGATGTGCTTCAAACTTTTAATAACATATCATAATCATTTGCTAGTATATCCCATCCTTATAGTGACCAAAAGTCAGTACCGGACTTTTAGGCAACACACATGTAAGTGTAGAGCTGCCCAGCTCAGCAATAAAATAATACCATCCTTAAAAAGGCAGGATAACCAGTCTGTCTTTTGATGATCAAGTATTTTAAACTTTAAAAGTTCAATGTTTAAATTTTTTCTTTTTATTGCTATTGCTTTTTTTACTTTCTAAGAAAACTAGTGCTACTCCAATGTTGTGAAAACATTCTCTGATATTTTCTTTAAATTATTCTAGAGACTTATAATATATCATTGATGATTAAATCTATCCATATAGAATTTAAATTTGAGGACAGTTAGAAATAGAGGCCAATGATGACTTTTTAAAATATGGTTAATCTGTTATGGCACCATTCACTTTTCCATTTAATTAACTGTGCTTCTTTGATGAAAATCAGTTGATAGTGGAAGTGTGGGTCTGTTTCTGAACTTTCTAACTTATTATTTATTTTTATTTACACCAGTACCACACTATCTTGACCCAATAGAGTAGGTTCTGAAATGAGCTGGTACAAGTTCTTCAACTTCAAGATTTTTTTGGCTATTCTAGGCCCTTTGAATTTCCATAAAACTTTTAGAGTCAAGTTTTCAGTTGCACCCTGCCAAAAATGGGCTGTTGGGATTGCAAAAAAATCATTTTAGACGAATGAACATCTTAACAATATTGACTCTACCCATCTATGAACCAGTTGGCTTACCATTTATGTAGGTTTTTGCTTTTGTTTTTAATATTTCTTTCACCAATATTTTGTGATTTTCAGGGTAGAGACTTTGCATGTGAGTCTTTAAGTTTCTTCATAGGGTACTTTGCATATCTGTCATTAAGTTTCTTCATAATAGTTTTATTTTTTGATGGTATTACAAATGGCATATTTATACTTTCATTCTCCAATTATTTATAGCTAGTTTATAAAGAAACAATTGCTCGTAAAAGCAGAGAATAGAACGGTTGGGTGGTTACCAAAGGCTGGAGGAAGAGGGACATGGGAATGTTGTGCAATTAGTATAAAGTTTCACCTACACAAGATGAACTAGTTCTACATATATGATATACAGCATATTGTGCACTTAAAATTTTTTAAGACGGTAGATCTTATGTTAGGTGTTCTTACCACAAAATCAAACACAACAAAACCTAATGGATAAAAGAAAACTTCTGATGTAATTGATATGTCTGTCACCTTGATTGTGGTGATGGTTTCATGGGTATATCACAGGTCCAAACTCATCCAATTGTATGCATTAAATATGTGGAGGACATTTACCCCAATACAGTTGTTTAGAAATACACAATTAACTTTTGCATATTGGCTTTATGTTCTGCAAACTTGTTAAATCACTTATAATTTATAGCAGTTTATTAGTAGAATCATTAGGATTTTTTATCTATGCGATGTTATTGTCTGTGAACAAAGACATTGTATTTCTTTCATTTCCATCTGTGTGAGATGGAAAAGTTTGGTTAAATAAACTAAAGATATATATGTATACCTCATACAGATGGAAAAGTATATAAAGTGTATATAAAACGGGTATTGAGCTGACATTTTCTTCTCTTTTGAAATGCAAATATTGTGGCGGGAATAAGATCCTAAGAAGTTGAAAGGCAGTTACTTTTCCTAAACATGATAGGAGTATAAAATGTTCATTGCACAAGGATCCTGGAAGAGGGCTCAGTGGAGCTGAAATGTGGCACATGGTTACTGGGTTATGTATGCTAGAAAGTGTTTAGAGTGGGGCTGGATTACCCTGGTTAAAATGGGAATGTTTTGCATTCATTGGATTTATTTTATAAGCAGTTACCTTCTACCTGGAAGAAAGAGTTAATGGGAATAGGGAACCTAAGAAGAAAGCACTGGACAAGAGAATGGGGAAAAGGTGCATTCAGATACAGAGAAAAGTATGATGGAAAACAAATTTTCCGTTTTCTTTATAATCTCAGTGTTATGACTTTTATCCATTTTTCTTTATTTGCATAACTTCAACTATTAGTACAGTATAAAAGGTAAAGGACCACAGTTCCTTCACCCTTCAAATGTATGTTGAACATATATAAATACTAGATAATGAGACATAAAAATGATAATATTCAGTTTCTGTAATTGTATCACTTTTGGTGAAACTCTCGTCCTCATGCTCAGCCATGATATTAGGTTGGGGACCTGACTTTAACTACAGCCATCTTCTGTTCCTGACAGTGAATTTATTTGAATAGACTCAAAATCCACATTCCAACACAGCAAATGGTTCAGATATAAGCATGTGGTTTAGTTGGGGTAAATAAACAAGATATTTTCTGGATATTGGTTTATAAAACCTTTATTTTTTGTAGATGCTATTGGAGATATTACCCTTGTGGATGGTAGGTTACAGTGCTAATATGAGTGGCTATAGCTTGATTTGAATACCCTATAGGAAGGTAAAAAAAATGATAAAGAAACAGAACTGAAGCCCTAAGAATACTCTGAAAGTATTTGTTTATGTTTAGTATAGTTAAAATTAAGAGGTACTGTATATGGGTATGTGTCTGTCTATGTGGTGATATGGTAGAAAATAGGGCTAGGACACTAGGAAGCAATATTTGAGCTAAACAGTGAAATAGTTTTGAATTTACTCAAAGTTTTGGTCTTTATCCTTTAAGCATGTGGAGCCATCTATGATTTTTATAGGAGGAACAAACATTTTTTATGACAAATGTCAAATTATACACCTCTGCAGCTGGAGATAAAGGAGACCTAAATTTTGAATTGCTAACGTCCAGAAAATTTTAATATGCAATATCATCTCTGTATAATCACAGTGAAAGGTGTAATTAATTGAACATTGTCAAAGTTAATTGCAATCTGAATGGTCCAGGATGCCATACTTTCTGTCAAACTTAATTTGAATCTTTTTAAAAGGTAAGTCACTTTTTCATTGGTTTGAAGTCTTCCCCAAAGCATGCCTTTCCATCTGAAATCATTTTATTGGGAACTGAAATAAAGTGATGTGCTTGACACAGCTAAATGAAGCACATCACCATTGTACCTGACAGCTAGGAAGTTTAAACTGACAAGAGCCTTGTAAAAGAATCATTGAAAAAGTGGACTTTGAAGTAAGGGTACAACCAACAGACACCTGTTTGGCCTTGGCAAAATAGGGGGAGTTTTCCTTTTCTATACATCTTTTGTTCTCCTGTGTCTACTTAAGGAAATAGAGTTTTCTCTCTTATTTGTAGTTCATAAGAGAGCTTTGGGTATCTAAACTACTAAAAGCAGATGCAGTGAACTGAAAACATATATAGAACTATATAATCCATTATTTCAGCTTTACGTTCTGTACTTTTGATGAATCTGATTCTCTCTTTGCCTCAATGAGAATAAAGAATTAAAAATAGATATAAGGTTATATACCACATTATTTTAATTTTCTTTTCTGTATTTACAGATGAAGTTGGTTTTCCTCCCACTCCAATAAAAATAAAACCTGTTTTTTCCCACTCATCCACAAAACTGTAATTGACTGTATCACCTACCGGTCATATTGGAAGAGTCAGGTATTTCATTTTTTAATCACTTGACAGATTGTTGCTTGTATATGCAAATATGTTAAAATTCACTTATATCCATCACTTCCACATTCTCAGTCCATATAATCACTATTTCTTAATAAATACGTGAAACCGTATTTTTGTTCACTGAATCTTTTGACCTAGCTGCTTCCTGGGCCATGGCAAAATTGTATTTTCTTACCCTGTCTGAAGTTAGACATGATTCTGTGTGACTTCCTTTGGTCAATAAAATGTGAGTGGATATGATGTATGTTATTTTCAGGTGAAGGCTTTCTTTTAGGAAGAAAAAAAATTTCCTTAATTTGTTAAATTATTTACTAATATTCTCCAGCAAAAAAACTGTTCACTATTGAAATCTTTCTCATTCAGTCAGGGACAATCAAAGATACCCACTGTTGTCACATCTACTTCATATTTTACTGGACGTGTCAGCAAACAATAGTAACATAAGTTAAACAAAGAAAAAAGATGTCATGATTAGTTAAGGAAATCACAAGGCCGTCAAAACTGTTATCACATGTGATTAAATTATTTTTATAGAAGACAATATCAGATATAGAACATTATTATAATGAACATGTTCAACAAGGTGGTTGGATACAAGATCAACATACAAAATAAATTATATTTATACCTATTAGTAACAGTGACCATCCTTGCACTCTCAGACAAATCTTGGACCTGCTACCCATTATCTGTTGACAAAAACTGACCTATCTTACTATTCTATGCTAGGCTAGCCATTGTTTCCTGACTTGCACATCATGACATATATAGAAAAACAATCATATTTGTTTAGCAACTAAAAGGCTGCTTTTGGCCAGTGGGAAGCAGCCACAAATAAATCATTTGCGGCATATGCTCTTTCATATTGATAAACTACCTTGAAGCTTACAAAGTGCTTTCATAGACTATTTGTAGATGTTTATCCTAGAAAATAGAAATATGCAATCATCCACAATGAATCTATTTTTAAATAGACCTGATTAAAATAATGATTCTGCATATGTATAACCATCATTTGATACACTCTCCTGGCAACACAACCTACTTAGAACTGATGTAAAATCTTATAGCTTATTCCTGTTGTAATACTGATGGAAAAGCTTATAGCTTATTCCTATTGTAATACTGACTTGGCTCATAAAACCATTCATACCCAGGCCCAACTGCCCCAAATATCTTTCTTTTTGCCATATACACAAGAAACAATGTTGAGACCAGGTGGTTCAATATGAATCAGGCTTGAAATAGTCTTTTAATGTTAAGACCTATAAGATGAGCTTTCTACAACCTTTGGTCAACATTAAGCATTTTCAGGGTAGAGTGAAAAACAACATCAACAATTGCTTATTATTTTGAAACCTTTGCTATAGTACTTGTTTTAAAAAATGTGGCTGAATAATTTCTCTTTCAGACTTGTTTTTTTCTAGAAGTTTATAAATCCACACATCTTCGTCTAAAAATGCATATGATTTGTATTTTAATTTCATTCTAGCCACAATTTTGGGCAGAAGTAGGGAGATAAAATATTAATGTTAAAACAATATTTACACTCAGGATTCAAACTCAGAAGATTTGTAAATTCGTTTCCTGCATTTCCCCCTTCTCTGCCCCATTTCTTACCATTCAAAGGATTTTAACCCATGTCAGAGCTTTTTGTCATCTATTAGGAACTCAGTGACTCTGGTTTGCTTGCTTCATTTACCTGCTTATTTTGGTGTCCATTTATCATTATTTTTAACAGCTGTCAGCATTAAATGTGATTTGCTACATCAGCCAACTCACACAGCAAATGCAAATCCTTTTGAATTTCACTTGCAATTTCTGGACTTTGCCAGTCCTTTCAGTTTTGCTTTTTCAGCACTACTTGATTTTTTGCCATTAGGGACAGCGATTTTTATTGTTTTAAAGGCAACAGAGACTAAAACAGGCCTGTTCAATTAGACATGGTTCTTCAGAGATATACAAACTAGAGCACTTATATTTCAGCAACTACAGTCTACATAACTAATAGGACTTTGCTGTCCTGTGACAGATAATATACAATAATTGGAATTTTTTATCTTATTTGGGGAGGGCAACACCAGAAGACAGTTATGTTTGCATACTCTTTAGGTTTCTTCAATGCTGCTCCATGATAGCATTTAATTTTGATTTAAGCTTTTAGTTTACTATTGTTTGCTTTTATTTCTGAAAATAACATTTAAGACCACATTTCTTTGTGAATATTCAAACATATTATTATTTAGAAATTCAGCTTTCTGTTTGCACAGTATTCAATTTTAGCACCATTTTTCAGATTTTTAATGAGATTTACAAGAGCTAACATTTTAAAAGCCCTTTGGGTACAAAATTCAAATTGTTTTATCTTTTTTTATCATAGATCATAATTATATGTGTTCATATAGGCAGATTTCCAAAGCTGGGTGAGATACAAAGCCACACAGATACGTATTTTTTTTTTTTTTTGCCTTCTGTATAAAGAATGGCAGACACATTTATTTAAAGTCAAAGCAGAACATCATGGCTAAATGCAGATGTGTTAAGCTAAGATTATAGTCTCTTAATTGAAACACCTAATAAAACTAATACCAATTAGAAAAAGAAGCAAAATAAATTCATTGCTAGTAGTGAGATCATATGCCCTTAAGCCATAAACTTCAAAACTGTTAATCAGTGAAAAGCAGCAAATCAAGTGAAAATGATTCAATGTCAGGCCCTTTCTTCTTTGCCTACCTCTTTTGTCCCCTTCCTGCACATGCCCATTCAGAGCCTGAAGTCGTCACTAGGAAAGCACAATCCTTTTCCGGAGGGACCATCACAGGCTTGCTCATGTCGCTGGTCAAACGTGGCTGCATGAAATCTGGGAAAGGGGGAAGAGAGCAGCACTGTGGTTGGCTCAGACCAATCATGGTTCAATGTCTGGGCCCAGGTGCATGAACTCCAGAACCAAACTGGGATTCTTTCAGCAAAGAGTGGGGGCAGCTGTTTAACAGGGATGTGACTCTGTGTCTACCACATTTATTTTCTCCTAATGAGAAAAAAAAGACAGAGATAGGATCTTTCTCTCTTCCTTCTTCATACTAGGGGAAATAGGAATGGCTGCTGAGGAGAGATGGGTAAAATGGGAGAAATAAACAACTAAGATTCTATTACAGAAACCTAGGATTTATGGTTCCTTGTGGAATTGGAATAATCTCAATATGTATCTCTGCGGTGAGCTGAAAAACGTACCCTCTCCCCCCAAAAAGGCAAAAAAATTCACATCGTAATCCCTAAAACTTTACCTGTCAAAAAAGGATCTTCACACACATGATGAAGAATTTTGAGATGGGGAGATTATTCTGTTTTATGCAGATCAGCCCGAAATATAATCACCTGTATCCTTGTAAAAGGCAGAGGAAGATTACACACACACACACACACACACACACACACACACACACACACACACACGAGACAGATTGAGAGAGACAGAGACAGTGTATCTGGGCAGAATGTGAATACTCAGGCCACAAGCCAATGAATACCCAAAGCCACCAGAAGTTAGAAGAGGTAAGAAACAAAATCTCCCCTAGGACCTCCAAAGGATATACGGGCCTGTTGATACCTGGATATCAGCCCAGTAATACTCATTTCAGACTTCTGCCCTTCAGAACTATGAGAGAGCAAATTTCTGTTGTGTTACACCACTAGGCTTGTGATAATTTGTTGTAACAGTCACATGAAGCCAGCACAGTCCCTTCTGGGAATATGGCATAATCCTCATTTCACAACTCCTCCCTGCCTTTGCCTGGGGTAGAAAAAAAGTCTCTTCTTCAACTGAAAAATCCTCTTTCCATCTTATTTTATTTTAAAAATAGGAAAAAGTAGATAGTTTGTGAAGTTATTACCTCAAAGCCCAATCATTGTGGAACCATGTTTTCTATCCATCCATTGAAATTATCTTTAACAAACAAACTAATGACTGCCTAATAACAAATCTTAAAGAGCATTTGATTTTTAAATGTTTACCTTTACTTTGCTGAATTTGACAAGATTTATCCTTTCTTCCATCTTAAAACTCTGTCTTTACCACAGTGATTACACAGACAATGCTTTCAAATTTTTCTGTCTGTAGCAAATTTATTTTTCAAGAAGGTTTCCTCCAACACCTAATCTTTAATGTTATTTATTCTAAGTTTTCATACTTGGTCCTTTTCAGTTACTCTAGAGTTCACTCTGGACTTTTTCCTCCACACTCTCATGAAAGCAATGTGAAGTGAGTTAGCACAGACACATGCAAAGCAAGTAATGTATTGTATCATTAAATAAGCATAAAGAAATTATCTTTTATTCCATTATTTCCCATTTTTCATTGTAAGAATTTTGCTTTCATTTTACTGAGAACATGCTGCTAGTTTATGAGATCAAGTTTATAGTAAGAAAAAGGAAGAAAACTTCTAAAAAGACAAATACCATCTTAATTAAGCAAATACACACTAGGCTAATAAGATGCTCAATCCATGTGAACAAAGCTTTGCTAACATTTATGTAACATGGCACTTTAGAGTCATTAATGAAATGTTCGTAATACCAGAATGTATACTCTATGCCTGTATATTTACCCTCATTTCACAAAAGAAAACATTGATATTAGGTGAAATTGACAAGTTTAAAATTCATGACATGGTTTAGTGATCTGTATCTTTCCATGACATATGAAAGATGTACTTGGAGTGAAACAGTTTTGTATTTGTCCGTTATCAAGCTGCTATGAAGAAATACCTATGACTGGGTAATTTATAAAGGAAAGAGATTTAATTGACTCACAGTTCTGCATGGCTGGGAAGACCTCAGGAAACTTACAATCATGGTGGAAAGAGAAGCCAACATGTCCTTCTTCACATGTAGGCAGCAAGGAGAAGTGCTGAGCAAAGGGGGAAGGGTCCCCTATAAAACCATCAGATCTTGTGAGAACTCACTCACTATCATGACAACAGCATGGGAGTAACCTCCCCCATGACTCGATTATCTCCCACCGGGTCCCACCCACAACACATGGGGATTATGGGAACTACAATTTAAGATGAAATTTGGGTGGGAACGTAGCCAAACCATATCAACTTTCCCTCAAGTATTATTATAAAGAAGTCTTTATGTCCAAGGTTGTAGGATTGAGATTGGCTTGGCACAAATGTAGTGGAGTTTCTTATGCAAGTGGAGTTTCAAGAATATAGGGAAACTCCTTTATTTCCTACCCTAGCCCCAGATCCCTTTACTAAACCTAAGACTTCTCTCATAGAGCTTCCTTGTTCTACCTAAAGTCTTTAGTCATTTTTAAAATTCCATACCTATTTTATAAAGTAATATGTTGACTGTTATCAGTACATCAAAGAGCATTTAAACTTTCCAAAATACTGTTTCTGAATGTAAAAAATGTATAAATTAATAGGTCTTATATGCATTGAAACCATTCGTGGAAGGACAGAGTAAGGGAGGAAATGTGAAGATAATGGTTGGTTGGAATCTTCAACTCTTCTAAAATTTTATCTAGGGGATGAATTATAACTATGGACAATCCTGTCCTGAGCCGATAAACATCTTTAAGTAGCATATCAGCTATAACTGAATTTCATTCAGTAGACAAACTATTTAACATGAATCTCGAACTATGTACCAAACAAAATAAAAGGTTAGCTTTATATTGTGAAAGTTATCAGCATCAAAATGGAGTTACTTGTGTTACAAACCCTGACAAACAGAGCCAGGGAAGGCCATGAAGAGAGGGTCCTCATGCACAAATGCTTGAAAACCAAAAAGTCACAGAAGACTCTGCAAAAATCATAACCATGTATAAAGGTCATTGCAACCTTACATAAAAAATACTTGTGTGTAAGCACATCTGCCCAGAACTCCCTGCCCAGCCTCAAACTGGTACCACCCTTGTTATTGATCCTTGTAGCCAAGGATAATTATCTCAAAACAATTGTGTAATCTTCCTAATTATTCCTTTAAATCTTTGTCTTCCTTTACTTCTCTGAATAGACACATAATCTATTATGTCATATGTATTCCCATTGCAATGCCTATTATTGAATAAATATTTTCTCTTAGAGAGTCTTCCTCTCGTTATTTAAGTTGACAATAGTTTCTATTCTTTTTTTTTTCTCAATTGCCTTCAGCTCAAACTATTCTTTTCTGTAAGAAAGAAATATGTATTTTGGAGACTTGCCCTGCTTCTTCAACACATATTCTTGCAGCACACATATCTGTAGGAAGTTTAGGCTTTTAATAAATTCTATGTACTTAGAAATTATGAAATGAGTAAGATTTCTAGAGAAATGCTTGAGAAAGTGGTTTTAATATCTAATTAGATACTCAAAAAGATGCCTGAATAACCAATCATATTTATTCAAGTATATGTAGGTACTGTATGTATTTTTTGGGGAGGGGGGGTGGGAGGGGGTACACAGTTTCGCTCTTGTTGCCCAGGCTGGAGTGCAATGGAGTGATCTCAGCTCACTGCAACCTCCTCCTTCCATGTTCAAGTGATTCTCCTGCCTCAGCCTCCCGAGTAGCTGGCATTACAGGCATGAGCCACCCTGCCTGGCTGATTTTGTGTTTTTAGTAAAGACGGGATATCTCCACATTGGTCAGGCTGGTCTTGAGCTCCCTACCTCAGTTGATCCACCCGCCTCAGCCTCCCAAAGTGCTGGGGTTACAGGCGTGAGCCACCGTGCCCTACCATGTATGTAGTTCTTAATAAAGCAAACATATTGTCTGCCTTAAATGAAATGTTGTTGGTTTAGTGGACTACTTGCTTTTAAATATATTTGATGTTTTTAGTCCTATATACTCCCATTATATGTCAAAGAATACATAGATATGAAAGGAATTTTATACTTATGTATACATTTCTAGAATAATATTTAGACATAAAGATAGAAGAAAGTATTTGGAAGTTGATATTTCGAAATGAACATGGAGTTTCCCTGAAATTTGGAGGATACATTAAATTGTCAATTACCTGTAGATTAGTGAAACAGTTTGGATCTTTTATATTACTATTTCTTGAAAATAAGTTCCTAAAACTCTGTTCAGAAAAACTATTACCTGACTGAAGGTCAGAAGACATCAAACATCAAACTGCTGAAAAGACTAGGAAAAGACTAGAACTTTAATGACAAGTTAATGGGTGCAGCACACCAACTTGGCACATGTATACATATGTAACAAACTTGCACGTTGTGCACATGTACCCTAGAACTTAAAGTGTTATATATAAACATATATATAATATATATTATATATATCATATGTATATATTATATATATAAATGGGTTTATTTGCTGGTCCAACCCCACAATTGAACTGCAGAGGGCACAAATCAGCTTTCAAGGAGGGTATAAGCAGATGTCAAGTAATTGAACAATACAACCCATTAGTGGCTACTAAATATAGGAAAAAAATTATGCTCAGAATTAAAACTTTTGTGCAGTAAATGGGGAACATTACTAAATCTAGTGGGAGGGGAATCTACTGTGGGAGTGTTGGAGATTAGAGTAAAAATTAGTTTAAGGGGATTTGAGGACTGTGGTCATCTTAAAGCAATTGATTTGGAAGAATAAAGGCAGAAGAGACAGAAGAGTGATTCTTATTTAAGAGGCACAGTCCTGGTAGAATAATTTATTTCCTTCTGGGTATATAGTCAGTAGTGATATTGCTGGGTCTAATGGTAGCTCTGTTCTAAACTATTTGAGAAATCTTCAGACTCTTTTCCACAGTGGCTGTACTAATTTACATTTCCACCAATAATGTATAAGCGTTCTCCTTTCTCTGCAGCCTCACCAGCATCTGTTGTTTTTTGACTTTTTAATAATAGCTATTCTGACTGGTGTGAGGAGGGTATCATCTTATTGTGGTTTTGATTTTACGTTTCTCTAATCATCACTGATGGTCAGCATTTTTTATATATTTGTTGGCTACTTGCATGTATTCTTTTGAGAAGTGTCTGTTAATGTCCTTTGCTCATTTTTAATGGGGTTTTTGGAGTTTTTTTGCTTGTGATTTGCTTGGTGAATTCTCTATTGATTCTGGATGTTAGACCTTTGTCAGATGTATAGTTTGTTCACATTTTTTTCCCATACTGTAGCTTATCTGCTCTGTTGATAATTTCTTTTGTTGTGCAGAAGCTCTTCAGTCTAATTAGGCCCCACTTGTCAATCGTTGTTTTTATTGCAATTACTTTTGAGACCTAGCCAAAAATTATTTTTCCAAGGCCAGTATTGAGAAGATATTAGCCTTGAGGGTTTTTGCATCTGTGTTTATCACAGAGATTAGTCTGAAGTTTTCTATTTTTTTGTGTCTCTGCCAGATTTTGCTATCAGGCTGATGCCAGCTTCATAGAACGAGGTAGGAAGGAGCAATTCCTCCTCAATTTTTTAGAATAGTTTCAGTGGGATTAGTATCATTTCTTCTTTGTACATCTGGTAGAATTCAGCTGTGAATCCATCTGGTCCAGGACATTTTGGTTGGTAGGTTCTTTATTACGGATTCAATTTCAGAAGCTGAAATTTCAGGGGTTCAATCTCTTCTTGATTCAATTTTCAGAGATTGTGTGATTCCAGGAACTTATCCAATTCCTCTAGGTTGTCTTCCAGGATTTTAATAGTTTGAGGTCTTGCATTTAAATCTTTAATCTATTTTAGTCAATTTTTGTATATGATGAAAGGTAGCGATCCACATTCAATCTTCTGCATATGACTAGCCAGTTATCCCAGCATTATTTATTGAATAGGGAGTCGTTTCCCCATTGCTTGTTTTTGTTGGCCTTTTTGAATATCAGATAGTTGTAAGTGTGCAGCTTTAATTGTGAGCCCTTTCTTCTTTTTCTTTTCTTTTCTCCTTTCTTTCTTTCTTTCTTTTTCTTTCTTTCTCTTTCTCTTTCTTTCTTTCATTTTCTTTCTTTCTCTTTCTTTCTTCTTTCTTCCTTCCTTCCCTTCTTCCCTCCTTCCCTCCTTTCTTTTTCTTTTCTTTCTTTCTTTTTTTCTTTCTTTCCTTCCTTCCTTCTTTCTTTCTTTCTTTCCTTTCTTTCTTTCTTTCTTTCTTTCTTTCTTTCTTTCTTTCTTTCTTTCTTTCTTTCTCTCTCTCTTTCTCTCTTTTCCTCCCTCCCTTCCTTCCTCTCTTTCTCTCTTTCTCTCTCTCTCTCTCTCTTTCTCTCTTTCTTTCTTTCTTTTTGTTGCTCTGTTGCCCAGGCTGGAGTGCAATACCTCAATCACAGCTTACTGCAACCTCCGCCTCCCTGGTTCAAGCGATTTTCTCGTTCCTCAGGCTCCCAACTAACTAGGACTACAGGCACTGCCAGGCTAATTTTTGTGTTTTTGGTAGAGACTTGGTTTTACCACGTTGACCAAGCTGATCTGGAACTCCTGGCTTCAAGTGATCTGCCTGCCTTGGCCTCCCAAAGTGGTGAGATTACAGACATAAGCCATTGCACCTGGCCTATTTATGAGTTTTCTATTCTATTCCCTTGGCCTATGTGTCTGTGTCTCAATATCAAGCTGTTTTGGTTACTGTGGCTTTATGGTATAGTTTGACGTCAAGTAATGTGATACCTCTGACTTTGTTCTTTTTGCTTGGGATTGCTATGGCTATTTGGCTCTTTTTTGGTTCTATATGAATTTTCTAATAGTTCTTCTAATTCTGTGAAAAAATGACATTGGTAGTTAGGTAAAAATAGCATTGAATCTGTAAATTGTTTTGGGCAGTATGGCCATTTTTATGTTATTGATTCCTCTAATCCATGAGCATGAAATGTTTTTCCATTTATTTGTGTGACCTCTGACTTATTTCAGCCGTGTTTTGTAGTTCTTCTGGTAAAGATCTTTCACTTTGGTTAGCTGTATTCCTAGGTATCTCATTTTCTTTGTGGCTATTTTAAGCAAGATTGTGTTCTTGGTTTCACTTTCAGCCTGGACTTTGGTGGTGTACAGACATGCTACTGATTTTTGTACTTGATTTTGTATCCTGAAACTTTACTAAAGTTGCTGAACAATTGTAGCAGCCTTTTGGCAGAGTCTTTAGGATTTTCTAGATGTAGAATCATATTGTTAGCAAAGATAGTTTAACTTCCTTTTTTTCCTATTTAAATACATTTTATTTCTTTCTGATTACCCTGACTGGGACTTCCAGTACTATGTTGAATAGGCATAGTATGAGTGGGCAAGTTGTCTTGTTGCAATTTTTAAGCGGAATGGTTTGAGCTCATTTAGTATGGTGTTGGCTGTGGGCTTGTCATATGGCTTTTATTATTTTGAAGTGTGCTCCTGTGATGCCTACTCTGTTGGGGGTTTTTAATCATGAAGGGATGTTAAATTTTATTGAATGTTTTCCTAAATCTATTGAGATGATCGAATGGTTTTTGCTTCTAATTCTGTTTATATGGTGAATTGCATTTATTGATTTGTGTATGTTGAACCAGCCTTGCATTCTGGAAATAAAGCCTACTTGATTGTGATGCATTAAGTTTTGATGTGCTGCTAGATTCAGTTTGCTAGTATTTTGTCGAGGGTTTTGCATCTATGTTCATTAAAGACATGCATCCGAAGTTTTATTTTTTTGTTGTGTCTCTGCCAGATTTTGGTATCAGGCTGATGCTGGCTTCATAGAATGAGTTAGGAAGGAGACTCTCCTCCTCAATTTTTTGGAATAGTTTCAGTAGGAGTGGTATCATTTCTTCTTTGTATATCTGGAGAATTCAGCTGTGAATCCATCTGGTCCAGGACTTTTTTTGGTTGGTAGGTTACTTATTACTGATTCAATTCCAGAAGCTAATATTGGTCTATTCAGCGTTTCAATCTCTTCTTGATTCAATCCAGGGATATTGTGTCCTTTCAGGAATTTATTCAGTTCCTCTAGATTTTCTCATTTGTGTGCATAGAGTTGTTTATAGTAGTCTCTGAGGATCTTTTATATTTTTATGGGGTCAGTTGTAATATTACTTTTGTCATTTCTGAGTGTGCTTATTTGAGTCTTCTCTTTTTCTTTGTTAAGACACACACTCATATACTCATCACTGTGCTGTTCACAATAGCAAAGACATGGAATAAACCCAGGTGCCCATCAATAGTAGATTGGATTTAAAAAATGTGATACCTGTAGCATCATGAAATACTACACAGCCATAACAAAGAATGAAGTCATGTCCCTTGCAGCAACATGGATGGAGCTGGAGGCCTTAATCCTAAGCAAATTAATATAAGAACAGAAAACCAAATATCACATGTCTTCACTTATAAGTGGGAGCTAAACATTGAGCACACGTGGACATAAATGTGGGAACAATAGACACTTGGACTGCTTGGGGGGCAGGTGGTAAAAAACTACCTATTATGTACTGTACTTACTAACTGGATGATGGGATCTGTACTCTAAAACTCAGCATCATGCAATTTCCCCATATAACAAATCTACACATGTACTCCCTGTATCTAAAATAAAATTTGGAATTTAAAAAGAGGCAGTCAGGTGCAGTGGCTCACGCCTGTAATTCCAGCACTTTGGGAGGCTGAGGCAGGTGGGTCACTTGAGGTCTGGAGTTCAAGACCAGCCTGGGCAACATGATGAAACCCCATCTCTACTAAAAATAAAAAAATTAGCTGGTCATGGTGGTGCATGCCTGTAATCCCAGCTACTTGGGAGGCTGAGGCAGAAGAATCACTTGGGCCTGAGAGGCGGAGGCTGCAGTGAGCCCAGATTGCAGCATTGCACTCTCGCCTGGGCGACAGTGTGAGACTCAGTCTCAAAAAAAAAAAAAAAAAAAAAGGGCACAGCTCTCTAATAGACTATTTCAGAAATTCTTGGAAGAGGAGGTTGAAAAATAAAATAATCTACATGGGTTAATAATATTTAATAAAATGTAAAATGTAATGTGAGGAAAAGTTGAGTAAATTTGATGCTAAGAATATATTTGCCATGCTTAACATTAAGGCACTGAATGAGATGGGTAAGATAGAGAGGGTGTATATATAAAATAAACACATTGAGCAATGCAATGTTGATGATATTGGCTTTTTGGCTACCTCTGAACAAATCTTTTGCTGACATGTTTTTCACCAAAAGTGAAATGCTTCTCCTCTAAAAGAATCTATATCAAGTTGCTGATATTGCAGTGGATTTATTGTTATTAATGATATGAACAGGAATATAGTTCATTTGAACTCCCATTTGCTCCTGAGTGAGACAGACAATCTATTTAAAACAATATTATGATTGAGTGGACATAGTTGAGAGGGCTGATTAGGAACTACTTCAACCTGGAAAATGAAGAATTCATTAGCTTAATTTTCTGGCAACAAGTCTTTTGAGCCCTTTTAACCAGCACTAAGTTGTCATGTGAGGGCGAAAGTTAATAGTGAAATGGGTGAGGATTCTGACCCGACTCTCTCAAGCAGTTAACAAGGTTATTCTGCAATAGAATTGAAATCACAGCTTTATAGAGCTTGCAAGGACAGGGATAATTTTTAATATCAGAAACTTAAAACAGAAGCATCTCTTTAGGCTTTCTGAAAATTCTGACTTGTCTTGCAGTGCTCTTCGGTATTTGTGTGTGTGTGTGAGGATTGTGCTACGGCTCATTCAGTATCATATCATAACAAAAACTGTAGCAAGTATTTCCTTTACTTTTAAACTCCAAGTTTATTTTGCACTTTACATACAAATGATACACATAGTCAAGATTGAGGGGTTTTTTTTCTTTCTTCTTCTGTCCCCCTTCTCTTCTTCATATAAAAATATAAAAGGCCAGGTGCGGTGGCTCACACCCATAATCCCAGCACTTTGGGAGGCTGAGGCAGGTGGATCATGAGGTCCGGAGTTTGAGACCAGCCTGGCCAACATGGTGAAACCCCGTCTCTACTAAAAATACAGAAATTAGTCAGGTGTGGTGGCGGGCACCTGTAATCTCAGCTACTCGGGAGGCTGAGGAAAGATAATTGCTCAAACCCAGGAGACAGAAGTTGCAGTGAGCCGAGATCACACCACTGCACTCCTGCCTGGGGGACAGAGCAAGGCTCCATCTCAAAAAAATAATAAATAAATAATAAAAAATAAAAATATATCATGAGACAAGACCAACAGTTGAACTATGTGCTCTTTTAGATAAAATGTTCTTGCTTGTTTGACTGAAATCTACACGATCACATTTATTTATCTTAAAAATAATTTAATAATGTGATAGGTTAAGATGTGTTTTTAGTGTGATTCACATATTCTGTATACGGTCCTACACTGTAAATGTGGTTTGTATAACTCACTGGAAGTGTTTCGTGGGGAGTGATTTTTCTTACAAGATCACTAAAGTAAAAGAGATCAAGAGGGTTGAAGTAAAATCTCAAAGGATTTTCCCTAGAAGATGGACATTAGAGTTTACCTAAGGAAAATAAAAAGATACGTTCCAATATAAACATTCTCACTGTCCCATTATTTGGGTTAAGCTGTAGGTCACTGCATAAGCTTTGTGTATATAAAACATGTATTTCTTTTATGGGTAGCCTATCATTGCATTTATGATCCTTGACCTATATCACCAGCACAATAGAAGAGCTTTATTGCAAATAAAAATAGCATTCTGTATTGTAAAATCATTGAGGTTTTTAAGTTGGATAGAGGATGAGCATGTGCACATATGTTGATACATAAAGAAGTATAGACTCCTAGGTCTAAAAGAGATCTTTAGACCTTATTAATTTCAGTGACTTTAGTAGTGTTCACTTCAAGCTCCAAAAGACTATCAAAGAGGCTCTCAACACTCTTCCCTGGCCTGGTGCCTTTGCAGGTTTTTACAATGGTTTTAACAGCTTTATCACATTCAGGTTCCTTTGTGAATCTCCATCAGCTGTTTCCATTTTTACCTGCACACCCTTTTCCAAATCAATCTAAATTGCTGGGCAGGGCTCATTAACGTCTTTTCCCAGCTCTCTCTCTGCTCATTTCTGCCACTTCTTATCTTCAGTAAAACCCTCCAGATCTTGAATGACTTTTTCCCTTTTATTTTTCACTAAGCAAGTCATAATGATATTTTACTCATTTTAAAATTTGAGACAGCAGGACTAGCACTAGCTAACAAAATGGGTTATAAATAAAATGGGATCTATTCAAGCCTAGAAGAACTTTCATTCACTGAAGGTCAAACTCAACATCATGGAATTCTACTGGACCAAAACCTGTGAGTTTTTTTTCCTGTAACTTGTTGATTTTTAAAATGTAACCTCTATTACATTTTTACATAATTGCTTATGTATTATTATTTTAGAAGTGTTTCCTTGGTACTTCATTGACATAGATCCAAAAGTTATTTAACAAAATGTGTTTTAAAACTGATTCGACTATAAAAAATTGGATCATTACCAGTGACAGCAATTATTAACATTTCATCTCCAAGACTAAAAGGAGGCCATTAAACTTCACCTACGGTCTGTGATGTCGACACACATATATATATATATTTTTTTTCAAAGTCACTCTGCAAAAACAGTAATAAAATAATAAAAGTTTTTTTACATTACTGATTATCATTGTGGTCCTAAAAACCTTATATTGCAAAAATGTACATAATTTTAGAGTATAAGGAAATGTAGAAAATAAAAATTACCTGTTTTATTACAATCCAAAAGGAAACATTGTTAAAACTTTGGTCTATGCCTCACTTCAGAAAGATAGATATAAATTAACCTAGGGAAATGTTTCTATGAACTTATTTAAACATACATTATTTATATTTTATAAAATTTTTAATAATATGATGTTACAGGTATATACCATTTGATTATTAACTTCTCTAACTTAAAATTCATGACTCCCCTCACATATTAACACACATACATTTGTAATTTGAATGACTTCCTAACATTTCATTGTATGATTATACTATGATTAATTTAATATCTCTTCTATTTGGAGAGATTTAGTTTGATGCTATTTTAAATAAATTGTAATAAACATGTTCTTTTTTGTGATATGTATATCTCTATAACATAAAGCTACATGCAAAATTGCTTGATAAATAAGTACTCGTGTTTTAGATTTTTGCTCTGCATTCCCAAAAAATCTTCCAGAAAAATCTTCTAATATATATTCTCAATAGATATGTATCAGTATTCATTCCTCACACATTTAATAATACTTATTTCCCTATTAGGATGGCTTAAAACCAAAATACATATATTGTCATTTTAACATGTAATCAATATAAAAATTGAGATATGTAACTCTCTCTTATACTAAATCTTTGATATGTTTGTACTTTATATTTCCCCATCTCAATTTAGGCACTGGATTTTAATTGAAAACCCTGAGTTCATGTTCAGATTTTATTAAATTTACAATAGAAAAATGTATCATATACCCAAGTTGTTTAAAACATACTTAACAATTTGCCAATAACTGAATCAAGTGTCAATTTTTAAATTAAAATTGAGATTACTTTATTTCAAATACAATTAACATTTCAATCACACTAGCCACATTCAAGCTCTATTTGGCCGAGGGCCACAGTATTGTACAGCACAGATCTAAAGTCCTTATTATAATGATCAACAAGAGCCTATATCATCTGGCCTCCTATAAACTGTGGCCTCATTTCTTTCCATTCTCCTGATCATTTACTGCACTCCAGCACTCTCGATTTGCTACTCTCTCTGGAAGAAAGGATGTTTGTATTAGCTATTTTGTATGTTTGTTTTAGCTATTTTCTCTGCCTACAATGCCCTTTCCTCAAATATCCTCATGGGTTGCAATTACAACTTCCTGTCTTTGCTTATATGTCCCTTTATCAGAGAGAGCTTCCATCTCTGTGACCCTTAGCCTGCTTTATTTTTCTCATAATACTAATTTCCTCCTTGCATTAGTCAGGGTTCTCGTAGAGGGACAGAACTAATAGGATATATATGTATGTATATCCTATTAACTTACATGATCACAAGGTCCCACAATAGGCTGTCTGCAAGCTGAGGAGCCTGGATTGCCAGTTCGAGTACCAAAACTGATGAACTTGAAGTCCAATGTTCAAGGGCAGGAAGCATCTAGCACAGGAGAAAGATGTAGCCTGGGAGGCTAGGCCTGTCTCTCCTTTTAATGTTTTTCTGCCTGCTTTATATTCTCTGGAAGCTGATTAGATTGTGCCTACCAGATTAAGGGCGGATCTGCCTTCCCCAGCCCACTGACTCAAATGTTAATTTCTTTTGGCAACACCCACACAAACACACCCAGGATTAATACTTTGTAACCCTCAATCCAATCAAGTTGACACTCTGTATTAACCATCACACTCCTTTTATCATCTGTCTCCCTTCTGTAGAATATAAGCACTGTGAAGACAGGGACATATGCTTACTGCTGTATCTTCAGTGCCTGGCAAAGAGCAGATGCTCTAGTATTTGCTTAATAAGAAATGTCATTTGTAGCTTCTAATTATTAATAAGTCCCATATGTGTGTGGTGTGTGTGTGTGTGTGTGTGTGCACATTACTGCTCCCCCTCATCCCCTTTCTTCTTTTTCTTTACTTTTCAGTATTATTATCCATCTTAAGGATCACTTCCCCTTACCCTAATTCTTATCATGTATTCTATTACTTTCCTTCCAAATTCAAATTTTTACTGATAGATCAGTGGGTAAGAGACACTATCACTTCAAACATGGGCTATGTCAACCTTAAGCATTCAAGTAAATATACTTAGGAATTAAAAACTCTTGGTAGGAAGTATTTAGGACTAGGATTAAACAATGGTATAGCCCACACATAAGTTTCACCATATATATAATGATAAGTGATGTAAACAATGAATTATCTCCCACTTTCTCTGTTAGCCAAAAATCAGTTACTCCCAAAATAGACCTTCTCTGTGACTCTGTAATAGATAGTTATTACAACCTCATGCATATATGTATTTTAGAATTGTTGACATAATGAATACTTGGCTCAGAAGACATCATATAATCTTAGAAAATTATATGAACAGTATTAAAATAGGGATTAAATCATCAATAGCTATATCAGTCATTTATCAATCAAAAAACTTAGATCAGATTTATAAATATTTACCATAAACACTGGTGATTTATATAATGCAAATTTTTAATTATAACAAAAAGTACCCATAATTAGGGAAAAATTAATCATCATCTTCAGAGAGCTGTCTTCTGTTTTTACTGTATCTTCTACAATCTTCTTTCTGATGCATTTCCAGTGATAATAGAAAAACTAAAAAAACTGTTTTAATAAAACTAATCATAAAAATATTTATCATCCTAAGGTAAGTTTACATATACCAATACCTCTTGTCATATTGCAAGATTATTGCCCTTGGACATAACTTTCTCATTTGTCCATTTAGTTAATAGTACCTGCAGTTAATCTTCCAAGTTCTCAACAGGATAATGCCTTCCTATGGCTAACACTGCCTTTGTTATTTCAGGATGGGTTTCTCTAATGCTTTCTAATTAAATCTCTGTTTGAAGACTCTCAAGGGAGTCAGGTCATAAAGCTGCTCATTTGTAGTGAAATTGAGCATATGGAATGTGTAATGTTGGTCTCATAGTTCCTGGAATAGCTCACTATTTGCTTCGGGTTTGAATTCAGGGTCCAGCTAAACCCCATTTTAACATAGCTCACACATAACCAGATTAAATGGAAAATTAGAATTATATAGGGAATTGAAATTTTGGGTTATATTTCTTAGCATTACCCATGTGGTTTCTAATGTACCCTTCCCCCACATCTTTGTCTGGTAAACTTCTAGTGACCCTACAAGACCAAGAGATATTTCCATTTTTCCTTTGAAAACTTTTGCAGTTTTCACAGGCAGTTAGTGGTGTCTTACTCTGACATACCGCAGCCTTTCCTTCATGGCTCTATGTGTAGCAACCTAGACACTTGTAAAAGCCCTCTTAGCTATTTCTACCAGCTACAAACCTAGGATTTATTCTTGACTCCTTTTTCTCCTTTCATTCTCCCCTAATCAGTCACCAACTACTTTGCATTTTATCCTCAGTAAGTGTGGTAGAGAGAATAATGGCTCTCTACAGATGCCCACATTCTAATCTTTACTATTTAATCTTGGACAAACTCTATAACCCTTGTGCTTTAAGTTTGTCATGTGTAAATTGAAGATTCTAAAAGTACACTACTACCTGCTTAACAGGGTTGTGAGGTTTCAATGAATATATACCCTTAGAAGAGTGCCTGGCAGGAACTAAGCACTCGAAAATATAATTACTATAAGTTATAGTTCTTTACCTGAATTTTCTCATTTGAGCCTTAAAAGCACTTATAAAGTGAGTATTAACAGTATTTCCAATTGCAGATGAGGAAATTGAGGTTTAGAGAAGATGAATAACTGTGGGGGTCAGTTGGAGGAACTCAGCAATTGGGCTCTAAGACATTGGTTTACAATATTTATTTGGATGATAACAATTTTTATTTAATCAATTTAGAAAAGATTTTTGTTAAAATTTGAGATAAATTTTTCACCTCAAACTGCTAAGCCCTTATATACATAACAAGCCAATATCTCTTAAAGAACTGGAGATTTGGAGACAGGAGAAGGACAATTGTAAATTCTGTGCCATAATAATGACGCTAAGCTATTTACATTTAAGGAGAATTGGACACAGATAAAAAACATACTCTATGGGCTCAAAGTGAAATGAGTAAGTCTGGTATTCAAATTCAATCCTTTCTTAGATCTATAGCATAACACAATTATATGCATTAAGAAATTAGTAGCTTAGATATGTTACATGAATTTTGCAAGAACCAGTTAAATGTGTTTCTTTTAAATAAAAAGTAGCCAAGCACTTTTAGGTAAGAAACTGATATTGAAGTAAAATTATTCCAAGAAAAAAAAGAAGTTGGCCTAAGTACTGTAAACCAAAAATAAAATTCTAAGCCCCCCCAACCAACTGAATAGACCCCCTCTTGGCCAAGCAGATCCCCTCAAAACCTGAAAAACTAGTTCAGGCATGGTGGGAAGGGAGGGGCTTGGACGTATCTCACTACACCCTCCTCCCTTTGGAGTTTAGACACAACTGGTCAGCATTAACATTAAACCAGAGATCTGAAGACTGAGAAACAGACTCTTTGTAGCAATAAGATGATAAATTTCAATCTGACTCTGGTATAATATCACATGACAGATAGCAGACCCTGAAGGAAGTTGATGTATTTTACCCCAAATTATATTTCTTTGACGTATTTTGAAACGGCCCCTGCAAAGCTGTCTCTTGTGATGGAAATTTACATTCTGTAGAGAATCTTCTTCCCTTACTAGGTCTTTTTGGGAGATTTTGACACCTTTTAAGGTCCAGTAAGAGATATTCATATCTATTCTCTCTGAAGCCTGCGACCTGGAGGCTTCATCTATATGACAAGATCCTTGGTTTCCACAATCCCCTCCACCTTATCTTAACTCAGGATGACTTCAACTCTTCAGGAAGAGCTTAACTCTTTCAACCAATTGCCAATCAGGAAATCTTTGAATAGACCTATGACCTGGAAGCCCTGTGCATGCCCCACCCACTTCTAGATGTCCTGCCTTTCCAGGCTGAACCAATGTATACCTTACATGTATTGATTTATGTCTTTGTCTGTAACTTATGTGTCCCTAAGATGTATAAAATCAAGCAGAAACCCAACCAGCTTGGGCATATGTTCTCAGTACCTCCTGAGGCTGCATCCCAGGCCATGGTCATTAATCTTGACAAAATGAATCTCTAAATTAATTAAGATCTGTCTCAGATACTTTTTGGTTTACAGTACCTTGGACCTATTATTTCTCAAAATTTGAATTCATTCTTAACTAGCATATTTTACTCTATCTTTATGAACTTTCACTTGAACACATGTACACAAAATGTTCTAAACTTCAAATTCATGAGTTAAGGCTAATGTGAGACCCAGCAGGTCAAGGACTATAAACTATGTTTATATTTCCAGCACCCTGCTGGCTTATTTATTTATTCATTCAACAAATACTCATTATGGGCTGAGAGCTGTCCTTAGGTCTTGGGACATGAAAAAGACCAAGATAGTGAAAGAGTTTAGGTTCCAGTCAGGAAAGATAAGCAATAAACAAATAAATAAGAAATTGATACATAATATCACTGAAAAAAATCTCAAATAATTGATTGTTAAGTCAATACTTCAAGTTTACAATTGTTAATCACTTTTTGATTTCTCTATTTTATGTGATTATGATTTTGGAAAATAATTTTGAAAGTATTTTTATTTTTCAGATAGAGGAACTGAGAAATCTGCAGATTAAACTATCCAAGTTTACTCTTCTAGTTACTGATAAGATAAAAAAGGAGACATGTGTCTTTAGATTATTCAACATAAATCTCATGCAATTTTTATAATTGCTAAAATTACCTTTACATATAAGACATGTATATATACACATTCAGACATATAAGACATGTATGTATACACATTCAGACATATACATTATAGATATAAGACACACACGTAGCAACAATTTTAGTGGGCTATATCTATACTTACACTGTGGCACTTTAAAAACCAATAGCTATTCTGACATGATACCATGCCCTAGGCCATATTCAAAGTCTATTCTTCTAGAATTACAATTTTAGGAGCCAAATACAATTTAAATAAAAGTGGTTGGTAGCAAGGAGAAAGAATTATAGGTTATATTTATTTTTTCCTTGCTTATCCAACACTGTTTTTGATTTTTTAGTTCAATTCCTGTTCAAATGATATGTAATTAACAGATCTCAATCTTTGTTTGAAAATCCTCAATTTTTTGTTTGAAATCCAAAGATGAAGAAAACAAAAATCAAATATTAACTAACTCTGGAAACCAACCAAATGCCTACAGTTTCAGAGGAATGTACTAACTACAGGTGATAGAAAGTCTTTGAAGAAAAAACAATTTGTGGACTACCTATTCTCCATCCATCTACAAGTAATATAGAAAAAACAATTTAGTCTTCTCGTACTTTCTGCCCAATAATTCAGAGAAACATATTAATACCAGTGAGAAAGCTGAGTAGTCATCCTTCTATCCTAGAGGGAATAGTTCCATGTCACCCTTCGTTACCTTCCCTCACAACACTCTGATGCCCAAGATGGCCAAACTGATTTCTCCAGTTGCTGCCTCATTGTGGAAACTGAAACTCCCAGAAAGTCTCCATTAAGGTCCAGTAGATCTGTGGGAGATGCAGCTGGCTAGATACTAGAACTTGCCAAGCCATTGAGAATAATACTTGTGCTCCAGCTGTAAATCTAAGAACACAGTTTTATCAGGTTCCAAGTGGACAAGGAGTGGGGGCCACATGCAAACCGTATTTCCTTTCAGCTGGCAAATTCTGAGGTTAGATCACCTATCTTTGAAGAAAAGTAAACAAGAAACAACAACAAAATGGGTGAAATTTTGGAATTACCCAGTACAACAATTCTAATAGTTATTAGGAAGTAATTAGAATAAACTTCAAAAGCTGGACTTGTAAGTTAATGAAGATGAGGCAACCATGAAACTGGAGCAGAAAGTCATAGAAGAATTACTGAGATAAAATACAATGGGAGAATCTTTTTAAAAATCAACTAAATGATATCTCATTGTAGTTTGGATTTACATTTCTCTGTTGATTAATGGTATAAAAAAGTAGAAAGAATGAATAAGACCTACTATTTGATAGCGTAACAGAGTGGCTATTGTCAATAATAACTTAATTGTATATTTTAAAATAACTTAAAGAGTGTAATTGGGAGGCTGAGGCAGGAGAATCACTTGAACCTGGGAGGCAGAGGTTGCAGTGAGCCAAGGTCGCACCATTGCACTCCAGCTTGGGTGACAGGGCGAGACTCTGTCTCAAAAAAAAAAAAAAAAAAAAAAGGAATTGAATTGCTTGTAATTCAAAAAATAAATGGATAACCCATTCTCCATGATGTGCTTATTACATATTGCATGCTGTATCAAAATACCTCATGCACCCCATAAATATATACACCTATATACCTACTATATATATATTTACCATGTATTGTATTTTGTGCACCCACAGAAATCCAAACTAAAAAGAAATTTAAAAATCAGCAAAATAAGATGCAAAGGTGACATAACTGAGATAGAAAAGGGAACGATGAGAAAAAAAGTGAAAAATATCTAAAAAAAAAATGATGAAAAATTGAAATCCTCATTGGCAGCTACAAGCAACAGAGTTGATGTTATAAAGAAATCAAAAATGGAACAAAGAAAATAATGAGGACAAGTTTTGTTTTGGAGGAAGGAGAATAGGAACCCAACTAAAAATAATACATTTTCTTGAGGCAGAGAGCCAAAGGTTCGGAATGAAAACAATGAAGTTACAATTAGTAAAAGCCTAATGCAAATCACAAAAAGAAAAAAACAAACAAACAAAACCACTCAAATATTGTTTTTAAACTCTCCTCTGGTTTCCATGTAAAATCAATGGAAAAACTCATACATCCCATACATTTCACTCCCTGTTATGCCCCCAAATGTTATGTTCCCTGAGACAAGAAAATAAGAAGTTTTAAAATTAAGGGAACAGGAGTAAGTGAAGAGTGGAGGCCTTTCTGCTTGGGGTTAACATGTGTGCTTGTGTGTATGCATGTGTGGATCCATGAAGTATGGATAGTGATTGGAGGAGTGTTCGGAATCTTAGAAGAATAGAGGTAACATTACCACCCACCAGCAGACTGCAGAGTGAGAGCTTCTAGATCAATACTGGTTGAGATAAACAAAATAATTTAAGCAGATATATTAGAAAAGTTGGAGAGTTATGTGACAATTATGTATTCTAGTCCCTTCATCTGCAGGATCTCTACCATGTTTTTAGGGCACCGGTGAGGGATTTCTTACTAAATGTTTTACCCTATCTGGACTCTACTCACCTGTCCTTCATGACATGGTATCAGCAATTGCTGCCTGTTTCCCATATCAGCCATTTGTAGGATGATGGGGGATAGAAGGTTGTTCCATGCTAAATATTGAATTAAGGTTATTGTCCTCCCTTATTAGACACGTGGAGAAAGAAGCAGACAGAAGGAAGGAAGAAGAAAGAAGCAGACAGAAGCTAAAAGACAGGTAAGAAAAACATAGTAAGTAGAAAGCATGTACCAACAGAAGACTAAGTAGTGGAAGTCATGAGAAAGGAGGGAGAATCAGAGGAACTGGTTGCTTACATTAGTCACCTCAGGCCTGAAGGGAAGGGAGAAATGGCGCTCAGAACCCAGAGAGAGTAGCTGTCTGGTGAGTGACACTTGTCCAGAGCCATGTGCCATCATTGAGGGATGCAGTCAACCTCCAGCAACACAGCATGGAGGCAGAAAACCTGGGAAATAAACTGGAGTCATTTTTCTTCTGCCCTCCTGTCTCCTACTGGTGCCTCCCTTAGGTAGAATCCAGCTTGAAACCAGAGGACAAGAAAGCCATTTATGGTTCATATAAGCCAAGTCAGTTTACCAGGGCCCAGGGCACTAGGAAAAAACAACAACAAAAAAAAACAAAAAAATCAAAAGGCAACTTTGAATCAACATAAGCAAGGAAAAAAATCTGAATTATTGTGATGAAGAGAAAAACTTACAAATAACATATTTAGGTAAATAAGATATTTTACCTATAAGGATTGGAAGATTTGTTTCATATGTACCTTAGAACTGTCTTTTTAAGAAGTTCTTTACTTGAAGATTAATGCGTGAGCTTCAGGCAATTCTTGAATTATAAAAGCCCATATAAAATTTTGTTACTATTTTGAATAGAATACTTGTTTTCTATGTAGAGGCCCTTTTACTGAATTCTTAAAGATGTTTAAAACCAAAAAAGTTCAGAAAGAGAGATCAGTCTAAATTCATGATGAAAAGATTATGAGCAAAGAATTATATATTCTTTTGAATTGCTTTTATGTAAGATAGAAATAGAAGACAATCCTGGCCATAAAGTATTTTAGAAATATATGGCTTCAGTGACCTTGGAAAAACTCACTTCAGGCAACAAAACAAAACCAAGATTAAAAGCACAAGCGTAAGAATACCGTGAGATAGAAAGCAGGTAGAGAATATTGAAACTGATTAAACGTAAGGTTAAAATAATTGGTCTAATTATGGTTATAAAAATGGAACCATTAAAAATAAGTGTATAATGTGATGTAATTTAATAGCAATTATTTGTGTACAAGTGACCAGTCTATTGTAAGAACACTAAGTTTGTGTTGGGGGAGGGAGAAAAGTGTGGTGGTAGAAAGTAGGGGATAAAAATAAAGCATTCTAATTTTATAGTCTTAGAGAATAAGCAAAAGATGACTTATTTTTGATTAACTTGAGGAGTATATAATGAATCATGTTTTTGAGAAACTTAAAGGAAATCATTTGAATATTTCAAGTGTATGAATTACAAATAACTGTAGAATCAAAACATAGTTCATATAGTAAAAGAGAGAAAAAAATAGGTGAGAGAATAACCAACCACATAGGTTATGGAAACATCTGTATAAAAGTAATATAACCCCATATTTTTAAAAATTCAACTATAGGCTGCTCTTAAGAAACACAATCTAGGAAAACTAGAGGTTGGAAATTAAAGAATACACAAAAACTAATTAGGAACCTATAAATCAAATGCATAGGCAATGACCATAATTTATGAAAAAATTGAATTCAAGGGAAAACGAATTAAAAAACAACAAAGAATTTTATTTCACATTGAAAAGAGAAAGAATTCATTCAATGAATTTTTGTGTGCTAAAAATCAAACTGTATAGCTCAAATACGAATATAGGAAATTTACAAAACAGAATTGTGGAAGAGAATAATTAGTATGTTCTTCACCTTTAAGAGATGTCAAATATAAATAAGGATATAGAAATTGTAATGTCTTCCTAAAGTTGAAAAAGAGATATCAAACCTTTTAATAAAAACATAAAATGTTGCTGAATTATAATTATAGTAATAGGGACAGAGCTATATCATCTAAAATGTAAGATGAAAAAACTGAATTCAAAGATATTATATGTGATTTTTCAATTTATATAGGGATCAGTGGATGGGAGGTGTAGGGAGGAAGGACTTGTAATTTGATTGTAAATTTTGTCTAGAAGAATAATAAATATTTGATATAAAAATAGTATCTTACAGTGGGGGAAAACCTACAAATGGTGACTTAACCAAGACCAAGATAGCAGTTCCCTTTATATACACTCAAAATAAATTTGAGCATATTATTTCAGTTTGTTAGCCACTGGCCAGAACTGCCCCATTGTGATGCCTAATTGCGAGGGACATTGGGAAATAGTTTGGTCATTAAGAAAAATGACAAATAATTGAATAGAAAATTAGGCAAATTTCTATTCAAGGTAGCGACATGCATATTTTTTCAGATATTTGATTGCTGTTGTAAGACGTTAATTTTATACATTTTAAAAAATTATTATTACAAAAATATTTTGGGTTAGTACTGATTTGTTTATTGCTTATAACACCAGAACTATATAATTTTTAAGATTATAACACTTCAATATGATGCAAATGTTAATACACTTAAAATACATAATATATAACACATTTCTACTTTGGTCTTTGTTAAGTCACCATTTGTAGGTTTTCTCTCACTGAAAGATACAGTATATCTCAATACATTTGTTTCACTTTCTTTTTTTAGCAAAAGAGCTGTATTTGTTTATATAGATTTTTACTGTAATCAGAATGTGAGCTGAAGTTTTACACAATAATAGAAGGCATTGAGATTTTAATACATTTTAAAATATTTTAGATATTTTAAATAATATAACAAATACTCAAGACCACCACACTTTAAAAATAAAATATTTTAAACATTTTTGAATTTCTCGATATAATCTTTGCTGATCTCCTTTTCCTCTTACATCTAATATAACAACAGTCTCCAAGGGAAATAACTATTCTACATTTGGTGTTCACCATTCCCATGTTCATCTTTCACTACAAAGGTTGACATATGTTGTTTTACGTTTTTAAAATTTAATATATAAGGTATCCTGTTGTATGTATTCTTCTGCAGATTGCTTTCTCTCTAGTTACCATTGTTTGTGAGATTAATTCATGATGATACATTTTTCACTGTAATACCATACTCCATTAGAGACAATATTGTAATTCAAGTATTTATTTTCTCTTTGATGGTCATTTGAGTTTTTCCTCTTATTTTCCTATTAAAAATCAATGCTGCTATGAGCAATCTTATATGCCTTTTTGTGGACGGATGATAGTTTCATTAGTGTATATCTGGTGGTAGAATTTTCGTGTCATAGTGTATGTTCACCTTTGCTAGTTTTTGCCAAATTGCATTGCAAAGTTAAAGATTCTACAAATGTGTATCAATACTTTGCATTGTTAAATTTTACAACTTGCCAATCTATTAAGTATAAAGTTATATTTCTTTTTACTTTGATTTGTGTTTAATTTTTAGTACAAGTATGGCTGAGTGGTTTATGTGTTTTTAAGCTATTTAGGTATTCACATCTGTGAGTATCCTGTTGGCATCTTTGCTCAATTGTCTATTCAATTATTTGTCATTTTCTTAATGAATTTTTGGATGGGAATGCAGTCTTTAAAAATATCTTTAGTTAATTTTAACTAACTGAATCTCCATAAGAAAAACTTTTACTTCTCTATTGGTTGTATTTATTGTTATATATCAATCTGTGTCCCCAAGTCATAGTTTCAAGTATAAAACCTTGAGAGAGGGACAGACGTTTCTTATTTTGCCTCCTTGTTCTGTCTTTCATAATTGGAACATCCACCAGCTGACAATCTGAAGGGGATAATATTAATACAACAAGGAGAATTTTTTGCACTCCTCTTTATTTTTCTCTTGTGGCTGGTTGTAATGCAAGATTCACTACAAGCTCTTGTAGAATTGCTAACATAAAAATACAGGGAGACCTTAGCTGCAGGAACAGATCAATGAGGCAACCCTTGCTACTCCTGCCCTGTGTGGGTGACCACATTCTAGCACTCTGCCTTAGCTCACTCACCACTGGGTGCTCCTCCACAGGCCCCTGGGAGGTTCCTGAGCCACATGTATTTTTCATCAAATATTAGGGTTCACAGTCTCTGACTGTAAAAAAAATCAATCTACACTGATCTTCATTTTATATTTTGTAAAGAGACTTGGTTGTATCCTTTAAGCATGTGGGTTTTGTATGATAATATTTAAATGATTCAAAATTCAAAAGGTACAAAAAATGAAAAAAAACAAGAAAAAGTCTCTCGCTTTTAGGTCATCCCTTCTTTCACTCGGACAACCAACATTAACAATATCACATGTAGTTATATATATATATATATATATATATATATATATATACACACACACACATATAATCATTGTAAAAGCATCATTACCATTCTAGTCGCATGGTTCTGTATTGTGGTAGACAGAATAATGGCCCCTGAAAACATCCATGCCCTGATGTCTAAAACCTGTGAATATGTAGATCTACATGGAAAGAGGGACTTTACAGATGTGAATAAAGTTCTGATCACATAAATGCTTAAAGGCAGAGAACACAGTAGTGATTAGAGAAACAAGTGACTGAAGAAGGCTAAGAGACTGGTGTGATGTCACTGGCTTTCAAGATGAAGAAAATGAGCCATGAGCCAAAGAATGTGGGTGTCCTCTAGAAGCTGGAAAAGGCAAGGAAGCAGATTCTCTCCTAGGTCTCCAGAAATAAATGCAACCCTGAAAACACTTGGAGTTGCCCCAATGGGACATGTCTCAAACATCTAACCTACAGAACTGTAAGATAATAAATTTGTGTTATTTTAACCCTCTAAGTTTGTGTTCATTTGTTAGAGCAGGAACACTAGAAAACTAACTAATACATGCACCTTGCTCTTTTTCATTTTCTAAAAATAAAGCCATTCCATATCACTATATAAAGGGCTTATTCAGGCTTTTAATTTTTTTTTAATTTTTGCATCTGTATAGTTATTAGTTATATCTGTAGTACGTATACACCTACATCTGTGTGGTAAAATTGATATACATTTGTACAGTAACATTTCATTTTATTATTAAACCATGGTCACATTTGCTATGGCCTAAATGTTTGCTGCCCCGGCCCACCCCTGGCAAATTACTATGATGAAACTTAATCCCCAATGTGATGGTAATTTGGAGGCAGGGCCTTTGGGAAGTCATGTATGAATGGGATTAGTGTCCTATAAAAGATTCTGGAGAGATTCTTGTGTTTTTGTTTTTGTTTTCTTGGAGGAAAAAAGTGTATTTTCTTGCCACATCTAGAACAGTCCAGCTCAATACTCCCTAATTCATTTCCTTGCATATATTTGTCTTTTCAAATCTTCTGGACTGATATTTAAATCAAAGGAGAATCCTTGATTCTGGAGAGATCTTTTGCCACAACCTCTTCCACTGGGTGAGGTTGCAGCAAAAAGACAATCATCTATGAACCAGGAAGCAGGATCTCACCAGGTATTGAATCTTCCAGGGTTTTAATTCTGGACTTCCTATCCTCCAGAGTAGTAAGAAATAAATGCCTGTTGTTGATAAGTCACGCAGTTTATGGTATTCTCTTATAGCAGCCTGAATGGACTAAGGCACCGCTTACTGAAGACTAGTGAAGTCTTTTCTCCTGCTATTTTAAATAGGAGTACAATGAATACCCTTGCACAAATAACAGTTTTAAAACATATAATATTAAACATAGGTGAAATCTCAAAAATGGAGCTAAGCATTCAATGGGAATGTGCATTTTGCATTTTAATTGATATTTTCAAATTAG
The DNA here is from genome assembly GCF_029281585.2 of Gorilla gorilla gorilla. Classification (NCBI taxonomy): domain Eukaryota; kingdom Metazoa; phylum Chordata; class Mammalia; order Primates; family Hominidae; genus Gorilla; species Gorilla gorilla. The sequence goes on along the minus strand of NC_073230.2, from coordinate 135,425,633 downwards.
ACTTCATAGAGGTTGTTTCAGTTTATATTCTGTGTCTGAAAGTGCTGTTTCTTCATGACTTTGATTATGAAGTATTATATTCCATATTATCTGTGTCTACTTGATGGCAAATAAAAGGAATTCTACTTTGAATATATCTCTATTTACATGTTTTAAAAGTTATCTGTGGCTGGGCGTGGTGGCTCACGCCTGTAATCCCAGCACTTTGGGAGGCCAAGGACGGCAGATCACGAGGTCAGGAGATAGAGACCATCCTGGCCAACATGGTGAAATCCCGTCTCTACTAAAAATACAAAAATTAGCTGGGCGTGGTGGCGGGCGCCTGTAGTCTCAGCTACTCGGGAGTCTGAAGCAGGAGAATGGCAGGGAGGTGGAGGTTGCAGTGAGTGGAGATCCTGCCACTGCATTCCAGCCTGGTGACAGAGTGAGACTCCGTCAAAAAAAAAAAAAAGTTATTTGTATTTCTTATTCTATGAATTTTCCTCCTTTTTTCTTCCTTTCTTCCTTCCAATGAGTTGTCCAAGTTTGTTTCTGCTGGGTTGACAGACATTTTTCTTATTGATATATCAATGCTTTGTATCTCCTGGAGAAACAAACTCCTTTCCTTTGGCTTTGCTTTTTGGAATCTGTATGTATGTGTATATATATATATATATATATATATGCATGTAAAAATATGTGTATGTATATATATGCATATAAAATATGTATATGTATATATATGCATATAAAAATATGTATATGTATATATATTTATATCTGCATCAAATATATATATTCAAATATTTTTTCTGGACTTGAGAATTTTATTTCATTTTAAAAAAATCTTCCCCAATATAATGTTTTAGACCACCATAGATTATTTAGTTTTTTTATGATTTCAACATTTATATCTTTAATCCATTTTCTTCTGCTAAAGTTATGGAAAAACTTTACATTTACTTTTTGCCAGAAGCCCATCTAGTTGTTCTAACATCATTTATTGACTCTCCATCTACTTAATATGCTCTTTTAAAATAATTTCCTTTAAAATCAAAGTTTTCTAATTGTTTAACAATGAACATATTGCATATATCTAAACGATTTAACTTCAGTTTACATCAATTATGTTAATATTTATTAAGCTCTTATAAAAGATAAAATATTTTCTGTATTTTTATGAAAGGATTGATAATCTAGTTTAATATAACTCAGTGGGAGATTCAGTAGACCACAACTGGATTGACTGTCCCGTATACTGCCTTTTTTCCAGTGTCCACACCTGTCCTACAAGCTTTTCTTTTGGGAAATCATTTGTCTTTCCCTGGTTCTAGTCATGGTCTGATTGTACTGATAATCATGGTATCCTATCACCCCAGACACAGAGCTTAAAATATGATTTACCTTGGTCTAGTCTTGGAGAATAATTCATCCTCCTGGCAAACCATATGTAAGTTTCTTACTGTTTATTTATGTGTGTGTTTATTTATTTAAACTTTGCTAGACGAAAAGAACTTTTTTCCACACTGGTCAAGATATAGAGAATATGTGATAGTGGAAGCTGCCAGAGAGGCTTGTTTTCAGTTGGCTGAAAAATGTAGTCTGAGGGAAGAAAGTTGAGTGATAGAGAAAAAATGAGGCAAGTAAATGTCCTGGATAATTTTGAATCTGTGGTTTAAATAACTATGGACCAGATTCTTGTTCTACCCAAATATTTTTTTTATGTGTGATAGACATTAGTATCTTTCCAGATCTGAGTACACATCTGCCTTTTTATTGACTTAATTTTAATTGATTTGAATGCTTAATATGTATAATTATGACTAAAGCAAGAACACTTTTTTGAATAGCACATTTTTCTCCTAGAAATTATATCTAAAATATTAATAGTTTTATTATTAATAATAATGTACCTTGTTCATGTTCAGTGCTTTAATTTAAAATATTATGCATAATAACTATGTATATTTTGCTAGATCCCTAGTGTGAGGGATCTGGTTCCATTTTGAAGGTATATATTCTTTAGACTTTAGATTAGATAGAAATCTGGGAAAATCATGATCTAGTGAATAAAACAGTAAACTGGCACCAAGTTACTTTCGAAATCCCAATATTTAACATTCAACTGCCAAGTGATTATGAGTGTTTTATACACTCATAGAATACATTTTACATAGAATAACACGTGAAGCACATAGTGCTTTTCTTGACATGTGACGGGACATCAAAAATAATAATTATTTTATATCTTAAATGATAACAATAGGCTTATTATCTTGATCTCAAAAAGTCCCAGTCATAGCCTATCATCTTTCAATGTCTCATCAAGTCTAACTATTGTTTGCCTGGAATGGAACTGGGCAATAATGGGGAAATAAAACATTTTGTTGGATTTTTAATGAGTATTTCCCAGATATTCAACTAGGATACTGCCGTCTGATACTACTAACACATGATACACCCCTGATATTACTGCCCTGGCTCAAGCTCTTGCCACGTCTAGAACAGTCCAGCTCAATACTCTTCTAATTCATCTCCTTGCATGTATGTGTCCTTTCAAATCTTCTGGGCTAATATTTAAAGCAAAACTATAAACAATTTACTACTTTTTGATGATTTCAAAATTCTAACAGTATAAAATACAATCTATTTAGTATACTTTCAATGAACTAAAAAAATCTCAAAATGTTTTCTGTTACGTTATATGCCTTACTTTGCCTATTACTTGTATCTTCAACTGGTGCCTGCTATAAATTGGATAGTGTTGTAAGGCGTTAAGGACCTTCTAATGAATTACTAGGTCTTGGAATGTTCTATATTAGATATATTTTTAAAGTTACTATAATAAACAGACATGATGAGAATTAAGAGTTCCTATTTCAGGTAAATTGAATACAATGGGAGTTCTTAGAAAAACGTGAAGAATAATTGAGTTATTATAAAACCAAAGAGTTAGAAGATTTATAAATTAAACTCTCTGAAGCAGCTCCCTGACTGAACAGCTGATTTTTCCAAACTGTGAACTCCAAGAGTTAAGCATTATGAGCATAAAATAATCACAAGAATGTCTCACAAACAGGCTTAAGGCTAACAGCATCTTTAGTAAATATGCTATTTCAACTGGAGTAGCAAGTTGATACCCAGGTTGATACCTGATTCTTGTAATAGGAAACAGAAAACATTATCATGAACTCATAAAACACATGAACTACTAGCACGAGTCTTATATTTGGGAATCACTTATTTATGAAATTAAAAATTTCTATCTTTGGAAATGTATTTGATTGGAAATTATAACTCTGAATCAGTTTTATCTCTATAAATCGTATATGTTTTAGCTAACCAAATAATTAAAATCAGAAAAACCCCCAAACAATTGTAAACCTAGATCCCAGAAACTTGAGGCTCTATTAATACCTTAAATTAAATGTCCATAGACTCTCTGTTATGGACTGAATGTGGTGTTCCCCCCAAACTCATATGTTAAAATCCTAACCTCTAATGCGACTCTATTTGGAGACAGGGCCTGTGAGGAGCTGGCAAAGGTTAAATGAGGTCATAAGAATGGGGCCCTGGTTTGATGGTACCAGTGCCCTTATAAGAAAATATACCAAAACGCTTGTTCTCTCTGTTACGTGAGGACACAGTGAGAAGGTGATGTTTACAAGCCAGGAAAATCCTTGCCAGAAACCAGATTGGCTGGCACCTTGATCTAGCTTCTAGAACTGTGAGAAAATAAATTTCCGTTGTTTAAATCACCTATTCTTGAACTCTATAGTAGAGGGAAGCGATCTTAAAGAAAATGCTGATATTGGAGTTATATACATAATAATATATCCCAGAGGTGTCCACTCCTTTATGTCTCTTCACTGGTCCTTTTACTACCTAATTTAGCCCTAAAATATAGGTTCAAAAACTCCTCGCTGTTCTCTAGGTCTTGTGAGTCTCCTTGCCCAGAACTGCTTTGACCAGGTGTTGAGAGACTGAGCTGTGTTCAGGACATTATGTTGGCTCTTGTGATTGGATGAGCCGTGAGTGAAGCTGATGTTACTCAATGACCCATCCCCAGTCCATCCTCTAGCTCCTGGGCATTCACTCACACAGGACCCTAATAGTGCCCCCCATCCCAGTCCACTGAATTCATTTCTTCCTGGGACTCCTGCCAGACTCTGAGCTTTCACAGGGACTGAACTCAAACGTTGAACTCTGGGACCCAGTATCTTTCTTCTATAATTTGATTTTTGCCCCTTGCTTACTTGGGGTTGATCATTCATCCACAAAAGCTTGATCAATTATCATAAAGAGGCCTTAGCTCTCAGAACACAAACACAATTGTCCAGTTTTGAGAAGGAGAAAGATGGAAGCTCACTTCCATCCTGGATGGGAGTGAGCACTATTTTGTTACTTCATAATACATTTCTCACTTCCAAAAATGGACAGAAGAGTTTCTCTCTAAGTCACAAAAAACAAAATGCAAGATGAATCATCAGCAATGCAAAAGATGGCTACACTTATTTGTTTGAAGGCCTTTTTCACTCACTAGATTACCCCTCCCTAAAAACCAGGCTGATTAATTAACTTTGCATCGTAGGACCTAGTACCAGTACAGAGAAAATACTTAGTAAATGTTTGTTTAATTAATGAATAAATACATAAACAGCCCCTGGCTGGAATTGTTTTCTCCAGGAGAAACTACTAGAGACTACCCAGTGTCTTTCGCTTATGCTATTTTTTAATACCATTCCTTCATTATCAGCAGTCCAGCCCAAGAGATTTCAATTCCATGGCTTTCCCTGTGACGATTCAAGACCTTCTTCTAGCTAGTCCCCTCTCCATGGCTCAGGCATCAGCAGCTATCCGGGACCACGTTATTCAAGCCATCCAGGGCCACTTTAATTAACAGCCATGGTTTCAGGAAGGAAGTACCAGACCAGTCAAGGTTAGCAGAATATTCCACCCCCAAATATGTCACTTTCCATACAGATTATTTTGAGCTAAAAGCACTAGAAAAACAGCAGATGTAAGAAAAACATTCTGACCTTTTTTTTTTTTCTTAAAAGCAGGAAATGAAATTCTCATGTGAAAGATGTCCTTTCTATACCAAAGGAAAGCAACATTTTTATAGTCAAGGACAAGAAGTTGAGACAGAGGAAATTGTTTACAAACAGACCCTGTTTTTTATTTTATTTTATTTTATTTTATTATACTTTAAGTTTTAGGGTACATGTGCACAATGTGCAGGTTAGTTACATATGTATACATGTGCCATGCTGGTGTGCTGCACCCATTAACTCGTCATTTAGCATTAGGTATATCTCCTAATGTTCTCCCTCCCTCCTCCCCCCACCCCACAACAGTCCGCAGAGTGTGATGTTCCCCTTCCTGTGTCCATGTGTTCTCACTGTTCAATTCCCACCTATGAGTGAGAATATGCGGTGTTTGGTTTTTTGTCCTTGCGATAGTTTACTGAGAATGATGATTTCCAATTTCATCCATGTCCCTACAAAGGACAAGAACTCATCATTTTTTATGGCTGCATAGTATTCCATGGTGTATATGTGCCACATTTTCTTAATCCAGTCTCTCATTGTTGGACGTTTGGGTTGGTTCCAAGTCTTTGCTATTGTGAATAGTGCCACAATAAACATATGTGTGCATATGTATTTATAGCAGCATGATTTATAATCCTTTGGGTATATACCCAGTAATGGGATGGCTGGGTCAAATGGTATTTCTAGTTCTAGATCCTTGGGGAATCGCCACACTGACTTCCACATTGGTTGAACTAGTTTACAGTCCCACCAACAGTGTAAAAGTGTTCCTATTTCTCCACATCCTCTCCAGCACCTGCTGTTTCCTGACTTTTTAATGATTGCCATTCTAACTGGTGTGAGATGGTATCTCATTGTGGTTTTGATTTGCATTTCTCTGATGGCCAGTGATGGTGAGCGTTTTTTCATGTGTTTTTTGGCTGCATAAATGTCTTCTTTTGAGAAGTGTCTGTTCATGTCCTTCGCCCACTTTTTGATGGGGTTGTTTGTTTTTTTCTTGTAAATTTGTTTGAGTTCATTGTAGATTCTGGATATTAGCCCTTTGTCAGATGAGTAGGTTGCGAAAATTTTCTCCCATTTTGTGGGTTGCCTGTTCACTCTGATGGTAGTTTCTTTTGCTGTGCAGAAGCTCTTTAGTTTAATTAGATCCCATTTGTCAATTTTGTCTTTTGTTGCCATTGCTTTTGGTGTTTTAGACATGAAGTCCTTGCCCATGCCTATGTCCTGAATGGTAATGCCTAGGTTTTCTTCTAGGGTTTTTATGGTTTTAGGTCTAACGTTTAAGTCTTTAATCCATCTTGAATTAATTTTTGTATGAGGTGTAAGGAAGGGATCCAGTTTCAGCTTTCTACATATGGCTAGCCAGTTTTCCCAGCACCATTTATTAAATAGGGAATCCTTTCCCCATTGCTTGTTTTTCTCAGGTTTGTCAAAGATCAGATAGTTGTAGATATGTGGCGTTATTTCTGAGGGCTCTGTTCTGTTCCATTGATCTATATCTCTGTTTTGGTACCAGTACCATGCTGTTTTGGTTACTGTAGTGTTGTAGTATAGTTTGAAGTCAGGTAGCATGATGCCTCCAGCTTTGTTCTTTTGGCTTAGGATTGACTTGGCGATGCAGGCTCTTTTTTGGTGCCATATGAACTTTACAGTAGTTTTTTCCAATTCTGTGAAGAAAGTCATTAGTAGCTTGATGGGGATGACATTGAATCTATAAATTACCTTGGGCTGTATGGCCATTTTCACGATATTGATTCTTCCTACCCATGAGCATGGAATGTTCTTCCATTTGTTTGTATCCTCTTTTATTTCATTGAGCAGTGGTTTGTAGTTCTCCTTGAAGAGGTCCTTCACGTCCCTTGTAAGTTGGATTCCTAGGCAAGACTGGTTCAATATACGCAAATCAATAAATGTAATCCAGCATATAAACAGAACCAAAGACAAAAACCACATGATTATCTCAATAGATGCAGAAAAGGCCTTTGACAAAATTCAACAACCTTCATGCTAAAATCTCTCAATAAATTAGGTATTGATGGGACGTATCTCAAAATAATAAGAGCTATTTATGACAAACCCACAGCCAATATCATACTGAATGGGCAAAAACTGGAAGCATTCCCTTTGAAAACTGGCACAAGACAGGGATGCCCTCTCTCACCACTCCTTTTCAACATAGTGTTGGAAGTTCTGGCCAGGGCAATTAGGCAGGAGAAGGTAATAAAGGGTATTCAATTAGGAAAAGAGGAAGTCAAATTGTCCCTGTTTGCAGACGACATGATTGTATATCTAGAAAACCCCATTGTCTCAGCCCAAAATCTCCTTAAGCTGATAAGCGACTTCAGCAAAGTCTCAGGATACAAAATCAATGTACAAAAATCACAAGCATTCTTATACACCAATAACACACAAACAGAGAGCCAAATCATGAGTGAACTCCCATTCACAATTGCAGACCTTGTTAAAAGAATTCTCATCTGTCTTTATCCTTTTCACATAGCCTATTTTCCCACAATTGCCTCTACCTTCTATGTAAACATTTAGGTTTTGCTACATCTTTGGGTCTTCGTTTTCTTTCAAGGGCTCCCACATCACATAAAACTTGTATAAATTTGTATGGTGTTCTCCTGTTAATCTATCTTATATAAATTTAATTCTCAGGCCCAGAAAACTACCCTAAGGTAATAGACATACAATTTTGCCTGCCCTATGCTAGCATTTTCTGATCTCGCAGAACTTTATCCAAGAAAAAAACTAATATCTTTTTTTTTTTGGAAAAAAAATGACTTTTCTAAATTCTTTTGTGTGTTTTCTTTTGCTCCACTCTGTTTGTTCCCTTCCTGGATAGAGTAAACAAAACTTTGCCCCAACCCTTTTGTCCTGCCCACTCCTCGGTGGTAAGGGAAATGAGTTTCTTAATTAATGCTCATTAGGCACTGAACAATGATAATACAAGTAGAACCCTAACCAAAGGTCCCGCATGTATCGATGTAAATACGCATGGCCTGGATTGCTGCCTTCATCATCATTTGTGAATGGCAGCATTGGAGAGATGAAACTTGGATCCCTCCCTTAGACCTGAGGTTTTTAGCCACACAGGCAGCTCTACAAAGTACAACTATTCTGGTCCTAAGTAAATCTGTGGTGTTGCCTGGGCTATGTGTTTTGGAAAATTTCTCATGTGATTCTAATGTACGTGCCTGGTTGTCTTACTCCTAAGTACTAATCACCCCCAATCAAACAGTTGTGACTTCAAGCAATAGCTTTGCCACCTCCCAGTTTTCTATCCACAAGAAAGTCCTATAACCTTTATGACCTTGTTAATAAACTATAGAAAACATTGCCTCTTTCTCAAAATGTTTGTGAATATCAAATGATATAATGTATCTACAGTGCATAGCACATGGGCATGCAATAAATGAAATTATTATTATAAAACTGAGCAGTGTGATCCTGTTCCCACTGAGTAGATGAAAAATGTATCTATTCATTATGGTAGTAAACAGCAATAGATATCTTTTAGAGCAAGGTAGAGCTGATGTGACTTTGAAATACTTTATTCTGGAAAAGCTCATTTGGTCAAAAGAGAGTCTTAGAATGAAATACAATAAAATATAGGCTTTAAGTCCATGGAAAGAGCTATCACAGTACCCAATGAAATTCAATTTAATTCCTTACCTAAGCTTATAAATAAGTGCCGTAGTTGCTTTTCTCCATTTAAAGTGCTTTCAGCCAAGACAAACAACTCAAATCCTTTTATTTTCCCTTAGTCGCCCTTAAATGAACACCTAAGTTATTTCTGACATCTCTAATCCAACCTGGAGTCCTCCATACATTCTATAGCTGCTATTTATTTTCTCCAGAGTCTAATAGTTCCTGTTCTTCTAAAAGATAAATTCAGAAGCCCCTTGCAGATTTCATACTTGTGGTAGCTTCAGGTCAGGGAATTTACCTCAAAACCCATCATGTTACTGAGCAGTAGACTCAAGTTCCTTCATTAATGAAAAGGATATGAAGCTGGAAAGAAAACTTGCCTCACTCTTTTCCAACTAAGGGATGAAGCAACAATTGTGGAATCCATACCTGGTGATTAATTGCAAATTTTTGAACTACAACACAGAGGGCTACATTTCACAGTATGACATAGGAAACATTATGGAGGCAATAACTTTGGAGGATTTCAGACTAAGAAATCACTTAATGTCACAAGCCAGGAAAGCCTATATTCCCCATCCCATTGTTGCAGCTCACAGTAGAAGCAAGTTGTCCAAAGATGGCATTCACTGATGAGAACTGTAACCTACAAAGACATTCTTCTCCTAACAGGTGGCTGTACTAAATATTCTCTTCCTTTTTGAAGAGTCATGATTGTTTTTTAGTATAATATAGCATCAGTTAATTGGTAATATATTTAAAACAGAGATAGAGTGACAAATGTACAACTGATAAAGTTAATAATTTAAATATGCTTTTCACACAATGGTAGGTAGAAATTGATACTTGTGTGAATTTTGGAAAGTTTTAACTTATTGGAGCTATCTTATTATAGATTAAATGTTATATGAACACTATGGAGCATGCCTCAGTGAGAAAACAAAATGAAAACATCATCCTTTAGTCATTTTGGTTTCAGATTTTAATAATTCTAAATGAATGAGGAATTCAACAGATGCACTATAACAAGATATGCTAGTTTCTGGAAACGAGCTGCACTAGTTTTGTTATGTGCATGTGTGTAGGTGGTACATATACAGTCATGCATAATTCTTTATCACATTTCATAGTGTGAGTTCAGATATTCCCAATCAAATGTGGCTACTTTAAAAATGTCCCCCTGTTCCACTAATAACTTCCTGAAGTATTGGTTGTATTCTAAAAATTGAAAGAATTTCCATTTCAATTTTAAAATAACAAAAATTCTTCCCTTGAACACCCAAATTATATGTTGTCTACAGCAACGTCATTTTTTAACCATTTAATTTTTCTGCTTTTTAAAACATTATTATTAAAATCAAAGTAATGCATCTTATGAACTCTGATTAAAGTGTTAAATTTATTTAATTTTTAAAATAAATGTTAGAGTTCCTATTATAAGTCAGGCATTTTTCTAGATACTGGGAAATTAAATGATAAACAAAACAAAAACATAAAAACTCATATTCTGATTGAGCTTATATTCTAGTTGGGGCTCAGATACTCAGGTTATCAGATCTTAAAAGAAAAGCAAAGTGAAGAAAGAAGGACTTTAGGGGATGGGAACAGGGGATGACAGTTGCAATTTTAAATAGGATGGTCAAGGAAGACTGAGAAATGTGACTTTTCAACAAATATATGAAGGAGGTAAGAGATGAGCTAGGAGAGTATCTAGAGTGAGCATTCTTGGAGGTGCTGAGAAAATGTTCTAAAAGGGCTCTCAGGAAGGACTGCTTCTGGCATGTTTTAAAAATGGGAAGTAGTGCAGTAGGTTGGAGTTAAGGGGAAATAGTAGGAGAGTTGGGGAGAATGTAGGACACAAGCCCAGGAGAGGGAGTGCTGTGGGAGGGAGGAGGGGCAATCCTGCACAGCCTCCTCAGGCCTTGTCAGGACATCAGCTGTTACGCGAGTGAGCTGGGGAATCAAAGGAGGAACTGAGGGCTACAACCTATGTTTTAAATGGGCTCTGGTTTCTTCACTTCACTTCTTCACAGGGTGAACAGTGAAGAGGAGAGACTAGTTAGGAGGCTATTGTAATAATTTGGATGACAGTGTCCTTCCATGACATGACCCATAGTACTAAAAAACTCAAATATTTCCTTACTCATTCCCTAATTCTTCTTCCCTGAAAGGACTTCCCTCTATACTTCTGGTTCCTTCTTCTAAAGAGTCTCAATGATACTTCATTTCTTGATTTATAAAGGTTAGGCATTATCCAGTCACTTCCTGTCTTGGGAGAGGAAGATTTAGATCTCTCACGCCACAACTTTTCATGAAGGGATTCCCAAATATTCATGATCAGAGATCTTTTCTCTGAAATAATTTTTTTTATTTTCCTCAGTAAAGATTTCTTCAATATTCTACATGCAGAGTGTTTCTGGCTATCAGTGTTGTGGGAACAGGTGTGATAAAGGAAAAGCTCCCACAATTCAGCATGCAGACTTGAACGTCCCTTATTTTATCCCTGAGCTGTACCCTGTGAGCCTGACATCCCTGACTATGGAGTGCTCTCGTTTAATTACTCCAGAAAATAAACCATACACCTGTGATCATGTTGTTTGTCTGGAGAGGGAATGCAGGGAGTCAGCTCCCTCATGTACAGCATTAGTGTGGGTCAATTTTCTCGGGGCTCTGCAGGGCAAACTGGCTCACTTCTTGTCAATATCACTGCAGGGATTTTGAGATTCTAACTTCCTTTACTTTGTTGAGTCCATCAGTACCCTTATAACCATTTATGTCTTCCTGATTTCATGTCCTTCTCTTCTCATTCTCCTTTTACGTGTAAACATTGCTGCCATTTAAATGGAGTTCAGAAAAAAAAGGAGATAAAGTGATATGGAAAATTGTGATGCCGAAGTTTAGTACCAGTTTGACTGGGCTGTGATGCTGAGTGATTCGTTCACACATTATTCTGGATGTTTCTGTGAAGGTGTTTGTTGGATGAGATTAACATTTAAATCAGTGGACCTGAGTAAAGCAGATTACTCTATAATGTCATGGGTCTTATACAATCAGTTAAAATCCTTAATACAACACAGACCACCTCCCCTGAGCAAGATGGAATTCTGCCAGCAGACTGCCTTCAAACTCACTCTCAACTTTTCCCTGGGGCTCCAGCCTGCTGGCCTACCCTGCAAATGTTGGATTTACCAAGCCCCCACAGTGATGTCAGCCAATTGCTTAAAATCTCTGTTTCTCTCTCTCTGCACTACCTTGCCCCACACACATACACGTATAGACACTTCCTGATGGTCTGATTTCTCTGTAAAACTCTGACTAATACATCAATCCACCATTTAAAAATATATGCCAGGGAGTATCGTTTTTCCCCACTGATTCACTTCCCTTACAGATGTTTCTGTACTTCTTTCTTATAAAGACCAGCTTCAGCTACTTTTAATGATACATATCTGAACACAGGTAAACCCCAAATGATCATTTAAGTAAAGGTTTTGATATTTAGAATTGGGCAGTTAGAGAAGCAATTTCTCACCTAACGTTTCCTTAGCAAGGCTTAATTCTGCTTATTTTACCATACATGACAACTACATTTCACATTCCAGGCTAACGAGCACTTGAAAGCCAATGCTTTATAATTCTCTTCCCATTCGAAACATAGGAACAGTGCTAGGCAGTAATTTAATTAATTTTATTTTTATTTAAAAGACCAAGCCCACAAGTACATTTGGTCTGGAACTTAATTTGCTTGCAGATTTTTCTCTCAAAAAAACCCAATTCTCTCTCTATATTTTTCTTATAATTTGATTTCTTTCAAAAATGGCCATAATATATGATGATGAGTTGGCAAATGACTTCTAATAAAATTAACTTTTGCTTGCTTGTGGATCAGACCTGCTTTCTCATCTTTTCATTAAGATACTTAAGCCGGTGGAGAAAAGCTACACTTCTGAAGGTTAAGGGATGTGTTTAATTCACAATATAACTGTTCAGTATATACCAGACCTTAGGCTAAGCTACAAGGAGTAAGGCCATGAAAAACCTACTGGCATAACTGGGAATACACACTTGGTTACAATACAGTATGATATGAAATATAAGAGGGATAAGCATAACAATCTATGAAAGTAAAAAGATGAGAGCAACTTAGTAACAGAGAACCAGGGAAACAGATAATGTTTTGGGAAAAGGGAAAATCTAAATTCCCTTGAATGATGAATGGTTTCCTAGGCTGAGAACCAGAGGAGGACATTCTGGTGCATGCCATGTATAAAGATATGGAGCAATTCATTTCATGGAGGGATCAAGAAAATGCTAAGAATCATTTTGGAATTTAAAACAGAGTTAATGAAAGTTAAGATTTTATTGGGAGGAAAGCTGACAAAGAATATCTTGAAAACCTCAACATTTCCAGGTTTGACTCTAGTAGTGGATGCTGTTGGTGCCCTGCCCATATACCCTGCCCTATTCACTGAAAAGTGGCCAGTTAACAGCACCTGCATTCTTTGTTGGAGAGCCTTCTTTGATTTCTGAAGTCCATTTTGCTAGTGAATACAGCAATCTAAAAAGGGGAATTATTGTTCCCTGTGAGCATCCCTTAACCATTGCTCTCAGGAGCTGGTATTTAAATACTCCTGCTTTCTTGCTTATTTAGTGGGACAACAGTGAATATATTCTATACTTGTTCCTATAGCCCTTGTAGCTAGTTTAAGCTCCCATTTCCCTTAGTCAGATCATCAAGATGAGATGCCAGCACTGTTGATGGCAAGTGGGTATGATGTAGTATCACAATTATTAAGAGGTTCACTCATGCCTCTTTTATATATATCTGCACTGAGATATAGGTAGAAGATAAAAGTAGAAGAAAATACATTGCTTGTATAATACCTCTTGTATTTGAGACATCAATGGTAATGGTAAGGTTTGTGTAGGCAGTTGGTTGTTGTTAAGTGTCATTGAAACATGGGAAGAAAAACAAATGAGAGACTCAGGTGAGTCAACTACTAATTCAAGGAACAGTATGAACACCAAAAGGTCTTTGGGTAGCATTTACTGTGACCTTTATCTTTTTAATCATAGGGCAGAATGCATTGAAATCTAGGTTTCAGGTAGGATTGTGAAATTAGCGGATTTGCAAAGTCTTTGTTAGTCTTCTGTGCTAAATTCAGGGCCTTAAGACCTAGGATGGGGACATTAGATGGATGTGATTCAGAACAGGCTGTAGTCTTAAGTTTAGTTCTGAAGATCCTTTACTATGTTCCCTGGTAGAAGCATATCCATCTCTGAATATCCAAGCTGGTAAAAACTAAAGCTGTGAGAAAGGAAATCACAAATGTCCCAAGAGAATCACAAGGAATAATAATGAGAAGATTTCCTCTTACTTCCACACTTTGGTTCCAGACCCATGTCTTCCACTTATCAGGGACACAACACCTCATAATCACCATAGTTCTTGACTGATTGCATGCAGTCCCCAAGCGAGTACCTCAACAGTGCCTTTAAGGAGACATTACAATGTTCTACTAGGCTGGAAGCTTCTGGGAGTTGGGAAATATGGTAGAACCAGTGGATTATCTGGTCATGTGATCATTGTTATATCTAACTTCCCAGCAGTAAAGTAGGTTCCTTGGTCCAAGGCAACAATTATGTAAGGTCAGACACAACTGAGATAGTCATGAATCACACAGTCTGTGAGCCATTCGATAGTGATGATGGCTGAGACCCTAAATGTAGAGGAGGTAAATGCCTTGCATCACTCAGATCCACTTTTGATCCTTGTTAAATTTAATCTAGCCTGTCAGTGGTTCTTTAAGTTGGAAGTCACTCAAGGAAAAGAAATAGAAAAAAAGAGAGAAAGAAAGAAAGAAAGAAAGAAAGAAAGAAAGAAAGAAAGAAAGAAAAGAAAATAAACTTACAAAAGAACTTTAGTAGGGTAAGCTATTATACCTGCAGCTTATATGATTATTTGATTATACCAACATCAGTTCCTCAGGAAAAATATGTTTATCATCTTCCTTCTCTATCAATCATTGTTAAGGTTCACTAATTCTCCACTACTCCTCAGGTCTCTATTCTTGAGAAATCAGAGCTCTTGGTGAGTTGTTGCTACAATTGGCCAGTTATGTTTACCACTAGATATGATGGCACCAAGAGGCTCCACAGTGGATCAATCCCTGACGTCTCTACTCCATATGTCCTTCATTAAGTAACAACAAGTCTATCACCTGATGAGAATCAGTCAATTACCACTGCCAGTAATTATTTGCTTCCTCTGCTAGTCTGTAGGCATGGTGGAGCCATGTGTTAGGAATGATTGCTGTCTCTTTAAGATGAATTAGCATATTACTGCACTTTTCCATTGTGGTATAATTTTATAGTTTAAGAGATTTTATTTATTTTCAACTATTTAATAAATGCCCTGCTGTCACCCCTGTGTGCAAACTACAATTCAATGTCACTGAAGATTAGCATACACCAGAAAAAAGCTGGCAGGAGATAATTCTGGCAATATAATTAGAGACTAATTTGTGAAGAAGTTTAAAGTTCATACAGTAGACAATGGGATGCTATTAAAGGATGTTTAAGCAACGAAGAGGTAGTCCAGGTGTATGATTTTGAAAACTAATTAAAATGGCTTGGAGGGTTGAGGCTGGAGGAAGACAAAATGGTCAGCAATCCAGCTGAAGACCTGAAGAAAGGCAATAACAATTAGATAGAGGGGGGTGGAACAGATTGGAGGAATAAGTTCCAGAAACAGATGTTCAACTTTGCTAACTAATCAGGTATGGGGGCTGAAAAAGGAGGGAGTCTCCTGAGTTGGGTTTGCTCTGATTGCTCAGCTTTTTCTCATCTCTCAGTTTCTGTTGCCCATCACTGAAGACTCAGAGGAGGCCCAAGACCCCCAAGGAATGGGAAATGTAGCTTTCTAAAACAGAAAACATGGGAATGTTCAAAGCGAGTTTGCTGAGGTGCCAAGATACAATAGACAGCATCCTTCTCAAAAAAAAAAAAAAAAAAAGGCCGAAGTGCCAAAACCCACCACCTCAAACTGGATACATTTAGTATATGATTGTAGGGATTGTGCCACAGGTACATACATATGTTCAAACTCATCATATGTATACACATGTTCAAGGTGTATACATATGTTCAAACTCACCAAGGTTTCACATACATTAAATATGTACAAGGTTTTGTTTATCAATTATACCTCAATAAAGTTTTTTTTAAGTGCCGAAGTCACACATTTTCCGAGGCTTTAGCTAAAAATGGTCTCTTGGCTTTTGAGCACCTTCCCCACATCTCAGGTACTTAGGTATACAAGCTTTAGAGATTGTTGGGAGGGAGGATTTTAGAGGATAACTTGTGAAATGTTTTATAAATACCTTCCCATATGACTACAAAGAAGAAAGATGTGTTGCAGATGGAGGATACTAGCTCCTCACTTTACGTCTGCTGAGGGATGCTTCATAGGGACCACTTGTACAACTTAATACATATCTCTTGAAGATGGTTGACTAGATGAACTTAAAGTCTTAGTCCTATTGTATATATTAATCCTATAATATCAACATGTACTTACAAACATATATGTATAAGTTTATGTTTTATATATAATAGCTTATATATTTTATATAGTTTATATATTCATATTTACATTTAGTTTATAAATTTTATTTTATATTATAAAATACTATAAAATATGTATAACATATATATACAGACAACTTTCATATATATATATATATATATATATATATATGCCAAGATATATTTCTATATGTGAAAGTGGAGAGATAAACTACGACCAACATGATAAAGGAAAACTTGTTGAATTGGGAAGGAGTCCTCTCATTCCACCCCCAGGATTTGTCAGCACAAAGGATTTGAGTGTTTTCTGTGGGCCGGAGAAGGACCACACAAAAGAGAGAGCCAGTGTGAGCCTGGCTTGAGACAGTTGTTATATGTGAGGGGCTTATAAGACTTTTATGTTCAGAAGAAAGGAGGCAGCTGCAGTGAAGTATATGAATTAAGTGTGTGAATTCATCAAAGCAATCAAAATGAGTGAAATCAGTCATGAAGAGTCTGCACATAAAATACTGGAGAGCACCAACAATGAAGTGATTATAGAAGAAGGCTTAGGTAGCATTAGAACAACAAAGATCTAACTCTAAGAGCATATTAACAATGTCTCAGCTCCCTCTGGTTTCTGCTCTGTCTCATTTTCTCTTTTACGGAAGCACAGTTTGAAAGAGTTGCCTGTAGTTGCCGCCCCTACTTATTCATCCATTAATCTCTCCTCCACCCGCTCAGATCAGACTTTCTTTGCACCACTCCACTGAGAGTGCACTAATGAAGACAACTAATGTATGTACTAACGAAAGCTACCAATAACCCGGGTGGTGCCAAACACAGTAGTTACTTTTCTGTTCTCTCTTATTTGAATTTTCATTGGCCTTTGGCACAGGTGTCTACTTCTTTCTTCTCGGCTTCAGTGATCCTACAGTCTTATTTCTCCTACCTCACTGGCTGCCCTTTCTCAGGCTTCTTTATGGGATCTACTTCCTCACCTGGAAGTATAAATAAGAATTTACCCAGAATCTGGTCTTGGCTCCTTTTACTCCTGTCTACTCTTTAACCCTAGGTAATATAGTCCAGTTCCTTGGGTTTAAGTGTCTGTAACATGCTGAAGGCTACCAAATTGTATCTCTGTTCTCCCCCCTCACCCATTCCTTCTTTCATTTCTTTATTCCTTTCATTCTTCTTTCTACGATTACTGTTTTAGTGCTTATACAGCATCAGGTGCTGAGACATAGACACAAGGGATTTAATGTGAATAAAAAAAGAGAAATCTGTCAAGAGACAAGGGGAAAGAGAAATTGCCTTTGTGCTAAGTAAATCAGCAGCCGCATCCCTAATAGGTTTCTATAGCTATTCTGTTACTCACAAATAACAAAAAAATACCCTGATTGACTTAAACAGAGAAAAAGTTCATTGGAAGTGTGGAGGATGCCTTACAGAACCTACAGGGAGGCCACAGGCTATGATGAGAGCCAAGCGAGGCAGAGCCATGTCTACCCAGACATCACTGATGGCTGGCCGTCACTTCCGCACCTGGCGTCATCCCTAGTTAACATCTTGTTGCTAAGCTCCGGCCTCTACCACCACAGGCTGGACTCTCCACACCACTGCAGGGGTCATAACAAAATTCTTTACTAACCCTTTCCTTTGCTTCACACTCTCAAGAATCAGACAGGGTTATCCTACTGGCCATGCTCAGATCACACAGCAGGTAGGGAAAGATGTTTCTAACATCTTTTCAGGTTCTGTCTAGGGCAGTCAGGTTGCCTCTTGTCTTGTCTTCCCACAAACATGAGTAGGAATGTTGATCATTTCAAACATCAGATAATGACTAGAGGCAGTTCCAGAGAAGGGAGGCTGTATGGAAAAGGTGGAAGTGACTCTGACTCCCTGGGCTCTCATTCATACCTCTGCCTTCAATCAGCATGTCAGTTTATATAAATCATTCATCCTCCCCAGGCCATTCATTGTTCACTTTGCTACAAAAAGGAAGCTGTTGCTTCCACATGTTTTCTAGCCCTTCCCAGTGCTAAGATTCTCTAGGCAGCATCATATAGCCAAGAAATTGTATCTGTAAACCAAGTCATGCCAAAGTTTGCAACATTTTATCACTTATGACCCTCATTGGGAAGACCTTAGAGCATAACCTAGATCAGAATATCTTCACTAGGTGTTACAAAGGTAGAAGAATACAAATGAGAAATAGTAAAGGTGAGACATATATACACTGGCCGGATGAACTGAAGTGAGACTCAGAGACAATATGCCAACACTGTGGTAATGTTTATGCTCCTGAAGAAAAGGAAAGAAAAATGCCAGGGGAGCCAGGTTTCCCTCTTAACAAACAGTTAACAGACATACAGAAAATACCACAGTAAAAAAAGCGGGTTATGTCAACACACACATCAGCTAGAGGTAACAGGCTAAATACAACTAGGTTTCTGTTCCACAGAGATGTCTCCAGAGCTAGAAAGTTCTGTAAAGATGAGCAGAAACTGTAACTGATGCCAGATCTATCTTCTGTGATGTCATCTTAGAAGTCCATAGAGCAAAGCATCAGTAACTCTGAAAGTTGAAATACTCCATAGGTTTTTGAATAATAAATGTTAGGAAACTAGAAGAAGACAGCAAAATAGAAGTATTCTTAGGTTTTTAATGGTCTAATAAATACACTAGAGACGAAAATCAAATTAAACCTGAAAGGTAGAAGAAGATAATTTAAATTTGTATTTGTTCTTGGTACCTGAAAATGTAATCAATCATTTTGGCCGATAGACAAGTTAAGTAAATTCAAATTGCAAACTTGGATTTATTTGAGATCTTACTGATATTTTCCAATGTAACAAATAGTGTTATCCAGGGGAGCATGTTTTTCTCATGACACCAATTATTTAGGGTAGAGTACTCAGTTTAGGAATCGATAAATAGTAGGAGAGAAAACTAGTTAATGATGTACCAGGAGATAATCTTTTAGAGAAGCATCTACAACCTCAGTTTTCTTACAAATATTTATTTGAGTTATAACTTGACAAGACTGCTTTATTTTTATATATAAAGAGTAAAAATTAAAGTCTTATTAAATTCAGAGAAACCATTATTTCAGGCAGTACATATTTGTGTGGCTTCTATTTATCTTTACTGTTTATTTTTTCATGAGTGGGAAATAGCTAATGCATTCCATGCTTTTATTCTTTAATGATATTGCATTCCAGTATCAAGAATGAAAGATACTTTTTGATAAAACAATGTTTGATGATTGAATCAAGGCAATTGAGACCTGGGGAAATACCCTGTTATTCAAGAAGCTAGAGAGGGTAAAAATAAAGAACTAAGTGCTTGCATGGCACTTCGGCCTTTCTGCTGGTGATCCAAAGACAAACATGACCATATGTGTCCTTCAATCATGAAAGTCTCATAGAAAAGAGCAATGTGTGTCCAAAAACCATGAGAAGTACTGTGAAGGGGATTTCCCAAAGGGCAGATACCTTGAGACTGACATGGGTGAGGGACCTATCACAGAAGAAATAGTCAACATGTTTTTTCTAGAGGGGTTACTCCTCTAGGATAATTGGAATTTAATATAGCAATGCCAAAAAAGAGCAATGCTTACCATTTCATGGGTTGTATTGAATGGCTAGTTTCAGGAATAAGCAGCTCTTACTGTCATATATCTTTCCACTTCTCTCATACTCTAAGCCCCAATTATGTACAACCACTGACATTTCTCCTAACACACCACACACTCTCCCAGCTCTGTATGTGTGCATAAGCCAGTGTCTAACTCTTGAATACCTTCACACCCTCATTGAGCTTATGAGATGATGAGTTTCTCCAGGACCAGGATTAGGTATATCATTAAAACACACTACAGAATCATAGGCACTGTAAGTTTTTGGTATTTGTGAAATAAATAAGAAGATGAAAAAGGAAGTGTGGAGCAGCGAGTAAAATCAGGTGCTCTGGAGGCATGCTGCTGAATTTGTATTCTGTTATCTTCTATTCACCATCTGAACAATATTGAGCAAGTTATATAACTTTCCAGTGATTCTACTTCCAAATTTATGGTAGGACTTTGGTGAGGATTAAATGTGATAATACATGAAAGTCTCCTATAATGGCATCTGACACATACTAACCGTAACTGTTAGGTGTGCATAACTTACAAAATTGTTGGATAGATGTTTGTGGCAGAGGCAATATTTATTCTCAAATATTACATTCACTTATCTGAAATGCCTAGTACAGTTAGGCAGGGGCATATGATATATTCTAACTATCAGGCTATAATTAATGAGCTGAAGTTTGAGTCTCTGTGCTCTATGTTGCCCTGCCACAGAAATGGTATGGGCATATATCAAGATGGAAGAGCCATGAAACTCAGGCAGTCTGGATAAACTTTGTTTTTTCTAACAATTGAGATTTGGGAATTTATTGTTACATCAGCATTACATTATCCTGTTACATTATACTGACCAATTCAGTCTTACCCGAGAGTCATAACTGTCCACTTTATATATTTACCTTACCTTTGATGAAAACAAGTGAGTAAGTGGAGACAGCAAGAATGGCATTTCTTGCAATGGCTTGAGGAGTAAAATGGGTGTAAAGACAAACTGTGGTGGGGATAGAAGAGAGGAGGTAAGAGAAGGAACAATGTGGTGATGCCATCTTGAGTTAGGTATTGTTGGAATCAGTAAGACATTTTCTAAGCTTTTCAAAAGCCTTGTATAATGATCAAAGTGATGTCATGCTCTCTTATCTGGGTTGTGCTTTATTTTCCCCTATGAGTAAAATTAAAAACTCAATAATTTAGAAAAAATAATTATTTGCTGTTTTTATAAGATTATATTAGTAAACACAAATAAATAATTGCATTTTTTAACTTTCTCTAGAAATAGAGCACTGTGGTCATAGGTAGGTGTGGATCAATGGTTTCTTTGAAAATCTGATAAAAAATATGAATTTTTTCCATAGGGAAAAGTGAAGATGCCCACATAAATACAGTTTCAAAGAATCCTGGACCTAGAATTACAAACCTTGGGTTGTGAGTTTCTATATCAAATCCTGATTTGAAACTCAGAAATTCCTTGAAAGAAATTCCCTAATAATCTTCATTTACCAATTTGGCAACAGTTAGTAGCAGTATAAGCACTGTGAGGAATATAGGTATGCCATGAACACTTAAGTTAGTGTAAACTGCTTTGGAGTGCAAGTAGTCAATATTCAACAAACTGAAAAATGGCCACACTCTCTGAGCCATCAATTCTATGAATAAGAATTATCCCTATAGATGCACTTGCAAATTTATGCCATATATATATATATATATTTATTTATTTAAGGATCTTTAATGTAACATTGTTTGTAATAGCAAAAATATCTGAAAATAATGACCACTGACAAGGAACTGGTAAAAAATTATTGTAGTACATGTATATACAATATTATACTCTTTAGCTAGTAAAAAGAATGAAGTTGATGCATATGTACTAACCTGGGAAAATAACCTGTTTCTTTAAATTAAGAAAGAACTTTGCCTATCTAATGGTTATATAATATTTACTAAGTGGTGTGTGTGTCTACACTGTACGAAAAAGAAAACATGAGCCTTATACAATTCATACAGGAAAAACTTAAGAAAGCAAAACTTTAATTTCAAAAAATTAGGTATCTTTAAAATGTTATATATATATATAATTTCGTATATGTATATATGATTTCATATACATATATACACACACAAAGATACACATTCCTTACAGAGATATCACGAACTTCTTTTTCACAATTTTGGTTAATTCAGGGTAGAACAAGCTCTGAAAATACAACTTATTTATCAAGAACCAGATGATAAAACATCAAATTTAATTAATGTACCATGTGGTATTCCACTAATTGTTTCTAGATGTGTAACATAAATACTTACATGACTTTAACCTTTCAAACACCAACACACTATATTTGGCAATGTTGGCAGCTTTATTAAGAGAGCTGTTAGTGATGCTAAGAAAGTATGCTTTTTTTTTTTAACCAAACTTTATTTTATTCAATTAATAAATACAATACTCCTTAACAGAAAGAATAGTAGCATATGATGTTATGCTGAGAGGCTTAGATCAATTATGAATAGGATTTTAAATCGTACATGAGGGAATTTCAAACATTTTATGAAAAATGGAATTAAAAGATAAAAATTTAAAAAATATACTTTTTTTTTAAAACATAAACTCCTTCAAGATTAAGATACTTTTGTAAGACATGATACCAGCCATTTTGCCTATCCCCAAAGAACTGAGGCTCCAGGGAATTTAACCATGCTAATGTAATCTTTTTTTTTTTTTTTTTTTTTTTTTTTGAGGCGGAGTCTCGCTCTGTCGCCCAGGCTGGAGTGCAGTGGCGCGATCTCGGCTCACTGCAAGCTCCGCCTCCTGGGTTCACGCCATTCTCCTGCCTCAGCCTCCCGAGTATGTAATCTTTTTCACATTATTAACTGAAGAAAAATGAGTGCCCTTTAAATACTTACACAATTCTGACTGAAAAGTTAAAGTTGAGCATTTCCACTCAAAGGTACAAAAATTTATGTGTCCAGATCAGCTGCAGACAAGAGCAGAGCTTTCAGTGGAAATTTCAAACAAGTAGAATTGAGATCCTAAAGCATTTCTTCGAAGAGTTGCAACAGAAGGTGAAACATGGCTTTACCAGTACCATCCTGAAGACAAAGCACAGTCAAAGCAATGGCTACCAAGAGGGGCAAGTGGTCCAGCCAAAGTAAAAGCAGACTGGTCAAGAGCAAAGGTCATGGCAACAGTTTTTTGGAATGCTCAAGGTATTTTTCTTGTTGACTTTCTGGAAGGCCAAAGAATGACATCTGCTTATTATGAGAGTGTTTTGAGAAAGTTAGCCAATGCTTTGGCAGAAAAATGCCCAGGAAGGATTCACCAGAGAGTCCTTCTCCACCATGACAATGCTCCTGCTCATTTCTCTCATCAAACAAAGGCAATCTTAAGTTCCTATGGGAAATCATTAGGCATCCACCTTACCATCCTGCCTCAGTTCCTTCTGAAAGTATGCTTATTTTCAGCAGAGCCTGACAACATTTGATACATAGGTCCTGTTGACAATTGCACCAGCTGGATCATTTTTGGATCCTTACAGTAGAAAAATCCGTCAAAAAAGTCAACTAGTCAGTGTGTGTATCTACATAGTCACAAGCATGACTGACATTTTTTTAGTGATGCTAGGATCATGTCTCTCTGGGGGAAAATACTGATATTTATAGTAGACTTATAAAGAAATGCTGGTTAAAATATCCTAAAACCCAGTAATATAATTATAGGAAAATCTATAGTAGATTTCTATTTCTACTAAGATAAATTTTTCTCAGAATGCACTTTATTTTATATGTTGATATCCAATTGTGATTGTGGTGGTACTGTTTGTTGTATTTTGTTCTGAAATAATACTAAATTTTTTTAGTGCATAAAATGTTTAGTGCATAAAAAGTGGCATTGAGGTTAGTTGGATAGAGTTGAGGCACACAAAATTGGTCCTCTCAGCATTAGCCTCCAGTCTTCCCAGATGCACAGTCATTGACACAAGATGGGATGCTGGACTCTTGGTGAGATCCAAACACAAGGTTCATATTTACATATGAAGAGCAGGCAAGGCCTCCTCTCTTGGCTCTCACACCACAGTTCCACTTCTGTAAAATTTCTCTCTATGAGTTCATTTGCCGGACTGATCTGAGTATAAATCTGACTGGGAAGTGAGGGGGAAAAAACAAGCACTTTATGGTACATGTGAGTGATTTGTTGGACTGCTTACCCACGATTGAGTTGACAGCTTTTTGTATTTTATCAGTTGCCCGGAAACTCTGAGAGAGAACTTGTCTTAGTAAAGCCATTTGCTCTAGGATTGCCTAATTAATCCATGAATTAAGCCAATCTTGTTTCTCCCAGTCTATGTTCTAAAGTCTCTTATTTAATACTATTCATTTTTGCCATTTGTTTTAGAAAGTAAAGAATTATGATATAGGTTATTAATTTAAATGAGAAATATCTCAGAGTTTCTGATAATTTATTGCTTATTTAGAAAAATGTTGTGCATCTCTATGATATTTCTCTCCTAGTATAAAGTGGAGCTTCTCAAGGAATACACAGATAAACAAATCTGTGAACTTCAGACTACCCATGGTGAGAGCAAAATGTGCATTGTGGCTAAACGAAAAGATAACCCTTTATTTCTGCACCTGGAGTTGTCTATTAATAGGATTCACCTAGTTGTTGGTAATACATAATTTTAAAATAGGAATACAAATTACTGGGTTATGCAGGCCTCCTGCAGAAATCAGCAAGTGATATAACAGAAAAGACTTTTATTAAATTGAAATTTTTAATGCCTATCTAGTGGAGGATAAAATTGACATGATTCAAGAATTAATTAAGCCATTCCTGAAGCTGTCTTTTAATTTCTAAATACAGGGGAAAGAGGTCAACTTAATCATAGGCAAATACTCTAAGAAACAGAATTATCTCATGCTAACTCACCTCTCTCACTTAACATCCAACTACCACCCAGCAGCTGTCAAACATGTAGTTTGAATGATGGGATCTGCTCTAAGCAAAGAATTGGATTATTCCTAAGTCACTCAAAGTATATTAGATACACCTGGAAAAATTATGGAATTTTTTTCAAATTTAATCTATATGGATACTCTAAGCTTTTGAGTTGGACAAGAAAGTCTACCATGATGATTCTGGAGCTGAAGTTTTTTGAGGTCTGAGTTCAGATATCACTAACAGGTAATGGCAGATACTATAGTATAAGCCTTTTGCTTAGTCTCTGTATTAGTCCGTTTTCACACTGCTATAAAGATACTACCTGAGACTGGGTAATTTATGAACAAAAGAGGTTTAATTGACTCACTGCTCTGCATGGGTGGGGAGGCCTCAGGAAACTTACAATCATGGCAGAAGGGGAAGGGGAAGCAAGGTGTGTCTTAACATGGCAGCAGGAGAGAAAGAGAGAGTGCAGAAGAAACTTCCACTTTTAAATCATCAGCTCTCATGAGAACTCCCTCACTATCAATAAAACAGCATGGGGGAAACCATCCCCATGATCCAATCACCTCCCACAGGGTCCCTCCCTCAATATGTGGAGATTACAACTTGAGATGAGATTTGAGTAGGAACATGGAGCAAAACTGTATCATTCTGCCCTTGGCCCCTCCCAAATCTCATGTCCTTTTCACATTTCAAAACCAATAATGCATATCCAACAGTCTCCCAAAGTCTTTTTTTTTTTTTTTTTTTTTTTCTGAGACAGGGTCTCCTTCTGTCACCCTGGCTGGAATGCAGTGGAATAATGTCAGCTCACTGCACCTTCTGTGTATTAGTTCATTTGAACATTGCTTATAAAGGCATACCTGAGACTGGGTAATTTATACAGGAAAAAGGGTTTAATGGACTTACAGTTCCACACAATCATGGGGAAAGGCAAGGAAGAGCAAGTCACATCTTACAAGGATGGCAGCAGGCAAAAAGAGAAAGCTCGTGCAGGGGAACTCCATCAGCTCTTTTGAGAACCATCAGCTCTTGTGAGACTTATTCACTATTATGAGAACAGCATGGGAAAGACCTGCCCCCATGTTTCAATTCCCTCCCACCTGGTCCCTCCAACAACAAGTGGAAATTAAAGATGAGATTTGGGTGGGGACAGAGTCAAATCATATCATTCTGCCCTGGCCCCTCCCAAATCTCATGTCCTCACATTTCAAAACCAATCATGCCTTCCCAACAGTCCCCCAAAATACTAACTCATTTCAGCATTAACTCAAAAGTCCATAGTCCAGATCCTTATCCAAGACAAGGCAAGTACCTTCTGCCTATGAGCGTGTAAAATCAAAAGCAAGTTAGTTACTTCCTAGATACAATGGAAGTACAGGCATTGGGTAAATACAGGCATTCCAAATGGGAGAAATTGTCCAAAACAAAGGGGCTACAGGCCCTCTGCAAATCCAAAATCCAGAGGGGCAATCAAATCTTAAACCTCCAAAATGATCTCCTTTGACTCCATGTCTCACATTAAGGTCATGCTGAAGCAAGAGGTGGGTTCCCACAGCGTGGGCAGCTCTGCCTCTGTGGCTTTGCAGGATATAGCTCCTCTGTTGGCTGCTTTCATGGGCAAGTGAGTGTCTGTGGCTTTTTCAAGCACACAGTGTAAGCTATCAGTGGATCTACCATTTTGGGGTCTGGAAGACAGAGGCCCTCTTCTCACAGCTACACTAGGCAGTGACCCAGTATGGACTCTGTGTAGGGGCTCTGACCCCACATTTCTCTTCTGCATTGTAGCAGAATTTCTACATAAGAGCTTCACCCCTGCAGCAAATTTCTGCCTAGGCATCCAGGCGTTTCCATACATCCTCTGAAATCTAGACGGAGGTTCCCAAATCCCTATTCTTGACTTCTTGCACTGGCAGGCTCAAAACCATGTGGAAGTTGCCAAGGCTTGAGGCTTGCACCCTCTGAAGGCACAGCTCCATGTTGGCCCCTTTCAGCCATGGCTGGAGCAGCTGGGATGCAAGGCACCAAGTCCTTAGGCTGCACATTGCACAGGAACCCTGGGCCCAGCCCATGAAACAGCTTTTTCCTCCTAGGCCTCCAGGGCTTTGATCGGAGTGGTTGCCATGAAGACCTCTGACTTGCCCTGGGAGACATTTTCCCCATTGTTTTGGGGATTAACATTCAGTTCCTTATTACTTATGCAAATTTTTGCATAAGTGATTTGAAATTCTCCTCAGAAATTGGAATTGTCTTTTCTATCACATTGTCAGGCTGCAAATTTTCCAAACGTTTATGCCTTGTTTCCCTTTTAAAACTGAATGCCTTTAACAGCACCCAAGTCAGCTCTCAAATGCTTGGCTGCTTAGAAATTCCTTCTGCCAGATATCCTAAATCATCTCTCTCATGTTCAAAGTTCCACAGGTCTCTAGGGCAGGGGCAAAATGCTGCCAGTATATTTGCTAAAATATAACAAGAGTCACCTTTTCTCCAGGTCCCAACAAGATCTTTCTCTCCATCTCAGACAACCTAGCCTGGATTTTATTGTACATATTATTATCAACATTTTGGTCAAAGCCATTCAACAAGTCTCTAGGAAGTTCCAAACTTCCCACATTTTTCTTTCTTTGACTAATCCCTACAAACTCTTCCAACCCCTGCCTGTTATCCAGTTCCAAAGTCACTTCCACATATTCAGGTATTTTTTTTTCAGCAACACCCCACTCTAGTGGTACCAATTTACCGTATTAGTCTGTTTTCATGTTGCTGATAAGGATATACTCAAGACTGGGTAATTTATGCAGGAAAAAGGTTTTAATGGACTTACAGTTCTATGTGGCTGGGAAGCCTCACAATCATGGCAGAAGGCAAGGAGGAGTTAGTTACATCTTACATGGATGGCAGCAGGCAAAAAGAGAGAGCTTGCACAGGGAAACTCCCCTTTATAGAACCATTAGCTCTTGTGAGACAGTCATGAGAACAGCACAGGAAAGACCTGCCCCCATGATTCATTGAATCATTACCTCCCACCAGGTCTGTCCCACAACATGTGAGAATTCAAGATGAGATTTGGGTGGAGACACAGCCAAACCATATCACTTCACCTCCCAGGTTCAAGTGATTCTCCTGCCTCAGCCACCTGAGTAGCTGGGACTATAGGCGTGTGCCACCATGCTTAGCTAATTTTTGTAATTTTAGTAGAGACGGAGTTTTGACATATTGGCCAGTCTGGTCTCAAACTGCTGGCCTCATGTGATCAGCCACCCTTGGCCTCCCAATGTGCTGGATTTACAGGCATGAGTCACCACACCAAGCCTCCCGAAGTCTTGACTCATTCTAGCATTAACCCAAAAGCCCAAGCCCAAAGTTTCATCTGAGACAAGCAAGTCCCTTGCACTTATGAGCCTGTAAAATAAAAAACAAGTTAGTTATTTCCAAGATACAATGGGGGTACAGGCATTGGGCAAATGTTTCTATTCTGAATGGGAGAATTTGGCCAAAATAAAGAGGCCACAGGCCCCATGCAAGTCTGAAACCCAGTGGGGAGGTCATTTAATCTTCAAGCTCCAAAATCTTCTTTGACTCCATGTCTCACATCCAGGGCATGCTACTGCAAGCGATGGGCTCCCATGGCCTTTGGCAGCTTTGTCCATGTGGCTCTGCAAGGTACAGCCCTTGTGGCTGTTTTCTTAGGCTAGTACTGAGTGCCTGCAACATTTCCAAGCACATGATGCAAGCTGGTGGTGGATCTACCATTCTGGGGTCTGGAGGAACGTGGCCCTATTCTGACAGTTTCACTAGGCAGTGCCCCAATGGGAATTCTGTGTGGGGGCTCCAACTCCACACTTACCCTCTGAATTGCCCTAATAAAGGTTCTTCATGAGGGTTCCACCCCTGCAGCAGACTTCTGTCGGGATATCCAGGCTTTTCCATGCCTCCTCTGAAATTTAGGCAGAGGTTCCCAAACTTTAACTCTTTTCTTCTGCACACTGAAGGCCCACCATCATGTAGAAACTGCCAAGGCTTGGGGCTTACACCATCTGAAGCAACAGCCTGAGCTGTACCTTGGCCCCTTTTAGCCACAGCTATAGCTGTAGCTGCTGGGACACAGGGCACCAAGTCCTGAGGCTGCACAAAGCAGAAGCCCCTGGGCCCAGCTCATAAAACAATTTTCCCTCCTAGGCCTCTGGGCTTGTGATGGGAGGGGCTGCTGCAAAGGTCTCTGACATGCCCTGGAGACATTTTCCCCATTGTCTTAGCTATTAACATTTGAGTCCTCTTGCAAATTTCTGCAACCAGCTTGAATTCCAATTACTTCCCACAAAATGGGTTTTTCTTTTTTATGAAATTGTCAGGCTGCAGATTTTCCAAACTTTTATGCTCTTCTTCCCTTTCAAACTTAAGTTCCCATTTCAAACCATCTTTTTATGAACACATGTGAATGAATGCTTTCAGAATCAGCCAGGTCACCTCTTGAATGCTTTGCTGCTTAGGATTTTTTCTGCCAGATACCGTAAGTCATCTCTCTCAAGTTCATAGTTCCACGGATCTCTAGGCCAGGGGCAAAATGCTGCCATTATGTTTGCTAAAGCATAGCATGAGTGACATTTACTCCAGTTCCCAAGAAGTAGCTCATCTCCATCTGAGACCACCTCAACCTGGACTTCATTGTCCATATCAGTATCAATATTTTGGTGAAAACCATTCAAAAAGTCTCTAAGAAGTTCCAGACTTTTCCACATCTTCCGAGCTCTCCAAACTGTTACAGCATCTGCCCGTTACCCAGTTCCAAAGTTGCTTCCACATTTTCAGGTTATCTTTATAGGAGTATCTCACTTTGCCAGTACCAGTTTTCTGTATTAGTCCATGCTCACACTGCTATAAGGATACTACATGAGATTAGGTAATTTATAAAGAAAAGAAGTTTAATTGACTCACAGGTCTGCATGACTAGGGAGTCCTCAGGAAACTTACAATCATGGCTGAAGGTGAAGGGGAAGCAAGGCACCTCTTATGCTGCAGCAGGTTAGAGATTTAGAGAGAGAGAGGGAAAGAGAGAGAGGTAGGGAGAGAATGCAGGGAAAACTGCCACTTTTAAACCATCATGGGAACTCCCTCACTATCATGAGAACAGCATGGAGGAAAACCATCCCCATGAGACAATCACCTCCTGCCAGACCCCTCCCTTGATATGTAGGGATTAAAATTCAAGATGAGATTTGGGTGAGGACACAAAGCCAAACCATATCGGCCTCATGAGGGAAGGAAACCTCACCATAAGCTGAGTTTGATGAGATGCCCCAGAATTCAGCAAAGCAGCAAGGAGTTGATGTGATGTTGATTCCATGATGTAATACAAAGTGAAAGAATAATAACACCAATAATAATATCGATAAGGATATAATTTTTTTCATAAGTGCTACACATTTGGAATTTCATTTGCATCATCACATTAATTCTGATAACACTCCTAGGAGTTGGATGATATTATTCTTTTTACTATTATTATTTCATCTACTTTATAATTGAGGAAACTGAGGTTTTACACAAGTTAAGAAAATGGCCTAATATCACTTTGCATTTAAATGGCAGTGTCCAGCTTTTTAACACCAACTATATTTTCCCAAGCTGTCCACCTGCGGAAAGAAATTTTTCAGAGGCAAGAAATTTGATGAACCTGACTGAAAAAATGTGTAATGGAGTTGGCTACAGAGAGATTAAGCTGTTGAGAACTGTCAGTACTAGTAGTTCTTGCTGGAGTGACAAGTTCTCTCTAGTACTAGAAGTTCTCTAATGAGAGCGTTGTTAATGGAAAACCTTCGAAAAGTATTACTAGAAAATGATGTTAGTTACGAAGCTCCTAAACACTTGTAACTCAAAATATGGTTTCCAGACTAGTTAATCATGTTTGTTATAAATTCAGAATCTTACAGCCCACCCTAGTCCCACTGAAACTGTATTATACCAGATTTTATTAATTTGCATAAAATAACTAGGTGATCCACATAGAAAATAAAGTTTCAGAAGCCTGCCAAACATATCACCCATTGGATGTCATCTGAGATGGAAAATTACAGCTTTGTTTTCAATTTAACAAGATGATGTGGGGTGGGAATTGTTTGGATGAAAGTTTAACCTTTATAGAAAGGTAATTGCATTGGTATTAAGATAGGACACTCAAATTTGGCACAAGAAAGTCAGTGCCACTGTCTTTGACAGGAATTTCTAAGACTGAACATATACTACATGTGTGGGGTTAGTTAACAATCCATGAGATTCTATTCTGTCTATAGAGAAGCTTCTCAAAGGCAGATGATACCACTGTGCCTTTTTAAGACAACTCAGATTCATCTTTAAGCAGCCAACCTAAAGTATAATCAATGAAAAATGTTATCATGGAGGAGCCAACCTAAAATGTAATCGATGAAAAATAATCTGTTCACTTGGGAATTGCAGGTTGAAATGTGGAAAGGTTGATGCCGTAATAACAAATGCAAACTGAAAGTTGATGGTCTCAATAGAGTCTTGAAAAATGAAAGTTAGAAAGTAAGAATTTGTCATTGTCTTTTTAGCACCATTCAGAGGAGAAGGCGTCCTCACCAGTCACCAGAAATATTCCTCCACTGGACAGCTACATCTATTTACAACAGACAGTGTCTCACCAACCCTCCATTGCTTGATGAACGATTGCTTAAGGCCACTCAACTATTTCTGTTCTAATCCCAAATTCATCAAGCAAACTTTTCTGATTTTATTTCCCCTCCTTGGGTCAGTTTCCCAACTGGTAAGAAGATGCATTTACCAGATGGTGCATAAATCTAATCCTGGTTATAAATTATTTAAATGGCTTTCTGTTACAAATCTCTTCGGGCAAATTTGGGTGGTGTTAACCTCTGTCAAGTTGACCTAAAGATTCAAAAGTTGCTAAAATGAGACATTAAACCTTAGATGAAGAGTAGCTGTGATTGTGTTCAAAATTCTAAAAGAGTTGGTCTAAAATAATTGATCAACATTAATCGTTTAATCTATTCAACTATTTTTTAGTCGGTAATAGTGCAGAACCTTGAACTGCTAACAACCATACTAGATCTGTGCAGTCTTAAGCAGAGAAAACGTGGTGTGCATACTCCAGATAAAACTGTGTCTCCACAACTTCCACCCTGTTCTTAGTAACACTGAGGCTGGAGCTGAGTGCTCTGGTGTTGTGGAAGAAGCCATTAGTCTATTTTTTCTATGCCATAGTAAATAAATTATTTTGTTCTGGGATTAAAGAGGGAGTCAAAGAGTTCCTGATTCTCCAAATGAGACTGCCCCACCACTGGCCTTCGTAACATCATTACAAGATTGAAAGGGGTGTGGCTGTGCATTTTCTCTCATCGCTAGTATTTCTGGGCCTGAAGCGGGATGTTGATGTCTTCTTTGCTCTCATCCTGGTTTGTCTGGGACCTGTGGATTTCCTGGGACCTGGGATTTTCCATGCTAAAATCGAGAAAGTCTGAGGCAAACTAGAATGAGTTGATTATCCTACTTCACTGCCAAGTTTGAATCATTCTCTTTTCTTTCTTCATATAATCCTCTAGCTTTCTCATCTCATCTTAGATTGCCCATAACTCTTTCTTACTGCAGTCAACTGCAGCAGTGCTTTTCAAACTATCTGTGAAGGACCAATCTCCAGCCTCTAATTTGCTTTGAATCAATGTACACAAGAAAAAATAGATTACAATGAATAGAATGGGTATAAAATGTAAGTAGAATTTTCTATTATTGCATTATATTGACATCAAAATGGTAAAATTGCTGTAAAGTGTGTAAATGATTACTCTCAATTTCTATACTTACCTTACTATGGATAAATAACGAAACATTGAGGACTACATTTTGAGGAACACTTTTTTACATAATCTTGGATTGTTCTCTCTCAACCTTTAAAGATTTT
Organism: Gorilla gorilla gorilla; assembly: GCF_029281585.2. NCBI lineage: Eukaryota > Metazoa > Chordata > Mammalia > Primates > Hominidae > Gorilla > Gorilla gorilla. The sequence continues at coordinate 135,392,877 of NC_073230.2, read as the reverse complement.
ACTTCCTGGTTCTCGTTATTTTCTCCAAAATTGCCCTTGTCATGATTCTTCGTGATTTCAGTATGTGTGTAAGTGATTCTGTCAACAACCTAACCTCTCAGGTATCTTACCTATAATAATCTTGTTCTTCATTCTTCCCGAGACTCCCAAGTCTGTGGATAGATTCTAAAACTTGTCATTATCAATATCAATAATTACTCTCTTCTCTGATTACCATATCCTTCTTTTTCAGGTTACTCTCTTTACCACCTTTATTGAAACACACACACACACACACACACACACACACACACACACACATCATATAAATGACCAGGTCAAATTGGACATTAAAAAAAATAGCTTTTCTATGCAGTAAAGATGCCTTTTAAAACAATAACAAAACACAAAACACCTAGAAATAAACCTAAGAAGACATTTTCAGGATATGTGTAAACATAATTTAAGATCGTATTGATACACAAAAGAAAACTCGAACTACAGTGATATCTTGTTCTTACATAGAGAAAGCCATACCATTTCATTGAAAATTCAAATGGAAATCACATGTTTACATCAAAATACCATAATTTTCCATCCTTCTACCTCTCCTTGTCCTTCTTCTACTTCTTGATTTAGATCTTGATAAAGAAAGCTTTATGTGTATAAATAAATGCATAAAAATAAAAGAAAAACAAAGAAGATTTTTTTAATGGTAGAGAATTACTCCCAAGTAATACTCAGCTGTACTAATTAAAATCATGTGATAAAGTTTAGGGATTGACAAATCAATGGAACAGAAAAGAATACAAAAATAGAGTCATTTATATGGGCTATGTAGGACATGATAAGTATAGGTTTTCAAAAATCCACGATGGGAAAATAGATCACTCAATAAATTGGATTTGGATAACCAGCCATGTTTTGAGGGAAAAAATGGTGGACTCATGTTTATTAACAAAATAAATGCTAAATAGTACAATTATTCTAAATAATTCACTGTCAAGAAAAAATTTTAAAACATCAGACTCCAAATTATATTTGCAATACATATGGCAAAGCTATAATTTCCTTATGTATGAATAGATATTAATAATTTATTAAGAAAACAATAATTACATTAAATGGGCAAATAATCTGGAAAGCCAGTTTGCTCTCTGTTACACACATAAAACATATAAATGACTAACAATATGCAGAAAAGCTTACCTCACTAATTAAAATATGCCAATTAAAACAAAACTAGCTGCTTTTTTTTAACCCACTACACTGGTAAATATTGAAAATATTTATAACTTCCTGTATTATTTAAAATTTGGGAAAAATCTGTACTGTCATCTCCCTTTGCTGGAAGCGTACACATGTTTCATATCAATGTTTGTAGAGAATGTTTGCAAAATTTCAAAAATATACATATTCATTTGAATTTAGTTAACAGTATGATTTATCCAAGAAGTTCTCATTAAGTGTACAAGGATTTTTATTGTAATACAAATGATATTGCACTGGATGCATAAATTAAACTAATATATTAAAATTAATATAATTAAATTAAACTAATTTATGCATCCAGTGCAATATCGTGGAGCCATTAATAAAGATAAAGTTGTAACTATAAGGTTTGTCATGAGAATATATGCATAATTATATTTTTAAGCAAAAGCAGCAAGTTGGAGATTAGTATATATAGTTTGATTACATTTAAAATAACATGTGCACATGCTTTTATATTTGCATATGCATGCAAAGGAGGGCTGGAAAAATACACCACAGACTGCTAACAATAACCTCAGGTGAGATGAGGAATTAAAACTGTAGTGGGTAGAGAAATGAAATTTTCATTACTTTATTTTGAACACTTAAATATTTTCCTGAATTTTTTATTATGGTCATATATTACTTTTTAATAAAAGCTACTTAACATATAGTGGTGAATTAAATGCTGTAATGACATTTAGTCCTAATTGGATTTCTTAACAATATAACATTTGGAATAAATTAGATACATTTTCTCTCCAATAACGCATGGATTTCAGTAGGCAGTTTAGCAAACTTGTTGTGGAGGCATAAACAGCATGAGTAAGACAAATGTTAATATAACACATCTGTATCACTGCACAAGGAGCCCCTCCATATTTTTGACCTGAAAACTCAATGACTCAGTTAACTTTGTCAGGAATTTATTTATTCTAGAGATAGTGGTAAGTGATTAACATAACTCTATATCAAATATTTAACAAAATATGTTAAACAAAATTCTCTGATATTCTGGCTCTGGTTTCCTGCTGCTTACCAAGCAAACTTCTTAAGTTGGTTTGTCAAGAACTTCTACTTGCGTTGTAAATTAATAAATTGATATTCTCATTTATACTTCAGGTTTTGCAAACTTGATTAATATGAGTCTCATCTTCAGCAATTGACTCACTCTGGGAATGTTGACAAAATCACATTTCTGAGCATGTGAAACTGACCCTATACCCTAGACCCGGGTGTCATCTCCAAGGCTCATGCTACTTTTAGAAGACTTTCATTCAAATTAAACAGACTTTTGCTGAGCACAAATTCTCTAACTAAAATGCCTCATTTCTATTAAATTACAAGCGTTATTCAAAGCTTGATCCAAACTTTACCTCTTACATTAAAACTTCCATCATCATAACTGACCTGCCTCTTTTTAATATTTGTGAAATGATTTTCCTTATACTCTTTGGGCATTTATTTCACATTAATTGTATTTTTTCCATTACATGGTTTATATCTTGCACAAAATTAAGCTTGCTAATATCTTTTTCTACAACCGATGTTACCTATCATCATTCTTTATACTCACTGTGGTTAGAATTTAGTATATTTTTGTTGATTTAAGCCTTCTTGGTTTCCCTCTCCTGCTGTAGTCACTCCACTGAACTTATTTTCTGTAACATTTTCCTTATTTAAACATATTCCTTATTTAATGTCCAGTTTTTATTTTATATAGTTAACTTTCATAAGTATTTATTTTTCTTTTTGTTTATGTACTCTTTGATTCTGGAAAACATATAATAGTCCATGTAAAATAAATGCTTACTGAGTAATTCAAATGAATTATATATCTTTACATAACTGCAGTGATTGGTACCATGCCTTTAATAAAGGAGACCCCTTCTGTGAGTATTAAATGAACAGATATCCATATTAACTTATAGGGGTTCCTAATATAAATTATTTGAATTAAAGTGATCCAGGAATCTTTTAAGATAAGAATTATTATATTTGTTTTAAAGAGAAACAAAAAAAAATCCAAGCCTGATTTTGTGATCAGGTTCACACTAAAGAGTGGTACTAAGCAGATGATAATCAAGGAGGCATTTACCTATCAGCAGTGCAATAATTGTTTTATTTATCTGCTGCCTAACTGCTTCCAGGGTTAAAGAAACTGTTTTGTGAATTAATGTATTCTTTTTACATATTTGAAAAGCTACACTGACTTTCGTTAATTATCTTCATACTGTGACCCAGAAAAAAACAATCTTGCCTGAAATATTGGTCAGGACTGGAAAAGAGTAGGGAATACCATATAGAAATAATACTTCCTATAGACCCTGTCTAGTGTTCTGACTTTATTGGTATTTGGGTCACCTTGCTTTATGGAATTTGATTATCTTTGGCTGCTTATTAAGCAGGTTATAGAAGTATAAATGTGATACACTAAACCTGCATAAAGAAAAAAGTCAAAAAAAATAGATGCTGGTGAGGCTGCCAGGAAATGAGAATACTTATACATTGTTTGTGGGAACGTAAATTAGTCCAGCCAGTGCGGAAAGCAGCCTGGCAATTTCTCAAAGAACAGAAAATAGAGCTACTATTTGACACTGCAATCACAATACTGAGAACATACCCTCCCAAAAATGAGTCACTCTACCAAAAAGACACATACACTCATATATTAATCTCTATGCTATTTATAGTAGACAAGACATGGAATCAACCCAGGTGCCTGTCAATGGTAGAGTGGATAAATAAAATATGGTACATATACACAATGGAATACCATGCAGCCATAAAAAAAGAATGAAATCTGATGCAACATCAGTGGAACTGGTGGTCACAATCCTAAGCAAATTAATGGAAGAACAGAAAACAAAATATCACATGTTCTTACTTATAAGTGAGAGCTAAACATAGTGGACATGGATATAAATACAGGAAAAATAGACACTGTGGACTACTAGAAAGTAGAGGTGGAAGCTGGGTTTAAAAATTACCTATCAGGTACTATGCTTACTAACTGGGTGATGGTATCTGTACTCCAAACCTCAGCATCATGCAATATTCCCATGTAACAAATCTGCACAAGTACTTTCTGTATCTGAAATTAAAGTTGAAATTTTTTAAAAAAGAAAACATTTCTGTGGAAAGCATAAATTAATTACTTTCAAAATTCTATTTAGGCAATCAGTTCTCAAATTCATTTACCAGTTACCTTTGGGTATTAATTTTCAGAGAGGATTAATTCATGCATTTATAAAGGTTACATTTTCTATTTATATTTGTATCTATAATCATTGTTCATTTCTACCCCTCACTTAGGCTAAAAAATCAACTAGTTTCTCAACAAACTTTCCTCTATTTTGCAAGTTGAAAAACTGGGTACTGTCTTACCTTTTTCTTGGGCATTTGTGTCATAATCTTTTTCTCAGAAATGATAGCTAAACTCTGAAATGCTTTCCTGCTGCTGCTGTAACAAGTTGTCCTTTTGAATGTCAACATGCTAAGGAATTGAGAGACAGCTGGCTGTTTACTCTTCATTGAGAGGAGGGTTGAGTTAATAAATCCCCCAACATAGGAGGTACCAATGCATGTGAGCTATAGTGGTCTCACTTGGCTTCCTGATGACAGTCCCCTATTTAAGGCTTTGTGGAAGACAAGGAGTGATAGAAAACAAGGAAGTAAAGGGGAAGCAAGAAGATTTTGATAAATAGACAATATGTTCCAGATCAGCATATACCATTTGACATGGTTTGGCTCTGTGTACCTACCCAAATCTCATCAAATTATAATCCCTAAGTATTGGGAGAGGGACCTGGTGGGAGAGGTGATTGGGTCATAGGGATGGTTTTCCCCAGGCTCTTCTCTTGATAGTGAGTTCTCATGAGATCTGGTGGTTTAAAAGTGTGTGGCAGTTCCTCTTCCTCCTGCCACCATGTAAGATGTGCCTTGCTTCCCCTTTGCCTTCTGCCATGATTGTAAGTTTCCTGAGGCCTCCCCAGCCATGCAGAACTGAGTCAAATAAGCTTCTTTTCTTTATAAATTACCCAGTCTCAAGGCATTCTTTACAGCAGTGTGAGAACAGACTAATACAGAAAATTTGTAACAGGAAAATGGCGTACCGCTATAAAGATACCTGAAAATGTGGAAGTGACTTTGGAACTGGGTATTGGGCAGGGGTTAGAACAGTTTGGAGGGCTCAGAAGAAGACAAGAAGACATGGGAAAGTTTGGAACCTCCTAGAGACTTGTTGAATGGTTTTGACTAAAATGCTGATAGTGATATGGACAATGAAGTCCAGGATGAGGTGTTCTCAGATGGAGATGAGAAACTTATTGGGAACTGGAGTAAAGATCACCCTTCTTATGCTTTAGCAAAGAGACTGGCAGCATTTTGCCCCTGCCCTAGAGATCTGTGGAACTTTGAACTTGAGAGAGATGAGTTACAGTGTCTGGCCGAAGAAATTCCTAAGCAGCAAGTGTTCAAGAAGTGACCTGGCTGTTCCTAACAGTGTACAGTCATATGTATCCACAAATAGATAGTCTGGAGTTGGAACTTAAGTTTAAAAGGGAAGCAGAGCATAAAAGTTTGGAAAATTTGCAGCCTGACCATGTCATAGGAAAGAAAAACTCATTTTCTGGGGAGAAATTCAAGCCGCTGGCTGCAGAAATTAGCGTAAGTAAAGAGAAGCTGAATGTTAATAGCCAGACCATGGGGAACATGCCTCAGGAGCATTTCAGAGATCTTTATAGCAGCCCTTCCCATCAGAGACTGGGCGGCCTAGGAGGGAAAAATGATTTTTTGGCAAAGGCCCAGGGCCCTACTGCTCTGTGCAGCCTTAGGGACCTGGTGCCTTGTGTCCCAGCCACTCCAGCTTTAGGCATTGCTAAAAGTGGCCAAGGTACAGCTTGAACAATGGCTTCAGAAGGTGCAAGCCCAAAGCCTTGGTGGCCTCCACTTGGTGTTGGGCCTGTGGTTGCACAGAAGGCAAGAGTATAGGAGCCTCCACCTAGATTTCAGAGGATGTATAGAAATGCCTGAATGTCCAGGCAGAAGTTTGCTGCAGGGGTAGAGCCCTCATGGAGAACCTCTACTAATGCAGTGCTAAAGGAAATGTGGGATCGTAGCCCCCACACAGAATCCCACATGGGCAGTGCCTATTGGAGCTGTGAGAAGAGGGCCTCCATCCTCCAGACCCCAGAAAGGTAGATCCAGCAACAGCTTGCACCATGTGCCTGGAAAAGTTGTGGGCACTCAATGCCAGCCCATGAAAGCAGCTGTGGGGGCAGTACCCAGCAGAGCCACAAGGGTGAAGCTTCCTAAGGGTGTAGAAGCCCACCCCTTGCATCAGAATTCCCTGGATGTGAGACATGGAGTCAAAGGAGATTTTGGGGCTTTATGATTTAATGACTGCCCTGCAGGGTTTTGGACTTGGGTGGGACCTGCAGCCTCTTTGTTGTGTCCAATTTCTTCCATTCAGAATGGGAAGATTTACCCAATGCCTGTATCCCCATTGTATCTTGGAAGTAACTAACTTGTTTATTATTTTACGGCTCATAGGCAGAAGAAACTTGCCTGGTCTCAGATGAGATTTTGGACTTGGACTTTTGGGTTAAAGTTGAAATGAGTTGAGACCTTGGGGGACTGTTGGGAAAGCATGATTGGTGTTGAAATGTGAAAAGGGCATGAGATTTTGGAGGGGCCAGGGGAGGAATTACGTGGTTTGGCTTTGTGTCCCCACCGAAATCTCATATCAAATTGTAATCTCCACATGTCGGGGAAGGACTTGGTGAGAGGTGATTGGATCATAGTGGTCATTTCTCCTATGCTATTCTCATGATAGTGAGTGAGTTCTCATGAGATCTGATGCTTAAAAAGCATGTGGCAGGTTCCCTCCTCCTCCTGCCACCATGTAAGATGTATCTGGATTCCCCCTTGCCTTTTGCCATGATTGTAAGTTTCCTGAGGCCTCCTCACCCATGCAGAACTGTGAGTCAATTAAACCTCTTTTCTTTATAAATTACCCAGTCTCAGGATATTCTTTATAGCAGTGTGAGAATAAACTAATACACCACTCAAAGTGGAATTAATGCCCTGTAACAGGATCCTAAACACCTTTTCATTCCCCTCTTTCTATTGCCTCAGCACAGATATTAACGTGGTGAACCATATGCACTTTATTCAATGTAGTGTGGAGGAGAGGGGAGTGAATATAAATGGAAAGGAAGGCTCCAAAACAGCACATCTATGATTCTTTGGCTTTGATTTAAGTGGTTAGTACAAAAGCAGCAGTTATTTAAAAAAAAAAAGAAAAATAATTTTGTCCCAAAATTTGAGTTGTTAAAGGTTTTTACAGGCTGAGTAAAAAACACTTTTCTGAAGAAGAAAAAATTACAGTGTAAATTTTGAGAAGGGAAATTGGGAAGCAGGCTGTTGTATCTGGTTCTGGGGCTGCCTCCTAAGAGTGTTGGACATGTACACTGCAGAAGGGCAGCACATTTAGGAATGTGCCATTTGTATCTTAAATACTTATTAACACATATGAGCGTGTAGGTTTCCAGGCTATGTCCATGTTAGAAGAAATGCCTTCCACATAAGCCTGCACTTGCATAGATGGTTGTGTGCAAAAACCATGTTCTGGGCCTCTACTGAAGTTACTTCCTTCACCTAGCTGATGCTCTCAAATACTCTATAATTTCCATTCTCCACCCTTCTCACCACAAACATAATTGACCCTGGCATAATTGTCTGGTTTTGTCACCTTGGGCCAGGTCTAGCAGTAATCTCAGACTTGCATGCTGTGTGCTGGATCTATTGTACCAAAGGGGAGTGTGAGCCGGTGAGAGTTACTACAAAGACCTCAAATACATCCATTTACTCTCCAAATATATCTGTGTAAGCATTGGTAACAGTATGAGTTAATGGAATTCCAACCCTGTCAAATGTGTGGAAGACTAACTGTAAATAAATAACTCAGAATGGTTTCCTTCCATTGTCCCAAATAATTTGATATAGTCTATTCAGTAAATGAATAAAACAGGCCAATAACTTGGCTTCATCAAAATGTCTGAGTTGAAACCCTGGAATTATTTTAAAGTTTTCTCTCCTCCACCCCTTATTTTCAATCATTTCCACATCCTGTAAATTCTACCTCCTAAATAGTTCTCCAATCTCTTCATGCTTCTCCAATCGTTTATTTCATTTATTTATTAAATCATTTATTTGAGATTTATTTTAAATTCTCAGAATTACGTGCTTTCTTATATTTTTATACCAGGTTATTTTATTATCTGTTTTTGTTTACCACCCATCTGTGATATTTTTCAATAAACCCTGTGACAGGGAGGGAAGTGTAGAGAGAAAGGAGAGGAGGAGGAAGAGAGAAAATGAATGCTTATTTTGTTCACTGTACTTCCATAATGTGTCACATTGCCTCACATGTAGTGGGTGAACAAAACATGTTTTGAATACACGTATGCGTGGATGAATAAAAGGCCGCATGGGTAATTGGAAAGAGGTATTCAGGTTCACTATCCTACAGGCTGTTGCCATAGTGATTTTACAAATGTAAATCTAAGCATGTTACTTTCAATCTTAAACTTTTTTACTCCATGGCCTTAAATATGAGGCCTACCTGATGTGGGATTTATGAACATCTTTTAACTTAGCTTTCACCATACTTCCACATACCTAGTATCCAGCTCACTCTCAACCATTTGTTTTTGCCTCCTCTGAAAACATCATTTGCTTTCTCATCTCATGTCTTTATATATAATATTATTTTTGTCCAAAGATACCTACACCAATTATTTAAACATTCTCCTCATAAAGGAATTTGAACCCATTGTTTATCTCTATCACAGGGCTACTGAGTCTATTGTGATTTCTGGTTCAGTATCATCCTCCTAATTCAGAAGATGAGTACTTCCAAGGTAAGAACAGAGTTGCTCTATGCTTAGGGGCTTGTAGGCTTCCCTTCACTTAGTATATTGTTATATTGTTATTGGATTTAAAAAATAAATGGACCAACACATATAGCACAAAAGGTGCATTTGTGCATTGAGGTTCTTGAATGAGGTTTAATTTATGGTAGATATCTATCATTAAATCGAAGGTCTTCTCTTTTGCTTTTTCCTGGTATCCAGTTACTTAAATTATAGTTTTCATGTAAGGAAACTGATAGTTGAGACTTGAGGAAATTGAGAATTAATAATTCCATCTTGACTTGTTTTGATAAATAAAAATAAAATGTATTTCCAACCAATGTTTGGGATAATATGGCCACGGATGTTTCTCAGAAAATAGTACTTATTGCACTCACTTGCATATATTTTAGCTTGTGTTTCTTCCTCAAAAAGTACTATCAATAATTATAAATGCATATTCAAACTACAAACTAATAATCTGGCTCTACAAGGATATAGATGATTTTGGCAAATCTAGTATTTTATCTGTACAAAATTGGACCAGTTAATTAACTTCTCAGAGCCTCAATTTCCTTGAATGTAAACTAGTGATAGTAACATATAAGTTACAAGGTCAGTTATGATGATGATAACGAATTTGATGTCATTTGTTAAACACTTCTTATGTGCCAGTTTCTATGATAAGTAATTAGTATGACCTATTTAGTCATTATCATACCTGAATGAATTATTGTCTTCTCTATCTGAGTGTAAAAAGATAGTTGCCTAAAATTTTATAGTAAGTGATAGTGTTAAAGCACAGATTAATCAGTAGTAGTCCTTAATTGTGCTACATTATGGTAAAACTTCCTATGGCAAATCCTTTCATGAAAAATATACCTAATTTCTAAATGATTATGTCTATTGGGAAGAAAGCATTGATTTTTAAATAAAATTCCCTCCTGAGGACTAATAAGTGTGATTTATTAACGGATTATATAACTGCTTTCACTTCTTTCTCCTTGAAGAGGGTTATTACATGGATTTCTTTCTTATTTTACCATAGGGAGTTAACATTCTATTATTTATTTAGTTCAGGTACACAAAAATGTAATACAGTAAAAGTGCATTGAAGTATTATAGGTAGAAATCACATAATTAACATTGTTTCAGTTGTGTTCTACTGAGTGAAAGAATGTGTTTTGTGACTGAAAACAATTTTGACTTTTAAAATCTATCCATCTTCTTATATATAGTTATGTTATTCACAACCTTTCCCTGCTTTTGTTATTTCTTAACAAAATTTAAACTGGCCATATTTCTACCCACCACAAATAAAATGGTTAGGTAATATTATGCTGGAATAGGACTAATACCTCCTGAGGGTCTCTCTGAGGTACACAAAATTTATCATTTGCAATTTCTTTTAGTTAGGTATGGTTTATGAATCATCATCATCATCATTATTTACTTTGGAAGCGTTTTTATTGCTACTTTTAAAATTGTGTGGGCTCCAATTTTGTCATCTACCTACATTTATTCCTGGACAAAAAGCTGTAGAACAACGTGCTGCCTCACGGTGTGCAACAAAGCTTACTCTGAATTCTCTTGTGTCCAGGAGGTAGTGTGGTGATGGAGGCAAGGCACTGAATGAGACAGAAAAGAAAATAGGAAACAGGAAAAAGTAAAACAAAGTTCTAAAGTATGTCAGAAATGTTAATTCCAAAACCATATACATTATTTCATTACCAAAAACACAACACAACCCACCTCTTATTAACTTTTTAAAAGGTAGAACTACTGAATATTTCATTTTGCTATTTTACTATAAATATTTTAATCAAGCCAAATATACTTGGGAAAAATAAGGGAAACAAGCATAATTCATTGAAGTAATAAAACTTTGAAACTGTAGTTTAATCCCACTGTCTAACTCTCCATAGTCACATCAGAGTTAACCATACCTGTGTATCAGTCAGAATAGGCTAGATAGTGAACTATTCATACCACAGTCATGTAAAACAACAGCAGTTTTGTTTCACTTGTGCTAAAGGTCCATGCCTACTGAGGCATTTAGGCACCCAGAACAACAAGGCAACCACCATTTAAACTTCAACAGTCTCCATGAAAGACTGTTATATACAAAGTAAATGATGTTATTTTCGGTAACAGCCTAATGGTCCTGTTTACCCAAAGAGCGTGAGATAGCACAGACCTACATGTTTTTAGATGGTGTAAGAACCAGAAATGTTGGCAAACAGCAATAATGATGTTTTTATTCTGATGTTGCTGTTTACATTTCTCATGCATACATGCATGTGTATTAACTCCTTCTCCAAATATACTGCATGTGTCATAGCTTTTTAAACTTTACATAAATTGTATTTTACTCTATTATTTTTCTTCCCCCAATTTGTTTTACTTTTTTTATTATGTCTACATTTATGACATTATGTTACATGTAGCTCAGAATTTTTTTTTCATTGAAAAAGATCACATTTTTATTTGTCCAGTTTTCTGTTCATGGATATTTGAGATATTATTTCCTTTTTTGATTATTGCAAAAACATAAATATTTTCGTATATCAAACTGTATAAAATTATGTAAAATATTCTATCAAATACAAAATGTATAATAGTGTTTTGGGGTGCTAACAAACACATTATTCATATTTACTAAATAAGACCAAATTGTGCTTTAATCTGCTTGGAATTAATTTTTGCATATTTTAGAAAATAATGATTCAATTTAAAAAGTTTAGACATGAAAATCCATCTAGTAGTTTGTTCTTTCCCCATTAATGCAATGTCACTCCTATCATATATCAAGTTTACCTATTAATATGATTCTTTTCTTAAGGTTTCTATTTTGTCTAATGTACAGCATATCTTTGTTTTTATCAAATCTACACTACATTCACAACAAGTATATGTAAGTTTTGATATCTGGTTGTACAGTATTAATATTTTGTTTCATTTATTCAAAATTGCTTTGGTGATTATTGGTCTTATGAAGCACCCATGAAAATTTAGGATTCATTTGTTAACTTCCAGAAAACAGACTATCAGATTTTTCATTGTGATTAAATATAATTTATGGATTAATTTGAACAATTTTTTTCAATAATGAGTTTACCTATATGAGTAAATGTATCTCTATTTATTTAAAACTTACAATTCTTTGCATTTTCTTTTCATACAAAACTGCTAAAACCACCAGTACAATATCAGATGGAAGTAATAATAGTGAGCATCCTTAACATTCTCTAGAAATTTCAGTTCAAATTTTTGACCCCTAAAAGTGATGTTTGCTGGCCAGGAGCGGTGGCTCACACCAGTTACCAGCACTTTGGGAGGCCGAGGCGGGCAGATCACGAGGTGAGGAGTTTGAGACCAGCCTGGCCAACATAATGAAACCCTGTCTCTACTAAAAATACAAAAATAAGTTGGGCATGGTGGCACGTGCCTGTAGTCTCAGGTACTCGGGAGGCTGAGGCAGGAAAATCACTTGAGCCTGGAAGGCAGAGGTGGCAGTGAGCCGAGATCACCCCACTGCACTCCAGCCTGGGTGACAGAGTGAGACTCTGACTCAAAAAAAAAAAAAAAAAAAAAAAAAGCGATGTTTGCTATTTGGTATTATACTCTTTATCGTCTTTCATCTTAATGAAATTCCTTCTATTTCAAATGTTTTATGATTTTTGTTGTTTTTGTTGTGTTTTATTGTTGTTTTTGGTGGTTGGTGGGCTGTACTTTTGTTATAAGTGTACACCCTGAACCTTAATTGGGGCCAGATGATTAAGAATTCTCAGGGTAAACTCTTCTCTCCAAATTTCATATAAAAACTCTCTTTCCTGAGTAGCAGATATTTTAAAGGTTTCTTTCTTTCTTTCCAGTCAACCCCTTTCTTGAGGTTATTCCAGTTGAGAATCCAGGCCTTATGGGAGCAATACATCTCACTTCTCAACTTGAATAAGACTGAAGATTTGTCTTCTTTCCCTTAATGATTGTTAAAACCAAAGCTCCTTTTGATTTAGATTGGCAAATAATCAACTGAAGTATAATTATCAGTTTACCATGCTTATCTTCGGCTTCCTGTGCATTTTTCTCATCTGGATATGCGGATTACTTTCTTCTGACTTTTAATATGCCTTTAATACATGAATGGTGTATTGCATCTACAATTTTCCAGGCTTCATAATGAGATTTTAAAACTGTATCAATGATCAATGTAGTCAGTTTTGTATGATAGCCTTGGTATCACCTGGATGAGATCTATCTTAACAACAGATAATTTTATTCAAAGATTGATAAGGGAGATATAGAAAGAAAAGGGGGAAAGGAAAGATAGGAGTCAGTTCCTCAGCTTTCTCTTTCTGGGCATTTATTTATATATTTATTGAGAAAATATTAATTGAGGCTTGGCTATCAAGTAACAGTTTCTAATAAGGATTCTCAGTTGGAGTTAAATTTGAACCGATATGTGATAAGGAAGTGGGAGTTAATTAGAAAACTAAATGAAGGAGAAATGAGGCATGAGAAAACAGTGCAGGCAAAGAGATTGAAAGAATTTTAGAATTCTGGAAATTTCAAGCTTAACATCTTTGTAATCACTTTTTTTTTGCCTTATGAAGCACATGTCTATTATTTCTTTTAAAGTTTATTGTTTTATTTTATTTTAAGAAATTCAGTAATCGCCAGTTTTGCTTACCTTGTAATACCAGGTATTTTATAATATACTGAAATTTGTGGCCCACTCATTCAGGATTTACTGACTTGGAGATTCAGTAGTACTGATTTTTGTTAAGTATCCTTATACCTTTACTCCTGATTACAAATAACAGACAATTTTTGTCAGTTTACTTCAGAAAGTATTAAAGTGTCAAATATAGCTCATATAAACACCTGCCTTTAAATTCTCTGACTAGATTTAAATTTTGGTTATATTTATTTGTATATTTTCTAATACATTTATATGTATGTTTTCTCCAATGTAAACCTATATTTAGCCATCTTTCCATTAGTTGTCCAGATGCATGCTGGCTTCTATTATGCTAATTTTAACAGGAACTATCTGCTCTTCATTTGACAACAATATATGCATTCAAACCAGGGATTTTTGGCAACTCTCTAATTCAATGAAAACTAATTGTCTCAGTGGAGCCTATAAGATATGGTGAGTTTATGTCCTATGAGTTGTACTCACGCAGATTTTGGGCTCAGCTTTATATAGTAAGTAAGGCCTTATACTAATTATTCTGAGAATGTCCCAAGTTTGGATTAATAATTATACTGACAGTGCACAGGAGTTTGGAAAGCAATTTAAAGGTGACAATAATATATTTCCATATTAAAGTATTAAAGCCTAAATATTTGTATAAAGCAAACCACAGGAATGCCTTAACAGTGCCCAAGGAAATCTTTAAACTATAATAAAGGACACAGACGATGGTCTGAATAAATGGAGAGGCATGTAATGATCTTGGATGCTCCAATTAATTTTATAATGGTGTCAATGTTTACAAAATTTATTTTTATATATTTTGGTATTTTTTTGTGAAATATGATAGCTGTAATAAAATGTATACAGAAAATGTAAGGCACCTGAATAGCTAACTAAAAATTAAAGTAGGACACTTTACTAGACGTTGATGGGGAGATGGTTCACTAAACATCATAGTTTTCTCCTAACACTATAACTTAAGTGGACTTCATATTAAATAGACCTTAGGTTAAACTATGGGTAAGCATAAATTAACACTGAAATTAATAGAAGAAAGTGTAAACAAATGTATTTGTGACCCATCTCTCTTTCCCCCTTTGCACTCCTCTTTCTCATTTTGATTCTCTTCTGCTTTCTCTTCTTCCTTCTTAAGCAACTGATTTAGGCCATTTAAAAGGAGAACTAAAACACTTGCTCAATTCAGTTGCAATGTCAATCAATCTTGATTGCATTGTTGATGAGTTGAATAAGTGTTTTACGGTGACCCTAGATTAAGAAGAAATATAATATTATTAAATACCTACATATTTGTTTAGTCCTATTACAGTTTTAAAAACTATAATTTTATTTGTTTCTTTTAATTATTGCACATAATTTACATTATGCAATAGGTTAAGTATCTAAATTTAAGTGAAACTAAATCATCCTATACATATGAGTTTGTTATAAATTAAATAATTTATTCAGGAAAAAAATTGTATCCTATGTCAACATGTAGATTATCTTGTTTATTCCAACAGGGAGCACAGTCTCAAGTTGTTTTTCTAGTAGTAGAAAGCTATTCTAGCTCCCTAAGAGCCGCAAACAGAATGACACTAAACTTGTCCTCAAAAGAATATACTTGTGACCTTGACCTCATTATTAATTGTGTGGCATGCTCTAAGTTAACAAGGTATAGCCTAAATAATTCAGAATTGTATTTGCATATTAGAAATACTCTATTTTTTGCACATCAGGAAAAATAAATAGTCTTGAGCTCTGTTTACTCATTTTTATGAGGTTTTTACTGCCATTCTTTGTGTCAAGGGAATTTGTAGGTTCTTGGCCCCAGTTCTGACCTAACCTTCAATGTCCTCTTCACTCTCTAGGAACTTAACCTCAGTTTCTCATTCCCTGTATTTCTTGGTGGCTGAGACAGCTCAGGATGTTGACTCTGTTTAAAATTCAAATTTTTATAGAAATATCTTCTTCATTGTATAGCCTAAAACAATGCTGAATGATGGCATGTCTCCATGCCCATGACAATCCAACCCAGGCCAGTACTGAAGCTGTAACCCATAGATGACTTGTTAGTCAGCAGCCAATTTTTCAGAGATAAAAGCATTTGCAACTCCATTAGCAACTAAGGTGATATTGCTTAAACTCTGTATTTAAACTACATGTTTTATATTCTTTCTATATATAAGAAACACACGGAAGAGAGACTAGGAGTTTAAGAAGCATCCTATTAAGAAATTTCGGCTGGGCGCTGTTGCTCATGCCTGTAATCCCAGCACTTTGGGAGGCCGAGGTGGGTGGCTCACCTGAGGGCAGGAGTTCAAGACCAACCTGGCCAACATGGTGAAACCCCGTCTCTACTAAAAATACAAAAATTAACCAGGCATGATGGTGGGTGTCTGTAATCCCAGCGAATCTGGAGGCTGAGGCAGGAGAATCGCTTGAACCCGGGAAGTGGAAGTTGGAGTGAGTCAGGATCGCATCACTGCACTCCAGCCTGGGTGAGAGGGCTAGAGTCCATTTTAGAAAAAATAAATAAATAAATAAATAAATAAATAAATAAATAAATAAATAAATAAATTTCTGGGCCATGTGTAAGTCATTTAAAGTATCTGGGTCTCAAGTTCCACAGATATAAATTTAAAGGGCTGGAGTAGGTGACTTTGAAGCTGCCTTCAAGCTCTTAGATCTATGATCTCAAAACCAGGGATGGGGGAATCCCAATATCCTTTGAAAGCAAATTCTTTCAAGATTTATATCAAAGTTTAGATTGAGTTAAAAGAATACAACTTCAAGGAGGGACCTACTGCAATAGTTGCTAAGACGATCAGCTGCATGTTTCCCCAGATTATTAGTCAGTAATATCTTTCCAAGAAGTCAGCCATGATGGCAGAAATACCACTATTAGAGCCACATGTCTTTCAATTGAACTGTATATGCAGAGGTTTTTTATTAAAATTCAGATATCTATAACAGTATTAATCTATTGTTAGCTATTAACAATTTATTACATCAATTTCAAGTGTTGGGACAACCTAGGCATTTTGAAAAAAGAAAATAATAAAACAAATATCTAGAATATGGTAGGTTTCCAGGAGGAGATTAGGTATAGCTTCAAAGGAAGGAATCTTAGTTTAAAAGGAAGCTTGTAAATATCTTAGGGAATCCAGGGGAAAGAAGCACCATGATAAGGACAGAGATGTGGTAAAACTGGAGGTAGAGGGTTACTGATGATAGCTTGCTTTGCAGTGGTACCCAGAATCAACATGCTCCAAAGTAGCATTTATAGGTAGAAAGAATAACAAAGTTCATTGTCTAAAAACTCAGGATATTTTTTTTCTAATTCAAGGTTTTACAGAAGGTGTTCTAAATATACTCTAATCTTTACTATTATTAAAATGCAGCAAATTTATTAGTGTAAGAATAAGGTTACATTTCTATGTTTATTTTATAAAGAATATGAAAACTTAATATCATGCCTTAAGAAGCTTTGTTTTTTAAAAAATATATTATTTTTATTTTTGATTGATGAGTCATGACTGTGAACATTTATGGAGTACAGTGTGGTATTTTGGCATGTGTTTACAATATGGCATGGTTAAGCAAGCCAATTAACATATGAATCACCTTTCTTACCTATCATTTTTATAACAAGATATTTGAAATTAGCCTTAGAAAAGAAGAAATGTGGTAAAATGAATAAACCTTGAGACTATTGTGCTAAGTGAAATACACCCGACACAGAAAGGCAAATACTGTGTAATTTTGATGCAGGTGAACCCCAAAATTGGGGCTCAGCTTGGGAGGATGCTTGGCTTTGCTCAGGAAAGAATTCAAGAGTGAGTCTGTGTCCAGAGTTGGTTTCTTCTGGTGGGTTCGTGGTCTTGCTGACTTTAAGAATGACCTAGAAGTCCAGCTAGCTTCGCCTCTCAAGTTGACAGTGAGAAAGTAAGTTTATTATAGCAACAGTGTACAGCAAAATGGCTGACCCATAGAGATACCAGGACTATCTCAGAGGCAGAGTGGCCCAGAGCAGCACTTGTGAATTGATTGTGAGCTACCTGTATTTATATCCACTCTTAGTTATAAGCCAATTGAAGGGTATATTATTCAAAAACTTCCTGGAAAAGGGGCAGAGAGTTCTAGGAACCACATAGGGTAATTTCCATGTTGTTGCCATGGCATTTTAAAACTGCCATGGTGCTGGCGGGAGTGTCTTTAAGCAAATGCATTATAATTCCTGGTCCTAGTTGGTTTTGGCTGGTTTCTTTGTTACATCTTGTTTACGTCAGCAGGGTCTCAAAAACAAGTCTTGCTGATCTCCTACCTCATTCTCCCTTTGGAGATTATATACTCATCCTTAATCATAAGGGGTTGTAAAAGGGTGGAGGTCTATATTCCGTAGCTGCTTTCTGCTGGTTTTACGGGTATAGACCCTGCTTAGCATTGGAGGAGTAAAAAATCTCTGGATTCCTGATCTAAGGGGCTCAAAGGCATGATGTCTTTATTTTCCAGGTCAGAGAATGGGATAGGTTGAAGCCTTGTGCCAGCATTGTTTTCACATGAGATTCTTTAATCTAGAAGACACAAACTTTACAAGGAGGTTAAACAAGCAAAGGCCAAAGATTAGTAGTAACAAGATAACTAATGAAGGTCATAGGAAGGGTAAAAACCATGTGAAGCTCGGGAGGGCATTTTTATAGTTGACCAGATATAATTGGGGTCAGTTCCCTGGTTATAGCTATGTAACCAGTAGCTTGTTTATATATTATTTATACATTGGTAGTAAGTTACTTATCTGTCTGTTTGCCAAACAACAGTTTTAAGTTTTCTAGGGGTTAACTGTCCTCAGATCCTGAACAAATCTATATTTCTCATTTGGTTTCTGTACAGGCATAATGGGAGTGTTACATGGGGACTGACAGGGTTGTATTAGGCTGTACTTCAGAAACTTCACTCCCAGGGCCTGTATGCCCCATTGTGCTTCGGGTCTCAAAGGCTATTGTTTTTTCCATGGGTAACTAACATTGGGTTTCAAAGTAACCTGAACTGCGGGTACATTAACAGCTGTACCAGGAACTTCTATATCCCAAACATAAGAGTCTCCTTGAGAAGTACTATGTAGTGGGAAGGAAGTCTTTTCTTTATCTTTATTAAGGAAAGCACTTAGAGCTAGAAGTAGTATCCCTTCCTGGCCCATTACCTTTTTATTAGGCTCTCCAAATTGAACTGTGGTCTGTAATTGGGAAAGTAAGTCTCTTCCCAGTAAGGAATAGGGCATTCAGGCATAAGCAAGAACTTGTGAAAAAATTTATGGTTTCCCGTGGTACAACAAAGAGGGTGGGTGAATCACCTAATTTTTTGGCTAGTCATCAATCTCCTTAATGCTACGACAGTGGGAAGATAGTGGCCCTGAGAAATTTGTCAGAACCGAGAAGCCTGTTTCCATATCTAGTAAGGACTCAGTATTCTGACCTGCCACATCAAGGGTTACCTGAGACTATGCTATGGAGATGGAAGGTGCCTATTGGGAGCCGTGGGGAAATTTGGGCCCTGTCAGTCTTCTGTTGTCTCAGCAATTAAAGGTTTGAATGGGCAAAAGTCCCTTCGGAATCTGGGGCAGTCCCTTTTCCAATGGGCCTCTTGCTTAAAGAAGGCACAGTGATTATGACCCAGGGGCTGAAGAGTCGTGGGCTATTGTCTGGACATCCCAGACACCACTCTCAAGACACTTCCTCAGGCTGGGTAACCTTGAGGTGGCATGCGGCTTAAGGACACCACTAACAATTGTGCTTTTTGGCTATTTCTTTTGGTTTTTCTCCATCTCCTCCATCCTGTTCCTATTGTTGTAAATACCTAAGGCCATGTTTAAGAGTGGGCTTATGGGGTTTTGAAGTCCCATTCTGCCTTTTGTAGCCTCCTGCTAATGTGAGTGGCAGATTGAGTGATAAAATATATACCCAGGAGAGCTTGTCCTTCCAAGGAGTCTGGGTTTGCATTAGTATATTTC
Organism: Gorilla gorilla gorilla; assembly: GCF_029281585.2. Classification (NCBI taxonomy): domain Eukaryota; kingdom Metazoa; phylum Chordata; class Mammalia; order Primates; family Hominidae; genus Gorilla; species Gorilla gorilla. The sequence goes on along the minus strand of NC_073230.2, from coordinate 135,373,019 downwards.
CTGAGTGCATCAACCAAATGGTCCTGAAACAGAGTGGAATTTTCATCCTTCCCCTGAATTGCTTCTCTAAGCTTGTCATAATTAACTGGCTAAACCACACAGCTTATCATACTCCTATTAAACAAATTACAGGTGATTTCTGTATTCAAAATCTTGGATACCTCTCTGATAATCCTGCTTAAGGTTTAGATCTGGAACTTGATCTCCTCCCACACGGTAAGTGGCATGGCCATCTGAATATCCATGGGTAGTAACCAGAATCCTTTGTTTTTCCTCTACAGTACAGCAGGTGGACAATAATATTTGCAAGTCATACAAGTTAAGTCAGTGGACATGGTAAACATTCCACAGTTTTCCCTTAAGTCAGGATCCTAGTAAAAGACCATAAAAACCTATATTTGAGGGACTTCTCCCCATTTTCCTTCCTTTTTACAGAATAAATACATTTGTAAAATAGTATTATAATGTAAGAAACCATTTTTACGACAAATTTCTTCATTTCCCAAGTGGTATTGCATCTGAACAGTGTTGCAATAGAAAATGAGTTTCTTTCTCTTTAAACCATGTAATTTGAATTTGTTCCAATTGCCCAAAAGGCACCCTAGTGGTGAGTCTTTTGAATTGTTTGCCATTGTCACCATGTCTAACAAGGATCTATGTTAGACACAGAAATTTTTCTAAGTCTAGCAAGAGCCCAGTTATTTTTCCTTTTAGATTTCCACCTCCCTTTTCCTCAAGAAAAGTCAGGAGGGTAATCATTACCAATTTCTGAAAAGAGGGTGTAAGTACATTTAACAGGGCATGGCAAAAGTGAATTATGAGATATGAGCGGGCAGTAGAGTGATGATTGCATCCATTAACAAATAGAATATGACAAAATAGGTGTTTTAATCAGCAAAGTATAGAAGGAGAGGTGAAAATAGGATGACAGTTTTCTCATATTGTGAATTCCACAAATAGCAATGAAAGAGGTTGCCGAAAATGGGCAGTGTGACAAAGACAAACAGTGCAAACAGGGCACCAAATGCTGAAAAACATGGAGCATCTGGGCATTGGCCAATAAGGGTCCCCTCTCCAAGTGCTGAAAACCTGGCAGCATCTGCAAGGTGGCCAACAGTGAGCCCTAAGGGCATAAAACCTAACACAATTGTGGGCGCAGAACAAAGCAACTCTGGCATCCCAAAGTTAGGACAATGTGGGACCTCTTAAAATAAACAATTTCCCAAATAGTCTAAGCAAAGACCACAAATACGACAACAAAAAAGTGTTGAGAGTAAAACGGCCAGTCGTTAGAGACTGAAAAGAAAAGAAAGGTCCAAGGGAAAGGACAACGAGGACGTGCCAGGCATGCTCCTGTCAGAGCCACCCAAACAACAGGGAAAAATGAACTCCCAAGCCAGAGGCTCCATTCTGATTTTCTGGTTCACCCCAAAAAGTCAATATCGAGGGGCAACAAAGGGAACACTCACTGGTCCAAGGAAGTGATATGCTGTTGATTGGTCTTAATTTGGGGTCTGGGTGAAGGTTTCCCTCAGGTTCCCTTGGCTTTTTAGTCATCAGGAATAATGATGACTCTGAAAAGAGCCTTTGGCTCATGTACAGTTTTACAGCATTAGGAGCCCTATAGAGTTACAGCTTTATAGTGTTACAGCTCCACAGCTTCAACCTATCCTGAGTCCCTTATCTCATTTGTCTTGTTCATGTTGTTCATCACTTTGCCCCTTCATAATTGCCAGGATGAGGCAGGCAAACCCCAAAATTGTGGCTCAGCTTGGGAGAGGTCTTGGCTTTGCTTAAGAAAGAATTGAAGAGTGAGCTGACAGTGAAAGAAGGCAAGTTTATTATGCAACAGTGTACACCAAAATGGCTGTGCCGTAGACAGAACAGGGCCATCCAACAGGCGGAGTGGTCCAGAGTATCCCTCATGAATTGTAGCTAGCTATACTTCTTAGACCCACTCTTAATTATATGCTAATTGAAGGTCAGGTTATTCACAAACTTTGTAGTGGGAGGGCAGTGGAGAGCTCCAGGAACTATATAAGGTAAATTCTGGGTATTTGCCATGGCATTTTTAACTCCTCATGGTGCTGGTGGGAGGGTCTTATGCAAATGCATTATAATTCCTAATCCTAGCTGGTTTTGGCTGGTTTCTTTCCTATATCCTGTTTAGATCAGCAGGATTGTGAAAACATGTCCTGCTGTTCTCTTACCTCAATTTCACTAATATGAGGTATCTAAAATAGTCAAATTCATAGAACAGACAACAGAATGGTGGTTTCCAGGGGCTGGGAGAAGGGAAAGGTGGGAATTTCTAGCCAACAGGGTGCAATGGGGTGTCTAAAATTTTACTTAGGCAAGATGAGTAAGCACTAGACATTTGCTGTGCACACAGCTAACAATAGTGCATTATAGATGATATGGTTTGGCTATGTCCCCATCCAAATCTCATCTCAAATTGTAATCCAAATTGTAATCCCCACGTGTCAGGGGAGGGACGTGGTAGGAGGTGATTGCATCATAGGGATGATTTCCCCCATACTGCTCTTGCGATAGTGAGTGAGTTCTCATGAGATCTGATAGTTTTATAAGTGGTGGTTTCCCCTTTCTGTCTCCTGCCATCTTGTGAAGAAGGTGCCTGCTTTGCCTTCTTCCATGATTGTAAGTTTCCTGAGGCTTCCCCAGACATGCAGAACTGTGAGTCAATTAAATCTTTTTCCTTCATAAATTACCCAGTTTCAGGGAGTTCTTTATAGCATTGTGGACTAATACAATACGCTTAAAAATTTGTTAAGAGGATAGAGTTCACGTTGGGTGTTCTTACCATAATAAAAATTTGAAAAATTGGAAGGAAAAAGGAATGCTGTGTACAACAAGAGCATTTTCTTCAAAACCCAGCTCAAGAGTCATCAAAGAAAACGTTACTTTGGGCTGTGAAAAGAAGTAGGCTCTAAGGTAGGTGGTGGCGGGGTGGGGGGACAAGTGGTTTGCCATCAGGAGACTGATGATCCTGAGATAAACAGTCCAAGCAGAAGAAGTGCTCTTCTCAAGGAGCTGAATGTAAGACCCGTGTGCTCACCAGGTACAGGCAAGGAGGGAGTGCATTTCACAACAGTGTATTTTATGAGACAGCAGTGCTGAAAGAAGGGAGACATTAAAAGTAATTTTAAGCAGCTAAAACTGGTGGGCAACTTTTTGGAGAGGAGGACATACTTAAAGAGGAATTTTCAGAAGTTTGCTTGTCATGTACATGCTGCCACTTCAAGAAAATCTACCTTGAAAATTTACATTACTCTTCACAAATAGTTTAGGATTCTGGGGGAGTCGATAAACTCTTGTTTGTTCATTGCAAAAATATAACTTCCTAGGCCAGGAGGGAGCTGGATAGTGCTTTTATTTTGTTCCCAATCACAGAATCACAAACTATATCTTTATCCAGGGCTTCTCTCTTTTCTTCTTTTGATCAGTGTTTCCCTAGTAGTATCTGTTCTCTCTGAAATGGACAAAACAGACATTAACTTTAGGGCAAGTGAGAAGGACTGTTATTCAGTGACTTAAGAAAAGGATCTGACAAAAGTGACATTTTTCTGGGCATAGTGGCTCATGCCTGTAATCCCAGCATTTTGGGAGGCCAAGGCAGGTAGATTGCTTGAGTCCAAGAGTTCAAGGTCAGCCTGGGCTACATGGCAAAACTCTGTCTCTGCAAAAAAACTAAAAATTAGCCTGATGTTGTGGCACATGGCTATATTCCCAACTATTCAGGAGGCTGAGGTGGTAGGGTCACTTGAACCTGGGAGGCAGAAAGTGCAGTGAGCCAAGATCCCTCCACTGTACTCCAACCTGGGTGACAGAGTGAGAAACCATCTCAAAGTAAAAAACAATGACATTTTACAGCATAGTGGAAGACATAAAATATTGTATATATAAAAAACGTGATCTACTTCATTTGAAATTTAAATTTTTTATTCACTTACCTGTAGTCACTTGTTTTGCTTGAGAATATACTAGTTACCATTATCAAATAAGTATGTTTGCATTGTCACAAATTTTGGACCACAATGTGTAGAGTTGTCCATGTGAGGAGCAGCTCAACTACAAACTGGCTGCAGAGTTTGGAGGATCAGCCATTGAGGCTTTCAGTTTGCAGCTTATAGTTGGAATCACTTTTAGTTTTCCTTTTTTCTGATGCCATGATTTATATGGATTTCATTGTAGGTTAGGAGGCACACCTCAGTAGCACATTTTCTGTCTTCTGAAAAATGACTGCTTATTCCTCTGAGACGCCTGTGAGGATAACCTATAACAGAAGTTGTGAGCTTTTCATATGCCCTGTTCTAGAAACATACCATGAAATTTGATGATTATCCATCCAGATGTTTCGAGTTAATTCAGCAACCGAAACAGACAGAAACTTAATTTCGTGTTTACATTTAGCATATATTTCACTATATTTGAAACAAAAACAAATGTAAAGAATTTTTCAGAATGCCCTTCCAGTTTACATTGTTCTGACAAAAAGAGTCCAGAATGATACGCTTGGTATGATCTTTACAAACACACATATAAACATACCTTATTTTATGCTTTTATAGTACATGTATGTATGTATGTGTTGTGTGCATGTATACATTCACAAAATCAATCATTTCATTTATTGATTTTTTATTCTTCCAGTCTACATAAAGTGTTCACATCTGATAGATGGATAAGAGGACAGAAAGAACTATCTGTCCATGTTGAAGATATAGATTACTGAGAAGATGGTTTGTGTATTGCCAAGAACACGGAGGAGCAGATAAGCCTGTGTTTTTCACTAAGTAGAGTATGGCTTGACTGTAATGCTTTACCAAGGCTCCAGAGAATGGAGAAGCTTCATAAAACATTTTTATAATGAAATTCCTTGAGGGGAGTCCTAGCATCCAATCCTCTCTATAGCAGCTCAGAATTTTCTGGTGTTCAGCTAACCCTGGTGAAGTCTGTCTTTCTCCAGTGCAGCAGAAAGTGAGTAGCAGAATCTTTATCCTTCCTTGTACTTCCTACCCCTTCCAATTTTCCATTTTCCTTTTTTTTAAAATTTCTTCTTAAATAAAAAGGGGATACATGTGCAGAAAATACAGGTTTTTTACATAGGTCTACATATGCCATGGTGGTTTGCTGCATCTATTGTCCCATCCTCTAAGTTCCCTCTCCTCACTCCCCACCCCATAACATGCCCTTGTGTGTGTTATTCCCCTCTCTGTGTCCATGTGTTCTCGTTGTTCAACTCCCACTTATGAGTGAGAACATGTGGTATTTGATTTTCTGTTCCTGTGTTAGTTTGTTGAGGATGATGGCTTCCAGCTTCATCCATGTCCCTGAAAAGGACATGATCTTATTCCTTTTTGTAGCTGCATAGTATTCCACGATGTATATGTACCACGTTTTATTTATCCAGTCTATCATTGATGGGCATTTGGGTTGGTTCCATGTCTTTGCTATTGTAAATAGTGCTGCAATAAACGTAAGTGTGCATGTGTCTTTATAGTAGAATGATTTATATTCCTTTGGGTATATGCCCAGTAATGGGATTGCTGGGACAAATGGTATTCCTGGTTCTGTATCCCTGAGGAATTGCCACACTGTCTTCTACAGTGGTTGAACTAATTTACATTCCCACAAACGGTGTAAAAGAATTCCTATTTCTCTATAGCCTCGCCAGCATCTATTGTTTCCTGACTTTTTAATAATCACCATTCTGACTGGCATGAGATGGTATCTCAATGCGGTTTTGATTTGCATTTCTCTGATGATCAGTGATGTTGTGCTTTTTTTCACATGTTTGTTGGCCACATAAATGTCTTCTTTTGAGAAGTGTCCAGTCATATCCTTTACCCACTTTTTGATGGGGTTGTTTGTTGTTTTTACTTGTAAATTTGTTTAAGTTTCTTGTAAATTCTGGATATTAGACCTTTGTCAGATGGGTAGATTGCAAAAATTTTCTCCCATTCTGTAGGTTGCCTGTTCACTCTGATAAGTTTCTTTTGCTGTGCAGAAGCTCTTTAGCTTAATTAGATCCCATTTGTCAAAGTTGGCTTTTGTTGCAATTGCTTTTGGCATTTTTGTCATGAAGTCTTTGCCCATGTTTATGACCTGAATGGTATTGCCTAGGTTTTCTTCTAGGGTTTTTATGGTTTGGGGTTTTACATTTAAGTCTTTAATCCATCTTGAGTTAATTTTTGTACAAGATGTAAAGAAGAGGTCCAGTTTCAGTTTTCTGTGTATGGCTAGTCAGTTTTCCCAGTACCATTTACAGAGTAGGAGATCCTTTCCTCACTGCTTGTTTTTGGCAGGTTTTTCAAAGATCACATGGATGTAGATGTGTGGTGTGATTCTGAGGTCTCTGTTCTGATCCATTGGTCTATATGTCTGTTTTGGTTATTGTAGCCTTGTAGTATAGTTTGAATTCAGGTAGCACGAGGCCTCCAGCTTAGGATTGTCTTGGGGTCTTCCTTGATTCCATATGAAATTTTAAATAGTTTTTTCTAATTCTGTGAAGAATGTCAATGGTAGTTTGATGGGAATAGCATTGAATCTATAAACTACTTTGGGCAGTATGGCCATTTTCACAATATTGATTCTTCCTATCCTTGAGGATGGAAGTGGTTTGTAGTTCTTTTTGAAGGGTCCTTCACATCCCTTGTTAGCTGTATTCCTAGGTATTTTATTCTCTTTGTAGCGATTGTACATGGGCGTTCACTCATGATTTGGCTCTCTGCTTGTCTATTGTTGTGTAAAGAAATGCTTGTGATTTTTGTACATTGATTTTGTATCCTGAGACTTTGCTGAAGTTGCTTATCAGTTTAAGGAGTTTAGGGGCTATGCTGATGGAGTTTTCTAAATATAGAATCATGTCATCCACAAATGGAGACAATTTGACTTTCTCTCTTTCTATTTGAATACCTTTTATTTCTTCTCTTGCCTGATTGCCCTGGCCAAAATTTCCAATACTATGTTGAATAGGAGTGGTGAGAGAGGGCATCCTTGTCTTGCACCGGTTTTCAAAAGGAATGCTTCCAGCTTTTGCCCATTCAGTATGATGTGGGTTTGTCATAAATAGCTCTTATTATTTTGAGATATGTTCCATCAATAACTAGTTTATTGAGAGTTTTTAACCTGAAGGGATGTTGAATTTTATTAAAGGCCTTTTCTCCATCTATTGAGATACTCATGTAGTTTTTGTCTTTGGTTCTGTTTATGTGATGGATTACGTTTGTAGATTTGCGTATGCTGAACCAGGCTTATGTGTCAGGGATGAACCTGACTTGATTGCGGTGGATAAGTTTTTTGATGTGCTGCTGGATTCGCTTTGACAGTATTTTACTGAGGATTTTCACATAGATGTTCATCAGGGATATTGGCCTGAAGTTTTCTTTTTTGTGTGTGTCTCTTCCTGGTTTTGGTATCAGGATGATGCTGGCCTCATAAAAGGAGTTAGAGATGAGTCTCTCTCCTTTTAAATTGTTTGGGACAGTTTCAGAAGGAATGGTACCAGCTCCTCTTTGTATTTCTGGTAGAATTCAGCTGTGAATCCGTCTTGTCCTGGGCTTTTTTTGGTTGGTAGGCCATTAATTATTGACTCAATTTCAGAACTTGTTATTGGTCTATTCAGGAATTCAACTTCTTCCTGGTTTAGTCTTGGGAGGGTGTATGTGTCCTGGAATTTATACATTTCTTCTAGATTTTCTAGTTCATCTGCATAGAGGTGTTTATAGTATTCTCTGATGGTAGCTTGTATTTCTTTGGGATCAGCAATGATATCCCCTTTATTATTTTTTATTGTGTCTATTTGATTCTTCTCTGTTTCTTCTTTATGAGTCTAGCTAGTGGTCTGTATATTTTCTTAATTAAAAAAATACTTGCTCCTGGATTCATTGATATTTTTGAAGGGTTTTCCATGTCTCTGTCTCCTTCAATTCTTCTCTGATCTTAGTTATTTCTTGTCTTCTGCTGGCTTTTGGGTTAGTTTGTTCTTGCCTCTCTAACTCTTTTAATTCTGATGTTAGTGTGTCAATTTGAGGTCTTTCAAGCTTTCTGACATCAGCATTTAGTGCTATAAATTTCCCTCTTAACACTGCTTTTGCTGTGTCCCAAAGATATGTTGTCTCTTTGTTCTCATTGGTTTTAAATAACTTCTTGATTTCTGCCTTATTTCATTATTTACCCAGGAGTCATTCAAGAGCAGGTTGTTCAATTTCCGTGTAATTGTGTGGTTTTGAGTGAGTTTCTTAATATTGAGTTCTAATTTGATTGCACTGTGGTCTGAGAGACTGTTATGATTTCACTTCTTTTGCATTTGCTGAGGAGTGTTTTACTTCCAATGATGTGGTTGACTTTAGAATAAGGCCATGTGGCCTTGAGAACAATGTATATCCTGTTGATTTGGTGTAGAGAATTCTGTAGATGTCTACTAGTTCCACTTGATCCAGAGCTTAGTTCAAGTCCTGAATATCCTTGCTAATTTTCTGTCTCGTTTTCTGTCTAATACTGAGAATGGGGTGTTAAAGTCTCCCACTATTATTATGTGGGAGTCTAAGTCTCTTTGTAGATCTCTAAGAACTTGTTTTTATGAATCTGGGTGCTACTGTATTGTGTGCATATATATTTAGAATAGTTAGCTCTTCTTATTGAATTGTTTCCTTTACCATTACATAATGCCCTTTTTTGATCTATATTGGTTTAAAGTCTGTTTTGTCAGAGACTAGGATTGCAACCCCTGCTTTTTTTTTGCTCTCCATTTGCTTTGTAAATTTTCCTCCATCCTTTTATTTTGAGCCTATGTGTGTCTTTGCACATGAGATGGATCTCCTGAATACAGCACACCAATAGGTCTTGACTCTATTCAATTTGCCACTCTGTGTCTTTTAATTGGAGTATTTAGCCCATTCACATTTAAGGTTAGTATTGTTATGTGTGAATTTGATCCTGTCATCATGCTGCTATTTGGTTATTTTGCACACTAGTTGATACAGTTTCTTCATAGTGTCATTGGTCCTTATATTTTGGTGTGTTTTTGCAGTGGCTGGTACCGGCTTTTCCCTACCATGTTTAGTACTTCTTTCAGGAGCTCTTGCAGGCCAGGCCTGCTGGTAATGAAATCCCTCAGCATTTGCTTGTCTGTAAAGGATTTTATTTTCTTTCACTTATGAAGTTTAGTTTGGCTGGATATGAAATTCTGGGTTGAAAATTGTTTTCTTTAACAATGTTGAATATTGTCCCCCAATCTCTTCTGGCTTGTGGAGTTACTGCTGAGAGGTCCACTGTTAGTCTGATGGTCTTCCCTTTGTAGGGGACCAGACCTTTCTCTCTGGCTGCCCTTAACAGTTTTTCCTTCATTTTGACCTTGGATAATCTGAGGATTATGTGTGTTGGGTTGATCTTCTCATGGAGTATCTTAATGGTGTTCTCTGTATTTCCTGAATTTCCATGTTGACCTGTCTTGCTAGGTTGGGGAAGTTCTCCTGGATAATATCATGAAGTGTGTTTTCCAGCTTGTATTTTCAGTCTCCCTGTCTCCTTTTGGTACTCCAATCGATCATAGTTTTGGTCTTTTTATGAAGTGCCATATTTCTTGGAGGCTTTATTCATTCATTTTCATTCTTTTTTCTCTATTCTTGTCTGCATGCCTTATTAAGGCAAGGTGATTTCAAACTTTGATATCCTTTCTTCTGCTTGGTTGATTCAGCTATTGATACTTGTGTATGCTTCGTGAAATTCTCATGCTGTGTTTTTCAGCTCCACCAGGTCATTTATGTTCCTCTCTAAACTGTTTGTTCTAGTTAGCAATTCCTCTAACCTTTTATCAAGTTTCTTAGCTTCTTTGCATTGGGTTAGAACATTCTCCTTTAGCTCAGCGTAGTTTTTTATCACCCATCTTCTGAAGCCTACTTCTGTCAATCCATCTATCTGATCCTCCATCTAATTCTGTGCCCTTGATGGAGAGACATTGTAATCATTTGGAGAAGAGGCACTCTGGCTTTTTGGGTTTTCAGCAATTTTTCATTGATTCTTTCTCATCTTCATAAGTTTGTCTAGCTTTGGTCTTTGAGGCTGCTGACCTTTAGATGGGATTTTTGTGGTGGCTTTTTTGTCATTGTTGATGCTGTTGTTGTTGCTTTCTGCTTGTTTGTTTCTCTTTCAATGGTCGGGTCCCTCCTCTGCAGGCCTGCTGCAGTTTGCTGGGGATTCAATTCAGGCCCTATTCATCTGATTTACTCCTGCACCTGAAGATGCCACTCAAGGAGGCTGGAGAGAAGCAAAGATGGGTGCCTGCTCCTTCTTCTGGGACCTCTGACATCAAAGGGCACCAACCTGATGCCAGTAGGATTGCTCCTATATAAGGTGTCTGACAATCCCTGTTGGAGTGTCTCATCCAGTTGGGTGGCATGGGGAACAGGGCCCATTTAACAAAGCACTTTGTCCCTTGGTGGAGGGGGTGTGCCTTACTGGGAGGAAATCTACTTGTCTGGGCTGCCTGGACTCCTCAGAGCTACCAGGAGGAAAGACTAAGTCTACTGGTCTGCAGAGACTGTGGCCAACTCTTCTCCTGGGGGGTCAGACCCAGGGGGATCTGGGTTCTGTCTCCGAGTCTGTGGCTGGAGTTGTTGGAGTTCCTGCAGGGAAGCCCCATCCAATGAGGAAGGATGGGTCAGAGTCAGGCCTAAAGAGGCACTCTGGCTGCAGACTGCCACCGCTGGTGTGTTGGGCTGTGGGGGACAAGTTTTGGGACCAAGCCGTCCAGCCTCCCTGGCTCCAGCAGGGGAAAAGCACAGCCTGGGGCTTTAGAGATGGGTGCTGCCCTTCCCCCACCCAGGGAGCTTAGCGTGTTAGGCAGTAGTGAGTTCCAGTGCTGGCTGCTGTCCCTCCCCCAAGCAGTTCAAATGGTTTAGACAGTGGGCAGCTGCAGCCATGGTGCTGGTTGCCCCTTCCTCCAGGAGTTCAGTAGGCTTAAGCAGATTCCAGCTGAGAGACTGTTAAGAATCAGCACCTTCTGGGGTTGGGACATTAGGCCTCGGTGGCATGGGTTTGTGAGAGGGAACTTCCGATCCATGGGTTGCACAGTTCTGTGGAAAAAGCATGGTTTCCCCAGCTAGGTAGCACACTCACTCACTGCCTCCCTTGGCTGGGGGAAGGGGGCTCCTCCGCCCGTGTGGCTCTTAGGTGGCCTGCCACACCACATTGTTCTTCCTTCTCTCTATGGGTCATTCCAGCCTCCTAGTCTGTTCTGATGAGAGAACCTGGATACCCTGATTGCAAGTGAAGAATTCACACGTTTATTATGGTTTTTCTGATGGGAGCCTCCGAAGGCCACTGTTTCTAGTTGGCCATCTTGGCCCCACCCTCCCATTTTTCTTATTTTAATTTTTTTTCTGAGGCAAAATGGTGAAAAGAGGAACAAATAATAATGGCACATTACAGAAGCCACAACACTTCTGCTTGCATTTTTGTTTGATTTTAGTTGACCCTCGAGGTAAAACTGTCTGTCATGGGGAAGACATTTAAAAAAATTTATGATTTTGAAATTTATATCCAAGAAAATATAGCACTTAAAGATTCTCAATCCATGGTAGTTTCCATGCCCACCTCAAACATAATTTGAAAGATATTGTGAAATGGCAAAATAGTAAAGGTTTTGCTCTATGAAAGACCTGGGGTTGAATCCTCATTGATCTGTCTACTTCTCTGTGATACTTTGACAGTTTCTGCATCTGTATTAAGGAACCAATAAATTCTGAATGTAGAAAAGAGAGGGATAGAATTTAAATACACAGTGGCTTCTCAATAATTATTACCTCCCATTAAACACATAGGAGCACGACCTCTAATTTTCATGTTCTTCAAATTAAGGAATGAATTATAATATTTATTGAACATTCCCTATGTTCAAGGCACTAGACTAAGTGCTTTCATACATTAATTCATTTAATACTTATAGCAACTTTATTAATTAGGAACTATTATGATCTTATTTTGTGGTCAAGGAAAATGAGGCATGTAGAGTTGCAATAATTTGTCTGAGGTTTCCCAACCAGCAGTCTCATTTTCCCATCTTATCTGTGCTGTTATCCACCAGACTACAAACTTAATCAGTAAACCATCCAATCCGAACATTTATTTCAAATCAATATATAAAACTTAGGTAAATATTTGCCTCCCAAATAATAAGGCAGTTAATTAAAATATTTTAATCCTCTTCATCATTTGAATGTATTAAAGGATAAATTTTAATTCAAGAGACAGAGGAAAAATCATAAATTCTAATGCCAACACTAAAACTAGGTTGATCTTCAGATTACCAAATGTTATCTAGTCCGTCCAGTTCCCTGCAGAACAGACACCAACATGGTCATCTCTGGAATGGGACGTGCTTGATTATTGAAGTTAATCTCAGTAATCCCAAATTATCTTGATATAAATAAGTGAGAAATTTTATTTTTTTATTTTTTTTATTTTTATTTTTTAGAGACAGAGTCTCGCTCTGTCCCCCAGGCTGGAGTGCAGTGGCGCAACGTCGGCTCACTGCAAGCTCCACCTCCCGGGTTCACGCCATTTTCCTGCCTCAGCCTCCCGAGTAGCTGGGACTACAGGCGCCCGCCACTGTGCCCGGCTATTTTTTTGTATTTTTTAGTAGAGACGGGGTTTCACTGTGTTAGCCAGGATGGTCTCGATTTCCTGACCTCGTGATCCGCCCACCTCGGCCTCCCAAAGTGCTGGGATTACAGGCGTGAGCCACTGCGCCCGGCCGAGAAATTTTATTTAGAAGGATGCTAAACACATATGTATCTCATTAAGACTTAAAGATAATTAGGAATAGCTGAAAAGAAGGCATAAATATCTTATTTCTAATAAGACATTTAAGTACATTAAAAAAATCTTAAAGTAGATGACAATTCAAATATATCAATTCTTTAGCAGTGGAGGGCAGATAATTATTTACTCTAAATGGTTTAGCCTTCACTTTCCTTTAGTTGGAGGTGTGTATGTCTCTCTCTCTCTCTCTCTGTGTGTATGTGTGTGTGTGTGTGTTTGTTGGAGGTGAGATGGATGGTTAAAAGCTCTATAGGCCCACTCAGGTCTGGTAATTCTCTCAAGCTTCTTCAGCCATTGGTCTGAAGAAATTTCTCTGTGACCTAAGGCTGATGAATCTGATGACTGATTATACTTCTGCCTAGTAAGCTACCAGAGGTGAGAGATATCAGTATCCCTGAAACCCTTATCATCTTACACTCTACAGCTTTCCTGTATTTCTGGCACCGATATTGTACTTTGGCTCTTCAATCATCACCTTCACCTTCACATTCAAAACTCTTACTGGAGGGTTTCAAAATGTCACAAAGATACATGAATGCATGGAGGAAATAGAGAATCCTCAGTTCTGTTTGTATTCACACTAATCCTTTCAATAAGAAGACATTGACACATATTACTTTCTGGCTGGCTAACTACAGCAAAGGGGGAATTTGGCAAAGGAACAGCTTTTTTTTTTTTTTTTTTTTTTTTTCACCAGAAGAATAATGGATTTAAGCTTTTGAGAAATACCTCCTTTGTATGTGTGTGTAATAAATCCCAATAAATCCTAATTTTAACAGAATATTGGTTTGTTGGTTGATTATCTAATTTACCAAAAAATTCTTAATATACTCTACTTAAAAAGAAATATTATTTTTAAGACAGGGGCTGATTTTGTTTCACTGTAGCACATATATTTCAGTATAGGTAACACTTTCTAGTTTTATTGTCAAGTGAATGTTAAGTGACACTTTTTGTGATGTGTATAAAATAGTTTAGACCAGATTATCTCTAAATTATCTTGGCAGGATTCATGTATCTTTGTGGAACTGGGCAACCAAAAGAAGGAAATTCAGAGGCTGGTCTGATTTTCCCATCGTCTGTTATGGTAGTTGTGGCATTTTTTCTTCATTTGACGTGGCCGTTGCTTTCTTCAAACTTCCAGGAGCCATCCTCAAAACATGTTTTGGATATCTTTGAGGATCTTCGTCAGGATGTAAAATCCTCCACTGGGAGAGTATTTCCAACTTGATAAACTCTTTCTTGTCTAACTTTCTGTTCTTCTCTCTTTCTGAATCTAGCACCTTCAGAATTCTGTCCCATTTATACTCTCATGACCCCTGCCCTTACAAGTTGGTTAGGCCCTGCAGCTTCTTCATTATCTAGTCCCGTTCCTCCCTTAGCTGATTGCTCTTATCTCTGGACACCCTATATTGTTTCTCAACCACCTTATACATGTTACCATCAGCACATTGCATTTCATTAGTATTCCATCTTAGCGTAACATTAGTGAAAAATGTGAAGTTAGATCACTACCTGGTTCCAAGGTGTATCTGTTCTCCATCTATCACCACTGATGAGGTCTTCATTGCTAGGCAGGCTACAGGTGATCCAGGTCCAAAATTCTATCTTAGAATCTGCCTTCTTTAACCACATTATTTATTACCAACCAATGTAGCTTGGGATTCTAGGAAAGCAGACTTCAAGACATACATTAGCATGCAGGAGATTTATTGATGTGAGTTCTTGGAATCAATACCTACGATAAATGGAATAGAGCAAGAATGGGCAGATTAGAAATTGGGTGGAAGTGCAGTAAAAACAAAGCCTTAGCTAACCCACGGGAACCTTGAAACTGAATTAGACCTTCAGAGTTGACCCGATAGAGCAAGAAGAAGGCTAAATCAACCAGTCTTCTTGCATGAATGCAGCCTGCCTCTAGGAAGAGCATGTTTCTTTGAAGAAGGTGACTCTTTTCAGCAGAGGGAAATTAGCAGAGAGGACTGATTTATATGATCTATTAGCCAGCAGCTAGAGGGATATATCCTTTAGTTTTAAGAAGAATCTGGGTAGCACAGAGAGTATTCACTGATCCATACTGTTTAAGTAGGAAATCTACAATTAACCTCTCTAATTTTGATTGTTACATCTGTAAAGACTTTCTCTCTTTTTATCTCCATATTGCACACTCAATATCATTTTCACAAACTGCCAGGTTTTCTTTTCATTGAATAATATCACATTTTTTTCCCACTTTAGTCATACTGTGACTTCAGGGACACTTCATAACTTCAAGGACACTTCATGTCTGTATGAACACACATATTGAGAACTGATAGCATGGAGCAGTGTGTCAGTTCTACAGTGTTCTCTATAGAAATTACAAGTATAGGCACATTTTGGCTACTTGAGAGTTAGAATTGAGGAAGTCCTTTTGCACTCCCCAATTAAGAGACAGAAACCCAGAGTGAAATCTTCTTTTGTGGTCATTTCTTCTATGTTGTTCTCCTGAATTAAGTTATGCTATTTAGCGAATAGTGTGCTGATTAAATTTTGCGATGTCTTTTTCTTACACAATTTTGTCTTCACCCTTTTCCTATTTTGATTCTAGTTTATGTAATTTTAATAGTCATCTGTTTTGTGGATGCCAACATGGTTAAGTATTCTAGTTATATCTCCAAGGTGCCAAAAGATATTACTAAAAGCTTACAGTACAAAAGCTCAGAAAGAGAAGAAAAAATACAAACACTATGGTTTAATCACAGTCTCTGTGTCTATTTCACTCAACACGTGGACACACACACACAGAATTGCCCACATCTAATATATGCTTATTGATTTAAGATTATCCTGGTAGTTGGGATCTTGACTTATCTGAAGATAATAACCAAGAATAGATTTTTATTTGCAGATTTATTGATTTATATTTAAATTTTTAATTATTATAAGATTTTCTATTTTAAAAAATTATAATTATTTAGCTATAGTTTTTATTTATTAAATCATTGATCAAAGCCTAGATTACAACAGTAACAATGTTATAATGTATATTTTTGACAAAAGTAATGAATGAAGGTCATCTGTCTCCTGTGCCCCAAATTAAATGATATTAAGAAAATATGTTTCTGACTACCACTTGGGGCTCATCTTTACAAAACTTTTTATTTTGATATATCACATTTATAAAAAGTTATAATATTACTAAGATTTCCCATGGATACTTTAAGTGAATTTCCCAGATGTTAACATTTTATAATATTTGTAGTATCTTTTCTCTCGCCTACTTTCTCTTTATTATATATAACTATCTTTTTCTGAACTATTTGAGAATAACTTCCAGACATGCTTCCTCTTTACTTCTAAATCCTTTAGTGTATCTTCCTATAAACTAGTACATTCTTTCATATAACCTCAGTGCAATTATCAAAGGTAGGAAATTAATATTGATACACCCATAGCACATGTGAATGGTAAATTTTCCTGACTGTCACAAAGGTGAGTTCATCTGTGTCTGTCCAAGGTACCTAGAGCATGCTAGTAGTTGAGTGAAGAGGGTATAGTCAATCGAATAAAAGGTCAGAGCTCTCACTCAGGAGACTTCACAAACCACAAGTGCTCAATACATTTTAGTTAAATAAATGATATTTGTATTGTCACTGATGTTCCACATTGGTTTGTATTTGGTATAGAAAATATATAAATATCAATACGAACACTCCTAATTATGTTAAACATCTGAGGTGACATGCAGTTGCAATTACATGAATAGAAATAGAAAATGTCAAAAAGACTTCATTGAGTTGACCTCAATAGTTTTATTTATAAGAAATAAAAAAAATTCTTCAAAAGAATTGATTTTTTTCTATTTGTTTTGTTAGTTGCTTTATATCAACAGAAATTTCATTTTTGTTTTTGGCCCAACTTACATTAAAGTGAAAATACGCATTTTGAGTCTGTGATCTGCATGCAAATGCAAACTTCTCTCAGGTTTTGTGAATATCTTCCAGCTGCTTTGTGATAGGAAGCCAATTATGTACAACATATCATAAAGATGAAGCAATTATGTTCATTTTCTTGTGCACTGAGAAATTTGATAAGGTTGACACTTGGCACATTGAGCTGTGATAACGGTTAATTTTTTTAAAGGCATGAAATAAGGCCAGTTGAATTGAAGTCAGTTGTTTTTAAATTTCTGGAAATTACATTACCTTAGATGCTTTTAGATGATAAAGGGGGTGAAAAAATTAATTTAGAAAACATTCTACATGCAGAATGAGTACTAGGCTCACCCAATTAAAACAAGATCCTTCATTCCAAGAATAAAACAATTCCTAGAATCTTACAATAGCTTCATATGGGGCTGGACCTTTGAAAAACTGTGAAGTCTTGTCTTTGGGCCTAATGCTTTTCAGAACTCTTATTTACTAATTAATATTTTATGTATAACTGATACATAATAATTGTATGTATTTATACAGCATGATGTTCCAATGCATGTATACACTGTATAATGGTCAGGACAATTACCATATCCATCACTTTCAACATTTATAATTTCTTTCTAATGATAACATTCAAAATCTTCTAACTGTCTTCAGATACACACTATATTGTTATTTGCTGTAGTCACCCTACTTTACAATAGAACACCAGAATTTATTCTTACTGTCTAACGGCAACTTTGTACCCACTGAGAAACCTATCTTATTTCCCCTTTACCTCTTCCCTCCCTAGCCTCTGGTAATCACCATTCTACTCTATATTTTAGTGAAATTAACTTTCTTAGATTCTGAATATAAGTGAGATCATGTGATGTTTGCCTTTCTATGTCTGCTTTATTTCATTAACATAAGGTGCTCCAAATTCATTCAGGTTGCTACAAGTGACAGGACTTCATTTTCTCTTATGGATGAATAGTATTCCATTGTGTGTATGTGTGTGTGTGTATAGATATTTCACATTTTCTTTATTCATCTGTAGATGGGCATTTAAACTGATTCCATATCTTGGCTATTGCGAATAGTGTTAAAATGAACATGGGGGTGCAGATATCTCTTTGACATACTGATTTCATTTTCTTTGGATATATACCCAGCAATGGAATTGCTGGATCATATGGTAGTTCTATTTTTCACTTTTTGAGGAACCTTCCATATTGTTTTCCATAATGGAAGTACTAATTTCCACCAACAGTGCATGGGAGTTCCTACTTTAACATGATAACTTCTTTTCCTTTTTCTGCAAGGCAGACAATACCCACATTTCTTCTCTTCATTAAACTATTTCCCCAGTGAGACCAGCAACATTTGTTAATAATTTGAGATTAATGACTCACACTTCTAAGTGCATGAGGTATGTTTCCATCCATTTATTTATTGGGCGTCTTTAAGGGACAAATGATATACTTTACAATATATTCACCACATCATGTGTATGTTGAGAGGTCATGCATTAAGCACAGAAATGGCACAGAAAGGGCTTGAAGCAAATTTGTCACACATGTGTGTTAAAATGAGGGGTGTGGTTCAGCCGAAGGGAGTAGCAGGATAAATGACATAGAGATGGGAACAGTGTGATGCATTCAGGGTGTTATAAGTGATTCATGTCGGCTGGAAAAAGACACAATGTCCTGATCTTTCTGGGATCATCATTGTTTATACCTGTTGACCTCAGGAACATAGTTAATAACAGTAGTCACTTTTTCTCCCAATATTTTGGTTTGGACACTATATTATATGATCACTTTGAGCATAGAAAAAAATTTGAGCAAGATAGATGATGAAGTTAAAGAGCCAGGCAAGGACTGTATTCTGGGTACATAATATGTCAAAGTAAAGTATTTGGGCTTATTTGAAGATAGCAGATAGCTTCTCTTTCATTTAAACTAAAACAAAATGAACTAAAAAAAGAAAATGACACGTCTCATAGTGAGGCGTCAGGCATTAATAAAATGACGTAGGCATTTTACAGAAAGATCACTTCCTGACAACATCAGTGCATGCCACATAAATAACCTCTCATTTCAAATACTGGTTTTCCTATAGTTATTTCTATCTCCACATACAAACATTAAATAAAGCCTTGCAACTTGGTTGTTGGCTTTCTTATTTTAAATGCTAAATGTTTAAAATTTTCTTGGAATAAATAAGAAACAATTTTTTGTGTGTTGTTTTCTGGTATATTACGTATGGGAAGTACATGTCAGTGAATTGTTAAAGAACATTAACATTGATTTAAACAGCTATGGAGTATGGTGTACAATCCATCTTAATAAATATTTAAAATAAAGAGAAAAATTACAACTCATTTTCAGTATTTCCTTATCTTTCTCTAACATGAAGTTCACAGGTCCCTTGTAATCAGGTCTCCTTGGTTGCCTAGGTTGAGACTCATCTTGTTTTGGATTTCATTAAGGCTCTGCTGTGAAAAATATCTCCTTTCCAGTGAATCCAGAGAGTTCAGTGGACGCTGTACAAAATGAATAGGATAAAGACTGAGTAGCACTGACCATTTTATAATAACAATTCCAATGATGTCTTACTGACTTAACACTGGCATTTACTAAATACAGTCTGCTGACCCATGACAAGAATTTGCTGCAACAGCAGCAAATTACACCTACGTGTACAGAAAACCAAATACAGTGGGTATATTATAAAACCACAGACATATTTACATGTGAAGAAATTTAGAGATCATAATTAGATGTAATGGTAGGACTGATCTGTGTCTCATTTATTTGAGTCTTATATGACTTCGTTTGTTCTCTCAGGCACATATGTTTTTAGATTCTTCCATAAAATTCATATTATCATTTGTTTTCTTCACAAAAAATTATTTGCAATGAGATAAAGAAGAATGTTATTTTGAGATTATTTCTGTCTATTCCTTCAATAGAAGAAAGGAAATGAAGGGGGAGGCAGGATAATTGTGATCCACAGTGTAATTTGGAGATCTGAGTTATCCACTGAACATTTCTTAGAGGTAGGTTGAACTGTGTCTTCAAATTTGTCCATTGTCAAGCTTTATTAGCCTATATTCACCCATGAGCATTCTTTTTTTGTAGACATTTTATTTGCCATTATATACTTAGGTCTGCAGTAAAAGTAGCTTGTGCGGCATGAATTCGATAGAATACAAATGGGGCTTAAAATATAAAGACATGAATTTTAACATGTAGGGACAATGTCAACAAATGCCACAAAATAACACGGAAACTAACACAGATCTGCACTCTGTGATTAGAATTTACTATCCTCACAAATGTAGAATGAATTACTCATTCTACAATGTTCAGATGCAATGATGATGACTTTCTTTCTTTGGGGCAGCCATATTTAAAACCTAATCAATAGCAAGTACATATTAAATTATTACAAATGTTAAATACAGTAAAAGTAATATTTGAACTATTTGATATTAACATTTGAAGTAAATATTGAATATTTACTTTTAGATGGGATCGGGTGTGTTCAGAGTGATACGGCCGTAGACCACATTTACTTTTAGATAGTGTATGTTACTTTAGATAGTGAAAAAGTAATAAAACTTAGCAGAGCACAAACACCTCAACAGAAAAAGGAGTCTAGACTGAAATAAGAAAAAAAAAACAAATTACTAACAAATATCCAAAATATGATAAACAGTTGAAAGAAAATCAATTGAAAACAATAAAATACTAGTTTTCATTCATGAAGTCAGAAAAACCCAGAAAAATAAAAACAATGATCCTCAATTCCAGTAAAGGTATAGTGAATTGGACACTTTTGTACATTGCAACAAGCAGTATGAAATAGTACAACTTTCATATAATAATAAAAAAAGATTTTAAAAAATGGGCATATCCTTAATACCTGTAATTATATCCCTAAGAATCAAATAGTGATCTGAGATGTGTACAAATATAAATATAAAAAGACCACTGTATTATGTAGATATGAAAGTTCTTCTCAACAAAAATAAACAATAAAAAAATCCTCAAAGAACGGTCTTTTCATTTAATAAGAAGCTTATGCTGACATTATGCATGCTGTTCATAAAAAATTTTTGGCATGAGAAATACTCAGAAAAAGTGTTAAAATAAAAATAGCAAACTATAATATAACATATAAAGTATAAATAAAGCACTAACAAATACAAAAGAGAGGAAATATGTCAAATTTTGAAATTTTTTTTATGTTGGTTAAAGAAGCATAAATTGCTTAAATATTCTACTTGAAATTTGTGTATTTTTTTAGTTTTTGACAATGTCTGTGAATGTGTTCTTCAAAACATAAAAATTTGATTAAAATATAAAGTACAGTCTTGAAATTGAAATAAAATATGTTGAAATTAATGATTAGAGGAAATAGTTGAGAGGACTGTTGTAGGGAATAGCTGGAATTATTAATAGATATTCCTGGAAGCCCATAGACTTCTGAAAATTATATCTAAATTTAGAAGGAAGAAAAATTAATGGTAATTTTATCAATGCTACTTAACTTTACACTTCTCTGGTTGTTTCTTCCATTTCTCTTTCTTACAAGACCACATGCTTTCTATGTCATAGGTAGTTCAGAATTTGGCATGAGCTTTTGAGCTGTAATAAGTGCTTTACATTTTTGACTTATTGTACTAAACAAAATTGTCTACATTTCTGATTCTTCTTGTAGTTTTGAATTCCTTTAATTTCTGACACTTTTTCAGATATGTTTCAAGACTCTAAGTCATTACTAGATACTTAGTTTGGTATTTCAGGATAATATTCATTTTACTCTTTAGAGTCAATATTTTCTGAATTTCATTCAGAACCCATAGGGTTACATCAACTAAGTTACGGAAGAGCATAACTTGAGTTTTTGAGCTATACATGGTAGAGTCAAAGATAATGATAAAGACTATTGTTAATAAAAATAAATTTGTAGATTTTATTGCCAAAAGTGAAGGGTCTTAAACAAATTTAAAAAAGCAGGGGTTGCAATCCTAGTCTCTGATAAAACAGACTTTAAACCACAAAGATCAGAAGAGACAAAGAAGGCCGTTACATAATGGTAAAGAGATCAATTAAACAAGAAGAGCTAACTATCCTAAATATATATACACCCAATACAGAAGCACCCAGATTCATAAAGCAAGTACTTAGAGACCTACAAAGAGACTTAGACTCCCACACAATAATAATGGGAGTCTTTAACACCCCACTGTCAATATTAGACAGATCAATGAGACAGAAGGTTAACAAGGATATCCAGGGCTTGAACTCAGCTCTGCACTAAGCAGATCTAATAGGCATCTACAGAACTCTCCACTCCAAATCAACAGAATATATATTCTTCTTGGCACCACCTCACACTTATTCTAAAACTGACCACATAATTGGAAGTAAAGCACTCCTCAGCAAATGTAAAAGAAAAGAAATCATAGCAAACTGTCTCTCAGACCACAGTACAATCAAATTAGACCTCAGGATTAAGAAACTCATTCAAAACCACACAACTACGTGGAAGCTGAACAACCTGCTCCTGAATGACTACTGGGTAAATAACGAAATGAAGGCAGAAATAAAGATGTTCTTTGAAACCAATGAGAAAAAAGACACAATGTATCAGAATCTCTAGGACACATTTAAAGCAGTGAGTAGAGGCAAATTTATAGCACTAAATGCCCACAAGAGAAAGCAGGAATGATCTAAAATTGACACCCTAACTTCACAATTAAAAGAACTACAGAAGCAAGAGCAAACACATTCAAAAGCTAGCAGAAGGCAAGAAATAACTAAGAGCAGAGCAGAACTGAAGGAGACAGAGACACAAAAAAACCTTCACAAAATCACCGAATCCAGGACCTGGTTTTTTGAAACAATCAACAAAATTGATGGACCGCTAGCAAGACTAATAAAGACGAAAAGAGAGAAGAATCAAATAGACACAATAAAAAATGATAAAGGGAATATCACCACCAATCCCACAGAAATACAAGCTACCATCAGAGAATACTATAAACACCTCTACGCAGATAAACTAGAAAATGTAGAAGAAATGGATAAATTCCTGGACACATACACCCTCCCAAGACTAAACCAGGAAGAAGTTGAATCTCTGAATAGACCAATAACTGGCTCTGAAATTGAGGCAGTAATTAGTAGCCTACCAACCAAAAAAGTCCATAACCAGATGGATTCACAGCTGAATTTTACCACAGGTACAAAGAGGAGCTGGTACTATTCCTTCTGAAACTATTCCAATCAATAGAAAAAGACAGAATCCTCCCTAATTCATTTTATGAGGCCAGCATTATCCTGATACCAAAGCCTGCCAGAGACACAACAAAAAAAGAGAATTTTAGACCAATATCCCTGATGAATATTGCTGTGAAAATTCTCAATAAAATACTGGCAAACCAAATCCAGAAGCACATCAAAAAGCTTATCCACCATGATCAAGCTGGCTTCATCCCAGGGATGCAAGGTTGGTTGAACATATACAAATCAATAAACATAATCCATCACATAAACAGAACCAAAGACAAAAACCACATGATTGTCTCAATAGATGCAGAAAAGGCCTTTGACAAAATTCAACAGCCCTTCATGCTAAAAACTCTCAATAAATTAGGTGTTGATGGGACATATCTCAAAATAGTAAGAGCTATTTATGACAAACCCATGGCCAACATCATACTGAATGGGCAGAAACTGGAAGCATTCCCTTTGAAAACTGGCACAAGACAAGGATGCCCTCTTTCACCACTCCTATTCAAAATAGTGTTGGAAGTTCTGGCCAGGGCAATCCGTCAAGAGAAAGAAATAAAGGGTATTCAATTAGTAAAAGAGGAAGTCAAATTGTCCCTGTTTGCAGATGGCATGATGGTATATTTAGAAAACCCCATCGTCTCAGCCTGAAATCTCCTTAAGCTGATAAACAACTTCAGCAAAGTCTCAGGATACAAAATCAATGTGCAAAAATCGCACGCATTCCTATACACCAATAACAGACAAACAGAGAGCCAAATCAGCTCTGAAGAGAGCAGTGGTTCTCCCAGCATGGTGACTGTGCTCTGAGAATGGACAGACTGCCTCCTCAAGTGGGTGCCTGACCCCCGTGTAGCCTAACTGGGAGACACCTCCCAGTAGGGGCTGACAGACACCTCATACAAGTGGGTGTCCCTCTGGGACACAGCTTCCAGAGGAAGGATCAGGCAGCAATATTTGCTGTTCTGCAATATTTGGTGTGCTGCAGCCTCCGCTGATGATACCCAGGCAAATAGGGTCTGGAGTGGATCTCCAGCAAACTCCAACAGACCTGCAGCTGAGGGACCTGACTGTTAGAAGGAAAACTAACAAACAGAAAGGAATAGCATCAACATCAACAAAAAGGACATTCACTCAAAAACCCCATCTGTAGGTCACCAACATCAAAGACCAAAGTTAGATAAAACCACAAAGATGGGTAGAAACCAGAGCAGAAAAGCTGAAAATTCTAAAAATTAGAGTGCCTCTTCTCCTCCAAACGATTGCAGCTCCTCGCCAGCAATGGAACAAAGCTGGATGGAGAATGAATTTGATGAGCTGACAGAAGTAGGCTTCAGAAGGCCGGTAATAACAAACTTCTCCAACCTAAGGAAGCATGTTCTAACCCATCGCAAGGAAGCTAAAAACCTTGAAAAAAGGTTAGACAAATGGCCAACCAGAATAAACAGTGTACAGAAGACCTTAAATGACCTGATAGAGCTGAAAACCATGGCACAAGAACTTTGTGACGCATACACAAGCTTCAACAGTTGATTCAAAAGTGGAAGAAAGGATATCAGTGATTGCAGATCAAATTAATGAAATAAAGCAATAAGAAAAGTTTAGAGAAAAAAAGAGTGAAAATAAATGAACAAAGGAATGAATGAAGCCTCCAAGAAATATGTGACTATGTGAAAGACCAAATCTAAGTTTGATTGGTGTCCCTGAAAGTGACGGGGAGAATGGTACCAAGTTGGAAAACACTCTTCAGGATATTATTCAGGAGAACTTCTCCAATCTAGAAAATCAAGCCAAAGTTCAAATTCAGGAAATACAGAGAACACCACAAAGATACTCCTCAAGAAGAGCAACCCCAAGATACATAATTATCAGATTCACCAAGGTTGAAATGAAGGAAAAAATGTTTATTTCATATCCAGCCAAACTAAGCTTCAAAAGTGAAGGAGAAATAAAATCCTTTACAGACAAGCAAATGCTGAGAGATTTTGTCACCATCAGCGTGCCTTACAAGAGCTCCTGAAGGAAGCACTAGACATGGAAAGGAATAACCGGTACCAGCCACTGCAAAAACATGCCAAATTGTAAAGACCACCGATACTATGAAGAAACTGCATCAATTAACTTGCAAAATAACCAGCTAACATCATAATGACAGGATAAATTTCACACATAACAATATTAACCTTAAATGTAAATGGGCTAAATGCCCCAATTAAAAGACACACACTGGCAAATTCGATAAAGAGTCAAGACCCATCAGTGTGCTGTATTCAGGAGGCCCATCTCACGTGCAGACACACATAGACTCAAAATAAAGGGATGGAGGAAGATCTACCAAGCAAATAAAAAAATTCTTAATCAATTATTTAAAGGAGATGAGGAGTCACAAAGTATTTATATGAGGGGAAAATATAATGTCTATTAATACAAAAAGAATATCATGGAAAAAGGACTATAAATGACTAGTACCTTTTATAAAAAAAAATTCTGAGGGTAAATAACCTATTCACCATACTATTGAATCTTGAAAGAATACCTTTAGTAATACTAGATCTCTCTTGTTCTGATTCCACATTCATAATAGAATTATGATTCAACCTAATTTGGGGTTTTGTTCAAACTATCCATCAGAAAGAGCCATGTGCAAGTGGTAATATCTAAGTTTGCTGGCAAGTTTAATATGCCTTATCATCAGCTGGATCACAAATCAATTTTTTATGAGCCTTCTTATAATCAGGTAGCCTCTCGTGACCTCTTCAAGCAGGTATATCCTGATACAATCAAGCACAATATTGTGGTTAAGAGCACAGGCCCTTGAGTCTGATTTTCTGTGTTAATGGTCTATTTACTAGTTAAGTGAGCTTAGGAAAAATAATAAACTATTTATCTGAGAGAGATAACAATATAATAATACATACTTTAAGAGATTGTTGTGAGAATAACATAACAGAAGACATAACTTAGTACACATAAAATTTGTAGAAAGGTATCTGGCACATAGTAAGAGCTCAGTAAATATGAAACTGCTGCTATTTTATAAATGCTATGTTATCATCTAAATCTGCTTCTGTATTTACTATAACCAGAAATAAATAGCTTTGATTGTTCTCTGCTTAAATAGCCTGTTAGTTTTACCAACACATTAATAAGTGGAATTTGGGATGGAATGAGATCTACACTTTAGTAAAACCATTCTATGTGAGGTTTTGCTCTTCATATAGTTATTAAAGTAGCTGGCTGGAATTAGGTTTAAAAATCATATATATTGGCACATTCATATTTTAGTTTAGCTTTTAATCATTTAATGATAAGCTTTGGGTTCTATAACCTATGATTTGTTTTTTGGCATTGATATGGTTTGACTGTGTCCCCACCCACATTCTCATCTTGAAATGTAATCCTCATAATTCTCATAATGCCCATGTATCAAGGGTGGGACCAAGGGTAGAAGTGATTGGATCAGGGGGGTGGTTTCCCCCATGCTGTTCTTGTGATAGTGAGTGAGTCTCATGAGATCTGATGGTTCAATACACATCTGGCATTTCCCCTGCTTGTACTCACTCTGTCCTGCCATCCTGTGAAGAAGGTGCCTGTTTCTCCTTTGCCTTCTGCCATAATTATAAGTTTCCTGAGGCTTCTGCAGCCATGCATAACTGTGAGTGAATTAAACGTCTTTCCTTTATAAATTACCCAGTCTCTGTCTCTGGTATTTCTTCATAGCAGTGTGAGAACAGACTAATAAATTGTTACCAGAAGTGGTGTGCTGCTATAAATATATCCAAAAAGGTGGAAGCAACTTTAGAACTGGGAAACAGGCAGAGGTTGGAGCAGCTTGGAAGGCTCAGAAAAAGAGAGGCAAAGTTTGGGACTTCCTGGAGACTTGTTGAATGGCTTTGACCAAAATGCTCATAATGATATGGACAATGAAGTCCAAGCTGAAGTGCTGTCAGATGGAGATGAGAAACTTGTTGGGAACTAGAGTAAAGGTGACTCTTGGTATGCTTTAGCAAAGAGACTGGTGACATTTTGCCCCTGCCCTAGAGATCTGTGGAAGTTTGAACTTGAGAGAATGATTTAGGGTATCCGGTGGAAGATATTTCTAAGCCAGAAAGTGTTCAAGAGAGGAAGCAGAGCATAAAAGTTTGAAAAATTTGCAGCCTGATGATGTGACAGAAAAAACAAACAAACATTTTCTAGTGAGAAATTCAAGTAGGCTGCAGAAATTTGCATAAGTAACTAGGAGCCAAATGTTAATTGACAAGACAATAGGGAAAATGTCTCCAGGGCATATCAGAGGCTTTCATGACAGCCCCTCCCATCACAG
The DNA here is from genome assembly GCF_029281585.2 of Gorilla gorilla gorilla. NCBI lineage: Eukaryota > Metazoa > Chordata > Mammalia > Primates > Hominidae > Gorilla > Gorilla gorilla. The sequence goes on along the minus strand of NC_073230.2, from coordinate 135,345,645 downwards.
GCCCAGAGACCTAGGAGCAAAAAATGGTTTCATGGGCTAGGCCCAGGGCTTTGCTGCTTTGTGCAGTCTTGGGACTTGGTGCTCTACATCCCAGCCACAGCTAAAAGGGGAAAACATATATCTCAGGCCATTGTTTGAGGTGGTGCAAGCCCCAAGCCTTGGTGGCTTATACATGGTGTTGGACCTGCAGGTGCACAGAAGTCATGAATTGAGATTTGGGAACCTCTGCCTAGATTTCAGAGGACGTATGGAAAGGCCTCGGTGTTCAGACAGAAGTTTGCTGCACGGTTGGAGCCCTCATGGAGAAACTCTGCTAGAGCAGTGCAAAGGGGACATGTGGGGTCAGAGCCCCCACACAGAGTCCCCTTTGTGGCACTGCCTAGTGGAGCTGTGAGAAGAGGACCACTGTCCTCCAGACCCCAGAACTGTAGATCCACCAACAGCTTACACTGTGCACCTGGAAAAGATGCAAGCATTCAACACTGGCTCATGAAAGTAGCGGGAGGGGGGCTGTATCCTGCAAAGCCACAGGGGTGGAGCTCTCCAAGGCTGTGGGAGCCCACCTATTGGCTTAGTGTGACTTGGATATGAGGGATGAAGTCAAAGGAGATTTTTTCAGAGGTTTAAGATTTGACTGCTTCACTGTATTTTGGAATTGCATGGAGCCTATAGCTCCTTCATTTTGGCCAATTTCTCCCATTTGAAATGGGTATATTTACTCAATGCCTGTACCCTCATTGTATCTAGGAAGTTACTGCTTGCTTTTGGTTTTACAGGCTTGTAGGTGGAAGGGACTTGCTTTGTCTCAGTTGAGACTTTGGACTTGGACATTTGGGTTAATGCTGGAATAATTTAAGACTTTGGGGGACTGTTAGAAAGGCTTGATTGTGTTTTGAAATATGAGGACATGAGATTTGGGAGGGGCCAGGGGTTGAATGATAATGGTTTGGAGGTGTCCCCACCCAAAATCTCATCTGGAATTGTAATCCCCATAATTCCCATAATCTCCATATGTTAAGGGTGGGACCAAGGGTGGAAGTGATTAGATCATGGGAGTGGTTTCCCCCATGCTGTTCTTGTGATAGTGAGTGAGTCTTATGAAATCTGATCATTTAATAAGCATCTGTGAAGAAGGTGTCTGTTTCTCCTTTGCCTTCTGCATTGATCGTAAATTTCCTGAGGTCTCTCCAGCACTGCAGAACTGTGAGTCAATTAAGCCTCTTTCCTTTATAAATTACCCAGTCTCTGGTATTTCTTCATAGTTGTGTGTGAGCAGACTAATACAGGTATCCTCAAATTGTAAGAAATATATATATACATATATATATATATTTACAATTTGAATAATAATAAAATAGAACCAGCATAAATAAGTTCACTGTATCACAATCTCAGGCTGCTTCCATGAGACTGGCACTTGCTGAACATTTTATCATGATATCACTCTGAAAATTTGCTTTGATTTATGTCACTTAAGGGAGATTTCCATATTTATTTCAAGCTTTAATTAATAGTATTTATTTCAATAAATGCCCCCAAATTACATTTCAATGCTTTACAAATTAAATCATTTGTACCACTAAGTGGAAATTTAAGTCAAAATTATTTCTGTTTCGTATTTTGGTATCCTAATTATTCATATATTTGTGCTCTGAAAACACTGAAGAAACTTGCAGGGTTAAGCCCTTTGCAATGTGAGCAAAGCAGCATCTCAGAGAAGGTTTATCACAGTCACAATCCTAAGAGACCCCTTCCATTCCACACTGCTGCCTAATCAGACAGTTATCTCTTTTCCTCTTATTTCCTGATAATTGCATTGAAATATCACTCACTTATAGTGTAAGGTTGTGAAAAAGAAAGATAATTGCACAGTGATGCAATGGACTAGAATTGGAGTTTGCAATATTAACCCTAGAAGAAAAGTAGTTCTATGTTGCTTCATATGCAATGAAATAGTTAATAGGCAAAACGTGAGATAGACATTTTAAAAACTTAAAGTTTCATCAATTTTGTTTCTTAAACAGAGAATTGGACTCTTAAAGTATCAATTTTTAAATTCACTTATGGAACAAATATTTGTTTTAATTTTAGGCAGAGAGCTCAGCAGTTGCAAGGATTAATGGTAAACTTGCAAAACCGAGTGAAACTGATATGGTATGGCTCTGTGTCCCCACCCAAATCTCATCTGAAATTGTAATCCCCATAATTCCCACTTATTGAGGGCAAGACGTGATGGGAGGTGATTTGATCAAGGAAGCAGTTTCTCCCATGCTGTTCTCATGACAGGGAGTGAATTCTCATGAGATCTGATGGTTTTATAAGGAGCTCTTCCCCTTTCACTTGTTCATTCTCTCTCTAGGCTGCCTCCATGTAAGATGTGCCTTTGCTTCTCTATCCCCTTCCACCATAATTGTAAGTTTTCTGAGGCCTCCCTAGCCATGCAGAACTGTGAGTCATTTAAATCTCTTTGCTTTATAAATTACCCAGTCTTGGGTATGTCTTTATAGCAGTGTGAGAACAGGCTAATAGAGAAATCAAAGATATGAACAGAGGCCCCAACATCAAGGGGCTTTTGGGGGCAGGTTAAAGGGTAAAAACATGGAGAAGCTACTAACTATAAAGGAGGAGAGCAACTTAACCAGACAAGAAAGAATGAAAAAAATTTTAATTATGGTTTTAAAGCAAATTTTCACTATATTAGTTACATGGCTAATTGTTAGTTAGGTGTTTAACTATTAGTTAGATATTTTCAAACTAGAGCTAATTATAAAGTTTGTATCTTATGTAAAAGAGTTTGTATCTTATGTAAAAGACACATCACCCAATTTGAAACCTGAGAACTGGAATGCATGCATCAATGTCAACATTTATTTCCTTTTTCATTTGCTCTTATTAATAAATAAGAACAAGGTCTTGTTAGATGCCTTACACTGAACTAGGTGGTGTGGATAGATCAGGAAAAGTAAACATGAAGGCACCTGCCCCTCTAAATCTTCCTGGCTCACTACCTTCACTGTGGTGGAAAGCAAGAGCTGGGAAGCTAGAGACCCATGTCTTTTTGCATTATACTGTGGTGATTACTGTCCCACTTTTACCCACATAGGATTTTCTTGCAGAAATCCTATGTGGGTAAAACCAATAATAAAAATAAAAGTGAATCTCATTTTTAGGGCAGCAAACAATTTCCTAGAATTATTTTTTGTTACTACAATTTGTTATCCAATATTAGTTATACATTTAATATTTCTTTCCTACCAATTGGTTGCTAGGTTAATGGTTAGATATAAAAATATTAAATATAGCACACATTTGTAGCCCAAGCTACTCAGGAGGCTGAGACAGGAGGATCATTTGAGCCCAGGAGTTCAGGGCTGTAGTGTGCAACAATCATGCCTATGAATAGCCAGTGCACTCTAGCCTGGGCAACATTGTGAGACCCTGTCTCTAAAAAAACAAATAAATAAAAATGAACTTGATTTGCTCTCATGGAGTTCACTTAATACATTGATTCATGTATAAAATTATATGTTTGAAGTTGAAAAATATTTTGATTAGGTAATTACAACACTAAGAGGGAGGAAATTCTAATTTACCCTGATACTTTGTTTTGTCTCACACATGTTGTTATTCAAAAATTGGCCACTCAGTGAGCTGGACTCTCAGTTCCTGAGCACATTCTAGATTCTGAAAAAAAATTATCAAATACTTGTGATGCCTAAAAGTGATAAAAATTGTCCAAAGAGCTACCAATACAAAATTTATAAAACATTGTCAACTCTTTCATAATAATACTAGTCAATATCATAATCAGTTTATGATAAAAACCAGCACTTACAGATCCATTTTTAAAGACCAGGCATTTATCTTTATTGCTTTACTTATATTTCCTTATATAAATTCACAAACCTGACGAGACAAAAAACGTCTCTAAATGTTTTGTAACTTTAGTTTAATTCTCTCCAACCTAAGATTTTAAGATAGTTTATTATTAATATTATCATTGTTGTTATCATTATTTCCAGATGGAGCATTTTCACATGTTTATTCATTTCCTTTGCTCTATAATAATGCTAGTAATTTCTGGTTACCTTATGTGATGATCACATAATGCCATTTATACTATTTCTACTTTGGTAAATTAATTGATGATGTACTTACATTTTAATACGAGGTTGATTTCGTGAATGTTTTAGAACAGCTGAACATAAAGGTTAGAAATTTTTGTGGATTATACCTTTACTATTATAAATTTTATAAGCCATTTCCTAATGTGATTTGTTCTGAGTTTAAACCTTCGTATTGTACCAAGAAGTGATATTTGAATATTTGCTCTTGTCTCCTGTACATATTCATTAGACATATCCTTTGAATTTTAACCTTTTGATTAATTTAGACTCAGATTGTTTTTTTTTTCTTTTGAGAGAGAGTCCTTCTCTGTTGCCCAAGCTGGACTGCAGTGGCGTGATCTCAGCTCACTGCAACCTCCATTTCCTGGGTTCTAGTGATTCTCCTGCCTCAGCCTCCCCAGTAGCTGGGATTAAAGGCATGTGCCACCACACCCAGCTAACTTTGATTTGGATATTTTTAGGGTGATAAACTCTAATGCCCTGAAGGAGGCTCATCTCCTGTCACCTTTAGGTAGTTGAGTAAGAAGCTGGATCAGTAAATTTAAATTTAATCTGAGATAGAGACACACACACACACACACACACACACGTATATGTGTGTGTGTGTGTGTATATATATATATATATATATATATATATATAGAGAGAGAGAGAGAGAGAGAGAGAGAGAGAGAGAGAGAGAGAGAGAGAGAGAGAGAGAGAGAGAGCTTTATCCCCAAGATAGGAGATGGGACTTTTGGGAGAGAATTAGGTTTAGATGAGGTCATGTGAGTGGAGGCCCATGATAAATGCCCTTATAAAAAGAGGGAAAGATGTAAGACCTCACCTTGGCATCAAGAAATGACCATGTGAGAACATAAGCAAAAAGAGGGGCCTCATCAAGAACCTGACCTTCTAGGCACCCTGATCTCAGGTTTCCAGTCCCCAGAACCATGAGAAATAAATGTTTTCAAGCAGCCCAAACTGACTAATATGTATTTCTAATACTTAATTGATCTGACTGAACAAACAAATTGATGTAAGTTAGAGCTGTGGAGACCTTGCTTAGTAAGGCCATTTCCTTGATTAGAAGATTCCCCATGGTTGCTTCCCTCCTTTCTCTGTAAATATGAAAGTGTTTTGGGACATGTTTCCTCTCATATAACCTTTACAATGGTGTGTCAAGCCCAGAAATATTCTTTGCTACAAAATGGCAGAAAAGATGAGGTCTGAAGCACTTTGTTTCTTCTCTGCCTATGAGTTTTGTTGACAATTCATATTTCATTTCACATTTTCAGAATGTAGTGCCACTGTTGTACATGTGTCCTCGTGACCGTGTCACGACACTACCTCTTACCTGAACCACATAGCTTGGTTTTACTGTGTAAGCTAAGCTTAATCTCCACATGTATATATTAGAATAACATATTTATCTAATTTTTATTATAGGTGAATTTGACCTAAGCATTATCATCTTTCTTTTTGTTGTCTTCTTTATGCTACTTTCTTTTTTCAACTTTATTAAGGTATAATTGACAAATAAAAATTGTTTGCATTTAAGGTGTAAAACATGATGATTTGATATAGTGAAAAGATTTGATATGGTGAAATGATTACCATAATCAAGCTAACACATTCATCACCTCACAAAGTTACCATTTGTGTGTGTGAGCATCTAAGACCTACTCTCAGCAAATTTTGAGTATACAATACAGTATTCTTTTTTTTTTTTTTTTTTTTTTTGAGGTGGAGTCTCGCTCTGTCACCAGGTTGGAGTGAAGTGGCACCATCTCAGCTCATTATAACCTTTGTCTCCTAGGTTCAAGCAATTCTCCTGCCTCAGCCTCCCGAGTAGCTGGGAGTACAGGCATGCACCACCACACCCAGCTAATTTTTGTATTTTTAGTAGAGATGGGATTTCACCATATTGGCCAGGATGGTCTCAATCTCTCGACCTCGTGATCCACCAGCCTCAGCCTCCCAAAGTGCTGGAATTACAGGCGTGAGCCACTCCACCCGGCCTATAATACTTTATTCTTAACTAAAGTCACCACGTTGTACGTTAGATTCCTAGAATTTATTCATCTTACAACTTGTACCCTTTGACCAACACCTCCCCATTCCCTCACACCCAGTCCCTGGCATTCACCATTCTACTCTCTGTTTCTGTGGGTTTCCCTTTTTAAAACCCCACAATACGTGAGATAGTACAGTATTTTTATTTCTCTCCTTGACTTATTTCACTTAACATAGTAGCCTCCAGGTTCATCCATGTTGTTGCAAATGGCAGGGGTTCCCTTTTTATGGATAAATAGTTTTATTTTGCATATGTGTGTGTATATATGTATGTATTTTATTTATTCATTCATCCATTGACAAACAGATTGTTTTTGCATCTCGGATATTATGAATAATGCTGCAGTGAACGTGGGAGTAAGAATGCCCCTTTGAGATAATGATTTTATTTCCTTTGGCTATATACCCAGAAGTGGAATTGCTGAATCATATATTAGTGTTATTTTTATTTTTTTGAGAAATATCCATACTGTTTTCTATAATTACTGCACTAATTTAAATTCCTGCTGACAGTGTACACAGGCTCCCTATTCTTCACACTCTAGTCTTCACTTATCTATTGATTTGCTTGTTTGTTTTGATAATAGCTGTCCTAACAAATGTAGGATATTGTCTTATGGTGGTTTTGAGTTGTATTTCTCTGATGATTAGTGATGCTAAGGATGCTTTCATAAGCATGTTGGCTATTTGTATGTCTTCTTTTGAAAAGTGTCTATTCAGATCCTTTTCCCTTTTTAAAATTAGGTTATTTGGGTTTTGTTTGTTGGTTTGCTGTTAAGTTGTATTCATTCTTTATATATTTTGGATATTAACACCTTATTAGATATATAGTCTGCAAGTATTTTCTTTTATTCTGTGGGTTGACATTTTAATTTTGTTGATTGTTTCCATTTCTGTACAGAAACTTTTTAGTTTGATATAGCTTATACATTTTTCCTTTTCTTTCCTGCACTTTTGGTGTCATATCCAAAAATCGCTGTCAAGACCAATGTCAAAGAGATTATTTATTATGTTTCCTTTTAGGAGTTTTATGGCTTCAGATTTTTACTTTTAAGTCTTTAACCCATTACAAGCTCATTTTTGTGTATGGTACACAATAAAAATCCAATTTCATTCTTTTATACGTGAACATCCAGTTTTCTCAACACTATTTATTGAAGAGACTGTCTTTTCAAATTATCTTTTATTGGCGCCTTTGTCAAAAATCACTTGACTGCATATGTACGGGTATAATTCTGGCATCTCTGTTTTGCTCCATTGACCTATGTGTCTTTGTGACAGGAACATACTGTTTTAAATTACTGTTGCTTTGTAATATATTTTGAAATCAGAAAGTGTACTGCTTCCAGTTTTTTCTTTTTTCTCCAGATCACTTTGCCTCTCCTGGGTCTTTTGTGGTTCCACATAAATTTTAGCATTATTTTTTTGTATTTCTGTACAAAATATGATTGGATTTTTTTATGGGGTAATATTGAATCTGTAGATTGTTTTTGATGGTATGAACATTTTAAGTCTTCCAACCCATGAACACAGGAGGCCTTTTCATTTTATTTGTGTCTCATTTACTTTCTTTCATCAGGGTTTTATAGTTTTCAGTGTACAGGTCTTTCACCTTCTTGGTTAAGTTTATTCCTACATATTTGCTTTTTGGGATGCTATTGAAATTTCATTTTTGGATAGTTCATAACAGAAACACAGCTGATTTTTATATGTTAATTTTGTACCCTGCAATTCATTTATTAGTTCTAATTGTTTTGGGTGGAGTTTCAGGAAATTTTATATATAAAGTCGTATCATCAGTACACAGAAGATTTAGCTTTTTTCTTTTAAATATGGATGAATTTCCTTTCTTTTTCTTGCCAACTTCTCTGTCCAGGGAGTTTACTACCATGTTGAATAAAATAAATAAGAGTGAGTACCCTTGTATTATTCCAGATCTTAGGAGAAATATTTTTCACCATTGAGTATAGTATTAGCTATGGGCTTGTTTTATAAGGTGTTTATTATGTTAGGGTACATTATTTCTATTCTTAACTTGTTGAGAATTTTTCTCATAAAAGGATGTTGAATTTTGTCAAGTGTTTTTTCTGCATCTATTGAGATGCTCATGTGATTTGTATCTTGCATTCTCTTAAGGTAGTGTATTATTTTTATTGATTTGTATATGTCAGAACATCCTTGCACCCCAGGAATAAAACCCAATTGATCATGGTGTATCATCCTTTTATCATGCTGTTGAACTTGATTTGCTGGCATTTTGTTGAAGCTTTTTGCATCTATGTTAATGAGGAACATTGGCCTGCAATTTTTTTTATTGTACTGTCCTTATCTGGCTTTGGTATGAAGGTAATGCTGACTTCATAAAATTAGTTTGGAAGTGTTCCCCTTCTTTAGATTTTGAAAAATTGAGAAGGATTGGCATTAATTCTTTAACTGTTTGGTAAAATTCATCGGTGAGGCCATCTGGTCCTGGACTTTTCTTTGTTGGAAGGTTTTTGATTACTGCTTTGATCTCTTTAGTTATTATTGCTCTGGTTCAGATTTTCTATTTTTTTCATAATTTAGTCTTGGTTAGTTGTATTTAAAACATCCATTATTGTGGAAGTTATTGATGTTTTCCTGGATTATCCAATTTGTTGGAACATAATTTTCATAGTAGTCTCTTATGATTTTTTGTATTTCTATTGAATAAATTATAGTATCTCCTCTTGCAATATAATTTTATTCTTTTTCATTAGTCAAGCTAAAGACTTGTCAATTGTGTTTATCTTTTTTAAAAAACACAGTTTAAAAAAAAAATCTTTTCAATTGTCTTCCTACTCTCTATTTATTTCTGCTTTAATCTTTATTACTTTCTCCTGTTAACTGTGGGCTTAGTTTGTTATTTTTCTAGTTTCTTGACATATAAAGAGATGCTGTTTTTTTGAGTTTTTTTTTTTTACTGTAGACATTTATCATTATGTATTTCTCTTTCATGCTACTTTTGCTGCTTCCCATTAGTTTTGGTATGTAATGTTTTCACTTTTGTTTGTCTCAAGATACATTTTTACTTCCCACTTGAGTTCTTTGACCTATTGGTTGTTCAGGAGGGTGATGTTTAATTTCCACTTATTTGTGAATTTTCCAAGAGTCCTCCTGTTATTTATTTCCAGTATTATACCATTGTGGTCAAAAAAGATACTCCATGAGATTTCAATCTTCTTAAATTTTTTAAGATATGTTTTGTGGCCTAACACATGATCTCTCCTGGAAAGTGTTCCAGATGTGCTTCAGGAAAATGTATATTCTGCTGCTGTTTCATGCAATGCTCTGTAACGTCTGTTAGGTGGTTTTGGTCTATAGTACTTAAGTTCTCTGTTTTTTAAATTGATTTTCTTTATGAATGATTTATCTACTGGTGAAAGTGGAATACTGTAGGTCCCTACTACTGTTATATTGCTGCCTATCTCTCACTTCAGTTCTGTTAATATTTTTGTTTGTACTCGGCTGTTCCAGTGTTGTATGCCTATATGTTTACAATTGATATATCCTCTGGCAATAATTACCACTTTATCATTATAAAGAGATATTCTTTGTCTCTTGTTACAGTTTTTGATTTAAAGTCTATTTTGTCTGAGATAAGTATTCCCACCATTGCTCTGTTTTGGTTACCATTTGAATAAAACATCATTTTCCATGCCTTCCCTTTCAGTTTATGTGTGTTCTTTAAGCTAAGGTGAATGTCTTGTAGGCAACATATTGTTGGATCTTGTTTATTATTTCATTCATCCATTCTGTATTTTTTATTAAAAATTTAATGCACTTATATTTAAATAATTATTCATATGAAGGATATACAATTGCCACTTTGTTTTCTGACTGCTTTGTAGCTTCGCTCCAACAACCCACTGCCTTTTTTTTTCTGGCTGTCTTCTTTTGACATTATTGATATTTTGTAGTAATACACTTTAATTCTTTTTTCTTTATCTTTTCTGTATCTGCTTGAGGTTTTCTTTGTGATTACTATGAGACTTACATAGAGCATTTTATGGTTACAGAGTTTATTTTAAACTGAAAACAGCTAAACTTCAATCACATACAAAAGCTTGACACTTTTACTCCTCCCCACATTTTATGCTGTTGCTGTCACACCATATATCTTTCATATTGTGTATCCATCAACAAATTATTGCAGCCACAGTTATTATTAATACTCTTGTCTTTTAATTTTTATGCTAGAGTTAAAATTGATTTATGCAACACTATTACACTATTATTCTAAATTTGAGTATACGTTTATGTTTAACAATGATTTTTATAATTTCATGTGTTTTCATGTTGTTACTTAGCATCCTTTTGTTTTAAGGCAGGTCTACTGGAAATGAACTCCCTTAGCTTTTGTTTATAGGGAACTTTTTTTTTTTTTTTTTGAGACAGAGTCTTGCTTTGTCACCCAGGCTGGAGTGCAGTGGTGCAATTTTGGGTCACTGCAATCTTCACCTCCTGGGTTCAAGCAATTCTCCTGCCTCAGCCTCCCAAGTAGCAGGGATTACAGGCGTTTGCTACCATGCCTAGCTAATTTTTGTATTTTTAGTAGAGCCGGGGTTTTGCCATGTTGGCCAGTCTGGTCTCCAACTCATGGCCTCAAGAGATCTACCTGCCTTGGTCTCCCAAAGTGCTTGGATTACAGGTCTGAACCACCATGCCTGGACAGGAACTTTTTTATCTCTGTTCATTTCTGAGGAACAGATTTGCCAATTATATGGTTCTTGTTTGGCAGGTTTATTTTTCCCACACTTTAATTATATCATCCCACACCATCCTGGAATGTGGAGTTTCTACTAAGAAATCCATTGATAGCCTTGAGTGGGTGGGTGGTTTCTTTTGTTTATGACAAATCAATTTTATTTTGCTGCTTTCAAAATTTTCTCTCTGTCATTGACTTTTAATATAATGTGTCTCAGGGTAATCTTTGGGTGGATCTTACTTGAGAAACTTGGAGCATTGTGATTCTGGGCATCTATATTCATCCCAAGGTTTAGGAAATATTGAGTTATTATTTCTTTACATAAACTGTTCCTTTCTCTCTCTCTCTCCTCCTCTCTCTCTCTCTCTTTTATTCTAGGGCTTTCATTATATGCATATTCATTCATTTGATTATGTCCTATTGGTCTTATATACACCCTTCACTCTTTTTTATTCTTTTGATTGTTAGTGTTCCTCTAACTGGTGAATTTAAGCTAATTTCAGAGACTGTCTTTGAGTTTGGTAATTGTTTTTTCTAAGTAATCCAGTGTGCTGTTGAAACTCTTAATTACATTTTTCTGTTCTGTCATATGCTTAAGCTCTAGGATTTCTAGTTGATTTTTAAAAATAGTTTCTATTTCTTTATTAAATTTTCATTTTGTCTAATCACATTTTTGCCAATTTTAAACTGGATTGTTTTATTGCCATTGAGTTGTTTGAGTTCCTTGTATATTTTGAATCTTAGCCCCTTAACAGAGGTATAGTTTATAAATATTTTCTCCCATTCTGTAGGCTGTGTCTTCACTCTGTTGTTTCCTTTGTTGTGTAGAAGTATTTTAGTTTGATGTAATCCCATTTGTCTATTTTTACTTTTGTTTCTTGTGCTTTTGAGGTCATAATAAAAAAATTGTTGCCTAGATCAATGTCATGGAGATCTTCCCTGATTTTTTTCTAGTTGTTTCATAATTTGGAGTCACAAATTTACACCTTTAGTCCACTTTGAGTTTATTTTTGTATATGGTGAGGGATAGAAGCCTAGTTTTATTCTTCTGCATATGGCTTTCCAATACTATTTACTAAGGGACTCTTCTTTCTTACAAGGGATAAGCCTAAAGAACAGAAGACTATTTAAGGACAGAAGACTATTTAAGGGGCTTTTTGGGTAATTTAGAATAGAAAATACTAGTATAGACTAAAACAATTGGAAGGAAATTTGAAAATTTGTATGAGATCTGATTATGATAGTTTATTGATCACTTAAACATGGGGAAGAAATGAGTAGAGAAGAGGATGCTGAAATAATTCCTGGGTTTTCATTTGGAACATTAGAGTTAAGTAGTACCTGGTGGAGCTAGTTTGAGTAGAGATGATTAATTTTGTTTAAGTGAGAAAGTGTCTGAAGTATCTAGGAACCAATTATAGCTATTTAGGAAATAATTACAAATACAGATCTGGAGAGATAACTGGTAGGTGTGAGAGTGACATTATAAGTACAGATGTCACTTTGTAGATGTTTGAATGCTATTGGGAAGAATAATAAAGCATTAATATATACCTGGAGGGCAACAAAGGTTGAAATAAAGTCTTCTTTCTTAGCTATAAAATATGGGGGGATAATTTAATATGTATAAATGATAAGAGATCCCCAACCCCACTACTGGGTGTATATCCAAAGGAAATGAAATCAGTATTTCAAAGAGGTATCTGCAGTTTCATATTTATTGCAGCACTATTCACAATAGCCCAGATATGAAATCAACCTACATATACATCAATGGATGAATGATAAAAAAATGTGGAATAAATATACAATGGGATATTATTTAATAATAAAAAAGAAAAGAAAAAATCCTGTGATTTGTGACAATGTGGATGAATCTGGAGAACGTTATGCTAAGTATAATAAAACAAGTCAGGCATAGAGAGACAAATACCACATTATCTCATTCATATGTGGAATCTAAAAAAGTTGATCTCATAAAAGTAGAGAGTACACAGGACAGCCTCTAGGATCTTGGTCAATAGAGCTGGCACCAGGACAATGGTTTGCTTTGGAGTCTGCAGTTGGGTCAACAGATGGTGGGCCTGTTCTCAGGTGTGTGGGTTTGTACAGCTCCCACTAGGTCCTTGGGAAAGAAGCTCCTTCTAGGTTAGTGGACAGGTTCCTGAGGGAATAGGACCATGGCTGAAAGGGATTGGAACTGAGTCATTGGGCTGCTTCATCATCCAGCCAGGACCAAAATATGCATGCCTCCCTTTGGGAGAGGAGACAGGCAGGACTTCTGGCAGGTTCATGGGTAGGGGAAACAGGACTTCCCCCAGACAATGGCTGAATGGGGCTGGAGGTGGGTCAGAGGGCTGCTTCTGTAGGCAGAGGTCTGTGGGGCTTAGGTGTAGAGTTATGAATGAGTGCATCTCCATTCAGGTCTCTGGATGAGCAGGGCTGCATCCAGGCTGCAGCTGAGAAGGACTGAACCAGAGTCACGAGCTGCTTCATGATCTATGGCCAGAACAGAGTTTGGTGGACCTGTTACCCAAGACATGGGCAGGTATAGCTTCTCCAGGGTCTTTTATTGGAGGTTGCTGGTGGTAGAGCACGGAAAATTAGGGCTATATCTGAGTTCACATGGGGACAGAACTGTTTTTGTGTCTGCAGCCAGGGTCATCATCAGCAAGTCTGCCATTTGGACACAGGCCTACCTTCTCAAATCGACCTTCCTCATTCTTGGACTCAGCTGGGTTTTGCACCCTCCTACCTGGATCCCAAAGCTCCCACAAGGCACTTTGATTTGGTGGCTGACTGTCAAATTATTATTGTGAGAGTTTACAGGTGGAGGACCTCTTACTATACCATCTTGCTGACCTCACTTCGATACTAGTGTTTCTTGCTTTTGATTCCCCCCCACCTTCTCTTCTTACCTTTCTTCTTCATCTTTCTTTCACTGTAAGATGGTTGTTATTTTGCTTGTTTTGTGCCATGTGCTCTTACAGAAAATTTCAGTTTTTTTTTTTTTTGGTGAACTTTATAGAGCAATATTATAGTGTATAATTTTTTATTTTTTGAGAGTATTTATTAATTCTCCACTCTAGGTAATGACATAAGTATACTTCTACTGCCTTCTACCTTACTTTCTCCCCTTCCTGAGGCTAATTTATTATATTCTTAGGTTGTTATATTTTTAGTTCACTAGTGGCTTCCTGTAGAGATAAAATATATGTCCATATTTGTAATGCTTAATTTGCTAATTTTACATATATTTGCCTCTCCCTTCCTATACCTCATCCCTCTCACCTTTTCTATATTTTCAGAATATAAATTATAAAACACAAATTTATAATTTCTAAAATTTTATTTTTATGTAAGAAAAATTTCCATTGAAATTTAAACTTAGCCCTATATTTAAATATATTCAATGTTTACTGCCAGTTTTCTGTCACCGATTTCTTTATTCATGTCACAGATCTCTTTATTCCTTTGTCACAGATTTGTTTATTCATGTGTTCCATGGCTGATTTGTCCTCTTGGTCTTTTCAAGGAGGACTTATGATCACTATATTTTATAGCATTTTTATAAAATTATTTTTAATTTACATAGTAATTTTACATATCTATGGGGGTCCAGTGATATTTTTATACCTGTATACAATGTGTAATGATCAAATTAGGGTAATTAGAATATACATAATCTCAAATAGTTAGTTCTTTATAATGAACATTCAAAATCCTCTCTTTTAGCTATTAAAAATAGAGAATAAATAATTGTTATCTATAATCACCCTACAGTGCTGTAGAATACCAACATTTATTCCTTTTATCTAATTGTAATTTTATATCCATTAGCCAAATTCTTTTCCCCTCCTCCCTGCTAGCCTTATCAGCCTCCAGTTACCACTATTCTACTCTCCACTTCTATGAGATTACTTATTTAGCTTCCACATATGATTGAAAACAAAAAATGCAAAAATCCTCAAGAAAATACTAGCAAACTGAATCCATCAGTACATCAAGAAGATAATACACTATGACTAAGTGCAATTTGTCTCAAGGGGCAAGGTTGATTCGTTGATAAATATGCTACATCATCACATCCACAGAATAAAGAAAAAAATTGTATGATCATCTCAAAGATGCAGAAAAAGCACTTTATAAAATTAAACTTTCCTTTATGTAAGAACTTTAAACAAATTAGGTGTAGAAATATGTACCTCAACACAATAAAGGCCATATATTACAAACCTGTAGGTAGTGTCACACTGAACAAGAAATAACTTGAAAAGACAAAGGTGCTCAATTTTACCACTCTTATTCAATATAGTACTGGAAGTTCTTGCAGAGCAATTAGGCAGAAGAAAGACATAGAGTGCATCCAACTTGGGAAGAAGGAAGTCATATTGCCCCTCTGGAGACATCATTTTTTATCTATCGAAAAACCTAGGTCCCACAAAATACGCTTAGAACTGATGAATACATTCAGTAAAGTAAAGTCATAGCGTACAAAATCAACACATAAAAGTCAGCATTTCTTTTGACCAATAGCAGGAATTACCTGGAAAAGGTATCAATAAAGCAATCCTATTTACAACAGTCACACAAAATAATTGCTAGGAATACATTTAATTAAAGAGGTGAAATATCTCTACAATGAAAATCATAAAGTTCTGCTTAAAAAAATGAAGAGAACACAAAAAATTGAAATATATTCCTGGTTCATAGATTGGAAGAATAATTATTGTAAAATGACTATACTACCAAAAGCAATCTACAGATTCAATGTAATCCCTATCAAAACACCAATGATGTTCTTCACAAAAATAAAAAAAGTCTGAAATTTCGTGTAACCATGAAAAACATCAAATAACCAACAAAATTCTGAGCAAAAAGAACAAAGCTAGAGGCATCACACTACCTGACCTCAAAATGTACTGTAGTACAAAAAGCACAAAGCTATAGTAAGCAAACAGCATGGTATTGGTATAAAAACAAACACATAGACCAATGGAAAAAAATAAAGAACCCAGAAATAAGTCCACGTATTTATAGCAAACTGATTTTCAATTAAGGTGCCAAGAACATACACTGGGGAAAAGATACTTTTCTCAATAAGTAGTGTTGGGGAAAATAGAGAGTCTCATGCTGAAGAATAAAACTAGACCCTTATCTCTCACCATATACAAAAATCGTTGCATCTTGAATGAGTAAATATATCGTCTATTGCTTCTTCTCTTATTCTGGATAGGAAATTCTGAGGGACTCACACTTTCTTTCCATGAGCATTTTGTAATAATTACCCTGCTATTTTCTATATTAACAAAAGTCTGATTATTTAAGTACTTTGTCTAAATGTCCAAATATTTTTTAAAAAACTTTAAAACCCTATATGTCTATTAATTTATACCTCAGTTTGATTTCTCTGTCACTTTTTCTTTGAACATGTTGCATTCTTTTAATCTCCTAGCTCTAAGCTCAAGAAAATTTCATCTAGTTGAATCTTTACATATTTTTCTTTCATTTTTTTAGTTTTCTTTTGTGGAGACACCTTTTACATGTGAGTTAGCTGTCACCTGTTGGCTCTAGTGATTGCTATTAATCTATTCTTTTTAACTTTTGTATTATTTTTCATCTCATTTTCAATTTCATTTTCTCTGAGGCTTGTTCTACGTGGCCTTATTGTATAGTTTAAAAGTGCTTGTTTTCCATTGTGTTGCTTCTTATATGGTATTAATTACTGTGATGATTTTTCCTTCTTTCTCTGTTTCTTGAACTTCACCAGTATCTATTTTCACATTCTGTTTTCTTCTTACTTTTTTCTTGAGCCTTGTAGCTTTATGTTGCAATCTTATTTTATATAGTCACCCTTCCTCCTTTAAGCAGATATATTTAAAAACAAATTAGGGATTTTATTGCGAATAAATTAATGTATGTTCAAAATATTATGTTGTTTTAAATATTTCAAGTTTAATAATTTCTAAAATATAGAATATACTTATGTATGTATATTTAGAATAAGTCTCTTACAGTTAAGAAACAAGGATTATGTCGTGTTTATTATTTTCTTAAAAAAGCTTTCGTAAGAGACTGTTTTTCCATAATATAGAAAATTCTCAGAATATTTAACTCATTGAAGGTGTCTGATTTCTATCTCTGCTTTGCTAGTGACTTTCTATGGAAACAGACAATTTCTTATTCCTTTCCATTGCTTGAACTACATTGCGAAGGACATAATTAATAATTTCTGTCAAACAATATCAGTTTTAACCTTTGCATAAATTAAATAGTTATATAAATTGAAATCATTTTTCAAATGGCTAGAGCCTGACATCTTTCCCTGATAATTTAGCATAACGTAACTTTAAGGATTTGGGATATAGATATTTTCAAATTTGAAATGATGTTGGGAGGAGACAACTTTATGGCATTGCCTCCATAGCTGTATTGTTCTGGTCCAGTTAACTTGAATTGCAAGCCTGAAGAATAGTTTCTTCTTTCTCACTTATGTGGAGTTGCTTTGGGCATTATAATCTTGTCTAACAAATGATTCACTATCCCTCAAACTGCTATGTGGTAATGCAAACATAGATAATTTGCTACTGGCTAGCTGTCTGCATAAATTTCAAGGTAGATTTGAAACCTAGAACTGGCTACATAGAACTTTAGGGACTGTGAAAAATTAGTGAAAATATCAGAATAGAGAAAAAAGCAAGAAAACTACTAGAAAAAAAAAAAAGAAAAACTCTTGTATGATCAAAAGTGTCACCTCCTGCAAAGGGGATTCCAGGATTGAAAAGAGGCTTAGAGGCAAAATGTACAAACATCTAATGGATCACAAAAAGTTTCTGTACTGATACACTTGAAAATTTACATTGTTTTATACAAAGATAATCAATGAAAAGTTGAAAGATCTTTTTATGATTCTTGTTAAGTCTTCCTGTGAATTTTTTAGTTTTAGGGATTTTTTTTTTTTAATTTTCAGAGTCAATCCATTTACTTTATGACTAACTGTCTTGAATGAAAAGTCCAGATGAATATAACAGACCATTCTCAGCAGAAAAGAAGAGTAGGAGGGGCTATGACAGGTAGAGCCAGTCTTAAGAAAAATTCCTTGTTTTGCCCATTAAAATCAAGCCAAATCTCCATAAAAGGCACAAGGATTGATAAAGATAGAAAGAACAGGATATGCTAATGGATCTCCTTCCCTATGGAAAAGAAACATCTGAAATAAGGAGTATTTGTTTCACTGTCAATATATAGCACATGCAGAAAACTTAGAAAAATTTTAGAATTCAGGGCTAAGAATTGAGTATCTGGGGACATTCTCACTTATGGATGTGAGAAGGAAAGCAAGCCTGCAGAAGATGTACAGAATATCCTTTATGGTCTCAGAAAAATAACCAAGATTATTTAAGTACCAGTAAAAGAACATATGAGAGTGAAGGATAATATTTCAAGACTGGGAGCTGCTAAATACAGAACAGTGTCACTCATTTGAAGTCATGTAGCTCATTGTAATTATTTGTTTGGCTTAAGCTAGTGAAAGACCAGAATATCACCTTACCCCTACCAATTCTCTACCAGTCATATACATTAGAGACTATAGAATCTGCACTAAGACTTCAAAATTGACAAATATGTTAGCTTTTCTTTGGAGTGGTAATGTAATGTGCAACTCATTATGTAATTAGTTTCTACCTTGAAAAATTTACTATTTGAGGTTATTTGGTTGGTACATATTCTAAGAGAGCAAACAATGTAAAATTGACCTGTAATATGTTTCCTATCATATGGATTTCAAGATGTGCTTCTTTTTTTTTTTTTTTTTTTTTTTGAGACGGAGTCTCGCTCTGTCGCCCAGGATGGAGTGCGGCGGCGTGATCTTGGCTCACTGCAAGCTCCGCCTCCCAGGTTCACGCCATTCTCCTGCCTCAGCCTCCCAGGTAGCCAGTACTACAGGCGCCCGCCACCACGCCTGGCTAATTTTTTTTTGTATTTTTAGTAGAGATGGGGTTTCACCATGTTAACCAGGATCGTCTCAATCTCCTGACCTCGTGATCCACCCACCTCGGCCTCCCAAAGTGCTGGGATTACAGGCGTGAGCCACCACGCCCAGCCGTTAAGATGTACTTCTTAATTGAATAATGACATAATTCCCTTTTGGCCACAATTATTTGCGTGGGCAGTTGACAGCGCAGTGGCAGACAGAATTTTGGAAAGAACACAACCAGGTGACCATAATGGAGATGGAACTTAACATAGTAATCCTAGGTGGGTTTTTAGAAATGAGACTAATAATTGGGTAAGTGCAGAATGTTCACTTCATGCTAAGTATATGTTCACTTAAGCTGTTCCTCAGATTGAGTATTCCTACTCCTAAAAAAGGCATGGCTTTATGGATTTCACATGATGCTCAAAGGAGACAAACTACTTCTCACTCACCTCAGTAGATCACATACTTTGAATGTGGCCTAGTGACTTAAACTTACTTGATTTTACCCTGAATAAAGAAGGACATGTTAAGAAATGATTACTGAGCAGTCAGTTTGTGCATTAATGCTGTTAATATCATGATTTCATGATTTTGCTTGGAGCAATCCTGGCAACAGTTGATGTGGTTTGAGTCTCTTCTTAGTCACACCCTGAGAAAAGAGATGAGACAGACATGACAGCATCTCCTTGTCTCTCTTTTGCCCCAAAGACCACATTTCAACTTTCTTTTTTTTTTTTTGAGACGGAGTCTCACTCTGTCACCCCAGGCTGGAGTGCAGTGGTGAGATCTCAGTTCACAGCAAGCTCCACTTCCCGGGTTCATGCCATTCTCCTGCCTCAGCCTCCCCAGCAGCTGGGACTACAGGCACACGCCGCCACGCCCGGCTATCTTTTTTTTGTATTTTTAGTAGAGACAGGGTTTCACCGTGTTAGCCAGGATGGTCTCCATCTCCTGATCTCGTGATCTGCCCGCCTCAGCTTCCCAAAGTGCTGGGATTACAGGCGTGAGCCACTGCGCCCAGCTCTTCATGCTCTGCAACTTTCTGCAGAGCATGAAGAAAAAAAAATTATTTGGTTGGAAAAAATAAATGATACTAAAAACTAACTTTGAACTTATCTGTCTCATTTTTCTTCACTCAGATACTAATATCTCTACAACATGGATAAAGAAAAAAATTTATACATACTTAGATCATATTAGTTGGAACCAAGCACAATCTGAACATAAAAATACCTGTATTATATAGAGGGATGAATCAGGAAGCTCCCTTGTTCAGCAAAGATTAAGCAGCCAGAATGCTGAGTGAAATAGCACACTGGTATCTCTCTGTGATCTGGCAATGTCATAGATTCAAGTGTTGCCTTAAAGACATGTAAGCAGGAATAAATGCTGCATCAAATATGATGAAAACATATAAATGCTGCATCAAATTGTTCAGCTATTATTGACTTGCATACATATAGACTGAAGAGATGAATCCAAAAACATCTCTAAAATAATTCTGTAACATCTGCAAAACTGTAAAATATGCCCCAGCTTTGAGGCATGCAAAATTTATTTTAAGTTTTTATTTTCATCCTTCTGTATCCTCTTTTTCTGCTCCCTACTCTTTCTGCCTGATGGGTCTTCTAAAGTTGGCCGTAAATGCTCAGCCTTTAGGGATAATCCCCAAAGATGCTACTCTACTGTACTCGTCTTGCCTTCTGTTCTATCAAAACCGATAAGCAAGTCTCTAAGATCCTGCCAAATATTGAGTAGATGGCTGAAATAAGTAGATGGCTGAAAAAATGACTTAAAGCTTACCTTCTCAGATAACATGTATATGTCATACAAAGGACTCCCATTTTTAAAATGGGAGTTGTATATGTGAGTAGTATCTGGATTGTAATTCAGCTGGTAAAGTCAATCAAGGAAGGGTTTGTATGTGCCACTTTCTCCAAGCACTTCAAATCACACAAGACAGGAAGCTATTGATTTTGCTTTTATGCACTGAAGGCCTTGTTCCTTGGTTGGCCATTTAGATTTGATTAAGCCCATCCAAAAAGCATTTCTATTATCAAATCTTAATCTTGCCAAGGAAAGGTATGCAAATGGGAACCAAATTTACTTCTATAAAATAAATCTTAACGTATTCTTACTGAAGTTGAAGTTCTGTTTTCTCTCCGAGATTTACTGATGATATCAACTAGTTCTCAAGAAGTACAAGAACTGAGTGGGCTAGGTGATCACCTATTGTGGGTTCATTAACTGAAACAGATTTTTAGGAGGTCATATTAACATGTAAATGGTTTGGGGATCTCATTCTATCCTAGAATGGAATGGTAGAAATCTACCAGCAGACATCAAAAGAAGGAACTGTAAAATTGGGTCCAGAAATAGGTGCATTACCAAAGCACAAGTTGTAAATATTGGAGTTGGGGAAGTTGGTATCAACAAGAAGTGAAACTAAGGCTAGTCTGAATCCAGGTAAATTGAGTTCATATCAGTCTGGGAAAATCATGATCAGACCCTGGGAAAATTTCATGCAATGCAGGATCTAAAAAGTACACCAGAGCCAGGATGATGAACTTAATATGAGTATTTGATTTAGTAGCTAGACATTTTTCCCCCCAGGTAACAAAGATCTAGTCTTTATCACTACTGGTATCTTCACTATTTATTTATTTATTTATTTATTTATTTATTTATTTATTTATTTTGAGACGGACTCTCGCTTTGTCACCCATACTGTAGTGCAATGGTGCAGTCCCAGCTCACTGCAACCTCTGCCTCGCAGGTTCAAGCGATTCTCCTGACTCAGCCTCCCAAGTAGCTGGGATTACAGGTGCCCACCACCACACCTCACTAATTTTTGTTTTTAGTAGAGATGGGGTTTCGCAGTGTTGGCCAGGCTGGTCTCGAGCTCCTGACTTCAGATGATCTGCCCGCCTCTGGCTCCCTTCACTATTTAAAGAATCATTGTCTTCCACATAGGCAGTGGCCACAGTAAATCTGAGATGGTTTAAGGCAAAATCCTTGAAAAAAACTGAAGCTAGGAAAGGCCCTTTTTATGAAGAAAACTTGATGTCATTGTTGAATGCATGTGCTTTCCAAAATCTAGAAAAGAGTTATTCCTGGTACCTGAGGTTAATTACCCTGGGTACAGCCAGGAGTTGATTCTCAAAGCAAAAGTCGAATTATCTAAAGGAAAGATAATTATGCATGATAGAGAGAAGATTTAAATTCAAGTTTTGTTACATAACTATCTGCATTAAATAAACTCAACGTGATCACTGCAGGACTGTTTTCTTACTTTATTTTCTCATTTTCAAATTGTATTTTATTATTTCATTTCATTTATTATCTGATTAAAAATAGTATGTAGTTATAGGATACATGTGATATTTTGATTCAACCATAAAATATGTAATGATCAAATCAGGGTAACTGGGATCCATCACCTCAGACATTTATCATTTCTTTGTGTTGAGCACACTTCAAATCTTCTCTTCTGGCTATTTTGAAATACGCAATAAATTATTAAAAACTATAGTCATCCTACTATGCTATCAAAAATTAGAACTTATTTGATCTATCTAACTGTATTTTTGTTCCCATTAACTTGTGTCTCTTCATTCCCCCCACTTCTTTTATCCTTTCTAGCCTTTGTTAACCACCATAACATTCTCTGTCTTCAAAAGATTAGCTATTTAGCTCCCTAATATGAGTGAATATACACAATATTTATCTTTCTGAGCTTGGATTTTTTCATTAACGTATTGACCTCCAGTTCAATCCATATTGCTGTAAATGACATGATTTTATTCTTTTTATGGCTGAATAACATGTGTACATACCACATTTTCTTTATCCATTCATCCACTGATGGACACTTAGATTGTTTCCGTGTATTTGCTATTGTGAATAGTGCTGTGATAAACATGGGAGTGCAGATGTCTCCTTAATATATCAATATCCTTTCTTTTGGATATATACCCAATATTGGGATTGCTGTCTGTTTTTAGGCCAGTTAGTTATGATGTTGTTTTGGTTCCTGTTGGTTTGTACTATATTTTGAAGTCAGGTAGCATGATGCCTCCGGTTTTGTTCATTTTGCTCAGAATTGCTTTGGCTATTTTTGGTCTTTTATGATTCCTTAAACACTTTAGGATTGTTTTTTTTCTGCTTCTGTGAAGAATGCTAGTATTTTGAGAGAGATTGCATTGAATATATAGATTGCTTTGGGTAGTATGGACATTTTAACAATATTAATTCCTCCAATACATAAACATGGGACATCTTTCCATTTCCTGTATACCTTCTTCAATTTCTTTCATCATTTCATAGTTTTTCTTAGAGAGATTTTTTTTTTACTCCTTGGATTAGATTTATTTCTAGGTATTTTTGTAGTTGTAAATGGGATTGATTTATTTATTTTCTTCCTAATTGTTCATTGTTGGATATGCTACTGATTTTTGAATGTTGATTTACGTCCTGCAACTTATCTGAGTTTTTAATCTGTTCTAACAGTTTTTTAATATAGTTTTTAGGGTTTTCTTAATATAATATCATATTGTCTGCTAACAGGGACAACTTGAATTTTTCCTTTCCCATTTGGAAGCCCTTTATTTCTTTCTCTTCCCTAACTGCTCTTGCTAGGACTTCCAGTAGTATGTTTTTAGAATTCTCTTTTTGTCTGTGACTTTTGACAGCTTCACTGTAATGTGCCTTAGAGAGGAATTCTTGGGCTAGGATCTGTTTGGAGATCTTTTCATTTTCTGTATTTGGATGTTTACACTTTCCTAAGACTTGGGAAGTTTTTAGCTATTACTTTATTAAATCGGGGTTCTATGACTTCTAAGAAAATCTCTTCTGCTTATGGAAATCCCAAAAATCAATATCTATTCACTTAATTGTGTTCCATATGTCACATAGGTTTTCTTCATTCTTTTTTTAATCTGTCTTTCTTTTTATCTGAATAGGTTATTTCAAATGACCTGTATTGAAATTCAGAAATCTTCTCTTCTTCTTGCTCCTGTTTATTGTTTACAATCTTGATGACGTATTTCTGTTTCAATCATTAAATCCTTCAGTTCTGGGGTTTCTATTTGGTTCTTTTTTTATAGTATCTATCTCTATTAAATTTCTCTTTGATTATAAATTGTTTTCATGATTTATCTGTATTGCTTATTTGTGTGCTCTTGCATCTCACTGATTTTCTTTAATGTCTTCATTTTGAATTATTTTTCAGGCATTTCATAGATTTTCTTTTCTTTGGAGTCTGTTACTGAAGAATTATTTTATTCCTTTGGAGGTGTCATGTTTCCTTGCTTTCTCATGTCTTCATTTACATCCATACATTTCTTGTAACCGTCACTTTTTTAAATTTTATTGAGTAGCTTCCATAAAGAAACAGATTTTTCCTGTAGATTTTTTTTTTCATAATGCCACTTGGATAAGGTACTTTGGCTTTGGTTATTAGTGGGCACTTTAGTGTAGTTTCTGTATGATTTCTTTGGCTATAATCAATGTCAGTGGTGTCCGCATGTTCCTAATGGCTTAGGCTGTGCTTGTTTGTAGAGGCTGTAGTAAGGCTTTGCTGGAGACATGTTTCTCAAGAGAGCCAGGGAGCATGTTTCTCAAGACCCCTATATTGTGTATCCAGGCACTGGTGTTAGTAGTATGTCCTGGGCAGGCCAGTCTCTGCGAGCTGGACTGGGTGTGCATACACTGTGTTAGCAGTGGCAGACTGGACAGGCTAGTGCTCAGGTCCCTAGGTGGTGAATGTGGATCATGGAAGACCAGTTTTCAGGCCCCCTGACATTGCACATGGGTGCCAGTGTTGTCAGTGGTAGGTTGAGCAGGCTAGTCCCAAGGCCCAGCCTAGGCACGTGGACACTGGTAGTTTTTGTTGTGGGGCAGGTATTTTATTTGTTTTATTTTATGCATAATTATATCTGTGCCACCAACCGGAGTTGTCTAAAAAGAGGTTAAAGAAAAAATAAGACAAGAAATTCATTAAATTAAATAAGTTAATATATAATTTTAAATAAAAATGCCTACTCATAACAAGCATTAAACATAACTTAGTGAAATTGATTGGTTGTGACAAAAATGGGCCAAAGGGAGGAAAACACATGGGTATTTGATAAATTTGGAGGTGCATGACCCTCTAATAAGGGTGACTACCACTCAAGTATAGCCTATTGTTGCCAAGTGGGAATACATTTAAAAAAATACTTTGATTTTTCAAATCAGACTATAAAACACAATTTTATGTGAAATTATTTAATTTCTATTTTTATTTATTTTATTTTATTTATTTATTTTTTGAGACAAAGTCTCCCTCTGTCATCAAAGCTGGAGTGCAGTGGCCCCATCTCAGCTCACTGAAACCTCCACCTCCCAGGTTCAAGTGATTCTCGTACCTCAGCTCTCTGAGTAGCTGGGATTACAGGTGTGTACCATCACACACTCAGCTAATTTTTGTATTGTTAGTAGAGATGGAGTTCACCATCTTGGCCATGCTGGTCTCAAACTCCTGGCTTCAAGTGATCCACCTCCCTCGGCCTCCCAAAGTGCTGGGATTACAGGTGTGAGCCACTGGGCCCGGCCAGAAATTATTCCATTTTTAAATGTTGATAATTACATAAACTAAAAAATACACACATGTAGATATACTGACTACCCCCTCAAAACACACATACACACATATGTGTACATATACACACACAAACAGGCACACACATACATCTTCACATATACACTACACACATACCATCTGGAAAAATAGGGCTCCATTTCTGCTAGTTTGTGGCACCCTGAGTTGATAGTTCCCATACTTCCCTTGTATAAATGTTTGTTGAAATTAAGGCTGTGGTTGTTTGTAACACCACAGGTATCTCAGGGGTAAAATGATTGCAGTAAAGCTTCTTGAATCTCAAGTTCTCTATTTTCCTTATTATGTTCCCAATGGCTTATTATTCTTTGTGATGGTGCTTGTTTTTTCAATATTTTCTCAGCATGGTCATACTGCAAAGTTACAAAATATAACTTTTGGCACTATCTTTCCCTTGTAACTTTATGTTTCCTTGTTTGTTTATTTTTTTTAATTTATGAAAAAGTCATATTTTCTTTTGATTTTTAAAATGTATGGTTTTATGATTAGTTTAGAAAATAGTTTGATCTTGATGTTTTACAATTTTTAAATTCTTATAAACAGATATTGTTCAGTGCAGTTTTTATAGGCACATCTGGCTAATAAAAGAGAAGTCAATAAAATAGGATTTCTCTGGTTATCTCTTAGTAGGCAAAGTTTCTCTATCTTGCCTGCTAATCATTCTATATTCCACTAGAATTAGGAAGGCTACATGAGTCTTGGAGTCATGATGGCTAATCAAGAGAATCTAGTGGTAATTGGGTTTTTAAAAGAGGTAAGATAGGAAATATAGGCCTAGGATTCTCAAGTATGGACTCCAAGCTCATAATTTCAATCCAGAGAGGAAAAAGTTGTACATTTTTATCACATCACATATCCACCTAAGGATATTAGTTGTTTAAGTTTAAGTCAACAAATATTTACTTAGTTTCTACACGGGGCCAATGCTGTAGGTACTGGAGATAAAACAAGAAGAAAACATATAAACTCTCTCCCTTAAGAGAACTTTCATTTAAATCAAAAAGGACTGACAATAAATCCATAAACAAGTTAGTTGTGCTATGTTAGGTGTTGATAAGTGCTATGAAGAAAGCTAAAATAGTCTCAAGGTGATAAGGGAAAACTGAAGAGGAATGGGATTGCAATTTTATAGGGTGATTAAGAAAAGCACTTCTGCCAAGGTGATATTTAAGTGGAAACCTGTGGGAAGGAAGGGAGTGAGCCAGGCAGATATATAGAAAAATGTAGCAGGTAGAGGTCAGCTAGTGTAAATGGCCTGAAGCACTAAATGTTGTTGTATAATAGCAAGGAAGCCTATGTAGCTGGGGCCTGAATGAAGGAATTGGAAGGAAATTAGCTTAGAGAGGTAGCAAAGCATATTTAAACTTGTATAGCATTGGGAGCACTGATTTTATTTCTCTTGGTGAAACAGAAAGCCATTGAAGAACTTTGAGTAGAGGAGTTTTCAAAAAACAAATCTGACTGTTCTGTGAGGACTAAATGGAAGAGGAATCAAGATAGTGACTGTGATATTGGTATGGGTGGGATAAGAAATGGTGCTATAGAAACATTAAGTCAATGGATAATGACAGCTTGAATCAGAGTAATAATAGTGTAGATGTTATCAGAGTAATAATAGTGTAGGTGTTGGGAAGTGATCAAATTCATACACAACAACTCAGCAATAAAATGTATTGAAGTATAACGTACAGGAACACACACAAATCAAAGTGAGCACACTCATGTAACCAGCGTCTGTATAAAGAAATAATATACTGCTAGCACTGCAGAATTCCTCTTATGCACTCTTGCAGTCACAAGCTCCCCAGCACAGCATAAACCACCATCCTGAATTCTAACATCATAGATCAGTTTGCTGCTTTTAAAATTTTGTATGAATGGAAACTACATTATGTATTATTTTGTGAAGTTTATTTTGCTTACTGTAGTTCTCTTATTTCCAATTTTAGGCTGTTGAAATAGTGCTTATGTGAACTTCTAAATGTGTTTGTGTATGCGTATGTGTTTTGACAAACATACATATTTCGGGAAATATATACCATAGGGTGGAATCACTGTATTGTAGGCTGTGTCTGTGTTCATGGATAATAGTGAGCACTTTTTCAAATGATGTTGCAAACTCTCCTCAGAAGCATATGAGAGTTCTAGTTGCTGAATATCCTTGCCACTGCTTTGTTATTTTATTTTTATTTTTGTCATTTTAGCCTTTCTGGTGGGTGTTTCATGGTATTTCATTGTGGATTTAGAGCACCTTTCCATTTGTTATATTTCAATATTATATTCGTTAAATGCTTGTATATTTTGTACATTTTTGGGTGGCATTTGTCTGCATTTTTAATTGGTTTGTGCTATTCAGGATACAATTATTTTGCAATACGTATGTATATCAAATAAATTTTCCTTCCAGTGGCTTCATGATATGTTCTCTCAATGGAGGGAAGTTCTTAATATTAATGTATCTCAATTATTAGGGATTCTATGTTTAGCATATTAAATATTTACCTATAGCAAAGTCATAAGGATTTTCGTTTTTTTCTTTTAAAAGTAGAGATGTTTGATTTTTCGATTTTTTATGTTTAAAATTAAAATATATAAGGTAAATAATAAGTTTTTTCATATAGACAATTTCTCAAGCACTGTTTTTTAAAAAGATCATGCTTTTCTTATCATTTTATATGTTATATTTGTCAGAAATGTATGCAGATCTGTTCTGGGCTCTGTATTTCTCTGGCATATATGTCTATCCTTGGGAACAAATCAACAAAATGAAAGTTGGTTTTGGAAAAGAAAAACAATGATAAACTACTACTTAGACTATCTAAGAAAAAAAAGAGGAAAAAAACCCAGATGAATAAAATCAGAAATGAAAAAGTAGACATACCAGAGAAACACAAAAAAATCATGATAACCTATTATAAAAAACTATATGCTAACAAATTGGAAAACCTAGAGGAAACAAATAAACTCCTAAACACATACAACCTACCAAGAATAAACCAGGAAGAAATAGAAATCCTGAGCACACCAACACAAAGTAACATGATTGAAGCAGTAATAAGATGTCTCCCAACAAAGGAAAGCTCAGGAACAAATGGTTTTACTACTAAATTCCACCAAACTTATAAAGAAAAACTAACATTATTTTTTCTCAAACTATTCTAAAAAATTGAAGAGACTACAAACCTTCCTAACTCATTCTATGAACCATTGTTATCCTGATACTAAAACTAGACATGGACACAACAAAAAAGAAAGCTACAGGCCAATATTCCTGATAAACCAAGTTGAAAACACCCTCAACAGAATACCAGAAAACTTAATTCAAGAACATATCAAGTCTGGGCACAGTGGCTCATGCCTGTAATCCCAGCACTTTGGGAGGCCAAGGCAGGCGGATCATGAGGTCTGGAGTTCGAGACCATCCTGGCTGACATGGTGAAACCCTGTCTCTACTAAAAATACAAAAATGAGCCAGGCATGGTGGCATGTGCCTGTAGTCCTAGCTACTTGGGAGGCTGAGGCAGGAGAATTGCTTGAACCCAGGAGGCGGAGGTTGCAGTGAGCCCAGATGTCGCCACTGCACTCCAGCCTGGTGACAAAGTGAGACTCCATCTAAAAAAACAAACCAAAAAAAAAAAAAAAACAAAAGATAACACACCACACCATGATCAAGTGGGACTTACTCCTGGGATGCAAGGATGGCTCAACATACACATATCAATAACGACAATATATTGCATCAACAGGATGCAGGACAAAAATCATATGATCATCTCGATAGATGCAGAAAATGAATTGGATACAATTCAACCTCCCTTCCTGATAAAAACGCTCAACAAATTAGGCATAGAAAAAAAAACATACTTCAACATCATAAAAGATATATATGACAAACTAACAGATGACGTACTGAATGAGGTCTGAATGCCTTTTCTGTAAGAACTGCAACAAGACAAGAATGCCAACTTTCACTCCTGTTAGTCAACATAGTACTGGAAGTCCTACCCAGAGTGATTGAGCAAGCGAAAGAAATAAAAGAGGAAGTCAAATTGTCCCTTTTCATTGGTGACATGATCTCATATATAGAAAAATCTAAAGACTTCACCAAAAATCTCAGAACTATATACAAATGTTAGTAAAGATTCAAAATCAGTATACAAAAACCTATAGTATTCCTATATGCTAATTTTAAAAACTAGCTGAAAAAGACATCAAAAAAGGAATCCCATTTACAATCAGTATAAGAAAATAAAACATTGGAATAAGTTAAGCAATATGGGGACTGTCCTCTATAATGAAAGCTACAAAATACTGATTAAAGAATTTTAATGGCTGGTCTTGGTGGCTCACGCCTGTAATCCCAGCACTTTGGGAGGCCGAGGCGGGCGGATCACCAGGTCAGGAGATCGAGACCATCCTGGCTAACATGGTGAAACCCCATCTCTACTAAAAATACAAAAAATTAGCGGGGCGTGCTGGCAGGCACCTGTATTCCCAGCTACTCGGGAGGCTGAGGCAGGAGAATGGCGTGAACCTGGGAGGCGGAGCTTGCAGTGAGCTGAGATCATGCCACTGCACTCCAGCCTGGGCGACAGAGTGAGACTCTGTCTCAAAAAAATAAAAAATAAAAAAAATAAAAAATAAAAACAAAAGAATTTTAAGAGGAGACAAAAAATGGAAAGACATGCCATACTTTTGGATTGGAAGAATTAATAATGTTAAAATATCCATAATACCAGGAAGAAATAGAAATCCTGAGCACACCAACACGAAGTAACATGAGTTAAGTTATTTACATATTTAATGCAATCCCTATTAAAATACCAATGGCATTCTTCATTTTCTTAGGGAGAAAACACCTTAAAATTCATGTGGAACTAGAAAGGCCCAAGTCGCCAAGGTACCTGAGGGAAAAGAACAAAGCCAGAAGTGTCACACCACCTGACTTGAAAATATGCTACAAAGCTATAGTAACCGAAACAGTTTGGTATTGCTATGAAAATAGACACATAGACCAATGAAGCAGAATAGAGTGCCAAGAAAGAAATCCATGTATTTATAGCCAGCTGATATTGTCAAAAACACTAAGAACATACATTGCAGGAAGGACACCTTCTTTAACACATGGTTCTGGGAAAACAGATTAACTGTATGCAGAAGAATGACGCTAAACCCCTATCTCATACCATATACAAATATCAACTTAAAGTTGACTAAAGACTAACACATAAGACTCAAAACTATAAAATTACTAGAAGAAAATAATATGGAAAACTCTTCAGCACATTAGTGTAGGAAAAGATATTATGGCTAAGGATTTAAAAGCAAAAACAACAAAAACAAAAATAGACAAATAAGGCTTAAACTAAAAGCTTCTGCACAGCAAAGAAAACAATCTAGATAGTAAAGAGACAACCTATGAAATGTGAGAAAATATTTGCAAACTATTCATCCAACAAGGGACCAACATCCAGAATAGACAAAACACTCACACAACTCAACAGCAACAAAACAAATACTCACAAAACAAATGCTCCCACTAAAAAGTGGTCAAAGCATCCGAATAGCTAATTCTCAAAAGAAAACAAAGAGCCAGAAGATGTATGAAGAAAAGGCCCAACATTACTAATAACCAAGGATATGCAAGTTAAAACCACAATAAGATCATATAATCTCGTCCCAGTTAGAATGCCTATTATCAAAAGACTAAAATAACAAATACTTGCAAGTCTGAAGAGAAAAGGGAACTCTCATACACGATTGGTAGTAAATTAGTCAAGCCATTATGGAAAACAAATAGAGGTTTGTTAAAAAATTGAAAGTAGAACTGTCATGCAATCCAGCAACAACACTACTACATATTTATCCAAAGAAAAGGAAATTAGTATATCATTGGGAACCCTGCACCCGCATCTTTATTGCAGCACTATCCACAATAGCAGGAGATACAGTATCAACCTAAGTGTTCACCAATGGATGAATGGGTAAACAAAATGTGGTATATATATATATACACAATGAAATGCTATTCAAAAGTTTGTAAAAATAATGAACTTCTGTAATTGAAGGCAACAAGGATGGAATTGGAGGTCTTTATGTTAAGTGAAATAAACCAAGCATAAAAAGATAAATATTACCTGTTCTCAGGCATATGTGGGAGCCACAGAAGTTGATCTCATTGAAGTAGAGAATAGAATGATTACCAGAAGCTGGAAATGACTGGTGTGGGAGAAGGGATCATGAATAGAGATTGGTCAATGGGTGCAAATACAGTTAGAAAGAATATGTGTTAGTGTTTGATAGCATAGTAGAGTGACTATAGATACAAATCATTTATTGTGTATTCAAAATAGCTAGAAGAGAAGACTGGAAATCTTCCCAACACAATCAAAAGACTAAAGTTTCAGGTGATAGATATCCTAAGTACCCCAATTTGATCATTACACACTGTATGAACGTTTCAAAATATCACATGTACTCCAAAAATATATATTATTATTACATATCAATAAAAAATAAGGGAGAGCAATATCATCTTTACATTCCTGATATTAGCAATCTTGTTTTCTGTGTTTTTATTGATTTATTTCACTCATTTATTTTACTTATGGAGTGAATTGTTAATCCTTACAATTTACTAAATTTTGTATTAATTACTATGTATTTATCACTATTTTATTTCTACTTTAAAAATTTTTTATTTATTAATTTTTTAGCTTTTTAAAATCGGAACAACTAATTAATTTTCAGTCTTACATTCCTGACAGTGTGTATGTAAGACCATACATTTTCCTCTGTAATGTGTTAGCTGTTTTGATATGCATGTCTTCATTGTCATTCATTTCATAATGTCTTCTACATTCAGTGGTTGTTTTTGACCCTTGCACAATAGAGTTTATTGCTTAATTTTCAGGTAGTTATAGATTTTCTAAATGTACTTTTGTTAGGTATGTCTACCTTAATTCATTTGTTAATGGTCAGATAATATATTCTTTTTTTTTTTTTTTTTTTGAGACGGAGTCTCGCTCTGTCGCCCAAGCTGGAGTGCAGTGGCGCTATCTCGGCTCACTGCAAGCTCCACCTCCTGGGTTCACGCCATTCTCCTGCCTCAGCCTCTCAAGTAGCTGGGACTACAGGTGCCCACCACCATGCCTGGCTAATTTTTTTGTATTTTTAGTAGAGACGGGGTTTCACCGTGTTAGCCAGGATGGTCTCGATCTCCTGACCTTGTGATCTGCCCACCTTGGCCTCCCAACAGAATCGAGTGAATATTATTTAAGCTTTCTCTGTAAACTACAATATGAGCAATATTGGTAAATGTTCCATTTGCACCTGAAAACTATATGTAGTCTTTAATTTTTGAGTGCAGTGCTTTATGTATGTCAACTGTGTCACGTGTATCAGTTATTTATACCTACTTGATTAGCAGTATTGATAGTTTGTATATTTTTTCTATCAGCTATTCAGAATAGTCTGTAGAAGTTTCCCACTATAATTGTATATCTATTTATTATTGTATTTCTTAAGAGTATGAAATTGAGTATACGCATGTGTTATAGCTTCCACATGGACACATAAAGGGGAACAATCTATTGAAGGTTGGAGAGTGGGATGAGGGAAAGGATCAGGAAAAATAACTAATGGGTACTAGGCTTAATACCTGGAAGATGAAATAACCTGTACAACAAACCCCCATGATACAAGTTTACCTATATAACAAACCTGCACATGTACCCATGAACTTAAAATAAAAGTAAAAAAAGATAAAATTGTTATAGCTTCCTAGAGAACTGTCATTTTATGTCTATAGTAATTTTTTGACCAAATCAATTTTCAAAATATTACAGGGCTGAATGTGGTGGTACATGTCTGTAATCTCAGTTCTTTGGGATGCTGAGGGGAAAGGATCACTTAAGGACAGAAGTTTGAGACCAGCCTGGCCAATATGGCAAGAACCTGCCTCTACCAAAAAAACAAATATATATATATAGCCAAGAAGAGGCAAGTGGCAAATGCCTTTCATCTTAGCTACTTGGGAGGCTTAGGCAGGAGTGTCACTTGAGCCTAAGAGTTTGAGGCAGCAGTGAGCTATGATCAGGCCACTGCACTCCAGTCTGGGCAACAGTGTGAGATCCTGTCTCTTAGAAATAAAATTATATAGTAATATCAGTCTTCTTTTGGTTACATGTTGCATAACCTTTTCCTCTTCAAAATTTTTCATTCTTTTACTTTCAACATATCTGGCTCCATATATTTGAGTTGTTTTTCTTATGAGCAGTATAAGGATGAAACTTTCCATGTATTTTTTCTATCAGGTATTGAGATAGTTGATATTTTTTTCTATCAGCTATTGAGCACTATTTTAGTGCTTCTCTTCAATCTTGTATTGGCAGTTCTATTAGTGTGATAGGCAAGAAAATAAAACAAGGTACATACCCTTTGGAAAGAGGTACCATTTGGGAAGAAGTACCATTTGGATAGATTGTCTTTACTGACGTAAAACATTATTATGAACATAGAAAACTAAAGTGTACCTAAAAAGATAGTATAAAACAAATAATTGAGTTTAACATGATCACAAGATACAAAGCGAATGTAAAAATTAGTTGTATTTCTAAATATGGAAAAATGAAACTGGGAATTGAAGGTTAAACAGCATCAACAAGCATAAACTACTTAACACAAATTTAACTATACCCATGAAAATTTGTTCATTCAAAACTACTGATCCTTGCTGGGAAAAATTTTTAAAAATTATGAAAGTATATAAGATTCATGAGTAGGAAGACTTGATATCTTTAAGATGGATAATATTTCTAAATTGATTCATGGATTCCATAAAATGCCAGCCAAAATCTCAGCAAGCTTTTCTTTGCAGAGTTGACAAGCCAATTCTGAATTTATATGGAAACCTTAAGAGCTTAGAAAACTAAAACAATTTTGAGGAAAAAAGAAAAAGAGAACTTACATTACTTTTTTCAAGACTAATTACGATGTTACAGCAATCAAGACTGCATAGTATTGGCTAAGGAAATACATGTCGATGAATGAAAAATAATAGAGAGTGCATTAATATAACCACACAAATATGGTCATTGATTTTCAAAAGGTGCTAAAGCAATTCATTGGAGAAAGATAGTCTTCAAAACAGGGTTCTAGAACAACTACATATTCATATTTTTAAAATTCCTTTACTTTACATCGTATGTAAAAATTAACACAAAACTGATCATTGGCCTAAACATAAAGATAGAAACTGTAACACTTTTGGAAGAAAAGAGGGAAAAAAATCTCCCTAACCTTGGAAAGATTAAGATTTCTTAAATAAACACAAAAAATCAGAAAAGAAACTATACATTAAAAGTTGTACAAATTTGATTTGGTAAATATGGAAATCTATTATTTGAAAGTCACTTTTAAGAAAATGAAAAGAAAACCAGACCATAGGCTGGAAGAAAATAGTTTTGCAATACATACATTTTATTTGTATGCAGTAGATGTAAGGAATAAGTAAAGAACATTTATGACTGTATAATAAACAAAGATATTCAATAAAATTTTTCAACATATATTTCATAGAGGGTATAAAAAGAGCCAATAAAGCCCTAGAAAGGAAGCTTCTTTTTTCATCAGGGAAATGCAAAATAAAACCAGAAGAAATACCACTACACAGAAGTCTCCAATAGTATTTTTGAAAATGAAAATAGTACCACCAAGTTTTAAAATAGTTTGGAAAATCCATTAAGTTAAACTTATCACATAATCTTGAAATTCCATTCAATTATTTACCCAAGAGTTATGAAAACATATGTTCATTTAAAAACTTGTGTGCAAGTATTTACAGTAGTTTTATTCATAAAAGCCCCAAACTGAGAACAATCCAACTGTCAATCATCAAGTCAATGATTAACACGTTATAGTATGTCATAACATAATAATGCTACTAAGTTTAAAAAGAATTTTTTAATACACAAAAACATGGAGTATTTCTCAAAATATCCAGATTGAAGGAAGCCAGACATGATGCAATAGAGTGTATGATTCCATTTATATAAAACTTTAGAAAAGCTTAATTTAATCTATAGTGATGTAAAACAGATTAGTGTTCTCCAGGGACTGGTGTTGGGGTGAAGAATATTGCTGTATTATTTCATCTTCACGTTGCTATAAAGATACTATATGAGACTGGGTAATTTATAAAGAAAAGAGGTTTAATTGACTCACAGATCTACATGGCTGGAAAGGCCTCAGAAAACTTACAATCATGATGGAAGATGAAGGGGAAGCAAAAAACATCTTACATCGTGGCAGGTAAGAGAGAGTGAAGGGAGAAGTGCCACATTCTTAAACCATCAGATCTTGTGAGAACTCACTCACTGTCATGAGAATAGCATGAGGGAAACTGCTCCCATGGTGCAATCACCTCCCACCAGGTCCCTCACTTGACATGTGTGGATTACAATTGGAGATGAGATTTGGGTGGGGACACAGAGCCAAACAACATCACCTGCAAAGTTTTGGGTTTTGGGTTGATGTAAATGCTTTATAACCTAATTGTGGTACAGTTACAAAGGTGTGTACATTTGTCAAAATTTATCAAACTATGCACTTAAAATTCATAGTTATAATATGCATTTATGGTTATAATACAAGGCATAAAATTTGATTAAAAAAGCAATGAGCACACACATACACTTACATCTATATCACATTATAATAATCACAATGTATAAACAGAAGTAAAAACAAAAATCATATGATCATCTCAGCAGATGCAGAAAAAAAATTCATAAAATTCTACATCCCTTATAATGAAAACCCTCAATAAACTAGGCATTGAAGGAACGTATCTAAAAATAATGAAAGTCATATATTACAACCCCAAGGTCAAAATCATACAGAATGGGGAAGAGTTTAAAGCATTTCTCCTAAGAACTGAAACAAGACAAGGATGTCCACTCTGACCACTCCTGTTCATAATACTGCAAGTCCCAGCCAGAGCAATCAGGCAAGAAAAAGAAATAAAAGGCATACAAAACGTGAAAGAGTAAGTCAAATTATCTCGGTTCACTGATAACATGACTGTATACCTGGAACGCACTAAATACTCCTCCCAAAGACTCCTAGACTTGATATACATGTTCAGTAAAGTTTCAAGATACAAAAGCGATGTATAAAAATCAGCAGCGTTTCTACACATCCATAACATTCAAGCTGCCAACCAAATCAGTAACTCAATCCCATTTACAGTAGCCACACAGTATTAGTCCACTCTCAGGCTGCTAATAAAGACTTACCCATGATGGGGTAATTCATGAAGGAAAGAGGTTTAATTGACTCACAGATCAGCTGGCTGGGGAGGCCTCAGGAAACTTATAATCATGGCAGAAGCGGAAGCAAACATGTCGTTTTTCACATGATGGCAACAAAGAGAAGTGCAGAGCGAAGTAGAGGAAAGGCCCCTTGTAAAACCATCAGATCTCCTGAGAACTCGATCACTATCACAAGAACAGCAGGAGGTAATCACCCCTATGATCCAATTACCTCTTACTGTGTCCCTCCCCTGACACATAGGGATTATGGGAACTACAATTCAAGATGAGATTTAGGTGGGGACACAGACAAACCATATCACACAGACACAGAAAATCTGGACTACATTTAACCAAGGAGGCGAAAGATCTCTACAAGGAGACCTATAAAACACTGATGAAAGAAATTGTAAATAACACAAACAAAACATCCTATGCTCATGGATTGGAAGGATCAATATTGTTAAAATGACCGTATTGCCCAAAGCAATCTACAGATTCATCACAATTCCTGTGAAACTATCAATATCACTTTTCACAGAATTAGAAAAAAAATCCTAATGTTCATATATAAATAAACAAACAAAAAGTGCAAATAGCCAAAGCAATCCTAGGCAAGAAGAACACATTTGAAAGAATCACATTGCTTAACTTCAAGTTATACTACAAGGCTATGTTTTGGAGCCTTAAAATCAAGAAGAAAATCATTGTTTATACAATGATCTAATTATATTGTTTATTTCTCATTTCCAATTAGATGAATGTCTTAGTACAAATTATTTTTACATAATGAGATTAGTTTAAACATTTGAGACTTTTTCTTATATTACTTGGAAAGGCATATGTTGCTCAATTTTGGAAGTTTATTAATGCACAGGCCACTAGGGTAGTGCTTAAAAAATTACATTTTTACATATATTAAATGATATCTATGTGACTTTTCAGATGCTAATATTCATTAAAATAATTTATTCATTCCTTGTTATGACTGAATCATACAAGGCTTATATTACAAAGAATCCTTATGTCTGTTCTGTAAAAATTTGAAAGTGACTACCTGCTTGTTTGTTAATCACCTAATACAACATTTTGATCATTGGACATATTCTGTTTTCTGTATGTCCAGTGTGATACCCACCAATTACATGTGGCTATTAAGCCTTGAAATGGGGCTGAAGAACTGAGCATTTAATTATATTTACTTTTGAGTAATTGAAATTTAAGTAGCTACATGTGGCTGTTAGTTATCACAATGGACAAACAGATCTAATGCCTGGTATGGATGAGGTTGGACACTCTTTGCATATATACAACTCTACTATCTAACATTATGGGGGTCATTCTATCTACATCTTCTTACGTCCACATCTAGGAGGAAATACCTGATTTAGTCACATTCTGAGCACTTGCTAGACCAACTTTACATTGGTAGAATTATTATTTATTAAATGATACTCTATTTGAGTATGGTCACCTCAGAGTTTTTCTGCACACTGATATGGCTTATTGAGAAAGCTGAGCCCAAAACTGTCTCACTGGGCAGAGTTTGAATGAGCATATTTCCTAACAACTTTTCTCACACAAGTTGTTAAGTGATTGGGAGTTTTTGGTATCTGGTTAGTATTAAGATTTAAATTTGAGAAACGTTAGAAGCCCATTGGCTACTATAGCTCAGCCATTTGTTCCACTTCATATTTTCAGAGTTCACTGTTGGGAATAATGGGCACTGACTATTAACGAACAGTTCATTGTTTCCTATTTTATATTGCCTTAATGGATACAGAAGATTTTCTACTTAATAGTAGGTTGGATTGTGAAACATTTTTTTTTTAGTTTTACATCGCTAAAGAAGAGTTTACATATCTTGTTCCTGAATATTTTAAAATGAGGCAGTCATATTCTTTTAGTATTTGTACCTTGCCTTTCAGAATGGTTCCTCCTGTGGGATGTTTTATCATATATGATGTAACATTCATCATGTTCTCAAAACACTTTCATTTTTTCTGTTCTCTCTTCTTCGTTTCTATCATTATATCCTCTCTACTTTTGCTGGTGTTGGAAAGAATAGAGTTAATGGTGCCTATATAGCAATATAATCTCAGCATATCCACAGTAAACAGGGAAGAGACTGTAGATCGACTAGTCTATTGGTGTTCAAACTAGGGTATTCATTTCATATTGTACAAAAGATAGGGATGTCTCTCAAGGCATTAAAAGTAACTGTAGAGGCACTTAAGTAAGTGTCGGTTTTGAAAAAGTGAATAAGTCTAATGTGTACTAATCATTGTTCAAATAAAGTATTTATACTTCATTTATTCACACAAAATTAAAACAAAAAACAAGCTGTCTACTAACAGATGATAAGAA
Source organism: Gorilla gorilla gorilla (assembly GCF_029281585.2). Classification (NCBI taxonomy): domain Eukaryota; kingdom Metazoa; phylum Chordata; class Mammalia; order Primates; family Hominidae; genus Gorilla; species Gorilla gorilla. The sequence goes on along the minus strand of NC_073230.2, from coordinate 135,306,419 downwards.
TAAAGTCTGATGAAAGAGGTATCGGTGATATTTGGGATACAACTCAAAAGTTCAGAGAATTTAGTTGCAAAGCTCTTTCCATACTTATCTACTTATCTATGCAAACAAGATTTCCCAGATCTCACATCTGAGGGTAAACATTAGGGAGGGATGGTATAGCTGCTGAACACTTTCATATTCTAGCAATGAATGATATTATTTAATGGCACATTGACTATAAAAAAAAGCCCCGTTATCTTAATTTTAAGAAAATTTTAGTTTTTACTTTATAATTATTATAAAATGTAATATAATTATATTTTTTACTAACAATGTGCTAGTCATTATTGACTCCAATTCCAGATAAATTTTGTAAAACTTTAGGATGTTATGTTCATGGAAGTTTTTTTAAAAAATATTCAATTAGCATGCTTTTTTAAATAGAGAATTAAGGAATAATATATATTACAGAAATGTCCTTTGGGGTTAGGTAACATGGTGGCCTGAGAAGTTCATCAATGAAACTGTCTAGAATAAAAATATATTTCATTACCACAATGCATTAGTATTATATCAGTTCTGTGAAGGAAGTGGAATATAAATGAATTAAAGGAGGAAAAAATAATGTAAAATTTATGACCATTAGGAAAAACCTTGGAGATACACACACACACACACACATACACACACACACACACACACACACACACAAAGAGAATTCACAGAGGAAAATTATATATATTCAAGGTGTACAATGCAATATTTTGATATACATATACATTGTGAAATCAGTACCTCAATCAAGGTAATTAATATCTCTATCACCTCACATAATTACCCATGTGTGTGTGTGTGTGTGTGTGTGTGTGTGTGTATGTGGAAATATTTAAGATCTGTTCTCTTAGAAAATTTCAAGTATATAGTACATTATTATTAACTACAGTCATCATGATGCACATTAGGTTTCCAGAGTTTATCTTGTAGCTCCAAATTTGTATTCTTTGACCAACATTTGTCCATTTCCTCTACTCTCCAACCTCCGGTAACCACCTTTTAATCACCTTTCTACTCTGTTTCTATAAGCTCCACATTTTTGGATTCCACATGTAAATGAGATCACGTAATATTTGTCTTTCTGTGTCTAGCTTGTTTCACTTAGTATAATATCCTCCAGATTCATGTACATCTTGAAACGTTTGATGGTGGGTATTAATTCTCTGTTGTAGACAGGGGCCATTGAACACATTTATTTGTTATTCTAAAGAAAACCCATTTTTACAACTACTTAAGTATGTGATAGAAATTTAGGACTCAAAATTAAAATTCATTTGTGTATGCATGGGTTTAAAAACCACTTTAAGAAGACATATGAACAAAGTTTTTGAAGGTCAATGACCTAGACCAAAATGGCTAGCAAAACCTCAAACTTTGTTTATGGGGTTTGCAAGTTGAGTTTATGTGTGGAGATTTGGTAATTCTATTGACACTTTACCTGGAGGATGACCGACAAAGTGATCTGAGTAACCTGTTCCTAAAACCATTACAATATATATATATATATTTATTTATTTATTTATTTATTTATTTATTTATTTAGATGTTCTTGCTCTGTCAACCCGGCTGGTATGCAGTGGTGTGATCATAGCTCACTGCAGCCTGGAATTCCTAGACTAAAGTGATCCTCCCACCTCAGCCCCCAAGTAGCTAGGACTACAGGTTCACACAACCATGCTCAGCTAATTTTTAAATTTTTTTGTAGAGATGCAGTCTCTCTATGTGGCTAGGCTGGTCTCAAACTCCTGGCCTGAACTGATGCTCCTGCCTTGGCCTCCTAAAGTGCTGGGATTATAGGTGAGCTACCGTGCCCAGCCAAACCATTAAGATTTTATACTGATTTGAAGTATGTAACTGCGGCAATGACTGATCGATGAAAAGGAATATATAGAGACATAAAGGTTCTCAGAATCACAGGGCAATTCAGCCCTGAGTCACAACCCTGAAACATAAATGGAAAGCACTGTTATATAATAGCACTTAGTACAGTGCTTCATGCAATCTGGGCATGCAATAAATGTTTTTAAAATAAAAAGTAATCCTGGACTGCTGATATAAAATTTGATAATTTTTAAGGTACATAAAAAAGAGCCCCTTTCTTGTATAGTATAAGACATAGACACAATAATTTGTATGTATGTACACAAATGTAGACATCTTTGGACATAATCTTACTTTTCAATTTACAAAGACTCCCCTTGGAATTTTATTTTTTATTTTTGAAAATAATAGCATATAGATGACTCTTCTTTCTCAGCTGTGAAACCCTCTTTCTATCATTTCCATTCCTACCTTGCGGGAGAAACTGGTTTTGAGAAATATTTTGCCTTGAGGTTTTCCTAAAAGTTTAATATTGTAATAATACGGACATTTTATTTCCTTGTATCAAATTATTATTTTAATAATACTTATCTGCCTTGGATAAGTTGCCTTTTCAAATTTAGCTTTAGAAAATATTTAAGGCCTGATAATTAATTAATTATATTAATTTGTATACATTTGGAATGAATAATTTTACTAGTTCAATAATTTATTTTGTTGTATTATTCCCTAATTCTTAGTGAATACATCTTCCACTAGATATTCTTTTAAAATACTACAAGAAATAATTGATATCCACTTTACCAGGAATTTGGATGAGAAAGAGCTCTCACTATGTAACAATTTATTTTTCTATATCTTACGGAAGAATCCCAAGCATTCCCACGTGGTTAATGCCATCTGTTTTAACTACCAAGATGCTATGGGCTGCTTCTTCCTCAGTCTTTATTTACAATCCAAAATGAACATTTGTCATGTATAAAATCTATAAACAGAAACATGAACTTCCATGCAGAATGTGCAGAAAGGGAAATTTCTCTTACTTTTATGCACAGCTGCCTGTTGTGTGGTATTCTGGAGCTTGGGGAATTCAGGGTTTTAGGTCCTTTTGCAAATCAGCTATAAGAGGATAATGAAACTCATCATAATAAACCTGAATTATTAGGACTGTTGATTCAACAAAGACAAATTATGTTTTGTTTGGTATAGGCTTAATGTCAAAGGTATTTACCTGAATTCTAAAGCTTGGAAATTCAATTATCTGAGAAATAGATATAGCTACTATTAATCAGAATGCCTGATTAAGCAGAACTGTGATGAGCCACCCAAAGATCACACCTGATGAAGAGAATTAGGCAAAAATGTGTATAAAAAAATACTCACAGATGGTTTCTATTTGTGTATCTGTGAGTCTGAAGATCCACGTCTCACAGTGAGAGCTACATTCTCACATACAAGTTTGCATTTATTAGTATATTTATCACTCTATTTACACAACAAATGTATGTTCTAGCTGCAGTCAGTTCCATAGTTCTCAGGCAATTACTGGAATTCATGTTCTGCCTTTGGATATCATGCAATATTCTCTTCCTTTCACTTTTATACTTTCTTCTGCCTCAAAGTAGAGGAAGTGGGCAGGGAGTCAGGAGTTCGTAAACATGCATCTTTGCCATCGCTTTGTCAATAACTAGCTGTATAATTTTCATCAAGTGACTTTACTTAGTCTTATGTCAATTTTCTCATGTAACAGTGTGTTGGAGAAGATCACTGTGTGGTTTAACAAAAAAAAAAAAAAAGAAGAAACATTTGTACCCTTAAAAACCTTACCAAAAAAATTCTACACTAGACCCTTGTGTGCAAGGCAGATAACAGGAGATTGTTCTGGGTTGAGATCAGAAGACTACAGCCCTGCCCTCTCAGCAGTGCATACGGTACATCTGAGAAGCCCCAAAAACATACTTTCAAAACATATGGACTCAATTTTCTCCAAGATTCCTTCCATTCTCCATAAATTATGATTTAGAATAAAATGCAGATCAGTTATTGAAGACTTGAAAATAAGAGCAGTTGAAGTTAATGAAAATTGCATTTTATATCACCTGTAGATTTCTTTTACTCATATCTTGACATTACCTCTTGGAACACAGAATGAAGAGTTACCTTATTTCTATTACTACTGCTTCTGGAATCACTTGTGTTTTGCCAAATGTTCTTTATTTATGGGTGAAAAGAATATCACTTCTATATATTACTGAAAAATGCATTCTATTTTCTCATTCATTAAGTGAAAGGGCTGGCTTAAATGGTCTCAAGTCTTTTTCAAAAGACTAACATTCAACACTTATCTAAATCTATAATAAAGTTGACCAAATTTAGATATAGATTACTGCACCAAGGATGTTTCAATGTAAATGAATTTAATTTAATCTATATTTAAATTAGAGTTAATTACAATAAATTTTAGAGAAAACTTTGCTATTTCTATAATCAATAATTTACCTAATCTTGTCCACTCTTTCTTCTTTTCCACCTACCCTTTACTCCTGCTTTACCACGCTAGACCACCAAAAGCTTAGCTATTTCATTAACCTCCACCCTCTGGATTAATCTTTCCACTGATACAACCTATCTGCTCATGTCAGGCAATTCTTTTTAAAGTAGTCCCACTCTGAAATCTCAGAGGCCCTCTTAAATCACCACTGTGGTTTATTGCAAAAGTGACCAGAATTCTTTCCCTCTCTCTGTCCATGCTTTTTGTGATGTAACTTTGCAACAATTCTGATCATGAGATTGGAGTCTATTTTCTGACCCCTTGATTGTGGGCTGAACTTGTGAAACATGTTTTTATTCAACATAGCAGATATAATGATGCAGATCTAAGCCTGTAAGATGGCTTTTTTATTTGTTTCTGCTCTCTCCTGGTACTTTGCCACCTCCGTGTATTCAAATCTGAACTAGAATGGTGGATAATAAGATATTCATGGTTCTGTGACCTTCACCTGCCCAGCTGACAATCAGCCAGTATATGTGAATGAGGTGATCCGAGACCAGTGAGGCTCCAGTCTACCTACTGGTACATCACAAATGCAAGAGAAGCTCAAGCCAAGATCAGCCAATCCTGGTCCAGTTAGACAGAACTGCTTAACTGACCAACATGTAGCAAATGACTGTTTTCCAAGAAACACATGGAATTCGGTAATTTTAAGAGGATCAGTTTCCAGAGCCTCCATTTCCATGAGTGACTCTCTCTAGAATGGACATGCCTGAGGATAAATGATTCTGTGATCAAAGTTTCATGCTAGTAATTCTCTCCCACTTCCTCCTCACAAGATCCCAATTCAAAATAAATACTGGTTTTGGGAAGCATCTTTATAATGACTACATTATTGCCCCAGTAGTTTTAAGAAGTATGGAAGCAAAAATGTTTGACAAACATCACGTTATTGCCAAGCACATTTTCCAACATGCAAACTTTGTTAGTTTTCTTGCTAGTTTAAAACACTCCAGCAGCTTCTCATTATTCATAGGATAAGAGTCAAAATCCTTGGCTGGGTGTGGTGGCTCATTCTTGTAATCTCAGCACTTCGGGAGGCCTAGGCAGGCATGTTGCTTCAGCTTAGGAGTTCGAGACCAGCCTGGACAACATGGTGAAACCCCATCTCTACAAAAAATACAAAATACAAAAATCAGCTGAGCATGGTGGTGTGTACCTGTAGTCCTAGCAATTCTGGGAGCTGAGGTGAGAGGTTCTCTTCAGCCTGGGACTGCACTCCAGCAAGACCCTGTCTAGGAAAAAAAAAAAAAGTCAAAATTCTTTACGTGGTGCTCAAGACACACCAAAAACTAGATCTCCTAATTTCCCAATTGTATTTCCTTTCACAAAACTGTTTTAGTTGCATTGTATCACTTTTAAGTCTCTGGGGAATCGGATTGCTCTGTCTGTCCTCCTGCTTTTGCTTTGAAAGCCTTCTCCTTACACCTTCCTCTCTGTTTTTCCAAAGCCCACTCTTCCTTACCATTGTTGAAAGCCCAGCTCACATGCTTGCTCCTCCATGAATGCCCATCTGCATCATCCACCACCTCTCAGGTGGAAATCATCTCACTTTTTAAAAATTTTCAGAAGACTTTATTTTAATCTGTTTCAAACTTTTTTTGCTCATTTTATTTTTATTTCTATGTTTACATCTCATGATTGTGATTTTCTAGGAGAGTAAATAGTTCACTCATCTTATTATCTCCTTAGTGGCTTCTTAAAGGAGACTTAAGTATTTGTTGAATGACAAATCAATGAATAAGTGACAAACACTTTACCTAGTGAGAAGAAGAAACAAGGGTTAGAGACTTTTTAAGAGCTGGAGTGGGAACGATCTTAGGCCATTTGTGTTTGCTAATTGGGTTTACTCAAAGGAAAAGTAACTATCTAGTATCTTCATGGCAGGAGGTGATTTTACAGCTTGGACCAAAGATACCCTAAGGACGTTAGCCTCCTACTGAAGTTATATGTCTATCTTCCCACCGAGCCTGAGAAATAGGGCCCCATCTTCCTTGTGGATTACATTTTAAAGGGATGGCTTCCAGGTTCATGAGAAAGACAGTCCTGGGTTGTAAATCTGGCAGAGGGTTTTAAAAATATTTATATTTCTAAATGGCAAAATTACAAATAGCAAATTTTCTAAGGTAAATACCTAAGGAGATGGTGTGGTCAAAGGCCTAGAGGCAAAAAGAAGCCTTCTTAAAGTTTGGCCAAGCCGAAAAAAATAAACCCTAAGGCCATCTTGGTCAATATGAAATGATACTTTGAAGTACAATGTCTGCTAAGGTATCTAAAAGGGTTTTAGAACTAGTTCTTTTATTTAACTATCTTTATGAAAGTCTAAGAATTTTAAATGTCATCTGTTCCAAACTTTATCCCAAGGTAGGGATTCCCTCTTGGTTGACTCTGAGAGTTAATTATTCACAAAATTATTCTCAATTTTACTGACAAAGTTATTATCTCACAAAGCAATTATTCTAATTCTACATAATTCTAATTTTTTTAATATAAACTCTCAGTTTCACTTTCTAACTTTAATACAAAGGCACCTGACTAGCACCTTTTAGGTTAACTATTCCATGGAACATTATGCAAAAATAATATAGTTAAGTAATCCATGCTTCTATTTTCAGAATAAAATGGGTACATTACCATTTCTCTTAATATGAGAGCATATGTGTAGAACTTACTTTCATCAGAAAATAGTCTGGTGATGCATGTTTTAGAGGCATGTAAAGCAACTTTGATAAAACTTTGGCCAGGCTTAAAAAATATGATTAATTCTTTTTCTTTCTCTAAGTGGTGAATAATATATGAAACTCAGACAATTAACACAGAGGTGTCAAAATAATTGATAGAGATGTTGCCTCATCATAGTTATCAGTACAGTACCCTGCTTGTTTTTGTTACACTTTCCAGTAAATTTCCTTCATGTAATTTTAGGCAGCAAGCAAAGGTATCTAGGGAAATGTGTGAGGCTATCAAAATATATTGCTGTTCTAATGTGCCTGAAACCTCTGTTTTAAATGCAGTTAGTTAAATTTGCCTACTTATGAAGCATTTTCTCCTTACCTCTGTTCCGTTGCAAAGGCTATAGTAATCGTTATAAATATTAAGGTGCCATCATTTCCTTCTTTATCTATTAGCTGGAATCCGTAAGTCCAGATATCTGCAAGCTCATGCATACTAGATTTATCTTGACCACACTAGGTAGCACATTGAATTCCAATGACACACACTTTGGTAGAGTTAATAACTAATGCAGGATGGAGTTCTATGTTCAACATGTAAAATGAAAATCACAAATAGGAAAGAAAGTGACCTTTGAAAATCCCCTGAATCTTCCAGGATTGAAAGATCCTGCCATTTCTTCATTTGAACACCAGATAAATTTCTTTGTGTTAAGAAATCATTTTATGAAAAAATACTTTAAATATACAAATCATATGGTCAGCATACAGTATTGACATAACAGACAGAATATCAGAATTATATCTGGCAGTTCGGGAACTCTCAGGAAGAATTATTGGAATAACAGTCCCCATTCATGAAATTATAATTTTCTCTTAGTCTCTCTTTCAGCCTCTCTCTCTCTCTCTTTCTCTCTCTCTCTCTCACATACACACATACAAACACACACACACAGAAACACACACACACACACACACAAACACAGAGCCACTGGAATTCAATTCTTCTAAGCTATGGGAAATGAACCCAAGATAATTCCCTGTCCTTGTGTTAAACTATGCTGGAACTAAGGAAAAATAATTTTCTGCTTGTCCCAGGAAATACCTGCTTCTAGAAGATAAGAGTATGAACCAACTAAACGGATTACTTATCAGGGCTAACAGCTTCTTGATCAAAACTTGCTTCAAGACCCTTGGCTCTATACACCCATCAATCCAAAGTTTTAACATCTTAAATGCTACCAAATTCTGTTTAGTTTCTAGTCTTGCAAGTCTCCTAGAAAATCACTTGGTTCAGACCCTAAAACCCACAAGTACCTTATCTTAGTTTTCCGTGTTGAGACTACTAAGAGTTTGTCAAATTGTGTTTGCCTCTACTGCAGTAAATCTAATAAACACAACTTTGATCAACACATTCTTTTGGTGTCCTTTTTTGGATTCAACAATTGAAAGCTGAATGTTTCTATGACGTGTTTTTACTATATATTTAAAATTCCAACCTCTCTCATTTCCCAACTATTTGTACCCTAAGCATGCAGAATATCTTCTCCTAAACTCTTAACCATCAGCATTCATACAAATTAGCTTCTGATTTTTTTTCAATTAACACCAATATAGTTTGAAATTTGCCCTGAGCCCTCAAAGACTTTGATGAGGCCCAGACTCCCAGCTACCTGTCCTCTTCACTCCTTCACACTTCCCCCTAGAAAGTCAAGTATTGTTCCATGATTCCATGATGTTGCTGCTCAATTATACTTTATAATAGGGGTGTGGACTTGTAAGTAGCCTGCTAGGAACCAGGCTGCATAGCAGGAGGTGAGTGGCGAGACAGCCAGCATTACCACCTAAGCTCCACCTCCTGTCAGATCAGTGGCAGCATAGGATTCTCATAGGAGCACAAACTCTATTGTGAATTGCACATGTGAGGGATCTAGATTGTGAGCTCGTTATGAGAATCAAATGCCTGATGATCTGAGGTGGAACAGTTTCAAACCGACCAACCACCTTTGGTTCGTGGAAAAATTGTCTTCCAGGGAACTGGTCCCTAGTGCCAAAAATGTTGGAGACTGCTGCCTTATAATACACATTACTTAGAAATGCCAGTTCTTTGTCTATCTGCTAGACGAGATCCAAAAATTTCAGACCATTTCTCATGCCTTTCAGGGGCAATTTTATGGGCAATACTCTTAACCCCTCAACCCATGAATCTTTGATAATTTCCCTTTGCCAATATCTTAACTATGGAATAACCGACTTTGACCATTATCATTATATGGTTTTTACAAATAGAGTTTATTTATATAAATAAAGTTATCATAAATATAATTTATAAGCATGTTTGAATCTATAACCTGATTCTTACTGTGTAAAATTTAGAGCTACAGAAATTCTCTAAACCTAAATTTTCTCCATTATAACAGAAAAAAATAGCAAAATGGTTTAAATGATATCTGTGAATATAATTTACAAGCATACAGTTTCAGAGATATAGTATTTAGTTAGCAATCTATCAATTGACTAGCATGCTTTGTTTACCACAAAACACAAAAAAGATTCATAACCTTGTAAAGTGGATGAAAGAACTACTTTGTTAACTTGAGCTGCATTCTTTATTGAAGACAGAGTGTAAGTATGTTATACTCACATATACTAAAATGACAATATCTTCTTGAGTGTTCTAGAACCAATTATTCAAATTTTTCCATCTTTTGGGACCCTCACTTCTCATTCCAGGGCTCTTGCTGCTGACCTTCTGGCTGTGGTGTGCTCATTAGCATCAGAGTCTGAGCCTGAACAAAGCATGTGAGCTGAGATAAAATTCTATTCTGTATGTGACTTCTTGTTAGCAGCCTTGTAAAATATTTGTTAGAGGAAAGACTTTACTTTTGCATTTCTTCTCTCCTCATTCTTGGAAGGGCTAAGCAAGGCATAGGCTATAAATACTTAACTTTACGGTCTGTGAACTATGACATAAAATGGCTTCAAAGGGATAGCTGTGCCAAAATGTGTTATACTTAACATCATTAATTTCTTCCATTTGGGGATGTAATTTTGATTGTTGATCTGTGCAATTTATATGCACATGATATTATGTTTACATTACATATAAACATAAATATGTATGTGTATATCTTAAAGAGATCGATATTTAAGGTTAATGGTACTAAGAGTATATGTATATTTTTGTGTAAGCATGTAAAGAGGAGATACCGATACTTTGCAGTTACTGAGGTTAAAAAGAAAATGAAACAGAAATATGTGTAGGCTTTCTATTCCGGACTGACTTGACCCTGATTTTCAAATTCAAATGGACAAAGGATATAAAATGGAAAATCTCCAGATATGATAGGGGCCTTCTAAAAAAGTTTTAAAATTCTTCATCTTTAAGTGACTGAAAGAGGATTTTCAGTAAATAAGTTTTGATTCAGCTATTACTATCAAATGAAGCACCTTGGGAGGTTTAAATAGCTGGAGGCATTATTCAGAGACAGAGCTTCTCACTGTTCCCTCAGGGCACACATTGTTAGCAATCAGAAGCAGTTAACAAGCTCTCTGCTGTGTTCTCCCTGGTTGCAGCTCTGGAAACTTATGAGTAGTTCTTCTAGAAACCCTTGATTAGAATTCCTCACAGTAGTCCAGCTTGGAGGACACAAAGGGCAAATCCAGCTGTGACCATGGCTGTATATAATAAAAAGTTTGGTGATTAAAAAAAAAATAGCTCGTATCGCTGAAGCTAATCCCATGAAAACACAGTGACTTGTTAATAAACACTTAAATCTTCCTTTTTTCTTTTTTTGGTAACTTGAAAGAAAAAATAATAATATGCTTACTGAAAAAGAAACCTCTATATTATTTTATTTATTTTTGATAATTATATAATGCGTGGTTACAACAATCATTTAACATTAAATAAGCAAATTTATGAGCAGTGCTTTAAAACTAGTAAGTTTATTTTAGTAATTCAACAAGGAGAAATATATTCACATTTCTCTCAGACTGCTGAGGGTCACTTGGACAATTCCGCGGGGTCAGGAGTTACTTCAGGGCCATGGCAGCTTGAATGTAAGTGGTTCTACATTTCCAAGATTAATCAGGAGTGAACCCGTGCACAGGCTTCCCTCATCTGCCCTTCTATTTTCTGAGAAACTGCCAAAGTCATTGCACTATATAATACTCTATGGGAGAAATCCAAACCAGGCTTTCAGAGATAAAGCAAAGAATTAAATTAAAAGACAACATTAAGAAGATAAATAGGCAACCCACACAATGAAATAAGAAAAATTCACATTACATTTATCTGGCAAAGGATTTGTATCTGGTCTGTATAATGAACTCCTACAGATAACCATAGAAAGGCAAACTGTCCAATAAAAATGGGCATAAAGATTTATATAGATGTTTCAAAGAAGAGATATGTAAAAACCAGCAGGCACATTCAAAGTTGTTCATCATTATTAGTTATTAGGGAAGGTAAACTAAAAATATACTAAATTGGCTAAAATTAAAGACTGGCAATAGTAAATATTGACAAAAAACCCAGAGCAGCTAGAACACTCAAATGCTGCTAGGAGTGAAAAGTGGTACACAATTTGAAAAGCTAGCAATTTCTGTAAAGGAAACATGCTTTTACAATATAATCACCCTTACATATTCACCTAATTATATTTCTACATACTTATCCAAGAGAAATGATAATACAGGTCCTCAAAAATCTTGTATAAGAATGCTCACACTAGCCTTATTTATAGTAGCCAGAAATTGGATACAGCACAAATAATCGTCAATTAAAAATCAATACATAACTTATGGTATATCCATACAATAAAATAATACTTAGCATTGAAAAGGAATGGGTTACTGATGCACACAAAAACTTGGATGAATCTCAATAACACCATGTTGAGTGAAAACAAATGGAATATTAATATACACATCAATATGGTTGTATCTAAAAAAACATTATTCCAAGTGAAGTCTGAAAATGGTTGCCTGTGGAAGGGGGTAAATTTTCCAGAAAGGGGCATGAGAGAAATCTCTAGAGTAATGGAAGTGTTCTATATTATGTGTTGGATATTGGAATATAATTTTAAGAAATGTATTGTACTAACACTTAAGGTTTGTCTATTTTGCCAAAAAAAGTTACCAAAACAAAAAAAGATAGAGGAAAGGAAAAAATAAAATTACAGAAAAATCTAAACAACGGAAAGAAAGAAACATTTTTGACATACCTATTCTATGAATTAAGCATAAAGACACACTTCCAATCATGCAAAACACATTCATGTACACAAATTATCCACTGTGGAATTACTTGTAATTCCAGAATATAAAAAACAACGTAAATGCCCAAACATAAAAAAATAGTTGATTGAACTATTTTACTGCTATTCAACATAGTACCATGGCAGATGTTTTTTGTTTTTGGTTTTTTGTTGTTGTTGTTGTTGCCAGAATCCAGAAACAGCAGCTGTTTTAAAAACTGATGAGTGATTTCCAGTGTGTGTGTGTGTGCACATACATATGCTTACTTTTAAAAAAGAACACAAGATGATGAATAAACAAAAAATTAATAAAGTTTATTATCTATAGAATGGGCCCAAAGAAGAACGGGGGAATGTACACACAATTCACTCTGGGTGTGTGTATATGTATGTATCTGAAGGATTTTGTCTTTTCAAGCCATGCAAAGGCTTTGCCTAGTTTAAAAATAAATGTAATCAATGGGATGGTAACAACTATAAATTTAAAACAAGCAAAAAATACATGAAACTAACTGTATATCCAAATAATAGCAACATGTAGGAACAAAATAAACTAAGCACTTTCACAGTATAAGTTCAGTCCAAAGATAGAAAGAAAAAAAATAGAAAAATATCTTGAACATTACTTTGTATATTCTAAAGCTAGTGTGTGTGTATATGTGGGTGTGTGTAGTATAGAATCTAGCAAATGGGTAAACATATTGCTGCTCTTTGGAGTCAGGGTTTTTGCTGTAGGAGAAAGTGGGTTACAACCAAGGAAAGAAATTGGGAAAGGAGATGCAGAGCCTTGTTGTATTAGACTAAAATTTGAGGCATCAGGATGAACTAGTGAACCTGCAAGTGAACTATATATAAATAACTATATATACAGAACCACATAGTGAATACACTTGTTTTCCAAATCTTGGTTTCTAAGTACTATGCTCTATTAAAACCATCCCATTGCATGATGATTCTAGGGTTGGGAAAGGAGAAATGGATGGATCTGGGAGATCTTTTTGTTTCAGAAAGTAAGATAGTACTCTCTATTAGTCTGATTTCACACTGCTATAAAGAACTGCTTGAGAATGGATAATTTATAAAGAAAAGAGGTTTAATTGACTCACAGTTCTGTGTGACTGGGGAGGCCTCAGGAAACTTACAATCACAGTGGAAGAGGAAGTAGGCATATCTTATATGGTGGCAGGTGAGAGAGAGTGAGCAAGAGCAGGAAAAATGCCTTATAAAACCAACAGATCTCGTGAGAACTCACTCTTTATAATGAGAACAGCGTGGGGGAAACTGCCTCCATGATCCAATCACATCCCTCCCTTGACCACGTGAGGATTACAAGTCTCTCCCTCGACACATGGGGATTATAATTCAAGATGAGGGTTGGGTGAGGACACAGAGCCAAACCATACCATACTTGTAAAATATTGGTAAATAATTTCAAAAGTACATAGGAGCCAGACTTCAGGAAGTTCACACTGGCTAAGTTAAATATATTTATATGTTAAAACATATTTATATGTTAAAGATATATATACAAGTTAAAAATATATGTTTAACTTTGTCAGTTTAATATATTGAATTAAAAAAATCCATGAGTCACGTGTTACTAAGAAAATACTATATACATACACACTTAAATGGGGGAAGGACAAAAGCTCTTCTTTGCAGCAACATGAAAAATGAAAAGTGTAGAATAAGTAATAGAGTGAGAAAAGCACTATTTTGTAATTCTCTATTAATAATTTATTCAAGTAAAAATCACACACAGTTGCATTTCTTTGCACCGTTGTATGAATTATGCCTGTAATTGCAATTTTATTGAATGTTCTAAGTCATTTCTAAATAGTTTTTACTCAATGACAATACTCATTATCATACCTGGGTGATCTCTCAAACTCTACATAAATTTTTGAAGTATGAGAGAATTTAATAAAAAGGTACCTTCTCCACTCAAATTTTGTTACATTAAAAAATCATAGGCCGGGCTTGATGGCTCACACCTGTAATCCCAGTACTTTGGGAGGCTGAGGCAGGATCATGAGGACAGGAGATCGAGATCATCCTGGCCAACATGTGAAACCCCATCTCTACTAAAAATACAAAAATTAGCTGGGCGTGGTGGCACTTGCCTGTAGTCCCAGCTACTGGGGAGGCTGAGGCAGGAGAATCACTTGACCCCAGGAGGTGGAGGTTGCTGTGAGGCCAAGATCGCGCCACTGCACTCCAGCCTGGGTGACAGAGCAAGAATCTATCTCAAAAAAAAGAAAAAAAACCATAAATTTTAGATTCTGGAGGGAAAACAGCAGATAGAAGACAGGACTAATGTGCAACTCCCATTTGGATGGAGAGAACAGCATCTGGAGACTCATACAGTTGTATTAGACTTGAAGCTTTTGCTCCAAGAACCAACACAGGAACATACCAGGAAAACTGAAAGAATTCACAGACCATTTGAAAGAATTGGCTTGCTGCTGAAAACTCAGCCAATTGAAAACTGAGTTCCCAAAGAGTGAGAGAGGGAAAAGCCTGCCTCTGAACACACATCTTCACTGGGGAACCTGAAAATCCAGATCATGGGTGAAGGATTTAATATTACCTAGAGCTGATATGGATTTAGAGAGCCAAGCAAAATATAAAAGTAGAAGAAACAGCTGGAAGAGCCCTGTAGGCATTCCCAGTCCCCAGCTCAAGCCCAGGGAAACCATCAGTGGTTTTATCTCACAAGAGTCCTTCAGAAAGGCAGCCAAGAGAACTGGGGAAGAGCCACAGGGTGAAGGAAGCTTCTAGCTGAATTTCATAATAATTTTGAATGAGCATGAATTTCCCTGAGCAGAATCCAGGAAGTGCAAGCGGGAAGTGCAGATATGAGCTCAGACACCACAGCCAATGGTGCAGGCAGATGGGGAGGGGCAAGGCCTGAGAACTCTGCTTGCTTTCTCAGTGGAGAGGGTTGTAGCCTGGGAGAAGATCTCAGTTCTGCTCCCAAGATGCCTGGATATAAACTCAGCACTGTTGGTTGAGCACAGTGGGAATGAGACTGGCCTTGTTGGCTGCATGGGAGCTGCGTGAGGCCTGTCACTGCCGGCTTTCCCCCACTTCCCTAGTGACCTGTATAACATAGCAGAGGCAGCCATAATCCCCTTGGGAACATAACTGTATTGGCTTGAGAACCACCCGCTAATCCCGCCTCCCCACCACCCCCCGGCCCAGCAGTGGCCACAGCAAGCCCCACTCAGGGAGAAATCTGAGTTCAGACATACCTAACTCTGCCCCCACCTGATCATTTTTCTCTACCCTCCCTGGTAGCCAAAGACAAAAAACAGAAAACTTTTGGGAGTTCTATGGCCCCGCCATTGCCTGAGAAACGTTAAGTACTTCTCCTATCCAATGTAGGGCAAGCTTATATCCCTCTTCTACCACAGCTGCTGGTGCTTTCTTGAAAGCAGCACCTCCTGAGTGGAGGCCAACCATCTCAAGCCATTACAGCAACTGATAACAGAACAACTCTGCTCCAAAGAAGAAGGAAAAAACAGCTAATTCCACTGCCTGCATCACCCTGGCTAACCAGAGGTCCTGAGTTTGTCCAGCATTTGAGAAAACCAGAGCACTAAACACAACTACAACCAAGGACTCCTACAGAGTCCACTTCACTCCCCTGCCACCTCCACCAAAGCAGGTGCTGGTATCCATGGCTGGGAGAACTGAAGACAAATCACATCGAAGACTCTCTGCAGACATTCCCCAGCACTAGCCCAGAGCCTGGTAGCCCCAGTGGGTGGCTAGAACCAGAAGGACAGTAATAATCACTGCAGTCTGGTTCTCAGGAAGCCTCATACCTCGGGGAAAGGGGAGAGCACCACGTCAAGGGATCACCCCATGTGACAAAATAATCTGAACAGCAGCCCTTAAGTTTCAGATCTTTTCACTGAATCACCCTACCCAAATGAGAAGGAACCAGAAAAAGTAATTCTGATAATATGACAAAACAAGTTTCTATAAACCTCCAAAAGATCACACTAGCTCTCCACCAATGGATCCAAGCCAAGAAGAAATCTGTGAATTGGCAGATAAAGAATTCATAATGTTGACTATTAAGCTACTTATATAGTTTGGCTCTGTGTTCCCACTCAAATCTCATCACAAATTGTAATCCCCATGTATTGAGGGAAGGAGCTGGTGGGAGGTGATCGGATCATGTGGACTATTCCCTCTATGCTATTCTCACTACAGTGAGTGAGTTCTCATGAGATCTGATAGTTTAAAAGTGTTTGGCAGTTCCCTCCTGCCTCCTGCTGCCATGTAAGATGAGCCTTGCTTCCCCCTCTTCTTCCATCATGATTATAAGTTTCCTGAGGCCTCACCAGACATGCAAAACTGTGGGTCAATTAAACCTCTTTCCTTTATAAACTACCCAGTCTCAGGTAATGCTTTATAGCAGTGTGAAAACAAACTAATACAAATACTCAAGGAGGTACCAGAGAAAGTTGAAAATCAGCTTAAAGAAATTTAAAAAGAATATAGGATATGGATGAAAAAATCCCCAGAGAAATAGATGTCATAAAGAAAAGACAATCATAACTTCTGGAAATGAAAGAAAAACTTAGAGATATGCATCACACACTGGAAAGATTCAACAATAGAATCAAACACAGAGAAGAAGGAACTTCAGAGCTCTAAGTAAAGGCTTTTGAATTAATTCAATCCGACAAAGACAAAGAAAAAAAGATTTAAAAAATGAACAAAGCCTTTAAGAAACGTGGCATTATGTTTAACAACCAAACAAGAATAATTGATGTTTCTGAGAAGAAAGATAAATTTAAAGGTTTGGAAAACATATTTGAAGGAATAATTGAGGAAAACTTCACTGGTCTTGCTAGAGATCTAGACATCCAAATACAGGAAGTGCAGAGAACACCCAGGAAATTTGTTACAAAAATATCGTCGACTAGGCACGTAGTCATCAAATGATGTAAAGTCAAGGTGAAGGAAATAATCTTAAGAACTGGGAGGCAAAATCATCAGATAACCTACAAAAGAAAACTTATCAGATTAATAGCAGATTTCTCAACAGGAAAGCCTACAAGCCAGAAGGGATTGGGTCCCATTTTTAGCCTCCTTAAACAAAATGATTATCAGCCAAAAATTTTGTACCCAGTGAAACTGAGCTTCATGAATGGAGGGATAAATTATTTTTCAGAAAAACAAATGCTGAGAGAATTCACCACTACCAAGCCAGAGCTACAAAAAATGCTAAAAGGAGGTCTAAAGCTTGAAACAAACCTCAAATGCACCAAAAATAGAACCTCCTTAAAGCACAAATCTCACAGGGCCTATAAAACAACAACACAATGAAAAAAATCCAAGATATTCAGGTCACAACTAGCATGATGAATAGAATAGTACTTCATATGTCAATATTAACGTTGAATGTAAATGGCTTAAATGCTCCACTTAAAAGATGCAAAATGTTTTTTTCTTGTAGATTTGTTTGACTTCATTGTAGATTCTGGATATTAGCCCTTTGTCAGATGAGTAGGTTGCGAAAATTTTCTCCCATTTTGTAGGTTGCCTGTTCACTCTGATGGTAGTTTCTTTTGCTGTGCAGAAGCTCTTTAGTTTAATTAGATCCCATTTGTCAATTTTGGCTTTTGTTGCCATTGCTTTTGGTGTTTTAGACATGAAGTCCTTGCCCATGCCTATGTCCTGCATGGTAATGCCTAGGTTTTCTTCTAGGATTTTTATGGTTTTAGGTCTAACGTTTAAGTCTTTAATCCATCTTGAATTGATTTTTGTGCAAGGTGTAAGGAAGGGATCCAGTTTCAGCTTTCTACACATGGCTAGCCAGTTTTCCCAGCACCATTTATTAAACAGGGAATCCTTTCCCCATTGTTTGTTTTTCTCAGGTTTGTCAAAGATCAGATAGTTGTAGATACGCGGTGTTATTTCTGAGGGCTCTGTTCTGTTCCATTGATCTATATCTCTGTTTTGGTACCAGTACCATGCTGTTTTGGTTACTATAGCCTTGTAGTATAGTTTGAAGTCAGGTAGTGTGATGCCTCCAGCTTTGTTCTTTTGGCTTAGGATTGACTTGGCGATGCGGGCTCTTTTTTGGTTCCATATGAAATTTAAAGTAGTTTTTTCCAATTCTGTGAAGAAAGGCATTGGTAGCTTGATGGGGATGGCATTGAATCTGTAAATTACCTTGGGCAGTATGGCCATTTTCACGATATTGATTCTTCCTACCCATGAGCATGGAATGTTCTTCCATTTGTCTGTATCATCTTTTATTTCCTTGAGCAATGGTTTGTAGTTCTCCTTGAAGAGGTCCTTCACGTCCCTTGTAAGTTGGATTCCTAGGTATTTTATTCTCTTTGAAGCAATTGTGAATGGGAGTTCACTCATGATTTGGCTCTCTGTTGGTCTGTTGTTGGTGTATAAGAATGCTTGTGATTTTTGCACTTTGATTTTGTATCCTGAGACTTAGCTGAAGTTGCTTATCAGCTTAAGGAGATTTTGGGCTGAGACAATGGGGTTTTCTAGATATACAATCATGTCGTCTGCAAACAGGGACAATTTGACTTCCTCTTTTCCTAATTGAATACCCTTTATTTCCTTCTCCTGCCTAATTGCCCTGGCCAGAACTTCCAACACTATGTTGAATAGGAGTGGTGAGAGAGGGCATCCTTGTCTTGTGCCAGTTTTCAAAGGGAATGCTTCCAGTTTTTGCCCATTCAGTATGATATTGGCTGTGGGTTTGTCATAGATAGTTCTTATTATTTTGAAATACGTCCCATCAATACCTGATTCATTGAGAGTTTTTAGCATGAAGGGTTGTTGAATTTTGTCAAAGGCTTTTTCTGCATCTATTGAGGTAATCATGTGGTTTTTGTCTTTGGCTCTGTTTGTATGCTGGATTACATTTATTGATTTGCGTATATTGAACCAGCCTTGCATCCCAGAGATGAAGCCCACTTGATCATGGTGGATAAGCTTTTTGATGTGCTGCTGGATTCATTTTGCCAGTATTTTATTGAGGATTTTTGCATCAATGTTCACCAAGGATATTGGTCTAAAATTCTCTTTTTTTGTTGTGTCTCTGCCTGGCTTTGGTATCAGAATGATGCTGGCCTCATAGAAAGAGTTAGGGAGGATTGCCTCTTTTTCTATTGATTGGAATAGTTTCAGAAGGAATGGTGCCAGTTCCTCCTTGTACCTCTGGTAGAATTCGGCTGTGAATCCATCTGGTCCTGGGCTCTTTTTGGTTGGTAAGCTATTGATTATTGCCACAATTTCAGATCCTGTTATTGGTCTATTCAGAGATTCAACTTCTTCCTGGTTTAGTCTTGGGAGAGTTTATGTGTTGAGGAATTTATCCATTTCTTCAACCCCATCAAAAAGTGGGCGAAGGACATGAACAGACACTTCTCAAAAGAAGACATTTATGCAGCCAAAAAACACATGAAAAAATGCTCATCATCACTGGCCATCAGAGAAATGCAAATCAAAACCACAATGAGATACCATCTCACACCAGTTAGAATGGCAATCATTAAAAAGTCAGGAAACAACAGGTGCTGGAAAGGATGTGGAGAAATAGGAACACTTTTACACTGTTGGTGGGACTGTAAACTAGTTCAACCATTGTGGAAGTCAGTGTGGCGATTCCTCAGGGATCTAGAACTAGAAATACCATTTGACCCAGCCATCCCATTCCTGGGTATATACCCAAAGGACTATAAATCATGCTGCTATAAAGACACATGCACTCGTATGTTTATTGTGGCATTATTCACAATAGCAAAGACTTGGAACCACCCCAAATGTCCAACAATGATAGACTGGATTAAGAAAAGGTGGCATATATATACCATGGAATACTATGCAGCCATAAAAAATGATGAGTTCATGTCCTTTGTAGGGACATGGATGAAATTGGAAATCATCATTCTCAGGAAACTATCACAAGAACAAAAAACCAAACACTGCATATTCTCACTCATAGGTGGGAATTGAACAATGAGATCACATGGACACAGGAAGGGGAATATCACACTCTGGGGACTGTTCTGGGGTTGGGAGAGGGGGGAGGGATAGCATTGGGAGATATACCTAATGCTAGATGACGAGTTAGTGGGTGCAGTGCACCAGCATGGCACATGTATACATATGTAACTAACCTGCACAATGTGCACATGTACCCTAAAACTTAAAGTATAATAAAAAAAAAAAAGATTTTCTCCTAATTAAGGAAAACATTAATTCACCTTAAAAATTGGGTCAAATGATTATCATTCCAATAATACCAATTCACTTGTCATTGCAAACATTGTATCTAGTTAAACAGGAATTTTTTCAATTGCATATACCTGCCAATAAGCTCTATTTTTCTCTCCACTCTAATATTTGATTATAATTTATTTTATAATTTGCTTCCCTTTGAAACGACATATTTATCAAATATTGTTTTGGGTTTTATTTTCAAAACAAAATTTGTAAAATCACTTTTAGAATCAAATAAAACATCAAACAAAAATTTTCATGAAAAAAAAAAGATGCAAAATGGCAGAATGGATAAAAATCCAGGAACCAAATATCTGCTGTCTTTAGGAGACTCACCTAACACATAAGGACTCACATAAACTTAACATGAAGTGGTGAAAAAAGATATTCCATGCAAATAGAAACCAAATGCAAACAGGAGTAGCTATTCTTATATCAGACAAAACAGACTTTAAAGAAACAACAGTTTAAAAAGACAAAGAGGAACATTATATAATGATAAAAGGACTAGTCCAACAGGAAAATATCATGATTCTAAATATATATGCACCTAACACTG
The DNA here is from genome assembly GCF_029281585.2 of Gorilla gorilla gorilla. Lineage (NCBI taxonomy): Eukaryota > Metazoa > Chordata > Mammalia > Primates > Hominidae > Gorilla > Gorilla gorilla. The sequence continues at coordinate 135,285,248 of NC_073230.2, read as the reverse complement.
CAGCTCCCAAATTTGTAAAACAATTACTACTAGACCTAAGAAATGAGATATCTACATAACAATAGTGGGAGACCACAGCAGAATTAAATTAGAAATTAACTCCAAAAGGAACTGTCAAAACTGTACAAATTCATGGAAATTAAATAATCTGCTCCTGAATGATCCTTGGGTCAACACTGAAGTCAAGCTGAATATTTAAAAATTATTTGAACTAAATGATAAGAGTAACACAACCTTTCCAAATCTTTTGGATACAGCAAAATCGGTGCTAAGAGGAAATTTCATATCACTAAGTGCCTACATTAAAAGTCTGAAAGAGCACGAATAGACAATCTAAGGTCACATTTCAAGGAACTAGAGAAACAAGATCAAACCAAACCCAAACCCAGCAGAAGAAAATAAATAACCAAGATCAGAGGTGAAGTAAATGAAATTGAAACAACAAGAAAAAACAATACAAAGGAAAAATGAAACAAAGAGATAAATGAAACAAATTAATAGATGATTGGTGAGATTAACCAAGAAGAGAGAAGATCCATATAAGCTCCATTAGAAACAAAATGATAAATGCTACAAATTGTTGTGTTTGCCAATAATATGATCATACGGCTAGAAAACCCTGAAGACTCGACCAAAAATCTCCTAGAGCTAATAAATGAATTCAGCTAAATTTCAGTATACAAAATTAATGTACACAAATCAGTAACACTTCTATATACCAAATGCAACCTAGGTAAGAATCAAATAAAGAACTCAACCCCTTTTACAACAGCAGCAAAATAACTAAAATACTTAGAAATATACCTAACCAAGGAGGTGAAAGATATGTACAATGAAAACTACGAAACCCTTCTGAAAGAAATTATAGATGACACAAATAAATGGAAACACATTTCATGCTCATGGATAGGTAGAATCAATATTGTGAAAATGACCACACAGCCAATTGTATAAATTCAATGCAATTCCCGTCAAAATATCAGTATCATTCTTCACGTAACTAGAAAAAACTATCCTAAAATTCATACGGAACTAAAAAAAGAGCCCAAATAGCCAAAGCAAGACTAAGTAAAAAGAACAAATCTGGATGCATCAAATTATCCAGCTTCAAACTGTACTACAAAACTATAGTTACCAAAACAGCACGGTACTGGTATTAAAAACAGGCATGTAGACCAATGGAACAGAATAGAGAACCCAGAAATAAAGCCAAATATTTACAGCCAACTGATATTCAACAAAGCAAATAAAAACATAAAGTGGGAAAAGGACAGCCTACTCAACAAATGATGCTGCATTAATTGGCAAGCCACATGCAGAAGAATGAAGTTGGATCTTTGTTTCTCGCCTCATACAAAAATCAACTCAAGATGGGTCAAAAACTTAAATCTAAGACCTGAAACAATAAACATTATAGAAGCTAACATTGGAAAAAACCCTCTAGACATGTTTTAGGCAAAGAGTTTATGACCAGGCACCCAAAAGCAAATGCAACAAAAACAAAGATAAATAGATTAGAGTTAATTAAACTAAAAAGCTTTCTGCACAGCAAAGGAAATAATCGGCAGAGTAAACAGACAACTCACAGAGTAAGAAAAAATCTTCACAAACTATGCATCTGACAAAAGACGAATATCCAGAATCTACAAGGAACTCAAACAAATCAGCAAGCAAAAAGGAAATAATCACATCAGTAAGTGGGCCAAGGACATGAATAAACAATTCTCTAAAGGACATATACAAATGGCCAACAAACACATGAAAAAAATGCTCAACATCACTAATTATCAAGGAAATGCAAATTGAAACCACAATGTGATACAGACTTACTCCTACAAGAATAGCCATAATTTAAAAATTAAAAAAAAAATAGATGTTTGTGTGGACGAGGTGAAAGGGAACACTTTTACAGTGTTGGTGGGAATGTAAACTAGTACTACCACTATGGAAAATGGTATGGAGATTCCTTAAATAACTAAAAGTGGAACTACCATTTGAACCAGCAATCCCACTATTGGGTATCTACCCAGAGGAAAATAAGTCTTTATATGAAAAAGACACTTGTAAATGCATGTTTGTAGAGCACAAATTACAAATGCAAAAATATGGAACCAGCCTAAATGCCTATCAACCAAGTGGATAAAGAAAATAAAGAAAAAATATATATATCACATATATGATATATATATCACATATATCACATATATGATACATGTATCATATATATATATACCATTTGTGACTTCCCATCATGGTGTTGTGTGACCCTCAGGCTGGTGGGAGCTGAGTCCTCACTGAGCAGCCACTTTCCACATCTGCTAGAGGAACAGTGACACAGACACTTGTGTGACAGAGAGAGGACAGTTAGTGAGGAGGGACAGACAGCTCTTCCATTCGGAGCCTGGCTAGTCTAGGACAGCACCTTGCTATGTCTTCACCTTCTCAAGCTTTTAAAATTGACCCTGAACATGTGACAGGATCCTATGGTGTTACTCAAAGCTGTGCAGGGTAAATGGTGACATATTTATTCTTTTTCTATTTGTTCTAGAAACAGTGCCTTTTTCATTAATTGCATTTTCCAGGCTGAGAGCTGTATAAAACATTTTGGATTGTGATCATGTACCTTCTTTTTTAAGAAAAATAGACTGCTTTATGTTAAAAAATATATATATATCATATATACACACATATGTATACACATATATCTGTATATATATCGTATATACACACACATATGTATACACATATATGTATATATATCGTATATACACACACATATGTATACACATATATGTATATATATCGTATATACACACACATATGTATACACATATATGTATATATATCGTATATACACACACATATGTATACACATATATGTATATATATCGTATATACACACATATGTATACACATATATGTATATATATCGTATATACACACACATATGTATACACATATATGTATATATATCATATATACACACACATATGTATACACATATATGTATATATATCATATATATACACACATATGTATACACATATATGTATATATATCGTATATATACACACATATGTATACACATATATGTATATATATCATATATATACACACATATATCTGTATGTATATATACATATATCTCATGGAATACCACTCAGCCATAAAAAAATGAAATAATGGCATTTGCAGCAACCTGAATAGAGTTGAAGACTATTATAAGTGAAGCAATTTAGAAAACCAAACAGCGTATCTTCTCACTTATTTATAAGTGGGAGCTAAGCTACAAGGACGCAAAAGCATAAGAATGATATAATGAACTCTGGGGGCTCTGGGGGAAGGGTGGGAAGGGGGTAAGGTACAAAAGACTACACACTGGGTACAGCATACACTGCTTGGTGATGGGTGCACTGAAATCTCAGAAATCACCACTAAATAACTTATTCGTGTAACCAAATACCACCTGTTTTTCATAAACTATGGAAATAAAGAAATTATAAATTTTTGATTAAAAATCATAGTAAATTCAATGTTTCATGCCTATTTACCTTTTTCATATTTGTATTACCTTTTTGTCATTTAGTTATAATATTCAATACGTTTACATCATTTTCAATGGGGTAGTTTTATAGGATCATGTAGTAACCACCATAATCAAGAGAGAGATCACCCTCCTCACTCTAAAATTTTCTTGCTGTCCTTCTGCAGTTGACCTCCTCCCTCCATTCTCAACCTCTGACCATCACTGATTTGTTTTTCTGTCACTATTTTTTGTGTTTTTCAAAATTTTGTAAGTGTATGATAATAAATAGGTATTCTTTTCTATTTGACTTCTTCAGCTTAGCAATATCACTATCTTAACAATATTTAATTTTCCACCTATAAACACAACATATCATTTCATCTTCTAGTTGTTCATTGCAGGTATAGAAATGTAATCAATTTTTATATTAACCTTATATTCTGTAACATGTTAAATTCACTTATTAGTTTCAGTAGTTATTTCATAGACTCTTGGATTAACTATACATAATTATGTCATCTGCAAATAAATATCACTTACAGTCTTCCTTTCCAATTGATTTGCATTTCATTTTCATTTCATTTGTACTTCATTTTCTTGCTTTATTGTGCTAACAATAATGTTAAAAAGAAATAGTGAGTATAGATATTGTTTATTTGTTCTTGATTTTTAGTAGAAAGCATTTGGTTTTTCACTGTTGATCATGATCCTAGTTGTAGGCTTAGATAAAAGGCACTAAGTAAGAAAATTTCCCACTATATGTAGCTTGTTTATGGTAAATTGTAGATATTCTGGATTGCATTATTTTTCTTTGAACACTGTTTCTCTGCTTTTAAAACAATAAATGTAGATGCCTTTAAGCCAATTTAAATAGGAGTTTTCCTTATTTAGAGCTGGAAGATATTAAGTTATATGATACATTTAATATCAACAAATGGGCATATATATTATGGATCCCAGTAGAAAGGGCTCATAATCAATGATTAACATGTGAATCATTAAAGAATGTACAGTGACATTGTTAATCCTTAGAGAAAACTTACTTTTGGCTTGCACTTGCTCTGTGTGTGTGTGTGTGTCTGTGTGCATGCATGTTAAGGAAGTGGGTGTGTGGTAGAAGGGGCAGGACAGGATTACTTTGAGTGTTGTTCAAATTTAACATTGGCAATACATTTCTTTTTGTAGAGATGTGATCTCACAATATTTGCCAGGGTGGTCTTGCACTCCTAGCCTCAAGCGATTATCCTGCCTTAGCCTCCCAAAGTGCTGGGATTACAGAGAAGAGCCACCACATCTGGCCAGCAATAAAAATTTAAAAAGCATTTTAATGTATGCACATATGTTAATAGATACATATTTATACTGTGTATAATTACAATGTATTTCTAATGTATGTTTATAATATATATAATTATAGTTTTTATAAAGTACATAAGTCAAAGAGTAATATAAACAAATGTTTGTAGTATGTATGTCCCATTTAGATTAATACAATAAAAACATTTTAAGATGTAGTGGAATACATATTTGATTTTAGCCTTATGTTTTCTGTTTAACCATATGTAAATACTAGTGGTGTTGGCACAACTGAAGGTCCAAAAATGTGTTTATGCTTGCAAGGGGTCCCAATAGAGGTGAGTGACACTTTGGGGAGGACAAGATTAAGTCTACCTGTTTGTATTGCCTGACTCTGGTTGTGGTATATTACTGCTTCCATGCTGTCTCATATGTAAATAACTAGATAAGCTCTTAAAGAGGTTTGAAGTAATTGTCACTCTCTGAATAAATTTAATAGGTGTTGAACAGGATAAAGAAGAGATAAAGTTCCCAGGTTTATGAAAAATGGAACAGGAGAGCAGAAAGAGCATGGCCTTTGTAGTCTGACCTGGTGACTTACCTAATTTTATAGCTTCTTCTTGTTCTTTTATAGCATTTAAGGAACTTATCTTTTACAGGTATGAAAATTAAATAAGATTATAGTATTATGAAGTTTAATAAATGATAGCTTTTTATGAGTCTTATAATAGACAATCTAACATTATAAGAACATAATGAAATTTATCAAGAGAAGAAATTATATTGTTAAAGACAATAGAAAGTAGATAATTTGGAACTGAATAAAATGGGATTTGAATATGAATTAAACTTGTTCACTTGAGGCCTTGCTTAAAGCACAGACTTACTCTATAAGAAACTTAAATATTTAATTAACAGTAAATAAGAATAGCCATAATAATTTTACTATTTAGTTGTATTAAGCCATTCCTGCTTTGCTATAAAGAAGTACCTGAGACCGAGTAATTTATAAAGCACAGAGGATTAACTGGCTCACAGTTCTGCAGGCTGTACAAGAAACATGGCTTCTGGTGAGGCTTCAGGAAGCTTTTACTCGTGGCAGAAGATGAAGCACAAGTTTGCACATCACATGGCAACAGCAGGAGCAAGAGGATGGAGGGGAGATGCCACACTTTTTTTTTTTTTTTTTTTTTTTTTTTAGACAGAGTCTTGCTCTGTTGCCCAAGCTGGAGTGCAGTGATGCCATCTTGGTTCACTGCAACCTCCACCTCCTGGGTTCAAGTGATCCTCTCAACTCAGCCTCCCAAGTAGCTGGGATTACAAGGGTGTGCCAACACGCCTGACTAATTTTTGTATTTTAAGTAGAGACAGGGTTTCATCATGTCGGCCAGGTTGGTCTCAAACTGCTGACCTCAAGTGATCCACCCACCTCAGCCTCTCGAAGTGCTGGGATTACAGGTATGAGCCACCATGCCCAGCTGGAGATACCACACACTTTTAAACAACCAGATCTGATGAGAACTCACTATTACGAAGGCAGCACCAAGCCCTGAAGGGTCATCCTCTGTGACCCAAACATCTCCCACCAGGCTCCACCTCCAGCATTGGGAATTACAATTCAACATGAGATTTGAGTGGGGACAAATATCCAAACTGTAATAGTAGTTATACAAACAAAAACAGTAAGCATACATGTTATCAGTTTGGAATTTAGTGATTATTTGCTATATTGACATACCTTTTGCAATAATTGTTTAAAAGATAATCCAGCATAATATTGTATATGTATACACACAGCCATATATGATTTATATTTAGCATAAGATTTATACTAAAATGACTAAGTTGGAGTCAAGTCTAAATTTGTTCTTCCTATGACTCATGCCAGCAGACAGGCATAATCATGAGGTATGTAAAAAATTCCTATGAACGCAACTCTGTCAAAGAGAAAAGATGATCAGAGAATAAGGTAAAACCTGCTTCTAGGGACAGATCTGGGAAATCTGGCCCAAATTTGAAAGCACAGCAAAAGAAAAGCAGACCTAAGAGGTTCAGCACACAGGACCTGTGTTATGCAAAGAAAATAAGACATGCTTAGTAGTCAATCTGGGTGACAGTTGAAATCTGGAGAAGTTTGTGGGTGGTAATTGTCTATGTGGATTTTTTTTTTCCACAAGAGTTTCTCTGCTAATGGGGAATCAGGGGCAGGGAGTGGATAGAAAGAAAATTTAAGGCAGAATACAAATAATAGAGGACAAAATGGTGGAAGGTAATTTTGTACCTGGATTCCAGCAAAATAGGCTACTTTGGATAACAAAAAGGTAAGTCTTAGGTACTGGAGGAGGGTATGTTAGAGTTTATGGGAGAATCAGGTATCCTGTGAAATGTGGTTAAAGGTAGACATATTAACCTATGTGATTAGAGCCAAAATAAGGTAAGGTGTAAGAGTACGCATGTGGGATTTTCTCTAGGCAGTCATGTGTGCCCTTTTTAAAAAGGTGGAGTTTGTGTTAAGTGAGTGAATATTTTTAGAAGAAACTTGTTTTTCTGTAGATGCAGAAGTAACATTTTCTGTTGAAACTGTCCATTCCAGATCTGTAAAATAGATGTGTAGTAGACACATCATCTTTATTGCCCCATACATTTTTCAAAATGATAGGGTCCCCAACCCAGTAAAAATAATTTGATTCACTGTGATTTACAGGTAGAGAGATAGAGAAAATCTAGTAGTTCTACAGAAATATTTTAAGAGAAAAAAATCACATTCTCACATGGACTCCAATTCATTAATAACAAAGTCTGCCGTAGTTAATGAGGAGCTTTTAGAATCACTATTTTTTAAACCTGCATGATGTTTACATGTATTGATAGATTGCTGTGCTTGAGGAAGAAATGAAACATGAAGATCACAGCTGAATAATTCATTGCTAGATTTCAAGGGTAGAAACTGTTTTACATTGATGAGGTGTATAGAATTTCTTTAGACTTCATAAAGAGCAGAAGATAAGCTTTCATTCATCTGATGACAAAACAAGACAAGTAGATATATTTGGGTACTCTAACTTTGCATAAAGTATGTGATCAACTCCTTTCAGTGGAGTACATCATTTAAAAACGATTACTATCACAGCTGCTACAGTGATGAAGGGGGTTCCGTAAGAGTTCTATTTTCAGGTATATAGCATGTTATGACATTTTGTAGGATAGATTTTTACTTGCTTTTTCATCTGAAAAATTTAGATTACTCATCTATACCCCAATTACACCACTGAAGATGAAGATTTATGTCTCAGAACAATGTATATATTTTATAGCAACAGACTGGAGAGTGACAGCAGGCTAGTACACACTATTATGGAAATGGTAACCTAGGAATAGATTGCAAAGCAAGTCTTAATCATATGCAAAAGGCACTCTCAGTAAGCTTGCAAACAAGACAAAACTATAAATTCTACCATAACATATAAAAATAACAAATCATGATAGAAATCACAGCTGTTTCATGGTTGCAATGAAAAAAAACTTGCTAAACATGAAAAATGACTTAATTTTAATTTTATCCTTTTTTTTCCACAAACTATAAGTGAAGAGACAAAAGGTGGTCAAAAATAGTATATCCCGAGAGTCAAATCAAAGAAAATACCTCTTGTCTACAAACTTCTATAAATAAAAATTAGGTAATATTTTTAAAGTAGCCCATTAAAGTACCATTCTGAACTGGGTGACTTTGGAAAAAATCAAACAGAAAATATGTATTATAAGCTAAGATTTTCTCTAGATGAATTTTCATAGTCTATGCATAATATAAGTGAAATAGCTGTACAGCAAAATCCAGGTGTGAAAGAGTCAGAAGTTTCTGATGGTAGGAATCAAGCCATGACTTAAGCATACTGTGAGTGTGCTTCCTGTATTGAGTAAACCTGGAATCACTCTTCCATTATAAAAGCAAACTGTATAAAACACATCCACTGTCTAGCAGTGTTCAGCAAAACACATCTTTAATAAAAGGAAATGCTATAATTAACAAAAATTCAGTAATAATGATCATCCAAAGTTACTGAGCATATATAATACTTCAGGACTTTTTCTAAGCATCGTACATATATAATTTAATTTTCACATTAGCCTCATAAGCTGGGTACTATTTTTTAAAAGTTAATTTTGCTGTAGTAAAAGCTGTATAACATAAAATTTACCCCCTTAATAATTTCTAAGTGTACAATTCAGTAGTGTTGAGTGTATTCACATTGTTGTGCAACCAATATCCAGTACATTTTTTATTTGGCAAAACTGAAACTCTACACTAATTACACAACTCCTTATTTTCACCTCTCTGAAGTCCCTGGCAATTACTGTCTTACTTTGTTTCTATGAATTTGACTACTCTAGATACCTCATATAAGTGGAGTCATATAGTCTTTGTCTTTGTGAGTGATTAATTTCACTTAGTATAATATCCTCATGGTTCATTCATGTTGTAGCATAAGTGAAGATTTACTTCCTTTTTAAGGCTGAATAACCCATTGCATGCATATAACACATTTTGTTTATCTACTCATCTGTTGATGGACCCTAGAGTTGCTTCTGCTTCTTGGTTATTGTGAATAGTGGTGTTACGAGCACGGCCTTGCAAGTATCTGAGATTCTGCTTTCAATTCTTAAGAGTAGAGTTGCTAGGTCATGGGGTAGTTGTATTTTTACTTTTTCTAAGAAACTACCACGTTGTTTTCCAAAGTGGCTGCACTGTTTTATATTCACAGGGTTCCAATTTCTCAGCATGCTCACCAGCACTTGTTATTTTCTAGCTTTTGTTTGATAGTAGCCGTACTTATGGGTATGAGGTGGTATCTCATTGTGGTTTTGATTTACATTTCCTGAGTACTATTTTTAGCCTTATTTTTCAGATGGAGAAGCTATGCCCCAGAGAGGTTATGTAATTTGTGCAAAGGCACCCAGTTCAGGATGGTGCTTAAAATCCAAACACTCTGCCTTCTATGCTTGAGTTTCTGACTCCTGCTTTGCAGTCAGCAATTACAGTCATATTGAAAAAGTGAAGATTTCTGTGTAAGAGCAATCATAACAGAGTAGCTGGTTGATATATACTCTGTACTGGAAATATGAAAGTAGAGAACAATAGAGAGATTGTGAGTTCACCTTAATTGACACCAAAACTGATGAACAGAAATGGCTGGTTTGTCAGAGATTGCACAAGTCAGTGTGTGAATAAAAAGAGTAATGGATAATAAAGGAAGACCAGAAGAAAAACATTTTTCTTAGTCACATTTGGATAGATTTTCTCTAGCTCACAACATGGAAATTGGTAATGTTGTCAATGTGGAAATGTGGCAAATCATACTAGCCTCACACTGGGTGTTATTTGTGATTTACGTGTAAACAACTGCTTGGATGAACGATTTAATTAATATTATATTTAGGAATTTAGATTTACTCATTCTCTTTTAACCTCATTGTTGTCTTTCTTAAGTCCCAGGTTTTAAAGAAAAATCAGAATATTTTACAAATGTATTGACCAGGTGACCCTCATTTAAACATTTCTGTCAAGATTCAAGATTCCAATGTCTTTTTTTGGAAATTCAGTGAGTGGCACATAGCTTAAAAATCAGAATGAATACTCAACAATTACCACCTATTATGCCAAGCTTTCTGCTACATCTTTCACATGTAATGATCTCATTTAATCCGTACAAATCTACTTAACAAAGATATTAACAATACAGCTGAGAAATTCCATGCTATATGCAGTTATTACCCCAAGTCTAAATTCTACTTATGAAAGATACAAAATTCAAATCAGTTCTAATCTGGAGTAAAATCAGTGTTCTAACCAAATAAGCCTGCCCATCATTTATTTGTTTATATCATCATTTAGTAATTTATCATACTTTAGTAAATGTCTTTCATATGTCAAACGAAAAAGACAAATAAGACACAGCCTCTGATTTTAGTGAGAATGAAGTCAACTTAATAGGCTTTGTACACGAAATCTACAAATAAAAGATCATAACAAACTTCAGTTAATGGATAGGATAAACCCACTTCTCCCAGAACAACTGGAAAAATCCAAATAAATCATAAAGATTATATTGTTAAAGACTCCAGAGTGTTGTAGAAACAATGACCACAGGATAAGTTGAAATTTCATGGAGGAGGACCTTTAAGATAAGCTGACTGCCACTGGACTTCTTTATTTTTATCCTGAGGTTTGGGTTTGATATATGGGAGGCTCAATAAATGATAGCCATTAGGATGATGATAGGGAGGAAGGGAAGGAGGAGAATAATGGTGATTAACTGTTTCATAACACGTAATATTTGTTTCTGGAAAGGTATATTTCTCTGGTTGTTAGCTCATTTGCAGAACCATTTTGACAGATATACTGAGGCCAATGAATAATTACCTCCTTCTATCATACAATGTCATCTCCACCCAGATCTCAGTTTGTTTTTGATACATCTCATGCAAAAGATGCTCATCCTAGACTTTCTCACTATGTTTTTGGCAATAATGCATATGATAGCTCCAATAACATTACTAGACTGTATTTACCATTAATAAAGAGAGGTTGTCCCTTCAAAACTTATTTCAATTCTTCATTATACAAACAACATAAGCAAGATTTTCCTTTCTTCTTAATTCCCTCCTTACTATTAAAATTATTTCAAAAGCTGTCATAAATTGTTCCCTTGTAAGTATACAAAGACAGTTGTTAACAGTATGTTCTCTCATGTGTACAAATTCTCATGTTTAAATTCAATGAAATACAGTACTCTTATGAAAATCCTCAAGGTACAGTACAAAAAGGAAGTTTTTAAATGTAATTTTTGCTAAAGGCAAATTGCATTGAAACTTATTGGCTTTTTACTACACTAGAGCATTTTCTCTTTGAAATTTGCCACTAAAAGCTTTACAATATTTTGCCAGGTATAGTTTTTAATTGTCTTAAATAAGTGCTGAATCCTTTCTCCTTGGGGAAGAGTGGTTGGCAACAGAAACAAGATAATTATTCCTCAATAAATTGTTATTTTTTGGACTTTAAGGTTTCTTTTAATTCTCCAAAAGTGTTCTGATGCAGCAGTTTTTATAAGGAAAACACGTGTGACATTTCTTTCATGACAAAAATGAACAGATAAGAGTGGAGGAAATATTAATGAATCTCAATGTCATGGATATGGAAATTTTTTTGTGCCTCTTCTATCTTCCATTTCAAATATGATACATATAACATGTTGATCACTTATTCAAAACTGAAGAGTTTTTTCCCTTTGCAAGAAATGTTTATATTTCTTTATTTCTCTGTTAAAGCTTCCATACATTCTAAGTCTTTCTCACCACATCTTTAGTCTTTCTACAAGGAAATGAGTAAGTATGGAATATCACTCATACTTTCTCATATTTTTTCACAAGCAACACCTTCTAGGGTACATCTGTAAAGTCAATACCTGTTAAATAACAAAACAGAATAGTTCTGTGAATTGTTTTTCTGGCAGCATGTTAGCTCTGGTGGTCCTTAAAGCCCATTGCAAAGAGTTGCTAAAAGCTGCCTTCAGGCTGCAGATGGTGAAAGGGAAGAGGAGAGTACATTTGGGCTGATATTGCCTGAGATGCTTTAAGGATTGGCTCTCATAGTCACTGATCGAAGAGATGCTCAAATGTCAGGATGCTCAGGGATGTGACCTCGGATTCCTTGCAGAAACTTCCGTGTGTATCACTTAATGTGATTAACAAAACTTGCTGATGCCACATTGTCGATGGCTCTAGTTTTGAAAATGGCAATTGTGTTTTGTATTTGTGTTTCTGAATATCATAATTTATTTTAATTTCTTCTTCTCTATTTATTAGTTTTGTGCAAAACAATCATGACTTTTGCCATTACTTCAAAAACCGCAATCACTTTTGCACCAACTCAATATATGATCTTTTAAATTTCATACAATATTTCAACCTTGTGCCTTCTTATTAGTGACAAAAATATCTCTTGAATAAAATGAAAACTTCAGATTGGCATAATTTGTGTAATATTCTTTGTGACTGTGAAGTCTGTTTTAACAACAACCAAAAAGCTTTACTATGAAAAGACAATACCTATTGTACCTAGAGTCTTAAGACAGCTCAAAAAATATTGTTTCTAATATTTTTTATTTTTAATTTTTGTGGGTACAAAGTAGGTGTATATATTTATGGGGTACGTGAGATGTTTTGATGCAGGCATACAATATGAAATAAGCACATCATGAGCAAATGGATTTCCATTTCCTCAAGCATTTTTTCATTGAGCTGCAAACAATCCAATTACACTCTATAAGTTATTTAAAAATGTGCAGTTATTATTGACTATAGTCACCCTGTTGTATTATCAAAGAATACTGTTCTTTTAATTGCAACATTTAGATCCACCAATTGAAGGATTATAGAAGGTTACTTATCATATACCCTATAGCAAACAGGGTACAAATTAATTTTCAAGATACCTTATTAGTTCTGTGGCCAATACCTCCATACATATTTATTTCTGAAAAGCATCCTCTTGGCAGCCCTGAAGTTAGTGAAATGAGACCACTTGTATTCATTTTGGTTTTCAGATACTATTTTAAGCAACTGCATTTTTTACTCACGTAATTAAGTCCCTGGATAAATTGATGAAGGAAATAAAGCTTTACCTGAGTCTTTCTAAAGCAACTTGAATTTTCCCAGCTACCACTAGCCTATGGGTATAAATGAGTCTACATTTATGCCAATACTATTATCTTCTAGATTCATCTTCTCTATCAGCTCAACTCTAGAATACTGGCAACTATAGAAGTCTTTGCATCCCTTCTAACTAATATGAGTATTCTCACACATTCTTTGGAACAAAGTCACTTTTTCTCGAAACTTTTGATGTTCAAGAGACAACTGCTGCCTTTCAGTAGCCATTCCTTCTCCCCACTGCTGTGCTTCCAGGACTGCATTACATTTATTTTTGTAACCCTGGGAAGTATATAACATGTGGTTTAATTGAGTTTTCATTTAAGTAAGACATAATTTAGATATTTAAAAAATTAAGAAGCTTAGGGATGTTAGATAGGGTAGATGAGTGCTACTTTTTTTTTTTATTTTTTGGTATTGAGAGTCATTCAGTACTGTCCAAAACTAAAACATGTAGTTAAAAAATAATTATTACTTGTGCCCAAAAATTTAGATAGGTGAACACATATTTACTAAGGGCCTCTTCTATACCAGGGTCTGTACTGTATGACTAAGGGCTTTATAAATTGATAATACAAGGGGCGCTGTGAACAGGGAGGGTGTGCCCTAAAACTGGAGGTGATTCTTCTCTGCTCTATTTTAGTCATATATTCCGATCATAAGAGAAAAGTAGAGGAAAAAAATCCCCCTGTAACATGATTTATTCTATTGAAAATGACCTTGTGAGAACATCATGTTATTCATATTGGGGAAAAAAGTGCTTCTTTTCTGTTTCAAAGCGGCTTAGAAAAAAATGGGATTTTGTCTATTCTTTAAAGGTCTACCTTTGTTTGGTTCACACAGAAGCTGCACAGCTGTTTCAACTGAACCTTGATATAGAATTTGCTGGGAAAAATCCATTTGCTAAATCAAAGCAGTGTGATATTATTCCTCTATAATTATATAACAATTAGAGATACAGAGATTTCTGTAAGCATCAGAACTGGCTCTGATGCACTAAAAATCCCATGAGACAGTTCTGTAGGATTTTGGCATGATATTAACCTACAAGGACATTTGTCTTACATCTTGCCTTCCTGCATCCTCCCATCCTGGATCTCATCCCAGCTTCTGGATTTAAGCTACCAAATGTTGATTATCTTAAGGGAGATATAGAAAGTACAATGGATAATCTGTTCTACTGATGTATTAAGCTTGATTTTAATGTGTCTTGAGCCAAAAAAATCTTTCCGTACCAAATTTTATATACATATACTTTTCCAGAAAACTTACTGGAGTGTGGTAAATTATTGAAATTATTGAATGAATTTGATTAATTCATGTGTGAAAGACAAACAGATCTAAATTTTGTAAAAATAGTAATTATCATGACTTTTCCAATAAGGATTTTGAAGATACGGTTATTTATCTTGTAATTTTACTTGATTATGTATTTTACTCTACTATAGTATTTGACTATACTGTGTATAATTACTATTCATAATTATACACTTGCTACAAAATCTGAATGTACCTTGTTTTTTTTTTAGAAATACACTTGACTTTTCCAAGTTTATACTCTAAGAAAAGTTGCAAAAAGATGGGCAGATGAAACAACATCATACAAAACTTCAAATTTAGGAAATTGCTAACAAAATGGGTACTTTTGGATATTATTTAAAATTCTATTTTTTAGTAAAATTTTTGAAGTATACTTACTTTTTAAAGTAGAAAAATCTCAAAATGAAATTGAAATTGGGAACGAGTCATTTTTTTTCTTTCTATGCCAGGCTGTTTCACTTAGGGCCTTTTATACGGTGCCTCTCAGACAGAATTATCCCTCATAGGTCAAGCCTCCAAAAGTTTATTTAGGATTACGTCAAAACTACTTTGAAAATAATTTTCTGTATGCATAGGGGCTGCCTGCCTGATGTTGAGTTTGTTCTGCTAGCCAGTAAGAATTATTCCAATCTGAAGATGATGGTTCCTTCCTCAAACTTATGCTACTTTTATCCCCTGTCAGATATTCATAGGAAAATCTTGACGATTAAGATTGTTCTGTCACCAGGCAAATGTGGAGGTTTACAGTACAGAGAAGAAGATGGGGAATAAACAAGATTAGAATTCAGAAGCTAAAAATCCAAAAAAAATCTTTCTATTGGCTTTGTTCTAAAACATTTTTATTTTCAATTGAGCTTAGATAAAACCTTTGTACTTGGCATTATATGCACTACCTTATTATTTTTTCAAGTCAT
Organism: Gorilla gorilla gorilla; assembly: GCF_029281585.2. NCBI lineage: Eukaryota > Metazoa > Chordata > Mammalia > Primates > Hominidae > Gorilla > Gorilla gorilla. The sequence continues at coordinate 135,269,486 of NC_073230.2, read as the reverse complement.
AAATACCAATTAGAAAAACACAAAACCAAATTACGCATTTTAAATTGTGTGCATATTTGTTAAAAGATGCAACTGTATTTCTGTATTTATTTTTGAGGTATAATTGAGAAAGATATCAATTTTTTATTTAGACCCAGAATAAAGTAAGTAGAACTGGCATAGATTCTGGTATGTGCCATTTTCTTCTCTTTCTCCCAATTCGTTACAGTTTATGTAACTTTGGGATATAGCTTCTGCAGTCTGATTTCCAAATTTCCATCTATGTGACTGATGAACAAAAGTGGTTGAGTTTAATCTCGAATTTCAATAAATTCATAGACTACAAATCATTTTTTAGTAAGAATTGTAGAGACACAATAGAAGAGACTAGAGAATATATTTCAAGTATTCCTAACTTGAAAGTACTAAGTTTACTGATTTTACTAAGAAAAATATCTATTATTCTTTACAGTTTTTGGATTTTTAGCATCTGTGTGGTTGTGCTTTTAATTTTTTCCTGTATGAGGTAACTGCAATGTATGTGGATAAGTTATTTTACAATGACATTTCTCTATGAACCAGAGTTACGCAAATCCTAAACTTTAGAAACCCTCAGATTTCTAGTTTATGTCCTTTTGATGGGATCAAAAGAGGAAACAAATTTAATAACTGTCAAATAATTCGTACTAGAGACATTTTATATACTTACGTAATTTGGAATATGGATAACATAATGGTAATTTATTATTTGTTTTTACTATTTCCATGCAAGATGAAATAAAATATGTGGACATCTTATAACTAAGCACGATATTTTTCCTAAATGATATTTTATATATACCATCGTCGTGTTAATTATAAAAACATAATAAGCAATGAGTAAATTTAACATGGTTAGCAAATATATTTCACTGATGACACAAGAGAAAGTCTTTTAGAATGAAAAAACTCAGAATCTGTAATTCTTTTTCATTGTTAAATCTCAGTAAATAAAAGTTGTTTAATTAAAGACCATATATTTTCATGTTTTCTTTCTTTTAGATCATTTATAATTATATAAACCCACTGTTTTTTTTTATTGGCTTCCAAACATGTTAACTTGTCAATGATAATTATCCTTTACATAATACAACCTACTTATTATAATCAAAGTGTAGGACTTTTGAAGGCATATAATGAGGGTAGAGTGTATTAACTCTGTCTTTTAAGCATGATAGACATTTAAATCAATACCAAATACAATTAATAGCAATTTTAGATAATCAGAAAAAAGAACATGACTGGTGTTGCCCAAATAGCAACTGTGATCATCCCACTGAGGCTGTATATCAAACAATAGACTGTTCTTTAAATCACTTGGCACCCAACCCTGACTTTTATCAAATAAATGTTTCTTATAAAATTCTACAGGGAATTGTTTTCTGCATAACATCAGCTCTTCTATTATAGAACCATAAATACGCTGTTTTCATGAACGGCATATCTGACCTTGAAAATAAGGTCATGATTCAAAAATATTATATTTCAATTTCCTGAAAGAATGCCATGAAAATATATAGCCTCTTGTTACTGCCTGATTGTTAAATTTGATTGGGCAGTCATGAAAATAAATGCTGTCTTGCATCATCAGTGCTTAAATGTATCTGCATGGATCTAAAGAGAACCACTTAGAAGCCAAAATGAGAGAAATGCCATAAGTAGAATGAGAAATTTAATTTAGTTTGCTTCTGATTTTTATTTATATTCACAAAAATGGATGTTTGTGGTGCAATTTCTGGACATATTTCACGTAGGGCTCTGCTTCTGTTGTCTTAGAACAGAAGTTAAGTGAATAACAGAAGAAAGGGTTGATAAAGAAATAACGTGGGTTCTCTGATTTAGTTTCAACTGTGTTTAGTCATAGGACAATTAGTTGTGTTATATGTGTCACCATATATGTGTATTATGTTGGTTTTTTGAACAAAAAATTATCCGCATGGTTCAAATACGGGTCTTTCTCTGATCAGACTATTAGGAAAATCTTATCATATATGAGACTGCTTTATGTTACCTCCCACGTTAAATAAGTGTGACCATATGTGGTCTCAGCGGACTATAAAGCACACGCAAAGCCCTCTACTCGAAAACCTTTGCAACTATATCATTATAGCAGCAATGTATTATTTCAGGCCTAGCTCAAGATTAAATTATTCTATTAAATAATATAACATGTACATAGAAAACATGCATAACATGCATAAAAGTTGTATATAACTTATGTAAGAAAATCATAGCTAATAATAAAACAAACATTGAGTGCTTACTCCCTCAATTCTATTTTTGTGCCTTTCCCTCAGAGGTAAACATGATTTCGAATTGTTTCCTTATCATCTACTGGCTGTAAATATCAGTCATCACATATGCATATATTCCTAAACAATATTTTATTAATTTTTCCTATTTTAAATGTCATTATACAATGTAATTTTTTAAGCAATTTATTTTTTTCCTCAGCCAACAATACTATCCTAAAATTCATGCATATTGTTGAATGTAGCTTTTGTTTAATCTTTGTCAGTGCTATATAATTATATTCCACTGTGTGACTGAATATGCTGTCATTTATTTATACACTATTCTCTGATGGACACTTGGGGGCTTTCCAGTTTCTCAGTATTACAAACAATACTCATGAATATCTTTATACTTGTCTGCTGGAGCACAGGTGTGGACATTTTCTTAGGTCCTCTATATATGTGGCCTTTTTTTTTTTTTTTTTTTTTGATACAGAGTCTCACACTGTTGCCTGGGATGGAGTGCAATGGTGCAATCTCGGCTCACTGCAACCTCTGCCTTCTGGGTTCAGGTGATTCTCCTGCCTCTGCCTCCCTACTAGCTGGGATTACAGGTGCCCGCCACAACTCTCGGCTAATTTTTGTATTGTTAGTAGAGATGGGGTTTCGCTATGTTGGCCAGGCTGGTCTCAAAGTCCTGACCTCATGCCTCGGCCTCCCAAAGTGCTGGGATTACAGGCATGAGCCACTGCACCTGGCCGTGCTTGGTTTTAAAAGATAATGTTGGATTGTTTCTATTGTGTGAGAATCACTTTTTTTTTCTGCCACCAGCAATACTTACCAGATCTTATTACTTCCACTCTTAGCCAATATTTAGTATTATATGCATCGACAATAGACTCATTCAAAGTCAATGCAATAGTATAAAGCTGATTTATAGGGTTTCATATTCCACATTGAAAATAACTTTTAAAAACTGCCACTTAAAAAGAGTACAACATATCCCTCCCTATTCAAAATACATGTGCATGATATTAGATTTTCCTCATAAACATATCACAACAAATTAAACACAGAAATAAATCTGAGAATCCGGCTGTCTCTTATTAAGCCAGACATTAATAGATTTGTAAAAATGTGAAGCAATGCTACTCTTTCACTAAATTAATTTTGTTTTGAAATCTATAATACTTTTTATAAAATATATTTTTGTTAAAGTATGACACATCTGTTATTTTGTGAAAGACAGTAAAATTTTAATATATTCTCATATCTGTATAATACACACATTTATTTAACAGACTCTTTTAGAGAAATTTTAAATATATGAAAAAGTTAGTTTTTAATGAAAGGAAAGTTTAAAGTTATTATTTTAATGTTTATTGTTCAATGTTTTAATTTTTTACAGTGTAAATTTATAGCAAACCAAATATCAATACATATAACCCATAAAAAACAAAAAGATATTTTGGGTCCTCAATAATTTTTTGTTTTGGTTTGTCAGCTTTATTGGGATATAACTTATAAAACTAAAATTTACCAGTTTTGAGAACATTATTCAATGATTTTGCCAAACACGAACTGCTGTGTAATCATCATTGCAATCACGACATAGAACATTTTTATTTCCTCAAAAGTTCTTCCTCCCATCCACCTTGGCAAGCACTAATCTGCATTGTATCAGTATATCTTTGCCTTTTCTATAATTTTAAGAAATTCAATCATATAGTTTGTAGTGTTTTCATCTGGCTTCTTTCACTTTGAATACTTTTGAAGTTCATTCGTGTTGTTGCACCTATTAGCAGTTTGTTCTTTTTACTGATGAGTAGTATTTCATTGTTTACATATACCACAACTTGTTCGCACATATATCAGTTGGTGGACATTTTTTTTCAGTTTTGAGGTACTAAAAATAGTGTTTTTATGTGTATCCATGTCACATTTTTGTATAAAAATGTATTTTTTCTTTTGGGTTAAAAACCTAGAAATGGAATTTCTGGGACATAAGATATGTAATTGCTTAACATTACAAGAAACTCACAATCTTTCCCAAAGTAACTACCATTTTGCATTTTAACTACTATGTATGAGAGTTTCAGTTGTATCACATCATTTTCCAAAGTTGGTTTTGTCAGTTATTTTAATTTTGGTCATTCTAGTATACACATTATAGCATTTACTATTTCTTGGATTTACATTTCCCTAATGACTAATAATATTACATATCTTTTTATGTGTTCGCCATTTGTATATATTCTCTGGTGAAAAGTCTCTTTAATTCAGCATTTTAAATATTGGGCTCCGTGCGTTTTTATTACTGCATGATAAGGATTATAGTCATTCCAGGACTCCTCACTGATGCCAAAATCTGTGGATAATCGAGTACCTTATGCAAAATGGCGTAATATATACACACAAAATATGTACATCTTTCCACATACTTTAAACCATTTCTATATTACTCATAATATCTAAAACAATGCAAACGGTATGTAAATCATTGTTATGCTTTTTTATTGTTGTATTGCTATTTTAATGTATTTATTTATTTTTAGTATTTTCAGACTGTGGTTGATTGACTCCACATATGCAGAACCTATGAATATGGAGGTTTGACTGTGTTTATGTATTTAGGATATAAGTCCTTTCCTGGATATGTAGTTTTCAAATACTTTCTCCCATTCTCTGACTTGTTCATTTTCTTAACAGTGATTTTTGAAGAACACAAGTTTTACATTTTGATAAAGTTTAATTTACTTTTTATATCTTACTTAATAAATTCTTGCCCATTCAAAGCCACTTGGATTTTTCAAGTGTTCTATTTTAGAAGATGTAATGTTCTTCCTGCTATTTTTATGTCCTCAATCTATTTGGCGTTAATTTTGGAACATAATCTGTGGTAAAGGTCAATCTTTGTATTTTTGCATATGGATACCCGATTGTTTCACCACTACAGTTTGAAAAAATTATTCTTTGACCATTGAACTACCTTAGCACTTTGTTGAAAATTAGTTGGTCATGTATGTGGAGGTTTATTTATGAATTCCTTCTTCTGTTCTATTGATCTATGCATTTATTACATCAAACTACATTGTCTAGATTATTGTAGCTTTATAGTAAGTTTTAAAATTATATAGTATAAATCCTCCACCTTTGTTGTTGTTATAATTTTTGATTTAGTTTAGATCCATTGCATGTACACATAAAATCTTAATTAGTTTGTGAGTTTGTACAAAAAAAGAGTGATTTTAATTGGTATTTGTTGAATTTACAATCAATTTTGGGAAGGACTACCATTTAAAAATATTGAATCTTTGATTCATGTTTGGTTATATCTTTCCATTTCTTTGTGCCTTTTTAAATTTTTCTCCAAAATATTTTGTGTATTTTACTTTACATGTTTTGATCATATTTTGTCAATGTATCCCTAAGATTTTTTTTAATGCGATTTAAATGGTAGTTTTCTTTAAAAATTAATTTCCTATTTTTTGTTGCTGAAATATAGAAATACAATTGATTCCATACACTGAACTTGTATCCTGTGGAATGGCTAAGTTAATTGCTTAGATCTTGTAACATTTTCTAGGTTACTTCAGATTTTCTACGTAAACTTCCATGTTATTTGTAAATAAAGACAGTTTTACATACATCTTTCCAATTATCATGCCTTTTATTTCTTTCTCTTGTATTATTTCCCAGAACTATGACATTCAATGCAATGTTGAAGAGGTTGAGTACACACCCTTGTCTTTTTTCAAATCTTAAGGGAAAGGCTTCAGTTCTTCGCAATTGAGTATGATGCTACTGATGGTTTTTGTAGGCTCTAGGAATGAGTCTGCCTCTGTATCTCTGCTATGCTGAATCTATACTAGAAAAGTTCCCATACCTAGAAACTTTCTATACCTAGAAAGTATAAAAAGCATTAAAGAGTGATGGATTCCAAGAGTGGCTGCAGGGGCAGTAGCAGTCAGTTACATTCCCTGCCTTTGGGGATCTGACAGCCACATTCTCATGGTCCCCTGAGATGGACATTTTTTGGAAGATACAAAATGTAGCATTCTGTGAAATAATTTCTATTTAAAAATCAGGACTGTCTCGTGGAGAATAGACTTTAGAAAGGCTACTGAGGGAGTGAGAATGCCATTTGGTTGTTGCAGTATTCAGGTGAAAGATGGTGATGACTGGGATTTAATAGTAATGGTAGATATTGTGGGATTTAGAATATATTTTGAAGGTAAAGCTGAAGGGATTCACTGATGGATTTAATGTGGGATAACAGAGGAAGTAGAAAGTCAGTGATCTATCTGCTTTTAACTTGAGGTGCAGGCTGCTAGAGGACAAGCAGGTTTTGGGGTGGTAAGTCCACAGTTCAGTCTTAGGTATGTAAAGTTTTAAATACTTATTGGAGATCTAAATGGAGATGTTGAAGGAAATTGCATATATTAGAGAAAGTGCACATTTTAGCCTGGTGAGCCTGACAATGTGGCTAAGAAAATAATAGAGGCTGTAACAGTACAGTATTACGCCCTCCCAAGGCTAGTATATTCATAGAAATGCCACCTCGTAAGTGTGGAGTCCAGTTTAACTTCCTCTATTTTTATTTAATATTGTTTTTATAACATTAATGTGTAGATAAAAGCTCACTGAAAAAGTAGCATATAAATAATGTGCAAAAAATTATAATAATCATGGGAGCAAATTGGCATCAAGGTAAAAAAAGAATTTTTGCTTTCCTTTGATTGTACTGTGATTTGGAACAATAGTGAAAAGTCTTATAATTGTAAAAGAATGTCACTGTGGGAATTAAACTAACTAAAAATTCCAGTAAATATAGATGTTGATATATCTTAGCTACATTATCTCAGTTGATATTTCAGCTGTAAAATGCTTTGCTTACTCAATATTAAATTTGAAAATGCAAGGATCGTATGGTCCGTTGGAAGACCACATGGTGTGCTCTACAATGCCTTGTCCTGCTCCAGGATAGCCACAGAAACGTTTTGTAGCAAGTTCATAATAATAAACTCAGTGACTGCTTTAGGTTCCCCTGACAGGAATGAATCAATTTCCTCACAAACATAGGCACTGATATAAATATGGCCACTATTCCATAAAGTTTAATATTCAAATCGATGTCAATTTATTTAATGGCATATCACTTAACATATTGCGTAAGCTTCCATGTTGCAGGTAAAAATACTGAACATTTATTTCTGAAGTGAATGATTATGGTTCATGATGTAAAGCATTCTGAAATTCTAAGCATTCGAAAATATGTGTCAGATTCTGTGGAAACACAGAGCAGCAAATCCTGTAAGTCAGTTTTGATCTAAAATATACTGCCAGTCCTTATTTTCTTTGCAAGTTCCACTTAGAGTTCATGTAGTTGATGCTATGGAGTAAAATGTAAGTGATTCCACACACACAGAAGATTAGTTCCGATGTGTTAGGAGACCATTATTTGTATTGAAACACTGGAAATCTTCATATCTGATGGATCCAGGCAATGCTAAACCTCCATGACCCTAATTTAATTTTAGGAAATCCAATTCATTGAGCACTTTCTTAATTTTAGGCAAGATGATAGAAACTTTCCTATCTGTTATATCATAGGACAATGTTTCCATATTTTTATTATTGTATAATTTATACACAGCAAAATTCAACATTTTAAAGTGCGCAGTTTCTGAAAGTTTTGACAATATATGCGGTTGTGAACTCAGCACAATAATCAAAAAATAGAGTTTCATCATGGCCCCAAATTTCCCCTTCCTTTATATACAATCTTGCCTTCCATTCTCAACCGATGGACACCATTGATTTGTGTCTTATTCCTACAGATTGGTTTTCTAGAATGTCATATGAACTAAACGATGTAGCATGTATCCTTCTGAGGCTGGCTTCTTTTACTTAACATGGTACATTTGATACCTATCTACATTACTGGTGGATCATTTGCGCATTTCTTGTTATTGCCAATTGGTATTCCATAATTTGATGCTTATTGGTATGCTTAATTGTAACTAAGTTGAGGTACTATGGTATACACATTCACGTAATGTTTTGTGTGAATAAATTTTTATTTCTAATTTGTTAAACAGCTAGGAATAGAATTTCTGGGTCATATGGTAAGTGAACACTTAATGTCATAAAAGACTGAAAAATTATTTTCCAAAGCGGTTGCTCCAGTGTGCATTCCCATCAATGACGTATGAGGGCTCCAGTTGCTCTGTATTGTCACTAGTACTTGATATGGTCATTATTTTATTTTTAAAGCCATTCTAATAGGTTGTGGTGGTATCTCATTGCAATTTTAATTAGCTGTAGTAAAATTTCAATTGGTATCCTAAAAGAGGCTATGGATAGCCCGTACATAGAAATTTCACATTCAAGTACTTTATTTTAGTTTTGGAAAGTTTAGTTAAGTTCTATGTCAATCAGTGTGCAAATAATATGATTAAGGTTTTTATTTCATCTCTCTGCTTCTCTCTCTTCATTGTTATGAAGTGTCATACACGAAATGGCTACAATTCTGAAGGAGGGAAAAAAGAGACTAGGGCTTTCCTAATAAATAATTTATATGGTTGGATTTTGAATATTTGGGAAATTGCCAAATAACTTGTTTTTTTTTTATGTCCTTGACACATGAAAATATAACTTTGATATAGTTTGGATGTTTGTCTCCTCTAAATCTCATGTTGAAGTACGATCTCCGATGTTGGAGGTGGGGTATAGTGGGAGGTATTTGGGTGATCAGGGTGGATCGCTTGTTAATAGCTTGGTTTCTTCCCCATAGTAATAAGTGAATTTTTGCTCTGTCAGTTCATGCAAGAGCTGATGGTTTTAAAAAAGCCTGGCCTCTCTCTTGCTCCCTCTCTTGCCATGTGATGTACCAGCTCGCACTTTGCCTTCCACCATGATTTTTTTTTTTTATTATACTTTAAGTTCTAGGGTACATGTGCACAACGTGCAGCTTTGTTACATATGTATACATGTGCCATGTTGGTGTGCTGCACCCACTAACTCGTCATTTACATTAGGTATATCTCCTAATGCTATCCTGCCTCCCTCCCCCACCCCACAACAGGCCCCCGTGTGTGATGTCCCCCTTCCTGTGTCCAAGTGTTCTCATTGTCCAATTCCCACCTATGAGTTAGAACATGCGATGTTTGTTTTTTTGTCCTTGCGATAGTTGGCTGAGAATGATGGTTTCGAACTTCATCCATGTCCCTACAAAGGACATGAACTCATCATTTTTTATGGCTGTATAGTATTCCATGGCATATATGTGCCACATTTTCTTAATCCAGTCTATCATTGTTGGACATTTGTGTTGGTTCCAAGTCTTTGCTATTATGAATAGTGCCGCAATAAACATACGTGTGCATGTGTCTTTATAGCAGCATGATTTATAATCCTTTGGGTATATACCCAGTAATGGGATGGCTGGGTCAAGTGGTATTTCTAGTTTTAGATCCCTGAGGAATCGCCACACTGACTTCCACAATGGATGAACTAGTTTGCAGTCCCACCAGCAGTTTAAAAGTGTTTCTATTTCTCCACATCCTCTCCAGCACCTGTTGTTTCCTGAGTTTTTAATGATCACCATTCTAACTGGTGTGAGATGATATCTCACTGTGGTTTTGATTTCCATTTCTCTGATGTCCAGTGATGATGAGCATTTTTTCATGTGTCTGTTGGCTGCATAAATGTCTTCCTTTGAGAAGTGTCTGTTCATATCCTTCACCCACTTTTTGATGGGGTTGTTTGTTTTTTTCTTGTAAATTTGTTTGAGTTCTTTGTAGATTCTGGATATTAGCCCTTTGTCAGATGAGTAGATTGCAAAAATTTTCTCCCATTCTGTGTGTTGCCTGTTCACTCTGATGGTAGTTTCTTTTGCTGTGCAGAAGCTCTTTAGTTTAATTAGATCCCATTTGTCAATTTTGGCTTTTGTTGCCATTGCTTTTGGTGTTTTAGACATGAAGTCCTTGCCCTTGCCTATGTCCTGAATGGTATTGCCTAGGTTTTCTTCTAGGGTTTTTATGGTTTTAGGTCTAACATTTAAGTCTTTAATCCATCTTGAATTAATTTTTGTATAAGGTGTAAGGAAGGGATCCAGTTTCAGCTTTCTACATATGGCTAGCCAGCTTTCCCAGCACCATTTATTAAATAGGGAATCCTTTCCCCATTTCTTGTTTTTGTCAGGTTTGTCAAAGATCAGATAGTTGTAGATGTGTGGTATTATTTCTGAGGGCTCTGTTCTGTTCCATTGATCTATATCTCTGTTTTGGTACCAGTACCATGCTGTTTTGGTTACTGTAGCCTTGTAGTATAGTTTGAAGTCAGGTAGCCTTCCACCATGATTTTAAGCTTCCTGAGGCCTCACCAGAAGCAGATGGCAGCATCATACCTCTTATATATCCTGCAGAACTATGTGCCAAAATAAACTTCTTTTCTTTATAAGTTTTCCAGCCTCAGGTATTTCTTTACAATAATGCAAAATGGACCAGCACAACTTATTCAACGAAGAATATTTTTTACCTGGCAATGAAGGACAAAAGATCTTAGGGCAAACTTCATAGATAGATACATGAAAGAGCACCCATACAAAGTTTCTACTTTTACAGACTTCAAAAAGGAGAACATTTTATTTACATTAAAAATCAATTAAATTCCACTACATAAGGATGAGTTATCAAAATTTATGGTTACTAAAAGGCTAGCACTTCCTGAGAGACATCTTAATGAAAGCATATCTCATTATAAATCCTCCAAAAGAGAATTAAAAACAGCAATATACTTTTTAAATTTTCTTATATTTTTCTAGGATTCATGGGGAAAAGTTTCATGGAATACGCAAGACAATTGCTTTAAGCTACCTATGGAATTTTTTGTCTTGCATTTGTTTTGGAGAGAATACACATCAAAAATGTAAGAACAACCCAAATCATTATGCTCAAGAAATACATTAAAGAATAAATGCATGTAAATTATGAAACCATTTTTGAAATGTTTATGTAAGAAGAGGCATGCAAAGGTATCAGAACAAAACATAAAAATATGGGAGGTAAGATTTAAAAAATGCTCACATTATTTAAAACTTTCATTTAGTAAGGAAATTAATATAGGAACAATTTTATCAAAATTTATTAAAAATGAGCAATCACTCTTATTCACAAAATTGCATAGGTGATTTGAGTTAAGACAATATGCCTTTCCTTTTATTTCTAGAAAGGGCAAGGATATGCATCTATTTGACTATTGTTATTTTGTTTGTTTTGAGCTTATTGATTAAGGTAGTGTGTAATATTTTTCTTAAAAAATTAATTATAAAATGCATTCATATTATTTGTGTACTGAATTATATTCTAATTAGTGTAATCATAAAGGTGATAGGGGGTGTGGTCCACCACATGCCACCTGTGGTATTACTTACTCAACGTTGTTTTAAATCCACTCACCTTTCAAAACTTAAATTCCTACTTCATCCTCATCTCAATTAATAATTTCTATAAAATCATGTGTAAAAAATTTAACTCAATTATTTTTATTTGCATTAAAATAAACACATTTTGCCTGCATAAAATATTGGCTTATGAGCAAATTAAAATAATTTTCCATATCACTACTAATGTACAGCATATCACTTACTGGTACAATATTAGAGTTATTTTCAGCACTAGTATCTTTCCAAATTATGTTAACTGACATTGTAAGATATTTAAAATATAATAATGTATTTCATAATTTTAAAAATAAGTTCTTTTTTGAAGCTTAAGACAAAATAGAAAATTGAAATCTATACAAGTTTTTCATTTTTGTGGTTATAGATTACAATTACATACATGTAATAAAATGTATTATAGTAAGTTTTTACAACCTAAAAAGATGCCTAGGTGAGCAAAGAACAATTTTAGAGCTAAAGGATGGTAATATTATATTGGCATTGCATTTTATTACAAAACTCATTTTTGACGCATTCTTGAAGAACTAAAGACTTGCAGTTTTACTAAATTTTATTAATTAAAGATGCTCCATATGTTGTGAATATTCAAAATCATTATAACATTTATTCAAATTTTAATACAATATAGACGTGTAAGTATGGTCATGAATAGTTTTAAACTAGTTTTAAATACTTCTAGTGTGATGTATGCTTTTATAAAGCTCATATTTTAATGCAAACTTCAAACTTTGTTAAACCTTAGGTAATCATTTTTCCCCCAAATTGCTACATAAAAGCTAGAACTGTCAAAAAGAGAATAGATCATGAAAAACAATCAAAACATCCCTGAGAAGATCTGATTTTAATGCTTTAATAAATAGTTGAGTGTAACATAGTATCCTTCAAATTTTACTTAGCACCACACTTCTAGTGCCATAGCTCCATTTGACCCTATAAAATGCTGTTAATGGCTCTATTTACTAGAATTTATTGCTACCAAGATGGAAGGCCACAGTGCTATGAAACTAGTAATGCAGCAATATGCAACCTCAAACTCTGTAACATGGCTATATTTTGAAATCATTAAAATGCAGATGAGGATTAAGCTGAAGACTGATTTTGTGATTGCTTTTAGGATATTGAATAGTTCTTAAAATATTTGTATGGGTGAATGTGTATAAATAACTTTTAGGATATTTAATAGTTCTTAAAATATGTGTATGGGTGAATGTGTATAAATAACTTGCATATTAGTGTATTTTAAGATTGCTGTGTTGGGAAGGGTGTTTTCTTCGGCCCACGATTTCCCAGTTATTTCTAAAATGTTCTGTGATTCATCAAGTAATCATTTAAGTCCCTGGTTTCCACTCATAAATATATAACTTTCTACATTGTTTCCATGAATTTTCAGGTGTTACCTTTTTGTGATATTTAAAATGTTCTAGAACTGAGAAATGTTCCCATTATAACATTTTGCATCACCTGTTTGCTTCATATTATTGTGGGGTATTTAAAATCAGTAGATAATATTGTTCTAGGCAAACTTTTTTAATGGTATATATTCATATGTGCATACATTAACAAATGTTTATATCTATATATAATTTCTTGGATTGAAATCTTGACTTTGTGTTAACCTATTCTTTCAGGATATGAGTGAAAACATCTCTACATCTAGAGAACATGCTTATTATCTACAGGACAAAGCACCACATTATCTAGTCTATTTCTATAGAAATTAAAATCTATTGAAACATTACAATTTGATATTTCAAAGTAGAATTGATTTTTAGGAGAGATATTTCACATATTCTTCATATTTGATGTTACTCTCTCTCTGTTTAGAAAGGCTGCAAATTATTTATCCTTTCTTTGGGCTTCCTGCTTTTACTTAGCTCACTGCCTCTTAGAGGCACTAAGTGGACAAAAGAGGGCCCTTCACAGACCACTTGGTTTTCTTCTACTGCTCTATACTCATTGATCCATAGACACTGTATTTTTTACAAAATGTTATGGAGAAAATTATTCCTTCTTACACTTATTAGAATCAATGATAAAATTCTGGGAACATCTTGACATTATATTTCTGTTTTCACTCTAAATTGTCTCAACCACGCCAATGACCTCAACTACTTTGTATATTCATCAATAGCTTTCAAAGATAAACATTCCCTTCTGACCACTTTTGAGCTACAGACTCTCTACTCTTCAGGTCCGCTTTGAAACACGTTAAACTTAGTATTTTCCAAACCCACGACTTTTTCTTCTTAGCCTAATATGCTCCTGCACACCTGTTCCCTTTCTGTGTTAATGGTATCACTGTGGCACTTGAGTACTCTCTAAACAAATGCAGTCTTCTAGCTGGCTTCTCGAATTTCAGTCTTGCTTTCTTCAGTTTTATTAACCACACTACAATTGGAATGTGATCTATTTAAAAGACAGATCTTAACCTACCATTCACTATTTTAGAAAACTTAATACTTCAAAAACCTCTGTAGATAAAGTTCAAACTCCATGTAGGAGCATACAATTTCTACCTTGGAGAGGTGGAGGGACAATCTTGCATACTGGTTTCCTTGCTTCTCTTAGCAGCTCACTTCTGCCTTTGGGTTATGTTCAGCCATTGGGAAACATTGTAGCGGAATAGAGTCAAGGACTAGAGTCAGAAGAGGAGAACCATACTGCTTTAACTACTATAATTTTGTAACCCATTATGAGATATACATATATATATATATGTACACACGCACATATGTATGTATATATATATATACACACATAGGCACACGCACACACACACATTTTTTTCCAGGAAGTGTAATCCCTCCAGCTTTGTTATTATTTTTTTTCAAGATTGCTCTGGCTATTTGGGTTTTTTCGTGGTTCCATATGAATGGTAGGATTTATCTTTTATATTTTTGTAAAAATGTACATTGATATCTTGATAGGGATTGTATTGAATCAGGAGATGGCTTTGACATATATGGACATTTTAATGATATTAAAGTCTTCTAATCCATGAAGACAGGATGTCTTTCTATATATTTGTGTCTTTTAAAATTACTTTAATAAATGTTATATAGTTTTCAGTGTGTAAGTCCTGGTTATCCCTAGATACTTTATTATTTTTAATGCTATTGTATATGGAATTTTTTAAAGTTTTTTTTGACATTTCATTGTTAGTGTGTATAGAAACACAACTTATTTTCGAATATCAATTTTGTATCTATATGTTTACTGTATTGTTTATTCTACCAGTTGTGTGTGTGTGTGTGTGCATGTGTGTGTGTGTGTGTGTGCAGGCAGCATCCTTAGGGTTTTCTACATATAAAATTATGTCTTTTGCAAACACGGATGATTTAATTTCTTCATTTTTAATTTGGATGTCATTTACTTCTTTTTCTTGCCTCATTACCCTGGCTAGGACCTCGTTGAATAGAAGGGGTGGGAGTGACCACCCTTACCTGCTCCTAATCTTAAAGGAAAAGCTTTCAGTTTTTCACTGTTGAGTATGATGTTAGTTGTGGGCTTTTCATGTATGATCTCTATTATATGGAGGTAAATTCTTTCTATACCAGTTAAGAGTTTTTATCATAAAAGAGTGTTGAATGGAACAGAATAGTGTGTAGAAAAATTGCACACAGGTACAGTTAACTGATCTTTGAAAAGAGTATAAAAAATAAACACAATAGGGAAAGAATAGTCTCTACAACAAATGGTGTTTGGAAAACTGAATATCACACACAATATAATGAAATTAGAACCTTATCTTATACCATACATAAAAAGATGCAAAATTATTAAAGATTTAACCATAAGATTGAAAACAGTAAGAGTCATAAAAGAATACATGGGGGAATCTTCCTGACATTGGTCCTGGCAATGATTTTTTTGTATATGACACTAAAATCACAAACAACAAAAATAAAAAGTAGACAAGTGGTACCACATCAAACTAAAAAGCTTTGTACAGCAATACAGACAACCAACAGAGTTTGAAGTCACCCAACAGAATGGTAGAAAATATTTGCAAACTACATATCTCACAAGGGGTTAATATCCATATATATATAAGGAATGTCCACAATTCAATAGCAAAGACACAAATAACCTGATTTAAAAATAGGCAAAAGACTTGAATAGTCATTGCTTCAAAGGAGACAAACAAATAGCTCACAGGTATATTAAAAGACGCTCAGTGTCACTAATCATCAGGGAAATGCAAATTAAAACCATGATGAGATACCAGCTTACACCCTTTAAGATGACCACTATCCAAAAGAGGAATAAAAAAGATAAATATTGGCAAAGATTTGGAAAATTGGAGTCTTTGTACACTATTGTTGGGAATGTAAAATGGTGCAGCTGCTATGAAAAATAGTAGAGAGGTTTCTCAAAATTAAAAATAGAACTATCATATGACTCAGAAATGCCACTTCTGGGTATATAGCCAAAAGAATTGAAATCAGGATTTTGAAGAGATATTTGTACTTCCATGTTTATTACACTAATATTCAAAATAGCCAAGGTATGGAAACCACATAAATGTCTATTGAAAGATGAATAGAAAAAATGTGGCAAATACACACAACGAAGTCCTGTTCAGTTTTAATAAAAAAAGTAAATCCTGAAATATGTGACAACATGGATTAACCTGCGGGGCATTATGCTAAATGAAATGAACCAGTTACAGAAGGACAAATACTACATGATTCCACTCATATGAGGTATACAAAATAGTCAAACTCATAGAAACAGAGAGTAGAATGGTGGTTGTCCAGGGCTGGGGTGAGAGGGAAATGGGGAGGTCCTGTTTAATGGCTATGAAGTTT
The DNA here is from genome assembly GCF_029281585.2 of Gorilla gorilla gorilla. NCBI lineage: Eukaryota > Metazoa > Chordata > Mammalia > Primates > Hominidae > Gorilla > Gorilla gorilla. Next base: position 135,252,957 of record NC_073230.2, on the reverse strand, counting down.
CAGTTTCAGTTATGCAAGATGAATAAATTCTAGTGGATTGTTGTGTAACATCGTGCCTATAGTTAACTATTCTCTATTGTGCACTTAAAATTTGTTAATAGGGTAGGTCTCATCTTAAGAGTTCTTATCACAACTTAAAACAAAACAAAATAAACAGCATACAAAGAGAGAGAGAAACTGAGGAGAAAGATCTCTTCCCTTGTCTTTTGAAATGACTGCATGTTCTTTGTGGTTCCTACTAAGACGGGACAAAGCTGAGGACAGCTTTGGCAAGGTTTCCTCCTCTCTTTGTACCTCCAGCTCTAAGAGTGGTAATAATTTCCTGCAGTTACTGATCTCTGGGATTTTTCCCATTCATTTTTTTGTCCTCCTTGCTCTTCAATCACCTTTTATTCTAGTTGTCATTCCTCATTTAGTTGAGTGGAATGGGCTCCCTTTACCTGATTGAAACTTGAATGATAGAAATTTTATGTAAGTACCTCTCAATCTGATCTCAGTGATTAAAAGTAAGGACCTTATTAGAGCCAGGCTTGCCTCATCTGTATAATCATTAGTCATTTGGGCAAATTGCTTACAACTTTCTGGGCCTCTTTTTTCCCATCTGACTATCTGGGGATTCTAACACATGCCGCACAGGATGGTAGAGGATTAATTGAGAAATAATTTAGAATTTAGAATTAAATGCCTATTCGGCACAGTACCTAGCATCTGGCAAGCACTCATTACATGGCATTTGTTCCTGTTCCATCAAGGACTATATGCTCCCAGAAGGCAACAGTAGAATCAGGACTTTCAGCACTGAAGCAGCAATGCCTAGCCACGTACAATAAGTAAATGCTCAATAAATATTAGCTGGGTGAATAATCAACCTCTCTTTTAAAAAGTTCTCATGCAGGTGTCCTGTCTCCTACCTGAATGATTGTGTTAAGTTCTCAACTGTTTTTCCTGCATCACATCTTTTAGTCTTCTTCTATTCCATTAGATTGATCTTTAAGATTGACAAATTCATCTTAATTCTCTTTTAAATACTTACCTATAACTTTAAAATGAAATGTAAACTTCTTAGCATGCTTTGGTTTATGTTGTACTTCTTTTTTTTGAATCCTTATTACAATACTAGGCTCGCATCTTTACCACTTTGTGCCTTGCTTTATGACTTACTTGCAATTTCCTGAGTGAGCTGGGCATCCTCTTGCCCAATTCGATTTGTATTAGCTTATTGCCCTCCCCATAGCCTTCTTCTTAATTTCAAAATAATCTTAACTGTGTTTTTACTCAACAACTCGGCTCAGGAGTCAACTTTTCTGTAGATCTTTTTTTGAATCCCTTCCACTTTCACATGTATTTACAGACCCCCTCAACCCCCACACCACCCACATTGTAATTTTTTTGATTATTTATGTCTCTCTAAATTGATGGTAAATCCCTTTTTCCTAGGTATGTGGCATATAGCAGTCATTCAATAAACGTTTCCTTCATAATGAATTAAGAAATGACTGAGAACTGGACCCTTACATAATGCCAAAAGATGCATCTTTTTTCTGAGTGAATCATCCTGTTAATCTACCCTTCTAAAAAGATTACTCAACCAAATCGTTTTTCTTATTAAAAAAATCATATGAACTACTTTGCTAATGTTCATACACTGTTTATTATCATAGTTCTTTGATCCATTATTCTGGAAACCGTGCTCACTCTCCCCCTAAAATGTAACAAGCTTCTTCTGAAAGTATTTTGTTCTTATGAGTATATTATATGGTTTTCATAAATCTTGTTTATGAAGTGTTAACAACCTATTTTTTGCTAATTCTTTTAAAAATGTTATCCAGATTCTGGGGAAAATGTCTGAGGGAAGGCAGGAATAACTTGCAGCTCCCACTCAGATGGACAGAGCAGCGTGTGGAGACTCCCATCGTGAATTTTTGCTCCAAGAACTATTGCAGAAACATACCACAAAAACCAAGAGAATCCATAGACCGTTTGAAGGAAAGAGGTGGATTGCCCCTGCAGGCTCTGTGGGACAGCTGGAGAACTGCGAGTCAGCTTGCTTTCTCATCTGGGAGGCTTATAGCCTGGGGCAAGTTCTCAGCCCGGCTCACAGGCTGCCTAGAAATACACTCAGTGTTTTGCGGGGCACAGTGGGAGTGCGACAGGCCTTTTGGCCTGTGGGCTGCATGGGAGGTGGGTGAGACTGCCAGCTTTCCTCCAGTTCCCTGGTGATCTGTGTGACACAGCAGAGGCAACCATAATCCCCAATAAGAACATAACTCCATTGGCCTAAGAACCACACCCTCATTCCCCACAGCAGCCACAGCAACCCCCACCAAAGGAGAGTCTGAGCTCAGACATGCCTAGCCCTGCCCCCACCCGATGGTCTTTCTCTACCTGCCTGCCCTTATAGTCTGAGACAAAGGACATAATCTCTTGGGAGCTCTAGGGCCCAGCACACCACCTGATCCTCCCTATACTACCACAGCTGATGCACTCTTGAAAGCACCACCTCTTGGCTGGAGACCAGCCAACACAAAACTAGTACATTTGACAAAAATACAACCAAGGACCCTCAGAAAGTCCCACTTCACTCCCCTGCTACTTCCACTGGGGCAGGTGCTGGTATCCATGGCTGAGAGACCTGAAGATGAATCACATCACAAGACTCTTTGTAAACATTCCCCAGTACAAGTCCAGAGCTCAGTATCTCTTCTGGGTGGCTAATTCAGAAGAGAAATAACAATCACTGCAGTTTGGCTTTCAGAAAGCCCCATCCCTAGGGAAAAGGGGAGAGCACTACATCAAGGGAGTACCCTATCGGACAAAATAATCTGGACAGCAGCCTTTGATTCCCAGATCTTCCCTCTGACGTAGTCTTCCTAAGTGAAAAGGAACCAGAAAAACAATTCTTGGTAATATGGCAAAACAAGGTTCTTTATCACCCCCAAAATATTACACTAGCTCACAAGCAATGGATCCAAACCAAGACAAAATCTCTGAATTGCCAGAAAAAGAATTCAAAAGTCAACAATTAACACAATCTAGGCTTTTGAATTAACCCAGTGCAACAAAGACAAAGAAAATAATTTTTTTTAAAAAAGAAAAAGGAACAAAGCCTCCAAGAAGTTTGAGATTATGTTTAATGACAAAACATAATAATAATTGGTGTACCCATGGAAGAAGATAAATCTAAAATTTGGAAAACTTATTTGAGGGAATAATCGAAGAAAACTTCCCGGGCCTTGCTAAAGATCTAGACATCCAAATATAAGAAGCTCAGAGAACACCTGGGAAATTCATTGCAAAAAGATCATTACCTAGGCACATAGTCATCAGGTTATCTAAAGTCAGGACTTTGGAAAGAATCTTAAGAGTTGTGAGGCAAAAGCCTCAGATAACCAATAAAGGAAAATTATCAGATTAATGGCAGATTTCTCAGCAGAAACCCTGCAAGCTAGAAGGGATTGCAGTTCTATTTTTAGCCTCCTTAAGCAAAATAATTATCAGCCAAGAATTTTGTATCCAGGGAAATTAAGCTTCATAAATGAAGGAAAGATAAAGTCTTTTAAAGACAAACAAATGCTGAGAGAATTTGCCACTATCAAGCCAGCATTACAATAACTGCAAAAAGGAGTTCTAAATCTTGAAACAAATCCTAAAAATATACCAAAATAGAATCTCCTTAAAGCATAAATCTCACAGGATCTATAAAATAACAACACAATGAAAAAAATCCAAGGTATTCAAGCAACAAATAGCATGATGAATAGAATAGTAACTCACATCTCAATACTAACATTGAATTTAAATGGCCTACATGCTCCACTTAAAAGATACAGAATGGCAGATGGATAAGATTTCACCAACTAAGTATCTGCTCTCTTCAAGAGACTCGCCTAACACATAAGGACTCATGTAAACTGAAGGTAAAGGGGTGGAAAAAGATATTCCATGCAAATGGACACCAAAAGCAAGCAGGAGTAGCTATTCTTATATCAGACAAAACAAACTTTAAAGCAACAGCAGTTGATAAAGACAAAGAAGGACATTATATAATAATAAAAGGACTAGTCCAACAGGAAAATATCATGATCTTAAATATATATGCACCTAACACTGCAGCTCCCAAATTTGTAAAACAATTACCACTAGACCTAAGAAATGAGATAGCAACACAATAATAGTAGGGGACTTTAATACTCCACTGGCAGCACTAGACAGGTAATCAAGACAGAAAGCCAACAAACAATGTGCTTAAACTATACCCTAGAACAAATGGGCTTAACAGATATTTGCAGAACATTCTACCCAACAACTGCAGAATATACATTCTATTCATCAGCACATGGAACATTCTCCAAGATAGACCATATGTTAGACCACAAAACAAGTCTCAACAAATTTAAGAAAATCAAAATTATAGCAAGTGCTCTCTCACACCACAGTGGAATAAAATTGAAAATCAACTCCAAAAGGAACTCTCAAAACCACGCAAGTACATGGAACTTAAATAACCTGCTCCTGTATGATCATCAGGTCAACCATGAAAGCAAGACGGAAATTTAAAAATTCTTTGAACTGAATGATAATAGTGACACAACCTATCAAAACCTCTGGAATACAGCAAAGGCAGTGCAAAGATATACGTTCATAGCATTAAATGCCTACATAAAAAAGCCTGAAAGAGCACAAATAGACAATCTAAGGTCCACCTCAAGGAGCTGGAGAAACAAAAACAAACCAAATCCAAACCTAGCAGGGGAAAAGAAATAAAGGTCAGAGCAGAACTAAACGAAATGAAAACAACAGTAACATAAAAATACAAAAGATAAATGAAACAAAAGTTTGGTTCTTTGAAAAGATAAATAAAATTGATAGACTATTGATAAGATTAACCAAGGAAAGAAGAGAGAAGATTCAAATAAGCTCAATAGAAACAAAATAGGAGATATGACATCCAATACCACAGAAATACAAAAGATTATTCAAGGCTTCTGTGAATACCTTTATGTGCATAAACTAGTAAACCGAGAGGAAATGGACAAATTCCTGGAAATATACAACCATCTTAGATTAAACCAGGAAGACATAGAAACTCTGAACAGACCAATAACAAGCAGTGAGACTGAAATCGTAATAAAAAAATTGCCAATAAAAAAAGTCCAGGACCAGATGAATTCACAGCTGAATTCTATCAGACATTCAAAGAAGAATTGATGCCAAAAAGAAAAAGAAAATTACAGACCATAGTCTCTGATGAACATAGATGTAAAAATCCTCAACAAAATACTAGCTAACCAAACCCAACAGTATATCAAAAGGATAATCCACCATGATCAAGTGGGTTTCATACAAGGGATGCAGGGAAGGCTTAATATCCACAAGTCAATAAATGTGACAGACCACATAAACAGAATTGAAAATGAAAATCACAAGATCAGCTCAATAGATACAGGAGAAGCATTTGACAAAATTCAGCATCACTTTATGATTAAAACTCTCCTCAAAATTGGCATAGAAGGGACATACCTTCTGGTAATAAGAGCCATCAATGACAAATCCACAGCTAACATTATACTGAATGAGGAAAAGTTGAAAGCATTCCTCCTGAGAACTGGAACAAGACAAGGATGCCCATTTTCACCACTTCTATTCAGCATAGCACTGGAAGTCCTAGCCAGAGCAAACAGACAAGAAAGAAATGAATAACATCCAAATCAGGAAAGATGAAGTCAAATTGTCATTGTTTGCTGATGATATGATCGTATACCTTGAAAACGCTAAAGACTTATCCAAAAAATTCCTATATCTGATAAATGAATTCAGCAAAGTCTCAGGATATGAAATTAATGTATGCAAATCAGTAGCCTGCTATACACCAACAGTGACCAAGCTAAGAAACAAAGTAAGAACTCACCTCTTTTTACAATAGCTGCAAAAAACAAACAAACAAACAAACTTAGGAATATACTTAACCAAGGACATGAAAGACCTGTACAAGGAAAACTACAAAACACTGCTGAAAAAAATCATAGATGACACAAACAAATGGAAACACATCCCATGCTCATGGATGGGAAGAATCAGTATTGTGAAAATGACCACACTGCCACAAGCAATCTACAAATTCAGTGCAATTCCCATCAAAATACCACAATCATCCTTCAAATAACTAAAAAAAAAATCCTAAAATTCATGTGGAACCAAAAAGCGCCCATATAGTCAAAGCAAGACTAAGCAAAAAGAACAAATCTGGAGGCACCACATTACCCAAATTCAAACTATACTATAAGGCTATAGTCACCAAAACAGCATGGTACTGGTATACTAACATGCATATAGACCAATGGAACGGAATAGAAACCCCAGAAATATAGTCAAGTACTTACAGTCAACTGATATTAGACAAAGCAAACAAAAATATAAAATGAGAAAAGGTCACCCTATTCAACAAGTGGTGCTGGAGTAACTGACAAGCCACATGTAGAAAAATGAAACTGGATCATCATTCACCTTATTCAAAAATCAACTCAAGATGGATCAAAGACTTAAATCTAAGACCTGAAAACGTAAAAATTCTAGAAGATACATTGGAAAAACCCTTCTAGACATTGGCTTAGGCAAAGACTTCATGACCAAGAACCCAAAAACAAAGGCAACAAAAGTAAAGATAAATAGATGGGCCTTAATTAACTAAAGAGCTTCCTGAACAGAAATAAATGAAGAGCAGAGTAAATAGACAACCCACAGAGTGGGAGAAACCTTCACAACATATACATCCAACAAAGGACTAATATCCAGCACCTACAGGAACACAAACAAATCAGCAAGAAAAAAAAATCCCATCAAAAGTGGACATGTATAGACAATTCTCAAAAGAAGATATACAAATGGCCAACAAACACATGAGAAAATGCTCAATATCACTAATTATCAGGGAAATGCAAATTAAAACCACAATGCAATACCACCTTACTCCTTCAAGAATGGCCATAATCAAAAAGTTTAAAAATAATAGATGATAATATGGATGTGGTGAAAAGAGAACACTTTTACACTGTTGGTGGGAATGTAAACTAGTAAAACCACTATGGAAAACAGTGTGGAGATACTTTAAAGAACTAAAAGTAGATCTAGCATTTGATTCAGCAATCCCACTACTGGGTATCTACTCTGCATGAAATAAGTCATTATACGAAAAGATACTTACGCAGACCTATTTATAGCAGCAAAACTTGCAATTGCAAAAATAAAGCACAGCCCAAATGCCCATTAATCAAGGAGTGGATAAAGAAAGTGTGATACAAATACACACACACATATATATGTGTGTGTGTTTGTGTATATACTGCTCAGCCATAAAAAGGAATGAAATAATGGCATTTGCAGCAACCTGGATGGAATTTGAGACCACTATTCAAAGAGAGGTAACTCGAATGGAAAACCAAACATAATATGTTGTTGCTCATAAGTAGGTGCTAAGCTATGAAGATGCAAAGACATAAGAATGACACAATGGAGTCTGGCGTTTCAGGGAAAGGGTGGGAAGGAGTGAGGGATAAAAGACAACACTTTGGGTAGAGTGTACACTGCTCAGGTGATGGGCACACCAAAATCTCCGAAATCACCACTAAAGAACTTATTCATGTAATCAGACACTACCTGTTCCCCCAAAACCTATTGAAATAAATAAAAAAAGAATAAGTTCAAACGATCTACTGCACAGCAAATAAATAAATAAATACATAAATAAATAAATGATAAATAGATAAATACAATGTTATTCAAAATTAACACCAAATCTTCTTGGCTTGTTGTTTGCAGAATCCACTATTTTATTCTTTTTAAAATTAAAATTGCGTAGTTGTGTTTCTCTGTCTGGCACTATTCTTGTAAAATTTTCTGATTTCTTAAAAGTAACTGACATCTCTTCATCTCTGTGTTACCACAATGCCCTGGAATAAATTTCTTCTGGCAGTAGAACTTAAACTCATTTAGAGCAGGGAAGTGGTCTTGCAAAATTTCTTCACCTTTTGGATTTCAATTTTTTTGATCAATGTTGATTTACACTTTAGTCCAAAGTTCAAGTTCTTGGCAGAGGAGATTGATTCCAATTCTTGTGTTGTAGAAATGATGCATTCTGACTTCTATGAATGTGACACATACACACATACACACACACACACACAATTTCACCTTACATATCAAAGAAAAGAAGACTAGTTGATGATAACTTTCTCAAATATCTTTCCTCACTAATTGCAATTCTAGAAATTACCAGAGGAGCAGAGTGTCAGTTTTTTCCTTAACATTTTTTCAATTTAAAAGCAATGAGGAAAAGAGCGAAGAGACTACTGAGTGGCTACCAGGTAAAAAGTACCCACTGATTAAGAATTTCTATGCAAGACCTTGACTTCATATATGTGAGACTTATTTTTTTGTGTGCCTGTGTTGAAGAAATGAATTTTGCTCCTAGATATAAGAAAGCTCATTTTCTTTTTGTTTTCACTAAATTAATAATTGTGTATGTGTGTATGTGTGAATTGAATAACTGAAAAATCTCATATCCTTCCTAGAGTGACTACATGCCTAAGAGAAAAGCTGTAAAGAAATTCCAGGAAAATAAATATGAACATTCTTATTGTCCTGTACACATCTGGACACTGCAAAAACTTGAACCTTCCATAGATATTGTTAACCATGAATAGACAACAAATTTCTATCAATGACTGGCAACATAGTCAATCTTTAATATTTCATTTAATGAGTTATATTAAAAAGATGAATTACATTTAAATCATTTTTATTGTAGTCGATGCTTTGTTATTTTTATTTTTAAAAACCACAAACTTGCTGTAAATTTTCTTTGCCAGGGAAAATGCTTTAATTCTATTTAACTAACTCTATTAATTATATTTAATTCCACTAAAGATAAATAATACCATAAAGCTAATTAAAATAAAATGGAATAAAATAGATTGTTAATGAATTAAGCCTTTGATAACATAAAATTGCATGATTTCCTGTTTGCTTTTTTGCACAGGAAAACACTAGGTATGATTTAATTTCAGTCATCAATGAAATCCATGTGTTTGTTTTATAGCTGTCCTCATACTTCATGGTTGTATTTAAATTGGCAACTTTCTTCTCTTATTAAGCCAGTGTTATGGTTAAATAGTAACCACCAGGGAGCCAAGGGAGTTATTAGTAGTTAAGTTTTAGCAAAGTCAAAAATTATATGGGAGCCAAGGAATAATACTTTAAGTTGCCTTAGAATTATGCAGTATCTAGAATATGGGGATCATTAGAAAATTACTGATTTTTTAAAATTAGTAATAGTTAATGAAAGATATCAATTTTAATTGCAGATATAGTATTTCAATAATTTATGAACCATTTATACATTTTTTGTGTGTGTCATCTAACAACCCCGGTAGTAGCAAACACATACCAATTTCTAAACTTAAATTTTAATGTATAATATTTAGGTAAATTATAATAAATTCATATTATTTGTTAATTTTCCTGATTATTGAAGAAATATTCATTCAGTGTAGGAAATCAAGATTACTGAAAGAAGTATTTAAAAATAAAAATCACCTGTTATTCCAACTCTCAGAAATACCTGATTTTGCACGTTTAAAATACCTGTATACATCTAAGTCTACATATATACACATGCACCAATGTATAAAGATATCTCTTTTTTTTTTTTGAAACAGGGTCTCAATATGTTGCTCAGGCTGGTGTCCAGTTCCTGGCCTAAACTGATTTCCCACCTTGGCCTCTCAAACTGTTGAGTTAAATTAAACCTTAAGGCATTGCATGGAGCTAGACATTTCTTACATTGTAAAACTTCTTCAGTGACTTAATATATTAAGGTTTTTAAAGTTTTTGTATATTTCTAATATATTTTACTAATGATTTGAGTGATAATTAGCTACCTTCATATACATCAGTTTGAAAAGATATCAATATTTATAACTTTAAAAGATTTCCAAGGTCAGTTTTTTTATTGCTGTGGGGCAAATACAGGTAAACAGAATTCATTACTCTAAAACTTCTCAGAGGCATCCATATGCTAGTATGTCTTGTGAATTTTCAAAGGAAATATAATATAGTCTTCCCCAACTGATTTTAGCATGAAATCCTGCTCTTTTTCCCTAGGAACATCTTATGGGACTATATTTCCTTCAAACACAATTGGGAAAATGCTGACTCAGGCATCTGGCTGGATTTTCAAAGAGAGGTTAGATCTTGAGAGTGAATTCTTTAAATAATTGACTTCAGCCTTATTGTGTTGTTCAGGCATTCTGAAATACAGTGGGTCTTTCCTAGAAAGATTGCTATTTTGACTTGTGACTATAGATTTGCCTTTTGGGTATAATTTCATTCATACTTTTGCCACTGATACTAACCTGGCACCATTTCTGGTACATAATATGACACAATAAAAATATACTGATTATATAAATAGATTGTTTGTAATGTTTATGATTATGAAGAGGATAATGATAACTATTGTGCTGAGCTGAAGGAGGAAGTAGATGAGGAGGTTATCATTTATTTATTTAGTTCACAACTATTACAGTAGGAATTATATATGTATATATATATATAATTTAATCTCCTGCATAACCACCTCCTTGGCACAGGTATACCTTTCCAACTTACACATGTAGAAACCAAAGAGTATGTTTGAGTAACTGGCCCAAAGTTATACGGATAGTAAGCCAAATATTTAGTGAATATTATGGCTGATTGTGTAATTTCTGAGTGTTTTAGCTGCTGTTTAATCATTATCCAACATATCAATAAATGGAAGGAACATAGCATACACACACGCACACACACAAACACACACACACACATGCAGTTGGCCCTTGAAGAATGCAGAAATTAAGGACGCCATCCCCTGCCCAGTTGAAAATCGCGTATAATTTTTGACTTTGCTAAAACTTAACTACTAATAGCCTACTGTTGACCAGAAGCCTTACCAATAACATAAACACCCAATTTATACATATTTGTATATTATATGTATTATACATTGTATTCTTACCATAAAGTAAGTTAGAAAATGAAAATTTTATTTAAAAAATCATAAATAAAAAATATATTTACTCTGAAAGTGGATTATCATAAAGGTCTTCATCCTCATCGTTGATATGTTGAGTAGGCTGAGGAGGAGGAGGAGGAGAAGGGGTTAGCCTTGCTCTTTCAGGGGTGGCAGAGTCAGAAGAGGTGGAGGAGGTGGAAGGGGTGGCAGGCCCACTTGATGTAATTTTCATAGAAAAAATTTTGAGTCTACATGGGTCTTCATAGTTCAAGCCCCTGTTGCTCAAGGGTCAACAGTATTTAGTCTTAAGCTATTTAGGATGATGGAATTATGCAAAATTCTAACATGAATAATTGAATAATAAAAAAACTTGAATAATTGAAGAGTTCATAAACCTCATTAATGAAGGTGAAGACTAAGTCCTAGAAAATTCAAATAATTGAATTGCTCAAATTCTGACTGATATCTTCAAAATAATTGTTAAACAGACAGTGGGATATTAAAATCATGTGAGATATAAATCATATTAATAAAATGAACATGTCTAGAAGCACAACTTATCTAAAGAATATGAACATAATTTTGCATTTACTTCTGTGTTATTCTCTAATCTGCTTCTTCTGTTCCCTGTTGAGAAGCAAGTCCAATCCCAAACTTTTTGGTTACCATCCCCTGGCTTTGGTTTACTAGTTGTATTAGTCCAGTCTCTCGTTGCTATAAAGAAACAGCTGAGACTGGGTAATTTATAAGGAAAAGAGGTTTAATTAGCTCATGGTTCTGCAGCCTGTATAGGAAACATGACAGCCGCTCAATTTCTGGGGAGGCCTCAGAAATCTTACAATCATGGCAGAATGCGAAGTGGGAGCCATTATTTCACACGGCCAGAGCAGAAGAAATATAAAGAGGAGAGAGGCGCTACACACTTTTAAACAACCAGATCTCTGTCATGAGAACAGTACCAGAGGGGTGGTGCTAAACCATTCATGAGAAACCACCCCCATGATCCAATAACCTCCCAACAGGCCCCACCTCCAGCACTGGGGATTACATTCCCACATGAGATTTGAGTAAGGACACATATCCAAACCAGATCATTCCACCCTTGATCCCTTCCAAATCTCATGTTCTTCTCACATTGCAAAATACAGTCATGCCTTCTCAATAACCCTCAAAGTCTCAACTCATTCCAGCATTAACTCAAAAGTTCAAAGTCCAAAATCTCATCTGAGACAAGGCAAGGTCCTTTATTTAGTCTATGAGCCTGTTAAATCAAAAACAAGCTGGTTACTTCCAAGATACAATGGTGGTATAAGCATTGGGTAAATAATATTGTTCCAAATGGGAGACATCAGCCAAAAGAAAGGGGTTGCTGGCCCCTTGCAATTCCAAAACCCAGCAGGGAAGTCACTAAATCTTAAGGTTCCAAAATAATCTTTGGCTCCATGTCCTATATCCAGGGCAAACTTGTGTGAGGGGTGGGCTCCAAAAGCTTTGGGCAGCTCTACCCCTGTGGCTTTCCAGGGTTCATCCTCCAAAGCTGCTCTTAAGGGCTGGCACTGAGTGCCTGTGGCTTTTCCAGGCTGAGAGTATAAGCTGCTGGTGGATCTATCATTTTGAGTCTGGAGGATGGTGGCCCTCCTCTCACAGCTCCACTATGTAGTGCTCCAGAGGGGACTCTGCATGGCGGCTTTAACCCCATGTTTCCCCTCTGCAATACCCTAGTAGAAGTTCTCCGTGAGGGCTCCACTCCTGCAGCAGGCTTCTCCCTGGACACCCAGGCTTTTCCATACATCCCCTGAAATCTAGACAGAAGCTCCCAAGCCTCAACTCTTGTACTCTGTGCACCCACAGGCTTAACATAATGCAGAAGCTACTAAGGCTTATGTCTTGTACCCTCTGAAGAAGTGGCCTGAGCTGTACATGGGCCCCTTTCAGCCACGGCTGGAGCTGCAGTGGTTGGGACTCGAGAAGCAGTGTCCCCAGACTGCACAGGTCAACAGCGCCCTGAGCCTGGGCCAGGAAACCATTCTTTCATTCTAGGCCTCTGGACCTATGATGGGAGGGGCTGCCATGAAGATCTCTGAAATGCCTTTGAGGCCCTTTCCCATTGTCTTGGTTATTAGCAATGGGTCCCTCTTTACTTATGAAAATTTCTACAGCCAGCTTGAATTTCTCCCCTAAAAATGGGCTTTTCTTTTCTACCACATGGCTGAGCTGGAAATTTTTCAAATTTTTACACTTTGCTTCTCCTTTAAATATAAGTTCCAGTTTTATGTAATTTCTTTGCTCATGCTTATGAGTGTAGGCTGTTCAAAACAGCCTGGCTATACCTTGAATGCTTTGCTGCTTAGAAATTTATTCCACCAGATACCCTAAATCTTACTCTCAAATTCAAAATTCCACAGATCCCTAGGGCAGGGGCACAATGCTGCCAGGTTCTTTACTAACTCAGAGCAAAAGTGACCTTTATTTCAGTTCCCAATAAGTTTCTAATTTCTCTCTGAGATCTCCTCAGTCTGAACTTCACTGTACATATCACTATCAGCATTTTGGTCACAACAATTTAATAAGTCTTTAAGAAGTTCTAAACTTTCCCTCATTTTCCTGTCTTCTTCTGAGCCCCCCTCCAGTCTTCCAACATCTGCCCATTACCCAGTTCCAAAGCCAATTCCGTATTTTCAGGTATCTCTATCACAATACCTCACTACTGGTACCAATTTTTGTATTCCTTCTCATATTGCTATAAAGAAATACTGGAGACTGGATAATTTATAAAGAAAAGAGGTTTAATTGGCTCATGGTCCTGCAGGCTGTACAGGAAGCATGGCAGTATCTGCTTGGTTTCTGGGGACACCTATAATCATGACAGAAGGCAAAGGGGGAGCCAGCATTTCACATGGCCAGAGCAGGAGGAAGAGAGAGAGGGGGAAGTTACTACACTTTTTAACAACCGGATCTTGTGAGAACTCTATCATAAGAACACCACTAGGTGGACGGTGCTAAACCATTTATGAGAAAGCGCTCCTATGATCCAACCACCTACCACTAGACCCCAACTCCAGCACTGGGAATTACATTTCAACATAAGATTTGGATAGGGACACAGATCCAAACCATATCACTATTTCTATTTCATACATTTTTGTCATTAGTGTATCGATTATTTTTGTTTGTTTTAGAAATATGTAAACATGTTGGATAACTATATAGAGCCTTTTGCAACCAGTTTTATTCACTCATTACGTTACCATAATTCATCCACATTTTTGGTTACAGTTGTAACTTTTATTAATTTTCATTGTTAGGTAATATTTCATTGTGTGAACACTATTTTTTTTCTATTCTACTGTAGAAAGACTTGAATAATTGTTTCATTTCTGGGAATTTCAGTGTTTATTAAAAATATACTGACAGTAATTTATTTTTAAATGTATAAATGGGCACATTACAGAGCGTCTCCTTTTTTCTTCATGTATCTCAAACGCTATGTTTTTCTATATCCTTGACTTTCTGTACTACAATTTTCAGCTAACTAATATTATTTCTTTGGTTGTGTCTTTATAAAATATTTGGTTACTTTCAAACTTGTCATGTGAGATCATCTTAGTGTTGGAACCCATTTTTTTTTTACTATGCATATGGATTATTTTACATTCTGATATCTCCATATGGACAGCCAAACTGTCTCGGTTTCAGTTGAAATTTGGGGCTCTTGGTATCAGTGTCTGCCCTTGAAGCAATCTGACCTTTCCAGTGTGCAAACACTGCCCTGGTTTCAGCTCACACTTCACTTTTCAAAAGTTCCTCAGCCTCATAATGGGAAGATTTTCTTTGTAGGTCCAGTAATCCACTTGAAGTGATCTTTCTGCTAAGATCTAATCACCTTTTTCAAAATTTATTTATTCTAGCAGATCATTCTTCAGAATTTTTAATCCACCATGCCAGAACAGCTCGGTTAGGGAGACCCTAACCCAGCGGCACTAGAGGAATTAAAGACACACACACAGAAATATAGAGGTGTGAAGTGGGAAATCGGGTCTCACAGCCTTCAGAGCTGAGAGCCCCGAACAGAGATTTACCCACATAGTTATTAACAGCAAACCAGTCATTAGCATTGTTTCTATAGATAATAAATTAACTAAAAGTATCCCTTATGGGAAACGAAGGGATGGGCCGAATTAAAGGAATAGGTTGGGCTAGTTAACTGCAGCAGGAACATGCTCTTAAGGCACAGATTGCTTATGCCATTGTTTATGGCTTAAGAATGCCTGTGCGTGGTTTTCCGCCCTGGGTGGGCCAAGTGTTCCTTGCCCTCATTCCTGTAAACCTACAACCTTCCAGTGACGGCGTTAGGGCCATTATGAACATGTTACAGTGCTGCAGAGATTTTGTTTATGGCCAGTCTTGGGGCCAGTTTGTGGCCAGATTTTGGGGGGCTTGCTCCTAACACACCATATTGCTATTAACTAGCAATTTGATTCTTCATCCTGATCTTGACCTCTCTTGGGATTTTGATAATGGTGCTAACTGTATTCTTGCACAAATGCAACTTGTTCAGAGCATTGTGGCCTGGCTTTGTCTATGACACAAATTCAAAGGCTGTGCCTACCAGGGTCCAACAGATTCAGTTATTAAGAGTGATGTAAAGAGTGTATTTTTGAGAAGACTATTTTCCAGCTACTATATGTATTTTCCTGTAACCTCTCTTCCAGAAGATTACCTACTTTATAGTTACTTGCCTCTGAAATTTCACACAGAAGTTTGAGATAGCCAAACCCCAAGAAGAGAGTTTTTTTTTATAGGCTCTGTAAACATGTTGTAAACATGTGGTGGAGGGTGGTTGTGTGAAGTAAGAAGAAAAAGAAAGATACTTTCCCTGGTCTGGTGAGGGAAATGAAATATGTTATTTTATTACATTTCTGAGAGATTAGGCAGTAAGCGAAGCCAGTTGTATGGTATATCTCAGGTAATTCAAGCTTAAGTCCTGGACTTCCCTCAGTAAATCTTCCTTTATCTAACAGAAGTGAAGGAAGCATACTACGATAGGGTGGCAAGGGATTACTGTGGACTGGGATGCTGGAGGCATCAGTGGGGGTTTTATAGTAGCGTTTGAGCCATGATTTTAAAATTGTTGGTCACAAACTCTTGGTCATGTGCATTACATATAGGATTCATATGTAGGAGTTTTAATGTTAGAAAAATTTCAATCAATTTTTAGAGTCTAATAACTCTAGTAGAATAATTTTGTTTCACTTTTGTTGGAAACATTTGAAAAATATTGTATCATTTGCCTGTCACCATTTTTTGGGATCATGTGATCCTCACAATTGTGGAGAACATTTATAAGTAGAAGATAGAATTTCTTTCCAAGGGAATGAGATGAAGTCAGAGGAGTTTGTAAAAATACGTCTATGGACAGATACTCATACCACCTACTCTAGCCATTCCTGTGTAAATCAAAATAATAAGTGTTTACTGTTTGCAGCATCATTGACTTGTTTATTTCAAGGATAATTAAAAATCCAATTCATGTTTAGCTTTTGTCATAAAATCCTGCACAGGTAAGAAAAAATTAGCATTGTAAATTGGCAGTCCTTATGTGTATTTGAATTGCTCATTTTCATTGGATACTTCTGTTAATTATTTTCTATTAGAACTCTTTCAATTTTGTGTTGGAGTTCTTCTTTTTTATGTTAAATGATATCTCTAATATAGACAGTCTTGTAATTAAATATTTCCTCCCCTTGAGCTTCTTTAGGTAATGTAAGAAAAAGTATAGTTTTAATTAAAGAGACTATACCAGTTCATAAAAACATTCATATATATTGAAATTATCAAGCTAACCTAAACTATTGAGATCACAAAATTTAAGTGTATGGTTATAAATGTTTTTTGGGAATGCATGTTTTCCCTCTTCCAAAAATGCATGGCTGTCATTTTATGAGAATAATTATTTTTCCATGTGCTATATTTTTCTAAATTTTGTATAATCCCCAAAGAATGAAGTAATATTTCTTTAGAATGCCATTTGGGTCATTAATAACAATACTGAGAAAAATATAATTTTGTATCTTTAGATCATTGCATAACATATCCCTGTTTAAATAAGCTTAGCATAAAAGTAAAAAGTCATTTCTAGTTATCACCTAGTTGTCTGATATACTAGTGCAAAAGTACAAGTTAAGGACAAGTGGCTACTGTGTTTTTCCTTTAATAAGTGTAGACTTTTATATGTGTATATGATAATTTATGCTCCAAATTCACTAGAAGCTGTAAACAGCAATTATATGCTATAGTGTCAGTTGTCCCACAGGTATTGGTTTGTTAGTTAACTATTTTATTAATTAATAGATACGTCAATGTATTCATTTATTATTTAATTATCATTTATCATTTATTACAGTTCTAGTACTTACTGTGTACTGGGGCCATGATCTTTCATTTTAAACATGTGCAATTTTTTAATGTTTATACTGATATTATTTATGTTATAGGCATATATATTTCTAGGGAGGCCCTCACTCATTGGAAATACATGGTGAAAGAGAATCAGCATCATATGGACTTTCAATGTAAAATGTCAAATTGTCTTCCTGGAATGTTATCAGTTTGCACAACTGCTGGTACTGTATGTGGGTCCTATTCCTAGTCACCAAATATTGTGAAGCTGGTGAGAGACAGAAAATATAGTTAACATGTTATATATGTTAACAGTATGTATTTATAACTACTATATATATGTAGATCTATATGTAGATAGATAGATATGTAAATATATGAAATGTCTATCTATCTACCTGTCTATCTATCTAATCTATTTATATAATCTGTTTATCTCTGACCCGCAATCTGCAGCAACCAGCCCTGGAAACCAACTTATTATCTATAAGTCAGACATGTACAAAGTCAGACCATTCTCTCTAGCAACCAGCCAAGTAAGCCAAACAATAATCTCTGTGACAACTGGTCCCAAACTACCATGGCTTGAAAAATAACTGACAGATTCTCTTCTTTTTGGCTCTACTTCTAACTTAGAATAACCAAAGAGAGCCAAATATGTACCACTAACTAGTCATATAAAAAGCTCTGCTTCTAGTTCATCCACCTACAGGTTTCCTGTGGTAACATGCTTTCAATCAGGACGTACTTGAAGCCTTCCCTTTTTTTCTACTCTAAAGCTTTCCCACTTCCCTGCTTACATTTGAATCTCTACCAAAAGCAAGTGATGGTGGATGACTCCCCTGCTATAGCAATCTCTGAACAAAATGTCCTCTGCTTGTTCTCATTTGGATGGTCTCTGTTTATTTCCACACAGGGTATAATTATGTTGATTTTTATTCTCTAAACAAAATAATGGCATTTCTTTGATTGTGCTGACTTTTTGATTTGAGTGAATGAGCATATTTTCATACCATCAGTCCTTTTATAATAGAAAATTTACTACTTTCTTATTTATTTTTACTTCAATTGCATTAAATTATAATTACATTATATTTTAACCTGTATTACTAATTTTATAACTATTTTTGTATAACTATTTTTACTAATCCAAGAAAATTTATTATATTTTGTTTATTTACTTTAACATGTATTAGATTTTTAGTGAAATTGTTGGGATTACTAAGCAGAAAATTCTATCACCTACAAATGCTTATGAGTTTATCACCTCATTTAGGTAATATTTTTATTCTTTTTGTACTATTGCCTGGCTATTCCAGACAAACATTTTTAGAAAGTGATATTAGCAGCATTCTTATATTTTCCCTGAGCTAACAGAAATACTTTTAGGAAATCACCAATAATGTTGTTATCTATTGTTGTTTTGGCATAAATGTTAATAAAGTACCCTTCTATTTCCAGTTTATTAAGAACTATTATCAAAAATTATTGTTGATGCCTATCAACTATTTTGGTATCTCTCTGTATAACTAATTTATCCTTTGACCTGTTGAAGTGATGAAATACAATAGTGGGTTTCCTAATTTAAACATAGACTCTTAAAATAAACTATACTTAGTTATTACAAGTTTAATACAGTGCTAAAATAAAATGGGAGAGCCTTGAGAATTTTATTATGTGTTTCTTTTTCTCTAAAATTTAAAAACATAATATAAAAGTCTAAGCTATAATATTAGGCTTCTCTTACTCTTAGTAGTTATCTTCCAAATCTAGAGTGTAAAATAGTATCCAAATCTAGAGTATAAAATGGAGTATACAAATAGTATCTATTTGTCTCTGCTTCAACAGGATTTACAGAATTTCAGAAAATGGTGGAAAAATTTGGACAAAATTTCACAGAAATTGTGGGATTTGTGCTGGCTGTTCAAAGAAATGCTGGATATTCATAAACAGAAAGAAGGGGAGGAGATGTCATGAAATCTTCAAGTGTAATTTAAGGACAGGGAATTTTAAAAAGGGGTAAACAAAGATAGAACCGTGTTTTATATGTTCTGTGAGCAATACTTGGGCCTTCCCAGGAGGTCTTCTAAAAGAAAAGCAATGAGAGATACAAGTGAAAGAATAGATTCATATCATATTGAGTAGGGTGTTAAATATTGAGGAGTCTGAATTTTATTAAGTAGTTTCTCAGTCAGGGGTAGATATGGAAAATGATATTTTAGGAATATAACTGCTGTGGTAGTGTGTGGGCTGAATTATAGGAACATAATCTAGAGGAAGAAAGATTAGTAAGAAAGTCACTGCAGTCCTCCAACAGTGGTTTAGCATTCTTGCCATGTGCGAAAAATCTGATTAAAAATTATCTGTTTTGTAATAAGACAGTTGTTTACAATGACAGTTTGTGCATTTTGGACAGTGATTTCCTAATTTTACCCTTGAGTTCTTTGAAACTCTTGGGTAGATGTCAATTGCCCTGTCAATTTATCTACATAAACAGATGTTTCTAACAGAAACCTTTAATTTTTTATTGGGATATGTGATGCCAGAAAAAGAATTTAACTTAACCCATTTGCTGCAGAAGAAATATTTGTTGCAGCTGTATTTTATTTAAAGACACATGATGACGCTGTAAGAATTTGAACTTCATGGTCAAAATTTTACAACTGAGATCCTTTTTATAATGCTAGTTTATGCTAAATATCTAAACATGGTAAAATCAAACATGATTTTAGTCAACATCCTCTAAACATTTCTACTGCATGGCTTTAGTTAGCACAGTATAAAGCCATTCCTCAGAGAAAAGTAGACTTAACAGATGCATAGATTTTCTTTGTGACTTTTCTATTAGAGATAGTTTCTTATTTGAGGATAAAATATATTGAAAGTGATGGCAAAAACCGCAATTACTTTTGCACCAACCTAATGTTAAATTAAAAATTTCTGTACAGAGCTTGAGACAAACCTGTAGGCAACATAGATCCAAATCTCCTCTCTACACTTGTAATAAATAATCAAAACAAAAAAGAACACTTGTTAATATCTTTCAGGGAATAATAGGAGCCATGTGTTTTATATTGTATCAAGTAGCACTTGCAGTACGAAAGCTACAACCAAAGAATTTTGAACAGGTAAGAACTCATGGGGTATTGTTCTCATGAGCCCTTCTTTAGGAAACAACTAGATGATTTCACTCAAACAAAAAAATCACTGAGGCACATTTCAGCAAAATGTTTGAATATATTTTACTGCAAATCTGAGACAAAATAAAGGTACACATAAGAGTAGCTGATTAGATAGGATGACATATGTCCAGGCAAGTATAGAAATTGTATAAGTAATGCAATAGGGGTTAGGTCCAGGAATGGGATGAAAAGGTGAGCAGTAGAATAATCTCATTGTTTGCCTCTTACATGATAGCTCACAAATCAAGTTTTAGAGATATAAGCATATTTATCCACATAAAAGTAAACATAAAGAAAAATAATATTATTGATTAAAATAGATATGAAGGAGAGGGAAATGAGGAAAGAGAATAAGTCAATAATGATTTACTTATAGGCAAAAATTCAATATTGTTTAAAAGGAAAGGGCTCAGAATATTGCACTAAAGCAACTGCTACGATGAAAGTACACAATTTCTTGTGCACATCAAGGTTTACACAAAATGAAAACAATATGAAAAATTGGTGCCAAACAATGATAGAGATAAGAAAATTCCTAGTAATATTAATACATGTAAACCTACCAATTCCTTGTAATATTAATAAGTGTATTATTTGTGTCAAATAACTACAGAGAAAGAAAAAAATTCCTAGTAATATTAATACATGAAAACCTACCAATTAAAAATAATTTTCAAAAGATCACAAATCAAACCAATTGTATGTGGCTTGCGTGCCTAAGTCAAATGATTCATATAGTTTAAAAATGGGAAGATGGGCAAAAGTAATAAGTAAAACAATAATGACAGTTATAGGCAAGGATTTTTACCCAAATACTTAAATGGGGCAGAGTAGTGTAGATGCCGTCACTTATACCTTTTTGGCTTGGAAGAGACTAAAAATGTGATAGAGTCAAAGTGGTACCTCACTCTGAAAGTGCCCTAGGAGTTTCATAAACCTTCACATTGATGTTTTGATAGCAGATTCCTAAGTATATTAAGAATTAGAATAATGTCTTCCAAAAGATATGCAGCATATTGAAGAAAATTCAGGAAATACGATCACGTAGAAAGAAGACTAGGGAACACACAGTTGCTCTAACCAGTCATAAAGATTGATTTTTCAAGTATCATTGTGTGTGATACTTTCATTTTCAGGTTATTGAACATGTATGCATGCAACATATATATATGCATAGGCGTATTGCATATATGCTCTTTAAAACAAAGTTAGAATATATTCAATATACACCTCTGTTATGGTAACATACTTACCCATCCCATTAGGGCATATGGACACTGACGGGAGCAGGAACATTGTTAACTTTTTGTGAACTATGATATATAATTGACACTTTGATTCTATTCTATCTCTTATGTCTACTCCTGCTGAATTTTGCTGATTTACATTTTGTTTTATCTCCAGAAGGTTTGATTTTTTCTGTAACTTTTTTTTCAAAATAATCTCTGTATTTATTTATTTTAGAAACTGATTATTACACCTGAAAACTCATTGTTACACTCAAGAAACACTATTTAAATATTTAGTTTGAATTTATATTTTCTTTGAATTTGTTACAACGAACAAATATCCACTCCTCCTACATATCTCCATTCAATCTTTATAAAAATGTGATATTTTTTAAAAAAATTACATCAAGTATTCTTCTAGCATTTCTTGTTGATTTTATTCTTAGTCACTGGGTTTTTTTGTTGTTGTTGCATATGACAGTATTGTTCTGTTTTCTCATCTCCTGAAAACATAGAAGAATGTTGATTCTTGAATTTTTGCTTTCTACCTGAGGAATACTAAACCCAACAATAACAGGCAATAGGGAAATAACTCCCTATTCAATAAATGGTGCTGGCATAACTGGCTAGCATACGTAACTGTGTGCCATATGTGAAAGAATGAAACTGGATCCATTCCTTTCACCATATACAAAAAGCAATTCATGTTGAACTCAAGGTTTAAACGGAAGACCTCAAACTATAAAAACCCAAGAAGAAAACTCAGGAAATACTCCTTCAGACATCAACCTTGGCAAATAATTTTTGACTAAGTCCACAAAAGCAATTGCAACAAGAAAAAAAATTTGACTAGTGGGACCTAGTTAAACTAAATAACTTCTTCACAACAAAAGAAAGTATCAACAGCATAAGTAGACAACCTACAGAATGGGAGAAAATATTCTCAAGCTATGCATCTGACAAAGTTCTATTAAGCAGATTCTATAAGAAACTTTGTTAATCAAGAAGCAAAAACAAGCAGCCCCATAAAAATGTGGGCAAAGAACATGAACAGACACTTCTCAAAAGAAGACATACAAGTGGCCAACAAACATATGAGAAAAATGCTTCACATCACTAATCATCAGAGAAATGCAAATCAAAACCATAATGAGACCATCTCACACCAGTCAGAATGGCTATTATTAAAGTCAAAAAACAACAGATACTGGCATGACTGTAGAGAAAAGGGAATGCTTATTCACCATTGTTGGGAATTTAAATTGGTTCGGCCACTATGAAAAACAGTCTGGAGATTACTCAAAAAAACTTAAACCATAGCTACCATTAGAACCAGCAATCCCATTACTGGGTATATATCGAAAAAAACCAGGTCATTACACCAAAAAGGCACATGCACTGATAAGTTCATCCCCATACCATCCACAATAGCAAAAAGATCAACCTAGTGGCTCATCAATGGTGGACTGGATGAAGAAAATGTGGTACATATACACCATGGAATACTATGCAGCCATGAAAAGTGTGAATTTATGTCTTTTGCAACAACTTGGATGGAACCAGAGGCCACATTTCTAAGCAAATTAATGCAGGAACAGAAAACCAAATACCATATGTTCTCACTTATAGGTGGGAGCTAAATATAGAGCATATATGGACATAAACATAGGAACAATGAACACTGCAAACTACTAGAGTAGGGAGGGAAGAAAGTGGGCATGGGTTAAAAAACTACCCATTGGGTACTATGCTTGCCACTGGGGTGCAATATACCTATGTAACAAACCTGCACATGTAACCCCTGTATCTAAAATAAAAGTAGAAATTTTTAAAAAATTACCTCATTGGTTCTAATAAATCCAGCTATACTACTTAATTTTCTAAAGTACCAATCATTTCTTCATAATACTAACTATTTAGGTTGATATTATATATCAACAATATTTATTTAGTTTTTTTTTTAACTCTAGTTATAATGTGTGGTTGTTCATGCTTACATCCTAAACCTGTCATGCTTCCAGCTCTGCAAATCTATAGAAATAGGTATGATGCAAAATTATCAGACTGTATAATAAACATTTTAATGTTTTGACTACACTTAAATATATCATGAGAAATAAAGTAGTAAAAGTATATTAAATGTTATACTTGATATCTGTATGCTGATAAATGAAAATGCATATTTTTTATGAAATAATTTTGTTCAATCAATGCCCTGCAGCCATAGATTACCAATTGAACAAGTTGTGCTTATTAATCACTGCATTGAAGAAGAACACATACTGTGGGGGATTATGGAGTGTCTTATTAAGAGAGTGTTAAAGAGGAGTTATTACAGGATTTAGAACTGTGTTAGTGACTTTGGGGAAGGTTTAAGCAAGTACAACTTTCTGAATTAGATGATGTCAAGAAGGTGGAATAATTATGTGATTTTTTAATTTTTAATTTTTAAATTAAAACGTATTTTTAATTGACAAATAATAATTGCACATATTCATGAAGTACATGGTAATGTTTCAATACATATAATGTATAGTGATCAGATCAGAGTAATTAGCACATCCATCATCTCAAACACTTATCATTTCCTTATGCTGGGAACATTCACTATCCTTCTTTCAGTTATTTGAAATTATATAATATAAATTATTGTTAACAATGTCATCTTACAGTGGTATTTCAGAATAGTAGAACTTATTCTTCCTACATAGCTGTAATTTTGTATCCTTTAATAATCTCTTCCTATATCTCCCATCCTTCTTCTCTTCTTTGCTTCTCATATCCTCTGTTCTACTTTTTACTTCCATGAGGTCAATTTTTTTTTAGCTTCCACATATGAGTGAGAACATGTGGTATTTAACTTTCTATTCCTGGCTTATGTCATTTAATGTAATGTTTTCCAGTTCTATCCATGTTGCCACAAATGTTAGGATTTCATTCCTTTTAATGGCTAACTAGTATTTTATTGTGTATATATACCATACCCCATATATATGTACATATTACATTTTCTTTTTTCATTTATTTATTATTGGACATGTAGATTGATTCCATATCTTAGCTGTTATGAATAATGTTGAAATAAACATGGGGGCGCAGATCTGTCTTTGATATATGATTACCATTCTTTGGATAAGTGCCCAGTAGTGGGATTACTGGATCATATGATAGTTCTATTTGCAGTTTTTTGAGGAACCTCCATACTGTTCTCCATAGTGGCCACATTAGTTTACAATCTCACCAACATTATATAAGGGTTCCCTTTTCTCCATATCCCTACCAGCATTTGTGGGGTTTTTTGTGTGTGTGTTTTTGATAATAACCATCCTAACTGGGGTAGAATAATACCAAATTGTGGTTTTAAGGTTTGCATTTCTGAGATGATGAGTGATGCTGAGCATTTTGTTTTCATATATTTATTGGCCATTTGTATGTCTTCTTTAGAGAAATGTCTGTTCATATCATTTGCTCATTTTTATTTGGATTGTTTGTTCTTTTTGCTGCAGAGATGTTTGTGTTCCTTGAGTATTGTATATATTAATCCCCAGTTAGATGTGTAATTTGTATATATTTTCTCTCATTCTCTAGGTTGTCTTTTCACTTTTATGATTGTTTCCTTTGTTGTGCAGAGCTTTTTAGTTTGATATAATTCCATTTGTTTACTGATTTTGTTGCCTGTCCTTTTGAGGTCTTATTTAAAATATCTTTTCTGAGGTCAATGTCCTGAAGCATTTCCCCTATGTTTTCTTCTAGTAGTTTTAGCATTTCGGGTCTTACATTTAGGACTTTGATCCATTTTGAATTGATTTTTCTATAGTGAGAGGTGAGGCTTAGTTTCATTTTTCTGCATATGGATACCCCAGTTTTCCCAGCACCACTTATCGACGACTGTCCTGTCCCTACTGAGTGTTCTTCGCAACTTTGGCAAAAATCAGTTGGCTATAGATCTGTGCTTTAATCTCTGGGTTCTCTATTCTGTTCCATCAGTCCATTGTCTGTTTTTATGTCAGTGTCATGTTGTTTGGGTTACTATAGCTTTGTAGTATACATTGAAGTTTGGTAGTGTGATACCTCCAGCTTTGTTCTTTGCTCAGGATTGCTTTGGCTATTCAGAGTCTTTTGTCATTCCATACAAATTTTAGGATTTTTTTTCTGTTTCTGTGAAGAATGTTATTGGTATTTTGAGAAGGATTACATGAAATCTGTAGATTTCTTTGGGTAGTACAGTCATTTAAACAACATTAATTCTTCTGGTTCATGAGCATGGGTTGTCTTTTCTTTTGTTCATATTATCTTCAATTTCTTTCATCAATGTTTTATAGTTTTCCTTGCAGACATCTTTCACCTCCTTGGTTAAATGCTTATCTTAATAAATCCTACCTAAGGAGGAAAGACTGGAGTGAGGCTAAAGCTATGATAAAGCTTTGATTAAAAAACAACAGTATTTATCCATTTGTCCACTGATGGACTGATGACCACATAAGTCATTTCCATATCTTGGTTATTGTGAATAATGCTACAATGTACATGGAGGTACAGATGTCTTTGTTACATACTTATTTCCTTTCTTTTGTATTTATATTCACAAATGGAATTGTCAATCATATGGTAGTTCTATTTTGAATTTCTTGAGGAACCTGCATACTGTTTTTTATAATAGCCGTAGTAATGTATATTTCTACCAACATTAAGTTTTCACTTTTCTCCACGTCCTTGCCATCACTTGTTATCTTTTGTTTTCTTGATAAAAGACATTCTAACACTTTAGTTACGCCACAATGTATACGTATATTGGAAAAATCACATTGTACCTCATAAACATATACAATAAAAATAAATTATTTAAAAAAATAAAATAAAGATACATGCTTTAAAAAAAAAAAGCAACAGACACTCAAATTTGTCAGAGTAGGAGATTATTTTCTCTTTGGTTGTGGCTTTTTTCCCCCCTCAGATATGGTTTCTGAGTACTCTTGTTTTTGTCTTGTTTTTCCATGGCCACAGAGTAGCCTTGCCTGATGATGTTTTATAGATTTATTTATGTGCATCAGGAGATCTTCTAAATCTAGCTGTGAGTGCCAGACTGGCTTCCAGATGCTAGAGGGTACTTTTCTTCCTCAGAATCATTATAGGCTAAGCCACAACATTACTACCCTATGGGGTTTGCTTTTACTAATGTCAGAGAGTACAGTGTTTCAAAGGTATGTTTTTTTTTGTATGTGGGTGTATATGAATTTATCCATTTTAATTTCTATTGTCCTGCAATGTTAAATATGGTGAATATATTCCTGAGGTTTTTCAAAAGTAGTAATCACAATTTATCAAAGGACTAAATTAGAACAACCATTCAATCTAGCAATCTCACTACCGGGTATTTACCCAAAGGAAAAGAAACAATTATATCAAAAAGATATCTGCTTTTGTACGTTTAATGCAGTGCTAGACACAAGAGAAAACATACTGAATCAATCTAAGTTGACCAATGGATGATTGGGTGAAGAAAATGTATATATGCATAATTGAACAATATTCATGCATAAAAAAATGAAATCATGTCTTTCACAGCAACATGGATAGACTTATAGGCTATTATCTTAAGTGAAACAACTCAGACACCGAAAGACAAATAGTGTGTTCTAACTTATAAGTGGGAGCTCAATAAGTGTAACATGGACATAGAGTGTGAAATGATAGACAATGGAGATTTAGAAGGGTAGGGCATCGGAGAGAGGTGGATGATGAAAAGTTAACGAATACAATGTACATTATTCTGGTGATGCATGAACTAAAAGCCTTGACTTTATCACTATGCAATATATCCATGTAACAAACTTAAACTTGTACCTCATAAATTTATACAGATAAGAAGATTTAAAAACCAGAGTTTATTCCAAAATATAATAATTAGAGATTTGGACTGTTGCACAAATTTGAAATTTTTCTCTTTTATATTGACACCAATAATAACCATTTGTAAATTCAGGTTTGAAGTTCTGAAATTCTGTATTCATAAAGATATTCTGAATTTCATATCTATGTCCGTGTGTGTAATGCATGTGTGTGTATTACTAAAAAAAACTAGGTAATTTACATTGCTGGTAGCTAAGGCTCTTCACTTATATAAGTAGTTATTATGCAAGTCAATTATATATGACTTCACGTAAAATAGCATAAATATATATACACACATCAATTATCATATAACAGATGTAACATGGTTAATGAGATATTTTTTAAAAGTAGGTGTTATATATCTTGAGATAGAATAAGAAACAGTTTTCTCTCAAGTGTTATAGATGAATTATGATTGTAAATAATATTTTAGTAATCTTCTTTTAATAACAACAGAGAAAGCTGTGCGAAAGTTCCCATGCAGTTTATGCAGCCACTTTTGTGAGTTTTTTAAACAAATGGATTTTAAATGAAATATTGATTATCTACTAAACACAATAATGGATATCTACTAAAATACAATCACATTTACTCAATTAATTAAGTAAGTCTGGTAATTTTCCTGCCCACTGGGATCATGTTGTAATTTAGATATTTCCTAGGACTAAAAAATAATAGCTGCATGTTTTCAAATTTCAACATTTAGGATATTAAAGATATCATAACTAATCCATGTTCTATATAAGTTAGTGTTTCTGTTCATTACATACAAAAAAATAAGCTGTTCTGCTATTACGCTGAAGAAGAATAAGGCCACATATAATAAAAGACCTTACATTTAGATAAATGTTTAGCTTTAATCATCAAGTCAGCTGGGGATTTATTTCAACTAGCAGCATTTAAAACTCCAGAACCAAGAATTACTTCTGAAGAATGTCTTTCTATTTGTAATTCATTGTTATTATGTTCAAAACAAAGTTTTCAGTGATTAGAAAGCGACAAGCTCAAGTAGAAAAAAATAAATGAAAGGATGAATAACAATTTGCAAAAGGATAATTCTCAAGCTGAGTAACTTTAACCTGATAACAAGTATTTTTGTCTCTTTGTTTTAAGTAGTCTATATATATGTACGAACAAAGTAAGCAAAATATCACAGAATTACTAGTATTTTGCACTAATAAAGTATACTTCAAGATGTTAAATATGTAAGATATTTGCAGGGGAGAAACAAGAATGTAACCTCATATATACTGAATTATGTGTGTGGAGGTTTTTATCCATTTTGAGCAAAGGTATTAAAAATATTAGAGAGAAAATGGCTTATTTTCACTTTTCAGAATATCTTAGTGATATTTCTTTCTTTTCTCTATTATCTTTTACATCTGTATTTTATTCACAATTGGTCATTTGCTATACCCTGGCAAACGGTGCTAGCTTCATTTTTCCTTGGTGCTCTTACCTGCTAGTTTTCTTTTTCCAAGCATTTCTTTTCCTCCTTACGTGATGATATGCATTCATTCCGGAACCATGATACGAACACTTAATTCATATTGCATATACAACGAAAATGTCAGTTGGCATAGCTTATAGTTATTTATGCTTATTGCTTTGATATGATTAAAGTGGCCCTAAGCAGAATTTATTTTATGTTTATTTAGAAATATATCTATTATTTTGAACTCTTGCCTGTAAGTTGTTTATTCACTTAGTCCACCAGAATAAAAAAAAAGTGCATTCTTTATAGATATTTTCCTAATGCCCCCTAGGAAACGCATCATATAAAGAGTTAGAAACAATCCACCAAGAAAGACTTAACAGAGGTTTATGTTGGTAATTAGAATTGGACTGACTCCATCCTGATTATTTCAAGTTCATAAACTTGCTCAAGGGAAGCTATCTTTAGAACCAGGGTGTGAAATGTGGAAAATTTTAGTCGTCTTTGAGTTTTCAATGTGCTGTTGTTCAGAACATATGGGCACCTTATGCATATGGAATAGCTAAAAAAAACTAATGTCTCCCAGAGAGTATATGACAACAAGAGTGCTACTAGTAGCGAGATTTCTTGTTCTCCTTTTCAGATAGACAAAGGACTCCTCGGTGTCCTAATTTGTGATGTGGGGTGGGTGGTGGGGAGGGGGGCGTGGAGAGCCATGGTAGTGATCAAAACATGGTGAGGGAGTTGTGAGTTAAGTGATCCTTCTAAAGTTAAAGTAACCATTTCAATTATAGTCTCAACTAACTCCACGCAGGTTTATTTAAAACAATTGCTGCCTCTTCAGTTAATTTATACACAATCACATACATACTACACAAATGTACTTCCTCATTGTTTCTCCTCAAAATCTCTATTCTTTGTCCTGCCAGAAACATCCCATCCCTCCGCTCTGGGGATTTTGGTAGATGTAAGTTCACACTATAAATTCTCTCATAAAAAGTGTTTTTTTGGTGGTGGAAGGGTTGGGGAGAGAGAGAGAGACTAAAAAGAGTGAAACTGTAAATGCCCAATGGGTTCACCTTGCCTGCTGCTTAAACAGAGTCAATTTATCAAGACAGGTGAATTGAAATGGAGGAAGAGTAATTCACGCAGAGCCAGCTGTGCTGGAGGCCAGAGTTTTATGATTACTCAACTCAGTCTCCCAGAGCATTTCGGGATCAGAGCTTTCAAAGATAATTTGGCAGGTAGGGGATTTCAGGAGTGTGGAGTGCTGATTGGTCAGGTTGGAGATGGAATCATAGGGTGTTGAAGACAACTTGCTGTCTTCTGTTCCTGGGTGGGATCACAGACCTGGTCGAGCCAGATTGCCAGTCTGGGTGGTGTCCGCTGATCGATCCAGTGCAGGGTCTGCAAAATAGCTCAAGCACTGATCTTAGGTTTTACAATAGTGGTGTTATCCATAGGAGCAATTTGGGGAGGTTCAGACTCTTGCAGCCAGAGGCTGCGTGATCCCTAAACCATAATTTCTTATCTTGTAGCTAATTTGTTAGTCCTGCAAAGACAGACTGATCCCCAGGCAAGAAAGGGGTATTTTGGGGAAAGGACTATTATCAATTTTCTTTCAGAGTTGAGCCATAAATTGAATTTCTTCCCAAGGTCAGTTCAGCCTAGGCCCAGGAATGAACAAGGACAGCTTAATGGTTAAAAGCAGAATGGAGTCTGTTAGGTCTGATCTCTTTCACTGTCATAATTTCCTCAATTATAATATTTGTAAAGGTGTTTTCAATACTTCTTCATAAAATCCAGGACTATCAATTTGAGAATTAAATGTATGTTCCTTTAAATGTATTCTGGGGGAATGTCTTAGTTACTCACATGACAGTACTGAAAACTAAGAAATAATGTAATTTCTGTCCCTTTTCTGGTGGACAAGAGAGGGTGTTTGTGGTAACAGCTGGGATTGTGTAGAGATTTCTGACTGTCGTGCAAATTTTCAGAGTGAATAAAAAATATTTAAATGTTACAATATTAAAATGTTTTCAAATGTCTTGAATTTTCTCTTTGGTTACTTATCTAAGCATCTGAAAGCATACTTAAAATACAGTATTAGAATAAGTGATTATTATTTTTATTTATTTATTTATTTATTTATTTATTTATTTATTTATTTATTTATTTATTTATTTTGAGACAGAGTCTCACTCTGTCGCCCAGGCTGGAGTGCAGTGGTGCAGTCTCGGCTCACTGCAAACTCTGCCTCCCGGGTTCATGCCATTCTCCCACCTCAGCCTCCCAAGTAGCTGGGACTACAGGCTCCCGCCACAGTGCCTGGCTAATGTTTTTTTGTATTTTTAGTAGAGACGGGGTTTCACCGTGTTAGCCAGGATGGTCTCAATCTCCTGACCTAGTGATCTGCCTGCCTTGGCCTCCCAAAGTGCTGGGATTACAGGCGTGAGCCACCGGGCCCTGCCAGAATAAGTGATTATTTAGCTGTGATTATTTAGCTGTGATTATTTAGCTATGATTATCTAGCTATGATTATCCTTAACTCATTTGTATATTCACATATCTATGTTTATTTCCAACTGATCTTCAGGCAATCTTTCGAGCAATCTTCAATCTTTCCTCCTTTTAATCATGTGAAGTCTTTAACTGTTTGGCTGTTTTCAATCTCAGGTATTTCATTTATCATGATTATTTAGTGACTGTTGTATCACCAAAATATTTTGTTATTATTAATGTTACGTGTAATAATAATATAAAAGCTACTACTGTTAGAGTACTTTGTGATTTACCAAGCTCACAATGCCCTGTGTAAAATGTAAAACCCAATAGTTATTAACATTTAATTATAGTTTCAATTAATTTCAATTAATTGAAATCTTATGTAAATGAAATGCAATTACTTTAAAAAAGTTTAATATACAGAAATTTAAGGAAACTAAACAGAACATAAGTTTGTTTGCTTTTAGTACTTTTTTCTATGATTAGATGATTTACATAGTGGCAATCATAATATATATATGCATTTTTTAATTTTGCTTTTTGATTTTTCATTATATGAAAATATTGTTCTGAAATCTGGACTAAGCCTTTTGTAAGAAAGAAAGAGTGCCATAATTGGTCATCATTTTAAAAATTGTTTTAACTAATCAGTACTTAAGGAACAATAAACTGCTATATGATTTGTGAACATATCTTTCTTAGCAATTTAGAATAATTTTTAAGGATAATTTCTCACTGTGTAAAAATGCAGAAAAACAAGCTTTCTCCCAAACCAATAAAGAGAAGAAAAGTAAATAGTCACAACAGTTTTGGAAAGCACTGTGGAAATATGTTACAAAACTGTCAATACTCTCATATGATTTGGCCCAATAATTCTACTCCTGGGAAACAATCTCAACAGAACAATAATAAAAACAGAAAATAGAGGCAAAATATGCATTTTAGAATCTTTTTAAACATAAAAATTAGGAAATAGTGTAAATGCTGAATAACACAAATGGTTAGGTGGCTTGCAGTCTATTGCCTTAATTCAATATTATGCATTGATTTAAAATGTTTGCCAATAATATGTTTCCAACAAATTCCAAAAATTTCCAATTATTTTGTAATCTCTTGCATTGGTTCTTCTCCATGTTTCACTTTATACTCAGGTTGGTTTGGCTCATGTTAACAATATCTAGAAGTAGAGAGACTCCTTAATACTCTGTTAAATGAAAGTTTAGGGCTTTAATTAGAACAACTCAACTCTCTTGTTTCTCCCTGAACTCGTTTACTGTGTCAAAGAGGAGTGAGGTGGGAATCCCAGGAGCTCATGACAGATCAATATCCTACACTGTAAGGCTGCTATGTAACGGGGAGCGATTATAATGAATATTGGGTAGGCAAGCTACTATGGTTTCAGAAGAAGACTTGTGCAAATATAGGAGGGCAATTGTCATTTAGCAGATCTTCAATAAAAGAGGAATAAAAATACAATGACATTTATTGAGCTTTTGAATAAATCAATTTTTCATCTTATCAACAATCTGGCAAAATTTGTACTACTGTCAACATTTTACAAATGGGAATACAGAGGATTATTGGGCAGAATGAATGTGTCAAAGTTATAGTCACTGTATTTGGAATCAGTTTTAGCTGTAAATCCTATGCTTATTCTATAGCTCATGTTACTTCCTCTCTGGTGGTAGCAGTAAATAGAATAAAGCATGGATTCCTTTTAACAAACTTCTAGAATAAGTAATCTTTTTTAAAAAATTTTAAACTAAGACATTTTCTAGGTTTATCATTATGGGAAGAAATATTAAATATATACTTTAAAATAAAATTATTAGATATATGTGAAAATAATGCGTGTGGGTGATGGTGCACAGTCCCTAGGGTGACTGAGGAATATGGGCAACTCCATGTAATGAAATAGCTTACACACTAATCATAGGCCCCTGGCTGGGTATATTGGAATCCTATACACAAAAGAGTAGCAAGTATGTAACAGTAAATTGCTTTCCAGCATTGGGAAGAGAAGCAATCAACAAGAAAGCATATTACAAACATATCAAAATGCTGACATGGAAACATAACTAAAGAACATTCTAGAAAGTCTCTGAACTATTTCTGTCTAAAATATTTTCAAAATTTGAATTTTTTTCAAAATTGATATAGAGGAACCCTAGCTTTTTCAGTCCAAGAAGTTCAAAATAAAAATTTATTCTTTTTAAAAAGTAACTTATTATTTAATAGAGTTTATGGCAAACTCCAGCCCTATAGTCATGTTAGGATCTAGGGTCCAATGGCCTTGCCCCAGCTATGCTGTAGGGATGTTTATGACTTTGGCAAGTTAATTTACTTCATTATGTCTCCATTTCTTATATGATATGGCTGCACTAAATTATGTCTAAAATTTTATCTGGTTCAGAATAACTATTATTTCATAATTCTACCTAAACAAATAATTATTCCAGGATGTATGCACATTTTATTTTGAATTGTCTACTCATAAATGCATGAGAATTGACTTGACAAATATTGAGTTTCTACTCAACAGGGGCTCTATGTGTGCAGTGGCCAACAAGAGGTGTGGACTATTTTTGTTTACTGAGGTAGACTCTTTGAGGTATAAGCAAATTTATTTTTTCCTAATCTTTATCTTTAGCCCTAGAGGAATAAATATCCTATCTATCTATCTATAAAGATATATCTTTCTTCATATATATACATACATATATGTATATATATAGAGAGAGATATCCTTCATTTATACACACACACACACACACAAGCATACACACCCACCCACCCACCCACACACACACACACATACACACACACATATAGAGAGAGAGAGAGAAAGAGAGGGAGAGAGGGTTCCAGGTATTTTTTTTCTTATCACTTTTATGTTTTCATGTTTAAAAAAGCGTGCATGATCCAGACTTTTCATTTTAATGCTTAAAAAAGTCTAGGTTGATCTAAATTAAAATTATAGTTTCTCTTCCAATGTAAAGCATATCTTTCCCACAGTCTCCCCAGCTCTACATCTGATCTTCACCTTCTCTTGTCTCCTCTTTTCCCACTCACTACCTACTGCTAATAGATGGTGTGATGGTCGAGAAAAGCTTCTCAGAGAAGGGTTAATTACAGCTGAATATTCCAGAAAGAGGGAGCAGCATGAGAAATTACTTTTTAAGTTCATAAACTGAAAGCCAACAGGCGCCATCCAGAATACAGATATGTTTTCTCTGATCCTGCCATGCTTTAAAACATTTGTACCTAATTGTCAATGTTTATAAAGTTGAATGATTTTACATTATAATATAGATTTCCAGTTTCTTTCATAAATTAGAAGAGCCAGGACCCCTGGGCCAGTGTATTAGTATGACCCAATACCTAGAGCTGGGCACAGCTGCCCCCTCCTAGCCTCATTATTATGTTCCTGACATTCACTAATGGATCATACCAGGCTTCTTTGCTTAAAGATCTTTCTCTCATTGGCATTTGGGGTTTGAATGTTAGCCTACAGGCACGAGAAACTACAAGTTCCTTAATATGTATTTTAGTTAGCATTCTTATTTAGAAACACTGGGACTTAGTCTAACAAATTTAGATGGAAAAGCAATTTGTTAAAGGCTGGTAGGTCGTTTACATAAACTGTAGGAGGAGCAGAGAATCTGGCTCAGAATATATGCAGCCAAATACAACACCCCAATCACAGCCAGGTGCCACGATGACGGGTGCTGTTTCACCCTGCGACACAGGCTCAATAGCAGGCATCATGTCAGGAGGCATTTTATGGTGTCAATGGGCGTCTGGCAGTGTTTGCTGAAAGCTCTTTCTGTACAGCATTCCACCACCCTCTCCAGCAATGTGTGGTCTGCTCAATGCCATCATCCTCCTGTTATTTTCTTCTGAGCCATCCTTTGAAAGAATCTAAGTATACATGCCTATATTCTATCTCTAAGCAAGGCCTATATTCTATCTCTAAGCAAGGCTACACAGGCAAATGTGGGCATCTACTTGATGGGCTGGGATTCATCAACTGGGAAATCAATACAATATTGAAAATGTGTTCAAAAGATACTTAGTACTGAGAAGGACAACAGTTAACGAAGAGGCTTGCCTAAAGACATATAGTGAGCTGTCCTAGTAAGGGTGAAATTTGAAGCCATTTCTTCTGTGTCCCAAGTCATTATTTTATGCTTGCCTCTCACTCTATATTTAAATAGAGGGATATAAAGCTCTAATCCTAAGGAAAGGATCTGAAATGGGCTTTTGGGAACTGTAGGGAGCTTTTTATTTTTAATTAAAATATCTCCACCTGAAAACCAATATTTCTTAAAACATGCACTTACTGAACACCCAGTGCTTCCTGTATATAAACTTGCATGTAACTAGAAGATATTTGACACTGATAGAAGAACAGGTTCCTAATGGACTGCTGTTAGTTCAGGGAAGGCATGTAATGTTAACAATGAATGCAATTATCTTCCTCTCTATAGCATAGATATCTTATTCTAGGATTTATACTTCACAGTGCCCCACAATTTGTCCCATAAGTACCACCTGGTATCATTTAATCTCATATTGAAGCCTTAGATTTTCCACTAGAAATTGAATTATTCTAAGTAATAACAACAGTGAATTTTAGCTGTTTGTATATAGGACAAACAGGTAGATAGTATAAGATATGAAATTGTTGACAGAATTAATGCATGTGTGTGTTTGTGTGTATTTCAAATGAGTAAATGCTTTTAATAACAGGCTTTCAGATCATCAGCATAGTTACAGCAAGCAGAGCTGAGACAGTTTCCATATCCTCAATCATACCACATTTTTTCCACATCATAATGAGAGAGTAAACTGTCCTCCTTCTTTTGCCAAGATAAGTAGAGGTATCAATTATCTGAAATGTAATGTAATTCCTTTTGTGTGTCAGGCTAATAGAAACCCAGAGATACAGATGAGGAAAAAACAGCCATAATCAAGAAATCATAAATAATTACATTCAGAAGTCTAGTCTAAGAAGCTTGTTCAGACTTTTGTTTGTCTTCATCTAATTATGGGATTTACAAAAGTGGTGATTACATCAATGAATAAATGATCTTTTCACAAGCCAGAAGAAATGTAACTGACTGTTTGATCACTGATCACTGCTGAGGGAAGGCCAGGAAATTGAGTGGAGGAGGCAGAGCAGTGGCTCAGAGCAAAGGGTCTGGAATGAAAGTGCGATAGGAAAGAGCGCCCAGGAGAGTGAATTAAGTGTCAGAGATCATCGACTTTCTCTGCCTTATTTTATTACAAAATGTGTGGAAGGAAAGAAGTGACTGAAAATGAATAGTCTTTCCTCTGGCAATATTGAAGTAACCAGCCTGTGTTAGAAGTGTGTTTGCTTTCTCACTTAATGCACAGAGAATTTGTAAAGATGAGAATACTTCAATATATCATTGGTCTAATTATTAGAGTTATGTCATTTTTGAGATAAACACATCAGGATAATTGTAGAGTGCCTCCCTCTTTCTCCTCCTTCCCCCATCCC
This sequence comes from Gorilla gorilla gorilla, assembly GCF_029281585.2. NCBI lineage: Eukaryota > Metazoa > Chordata > Mammalia > Primates > Hominidae > Gorilla > Gorilla gorilla. The sequence continues at coordinate 135,215,738 of NC_073230.2, read as the reverse complement.
TCACAAGCACATCATTTTAAACATATATCTACATACAAGGGGCACTGCATACCAATAGAAATTGAACCTGAGTTAGGGGAATAACAGAGTACACTCTTTTATTCTTTTAAATACTTAAAAGTTCCAGAGAACTTTATAATGTCTACTACTATTGCTCACTGTGAGTTTGATTATAGTTAAATGTCTCGTAAGATTTTCTCTTACAAAAAAACAACCAAACAAGCAAACAAACAAAAAAACTCCAGAAAACTAAGTTTTCTAAGTTTCCCATCTATTGAGAAATCTATACCATTTTTCCTATCCTGAAAATTTCTCTTTCAACTACCAGGTTTGTCTTTCATTGTACATTCTAGTATTTGGTAGACAAGTCTGCAACGATCTTACAATTTCATAGCAGCACTAAGATAAGAAAGCCTGCATAGGCCATTTGGATAGGAAATAAAAAGTAATTTATTTTACATATTTATAGTCTTTCCACATTCAGAGAAAAAAATGGACACTTGTGCATTCTTGACTGGTTTAAAACCTGGTCTCCTGATCTCTAGACATTTTGTGCTTAGGTAATAGATGCCATGAAAGAGGACAGGCTCAAGGGAAATGCTGACACCAGAAGACGGTGCATAGGTTCAGTGAAGGAGCACAGCCACCCTGGAGTCAGGGTACCATGCTTGCCAGCCCACAAAAGTTGCTGAACAGGTGCCCTTTGTTTAAGCTGCACCTTTTTTTTTTTTTTTTTTTTTTTTGAGACGAGTCTCGCTCTGTCACCCAGGCTGGAGTGCAGTGGTGCAATCTCGGCTCACTGCAAGCTCCGCCTCCCAGATTCACGCCATTCTCCTGCCTCAGCCTTCTAAGTAGCTGGGACTACAGACGCCCGCCACCACGCCCGGCGAATTTTTTTGTATTTTTAGTAGAGACGGGGTTTCACCGTGTTAGCCAGGATGGTCTCGATCTCCTGACTTCGTGATCCACCCGCCTCGGCCTCCCAAAGTGCTGGGATTACAGGCGTGAGCCACCGCGCCCGGCCTCAAGCTGCACCTTTCTTTATCTTTACAGCATTTCACAGTATTCACCGGGTCGCCCTTAGAAGCACTCACCTTGCTTGAACCAACGCCAGAACAACTAGGTTCTCTTTATATTTCTGATTTTTCTACCTTCTTACCTCCCAAGCTACTCTTTCTTACCTACACTGAAGTTGTTTTCCTGCTCTGGGGGCATTTTGTTGCAGTTGTTGTAATTGCAAATAGATTAGCTTTGTTAACATCTGTTTAAATTCCTAAATCAGCAATCTTCATTCCCAATCTTCCTCAGAAGCTCAAGACACACATTTCATTCTATTGAATATTGAATACTACCACTTAGATTTCAGTTTTAAAGTGGCTCCTGTGAAGTCTACATTTTATTGTTATTATTACTCTTGAAAATTCACATGGTTTATTCATTACTCCTTCACTCTTAGCCTTAACCCTTAAGTCCAGTGAGTTGCAGGTTTTGTTTCATTTATTTATTAGTTTTTAAAGATGATTGCCAGATTTACATCTGTGCTTTGCATTAGTCTGACTTGTGATTCCTATTGTCACTACTCTAGTTTAGTTTCTGCTTTCTCAATACCTGCATTATTGCTAATGGTCCCTTGTATTCTGTCCATTTCACTGATTAGTCAAACCTTCAGGAAATTACCACATTAATCTTTCTAAATTACCATTCTCATTATACAATCCAGTCTCCTTTCATAAATCTTCAGCAATGTGCTGTTTTATAACAAATGCTATCTAAACTTATTCGAAGTTCTTGAAAATCAGATGCTCACCTGTCCCATCTTATAAGGTTTCATATTATGTATCCTGCACTGTTGATATAATATTCATCTTTGTGTGTTAAAATAATACATCTCTTTCAAGGATGTGTTCAAATACCATGAAGCATCCACAAGTACCTATTCATTAACTGTCATGGACCTGAGTTCATCCCTTCTATCTTCTCCTGTATAATTGTATCTCTCTTTCCCTAACAGTGTATCCATTTAATTTCCCTCCTAAGCTTCTTTCAGACAATGACTATATTATTTTGCCTAATCCTTCTTGTAGTAAGTTTTGTTAAATATCCAAGGAAAATATTCATATAATATGTTATCATAATAACATAATGAGTTACCATCTTAAAATGACATTGGAACAGATCATCTCTTATAATCTCCACAAGTAAAATGAGTCCATAAATGCAAGAAGCTTAAAGAAAATGTCTTCAGATATCCTAGTATAAATACCTAAATATATCTTTTATATTTCTTAATAAAAATTGTATTGTAAAATAAATTTCTAATAATTTACATGAAATAATGTTACAAAGTAGAATCCTGCCACATCAGTTTGTAACACCTCAGAGGTGTCCACAACTATCCTGAACAGGCAAAATTGTTAACTTCCATTAATGCATATTATTCCATTCTATTTTTCTTCACTCTGTTTTTTGGTACTTTGTGATGGTAGAATCTCATGGTTTTCAATAAAAATTATGTGGTAAATCAGTCTTAATTTTATTTTGTCATTTCCAATGTTATACATTTGTACATATTATATTTATTTATCTTTTCTAGGCTTTGTTTGGATTGGCCCCATATACCTTTGAGCCTCCATGGAAATGTTTTGTTGTTGAGGAAATTCTCTAAGACCTTAAGCCTAACCATTATATCTAGTATTCATTAAAGATCCTCTGCCTAGGCATTAGTTGAGGGTGAGGAAATACGTAATATGACAGTTAAAGCAACTATGCAGTGAAATTCTCAGGTGCATTGATGTTTTCAAGTGCAAACTATTAAATACTACGTGGGAGAAGATCATGCGCTTATCATAGGCCAGCCCTACTGCTTATTATTAGCTTAGCTCTGAATATGTTGTCAAAACTCTCAAAGGGTCAGACTCTTTTTTTATATGAGAAATGAAGATAATAATGCCAACCTCATAATATTGTTATGATGAATAATAGAGATAATATAAGCCAAGTAAGCAAAACTTAGTAGGGGTTCAATCATTATGGCTACGCTTTCTTAATGCCTGTAGTCACATGGATTTACATTTTCAGTATGCTTTTCTGAAATACAATACATAACCAGGTATTTCTTTATTTGCTTTTTAAGCAAGTATATTTCTAGCAACCAAAGCATCCACTGACAGAGGTCAAAATCTTATTACATGCTTGAAGTTGCTTGACCAGAAGAACCTTGCTCATTTATATATTTCTTGTATGTCACAAAACACCTGAAACCTGGCTACTGCATACTCTAAGTTCATTGAGTAAAAGTAAAGAGGACAAAAGGGAGATAAAACCTCAAAATTATTCCCCATGATTTTATCAAAACACAATACAACAAAAGTGAAAACAGATTTTTCTAAAACATCACATGGGTAAGAAAGGTTTCACAGTCTATGAGAAATAGCTTCATTTAATAATAAAATTTGCTTATAAATACAAGAAGCAAGATCAAGAAGCATTAAAATTTGCTTATAAATACAAGAAGCAAAATCTGTAAAACAATGAGATCTAGGTAATGCTCGATAATAATTTAGAAGTCAGTGATAAAACATGTGTGCCTTTTGTTGCCTTTGTCGCTCTTACAGTTATCATAAACCTACATTAAATAAATATATTATTTTCTTCCTTGAATTGAGACTGGTTTGTATAATTTAATACTGTACTTTCCATAGTCAGTGTATCTCTTGAAAATTTCTAGAGAATTTGGTTAAAGAACCAATGTTCAGAAACTTTCCTTTTTTATCTGTGGCTCTTTAGCCCCTGCCCCTGTGCTAAATCAGGCTGTGAGGTTTCTCCTCTTTTCTTACCCAAGTGCTTGGGGCAATTTCATGTGCTGATTCTAGTTGAAAGTTCTGAATTAACTTATTGTGATCCATATATGTGTGTTAAGATGCTCTGAAGTAAGATCTAACCTGCATTTCTCCACTTACAAATCTTACCTGCTTTGGGACTCAAGAAAGTTAACTTGTTTCTTAGTACCCACTCTATGCCAAATAATTTACATATTATTCTATTTTTAATTTTTACTGCTATGTAATTATTCAAAGAGGATATAATAAAGTGCAACTCTTACAAAGTGAATCCTGATTTTTTTTCTAAAATTTTAAAATGTTGTTCTTTTCTAAGATATTGTACTGTGAATATTGCATCTCAAGATGTTTGTTCTAGAGCAATTGAGACAGGTAAAATTGAGTGTTACCATAGAAGACTGGTTGTGTTAAAGTAATTTATTTTAAATCAGTAGTAAAGTGTTTGATATGTTCTAGTAATTACGATCATGGGTGTTCAATCCAGCTGGAATATGAATACCTAAATATTTCAAGAAATCCCAAAACAAATATGAGGCTACTCTTTTGCTTTTGAAAAATCGTATTTAAAATTTTTGAGAAATTATTTTACTACAGTTAGGAGGATACCCTTGAATGTCCTTGAAGCAATAATTCAGGAACAGCTATGAGTGGATGCTCTAAAATGTACAATTCATAAAAAAAGTGATTGCTTTGGAGAGGCATAATGTAGCTTCTGAGTTTAAAAGAGAATCCTACCAATGGCAAGTTCTTTATAAACAGCCTGACTCAGTAAGACAGATTTTTACTCAATATGCAAAGTATATTAGGTCACTGATTCTTATTTTTAACCATCTTTATTATATTCAGATGCAGGTAATACCATCTGTAACACTTCCTTTAAACAAGAAAAGTAAGAGTTCTCCATATTGTTCATCACCAGTCACATAATCATCTCTAACTTATTCCACAACAGATTAGTTCTCTGTCCAAACCCTCTGGGAATATTATAGCAATAATTTCATGTCCAACTGGAGGGATTCTGATCTTCTAAATTAGTTCTGACTGTCATTTCTCTTAATAATTTAGTGTTTTTCTGTCTAAATCAATCTATTAAGAGATCTGTTTATCAAGTTTTATACTTCTTTTCCTCTAGCTCTAACTTCAAATGTTATTTTATTTATATAGTAATATATTAATCTAATAAATGCCATATAAATAACATTTATAATAATTTGTGGATTATAATTCTTATTTTCATGCTGTATGAGTACTCAAACACATATTGTTCTGTCTCTCTTTTATTGTTTATTTTGATATTTCACATTTCGAAATATGTCCTTGTTCAGATGACATCAAAATCAACATTTTAGAACTTTGGAGATAACAGAAATAAAAAGATGCTATCACTTTTGCTACGAATAAAGTTTAGATTTAATACAATCACCTATAATCTAGGCAAATATCAGGTTGAAAACATAATAGCAGCTCCGAAATTAGACCATTTATGTCAGAGTTCATGTAGCATATACTTCTCATATGTTTCTTGGTCCTGTATGGACATTTTTTCAGATGTTCTGGACAAAATATGTAGAATTGGAAAAGAAGCATAATCAGAGCTTAACCAGGGCTAGTAATACCTGAAATCATGAATGAAGAAATGTTGTACAGATATCAGATTTTTAGAATTATCAGGCACTTGGGTGATGTAAAGCTGCTCAGGAAACTCCTTGGCCCAAACTGACTATCTTTCTAAATATCACAAATAAATAGAAAGTACACTAAAACATTATCACTGCTGTGAAAAATCAGACAATGTTATGATACTCATGCCAAGGAGAAGGAGAAAGTAATGCAATTGAGTAGAAAAAGTGAGGATAGATATAATAAGAAAAAAAGAATTCTAATTTAGTGATCAATTACACTGGATTTTTTCTATGGTTCTTCTGTGTGTATTGTTGCGTGTTATACAACACAATAGAGGGTGATCTTAAGCAACTGAAATAAAGACAGAAAAGTTGCAGTGAACTGGAGGCTTGAAATTTTTTTGAGAGTAGGATAAACTCTCACTGGTATTCCAGGCTTTATTGCTGAATACAAGTGCTACTCTCTAGGGAAGCAGTTCCATTAAGAATACAGAGAATCCAGCTCTATTGGAAAGTAGATAATGCTCACTACCATATTTTATTATAGATTTTGTTGACAGATTTTTACTATCTCTTGTTAATTGGACACTGGCTAGGTACAAACTATATAGATAGATGGGCAGGAACATATGATTGAGAATTAGCGAGCAGCTTATTAAAAAAAGTTGGCTAGAAGCATTGTAAAAATCATTTTAAATGGAAAAAAGTATCCACTTTAATGGCTTGTGGACTCTTTATTGTTCTTTCGTCTGTAGAAAAGCATGATTGGATGAGAGTGGGGCATAAGTGGAGTACATATTTTGTGCAAATTAGATCTGATATGTTGTGCCCACTTTGTATGAAAAGTAATGTGATAAACCCTAACTGAATTGGGATTTCATAGTTGGAGAAGAAACCATCTATTCATTTAAAAGTATTTATTAAGAATCTTTATGCCAATTTATGTTTCACATGTTAAAGGGCCAATAAGAAGGAAACACTACCTGCTCTCAGGGAACACATGTTCTAGTGGGTAAAGAAATAATGGCTAGTAGTATATAACTTTTTATAAAGTTCTGATACCTCATAAGCAGATGATAGAAGTCTCATATTCTAGAATATGAGGGAGCATGAGAGGAATAACTTAGTTTGTCTGGAGAGGTTATAAAGTACCTTAAAGAGAAAGGAATATTGGGTTGAAATTTACAAGGACAAGTAGAAATACATTTCATTTAGTATGGAAGTTAACTCATTTCCTGAGAGGGTGTTGCAAGTTGGTTTCTCTGTAAAGATGGCTCTGAAACAGATTATCTTGAAGAGTGTTTATAAAGGAGGACTTTCGGGTTCAATCACTATGAAAACAGAGAAAGGGAGCAGGATGGGATAGAGGGAGAAATCTAAATGTGATGGGCGCCTAACTATAGCCTTGATCTACTCCATACGGAGCTCTGGAACTAGAATGAACTTTCAGAGATGCTCTGAGATGGGCTGAGATGATCAAGCCTTTGTAACTCCCATGACATTCAGTAATTTCCATGTATGCCACTCTAAGAGGAGAAGAAAGACAGCTCCTTGCAATTGCAATCGCCCCTGAATCAGGGACTAACACCTAAATGTCTTCTCACCACACTCCCAGCAGCTGGGTCACATGTCTTTCACTGAACAGGGACCTGGGGGCCATATCACAATGATCATGACAAAGGTGATATAAATAGAAACTGCAGCTTGGTGCAGATGGTTTGTGATAGCCACTGTGGATAATGGAAAAACTTGTTGGATGAAATATAAATTATAGAAGTGTCCAGGGGAACTGAGGACACAGCAGAGGTTGATTGTCACACTGCAGATGTCAAATCTTGTCCCCTCTCTGGGATAGTACTATGATATCAGGAGTTTTAAACAGAGATCTTAGAAAGTGGTTCATGTTGATGGATAAGGAAATTTAACATCACAGGAAATTTCACGCTGTGGAGGAGACATAGCTCTGAGAATTTGTCTTCAGCTGAGGGACACCAATCCTATCCTCTGCAGGGACTCGGCAAGACAGGATACAATTTCCACAGAAACTATACTGCCAGAAAGAAAGGTATAATAAAGGTGTGGTAGTCAGAATAGAAGCTCCTAAAGAGACCCATGTCCTAATTTTCAGGACCTGTGAATATGTTAGTTTACATGGCAAAAGAGACTTTGCAAATGTGATTAAGAATAAGAACCTTGAGATGAGGAGGTGATCATTATTTGGATGAGCCTGATGTAATTACTGTGGTTCCTAAAAGTAGAAGAAGGATGCCAGAAAGAAGGTCAGAGAGATGTAATGTGAGACAGACTTGAACTGTCCTCGCTGACTTTGAAGGTGTAAGTGGGTTGTGAACCAAGGAATGCCGGCGACCTCTAGAAGCTGGAAAAAGCAAGAAAACCCAGAGCACACAGAAAAGGATGCCACCCTGCCAGCACCTTTATTTATGATACTCATCAGACTTCTGACCTCCATAAAGGGTAAGATAGCAATGTAAGACAGCAAGTTTGCATTATTTAAAGCCATTAATTTTGTGGTAGTTTATTACAGCAGCAATAGTAAACTAATACAGAAGATGTATCTTAGGAGTTAAGCTCTAAATTCGCACACAAAACTCAGTTAGTCAACACTGACTTTAACAATATCATGTATGATCAATAAAGTACAGTGTTCATCATCTGGTTTGTATGACCCTATATATTAATCTGTATCTATAAATAGATAATGTGGAGAATAATGTACTTTTACATTATATATAGTATTTACAGGAAAAGTACATATGCAAAGGTAAAACTGCTTTTAAAAATCATGTGCATAGTAAAAAATGCATGACTAATTGCATATATGATGTTTAACTCTACATTGATAAAGGAAGATAAGAAACATAAAACTATCATTGAAAATAACATTTAAATAATTCCCTTTGATACAGATGGATGAGACTGGAAATTACTTACTAGAATAGAGTTAGAATATTGAACAGGAGAAACAATTCTGATTTAATTCTAGCTAAATTCAGATTTCATGAATTGCTGATAAAAGGGTCTTACTTTTCTTTCCATCTACGAACAGGATTGTCCCCAGAATTTGTTTCAGGAACAAAATTCTGGGACAGCTTAAATGTTGTATGGGATTCAGTGGCAAAGAGTTAGGTAGATCATTACAGAGCCTGACAATTCACTAATAATTTTCTTTTCCCAGAATCCCAAGAAAGACTTCCCTTAAACAGCTATCAGTACTTTAGTAAGTAATGTATTGATAAAATTACAGTGTAGCACTATTTTTCGCTAAAAACAATAACATTAAAATTTATAATTTATGCTATTATAAACATGTGTTCTTTAAAATTGCATTATATGATTTGGAAAGAATCCTAATCTCCATCTATAAGGACAATAATTCACCCTTAAATAAACTGGCACCTGTAGTTTAGTTAACATTTACCAGGTTTTTCTCCTTCTGTTCTATATTTCAAGATGTTGAAATAAATCCAGAGCCTATTTTTACATAGAAGGTGCATGGTCAACAGGAACTTCATGCTTGGAGTAGCTTCAGAAGTGCAGGAAAAAAAAAATCAAAACACAATTTGCTATTTCCCCCTTTTGGGAAACTGATCCATTTTATTTTATGCAATTTTCAGTGATACACAAAATGCAATCTGAAAAAAAGGCTACATATGCTTATCCTTGCAAATCCAATGCCAGAAGACAAGGGTGGAGGGTAGAGAAGAATGAAACACCAGTATTTTTGGTTTGTTTTGGATTTTAATGCCATTATATAGGCAAAGCAAAGCTTGGTTGTATAACCCTACTTGGGGCATTTTATGACTATTTAGTGGTTTGTTTTTTGAATATAAAGGAGCAAAAGTGGGCATCACAAAGGGGCCATTCAATAGCTGAGAAGATAGGAAGAGTAAAACAAAAGTCTTTGGAACAAAAAAAGTAATTGTGGATCATTGACTCCAAATGTTGTTTTGGATCCTTTAGGGTTCACATTGCTGCAGGATTACCCATTCTATCTCTTTGCTTCTCTGACTCTTTCCTCACCCCTGACCAGCACTGTGTAGCATAAAGTACGTTTACTAGGGTGACCTCAGTTAAACTTCTTATTCTCGTTATTACATGATAAATATTTACCTAGTGAATGATGAAATAAGTAAATAAATGAATGATTTGACACTTAAATAAGGACCCCAAACTGCTTCAAAAGCTCTCTTACTGTAAAATGCTTGACTTTTGACATCTCTCTGTGGTGATAAGTCTGTTTTCTAGGATTTGTGTCCAGTACTAATTAAGTGTACTCTCCTTTTAAGTGCTAGTTTTTCCAAAAGTGATTCTTTGTTGGCTTAGGGATGAGCTCACTTAAATCTTTGGAATTGGTTTGCCAAGGAGATAGCCCTGACCTCCTTTCCCTTTAGATATAGGCTGATGTTCTATGTTTCTTAAACTAAGGCTATGTTCATACCACAGTAATTGACTGAATAATTGCCTTAATGGGATTTTAACCTTACTCTCAGTATTAATTGGATGATTGCTCCAGTGTGAACAGACTCTAATAAGACCCCTAAGAAAAACAGCTTTTACCTTCCAAAACCAGTCTACTATACCTTTCTTTCACTGAATTTTTAGCAGAGATGTAGTAAATGTTAAAAATAAAACATCTGAAACAGAAATATACGTCGCAATTAAAAGTTATACAATTGACAAACTGCAGATGTATTTGTTAGAAAAAGTTTGAAAAGTCTCCAGAATTTCTCCTCTTTCTCTATATATATGTGTGTGTGTATATATATGTATGTATATACACATATAAGTATACATACACACATAAACACACACAAACATACACATTTAAATATATACACATGTGTAAATGTATATATTCAAATAACTATATACACTCATGTATTTTTATGCACATGGAGACATGTATACATACTGAAGGTGTCACCAAGTGGGCATTTGGCTCCAGGTAAGATGAAAAAAAGTTTACATAAGTATTTAGCCAAAAGCCAAGTCAAAGCCAAATATCATTACTGTAAAATGAACTCCTGTAATATAGTAATAAATCTGATATTTTAATTAAAATAATTATTTTGACTTTCTTACTAAAATGTTTAGTTATACAAATTTAAAAGTTTGAAATTATAATACTGGAACAATAAATTATCAGCACTGTCTGATATAACAGTGATCCCATAGTCTCTGTATCTATTTAACATTCATAAAACTAAATAAAGATTCAGTTTTACCAGACGTGGTGGAAGAGAAGGACTTAGTAGGTGTGGGGGAAGTTATCTCATTTTTTCCCTGTAAGACATGTTTTTCTCAAACTCTTTATATTATTACTATTGCTATGATGATTATTTATTTTGTTATTGCTAGTGGATTTTGCAAATTTTCCTCCTCATAATGTTTTGTTCTGGTAAAATTATCATTTTCCTTTTCTTCAATGTCAATAGACATAAAGAATTCCCAAATAGCATTTTAAAAATCCTTATATCTTAAATTGATTTAAACTAGTTATTAAATACAGTTTATGAGTTATTTTGTTTAATAATGTGATGTTTATATAATCATGCAACATTTAAAGAATAAAATCATATCTAACACCTATTTTTCTGATTTTTATTATTATTAAATAATTTGAATAAATTTATTGACTTGAAAGGGATATTATGTTCTTTCTCAAGTTCATCTTGTAAATGTGCTTTTGTAATATTCATTTTAGCAATCTATTTATCTAGTTATTTTAAAGTTATAATTAAAAAATAGTTCTCATGGCTATAATTAGTGTAACATTTTGCTTTTTCAATCATAATGTACAATTGAACTTAATTGTCTAATGTATCTATTACATATAAATTACCTAGGAGATTTTTTAATCTAAGATATGTCCAAAATAATTAGTTATATTTTAAAAAATAACATTTATTGGTGGATTCCTAAATACTTATATATTTGTTTTTATGAGTGTGTATGTAGATACCATACACATGTATTTTTACCTATGTATAGACATCCATGTATATTTACATAGTTTATCTAGAAACATAAGAGCAATGTTGCTTTCCACTTAGCAGCTAGCAGTCATTTTTCATGTTAGTACAGATAGTTTACATATATGGATATATGATACTTTTTAGAATCTCCTCTAATGGGCATACAAGTTATTTGCAATTTTTACCTATTACAAACCTTTACGCCATGGTAGTTCCTTGTAATAGACATTTTTTTTGTGTGTACCAAAAATTCAGTTTCCCATCTGCCTTCCTAAGAGAATCATAATTCTGTTCAGGAATCTACTCTTCTACGAGGCCCTTCTGTCTCAGCGTAAGGTAGCCATATTCATATCCAAAAGTGGGTATGATTGGTCTAACAGTAATCCTGCCCACTGAAGGGGTTCAGGACATGCTATTCCAAAAGATGGCACTTTGGCATTTGTGAAAACAGCAGAAGCAGGAAGATCATTCTCACCTTGCCCTCTCCCACCCATCTTCCTTGAAGCAGGTTATAAAATGTAGGAAGATCACTCTCTGACCTACCTCCCTTCTCCCCTGAGGGTTGTAAAACTCTTGTTTAAGAAGTGCCTACCTTATACCCAACGAACGGGAATGTTCTTGTCTCTGAAGACTTAGGGACACAGAAGAAAATCTGAACCCACAGGCCTTGCTATAATAATTTCTCCCCAGTTTATTATCGTTAGATCATTCTTCTTTTGTCAATCCTACTACTCCACAATTGTCCACTTCTTCATCAAATCAAACATAAAAAACACACACGTTTACCTGTTTGTTTGGGTATTCATGTCCTTATGGAAGCTCTCATGTCTTATAATATATATATTATTAATTTGTATGCTTTTCTCTTGTTACTCTGTCCTTTGTAATCGGGCCTCAGCCATGAACCTAAGATGAGAAGGAAAGATACTTCTTTTCTCTTATATTACTTTGCTAGTGGTTAGCTGAGAAATAACCTATTTGGGTACATTGATGTGAAGGGAAATTTTCTGAGCAAGTTCTTAGGCACACTTTGGGAATACTTCCAGAAGCCACTTTTTGTCTTTCTTTCTTTCCTTGAACTTTTCTGTCATTGATTTCAAACCTAGAAATGCTGTAGGCACACATGGAGAAGGACAAGGCTAAAAGGCAATTCAAGCTGAAGCCACAGGGTGTATCAATGGGGACACTGTACTACCTCTTCAGATGTGTGAGCAAGTTCATTTCCTTTTTTAAAAAATCAGTTTGAGGAGGATGTCTTGTAACTAGTAGATTAAAAGCAATGACATTCTTTGCTTGACTATATGAAGCAGAAATTTTAAAAATCAAGAAAACATGAGAATAGGTTATTTATTTATTTTTATTGCTGTATACCTAGCACTTAATGATATCTGGTGCATATAAGTATGTAAGAGACGAATGCATAAATTCCTACTTATGAGAGTCTTGTGACAAAGCCCACACAATTTTAATAATAAACTTTATAATTCTACCTGCCAACATTCTAATTCTTAAAATGGATTTAAAGAAATAAATATGTGTACATACTAAATACTTAAGTATTTATTTCAAAGGTTTACAAGTAATAGCTTTGTTAAAACAAAAACTTTAGAAAAATTAAATTTAGATTTGTGTATTCGGGCAGAGAAATGATTAATGAATTGCACAGCGCCCTGAAACACAAAGGTTCAAAGAGCTTCACCCAGCAACATGGGCAGGGAATAGTTACAGACAGTAAAAGAAGTGGTATACAGAAATAACTTGATTGGTTGTAGCTGGATGTTTGTCTTATCTGGACATATTTTGGCAGTTTGCAGCCTGTGATTGGCTGAAAGCCTGGCTGCTATAATTGGCTGAGACTCTGTTACTTGATATAGAGCATTTTCTTAAACATGCATTTTCAAAATACATTGTTAGGTTTCAGGTCATAATATATGGAGGTAGTTTTGGGCCAAATTTAATTTAACAGCTTCTTTGTTGTTTTTGCATAATATAAATATTTTCTTTAAAAAAAATCTGCCATGTCAGCAGATGGGATGCTTTGGTGATGAAAAAGTCATGTACAAACAGTACATCTGTTATGGGATGCTGTCAATGCCATATGTTTTTTCCAAAAAAAAAACCCGAAAAACAGAAATGAATGATAATGTAACACATGTCCTTGACATTTTTTTTGGCCTCACATATTTTATTTGGTTGTAAAAATTGTTCCACAAAATGTGACAATTTATTATGATATGGAGTTAAGATTATTTACTTATATTTTTATAAAGAAAATACTACCATTTATATACTCTCTTAAAACATAATCAGAGAAATAATTAACTCACACTATTATATGATTGTTATTTCTCTAACTAGTGTCATATAAATCCCTTTAACCTTAGCTAGACATCAGTCATCTCTTTAGAAACTCACAGTTTGAAAGATGAGTGTAATTCTCCACAACTATTTTTAGCTTGTGTTCACTATTCCTGTATCCATTTCCCTAACGCTAACAAAAAATTGATTATTTTCTCTGGCTGCTAAGCCAACATTACAGTTCTTATCAATTCTAGGCTTCAATATTTTTAATATTTAATGTATCTAAAATTGGGGTGCATCTTACAATTGATAGTACATGATGATTTAATTAAAGTTTTTTTATTTTATAGTAGTATAAAATAATTAGGCATCATAAAATCATTACCATCTTAATACATATAAAATTAATAGATATATTTAGAATGGTCGTTTGAAAATATTTCTACTACCAAGCATTGTGGGTCCATTTTGTTATAATAGTCACCATTACAAAACTCTTCTGTAAACTTAATTGCTAGCTGATTACTGCTCCTACCACAGCTTTGGTGATCTCTTTGTGGCAAATAATCCTGTGTTGACACACTTTTTCTTTTTGGAGAAGAACCACTCCATCCTTACATTATCTATGATATGGGTTGGCTGTGTCCCCACTCAAATTTCATCTTGAATTGCTGTTCACATAATCGCCATGTGTCAGGGGAGGGACCTGGTGGAGGTAATTGAATCATGGGGGCAGTTATCTCCGTGCTGTTCTCCTGATAGTGAGTGAGTTCTAACAAGATCTGATGGTTTCATAAGGGCATTTTCCCCCTTTTGCTCAAAACTTCTCCTTACTGCTGCCATGTGAAGGACGTGTTTGCTTGCCCTTCCACCATGATTGTAAGTTTCCTGAGGCCTCCCCAGCCATGCTGAACTGGGAGTCAATTAAACTTTTCTCCCTTATAAATTACCCAGTCTCGGGTATGTCTTTATTAGCAGGATGAGAATGGACTAATACAATCTAATTGTTTTATTTTGTTCTGCTTGAATATTTATTTAAAAATATAAAGAATTGAGCCATTTGAGCAGGAGTTTTCAAATTTTATTACATAATGGAATCATCTGATAAGCTTTAGAATGTTCATATGCCCAGGCCATCTCCCAAGCCAACTAAGTCAGACTCTCTGAGGGAGACCCCAGGTTAGTTTTTTAAAAGCTTCCCAATGATTCCTAAGTGCAGCTCCATTGGAGAACTAGTGTTTGAGTGCCTTTACCTATTGTCAAGTCCTGCCTTACCCACATTTAAACATTCAAATTAACTTTACCTAATCTCAAAACCCATCTAACAAAGTAACTAGCCTCCAAATTAGTTAAAAAACTCTCATAAACAAAAATTTATTTTAAATTCATGAAAGACCTTTTAATAGTTTTCTTGCTAAATTTAAAGAAATTCTTATCAAACTTCAATTAATTGCACATATACTGGGCATAACCTATACTGAGACCTGCATGATGTAGGGAGAAATATGCTTAAAATTAAATTAAAATCATATTAAATTGTGGACTATACTGGAAATGTTACTTGTAACTTTCTTTTAAGCGTAAAAAGAAAAAATAATCTAGAATACCTGCTTCTCTGGTATCTTGCATTCCCTTTCAGCAGCTATCCTAATTGGTCTTTCTTGTATGAATGTTAGTTTTGATCAGTCCTGACCTGCCCTAGCTTCCTTAGTTCAGCTCTTTTTCTGAGTCTGGAAGGGCAATTGGCCCTATCCTATGAGACATGACCCTATCCTCTGCGACCAAATAATTGGTTATATGATTTTTTAAAAGCTTTTGTCTCTGGGTAATAAAATGGGGAGCAGAGGCATTTTTTCAGAGTTGATCTGTCTTAGCAGGAGCCCTAGAAAACTGAGAATGACATCAGCTGTGTCACTGCTCTAATGGTGTGGATTGGATTCAAGCATAGCACTAACAAGATGCACAGGCAATAGGGGAAAATAGTCACAGGAGAAGGCAGAGGTTTAGAAATGCTGCTCTGATTGTGCTCAGATCTTGTCATTTCAGAATAGGGACTCCACAGTGCAAATGTGTACCCGGAAGTGTACAGTGAATTTACAGTGGTTGCAAAACTCAAGGTGCACTAGTTGTCACTGACGGTGGCAAAGCTGGCAATTCTAAATAATTCATTGCCTGAGCGATAGGGCTTAGAAACTAATGACAAGGCATTGTTGGCAGGCTTAAATTTAAATACATGCATACAAATATAATATAATATAAATAATATATATACATATATAAATTTCATATATACATATATATAGGACACTGTAGCAAAATGACAATTCAACAATGAAAGAGTGCCTGGAAGTGTATTGTTGCAGGGATACAACTGCACAAGGGATGTTTTTATGCTACACAACACTTACACTGATCACATTTGAGGGTGTGGTAACTTTAAATTGTAACTTGTAGTTTCTGACCAAGTTTTTACCCTTCCACCGTATCCACCATGTATATTTAATTACAGAGAATGCCCTAAAAATGTTCAAGAAAATCAACTTAAGTTTAATTTAACATTCCACCCTGCTATTGCTTCCCACTGAACACAACCACACACACAGTAATTGATGAAATCACCTGCTGACTAACACTGACTTATCGTTGTCTTTTTCTATTTTTCAGAAAACAACCCATTCAGCAACCTGGTTTTTTGTTCCTGTCCTAGCAGGAAGTTTAAAAATAACTTTGTTTTGTATAAATTAGGTTTAATTTTGTCAGTATGATAGCATCAGTGTGAGATTTTTTAAAAAGCAGGCTTCACAATTAATGCTCCTCATAGACATTGCTACTCATTTACGTATAAATGAACAAATGCCTGAGTAAATGCCTGAATAAATGAATGAAGGAGTGCTTGTAGTGAGACATCCTAATGAGGCTACTCATTTGCCTTATAATTATCATTTAAATTAGTCAGGAGTTTCAGAGGAGTCATTTTTACATTCATCTTCAGTTTTCTTTTGACAATACTAAAAAATTGGAAAATTTAGCAATTACCCAATTTTCATATGAGGTATTTTCCTTAATCCTCATGAAGCAGTAACATAAAGTAGTAAGTAATAATAGTGACAGCTAAGCGCCTGGTGGAGCTTTAGGTACCTCATATGGTGCATCCATTTTCTCTCTTTGATATAATGTAACTACCCCAAAGAATGTTCATAACATTCTTTGATATAAACAACATTTTCTCAATCTTATATAAATTGCTGTTAAAACACAGCCTGAAACTTGTTTTGTCTACCTACCAAAAAATCACTACCCTTGACTAATGGTGTTTTGAAAACATGGCACTACCATTGAATATAATTAATAGTAGTAGCTTTTATTAAATGTTTATTCTAGATGTAGGTTACCCCCCTTGTATTGTCACAATATCCTTTGAGACACATGCTGTAATTATTTACCTACTTTATAGATTAGAAAATTGAGGTTTGGAAATACTGAGAAATTTGATCAAAACCACACAGCTAGCAAAGGATTCAGGATTTGAATTCAGAGGCTTACTTTTAACCAGGATATTATCCTGACATTGATATTAGATTTGTTATAAGAAATTACTGTGTCAATTGTACTTTTTAGAGTCGGGTAGAAATAAATTGAGCTTCTTGTGAAATTAGGATTAGAAAATATTTATTCACCATCAGCTACTAGTCATTGGGAAATTTTATGAATACTTAAGAGAAACGGGTTCTTTTCTCGAATATGTTGATAAGACTTTTATTCTATTTTTGTGTCTCCAGAACCTAACACAGTGCGTGGTATGTATTTTATAACTGTTATTATTAAACTATTGAAGTTAGATTAAGATTGAGAAATATATATATTTTTAGTCATTTATTTATTCATCAGATATTTATTGAGAGCTAGACACTGGGCTATTGCTAGTCAACAGGCTTCCTATATTTTTGGGCAGAAAAATCACAATCTAATCTACCGAGGAGGGAGAAAAGGTATTTTACTCTTCCATGTATTTTATAACTGACTAAACATAATCTGTACTTACTAGAGAGAAGGGAAGAACTTCCCAGTGAAATGTATCCTTAACTACTATTAACCTAAACTAAGGTTACTAAATTTGGCTTACTCCTTACTGTATTTCTCAGGAGTCACCTGACTACTTCAAGTTTGTTATAGTTTTTGAAGCATCTGGATTTGGAAGGGCGATTGTCCCCCTGAGAACCACTTACTTAGAAATTTTAAAAATCATTATGAGTTTACAGATAATTAGCGGTTGTTTTCTTGGCCAAACATTCTTTCAGGCTGCCGTTAGAGAGGCAATCCATAGTACTAGAAGATTTGATAAAATACTCTGATTACCACGTCATACCCAGTTTGGTGAATTTTGGAAATTATTTAGATATTATGATATCAGGTATGGATTGTGGTAATCTAATTCTATTTGTCTTAAAAAAGATAGTTGTTCTATTTGTCTTAAAAAAGATAGTTGTATACTAAGATGTACATATTTATAGGCTCTGTTCTCATCTATATGCAGCTTTTGAGAGGATAGGTTCATAATTTTGTGACTGTTCATTGCTTATTCAATGATATTTCTCTAAGAAAAGACCACAGAAACAAGTCATCTGTGAATTAAAACAGTGCAGTAAAATGCATAGAACCAAATTGTCACACATGCAAAGGTTTATAAAAATATTTAAAAATTCTCATCCTAAACTTGAATGTTTAATAAATCTCTTCTTCTGCTTTAATGCCAATTGTCTGGAAAGTTTTGGGTTTCATTTCTACTTAGATTCAGTAACCTCAGCACTGGCTTGGTGATTCCTCACATCCTGTATCTGAGACTTTTTTTATTATCTTCGTAGTTTTCACGTTTAGCAGCACAGTGATGTCAGTGATGTTGGGGTTATTCAGTACAAGAGTACCTGAGGGATGTGCTCTAATTTTTTATTTAAAAAGGTAAGTATTCGGTCCCCTTTTCTTTCTCAGCTTCTCTTCTTGGCTCCGTGACTCAAGCCCTGACTGATTTTTCACTCTTCAGAAGCCAGTCAGAAATATGCCTCTGCCTACTCTGCCCAATTATGTGAAGAAATGAAGGAAAAAAAAAGAGGATAGTGGTGGAGGAATATTAAATACAAGTATTGTGAAGGTTACTTCTCCTAAAGGTATGAGAATGTCCCAAGGGCATTTTCTCTTATTCTTAAATATGTGTGTGTGGGGGAGGGCCCTGGGCGGGGGGAGGGGGGGGTGGTTCCGGGCTTCTTTTCCATTTTATTATTTTACTTTTTTTTGAAAAAAAAATAAGAATTGCAAAAGCTTAAAATTAGGATCAGGCAAAATCCTGTATTTACTTCTCACACAAGCAGCTTCGCTTCCAGAAGGGTAAGGTTCATAGGGGTTTAAACTTGGCTGCAATGGCTTTCAATCCAGCCTGTACATTAGAATCACCTGGGGGGTTTTAATGACTCTTGATGCATGTGCCTTGCCCTGCCTAGAGATTCTGGTTTACTGGCCACACATGGCGCCCAGGATGAAAATTATAAAAGCTCCAGAAAGGATTCTAATATACAACCAGGACAGAACTGAGAAGCTCTCTGTTTATTCTAAACAGACTATTCTGGTTTCATACAGATTTGGATGAGGAGTGGAGATTCAGAGAAATTTTGATTACTATTGTCAGGACTGAGCAGGTGTACAAATTCACTCTACTCATTTTCTTAGACAGAACTCTCTGGGAAGCAAATGTAAGTTTTATCCTGAGTAGACATGAATTTCTCATGGCTACCTATTCTCCTCATCCTCACACCACCAAAACCATGACCCCTGCTTTTTCTTAGGGACCTGGTCACTTAGAAGTATAGTCAAGGTTTTAGTTCTCTTTCCAGTATGAAATATGTGAATAAGGTCTAATTCTATGTGCACTCATGGGGCTGCACAATTCTTTCAGTAGCTAAAATGAATTTTCCCTGTCATATGGCATATATACGTATTTTTACTCCACAAATAATCAGACATACTGTGATTCTAAACAATAATGCTCAGGGGTGTTTGATGTACTTGGGCATGATCTGAACTCTTGCTACATGAATGGACAAAGCATTTTCAGTTTGTATGCTGTCAAAAGATGTACTTTACCACTCTTGAACTTTGAATCAAACCTCTGCTTAAGAACAGATTCAAAAATTGAGAAGAGTGGAAAAGATGTAATATATTTTGAGGTGCAAAACCTGATCTTATAAATAGTAATTACCACTTTGGCCAGGCACAGTGGCTCACGCCTGTAATCCCAGCACTTTGGGAGGTGCAAGCGGGTGGATAAGCTGAGGTCAGGAGTTCCAGACCAGCCTGGCTGACATGGAGAAACCCTGTCTCTACTAAAAAATACAAAAATTAGCCAGTCTTGGTGGTGCACACCTGTAGTCCCAGCTACTCGGGAGGCTGAGGCAAGAGAATCACTTGAAGCCAGGAGGTGGAGGTTGCAGTGAGCTGAGATTGGGCCATTGGACTCCAGTCTGGGGAACAGAATGAGACTCTGTCTCAAAAAAATTAAAAATAAATAAATAAATAAATAAATAATTAAATAAATAATAGTAATTACCACTTTGAACTGCAACTGGCCCAAACCAACATACAAGCAAGCAAAAAACCCACTACCAAAACCAAAAAAGGAAATGTTGAAAAAAGGCAAGCTGTATGAGGCAGCTCCCTATCGCAGTCAGCACCTCCAGTATTTCCAAAAATAATTTTAAAATTTTAGAACAATTTTGGATTTGCAGGAAAACTGCAAAGATTGTGCAGATACACTCCATGTACTCTACACTCAGCTTGCCCCGTGATTACTCTTTTACATTGGTAAGGTGCATTTACTACAATAAACACATGTTGATACTTTGTTGTGAACTAATGTCTACACTTTATTCAGATTTCCTTAGTTTTTACTGAATATCCTTTTGATGCTCCAGAATCCCATCCTGGATACCACATTCCATTTAGTTGTCATGTGTCCTTGGGCTCCTCTTGGTTGTGACAGTTTCTCAGACTTTCCTTTTTTTGGTGACCTTGCCAGTTTTGAGGAGTTCTGGTCAGATACATTGTGAAATATTCCTCAGTTGGGATTTGTTTATCTAATTTTTTAGTCGAAGGTTATATTTTCTTGTGAGGAAGACCACAGAGGTAAAGTGTCATTTTTATCACATTATACCAAGAGTATTTACATGACTTATCATGTAAATGTTGAAGTGAAACTTGAACACCTAGCGAAAGGAGTGCTTGTGATGTTTCTTCACTGTACAGTTACTTGCTTTTCTTCCTTTCCCTACTGTACTCTTTGAAAGGCTCTATCTGCAGCTCACCCTTAAGGAGAGGAGAGTTATGCTTGCCCTTTTGGAGGGCAGAGTATTTACATCAATTATTTGGAGCTCTTCTTTTTTTTTTTTTTTTTTTTTTGAGTCCAAGTCTAGCTCTGTCTCCCAGGCTGGAGTGCAATGGCATGATCTCAGCTTAGCTCACTGCAACTTCTGCTTCCCATTCTCCTGCCTCAGCCTCCCAAGCAGCTGGGATTACAGGCACCCACCACCACACCCAGCTAATTTTTGTATTTCTGGTAGAGACAGGGTTTCACTGTGTTGGTCAGGCTGGTCTCGAATGCCTAACCTCAGCTGATCTGCCCGCCTTGGCCTACCAAAGTGCTGGGATTACAGGCATGAGCCACTGCGCCTGGACTGGAACTCTTTTTCATAGAAATTTGTTTCTTCTCCCCCATGTAATAATTGAATTATTTGTTTACATCAGCGTGAAATCATGACTATTTATTTTATACTTTGGGTTATAATCTAATATTACATAATTCATTTTGTTCAAATTATTCCAGTTTTGGCCATTAGGAGCTCTTTCAGTTGGTTCCTATGTCCCTTTAACATACTCTTCATTTTATTTTTTGTTGTTTCTGATAAGTTCCTTATATCATGGCACTAGAAGATGCTTCAGGTTCATATTGTTGATTTCCTGCCCTCATCTTAGAATCAGTCATTTTTCCAAGGAGCCTTCATTCCTTTTATTGGAAAACAGTATTAGAAGCCAAGGTATTGGTGCTGGGTATGTTCATTGTTACTGGATTATTGTTACTTCTATACCTTCTCAGTTTACAGAACAAAAAGTATCTTTGTTATGTATGACAATACATATGTATGTAAATATGTATACATACTTTTATATTTAGCCACTTGTATCTATATTAACATAAACATTAGTTTAAACTGCTGTTTCCACCTCTAATCTATTACTACATGTGTCATTCTGGACTGTTCCTTTTGCTTACCTGTAGTCTCCCTCTCCAACAATGAGAAACCAGGTTCCTACCCTCTACCATCCATATACTTCATTGTTCATTTCAAGTATGTATGTATATCAATATTGGCATGGTGAACCCTTACATTCATGGGAAACAACTTTGCCAAATAGCTTATATTATCTATGTGCATTTCTATTTATTTATTTAAATTGAAATATAATAATTGTATATATTTATGGGGCACGTGATATTTTCAATACATGTAAACAATGTGTAATTCTCAAATCAGGGAATTGGCATGTCTGTCTTCTCATACATTTATTGTTTATTTGTGTTGCGAACATTCAAAATATTTCCTCTTAATTATTTTGAAATGTAGAATACATTAATTTTAGCTGCAGTCACTCTACTATAATATAGAATATTAGAACTCATTCCTCCTATCTAACTATAATTTTGTACCCCTTAACAAACCCGTGCATATTTTCTCCCTACCGTCTACCCCCTACACTTCCCAGCCTCTGGTAACCTCTATTCTACTCTCCACTTCTACGAGATCACCTTTTTAAGCTCCCACTTACATGTAAGTGAGAACCTGCAATATGTGTCTTTCTGTGCCTTATTTCATTTAACATAATGTCCTCCAGGCTCATTCATGTTGCTGCAAATGACAATATATCATTCCTTTTTTGTGGCTGAACATAAATACCTACATATTCATATATTCATAAATGCACACATATTTATACATTCATAAATACATATATATTCATCATGTATGTATACCACATATTCATTATCCATTCCTCCATTCATTAACATGTTGATTCCTTTTCTTTATTATGAAGAGTGATTCAATAAACGTGGAAGTGCAGATCTATCCTTGACATATCAGTTTCTTTCCTTTGGATATATATCCAGAAGTGGGGTTTATAGATCATGTGCTATTTCTATTTTAGTTTATTTGCAGAATCTCCATACTGTTTTGCCTAATGGTTGTACTCATTTACATTGTCATAGTGTATAAGAGTTTTCTTTTCTTCACATCCTTACCAGCATTTGTAATTTTTTGTCTATTTTTAAATTTTTAATTTGTATGTGTACATAGTGTTTATATATATGGGGTATATATTAATAGAATATTTTAATACAGTCATACAATATGTAATAATCACATTATGGTAAATGAGGTAGTCATAATCTCAAACATATATCTTTTGTATTATAAACAATCCAATTATACTTTTTTAGTTATTTTTAATGTACAATTAAATTATTATTGACTGTAGTCACCCTGTTGTGCTATCAAATATCAGATATTTTTCATTGTTTCTAACTTGATAGTAGCCATTTTAATTGGCTACTATCATTGTAATTTTGATTTGCAAATTTTCCTGATGATTAGTGATGATGAATACTTTTTTATATACCTGTTTGACATTTGTATGTCTTCTTTTGAGAAATGTCTGTTCAAGTAATTTGTCCACTTTTAAATAATTTCGAGTTTTATTTTAGATTCAGGTGGGTACATGTGCAGATTTGTTACTTGGATATATTGCATGAAGCTAAGGTTTGGAATACAAGTGGTCCTGTCACACAGGTAGTGAGCATAGTACTCAACAGTTAGTTTTTCAACCCTTGTCCCCACGCCTTCCGTCTCCTCTCTAATAGTCTCTAGTGGCTATTGTTGTCATCTTTATGTTCATGAGTACCCAATGTTTGGCTGCCTCTTATAAGTGAGAACATGCGGCATTTGTTTTTCTGTTCCTGTATTAATTTGGTTAGGATAATGGCCGACAGCTGCATCCATGTTGCTGCAAAGGGCATGATTTCATTCTTTTGAATGTCTGTGTAGTATTCCATGCTGTGTATGCACCATGCTTTCTTTGTCCAATCCACCATTGATGGAGTCCACGTCACTGTTATTGTGAATAGTGCTGCAATGAACATATGCGTGCATGTATCTTTTTGGTAAAATGTTTCATTATCTTTGTTTTTGCCCATTTTTAATAAGATCATTTTTATTATTTATTGTTTGCTGTTGAGTGGTTTAAATTCTTTACATATTCTGGACATCACTTCTTTGTTATATGGCTAGTTTGCAAATATTTTATCTCATTCTGTAGGATGTCTCTTCACTCTATTGATTTTCTTTGTTATAAAAAAAGCTTTTTAATTTAACATGATTGCTTTTGTCTATTGTTGCTTTTGTTACTTGTGTTTTTGATATCTATCAAAAAAATCTTTGCTCAGACTTATGTCCTGAAGTATTTCTCATATATTTTCTTCTAGTAGTTTCATGCTTTTTTCATTTAATATTTAATCTATTTTTATTTTATTTTTATATTTGGTGATTGATGGGAATCTAGTTTCATTTTTTGCATATGGATATTCAGTTTTCCCAGAACAATTTATTGAAGAGACTGTGCTTTACCCAATGTATATTTTTGGAGCTTTTGTGAGAAATCTATTGGCTGTAAATACCATGGGTTTATTTCCGGGTTCTCTATTCTGTTCCATTGGTCTACATGTCTGTTTTTGTGTCAGCACCACACTGTTTTGGTTACTGTAGATTTGTAGTACATTTTGAAATCAGGTATTTTGATGCCTCCAGCTTTGTTCTTTTGGCTCAAGATCTGCTTCGACTATTTGGAGTCTTTGTGGTTCTATACAAATTTTAGGATTTTTCTGAAATTTCTGTTAAGAATGACATTGATATTATTATAGTAATAGCATTGAATATGTAGACTGCTGTAGGAATTATGAACATTTTAACAATATTAATTCTTTCAATCCATGAACATGAAATATCTCTGAACCTTTTGTGCTCACTTCAGTTTCTTTCATCAGTGTTTTATAGCTTTCATTATAGATATCTTTCATCTCTTTGGTTAAATTTATTCCTAGATATTTATTTTATTTTTTTATTTGTAGCTATAGTAAATGTGATTATATTCTTGATTTCCTTATCAAATTGTTTGCTATTGAAGTATAAAACACTACTTAATTTTGAATATTTGTTTTGTATCCTGCAACTTTATTAAATTTGTTTGTCATTTCTAACAGTTTTTTGATGAAGTCTTTACATTTTTCTAAATATAATATGCTACGTGTAAACAGCAACAATTTGACTTCCTCCTTTCTGATTTGGATGCACTTTATTTCCTTCTCTTGTCTAATTTCTCTGGCTAGTAGTTGGATTATTATGTTGAGTAAAACACGGGAAAGTGGTCATCCTTGCCTTGTTTCAGTTATTAGAGAAAAAGCTTTCAACTTTTCTCCATTCAGTATTATGTTAGCTGTGGATTTGTCATATGTGATCTTTATTGTTTTAAGCTATGTTTCTTCTATAACTAATCTGTTGAGAGTTTTATCATAAAGTGTTATTAAATTTTATCAAATACTTTTACTGTGTCTATTAAGATGATCATATGGTTTTTGTCCTTCATTCTATTGATGCAATTTATTATCTTTATTGTTTTGCATATGTTGAATTATTCTTGCATTCCTGGATAAATTCTACTTCATCATGGTATATAATCTTTGTGATATGCTATTGGATTTGCTTTGCTAATATTTTGTTGAGAATATTTGCATCTATGTTCATCATGAATATTGGGATGTAGTTTTCTTTTTTTGTGTGTCCTCTCAGGTTTTGATGTGAGAATAATGCTAGCCTGGTAAAACCAGTCAAAACATCATTTTTCCAAAGTTTCTTAGGTTAGCACATTTTTCTCCACTCCCTTCACTGATATGTCATACATGTGTAATATAGCTAGATTCTTTCATTATAGTCTGTATTCTATCCTGGAATCTCCCAAATGTCTTAATGTATACACTAGGCTTCAATGTTTATGCTCTAAAGTCCTTTGCGTTTTGATAATGGCAGAGGGTCATGTATCCCTCACTACAGTACAATAAAGATTAGTCTCACCACCCTGAAACATTTTCTGTGCTTACTCTTGTCAAACACTTTCCCATCTCCTTGCCCCTGACAATCCACCTGTTTTTCATCCCTATAGTCTTGCCTTTTCCAAACATCATATGAGTAGAATGTTACATCATGTAGCTTTTAAAATCTTTTTTCTTTGACTTAGTAAAATGTATTTTACATTCATTCATATGTTTTCATGAAGTAATACTGCATAAATTCACAGTAATTTATCATATGGATGTCCCACAGTTTGCTTATACATTCAGTTATTGAAGATATCACGGTTGCTTCCAATTTTTAATGATTATGAGTAAAACTTCTATAAACATTCTCATGCAGAGCTTTAATTGGAAATACATTTTATATCAGCTAGGTAAATACCTGGGAAAACAATTTCTGGGTTATATGGTAAGTCTTTGCTTAACTTTATAAGAAATTGCAAAACTGTCTTCCAAGTGACTGTATTATTTTGTGTTTTTACTAGCAATGAGTGAGAATTCCTAGAGCAAGTATTAGAACATATATTCTAGATTTTTTTCACATATTACAATAGATAAGAAATTTGGGATATAGAACAATCTGTATTAACCATCTAGATGAACATGTAATTGAAACATTGACAGTAATATTTTTATTTATTAATATTACATAATGAGTCAAGTTCAAGGGAATTTGGTAGTTTCCCCATGAAATGATAACTTTTCCATTATTTTAAATTTCTTCTTAGGTATTTTGACTGTGGACATGAACTAGGATATTTTTCAGCTTAGAAGTCTAAATATCTTAGAAATATTTAAAGAGAAGGTCATTTTAACATACAATGATTCTAAAATGTTTTATAGATCATGACTAATATAATTTAGATTATGATTTGAGTGTTTTTATTTTTATCAAATACTTAAAACCTAATTACCTATTTTTATAGTTTTTTTCTTTTATTATATTCTCACCTTTGGTCAATACATTTATTAATAATTATTAAATAGTAACTTTGCTCTATCTGATGAGAAAAGCCTAAGAATATGTGACTTAGAAGGTGTAATATGTATTTATCATTAACTATACTTGATGGTTGAGTGAGAACTCAGTTGTTTTAATCCTTATTATATGTAAATTTCTGCAAGCATTAGTTTATCTTTCAATCTTTAAGTATAATATCTAAATATTTTTTACAATATACTTTGGATCAATTCAGCATTTCCACTCTCAATTTTGGTTATCTTTTACCATTAATGTAGACAATAGGCCATATAAAAGATGAGGCCAAAGTTTTGCTGATTTGCTTTTATATGAGATCCATAATGGTAGAAATCTTTATCAATATTGTTTTTCAATGTATACTAGACATATAGAATAGAATTTTACACAAACTAAGTTATCAATGAATATTTACTAGTGAAGAAGAGGAAACGATTCTGGAATTTTTGGCTCTCTAAAAGGTTTCTACACCCTCAGAAGTTGATAAATAGAGTTTAAATAATCCCACACAAAATAAAATATATTTATGGTATTTCTAATTGTTATTGTAATTAATTATGTGTCTTCACATCAGGCATCCTATAACTATGTAATTCTTAATGATTTAGTGCATAATCTTATCCATCTACAGTAACTAGGTAAACATTTATTGTGGATAAGTTAATGAATATTTGTTAAAAAAAGATCAACAATATTTGAAGTGATTGTTTCTAATTACAAGGTAGTTGAAAACTGAAAAGTCTTATTTTTTGAAAAAATAAGATTTGTGTTTAATTCATAGTTGTGGCTTTTATAAAGTCTTCACTGATAACAGTTTTACTTCTCCTCTTCATAGTCCATTAAGAAGTCATTTTAATTTATCAAAAATTTCTTGAGGGTGATTTTGCAGCTCTTTTCTAGAAATGAACCATCTTACTTCTGATTACCCTATACCAGGGTGCCCTGTCTCTGGAGATGCTATTTTCTGGCTGTTCTGAGCCATGCAACAACTTTGAAGTACTTCATTTTTTCTTTGATGCAGTGTCATTATATGCAGTGGTGCTATTTTAGTTCCTCTTACAGCTTTTATTTGCCCGCTATTGTTTATTTCTGGGAATTGCCCAGTACAGAGGAAATGAATCTTAAAAATTACCGTATATATTATAAAAAGAGGTAGAGATAACATAGAGTGAAATTCTAGACATTGAAAGTATGGGTTTATAAATTGTGGCAAATACATGCATTCATGTGACCATCAAGATATGGACTATTTTGAATAGAAATGGTGAAGGTGGACGTTATTGTCTTGATCCTGGAGGCCCTACCTACAGCAGTCAGACAAAAGAAAGAAATAAAAGCCATTCAAAAATTTTAAAAAGGAAGTCAAACTATCTCACTTTGCTAATGATATGATCTTATACTTAGAGAACTCTTAAAGACTCCTCCAAAAGACTCCTAGATTTGCTGAACTACTTCAGTAAAAAGTTTCAGGATACAAAATAAACACACAAATACTAGTAGCATTCCTATACACTAACAATGGTCAAGCTGATAACCAAATCAAGAACTCAATCATGTTTACTATAGCTACATAAAAAGTACCTAAAAAATTAACTAAGGAGGTAAAAGATCTCTACAAGAAGAACTATAAAATGATGTAGTTCTGATGAAAAAATTGTGGATGACACAAACAAATGGAAAAACATCCTATGCTCATGGATTGGAGTAATCAATGTTATTAAAGTGACCACACTGCCCAAAGCAATCTACACATTCAACACAATCCCTGTCAAAATACCAATGTTATTTTTCACTGAATTAGAATAAAGAATTCTAAAATTCACAGGGAACTGAAAAAAATAGACCAAATAGCCAAAACAATCCTAAGCAAAAAGGACAAAACTGGAGGCATCACATCATCTGAATTCAAATTATACTACAGGGCAATAGTAACCAAAATAGCATGGTACTAGTATAACCACAGATACACAGATCAATAGGATAGGATAGAGGACCTGGAAATAAAGCCACACACCTAAGACCAACTGATCTTTCACAAAGTCAACAAAAATATACACCGAGGAAGGAAATGCTCTTTGATACATGGTGCTGGAAAAATTGGATAGCCATAAGCAGAGGAATGAAACTGGACTCCTATCTCACTATATACAAAAATTCACTCAAGGTAGAATAAAAACTTAAATGTAAGATATGAAATTATAAAAATACTAGAATAAAACCTAGGGAAAACTCTTCTGGACATTGACCTAGGCAAAGAGCTTATACCAAGTCCTCAAAAGCAAACACAATAAAAAACAAAATAGTCAAATGGGACTTCATTACACTAGAAAGCTTCTGCACAGAAAACTACAAGAGTAAACAGACAACTTGTAGAAGTGGATAAAATATTTGCAAAGTGTTGATCTGACAAAGGGCTAATATCCACAATCTATGAAAAACTCAAAACACTCAATGAGAATAAATCAAAGAAAAAACTATTAAAAAGTGGGTAAAGGACACAAACACACATTTTTCAAAAGAAAACAACCAGCCAACGAACATGAAAAAATGCTGAACGTCATTTATCATCAGGTAAATGCAACTTAAAACCACAATAAGATACCATCTCATATGAGTGAGAATGGCTATTACTTAGAAGTAAAAAAAAAAAAAAAAAAAAAAAAGATGCTTACAAGGATGTGGAGAATAGGGACTACTTACTCACTATTGGTGGGAACATAAATTAGTACAACCTCTATAGAAATCAGTATGAAAATTTTCAAAGAACTAAAAATAGAACTACCATTCAGTCCAGCAATCTCTCTATGAGATATTTACCCACAGGAAAAGAAATCATGATGTCAAAAAGACACTTGCACTCATATGTTATCACAGCACTCTTCAAAATAGCAAAGCCATGGAATCAAACTAAGTGTTAATTAATGATGATAGGATAAATCTTGTAAGTTACCTACTGGGCACAATGTTCACTATTCGGATGATGGATACACTAAAAGCCCAGACTGTACCACTATGCAATGTATACATCTAAGAAATCTGAACTTTTACCCCCTAAGTCTATTTTTAAAAGATTTAGACTGCTGCATTATGCCCAGAATTGCTTTGTGTTCCCTTGCAAACTAGAGTTCCTCTTACCTCAGAGAACCACAGCAGTTCTGGTATGGTTCAGTGGCGATAGAAATCAGTTATATCACCATATATTAGTTTTTCTTATTACTGAAATTCATTTAAGTGGAATCATACATTTTACAGTTTTTCTTTAGTTTCTTTTACTTAGCATGATGCCTGGGAGATACATCCATGTGGCTACATGTATTGGTAGTTTGTTCCTATACACAGAGGATTAGTATTCCATTCCAAGAACATGCTATTCCGCTCTTGATAGATATTGAGTTGCTTTAACTTTTTCGCTATGAATATTTTGGACAATACATTTTTTGAACATATATTTTTATTTTTCTGTGTAAACACCTACAAGTAGAACTGCTGCATCATAGGTTTGTGTTTAAGTTGATACAAAATTGCCAAGGATTTTACCAGAATGGTTGAAGTGTTCACACTTCTATTACTAATGTATCAGACCTTTTGTTTCTCCACGTCTTTGATGACATTTAGTGTTATCTGTTTTTTTGAGTTTTGGACATTCTGGTAGCATACAAAAAAACCTCATTGTCATTTTAATTTACATATACATCATGACTAACATTGAACACTTTTCATGTGCATATTGTTCATTCATATGATATGTCTGCTCAAGTATTTCTCCCATTGTTTAAGCTGGAATATTTTATTTTATATTATCGAGTTGAAGCAGTTCCTTGTATACTTTGTACAAAAATACAAGTCTTTTATCAGATACATAATGGAAAATTTTCTCCTAGTCTGCCGCTTGTCTATTTTTTTCCTTTTTGATGTGCCGAAGTTTTAAATTCTGATGATGTCAAATTTATTGACTATTTCATGATTAGTTTTTTCTGTAGCTTATATAAACAAAACAATATTTGTCTAACACAAAGGTCTCAAAGACATTCTCCTGTTATTTTTGACGGAAATGTTATAGATATGGCTTTTACATTTTGATCTATAATCTTCATGAATTAAAATTTATGTTTGGAGTAAGAAAGGGGATCAAGATGCATTTTCTTTCCACATGGATATTCAATTGTTTCAGTATCATTTTTTGAGTTAAATTCAGCACAGTTATTTTCTCTATTGTGTTACTTGGGGGCATTTGTAAAAATCCATGCACTCTATTATACATGGTTCTACTTCTGGGTTCCATTTGTGTCTATTGGTCTATTTCTTTTTCTTTTAGCCATTGTCATACTTTTTAAATTATTCTAGCTGTACAGTACAACTTGAAAACATGTGGTAGACGTCATCTAACTTTGTTCTTTTTTCATAAGTGTTTTTGCTATTTTCAGATTTTTTCGATTTTAGCATCAGTTTGTCAATATCTACAAAAATCATGCTGGCATTTTGCTTTGCTTATATTAAATTTTATTTGATTTCATTAAAGATCAATTTAGAAAAAAGCAAAAACAACTAACATCTTAATACTACTGAGTTTTCTTAAACATTAGCACGGCATTATTTTCTTTTTTTTTTTTTCTTTTTTTTTTATTATACGTTAAGTTTTAGGGTACATGTGCACATTGTGCAGGTTAGTTACATATGTATACATGTGCCATTCTGGACGGCATTATTTTCATTTATTTTAGTCTTCATTAATTTGTCTCAGCAATGATTTTAGTGTCATTGTATATGTCTTACACATCTGGCATTAAATTATTTCTAAATATTTTGTGTTGTGTTGCTATTATAAAAGATATTTTATACTAACTATTCATTTTTATTTATATTCAAGAAAATACTTACATTTTTAATGTATTTTAATGAGTTTTGATAAATTCACGACAACCATAATAAAAATATAGACATTTTTATCTTCCCAAAAGGTTTCCTAGTATCTTTTTTCAGTCAACACTTCAACTCCTAGTTACAAGCAACCACTAATCTGATTTCTGATACTTTAGATTATAATTTCCTTCTTCAGCTTTATAGAAATGAAATCATACAGCATATACTCTTTTGTGTTGTCTTGCGTTGCTCAGCATGATGTTTTTGAGGTAACTCCATGTGGTTGCTGGTATCAGCCATTTACTTCATTTTATTTCTGAGTAATATCCCATTACATAAATCTCAATGTTTCTGGTTGTCCATTCACTTGTTGCTCTTCATGTAGGTTGTTCCTAGTTTGGGCTATTGTGGATATATTAATATTTACTATGAACATTCACATACAAGATTGTGTTCACATTTTTTCATTTCCTTTGGCTGATATCTAGGAGTAGAATGGCTGGGTCATATGGTAAGTGTATGTTTAATTATGTAAAGAAATACAGCACTTCCAAAATGGTTATGTTATTTTACATTCTTACCTGAAATGTAAAAAGTTCTTGCTTCACATCTTCATCTTAGTATTGTCAGGCTACTTAATTTTTCCAATGAGGTCTTTCATTGAGATTTCAATGTGCAATTCTTTGGTGAGTAATGATGCTGAATATTGATTGATATGCTCATATTCATTCTATAACTTCTTTTGTTAAGTGTCTTTTTAAATACTATGCCAAGTGTTTGGATTGTTTTTTGCTTGCCATTGATATGTAAGCCCTATATGTCCTGGTGATACAACTTTTGTCGATTATGAAAATTGAAAATATTTTATTGTGAATATAGTATTGCAAATATCATATCAAAATTATTATGTTGTGAACATTTGTATGGTAAATGTTATTCAAACACATATATTTGCAAATATTATTTGATTCTAGAAGTTGCCTGGTCCAACTGATCTGAACCTTAGCCAATGCCTTTTAATTAATGGTAGTCAAATTACCAGAAGGCAAAGAATGGTACTGGTGAAGCTTGTTGGTAGTGCCTGTCTGTCATCCCTCTAAGATCTTTCTTCTCCACAATTACATGTATTTTCTTATAGCCATGCTATACTACCTATTATAGTAAATTAGATAGCTACGCACCTCTTGAAAGACTGGAGAAACCCAACAGAGACTTATTCTTACATTTGGCTCTTTGGGTAATTCAGACTTACCTGTCTCCCATTTTCCCAACAAAATGTTGGCTTAAACACAAAATGCTATACTGTACATTACATCGGAATTTCAAAGTAATTTTTTCATAAAAGATTCTATTTGATCAAATATTATATTTAATGACAATTAAAAGGTAGTATTCCTAGTATATACTTAAAAGACAGCCTCAGTTTTTATTTGTGTGGAATACCAAAATTTTGAACAAAAAAATGAAAAGAATAGACTTCTTTATCTTTCCCTAAGAGATCTAACTGCAATTTAATATTAAACAATAAAAATAATTTCTTTCAGTTAGATCATTCAGATATTAGGATCTATACACGTACATGCCAATCTGCATAACAATTATCCATTGTGTTCATTATTATTCAACCATAAGTCTTTTTAATGCCTTGCTGAAATTCAGATATGTTGCCTACACCATTTTCTTCATTTATGAGATTGTAAACTTATCAAAGGAAAAATTAATTGGACTGAACTCAATTTA
This sequence comes from Gorilla gorilla gorilla, assembly GCF_029281585.2. NCBI lineage: Eukaryota > Metazoa > Chordata > Mammalia > Primates > Hominidae > Gorilla > Gorilla gorilla. Next base: position 135,182,181 of record NC_073230.2, on the reverse strand, counting down.
TGTGTAATAAACTAATCTACCTTATAATTATTTTTCTCACAATTAACAAAACAATACTTTACAATTTGGTTTTAGATAAATATCATCTTTTCCACTGTTCAATTTATGCAGTTTTTAAATTAGACCATCTCCTTGAGTTTACCTATAATCTTGTAGTAATTCCACTCTATCCAGCTGGAGGTTTATCTATCATTACAACTGCAACAGAATTTTCACAGTAGAAAGAAAGAGATTAAAAAATATCTTATGATACCATCCTCAGTCAAGATCAGTGATTAACTTTGGTACTAGCTGCTGTTAAATGCTTTCAGTATTTTTCAGTGTTACTTTATGTACACATTTCAAATATTCTTCCACACAGTTTTTATTAAACTTTTTTCTAGTCATTTTATAATGTATATTGCTAACAGGAATGGTTTATTCTCACTATATTTTCTAATTGTGTATTTCTGACATACAAATTGATTGCTAGTTATTGTATATTTATTATGTCTTTGGACTATTTATTAAACTTTAATTTTGTGTCACTTTCTTTAGGTTTCTTTAGATTAGTGTTATAAACAGCATGTGTTTGGATTTAATTTTTTGACCCAATGTATGAAGCTTCATCTTTTAATAACACTTTTAAGCCCACTGACATGTATAATTTATCTTCCCTCCTTCCTTCCTTCCTTCCTTCCTTCCTTCCTTCCTTCCTTCCTTCCTTCCTTCCTTCCGTCCTTCCTTCCTTCTTTTTTCCTTCTTTCCTTCATAATGCTACTTGGTTTTAACTTGTTAATGTTTAGGCCATTTGTTTAAATCCTATCATATGTGGTGAGTCTTGGATTTTTTTTCTCTGTATTTAGAAGAGTTTGTTTTCTCATCTGAGATAGATGGAGAGCTAACAACTTTGTGCCCTTTACATTGTTCCATATCTTGATAAAATTACGTTGCAGGAGGCAGGGTGGCAGGTGGAAAGAGCTTAGAAACTTGGAATGTGAACTTATAAGCACTGCTCCTGCTCTCTGCTCTGAGGCATTTTTTAAATGCCCTGTGCATAAGGATTTACTCTATCTTGTTCAGAGAGGTATAACAATACTGAGACTTGTGGGCTGTGGGATAGTCCCTCAATCCAATATATAGTCATTCAATTTCAATTCTCTTAGACTTGTTTACCTTCCACTTTTCATCTGTTTCTGCCTGAGAGTTATTTCTTGTCCTTTTCTGAAATAAAATAAATAACTTTTCTTCTTTCCAAATTCTGTAGTCATGGTAGGTTGAATAACAACCCATGGAAGATATGCTGTCCTATCCCTGGAACCTTTAAATGTTACCTTATTTGGAAAAAGGATTTTTGCAAAGATGATTACATTAAAAATCTAATGATGGAAATGCTGTTTGGGATTATCATTATTGGTCCTAAATATCATCACAGGTATCTTTATAAGAGAGAGGCCAAAGAAGTGTTCACATAGACATAAGGGGAGAAGATGTGAAGACATGTGAAGATGGCAGCATAAACTGAGGTGATACAGCTATGAACCAAGGAATGCCAGCAGCTAAGTTACCAGATGCTGGAAAGGGTAAGGGATGCATTCTCTCTAGACTCTCCAAAGAGAGCATGGCTTTGCTGACACCTTGATTTCAGTCTAGTGATAACTTGATTCAGACTTTTTGTCTCCAAACCTGTGAGAGAATAAATTTCTGTTGTTTTAAGCCACCAAGGTTTTGATACTTTATTACAGCAGCCACATAAAAATAATATAGTAGTTCTCAGAATTTTGTGATCTTACTTATATGGCTTTGGGAAATTGGGGTGATTGCATTAGTCAGTTTTCATGCTGTGATAAAGACACACCTGAGACTGGGAAAATTAGAAAATAAAGAGGTTTAATTGGACTTACAGTTCCATGTAACTGGGGTATCCTCACAATCATAGCAGAAGGCAAGGAGGAACAAATCATGTCTTACATGGATGGAAGCAGGTGGAAAAAAGCTTGTACAGAGAAACTCCCCTTCTTAAAACCATCAGAACTCATGACACTTATTCACTATCATGAGAAAAGCATGGGAAAGACCTGCCCCCAAGACTCAATTACCTCCCACCGGATCCCTCCCACAACACATGGGAATTCAAGATGAGATTTGGTTGGGGACAAAACCAAACCACATTATTCCACCCCTGGCACCTTCCAAATCTCATGTTCTCACATTTCAAAACCAATCATGGCTTCCCAACAGTCCCCCAAAGTCTTAACTCATTTCATCATTAACTCAAAAGTCCACAGTCCAAAGTCTCATCTGAGACAAGGCAAGTTTCTTCTGCCTATGAGACTGTAAAACCAAAAGCAAGTTAGTTACTTCCTAGATATAATGGGGGTACAAGCATTGTGTAAATACAGGCATTCCAAATGGGAGAAATTGTCCAACACAAAGGGGCTACAGGCCCCATGCGAGTTTGAAATCCAGCAGGGTAGTCAAATCTTAAAACTCCAAAATGAACTCCTTTGACTTCATGTCTCACATCCAGGTCACACTGATGCAAGAGGCGGGCTCCCATAGCCTTTGGCAGCTCTGTGCCTATGGCTCTGCAGGTTATAGCCTCCCACCTGGTTGCTTTCATGGGCTGGTGTTGAGTGTCTGTGGCTTTTCCAGGCACATGGTGCAAGCTGTTAGTGGATCTACCCTTCTGAGGTCTGGAGGATGGTGGTCTTCATCCCACAGCTCCACTAGGCAGTGCCCCAGTAGGGACTCTGTGTGGGGATGCCAATCCCACATTACCCTTCTGCACTGCCCTGGCAGAGGTTCACCATGAGAGCCCCACCCCTGCAGCAAACTTCTGCCTGGACACCCAGGCATTGCCACACATCCTGTGAAATCTAGATGGAGGTTCCCAAACCTCAATTCTTGACTTCTGTGCACCCACAGGCTCAACACCACGTGGAAGCTGGCTTGGGGCTTGCACCCTTTGAAGCCATGGCCCAAGCTGTACCTTGGCCCCTTTTAGTCATGGTTGCAGCAGCTGGGACACAGGGCCCCAAGTCCCTAGACTGTACACAGCATGGGATCCTAGGCCTCTGGGCCTCTGATGGGAGGGGCTGCCATGAAGACCTCTGACATAATGAAGGCATTTTCCCCCATTGTCTTGGGGATTAACATTTGGCTCTTAGTTACTTATGCAAATTTCTGTAGCTGGTTTGACTGTATCCTCAGAAAATGGGATTTTCTTTTCTATTGCATTGTCAGGTTGAAAATGTTTGAAACGTTTATGCTCTGCTTCTCTTATAAAACTGAATGCCTTTAACAGCACCCAAGTCACCTTTTGAATTCTTTGCTGCTTAGAAATTTCTTCCATCATATACCCTAAATCATCTCTCTCTAGTTCAAAGTTCCACAAATCTCTAGGGCAGGGGCAAAATGGCACCCATCTCTTTGCTAAAACATAACAAGACTCACCTTTCCTCTAGTTCCCAAGTTCCTCATCTCCATCTGAGACCGCCTCAGCCTGGATCTTATTGTTCACATCACTGTTAGCATTTTTGTCAAAGCCAATCAACAAGTTGCTAGGAAGTTCCAAACTTTCCCACATTTTTCTCTCTTGTTCTGAGCCCTTGAAACTGTTCCAACCTCTGCCTATTACCCAGTTCAAAAGTCACTTCTACATTTTCGGGTATCTTTTCAGCAATGCCCCACTCTACTGGTATAAATTTACTGTATTAGTCAGTTTTCATGCTGCTATTAAAGACATATCTGAGACTGGACAATTTATCAAAGAAAGAGGTTTAATTGGACTTACAGTTCCACGTGGCTGGAGAAGCCTCACAATCATGGTGGAAGGCAAGGAGGAGCAAGTCTCATCTTATATGGATGGCAGCAGGTGAAAAAAAGCTTGTGCAGGGAAACTCCTTTTTTTAAAAACCATCAAATCTTGTGAGACTTATTCACTGTCATGAGAACAGCATGGGAAAGACCTGCCCCCATGATTCAATTACCTTCCATTGGGCCCCTCCCACAACACGTGGAAATTCAAGACAAGATTTGGGTGGGGACACAGCCAAATCATATCAGTGATTTAAGCAGTTGAGTTAAGCTGCTTATCCCATTCTTTTTGAAAACTACTTTTTTTTTCTCATTTTGTTGGATTTTGAGCTCTGTTACTTATTTTGTTCCCTTACCTGTTTGATTGCTTTATTTCATTTTTATAGATAAATTTATTTTTTTTCATAATTTTCTGAAAGTGTGTAATGGTATTTCAATATTGCAAACTTAACACTGACATCTGAATTTAATATTAAATGTTTTATAAGAAGTCAACTCCCTGAACTGTGGGATAGTTCTTTTACAAAAATTTTGTCTGCTGGGTCAAACAATTATTGATAGACACAGGTAAAATTGACAGTGCTTTCGAAAAGCAAGTGTAATTTTGGGGGGAAAAATAAGGACTCAAAATACATGGATTTCAGTACTGGCAGGTTCTCTAGTATATACAATTTGTTTCAATGCTGGTCTTAGAGAAAATGTAGGCTAATTCCTCTCTAAGTCCTAGTGCTTAAAATTCAATAAAGTAATTTTAAAGAGTCATAGCTGCCATGTAATTTTAACAGTAATATTTTAGAAATAATTTGACTTTATGACATTGCCTCACAGGGTCATACAATCCTTCAGTTCTATCAAGGGTGGAGAATGCAGGGTGAGCAAAGTAGCCTCCACAAGGTCAGGCTTCATATCTCCATGAAGTTTCTCTTGGAAAGAATCACAAAGCCACAAATTTTAAATTTTTGTTCAGACAGTACTAATTTTTCAACAAGTGGACAATTAATAAATTTATAAATCATGTCTTTCATTTCTCCTTGGCTGGCAAAAATTCATTAAATTACCTCCACAGTTCCTTTATGTCAGATAGAAAAATGTTTTCTATGGGGTGTTTCAAAGGGTCAAGCTAGGAAGTTGAAAGTCTTAGAGATATACAGTAAATACTTTCATTATATGAGATTAACCAGTGCTAAATATGTCTTTTAGCATAATAAAATTTATAAATGGTGCTGTGGTGGCCTATAGAAGATATAACATGCTACCAAATGACAATTTATTGCAGTATCCAGCCCTTAGGGCTAGTTGATGGATTATTGTTATAAGTACATTTTCCTACTTTATCTTGAAAGTCCCTTTGATTAATCATGGATAGTTTATTTAGCAATTTGATATATTATTATCCTTATACTTTTTTCTTTAAAATATATTTTTAAATTACTGTTAAGCAGATGTTTTAATTCCTTTCAGGGTATGTGATTAACATAGCTCTGATGAAACTAGAAATTCTGTATTATCAACATACCCAGAGGAGTGCTGGGCTTAATACAATTTTTTTTTATAATAGTTATTTGAAAGACTTCCATTTACTGTAATACACAAGTACTTTCTGTTACATGATGCTTTTTAAAAATCAAGCCAGTTCGAAAAGACATTTATACTTTGTTCTTGTGTATACTAACAATGAAGGAAAGAGAACTGACGCTTCTTATGGATTTGATCAGGTCTTTGCATAGAAGAAAATATTTGAGCCCTTATTAAATTCTATGTAAATTATCAAAAACAGACCTAGCCTTATGTTAATTAAATCTATAGGTTTACTTTTAATTTAAGAATATTAAGGAAAATCAGATTCCAAAAATACTTTATTGGCTGAAACTTTTCCCTAGGTAGCTAGTTTCTTTATAAAAGGATAGGAAGCTTTCATTTGAATATGTGTTTCTAATGACACTGGTATTTTGCTTGTCTCAAAGTCTTTCTCAGTGATACTGCTATATACTGAATATTGTGTTATTATTTCCAAACTTTATTCTAAATACATGGTTGATTAAAAAACAAAATAAAGCAAAAACATTTTTAGAAAAATTGCCTTCTTTCCATCTTTTTTTTTTTTTTGGTGGAAGATGTCTTCGATAAAAGTGAATTCACAAAAGTGTTTAATGCAAATAAAATGTGGATAACATGAAGCAAGATGACCAAACATTAGAAATAGGTGAAAATTACTAGGTAGGAAAGAAATATAGGTTGAGATTCCACATGGAGCCAGAATTAAGGCTGATACAAAATGCCTACCATGACAACTTTATATCTGCTAACAGTAGAACACTAGTAAATCTTAAGCTTTATTTTTGTCAATGCTGAGGGAGAAAGGTGATCAGCTACCTAATTCACAGGGTCCAAAAGAGAAAAACAAACTAATTAATTAGAAAACGTACAAATATTCCTGATACTAGTGTCATTTTTGCCCATGTATCTTCATAAAGAATATATTGTAATGCAGAGTTTAACTTCGAAGCCTTTTTCATAATAATTCTAGCAGCAAGATTTACTTTAATTACCAATGCAATTTCATGTCCTCAATAGCAAACACAATCAATTAGAGCAAATCAGTGTAACCCGCGTGTGTATGTCAGTGTATGTGTGTGGTACATGCACTTGAATTTGTGTGTTTGGCTAAGGTGTAGTGGAAATGGCACATGGCAAGTTGGAGCTAATCAAACAATGGTGAGCTACGACACCTAATTCTGTGTATTTTACCTCTTCAGTGGTTACAGTAAGACTCTAGCAAAATAGATAAATTAAGTATCCTTTAGAATATTTCCCCCAAATATAGTTTCAGTAAGTTTTTATGGATATTTGGTTGTATTAAGCTCAAAATTATGTTCTCTGTAAAGTGTAAATTCTAAAATCAGAGCTTAAATTTAATTCCCATGTTATTTCAAGTAATATTGAGAATTAAGTGTGCTGCTTTATCTTTTGTGTCACTGCTACATGATTTGTTCTGCCTCAGTATTCTCCTTTAATTAGGCTTTGTTGCAGAGGCACACATCCAGCCTAGTGAGCAATGTGCCCTTTCTTAAGCACTGCTAATTCATATATAATGTTGAATTGGGGTTTCTTTGGATAATCAGTTAGGTTGGAGTTGTGATATGTAAATTGTTCATGAAGAAAATTCAGGAAAAAACAAAATAATGAATTGAAAATGGAATCCTGATTATTTAGACACAGAACTTGATCAAATATATCTCTTTTTACCTTGGTATTTCTGAAATTTATGAAAGTTGAGGCTTTAACAAGACAGGAATAGTCTTTTGTTTAATCATTTTTCAATTATTCATTAAGAAGTCAATATTAATAAATCACAGGCTTTTCTTCATTCTAATAACTAAGATGCAAGATTTATCTCTAATAGGTACGTAACATCTAACAGGAGGTTAAACTTGACCTCTAAGTTCCCAATTCACACTGAGAAGCTATTATCCTATGGCTCTTCTTTGTCCTCATCTACTTCCTAGTCAGGAAATCATAATGAGTGTTTTATTAATGGCATGGAGACCAAAACCTTTGTCATGCCCACTAATTTGACTTTCCTTTCTTAGTTGAGAAAATCATTGTGTCTTCTTCCAGATATACAGTGCTGTGTCCAACATCTGTGCTTGGTTCATGCTCTCTGACAACTAAAATCTTACCTCCTTCTTTTTTCTCCTCCTCTTCCCTTTCTTCCTGCTCTTCCTCCTCTTCCTCCTTTCTTCTACTTTCTCTTCTCCACCTTCTTCTCCTCTTCTTTTTCTTCGTGAAATTCATGAACAGAGCCTTTGTTACCTTCCCGACGACTAATTTACATGTAATGAAATTCTACTATTTGCCCCTTGTCCTCTGTGTCTGTCTATATTGTAAGTTTTCAGATTCTGAAACTTGAGAACAGAATTCTCATGGATGAAAAGAATTCTTTGGTCTTAACTCCTTTACATCATTCAGGCAAGGACAGAGATAACATGAGGAGACCTGATTTCACTCAAAGGCATACAGCTTAATGCTGGAAACTTAATTCTTAATAAAGAAGGCCCATAGGGTGACTATCTTCAGAAGATGACAGTGGAAGGTATTGGATTATTTCTTTTGTGAAGCACGAGTCCAGCCTTTTTCTATGGCTTGCTGATTAGACCTCAAAGTTATCTGAGAGACTGACTCAGCCTAACAGCACAGCATTTGAGCCTGAAGCCCATCTATATAGTTGTTTCCTCTTCTTGCCATACTTCTTACTGGCTTTACTGCCTCCAGCTGACATCAAGGATGTGCATGCCATTTGCACATCAAGATCTCTCTGTCTCTGTTTGTTTTGAAACTTGCCATTCATAGGATTACTGAAACAATTCCTTCTTTGCCATCACTGATATTTTAATTTTTTTCTCTTAATGTTTGTTAAGATTCCTGACTTTTTTTTTGTTTAATCTCTATAGTCCTTCATAGCCACTCAAATGTCTCTCAGGATCCTTCTGAAGACCACAGAAGATCTCATGAGTTTTGCCAAAATCTCTGAAGAGGCAGCACGTGTCTCCTTTGCCTTAGGTCAAGCTCTCCACTGGAGCAGATTGATATCAGATCTGCTCCCATCTTTGAAGCTCAGATGTCAAGGATCACATCATTTTAATTTTTTGAGGTAAAAACAAATGTGGGCATACTTTATATATCAAGTATTTATAAAGTTTTTTTCTCATACAATGTAAATAAGGTGGTTTATTTATTCTCTAAATGATCTGGGCATTTGGCAACTCGATCACATACTTCTAGCTTGCTAAAGATAATTTCCTAACAGAACCTATCTTAACCGATGTTATTTGAGTGTGATTTGAAGAGCCCATAGACAGGACTCCCCTGTTCCTAAGTTTCTGTCATATCCCTTCATTCCATCAGTTGTTTGATTCTGGTGGTCCCTGAAAGCTTTTCATTTTTTGAGGCATTTTTATTTAATGCAAGCACATTCAGAAGGAGTCTACCTTCTGCTATCATTATATCATAGTCAATTAAAAGCAGTTTTGGAATAAAATTTTTATTGTTTTAAAAAGAAGCCTATCAAGAAAAAGTAAATGAGTGCTATCACAGTGGTTTTCAAAGAGCCAAGAATAATTTTCAACTACTATGCATATGTTCTGTGTAATTATTTATGCTTCCATATAATTATTCTACTGTCCACTATGCAAACTACAAATTTATTATAGAAATGCCTTGATTTTCTTAACTTAGGTTTAAAATAATTCTTTCAAATAGGACTAAGCGAATTTTGTTTTTTTTTCCTGACTTGTATTGAAACAAGCAAAGACAAAAATGATCAGTCACTATAAGTTTTATTTAATCACATTAACCTACAAATTTGCATTACTAGAAATGTAAAAATTGATATTTAGAGGACTCATCCTTTAGCAATGCAGAATATTTCCCAAAGAAAATGCTTTATGTATTTATCTTTCATATTCTTCAGAATGAGTATAAACTTTCTAGTTAAAGGGTTTTATGGGGTGTGTGTGTGTGTTTGTTTATAATACAGAACATACAATGCATGCATAACAAGAACTTACTTACTGAAAACAAGGTTTATAAATTTCAGAACAGACTGCTACACTGTCACCAGTTGCACAGGAAAATGTAGAATGAACTATATTTTCTAAGACCTATGGTATCTGACATGTAAAAGAAAAAGAATAACTGTTTTTTAAGTAGTGACAACATTGATATTTTTTCCTGGTATACTCATATTCCAAAATGCTGAAAGAAATAGTGCAGTGAAAAATATTTCCAAAAATCCCATGTTTCATTTCTAGGAATACTTTTCTAAGTATTCACAACAGTTTTATTTATATTTTGGACATGCTCACTAAACTCAGTTGATCCATTCTGATAAATGATCATTCACGGAAGTTGCTGCTTTCTGTAAATGTTATCATCGGATTCAGTTTTGTCACCTTATCCAACTTCTCAAAACTATTTTATTTCCTGTCAGATCTTTAGTCATCTTAGATCCTGAATAAAGTAGGATGTCAAAATATCCAATCATTCCTTCCAACCCTTTTTATTGTTATTCTCTGGTGGTTTCTGTAAATGAAGGGATTGGTTTTTGCTAGGTGAGGTTTGCTTGCTTAGAAAATGAGAATTCTTGTGCAGAAAAGGCACTCATTTTTCTAAACCAGGGTTGTTCTCATTTTTTCTTTGAAATAGCAACAGCGGAAACACTGGGCTCCACATTGAGAGATAAAATGACAGAACTATTGTATTATATGAAAATTGATTAATTATAAAAGAAGGAACCCATTTACCCAAGCCATGGCCTCAAGAAAATCATATTGCAAGCATTGCTTGATTACTAGTGCTATGATATGTACTTCTGAGCTATTTCTGCACTATAGACATGCAAAAATAAAGAAGGCTGAAGGTACACATTAGATAAAGCACAACAGCTAAAATCCATGGACAGAAATCATACAGCCTTCCTTATACTGGCACTATATTCTTTTTCTTAGTAGCATCAGATGAAGTCAGACTTCAGACAATGCCAAAATCATGCAATGAAAGTCGAGAGTGTCAAGTACTTAATAGATTCTGCATACACACTGGAACAGTTTCACTTTAATAGGAATCTCCTCTAACTTCTGTATGTAATGGAGACTGTCATAGATATTTCTCTCTCTCTCTCTCTCTCTCTCTCTCTCTCTCTCTCTCACACACACACACACACACACACACACACAAACATTTAGAACATGAACAATTCAACACAAATAATCTACTAATTACTTTTATTGACTGCCCAGTAAGTGGTAATAAAAAATTCTCATACTGAAAGTCTGCATTCTATTATTGTTTAACACATATGGTTGCTATTCTCCATTTCTTTTGTCCCACATATTACCTTCAAATAAAAGGAATTTCTATTGGTATACTTCTAAACTTTTATATAATCAAAACTAAAATAGTTAATGATTTCCATTTATTTGTCATTTATTCTGATAAACTATATGACCCCCTTTGTTCTAATGAAATTTAGTGCATCAAAATTCAGAATACAATTACTTTTAAAATTATACCCTAGTGTCCTCAAATAATATACTCCAATGACTAATGAGACTATCATTACCTCTATGATATTTTGTGTAAATGGCTCAAACATATTTTACAAAATCAATTGCTCTTCTGAAGTTATGCTTCATTGTTTTTGAATCCAGAATAGCTGTAGGACAGTACCCCAGTTAAATAATTTGTGGCTGTTCTTATATTACATGGGTCAGTTAGTTGGAATATACCCAAAGAGAAATAAAAGTAGTATGTTTTGGAACAAAACAAACAAGCACACTTCCACCACTGCTATTCAACATAGTACTGGAAGTCCTAACCAGAGCAAATAGGCAAGAGAAAGAAATAAAAGGCATCCAAATAGAAAAATATGAAGTCAGATTATCTCTATTCTCTGATTATACAGTCATACACTTAGAAAAACCTGAAGACTCTTCAAAAAAAACCTGGATTTGATAAATCACTTAAGTTTCATGATATAAAATTAACAAACAAAAATAGTGGCATTTATATACACTGATAACAATCAAGCTGGGAACCAAATCAAGAACTAAATTCCATTTACAACAGCTAAAGAAAAAAAAAAAGAAGCAGCAGCTACAAAAACGTAGGTAGAAACACATTCTGTAAACGGAACTACCATTCGGTCCAACAATTCCACTGTGGGGTATCTACCTAAAGAAAAAGAAATAATTATATCAAAAAGACATCTGCATTCAAGAACTGATTCACTGATCACAAGAGCAAAGCCATGGAATCAACCTAAGTGTTCATCAATGATTATTGGCAGGTCAAGTAAAGCAAAACCCTCCTATACAGACACATGCCAGCAAAGTGATGACTGGATAAAGAAAATATGGTGTATGTATACCACAAAATTCTACTCTACCATAAAACAAGGAAATTATGTTTTTTTGCAGCAATATGGATGGAACTAGAGACCATTATCCTAAATGAAATAATTCATAAACAGAAAGTTAAATACTGCATGTTCTCACTCATAAGTGGTTGCTTTAGTTTTAGTTCTTTGAGAAGTCACCATACTGTTTTCCATAGAGGTTGTACTAATTTACAATCCCACTAACAGTGAGTAAGTGTTCCTTTTACTCCACACCCTCACCATCATCTGTTGGTGTTTGAATTTTTAATAGTAGCCATTCTGACTGGTGTAAGATGATATCTCATTGTGGCCTTATTTGCATTTCTCCAATGATTAGATATGTTGAGCATTTTTTTTCATATGTTTCATGGTCGCTTGTATGTCTTTATCTTTTTTTGAAATACGTCTGTTGACGTTCTTTGCCCAAATTTTAGTGGAGTTGTTCTTTTTTCTTGTTGAGTTGTTTGAGTTTCTTACAGATTCTGGATATTAGCCCTTTGTTGGATGAATACTTTTCAAATATTTACTTGCATCCTGTATGTTGCCTGTTTGCCCTGATAATTATTTTTTTGCTATGCAGAAGATTTTTAGTTTAAGTCCCATTTGTCTTTATTATTATTATTATTATTATTGTGTCTGTGATGTAGGATTTTTCTTCTCAGTCATTTGCAAGCCAGGGAGCCCTGGCCAGCAACACACCACCTGGGCCTCACTTCACCATGCTGACATGCCCCAGCTCGACTGTGCTATAGCTTGTAACCGTGTTTGGCTGTTCCCAGCTCTTGTATTGCATCCAAGAAGAATGAGGATATGCTGAACATTGAAGGATAAGGAAGGCAGAGAATAATTTTAATGAGTGTTGTAAACAGCTTTCAATGGAGAGGGGATGCAGAGTTGGTCCCCCTACCCAAAGGAGGGAAAGTTCCCTGTGTGGCTGGGCCTGGGGACTTTTATAAACTCAGGATGGGGAGTGCATGCTTATTGGTTTATGAGTATGCACAAAAGGTTAAAGTGAATAAACCACTCAAAGGTGGGCACGACAGTGTAGGAAAAACTAATTAGGAAAGTGTAGGTATATGTAAAATAGGGGAAGAGTATGGACCAATCAGAGAAAAGCATGCCCAATGGGAAGACAAGTTCTCAGTCTGCTCCATAGATTTAACATGTAGCTTGGTTTTCAGGCTTTAAACTGTCTTTGGCTTGCAGGTGGAGTTTCACTGGGGACCTGACCCTATCTGCCTAGGCATTTGGCTGCCTACTACTCCTCTCATTTGCTTTTGGGAATTTAGTGATACATTCCTAAGCCAATATCCCAAAGAGTTTTTCTTAAGTTTCCTTCTATAATTTTTTATGGATTCAGGTATTAAAGTTATGTCTTTAATCCATCTTGAGTAAATTTTGTATGTAATGGAAGGTAGCGGTCCAGTTTTATTCATCTGCATATGGCTGTCTAATATTCCCAGCACAGTTTACTGAATACAGTGTCCTTTTCCTAGTGTATATTTTTGTTGATGTTGTCAAAGGTCAGTTGGTTATAAGTATCTGGCTTTATTTGTGGGTTTTTGTTCTCTTCTATTGCTGTATGTATCTATTTTTATACCAGTATTATGCTGTTTTGGTTACTATTAACTTGTAGTATAATTTTAATGTAGGTAATGTAATGCATCCAGCTTTGTTCTTTTTGCTTAGTATTGCTTTGGCCAGCAGTCTCTATTTTTAGTTCCATATGAATTTTAGGATTTTTTTCCTAATTCTTTGTAAAGTGGCATTGATAGTATGATAGAAATTGCTTTAATTCTGAGGATTCCTTTGGGCAGCATGGTCATTTTAATAATATTGATTATTTTAATCCATGAACAAGGGATGCTTTTCCATGTTTGTGTTTTCTATGATTTCTTTCATCAATATTGTGTAATTCTCCTTGTGGAGATCTTTCACCTCCCTAGTTAAACGTATTTTTGTTTGTTTGTAGATATTATAAATGGAAATGAGTTCTTGATTTGGTTCTTCCTCTTTCATTTCTTTCTTTTGACTGATTTCTTTGGCTAGGATTTCCAGAACTATGTTGAACAAAAGTGGTGAAAGGGCCATCCTTATCTTGTTCCTGTTCTTTGGGAGAATGTTTTCAACTTTCCCCCATGCCAAATTTTACTGAAAGCTTTCTCTCATCTATTGTGATGATCATATGGTTTTTGTTTTTAATTTTGTTTATATAATAAATAATAATTATTGACTTATGTATGTTAAGCCATCTTTGCAAACCTACAACAAAACCTACTTGACTGTGGTATATTATCTTTTTGATGAGCTGCTGGATTTGGTTTGCTTGTATTTTGTTGAGGATTTTTGCATTTATGTTCATCAGGGATATTAGCCTATAATTTTCTTTTTTGTTGTACTCTTGCCAGCTTTGCTAACAGGGTAATACAGGCTTTGTAGCATGAATTAGGAAAGATTCCCTCTTCCTCAATTTTTTTTATAAGGAGTTTCGGTAAGATTGGTTCTGTTTCTTTTATCTGCATTGGTAGAATTCAGCTATGAGTCCATCTGTCCATCTGGTTCTGTGCTTTTTGTTTTGTTGGAAGATTTTTTTATTTAAATGATTGATTCAATTTCACTACTCATTATTGGTCTGTTCATTGTTTCTCTTTCTTTTTTTAATTTTTTTTATTATACTTTAAGTTCTAGGGTACATGTGCACAATGTGCAGTTTTGTTACATATGTATACATGTGCCATGTTGGTGTGCTTCACCCATTAACTCGTCATTTACATTAGGTATATCTCCTAATGCTATCCCTCCCCCCTCCCCCCCCCACCCCACAACAGGCCCTGGTGTGTGATGTTCCCCTTCCTGTGTCCAAGTGTTCTCATTGTTCAATTCCCACCTATGAGGGAGAACATGCAGCGTTTGGTTTTTTGTCCTTGTGGTAGTTTGCTGAGAATGATGGTTTCCGGCTTCATCCATGTCCCTACAAAGGACATGAACTCATCATTTTTTATGGCTGCATAGTATTCCATGGTGTATATGTGCCACATTATCTTCATCCGGTCTATCATTGTTGGACATTTATTTCTCTTTCTTCATTGTTCAGTCTTGGGAGGCTGTATCTTTCCTGAAATTTACCAGTTTCCTCTAGGTTTTCTTGTTTGTCCATGTGGAGATGCTTACAGTAGTCTCCGAAAATCTTTTCTATTTCTCTGGTATCAGTTGTAATTTTACCTTTATAATTTCTGCTACTACCTATTTAAAAATTTCTCTTTTCTTCTTCATTAGTCTAGTTAGCAGTCTGACAATTTCATTTATCTTTTCAAAGAAGCAACTTTTCATTCTATTGATTCTTTGTTTTTTATTGGTCTCAGTTTCATTTAGTTCTGCTCTGATCTTTATTATTTATTTTCTCTGGTTGCTTTGGATTGGGTTTGTTTTTATTTTTCTAGTCCCTTGAGGTGGGACATTTGGTTCTTAATTTGAGATCTTTTCATCTTTTTGACATAGACATTTAATGCTATAAAATAGAGTCCTGCTTTTGCCGTATCTCAGACGTTTTGGTATTCTTTGTCTCTATTTTCATTTGTTTTTAAAATTTTGTATTTCTACCTAATTTCAGTTTTTATCTAAAGATCATTCATAATCAGATTGTTTAATTTACACATATGCATATAACAGTTTTGAGAGAGTTCTTCTTGGTATTGATTTCCAGTTTTATTTAACTGTGGTCTGAGAAGATAATTGATATGATTTCAATTTTTAAAAGTTTATTGATATTTGAATTGCGGTTAGCATATGTTCAATTTTTGAAAGTGTTCCATGCACAGATGAAAATAATGGGTGTTCTGTGGTTGATAGGTACAGTGTTCTATAAATGTCTTTTGGGTTCATTTGGTTTACAGTCCAATTAAATCCAGAGTTTCTTTGTTGATTTTCTGTCTTATGATCTGTTTAGTGCTGTGAGTTAGGTGTTGAAATACCCCACTGTCATTTTACTGGTGTTTAAATATTTTCAATATTTTCTTGGGTCCAGCAGTGGTGTTTTTGTTTCTTTTTTTCTATCTGGGTGTTCTAGTATTGGGCACATATATATTTAGGATTGTTATATCTTCTTGTTCAATTGATCCCTTTATCATTACATACTGACTGTCTTTATATTTTTTTTTACTGTTGTTGTTTTAAAATCTGTTTTATCTGATGTAAGTATAGTGACTTCTGCTCAGTTTTCTTTTCTGTTTGCATGGAGTATCTTTTTCTGCCCCTTTTCTTTGAGTCTGTATCTGTTAGGTGGGTTTCTTGTAATAAGCCTATGGTTGGATCTGGTTTTTAAATTCACTTTGCCAATCTATATCTTTTTGGTGAAGCATTTAGTCATCTCCATTCAAGGTTAATACTGATACATGTCAGGTTTTGTTCCTTTCCTGATGTTAGTTGTTCCCTAGTTGCTTTGTAATCTAAATTATGTGGTTGCTTTATGAAATCTGTGTGTTTTCATGATGGCAAGTATTGCTCTTTCATTTCCATGTTTACAATTCCTTTGAGCATTTCTTGTAAGGGTGGTCTGACACACTTTTCTCTTGGTTATCCTTTGCTTTCATCCTTCCAAACTAAGGACTACAACACAGTTTTCTTTTTATAGTTGTTCATCTTGTGCCTTATCTGTAATTGTACATTGTACATGCTTTGGGACATTTTTTCTGATCCCTTTTCTCTTATCTATATGAACTGTCTTCTTTAGTAACACACCCAGTTCTACACACACACACACACACATATATATAATAGGGCTGAATATTTATATATATATTCAGCTCTAATCTTCCTTAGCTCCACACTTACATGTTACTTCCTGTATACTATTAATTCTGCAATCCCACTAATATGTTCTAGTTTTTTCCTCATCTTGTTGTCCCTAATTCTTCCCCATTCCAGTTAATAAACCTACTAACATTTTCATAAGTAATTCATGCCAAAAACTTTATTCTTGAGTCTGCCAGTTTCTTCTATCCTCATATTCAATTAATCAAGTTCTATTATTTCTAGCCTGAAATATATATCTGTAATATTTCAACTTATTTCTATTACACTGTCATTACCTTAGTCAAAAACGCCACCACCTCTTCTTGTTTGGTGCAGTACAAAATGCTATTATTCATCAATAGCCATTTCTTTAACCTAGGGGAGAATTATACATCTCAACACCACTGACATCAGGATTGGCCATAGAACTGCTTTGGCAAATGTGCTGTGAGCAGAGGTGAGACTTGCCATTTCCTAGCAGTAACTTTAAGGGACGTCTATGCTTTACCCAGTCTTTTTCTGCTATGAAATAGTCAATGACAATGTTCCAGAGAATGGATGTTTCATCAGCCTTGATCCCAGCCTGAGGATAGTGACAACATATGGCAGAAACTTCAGCCAATCCACAATAGAAATTATGTGTAGAGTGAAAAATAAGCTTTTGTCATTGCCAGTCACTGGGATGTCAGTGGTGTTTGTTATCACAAGATAAGCTGTGCTGTCTGGACCGATTATAGCAGATTAAAGGCAATACAGCTTCAACTGATATGCCTGCCTTCACATTTCTCCCAGAATACCTTCCCCCACTACAGTTAGTGTCATGTTTGAAGAATGCAACCTTTAACCCTTTGAATAATATCCAAACTGCTTTTCATGGCCTCCAAGGTCCCACAAAGGCTGACCCCTGCTTACCTCTCAGATCTCGTCTCATCCCACCCTCAGCTAATGCTCTACCTGCTATACTGTTCTGCTTTTTTTCCCCTGGCTATGTTAAGATTGTTACTCATGGGGACCTCTGACCTTGCTGTTCTCGCTACTTCTCTTAATTCTTCACACAGATGTCTCTTTCTCATTGCTTATGTTCTACTCAATTCCTTAATGTCAGTTTCCTACTGTACTATCACCTCATTTATTGCAGTTTCCCTCTCCCTCATTTTTCCTATCATGCAGCAGTTAGATTTATTTAGGGTTCTGAGGATAACATGAAATATAGATGATACAGTGGCAACTTGAACAGTTTTCCATATTTACTCTACTAATTTCCTAAGGGACATGGAACATGCTTTTTCATCTCTGTATTTGTAACACCAAGTACAAGGCAATGCACAATATATATTAGATGACAAACAAATGATTGTTGACTTTAATTTTTCCATGTAACTTTTCATGTTTATCTATGTCTGATTAGAGTATGAATAAAACAAGAAAATATCAAATATTGAAGCCCCACAATTCTTTTCTTTTTGCAAATAAAGCTTTGCTTTCTAGCTCTGAGAAGTTAACATTGGATTGCATATTATCTCCTTTTCTACTTTCATCATTTTATTGGCTGCTCTGGAAATAGGATATTTTGGTTGACATTCCAATATGATTTTATTCATTTAATTAGGAAATTATAATTTTATTTATTTGTTTTCTCCCCTTGTGATATGGACTATACAAGCTCTTTTCTCAATGTCAATCAATTCTCAATTACAGAAAGAGAGAACAGGAAAAAATAGTTCTGTATTATATAGTTCTGATATCCAGATAATTCAAATGAGAGAACAAATGCTTATAATCAGTTTCTTTCGTTAATTGGACAGAGCTTCTAAGCCTAGTGTGCCCATAAATCAATTCGAATATGTTAATAAGATATTTTTGTTCTCCTATTTACCCAGTATGTCTACTTTATAGCTAAAATAATTTTCCCACTTTAGTTTAGACACTATTTCAAACTTTGTGCTTTATGTAGTTCTTGAAATTAAATGGAAGTAGCAAAAACACTTAGCGTATGAGCTGGAAATTATATGAATTTAATAATGAACTAAGAATGGCATGTAAATTTTATGACCTATGGCAAATATTGAAGGATCAAGGTAACTGCCAAACTACAGACCTTGTACATAAAAATCACATTTCTTTAAAACAAGGAAACTGGTATAATTTTAATTGGGCTTGCTCCAGTTATTTTTTACAAAACAAAATAATCCATTAGAAATGAGTATTTTTAAAAAGTTTTTTATTTAATATCGAATGATACCCACAGTAAACTTATATAGCTCCATTTATTTTAAAATAAATTGAGTAGCAAACAGATTTTCAAATATGTTTACTACAATGAAGAAACTTGAGAAAAACAAAATGCAATGTTTATAATCATATGGCCCTGTCCCTGAAATAGAACAATGCCTTTATTTTCTCCTCTTACCTACATTGAAACTTACTTTGACTTCCTTTACTGTGAAGCACCTAGTGACTGGTCCAGAAACCCCAGCACTCTCTGCTTGGACATTAGCATTTAGCATTTAGTAGTCTCTTACATTCTCACTTGTGATATATCTTGAGTAGTTATAAGATTTTTCATGTATTCATCATGTTCACCTTCAGCTTCCCAAACTGAAAATTCTTCTTGAGACTACTATTCTGTAACTACTCAGAACCCACCAAAGTTATTCTAAAAGAGGTGATGAGTGAATTTATTTCAAAAGAACTGGAGTACTTTTATAATATTTTCCCATATCACAAATAACGTTTTGTCTATCATATTTATTTAATTTTAAAATGTAATAGATTTGGAATCAAGTCATTAGTTGTGTAAATATAACATATTAAAGCTAAACATAATCTTTATTTTTTTTCAAAAATACTGGAGAATTTGTTTTACCTTAGGTTATTTATGCAATATTTTTAAGAAATAAGTTTTTTGTATTACACGATGACAATTTTCCCCAACAATCCATATTTTTATGTAAAAAGAAAAAAGAAATTCTTTAGGCATCTTGAAAGATTGCTGACTTTCTCAACATTTCTTCCCACCTACTTATTATCTATATATCTCCCCATTGCCATAAATAACTTTGTCATTTACTGTGACCCTAGCCACATGAAAAAGTAATTAATGAATATTAAACATTTGATATCAATGGGATAATGCATATGAAGCTCTTCACCTAGTCCCTGGTACACAGTAAAACTAATAAATGATACTTGCTATTATTAAATTCCTCTTGTGAGTTGGCAGCTTAATTTCTTTTCCAAAACACTAAACTCTAGAAAAGTGTCTAAAGGAATCAAATACTAGTTTTTACAATGTTACAATAAGTAAACACAAATTAACAATAATAATTTATGATCAATTTTTTTCAATTCCCTTATGTTTTCTAATTTCCTACCTCATCATACTTAATGTATATTATTTAACTTTTTTTAAAAAAGAATTATTTTTTCATTTAGGAATGTAAGAACCAAAGAGATTTATTTCTAAAACACCATATATTTTAGCCTTGCAATCAAATCTAATCCTCTTTATGTAACATTGGTAACATTCAGCATAGAGCATATTTCCATTTTATCTCAGTGAATTCAATAAGAAGATAAGAGCTATTGTCTAAAAGAGTACTAAGAATGTCATTGCTCTATTAATCAGCTGTTCACTTTTTTGTCCCTCAAAGTGAAAGATCAATTAATTGCAGCAGTAATATTATATTATAAATTCTATTCTAACTGAGCAATCTGGAAAGAATGCATTTCCGTCTTCTTTTCTCCATGTCCTTCTTGAATAGTCAACTAGTCTATCATGAGCTGGGTATCAGAGATATAGCTATATGTTCTTTTTAAAAGGTATTTGGAAATTTTTCTTTTAAGAAAAGGATGAAGATACTAATTGTGTTATGTAGAACTTGCTTTTCCACATTTCCTCTTATTATTAGCAATGTCTTAAAGAGCCATTAAAAACCATCTCTATTTTGAGTGCCAATATTATGCAGTGTGACATTGAGCATGTCAAGGAGCTCTTAATTGAGGGAAGTTTAGAGTTTTCCCTTTATAAATATACTTAGCTTATCTACACAAGTAAGAAATAAAATTTGGAAAGACATAGCGGATAAATATTTGCTTAGCTTCCATTGATCAATGTCTATTTTGGTTGTGAATGTGGCTAAATTTCTTGAAGTTGTTTATCTTCGTTTTAAATTAATGAGTGGTATTAAGAAAAAAAGCATTTTTTCAAAAAAAAACAGGAAAATTAAATTCATATCTAGCTAGCAACCACATGGCTTAATAGAGTCCTTTTTTTGATCTTTTTAAACTAATTTGAACTTTAACTTCCAAATAGAATGTAGAAAAATGCAAAATTAAAAAACCAATCACATAGTAGCAACAAGAAAAACCCCCAAAATAAAAATATAGTTCTACATTAGGCCAATGAAGAACACCTTCCTCTGTCATTCAAGAGTGCATATCAAACTAATCACTTGTTTTTTAAAAATTTGAATGGTAAGTGACAAGTCCCAACAATTTATTAATTATAACAATCACTAATTAGTAATCTTTTTTCATTGGATAATAACCCATTCACTTTATGTTAATTTAGACTTTTCCACACTATCAAATAAAAATTATTACACATTTTCTGAGAAGGGAAGTGCAGGACAACCAGCTGGCCCAAAATATAAGAAGAAATCACCTGCAGGAAGGAGCTGAATGTGATCACTTAATTGAGAAGACACAGTCGAGCATGGATAAGAATTTAGCTATAAAAGTTAACACATTAGTGGAAGTTTATTGTGAACTGGTAAAAGAAAATAAAAGACCTAGAAGCCACAGATATAGCAGCCTTTCACAATTTACTA
This sequence comes from Gorilla gorilla gorilla, assembly GCF_029281585.2. Classification (NCBI taxonomy): domain Eukaryota; kingdom Metazoa; phylum Chordata; class Mammalia; order Primates; family Hominidae; genus Gorilla; species Gorilla gorilla. Next base: position 135,160,824 of record NC_073230.2, on the reverse strand, counting down.
GGCCTTCCTATACAGATTCCACCAGGAGCTAAGAAGAAAATGTAGCAAGATTTAAGAAACCATGACATAAGCTTGGTGGAGGGAGACAGGGGCCATGAGGACATAGGCTTGAAACCCCACCCAAGAACATCCCTTATCTAAGCTGTGAAACTAACTTAATCTCTGGAGGAAAGAAAGATAAACACTGACATGCTTAAGAAACTGGTGGAAATCCAGTACAGCTGAGGGAAAGGAGAGAAAAAATTCTATCCATCTCTGAAGGAAGTGCAGGACACATATCTACAGGTGTGAAAGTAGAAGAAGAATTAAGAAGGTCATACTCCCAAGCCCAGGAGATCCAGTAGATTCATGCTTTGTCAGAAAATCAGAATACTTCCACTCCCCAACAACAGGCTAATAAGTGTTGAGTAATAGGTAATAATATAATATTTCTGTGAAAGTTGCAAAAGTAAGTAAATAAACTCTCTCTAAGGTGCAACCCAAAGTGAAGACCTAAAACTGAGGGTGGAATAGTCCTTGAAAAAAATCTCTCTGGCAAAGTAGACTCTATCCTAAATACAAGGCATTGATAGACCAAATTAACTCTAACACTCACTTTAAAGACGTACCAAACTTTATTACTGGGTATATATTCAAAGGAAAACAAGTCATTCTACCAAAAAGATACTTACATCTGTATGTTCATCACAGTGGTATTCATAATAGCAAGGATGTGAAATCAACCTAAGTGCCCACCAACTCTGAAATGGATAAAGAAAATGTAGTACATATACACTATGGAATACTAAACAGCCATAAGAAAGAAAAAATATATCCTTTATAGCAACATGGATGCAGCTGGTGGCCATTATTCTAAACAAACTAACAGAGAAACAGAAAATCAAATACCTGATGTTCTCACTTATAAGCCGGAGATAAACATTAGTGAGTATACATGGACGTAAAGACAGCAGCAGTGGAGAATGAGGAATACAAGACTTGGGCAAGAGGGTAAGGATAAAGAGTGAAAAGCTACCTAATGGGGACTATATGCACTGCCAGGGAGATGGATTCATTTGTACTCCAGTCCTCAGCATCACACAATATACCTTTGTAACAAACCTGCACAGGTATAACCTGAACCTATAATGAAGTTAAATACATACATACATACACACACACATACATAAATTTTTAAATGACTGACACTGAATGACAGAACCATAAAGCTCAGAGATCACCAAGCAAGACACACACACACACATATACACACACACATACACACACACACACATATATACACACACATACACACACACAAACATCTCTAGACATATCTTATTCTTATCTTATTCATTTAAGCAGCTAAAATCAAAAGAAATACCTTGAAGTAACCCCCCAAAAATAATATATTACATTGAGAGATATAAAGGTAAGAAATGTGAGTGACTTCTTGTCAAAAATCATGAAATATATTGAAGTAACCCATTAAAGTGCTGAGAGCAATCAAAATTCGGCCCACCCAGAATTCTCTATCCAGTTAAACTATAATTTTAAAAGGAAACTGAAATATAGATTTTCTTAGCCAAATTAAAGTTAAGATAATTAACTTCTACCTGACTTCTGCTACAGAAATTTTAATTAATGTTTTCTTTTTAGGCATAAGAACTATACAGAGCCTTGAATTTAAACATGTAGACATACACATGATAGGTGATAAACACTGGAATTAAAATAAATGATGGAAACATAAAACTTATTTTATTATTTACTTGCTTTAAGAGATAACAGACTATCTAAAACAAAAATAGCAGCAAAGTACTTTGTGTTTTTAGTGTGATAAAGGTACAGCAATAATTGCAAAAATGATGGGAGGAAAAAATTGGAAACGTGCAGTTTTAAGAAACTTAAAACTATATGTTAATCACTTTAATAGTAAAGGTATAGATTGATTACCCTGGGGCATGCATTTAAACATTTTAAAAATGTATCAATAATAAATCAAAAGTGAAGATAAAATATAATCATAAAATATTAAATTAACTTCTGAGAAGGCAGAAAAAATATATACTAGACTTGAATTCATTCATTATAATAATTATTTTAAATATAAAGTCTTTATATCACAATTAAATGACAGAGATTGGATAATTAGATGAAACAATAACAACAAGATTCTACTATATGCTGCCTTCAAGAAACACATACTAAGCTAGAAGTTACAGGTAGATTAAAAGTAAAATGATTGTGAAAGATATGCTATGCAGGCAGTAATCAAAAGAAAGCTGGAGTAGATATGTTAATTTAAAACAAAGTAGCCTTCAGGAAAAGAAAGATTATCAGAGATAAAGAGAGATAAAGTAGACAATGCTAAAAGGATCAATTCTTCAGGAAGTTGCAACTATACCAATCCTAAATGTATGTGTATTTTATAATAGAGCATCCAAATGCATGAGATGCAAAGTGCTAGAACTGACAGGAGAAACACACAAATCTACAATTACATTGGGAGACTTTCACAGTCAGTAATTAATAGACCATCTCAGTAAATGACGAAACAAGTAGACATAAAATCAGTAGGTATATAAATGACTAAAAAGCATTATCATTCAATTTGAGCTACTTGGCATTTATAGAACATTCCTTCATACAAAAGAAAAATATATATTTTTTCTCAAGTGTACATGGAACATTCACAAGGGTAAATCCTATTTTAAGCCACAAAAGAACCTTAATAAATTAAAATAAATAAAAATCCTATAAGATTTTTTCTCTGATGAAAATATGATTAAAATAAAAATATTAATAACAGAAAATTGAGATAATCACCATATATATGTAAATTAAATCATAGACTTCCAAATAACAAAGAATTTTCAAAGAAAATTAAACTTTATTTTGAACTGAAGAAAATAAAACAATCATGCACCCAAGCACTGCTTGTAGATAAATTTATGGCACTATTTTCTTATAGTGGAAGAGAATCAAGGGCTCCAATAAAAAACATAAGCTTTACCTCAAGAACCTAAAATATAAAAAACAAATTAATGCACAGAAAGCAGAAGGAAGAAAATATTAAACTGAGGGATACATAAAATTAAAACAGGAATATGATACAAGAAACCAATGAATCAAAAATATAACTTCATAAAAATATCATTAAAATGATAAACCTCTACAGATGATCCAGGACAAAAAGAGGGTAGGTAAGAATAGCTAATAGCAGAAATGAAAGAATGGACACCACTTGAGATGCCACAGATATGGGAGATAAAATGAGAGAATAAACAATATTGCCAATAATATTGATATAGTAGATTAAATGGACCAATTATTTGAATTAGAAAAATATATGAAGACCAACTCAAGAAGAAATAGAAACCCAAAATAATAGTATATCTATTACATAATTTGGAATCATGGTTAAAAATTTTCTGGAAATCAAATCTCCTGGCCTAGGAGGCCTAACAGGAAATTTTACCAAAGATTTAAAGAAGAAATAGTGCACTGTCTATACAGTCTTTTCCTTAAAAATAGAAGCAGGAATATTTCTAAGCTTAATTTACAAGACTATTATTAAAACCAGAAAAAGATATTATAAGAGAAGGAAACTATAGACTAACATCCCTCATGAAAATAGGTACAGAAATCCTAAACAAAACATTTGCAGATTCAAACCTATTTATGTCCCACCTTCATAAGGTTGTTGCCAGGTTATTTTGGATAGAGATTTAAATATCCCGTAATTTCTTTTAACTCTCATGTATTAATAGCCTCCTAGGTTACTACCAAAGATGATTACTTTTCTCTGACATGTGGCTTTTATTAGTTAGTTTTAAAGTATAAACATTTTCAATAATTTTACATATAGGATAGAGCTCCTCACTTTTCATTCCACTCTATCAAGTATTAACTATTAGAATAAAGTAATATGTTTTGTCATTTTCATTATATTATTTTTGCCACTTGTTAAATTTTAAAAATACCCTTTAAAAGATAGCATAGGATTTATTCAAAACTGTCCTGTAGAAAATCCTCTCTGCAAGATATTAATAGTTGTTTTTTTGAAATTAAAAAGGAGGTACAATTTTTTGACTAATATGTTTGTATAAAACAAAATGAAACTAGATCGTTCAGATACTTTGAAATGTAAGTGTTTACTCTGAACGTTTTGAAAAGTGATATTTTATATAGTCTCATATGTTTTGGATGTTTGTCTCTTCCAAATCTCATGTTGAAATGTAATCTCCAATACTGGAGGCAGGGCCTGGTAGGAAGTATTTGGATCATGAGGGCAGATCCCTCATGGATGGCTTAGAACCACCTCTTGGTGATGAGTGAGTTATTGCTGTGAGTTAACATGAAATCTGGTTGTTTAAAGTGTATGGCACCTCTTTTCTCTCTCTCTTGCTCTCTCTCTCCCTATGTAATGTGTCTGCTCCCACTGCACTTTCTGCCATGATTGTAAGCTTCCCGAGGCCTCTACCAGAAGCAGATGCTGTCACCGTGCTTCCTGTACAGCCTGCAGAAATGTGAGTCAATTAAACTTCTTTTCTTTATAAATTACCAAGTCTCAGGTAATTCTTTATGGACTAAGATGGAAAATGGACTAACAGAGTGGGGCATTGCTATAAGATGCCTGAAAATGTGGAAGTGGCTTTGGAACTAGGTAATGGGCAGAGGTTGATAGAGTTTGAAGGGCTCAGAAGAAGATAAGAAAATGAGAGAAAGTTTGGAATTTCTTGGAGACTAGTTAAATGGTTGTGACCAAAATGCTGATAGAATTATGGACAGTGAAGGCCAGGCTGACAATGTCTCAGGTGAAAATGAGGAAGTTATTGGAAATTGAAGTAAAGGTCACCTATGTTACACCCTAGCAAATAACTTAGATGCATTGTGTTCATACGCTAGGGACCTGTGGAAGTTTGAACTTAGGAGTGATGACCTAGGGTATCTGGTGGAAGAAATTTCTTAGCAGCAAAAAACTTTCAAGATTTGTCATGGCTGTTTCTAACAACATATGATCAGATATGAGAGCAAATAAATGTCTTCAAGTTGGAACTTATACTTAAAAGGGAAGAAAAATGGAAACGTTTGAAAAATTTGCAGCCTGGCCATTTGGTAATGAAAAAATCTAAGTAGGCTGTGTAGCAGCACTTGCTAGAGAGATTAGCTAACTGAAAGGAAGCCACATGTTAACATCTAAGACAACGGGAAAAAGCACTTGAAGGCATTTTTTTAGACTGCTCCTCCCATCACAACCTCAGAGATGTAGGAAGAGAAAATGGTTTGAAGAGCCAGGCCCAGGACCTTGCTGCCCTGTGCAGCCTTGGGACACTGCTTCCTGGGTTTTGGCCACTCTGGCTCCAGCCATGACACAAAGGGCCCAGCAGTTTTGTCCACTGCTTCAGAGTGTGCAAGCTATAAGCCTCGGGAGTTTCCATGTGGTGTTAACTCTGCAGATGTTCAGGATACAAATGTGAAGGAGGCTTGGTGGTTTCCACCTAGATTTCAGAGGAGGTATGGAAAAGCCTGAGTGCCCAGGCAGAAGCCTGCCACACAGGTGGAGCCCCAAAAGAGAAACTCTACTAGTAGAGGGCAATACTGAAGGGAAATGTAGGATTGCAGCCCCCACTCAGAGTCCTTACCAGGACACTGCCTACTACCTCTGTGGGAAGGGTTCCACCACTATCTAGACCCCAGAATGATAAATTCATCTACAGCTTTGACCCTCTGCCTGGAAAAGCCATGAATATTGAATTCCAAACTTTTAGGGCAGCCATGTAATCTGCACCCTGGAAAGCCATAGTACTGGGACTTCCCAAGGCCTTGGGAGCCCAGCCTTAGCACCAGGATGTTGGACATGGAGTTGAGGTTTATGTTGAAGCTTTTAGATTTAATGCCATCACTGCTGAGTGTCCGGACCATTGCCCCTAATTTATTTTGGTCAATTTCTCCCTTTTGGAATGAGAATGTGATGTGGTTTGGCTGTGTCCACCCAAATTTCATCTTGGATTATAGCTCCCATAATTCCCACATGTCATGGCAAGCACATGGTGGAAGGTAATTGAAGTGGGTGTGGGGGGTGGTTCTTTTCTGTGCTGTTCCAATGATAGTGACTAAGTCTCATGAGATCTGATGATTTTATAAAGGGGAGTTTACCTGTATATGCTCTCTTGTCTGCTGTCATGTAAGATCTGTCTTTTCTTCTCTTTTGCCTTCTGCCATGATTGTGAGGCTTCTTCAGCCATGTGGAACTGTGAGTTCATTAAGCCGCTTTCCTTTATAAATTAGCCAGCCTTGAGTATGTCTTTATTAGCAGTGTGAAAATAGACCAATACAGTAAATTGGTACCAGTAGGGTGGGGTGCTGCTGTAAAGATACCTGAAAATGTGGAAGTAACTTTGAAACTGGGTAACAAGGAAAAGGTTGGGACAGTTTTGGAAACTGGGTAACAGGAAGAGGTTGGAACAGGCAGAGGTTGGCCCAGAAGAAGACAGAAAGATGTGGGAAAGTTTGGAACTTCCTAGAGACTTGTTAAATGGCTTTGACCAAAATACTGGTAGTCATAAGGACAATGAAGTCCAGATTGAGGTGGTCACAGATGAAGACGAGGAAATTGTTGGGAACTGGAATAAAGGTGACTCTTGTTACGTTTTGGCAAGGAGACTGGTGGCATTTTGCCCCTGTTCTAGAGATGAGTGGGACTTTGAACTTGAGAGATATAATTTAGGGCACCTGGCAGAAAAAATTTCTAAACAGCAAAGCATTCAATATGTGGCTTGGGTGCTCTTAAAAGCCTTCAGATTTATGTATTCACAAAGATATGGTTTTCATTGAGAACTTATATCTAAAAGGGAAGCAGAGTATAAAATTTCAGAAACTTTGCAGCCTCATGTTGTGATAGAAAAGAAAAACTCATTTTCTGAGGATAAATTAAGCCTACTGCAGAAATTTGCATAAGTAACTAGTAGCCAAATGTTAACCACCAAGATAATGGGGAAAATGTCTCCAGGGCATATCAGAGGTCTTCATGGCAGCCCCTCCCATCACAGGTTCAGAGGCCTAGGAGGAAAAAATGGTTTTATGGGTCAGGCCCAGGGCCTTGCTGCTTTGTGTAGTCTTAGGACTTGGTGCCCTGTGACCCAGTTGTGGTTAAAAGGGGCCAACATAGGGCTCAGGCCATGCTTCAGAGGATTTAAACCCCAAGCCTTGGCAGCTTCCATGTGTTGTTGAGCCTGCAGGTGCACAAAAGTCAAGAATCGAGGTTTGAAAACCACCGCCTAGGTTTCAGAGGATGTATAGAAACACCTGGATATCCAGGCAGAAGTCTGCTGCAGTGATAGAGCCCTCAGGAGAACCTCTGCTAGAGCAGTGCAGAAAAGAAATGTGGGGTCAAAGTCCCCACACAGAGTCCCCACTGGGACACTGCCTAGTGGAGCTGTGAGAAGGCCACTGTCCTCCAAACTCCAGAATAGTAGATGCACCAACAGCTTTCACTGTGCACCTGGAAAAGAGACAGACACTCAATGCCAGCCTGTGAATACAGCTGGGAAGGGGGAGAAGACAAAATAAGAAGCATGTGTTTTACTATAATAGATTTTAGAAGAAGAGAGAATACATTGGACAATAATGGTTAACAATTCTCATGAAGCATTTTTCCTCTACCAATAATTGATTTGTTCTAATTGTCTCAGACTTCCAGCCAACTTTTCCTGGCCCCCTGCCTTTCTGTTCCAGACTTCAGGCTCCATTAACTTTTATTCTGGGGACCCTTATAGGCCTTCATTTTTTCAAATACTAAAATTTATTTAGTGCTGCTCTGGTTTGTACAAAATCAACAACTAATCTTGGCTAAGAATAGAAATCATCTTTGTACTGAATATATATATATATTATATATATATATGTATATATATTTTTTGCTTCGAAAACAAAACATTCTGATTATCAAAATCTACCCTACCTAGCAAAGGCAGAGTTGAATGGATGATAGTTGAGTAGTGGTAAAAGGAGCATGGGTTACAAATACCAAAACCTTATTATTGTTGATCTTAAATGCAACTGAAGAAATAAAATGTTTTCTCCCCTCATATAATATGCATTGTCTAGAGAGTACTTAATATGTGATGGGCATATTATGTGCCAGACATATTATTATCTCTATTTACCAGATAAAGATACTGAGTTCAGAGAGTTACACAAATTGTTCAGTCATATCACTAGTAAATGACAGAACTGACCTTTGAACCCATGTCTCATCTAAATCAATTGAACATTATGCTTTGTATAAAGTATGTTCTGATATCTTAAAAATCAGGTACCCACTTATTAACCTCTGGTGTAGAGTTTTTGCTTCTATGTACTTAATTGTTCTTGCAGAAAACCTTTAGGATTTGATGGATGTAATTTAATGAAATTGGAAATATATATATATATATATACACACACACATATATATACTTTAGGAATATATGTGTATATATTTAGGAATATACATATATATTTAGGAATATATATGTATATATATTTAGAAGGAATATATATGTATATATATTTAGAAGGAATATATATGTATATATATTTAGAAAGAATATATATGTATATATATTTAGAAAAAATATATATGTGTATATACATATATATACACATATATATATTTTCCTAAAATAATTACACCTTCATTTGCTACATTCACAGAGTAGATATTTACCTGTGGTAGTAAGATTAATGTGTCAACATGTCTCTACTGTAGTACCCAGTGATTAAATCAAACTGCTATCGTTTGGATGTTTGTCCCCCAAACCTCATGTTGGAATTTGATCTCTGACATTAGACTTGAAGTCTAATGGGAGGTATGTGGTTCGTGAGGGTGGACCCCTCATGGATGGCTTGGATCTGTGCTTGTGGTAATGAGTGAATTCTCACTCTATTAGCTTCTGTGACAGCTGGTTGTTAAAAAGAGTCTAGCACCTCCCTTCACCCTGCTTCCCGTCTTGCCATGTGAGCTATTAGGTTGGTGCAAAAGTAATTGCGGTTTTTTGCTTTTTTTTTTTTTTTTGTCAATTACTTTCACACTAATCTAATGTATGCATGCTGGCTCCTCTTCCTCTTTCACCATGAGTGGAAATAGCTTTAGGCCCTCACCAGATGCAAATTCCAGTGCCATGCTTCTTGTACATACTACAGAACTGTACACCAAATCACCCTCTTTTCTTTATAAATTACTCAGCCTCAGGAATGCATTTATAGCAACACAAATGGACTAAGATAAACAGTAATCTAGGTGTTGCTGTGAAGGTAATTTTAGATGTGGTTACTTGTGGTTTTGTGTTATATCAGTTGCCTTCAAGAAAAACTATTATCCTTGATAATGTGAATAGACTTCTTCCAAACAATTGAAGGTGCAGACAGCAAAAATTGAGAAGAAGGTATAGGATGTTGCATATTTATAAAAATATTAATGTCAGTTACTGAAGGAATTATTGACCTATTTAGAGTTCAAATCCAGGGATTATGGTAGGATACTGTGAAGGCAATAACACATCCTGTTGACTCAAAGACAAAATTATTTAACTAATAATAAACAAACACATTGATTGTGTTTGTAAGCAATGAAGATATACCTTGAAATGTATACTATTAAATATTTAATAGATGAGCGAGTTGAGCTGTCTCTCCAGGTTTTTGTTGAAATGAATTACTTTTGCAGTACATTTAATAAATGCAATTTGTTCTTATGTGCTGCGCCAGTATTTGTAGATTTGTAATAGCCATATTAGTGGGTATCTTGTGCTACTTGTTTCAATATCATTTTACACGTAATTGGCTAAAACAAAACATTTTAAAATAAAGGACCTTGTGGGTTGCATGTTGATATTTTTCTCACTACCATTCCTGGTATACATAACATTATTCTAAAAATGTGTCTGGTTTAATTCAGGCATAAAAGGGATATTGGGAATCTCTAATCAAAACCATTGAAAATCAATCTTTATAAGTCTAAGTTACATGGTTATATTTTCATGTATGTATTTCTATCATAATATAATGATAAATGTCAATTTATCAATGTCACTTGTAGACTAGTAGACAGAATATAATATAATTATACATAGATGTAACATTTATCTTCATTTAGTACATAATATCAAAATGTAGGCAAAGCACATGTTATTTAAAAAAATATCAAAGTCAACAAATAATGCATGCCTCTCCTTAGAGAAAAAGAAAAATAAATTCCTCTTTGATATTTATCATGTTATTTTTTTAATCTTACTTTTATTTTAAGTTTAGGGGTACATGTGCAGGTTTGTTACATTGGTAAACTTGTGTTATGGAGGATTGTTGTAAACTTATAGCAGTCTAAGTTTATTCTAACCCCTTCCATCTCTCCTGTTACATTGGTAATTTAGTAACAGATTGGATTAGAGCAGGAATTCACAGCTAAGTTAAACCACACATGTGATAAAATGAAAGTCACAGTTATTATGTAGGAAATGAAAGGACACTCCTTTCCCTAGAGAGTCTCAGGATTACTGGCATAAGGCTGTGTTTTTGCCTGCTGTGCTCTCTCTTACCTTCTCTCTCTTTTCCAATAGAATGCTGGGCTGTTTGAATCACACTTCTAGATGGATGGTCACTAAGATACTCAAGGGAAGAAAAGGGTATGCTAGAATTTGCCAATAAAGCAGCATTTTTGCACTAATAATAAAATAACTGAATAAATTAATGGAATTTATAATTAAACTTTTCAGACAAACATAAAGACATACTGCTGCACATTATCTGATCTCATTCTTCTGGGGTTGTAGCTGACTGTCACTTGACTAATTGAAATTCCACTGCATTACTGGCTGTTAATAGGCTACAGAGAAACCTGCCATTGTGTATTTGTGTTAGACTAGCTGACATTACATAAGTAAATACAAACATGATGAAAATTAGTTCTTATAAAACACATCCCATTAACACCTAAAGGGTTTAGGAAAATAAAATTATGAAGGATATTAATTTTATCTTTCTTCAGAACCTTTGTTTTCACAAAGTTCAAAGACTGGTGAGAACCGTTCTTTCTCTTTTTTTCACTCTATTTCTCTCTCTCTCTCTCTGTCACACACACACACACACACACACACACACACACACTCACTTACTCATTTTGAAATTGACAATAAAAATGAGCCACCAGAGAAAGAAATTTAAATAAAGTTTTCAGAATTTGTCTCTTCTTCTATTTTTACAGTTAATTTTTTCATTCTGCATAATAGAGTTTGATATACATTTTACATTTTATATAGGGGTCAAATCATTTTATGTGCAAAACTAGTCAATTAAAGAGTACTACATATCCTGGGGAAATGGACTTTCGTAATGCTGGAAATAGAAGCTCGTAAAATCTTTTTCTTATTAAAAATGGCAACACTGGCAGCAATTGTCATAATAAACATGTTTTTCAAAATTCTTGAAATTATCCAGAAGTTTATAATAATTCAAGAGGAGTTTATTCAAGAAAAAATGACTGAATCTCAATGATATGGTTTGGCTGGGTCCCCACCCAAATCTCATCTTGAATTGTAGTTCCCATAATCCCCACATGTCCTTTGGGGAACCAGGTAGAGATAATTGAATTATGGCGGCAGTCTCCGCCATCCTGTTCTCATGATAGTTGAGTGAGTTCTGATGAGATCTGATGGTTTTATAAGGGGCTTCTCCCTTTGCTGAGCACTCATTCTTCTCCTTCCTGCTGCCATGTGAAGAAGGACATGTTTGCTTCCCCTTTGCCTTCTGCTATGATTGTAAGTTTCCTGAGGCCTCACCAGCCCTGCAAAACTGTGAGTCAATTAAACCTCTTTCCTTTATAAATTACCCAATCTCAGGTATGTCTTTATTAGCAGTGTGAGAATGGACTAATACACTCAGTAAGAAATGGAACACTTGTCATTTTAACTTAACCTATTGACATATTTTCCTTTTGGTTCTATGGAAATCCAGAAAACCAAATGCACTGCAAGTAAGGTGACTGTGAAAGCCGGAAACCTAGCACACACCAGAAATGGCAAGAGAAAAATGTCATCATGGGACATGTATGGCAGTTTCTTAAATAACTCCATTATCTGGATTTATTTTAACTTGATCTGACTCAGAAATAACTTTGCATTAATGCCTTTATCTCTAGAACACTTGTAGAAAACAACCAGCACAATGGTTTAACATCACTGCTGACTGAGGTGGCAATACAAGTTGGGGCTAATAATAGTCTGACCAAAAGTCCTCAGAGGGACAACTGAGAAAGAGATTTCCATAGACAATTTTTCAAAACTCTGACATATCCTGGAGATATAAAGAACATACATGGGTGCTGAGCTGTATGTATTTCAGGTAAGCCCTGAGAATGTCATAAATTCTCATCTGTGGCTGATTCTGAGGGCCTATGCAAGCAGAAAATGAAGCCTATAGTTGCGAACTTTCTAATGGAGTATTAAAAGCACTCCCTAACATATACAGAGCCCTGGGCAAAGACTGGAAGACCTATTGGTTAAAGTCACTTAAGGAAATTTCTGTCTGATCATTATCTGACCACTGAGATAATCAAACAGAGGCTTCAGTGGCTGTACTTGACAAAGTATACAGACTATAAAGAACTAGTCCAGGGAAAACCCTAAATTAACAAATATCAACAACAACTACAATGACAACATCCCATAACAACCATGAACTCCCCCAAATTATGAAAAAATCTGTTTCCTGGTGGCCTCACATTCTATTTTAAGTGCCCAGGTTTTTTAAAAGAGAGATCCATAAAGAAATGGAAAATATGGCCTATATACAAAAGAATAAAAATAAAAACACTCAAAGAAGACTATGAGGAAGCTCAGATGTAAGACTTATTTGAGAAATATTTAAAATAAATTATTATTAATATGTTTAAATAACTAAAGGAAACATTACCTAGACAATTAAAATTTGAGGGTAATGTCTTAACAAATAGAGAATACCAATAAAGATACACAATTTTAAAGGTTAGTGTAGAAATTCTGGATTTGAAAAGTATAACAACTGAAATTAAAAACTCATTAGAAGAATTCTACAACACATTTGATCCGGTAGAAAAAAGAATCAGCTAACATGAAGATAAATTGAGGTAATCCAGCTGAACACAATAAAAAATACAAAATGAATAATCTCAGAGACCTAAAGGACAACATCAAGCATAACAACATATATAAAATGGGAGTCCCAAAAGAAAGGAAATAAAGGAAAGTTTATTTGAAGAAATTATATCCAATTAAGTATCAAGTTTGGTGCATATAAGTAATTTGTATATCCATGAAATTTAAACTCCAAGTGAGATAAAATCAGAAGTATACATCTAGTCACATTATACACTGTCAAAACTAAAGACAAATAGATCATCTTGAAAATAGAGAAAGAAAAATTACTCACTACAAATTAGTGATTTTCCATAAGATCAACTGCTGACTTTTTTCAGAAATCATGTAGGTTAAAAGTAGTTGGATAGAATAGCAAAGTGCTAAAGGTAAAAATATTGTCAACCAAGAATATTATTTCAAGTAAAACTATCCTTTAAATATGAAGGTCAAATTAAGCTCTTTGCATATTAAAAAGAAGAGAAATTATCACTAGCAGAAATTTTCTACAATAAATAGTAAAGAGAGTTCTTCAGGCAATATAAAAATAAGAACACTGGATTGTAACTCAAATTTACAGCAAAGGTGCACTAGTAAAGATAACTACATAGGTAACTATTAAAAAGAGTATGAAGACGTTTGTTTGCAATTTTTCTCTTCTACTATCTGATATAAAAGACAACTATGTAAAGCAATACATATGAAATTATGTTGGTGGAATTATAATGTTTAAAGATACAATTTGTATCACAATAATAGCACAAAAGGGGAGTAGAGCTATATTGGATGACATTTATAATACAATGAAGACATATCATTCAAACAATAACCAAAAGAGAGCTGTCATAGCAATATTAATATTAAACCTTACAAACATAGACTTTATGACCCAATTGTTACTACAGGCAGAGAAGACAGAGAGGGAAATCTTATAATGATAATAGGGTCAAATCTTCAGGAAAATGTAATTATAAACATACATGCATCCAAATGGGGCAACATAATTTATTCAGGTCAGTAAGATATTAGTCAAATTAAGATGAGTTATTCTCAGGCAAAGTAGTTACTTATTGGAGTAACAGCCTCCAGAGATTTCACTTTTCTTTTATCAAGACCATCAGAATTCAAAACAGTGCCCTTTATTATTCTGAGTTCCTCAATGCCAAACCCCACAGATGCATAGCATGAGAAAGAAATAAGCTGTTATTGTTTTACAGAGCTGTGATTTGGTGGCTAGTTTCTTATCTCTAATACACAGGTTATGATTAGCAATGATGCAATTATAGATAGACAATGGGATTCAACTATAATTTTGATATTTAATTAAGTAGAGTTGGAAATGTAGAAATTTTAATTTTTTTCTCAATATTTTGTTTCATTAAACTATTTCATGGAGAAGTAACAAAATAAAATAGTTTAAAGATCAAGCTTTGGGAAAAAAAAGACTGAAGAGAGATCAATTGTGAATTAGCATTTCTGGTATATGTTAAAGCTTTATTCTATTTTTCCTTCTTCTCAATTTTTCTTATCCCTCATTTAATTCATTCCTCTCTCTCCTCACACCATCTCCTGGAATCAAGAGAATTCAAGGTAAATGTTCTACATCATGATGTGACACATTCTGTCCGCAGATGTTTACTCAGTCCAAAATTAAGTGTCAGTAGACTACTGAATTAGAGTTCATGCAATTTCAGAATACATCCAGTAAGAACCCTTTACCAAGTAGATGATAATAATGATGACGATTATTTTTCACAAAACATGTTTAACTAAAAGAAAGTTTAACAGATACAATCAAAGTAAACCTCAGAGTGATCCTCAGTGTAAAGCAGGTTCACCATGCACTGGTTCCCACTCCTCTCAGTCCAGTGAGACAGAACATACTCACATGCAACAAGTTATATGAAGCAGGTTTATTACTTACAGATAGGCAAAGGGAAAAAGAAGCTAGGCTCAATTGTGAACCAGTACTCCAAGGATCAGGAAAGCTAAGACCGGGGCATATGCAAAACCGGCCCACTTGCATCACAGCTGAGAACCCTGGGTTATATACCTCAAGAGCATGGTGAGTCCTTGGAAAAAGCTTTGCAGGACGTTCTATGTCTACGGGGAAAGAGAAATAACTCCAGGATGTTTCAAGTTCTTCCTTATCTCTGAATATTGAATTCTTAGCACATTTTACAGTTATTCTTGAGATCTACAAGCAAGGAAATGGGGAGAACTGAGTCAGATCAGGGCTACCTGGAGGATTGTCCTGTGTTCAAGAGGTATTAGTCCATCCCTGAATAACATTACATAACTTCCTTCTCATGAGTGGAAGTAAAACAATTTTCAAAGTTCTGGCCGGGCACGGTGGCTCACGCCTGTAATCCCAGCACTTTGGGGGGCTGAGGCGGGCGGATCACGAGGTCAGGAGATCGAGACCATCCCGGCTAACACGGTGAAACTCCTTCTCTACCAAAAATACAAAAAATTAGCCGGGCATGGTGGTGGGTGCCTGTAGTCCCAGCTACTCGGGAGGCTGAGGCAGGAGAATGGCGTGAACCCGGGAGGCGGAGCTTGCAGTGAGCCTAGATAGCACCACTGTACTCCAGCCTGGCTGACAGTGACTCCATCTCAAAAAAAAAAAAAAAAAAGAAATTCTTTAATAAGTAACAAAAGCAGAGAAACATTTGTAGATAATACGAACACATTTCAGAAAATGAACAGATTTTAAAACAAACAAAAAATGCATCCCTTCATTCTGTGGGATGCAGTTGAAAGAATGTTATTTGCTAGCACTCTATCCAGAATTCCTCAACTAATTGAAATACAATATGACAGATAGTATTGTAGTATCTGAACTTAATATACAATAATGTTGGTTCCCTATGGCAAGTTAGCAATGTTATAGTGACAGTGTTAGTGTAATAATCATATTGATGGAGAAAAGGTAGAGGTAGTAATATTATTAATGAGTCATATTTATTATACTATCAGTGGAGACATTTCTTTAAAAATCAGCACATTTTCCCCAATATGCACAATTGCTTAGAAATTAGGTATAATAGCATAGAAAATTTTATCATAGGAAGTTTTGTCGTTTTGCAGTTAAGTCTACAAACTTTGAGATTCTGCTGATCTGTGCTCTCATCCTATTCATCATCTAGTTGCTGTATAATGTTAGGCAGCTGTCTTCTCATACTCTCACAGGGAAGAGAATAATTCACTTAGGTGATTAAATGGATTATGTCAAGTGGTTATCATAGAAGTTGGCACATAGTTAATTCTCAGAAAATGACATCATCATTTTCACTAGTTCTTATTCTTAACTGACCTTGTAATTTAGACATTATCCTTACTTTACAATCAAGAAAATTGAAGCTTTAATAAGTTAATTATCTTGTCTAATTTCATACTAATAAAAGCAGAAAATATCAGAGTTGCCACATTCTTCCATGTCCTTCAACAACCTTATTATTAGTTTCCAATTTGGATTTCTAGCTAAAATTGTCAGTAGTAGTTTCTGAGTAAGGAAAGCAAATTCATATAATATAAATAAAAAAAAAGTACTTTTGTTTGGAAAAACCTGTATCCATATTTTCCCCAAACTTGATTGAAAATATCTATACAGTTGATTGTTGAACAGCATGAGATTTAGGAGTCTTAGCCCACCATGAGTTAAAAAGTTTGTATATAACTTCTGACTATCGCCAGAATTAACTATGAATAGCCTGCAGTTTTCTGGAAGGCTTACCAATAACATAAATCATTGATTAATACGTATTTTGTATATTACCTGTATATGTAATATAGTCTTACAAGAAAATAAACTAGAGGCAAGAAAATTATACAGAAAATATATTTACTATTTATTAAGTGGAAGTAGATCATTATAAAGATCTTCATCCTTATCCTTATCATCTTTGCTTTGAGTGGGCTGAGAAGGAGGAGGAAGAGGACGGGTTGGTTTTCTTGTCTCGGGGAGGCATAGGTGGAAGAAAATTTGTGTGTAAGTGATCCATGCAATTTACATCCACGTTGTTCAAGGGTCAACTGTACTTTTTATTTATAAACACATTAATACTCAATTTCCTCAGTTCTCAACAATCAGCTATCTTGTTTTAATTTTACAGCTTAATTCTCTGGATACCTGAAAAAAGAAGACACAGGAAACTTCCAATCTAATAATGTCTAGTACAATTAAGTCTTGTGCTAGTGCCTAAATGGGTTGGTGCATTTTTTTGTGTTATGTGTTTTAGCTAATTAATTTTTTTAAATCACAGTATATATTTGTCTGTCTACTAAGAGTAGACAAGTGTATGAGACCCTGGCCATACAAAGATTCCATTCTTACCTGGAAGAGTTTGCCTTCTAAAGGGATGGCGGGTGTGGCAGATTCCCAACCAAAACTCACAGAAGAACTCAATAGCCCAGAGAGAGAGGTAAGCAGTGTGCTCAACTTCCTTAAGGAAGTGAATGTCTAAAGAAGTGCTGTAGATGTTTTATTTATAAAAACATGAAGATACATAAAATGTTTTCAGAGAAAGGCAAACAAATCGAATAGAGTGGACTAAGTACTGAATATATGGAACAATGGTGAAAACTTATGCAACAGATATTCTTAGATCTCCTGCCATGTGGGTTTCATATTTAAGGCCATGAGTAAAAGATTTTAAGCTTGAGAGTTACATGGTTATATTTATATTAAAAAGATCACTATGGCAGAAGTCTACAGGACAATAAACCTGGATATATCCTTCCAGACATGCATGCAACCATTCATTCATTAATTTACCCTTTTATATATGTATGCAAAACATATGCTTTTAATACCTTTCATGTGTAGATCAATGTAAAACATGATAAAAATACAATAAAAAACAAAATAAGCATTCATTCTCTCCCTATAGACACTTCTTTTTTTCTCTTTGCCTTCCTCTCTTTCTCTCACTGAGCTTGAGAAATGTCAGAGACTGATAGTAAACAAACAGATAGTAAACAAAATAATCTAATAGATGAATACAGTGAATTGTAGAAGAAATTATGATGGTTTGCATTAGATATGCAGGAGTAGCATTGGAGAATCATGGATATATCGGTTAAGTACTTTGGAGGTAGAGTTTTTGTTGGAACATGGAGACAGACTGGAAGTAAGACACCAGACCTAATCAACTACACATTGTATAATTCAATTTATATAAAATGTCTAGAATAGAAAAACCCATAGAGACAGAAAGGAGACTAGTGATTTTCAGTGGCTATGGGAAGGGGGAAATAGAGTTTGACTGCTAATGGGTATGGGACTTTTGGGGGGATTCATAAAATGTTCAGAACTTAGATGGTGATTATGAGTACTCAACTCTGATTATGTGAAAAACTGTGGCATTGTACACTTTTAAAAGGTGAATTTTATGATATTTTAATTGTATCTCCATAAAACTGTTATACAATGTAGAAATCTTAAATATTTTTATTATTTGAATGCAATATTTTAAGAACAGTGTAGTCATTATATGTGTCTTGATTTTTCAGCAATGTCATCAAATGGTTTTTAGGGAAAATCTGTGATGCTTTAATATAGTTCTACCATAAGTGTTTTTTTTTTTCAAACAGATTCCTTTAAGAGAACTTACAGCCTTTTGAAATGTGTTCTTATAGACATTTTTTTTGTTTAAGAAGACTATAAATACATAAATCTTCAAAGCTGAGTTTGCAACTGGATAATGGTAAAACCTACACTATTTTTTTATTACTGTGCAAATATCTTAACCAATCTATTGTGCTCTATTCAGTGGTATTTTAGGCATGATGTAAAGCGATACCTACCCAGAACTTAGTTTTGCAAAGCTCTGAGTAGTCCTTTAAAATACTCTATTCCCTGTGAACAAGTGTTTTACTAGACAATTTATGCTACTAATACTGAGTTTTGAGTTTTGTTTGAGTTTTCTTCCAAAAATGAGGGAGAGATTTAGAATTTCTACTAGACTCAAAAGGCTATTTTCAAAGCAAGTGATATTTTTGCTTGTAAGCTTCAGTAACATTAAATAAAGAGGAATTTTAAATGCTAAGGAAAAGAAAAGGTTCAGCAAGAAATAATAATAAAATACCAGCCATATGAAAGCATTGTAAGGAAATCCAAAGGGATGTAATTATTACCAACATTATGCTGGTAGGCAGGTTATGTGGTAACATTAGATTGTAGGAAAGTCAATGAAGCCACAGGATCACAAGTCATTAGTAAAAAAAAAAAAAAAAAAACAAAAAGACCTTATTATTTGCATCAGTTATTCTTTATGTGTGTTTTTCACTTGAAAAGCTAAAAATGAAATATTAATTGACCTATTTTACAGGTGCCTATTTCACATTTATATAATATGCACACCCTTAATTTTCCATAAAGAAAATAGTCAAAAAATTTACTTAAAGTGCATAAAATCTTTATTTATTTTATGTTGTGTGATATGCTGTTTTAAGGGCAGAGAATGCAACTATTTTCTTTTTGCTAAAAACAGCTGAAGTTTAAGATTTTAAAAAATTGTAATCAAATCATATAGCTATTTTGTTTTTGAAAAAGGGAAACAGGGATGTAAATACAGAATATTCACATAATTTTAAATGAACCCAAGCATTAGAAACTACACATGAAATGATGCAACGGTAATTTTCTGTGATTGGGTAATATGTAAATTCTGAAGGGAAAGAGAACAAAACATGAAGGTCTTACATTTGTCCCAGCTGACTGCCTGAGGTACTTTCCCAGCTCTTGAGAAAACAAGAATGGAGAAAGATGAACTGAGGCTCAAAGACCTGTAAAAAGACTTCAAGTGCACCAACATATGTGCAATGGGAAACCAAAAGGAGAAGAGAGAAAAATAGGCGGGGCAAAATATTTATTTAAATGACTAAAATGTTCCAAAATTTGATGAAAATTATTAGCCTATGCATGCAATAACTCGACTTTATATATTTTCTAATAATCAGAGTTAATTTAGCATTACTCTGCAGTGGATTGTTTGGTAGTCTTTATTTTTCGATATTTGATTGCTGGCAGCCTTTGAGCCTCATCTTTCCTTCTTCCTCTTCTGCCTCACCTCTGGGTAAGCTCGTAAGAAAGCCTAGGTGCTGCCTCCTTTGTTGCCAGGCAGCAGGAGATTTAAGCCCTGTAAATCCCTCCCTACATCCAGGAATCCTTCCACCTCATACCCACAATAAAAGCCCAAGCCAGTATCCTTTCTTCGCTCTCACAAGACATTTTTGATCACATTGGCAGGACTGAATGGTTTTTCGCAGAAAGCCTCAATTACGTATGTAATAAACCTTTACATAACCTCTTGGATTGTGTGTGTCATAACATTGGTCTCCACATGTAAACTAAATTTTGTACAGGATTCCAAAATGCCCTTACAGAGTAGTCACAACCACTACAATATTTTAATACATATATAATCAGCCTTCCCTATGTGTGGATTCCGTATACATGGATTCAACCCATTGCAGATTGAAAATAGAGTATTCGTGGGATAGGGAGCCCACAGATATTCAGACTCCTGGAACAAATCCCTTGTGGATACTGAGGAAACAACTGTATAATCAAACTTCTGCTTTCATTCAACGTGGAGTAAGAAGGATCCACCTGAACAAAGAACAGATAAAAACAAAAAATATATAAAATCAAATGTTACAAATATTAAAATATACAGTACTACCACACCAAAGGTAAGGGACAGAGTTGAAAGTAAATTTTCTGAAGCATATATCTGATAAAGGATTTGTACCAAGGATAAATAACTCTTAAAAAACAATAAGAAATCAAAAAAACCCAGTTAAAAATGGGCAAAATATTTGAAGAGACACTTCATTAAGAAGAAGTATTCATGGAAAATTAAGACGTGAAAAGATGCTCAACAGTATTAGTTATTAGGAAAATGCATATTAACCGCAATGAGATACCACTAAAAACCTACTAGAATATTTAAGACTGATCATACTGAGTGTTGCAGAGGGTTTAAAGAAATTGGAACTCTCATAAACTGCTGGTGGAAGGTAAAATTACAACCTCATTGGAAAACAGTTTAGAAGTTTCTTAAAGATTACACATACCTCTACCATGTGATCCAGCAATTCTGCCCCTGAGATAGAATTAATTAGATAAAGAAGAAAACGTATGTCAAACAATTGTGCGCAAAAGTTCATAGTACTTTTATTTGTAATAGCCATAAGTTGAAAAACCTAAATGCCCATCAATAGGTGAATAAATTGTTTTATATCTTTCTTATAAATACTATTGAGAAACACAAAGAAATGAACTATTGATATAAAAGCAACATGAATAATTCTTAAAATAATTTTGCTATGTAAAAGAAACCAGGCATAAGAAAGGTACATACAGTATAAGAACATAAATATAAAACACTAGAAAACACAAACAAATCCACTGAGACAGAAAGCATATTAGTGGTTGCCTGGGGAAGTGGGTTGGGAAGGCCAAGACAGAGGTATTACAAAGAGAAATTAAAAACCATTTAGGGGTGGTGAATATTATCTTTTATGGTTATATATATATGTCAAAACTTGTTTAATTGTACACTTTAAAAAGAGTCCACTCTAGTGTATGTACATGAACTATAACTCAATAGTGCTTTTGTACACATGTGTATATATATATATCACATATAATTTATGTTACATATTATATATTATGTATACACACACAGTAATCCTTAAAGCAACTACTAAAGTAAAACATTAAAATTATAGACAAAATATAAACAGAGTAATAACTAAAATCAAGTGTTTAGAATCAAATGAGGCGGTCACGGAGGAACAAAAGAACAATGAAAAAAGACAATGGATATATGGAAAATAATAGCAGAATAAAAAATGCAAATTCAGCCATATCAACGTTATATTAAATGTGCTTTTTCTAAACACCCCAATCAAATGGCACAGATTGTCAAATTGGATTAAAAAAATTCAAGAATCAACTATGTACTGTCTAAAAAAGACATACTTTTGATTCAAAGACATAAATAGGTTAAATGTAAAAGACTGGAAAATATAGACCTTGCAAATAGTAACCATAAGAGAGTTACAGGCACTATATTATGTTTTACAATATATACTTTAAGCAGGATATAACACTAAAGTCCAAGAAAGACATCTATAATGAGAAAGGAGTTGGTAAATCGTGAATATTTAACAATTATTAATATATACTCACCTATGAAAAGTGCCTTGAAATACATGAAACAAAACCTACCAGAACTGAAACAGATAATTCATCAATATTAATTTTATATTTAAATGATTTATTCTCAGGAAGGGGAAAAAAAGAAACAAATGAAGAAGGAAAGTAGGAAAAAAGAGAAGAAAAAAAGAAACAACTTCCATTTTGCAGATGGGCTTGTTGGGGCTAATACCTGCCACATTCAGTCAGGCAGATTACAGTTTTGTCTTAATTTTCAATTCCTACCTGTGATGAGCCTGAGGTTTGATCAGAAGTTAGGGCTTAGGATGTTTTCAGGTATTTTATAATCATGCATCTAGTCTAGGACATGCATATGCCTTCTAGATTCCCACCAGTATTCATGCGCTTTTCAAAGCCCTTATTCCCCCCAAGCTCTTCATTATTCAGCTTTTCTTCAAAAGCTTTCAGTTGATCTATTGTTTGTTTCAATCGTTATAGCTTGTCAATGTAACAGCAGCTACAACATCTGCCTTTAAATATTTTTGAAAATACCTCCTGTATAGGGTTCTCAGCCCTGGATGAGTTCTGGGTTAGGCAAAGAAAAGGTAAGCTTTTTGAGTGAGTTCTTCAATGAGGCACCTAACAGGTCAAAATAAACCACCAGAGTTCTCTGAAAAAATAAATAAATAAATGCTTCATTCTCAATAATTGATGGAATAACTAAACAGGAAATCACTAAGGATATAGAAGACTTGACAAAACTGTCAACCAACTTGACCTGACATATACAGATTAATCCATGCAATAACTGCAAAATACATATTCTTTAAGGACATATTTTTTTTCAAGCAAATACATGAAATAGACCATGTCCTAAACTATGGAAGAAGACAGATTAAATTTGAGAGAATTAAAATTAGAAAAAGTATTTTCTATGACCACAATTAAATTAAATTAGAAACAAACCACAGAAAAGTATCTGGGAAATCATAAAATAAAAAGGAATTAAACAAAAAACACTTTTATATAACTCAGGAGTCATAGAAGTCACAAGATAAATCAGAATATATTTTTAAATTTAAATGGATGGAAAATAACATATACTAAAAGTTATGTATACAACTAAAGCATAGCTAAAAGAGAGATTTATAGCTTTAAACACTTGCATAAAAATAAAGGTTTCCAATCTACAACAAAAATTTCTATATTAATAACCAAAAAAAAGAAGAGCAAACTAAGCAAATGGTGGTCAGAATAAAGCAAGAATTCAAGGAAATAGAAAACAGAAAAATATAGAAAAAATAAAG
The DNA here is from genome assembly GCF_029281585.2 of Gorilla gorilla gorilla. Classification (NCBI taxonomy): domain Eukaryota; kingdom Metazoa; phylum Chordata; class Mammalia; order Primates; family Hominidae; genus Gorilla; species Gorilla gorilla. Next base: position 135,137,218 of record NC_073230.2, on the reverse strand, counting down.
ACAAAAGTTGGTATTTGAAATGATCAAGAAAACTGACAAATTTTTAGGCAGACTAAACAAGAAAACCAAAGAGAAGGCGCAATTTACCAAAATCAGAAATAAAAAGGGAACTTTACTACTAAACCTGCATAAATTAAAACAATTATACAAAAATACTACGATCAACTGTATGCCAACAACTTAAATATTAGAAGGCATAGAAAAATTCCAAGAAGGACATAAATTGCCAAAACTGACTTAATAAGGTATGGAATATCTAAATGGATCTATAGCAAGTGAAGATATTAAATTAGTAATTTAAAATGTTCTTTCAAAAAAACCTTGGCCCAGATGGCTTTAGTGGTGAATTTTATCAAATTTTAAAGAACCATTCAGATATTCAAGGAAGAGGAAACAGTTTTCTATTAACTGTAGGAAGCTAGTATTTTCCTGATACCAGAGCCAGACAAAGACATTCTACATAAAACAAAACAAAACAAAACAAAACAAAACAAAACAACAGACCAATATTCCTCAGGAACATATACACAAAAATCATTAATGAAATATTGACAAATAAAATCTAGCTGCATAAAAAATATACATGATAAACAAGTGAGATTTACTCCAGGAATGCAACAAGGGGTTAATATCTGTAACCCACTTATTTTTATATTAATACATCATATTATGAGAATAAATGGGAAATTTCATATAATCATATCAATAGATACAAACAAAAGCCTTTGATAAAATACTACACCCCTTCATGATAAGAATTTTCAAGATTAGGAACAAAAATAAACTTCCTAGTACTGTTTGTGTGTCTATGAAATCCCAAGGTTGACATCATACTTAATTGTTAGAAACTGCATGTTTTCGCCATAATATTCACAAAACACAAGACATTGATTTTTATTATTTCTATTCAATATAATATTAGATGTTGTATTCAATGTAATATGAAAAATATAAGGAACTATGATTGAAAAGGAAGAAAAAAATGGCTGAGGATAACCTAGATTGCCAGTCCTGAGTGAGAGCTAAGCAGTATTTTCTCTGGTTCTCTCAGATGATTCTTTCTCTTGCCCTTAGTGATATCCTGACATATGCACCAGACAGTTCTCTGCTTAATACTTGATGATACCCTCTGCAGATCTTCAGCATTCTTTCTCTCTGTTATTTACACCCTTGTACTCTGTCTTGGATTCTAGCAGCCTTGATTTCTTTGGACTTTCATCTTGGTTGCAGAGATTATAGGTGATCAGGTCTTTCAAAATCAGTGAAAGTTCCAGAATCTGAGAGACGTTAGTTTAGATCTACAGGATTGACTTCTAATTAAGCTTCACAGAACATAGAACTTGTTTGTCAAGGGAATTGCTATTCCTGCCACAATCAGGCAGATGTGAAAAAATGCATGAAATCAGATAGAAAGCCACTAAAAAGTTGATTCTATTAAATAGCATCATTGTTGTCATTCTGGGAGTCGGCCAAAAGAAATATTGGCCCGGGAATCATACCATGTGAGCTATGATAGAGAGATCAGGTATCTTCCATGTCTATGAGCACAGACAGCGGAGTCACTGCAACCAATAGGGCCACATTAAGAAAGTGGATGTCTGTCCCTCATGCTCACAACAGTCATACAGTTAAACTCTGGAATGCTGCCATTGAAAAACAAAATACCCAATAACTACACTGCAAGTAAGATCCACTAACACAGAAAGACAACTTCCACTTTACTTCCTATCTGGTGCAACTATGGATAGGACAGGCAGCACAGTAATCCCCACAAAGAGCTAATTACTTACAATAATAAATGATGGGACACAAGAGGAGATGATAAAAGAGGATGCGCATAACGGATTCATAGGTAAGACATTTGCTTCCAACTATGATGGAGTAACAGGAAGAACATAATTGTTCCAACTGCTTTAAAACTCTAAGAAACTGGACAGAATATGTGAAATAATGATTTTCACATGTTGGCCAACAGGTAGCGAAGGGCTCAGATTTCTGTAAAAAGAGAAACACATAAAATGAGCCTTGTGTAGGGATAAGAAATGTAAATGAAATCCAGAGATCTCACTCGGTTGCAGAGACAGATATCAGAATTAAAGTAGGCTAATGCAGCTTGAGAAGGGGGGCAGATAATAAAAAAAAGGAGCCACAAAGAGAGATAGCATCACAGACATTCAAAGAGGGTCAATCAAGTTTTAGCTGAGTGTTGATCTGGGCATCAATGAAAGGAAATTATACAAGGACAGGGAGAGAATTACTCAGAAGTAGCAGGCCTATCAATCCTTAGAGTGCACATAGGGTTGCAAAGAAGTTATCTTCCAATTAGTCAGAATAGAAAGATCTCCTAATTCACAGAAGAGTGTGGGCCACAGAAGGTTATTAAAACAATAGCAGAACTAAATTTTCTCCACAACAGCTACTCTGTAGGCACTCTAGGAAATCTTAAAGCAAGTTTTGAAGAGGTTCAACTAATCCAAATAATTTAATTGCATGTCAGGCAAAATCCAGCACTATTCAAAAGAATACAACAAAATTTTCACCCCAATGTAAAATTTGGAATGTCCAGCACCCAGTCATCAATTACCAGTAATATCAGTCATTGTTCCATTGGAGGAGTAGAACCAGAATGAAATCAATTAGTAGATGATTTTCATATGATAGTATATATTTACCAAAACTTATAAAATTGTACACTGCTAATTGTTGAATTTTACTGCATGCATGTTGTGCTTCAATATCATTTTATTAAAGATTGATAAGATAAACTACAAAAGATGGAGTGTATCAAAGACAAAGAAAAACCCTCCCAGAGGCCCCTATGAAAACTAGTAACAAAAGAGAAAATACCTCTGCTACGAACTGAACTGTGTTCCTTCAAAATTTTTATTTTGAAACCCTAACCCTCACATTGATGGTATTTAAAGGTAGAGCCTTTGAAAGATAATTAGGTTTAAATGAGGTCATTAGGGCAGAGTATTCATGATGGGATTAGCACTTTCATAAGAAGAGACACCAGAGAGTTTCATGTCTCTCTCCTTGTGCCATATGAGCTCACAGCAAGAAGTCAGCCATCTACAAGCCAGTAAGACACCCAATACCAGAACCCAACCATGCTGGCACCCTGATCTTGGACTTACAGCTTCCAGAACTTTGAGACAATACATTTCTATTGTTTAAGCCACTGACTCTATTTTGTTAAGGATGCTTGAACTGACTAACACAACCTCCTATTTTATTTTCCCCTCTATATGTTTTTTTTTTCCCCTTTACAAGCTACAAAGGAAATTTAATGGCTTTTGAGTTACAGACTTTCAGGTATAAATCATACAATGACACCACAGAATTTATGTAGTAATAATATATCTGACATGCCTGAATAGAGAAAACATTGTCTTGTGTTATTGGAAATATGTCCTGTGTCATTGCCACCAACATGACATCTTGCACACTAGCAAAATGAAGGCCAAATCTATTGTTTCTTTCCTCACATAATTGACAAATTTAATTCTCAGAAATAAATTTACAAATCTTCACCTTGTCATCTATTATCTATCTCATTTATCACACACACACACACACACACACACACACACACACACACACACACACACAATCGGTATGTCTATCTTTAAGATTCTTCCTTGGTAAGGTATTATCAAATATAGAGAGACAATACAAAAGATACTTGGCAGATACAAATTATATGTATATTTTCTAGAATCCAAATAACTCTCCTTGGAAATGTAATAAATTTTAATAATAAATATAAAAATAGCCTGGGACTAAAAGAACAGATTACATTATACAATTTGTTTTGTTTCAGATTTTTTAAATGTAATTCTTAGTTCATGAAGATAGTGGTATAACTTTTAAGAATTCTGAGTAATAAAAATGTTTTATACTCATTTTCATTCAAGTAAATGTTCAGTGGTACCTTATCTCAAACATAGAGTATTTCAGTAAATATTTGCTAAATGTTGCATATATTAACTCTTAAGTAATAATACCAGTAAAAAACAACAATCAACTTTTTGGCACCAAAATCCATCCAAGAAATGTATGGTGAGGCTGTGTTAAAATAAATGGTGAGGATCTGCAAACATACTTATATTTGTCAAAACTGATCAAATTGTACACTCTAAGCATATGGTATATTTTCCTTTAAATAGACTTCAGTAACACTGTAAAAATAATATAAGATTAAACATTACATCATTATATAAAATTGAAGCTCTTGGTATCCTATCATCTCACAATGTCAATTTTTATGCTGTTTTTTATTGACAAGTTTATAATATTTAAAATTGTATTTTATATTTCATTCTATGGTGTAATGAGTACATTTATGGTTCTAGATTTTTATGTTCTAAGAAACTTCTGCATACCCCAAATGACAATTAGTTTATGACATTTTTCTAGAATTTCAAAGTTTTGGGTTCAGTAATTCATCTTGATTTTTTTTAAAAATGTAGGCCGTGTTGTCACTTTTTAAGTTTTTATATTTTTATACTCAGTTAATACAACACTTTTTAGTGGAATGGCTTTGTTACCTTTGTCAATAATGAGTTGGGTATATATTTATATATGTGGGTCTATTTCTGCACTCTTTTTGGTTCCATTGATCTATATGTACATATTTTCTTCAGTACCAAATGGTCTTGATTTTTGCAGCTTTATAGAAAGTCTTTAAATAAGAGAGATTAAGTCCTGCAATCTTCTTTTTCATTTAAGAAACTGTTTCAGTTAAATGCAATAGGCTTTTCAATAACAACAGAAAAATTCTGCTGGAATTTTGATTGTTCTGCAATCAAATACATAACAACCATAGATCAGTTTTGGGAAAATTGCTCTTATCAATGTTGAGTCCTGTAATTCACACATTTAGCATTCATTCTTCATCTATTACCTTTAACTTTTTGAAGCAACATTCTTAATTTTCAAGGTAAAGTGTTTAGATTTCTTCTTTTTTTATTAAATACTTTTATGTTTTGGGGGTACTATAAGTGGAATTATATTTTTGAATTTCATTTTCCAAATGCTTGAGGTAATTTGTAAAAACTCAGTTTATTGTTTTCTACACTAACCATGTAACATGCTAAATTCATTTATGCATTGTGAGTTATTTTGTGGTTTTTCTATGTAAGCAATCATATCACTCACAAATAGAAACAGCATTTCTTCTCTTTTTCTGATATTTGTGACTTTTCTCTTTTTTTACTTGCATTATTGTAATGGCCAGGACTTCCAGTGTTGAACAGAAGTGGTAAAAGCAATCATCCTTTACTGGTTTCTGGTCTCAAGGGGAACATTTGTTATTTGACATTTAAGTATGATTTTAGCTGTAGGTTTTTCATAGATGCCCTTCATTATTTTCAGGATGTTTCCAATCATTTATATTTTGCTGCAACTTTTTATTAAAAATTTCATTAAATGCTTTTTGTGCACCTACTGAAGTGATTACATATTTTTTATCTTTAGTTGTTAATATAGTAAATTATGATAATTTATTTTCAAAATTTTAGCCACTTTTGCATTCCTAAGATAAAACATATTTGATCCTCAGGTTTTATCATTTTTATATATTGTTCTGTTTATGTGCTAACATTCTATTTAGCATTTTTTCATCTACATTTATGACTGATAATGATCTATTTGTGCTTTTCTCTTTTCCATAACATCATCAGGCTTTGTTTGTTGTAAAGTTTATTCTGAACTCATAACACAAACATACAGTTTTATTCATTGTATTTTGTGAAATAATTATATAAGGTGGTATTATTTAATCATTCAACCTTTGATAAATTTTACAAGTAAAACCATTTTTGTTTGTAGCTTTGATTTCTGTTTTGTAATAAGAAATTCAGCTGGGCACGGTGGCTCACGCCTGTAATCCCAGCACTTTGAGCGGCCAAGGCGGGCAGATCACGAGGTCAGGAGATCGAGATCATCCTAGCTAACACGGTGAAACCCCGTCTCTACTAAAAATACGAAAAATTAGCCGTGCGTAGTGGCACGTGCCTGTAGTCCCAGCTACTTGGGAGGCTGAGGCAGGAGAATTGCTTGAACCCGGGAGGTGGAGGTTGCAGTGAGCTGAGATTGTGCCACTGCACTCCAGCCTGGGTGACAGAGCAAGACTCCATCTCAAAAAAATAAATAAATAAATAAAAATAAAAATAAAAATAAATGCAATTTCTTCAATAGATATGGAGTTACATAGGTGTTTTTACCTCTTGTGTAAATTTTGATAATTTGTATTGCAGAAGAAATTGATTCATTTCAAAGGTTTTAGTTTTTACCATAAAAAATTAACAGTTTTCTTAAAATTTTATTTAATATTTTTATAATACATGGTCATAACCCAACTTTTTTTCTGACATTGACAATTTCTCTTCATTCTCTTTTTTACTTGATTAACCTAGGGATTGATCTTTCACATACACAGACAAAAAGCAGCTTTGGCCTATAAGTTCCTCTATTGTCTATTTTTTGTTGTTTTGTATTATTATCTGGTCTTACCTTTAGTATTCATTCTATTTACTTTGGATTTATTATACTTTGCTATTCTTTTCCTTAAGATACTCATTCTCCTTATCTTCCTTTTCTTCCTCCTCTTGAGGTCTTCTGCTGCTGCTTCATTATGAATGTAAGTATTTAAAGATAAAACTTGTCTCAGAGCACTGTTCTAGCTTTAGCATTTTGATAAGATGTATTTTTATTTTTATTAATTTGAAAATGTTTTTCTCTTTCCTATGATTTGTTAGTACATTGATATTTGCTGTTATTTGCCTCTAATTACATATGGTTAGATAACACATTCGTTTTATGGCCTAGTATATTATTCATTTTGTTGAATGTGATATATGCACTAGGAAATAGTATATACTTTGTAAGTGTGAGATGCAGTGTTTTGTTTATAAGTGACAGGTATAGCACAATGGTTTATACTTTGTTCAAATATTTTAGGTCTTAATCAATTATTTGTGTCTATTTTTTTTCTCAATTGCTTATGGGGGGAGTGTAAAAATATCTTACTATGGTTTTGAAATTATCTACCTCTTCATTCAATTGTCAGTTTTTTCTTAATGTATTGTGCACCCAGGATATTAGACACATAGCATTTATAATTGTTTTATTTAACTAATAAATTATTTCTTTCAATATTATATAATATCCTTTGTCTTTCGTTATACTCTTTTTCTATAAATCAGTTTTAACTATTCTTAATATAACTCCTGTTTTTTTATTCAATGTTTGCTTAGTAAACACTTTCCACTATTTTACTTGCAACTTATCTTTGTTTTAATGTAAATCTCTTAAAGGCTGAGCCTAGCTCTCTCTCTTTTCTGTTATCTCTATCAGTTTCCACCCTGAAATTAAAGTGTTTAGAACATTAACGTTTACTATGTTTATTTGTATATAGTTGGATTTAGGTCAACATTTTTTTCCTGTTTGCCCTCGTATCTTTTGTTTCTCCTATCTTTTTTTTGTTTCAAATTTTTTGAATTATTACATTTTTCTTGTACTTAGTTTTAGGCTATACATCTTTTTAAAAAAGGTTTGCTAAAGATTAAAAGATATATACATAGATATCCATAAACATAGAGTTAATATTATACAAAATTTGTTTAAATGTAGAACCTTGCACCAAATACTTTCTATCATCTCCACTGTTTGTTATAATTTAGATTACATTTGGGCCAGGTAGACATTTTGTATATTTATTTATTTATATTTATATTTATTATTATTGAGATGGAGTCTCACTCTGTCACCTGTGCAGTGGCGCAATCTTGGCTCACTGCAACCTCCGTCTCCCAGGTTCACACGATTCTCCTACCTCAGCCTCCTGAGTAGCTGGCATTATAGTCATGAGCTGCTACGCCCTGGCTAAATTTTTTTTGTGTGTGTGTGTATTTTAAGTAGAGATGGGGTTTCACCATGTTTTCCAGGCTGGTTTCGAACTCCTAACTTCAAGTGATCTGCCCACCTCAGCCTCCCAAAGTGCTGGGATTACAGCTGTGAGCCTCTGCGCCCAGCCCATTTTGTATATTTATATATTGTTTATATATCTTTATTATACACATATCTTAGTTTCTCTCCGTCGGAAAATATATTTATTTTTCTTTCCTTCTTATAGGATGTTTTCATGTTTGCAGAATTCTGTGTTGACGGTTTTTTTTTTTTTTTTAATTTCGGCAGCTTAAAATATCTTTCACTGTTTCAGGCCTACATGCTTTCCAGTGAGAAAGCTCCAGGCAATCAAACCATTGTGCTTGTTGTAATGTGTCCATTTCTCTCACTACTAGCAAGATTTTCTTTTATCTTTGGTTTTAAGTATCTTGACTACAATGTTTTCAGGCATAATTTTCTTTGAATTTTTACTGCTTGGAATTTGCTCATTATTTCAATGTGTTAATTTATGTAGTACGAAATTTCTGATATTTTACATTATTTTTTCCTCAAATATGTTTTCTGACTCCCTCTCTTTTTCTCTCTCTCAAGTATATGCATAATGGATTTTAAAATATTACCTCACCTGTCCATAAAGCTTTTTATTTGTTTTTTTTCTATTTTTTTCTCTCTTTTGTTCAGATGAAATAATTTCTATATATCTAATTATGTTCCAGGTCACTGACTATTTTTCTCTATTATCTTCATTCTGCTATGAGTAGTATTTTAAATTTCAGATTTTGGATTTTTCAATTCCAAAACTTCAATTTTTTTATCTAGCTTTATTTTAGCTTTTCATTCATTTTAAGTAAATTTTTCTTTACTTCTGGAAAATAGTGATGATAGCTGCTTTAAAGTGTTTCTGATACCTACAAATATTGAGTGATATTGATGTTGGCATCTATTTATTGCTTCTTCCTAAGATAGTTGTTCACATTTTCCTGGTTCTTTTTATGTGTCATATTGCACATTTTATTTTGGCCCTTATGAATGCCATGTTGTATAGACTTGGTCCTGCTGTAATGTTCTAGATGTATTGGTGATACTTCCAATTTTTGTAGGCATTTAGTCTAGGTAGTTTCATACAGTATGTTTTGCCTTCTGTAGGTGGTGATTCAAGTATCATTTTAGTTCTCAAATCCTTCGTCGTCATTTTGTGTCTCTCCTGCGCATGCATAATTTAGGGATTAGGCAGAGACTTGTGCATTTTGTTCACATATAACTTAAAGCATTTACTTTCTAATTTGTTTATGTCCCATGAATGTACAATTTCAGGGGTTAGGTTGAACATATGCCTTTGATTTGAGTCTAAATACATTTCTTAGTCTTTTTATGGTGTCTCAGTGATGCTGATTTAATTTGAGGCTTAATTAACCTCAAGTGCATGAGTTTCTTTCCAGTGCACTTTTTAACCACATTTATTCCACATGAAGAAATAATTTCTTAGATATATAGATATTCTTTTAAAAAACTTCTAATCTTCTATGAATGCTGATGTATTATTCATATTAATAATTGAACTTAATTCTAACATATAGGTTCAACTATATCATGGTGTCAAGAAAATATAATCAGTAAAGAAATTGTAAAAAGAAAAAACCTTACATTAATCTGTAGGTATTGTGCTTTTCCTAAGTGACATTTTGGAGAACAGGGCTTAATTAATGTGAGATGCTTTCGTTATTCAAAAGTGATTTTCCTAGAAAACATCTAAACAAAAATAAGAAAGTAGCAACATTTCTCCCAAGTCTTTATCTCAAATATATCATAGGGATAACAACAGGTAGCTACAACATTGTTTGACATATCACAGATTTAATGCAGTTTTTCACAGCATGAGGAAAAAACTAACTGGTCAGTTTGACAGTTTTGCATTCACTGATTTGAATTGTCAAAATATTTTCTTGATAGAATAAATAGAGATATATTATATCTCTTGATGAAATTTACGAGTAAAATCATTTATACTTGTAAAAGGAGGATTAACACCAAATTCGTAAAAATAACATAAATTTCGATATGGTTTGACTGTGTTTCCAAATAAATCTCACCTTGAATTGTAGTTCCCATAATCCCATCCCTATCTGTCATGGGAGGGACCCCATGGGAGGTAATTTAATCATGGGGGTGGTTACTCTCACGCTGTTCTTGTGATAGTGAGTTCTCACAAGATCCTATAGTTTTATAAAAGGCTTCTCTCACTTTGCTTGATTTTTCTATTTTCTTGTTTATGCTTTGTTCCAAATATTCAAAAGCCTATCTATCAAGAAATATTTAATTTTTATATAATTCTTTTAATTAAATAGAGAATAAATGTTTATGTGACTACATATCTTTTAATTTAAATTGTGGTAAGAAAGCACATAACATAAAATTTACCATCTTAACCACTGTTAAGCATAACATGATCTTTAAGAGATATTTGCACAACCATGATCACAGCAACATAACCAAGAGGCGTAAGCAGCCCAAATGTCCATTAATGAATGGATGAACAAACAAAATGGAGCATATATATGTTGCAATATTATTCAGCCTTAAAAGAAAATGAAATCTTATGATACAGAACAGATGAACTTTGAGAACATCATAAGTGAAATGTCAATTTTAAAAAGATGGATACTTTATCTTTTTAAAAAATAATAAATTTAACAATAGTATTTAAATTAAAAATAAAAATCACATTATTCTTTGCTTCCAATATGGCTGAAATTATTTTATAAATTAAAAAATATATGTAAAGAGCATAAAAAGGACATGGGGTGTCAGATGTGAATGTCTCCCGTTTTATTTTTTTATTTTTAGTAATTATGGGGATATAATAGTTGTACATATTTATGGGGTGCACATAATATTTTGATACAAGCATACAATGTGGTCAACTCAAGGTAATTGGGATATCCATTATCTGAAGCATTTATTATTTCTTTGTGTTAGGAACATTCCAATTTTGCTTTTAGTTATTTTGACTTTATTGTATATTATTAGCTATAGCAACTCTATTTTGTTACCAAACACTAGATTTTAGTCCTTTTATCTAACTGTATTTTGTACTTGTGAACCATTCCTCTATATCCCTGCCATCCCTGCTACCCTTTCCAGCCTCTGGTAATCATCATTCTACTCTCTATCTCCATGAGTTCAATTTTTTTTTAGCTCCCACATATGAGTGGGAACATCGAATATTTGTCTTGATATGCCTGGCTTATTTCACTTACCACAGTGTTCTCCAGTTGTATCCATATTGCTGCAAATGACAGGATTTGATTCTTTTACAGCTGCACAATAGTCCATGTTGTATATCAACTATATTTTCTTCATGTATTCATCCATTAATAGACATTACCTTTGATTCCATATCTTGGATACTGTAAACAGTGCTTCAATAAACATGGGACTACACATGTCTTTGATATACTTATTTCCTGTGTGTGTGTCTGTGTGTGTGTGTGTGTGTGCCCAGCAGTGGGATTGTTGGATCATAAAGTAGTTCTATTTTTAGTTTTTTGAAAAACCTCTATGCTATGCTCCATAGTAGCTGTACTAATTTACATTCCCGCTAATAGTGCCCAAGGGTTTCCCTTTCTCGAAATCCTCACTAGCATCCATTATTGCCTGTCTTTCGATAAAAGATATTTTAATGTGAGTGAGATGATATTTCATTATGCTTCTAATTTGCATTTCTCTGATAATTACTGATCTTGAGCATTTGTCGTATACCTATTAACCATTTGTATATCTTCTTTGGATAAATTTCTATGTAGGCCTTTTGGTCATTTTAAAATCAGGTTATTTGTTTTTTTGTCTATTGAGTTTTTTGTGTTCTTTATATATTTTGGTTATTAATTCCTTGTCAGATGGGTAGTTTGAAAATATTTTCTCCCATTCTATGGAGTGTCTCTTCACTTTGTTGATTGTTTGAAATGCAGAAGCTTCTTAGCTGGATGTGATCCAATTTGTCCATTTTTCTTTTGTTGTCTTTGTTTTTGAGGTTTTATTCAAGAAATTTCTTCCCACAGCATTGTTCTAGAGTGTTTTCCCAATGTTTTCTTCTAGTAGTTTCGTAGTTTTGAGTCTTTGATTTAAGTCTTTAATCCACTTTAACGGATACTTCTGCATATGGATATCCAGTTTTTCCAGCACTTTTTATTGAAGAGACTGTTCTTTATTCAATGTATGTTCTTGGCACCTTTGTCAGAAAAGAGTTGATGCAAATGAGTGTGGATTTATTTTTGATTTCCCTATTGTGTTTCATTGGTCTAGGTGTCTGTTTTTATGCCAAAACCATGCTCTTTTGGTTACTATAGCTTTGTAATATAATATTGTCAAGTAATGTGATTCCTCTAGATGTTTTAGTTTAGTTTTGTTTTCATTTTTGTTGTTGGTCAGGATTGCTTTGGCTATTTGGGGCCTTTTGTGGTTCCATACAAATTTGGAAATTATTCAATCTTGTGCTAGAACTCCTCCTAGCCAGAGCCATTAGACAAGAGAAGGACATAAAGAGCATTCAAATTTGGAAGGAAGAAGTCAAATTATTCTTGTGTACAAATGATATTATCTTATAAAATTATTAGAGTTGATAAATTCAGTAAAATTGTAGAATACAAAATCAACTTACAAAAATAAGTTGCATTTTTATATGCCAATAGTGAACAATCTGAAAAAGAAACAAAAAAACTAATCTCCTTTAAAATAACTACAAATAAAATAAAATATCTAAGAATAAACTTAACCAAAAAAGAACAATCTTTACAATAAATCATATAAAACATTGATAAAAGAAATAGAAGAGGATGAACAAAAAATGAAAAAATATTCCATGTTCATGAATTGGAAGAATCAATATTGTTAAAATTTCCATTCTTCTCAAAGCAATCTACAGATTCAATGCAATTTACATTAAAATCACAACAAAATTTTTCACAGAAGTTGAATGCCCTACATTTTACACATTAGATACTTTAGGTTCAAGAGCATAGTATTTTGTCCAAGGTTATATATGTAATGACCACTTATTAAAAACTTACAATGAGAGAGAATATTTATTATATGCTTTATTTGCTAGATATTATTTAATGCTCACAACCACTTAATGATTTAGGTTTTTTCCTTCATTTTATACCTGAGAAAATTGTGATTTCAAAGATGTTGAATAACTTCCCTAAAATCAGAGGTAGTGGAAAACAACAACAACAGCAATAACAACAACATACATTTGTTTTAGTCAAAGCCGATGCTATGAAACCAGTAGATTACATGGCCTCTTCAGCTTATATTTACAGTCCTCTTACTTTGCATTATATCAGTATTTAAAATACCTGAATTTTATATAACTAGTATATCATTAAAATGATTGAATTTGAATGTCTTATTCTCTCAAATAGCTACTTCAACACCACACCCTATTTTATTTCAGCAGGTAATTTAAAAAAAAAAGGTTAGTTTAAAAAAAACTTTCAAACAATAGTATGTTGGCATTTTTGCCTTTATATGTAGCCAAGGTATAAAATAATGAAATACAGGTTAAAACACAGCCTATATCATTAATCTATTTGAGAAAGCAGGATTAACAGCAAATTCATAGAAATAACATAAATTTTGATATGGTTTGACTGTGTTTCCAACCAAATCTCATCTTGAATTGTAGTTCCCATAATCCCCATCTGTTATGGGACGAACCCTGTGGGAGGTAATTTAATCATGGGGGTGGTTACTCTCACGCTGTTCTTGTGATAGTGAGTTCTCACAAGATCTGATAGTTTTATAAAAGGCTTCTCTCACTTTGCTTGATACTTTTCTTTCCTGCTGCTATGTGTAGAAGGACATGTTTGCTTCCCCTTCTGCCATCTTTGTAAGCTTTCTGAGGCCTCCCCAGACTTGCAGAACTGTGAGTCAATTAAATTTCTTTCCTTTATAAATTATCCAGTCTCAGGTGTTTCTTCGCAGCAGTGTGAGAATGGACTAATAAACACTTACAAATAACTTTTTAACTGTCAAGAGTAAGTTGAGTATCTTCAACTACTCCCTCTCCCTTTCACACAAAAATTCATCAGTAAAATGTTTCTCTGTTTCATGTTGGTGGTTTTGTTTTATTATTGTTGGAAATTTGGAATTTAGAGAATACCTTTTATGCTAGGAATTATAAACAGATACGATTATATATAGTACATGATAGAATTAGAAACACCAGGCTAAGCACACAACGTATGCAGGCAAATGGGAGTAAGTAGAGTTTAATTCTCCATAGCACTTTTGACTTTGTGATTTAATTATGTACAAACTTAGACTAGAGATCAGCATAAAAATCATAAGGCACATTTTATGTAAGAAGAGTTCTTCGCTGAGAGTAAAAGCAATCATTGATGCAGTTTTCTAAAGTTAATACTGGCTAACACTGATTTTTGTTGTTGTCATTTGGAATTTTTTTGCATATTTGTTTTTTACTTTTACACATTATTATTATTATTATTATTATTATTATTATTATTACTTTGTAGAATTGGATTCTCACTATGTTGCTTACGCTTGTCTGACACTCCTGGCTTCAACAGATCTTCCCACCTTGGCCTTCCAAAGCTCTGGGATTCCAAAAGTGAGCTCCAATGCCTAGCTTTTTTTTTTTTTTTAATTCTTCAAAGGAGTTTCATCTTATAGACATTCTTAATTGTAAAACCTCAAAGAGTGATAAATAGATAAAATATAATGAATGTCCACACAATAAACATTTCTCCTCAATGAAACATCCCACTGGGAGATATTCCCAGGTCCATAATATGTTTTTGTTTAGTTTTGATTTGATTTTTCAAAAAATGCCAAAAATGAGGAACAACTCTGTAATTACCATGACTGCAATGAGTTGAAGAAACAACTGGAAGGAAAAGGTAATATCAATAGAATTTGCTTATTTATTCTAATCAAAATCTGTCAATTTTCTCAATGATAACATTTTAGATAATATATAAAGTCCTGCCACAAAACGGAAGCTCATGTATGTTTTCATGATTTTTAGGTAATGTAGAAGTCCAATTATATTTGAGTGTATCCTGTGAGATCTCTCCTATGACTTATTTTCCAAGGCATTTCTGCATTAATTTTCATTTTCTTTATTCTGCTTTCACATAATTTTACCTGAAGATGTGGGAGAAAAATGTGATGAAAGAAAAGCAAACCTTCTTACAAAGTATTCTAGGCTTTATACATTTCACTGAGGAACTGGAATGCATAATAATTGGTAGACCCTGTAGATACATACATTAATCATATAGTCTGTACCTGACAATTTATAGATTGAAGTAGCACTTTTGTTTTATCAGCTTGTCTGAAACTTGTAATTCTAATTGGTTTTCAGAACAGCATAACCAATTGATTTTGAATATTATTTTCCCAAAAGAAAAGGTATAACTATTGTTGAATATTATAAAATTGTTATAAGTAACAAAATCAGATATCTTGTGTGATTATTTCTCTGGCCTGTATGTGGCTTGTCTACATGTACAGGAGGAAATCCCTCTTTGTTCCTTCTGTATATTTTGGAGCTATACTATTTCACTCCTGAGGGTCTGCTAAATCTCTCCTTTCAGTATAATGTGTAGATAGAATAATTGAGCCAAATACACAAACATAAAAGGGTCTAACTCATAAGAAACATTTCGACTATAAACGTTAGATATAATAAAAGCCAGTATAATTAGTTATTGCTGGAATTGTAAGATAATAGCTTCTTCCAGGCAGTCACTCTCTAAATTGGTGATTCTTGTAGGTCTTCAGGGAAGCTTACATCAAAAGTAAATTTAATCAAAATAAAAGAAAAAAGGCTCCATGTTAGAGACTATTTTGCATTTTTTAAGAGATTCATGCATTTTGTCACTATAACTCATGAGTCTGTATTTCTATTACCCTATAGCTCTATTACCAGATACATTACCATATTAATATTAGCTTACTTTTAATACATAAGATGCTAAGAATAACTTAGAAACTATACCAGTTTTATGATTTACACATGAATTATGCAATCCCAAGAGGCTTATCTATAATGCAATTTATATAGGGTAAAGATGGAGCACACGGACTCTTGAAAGAAACTGTTTTAATTTATATTTTTGCTCTACTATTTAGTCAACTTCTTTAGTCATGTTGTAACTCAGATCTCTCAGTGGTGACATAATAGTACCAGCTTTTAGGAATGTTGAAAAAATTAAATAAACTTTTTACTTAAAGAACATATGGTCTGATACATATTTTATATATAAGTGTTTTGGTTATTACTATTACATACACTACCTGAGTTATAATATAGATATAATTCAACCTGACCCATGTGATCCAGCCTCTGCCAATATTTGCAATGCAATACTCACTCCAGCCATGGTGATTGTTGAGTTGTAAGAAAGGGTATTTATTTTGTTTTATTACAGTGGTTCAAGTACAGTCAATGCTCAAACCTGCCTAGGTTCCTATATTTATAGTTCTAGATTAACTTGCATAATCCCCTCCTTAGAATGTAAAGCTTCCACCATTAAAGCAAGTTTTTGACAATGGCCTCACAGACCATAAACCATTCCTGCCGAATTCTTGATTCTTGGTGTGAAAACCAGACTTTTAAATCAGTTCCTCTTATTTCATGATGAATTTTACTGTAGATAACTGTTGACCATTATCTAGGACATTATCTGTTTCAGGCTTGGGTTAACCCAATGTATTAGTTCATTTTCATGCTGCTATGAAGAACTGCTCAAGACTGGGTAATTTATAAAGGAAAGAGGTTTAAGACTCCCAGGTCTGCAGGGTTGGGAAGGTCTTAGGAAACTTACAATTATGATGGAAAGGGGAAGAAACCATGAGCTTCTTCACATGGCGCAAGGAAAGAGAAGTGCTGAGCAAAGGAGGAATAGCCCGTTATAAAACCGTCAAATCTCTTGAGAACTCACTCACTATAATGAGAACAGCATGAGATTAATTGCCCCCTTCTGTCTGGATATCTGGGCA
The DNA here is from genome assembly GCF_029281585.2 of Gorilla gorilla gorilla. Classification (NCBI taxonomy): domain Eukaryota; kingdom Metazoa; phylum Chordata; class Mammalia; order Primates; family Hominidae; genus Gorilla; species Gorilla gorilla. The sequence goes on along the minus strand of NC_073230.2, from coordinate 135,120,280 downwards.
TTTCCAGCTCCACTAGGGGCAATGTGGAAGGGAAATGTGGGGTTTGAGCACCCATACACAGTCCCCACTGTATGGGATTGGAGCCACTGTATGGAGCCACTGAATGGATCCAACCCCAAATTTCCCTTCTGCATTCCCCTAGAAGTTCTTCATGCGGGCTCTGTCCCTGCAGCAAACTCTTGCCTGGACATTCAGACATTTCCATACATCCTCTGAAATCTAGGCAGAGGTTCCCAAACCTCAATTCTTGTCTTCTGTACGCCCGTAGGCCAAACACCACATGGAAGCTGCCAGGGCTTGGGGCTTGCACCTTCTGAAGCAATGGCCTGAGCTGTACCTTGGCCCTTTTTAGCCATTGATGGAGCAGCTGGGATGCAGTCACCAGACTGCACACAGCAAGGGGGCCCTGGACCTAGCCCAGAACACCATTTTTACCTCCTAGGCCTCAAGGCCTGTGATAGGAGGGACTGCCATGAAGGTCTCTGACATGCTCTGGAGACATTTTCCCATTGTCTTGGCGATTAACATTGGCTCCTTGTTACTTATGCAAATTTCTGCAGTTGGCTTGAATTTCTCCCCAGAAAATGGTTTTTTTCTTTTCTATCACATTGTAAGCCTGCAGATTTTTCAAACTTTTGTACTCTGCTTCCTCTTGAATGAGGAAAAATCATTTTCTGCCAGATACCCTAAATCATCTCTCTCAAGTTCAGTGTTCCACAGATCTCAAAAGCAGGGGCAAAATGCCACTGATCTCTTTGCTAAAGCATAGAAAGTCACCTCTGCTCCAATTCCCAACAAATTCCTCATCTCCATCTGAGACCACTTCAGCCTGTACTTCATTGTCCATACCACTATCAGCCTTTTTGTCAAAGCCATTCAACAGGTCTCTAGGAAGTTCCAAACTTTCCCACATTTTCCTGTCTTCTTCTGAGACCTCTAAACTGTTCCAACCTCTGCCTGTTATTCAGTTCCAAAGTCATTTCCACATTTTCAGGTATCATTACAGCAACATGCCACTGTCTGTGGTACCAATTTACTGTATTTGTTTGTTCTCATCACACTGTAAAAAAACTGCCCAAGACTGGGTAATTTATAAAGGAAAGAGTTTTAATTGACTCATAGTTCTGCAGGGCTGAGGAGGCCTCAGGAAACTTACAATTATGGTGGGAGGGGGAAGAAAACATGTCCTTCTTCACATGGCAATGGGAAGGAGAAGTGTTGAACAAGTAGGGGAAAGCTCCTTATAAAAGCATTAGATCTCATGAGAACTCACTCACTATCATGAGAACAGCATGAGGATAACTACCACTTTGATTAAATTACCTCCCACTGGGTCCCTCCCACAACACATGCGGATTATGGGAAGTACAATTCAAGATGAAATTTGGTTGGGGACACAGCCAAGCCATATCATCCAATAACCAAGTTGCTTTAGTGACTTTGAAACTCAAAATGAAGGAGGTGAAAATATTTTCTTTACCCTTGAGACCTCCAGGGTGCTACATAAATTCCTGGTTACAGATTGAGATTTAGGTAGTAGTATTTGCCAAGCATCAGTCAGCATCTAATTGATGAATATTATTAGAGAAAGAGTAGTAGGATTATATCCAATTGCAAAGCCTTTCAGAACTAAATTATTGAAAAACTGTTCTCTTTCATAACACCTATCTTCTCTTGCTGAATTTAAAATCAATAAACAATCATTTTGTAAAATATAGAAAACATATCAATTTATAATGAAAATATTTAAATAATTTAGATCACTTTCAGTTTCTATGCTTACAGACATAACTTGAATGTTTAATTTATCTTCCATATGTAAATGTTTCTGTGAATGTGTGGGGTAGGTATGTAGACATACAGGCATCCTTATATGTATATCTTTAGAACATTTTTTGCTTAAATGCTGTTTTTCCCTCTAGTTATTTGTGTATTCAAGTTCTATTTTGTACCAATGACTTTAATTTTTAAAAAAATTCTGATTTCTATCTTTCTCTAGTATTTTATTGATTTTAAGTTAAATAGTATATATTGACAAATGGTATGTTATGATAAGAAAATCCACATGTGATGACTTCTTTCTCTTAATTGTTAATTTTTGTGGCCACATAGCATTGTATGTATTTATGGGACACATCATATATTTTGATACAGGCATAAAATGAGTAATAATCACATCAAGGTGAATGGGATATTGATCACATCAAACATTTATCCTTTGTTTTACAAATAATCCAATTACACAATTGTAGCTATTTTATTATTTATTTATTTATTTATTTATTTATTTATTTATTTATTCAAGATGGAGTCTCACTCTGTTGCCCAGGCTGGAGTGCAGTGGCGTGAACTCAGCTCACTGCAACCTCTGCCTCTCGGCTTCAAGTGATTCTCCTGCCTCAGGCTTCTGAGTAGCTGGGATTACTGGCGCTTGCCACCACGACCGACTAATTTTTGTATTTTTAGTAGAGACGACGTTTCACCATATTGGTATTTTTAGTAGAGATGGCATTTCACCGTATTAGTCACCATATTGAACTCCTGACCACGTGATCTGCCTGCCTCAGCCTCCCAAAGTGCTACAGGCGTGGCCACTGTACCTGTCCGATTTTAGCTATTTTAAAATGTACAATTATTATTATTGTTGTTGATAGTCACCCTGTCATGCTATCAAACATTAGTTCTTATTCATTATTTCTTACTATATTTTGTACCCATTAACCATTTACACTTTCCCCCACCACCCCACTACCCTTTACTTCCTCTAGTAATCATTCTATACTCTCTGTCTCCATGAATTCGGTGGTTTTAATTTTCACATCCCACAAATAAGTGAGAACATAGTAAGTTTCTCTTTTGTTGCCTGGCTTATTTTGCTTAACATAATAACCTCTAGTTCCATTCATGCTGTTGCAAATGACTGGGTCTCATTATTTTTTTCTGGCCAAATAGTACTTCATTGTGTCTATGTACCACATTTTCTTTACCTATTAATCTGTTGATGGACACTTAGATTGCTTCCAAATCTTAGCTATTGTAAATAGATCTGTAATAAACATGGGAACACAGATATCTCTATATACTGATTTCCTCAATTTGAGGTATATAGTTAGCCATTGAATTGCTGGATTATATGGTAAAACTATTTGTAGATTTTTGAAGAACCTCCAAACTGTTTTTCATAGTTATTGTACTCATTTACATCCTAAGCAGCAATGTACAAGGGTGCCCTTTTCTCCGTAACTTCACCAACCTTTGCTATTGCCTGTCTTTGGGATATAAGCCATTTTCACTGGAGTGAGATGAAGCATAAATATAGTTTTGATTTTCATTTCTCTGACAATCAGTGGTATTGAACACCTTTTCATATGCCTGTTTGCTATTTGTATGTTCTCTTTTGAGAAATGTTTATTGAGATATTTTGCCCATTTTAATTGGATTATTAGATTTTGTCCTATAGAGTTGTTTGAGTTCCTTATTTATTCTGGTTATGAATTCCTTGGCAGCTTGATAGTTTATGAATACTTTCTCCTATTATGTGGGTTGTCTCTTCACTTTGTCGATTGTGTTTTGTTTGTTCATTTGTTTCTTTTTTTGCTGTGCAGAAGTTTTAAAACTTGATGTGATTTCATTTGTTCATTTTTGTTTTATTGCCTGTGCTTGTGTGGTATTGCCCAAAAAATCTTTACTCACTCCAATGTCCTGGAGATTGTCCCTAATGTTTTCTTGTAGTAGTTTTGTAGTTTGTGGTCTTAGATTCAAGTCTTTAATCCATTTTTATTTGATTTTTTGTAAAGGCAAGAGATGGTCAACTTTCATTCTTCTGAAAATGGATACTGAGTTTTTCCAGAACTATTTATTAAAAAACTGTCCTTTCCACAATATACGTTCTTGGCACCCTTGTCAAAAATGAGTTTACTATAGATGTATGAGTTCTCTATTCTGTTCCATTGGTCTGTTTCTTTTCTTTCCAGTACCATGCTGTTTTTGTTACTATACCTCTGTAGTATAAATTGAAGTCAGGTAACGTTTTCCTCCAGCCTTGTTCTTTTTGCTCAGGACAGCTTTGGCTACTCTGGGCCCTTTGTGGTTACTTATAGGTTTTAGGATTCTGTTTTCTATTTCTGTGAAGAATGCCATTGGTATTTTGACAGAGATTTAATTGAAACTGTAGACTGCTTTGAGTAGTATGGACATTTTTAACAATATTGATTCTTTTAATTTATGAACGTAGAATATCTTTCGTTTTTTGTGTCCTCTTCAATTTCTTTTACCAATGATCTATAATTTTCATTGTAGATATCTTTCAATTATTTGGTTAAGTTAATTTCTAGACATTTTAGTTTATTTGTGGCCGTTGTATATGAAATTACTTTCTTGATTTATTTTCAGATTGTTCACTGTGGGCATATAGACATGCTGCTGATTTTTGTAGGTTGATTTTGTATCCTGCAACTTTATGGGATTTGTTTATTAGTTTTAATAGTTTTTCTGTGAAGTCTTTAGGTTTTTCCAAATATGTTCATGTTATCTACAAATAAGAATAATTTTATTTCTTCATTTCCCATTCGAATGTTGTTTATTTCATCATATTGTCTGATTGCTCTAGATTGGACTTCCACTAATATGTTGAATAACAGTGGTGAAAGTGAATATCCTTATCATGTTCCAGATCTTAGAGAAAAGGCTTTCAAGTTCTTCTTATTCAGTATAATACTAGATGTGGTTTTGTCATATATGGTTTTTATTATGTTGAGGTATTTTTCTCCTATACCCAGTTTATATCCTTGCATCACTGGGTAATAGACACTGTTTTACTCTCTTCACACATTTACCAATGTGAGGAGGTCTGAAGTTAGAATTATTTTTATTCGCTTATTTGTAATGTGTTTTCATTTTTCCCAAGTGGAATATCCTAATATAGTGTGTATTTTTATGGAATTTAAAAATAGTCTAGATTTGGTCTGGGTCAAGACATTTTTAAAACTAATTGATTTTGCCTAGTACACTGTAAATCCTATTTGTTCCAAATATTCCTGCACAGTTAATGAATATCTCAATGGTCTTGATCTCTCATTTATCTCACTCAACATTTCCCTATTTATTTTCTTGTATTCAGGCTTTCTTTGAGTTTTTTAATAAGTTTCTCATATTAGTCATCCAGCTCACCAAGCTAACTTTCTGAGCTATCCATGAGGGTGTTTATTGTCTCTATTGTAGTTTCAAATTCAGAAATCATATATTCATTTACATGTATCTATCCATATCTAAGATAGTTCATTTACAATATGTTCTTGTTTTACTTGGAAAAAAATGGTATATTTTTCTTGATTTTAAACCTGTAAATTTCTAAACAAAAATAATATTCCTAATTTCTAAACAATAATAATATTTTAGCTGGATATATTACTATTATTTGTTATGGTCTACACTTTATTTTCTAAGGACAGACACCTCGGTTTTATATATTTTGAGTCTTATACTTATCTGAAAACATTTCTCTGCTATGTTAACATTTGAATAATATCTTTCCACAGAATAAAAATTTTGGAAAAATTTTACTTCTTTCACTTCCATTACCTATCACTGTTTTGCATAGAAAGGCCCAAGTTGAGCCATGTTTTGTTCTTCTGTAAATAATTATTCTTGCCCTGCATCTATGCTTCCAGAATTTTATTCTTTATTTCTGAAATTTTTTTAAAAAGCAAATAATTTTGAGCTTCTTCTGGCCATGAGGGCAGAAAAGAAAGCGGAATTCATCTCCACCATAGACAATTGCAAAACTGAACTGAAGAAGGTATCATCTATTTTAAAAGACTAGAAAACAGGAATTATGCGAACTCTGAGAAAATGGAAAGAAATAAGGAAATCTCTTTCATTACCCAGGCTTTCTTCTTGAAGGTAATTTCTAGACTGACTCTAGGAAGGATACCCAAGTGGAGACCAGCATTCCTGCTAATTTTAAGAGTCAGAGATTAGAGATTGATGATGCTGAGGCAGATATAATATGCAAAGCAGGTTATCCAAGGGTAAGGAGGTAGGCAGAGAACAAGTTCTAGAAATCATCATGGTGGTCCTATTGAATCATTCATTTATTTAAAGATTAGGGAAACAATATTACAAATTTGAGAAGATCATGTTCTAGGGAATATAATTATGTGAGCATGGTGAGAATTCTCATAGGTCATTCGGTGTCGGGAATTCTAAACAGATAGAATGAATTGAGAATATACATGTTATTTAAATGGTCAGAGGAACCACATGTTAAAAATGAGGTTAATTACCACGAGAGTTAGATTCACCTTAAAAGAGCAGATGCCAAGGGAGGAATAAAAGCAGGACCCAAGGGGCAGTGTGGCTTCTACCACAGCCTAAACCTGCTGTAGACCCCTTTACCACTCAAAATCTCAAAATTTCATTCCTTCCATGTCACAGAGTATGAATTGGAGCAGTATGCCTACATGTGAAAAGTGTTCCCTCCAGACTGAAAGAGGCCTACCACATTCTGTGCCTCCTTCTGTGTGGTGGTGAGCACTACATGCATTAATTATCCCTTAATTTGCAAAGGATATCACTGGCCATCTCATCCCTACAGACATTAGTGAAGTGGCAGGTTTTTCTCTCTCCCTGTGCAGTACATGTGTCTCATTAAGGCCTCTGGCATACCATCCACCTGTTATTTATCATGTCTGATCAGCATGCTGTCATCAATGTGGTAGCTCAGTGTAATGTTCTGTGGGTTGTCCAGGTGGTCTAGCTCTCCTCAGGCTATATTTTGACATAAGACAGCAGAGGTAACATAGCCCTGAGCAAAGTATAAATGAACACTGTCATCCATCCAACATGAATGCAAACTGTTCTGGATCCCTTTTCTAATCAGAACAGAAAAAAAAAAATTTACTCAAATGCTGTCCTAGTAACTGGCTGACAGATGACTCATGCGTGCATGGAACAGACTCAAGAAACAGTTAAATTCGGGAAATTGTAATGTGATTTGGGCTATTGGGTTTAAATAGATAGAATTTAAGGTTTAAATCTAACCTAGTTAATTTCCTGCTACATCAAAAACATCAATACTCTTCAGGAGAATGTAAAAAATGCAAAATATTAAAGAAAAAACTACAATGTCCAGGATACAATCCAAATGAAAAAACAGAAAAATATCGTACACACAAGAGAAAACACATTCAAGTCACAATAATCTCCATGGTCAGAATGTTAAAGCAACTATTATAATTACAGCTAATGAAGTAAATTAAAATATGCTTTCTATAATTGAAAGGTGAGAAATATCAGCAGTAACGTACACACTTTGAGAAATTAAATATAATATAAAATTTAGACCTAAATTATACCGTTTTCAATAAAATGTATGTGCATGTGGTTAACAAGGAAAAACAATGGTGACAAAGGAAAGAATCAGTGAATTTGATGTTCGATTAATAGAACGTATTTGCTCAGAAAAATAGATTAAAAAATATGAAAATAAATATGAGTAGAGTCTCTGGGACCTATTAGGCAACATAAAAATTTCTGACATTTATGTGATCAGAGTCAATAAAGAGAGGATAGAGAGAATAGAGAAGAAAATATTTGAATATACAGTGTCAAAAATTTTCCTGAATTTGCTGAAAAAAATAACTGTAAAAATTCAAGAATTTCAGGTTATCCCAAACAGGATTAATATAAAGACAGTAATAGCTAGACTCATTATAATCAAACTGCTGAACATCAAAATTAAAGAAATTCTTGAAAACATCTAAGGAAATTGGACACATTACATCTCAGCTACCAATAATGTATTGTTTACTGACTTTTCACATCAGATATCATGAAAAGAAAATCTATCAACCTATATGTATGTGAACACATATTTTTTAAGAATTAAGAAAATGTATAGACATTTTCAAATGAAATAAAATTCAAAGAAACTTTTACTATCACACTCACAGTATGAGAAATGATAAAGGAACTTCTTGAAGCTGGAGAAAAAAGACACCAGGTGGAAAATTCTACCTCCAGAAGAAAATGAAGAACACAAGAAATGCTAAATATCTAGATTAGTACAAAATATTATTCTATTATTGTTTTTAAAAATGCATGAGATGTTTAAAGCAGCAATTATAATCCTGTTATATGGGGTTTGTAATGTTTATAGCCATAATGCACATGACAAATATAACATAAAAAACAGAGTAGATGGGAGAAGCCTATGTGGTTGCAAGGCACATACGTTTTATATAAAAAGGTGCAATATTAACTTAGTGTGAAATGTTAAGACTGTATTATGTAATCACAAGAATAATCACTAAAACATAAAAACAAAAAGAAATAACTAAATTTTAATATATAAATTAAGACATAGTTATATTTACATGTAAATGCAATATTCAATAATTCAAGAAAAGGCAGGATTAAAAAAATAGAAGAGGATTCAGGAGACCATCAGAAAACACACAATAAAATGATAGATCCATTTTGCATAACCATACCTATAGGTACATTAAACGTTAATGGAACAAACACAGTAGTTAAAAGTCCAAGATTGGTTGAATGAGTAAAAAATACACTCAACCGTATACTACCCATAAGTATACATATTTAATATAAATAAACACATCAGTTGAAAAAATTATTAGAAAAAGATAAACCATAAAAATAACAAACATAAGGCTGGAGTGGTTATATTTATATCTGATAAAATAGACTACAAAATAAAGAGTGCTACCAGTAAGTAAAAGGAACATTTCAGAATGTTAAATAATCCATTAGCAATATATAAAAATACACCTCTGGAGTGTGCATTCATTACTAATTCTTATAAAAAAAAACGTATTAAAAGAAATATTTAAAATACCCCAGCCTGGGAAGCTCAGGGAGACCTTATCTCTACCAAAAAATAAAAATAAAAAATTAGTCAGGCATGATGGCACATACCTGTAGTCTCAGGTATTCAGGAAACTGAGGCTTGAGTGTGGGAGGATTGCTTGAGCCTTGAAGGTGGAGGTTGCAGTGAGCCATGATCAGGCCACTGCACTCCAGCCTGGGTGACAGAGCAAGACACTGTCTCAAAAACAAAAAGCAGCCAGGCGCAGTGGCTCACACCTGTAATCCCAGCACTTTGAGAGCCCAAGGCGGGCAGATCACAAGGTCAGGAGATCGAGGCCATCCTGGCCAACGTGGTGAAAGCCCATCTCTATTAAAATACAAAAAAATTAGCTGGGCATGGTGGCATGCGCCTGTAGTCCCAGCTACTCGGGAGGCTCAGGCAGGGGAATCGCTTGAACCTGGGAGGCAGAGGTTGCAGTGAGCCGAGATTGCACCACTGCACTCCTGCCTGGTGGTAGAGCAAGACTCCTTCTCAAAAAAAAAAAAAAGGCAACATTTTCAATCATATTTAGTATATCACTATTTTACTTGTTAGCAATTTAATTACATACAGTATTAGAAATCATATCCTTTAATTTTTTATAACACATATTGTCATAACTTTGATATTCCACTCAGAGTTTATGATGTCATTTTATTTCTCATATCATTTGAACAATAAAGGGAAAGTGTTTATGTTAGGGAATAAATTCAAATAAAGATCCAAATTGATGGTCAACTGATTTATCCCTTTAAGTGAACTAATTACTTAGTACTACTATTATTATTAAAGCATAAAAAGCTGAAGGTATTTTGAAATTTTTATAATTATTCTAAAATAGCTTACTAATTATAACTCATGATTTTAACTATCTTTCTGTTTTAATTGTTTTCAGATTTCTAGTAATGAAAAGTCAGGTTACTTATACATATTACTGAACTTCATATAGCAATTACTTTACAAATTTTACTGTAACATGACTAATAATTTAGAAAAAATACTGATATTCTAAACTGGAATTATTATTTCATCTACTGTTGGGTCCCCTTAACCTAGATCTACTTTTCTGTTCTCATTTTTTCTTCAAATTTGCAACTTTTGGTGAAAGAAGTGAAATAGAAGTGACTTAACATTAAGAGATTCAACAGTTAACACATCAGTAATTCTATCCCCTCTTCCCTTTTTCTCACCTTTTTGGTCATCTAATCTTAGCTGCAGCATCTCTAATTCAGTATGTGAAACACTGATAGATAATAACCACTTTTTACTTTATTTTACGAATAATTTTTCCCTGAGGACTAAAATTGAATAATAAAAGCTGATCTTGTATTTAAGGCTTATAGATTTTAGACATCTGGACACTTTTCAACTGAGAATATGGATTAATATATAAATGAACATCTTTATAACTTCATGGACAGTTTGGACACAAGAAAATAATTCTTATTTATGCAGAATCACTGTCTGGCACAGCATGATTGATCTACTACTTTAATTTATATTTGTAAGGGTCTTCATACCTATCACAAAAAGGGACTTAATGATTGATAAAACTGGAGTGATGTGGTCATATGAATATTTGTTGCTTAATTGGGATTTTTCTTCAGATTTCTTTGAATAATTGATATCGGCTCAAACACACATCCCTCTGTGAATGAAGTGGATTTATAAAATAAATTTGCATTAGTTTGGTGATATATTTTTGTTCTTGTATAGATCTTCCAGGGTCAGGGAATTAGTATTTTTTTATTTGAAAAATTTATCTTTCTGCTAACCTCTTTATTAATATTGATTAGGCTTTACCTTATATCATTAAGAGCTAAATATTTCTAAGCAAATAGCAATAAAAAGCTTATATTTTTCCCAGATATATAATCCCAAACTATTTACCCAAAAGTATTTTCTCAACATGTTTCATTCAATCCATTCCAATTTCTCATTATGTGTAACATATTTGACATTTGCTTTTTAAATTTTTTTCTGGAATATCTTCTCTTTTCTACAAAGGCTAAGTCCAGTTAGAGGCATAGATATTTTGGTGGCTTTTTTTCTACTATTATATCTCTTATTTACTTCTTCTCAATTTTTATATTTATACTTTAGGCCATACAAGAAAACATCAATTTGTATCTGTCCTTGTAGTTATTTTCAATGTATGTTTGTTATTTTTATCAAATTAGATCATACGCTTTTTGGGACAAGTATTGTATCTTGTATTTTCCTCTATCATCAAAATGTTGAGCCTAATATTTGTGATCTAGTACAGTAACAATAAACACCAATATATTGATGCTTCATTTGAGAATTCTAGTACTATTACTTCTTAAATTGAGGTTTTTAAAAATTATTTTTAAAATTTTTGTGGATACATAGTAGGTGTATATATTTGTGGGGTGCATGGGATGTTTTGATACAAGCATGTAATGTGAAATAAACACCTCATAGAGAATGGGGTATCCATCCCCTCGACCATTTATCCTTTGAGTTACAAAGAGTCCAATTACATTCTTTAAGTTATTTTTAAAATACACAATTTAGTTATTATTGACTATAGTCACCCTGTTGTGCTATCAAATATTAGATCTTATTGATCTTATTCATTCCTTATGTTTTTTCTTGTACCTATTAACCACCGGTGCCTCCCCCTTAACCCTCACTACCCTTCACAGCCTCGGGTAACCATCCTTCTACTCTCTATGTCCATGAGTTCAATTGACTTGATTTTTAGGTGCCACAAATAAGTGAGAACATGCAATGTTTGTCTTTCTTTGCCTGGCTTATTTCATTTAACATAACAATCTCCAGTTCTATCCATGTTGTTGCAAATGACTAGATCTCATTCTTTTTAATGCCTGTCTAGTACTCCATTTTGTATATGTACCCCATTTCCTTTATCCATACATTCGTCGATGGACACTTAGGTTGCTTCTACATCTTAGCTACAGTAAAAAGTGCTGCTGCAAACATGGGAATGCAGATATCTCTTTAATATACTGATTTCCTTTTTGGGGGGTATATACCCAATAGTGGGAATGCTGAGTCATATGATAGCTCAATTTTTAGTTTTTTGAGGAACCTCCAAACTGTTCTTCATACTGATTGTACTAATTTACATTCACACAAACAGTGTACAAGGGCTCCCCTTTCTCCACATCCTCACCAGCATTTGTTATTGCCTGTCTTTTGTATATAAGTCACTTTAACAGGGGCGACATGATATTCCATTGTAGTTTTGATTTCCATTTCTATAATGATCAATGAGGTTAAACACATTTTCAAATGCCTGCTTGCCATTTGTATGTCTTCTTTTGAAAAAGTTGCTATTCAAATATTTTGCCCATTGTTTGATCAGATTCCTAGATTTTTTTTCTATAGGGTTGTTTGAGCTCCTTACATATTCTGATTAGGAATCCCTTTTCAAATGGGTAGTTTACAAATATTTTCTCCCAGTCTGTGGGTTGTCTCTTCACTTTGTTAACACAGTTTCTTCAATTAATGGTTCTGGGAAAACTGGGTATCTATGTGAAAAAGAATGAACCTAGACCCTTATCTCTCACCATAAATAAAAATAAAATCAGGCCAGTAGCGGTGGCTCACGCCTGTAATCCCAGCACTTTGGGAGGCCGAGGCAGGTGGATCACGAGGTCAGGAGATCGAGACCATCCTGGCTAATATGGTGAAACCCTGTCTCTACTAAATATACAAAAAATTAGTCGGGCGTAGTGGCGGGCGCCTGTAGTCCCAGCTACTAGGGAGGCTGAGGCAGGAGAATGGCGTGAACCCAGGGGGCGGAGCTTGCAGTGAGCCGAGATCGTGCCACTGCACTCCAGCCTGGGCGACAGAGTGAGACTCCGTCTCAAAAAATAAAAATAAAAAAAATAAAATAAAATCAAGTTTGATTAGAGACATATCTAAGACCTCAAACTATGAAACTACTACAACAAAACATTGGGGAAAATCTTCAGGACATTGGTCTGGGCAAAGACTTCTTGAAAAATACCCTACAAGCACAGGCAACCAAAACAAACCTGAATAAATGGGATTACATCAAGTTATTGGGTTGGTGCAAAAGTTATCGCGGTTTTTACCATTGAAAGTAACGGCAAAAACCTCAATGACTTTTGCATCAATGTAATAAATAGCCTCTGCACAGCAAAAAATACAATCAATAAAGTGACATTTTTCTGATGGCTCTTCTCACCAGACTTCCATTCTGTATTCCAGTTTGTAATCAACTGACTGAATAATTCCTCACGCTCCACTGTCAATGCATTGAGGGGTGAATGAGTATAAAGAAAATATAAAAGGGAATACAAAGCTTGCCCTAGATTTTTGTGTTTGATATTTTCTAATTCCTACTTTAGATGCACATCCCCACATTGTTTATAATTTAATATGCTTTAAGAAACTGACTTATTTGGCCTGCATTAAGAAGGCATCTTGTCCTCTAGTTCAGTGGTCCCCAACCTTGTTCACAGCAGGGACTGGTTTCATGGAAGACAATTTTTTACATGGATGGGCAGTGGGATGGGTATAGAGGGATGGTTTAGGGGTGATTCGAGTGCATTACATGTATTGTGTACTTTATTTCTATTATTATTACATATTCACCATAATGTAGAATCAGTGGAAACCCTGAGTTCGTTTACCGGCAACTAGATGGTCCCATCTGGGGGTGATGGGAGACAGTGATCACCAGGCATTAGATTCCCTTAAAGAGCATGCAACCTCGATCCCTCACATGTGCAGTTCACAATAGGGTTCATGCACCTATGAGAATTTAATGCCACCACTGACCTGACAGGAGGCGGAGCTCAGGCAGTAATGTGGGCTTGCATGCTGCACACCTCCTGCTGTGCCGCCCTGTTTGTGACAGGCCACAGACAGGTCCCAGTTTGTGGCCCCGGGGTTGGGGACCCCTGCTCTAATTTCTATGTGGTTTTAGCTAATGGGGGTGGGAGGGGACTGGTAAGATTAGAGGAGGGAAAGGGAGCCATCAGTGTACATTTTCCTTGCCTTAGCTCCCTTCCTGATAAGGCTTAAACTGGAGGTGGCTGCATTTCTTTCCCTTGGGCACCAGTTTCTGTCTTGTGGCTCTCTTAATTAAATTCTAGCTCTCTCTGCCTTCTGGTAACCTCTCCTTTTCTTAGTTTCTTCAGGACTAAGGGTGATAAATCTTCTTAACTCTGGCTACTTCTGGGGTGTTTTCCTTTGATGTTTGCCCTTAATATTGCTTTCTTTCTTGTAAATGAAGTTGCCCCTTTATTAGTCTCAGTTATTCTGGTTGTGCTATATTTGGGTGGTTACTCTAAACTATGCAATGTTTTATGTGAAGGATGAAAAGACTGCTACAGTGTACCTTTTTTACTTAGTTTTGCTTCTAAGTTCCTTTTCAGAGAAAATATTTGTATTTGATATCGATGAAGTAAGCGTTAGAGTTGGTGATGTTTAAATAAATGTAACCAAGGCAACATTACCTCCAAAGGGGAAAAATTCAGCTCAGACTGACCTTCTGGAGAATTAAATGAATACGAAAAGAACATATTGGCAAGGAAGCAATGACATTTACCAGCTTCTTAAACAGGCATTGTGCTTTCTTAAGTCCATAAGAAAACTAGACGAAAAGATTTCAGAGTGATTTGACAAAATGTTGGAAACACCATATAAAAAACTTTGGTTGACATCTTGTCATGTTAACTTTATCTCTGCAAAGTCAGATGTTCTTACTCTCCTCTACTTGATGTAAGATTAAGGTGCTGCGTGACAGATGGTTTTAAAAAGTGCATCCATTCCATCTGGTCCCAAGTGGAAAAATGAAAGTCACCCACAACTTTTCATCTACATACTTGCAGTGAAAGGATTCTCAAACTGAGATTTAACACTTCACAAAGGAATTCTATAAGATTCCAGTGATACAGCATTTCAACTATCTCTCCATTAAAGACATTTTTTCCCACTTGCCACCCTGGAAAATACCAAACTTTGAAATACAGTGTGGTAACCTTAGAAACTCCAGAATCATTTTATGGCAGTGGCATTTGGCTCAAATTTTAGTGACTTCTACCTTCAATTTGACAATCTTACATGTAAGGGTCTTGTCCATTAATCTATTCTGTTGTATAAATAAAAGAAAACATTTAATGTGTTGTTTATCTTACTATTTGCATTTATAATTTTAACCAAAGAAACAAAATTCTAATAATGGCATTTCAGTCCTGGCACGTCAGGTTGAGAGTAGCTTTATGGATGTAGAACATTCCCAGTGTATTGAATTTTCCCAGACATAAAAAAATTCTTATTTAATGCAGACCCAGTGTTCAAAGAGTTAAAAATATTAGGTTGAGTCAATCCTGCAGAAGATGCAATGAAATTTAATTAAATGTCATTGATGGTTATATAATTTTGCATTAAGGGGAGACTATTCTTTAACGGTACCCAGATTTTTTTGTTTTATGATAAAGGATAGTGAGGTGAGATTGGTGATCTTATAAAAATTGGATGCAAGATAGATATGTTTGTTATACAAGCTGGGGTGATTTTTTTTCCGTGTCAGAATATTTCTGCACTTTATTTCAAAGTTTTATATAATTATGAAATAAAGAGGGAAAAGGGTCAACCTAGGATAAATAAGATAGATTTATACTAATTTAACAATGTATTCATAATAATTAACAACTAATGACTAACAACCGACATTTATATAAAGAGTTTAAGCTTCATTGTTACATTCACATATGATATATGTGTAATGAATGTATGAATAAATCTATGTGACATAGAATATTTTAAAATAATGTTTAATGATGCTTCACTGAGGAATTAGTAATGCATATGTTTTATTAACCAATCATTTTATTCTTTTGCATTCTAATTGGGAAATAAAAGAAAATATAATTCTCATATTATTTATCTATTTCACCCTATTATTAGGTTGAGTATATAGTGCTCTGGAGTCTGCGTGTGGAATGTTTTTTAGACAATATTTTGGATGTCTTAGAATATGATTATATGGAATATGCAGCTATTGCTTTATTACTATATATGACAACTTTATTTAAATGTTTAATGAATTGGCTAAATATTAACTCTTCTTCTGGCAAGAATCATGTATGTTCATTTAAGGCACAGAATATTAGTCATATAGCTGATTAAGGATATATTGTCATGAACAAAATTGTATTTTTTTTTCTTCTTTTCTTTCCTTTCTTTTGAAGTATGTATGGACTGACAAATCTGTGCCTAAAATTGGGCTAACTATGGTATTTAAAATAATTTATATATATATATAATTTTTGCTTTTGAAAACTAGTATGCTCATGGTAAGACATATAAACACATATAAGTGAATAAATATTTTTAAATTTGTGATGCATACAGTTAAGCAAACAAACAACAACTAGAAAATTCATCATGACCAAATGGAGATTATCCGATTATTCTAGAATGAACGGTTAATTCATCATTTGAAAAAAAAAATCCGTGTAAGCTTTCATTTTAAGAAAGTAAAAGAGAAAAAACACATAATCCTATCAATTATGATATGGTGCAGAAAATGCAGCTTGTGAAATTCAGCATCATTTGTTAGAAACTCTGGCACACTAAAGTTCCTAATGAATAGAATTCATTAGAAACCAAATCCTACCCAAACCTAACATTACTCTTAGAAGTTAATGTCTGAATTATTTTCCCCAAAATTTGTTAACACTGCTTCCATTTAACATTATGGCAAGTGCAATGAATGAAGCAAGAATAATAAAGTCATGAAGACTGGAAGTAAAGTAATAAAACTTTATCTATTTATAGATAAAATGATTGTTACATAGAAAAATCCCAAGAATTTACAGGAAAGCTCCTCAAACTTATAGGTGAATTTAGAATATTCAGTATATTTCCAATATATTAGAAAGTCAACATTCGAAAGCCAGTTTTTCTATCACATCATTTATGATGTCTCCAAAATATTGAAATAGTAAGGTATAAATATAACAAAACACATATAAGATCTGCATACTAATAACACAAATACAGGCAAAAAGAATAAATATACTATGAAAAAATGTCAATCTCATAAATTGGAAGTCCTAGCACCATTCAAATGACAGTTCCTTCAAATTTAGGTATTGGCTAAATGCAATTAAAATAATCTGAAAATACAGCAAAACTTTAGGCCAAGAATTCAAGGCAAATGATTGAATCATAAATTTTTAAGGGCTAGCTCATTGTTATGGTACATAATCATTTCCAAAAATAAAAATATGAAAACAACTTATTTATTTTCTTGAACTGCATTATTGTTACAGGATCCTTGAGGTGTTGCTTTACCAGCCAGAAATCTCTGTGGCCAGTGGTGCCTTTGCCAGTGGTGTGAACCTGTCAAGGACGAGCCAAACAAGGAGTGGTGAGGGGTGTGGGAGAGACTAAGTGTGGGGTCCAGTCACTGCACACAGCCAGGCACACCAGCTGTAGTGGGGCAGGCAGCTCCAGATGCCAGTACAGGTGCTGCCTCCCTGCAGCTGGACCAGGTGTACTGCAAGCAGCTTCCATGGCTAGCACCAGGGAACATGGTGGTGCCCGGAAGCTTGGAGATGCGAGGAACTGCACATCCCTAGATAGGCTTTCACAGCCCTGGCTTAGGGAGCTCCTAGGTCTGGGCTCCTTGAAGGGCCACAGCTCTTCTCTCCTTCTGTCTTCTCTCCTTCTTTTTGCCTGCAATGTGGCGAGCAAAGGGCGTGCTTTAGCCCTGTTTGTGTTATAGCTCTTTTAGCCCCCTCATTCAGCAGGTCCCAAGTTCTTGTCCTGTGTCCAGGAAGAATGAGGTACAAGGGCAAGTGGAGGGTGAGTAAGGCAAAGAGGACCTTTACTGAGTGACAGAACAGCTCAGAGGAGACCTGCAGTGGATAGCTCCTTTCACAGGCAGGGCATCCTGACAAGTGTTCAGCTCTCAGCAGAGAGGAGGCCCACAGTGGATAGCTCCTCTCTGCAGGCAGGCTGTCCCAACAAGTGTTCAGCTCTCAGCAGACTGGAGACCCTGGAGTGGGAAGTTCCTCTCCACAGCTGGTCATCCTGGCATCTGCTCAGCTCTCAGCAGAGAGGTGACCCTGGGGTTAGTAGCTCCTCTCTTCAGCTGGTTGTCCTGTTGTCTCCTAGAGTCTGGCTGAGTCCAGGGTTTTCATAGGCCTCAGAAGGGAGGAAGTGTGCTCCAACTGGACCATGGGCAGCCATGGGCAGGCCCAGAAAAAGCACCACAAGTTCCCACTGCACTCTGTAGGACTGGCAGCCCGCAGGACTGGCAGCCCGCAGGACTGGCAAATGGCAGCCCAGCCCCCGGGCTTCAGGCCCTCCCTGGCTCGAAGGTGGGGTTTCACTGGGGACCAACCCCCTTCCATCCAGGATCCTGTCTGCCATTCATGGCGCCCAGGCTGCCATTCATGGTGCCCAGGCCGTTCATGCCAAGTGGCATATGCAGGCCAGTGCTGAGCTGCCCTCAGCACCCCCTCAGGCTCCCTCCCACGCTCATCGGTGCCCAAAGTCCAGAGGGGGCCAAGGCGGCAGGGGGTTGGCATGTCAGTGCTGCCTCAAGCGCCCTACACCCGGCCAGACTAAGACAGTACCTGGGCTCGGCCCCAACCTTGCTCTGAGATCAGAGCAGGCGCCAGGAGTGGAGAGAGGCAAGGCAGCAGGAGCAGGCATTTCCAAGCTTGCAAGGGCAGGGGGGCCTTCCTAGGCCCCCGAGAGTGCCTGGATCGGCGGACGCTGCTTGGGCAGCTGCAGCTATGCGTGGGAGGGCAGGGCTCCTGCCTGCTCCTGGCCCCGAAGAGCACAGGGAGGCCTGGGTCTGCAGCCATGATTTGGCGGCTGCAGCTGTGCCCAGAGAGCACAAAGCTCCCACCCTGCTGATTCAGAAGGGGGCAGGGCTTCCACCTGTTCCTGGCTCCCGCTGGCTTTGTGGAGCATGCAGCCCCAGCTGCGCCTCCCCCACTGCAGCTGGCATCATTGTAGTGGCTGTTCTAGATGGGCAGCCACTGCCATCATTACTACACTATCAAGTAAATAAATGGATAATTTTGTTAGATATGAAGAAGATGCTCCAAAATTTATACTAAAAATCAAATAATAGTCAAAAGTATTTTGAAAATGTAAAACAAAGGCGAGGGCTCATGCTATATGATTTTAAGATTACTAGGTAGATACAATAATGAAGATCTTGTAGCATTAGAGTAAGGATAGACCAAAGATAAGTAAGGTAGATTTAAAAGTCTAGAAACAGACCCACACAAATATTATCAATTGAATTTTGACGGGGTTGCAAAGGAAATTCAATGGAGAAAGAATAGTTTCTTGAGCAAATTATGTTGAAGCATGAATCATGAAAATGAACTATGACCTTCTTTAACATCTTTACAAAAATTAACTCCAATTGAATTATATATCTTAAGGTGTAATATAAAATTATCATGCAGCTTTTAAAATAGGAGCAAACCTCAATGAAGCTAGGTTATGCAAAAATTATACCTGACAACAAAAGCAAAACCTACAAAAGTTGGACTTCCACAAAATGATAAGCAAGCAAAAACACAATCTAAAAAAATGGAGAAAAATTTGAAGTAACTTCACCAGAAAGATGTACGAATGACAAATATCCTCATGAGAGATGCTCAGCATAAATTTCCAATACTTAAATTTAAATCAGAGACAAAATAAATAATAGTATTATGCCATACGTATTAAAACGAATATGGTTAACTAAATCAACAATATCAAGTGCTGACAACAATATGAAGCAACTGAAACTCTGAGAGCTGCTAATTGGAATGCAAATGTGGTACAGCCTCTTTGGAACAGAGTTGGACCATTTCTTGGAAAGTTAAACTTGCTTTTAACACCCAACAATCTCACTTCTAGGTATAGTTCCTAGAGAAAAACCAACTTATATTCACGTGAAAACCTGTACAAAAAATTTTTATAGCAGCTTTATTATTAATTTTCCTAAACTGAACCAGCTTAAATGTGATGAGAGAGTGGAAAAACAAATTATAGTATACCCATACAATGGAATGCTACTGAGAAATAAAAAGAAATAAACGATTTGTAACTGAATGACATGGATAAACCTCAAAAACACTATGTTGAATAAAATAAATCAGTCTCCAAACATTACATACTGTATAATTTTATTTATATAAAATTCGGTAAAAGAAGCTACTCCAGGGACTGAGAACACATCAGTGATTACCAGAGATTAGGGTAAACAGTTTGGCTATGAAGGGGCAGCATGAGATCATTTTTTAGATAATGGGATTATTGTGCATCTTTATTGTGTTGGTGTTTATGTGAGTTAAAACCCATAGGCTATAAACAAAAATACTGTTATCTTACTGTACATAAAAAAAAATCCTGAGCTACCATACCATAGCTATCAAACTGGAAAAAATATATAGACATGTATTTTTTAAATGTGGGAAAGGTGAAATTTTATACGCTGCTAATGAAAGCATCATTTTATATGAAGGGCAATTTGTTATATCTAAGTCCGGACAATTACATTGCTAGGTAATTCCCAGAAAAAGCCTCTAGGTACACATGGTAACAGGCACAAAAGTGTTCATACTAGTGTAATGGGTATAGCGACGATTGGAAATCACATATATGTTCAGTAAATAGTTGTGATATATTCACTTAAGGAGATGTTACACAGAATTGGTAATACATTCACTAGTACTAATTATTCATTGACTATGATGCTCACAGACATAATGTTAAAGAAATAAAAGAATCATAAGATCAATGTATATCACTTATTAGAAAAATTTTAAACATGAAAAATATTGCTTATGTATTATATAGGAATGCATTATAATTTAATAAAAGTAAAAAGATATTCATAAAACTGGACATTAGAACATTGAGCACAGACGTCATCTGCAGAATGGGGTGGAAAAAAGGTATCATTATATGATTAGGTATGAATGTATTGAAAGATTTATCTGTATTATTATAATAATGTAATTCTTAATGTATGCAGTGGATACCTAATGTTTTGTCCTATGTTTATATATCTAAGATATTCTATAGGATATTTCTTAAAGAAAATATAAGGAAATACTAACACACATGAAGTGGTTAGAGACTGAATGACCTGTCTTTTCAAAGAATGACTAAATTTTAAATAGCTATACAAATAATGGAACATTTATCTTAATGGACATTATCATTAATGGCAGAATTTCCAAATATGGCAAAAACCTCAGATGGAGGGAGTTACATGGAGAAAAGATGTCTTCACAGAGACCCATTATATATCATGTATGAATCTGTAAACTGTCTTTGCAAAAAAAAGTTGGACTTGAGTAGCAGAGTTGCAGGTTACGGTGCAGCAGCACGTTTTTGTATTACTCAGGTAGAACCCTAGAAGGAATGTGATTTTAAATTTGTCATTTTTAACTCATTGTCATCATATATTATACTTTTGTACAGGAGAAATTAAAAGAGAAGTGGTAATGATATTTTCTTTTTTTATCTGGCAATAAGCATGTCTTTATACATTTCTCCAAAGAAATTTGTCCTGAATTATAGACCTCACAGGAACGGCAGATATAACACAATTTAAGTTAAATGCCTTCCCTTCATATACATACTCATCATTTACACAAAGTCTGATGCAATCATGATGTAGTAATTTTGCTTTCCCAAGTTGATGTGTTTTTCAAGACTAAATGGAAATGCCCTCTCTTCCAGAAAGTTTTATTACATTTCCCATAATAAATATGATATTTTTTTCTCTATGGGATTTCTTTTTGCATCACTAGTTTAGCTTTGGGGCATCTTTTGACCTAAAACTTACATACTGGCACCTTGCATGTATGTCATGCTTAGCCAGAGTTAACTAAACTTAATATTTCATATAAAAATCTGGATTCCTAATTTGTCATATTCCCTGCACATGAGATTAGTTACATAAATGGTCTTTGAATTGAATGAACAAGTTTGCTTTGTTTTTTTTCTTTTCTTGTTCCATTCTTTTAAAAATACATGAAGGAGGATAGGAAATGGGAAGCACTTAAAAAGGCAGAGAAAACAAAACTATTCACAATTGTTGAAGGGGTATATAAAAACCAATAAATAGAATATTCTTGCCCTGTGGAAGCTTATAAAATGCTAATAGAAAATATGTACCATGTGCTTTTAAAACTGTGTATTATTCAACTGACTGAAGACAATGAATAATAATTCCATGGATATCCAAGTTGGTATTTTTTTTTTTTTACTGTCCTCTTGCAAAAATAAAGGCAGCCAACCAAATTTCTGGCATAGGGACTATGCTTACAATCTGCCAGAGGGATTTGCTTGGAAATTAGAAATTAGCATTTTTACAGCCTGGTGTTGGGAAATTGGCAACAAATTCAAATTTAGATATACAAAAGTTTACAATAGATACTGTAATATAGGAATAATATATTCTTGGGTTTTAATACATGAAAGATTCAATAGCATCATTACAATTTGACTAAATCACTGTGCCATAACAGGATGAGACCATATTTTTAGAAATTATTTTACTATCTAATATTTTTGCATCTCTCATTGCCCTCACATTAAGTTGGAGTTATTGAATAGAGTCCTCATTGCCCTCACATTAAGTTGGAATTATTGTCGTACATGCCTTTTGACGTTAGGAACTTCCAAGTCGGTCTCCTGGTATTTATTTCTATTCTTCTCCTATCCATTATACCCTTGTGGTCAGATGATCTTCATAAAACACAAATCCAATTGTTTCATAGTTTTCATTAAGCCATTCAGTAGTGTTCAACAAATCCTTAATGTGATTTATGCAGTCTTTTTACATATAGTTCATTTACTTAGCTTTATATTCTGCATTTTTCCAGTTCTATTTTTCATTTCTATTTTTCAACAGTGTAGAAGCACCATTGTCTTCATCTTCTAGCTCTACGTCAACTCCAGGCTTTCCTTCGTGTTCTTCTGATAAATGTAGCACATTGTTCATTCCTTATATTTCAGTTTAATTTTCCTGCTGAGTTCAGCTTTCCTCCTAAGAGAAAAATTAAAGGAGGAGACTGGACTATCTTGTCTGAAGTCTGTCTTCTCACTTTGAGGCCATATCACTTATTTATTTTCTTATGAAGAACTTTAATAATCTGTATTTTCTTAATTATTTTATTTTTCTTAAATCCTACCTTTCTACCTCACTAGTTTTGGAAGAGCAAGAAGCATTTTTTTTTTTCTCACCATTGAATGTTCAGTGCCTGGAATTGTGTCTGGCACACTCTCAGTGCTCAAGAAGTACTACAAAGTGAATAGATTAATAAAGGAACAAAATGTCTCTCCCATATCCAATGTCTTTCCTACATTTAAAGAAAATTTAGGGGACTTACAGCCCCCAAATTCTCTGAAAAACAGTTTCAAGAAAATTTAAAATTTGACACACAGACAATTGTGTTTCATGCTTATCTTAGTTGAATTGTTTTAATGTGAATTTCACAAATTATTTTGCTCAAAGAGTTTCCTTTATGTAACACAGGAAAAATGTATCTGAATCTATCCCTATAATTTCCCTGGAGCTGTTGTTGTTATTCGGGATATTATGCAATGAGCATAGCCATGGGGATTGGTCTTGTTGAATATATGGGAAGCCTCATTATACACTCTTGAGTTTCCATTGTGGTGGGGAATCCACTTACTCAACTAGTCTGTAGTTAACTAGGTAATTTTCTATTCATGCCTAAAGCCTAGTAATTTGTTTATTTCTGTCCCATATCTTAACAATGTAACTAAAACAATGCAATGTTTAAAAGCATTTATATATAACACAAGATTACTTGAATGGTTTTAATAGGTATCCACGCAATTTAATTTGTTCAGTTGCTATAATTGCTATAATTTATTATATATTGTTATGTTACTAAAACCTTAATCTTGACAGCAATGAAGCCTGAAAAATAAAAATTTAAAAATAAATGGTAGGTTAAAATTTGAAAAGGCAAAATGATTCTCCTTGTTTCCTTTCAATTTCAACAATTTCTTCTGTGAGCCATGAAAAAGAAGAATCTTTTAATCATGTAATGAAATAATTTAAGTCAGACAGGCAGATAAGCTAAATACCAAAAACATTTTGTTGGTAGGTAGCAATTATCTTTATGATTCTTTATAATTTTGTAGCTCCTCCTACATTTAAGAACTGCACAGGGACTTACGAACAATATTCCTTGTCTTTAGTTAACTATGCTGATTGATTAATAATGTTTATCAAGTATTAGTAATCAGGTGTTCCATGGACAGCTGGGGTAACTATACAGAGAAAACTAAAAATATCTGTATAAATCCAGTTTTTGAAGTTTATGAAAGTCATTTAATAAACTTATTTGAGAACCTAAACCACAAATCAAAAATAAAAGAGGAACAACAACACAAGAACTATGCTATGACTGACCTTTGACAAACACATTGTTTCCTTCTGAAATAACATGTAAAGGTGATTAGCAACTGAATGCAACAAGATACATTTTTTTTTCAGACATAAGTTATACTGAGATTAGCATGCCCACGGAGGACTTTTCATGTTCTGATGTCAAAGAGAACTGGGGTAATTTACACCTGGAAAATAAATCCAGTTCAAAGGGATAGATAAACCCCAAAGTGTAACAAATTAAGGTTAATGAATCATTACAGTCTCTGTAACAGCTGAACTCAATTGCAGGGTGGACTATGATGTATGAACACAGAATATTTTGGCAATCTTTCTGGACAGATGAACATTTAAGCCTCCATCTTACTGTGAAATTTGAAGTTAACTTTCCTAGATGATATGGCTGGCAACAAAATAAAAATTTAAAAAACCTTATGTTTATTTGCATAGAGGTGTTTATAGTATTCTCTGATGGTAGTTTGTATTTCTGTGAGATCAGTGATGATATCCCCTTTATCATTTTTTATTGTGTCTATTTGATTCTTCTCTCTCTTCTTCTTGATTAGTCTGGCTAGCAGTCTATCTATTTTGTTAATGTTTAAAAAAAAAACGAGTTCCTGGATTCACCGAGTTTTTTTTTTTTGAAGAGTTTTTTGTGTCTCAATCTCCTTCAGTTCTGCTCTGATCTTAGTTATTTCTTGTCTTCTGCTAGCTTTTGAATTTGTTTGCTCTTGCTTCTCTTGATTTGGGGTGGAGAGTTCTGTAGATGTCTATTATGTCCACGTGGTCCAGAGTGGAGTTCAAGTTCACATTAAAAAGCTTATCCACCATAATCAAGTTGGCTTCATCCCTGGGATGCAAGGCTGGTTCAACATACAAAAATCAATAAACATAATCCATAACATAAACAGAACCAATGACAAAAACCACATGATTATCTCAATAGAAGCAGAAAAGGCCTTTGATAAAATTCAACACCGCTTCATGCTGAAAATTCTCTCATGGATGGAGATGTCCAAGGTGACCTTGAAAGTCATGGATTGTAGGTATCAAACTCTCAGTCAGCTTGAGTCCTTCCATGATGGCATAGAGGATAAGACATCCCCCAACCCGTAAAATAAACAGAAAATATGTTTGTTTTGACACATAGCACAATGGCCTATTTATTGGAGTAGCCTAGGATACCATAATGAATGCAGTATATATAATGACTTGAAAAAAATATAAGCTAGAAATTACTTATTTAAAAGTCATCTTATCAGTGAGACTCATGAGGAAAAAACACCCATTAACTGGCTGTAGGAATGGTATAAAACGGTATTATGGTGATGGTTTTGAGTTTTAACTCTACTATTCATGTAACCTCAACTAGGATTGTTGACTTTTCTGAGCTTTTAAATGGTTTTAACTGATTCTCTTAATCAGCATCAGGTCATGACAAGCATCTAAATTTTAGGCATAGAAATCTCAGCTAGAAACAAATACATGTGTGTGTTCTTTATAAATTGCTCCCATTTCAACAATCATAAACTTTGAACTATAAAATGGAACAAATAATAAAAGTAACACATGAAATTCCATTTACCTGTTCAGATATAATTTGTGTTTTACTTCTTCGCTTTGACTCTGGGAGTCAAAAATATAACAACACTGGCTAACTTACTAAGACCAAATAAATTTTGAGGATAACTACTTTACAATAACTGTTTCTTTTAGTTTTCTTTGCCATCTAATAAATATTTTTGCTTGTTAGTCTTTTATTTAACAAACATATTTTTATCCTAAGAAGTAATCTATGCAGCAAATTCAACAATAATGCTGGAAATACTATGTAGAGAAATCATTATTTTAAAAGTAACTATAATACATGTATTTTTTAGACTCCCTAGCTTATAGATTCTAGATGAGATTCTCTTCTTAAATCATGGGAATTAATATATCTCCACAACCCAACAGTAAGCCCTCATTTCTTCTGCTATTATTTCTCTGAGAGCTGTCAAAGGGAAGGGGTTCAGCAGGGACCTGTGTATATAAGTAACTGATGTATACAAATTGGCAGTGAGCTGTTACAGTACCTTGTAGAGTATTACAGTCCCTTTCAGTATCAATTCACCATTCCGTGCTCACTTTTATTGATGTTGTATTGTTTCACCACATTGCTGATGCTGCTAAAGCCACTAGTAGTTTTTGCAAACTTTAAAGTGCCTATATCCCCTGGGATGGGTACTTTTTGTTCTGCAATCACCATGACACTGCATTTTATTATTATTATTTTTCAATTCTTGATGTAATAGATTATTTTCAAATCCCAGAAAGTTTCAGAAATTAATAAACATATTGTGGCTAACCCTGAAAAGGTAATGTTGATGATGATGATTCAGAAATAATAATAATAAAACAAAAAATGGAGTTACTATGTTATAAAGAAAGGTCATATCTGGATTTGTCTAGCTTAAGGGAAAAAAAATAAAAGACTATGAAGTGACTTCATTATTGGGTATAAGCAAAATAAAAGACTTTATCAGTATAGAGCCACATCCATGAAATTTAACTCTAGAGCCAGAGTCATTTTAGTGAAATATTAAGAAAAAACATCTTAGATGATAAGAATAGTAAAATCTTGGAAGTTCTACTGAGAGAGCTTGAAGGAATTTATCACTGGAGATCATTAAGCAGAGAATGACAACATTTTAACTTAGATTATACGTACAGATTATATATTTTAAAGACCAGGTCTCTCTAAGTTACTCAGGCTGGCCTCAAATTCCTGTGCTCAAGCGATCCTTCTGCTTCAGCCTCCTGAGTAGCTGAGACTATAGGAACATGTCACCACTCCAGTTGATTTAGATAATTTAATCATTCATCTACTTCAAGGAAAAGGGTGGGGTTTGATGAGTTTTCATTCTGTCACCACTCCAGTTGATTTAGATAATTTAATCATTCATCTACTTCAAGGAAAAGGGTGGGGTTTGATGAGTTTTCATTCTGTCACCACCAAGGCTAAAACAGAGAATCCCAGTAAATTTCTCACATTCTAAGAAAACTTCTAAGTAAGCTCACAAATCTAAGCAAATTTGTCTCTCTAGGTGAATGTCATTTTTCTTCTATTAAGATTAGTGCTGGATTGATTTTTTTAAAAGTATGGACATGAAGATATTATGATTCCAAATGATAGGAAAAAAACTTGAAGATAGTATTCCGCATTGCAATTTCTTAACATTTCTGCAGCATTTCCATAAAATGGTATCTTTCATATGGAAGCACCTATTTAAATTAGAATTCATTTAATACAATAAACAAGAACAATATCACTTCAATTCAATTCACAAATGGCCTTTATTGCAACAGCCATAGATCAAGTACATATTTTCACTCTTTAAGCAGAAGGTTGAATATGTGCATTATGATAATCTGACTATGTCACTATTGGAAGAGGATTATCATAGTTGTTCAAACACTATTTTTCCTGTTCTTTCAAATGAATAAAACTGCAGTTTTTTCTTGTAGTATAGTATAACTATCATGTATACATGAAAAAGTCAATGCAATTTAATTTTTAATTATATTTTTGCTGTTTTAATGTTTAGGCAACCACGGATATGCCAATTCAAATTTTTTAGTTAGGTATAGATATAATTGGAAAATAACTTAGAGTTTTTTATATCATTTTATCTATAATCAGATAACAGAATTGAAAGGAAATAGCTCTCACAAATAACAAGTATATTTTCATATGTATTTGCATAGATATACACAGTATAAAAGCAAGTAAATAAACAGAGTGTAGAGGTTTCAGAGGTATACATGGTAAAAA
This sequence comes from Gorilla gorilla gorilla, assembly GCF_029281585.2. Lineage (NCBI taxonomy): Eukaryota > Metazoa > Chordata > Mammalia > Primates > Hominidae > Gorilla > Gorilla gorilla. Next base: position 135,092,176 of record NC_073230.2, on the reverse strand, counting down.
AAAAAAATTTGCTCCATAATGTACTACCCTTCCTGCCATTAAACAACAATTAGTGATGTTATTTAAGGGGAATTTAAATTATCTAAAAAAAATATTTACTTTTCTAGGTTTTGGCACATAGAAACAAAAAATTCTCTCTTGACCCCAAAGTTACTTGTTTCATTTTTATAAACGGTCATTCTAGAAATAAAATTCACCAACATATTATGCATAGAGGAAAACATCCTTTTCCTAAATAGAAATGTTTCTTTGAGGTCAAAAAACTCAGAAAAACATAAGCATATTCTATTAAGAACATTTGATCATCGGAAAGTACGTCTAAGACAGTGAAAATGCAAACCTCCAAGTGAGACATTTGCTGTCCATATATCTAGTGAAATTCTTGTATCTAGAGTACATAAAATGTTGCTTCAAATTGAAAAGAAGAAAGAAAATAGATAACCGAATGGGAGAATGCAATAATGCAGGCACTTCAAGAAAGAAGATATCCAAATGACCAAGAAACATGTAGATATGGGCTCAACCTTGTTAGTTCTTAGCGGAATAAAAATTACAACAATGAGAAATTATTAAACAACCAAAATTGCAAAAATTAAAGATAGTGACAATTACATATACTGGTGAAGATGTGGAGCAACCAGACTTTTCACAGACTGCTGCTATGAGTATAAATTTGACAAGCACTCTGGAAGTATTTACTGATGATGAACATATGGTTAACTTATGACCAGGCAATCCCACTGTTTTTGTATACCTAATGGAAATGTTAAACATATTCACTAACATTCATAACCAGGAACATTTATAGCAGAGCTTTTATATAGCCTCATACTGGAAACACCCAAAATGTCAATTATCAGTGAAATGAATTAGTAAATTCTGAAATATTTATGCAATGGAATTCAGTACAACAACAAATAGAAACAAATTACTACTATATACAACACCAGGAATTAATCTTACTGATATATTATTAAGCAAGATAAATCAATTAGAAAAAACTAGTTCTATATGATTCAGAAGCATCCAAAACTCATTTGTTGGGATATCCTAAAAATTAGATAGTGGTTATATTGGGCAGGAATAATGAATAGGTAGGGGCACATAGGGGACTTTTTGAGGTCCTAATAATACTCTGTTTTCAATTTGGGTGCTAATTCCAAAGGGTCACCTACTTTATGAAAATGAAGAGTTTACATACATTTATATATATATATACACACGCACACACACGTATATACGTATATATATATACATGCCTCTATACTGTATGTAGCTATCTTTACTGTATGTATCTATATTTACTTGCAACATTATAAACTTATTTTCATCTCATTATTTTCAAAATGTGTTATTGGTAGTAATGTTAGATGATAAATGCCTTCATTTGTTTTACCTACAAGATTACAAAGGTAAGATTATTCCAGGTTTTTATAAATTGATTCTAAGTATTAAATCCAATAAAGAGGACTTACAAACACCGGCAATTCACAACATAAGAAAGATTATTTCATTTTAAATCTTCTTAGGTTCCTTTGTATAATTCCCTGGCATCAAGACCCTGAACTTTGTTTGGGTCATCTGGTCTTGTTCATCTTCTTATGGGTCTCTCATTGTTAATATATCATGTGGCCTATACTGCACAATATCTCCATGTTTACATAGCTCAGAACCCTTCTTGCTAAAGTTAGACCCTATGTATGTGGTTTACCCATAGTAAGGTAGAGATTTAATTATTAATTGATTGTGCTTCCTTCTTATATGTTCTTTATAATTCTGACATGAACTATACTTGAAATTTCTGTTTTTAATTTCTCTAACATTTGCCTACCACTTATCTGTGGAATCAGGGAATGGGCACTCTTTTAATAAGCAGCGGACTTTTCACCTAGTTGGGATTGGGATGTATGGTTGAGGGTAGCAATTAAATTCCCATTGACGAGAGAAAACACTTGCTGTTTGGAGGTGAAGATAAAAAACAGATTTCTCTTTTACCCATCATGTATAGCCAATAGAAATAATGACTTCTTATAATTTAATCACTTAGTTTCCAAAATTAAGTCTGTTACTTTGACACTTTGACTTCCAGATATTCCTTTCTTAGCACTACTATAGACTTATTGCCTAGGCATGGTGAATCCAGGATTCCTGGGTCTGAAACTTATACAATTGGAAGGATTCTTTAAGCTGGAAGCCTTTATCCTCAACAAACTAACACAGGAACAGAAAATCAAATACCACGTCCTCACCTATAAGTGGGAGCTGAACAATGAGAACACACGGATACAGGGAGGGAACAACACAAAATAGGGCCTGTCAGAAGGGAGGTGGGGGGAGGGAGAGTATCAGTTTAAATAGATAATGCATGTAGGGCTTAATATGTAGGTGATGGGTTGAAAGGTGCAGCAAACCACCATGGCACACGTTTTCATATGTAACAAACCTGCACATCCTGCACTTGTATCTTGGAACTTAAAATAAAAATAAAAAAATATATTACAAAAATTTTTAAACGCCATATTAGATATGCAGGTGGATATTTATTCTAAATGTTAATATTTTACCAGGTTGATTCCTGGTAAGGGTTCATTACATAAAGGGTGTAAGAGCTTATGTGTCAATTTCCTCATGTTAAAGGTACCCCTGCCACAAGGTTTTTATGCTGGTTTTAATTTGAATTTGTTTTTAACCTGAATTTTCTGATACTTATTCCTGTGATCTGATGATAAATCCTGTTTTAGTCATTCTAAAATTCTAACTGCAGATTTTCTTATTTAGAAAACAGTCATAATTCTATTTTCTATCCACTGAGATCTACTAATTTGGTGTTCCCACTAAAATGTCCTTCTGTTACATGGGTGCCCATTTTTCTTACGTCTATAGGACTTTGCATCTTTATCTAAAATACCTCTCCTCCTTGTTGAAAAAAGGCAATCTTATACATTCTTCAAAGTTTATTTTTTTATTTTATTATTATTATTATTATTATTATTTATTTTTTTTTTTTGAGACAGAGTCTTGCTCTGTCGCCCAGGCTGGAGTGTAGTGGCGTGATCTCTGCTCGCTGCAAGCTCCACCTCCCAGGTTCACACCATTCTCCTGCCTCAGCCTCCCGAGTAGCTGGGAATACAGGTGCCCACCACCACGTCCAGCTAATTTTTTGAATTTTTAGTAGAGACAGGGTTTCACCGTGTTAGCCAGGATGGTCTCTATCTCCTGACCTCGTGATCTGCCCGCCTTGGCCTCCCAAAGTGCTGGGATTACAGGCGTGAGCCACCACGCCCGGCCTCAAAGTTTATTTTAAATACAACTCACTGAGTGAAGATAGATCCCTTTGTAGTGCCAGTTACACTCTCCTGTATGCCTCCCCTCATTGTGTTATTACTGTGTTCACTTATATTCTTTACATAGTGGGTAGTATTTTCTTCAGCAGAAAGGATTGTGCCTTTTTATTTTATATCCTTACCCAATCACCTCACACAGAGGAACCATAATAGGTCCACACTATATAATCATGCATGTCTGTTGATTGCCTTAATCTCAAATAATAAATCGGATTTTTGGTGAAAAACCATCAAGGTATGATAAAACAGTGTTTGAACATGAAGATTTTGTTCTATTGCCCCAGAAACAATGCATATGTGTATATGTGTTTAGAAATATATATTGTATTATACTATTGTGAACTTATGGGAGATATTATTTGAAAAATGGAGTGTCTATTTTCTAAAAACATGTTTAAATAATAAGTGATATTCTTGAATAAAGGACTATTTGGAAATAACCTGCCCCAATCTGTCTTCTCACTCCAAAATGATGTCCTTCAACATTTAATCAAAGAAAAGAAAAAGGAATTGGTTGCCTAAGCAGCTGCAGATCACCTTGAACAGAAACACAGAAACATATTCCAACTGTTTTGGAAAAAAAATACAGCACCAATTATGCTTAAGAAACAAAAGGGAAGCCATCCTGAATTAATACATAATGAAGGAAGTGGTAATTATTTGATCCAAAGGTTTCCTGAATCTCACAGTTCTAATGTCTTTTGGAACTGCTTCATGCTGAGCACAGTATATACAGACAGGAATGTGAAATGAAGTCATGTTGAGGGCTCTGGGGTGTGACAAAAAGTTGCCGTGCCTTTTAAGAATGATTGAATGCAATGCTTTGTTCTCCAGTTTCAGCAGCCAGCTCAGGCTCAATTGCTTTGGAGCATGCCATATTTATTAGAGACAATACAGAGAGAAGCAAATGTATCAGCCACAACTCTATGCACCTCCTAAAGAGGGGCTGGGAATCAACAACTGAGTAATTCTTAGCCAAGTGTTGCCAAAGTAAACAAAGTTTCAATCCTATTAGCAAATATGACACTTCTTTAAAGACTTATATTAGCTTCTTTCACAGAAGCTAAACAGCCAGTTTAGTCATTTCTCTCGGTTTTGATTTTTAAATGTGCTACAATATAAGTCAATCAGGCAGATTTCCCTACTCAACAGAGAGAGATGACACAGTAGATGTCCTTGGGCATGTTCTATGGGCTCTTGAAATCCTTTTCTACCTTGGTGACATAAAATCATTTTGATTTCAATGTAAGCACCAAAAAATGATACCTGACTGAGTAGTTCATTAGATAAAACTGGTCAAGAAGCTAATTTTTATTATTATTGCTCTGAGGACATAAAAATGCTATGGGTCAAAATCCTTTAAAGTATGTTTAGTTGTAGAAGAAAATATACTTTAACTATTTATTGTTTAAATAAGTTTTCAAATGAAAGTGCTAAGTAATTTTCAAGTTTTTTTTAAAAAGATAGATATAAATTGGATGCCTTCACTCTTACCTTTTCTCGAAATATTTCCTGATGCATCAGTCCCCGTTAAACAATTATTTTTATATACTACCATATTAATTATTGCTTTTACACTTTCTTTTTTTTGAGGCGGAGTCTCACTTTATCTCTCAGGTTGGAGTGCAGTGGTGCAATCTTGGCTCACTGCAACCTCCACCTCCCGGGTTCAAACCATTCTCCTGCCTCAGGCTCCTGAGCAGCTGGGATTGCAAGCGTGTGCCACCACACCTGGCTAATTTTTGTATTTTTAGTAGAGATGGGGTTTCATCATGTTGGCCAGGCTGGTCACGAACTCCTGATCTTAAATGATCCACCCACCAGGGCATCGCAAAGTGCTGAGATTACAGGTGTGAGCCACCGTACCAAACCTGGCTTTTACACTTTTAATTCAATGCAGACTAAATGATAGTTCAACAAGTTTTTTCATTATGACTGAAAAGCTTTTTTAAAAAAACAGAATTTTACATCGCATTTTCTGTAGCAGACCTGCTGCTCCTGAACATTTGACAAAAAGTAGGGAATAGATCTGCGTTTAACAAGTCTAGCTGAATCTCTGCTCTCTTTCTAATCAAAAAGAAAAGTTTAATTCAAGCTATCAGCCAAATTTTCCACTGCATAGATATTACTAGGTTAATGGAGAACTTTCAGTTCTTCAGCTTCTAAAGTGCTTTTTAGAAAAGCTGATGTTTCATTCTCACTATCACTTCAGAATTTTCAGCAATATGAGTTACCACATCACCTTGAACAAAATTTTTCAGCTTATACTTTGAAATATTCAATATTATTTTATTATCTATTACAAATAAATGCGAAGGACTTCTGTGTCAGAAACATAATCATAATGCTCTTGTCTTTTAAAAAATATTCACTATCCTCAGTTAAGAAATCACAGTTCAGATTATTTGGAGATTAATGTCTTAGTGATATAAATTATTATCAACATATGATAGTACCCTTGTTTAGAGATAAGGTTCTTGGGTAGGGTTGAGCTTAAGATTTAATAGCCATGCTTCAGTAAAATGCTGAGTTCAGTAAAAATGAACTTAGCAGTTATAGCCATGACTTCCGAAATTGGGGAAGGCTGACATTGATGCAAAGTATGGCTTCTTATTCAACATTTACTAGGGACAAATCACTATCCAAGGTAATGAGGGGAATCCTACATGGGCAATATGCCTGGCAATTCTTAACCAGCATGTTGTGACTTATATGTGATATAATTTACAAAGTAAAGCACAATAACCTAATAATTTTCAGCCTGTTTCTAATTACAGGGATCAAGCAGTTTGCACTGTAATAGCTGTAAGTGTTCTCTGCGAAGTGTCCACCAAGTATCCATAAATACAGTCCTAATTCAGATCTGGTGTATAGTCCTAGTTTTAGTCATAAGTAGCTATATGCTCTTGGACAAGTTTCTTAAACTGTCTGGACTTCAGTTTAATAAATAATAATATTAGGCAATATTCTAGTATTCACTTAACCCTAATATTATTCAGTTCTAATCTTGAGAGAGAACTCAGTATTAAATTGTATGCCAGAGTACATGTGGCTACAATAAGAATCAATTTTGACATTAACAAACTATCTCCTATGAAACATTAATGTTCCAATATGCTGAACCAAGCTTCTGGATATTCATTAGGTTTTGTTAATGTTAGATGGTATTATTGCTTTTCATTTAGGAAAACTGAATGAATAAAGCAACTGAAGTCAGGCAAGAATTCTAATAACACAGAAGTTGTACCTCTAAAGTGATTAGTATGTGAGTGAAGTATATTTGCATATTTAGGAAATGCACATAATATAATGTGCTTTTTCTTATTTCTATGAATATATCCTTTAAAAATTACCTAAAGATAATTGACAGTATTTCCAGCCTGTATTAGTCCATTTTCATACTGCTATAAAGAACTTCCCAAGACTGGGTAATTTAGAAAGGAAAGAGGTTTAATTGACTCACACTTCCACAAGGTTGGGCAGGCCTCAGGAAACTTACAATCATGACGGAAGGCAAAGAGGAAGCAAGGCATCTTTTTCACAGGGTGGCAAGAGGGAGACATGCCAAGTGATGGGGGAAGAGCCCCTTATAAAATTATCAGATCTCGTGAGAACTCACTCACTGTCATGAGAACAGCATATGGGCAACAGCTCCCATGATTCAATTATGTCCACCTGGTCTTTCCCTTGACACATGGGGATTATGGGGATAATGGGGATTATAATTTAAGATGAGTTGTGTGTGGGGACACAAAGCCTAACTACATCACAGCTCAACCTTCGAACAAGTTGTTAATGTAACTTTCGCCACAATAAAAGATTCATTTTGTTTACAAATGAATTTACCTACATTTACAAATGAATTTACCTAATTAATTTACCTAAAATAAATGAATAGTTAACTGGAAACATTCCTTTCTCATGTAAGCTGCAGCAGAGATTTCAAGTAGGCTCAAGGCAAATTTGACAATTCTTTCTTTGCTTAAGAAACATATTTGAAGATATATGTTATATTTTTATAAAAATGTTTTAACTATTGCATATATTCTTTCAGGGAAGGCACCGTAAAGAGAAAAATCATTACTGTTAAAAATACTGTAATTAATTTAAAAAGTATTATACATCTTGGCTATTGTTTCACTTTCTCTCCCTAGATCTCACAAGTGTATTTTCTTGAGTAGAAAAATATATTTCAATAAATTTTTCAATTTATGGTTATTTTCTAAAAGAACATCTACAAAACTTTATAAAAAAGTTTATCATTACCTTACTTTTATAAAATATCAATAGTAAGGAAAATGACAAATTAAATATTTTATGCACATGCTAAGGAATATGTTAATTTTTAAGGTGGTATAAACCTTAGGATGTCTTTATTTTCGATTAATATTTTACATATCATGCTTTTTTCCCTATTGATTGTTATTGTCTTTCATCTTTCTTTTTAAACAGTCATACATAATATTGTTTTGCTTAAATAAAAGTCTATTTAATATATTCACACCAATTTGAAAGGAAATTTTGATTTTCATCTTTAGTATGATACAGAAAGAAAGTATTTTTATATCAATGGTGAATTCACATTTTGATTGCTAACAGTAAAAAATATAGACTATTTAATCTTACTATTTACAAATAATTTGTGAAGCTATAACCAACTATAAAAGGTTTACATTAGAAAGGCATTTTAAATCTTTCAAAAAGAATCACTATAAATAAAAACATACTAACACTATGTATCTTTTCTAATAATAGAATGTTACAACTTTTTACATATATTAGTTTTAAAGAGTATATGACATGCAAATTTCAAATATGTCTTTCAAATCTAGTTGAAGCAGAAACATTTAATAAGTTAGCATGACCTTGCACTCAGTGGGAATTCTCATATATATTTTTTTTTATTCTTCCACCATAATTAAAAAAATACTGGAGGACAAAAAGAATAGAAATATATAACACTACTAATTTATCAATTAGATTCAGTCATAAAATAGTTCATTGAAATGTTTTGCTTACACTATGTGTACTGGTTAGCTAAGATTGCTGAAGCAAAGAATGATTAACAGAGTGGGTGTTGTAAACAGTGGAAATTTATTGTTTCACAGCTCTAGAGGCCAAAAGTGCAAAATGAAAGTTTGAGAAGGGTTAAGTCTTTCTGAAGTTTGAAAGGAAACTCAATAGATGGCTGTCTTCTCCCTGCTTCCTCACCTCATCATCTATGTGTATCTGTGTGTCCAAATTTCTCCCTTCAGTAAGGACACCAGTCACATTGGATTAGGACTTACACTAATGACCTCAATTAAGGTGACTACCTCTGTAAAAAAAAAAACATCTCCAAATAAGGTCACATCCTGAAGTACTGGGGTTAGGACTTCAACATATTTTGGGGTGCACAATTCAGCCCATAACACTATGTAAATATTTGAGTAGGTTAATAATTTGACTTATTTTCTATTACAATTTTCAAGAGCTTATGAATAGGAACAACCTGAATTTCCATGAGAAATACATGTATTTCCTATGGGAGATATCAATATTACTGACAATATTGCCATTAAATAAGATGGTGGACATTATTTTTTGTTACTTATTGTAATGCTTAATTTTATGTGTCAACTTGGCTAGGATAAAGTCCCCAGTTGTGTGGTAAAACACATCCAGATGCTTCTTTGATGGTATTTGTGAATGTGAATACCATTTACAATCATTTGACTTTAAGTAAAGCAAATTATCCATCATAACAAAAGTGGGCCTCTTTCAATTAGTTGAAGACCTTGAGAAAAGAGAAGTTTGCTGGGGAAGAAGCAATTCTACTTCAAGACCACAATGTAGAACTCTGCCTGAGTTTTATCTGGCCTGTCCTACAGGTTTTAAACTCAAGACTATGACATCAACTCTTACTTGAATTTCCAGCCTGCTTGAATGCCCTACAAATTTCAAATTTTCCAGCTTCCACAATCACATAAGCCAGTTCTTTTATATAAATCTTACATATATATATATATATATATATATGTGTGTGTGTATGTGTATTTCTGTTTATATACAGAAAGAGAAAACTCATTAAAATATTTATAAGCCTATTATCAATACTGTTTTGTATGCATTCGATATTCATTATATTAGGAAATATGGTATAGACTATGCCATACTGACAAATAATTTCAAATCTCAGGAGCTCAAGAAAACAAAAGCCTAGATCTTAACGTATGCAGCTTAACCATTTTGTATTGGTAGGGACATCTGCTCCTCACAGACATATAAATATCTTCTGTATTGTTACTCTTATCTGCTTTTCAATGCTTCCACCCACAAAAGACATGCACCGTTTTTAGTTATAGCTCATTGGCTGCCATTAGTCACATGGCCCTACCTTTGTGTAATGCAGCTGGGGAGGGTTATCATCTATGAGTTGAGGAGAAAAATCTTAAATAATTGTGAATGCTAGTAATGCCTACCACAAAATGTGATTAAAAACACTTAAAGAAAGTAATATCACGGCCGGGCGCGGTGGCTCACGCCTGTAATCCGAGCACTTTGGGAGGCGAAGCGGGTGGATCACGAGGTCAGGAGATCGAGACCATCCTGGCTAACACAGTGAAACCCCGTCTCTACTAAAAATAGAAAAAAATTAGCCGGGCTTGGTGGCGGGCGCCTGTAGTCCCCGCTATTTGGGAGGCTGAGGTAGGAGAATGGCAAGAACCTGGGAGGCGGAGCTTGCAGTGAGCTGCGATAGCGCCACTGCACTCCAGCCTGGGCAACAGAGTGAGACTCCGTCTGAAAAAAAAAAAGAAAGTAATATCACTACTTCAGAAAAGTCTCTATTAACACTGTCTTGTTTTTGTCTTTTCTGTATTAACTTATCCAACTTAATTATTTCTCTCTTTAAGCATTACTCTTCTGTTGTTCTTATTATTTCTTTCTATATTAATACTTAATTTCTTCTTAGCAGAAGTAACAGTGTGGCATAATGATTAAGAAAAGCTGACTTGAAGCAAAATAGTCCTGGAGTTGAATTCTAGCTGTGCCCCTTACTAGCTGTCCCTTGGATTCCTACAATTTAGCAACATTGATTAGCCTTAGACTCAATATCAAGCTTAACCTCAGAATATGTAAGAAATAAAAGGCATACTGTATATAAAGGACACAGTATAATTATGCCTTAGAAATAATTAATGATCAATAAGTTGTAATTTCAATTTTTAATCATTGAATTATTTTGATTCTTTAAACAAATTTTAACAGTGGTCTCTCTCAGTAGTTTACTCAGGCCTTGCTAAATGAAGTGAAATAGTGCCTTGTAACATGATGTGCTATATCTCACTCTCCATTACTTCCTATGTTTTCTAAATCTCAGCATCAACATTTCTGCTATAAGACTATATACTAAGGTCATTGTTATGAAGAATTCATTCATTTTATAGTATATTTCTTTAATAATTATACTCGTCTGACAATTTTATATTTTTAAATACATTACATATTTATAAATGCACCAAAGGGATATATTTGGGTGAACTTTTCAAAGGAGAAGAGCTAACCTTCTGATAACATGGAATATTTGTAGCAAATTAGTTATTGATTCAATAACGTTTAATCCTCTATTCTATGACTTTTATCCTAATAATTCTGTCATTTTTTTAAAGGCAGTCACTTTCAAAACATATTTACCATTTATATAAATGTGTAGTTGTACAACCATGAAGTTTAATCCAAGAGTTGGAACACTGTTTACAAACCTTAGGATTTCAAACAATATTCTCAATCTTTCTGATATACTCTTTCACAAAATAACGATAATTATTTACACCTTTAAGGGTTTGAAACTTTAAGAAATATCAGTATATGCAAAGCAACTAAGACTCAAAGGCAGAATGTAAGTCTGAGGTATTCATACTGTGAACGTGAACGTGAATATGTGTGTGGTGGGAGGGGATGGGGATCTGAAAAGAGAAAAGGAAAAAGAGTATGCCTCAAAATATTCTCATACCACTGGGTAAAATAGGAGTAGCCGTATCATTGCTGACAGTGGCCAGGAAAAGAATGCCTGTGATTAAAAGGGCAGGATTTATTTTGTAAGGTAATTTTAATTAGTGTTCTGACAAAGATACAACTTTTGTAAACCCGGTATGATTTTTAATTTTTTTTAATCAAAGAAATCCACTTTCTTTAGTTTTCTTGAAATCTATAGCCTTTTAATTTAATTTACTTTTTACTTTTCTACTTATAATACACAAGAATGTAAGAAATATTTTAACTTTTTTCTTAACCTGATATTCAGAAAAGAAAAACAGTATACATGTCATGATAAGTGAAACAGGGCAACTTGGCTTCTAAATACAATAGATCTTAGTGAGCTGTAGATTTTGTAGCCTTTAAGATGGAATTCAGTTGAATTCATCCCATTATTTGACAGTCACATTTTTCAAGAGAAGAGGGAAATTTGGAATTACATGTAAAAACCTTTCCATTTTTAAATGTGAGTAACATCTTCTACCTATAAACATTGACCATATTAACACTTTTTTGAGACTAAAGTAAAATATATTTTAGAGGTGAACAGGGCCTGTGTGTTGCCAATCTGTGGACATAATTAGGGAGAGAATATACAATTGCCTACAGGAATTATTTTGAAACATTTAGCAAGATCTGCCTGCTCCGAATATGTTCTCTAACATCACACTGTAGTCTTGGTACTGCCTTTTCTAGATCACTGGCCTGAGCTTTTGACTAGAATCTCTCTAGAAAGAATAGAGTTAACTTCATGCACGTTACTCTGGGTTAGAGGGAATCTTGCTTATTTCTCTTTCATTAATATGTTACAAAAATATTTTATTGTTATTATGTTTTTGGAGGGGAAGGGATTTTATGAAAGGACAGGAGAGACAGAGAAAAAGAAGAAACTAGCAACAAACAAGAAAGGACCATATCTATGACATTCCTGGGAGAACAGATATCCTAGAATGAGTAAGAGTAAGTATGAGTAAGTACTCTGCAAAGAGGGCCTCTTTGTGGTCACGACATATCATACATCAGGGTAATTCCGAAACACATGGTATGCACCAAAGAATGCATTTTATTGAGGGAAATGTACAAGGTAAGTGTTCAATAAGGAGAGAAAATACAGTTCCTTCTGGCCCTCTTGTTAATCCTATGGAGAAGCATGCATGACAATGACACTTTCTAGATATGCAGTGGAGTATTTCATTTTGAACAGTAGAAGGAGGACACTATAATCCTCACATTTTTAGAAAACAACTTTTTCAGTCGAGGGATGACAATATGACTGGGTCACCGATCATTCTGAGTTGCAATTCTAGCTGTTTAGAATTGTTGCCTAAGAAATACAGTTCCCATTACCTGGAATACCTAGGGATCTGTAGGAAGTTGACTTCAGGGACAGTACCTCCTGCCAGGAGAAGGAAAGCACTCAAACCTAGAAAAGCAGAGTTTGAGGGCACTTTCCTATTGACTAGTGAGCCTCAGTTGACTGTTGACTCATTGTTCAGGTAATAGAGTACGCTCCTGGGTTCATTCTGAAAGAGTCCTGCTTGTCAAACTACACTTCAAATGTAAAGTTTTGTTCTACCATGTTCTCACAGTAAATATCAGAGACAAATCGTCTGCTTCAAGCAGGAATAGGGGGCAAGTAACATTTTGAAATATGCCAGAACATTCTGTTCTTCTTAATAAGTCCTTCTCTCAACATAAACCATTTACCAGAACCTAACCTATTAGGGTTTTATGAGCACCTAACCTACCTGAGGTAAGGGAAATACTCAATTTCAGCCCATGCTAGCCATCCTATCTCACCTAAGGAAAGGGAATAACCTGAGAGGTGCTTGTGAGATTCATAGTCTAGGGGCACAGGCTCACCAAAAGATTGAGACCTGATTATAAAACTATAGAACACTTTTTCTCCTCCCACATCTTACCAATGTTAATAAAAGCCTATTTACTGAAATTCCTTTCACCTAGTATGTCATCTTCAGCTTTTGGCAAAAAAAATTACGAGGCATACTGAAAAGTAAAAAACACAGTTTTAAGCATTGGAACCAGACTCAAATATGGCCAGAATATCAGAATTATCAGACTGAGAATTTAAAGCAACTATGTTTAATATGTGAAGGGCTCTAATGGAACAAAGTAGACAACATGCAAGAACTAATGGGTAATGTGGGCAGAGAGAACATGACCAACTCAATTAAAAAATGGGCCAAAGACCTTAACAGATACTTCACCAAGAAAGATATGGAGATGGCAAGTAAACATATCAAAAGATACTCCATAGCATGTAATAAAGAAAATGTAAATTAAAACAACAAGATACACACCTATTAGAATGGCCAAATCTCAGAATACTGACAATACCAAATACAGGTGAAGATGTGGAAAAACAGGAGGTCTCATTCATTACTTGTGGGAATAAACAATGGTACAGCCACTTTGGAAGACCATTTGATAGTTTATTACTAAACTAAACCTACTCTTACCATATGATCCAGCAGTTGAGCTCCCTAGTATTTGCCATAATGGATTTTTTCTATCAAGTTATGAGAAGGCATGAAGCATTCTTAAATGCATATTACTAAATGAAAGAAGTCAATCTGAAAAGGCTTAAAGGCAAAACTATGAGGACAGTAAAAAGATCAGTAGTTCCCAGAAGTTAGGGGAAGGAAGGGATGAACAGGCAGAGCACAGAGGATTTTTTCAGTAGAGAAACTACTTTGTATGATACCATAATGATGGATATATGTCCTTATACGTTAGTCAAAAGCAATAGAAGGCACAAGAGGGAAACCTAAGGTCAACTGTGGACTTTGGGTGATAATGTTGTGTCAATGTAATTGCTAAATTATCCATAGATAATTTCAAAAACTTTTCATGAGATATAAATAATCTGCATATTGTTTGTAGCCATGAATTGAGTAAACACTGTAATTCTCTCGGGAGTTCAATGATCCCAGAAAAATGTTTGTGGATAATTTTTATGACAGTTTCACAATGTCCCTCTACTGTGAGATAAAGAAGTTTGCAAGAAGGCATTGAAAGAACTCTTTTTTACTTTTGAAGAAAAGTGCACTTAACTTTTAAGAATTACAAAAGTTAGACAACACATAAATTGTTAAAATGACTACAACTTCCATATAAAATGCAAGTGAGAATATCAAAAGATACTCCATAGCATGTCACAAAGGAAATGAAAATTAAAACAACAGGACACCACTACACACCTATTAGATTGGCCAAAATTCGGAATACTGACAATATCAAATGCAGGTGAAGAAAATGCAAAGCATTTATTTGCAATCAAGCACAATGATAAGTAAGATTTTTGTTAGAGAATTAGTATATGTAAGTGTAAGACAGATTAATTGTCATAAATAATAAAGGTAAGTAGGAAGGATTAGAGTTATACCTCTGGATGAGGGTTGGCTCTGTGTCCCTACCCAAATCTCATGTTGAATTGTAATCCCCAGTGTTGGAAGTTGGGCCTGGTCAGAGGTGATTGAATCACGGAGTTAGTTTCTAATAGTTTAGCCCATCCCCCTAATTCTGTCTTGTGATAGAGTTCTCATGAGATCTGCTTGTTTGAAAGTGTATAGCACCTCCCTGTTCACTCTCTCTTCGTTGCTGGCCATCTGAAAATGTGCTTGCTTCCCCGTTGCCTTCAACCATGATTATAAGTTTCCTGAGGCCTCCCCAGAAGCAGAAGCCTGTACAGCCTGCAGAACTGTGAGCCAAGTAAACCTCTTTTTTAAAAAAAATTATCCAGTTTCAAGTATGTCTTTATAGCAGTGTGACAATGAACTAATACCTCTCTTTACCTTAAATATCATTGTAAGTTTTCATTTCTCCTGGAAAACTTGGGCCCAAAAACATAGAATTGGATGCCTCCATGTGGTATGGTGGGAAATTCCAAGACTCCAAAAGGAACATCACAAACCTGAGTA
This sequence comes from Gorilla gorilla gorilla, assembly GCF_029281585.2. Taxonomy (NCBI): domain Eukaryota; kingdom Metazoa; phylum Chordata; class Mammalia; order Primates; family Hominidae; genus Gorilla; species Gorilla gorilla. The sequence goes on along the minus strand of NC_073230.2, from coordinate 135,076,875 downwards.
GACCATGGCATCATTCAAAGATAGAAAATATAGGGCAAGTTAAAAATTGAGGGTGAAGGAAGAGAAAGGCAGATAATATGAATATGGCTCAAATGGATGGGAGGGTTTATTAATGAGATGCCTTGAATATCCAAGTAGAGATATTCAAAAGACAATTAGCTACATGGGCTTAGATACAATGGAAAGGAAAGGAACCTACTTTTTGTTAGAGAATCTATAGGGAAGGGACAAGGGAAAATAAACATTGTTTTTATAACTGATAAATTTTCGAGTGCCCCAGAGCATACACAAGGAAGAATCATGTTAGCCTGGTGGATCAAGGTAGACTTCCCTGAGGGAGAAACATTTAAGCTATAAATTTAATCAGTTACTATTAGCCAGGCAGAATGAAGAGTGTTCTGATCAAATGGAATAAATTGTACAAAAGCCTGAAATAGGGAGAAGTACAGCACAGCAGAGGAACCAAAATCAAGCCTTACATCTGCTCACTGGTCATCATTATTGGTAGCTGAGTCCTTTGGTAAGAATGGGTTCTTCCAGAGACACAACCGAGAAAGAAGTGAAGAGGTTCAAACAAGAGACCCTGGGGGAACAGTAACAGTTTCCATTCAAAGGAAAGACCCTATGTGGAAAATTTTATAGAATTACCATGAATCAATATCCATATCTTTTAAAAAAATTGCTTACGTGTTTTCAGTATTGTGTGAATTAACATTGATAATAATTTATTTTTTAAAAAGCAATTTCTGTTAAGACTCCTATTATATAATGAGAGTCTTAGTTAATATTCTAATCTTTGGACTAATTAAATTGTTTGAAGTAAAAATCTCTAACAGCATTGCTGCCGTAGATGTGCTCCCTGAATGTATGTCTCTATATTATACTCTTCACGGGCCTCACTTATTCCCTTAGTACTCAGCTTACTTAAGCCAGAACCTTGCTGTGCAATACTGTGGGAGAGTCAGCTCCTTTTTCTTTTGGAAAGTGCACAAAATATATGAAAAGATTTCTTCTAGTGGAAAGAGAAGAATGCCCTCACTCACAGCCTTGTTGTGGTCTGTCCTCTCTTACTCTGGACTGTAGCACATGCTTCTCTGAGGCACCATTGGCCTTCTCATGGCTACCTCCCATATAGTTGGTAAAAGGCATATACACAAATATATAGATCCCCACCTTATTCCCCAAACACAAGTCATACAATGTTGTCATATTTAACAGAACCTAGTATGGTTTTTAGATGGTATATGGACATTATGAAACAAAATACTGCTGAATAATAACTGCGGGGCACATTTTACATTAATAAGTGTGATTCCTATAAGAGTTATCTCTAATATTTTATGAGACTACAGATAACTATATTCTTTAAAGTCTTACTTCTTTAGGATAAAAAAATTAACATTTAATAGAAGACTAAGAGAGCCTACAGAGGCTACTGTTCCAGTGACTCAGTAGGTTCTAGTTGCTACTTAGCTAGTAGAGACCTTAAAATACACTTCATTAACTGGTGTATAGATGTCAGTGTGCACACATGCAAAATTCAACGTGATTTAAAATTTTAAATAATTGTAAAAAAAGAAAGCAATGACAACAACAAAAAACAATGTCAGTGAGTTAATTAACTCAATGTGTTAATATAATTTTTTCGTGAGTATAAGAAGAGTAGTTTTATGGTTTAATGGCTACTAACTGCATTTACTTTAAATACTGCATCTCTAATTCTTAAAAAAAACATCCCTGGAAGTATTATCTTACAAACAAGAAAGCTAAGTCTGAGACAGAGCATGTTACTTGTTCAAAATCAGCTAACACCAAGAACATGATCTAAACTTAGTCCTTCATTACTCTAAACACATCCTTCTATTAAGCCACTCCAAATTGCAATGGTCTACAGAAAAAGTTAAACGCCTTGTTTTTATGATAACATTTTAATCCATATCTACAAGCTTTGAGAAGCCAATGAAATCAACTCTAAGACTAATTACATATTTTTTATATATTCTTTATATCATGTATTTCTCTGCCATTCTTAAAGAAAGGTGCACTTATCTCTTTTATAGTTATATTTCAGATAAACTTGGATCTCTGACCATTGACAGTCATGTAGCTGGGATGGTGTCCTAGTAAATTTCAGATAATCTCACTTTGGGACCAACAATCTCACTGGCATCTCAGTGTATTCACGAAGGCGATCTGGCACCCCAAGCTAAGTATAAGCTTAGTAGTCGCAAGGATGAGTGTGAACTTTAAATGCAAAGGTAACTGATTTCTGCGTGTGACACATTTGTGTGTGAGGTTCTGGTTTTAAATTGTCAGGTTTAGGATAAATAGAGTACCATTAAACTTGCTGTCTTTGATTTTGTTAAAGTATCTAGGGCTTAAAGAAGGCATCGGAGCTGCCAAATCTTTTATCTTGTATAGTATTCAGCAGGTTTTAAAGGTCATTTCCCATTATAGGGTTTTAAGAAAGCTGTTGTTCATAAATGAAATATGATCTGACCATAGCCAAAGAAAAAAACTAGGACATTACCTTCAGAAGGTGCAGATTTTATTTATTGAAACCTAAGAGAGACTTGCTTGCATTGTTGTAATAAAAGAGAAATATTTTCGTTATCATATCTAAAAGTTAACTCTGCATGATATTTCTTCTTTGTCCCTCCAGAATCCTTTGCTATTTTTCTTCACCCTGCTCTTGCCCCAGGAGGCTAATCTGTGTAGATAACATCAAAGAAGTACCTAGTTTTCTGGCTTCCAGTGTATTTTTATTAATAAAAACAGTGATGAATGTCAGAGAGAAGAAACTTGAGGGCAGGATATTTTCCCCAACTTCCTCTTTGCAGAGTTGCCTCAGGACCGCTGAGCCCTTCTAGCAATAGTCATCCTAGCAGTCCTCTCTAGTTCTTGGAACCTCTACTTCCACCTGCAAATTTATAATTAGAAATGGCAACACTGATAAATAAATACATAACAAATAAGCAACTCCACTGAAAATGAAAATAAGATAAAAAAACATGCAGGTGAAAGAGCAGTTATTTCTTACAGTAGAGTGTAAATAAATAAGCATGACAAAAGACTGATGAAATTAGAAAATCACCATTAGACAAATGCTACATAATATAAATGTTGTAGGCAATAATCATCAATGGATGTTAAAATTAACAACTAAAACTATAATGAGAGGTTATTTGGAAGTTCTGGCCAGGACAATGAGGCAAGAGAAAGAAATAAAGAGTATTCAAATAGGAAGAGAGGAAGTCAGTTTGTCTCTGTTTGCAGATGACATGGTTGTACATTTAGAAAACCCCATTGTCTCAGCCCAATAACTCCTTAAGCTAAGCAACTTCAGCAAAGTCTCAAGATACAAAATCAATGTGCAAAAATCACAAGCATTCCTATACACCAACATCAGACAAGCAGAGAGCCAAATCATGAGTGAACTTCCATTCAAAACTGCTATAAAGAGAATAAAATACCTAGGAATCCAACTTACAAGGGATGTGAAGGACCTCTTCAAGGAGAACTGTGTACCACTGCTTAAGAAAATCAGACTGGACACAAACACATGGAAAAAAGTTCCATGTTCATGGATAGGAAGAATCAATATTGTGAAAATGGCCATACTTCCCAAAGTAATTGATAGATTCAATGCTATTCCATAAAGCTACCATTGACTTTCTATGCCAAATTAGAAAAACCTACTTTAAATTTCATATGGAACCAAAAAAGAGCCCGTATAGCCAAGACAATCCTAAGCAAAAAGAACAGAGCTGGAGGCATCACACTATCTGATTTCAAACTATACTATAAGCCTACAGTAACCAAAACAGCATAGTAATGGTACCGAAATAGATATATAGACCAATGGAACAGAATGAAGACCTCAGAAATAAGACCACACAACTACAATCATCTGATCTTTGACAAATCTGACAAAAACAAGCAATGGAGAAAGATCCCCTATTTAATAAGTGGTGCTGGGAAAACTGGCTAGCCATATGCAGAAAACAGAAACCAGATCCCTTCTTTACACCTTATACAAAAATTAACTCAAGATGGACTAAAGATTTAAATGTAAAACCCAAAATCAAATAAACTCTAGAAGAAAACCTAGGCAATATCATTAAGGACGTAGGCATGGGCAAAGGCTTCATGACAAAAAATGCCAAAAGCAATTGCAACAAAATCCAGACTTGACAAATGGAATCTAATTAAACTAAAGAGCTTCTGCACAACAAAAGAAACTATCATCAGAGTGAACAGGCAACCTACAGAATGGGAGAAAATTTTTGCAATCTACCTATCTGACAAAGGTCTAATATCCAGAATCTACAAGGAACTTAAATTTACAAGAAAACAAACAACCCCATCAAAAAGTGGGCAAAGGTTATGAACAGAGAGTTCTCAAAAGAAGACATTTACGTGGCCAACAAATATATGAAAAAAAGCTCATCATCACTGGTAATTAGAGAAATGCAAATCAAAACCACAATGAGATACCATCTCATGCCAGTCCAAATGGTGATTATTAAAAAGTCAGGAAACAACGGATGCTGGCAAGGCTGTGGAGAAATAAGAATGCTTTTACACTGTTGGTGGGAGTGTCAATTAATTCAACCATTGTGGAAGACAGTGTGGAGATTCCTCAAGGATCTAGAACCAGAAATACCATTTGACCCAGCGATCTCATTACTAGGTATATTCCCAAAGGATTATAAATCATTCTACAATAAAGACACATGCATATATGTTTATTGCCACACTATTTACACTAGCAAAGACTTTGAACCAACGCAAATGCTCATCAATGAGAGACTGGATAAAGAAAATGTGGCGCATATACATCATGGAATACTATGCAGCCATAAAAAAGAATGAGTTCATGTCCTTTTCAGGGACATGGATGAAGCTGGATACCATCATCCTCAGCAAACTAACACAGGAACAGAAAACCAAACACTGCATGTTCTCATTCATAAGTGGGAGTTGAACAATGAGAACACATGGACACAGGGAGGCGAATATCACACACCAGGGCCTGTCAGTGTGTTGGGGGCAAGAGGAGGGAGAGCACTAGGACAAATACGTACTGCATGCAGGACTTAAAGCCTAGATGATGGGTTGATAGGTGCAGCAAACCACCATGGCACATGTATACCTACGTAACAAACCTGCACGTTCTACACATGTATCCCAGAACTTAAAGTAAAATCTAAAAATTAAAAATAAGTAAATAATCATCAATGGATGGATGTTAAAATTAGCAAGTAAAACTATAATGAGAAATAAGATATTTGCATAGTTTTAAAGCATTTCCCAGATGATAACAATTAATTATAAAAATAAAATTGTTAATTTTACAGATAAACAGCAAATTTAAAACAAGTAAATCAGACTTAAAAACAAGTAAATTAGACTTATGGGCATCGTATATTCCCTGATACTATGCACTGAGAAGAATGAAACATCACTTTTTTTTGGATTCTTACCAAGAATGCGTAATCTCAATCTAATTATGAGAAAAGACCAGAAAAAAACAATGTTTAGAAACATTGTACAAAATCACTTAATATCTTAAAGTCAACGTCATTAAAAAAAAGTAGAGAAAAAAGAAAAGAAAAGAAAAGAAAGAAACGAAAACAACAGTACTCTCCTTCCAGTTTTCAGTTTTCGCTTTCCCTTCTCATCCACTTGGACCTAGGATTATTAAATTTGCACTTTCACTAGCCTGGGTTTCTGTACCTTTTCTGTTTTCTCTCTGTCCTATACATATCTTTGTAAATAGTTTCCATGTTAATCCATGTTTTGAATTATTCTTATTTGAGTATATAATTTAGATACCTTTTGGACACCTGACAGACTTCAAGAAATGGCGTCAATGATATACACTTAACATAGGATTTTGAGACTATATTGCTTATATATTTGAGGAGTGCAAGAATGACCTTATTTAGAAGGGGACTGGAATAATTATCATGATGATTCCAATTATTACTGGTGGTGGCATGGGATGAAGCACATGTGGGAAGATATGGCATTGGGAATGGCTGTGACATCTCATCATTAGAAGGATTGGGTATCTGTTTGGTTCCTTTAGCATCCCTAGAAAACATATATAGAGAAAATAAGAGAAATAAAAATCTAGAAACATACATGTAAGAACACATATAAAGAATCAGAATGCCTCATTTGCAGTTTGAATGAGTCTTTCATCTTCTGCAATCACAATACCACACCACAGGCATGGCTAAGAACCAAACCCCCAATTTCTCATGAAAATTGTATGGTTTCAGCTCCAAAAAGTGTTCAATCCCTCATATCTTTTTCTGCAATCCAGAAGTAAAGGCATTGTTGGGGGAAGGATTAGGTTCCTGAAGCACAGAGATGTGTAGACAGATATGAATGAGACTGATAACGCTGAAATTTTAAATTTCTCTAATGCTTATTTGCTGATGCAAGAAACCCCCTATCTACCAAAAAATAAATAAACAAAATAAAAAGCATTTAATAATTACACTGCTGATGATTGCCTCCCAACCTCACAAGAGCTTGATGATGTGGGTATAGACAAATCTCTGCCACTTTTTGTTGCCTCCATGCCAATACTTCTGAAACTGGGATGACTTTTGTCCTCCAGGAGACATTTGTAAATCTCTGGAGATATTTTTTGGTTGTCACAACTAGGAGAGCGGGTGCTGCTGGCATTTCATGCATAGAGGTTGGAAATGCTCCTAAATGTTTTATAATGCACAGGACAGTTCCTAACAATTAAGAATTATCTGGTCCAAAATCTCAAAGTACTGTGGTCAGGTAATCTTGCTCTAGGATTATAGCAAAAAATATTTCTTATATTAGTTTTCTATGCTGTGAAACCAACTACCATTAAAAGGGTGGCTTAAAATAATATCCTTCCATCATCTCACAGTTTCTACAGGTTAGAAGTTGGGGAATAAATTAGTTGGGTTCTAGGTTCTCTGGCGCCTTATAAGGCTGAAATCAAGCTTTTGGCTGAGGTGTATTCTTATATGGGTGTCCTACTAGAGAAGTATCTGCTTGCAAGCTCCCTCACATTGTTGGCAGATGTCATTTTATCATGACTATGGAATCCATGGCAGCTTACTCCTTAAAAGCTAACATTAGAAAGCCTCTGCTCCCTGAAGTCTCTTACTTTAAGAAAAGCCTAGGCCCTCTTGTAAATGACTCAACCAGGATTATCTCTCTTTTCCCAAGTTAACAGATTAGAGACCTTAATTACATCTGCATATTTTTTTCTCCTTTGCTACATAATGTGAGATAATCAGGAGATGTTTCTCATTATCTTTGCCATACTTAATTGGTTACAAGCAAGTTGCAGATTTTACACATTTCCAAGAAAGGGTTTACACATTTCCAAGAAAGGGTTTACACAATTCCAAGAAAGGGAAGTATAGCTGGGCTCATTGGAGGGCACCTTTGACTAGTTTAACACAGTTTCTTTCATAACTTGCACCGTAAAGAAGAGTCTGGCTTCAAGAGGATGTAGTATTATTTTGTAGCCATCCTGTGATTTATTTCCTAATTTAAGGCAGAAGATAAGAAAAAGATTAACTGAAAGACATGTCATATTGCTTTCCTGACTTGTGGATTTAGAATCATGATGGCAGGAAGGGGAAAGTAAAAGCACTGGAAGTTCTGTCAACCATCAAAAATGGTAAATTAAAAACAATACAACTTCACTAGGGCAAATGTAGAATACAAAGCCACTATCAAAGATCTGAAAGATGAACGGATGGTGACTCCCATCACATCTCCATTTTATCACCTGCTTGGCCTGTGCAAAAGTCCAATGTACCCGGGAAGTTGATAGTAGATTTTCATAAACTTATGAGGTGGTAATGCCAATTACAGTGCTCTCCTGGATGCAATATTGTATTGGGGAAAATCCTCATAACGCTGACACCTGGTGTGTGGCAACAGGCCTGCCTAATACTGTTGGTCATATTCTTGTAAGTAAGGAAAATCAGAAGCATTTTGCATTTATGTAGCAAGGAAAATAGCGTATGTTTACTGCTTTGCTCTTTCTCTCTGTTATACCACTATCTGAAGGACTTTTGATCATCTTAATATCTTTTATAACACCTTACCTATCCATTACATTGATGATGTTATGCTAGGTGATATAGTAAGAAGTAAGTAGCAAGAATCCCTGCTGCTTTACTGTTAGATATGTTTCCAAAAGTGTGGTAAATAAGCCCTAAAAATTTAAATCCTACCTTATTGGTAAAATTTCTAAGAATCAAGTGGTATGGAGCATGTAAGTATATTCCCATTAAAGTGCCTGAAAACTTGCTTCACTTTATACTGCCCATCAAAAGAAGGAGGCACAGTGCATGGTGACAGCCCTAAGGTTTTGGTGGCAACATATTCTACATGTGATCATTGTTCTCTGCCCATTTTTTTGATAACTCTTATGGATTCCAGTATGATTGAGACCTAGGGCAGAAATTTCTACAACAGGTCCAGACTGAGTACAAGCTAGCTTACTACTTGGATCATATGCCAAAGATCCAAAAATACTGAAGATATTAAGGCAGAGAGATATATTCTAGGAGCATCTGAAAAATCCCAAAGAAGAATCATAGCACAAGACATCTAGAGTTATTTCCTCCCTGAGCATAGGAGAAAAATGCAGTGACATGGTTAATGGGTAAGCCTGCATGGTCTGCTAGACCAGGCTGACGTTGATGACTTTCACATTACCACTCCACTAAGCACTGACCTTATACTACGAAGTTGAATGAAAAGTTTCCCAGGTGGCACAATTTTGAAGGTACATTTGGTTGGTTATCTAGTGTGAAAGAAGAGATGGCTTGAGTTATAGATTCACAGTGGCTCATGGTCCCAAAAATTGGTTGCTCAGGTAGAAACATGTAAAAAAATAGAAAATTGGTGACACAGAGCTGGGAAAGACCATGAAAATGACAATATTCAAAATGGGCACAAAGTATGAAGATATTTACGTCCCAAATAATTACCCACAAGAGGATATCCATCATAGAAGAGGCTACTAGTAATTAGCTGGATGAAATGACCATTCTTCCAGCATTTGCCCAGGAAGCTCATATATAAAGTGGCTAGAGCAGCAGCAAAGGAGTTAGGCATAGACTCAACGACATGAACTTCCTTTACTAATGATGATCTGATTATTACGTTTGCCATGCATTCAATATGACAATAGCAAAAGCTAATGCTGAGTCCATAATGCTTCACCATTCTCTGAGGAGATCACCTGGCTCCCCAGCGCTGGGTTCATTATGTTTGATCCTTTGATCCCACAGACACATAGCACTTTATTGGTACCAGAACACACGTATGTTCCAGGTGTGGATTTGCATCGTTTTCATAATGGTTCTGTCAGTGTTCCTGTTTGCTCACTTACTGAAGGACTTATGTACAGCTACAGCATCTCTTATAACATCGCCTCCAACCATAGGACTTTTTTTTAAATAAAGAAAGTAAGAATTCCTGCTGTGACTAATACTGTAGACTTCAAGTTTTGAGTACAATGCATTTGCTATTACCCTGCAATTTGCTATTTCTCTTGGTGGTAATTTGTGGATCTTCTGTGACTGAAACACAAACTTTTCACTACACAAGTGGCAGAGTGGGTACTGGAGAATAAAAGACATAGATCACTTCAGGTACTTTCCATTTCTCCCTCAGAACCACTCTCCGCTTTTCTCCAACCTGTTCTGTCTCGTAAAACTCAGATGTGCTGTATGAAAGAACTCCTAGGTCCTCCAGTTTTGTTTCTGTTTTGATTCAGTCAATAAGGAGCTCAAGGAAGAGATCAGAAGGAAGGAGATAGCCATTAGTGAAAATGAAGTGTCTAGTACATTGGCTTTTTCTCCTTGCGCTCTTTAGGTGGCCCACATACTTCTGCTGAAGCTCATAGCTCCTCTAGAGTTGGTCCCATCTATACAGCTCTGCTGGGTTTACTTAACTGGCTCCTGCCTTCCTTCCTTTGGGCCTTGGGGAATCAGCAGCACCACTCAATCCTTTCAATTTCTGGTAATCACTCCCTCTCTTCTTCCATTTAAGTTCAAGTGCATTAACAGTCTCTTATTTCTAGTCCTGGGTATTACACTGCCCCTTGTGATGCGGTTTGTGCACACAAATGGGGGCACAAAAAAATAGTCCCTTTGTTAATTATTATTGAATTATCCTAACTCAAGTCTGACATCTATTTACTATGGAGGTCCTGACTTATATACAGTGGCAGAAGTCAGCACACAATTGAAAGAGCAAGTATTTCAGAGCTCATCCTGATGTAACTCCTCAGGAGATGGGATCTAGGAAACTGCTGAAACAAACCTCTTAATTGTACAGGTAGGGAATCAATAGAAAGAAGAAGTAATTAATACTTCTTACAGGTTTAGACAGACAAATAGAAAGAAAACTCAGGCAATTTTAAAAGAAAATAGGTAGAAATCAACAAGAAATATGAAAAGGACTGCTGGAGGAACTTCAAAGTAAAATAATATTAAGTAGGAGGAAACAGTTATTCCCTGAACTTTAAAGTCGTATGAGCAAGAATACCAGAAATTGCACTTCAAAAATGTTGTGTATTAAGTGTTTGTGTTGGGGGAGGGTAACACAAAATAATTGGTTCAGTCCACGCCTCAGTTAAATAATAATTTTATAGTAAAATACCTTTCATCTGGAATTACCCATATTAAAGAGGCTAATATAGACAAGATTTTTTTTTAAAAAGCAGAGTATTTTTTGGTAGACCAGAATTCTTTATATCTGTCACTATGAAGTATATACCATAAGATACAGATGTTTTAATATAATGTACTTCTCCTAAATATAAAATGTAGTAGTAGCTTGGCCAGAACTTACGTAAAGGGAAAACCAGTAGAATTTTAGGCTTAGCAAACAATGCTTGCTTCTATGGTAAGAAAATTAAACTGACTAACTTAAGATACAGGTAAAATTCTTGAGGGCTCAGCTGAGTTTTCCTGAAATATGCAGATGAACAGCAGAAAAAAGCCCCTGAAATACCAGGGCTCTGTGTCAATGTTATAAAAGCAAAGAAAATGATGAAAAAGTAAGGAAAACAAAATGAAGAAAAGGAAGAGGAAAGAAAAATGAATGGGTAGAAAAGAAAGGAAAAAAACAGAAAAGAAAACAAGGGAAAAGAAAAGAAAGCAAAGAACTTACTAGAAATATATGCTACTTATAGCTTTATATTAACTCTCCAAAAAAGATATCATCTTAAGTGGTATATATCCTAATAATAAGTCCTCCCGTAGCCCCTAGGGACACAGACTCTGGCCATATTTTAAGAAGTTTCATTTTACTAAAACACTAATGAAGCTACTTCCTTTTTGATAAATTGAGTAACAAAAAGAATCCTTCCCTTGAGCTGAGGCTTTAATGGTTTTAGCAATTCCACTGAAAGAGGTAGGGATTGTGGCCACAGTGGGGCACGATTTAAGATGTTTATTCACAAAACTGCTGGGGGACCCAAAATAAAGTGAAAATTAGAATAATTTGAAAATTATTATTTTCAAATAAGATCTTGAAACTTGATCTGCCACAACTATCAGTAATTTCTGCAAGAGACTAAAAAATCTTAAATGACACACTCTGAAACTGTGGACAGTAGCTATAGGTAGATTTCAACCCAATTCCCAGCCTTACCCCAGATATGCTGAATCACTTTTGAAATATTAACCTCTTGCATTTTTCCCAGTTGAGTTTATATGCATTCATCACCAACTATAGATTGGGTATGTTCTCTGGTTTACCTGGGACAGTTCTGATTCATCTGTGTCTTTCTAAAATTTTTTGCCTCCACTACTAGAGATATTCCTGATTTGATGACAAAATTCATCAGTATTTTCTGCCCTTTTTAAGGCTTCAAATAGTATTCTCCCATTTACTCTCCTCTTTCTATCTATCTATCTATCTATCTATCTATCTATCTATCTATCTATCTATCTATCTATGTATCTATCCTTTCTATCTATCTATCTGTCTGTCTACCTGTTTATCATCATCCATCATCTATTTTCTTTCTAAATTCACCAGCAGCCTTTATTTCAGGGATCATAGTTGAAGATCTTTTTTTCTCTGCAGATCTGGGTCCACTTATGGAGAGCACATGTGAAGTGTTCATGGCTACTCCAGTCACAGTAGAGTAGAACATACCTTCAGTAACGCTGGCTTAGCCCTTGGGAAAACAGCAGGATAGCAATGATTGTAAATTTAAAATGGGAAAAAAATCATTTTTGAGATGTGGATACATTTTAGTTGAACATAACTGTGACTTTACAAAGACAACCTTTCTGTTTTAAATTCACAGTAATTGAACTTCTTGTGTCAACTTTCCTCTCCATGGGCTAAGCCAGCATGGCCACTTTGAAAGAATTGTTCCTCTGTGACCTGAAGAGCAATAGACATTTCAAACAATGGGCTCAGAGGCAAAGCACAACAGTGCGTGAGAAAATGACTAAAAAATCCTGAAAGGATTTCCAGTGTAAGGCCTTTAGAGAATTAATCTAGTCCTGTACATGGTTTCCTGAAAAATAGTCACATTTGAGCATAGAGAAACAAAGAAAGCTAAAACAAATCCTGTTGTAAAAAGATTAATTTCAGCTATCATTTGGGATTTTCCTGTTTGCTTTTTTTTTATTTTGTTTTGTTTTGTTTCACTGTTCCCTCCTTAACTTGTATTAAAATTGAAAAATTTTAATTAAGGTTATCAGACATTATTTCTGTCATAAGCCTTGGGCAAAATGGTGAAGCAATACTTTCAGGGACATTTAAATATCTTCTTTTATTTTACATCTTTCCTTTTCTTCTTAATTCTTTCTAACATTTACCAAATGGCTTCCTAATTGTCAAATCCAATGGGTCATCTTTGCATTTATTGCATTTCCTCTCTGTGGCATTATACAGAAAATGCCCTGCCTCCCTTGATTTTCATTACAGAACTCTGACAATGTCTTCACTTTTTTTTTATTAAAAATATATTCTGGAAATCACTCTATAGCAATTCAGGGACATTGTTTTTATTTGTTTTCATAGCTCAATATATTTTATTTTGTTGCATTAATCCTTAGCTCTATTTGACCTGAAGCAAAAGGAGATAGAAACTCCTTCAATTAAAATAAAGACTGTCTATTTCCCACCTAAAATATTAGTCGAGAATTCAAGACTTTCATTTTTCTTTTCCCCTTGTAAGTTTTCCAAGGTTGTAGGAGTTGCTACAACATGCCACCATCTTTGTAATTACCATTTTTACTAAAGCAACTAATTGTCAAATCTCTTTGATCACCCAATACTTTGTGCTTTGTCTATACTTCCCCTTATACTACCATTGATAATAATTAGGGTAATTATGATGCCACCATATATCGTAATTTCTAGCATATCCTTCAGGTAAGAAAGATGATTTCTGTTATTTGGGTTTTCTTTACTAGAAACACTGTTACTTCAATAATAAATGTGTTAATTCACAGATTCAGCGAAAAGTTTTGTCACCCTAAATTACACTAAGAAAAAAAAATTTTCCTTGTATGTCTTCTTAAGATGGTTCTTTTTGTTGAAAGTGTCCAGGATTTAAGTTTGAGTGTGTGTGTGTGTGTGTGTGTGTGTGTGTCTGTGTGTCTGTGTGTATATGCACATGTGCTCAGGCTTGTTATGTCACAAGTCTTTACTTCTTTTACTGAAAACTCAAGACTCTGAGGTATTCAAATTTGAGGTAAGGAAAAAAATCTCAAAACATCTTTGTGGAAGAGATGGATTAGAGTGAAATACATTGGAAATTGGGGGTTATCAAATGCATGACTGATTTCCCCATGTTACATTCACTGAGTTCTGAGATTCTGTAGGACACTGAGTTACACAAAAAAATTCTCCAAAGGCAAAGGGAAATCTTTCAGAGTTTGATGTTACTAAAGAAATCAGAACCTTTTGGGAGAAGGGGTTGAACTGAAAGCATATGGCCAGCTCTCCCGTTAAAGTCTTAGCCAGATTTTCAGGCTACATTGAGTAGGAAGCTGGATATCTGTGTAGAAAAAAATTGCAGAGAACAGCTGGATCACCCAATGTGCTGGTTGACCCAACGTTTTTAGTTCTGCAAAGCCATATATGTGCCAGACATATAAACAAAATCTTAGGAAAGATACACTCAGAGAAAAGAGATAAATAAGAGATAAACTGGGTCTTACTAAACTGCAACCCACACCTGACACCACTTAATTTGTTTGCCAGAGGAAAGGGGTTACTCCAATATCATATGGAGTCTGTCGTTCTTTATTTACACACGATCTAGTGTCAAAAATAAATACTAAGCTTGCAAAGAGCCAAGAAAATAAAATTCATGGTCCAAAGAAAATGAAACAAAAAAAGAGACACAAAATAATTCTATACAGCAGTGTACATACAAGAATTTAAAAATCACAATCCTAAATAAAATGTAAGAAAACATTGCCCAAATAAATAAAAAGATGAAAATAACTGATAGATAATTGGAATCTATAAAAAAGTATTATACAGATTTTTTTATTAGCCAGGTGTGGTGGCAGGTGCCTGTAGTCCCAGCTACTCGGGAGACTGAGGCAGGAGAATGGCGTGAACCCGGGAGGCAGAGCTTGCAGTGAGCCGAGATGGCGCCACTGCACTCCAGCCTGGGGGAGAGACCAAGACTCCGTCTCAAAAATAAATAAATAAATAAATAAATAAATAAATAAATAAATATTATATAGATTTTTTTAAAGTTGTTTTTAAAAGAAAATTCTTAGCCAAATTAAATTTAACAGATTTTATTTGAGCAAAAAAATAAATTGTGAATTGGGCAGCCTCGCGAGCCAGAGTAGGATCCAGGAGACTGCAGCACAGCCACATGGTGGAAGAAGATTTATGAACAGAAAAAAAGAAACTAACATACAGAAAACTGAAGTGAGATACAGAAACAGTCATATTGGGTACTTTATCTAGGCATTTGCTTTATTTAAACAGAGTTTGAACAGTTAGCCCCCTTTGATTGACCCAAACTCAGTGATGAGAACAAGAGTAGGCTATAATCTGTTTACACCTCCATTTAGGTTATAGTTCACTACGTATAGGTCAACATTTGGGCTGAACTTAAAATATGTGAGAAAGAAGAATTAAGCTAACTTGATTTAACACTATAGTATATTAAACTAATAAAATGAAGAATAGATTTAACAGAAAATTGGACACAGTAGATTAGATAAATTAGTTGAATAATGAATGAAGCAATAAATATAACTTTAACTATGCTTGCCTTTCTTCAAATAATTTTCCACATGTAGTCATAGATATTATTCTAAACTGCCAATTTGGTCACTTTCTTAAAAAATAATGAAATATTACTGCCCTCAGATCCCAATCCTTCATATATTCCTGAGGTATAACCTCAGTAACTCATAACCATGTGTAAGCATACAGTTCAAACCATCCCCACTGTCAGTCCCCATAACTACATGGGCATCTGAAGCTGGCCCCTTCTTTTGTGCATATGCATGCTGCTATCTTTTGCTATCTTTGGCTTTTGCATGTGGAGCTGACCCTATGAGGGTCCCTCTCATAACAGATGGGAATTCTGGGAGATACAATTCAAGTTGAGATTTGGGTGGGAACACAGCCAAACCATATCATTCTGCCCCTGGCCCCTCCAAATCTCATGTCCTCACATTTCAAAATCAATGATGCTTTCCCAACAGTTCCCCAAATTCTTAACTAATTTCAGCATTAACCCCAAAGTCCACAGTCCAAAGTCTCATCTGAGACAAGGCAAGTCCCTTCCGCCTATGAGCCTGCAAAATCAAAAGCAAGCTAGTTACTTCCTAGATCCAATGGGGGTCCAGGTACTGGGTAAATACAGCCATTCCAAATGGGAGAAATTGGCCAAAACAAAGGCTTTACAGGGCCCATGCAAGTCTGAAATCCAGTGGGGTAGTCAAATTTTAAAGCTCCAAAGTGATCTCCTTTGAGTCCAGGTCTCACATCCAGGTCATGTTGATGCAAGAGGTGGGTTCCCACGGTTTTGGGCAGCTCCACCCCTGTGGCTTTGCAGGGTACAGCCTCCCTCCTGGCTGCTTTCATGGGCTGGCATTGAGTGTCTGTGGCTTTTCCAGGAGCATGGTGCAAGCTATCAGTTGATCTACAATTCTGGGGCTTGGAGGATGGCGACCCTCTTCTCACAACTCCACTAGGCAATGCCCCAGTAGGAACTCTGTGTGGGAGCTCTGACCTCACATTTCCCTTCTGCACTGCCCTAGAAGAGGTTCTCCATGAGGGCCCCACCCCTGCAGCAAACATTTGCCTGGGCATCCAGTCATTTCCACACATCTTCTGAAATCTAGGCAGAGGTTCCCAAAGCTCAATTCTTGACTTCTGTGCACCCACAGGCTGAACACTGCATGGAAGCTGCCAAGGCTTGGGGATTCCACTCTCTGAAGCCACAGCCTGAGCTCTATGTTGGCCCCTTTCAGCCATGGCTGGAGTGGCTGGGACACAGGGCACCAAGTCCCTAGGTTGCACACAGCACTGGGACCCTGGGCCTGGCTCACAAAACCACTTTTTCCTCCTGGGCCTCTCAGCTTGTGATGGGAAGGGCTGCCATGAAGGCCTCTGACATTGCCTGGAGACATTTTCCCCATGGTCTTGGGGATTAATATTAGGCTCCTTGCTACTTATGCAAATTTCTGCAGCCACCTTAATTTCTTCTCAAAAAATGGGGTTTTCTGTTCTACTGCATCATCAGGATGCACATTTTCTGATCTTTTATGCTGTTTCTCTTTTAATTATTCTATTACCTCCCACTGGATCCCTCCTACAACATGTGGGAATTTTGGGACATAGAATTCAAGTTGAGATTTGTGTGGGGACACAGCCAAACCATATCATTGCTAAAGTTATGTGATTGTTAACATTATGGACCCCACCTCCTTGAATCAACAATCTGCCAACTCCCATTCCATCCTGGAATCGCTGCATACCCCCACATTTGGCATCCAAATCCACAGCACACTCCAGCTTACCTACCCTCTCTCATTCTCCACACCTCTTGAGTTGAAGGTCTTCCCTTACCAAAGCCACTTTATAAAACCTGGAAGAAGTGACTACTTCTTCAAATGCACAGATAGTTATCCAAGGCTACAAGAGTCACAAAGAATCAGGGAAATATAACAGCAACAAGAAACACAATAAAATTTCTATAATTAAATCCATATTATGAAGATTCACAAATTGCCTGACAAATACTTCAAAATCATTAATAAGGAAGCTCAACGAGCAAGAAGAATACAGATAAACAATTTAACAAAATTAGAAAAAACGAAATGACAGAATGAAAATTTCAACTAAGAGATAACATAAGAAAAAACAACAAAGAAACATTTTGGAGTTGAAGAATATAATGACTGAACTGAAAAATGCAATAGAGAGCTTTCACAGCAGACTCTATTAAGAAGGGGAAATAATCTCTAAACTCAAAAGTTTGTCATTTGAAATTATCCAGTCAAGCATAAAAAGGAAAAAGCAATGAAAGGAATAAAGAAACAATGGAATTTATGGGAGACTATCACAGAACTAACCTTTACATTGTGGTTTGCAAGAAATAGAAAAGAGAGAGCAAGGAGCAGGAAGATTTTTTTAAAAAGAAATAATGGCTGAAACTTCACAAACCTAGGGAGAGATATGAATATTCAGAAACATAAAGCTCAAATATTCCCAAACTGGTTTGATCAAAAGAAAAGTTCAATGTAACATGTCATAATCAAACTGTCATAAATTGAAGAAAAAATTGATAATTTTGAAAGCAGCAAGAGAAAGAGAATCACCATATAGAATGGAACCATGATAAAACTATCAGTAGCCTTCTTACCAGAAAGCTTGCATTCCAGGAGAGAGTGGGATAATATATTTACAGTGTTGAAAGAATAAAGAAACTATTAATAATACATTATTTGGCAAAGTTGTCCTTCAGAAATGAGAGAGATAAAACTTTCCCAGAAATACCAGGGCTGAGGAAGCTCATTGTTACTGGACCTGCCTTATAAGAAATGCTGCAGAGAGTTTTTCAAGCTGAAATAAAAAGAGGTTAATTAGTAACATGATAAGACATAAAGGTGTAAAACTCACCTTTATATAAAAGGTGTAAAATTGAATATATACATAAAAATTCAGAATACTTTAATACTGTAATGGTGGTGCATCTATCATTTAAACATAAAGTTTAAAAGACAAATACTATTTAAAAATACATAGCTACAGTAATTTTTAGGGATACATAATATAAAGAGTTGCATATCATAACATAAAAAACCCACAATGCATGCATATGAGGGAGACAATACAGAGTTTTCTATTTAAATTTAGTTAAGTTGCTACTTAAGAATTTACAGTTGTTACTAGTCTGTTATAAGTATATAATATTTTATGTAAGACTCATGCTAACTACAAAGCAAAACCCAAGGGAGATACTCAAAAGATAGATGCAAAGGCATTAAATCATACCATTTCAGATGATCATCAAATCACAAAGGAAGATAGCAAGAGAGAAATAAAGGAACAAAGAATCTATAAAACAACCATAAAAAAATAACAAAATGATAATGGTACATCCTTACTTATCAATATTTATGTTAAATGTAAATTGATGAAATCATCCAGTCAAAAGACGTACAGTGACCAAGTGGATTAAAATATATGACCCAATTATATGTTGCCTACAGTAGACTCACTCTGGTTTAAGGACACAAAAAGAAGGGTGGGTTGAAAGATATTGATTAAAAAATAAAAAGTTTCAGTTAGGAGAAATACATTCAAGAAATATATTGTATGTCATAACAAATATAGCTAATAACAATATATAGTATTCTTGAAAATGCTAATACAGTGGATAACTGTTCTTACTACATGAAGTAATGAATATGTTAAATAATTAAATTTATTTATTATGCAATGCATGTATACTCGAAAACATCATGTTGGACATGGTAAGTACACACAATTTTTTTTATTATACTTTAAGTTCTAGAGTACATGTGCACAACGTGCAAGCTTGTTACATAGGTATACATGTGCCATGCTGGCCCACTGTACCCATCAACCCGTCATTTACATTAGGTATTTCTCCCCGTGCTATCTCTCCCACTGCCCCCACCCCACGACAGGCCCCAGTGTGTGATGTTCCCCACCCTGTGTCCAAGTGTTCTCATTGTTCACTTCCCCCCTATGAGTGAAAACACGTGGCTACACACAATTTTTAAAAGGGTGATGATTATTACTTCGAATATAGCAGGTAGCAGTCAAAAACATGTAACATTGTTCTGAATTCTGTTGACATTCACCAATTATAATCTATAATCAACAGCTTATGTAACATTTTATTTATATATGTTGAAGACATTTACTCTTTTGAATAGGGACTCCATCTGCTGAGAGGAGACACAGCTCAGTTTAAAAATGCTATTTCTAAAAACCACCCAATAATTTCAAAATTACTAATATTACTACATTGATTTCATGATTTTATAATGGAAGATTTTATATTTTAAAAATGTGGTCCCATTTTTGCTGGTATCATTTGTCTACATAAAGTTAAAGCGTTTTTATGTTAAGAATAACTATAGCATGGAATTTCCTTAAAATAAAGTGAATAGGAAAGAAAGAAAGAAGAAAGAAAGAAAGAAGGAAGAAGGAAGGAAGGAAGGAAAGAGGGAAGGAAGGGAGGAAGGGAGGAAGGAAGGGAGGGAGGGAGGAAGGAAGGGAGGGAGGGAGGAAGGAAAGGAGGGAGGGAGGAAGGAAGGAAGACATAAACTGAAAATAAAAAATGGAAAATGATATTCTATGCAAATAATAAAAGTAAGGAAGGGTAGCTATAGTTTAACAAAACAGACTTTTAGTCAAGAAGAAGAGGCAAAGAACGTTATTGTGTAATGATAAAAAGGTCAATTATTCAAAAGGTTATAAAAATAATATACATATGTAGGCCGGGTGCAGTGGCTCACGCCTGTAATCCCAGCACTTTGGGAGGCCGAGGCGGGCGGATGATGAGGTCAGGAGATCAAGACCATCCTGGCTAACCGGTGAAAACCCATCTCTACTAAAAATACAAAAAAATTAGCAGGGCGTAGTGGTGTGCACCTGTAGTCCCAGCTACTCGGGAGGCTGAGGCAGGAGAATGGCATGAACCCGGGAGGCGGAGCTTGCAGTGAGCCGAGATTGCACCACTGCACTCCAGCCTGGGCGACGGAGCCAGACTCTGTCTCAAAAAAATAAAAATAAAAATAATAATAATAATAATATACATATGTATATCCAATATGAAGTACCTACATATATAAATCAAATATTAACAGATATGAAGGGAGAAATAGACAAAAATACAATAAGAGTTGTAATCTAACTACTAGATTGTAGACAATTGTAACTACTAGATGTAGACAATCTAACATTACACCTCAAGGAACTAGAAAAAGAATGACCATATAAATCCAAAGTTGGTAGAAGGAAGGAAATAACAGAGATCAGAGGACAAATAATTGAAACAGACACAAGAAAAACAATAGAAAATGTCAACAAAACTAAAAGTCGCTTTTTTGAAAAAATAAACTCAACAAAGCTTTAGCTAGACTAATCAAGAGAGAAGAGAGAAAACTAAATAAATACAATCAGAAATGAAAGGCATTACAACAGTTGCCATAAAAATACAAAGATTCTAGGAGACTACTGTGAAAATGTGTATTCCAATAAATCAGATATCTAAGAGAAATGAACAAATTCCTGGAAACATAAAACCAACCAAAACTGAATCATGAAGAGATAGAAAATCTGAACAGAACAATAACACATAAGAAGATTGAATCAGTAATCACAAACCTTCAAAGATAAAAGTGCAAGACCAGATGCCTTCATTGCTGAATCTACCAAACGTTTAAAGGAGAATTAATATCAAACCTTTTCAAACTCTTCTAAAAAAATTGAAGAGAAACATCCTAACTCATTTTATGAGGTCGGAATTACCCAATTACCAAAGCCAGGCAAAGATACTACATGAAAAAAAAAATTACAGACTAATATCTCTGATTAACACAGATGCAAAAAATCTTTCACAAAATACCAGCAAACCAAATTCCACAGTACATTAGAAAGATCATACACCATTATCAAATAGGGTTTTTCCCTAGGGTATAAATATTATTCAATGTACACGAATTGTTAAATAAAATACACCACATGAATAGAATAAATAAAAGTCATATGATCATCTCAACAGATGCATAAAAAGCATTTGATTTTGTAATCTGCAACTCTACTGAATTCCTTTGTCTGTTATAAAAGTTATTGTTTGGTGGGGTCTTTAAGGTTTCAATAGATAAAATCATGTTATCTGCAAACAGACACAATTTCACTTTTTTTCTTTTCTATTTAGGTGACTTTTTTTTTTCTCTTTCTCTAGCCTAATTGCTTTGTCTTAGATTTCCATTCCTGTGTTCAACAGAAATGGCAAGAGTGAACATCCTTGTCTTGTTTGATCTTAGAGGAAAACCTTGTAGTTTAACACCATCTAGTATAACGTTAGCTGTGGGCTTTTATATGTGGTATTATTGTGTTGAGGCCACACTCCTTCTATACCTAATTTGTGAGAATTTTTATCATGAAAGTATGTTAAATTTTGTCAAATGCTTTTTCTGCATCTATTAAGATGGGTATTTTTAAAGAGACAGAAAATAACAAGTGTTGACAAAGATGTTTAGAAAAGAGAATCTTTACTGTTGATGGGAATGTAAATTGTTAGAGCCATTATAAAAATACTACAAAGAGGGCCGGGCCCGGTGGCTCATGCCTTTAATCCCAGCACTTTGGGAGGCTGAGGTGGGCAGATCACGAGGTCAGGAGTTTGAGACCAGCCTGGCCAGCATGGTTAAATCCTGTCTCTACTAAAAATACAAAAAATTCGCCTGGCATGGTGGTGTGCGCCTGTAATCCCAGCTACTCGAGAGGCTGAGGCCGGAAAATAGCTTGAACTTGGGAGGTAGAAGTTGCAAGTTGCAGTGAGCTAAGCTGAGATTGTCTCACTGTACTCCGGCCTGGGTGACAAGAGTGAGACTCTGTCTCAAAAAAAGAAAAAAAGAAAAGGAAAAACATACTATGAAGATTTCATAAAACATTAAAAATAGAACTACCATATGATCTTGTAATCCCCGTTTTTGGTACTTATCTGAAAGAAATAAAATAACTATCATAAAAATACATTTAGACTCTCATGTTCATTGTGGCATAATTCATAACAGTCAAAATATGCAAACAATCTAAGTGTCCATTGACAGATTAATAGGTAAAGAAAATGTGGTATACATAAATAATGAAAATGTTATTTGGTCTTAAAATACAAGGAAACCTTGCTATTCATGACTACATGTATTAACCCTAGAAGGTATTGTGCTAACTGAAACAAACCAGACGTGGAAAGCTAACTACTGCATGATCTTACTTATTGCAGAATTTAACAAAGTTAAACTCATAGAAGCAGAGAGTACAACGATGGTTACCAGGGCCTGGGGTATGCTGGAAAAGGAGGAATATTGTTCAAACAGTACAAATTTTCAATTTAACATGAATAAATTATGCAGGCCTATGGTACAACATGGTGACTAGCATTAATAGTAATATATAGTATGCTTGAAATTTCCTTGGGGAGTAGATTTCAAGTATTTTCACCACAAAAAAAGGCAAATATGTGTGATGATGGATATTTTAATTAGCATGATTGTGGTAATTATTTCTTAATGTATAAGTATATGAAAACATCACCTGTGTACTGTAGATATATATATAATTTTTATTTATCAATCATACCTCAATAAATCTGGATTAAAAAAGACAAGCTGATGTCAAAAAATTAACAGACTGTAATTACACGTAAGGTATTGTACATATTCTCTATATGATTAACATTATCTTACATGTCCGGTCTCTTTCTACCTTCCTAGAACATGCTATTCATGCCATACGTTAATTAAATAGAACTTAAGTTTATTAGTGGGACACTGAAGAATCCTTCCTGATAGAAAGAGAGGACATGTTCTGAGGTGGATTCAGAAGTAAGCATGAAAAAGTAGTTACTGTGAAACCACAGTTCAGAGAACTACCAATGGAATATCATTTCTGAGTAGTTAAAATGGTTGGTTGGGCCACGCACAGTGCCTCACGCCTGTAATCCCAGAGTTTGGGAGGCTGAGGCAGGTGATCACCTGAGGACAGGAGTTCAAGACCAGCCCGGCCAATATGGTGAAACCACGTCTCTACTAAAAATACAAAAATTAGCTGAGCATGGTGTTGCATGCCTGTAGTCCCAACTACTCAGGAGGCTGAGGCACAAGAATCACTTGAACCCAGGAGGCAGAGGTTGGAGTGAGCCAAGATCATGCCATTGCACTAGCCTGGGTGACAGTGTGAGACTCTGTCTCAAAAACAAAAGAGAACAAATCAAAACAATATTGGTTGGGAAACACTACAGGATCTTTGTGCCACTGAAAATATTGTTCGAGAAAATGTAGCCTGACAGACTGTATAGTACTGAATATAGTTTCAGAGCATTTAGTTTTAGAAATTAAGTACTGTCTTCTAAAAAAATAAAATTATAGGCATGTGGGGGTAGTATTAATATTTCTTTACAGTGAACTCAGGCCAAGACATAATTATTTTCCTCCCTAAGACTTTCTCACTGTCAAATGATAAACTTTATGTACACAACGTGCTTTTCAATGCCATCTTCACACACCCTCTGTGAATGTGGGACCATGCCAGATTTTTACATCAGAATGTTGGTAAATCGTCCACACTATTGCGGTGCATATTTCTCTTTCTTGGCAACAAAACTTGGTGTCAAAAACAGAATAAAATAATTAGAGATTTTCTAAGATTTAAACAAAGATCCACATCAATTTAAATTTTGAATAGGAATCATTAGCTTTATTAGTTGAGTTTTTCCCATGTATATACTATATCCAGATTACAGCATATCAATTTTGGAAAAGATGTATTAACAGATGACATTTAAACATGCAGTTTGTTAATGAATATTTCAAAAGTGTGTGTTCTTCCGAAATATTTAAGTTAAACTCTATTTATCTTTCAAACTAAAAAGTTACCATTTTATTTTATTAACAAATTGTATTGTATAATTATCTGAGAATCCTTACACTATATGGAAAATGATTTTAAATAACTACCTCCATTAAGAACATATTTGAAATAACACTAGCAATTGTATAGCACTTATATGATATAAATAGGAATATAATTACTTCTTATATCAGAAAAATGATACTGAATTTCTTTGGAAATATTTGAGAAATAGATTTCAGTTATTAATTTTACACTGAATAGATTTAAGCAGAAATGATTGCTAAACTTTTGACAGTAAGAGTATTATAAGTACAGATTCTTATGATGTAACACATGGGAAATTACACAATTCCCATAAAACAAAATGCAGAAATTCAGTAGTAACTTATTGTCTCAAGAGGAGTTATACTTGAATTATGTTTGTCCTTCTGCAGAATAAGGTCAGTTGAACAAAATATGGCATTAATCAAGGTATGGTAGTGGTACATGTAATCTCTACTGATGCCATTTTAATTCCTATTTCATGTCATTAATTTTAACTTCCAATTTAGGGAGCTTACAAATATGTTCCATTAGCCATGCGGAAGAAGCAGTTGGGTCAACACAAAACTGATTCTTAAAAATATGCCAAAATACATGTATTCTGGGATATTAGTGATATCTTCAAAATTTAAATATAGAAGTAGCTTAGTGTAACTACCTAATATAGAACTGTTACTTCATTCCAATTCACTTCCTAATCTAAGTCAAAAGCTAGCCATGAGTTGTAGAAAATGTTTTAAATCCTTGATGTGGAAACAACACATTTACATGAGTGCCTACTCAGGCAAGGCAGCAATAGAAACTATTTCTTCTTATAATGGTTTTATATTAAAGTGTGATTGTTACGTCTGTTGGTTGTCTTTGTTAGTTTTACCATACATCTTATAATGCCTTGGTTAAAACACATTAAAGTCCAAGATGCAATTTTAAAAGCAGGATAAATATGCATTGTAATATAGAAACTCAGTAATTAAACAAAACTCTAGCAATCTCACAATAATTTGTAAATATTATTGCTTTATATGGAATGCATACAGTATAGAGAATATAGAAACTACATGTGCAGTGCCTGTCAAGCACTCATTACTCTTATTTTTACAATATCCCTGCAGGTTAAGTGCTATCAGTTCCATTTTCCAATTAGAGAAATTAAAGCGTCTTGTTTGGTTCAAATGGTACTAAAACCTTATAAATATCTTGCTCTAATATATATTGAATGAAGATATGTGCAAAGAAATGTATATGTAAAACCCGCTAAGAGAATGTTGTGTTTATTTGTAACACTGGAATTACTTATACTTATTTATGCATTTATGCCATTAATTTTAAATTATAAATGTGTAGGAAAACCTGTCTTTCAGGTATGAGTCTTCACTTGGTTCCTCAGCTATCACAATAGTGTTTAAATTTTGACCACTATTTGCTTACTGTGAAAACATATGGGACTTTCTGAATTATCAACGCAGAATTTCAGCTATCAATACAGAATTTCAGCTCTGTGAATATTTACTACATCAAAGAAAATGGAATTTATTGATGCTAAAGCTTTATCAAAAGCTCAAAGCTCAAGCCCCCAAACAGAAAGCTTTATCCTTGGATATGGCCAATTAATTGCAAAATTATGTACATGGATACACTGCCCTGATCCCTCATAAAATTTCCTCTGCTAAAGTGTGTTACAAGGAGAGTGCTATTAAAACATTGCTATGAGAGTTGTTTTATTTATGATTGGGATATTGTTGATGATAGTGTTTAATGCATCAAAACGTATTATCTTATGAAGATGCAGTAGACAAAATTCACTCAGTCTTAGAAACTAGAATGGTTAGAAATCCCTAACTTTTTATTGACTTTGAACACTGCAAATCAAATAACTGAGAATCTTTTACCCTTGACAGTGATTTCTAGAATGCTCAGGACAAATTTGTGGCCCAATTCTAAGAAGTATGCGGGATCTTATGGCACACACTTCATCCCCGGCTTCATTTTATTTATCTTACCACTAATGCTCTTCGCTGCTGTTTCTACAGTTATTTA
Source organism: Gorilla gorilla gorilla (assembly GCF_029281585.2). Lineage (NCBI taxonomy): Eukaryota > Metazoa > Chordata > Mammalia > Primates > Hominidae > Gorilla > Gorilla gorilla. The sequence continues at coordinate 135,050,643 of NC_073230.2, read as the reverse complement.
CATTATTGTGCTGCTTGTGTTTTTGAGCTGCCTTTATATCTCATAAATATGACTTTACTCAGATTCATTCTACAGAAAATTTGAGGCAGTTTTCTTATAATTTAATATATTAAATTTATTAAAAGATTATAACACAGGAATATATTACCATGGGAAATAATAGTGTGAGTTAAGCCAATATACAGAGGTGAGTAAAATACAGTTTTTAGAAGTGGGCTACACATTTGGTTCAGTAGTTTTTTGTGGCCAAAGCAAAGAAGGCATATGATTAGTTACAAAATTTACATTGTCAACCAAGGGAGATACCTTTTTTTTAAGACCATATTGTTTCCAAAAATGTCATTTTCCCCTTAAAACTTAAGTTTTAAACTTGTTTCTTTTCAGAAATACATTATAATAATATTCAACTCTATTTTTATATAACGATAGTGTTTACTACTGAATCAAGTGAGCAAATAGTATTGTATGTAACACAATGTCATTCCTTTTTCTGTGGAAGAAAGAGCTGAAGAGAGTAATTACTAGCAACGATTTTATGCAAAATAATCAAAATAACTTCCACATGCTAATAAAATTTAATACAAAAAATACTAAGAGAAGATATTGGGAATGTCTTATTTTGTAATTACAAAGTAAATTGCAGATAATTATTTTTCTGTAATGGTCAAATTGCCTCTTATTCAAGGAATATAAAGCTTCTGTTTTTTTCAGTGCTTATAAGCCTCGTAAGTACACATTAAAACCTTACTTTGCAAAGAGTTTTGATAATGCTGCAAGGTCTAAAATAATGACATTGTCCAGAAAATTTAGTGCTACTCTTCATCTTCAATGCCTTCCTACTCCTCATTCCAAGTTTGAAAATGAATATACCTCAGATTCATGAGCATATGGGAATTTGGCATTTAAAATACGTGGGGAAGTGTGGACTACTTAAAAAATAATTCGGAGAAAATTAGTATTAGCAAAAAAAAATTAAGTTACATTCCCACTTCTTATCATTCACTCCTTTAACTAATACAGTATATCTCTACCCGTAACCCATCTCTGTCTCATCTCTTATTTTTCTGTATTTTGCTTATAGTGTTCATCTTTACATAGTATAATATTTATATGTTTGTTTTTAAGTTTATTGTCTATAGTTTCCCAACAGAATACAAGTCTGTGGAAAAAGGGAGGGTTTTCATTCTTCCAGAAAATGGTCTAGATAATGTAGTTGAGCATGCTAGATATGATACATAAGATTTACTCCTATTGTTTGTGCTCTTGTTTGTGTTTATTATTCCCCCAAACTCCTTGCTTCCAGAATTCCAATCAGCAAGAGAAAAGAGTCTAATACGGAAATAGGATCATTCCATTTACCCTTTCATGGGACTGGCAAAGGGGTTGGCTCATTTACTCAGCCCGTAGTGCAGTGCTCAGCCCCTCACGGCATGGAGAGTATGCAGGCGAGTGGGTGCAGGGTCCAGGATGAGCGCTTCTGGGCAACCAGCATGAACAGAACTCCTTGTGGGCCCGCAGCGGTGTCTAGGGGTTGCCTGTGACCCCTGAATCCCCAGAGGGCTTGTATTGCAGTATGATCTCTTAGCTTTGCCATCCATGGAAGGCTTAAGTGTTACACAGCTCAGTGGAGGGTCAGTGTGACCACTTCTTGCACCTGTCCTTGTCCAGCATCCAGGAAGAATCAGGTCATGTGAACGAATTGAAAGGGTGGTGAATGTGGAGTATTTTATTGAGTGGTGGGAAGTTGCTGTCAGTGGGATGGGGAGCTGGAAAGGAGATGGAGTGAGAAAGCGGTCTTCCCCTGGCCAGGAACAACCAAACTATTCTCCAAGGTCCCACTATCAAGCTGTTCCTCTGAAGTCAAGCTGCTTCTCTCTGATGTCTGGTTGCTTCTTTTCTCTCTTTCTCTGCTGCTCTGATGCTCTGCTAGTGGAGCCTGGGGTTTTTATGGGTACAGGATGGGGGGCGACACAGGCCACGGTGGTTTGGGAGAGGCAACATTTGTGTAGGAAAACAGGAATGCATGTTCTCACTTTGGGCTGTGGGTCCAGGCTTGAGGGTGGCACCCTCATCAGGGACTCTGCCCTTTTCTACCTAGTATTTCCTGCCTCCTGTCCATGTCAATACCTAGAAAGGAAATCTCATCAAACTTATAGTTGTTTTGTCACCAGAAACCTTATGAGCCAGAAAAGAATGGGGTCCTACTTTCAAACTTCTTAAAGAAGAAAAAACTGCCAACCATGAATTTTGTCTACTGCTAAACTAAGCTTCATAAATAAAGGAAAAATAAAGTATTTTCCAGACAAAGCAAACACTAAGGGAATCGGTCACTACTGGACTTGCCTATAAGAAATGCTCAAGGGAGTTCTAAATATGGAAATAAAACGTCTATAGCTGCCATCATAAAAACAGATGAAAGTATGAAACTCACAGGTCTTATAAAACAATTACACAATTGTGAGTACAAAGCAACTAGTTAACAACATTATGAGAGGAAAAAAACTTTACATATTAATATTGACTTTGAAGACAAATAAATTAAATGTTCCACTCCAAAAATATAGATTGGCAGAGTAAATTTTAAAATTGTCACAAAAAACAAAACCATGCATATCAATGTTAACTTTGAATGTAAATGAATTAAGTGTTCAACTTAAAATATACATATTGGAAGAATGAATAAAAAAAAACAGGATCCAACCATAGGCTTCTTAAGAGAAACCCATCACACTAATAAAGACACTTAGACACTTATAGACTTAAGGCAGAAGAGTGGGAAAAGGTATTTCATATGAACAGAAACAAAAAGGGAGAGGAGTGTCTGTACTTACATCAGATAAACAGACTTTAAATCAACAATGTAAAATAAGAAAAGGGAGGTCATTATATAATGATAAAGGGATCAACTGAACCAGAAGATGTAACAATTCTAAATATGTATACACACACCCAACACCAGAGCAGCCAGATTCATAAAACAAATACTACTAGATATAAAAAAGGAGATAGCAGTATATTATAGTGGAGACTTTCAACATTTCACAGACAGCAGTAGACATCATCAAGACAGAAACATAAAGAAAGAAACACTAGGCTTAAGTAGACCGTAGATCAAGTGTACCTAACAGACATTTACAAAACATTCTACCCAACAAGTGCTAAACATACACTCTTTTTTAAGATTGACTGTATGTTAGGTCACAAAAAACTCAATAAATTTTAAAAAGTGGAAATCATATCAAATGTCTTTTCATGCCACAGTGGAATAAAACTTGAAATCAATTCAAAGAAGTCTTGAAGCTATACAAACACAGAAATTAAAAAACCTGCTTCTGAAAAATCTTTAGGTCAATAATGAAATTAAGATGGATTTTAAAAAATAATTTGAAACATGAAAACAGAGCTACAATGGTCCCCAAACCTCTGGGATACAGCAAAAGCAGCATTAAAAGGAATTTTGTAGTGTTAAATGCCTACATAAAAAGGATAAAAAGACCACAAATTCACAAACTAATGTTGCACCTCAAGGAACTAGAAAAACAAGAACAAACCTAATTCGAGCTTGCAGAAGAAAAGAAATAAAAAGATCTGAGCAGAACTAAATGAAATTGAGCAAAGGAATAAAAAGGATCAACATAATTAAAAGTTTATTCTCTGAAAAGGTAAACAAAATCAAGAGACTGCCATCTAGAATAACCAAGGAAAGAATGAAGATTCATGTAAGTACAATCAGAAATGAAAAAGGAGACATTACAACTGATATCACAGAAATACAAAAAATCATCAGAGACTGCTATGAACATCTGTATGCCCACAAGGTAGAAAACCTAGAGGAAATGGATACATTTCTGGAAACATATAACCCCCTAAGACTGAACTGGAAGAAATAGATATCCTTAACAGATGCATAATAAGTAGAGAGATTTGATCAGCAATAAGAAATCCACCCTCCACTCCCAGAACAAACCCAGGACCAGATGGATTCACAGTCAAATTCTACCAAATGCATAAAGAAGGACTGGGACCAATCCTAAAAATTAAGGAGGAAGGACTAATCTTTAACTCAATCTGCTCAGCCAGTATCATCCTAATATCAAAGTCAGGCAAGGACACAGCAACAACAAAAAAGAAACTATAGATGAATATCTTTGATAAAAATAGATGCAAAAATTCTCAACAGAATACTAGCACATGAATCTAACAGCTCATCAAAAAGACAATATGCCAAAATCAAAAATTCTCAACAGAATACTAGCACATGAATCTAACAGCTCATCAAAAAGACAATATGCCAAAATCAAGTGGGTTTTATTCTAGGCCTACCAGGGTGGTTCAAAAATACACAAATCAATAAATGTAATCCATTCACCACGTGAACAGAATTAAAAAACAAAAACCATAAAATCATCTCAATAAACTTAGAGAAAAGCATTTATTAAAATTTCCTATTGATAAAAAATCCTCAATAAACTAGGTATATAGAAAATACCTCAAAATAATAAAAGCCAATTATGAAAAACACAACCAACACTATATTTAATGGGGAAAAGATGAAAGCATTCCCCCTAAGAACTGGAACAAGACAAAAATGCACATTTTCATCATGCCCATTCAACATAGTACTAAAAGTCCTAGCCAGAGCAATCAGGCAAGAAAAAGAAATGAAAGGCATCCAAATTGGAAAAGAGGAAGTCAAATTATTTCTGTTTGCTGATGATATGGTACCATAATTAGAAAACCCTAAAGACTCCCCCAAAAGACTTTTCTAGATTTGATAAATAAATTCAATAGCATTTCAGGATATAAAATCAACATCTAAACATCTGTAGCATTTCTATACACTAATAATGAACAAACTGAGAACCAAATCAAGAGCTCAATCTCATTTATAATAGCTACAAAAAATTACCATACCAAGAAACACATTTAACCAAGTAAGTGAAAGATCTCTGTGATAAAAACTACAATAAAACTAATGAAAGAAATCATAGACAACACAAATAGAAAAAATATCTCATGCTCATGTATTAGAAGAGTTAACATTAAAATGATGATGCTGCCCAAAGCAATTTGCAGATTCAATGCAATTACTATCGAATTGCTAATGTCATTTTTCACAGAATTAGAAAGAAAATCTTAAAATTCACACAGAACCAAAAAACAACCTAAATAGCCAAAGCAATGCTAAGCAAAAATAAATATTCTGGAGGCATCATATTACCTGACTTCAAATTATACTACATGGTTATGGTAACCAAAACATTATGGTTCTGGAACAAAAATAGATATACAGATCAAGGGAACATAATGGGGACCCAGAAATAAGCCAGTCAACTTATCTTTGACAAAGTCAGCAAACTCATACACTGGGGAAGGAACATTCTGTTCAACAAATGGTGCTGGGAAAACTGGATAGTCATACGCAGAAGAATGAAACTGATCCATATCTCTCATCATGTACAAACATTAACTCAAGATGGGTTAAAGACTTAAATGTAAGACCTGAAACTATAAAAATCTTAGAAGAAAACCTAGGAAAAACTCTTCTGGGCATTGACCTAGACACAGAATTTAGGATTAAGACATCAAAAGCAAATGCAACAGGACCTAAAATAGACAAATGGGACTTAAGTAAACTGAAAAGCTTCTGCACATCAAAATAAATAATCAACAGGGTAAAAAGACAGAATGGTAGAAAATATTGCAAAGTGTGCATCCAACAAAGAACTAATATCCAGAATCTGCAAGAAACTCAAACAACTCAATAAGAAAAAAATCAATTTCATTAAAAGGTGAGCAAAGACAGGAACAGATATTTTGCAAAAGAAGACATATATTGAATAACAAGCATATGAAAAAATGTTTATCATCACCAATCACCAGGGAAATGCAATTAAAACCACAATGAGACATCACTTTACACCAGTCAGAATGGGTATTAGTAAAAATTTAAAAAGCAGCAGATGTTGGCAAGGATGTAGAGAAAAGGAAACATTAATATTGCTGTTGAAGAGAATGTAAATTAGTACTACTTATATGGAAAACAGTATGGAAATGTGTTAGAGCACTAAAAATAGAGCTACCATGCGATCCAGCAATCCCACTACTGGGCATCTACCCAAAGGAAAGGAAATCAATATATCCAAAAGATAACTGCACTCACATATTTATCACAGCACTATTCATAATTGCAAAGATACGGAAACAACTTTAGTATCCACCAATGAATGGATGATTGGATAAAGAAAATGTGGCATGTGTATACCTATATACACACCAAGGAATACTACTCAGCCATAAAAAAGAATAAAATATGTCTTTTGCAGCAACATGGATGGAACTGGAGGCCATTATCTTAAGTGAAATAACTCAGAAACAGTCCAATACTGAATGTTCTCACTGACAAGTGGGAGCTAAATAATGTGTACACATAGATATACAGAATAAAACAATAGATATTGGATACTCAGAAAAGTGGGAGGATGGGAGAAGGTGAGAGATGAGAAATTATCTAGTAGGTACAATGTATTCTATTTGGGTAATGGTTACGATAAAAGCCCAGATCTCACTACTATGCATTATATCCATGTAATGCAACTACATTTTGCAACCTCAATCTATAAAGATAAGAAATATAAAAATAAATAAAACTGAAAATAATTATTTGGGCCAGTCATGGTGGTTTATGCCTGTAATCCCGGCACTTTGGGAGGCTGATGCAGGCAGATCACCTGAGGTTAGGAGTTTGAGACCAGCCTGGCCAACATGGTGAAACCCCGTGTCTACTAAAAATACAAAAATGCACTGGGCATGGTGGTGTGCACCTTTAATCCCAGCTACTCAACTTGGGAGTCTGACGCAGTGGAATCGCTTGAATCTGGGAGGCGGAGGTTGCAGTGAGCCAAGACTACACCATTGCACTCCAGCCTGGGTGACAGAGCAAGACTCTGCCTAAAATAAATAAATAAATAAATAAATAAATAAATAAATAAATAAATAAATATTTGGGTGCTCCAGGAGAAAAGGTTGCCCCTTACTCTTTCAATGTCAGGAACCAATCAATCTCGTAGGTATACAGACTTTAGTGAAAAAGAATAGAAATCAACCTGTCAAACTTCTTTCTTATCTGCTTGCACACAACAGAGAGAGTTCATTTCAACTTCATCACCCCTTTGCAGCATTTTGGGATATAAATCATATTTGTTCTTGTTTTCTTGTCTCCTTTCATTAAAAATACTTACCTAAACCTGCCACTGTGAAACCTGAAACACCAGTTCATGTTCTGTCCCTAATACTGCATGGATTGTGTGGCCCACTTCTCACTTCGCTTTTGGCTTTATGAACATGGTTCTTCATATACTCGAACTAACTTAAATCACGTTTTATGAAAACCTAGTTCTATTCTCCTTCAAACTGCCAGTACATACCATTTACTGTGAAACTTCCACTTCCCATGATAGCGTAACAAGATAATAAAGATGTGCAAAATGCCTTTCTCTTGCAGTATTAGTCTCATGCAGGTTCAGACTTAATGTATGGTTATCTAATCTGATTTTGGACTATCACGCTTTCATTTGGACATTCTGATTCTAACTTAACATAGGTTGCTAGTGGTTTCTTAAAGTTACTGAACTAGACACTTGTGAAAGATTTTGCTTGGGTTTCGTCCATCACTACAATCTCATCCTGATTTTGTAAATAGCACAATCACCACTTTCTGGGCTAAATATTCTCTACAGGCTTACTTTGTTCAAAGCAGGAAGATTTTCATTGGCCCCAGTGTCTTCTGATCTTGCTCCTGGAGAGCCTGCTCCACAGACCACTCAAGCACTTTTCTCCCATTGGCAGATAGGGGAAGGACATGTCTTCATGCAGTTACTGCTAGTCAAACAAATGCCAGAAATGTGTCTATTCCTACATTCATTAAACGTACTTACAACCTACTTGTCTCCGAAAACCGCACAGGGCTCTGTAACCATTTCAAATCAAGGCTCAATGATGCCACAGAGCTCAGATTTGAGTACTATACTCACAAGCCTACATACTCTTAAATGACAAGCTAGTGACAGCCATTCTTTGTAGGTTTGGTTTTAGATGACACCCCATTTAGTACAATTTTAGTATTTACTGAAAATATATATGTGGAAGCTGCAATTGTATAACAAATATGCATTTAACATTTAAAAAGACCAAACAAATGGTTGTTTCCCACCACTTTAAACCTGCTTTACCCCAATGTTCCCCATGTTGGTAACATGGAGCATCCAGTTGCTCAAGCCTAAAATATTATGTATTTTAAGGCTTCTTTTCCTTTACTCTTGCATTTAATTAGTTAATTTGCTTCCTTTCTCTACTCTTCTCACTTTAGTGCTTGGATCACTGTCATTTCCCTCTGAGATTTTGCTGAGCCTTTGGCCTGGACTTCCCACCTTTGACCCTGCCAGTCTCTCACAATGATGATCCGTATAAGTCTATGTGTGTGTGTGTGTGTCTGTGTATGTGGTAATGGGGGCTGGGTTGAGAAAGAAATTGGTTAGGAAACATTAACTTTTAGATTGAGCTTCAAAAATTTTGGATCGGAGACTTCTTCTTAAAAATTGTAAAATTTGACTACACTGGATCCATCTTCCCACATTGCCATAGGGTATGTGCTTTTTAGGTTGCCTTATGTGTCAAGTCTTCCCTGTGGTATCCTAACCCTGAAAACAGGTTTCAGTTGCCCATTTTCATCCTTTATATTTATGCTGCTGCTTTTCTCCTGGTAAAAGAGGGAAAAAATGTGCTTCCTGTATATACAATTACTATCAAAAAATAAAAAATAAAAATATATCTTATGCACAGGATTATCAACTGAAGTCATGTATACATTTGGAAGTGTAGAATATTTCCACATATTTAATAATGAAGGTTAAAGCATCCATAGTTGAAATAATAAAATTTAAGGTGCCATTGTAATACCTGGGTTGTAGAAAATTGAGGACAGAACTACTTCTTCAATAATAATCCTTTATTTACAATAAAGGTGCACATAATGCCTTAAAGTTTAAAAAAGACCATTAAATATAATATATCATTAGATACTCATGACTCTACTAAGCAGAAAAAAAGGGAAGCTGATTTATGAAAGTGGACACAGTTAATGATGAAGCAGTGAATGTATCTTGGTCTTATGACTCTAAGGCATCAACATTTTCTAACCGAGGACATAAACATCCTATAACCTCTCAGTTATAAATTGACTTAATATGCCTATCTCATTTGCTTCTCTTATGCACAGTATTGATAACTCAATGCTTCCTTATCAAGGGATATGACTGTATGTCGCATAGATCATAGCCCTTTAACTTGAAGGGGATAGTCTGGTTTAATGAAGAGAATGCAATCCAGGGTTGACATTCAATTCTGACATCTACCATTTTCTGTAGGAACTAAAGCATGATATAGTTTCACAAATTAAATTTATTTTGCAGATTATAGAGAGGAATAAACTTACCTATGGCATTACTGCTTTCTATGCTATAATCCAGGGGTTCCCAACCTCTGGGCCATGGACAAGTAGTTGTCTGTGGCCTGTTAAGAAGCCTGCCATACAGCAGAAGGTGACTGACAGGCAAGCAAACAAAGCTTCATCTGTATTTACAGTCCCTACCCGTGGCCCACATTACTGCCTGAGCTCTGCCCCGTCAGATCAGCAGTGGCGTTAGATTCTCAGAGCAGTGTGAACCCTATTGTGAACTACACGTGAGGAGATCTACGTTACATGCTCCTTATGAGAATCTAATGCCTGATGATCTGTCACGGTCTCCCATCCCCCCCCAGTGGGACTGTCTAGTTGGAGGAAAACTGCTGTTTTTCTAAGAGGAAAAAAAAAGTGCTTCTTGTATACAAACATCACTATCATATCACATCAGTGTAGTCAAATTTTACAATCGTGGCTCCCGCTGATTCTACATTATAGTAACTTGCATAATTATTTCATTATATACTAAAATGTAATAATATAAATAAAGTGCACAATAAATGTAATGCACTTGAATCATCCCCAAACCATCCTCTCCTCCACACTGGTCTGCGGAAAAATTGTCTTCCACAAAACCAGTCCCTGATGCCAAAAAGGTTGGGGACCACTGCTCCAATCAACCGTTCATTAAAGTCAAACTTTAGGTAGATACTGTAGTTGTACATTCTTTATTTCATTATTTGTTGAAAACATAATTTGAATTTTAAATTTTTATTCTTACTATATTTATGTGGAGAAATCAAAGGACATCTCAAGGTGAGGTTTAGGTCCAGAAACTCATTGGCCAATTTATGGAATTTATTTTGGAGAACTAGCACTACAGATAATTTAAAAGTATTATAGTAATTACCAAAGAGGATGGTGGAATTGAGGGAAGGGTAGACAAAGTTGTAGCACAGAATTAAAAACATCTGGATTTATAACAGTTATATTTTAAAAAACAAAAAGCTACACGTATGATCCATAATTTCAAAAGTGATTTAAAAAGTTAATCATTGACTAGAACAAATGTATTTTTTATCCTCACACATCAAACTGAATTTGAGAATAGAGTATTAAATTCACTCTGGAATTCTCCTAAAGTGACTAATTTGAAAGGCTATGTTGAGCAATTAAAATTGCATTTTTGTTTTTCAAATCTGTAACTTGAGATGTCATGTGTTTACAGTTTCTTTCCAAACGTAGACATGTCAATTTACTGTTATTTTTCTTCTGTTATCTAAAAATGCAAATAGGTTAGATACATTAAGAAAAACCTCTTTGAAGTAAGGGAAAAAACACAACATTTTTTAAAGCAGATTTTGATTGAATATAGCCTTTGCTCATTTGGCAAAGTACATTCTTAGGAATATTTGTTTTTCTCAAACCCATTTGAAAATGCTACCTTGAAGACTGATATTATAGGAGAAGCACCTTCTGAGTTGACAAACCTCCAGTATCCCTTCTCACTAAACACTCTACTTTTTATTTCTTGCTATGACAATAGTGTTAAGATCTCCAAGGTAGTGTTTAGGCTGCTCTCAAACTGTTCTATTAATTTGGGAGCCTTAAATTTCTTTCTAAAGAAACTAAGTTGATAAGTCTTTTGAGCTTGAAAAGAACAGTGTTTCTGAGTTTCCACTGAATAATGCATAGATATGCTTTTGAAAGCATGCTGGGTTTATCTAATATTTTTGCAGTAATGGAAAATTTAGAAATTTTACATAAAGGAAAACCTAGCACTTGAATCTCTAGATTTCACTTTATATAATAATTGAAACACATAGAGACATGATCAAAGGCCAGAATATGGCAACCAGTGGCTAAGGGGCTTTTTGTTTTTCCTAGATTCAAGGTTTCTTAATGACCTGTTCATAGTGTACATTAACAAACATGCTGGGGTCATTGTCATCCTAAGGCCACTGCATCAAACATGCACAATTGATCTGCTACCACACCCCAGTCCCACCGAGCATACAAAGGGAGGCTTGCCACCTTCCCAGATTACAGGCCCAGAGCTATCTTCCCCTCTTCGCCACTCATAGGATTGTGCATTTCACGCAGGTGAGTTGCATAGCTTTAAATCCTCAAGAGACCTAGGGAGACAACCTCTCCAATCGGGCTAGGAACTTAAGGCACCATTTTTCCAGACAAAAGTCTGTATACTTTCGACAAGCTGTACTAATCAATTATTAATATTTTTGTTCACTTGGTTTTTGAGTATTTACTTTCTTTTATTTATAAATAAAAATTTGAGGCAAATGAATTAAAAATGAACAATTATGTTAATTGCACAATTATTGATAATCATTACTTTTTAGGTTATTTTTCATATCCTTGTAACTATGCTATATATTTTATTTTATTTTATTTTGGGGGGACATTTTCAGATACAGAGCAAAAGTAGATGTGATTTTTAAGGCACAGTTGCCCTTAAAGTATCTTCCTTTTAGTGACTAGATATTGGAAGGAACATAATTCTTTAGTAGGAATTAAGTACGTTATCAGTACCCTTCACCACTAACCCTGGACTATTAACTATGGCTAAAATCTCGTAGTTTAAAGACTAATGATTCTATTCCATGATGAAAGAGGTACCACCTCCCCCATCTTCTACATCCTCCATTATCAGGCTGCAAAGGGAGAAGAGCTGAAATTTCTGGAGCAAGTTGTATGCATGTTGGACATAGTCTATAGGAACAAAACATGGGAGATGCTGATTTGAAGCTGATACGGCCATCGGTGTGACATTAACAAGTAAAACTAGGCAAAAGTACGTCTTAGCAGAACTGATTATTTTGAATTAACATTTGAAACAGAAAAATAAGTATAATTAACAAAGAGATAAAAAACATGTGTTAGACTGGGCACAGTGGCTCACCCCTGTAATTCCAACCTTTTGAGAGGCTAAGGCAGGAGGACTGCTTGAGACCAGGAGTTCAAGACCAGCCAAGGCAACATAGAGAGAGAGAACATCATCTCTACACATTTTTTTAAATTAGTCAAGTGTGGTGGTGCACACCTGTAGACTCAGCTATTCAGGAGGCTAAGGCGAGTGGATTACTTGAGCCCAGGAGGCTGAGGCTGCTGTGAGATATGATCATGCCACTGCCTGAGTGTCAGTGTGAGATTATACCTCTAAAACTCTCTCTCTCTCTCTCTCTCTCACATACACACACACACATATCATATATTATGTGCTAAATTTCAATAGGACAGACAGACAAGGCTGTGTTTATGTGTTGTTATTATGTCAGGTGTTAGAATAAATCTAGGGGATATTTGAAACCATGCCCTCCCTTTTAATCTCTATACTTTTTGAACAAATTGGAATAAAGTATAGTAACTGAAATAGATAAATTATTATTATTAAATAAACATCTTTTGGAAACACTGAACATCTCACGGCTACGATAAGATGCTCTAGTTATTATTCATGATATGAAACACCCAGATACTGTAGTGGAGATCCATGGTATCATTTTATGCTATGCAGAGAACAATATAATGAATAGAGTATTTAGTAGCAATTTTTAAAAACCTAAATACGAGTCACACACTGTTTTAAATCCATATAAGTTTAAATGTGTAATCTGACAATAGCCTACGTTTTTCATAATAATAAATTTCTACATTAGAATGAAAGATACCAGGAAGGTGAATTACTCTTCTTGTACCAGACATTCTGGTAGATAAATTATCACTATTTTTTAATAACTGAGTTTTACAACACTGTTTATAATCTTTTTTTGTGAGATAAAATTTTCAGTCATTGTCCCTTTAAAAGTGTTTTTCTAGCAGAACAAATTTATAGGTCTTATAAGTGAATAATGAAAAATGGCCCACAACTTTATTCAATAGTTGTGGTGTCCCAGAACCTGCGCGTCTATATATGAGACATAAAGTAATTGAAAAGAGAGAGAAACTTGTGCTGTAAATTCTCACATGATACGAGTTCAAACAGAAATTCTCAAATATGATTGCTATTACATGCTCAAGTACTTTACTAGAGGAAAAAGAAACAATACATAGCAGACAGACATCCAGTGTTGGATATTTTCATCTTCTGGCATTTCTTTGGAACAGAGCAGGTTTTTCGTAAATACACGTATACACACATTACAATATATACACATATTGCACATACATACACATTTTAATACCTATACAGAAAATACACAGATACAAAAAATAATTATTATAAAAATCATTGCCAAATAGAGATTATAGCAGAGAATTTGTTGTTTTGGGCTCTCCTGTTTCTGATCAAAGAACATTGCCCTCCTCTTCTTTTTTCCTTGACTTTCTTATTTCTGTTATACTCTCCCTCCCTCAGATGGATAAAGAATGACTGGGTGGAGAAGGTGCAGGCACAGAAAATAGTTGGAGCCAGGAAATCTATGAGGTTAGATAGACTTTTCGTACTAATAAAGAAAATAAATTGTTCATTGAATTTTGTTTAGTTTTGAGCAGAGTGTATATTTAATTTTGTAAGTTAAGCATTTTGTGGCATGTCTGTCAATCTTAACTTGGCATTTTAGCCTTTACTTCACCAGAGCCATAATGCCGTATAATGGAGAGACAGATGTGATATTATCTACATTTCAATTTATATAAATTTTTACTATTTTTTTCTTTGTCAGTAGCAACCGTCTGGAGGGTTGAAATAGAAAGGAAATAGTGAAAGTAGTGTTTGCTGATAGCCCTGTTACTAACTGAACCTAAGCTGAGTTTTTGGTTTGCTATCCATGTTAATATCCCAGGAGAGTAAAGGAAATTGTGATTTTAAAAATTCCACAGGGACACAGTTCTAACAACACAAACTTTATAGTTTGTTCTTTATCAGTGAAAGATAATTTTTCAATTGTCTATGTAGTCTTATTAAATAAAAAAATTATATTAGCCTATAAAACTCATTTTGTGGCCTGAATATGGAGATGATTCTTAAAATTTTTTTCCTCGTGAAGTTTTATTTTTCTTGTTGCTCCAAAAAATGTCAGTTATATTCCTTGTGTTTCTTTATTTTGTTGTAGATATGGCTTATTTTAATGAAAAAAAGAGAGTGACATTTGGATACAGCTTCTGTGATTCCAAAGTTGCAGTAGAAATAAACTGATGGCTAATAATAAGAAAAGATGGTTGGGAAGTCCCCTAGCATAACGAGTGGATATCCAAATACCTGAGAGCTCTAGGTTGTTCTAACAATAAAGGGTATCATATTTTCACATCTTCTAGTGAGTAAGGAGGAGAGAAAGTTAATTTTCCACTGTCAACCTTCATACATTTTTTTGCAATTCATTATTTATTATTAACCTTTCAGGTAAATTTACATATAAGGAAATGTACAGATTTTAGTTTACAACTTGATAATTTTGTCAAATATATATACCCATAAATACACATAATATCAACACTCTGACTGAGACATGAAATATATTCATCTTCTTACAAAATTCTCTTTTGTCCCTCTCTGTCTCGCTCAACTTCTGCTGACAAATTAGTGTTTTGATTTTTATCACTATAGATTAGTTATTCATAAACTAATCTTAAAACTATTATAAATACAATAATAGAATATAACAGAATAATAAACATTGTAGCCTTTTGTGTCTGGCTTCTTTCACTCAATATAATACTTTTGAAAATCCGTCTATATTGTTGTGTATATCAGTAATTCATTCTTTGTTTGGAGAATCCCAAGTGATCTCAATAAGTATTTCTAGTTCCATAAAGTGACATTGATATACATGGATGTCAAATATACAGGGAAATGCCTTTTGATAGATGTATATTTCCATATAACCATCACTCAAATCAAAGACAAAAATACTTTTCATCATTGCTAATAATTTTCTTGTGTTTCTTTTCAGTCATCCCCACCTCACTCTTCAGAAAACCATTGTTCTAATTTTTATCAAGATAAATACGTTTTGCCTATTTTACACTTAACGTAAAGTCACATAGTATAAATATTTTAGTACTTCACTTCTTTTACCCAGCATAATATTTTTTGATATAAATCAGTATTGTGTGTACCTGTATATGATTGATTTTTACAGCCAAGTCATATTATATCATACAGATATACCATTCCTTTTTCTTAAATACTTCTCTTGGTGGACACTCAAGTTGTTTTTTGCTGTGACTACTACAAGTAAAGCTTTCACAGTTCTTTACGTACTTCTTTTTTGAAGATTTTTTTAAATTTTCATTTATTTATCTCTAAGTTATGGATGAGCCTAGTTCAATGAAACTGTTCTAGGCAACAGCAGTCCCCAATCCATTAAACCTTTCAGTCCTCATTCCTTTGTGGTGTGGTGCACATTAGCTTTTGAGATACTTTACAAAAATGAGATTAAGTTACTTCCCTTAATGAAAAAGCCATTCATTTAAAATTATGGATCCAGCCCAAATAATGGCTTTGAGTTTTCCTTCAAAAGAAACTTGCATAGGCATGGAAGGATGAAAATCAACTCGAGAAAAGGTTAGCTCATTCATTTCCTCTATTCTGTTATTTATTTGTTCAACAAATGTTTATAAAAACACTCTCTTTAAATAAAATACTGTACTGGAAGATATATTGGAGTTGCAGTAACATTGTTTTATAATAATCAAATATTATGTTTATACTATATTTATGAAATTTAAAACTGACTTTAAATAAGAAAATTGAGTGAAAATAGAAATCACAATGGCTGGCAGGTATCATTTTGCTACATAACCTGACTGATGTTTTTTTGTTTGTTTTCGAGTGCATGTTTTAGATATATTTGTAGGCAGTATATGTTCTTTATTTAAATGGCTTTTCCAAGTCTCATTCCTCAAGTCAGTTATTGAATCTTTTAATCCAAAGCAATTTTTATTATGTAAAATGTAAAGAATAACATTTTAAGTTATTCACTCTTTCCACTGTAGAAAGCCAAATTTTTCCTTCATTTTATAATGAAGAATTTCTTGGTATGTAAATGCTATTTTCCTGGATCAAGGATATATATCAAAATTAAGGATGGTGACACTCTAACAATAATTCCTCCAATTTACATGTCTAACAAGGAAAACCATAGAAACACAGTAACACTTTCTGATTTTGTTTTGTTTCGGGTTTTTGTCTTGAATTTACTACTAACTCTAGGGTTAGACTTCCAGCTAAGTGGTTGAACCATGCAACTTGAGTCAGCAGGCTTCTCTTCCCCTTCTGTGGCCTGACATGATGATTTCTTAGTTGATATAATATCATAATACAGATATCAAAATAACGAATAGGGATAACCTATTTCTACAATACTGAACTCCCTCTTTGCAAAGTCATTTTGTTAGAATTAGATGTGGCAAGCTTGGCAGCGTTCACTTTACTGGGTAACATTGACTCAGCCATATACATATATATATATTTTTTGCTTTCTTTTATGTGAATATTTAGCTGCCATCTATAGGATCTGAGAGTTTAAAATGATAGGACACAGGTATTATAAATGTATTTCTAGATCTTCCAATTATCCTATTGATATCTTCAAAAATAGTCACTTCTTTCTATAACCTTATAGCATCTCTTTGTGGGGTCAGATTTTCTTATGTTGTCAGTAAACAGGCTTATAAAAGCATCAGGCAACTTATTTCAGATGTAAAACGAGATCCATAAAAATGAATATTCTTTCCTAAGATTCTTTAAAGAATTCTAAGTTACTGTATTTTTTGATTGTTTCGTCTACCTGTCTCCAAAATTTCCAAAATTAGATTATTTATCATTATTCAAGGAAACTAAAGATGATCTAAAATTTATGTAATTTTACAGGTCAGTTTATCCTCTTATTAACTCAACTAGATTTTTGCTAAATATCTATAATGTACCCAAACTGAAATGTCCAAAATAGTGCCTAGGTCCAGCCTTCACATTTTCAATATCAAAAGTTAAGTTGAAATATTTGTTTATTGATTGGATTTTATCTCCATCTAGTGCCTACTTGTTTAACAGTTCCAAAATATCATCTTCATTTTCGACCTATGCATTAAATACAAAGGAGTTTTAAGATTTCCAAATATTGACTGACCTCACACAGATTCTGCACCTTCTACTGTTTTCCCTGCATACCCATATTCCAGGGTATTTTTTTAGCATATAATTGTTTGGATATGATGTTGTCTGATTCATGGGTATTACTTGTTTTTATTTTTGTGAATGAACAATAAAATAGCTGGTTTGAAAGGACACCTGTCAATATTTGCAAGTATATCTTCTTTGAGGTCATTTCTTTCATCTCTGAATTACTGGATATACACAATCTGGGGACTTTGCACATTTGAGAACCTGTTGGAATGGTTTTATTCTATTGCTGCTTCTAACAATGGTCCCTAAAGAATATAAGCCTCTGTGCTGGAAGACTACAAAAAACTAACTGTAGAGATGAGTAGTCGTTTTTCCTCATAATGATGAAGCAAAACAAAACAACATCATAATAGACCTAGAACAAATAAAGGCTATAAAGAAAACCAACACGTAAATCTACAGGGGCATAGAAATATGAAGAAAATAAGCCATTCGTACTGACAATAAAGATTATGCATATCAAGTTAACTGAATAACCCTGATAAGCTAAAATAGTAACTTTTTTTGAAAAAACAACTCATTTATTTTTTTCTGACAGTTTCAAATTAAACTTAGCTATTAATTTTAATTAATGGTCAGTTTGATACATCTTTATTTTATAATAACTGTACGCTAATAGCAAACAAAATAACCATAATGGAGACCTCCAAAATAGTTTGAATTCAAATTTAGGAGGAAAAAAATAACTGAAGGTCACATATTTTTGGGAAATGAAGTAAGGTCAAGCCTACTTCCAACCATTTACTAGAAGTGGACTAAAGTGACTTAAAAGAAGCAGAATTGGAGATAAGATGATGCATTGGCTTCAGTTACTATTGAAAGGGAATGAGTTGGAATAGTGCTAACCATTATGGGAAAAAAAAGTATATCAAACAGTGTATAGATAGAAAAAAATTGATAACAGATATCAGTAATTCACATATATTTCTTCTTTCTAAAAGAATCGTTTTTTTTTGTTATTTTGGGGAGCAGTGTTTACCTACACATTTCACATAGGCCATTACTATGAATTAACTTTAAAAAGGTTTTATGTCATCCATAGAATGTATGGAAGGGTCCGGCATGGTGGCTCACACCCATAATCCCAGCACTTTGGAAGGCCGAGGCAGGTGGATCACTTGAGGTCAGGAGTTTGAGACCAGCCTGGCCAACATAGTGAAACCCCATCTCTACTAAAAATAAAAAATAAAAAATTAGCTGGGTGTGGTGGCGGGTGCCTGTAGTCCCAGCTACTTGGGAGGCTGAGTCAAAAGAATAACTTGAATCTGGGAGGCAGAGGTTACCGTGAGCCGAGATTGCATCACTGCACTCCAGCCTGGGTGACAGAGCGAGACTCCGTTTCAATGGAAAAAAAAAAAAATTATGGAGGCACATAATTCATCAGCATAAGAGACAAAATGGAACATAAGTAGGAAAATTATGGCATGCAAGGTCTTAAGGTTAGCACTGAAATATTTAAAAATAAAAATAAGTTTAACTGTCACAATGACATGGTTACAAAAGTACAAAAATTAAATATAATTACTCAACGACCATATATAACACTAATATATGTATAATAGACATTTTATTCTCCAAGGAAAACTAGGAGTTTGCAGTAGAGGAATTATAAATGTGTGCCCTATTTTCCTAAAAGATAATATAAAACACAAAACACAAAGAAAAATATGGGAATATTGAGTAAAATCTTAAGTAAGCATTGCAGTTGAACACACACACAAAAATGACAAATATAAGATCAAACATAATTTTATTATAAGAAATGTAAACGGAGTAAAGCTGAGTATTTAAAATATAGGCCAAATTATAAGCACCTATAAATTACAAACTGTGCAAGAGAAACTTAAATATAAAAAGATAAAATATTAAAAACATTCTATTAATCCATAATTAGATCACTCTCAAACAACTAGGGGTTTTTATTTAACAATAAAAGTATAGGAACAAATTGTAGAAACATGAGTTAATTAATGAAAACTATTTAACATGATTATTGTCATATAGTAAGCACTCCTTATTCATGAACCATAATCTTGTAATACAACTGTGAATCAGAACTAGGGGAACTCAAATGTGGCTTTAATATTAGGAAATATATACCACATAATTAGATAGCACAAGACAATATTGTAAAAATGTTATTTATTTTAAAATTAATGTAAATATGCCATGTAATCACGATCAAATCCCTATGGATGTTTCAGCTATTTGTTTTTCTGAGGTTTGGGGGAATAAAATTACTCTTTATTCTTCCACTTAAACATAATTAAGCACATGGATTAAATTGCAATGACAACTTTATTATTCAGATTATGAGGGCTGGATTCTAGAACTTGTCTTGTTTCTGAAAGTAAAATAGGATTGTACACTCTTTCCTCTTAAACTGAATTTACTTACGTAGTTTCAAAGGGAAAAGCTGGATAACTAAGGAGACATAAATTGACGGAAGGAGGTCACAATGGAAGCAGAAAGCAAATCAAGTAGCAACTTACAATTCACGGAATGAAAGATCTATTTTGTCTAGGTTTCAAGGGGAAAAAAATCAGACATTTTAAGTTGAGATTATATGATCTGATTTACACTAAATCACTTCTGCTTTCTTAGTGATAGAATACAGTGTGTGTTGTGGGGAGGCAGGCAGTGAAATAGGCCTGTAAGAAGGGGGTTGCAGTTGAATAAATGAGCTACATTTGTGGCTTTGGCTAGAATAACTGTAGTGGAGATAGTATCAGTGGTTCAATTGGAATATATCTCAGAGTTATAAACATCAGGGTTCAGTTACAGATTGGATTTGAGGAATGAGAGAGAGAGATTTAGGAAACTCCAAGTTTAACTGAATTTAGAGCTGAGAAGCTAATGGATGATAAGCAACTCAACTGAGATAAACCTTGGATGGAATTGAAGTGTGTGTGTGCATGTGTGTAAGGGAGGGAACAGTTCTACTCTAGCATTGCAGGGTTTGAGGTACTAGACATGCAAGCTGAAGTAGCAAATAGATATGTGGATATATATAGCTTAGACTCAGTAAAAGAGGGAATAGCTAGTGATGTGAATCTGTGAGTCTTCAGTTTACACAGGTTGTTTTAAGCCTTAGAACTGGATGAGATCATCTAAAGAAAAGATTGTCAGCAGAACAGAGGAACAGGTCTTTCTAAATTAACAGCTATGTATAAGATACAGTCATTGGGTAGAAATATTGAGAAAGAGAGTACAATGAGGAGCAAAGAAAACAAAATGAGTGTAACCATGAAAGTATAAAGAAATGTTTCAAGTTAAAATTAAATATTAAAGCATGCCAAATAATCATTGATGACCTCAACAATGTCTATTTCAGCCATGAAAATTCATAAAGGAAAATCAGTGAATGTAATTAACTCTTTTGAAAAAGAGAGGATAAATGGGGAAAAGTATCAGTGGAAGTTCTTTGGTTTTTATTTCTAAATGTAATTATATACATGTATGAGAAGAAAGCACCCTTGTATGCTGATAGAAATGGACAAGCAGGAAGATAAAAATGATGATGCTAGTAAAAGGAGATAATTGCAGAAAAAAAGCCCTCAAGAAGATGACAAGTGATGGAATTCAATAACCCAGAAAACTTCTGAACAATATATTTTGGCTGTATATCACCTTCAGAAGAAAAGAAAAAAAGAAATTTATAAAGAAATAGTGAATTCTCAATCATAGGTTTTGTGACTATTTTTAGCAATATGACTTGGCAGATTTTAGATTAGTTTCTGTGTATTTAAGGCAGCCAACAATGAAATATATCAATATGTTTATTTTAAACATAGAGAAAAGGGAAATTGGAATAAAGCTTGAGATGCTGAATTGGAATGAATTTATGTCTAATAAGATAGATATAGATATAGATATAGATGATATAGATATATATGCATACAGTTGCTAGTTATGTATGTTGAGAAGGACAAGAAGTGATGAAATTCCATAGCAATAATTCCATCTAGCATGTAGAATTTATAAATATACAAACACACATACATTTCTAAATTACTTTCTTTACTAAAGAACTTGGGGATTACTGGAGAAATGTCTTATTCTCATGCTGAAACAGAGGAAGTATTAAATGTAATTAGAACATTCTATGTTAGAAATTAAAAATAACAAACGAACCCACTTGTAGGGTCTTTCACTAGCTCAATATTAGATAATTTGAAAATCAAAATATAATGTTGTTAGTAGATTGAATAAAAATTTAAAAATCCATAAATTTACTCATAAACATTATATAAATAAATAAATTGTTGTGAGGTAAATATGAGCTCTTCTGTACAGCAGAATCATCCAAAACTTGAAGAATATTTATTACCAGCCTCTGCAACTCCATCTCAAATGGATTTAGAAAACCACTATTTTGTATTCATCATAGTAATAGTTAATTCACACAGCAGTCATTAATGAAAAAAATAATTGGGAATGTTTGA
Organism: Gorilla gorilla gorilla; assembly: GCF_029281585.2. Classification (NCBI taxonomy): domain Eukaryota; kingdom Metazoa; phylum Chordata; class Mammalia; order Primates; family Hominidae; genus Gorilla; species Gorilla gorilla. The sequence goes on along the minus strand of NC_073230.2, from coordinate 135,028,595 downwards.
TCTGAAACAGCATTTTACATAGTCTCAAGTACCTCCCACAATTCCTTATAGATTGAAAAGTAAAAATGAAACAAAGAAAAAACAAAACAATATTGCTACAATAATGCCACAATGAATAGGATGGCAGATGCCATATTAACCAGTAATCAAGGTTCATGTCATCAGTCATGGTACAATCCAAAAATCTTCCCAGCATGATGCATTAAGAATAAAACATCATCTCTTCGTATTTCTACTAAGAATTCCTGGTATTTTTATATTCATGAGGAAACATCAGAGAAACCAAAAAATTGAATGACTTTAAGAAAAAAAGAAAGAAAGAAAAAGAAAAATCTTGTCTATACTTTTCAAATGTCAGATTCATGATGGCCAGATAAAGTATATTCAAGATTAAAGGAGACAAAAATGCCATAGCAACTAAGTGCAATGTGCTATACTGAATTTGATCTTCACCAAAATTTCGATATTTTGGGTTGGTGCATTATAGCATTCTCTCAATGTTAACTAATTTTTTAATTGTGTTTAAGCAATTGTGTTCAAACTTGAAGTAAGTAAATATACATTAAACTATAAAGTAGGAATGGAATATCACACTTGTAACTTACTCTCAAATGGAAGAAAGAGAGAGAGAACCCAAATGTTAGACATAATCAACTAGTCACAATATACTAACCTTATATAGATCAAGATATTAAATATCCAACTATGAAACAAACAGAAAACTTTTTAGGACAATTGGGGACATGTCGACACTGACTGGATATTTAATTACCATTAAGGTAATGTTATAATTTTCTTAAGAATTGAGTATTATATAACATAAATAATTCTTATTCTTTAGAGATATTCTAAAGCATTTACAGGAAGCATATATGAAATTAGACCTTTACTTCCAATGTTCCAGAGAAAGGAGCTTATTGGTTAGGGTATCAATGAAATAAGATTGACCATTAAATAATAATTGCTTAAAGTGAAGGTTGTTATATGAGAGGTTATTTTGCTTTTCTCACTACTTCTTTATACATTTAAATTTTCCATAATAAAAGTTTTACACATTTTAAGAAATTTATTGTGAATTCATAAAGTTTACCATGGAATACTATTTATAGAACATCAAATGGTATATCAAATGTATATTTTTGGAGAATCCATTTTTTAGTTTAATTTAATTTTATTGTGGTAAAAGCAACTTAATGTGAGCCCTACTGTATTAACAAATTTTTAAGAGTACAATAAAGTATTGTTAGCTATGGGCACAATGTTGTATAGCAGATCTCTAGGACAGATTCATCTTGCATAATTGAGATTTATGCTTACTGATTAACAGCACTCCATTTCTCTCTTCCCCCTGCTCTTGGTAACCACTGTTCTGTTCTCTGCATCTATGAGTTTGACTAGTTTAGATAACTCACACAAGTGAGATCATGAGGTATTTGTCATTTTGTGACTCGTTTATTTCAGTTAGCACAATGTCATCCAGGTTCACCCATGTTGGTACATATTGCAGAATTTCCTTCTCTTTAAAAGTTGAGTAAAATTTCATCATATGTATATGTCATATTTTCTTTATCCATTCATTCATCAATGGACATTTAGGTTGTTTCCATATCTTGGCTATTGTGAATAATGTTGCAATGAACATGGGCAATACTCTTCAAGTCCCTGATTTCAATTCTTTTTCATAAGTATCAAAAAAGTGGAATTGCTCAATCATATGGTAGTTCCATTTTTCAATTTTTTGAGGATACTCTGAACTGTTTTCTATAGCAGCTGTGCCATTTTGTTTTCTCATCAACAGTGCAAAAGAAGTTCCAATTTCCCCACATCCTCCCCAAAACTTATCTCTTCTTTTTATTTATTTATTTTTTTCTTGAGACAGTTTCGCTCTTATTGCCCAGGGTGGAGTGCAATGGCGCGATCTAAGCTCACCGCAACCTTCGCCTCCCAGGTTCAAGCAATTCTCCTACCTCAGCCACCCCGGTAGCTAGGATTACAAGCATGCACCACCACGCCTGGCTAATTTTGTGTTTTTAGTAGAGACAGGGTCTCTCCATGTTGGTCAGGCTGGTCAGGCTGGTCTTGAACTCCGGACCTCAGGTGATCCGCCCACCTCAGCCTCCCAAAGTTCTGGGATTACAGGCATGAGCCACTGTGCCTAGACTTTTTTTTTTTTTTTACAACCATTCTCACCAGTGTGAGGTAATTTTTGTAGGTGTGCGTGTGGTTTTTACCAGTGTTTTCCTGATGATTACTGATGTTGAACATATTTTTATATACCTGTAAGTTATTTGGATGTCTTCTTTGGAGAGACATCTATAAGTCTTTAGACCACTTTTTAGGCTATTGAATTGTAGGATTACCATACATATTTTGAAAATTAATCCTTTATAGATACCTGGCTTGCAAATATGTTTCCCCATTCCATAAATTGCCTTTTCATTCTAATGATTATTTCCTTTACTTTGTGGAACTTTTTGGAATTTTTGAACTTTGATACAATCTCACTTATCTAGTTTTGCTTTTGTTATCTGTACTTTTGGTGTCCTATCCAAAGAAATCATTGCCGAGATCAATATCAAGGAGCTTGTCCCTACATTTTATTCTAGGATTTTTACAATTTCAGGTCTTACATTTAGATCTTTAATCCATTTTAGGTTAATTTTTTATATGATAATAAAGGTCCAATTTTATTCTTTTACATGTGGATATCCAGTTTATTCAGCTTCATTTGTTGAAAAGACTATCGTTTCTCCATTGTGCATTCTTGGTACCCTTGTTAAAGATCAGCTGACTGTATATGCATTTGTTTCTGACTCTCTATTTTGTTCCATTGGTCTATATGTCTGTATTTACACCAGTACCGCATTTTAAATTACTATAGATTTTTAATATATTTTTGAAATCAGGAGATGTGATGCCTCCAGGTCTGTTCTTCATTGACAAGACTTCTTTAAAAACCCGTTGACACCAATAAATGTATTCAGTAACATTGCAAGAAACAAATCAATACACAAAATAAGTAGCATTTCTGTACACTAATTAACTACTTCAAAAGTAATTTAGGAAAATAACCCCATTTACAATAGCACCAAAAGGAATAAAATACTTAGGAAAAAAATTAATCTGCCAAGATGAAAAACTTATATACTGAAAATCACTAAAGAATGATTAAGGAAATTAAAGAAGACACAAACAAATAAAAAGCCTGTGTTCACAGACTGGAAGATTTAATATTGTTAAAATATCCATGCTACCCAAAGCAATTCAATTCAATCCCAATAAAAATCCCAAAGGCCATTTTTTTTAGAGAAATGGAGAATGCCATTGTTTTTAGAGAAATGGAGAATGCATTTAATGTGGTAATTTATATTTTGAAAAAATATGACAGCCTAGGTAGTCTGCTTTAGATAACCTTTCTTTACTCTACATACATTAAATTCCTTCTTCCTTTCCTAGGCTTTTAAAATTTCACAAGGTGAAGAATATGATTTTCCCCATTTTCTGACGGTAGAATAACCTGTGTGTCTGTTTAGCTTCTTAGTTCCTATTAGCTTTTAGCTCTGTGTTGGTGACTTGGTTGAATATTGATGGAGCAGCAGGAGGAGGCAGGGAGTGTAACAGTTGTTAAGATTACGGAACTCAATGGGTAAAATTTGATTTTAAAAAAAATCTCTGAATTATTACTCAGTGTATAGCCTTTTGACCCTATAAATGAGAGCCTATGGTCTATAATGATTGGTAAGGAACAAAGTACACCAACATTATGATAGAACTGAGAATGATTTATTATTCCTCCGAAACCACAAGATGGGATTCTCTCAAAATCAATTTCTGCAATTTCTTTAACTGAACATAGAGTGTTTTTTTCACGTTTTGAATTTCAGATTAAATTTTAAATGACAGAATTTCATTAGTATCCTTAATCAAGATATTCTTAGTGATAGCTTTCAAGTTTGCATAGTGACTATTCAGTCATGTAATACAAAATATTATGAATACTTTCATGTTTTAAACAGTTTTCACATTTCCCCTCTTTCTCCACACACATATTATACATTCTGTTATAATCATATCTTTAAATGTTATCATTTTGTACAATCAAAATATGATTGTGAATCAATATTGAGGTATAAAAAGACATAAAGCTGCCAATGTAATGGATTTATCTGAAACTGTAGCAATATAGTACCTATTTAATTCAATGGAACACACTAGCAGCTAGAGAGATGTTATTGACTCATTGGTATCAAAATACTGAGATGTGCAGAGTACTGCTAATGAATTTTGTGACATATCATTGATATTCAAATAAAGATACCAGTGATTGGTTTTCTGTTTCACAAACTAGATAACTTGATATATTCTTAAATAGAGCAATTATTTTGTGTCATGTTAAAGTCTATTGTTGATTAATTCATCTCCCCCTCACCCATCCAATTCTCACACTGTTGATCCACTCTTCATTGGGGACACATGATCCTGAAGGGCAAAAATAAATTCATATTTTAGTTGTTCAAACAAAATTTTTCTTACCTCTGAGAACAGAAAAATATGTAAAAAATTTTAATGAATGAAAATATGATTTTTCTCAACTACTTGAAGCAAGGAAATTAATGGAAAATATCTATATCTGAGATCAGCAAAATTATGATATTAATAAAAAGCCTCACATCTTAAAGTACAGCGGGGAGTGAAAGAGTAGGTAATGATGTATGTCATGGCATCACAGCCATATTACAGAGCTATAGATAAATCTTACTGTCATTCAAATAGCATTTAAGAATTTATTTATTAATTATGGCAAAAGTGTTTTATTCTAGTATTCAAAATATAGTAGAACTTCATCATAAACTTTGTGTTTAGCACAAAATATAGTGGAACAAAGAGAAATTCTAAAATCAGAAAATTATGAAAGCATGCATACTGATATCAACCTAATGATGTAATATTGTTATCCTTTTTTATGAATATTGTTATTGTCTATCACCAACAGCTATAAAATAGCTGCATTCTATTTTCTAAATATGTCCACCAGCACTTCAAAAATAAGCTAGAACTTTTTTCTCACTTGATGAGAATAAATGTTGTTAATTAATTTTATAAAAGTAAATATACTAAGTGTATTATTATAAGTAGGACAATTATGTAGGAAATTATATTCAGAAAAATTAAAATAACATTATTATTTATTTAGTAGTTCTTTTAACAAAGAGAAGTTAGGAATTTCGTTTATTTAGGAACCTGAATACTTATAGGACTTCTTTATCTGAGTTACAATTTTATTTTAAATTTCTATTTAGTGGGTTCAGATTAATGATGGTATAATAAAATGACAATGTATAACCATGTATATTCATATCTGATTTTTAAATAACATGGCCAAATTGAAATAATATAACTAGCCTCACAGCAATCAAATATAGTTAGATTAAGTATTCTCTATAATTATACTATCTCAAAGGGTACTGAGAAAACCGTATACCAAGGCATTTCCTGTGACAATTAAATTCAAGAAGCTAAGAAAAAGGGTTTACTCTGAAGAAACAAAATATTGCATTCCAAGTCTCTCCATCCAAAAGGTAAGAGCTTTTTGAAAGCAATGCTACCCAACAGCTTGTGCTTTCTCTGCTGACTGTCATGCAGACTTGCTGCTGTTAGCTATTTAAGCAGCCTTTTGGGACATTTTTCTTAAATTTGCTATGTGAAACCCCTGCCATCCTAAAATAAGATTATACAAGTGCCTCTTTGAACTGTGGTTGACCACCAGCAGATAAAACTTTCTACTTCAGGGGCACCAGCACAGATTTCCACAAATTTCAAAGGATATAGAGAAAAAAAAACTTCTGAAGCAAACAAGTCTAGCTACTTAAAAAGCTTCTGTATTCCTTTCAGAATACGGATGTTTATGTTTTTCGTATTAGCAGAATACGTAGTCAGCCTTTAAATAAGTTCACCTTGAGTGATCAAGGATTCTTTATGTGGAATACAGTGGTTACATTGATATATGCTTTCTTATTTGCTGTATGCAAATAACCTACCTATTTCCTCATATTTTGGTATTTGTTGCTGCTTCTTGTTTTTGACTTTGGAAGAATTACAATTTGGAGACTTAATTCTCCTAGGCAACATTTCTGCAATTATTACAGTTTTGTAGCAGATGTAGGAATTCATCTTGTGTTTAGTCGCTGAGGCCAAATTTTAAGTAGTTGTGAGAAATATAGTGAATAATAAGCCTTTATTGTATCTATGACTGAATATAACTCTTAAAAATAATATATCACTGTTAAGTATGAATAAAAGGCAAGATATATAAAAACACAAAATATACCAATATGTCATCCACACAGAAAGTTCAGCTATTATAGATCTCTACTTAATCTTATTGATTTAAATTTTCTTTAAAAATATATTTTCTTTCTTAGTCTACCATTTCTTTTCCTTTCTCTTCCTTCACTTTCTTTTCTCTTCCTTCACTTTCTTTTTTATTCTATCCTCTTTCACTTCCTTTATTTCTGTTTTCTTTTTCTGCACAAACATAGTAGCCAAACAGCCTAGGGCTCATTTGAGTAACATGCAGGTGATACTTTCTTTAATTTTTCCTGCATAAAGTCCTAGGACAAGTTTGGCACCATCAAAGCAGTTGACTATGTGCTTGTTCCAAATTTAAGGATGTTTGACTTTTTTCATAGTCACTCTTTTTAGACCTCCACATGGTTAGTGTATGTTTCTGTTGATTCTATTTACATACGCATGCATACAGGATCAATATTAAAAATTAGAACTATGCAGTGGGGAAGAGACTATTTACCAATCGGTGTACAGATAAGTCATCCTAAAGTAATAATAATATTCTTCTTTATGGAAAATTTTGACCATTTGCTCCTACCTTCTTCTAATCTCAGTGAATTTATTTTTCTCTAATTTATATATGTCTACATATAGACATATATATATAGGAAAACAAGCTTCTAAATCACACAGGCCTTTTTGCAGTAGATATCTTATTTTCCACTTTTAAGACCAAGATTTTTGTTGCAATAGGCCTCTTAAAATTAAATATAATTTCATCACTTTTATCCTTCATCACAAGGAGTAAGTCTAGAGAAAATTTAACTCAAATGTATAAGTTATTTATAGTTCTGGTAAAAAAAAAATCTGGAAATGGTTTGAACTGATAATAAAAAAGAAACATTAAGGACATTTAAGATTGAATATTGATTGAAGAATTTTATTTTTATTTTTTGTATATTTATTTTTGATAAAACCAATGTTATTTTCAGAAGCAATTTGAATGTCTATTCTCTTCTACAGGGGGGTCCAAATCCTATGGAAATGAAAAAATCAGATACCATGCTTTAACTGACAGAGAAAGCATTTTAAGAAAGGAGGCAAGTAAGAAGACAAATTTTTCAGTACAACACATACAGACTATAAAAACCAGATAGATGTGATGCATACGTTTTAGTATTATTATTAAATAATATAGATTTATTAATAATGTGTTACATAAGAAAATATTGCTTTATAATAAAAGTTGATTATATACCTAATAACTTAATCAGACAAGTTTCACTTTATAAGTAGAAAGATTTAAAATATAGAGGTAAAATAGAAGCTAATGAATAAAATTAATAATTTGAATAGCTCAATAAACCAATTTCCTTTAGAATTAGTAGATATAAATATACATTAAGCCACAGAGAAAATCTCAAAAATTCAAAAAATTGACTTTGTGTGGGCCGTATTTTGTCCAAGAGTTAAGAATAGAAAATATTTTAAAATTATATCTGAAAAACAAACACTTCAGAAAATTAAGTTAAAAAAAGAGAGAATAATAACAATATTTCAAATAACTTGTAGGCAAAAGAAGAAAAGAGACATGCTATTATAAGTAACTTAGAACAAAATAATAAAAAGCTAGAATATGGAGCTGAAGAGGTTGTGGTAGATTAAAGAGAGTCACAAATTCTTGACATTCTCCCTACAAGAAGTAGAATTTATGAATCTGATTGCTTTGGTCATAATACAGAGATGAAGCTATACCTATTTGGCATTTTTACTTTCTATCACTTGGAACACTCCCTGTTGAGGAAGCCAAGCTCCTTGCTAGGTGACTCATGACCTAAGACTGTTGCATTAGGCCGTTCTTGCATTGCTTAAATAAAGAAATATTTAAGACTGGGTAATACATAAAGAAAAGCACTGTGATTGGCTCATGGTTCTACAGGCTTTACAGGAGGCATGGTGCTGGCATCTGGTTAACTTCTAGGGAGGCCTCAGGAAGCTTACAATCAAGGTAGAAGGCAAAGGGGAAAGCAGGTATGTCACATGACCAGAGAAGGAGGGAGCAAGAGAGAGAGTGGGGAAGGAGGTGCCACATACTTTTAAATGACCCTATCTAATGAGAACTCACTCACTACTGCAAAGACCAAGCCTTGAGGGATCCATCCCCATTACCCAAACGCCTGTCATTAGTTGTTAGCTGCAGCATTGGGGATAAAAATTTCACATAAGATTTTAGCAGGAACAGAGATCCAAACTATATTTACTCTCATGATGTGAGAAACAAGAACATGGAAAAGCCTTAGAGAATAAAATGCCACAGGAAGGGAGAGACACTAAGGAAGTTGTCATATGAGTGCAAAAGCTAACTTGGAAGTTGACACTTCAGATCCAACTGAGCTCTTATCAAATTTCTGAGCAACAAAATGACTAAATAAATTATTGTTTTAGGGACTTAAGTCCCTAAATTATTTTAGTCATTTTTGTTGGTCAGAAGTTTAAGTCTTGGAGAAGCTCAAAGCACAAACATTTGATTTAAATAAATGTTTTAGAAATATAAAATATTGAAAATAAAAAACATTGAAAACAATTGAATTTATTATCCACTTCTGGAAAACAGAAATAATAACATGCTAAAAGAAAACCTTAAATTAAAATGAAATAAAAAGTGTATAAAACAAAGAAACAAATATTATTTGAATATTAAATTTAATGGAAAAAATTAAAAAGAATTCCTTTAAAAGTTTAATAAAATTAGCTAGCTTGGCAAATCTGAGCAAGTAATAGAAAAATACAATAGCATCAGAAACAGTTCTTTATATATATTAAAACTATTCTAAAACAATTTTATTTGTCAATTCCTTGCAATAATTTTAAAAATCATATCTAATAAATGGATTTTATATAACTTTTAATTAGAATTAAACTCAAGAAGAAATAAAATTCTAAATAGTATCCACAGAAGAAATGTAAAATAATTCCTCATGACATAACTTCTATAAAGATAGAATTGAAAGAAATTAAGAAGCAGATATACATTATATCTTTTGAGTTTGCACGTCAGTCTCTGCTAATCATCTTTCATCAAGCCCCGTAGACTACTTTCCATCTTGAGTACTCCAAATATGCAATCTTTCTTCTCTCTTATTCCATTATATCAAAACTGCTATATAAAAGGCATAACTCATGAATTATTTGCCAAGGCTGATGACCATAATGTTATTTCCTATGTTGTCTTCTAGGATTCATATAGTTTGAGGTTTAAAATTTAAATCTTTAATCCATCTTGAGTTAAGTTTTGTATATGGTGAAAGGTAGCGGTCCAGTTTCATTCTTCTGCATGTGGCTGGCCAGTTATCCCTGTACCATTTATTGAATAGGGAGTCTTTTCCCCATTGCTTATTTTTATTAAATTTATCAAAGATCATGTGGTTGTAGGTATGCGGCTCTATTTCTGGATCCTCTATTCTGTTCCATTGGTCTATGTGTCAGTTTTTGTTTAAGAACCATGTTGTTTTGGTCATTGTAGCCACATATTATAGTTTGAAGTTGGGTAATGTGATGCCTCTGGCTTTGTTCCTACTGCTTAGGATTGCTTTGGCTATTTATGCTTTTTGTTGGTTCCACATGAATTTCAGAATATTTTTTTCTAATTCTGTGAAAAATGATGTTGGTAGTTTGATAATGATAGTGTTGAATCTGTAAATTGGTTTGGGCAGTATGATCATTTTAACAATATTGATTCTTTCAATACTGGAGCATGTAATGTTTTTTCATTTGCTTGTGCTGTCTGATTTCTTTCAGCTGTATTTTGTAGCTCACCTTGCAGAGATCTTTCACTTACTTGGTTAAGTGTATTCCTAGATTTTTTTTCTGCTATTGTAAATGGGAGTGCACTTCGTCTGTTAGCTTTAACATTATTGGTGTACAGAACTTCTACTCATTTTTTGTGCTTCAATTTTGTATCTTGAAACTTTACTGAAGTCATTTATCAGTTCTAGGAGCCTTTTGTCAGTCTTTAGTGCTTCTAGGCAGAGAATCATATCATCAGCAAAGAGAGATAATTTGACTTCTTTTTGTATTTGGATGCCTTTTATTTCCTTATGTTGCCAGATTTCTCTGGCTAAGACTTTCAGTATTATGCCAAATAGGAGTGGTGAGAGTGGGCATTCTTGTTTTGTTCCTACAGAATGGGAGAGAATATCCACAAACTATGTGTCTGACAAAAGTCTAACATAAAGAATCTATGAGAAACTTAATTCAATAAACAAAAAACAAGTAATCCCATTAAAAAGTGGGCAAAGGACATCAACAGACACTTCTCAAAAAAAGGCAAATAAGTGTGCAATAATATATAAAAAATGTTTTAACATAATTAATCGTCAGAGAAATGCAAATGAAAACCACAATGAAATACCATCTTACACCAGTCAGAATGGCTATCATTGCAAAGTCAAAAAATAACAGATGCTGACGAGGTTATGGAGAAATGAGAATGCTTATATGCTGTTAGTGGTAATGTGGAGTTAATTCAGCACTGTGGAAACTATGAAGACTGCTCAAAGAAGTTAGAACTACCATTTCACCCAGTAATCACATTACTGGGTACATATCCAAAGGAAAAATAAATAATTCTACCAAAAAGCCATACTCACTTGTATGTTCATCGCTACACTATTCACAATAGCAAAGACATGGAATCAACCTAGGTGCCTATCAGTGGTGAATTAAATAAAGGAAATGTGGTACATACACACCATGGAATACTATGCAGCCATAAAAAGGATGAAATTGGCGGGGCATAGTGGCTCATGCCTGTAATCCCAGCACTTTGGGAGGCCAAGGTGGGCGGATCACAAGGTCAGGAGATGGAAACCATCCTGGCTAACACAGTGAAACCCTGTCTCTACTAAAAATACAAAAAAATTAGCTGGGTGTGGTGGGGGGCGCCTGTAGTCCCAGCTACTGGGGAGGCTGAGGCAAGAGAATGGCGCGAACCCAGAAGGCGGAGCTTGCAGTGAGGCGAGATAGTGCCACCGCACTCCAGCCTGGGAGACAGAGTGAGACTCTGTTTCAAAAAAAAACAAAACAAAACAACAAAAAAACCGAAATTACGTCCTTTGCAGCAATGTGTATACAACTGGGGGCCAATATTCTTTTCTTTTCTTATTTTTATTTTTTCTGGAGAGAGAGTCTCGCTATGTTGCCAGGCTGGAGTGGCACGATCTCGGCTCACTGCAACCTCTGCCTCCTGGGTTCAGGCGATTCTCCTGCTTCAGCCTTCGGAGTAGCTGGGACTACAGGCGCCCGCCACCACGCCACTGGGGGCCAATATTCTAAGTGAATTAGTGCAGGAACAGAAAACTACCGCATGTTCTCACTTATAAGTGGGAACTAAACACTGAGTACACATGAACCTGTAGATGGGAGCAATAGACACTGGAGAATACTAGAGGGGAGAGGGTGGGACGAGGGCTGAAAAATGACCTACTGGACACTATGGTTACAACCCGGGTGATGGGATCATTTGTACCCCAAACCTCAGCATCAGGCAATATATTCACGTAACAAACCTGCATGTAAACCCCCGAATCAAAAATAAAAGTTGAAATTATAAGAAGTAAAGAAACAAAAGGCATTACTAACGTAAGAAACACAAATGGTAGATGAAAAAGTAATGTTTTAACGTAAAACTGCCAGCAATGCCATCATGTAGCAACTGCAACAAAAAGCAGTTTTGGTTTCAAAAAGGATTCATCAAAAAGTTCTTCTTTATGGGGAACAGAGATTATATTACATTATTTTTTGATAAATCTACAGCGTCTGTCTTAACAGAAGTACATTTTGGCTATTGTCTCATGGGAATTGTCTTATAAAGCAATGTTAGGCAGTTTTGTATGTGGTCCTGCATAGTGACTAAAGCCATATGCATAGATCCAGGAGGATACTAGACTAGAAGCCAAGTAACTTGAAAACCCAGATTCAATATAAATATCTGAATTTTAGAATTAGAACCTCGACTAAGAAGTCTGATTACAGTTTGACATAGAACCCTGTCCCCCACGAACACATACACATACTTGGCAAAAGAAGTGGACACAATAAAAGTGTAAATAGTAAAATTCATTTGGAAACTTCAGGGTTATATATACTTAAATAATAGTTTTTATTACAGGATGTCTTAGCAATTTCTTATGCTAATACAATTTGTGCATTACTTTTAAAAAGGATGTAGGTTACAATGTTTTTCAACTATGTTCACTCATTTTCCCCAATGCTAGACTTTGGAAAGGTTAATACAATGGAGAAGATAACAAAAATGACAATTTTTGAAATAAAATTTTAGCTCTGCAGCTGATTAATGTCTCTGTTTTTTTCAGTGGCAAAATGGATATAAGTAAAAACTACCTGATGGGACTGTGATTAGGATTAAAAAGAATGATCTTAAACTTTTTATCAGAGTTTGACCCTGAGTAAGCATATAGATAAATGACATTTATAATTATTATTAAATATTATTGTCCACAATTTAAAAATAGATATTCTTCATAAAATGTTTCTCTCTCAGATATACACAAAATATAGCTAAAATTATATAAGTATGTTCGAGTACAATTTTCAAAGGGCTTTAGCTTGTATTAATTATTTCTTTCTGGAAACAACTTTCTGAATTATGGTTATTATTATAGCTTACATATAATACAAGAACACTGAAATTTAAATAAGTTGTAAGTTACCTAAGATCAAGAATCTATTAAGTAGTTGTATTCATCTGTTCTTACACTGCTACGAAGAACTACCTGAGACTGGGTAATTTATGAAGACTACCTGAGAGACTGGGTAATTTATGAAGAAATGAGGTTTAATTCATGGTTCCACAGGCTGTACAGGAAGCATGGCTAGGAGACCTCAGGAAACTTGTAATCATGGCAGAAGGCAAAAGGGTTAGCATGTCTTACTATGGCAGAGCAGGAGAGAGAGTGAAGGGGGAGGTGCTACACACTTTTAAAGAACCAGATCTGGTGAGAACTCTCACATTATCATGAGAACAGCAAGGGGGAGACCTGCCCCTATGATTCAATCACCTCCCACCAGGTCCCTCCCTCAACATTGGGAATTATTATTCCACATGAGATTTGGGTGGGGACACAGAGCCAAACCACATCAGCAGTGGAGTTGCTATTCACTTGTAGTCTAATAACATCAATGCTCAAGTTCCTTCCTCTGTAAGATATCTTAATACTCCAGAAGGCATATAAGCAAGCACATATATAAAGATATCCAAACAACTGAGTACATGTAATTTTATTTCAAGCAATCCCTGCCATTTTTATCCATATTTTAGATACAATATTTATATAATTGTATACATCCTATATGACAGGATACTTTTGGCTTCTTGAATGAATGTGCTATTATTATGTATGACCTAGATTCAAAATTCAGGTTTATAACAAATATATATGATTAAATATTGGCATACTTAATCAGTAGTCATTATGAATTTGACTAGCTCTAAACTCATAGTTTTAAGTGTTGTGAAAGGTATAAAATTATTCATCAAAGTGACTTTAAGGATCATTTAAAATTATCCAATCAAAATAAACAGTATGTGGAGGCTAATTTTCAAAGAGTGTATACTTATAAAATGTAAATTTTTAAATATAAATAGCCTTTACACATGCTTTAATAATATCATTTATAAAAAATACTGATGATATTTTAGGCAAGTGAAAAATCTTATTGTTTTTCAAATGTTTCTGTTGGCTTGTTTTTAGTTTCATAGCTTTGCACACTCAGAAATATAAAAATAATAAATAAAGAAATAAGAAATAACACTGCCCTTGAGAAAATAAAACTATGATTGTGTTTGTAAAATTTGAAGGTCATGAAATGACCTTATTAGTTCAGATGAACAAGAATCATGTAGCATAGCACTTCCCTTTGTAGTCTGTTTCCTATTCATCACATTCCTGTTATTACATGCCTTCTTTCTACAAGGTTTAATACATGTCAGAGTACTTCATGTCCTAAAATGTGTAACTTCTATGAAATAAAATTATAACAATAGGGTTCTAGATGTGAAAATTTAGCCTCATTCTTCAACTGCATTGTAAAAGGAAAGATGATTTCCAGATAAAACTGCAAAGAAAATAAACTTAATTTTGCCCACATTTTTTTTCTGTGTCCATTTTTGGCCTCAACATACCCTCATAAGCTCTATGAATCTAATATTCTTACATTATTCTTTAGTGAAGGTCTTATCCTACAAAGCCTCCTCAACACCTGAAAAATCCAAACATTGTCTTGTCCTTTTGTCCTCTCTACCCATCGTAACAAAACACTGAAAAGCTGTGTAAGGTAGTAGAAAGTTCAAGAAATTGTAAACACAAGAGGAAGCAGTAGAGGTATAAAAATCTATGAACAAACTAAAATTTAGGAGATTGCATAATTATATAAGAAGGCATATAGTCAGTTTAGCTGGAGATTAAGAAAAATGGGACATTACGAAATCAGTCAGAAATCCTTCCCATTCATGTATTCAAATTCCTCAGTCACAAATTCTTCCCATTCATATACTCAAATTCCTTTTGTAAAGTGATTTTTGCCATTTATGCCATTAAAAAAAGAGGACTATTTTTCTGTCACTTGAAATGGGCTTGCCTGTGTGACATGCTTTGGCCAATTATGACGTTAGCAAACTTGATAAAAGCAAAGGCATGAAGCACACTCATTTGGACTTGCCTTCTCTTGCTTATGTTTGGAACCCTGCAACTGCCATGTAAAAAAGTCTGGCTGGCCTATTGGAAAATAAAAAAGCTATATTTTGTAGAACCAAGTCATCTCACCCAGCCCAACTCACCCACCAAACTGACAAGCCATTTATTATCAGACAAGCTATGGTCTATCCTAGACCATCTGGGTCCAGCCAGATTAGTCCAGACCTGAAGAACTGTCACACTGTCTCCAAGAAGAGTGAGAGAAAAATAAATGTTTCTGTTGTAAGTCATCAAGATTTGGGGTAATTTTCAGACCGCAGTGATAAATGATACAAATATTTGGGTTACTTTTCATCTTTATTTTTCTTAAGCTTAAATTATGTTTAAATTATTTTCGATATTTCACGTAATTGTAGTTTTGAAAAATCTGCAATTACCTGGAAGATAATTTAGCCTCACACTTTAATTTTATAATTCAGAAAAACAAGTCTTAGAGAGGTTAAACTGATGGGTCCAAATCACACATTTAGGGAAAAAAACAAAACTAAAATTCATATATTCTAATTTTTAGTATGAAACTCTTTCTACTAGGCCATGCGGTAAACCAGCATTTGACATCTATAATCATTTTTCTTTGTTTCTAAGAATGAAATATGGAGCATGATAATTAACTCTCTAATTTTTAAATTTTACTTTTGTAACCCCAACATAACAGTTATGATTTTCAAGATTGTCAATATTAACACAGCAGAAGTATACTTTCCTATACACATTTTATTATTAAACTTTCTCATCAGGAAATACCTCTGGTCTTTTACAAGTAAGTATTGCTTCATATTGATTTATGGTCTATAATACTTTTACATTGGTATACAGATGCTTTTACACTGGTTCTTAAATTATGTATACTTTATTTGCATGCATATCAAATATATACATATGTTTACTTACAAATTTCTGACATATATTTCTATATGTACATGTATTTCTTATTTTTCAGTGTATGTTTATTTTATAAATATATTATATATATATTATTTTCATATGTACATATACATACATTTCATATAAGTATGTATGATGAAGGAGAGCACATGGAAAGATTTAGAAAATGAATAAGTGAGAGACAAAGAGAGAGAATATGAAACAAACCCATTCGAAGATATTGACACATTGGTAACGACATGTTTGACATAATTAATATTTTAACTGTCATTCAAAACTGGGTTCATATATTAGGCAATTGATGTGATAGCTTCAGCAAAAACTCTTTTTAAGAGAGAAAATAGTCTTTTTAAAATATGCATATGTGTGACCTGTAATTTCGTCTAATGTCCATTAAGTTCCAGGTTAATTTCCTAATCCTTAGTCTACATATATAAAAATTTTGATTCAATTTAGAATGCATAGAGATCTCAGACTGAGGAACTCAACTGATAAATCTTGGAGAATTCACAAATGCTTACTTGTGTAAGCATGACCATGCTGGATCTTCTCCTTTTCTTTCTTTCCCTTCCTTCCTTCCTTCCTTCTTTCTTTCTTTCTTTCTTTCTTTCTTTCTTTCTTTCTTTCTTTCTTTCTTTCTTTCTTTCTTTCTTTCTCTCTTTCTTTCTCTCTTTCTTTCTTTCTTTTCTTTCCTTCTTTCTTTCTTTCCTTCTTTCTTTCTTTCTCTTTCTTTCTTTCTTCTTTCTTTCCTTTCTTTCTTTTTCTTTCTCTCTCTTTCCTTCCTTCCTTCCCTTCCTTCCTTCCTTCCCTTCCTTCTTTCTTTCTTTTTCTTTCTCTCTCTCTCTTTCCTTCCTTCCTTCTTTCCTTCCTTCCTTCCTTCCTTCCTTCCTTCCTTCTTTCTTTCTTTCTTTCCTTCTTTCTTTCTTTCCTTTTTGTTTTTTTTCTTCAGTCTTGCTCTGTCGCCCAGACTGGAGTGCAGTGGCATGATCTCGGATCTCAGCTCACTGCAAGCTCCGCCTCCTGGGTTCACGCCATTCTCCTGCCTCAGCCTCCTGATTAGCTGGGACTACAAGCGCCCGCCACCACGCCCAGCTAATTTTTTGTATTTTTAGTAGAGACAGGGTTTCACCATGTTAGCTGGGATGGTCTCGATCTCCTGACCTCGTGATCCGCCCACCTCGGCCTCCCAAAGTGCTGGGATTACAGGCGTGAGCCAGCATGCCCATCCCATGCTGGATTTTCTATCGTTAGTTCAGCTTCACCATATTCTAAGGCTGATTACGATGTTTCCAAGAATCCTCTGGTTCTTTGCCCAAAAGAGGACCTTCTACAAGAATAGCAGAAGCCATTGTTCTCTGTAGGTGTTTGCAGCTAGGCTGGTAGGTAGACAAAAGATTCATGGTAACTCCCTTGCAAGCTTGTGAGAACCACCTCACCACTGTTTCAACGTCAAATCCTCCGACCTGCAGTGCAACCTCTTTGACCTCTCTTCTCTTTCAACTTAATTCTTTGTTTTTATTCAGGTTATATAGAGTAGCTTCTGTTTTCCTGGACAATCCTTGCTCAGTACCAATTTTAGCATGTGAATAGGGATGGTCTTGTTATAGTGGAAAGCTAGTCAGGCATGAGCAGGGCTGGAGAGGGCTCTCCCCCTACACACACACCAGAAATGTCTGGCAACCATTAGATGATGGTCAGGTGGTTATTAACAATCTCTCTAAAATAATAATTGGTCACAGCCGACACTAGGAAAAGGCAGTCTCCCAATAGAAAGAAAACATCTGAAACTGGTTTTCAGCAGCTTCTGATAAGATCTTAGGAGTTGGGCAAGCGGGTTCAAGCGTGCGCATTAAGAGGCAAATGGTAGAGTTTAACTGGTATATGACCTCCTATGGACATTAGACTGGTAAGGAAAGGACACCTCAAGTGAGCATGCGTACAGCTCCAGTAACCACACCGTTCATGCTCTCCACCCAAGTGCTAGTAGGCCCTACACCTGTGGGAAGAATCAAGGGAGAAATAATGCGAGACCCCAGAAGTATGCCAACGTATAAAACCCCAAGTCAAAAGGTCAAACCATGCATTTCATCTCTCAAGTCACCCAGTATGCCCTATTCCAAGTGTACTTTACTTTGTTCACTCCTATTCTATAGCTTTTCAATAAACTTTCACTTCCTTTCTAAAACTTGCTTTTGTCTCTCCTTCTGTCTTATGACCCTCAGTCAAATTCTTTCTTTTGAGGAGGCAAGAATTGAGGTTTCTGCAGACCCGTATGTATTCACCACCCATAACATACTTTGGTGTCATGTCTCGGATACATTCTGCTGCTAACAATGTCAAAACAAACAAACAAACAAAACTAAAAAACGTACATTGGCATATGACAAAAAAAAAATCAGAGGCAAAAATTACAATCTATAATGTTCTGTAGTAATAAAACATTTAGTAAAAACTATTTCTACAGTAACTTTCACATCTGAAATGTATGTAATAAGTGTGCTGTGTTAAGTAAGAAAGTTTTGATGCAAAGATTTGAACACATGAGCTAGCTTCCATAATAAGGTACAACAAAAGGAAGGTGAGCAGAAAAAACATGGCCTAATTTAAGGGGAATATTAGGGGGAATATAAAAAGACCAGAAGTTTCAGTGTTTTAAAATATATCTGCAGCACACTAAATCAAAGGTGGATGACATAGCCTTGGGTAATGTGCAAGGAAAATACCTAATTGTTTCTAATAATGTCAACTATGGCTTCCTCGGTCATGGAATATGCTGCTTCTCCTATGAGGTTTTCTATGTGACTTCTTTTGAGCAATGAGATATTAGCAAGTATAACATGGAGAAAAGCTTATATTTCTTGTACAGTTTGGTTGCCTTATTGTGCAACTGCCTTTGTCATAGAAAAAAATACACTAAGGATACACATGGTCTGTCTCTTGGTCCAAGAGAGAGGGAGCCAAAGTAGGTCCTCCATAGTCCCATAACTTGAAGCAGAGGCGTCCCAGCCAACTATAAACATGTAGGCAAGAAATACATGTTTATCATTGCATGGTATTGAGATTTCTGTGGCTGGGTATAAAACATTAGGTAGTAAAAGCTAACTAATGAAATAGGCCTGACCAGGGAGTACGTTGATTGGTAGAAATTCTTCCTAAGGAAGAGAAGAAAGTCAAAATACACACATTTCTTCCTGAATTAATAGATTCTCATCAAAAGGAAACGTGAAAGATTGAATTCTTATTCTTTTTCTTTTTTTTTTTTTTTTTTGAGACAGAGTCTCAGTCTGTTGCCCAGGCTAGAGTGCAGTGGCGCGATCTCGGCTCACTGCAAGCTCCGCCTCCTGGGTTCACACCATTCTCCTGCCTCAGCCTCCCAAGTAGCTGGGACTACAGGCACCTGCCACCATGCCCGGCTAATTTTTTTAATAGAGACGGGGTTTCACCGAGTTAGCCAGGATGGTCTCGATCTCCTGACCTCGTGATCTGCCCGCCTCGGCCTCCCAAAGTGCTGGGAATACAGGTGTGAGCCACCGCGCCCAGTCCTTGAATTGTTATTCTAAATATTACTCCATATGATATATCTACACATTTAAAATACTTCAACTTACACATTTGCAAAGTTTCCCTCTCTAAGAGGAACATGTATTTCCACCCCATTGAATTGGGTTTGGCCAGTTTACATGATGCAGGGAGAGGTTTTTAAAATGCTTCCTGCTTTGGATTATCTCCTGCTCGCCTATAATCATCAGTGAGAAGCATGTTCTACAGCAACCACTGATCTCATATTCATGAAGACACACGAAGCAGACCTGGCCCAAACCGAAAGCCTTAGGAAGAGTCATTCCACCTGATCTACAGATCCACCAGCTAGAGAAACAAACTTTTTTTTTTTTTAGTAGTAAGTATAGATTATGGAGTAATTTGTTATTCAGCAAAAATGGACTAATAAAGGGTAAGTATGATATTAATAACAAAATGCTCTTGGTTATTCGTATGGCCTGCTGTCTTTGAATCCAGGTTCAATATTCTAACAGTGGCCATCCAATAAAACAAAACAAAGTAAAATAAACAACAATGAGATCCAGTCATATTGACCAGGCTGTCCTTGACTTTCAGAGTAGCTGGGACTCCAAGCACATGCTACCATGCCCGGCTGCACTGTGGCTTTAATTTATGTTTCACTAATGACTTTTTGAGGAAAATGACATAATGACTGACATGGTTTGGCTGTATCCCCTCCCAAATCTCATCTTGGATTATAGCTCCCATAATTTCCACATGTTGTTGGAGGGACACAGTGGGAGATAATTGAGTCATGGGGGCGGTTTTCCCCATACTGTTCTCGTGGTAGTGAATAAGTCTCATGAGATCTGATGGTTTTATAAGGGGATACCCCTTCCGCTTGGTTCTCTTATTCTCTCTTAGCTGTAGCCACCTAAGACATGCCTTTTGCCTTCGGTCATGAGTGTGAGGTCCCCCCAGCCACGTGGAACTTTGAGTCTATTAAACCTCTTTTTCTTTATAAAATAGCAAGTCTCAGGTATCTCTTTATCAAGAGCGTGAAAACAGACTAATACAATGAGTAATGATTAATGTTAGATGTTGAACACGTTTACATTTGCCTATTAGCCATATATATTCCCCAAAATCAGATATTTTGCCCATTTTTAAATTGAGTTGCTTTTCATCTTCTTTTTTTTGAGCTGTATTGAGATGTAATTGACAAACAATTATATATATTTATCATGTACAAAGTGTTGTTTTGATATACATGTGTATATCACCACAATGTACAATGATCACAAGCAAGCTAATTAATACCTCAACTTACAGAGTTACATTTTGTCATGATAGCACTTAATATCTATTCTTTGCAAATATCAAATATACAATATAGTATTATTAGCTATAGTCATCATGCTGTACATAGATACATAAAAATTGTTAATCTTATAACTGAAAGTTTATATCCTTGACCAACATCTCCTCATTCTCCCCTCACCCCCAGCACCTGGAAACTATCATTCTACTCTATTTCTATGAGTTGGACTTTTTTCAATTCCATGTATAAGTAAGATCATGCAGCATTTGTCTTTCTATATCTGGCTTATTTTACTTAGCATAATGTCTTCCTGGTTTATCCATGTTGCAAATGCAGGATTCTCTCATTTTATAAACTCTATTGCAATTAAATATACATGTATGTGTGTGGGGGGTGTTATATATATATATATGTGTATATATGTACATATGTGTCTCTGTGTGTATATATACATATATACACATACATATATACATATATATACACACACATATTATATATATGTTATATTTTATGTATCCATTTATCCCTTGATGGACATTTGAGTTATTTTTATATTTTAGCTGCATTGAACACAGATGTGCAGATATCACTTCAAGGTACTGATTTCATTTTGGGGGGATATATACACAGAAGAAGAATTGCTAGATCATATCATAGTTCTGCTTTTAATTTTTAAGAGACCTACAAACTGTATTCCATAATGGCTGAACCAATTTATATTTCACTACTAGTGTACACACATTGCCTGTTCTACACATCTTTGCCAACACTTGTTAAGATTTGCCTTTTTGATTATAGCCATTTTTGGGGTATGATGTGATAGCTCATTTCAGGTCTCATCTCTTCACATTCTTCTGCCTGCTTTTTATTCTGGCTGTACTGGCAGCTGTTTAGATGGTATTCACCCAGATTAAGGGTGGGTCTGCCTCTCTCAGTCCACTGACTCCAATGCTAATCTCCTTTGACAACACTCTCACAGTCACACCCAGGAACAATACTTTGCATCCTTCAATCCAGTCAAGTTGACACTCAGTATTAACCATCACAATAGGACTTTATCAAAATTAAAATGGTCTGTTTTTTGATATACACCATTATATAAATGAAACCTAAGCAACAGGCTCAGTGAAAATTTTTTTATTCAAAACAAAAAAATTATATGTCACAATAAGAAAATGACAAGACAGATAATGAAGTATCAGGCTGTTATCATGCAAGTGGCTGAGCTGCAATTAAAGGTACACTCACAGCCTCACCAGGTGTCTACTGTTAAAGTGAGGGCATCAGTTGGTAAAGAATGGGACCCTGCAACTTGGAATGGGATGTGTGGGAGGACCCTAATGAAGCTGGGAACACTGAGCTTGTAAACTCCCATAAAACTTTTTTGCCAGAAGAAAGAGCTTCCCCATCCCTGGTAGTGGCAACATCCCCTTCCTGACCCATGCTGCCATCAGCCTTTCCACCTTTGTCTGAGGAAATAAAACCTGCATGGCTGAGGCAACAGTGATGGCCTCTCCTGAGGAAGTTGTGAGGCAAGACAATGTTGATTCTCTTCAGGACTTACCCTGAGCACCCCTGTTTGCTTGTAGTCCTATAACTAGGCTAAACTCCCAGCAAGCCCCTAGAGGTGAGGTTGAGAGTGTGACCCATGAGGAGGTGTGCTACCCTCAAAAATAACTGCTTGAGTTTTCTAGTTTATATGAGCAGAAATCTGGAGAGCAGGCATGGCAATGGATATTAAGGGTGTGGGATAATAGTGGAAGGAATATAGAGTTGAATCAGGCTGAATTTATGGATTTGGGCCCACTCAGCACAGATTTTGCATTTAATGTTGCAGCTCAGGTAGTTAAAAAAGATTCTAATATTTTATTTGCTTGGTTGGATGAAATATGGCTTAAAAGATGGCCCACTGTGAGTGAGCTGAAAATGCCTGATCTTCATTGGTTTAACATAGAAGAAGGGATCCAGAGGCTTAGGGAGATGGGGATGCTGGAGTGGATTAGTCACTTTAATCCTAATCATTCCAGCTTGGAGGGTCCAGAAGATATACCTTTGACCAATACTTTGCAAAATAGATTTGTGAGGGGAGCACCTGCATTCTTAAAGAGCTCTGTGACTGCTCTTCTCTCTTTGCCAGATCTTACAGTAGGAACCACAGTCACTCAACTATGAAATTTAAATGTAAAGGGAATAATTGGATCCCAAGGTGGCAGGGGCCAAGTGGTGACACTCAACCATCAAAGGCAAGGTGGACATAGCTACCGTAATGGACAGCAGAGGCAAAGCAGCAATCAGAATAGCCTGGCTTGTGTAGAGCTCTGGCATTGGCTAATTAATCACGGTGTTCCTAGAAGTGAAACTGATAGAAAGCCTACTGCATTTTATTTAATTTATATAAGCAGAAAACTTTCAGGCCAAGTGGACAAAAGACTAATTTGAATTATAGAAACCGAAAATCAAGATCCTTTAATCAATTTCCAGACTTCAACCAGTTTACAGACCCAGAGCCCCTTGAATGAATGTGGGGCCAGGTCCCCTTGAGGAAGGACCCTATTACACTATCAACAATTTATGCAGTAAATCTTTCTCCAATCTTTCACCAAGAGGACCTACAGCCTTTTACCAGGGTAACTGTGCACTGGGGAAACGGAAATGATCAGACATTTCTGGGACTACTGGCCACTGGCTCTGAGCTGACGTTGATTCCAAGGGACCCAAAACATCATTGTGGTCCTCCATTTGAAGTATGGGCTTATGGAGGTCAAGTAATTAATGTAGTTTTAGCTTGGGTTTGATTTGCGGTGGGTCCACTGGGTCCCCAGACAGCCTGTGGTCATTTCCCCAGTGCCAGAATGCATAATTGGCACAGACATATTAGCAGCTGGCAGCATCCCAGTATTGGCTCCCTGACCGGTAGGATGAGGGCTATTATGATGGGAAATGCCAAATGGAAGCCATTAGTAAATCAAAAACAATATTGCATCCCTGGAGGGATTGCAGAGATTAGTATCACCATCAAGGACTTGAAAGAGGCAGGGGTGGTGATTTCCATCGCGTTACCATTCAACTCTCTTATTTGGCCTGTGCAGAAGAGAAATGGATCTTGTAGAATGACAGTGGATTACTGTAAGTTTAAACAAGTGGTGACTCCAATTGCAGCTGCTGGACCAGATTTTGTTTCATTGCTTAAGCAACTTAACGTATCTGGTACTTGGTATGCAGTGACTGATTTGGCAAATGCCTTTTTCTCCATTCCTGTCCATAAGGTCCACCAGAAGCAATTTGCCTTCAGCTGGCAAGGCCAGCAGTATACCTTTATGGTCCTACCAGGGGTATATCAACTCTCCGTCTTTGTGTCATAACTCTTGTTTGGAAAGAACTTGATCCTTCACCTTAGAAGGACTATCTCGTCAGGCCCCACACCACTGGACCCCTAGAAATTTTACTGAGGTAGAAGTTTCCTGAATTTTAGTCTAATTTATTTGCCATCCTCTAGCATGCAAATGTCTCACTAATAAGTCCAGTATGTTTTCTACTTCTCACTCACTGGATCCAATCAGCATAATGTCATCAATGTAAAGTGAAGGGGGCCTGCCTCTCCACACCTGTGGGTATTTTTCACAAGGTGGAGACAAGAGACTGAGAAAAGAAATAAGACACAGAGACAAAGTATAGAGGAAGAAAAGTGGGCCCAGGGGACCGGTGCTCAGCATAGAGAGGACCCACACCGGCACTGGTCTCCGAGTTATCTTGGTATTTATTGACCACTATCTCTACTATCTCGGAGAGGGGGATGTGGCAGGACTATAGGGTAATGGTGGGGAGAGGGACAGCAGGAAAACATGTGAGCAAAGGACTCTGTGTCATAAATAAGTTTAAGGAAAGGTGCTGTGCCTGGATGTGCACATAGGCCAGATTTATGTTTGACTTTATACAAACATCTCAGTGCAGTAAAAAGCAGTATTACTGCCAGCATGTCTCACGTCTAGCCATAAGGCGGTTTTTTCCTATCTCAGTAAATAGAATGTACGATTGGGTTTTACACCGAGACATTCCATTCCCAGCGATGAGCAGGAGACAGATACTTTCCTCTTATCTCAACTGCAAAGAGGTCTTCCTCTTTCACTAATCCTTCTCATCACAGACCTTTTATGGGTGTTGGGCTGGGGGACGGTCAGGTCTTTCCCTTCTCACGAGGCCATATCTCAGGCTGTCTCAGTGGGGAGAAACTTTGGATAATACCCAGGCTTTCTTGGGCAGAGGTCCGTGTGTCCTTCCGTAGTGCATTTTGTCCCTGGTTACTCAAAACTGGAGAATGGCGATGACTTGTACCAAGCATACTGCTTGCAAACACATTTTTAACAAAGCATATCCTGCACAGCCCTAAATCCATTAAACCTTGAGTCAATACAGCACATGTTTCTGTGAGCACAGGGCTGGGCCTAGGGTTACAGATTAATAGCATCTCAAGGCAGAAGAATTTTTCTTAGTACAGATCAAAATGGAGTTTCTTATGTCTTCCTTTTTCTACATAGACACAGTAAAAGTCTGATCTCTCTTTCCTGCACATAATGGATCAGTGTGATATCTTGTGGAAGGGAAAATTGATCAAGTTCTCTTGTTTAAGCTTACAGTAAGCAGCCTTTGACTGCTCTCAGCAACCTTCACTGTGGTGGACCTACCATTCTGGGGTCTGGAGGGTCTGGAGGATGGTGGCCCTCTTCTCAAAGCTCCACTAGGTAGTGACCCAGTGGGGACTCTGTGTGGGGGCTTTGTCCCCACATTTCCCTTTTGCACTGCCCTAGCAGAGGTTCTCCATGAGGGTTCCAGCCTTGCAAAGCACTTCTGCCTATACATGCAGACATTTCCATACATCCTCTGAAATCTAGGCAGAGGTTCCCAAACCTCAGTTCTTGACATCTGTGCACCTGCAGGCCCAACACCATGTGGAAGCTGTCAAGGCTTGCAACTTGCACCCTCTGAAGCCATGGCCTGAGCTGTACCTTGACCCCTTTTAGCCATGGCTGGAGTGGCTGGGACACAGAGCACCAAGTCCCTAGGCTGCACAAAACACAGAGGCCCTGGACCATCTTAGGCCTCTGGGCCTGGGATGAGAGGTGCTGCCAGGAAGATCTCTGACATGCCCTGAAGACATTTTCCCCATTTGTCTTGGCAATTAGCATTTGGCTTCTCATTACTTATGCAAATTTCTACTGTGGGCTTGATTTTCTCCCCAGAAGAAATTGCATCATCCGTCTGCAAATTCTTCAAACTTTTATGCTCGGCTTCCTCTTGAACACTTTGTCCCTTAGAAACTTTTTCCACCAGATACCCTAAATCATCTCTCTCAAGTTCAAAGTTCAACAGATCTCTAGGGCAGGGGAAAAATGGCACTAGTCTCTTTGCATAGCAAGAGTGACAGTTACTCCATTCCCAACAAGTTCCTCAACTCCATCTGAGACCACCTCAGCCTGGACTTTATTGTTCATATCACCATCAGCATTTTGGTCAAAGCCATTCAACAAGTCTCTAGGAAGTTTCAAACTTTCCCACATTTTCCTATATTCTTCTGAGCCCTCCAAACTCTTCCAAACTCTGCCTGTTAGCCAGTTCCAAAGTTCCTTCCATATTTTTGAATATCTTTACAGCAGCACCCCACTCTGCCAGTACCAATTTACTGTATTGATCCATTCTCATGCTGCTAATGAAGAAAAACCTGAGACTGGTCAATTCATAAAGGAAAGAGGTTTAATGGACTCCCAGTTTCACATGGCTGGGGAGGCCTTATGATCACGGTGAAAGATGAAGGAAGAGCAGAAGAATGTCTTACATGGTGGCTGGCAAAGACAGCGTGTGCAGGGGAACTGTCATTTATAAAACCATCAAATCACCAAAGATTGTTCACTATCATGAGAATAGCATGGGAAAGACTCACCCCCATGATTCAATTACCTCCCACTGGACCCCTACCATGACACATGGGAATTATGGGAGCTACAAGTCAAGATGAGATTTGGGTGGGGACACAGCCAAACCATGTCAAATTATAACAATAATTTCAGCAAGTTTTTTTTTTTATTCTACCAAGGACAACAACCAAATAATCATCGAGATAAAGTTTCTTCACATTTTAGTAGTTTTGAGAGAAAAATAGGATTTTAAAGAAACAAAAGAAATGTGTGATTTTATATCTCAGGTTGGAGAGAAAACTTCATACCCACTACAAGTGGAAATCCCTAAATATAAAAGTGATGTTTTGTTGAAATAAATCTGGTTTCTGTATTTAAAATGAATTTTATCAGAATAAATTAGGCTTATCAATGTAAAGGAACACAGCATTTACACATTAAAGTGCTTGTCAAGAAAAATTAGATTTTTTACATATACATCAAAACGTAGATCCAGCCTAGAAGATAATAAAAAAAGTAATACAATTGATTGGGCTATTTTTGGCTTGTAGACCATGGAGAAAAATTCTGTTTCACAAGGATAAGAAGTTGTATTTTAATGGCTCATGTTTAGACTCTTCAAATAAACTGATAAATCAGCTTGAAAGAGAAATAATAAGACATGTGGTTTTAAGTCAGGTCACTAAGAGCATCACAGAACTGTTTACTTTCTGTGATAAAAATAAAAATTCAGACACAAAGGCTTAACATTTAAAACTACTGAAGAATTTCTAAAATATAGATTTATCTTACCATGGTATGTTATACATTTATTTGTCATTGCACAATTGACTATTAGTCTGTGACCAGAATATGCACCCAGCAGATGTGCTGGAATTGTGCTTGCCTTTTAATTGAGCATGGCACTCAGGTTCCGTAGAAGGATATTACTTCTACATTTTTATATGAGCAGACATGTGTTGTTCTGAATATTAATAAGCCTTATTGCGGAGCTATGATTGTCCTTTATCAATGGCATGTTGACAAAGTTCAAATCTACGTGCAGAAGTGCAGGGAGTGCTATGTTCAGACATGTGTCTCCAAAATGAGGCAGGTTTGTAATATAAGGTAAGGATCTGGCCCACAATGTAAAAAAACTGGTAAATGGTCAATAATTTAAATGCAAATATTTACTAGCTCAGTATAAATTTAAATAAAATTATTAGTAATTATTCATAGAAACTTTGATGGAGTACTGCCAAAATGTAGTATTTCTTAACATGTAAAAATAACTTATTTATTCACCTGCCTCCCAAGGTTGTTACAAGTGACAAGAAACTAACTCCACTGAGGATTCCTCAATGCTATTTCCATTATATTTCAATATTTTAATCAGAGTAAGAGTATTTCTTTCTTGCCATCATCTCCATGAAATTTGACTTCTGCTCTTTGCGCTTTAAAAATGCGACTATTAAGGAATATTTATTATACACATTCATCCATTGTTTAGCTCTCTGATATTGTATGCACTACTCCCTGTTGCTTTTAAGTTAATTATAATTAAATAAAATTTAAAAATCAGTTTCTCATTCTCACTAGCCACATCTCAAATGCTCACTAGGCACATGGACCTTGTAGCTATGATGCATACATAGAATGCTTTTATCACTGCAGCAAGTTCTATAGGGCTGCATTCCTCTGTTTTTCTGAGAGTATATGTAAATTTCATGCTTAATTTAAAATAAATAAATAAATTTTTTAAAACTGTAAGCAATACTATTCTCCTTATGATTGTACTTATGATAAGAATCATTATAGAAATGAACACGTTTCTTAGTAGCCTTTTTAATCTTTTATTGTTAAAAAGTATATTTAAGATTTTTGTATTTAACTATTGTCACCAATTAACTAATAGTTATTACCTTCTAATTATTCCGTACCTCCTGTTTGGCTTTAGGATATTCTGATTAAGATGACAGGCATGATCTCTGCCTTTATGGAGTTGACATTTCAGCGGGATAAAATGAACATTAAACATACTGTTAATCATAACAAAGTAGGATTTAGTGAATATTGGGAATGGAGGTGGTTAACACATTCTGAGAGGGTTGGAGAAGTTTTCCTTGAGTGTCTGACTCTACTTGATGCTTTGATAATCGAAGAAGAAAATAATTTACACTGGTAAAGTTGTATTTATTGGGCACTGACAAAAGGCAGCAGTGGTAGGTCACTGAAAGGGTGATTAAGTGGAATGAATAACCTATGTGAGGGTCTTGAGACAGAGAGACTGAATATCAGCTAATGTTGCTGTGACCAGTGTGGCTTCTTTCTAGGAACAATTTTTAAAGGCTGAATAAAGAAATTTAGGGTATGATCATGCAAGCTCTTATTTCTGCAGTGAAGATGTTTGATTTTGTTTTAGAAATGATGGCAAACCATGGGATAGTTGGAATCATAAGAATTCATGGTCAAGTTTGCAAAACGATTTTGTCAGGAAATGATAAATATGACATGGAAACATTAGAAATATTCAATTCTACAGGGATGCTTTCTGTTCTTTTGTTTTTAGACCATCAGTAGAAGAAAGAGTGGCATTGATTCATGGTCCTGGTGCTCTTTCATGGATTTGCCTGTGCACTCTTTCCCTATTCTTCCTTCCTCAATTTTTCTTCCAAGTCCTGTTACTAGTCTTTTTATATCATGATTTCAAAGACATTTTGGTGGTCACTTGCAGATAGAAAACCTTATGTACAACCATAGGCACATCTCCTAGTCTCAGGTAGGAACGTAATATCAATGGCTTCTATCAACACAGATGTTCTTGTTCCTTTACTTCAGGGTGATCTAGGAGAGAATCAATCACTCTTCTTCTCAGTATTATCTTGGATTATTCCAGAAATTCCAATATTTTCATGTAATTTCACATCTTTTAAAAAACAATTTATATATCATGTTATGAGACACAGAAAACTCTGCTGTCTAAGAAGCCTACTTGTGTGTTCATAGACCATGTTGATTCCTAAAAAGGCCCCACATTCTATTAGAGAAACTTTCCTAACTCACTACTGGATTAAAGAAGAGAAGGACAAGTCTCAATTCAGTATCTGCTATCAGTTTTTTTTTTTTTTTTTCCCAGAAGTTGCAATTTCTCCTATGTAATAATGCTGGCAGCAAATCATGTGCTAAGTATATGGCCTGAAAATTTCTGACTCAGATCTTGGCCTGAGACCCAATTTAGAACTTCTTGAATCCTTCTGGGTTTAAATATTCCATTCATTAAACAAGAAAGGATTAGAGGATTATGTGATCGCAATTTTCCTAGCAGGTTTTGCTGATAAAACATGAGATCCAAGGTCCTGCAAAGTGTAAAGATTCCTGTTTGTAATTTGTCTTATAGATTTTCATTTAAAGCATGTGTGCTCAAAAATCATTCTTTGAAAGAAAAAAAGGCAATTGTTTCAGTGGTGGTTTTATTACATCTTTTTTCTTTTGATCAGTTGTTTTTAGTTTATATTTTATCTCCTGCCTTGTTTTCTTCTGGACAGAGGCAGCTGTTGAGTCAGCAATGTGTAGGCAACTCAAGTAGGACATGATTACTGAGATACCTTTTATGTTCCCCTCCAGGGCAGCCACCTGCTTTGTCATTGGAAAAAAATGACTCATGTGGCAGCCTGACAAACACCTCGTTGCTCAGCATAACCCTCTGTGAGACTCACTTGTAGCTCTGCTTTAAAAAAGGGTAAAAATGAATATTAAAAATTCATTGAGATATCCCTGTAGAGCCCAGCTAAAAGGCAAGGAAAAGGCCTTGATACCATAAATAAAACATTAGTGGAGTCAGTACAGGGCAATGGGCCTGTTTTATGATTATTATACCTAAACGATGCAAGAAAACAAGACAACAAGATACAAACATATGTCAAAGCAATATCTGAGTCCCGAATGTGTTCTTTGATCCAACAGTCAAACTCTTTTGGTCATAAGTTTCTTTGTAGTTTAGCCTTTAAATCAGAATATTCTGTTAAATATGTGCCAAAATTCCAGTATAGTTGGCATATGTTGCATAATTTAATGTGAAATAAATTCTCCCTCTCTTCTGAGTGGTATTAAAAATGGTTTCACTTATTTATTTTGGTGTAACATACTGCCCCAACATTTTGAGGCTCAAAACACCTATTTTTGAAAAACAATTTTTCTTATGATATGTGCATCAGGAATTCTGTAAAATCTTGACTGAGTGGCTTGTTTCTGATCCATGGTGGTATCAGCTGAACACGTGGAGCTGGAGACACCAATTCCAAAACGATCATTTCATTCAAATATCTAGTGCCTCAATTCTCTTTGACCTTTCTTTCTTTCCACACAGTGTCTTAATATTCCTGGTTTGTCATATAGCTTGTATGTCTCATCACATGGCAGTTTCAGGGTAGTTGGACTTCTTATACATTAGTTTGCTTTTCCTAGAGAAAATGCTCCAGTAGGTCCAGGAGAAAGATGAAAGGATTCTTATAATCCAGCCTTAGGAGTCCCAGGATGTCACTTTCACCCATTCCATTGGTCCATCAAGTTACATCCCAGATGCGAGGTGGAGAGGAATAGATTCCAATTCTGGATGCAGGATGGGAGATGGATCATGGACATATTGAAAACAAACTGCCACGGAAACATTTCAAGCATTTCCCTTACATGGTATTTTCTCTGTAGTTTGTGGGCCTCCGGTTATTTTTGGCTCTAGCCCTTGGCTATGTGGTTTAAAGTCCTTGCATTTTAAAGTTGTTTGCAATCATGAGTTAATTACCATATTGTTTTCTCTAGCAAACTTTTCTCAGTAGAGCCTCCACTCACTCAATAATAATTTATTACACATTTACTATGCATCACTTTTCTAGACACTGTGCAATAAATATATTCTTCTCTTAGAAATGTTATTCTAGTGGCTATGATAAACAAATACAAATGTATAATATGTCAGGGGGTGATAAGTGCTAAGGAGAAAATATATCAATTATCAAGAAATTCCAGGAAGTCTAGGTCGAATTTTCTTTCCTCAGGGCCAAGCTATCAACTTATGTAAGCCTCTTATCACCTTCTTCCACTTTGTTCAGTAGTTAACTAAGCCACATTGCTGATGTAATAAAAGTAATAAGATTATATGGCTTGAAAAGTGGTACTTAATTTTAATATTACACAGACATATTTGAAAACTTTATGGGTACTTCTGTCTATAAAAATTTATTATTCACAATAGCAAAGACTTGGAACCAACCTAAATGTCCAACAATAGACTGGATTAAGAAAATGTGGCACATATACACCATGGAATACTATGCAGCCATAAAAAATGAAGAGTCATGTCCTTTGTAGAGACATGGATGAAACTAGAAACCATCATTCTCAGCAAACTATCGCAAGGACAAAAAACCAAACACTGCATGTTCTCACTCATAGGTGGGAATTGAACAATGAGAACACATGGACACAGGAAGGGGAACATCACACTCCGGGGACTGTTGTGGGGTGGGGGGAGGGGGGAGGGATAGCATTAGGAGATATACCTAATGTTAAATGACGAGTTAATGGGTGCAGCACAGCAACATGGCACATGCATACATATGTAACAAACCTGCACATTGTGCACATGTACCCTAAAACTTAAAATATAATAATAATAAAATTTTAAAAATGTATTATACATTTTTTGGTGTACAATTTAGTATTCATATAGTCTTTGAAACTCTTCCAGGGTTTTCAGGCCAGATAAAGAATAAAGAATCTGAGCTTTTACACCCTTATTGTAGAAATAATCCTTAATTAACAAAGGGATATTGTTTTTTACCAGATTCTACCAGTGGGATCACATGGATAAACTTTGCACAAGATTATACATACACATACACACACACCTGAACACATGCACATATATGTGTGTCTGTGTGGTGTGTGTGTGTTCATGTATCTTAGAGCTCAAAAATAGTCCATTTGCTTAGTATTCTTATGCACTTTATTGTGTAAGATTACATTGAGGTAAAACCTCAAAAAAGGAAATAATATTATAAGTTATGGGATGGACTTCTACATATATCCTTCATGAGAAGACATAAAATGTCAATAATGCAGAATTTGTTTGACTGAGAATTGTTGTTGAAATATGGTCCTGTTCTATTTTCAATTATCCACATGTATTTCTTCTAGTGGGCTATATTTGTAATATCTACAATGAGTAGATGAAGTTGTTCATAGTTCCTGTATGTAGTCAGAGCACTTTGAAAAAAAACTTTTTGGCCCATTTTGTTTCATAAGCAATATATAATCATTATAGATTTATGGAATTTCATTTAAAAAACATTTAATATTAATTACTAAAGTGATAATTTACAGATACATTTCTGTTAATACATGAGACATTTTCTTGTAATCATTTTTATAAATCAATATTATATAATTACATTTTAAATACTCTGTGTTACTTTTAAAAGTAATCCATTGGGAGCACATTTTTCTCACAAGAAAATGATTATTCTAAATTTTAAAGTGATTCTCCTGATGCTACACTTATTAAACTATAGACATCCATAAGAGAATATTTCTTGTTTTTATCATACTTGAGAATTTGGACAAAGTATATTTTGTGTGTTCTACAACCTGTAGTTATTTCATGTAACTAAAACATTATAGATTTATATTTTTAGGATAAAATGCTGATTGATGTTACCAGTGAGTTTGTGAAAATTAATAATATCATAAATACATATTTTCAGATGAAGAAAGATGACAGTGAAAAATAGCTGTTGGCATATGTCATGGGACATTCTTCAAAATTCTTCAGAGGTAAAGATTTGGTGCTTAAAATGATTATATAACTACACTGTATGCTATATAGAATTGATTGTGATACTGTTAGAGTCCTCTGTTAAACAATTATATACTACAGAGGGACTTATTCTGCTCTTTAAAGCAGGCTTATAATACCTTTGTGGGCAGGGCAGTTAATGAGGAGATTCTATGTCATACCTTGAATGACTTACTGCCAAATTTGTTTTGTAATAATAGGCATTCACTGCCATAATAGACCAATGGCTTAAAAATATCTTAAAACACAAGATTATTCACATAATTAAGTCACAACCTAACTAGATTCCAAATATGGTCACTTAAATAACTCAATTAATTTTGGACTTATGGGCTCTAATAATGAAAGTCAGCCTCTGATCTTCAGGGAATTCTCATGGAAGTTTTCTGGCAAATAATAGCACCAGTGCTGACTCATATGGTTTGGCTGTGTCCCCACCCAAATCACATCTTGAAATGTAGCTCCCATAATCCTCACATGTTGTGGGAGAGACCCAGTGGCAGATAATTGAATCATGTGGGCAGTTCCCCCCATGCTTTTCTCATGGTAGTGAATAACTCTCAAGAGATTCGGTGATTTTATAAGGGGTTTCCCTTTTCACTTGGCTCTCATTCTCTCTTGACCACCACCATGTAAGATGTGCCTTTCACTTTCCACCATGATTGTGAGGCCTCCCCAGCCACATGGAACTGTAAGTCCATGAAACCTCTTTTTCTTTATAAATTACTCTGTCCTGGATATGTCTTTATCAGCAGCATGAGAAAGGACTAATACTAATAATATTATTATTGCTGCTTCTACTATGACTACTATTAGTAAATTACTACCATAGAAACAATAACGATTGTTTTGCAGAAAATTACAAACTATAGACATCAATGTTAAATATTTATCACAGCAGCATTTTTTATATTTTCAGCTAAGGACTTTTTAAAGTTTAATTTCACCAATTTCTAACTTAGATAATTTGCCAATAATTTAAAAGTCTCTTTCAAAAAATTTTGATGTGAATTTTCATATATCATCATTATTTTCATGAGGAAGCTATAAAATAGAAATTTAAAATTCAAGAAAATGGTTGTTTGTTCAGCAATATACTTTGAAATTAGTATAAAGGTAGAAAAAGCATTGCACATTTGGAAATCACTCTTCTTACTCTTGCATTGTGCCTGTAGGCACCACAACATCCAATTTTTATCATCTGCCATTATTTGATTTATGACATCCCATTAATTGTACCACATAACGTATTGTCTTATTTTATTGACTTAAACAACATCAGTTGTGGAATTATGTCAATATAGCTATAGAGAACTATACAAAGGATGTCAATATAGCTATAGAGAACTATACAAAGGAACAAATAAAATAAGGATTGCTTTTATTTATTAATTGTACTTTTCCATTATGAATATCAACTCATCCTTCAAGTGATAGCTTACACAAAATTGAACAAAATTTACAGCTTTGAAACATTAGGATAATAATACATGATTTAGTAAACATGGAGGAATAGTTGCATTGATTAATTTGAGTACAAAATTTTTACCAATATCATTCATAAAATCTCCTAGATTCAAGATTACAGATTTTACATATCTCCTACCTAGCTATACAATATTCCAATTAAAAGGTTTTTGTTCTTTCTGTCATATGTTAGTGCCTATGTAAATTTTCTTAAGAATCGGAATTAGAAAGTAGGGAAAACATTAAACATGCCATTTTTAAACTGGTATTTTATATTGCACTAATAGTGTTTTATATGGAGAAACAAAAATCTAATGTTCTATTTTTAAACTTTGATTCTGGAAAATTATGCAGTATACATTCAGAGATTGGATACAAAAGTCTACTAATTATTAGTACATTTGACCTTCTGAAAGACTTTATTTGTTCTATTATTCTATTATTTTTGGGGTTCTTTATAAAACACTGATTAAAAACAATACGATATAATTAATGTCTAGTTCTCAAGGCTGAAGACAATTGGAAATAGATACAAACTATGTCTCATTGAAATTACTTTTTCTATATATATTCCAATATACTTTGTGTCAAAATATAATTGCTTTATGTATTATGAATGTCCAATATGATTAGATAATAATGTTATAATCCTCTTAACAATATTTAATGAGATGCCAGTATTTGTTGCCACCAGAAAAAGGAACGGGTAATGATTGTTATATAAGGGCAGAAATGAAAATATCACTGTCTTTCAATGTATCTAGCAAATATTGCTCTGCTTTCACTAAGGCTGACACCTTTAGCCTCTTTAGCCATATCCATACATAATATTCTAGAAAAGCTTAAACATTTAGAGCCAGAGAACCTCCATTTCATTGGATAAAACAACTTGATGTACCAGTACAAATCCAAGCTGTTAAATAGTACAAAAAGGTGAGTGAGTGTATTTGACAGTTAATGGTACTCATTTTCTTTCTTTCTTTCTTTCTTTTTTTATTATACTCTAAGTTCTGGGTTACATGTGCAGAATGTGCAGGTTTATTACATAGGTATGCATGTGCCACGGTGGTTTGCTGCACCCTTCAACCCGTCATCTACATTAGGTATTTCTCCTAATGTTATCCCTCCCCTAGTCCCCCACCCCCGACAGGCCCAGGTATGTGATGTTCCCCTCCCTGTACCCATGTGTTCTCATTGTTCAACTTCCACTTATGAGTGAGAACATGCAGTGTTTGGTTTTCTGTTCCTCTGTTAGCTTGCTGAGAATGATGGTTTCCCACTTCATCCATGTCCCTACAAAGGACATGAATGGTGCTCGTTTTCTAAGAACTAACAAAACAATTTAAAAACCTAGGAGAGAAAACGCATAAGAACCAAATGAAATGCTTCTAACTGAATATAAATTTACACACTAGAAGCTCACAAAATCCTGCAAAATGCAAAACAGGGCTGAGAATGGTGTAGTGCCATTGGTTATGTGGTCAAATACACTTTGGGAATGATGAATACCACATATCCTACTTTTAAAAAGCTGTGAAGGATCTTGTAAAGTACTTAATAAAAGAAATTTGTTTGTTAAACAATTTTTATACCTAAATCTCCCCAATATATCTAACCTTCTTTTATCTCTTTGCTTAACATTTTTAACAAAAGAAATGCAGTTTTCTAAAAAAAAAGATAGACAATAATGTAAATTCCAAATTATTTTGCATAGTTTAATTGCACAGGGTAAAGTTAAAAGAAATGCATCAGTATTTAGAAATTCAGATTCTTTGACACCATTAGTTTGAACTTCAAAACTATATTTTAAAAATAATTAGTTGAATGTTTTAATTTAATGTTTGATATTCATTGTGTATATGTAAGCGTAGAGCAGATGTTATTTATACATGTAATCATACATTTTTCTTTCATTTTCTACAATGAAGTTTTTATTTTATATTATCTGACACTTCTGCTCTAATCACTTCAATGAAACAAGTTAACTTATATCCTGGAAATCTTGGTTTGGAAGGCTTCTAGAGATTTAGTCATTTATTCACAGTGGTCTGGTTTCTTATCTGACTTACTGCTTGTTTGTATTTCAAAGATAGCATAAATCATAAAAGATCTTTCTGTTTAAAATATTAATGAGTTTTGATTTTGATAATATCATCTCTACTATTACCCAAGAATAATTTCAGAGAGCATATTGGAATTCTGTTTTGTCTCGCTATGCTTGATCACAAATACACACAAACTGTCAGGCACCAGCGAGAGAGAGACAGAGCTACTTATGTATGCAGCAGAATAACATCACATTGAATTGAGGAACTAGTCTCTCGGGACCAATTTTATGCCTTCCTCTACAGCTGTATGGAGCCACTTTGGAACATAATATATTCTTTTGAAGTCAATGATCCCTGAGGGTTCAAAGCAAGATAAGAATTTGGCTCTTGATAGAGTGGATGCATTGTGTAGAATAGAGTCTTTAATTCTAAGCCTCACTGAGCACATACACATGCCCACACACATATAAGATGAAAAGAAAGCAGGAGAAAATCACAGGAGAATTCTTAAAATGATTAGGACCCCAAATATTGATTTGACATGCAAGAAATAAAACAGAAGTTTATCCATCCTTTGTATTGGAGGTGAAGTTGTAGCGGTATGTTTCTTCATTTGTCTTTACTTAAATGGAGTAGAAATACTAAGAGGGAAATAAAAGAAAAATGATCAGATGGCCCAAAGGGGTATGTCTACAGAAAAAAATGATCAAGCTTAAAAAGGAAACTAGTTTTTCCTGGTAGAAAAATTACCAGATTTTTTGAAATTTGTTTTACAATATTCAACCTGGAAGCAATTTCTAAGAATGACTCAAATTTCCAAAGAGATCAAGTTGCTCACAGTCTTAATTCAAATTTAGGACAATTCATTCAACGAGTGTGTGTGTGTGTGTGTGTGTGTGTGTGTGTGTGTGTGTGCGTGTTCAGCATCTTTAGTAGAATTTCTGCTGGTTGAGTTATTTATATACAAAAAACAAGGAAAATTAGTTTTTCTATTCATAATGCATGCAGATAAACAGTAAAAGCTGTCAGTTCATAAACCACAGTGATTAGTTCTCTTAGTGTTTATTTATCTGTTTTTGGTTACATTTCATGTCATATAGGATGTTTTCTCCAAAAGCAGTTTAATTGTACCTGGTTTCAGGTAACTTTGCTTTGGAATTCATAGCTGAAGCTCCTGCTTAACATTACTAACACATATTTTATAGCCTAATCACATACTAATAAGGAGGGGCTCTAGGGCTCTTATTCAAAGTAGTTTATAATTGGAACATAGTTGAAATTCCATAAAAACTGTTAACAGAAATAAAACTTGTAAAACAGAAACTGCTGGGCAAATACCTAAGACAAAAAAAAAAAAAAAAGACTTGATTTGTCAGTAATTCTCCTTGAATTAGAAAGAGAAAATACAAGGAGACATTTGCTCAAGGAAAGGGATTCATACACATAGTTATTCAATGGGTTATAGACGACTGAAAATGTAAAGCTTAAATTGAGAATAATGTTCAAACAACAAGTAACAGTGTACAGCCTGTGCTCTTTTGTTGCAAGGTTAAGTTTTTTGTGTATGTAGAATTGTGCAAGTTTGAGGACTTCTTTGATGGAAAAGGAAGCAGATATGACTGCACAGTAAAGGATACCCTGGACCAATTCAACATTTTGATTATTGCTGGGTTCCTCCACATAATCAAAGAGTTTGATTGTACTTCAGCTAGAATCTCCTGACTTTTTCACTGCAGTCCGTAACCTACGAGTTAGAGGCTTCGATCCTCTACTTGTAGCTATCAGAGATAAGTTAGATAGGTTACAGTCTCAGATAAATTACAGACTGGTCAAATCTTCCAGGTCGTCTGTAGCTATTTCTTGCCCTTCCTCTCCAATTGCTTCTAAGAAATCCCTCTACACTTTCGAGTTTGCGCAGTTAACTCTGGCATTTCTCCATTGATTTATTGCACTTATTTAACTTAGTAAACTGCTTCTTGAATCCTAAAGCATATTTATTTAGCAAGGACATGAGATTGTCTTTTTAACTCTTTCTATATGTATAGGCTCCTGGGACAAACCAGGAGCAGACCCGTATAGGATTTGTTTAATGTTTGATAAATCTTTAATGCACTGTCACATTTTGAAACAACTTATGATACCAGCTTCTAATGAACACCAGCAATACAGAGTGTCAGTACTGAGGCGCAACTTAAAATTATTTTATCTTAAAACAAACAGGGGGACATTGCCCATAGGTGAACAAACCATATTGAACATAGTGATACAAAGAGAGTTCTATTACCCTGTCATTCTAATTGATTTAGCAGAAAGGAATGATGAAAAGAGACAGAGGCATTAGGGTATATCATATATCTAGCACAGCTAGCAGCCACCCTCCATATGCAAAAGTGCAAAATGAGAACATTTCCTTGCCAGCAAAGGAAGTGGGAAAAAATTATGCATTATGACTTAAAAGGTGGAGATTTTGTGAAAACAGAAGTCAGAAAACAGCAGGATGACATCAAAGGATGGAAAGTGATATAAACCCTTCACATTGAATTCATTTTCACAACACTTCTAGATTAACAATTCAAAAATGCAAATCATATTATTTCAAATTAAAATTCTTTTATGAGACCACATCTTTGTGAATAAAATTTTAATTTGATCATAAATGGGAGCTCTTCATGATCATGCCACCACTAGGTATGCTTAAATTCACCAAGCCAACTCCTGCAAGTCTGCTTATGGTTAGACATCTTTTCCCTCAAGTTGCCTTCTTTGCCTGGATAATTCCTTTTTCAATCACAAGTCAAGTTTGATATATCACTGACCTATTGATGTCCCCAAGGCTGGACTACATAACCATCCTTTATATTTCCATAGTATCCTGTGCTTGACTCCATTACACCATTTTAAAAACATCTTTTCATTCTTTTATCTACCATGAAGTAATTCATTGCTATGTGGGCAGAGCCTATCACAGAGCTTCCTACACAGCATCAACTCACTTAATATTTTCTGACCAAGTGGGAATGAAATAGTTGGTTTAGAGGGTCATTAGAAAGTACTTCAGAGAATTCTGGTATGCCTTTTACAGAAACTTGAATTTTGTGGGGGACTATCCCTGTAGACCTGTAATTACTATATAGTAATATAATAATAGCATTTATTAATCAATGCTCCTGGTAAAGCATTTGGCTTTTCTTTTTATCCTTTTTGCTAATTTTAATATCTGAGTTGTTATATGAATTACAGCCAAAAAATGGTGCTCCAAAATATTTTCTACTCTTTTTTTTTGTTTGTTTCATTTGTAATGTTACGTGCAGTTTGATGAATTTGCCTTAGGACAAAAGAACAAAGTTCAAATCCTTCATGAAACAAAGATATAAATTCCTAGCAGCAGAAATTAGTAACACAGTATGATGCCATCTGCAAAATTTTTCTCTTTGCAGCCCACACCAACAAAAAATAAAAGATTAAGTATTTTCTTAGTGCCTGGCAAATTGGCAAAAAGTATCATATTTATAATAGCTGGGAGAAAATACTCTTTCTGGAAACCCAGAAACAATTCTGTTTTGTTATTCTTAAGCATTTCTGTGCAGTGAGTATCTAAAGGAGCAAGTTGAAATTAGAAAGCAGTAAGTAAACACATGGTCATAAACTGAAAAACTTACATTTTGTTTTCTTCATGCAAGAAGTGTTGGATACTTTCTGCTTTCCCTTCCAGATCTACCGTGCACACATGTACTGTTTTTTCCTCATTTCTCACAGGAACAGACTCCAACAAAACTTGGGTTTTCACCAAGTAGGGTTCTTTATGCAGGTGGCAAATGTCAATCTTCCTCAGGACTGGCAGAGGAGAGAAGGACAGAGAGTAAATGAAGAGAAACCTGTAGGCTTTTGTAAATACAATCATTTAATTTTTTCAAACTCTTAAATATAGGGTAGTTTCATGCACTTCCGTGTGAAGAGACCACCAAACAGGCTTTGTGAGAGCAATGAAGCTTTTAATCACCTGGGTGCAGGCGGGCTGAATCCAAAAAGAGGGTCAGTGAAGGGAGAAAGGGGTGGGGTCATTTTATAGGATTTGGGTAGGTAAAGGAATATTATAGTCAAAGGGGGGTTGTTCTCTGTCGGGCAGGTATGGGGGTCACAAGGTGCTCAGTAGGGGAGCTTTTGAGCCAGGATGAGCCAGGAGAAGGAATTTCACAAGACAAAGTCATCAGTTAAGGCAGGAACAGGCCATTTTCACTTCTTTTGTGGTGGAATGTCATCAGTTAAGGCAGGAACCGGCCATCTGGATGTGTACGTGCAGGTCACAGGGGATATGATGGCTTAGCTTGGGCTCAGAGGCCTGACATTCCTGTCTTCTTATATTAATAAGAAAAATAAAACAAAATAGTGGTAAAGTGTTGGGACGGTGAAAATTTTTGGGGGTGGTATGGAGAGATAATGGGCAATGTTTCTCAGGGCTGCTTTGAGCGGGATTAGGGGTGGCGTGGGAATTTAGAGTGAGAGAGATTAAGCTGAAGGAAGATTTTGTGGTAAGAGGTGATATTGTGGGGTTGTTAGAAAAAAACATTTGTCATGTAGAATTATTGGTTATGGCCTGGATATGGTTTTGTGTGAATTGAAAAACTAAACGGAATAAGAGAAAGAGAAAAACAGGTATTAAAGTTCTAAGAATTGGGAGGACCCAGGACATCTAATTAGAGAGTGCTTAAGGAGATTCAGCAATGTCCTGCCAGCAAAGATTATTTATTTACTTCAAGAGTTAAGAGTGGCAGTTTGGGGATAGCACCAGGAGATATCAGCTGTGATGGCTTGGAAAAACAGTGTAAACCAGCAGTGTAAACAAGAGCAGGGCATGTATGAGTAGTTGAGAACGGTGAATAGGAGTATGACTAGACAGAAGATAGTAAGGATGACAAGTTTTTTGGGGCACAGTCTAAGTTGGTCTGGTGTCTGGAATGAGACTGGGACCTAATGAAAAGGAGCGTCTAAACAGGAGCTCAAATGGACTGTACCTTGTAGCATTCCGAGGACAGGCCTGAATTCTGAGAAGGGAAAGTGGTAAAAGTATTGTCCAGTCCTTTTTAAGTTGGTGGCTGAGCTTGGTGAGGTGTGTTTTTAAAAGACCATTGGTCCGTTCTACCTTTCCTGAAGATTGAGGACGGTAAGGGGCATGAAGGTTCCACTGAATACCAAGAGCCTGAGAAACTGCTTGGGTGATTTGACTAGTAAAGTCTGGTCCATTATCAGACTGTATAGAGGTGGGAAGGCTAAACCAAGCAATTATGTCTAACAGAAGGGAAGAAATTACCACGGTGTCCTTCTCAGACCCTGTGGGAAAGGCCTCTACACATCCAGTGAAAGTGTCTACCCAGACTAAGAGATATTTTAGTTTTCTGACTCAGGGCATGTGAGTAAAGTCAATCTGCCAGTCCTGGGCAGGGACAAATCCCCGAGCTTAATGTGTAGGAAAGGGAGGGGGCCTCAACAATCCCTGAGGGGTAGTAGAATAGCAGATGGAACACTGAGAAGTGATCTCCTTGAGGATAGACTTTCATGATGGAAAGGAAATGAGAGGTTCTAAGAGACGGGCTAGCGGCTTGTAACCTACATGGAAGAGGTTATGAAATGACGACAGAATAGAATGGGCCCGTGAGGCTGGAAGGAGATATTTTCCTTGGTCTAAGAACCATTTGCCTTGTGTGGGAAGAGATTGATAGGTGGAAGTTCCAGCGGGGGAGTAGGTGGGAGTAACCGATGTGAAGGAGAAAAACTGGCCGTGAGGGACAGAAGTTGGAGAGCTAGCTGCTTGTCTAGCCACCTTATCAGCATAAGCCTTGCTGTGAGAGACAGAAGTTGGAAAGCTAGCTGCTTGTCTAGCCACCTTATCATCAAAAGCATTGCCTAGAGCAATGGGATCTGATGCCTTTTGATGCCTTTTGCAGTGAATGACCCCAGCTTCTTTTGGAAGTAAAGTGGTCTTGAGCAGACTTTTTATTAAAGAGGCATTAATGATGGAGGACCCTTGTGTAGTGAGGAAACTTCTTTCAGCCTATATGACCACATGGTGGTGCAGAATATGGAAGGCATATTTAGAGTCAGTATAAATATTGATGCATTGTCCTTTTGCAAGAGTGAGGGCCTGAGTTAAGGCAACTAGTTCGGCTTGCTGAGAGGTAGTGGAGGGGGGCAGAGTGGTAGCCTCAATAACAGATGTGGAAGATACTATTGCATAGCCTGCTTTTACTGGTGAGTGGCAATTAGGCCTGGTGGAACTGCCATCAATAAACCAAGTGTGATCAGGGTGAGAAACAGGGAAGAAGGAAATGCGAGGAAATAGGGTGAACGTCAGGTGGATCAGAGACATACAGTCATGAGGGTCAGGTGTGGTATCCGGAATAATGTAGGAGGACGGATTGAAGACCAGGCCAGGAACAATGGTAATTGTGGGAGACTCAACAAAGAGTGATTACAGCTGAAGGAGCCAGGGAGCAGAACGTATATGCCTCAGGTGTGAGGAAGAAAATAGATTTTGGAAATTATGAGAGCTGTAAAGAGTGAGTTGAGCATAGTTTGTGATTTTGAGGGCCTCTAAAAATATTAGGGTGGCAGCAGCCGCTGCACAGAGACATGATGGCCAGCCTAAAACAGTAAGGTCAAGTTGTTTGGACAAAAAGGCTACAGGACACGATCCCGGTCCTTGTGTAAGAATTCCGACTGCACAGCCCTGCACTTTGGCTGTGTGTAATGAAAAGGGTT
This sequence comes from Gorilla gorilla gorilla, assembly GCF_029281585.2. Classification (NCBI taxonomy): domain Eukaryota; kingdom Metazoa; phylum Chordata; class Mammalia; order Primates; family Hominidae; genus Gorilla; species Gorilla gorilla. The sequence continues at coordinate 134,984,814 of NC_073230.2, read as the reverse complement.
GGGATGAGTCAGGGAGAGCTAGAGTGGGGGCAGTCTCTAAAGCTGTCTTCAAGGAACGGAAAGAGGAGTGGGGAAAGGATTTAAGATCTATGGGGTCAGCTAGGTTTCCTTTTGTGAGTTTATATAATGGTTTTTTTAGGATGGCAAAACCAGGTATCCGAAGGTGAAAGTTTCTAACCATGCCTAGGAAGGAAAGGAGTTGTTTTGTAGAAGGGGTTGGGGTTTCAGATATTAGTCAGACAGGATCAGCAGGGAGAGCACGTGTGTTTTTATGAGAATTATGCCAAGATAGGAAACAGATGAGGATGAAATTTGGGCTTGACTGAAGTAATGGGGGCTGTCAGTGAAGCCTTGTGGCAGTACAGCCTAGGTAATTTGCTGAGCCTAATGGGTGTCAGGGTCAGTCCAAGTGAAGGCAGAGAGGCTGGGATGAAGGGTGCAAAGGAATAGTAAAGAAAGCATGTTTGAGATCCAGAACAGAATAATGGGTTGTAGAGGGAGGTATTGAGGATAGGAGAGTATATGGGTTTGGCACCACAGGGTGGATAGGCAAAACAATTTGGTTGATAAGGCGCAGATCCTGAACTAACCTGTTAAGTCTTGTCTGGTTTTAGGACAGGTAAAATGGGGTAATTGTAAGGAGAGTTTATAGGCTTTAAAAGGCCATGCTGTAGCAGGCGAGTGATAACAGGCTTTAATCTTTTTAAAGCCTGCTGTGGGATGGGATATTGGCATTGAGGGGGGTAAGAGTGATTAGGTTTTAATGAGATTGTAAGGGGTGCATGATCAGTCGCCAAGGAGGGAGTAGAGGTATCTTATACTTGTGGGGTAAGGTGGGGGGATATGAGAGGAGGATGCGAAGGAGGCTTTGAACTGGGGAAAAGGGCAGCAATGAGGTGTGGCTGTAGCTAATAAGGGAAATGGGCAGGCGGGGATAACTAAAAAAGTGCGTAAAAGAATGTTTTCTAAGTTGGCACCAGAGTTGGGGAGTTTTAAGAGATTTAGAAGCCTGGCCGTCAATACCTACAACAGTTATGGAGGCAAGGGAAACAGGCCCTTGAAAAGAAGGTAATGTGGAGTGGGTAGACTCCATATTGACTAAGAAGAGGACGGACTTACCTCCCACTGTGAGAGTTACGCAGAGCATCTGTGATGGTCCTGTAGGCTTCCGAGGTGATTGGGCAGTGTCAGTCTTCAGCTGCTAAGCGGAGAAGATCTGAGAAGGAATCAGAGAGCCTTGGGCCAGAGTTCCAGGGGCTCTGGGAGTGGCTGCCAGGTGAGTTGAACAGTCTGATTTTCAGTGGGGTCCCACACAGATGGGACTTGGCTTAGGAGGAATCCGGGGCTGTGGGCATTCCTTGGCCCAGTGGCCAGATTTCTGGAACTTGTAGCAAGCTCTTGGGGGAGGAGGTTCTGGAGGAACCCCTTGCAGCTGTGGTTCAGGCATTTGGAGTTCTTTTGTGCTGGAGATATGGCTGGGGTTTGTCTCACAGTGGATGCAAGGAATTGCAACTTAGAAATACATTGCTATTTGGCTGCCTCTACTCTATTATTGTGCACCTTGAAGGTGAGGTTAATTAAGTCTTGTTGTGGGGTTTGAGGGCCAGAATTTAATTTTTGGAGTTTTATTTAATGTCAGGAGCGGATTGGGTAATAAAATGTATATTGAGAATAAGACGGCCTTTTGACCTTTTAGGGTCTAGGGCTGTAAAGCGTCTCAGGGTTGCTGCCAAATGAACCATGAACTGGGCTGTGTTTTTATATTTGATGAAAAAGAGCCTAAACACTATCTAATTTGGGAGAGGTTGGAAAAGAAAAAGGACCATTAACCTTGACTATGCCTTTAGCTCTAGCCATCTTTTTAAGAGGAAATTGCTGGGCAGGTGGGGGAGGGCTAGTCACGGAACGAAATTGTAAGCCGGACCAGGTGTGAGGAGGGGAGGTGATAATAGGATCATAGGGTGGAGGAGCAGAGGATGAGGAAGAATTGGGACCTATCTTGGCCTGGCGAGGAGGGGAGAGGTCAGATGGGTCAGTAGAAAAGGAAGATTAGAAAGACTCAGCGACGCTTGGGGTTGGGACAGAGGGGACAGGCGGGAGGGAAAGAAGGAAGATTTGGGACGAGTTGCATTGGGCACAGAGACTAGGAAGGGACTGATGTGTAAAAGAATTCCTGTACGTCAGGCACCTCAGACTGTTTGCCCATTTTACGACAAGAATTATTTAGATCTTGTAGGATGGAAAAATTGAGAGTGCCATTTTCTGGCTATTTGGAACCACTGTCGAGTTTGTGTTGGGGTCAAGTGGCATTGCAGAAGAAAATAAGGCATTTAGGTTTTAGGTCAGGTGTGAGTTGAAGAGGTTTTAGGTGTTTAAGAACACAGGCTAAGGGAGAAGAAGGAAGAATGTAGGGTGGAAAGTTGCCTATAGTGAAGGAGGCAAGCCCAGAGAAAAGAGAGAGTAGAGAAATGGAGGGAAGGGGTTCGGGGTTTCTTACCTTCCAGAAAAGTGGGAAATGGGTTGGGGTGCAGAAATAAGGGGTTGGGGCACAGAGATAAGAGGTCAGGGTGCAGAAATAAGGGGTTGGGGCACAGATATAAGAGGTTGGGTCATGGAAATAATGGAACAGGGTGCAGAGTTAAGAGGTCGGGGTGTGGAAATAAGGGATTGGGGTGCAGAGATAAAAGGTCAGGGTTCCTGCCTCTCCCCTAGAAAAGCAGGACTTGCTGCTAAGGGTGAAGGGGCAGGGGTTGAGGGGTTCTTACCCCTCCCCCAGAAAAGCAGAGAAGGGGTAGAGACATGGAGAGAAGGGGTTGGGGTTCTTGCCTCTTCCTTAGAAAAGCGGGACTTGCCGCTAAGGGTGAAGGAGCAAGGCAGGTGTCCCTGTGTGGTCTGACAGCTCTGAAACCTGGGTGAATAATCAGAGAGGTGTCCCTGCAATGATTAAACACCAAGGGAAGGCTGCCTTCCCAGTCTGTGACCAGAGCCGGAGTTTTGGGTCCACAGATAAAACGTGTCTCTTTTGTCTCTACCAGAAAATGAAAGGAATTGAAATTAAGAGAAGGGAGAGATTGAAGTGTGGCACCAAGATTGAAAGGATAAAGAGGTTGAGGGATAGTGAGGGAGGTTGGAGAAGAGAGTAAAAAGAGGCTGCTTACCGGATTTGAAATTGGTGAGATATTCCTTGGGCTGGTGGGTCTGAGGACCAGAGGTCGTAGGTGGATCCTTCTCATGCAGCAAAGAGTAGGAGGAAGGACAACGGATTGATCTCCTAAGGGAGGTCACCCAATCCCCGGTTTCGGCACCAAATTTCATGAGCATCCATGTGAAGAGACCACCAACCAGGCTTTGTGTGAGCAATAAGGCTTTCAATCACCTGGGTGCAGGCTGGCTAAATCCAAAAAGAGAGTCAGCAAAGGGAGATGGGGTGGGGCCATTTTATAGGATTTGGGTAGGTAAAGGAAAATTATAGTCAAAGGGGGTTGTTCTCTGGCGGGCAGGTGTGGGGGTCACAAGGTGCTCAGTAGGGGAGCTTTGAGCCAGCATGAGCCAGGAGAAGGAATTTCACAAGACATTGTCATCAGTTAAGGCAGGAACAGGCCATTTTCACTTCTTTTGTGGTGGAATGTCATCAGTTAAGGCAGGAACCGGCCATCTGGATGTGTACGTGCAGGTCACAGGGGATATGATGGCTTAGCTTGGGCTCAGAGGCCTGGCAGGTAGTATGTGAATAAGTAAAATGAAAGTTTGACAAGTATATATGGCCATGATTTTTTTTTTTTTGAGACGGAGTCTCACTCTGTTGCCCAGGCTAGAGTGCAAGTGGCATGATCTTGGCTCTCTGCAACCTCTGTCTCCCAGGTTCAAGCGATTCTCCTGCCTCAGCTTCCTGAGTAGCTGGGACTACAGGAGCCCACCACCATGCCCTGGTAATTTTTATATTTTTAGTAGAGATGGAGTTTCACCATATTGGCCAGGCTGGTCTTGAGCTCCTGACCTTGTGATCCACCCACCTTGGCCTCTCAAAATGCTAGGATTACAGGTGTGAGCCACCATGCTTGGCCTGGCCATGACTTTAAAATTAAAACATATACTACAGTTTTTGGAAAAATATTTACAGTTAGGAATACATTCTTTAAAAAACCTTTTAGAAACTGGAAATATAAATCACCATGGCCTGTTTTAGGTGTCCGTTATGTGTATCAGCACACTTCTATCTATTATAATATATGCAAGGATTTATGGCTTTCATTTAAATTCACCTTTCTCCTACTGAAAAGCTTTTGAGAGAAGAAATTATGTCATATCTACTTTTTGTTGTAGCATTTCTCCCTTTAACCATTTCTGGCATATGGTATGTACTTACAAGCTTTTGCTGAATAAATAGATGAACAGTTAATTAAAAGCAAAAGTTTGTGGATAATCATGAAATTACTATAGTTTCTACCCAGTTACTTTTGTATTCAGATAATTCAGTGTAATCATTGGGTTACAACCACAGCAGCAGAAACAATGAAGTGAATCTTCAAATCAGTATGCAACCCTGAATAAAGCAACTTAATTCAAAATTGACTGTGTTTCACAATGTGTAGGCAAATTGTGTGTTTCTTTTTTCTTTTTTATAAGTATACCAGCACTTCTGGGTGCAAACTCATGCCTCAGGATGCTTACAATAATCAGATAGATCTGTGTATTGGGGGCAGTTAAATGCATTAATGGCATGATCCATGACCATCATCCAAAGCATGGAGATAGTAAAAGACATATACCTGCTAATCTAAATCAGTAAAAGAAAATAACCTGTATATTTTCCCTGCTTTCAAAAGGAGTGCAAAAAAACATCATCTCTCAGCAAATCAAAACCCTCATACGCCTCCATCTTTTCCTTTCAAATATTAGTATTAAATGTTTAAGGAGAAAAAAGGTCATTTGTCACTATTATAAATCAATTTGATTTAAGTTTTCCTCTTGCTTTTCTGGAAGAAGTCTCAAATTTGATGGGTAATGAAGTGAAATAGTCAATGCCAAAGGCTCAGTTACTCTGCATGGTTTTTATTGTAATAGCATCCACAAATGTGTATGTCTAGCTTTAAAACTAATCACTAAAGCACATCTTTTAAAATGCTTTAGTGCAGAGACAGCAATGAAAAGGAGAGATCTCAAATTATTCTGAGTAGAAGTAATTCAGAATATTTTTCTTGAAATTGGGCATATTTTAGTGAAACATTTACAGCCCTAGGGCTCTAGGAAATGTTTTTAATGGGAATAGTACACTTAAAAAACAAAAAATCTTATTTTTTCTCTGTGATTGTTTATACAATTTTGACTCAGTAATATTATTAGGACAATAAAATAATTAGTAAAATAAAACATATATGATTAATTGAAGTGATAGCCTTCAAATGTGGACACACATGAGCAGCTATAATCATCACCACTTCATGATCATAGCTCACTGTAATCTCAAACTCCTGGTCTCAAGGGATCCTCCCACCTTAGCCTTCTAAGTAGCTAGGACTACAGGTAAACACCACTTTCATGCGCGTCCCTGTGAAGAGACCACCAAACAGGCTTTGTGTGAGCAATAAAGCATTTAATCACCTGGGTGCAGGTGGGCTGAGTCTGAAAAGAGAGTCAAGGAAGGGAGATGGGGTGGGGCCGTTTTGTAGGATTTCGGTAGGTAAAGGAAAATTACAGTCAAAGGGGGGTTGTTCTCTGGCAGGCAGGAGTGGGGGTCGCAAGGTGCTCAGTGGGGGTGCTTTTTGAGCCAGGATGAGCCAGGAAAAGGACTTTCACAAGGTAATGTCATCACTTAAGGCAAGGACCGGCCATTTACACTTCTTTTGTGGTGGAATGTCATCAGTTAAGGTGGGGCAAGGCATATTCACTTCTTTTGTGATTCTTCAGTTACCTCCGGCCATCTGGGCATATAAGTGCAAGTCACAGGGGATGTGATGGCTTGGCTTGGGCTCAGAGGCCTGACATTCCTGCCTTCTTATATTAATAAGAAAAATAAAACAAAATAGTGCTGAAGTGTTGGGGCGGTGAAAATTTTTGGGGGGGTGGTATGGAGAGAGAATGGGCGATGTTTCTCAGGGCTGCTTCAAGCGGGATTAGGGGTAGCGTGGGAACCTAGAGTGGGAGAGATTAAGCTGAAGGGAGGTCTTGTGGTAAGGGGTGATATTGTGGGTATGTTAGAAGAAACATTTGTCATGTAGAATGATTGGCGATGGCCTGGATACAGTTTTGGATGAATTGAGAAACTAAATGGAATAACAGAAGGAGAAAAACAGATATAAAAGGTCTAAGAATTGGGACAACTCAGGATATCTGATTAGAGAGTGCCTAAGGAGATTCAGCATAGTCCTGCCAGCAAAGATTATTTATTTACTTCAAGAGTTAAGAGTGGCAGTTTGGGGATAGCACCAGGAGATATCAGCTGTGATGGCTTGGAAAAACAGTGTAAACCAGCAGTGTAAACAAGAGCAGGGCATGTATGAGTAGTTGAGAACGGTGAATAGGAGTATGACTAGACAGAAGATAGTAGGGATGACAAGTTTTTTGGGGCACAGTCTAAGTTGGTCTGGTGTCTGGAATGAGACTGGGGCCTAATAAAAAGGATCGTCTATACAGGAGCTTAAATGGGCTGTACCCTGTAGCATTCTGAGGACAGGTCTGACTTCTGAGAAGGGAAAGTGGTAAAAGTATTGTCCAGTCCTTTTTAAGTTGGTGGCTGAGCTTGGTGAGGTGTGTTTTTAAAAGACTTTTAGTCCATTCTACTTTTCTTGAAGACGGAGGACCGTAAGGGATATAAAGGTTTCACTGAATACTAAGAGCCTGAAAAACTGCTTGGCTGATTTGACTAATAAAGGCTCATCTGTTATCAGATTGTATTGAGGTGGGAAGGCTAAACTGAGGAATTATATCTGACAGAACAGAAGAAATGACTGCGGTGGCCTTCTCAGACCCTGTAGGAAAGGCCTCTACCTATCCAGTGAAACTATCTACCTAGACTAAGAGGTATTTCAGTTATCTGACTCAGGGCATGTTGAGTAAAGTTAATTTGCCAGTCCTGGGTGGGGCAAATCCTCGAGCTTGATGTGTAGGGAAGGGAGGGGGCCTGAATAATCCCTGAGGAGAAGTAGAATAGCAGATAGAACACTGAGAAGTTATTTCCTTGAGGACAGATTTCCACGATGGAAAGGAAATGAGAGGTTCTAAGAGGCGGGCTAGTGACTTGTACTATAGTATAACCTGCCTTTGCTGGTGTGTGGTGATTAGGCCTGGTGGAACCGCCATCAATAAATCAAGCGTGATCAGGGTGAGGAACAGGAAAGAAGGAAATTTGGGGAAATGGGTTGAATGTCAGGTGGATCAGAGAGATACAGTCATGGGGGTCAGGTGTGGTATCAGGAATAATGTGGGAAGCCGGATTGAAGTCTGGGCCAGGAACAATGGTAATTGTGGGAGACTCAACAAAGAGTGAGTACAGCTGAAGGAGCCGGGGAGCAGAAAGTATATGCATCAGGTATGAGGAAGAAAATAGATTTTGGAAGTTATGGGAACTGTAGAGAGTGAGTTGAGCATAGTTTGTGATTTTGAGGGCCTCTATAAGTATTAATGCAGTGGCAGCCGCTGCATGCAGACATGAGGGCTAGGCTAAAACAGTAAGGTCAAGTTGTTTGGACAGAAAGGCTACAGGGTGTGGTCCTGGCTCTTGTGTAAGAATTCTGACTGCGCTAACCAAGCCTAGGAAGGAAAGGAGTTGTTGTTTTGTAGAAGGTGCTTGGGTTTGAGAGATCAGTCGGACACGATTGGCAGGGAGAGCACGTGTGTTTTATGAGAATTATGCTGAGATAGGTAACAGATGAGGAAGAAATTTGGGCTTGATTGAAGTAATGGGGGCTGTCTGTGAAGCTTTGCGGCAGTACAGCCCAGGTAATTTGCTGAGCTTGATGGGTGTCAGGATCAGTCCAAGTGAAAGTGAAGAGAGGCTGGGATTAAGGGTGCAAAGGAATAGTAAAGAAAGCATGTTTGAGATCTAGAACAGAATAATGGGTTGTAGAGGCAGGTATTGAGGATAGGAGAGTATATGGGTTTGGCACCACAGGGTGGATAGGCAAAACAATTTGGTTGATAAGGTGCAGATCCTGAACTAACTTGTAAGGCTTGTCTGGTTTTAGGACAGGTAAAATGGGGGAATTGTAAGGAGAGTTTATAGGCTTTAAAAGGCCATGCTGTAGCAGGGGAGTGATAACAGGCTTTAATCTTTTTAAAGCATGCTGCGGGATGGGATATTGGTGTTTAGTGGGGTAAGGGTGATTAGGTTTTAATGAGATGGTAAGGGGTGCATGATCGGTCACCAAGGAGGGAGTAGAGGTATCTTATACTTGTGGGTTAAGGTGGGGGGTTACAAGAGGAGGACGCAAAGGAGGCTTTGGATTGGGAAGAAGGGCGGCAATAAGATATAGCTGTAGTCCAGGAATAGTCAGGGAAGCAGATAATTTAGTTAAAGTGTCTCAGCCTAATAAGGGAACTGAGCAGGTGGGGATAACTAAAAAGGAGTGCTTAAAAGAGTATTGTCTAAGTTGGCACCAGAGTTGGGGAGTTTTAAGAGGTTTAAAAGCCTGGCCGTCAATACCCACAACAGTTATGGAGGCAAAGGAAACAGGCCCTTGAAAAGAAGGTAATGTGGAGTGGGTAGCCTCTGTACTGATTAAGAAGGGGATGGGCTTACCTTCCATTGTGAGAGGTACCTGAAGCTCAGCATCCGTGATGGTCTAGGGGGCTTCTGAGGTGATCGGGCAGTGTCAGTCTTCAGCCGCTAAGCCGAGAAGATCTGGGAAGGAGTCAGTCAGAGAGCCTTGGGCCAGAGTTCCAGGGGCTCTGGGAGTGGCTGCCAGGTGAGTTGAACAGTCTGATTTTTAGTGGGGTCCCACACAGATGGGACACGGCTTAGGAGGAATCCCAGGCTGCGGGCATTCCTTGGCCCAGTGGTCAGATTTCCAGCACATGTAGCAAGCTCCTGGGGGAGGAGGTTCTGGAGGAATGCCTGGCCGCTGCGGTTCAGGCGTTTGGAAGTTCTTGTGTGCTGAAGATATGGCTGGGGTTTGTCTCACAGTGGAGGCAAGGAATTGCAACTTTTTTCTATTATTGTACACCTTGAAGGCGAGGTTAATTAAATCCTGTTGTGGGGTTTGAGGACTGGAATTTAATTTTTGGTGTTTTATTTAATGTCGGGAGCAGATTGGGTAATAAAATGTATTTTGAGAATAAGACGGCCTTTTGACCTTTTAGGGTCTAGGGCTGTAAAGTGTCTCAGGGCTGCTGCCAAACAAGTCATGAACTGGGCTGGATTTTTATATTTGATGAAAAAGAGCGTAAACGCTATCTGATTTGGGATAAAGAATAAGGAGAATTAACCTTGACTATGCCTTTAGCTCCAGTCACCTTTTTAAGAGTAAATTGCTGGGCAGGAGGGGGTGGGCTAGTCACGGAACAAAACTGTAAGCCGGACCAGGTATGAGGAGGGGAGGTGATAAAAAGATTATAGGGTGGAGGAGCAGAGGCTGAGGAAGAATTGGGACCTAGCTCGGCCTGGCGAGGAGCAGGCTGGGGAGGAAGGGAGAGGTCAGTTGGGTCTGTAGAAAAGGAAGATTAGAAAGACTCAGCAATGCTTGGGGTTGCTACTGAGGGGACAGGTGGGAGGGAAAGAAGGAAGATTTGGGATGAGTTGCACTGGGCACAGAGACTAGGAAGGAACTGATGTGTAAAAGAATTCCTGGACGTCAGGCACCTCAGACCGTTTGCCTATTTTACGACAAGAATTACTTAGATCTTGCAGGATGGAAAAATTCAAAGTGCCATTTTCTGGCTATTTGGAACTACTGTTGAGTTTGTATTGGGGTCAAGTGGCATTGCAGAAGAAAATAAGGCATTTAGGTTTTAGGTCAGGTGTGAGTTGAAGAGGCTTTAAGTTTTTGAGAACACAGGCTAAGGGAGTAGAAGGAGGAATGGAGGGTGGAAGGTTGCCTATAGTGAAGGAAGCAAGCCCAGAGAAAAGAGAAAGTAGAGAAATGGAGGGAAGGGGTTCGGGGGTTCTTACCTTCCAGAAAAGTGGGAAAAGGGATTGGGGCACAGAGATAAGAGGTCAGGGCACGGAAATAAGGGATGGGGTGCAGAAATAAGAGGTCGGGGCATGGAAATAAGGGGTCGGGGTGTGGAAATAAGGGGTCAGGGCACAGAAATAAGGGATTGGGGCACAGAGATATAAGAGGTTGGGGCATGGAAATAAGGGATTGGGGCGCAGAGATACGAGGTTGGGGTACTTGCCCCTCCTCTAGAAAAGCGGGACTTGCCGCTAAGAGTGAAAGAGAAGGGGTTGAGGGGTACTTGCCCCTCCCCCAGAAAAGCGGGACTTGCCACTAAGGGTGAAGGACCAAGGCAGGCGTCCCTGCGTGGTCTGACACCTTTGAAACGTGGGTAAATAATCAGAGAGGCTTCCCTGCAATGATTAAACACCAAGGGAAGGCTGCCTTCCCCGTCCGTGACCGGCGCTGGAATTTTGGGTCCACGGATAAAACGTGTCTCCTTTGTCTCTCCCAGAAAATGAAAGGAATTGAAATTAAGAGAAGGGAGAGATTGAAGAGTGGAAAGGAGAAAGTGGTTGAGGGACAGTGAGAGAAGTTGGAGAAGAGAGTAAGAAGAGGCCGCTTACCTGATTTAAAATTGGTGAGATGTTCCTTGGGCTGGTCGGTCTGAGGACCTGAGGTCATAGGTGGATCTTTCTCACGGAGCAAAGAACAGGAGGACAGGGGATTGATCTCCCAAGGGAAGTCCCCCGATCCGAGTCATGGCACCAAATTTCATGCGTGTCCGTGTGAAGAGACCATCAAACAGGCTTTGTGTGAGCAATAAAGCATTTAATCACCTGGGTGCAGGTGGGCTGAGTCTGAAAAGAGAGTCAAGGAAGGGAGATGGGGTGGGGCCGTTTTGTAGGATTTCGGTAGGTAAAGGAAAATTACAGTCAAACGGGGGTTGTTCTCTGGCAGGCAGGAGTGGGGGTCACAAGGTGCTCAGTGGGGGTGCTTTTTGAGCCAGGATGAGCCAGGAAAAGGACTTTGACAAGGTAATGTCATCACTTAAGGCAAGGACCGGCCATTTACACTTCTTTTGTGGTGGAATGTCATCAGTTAAGGTGGGGCAAGGCATATTCACTTCTTTTGTGATTCTTCAGTTACTTCAGGCCATCTGGGCATATATGTGCAAGTCACAGGGGATGTGATGGCTTGGCTTGGGCTCAGAGGCCTGACAACCACCATGCTTAGGTCAATGCTAAACAATGTCTTTCAGTGATACTGGAAGTGGAAAATCCAATATAACACTTTTTCTAAGCATGTGGCTTACAGTTTTTTTGTTGATTATGGTATGTTTTCTGTTGATATTAATGATATCATATTCATTAGATACAATACATGTGAAATTCTGTTTTTTTATTTACTAATTTGTCCTACAAGTTGAAATCTTGCAGTGCTATATTCTAAGTCTACACAGCAACCTACTTTATGACTTTAAGATTGCCACTTTTCACTTTTAGCTAAGAGCTCTAAATAGATGTAAGAATTTTCAAGTTGTTACAAAATGGCAAAATATTTGGGAGCTCACAAATAATACATGTGAATAATTTTAAAAAATATAATTCAGTAAGTAAATTTATGACTCACAAGTTATAGATAATCAATTTGAAACAATGAATAGTCAAAGATATAACTACCATAAATTTTAACTGACTAATATATACCTCAGGCACTAGCTAGAGTCGCAAATTCTTACATAATTTTATAAAACAAATAGAAATTTAAATGAGCAAGCAAAATAATTGAATCAAGATGTTGACTATTAAGGTTCTCTATTCAATAAGCTTAATTGTTCCTTTACCACTTTTCAAAGTAAGTAAATAGATTTATTTACTACTGTGAAATTATACTCCTTAGTATTTCTAATGAATATGTTTATAACAATTAGTATTACAACTAATATTGAAATTCATAATTAAAATACAGAAGGAAAGTTGAAAACTTAGACAGTTCCATGAAGCTGTTATCAGAAAAGAGTCCTGATGTAGACCCCAGGAGAGGGTTCTTGTATCCCATGCAAGAAAGGATTTGGGGCAAGACCATAGAATAAAATGAAAGCAAGTTTATTGAGAAAGTAAAGGAATAAAAGAATCGCTAGTCCATAGGCAGAGCAGAAGCATGGTTGGCCATTTTTATGGTTATTTCTTGGTTATATGCTAAACAAGGGGTGGATTACTCATAAGTTCTCTTGGAAAAGGGTGGGCATTTCCCGGAACTAAGGGTTCCTCCCGTTTTTAGACCATATATGGTAACTTCCTGAAATTGCCAAGGTATTTGTAAACTGTCATGGCGCTGGTAGGAGTGTGTTTTGTTTTGTTTTGTTTTTTAGCATGCTAATGTATTATAACTAGCATATAATGAGCCATATGGACCACCTGTGGTCACTCTAATTGTCATCTTGGCTTTGGTGGGTTTTGGTCAACTTCTTTACTACAACCAGTTTTATCAGCAAAGTCGTTATGACCTGTATTATTTTGCCAACCTTGACCTCCTATCTCTTCCTGTGACTTAAAATGCCAAACCTTCTGGAAATGCAGCCCAGTAGGTCTCAGCCTCATTTTACCCAGCCCCTATTCAAGATGAAGTTGCTCCAGTTCAAATACCTCTGAAAAAGCCAATGATTAATGAATAGTCTTTTAATAATGCTACTTATAGTAACATGGAGTATTTATTAATACTGATTTAAAAAAATTTAAAATAACTCCATTTTAAAACACCTTAAAACAACTGTGTGTGTATGTGTATTTGTGTGTGTGTGTTTTAATTATTTGTTATCTGTTTGTGTATTTTACTATAGTAGGCATGATGCCAGCCTATTTGAGCTGGCACAATTTTACCATCTAAGAATTTAAAATTTAAGTTAGAAAACACAGATGTGAAGACACACAAAACTTAAAAATGAACAAAACCCCTAAATTATTGTTGAATGAAAGTAGTGTCTTTAAGTATCTCACACATCTCTTTTTGTACCTGTCTGTACCTTTTCTCATTATTCATTACTACTGTTACTACTATTCATTTATTTTTCTTATAAATTTGTTTAAGTTACTTATAGATGCTGGATATTAGACCTTTGTCATATGCATAGTCTGCAAAACTTTTCTCCCATTCTGTAGGTTGTCTGTTTACTCTGTTGATATTTTATTTTGCTGTGCAGAAGCTCTTTAATTAGATCTTATTGGTTAACTTTTGCTTGTATTGCAATTTTGCTTGTATTGTAATTGCTTTTGGTGTCTTCATCATGAAATATTTGCCTGTGCCTATGTCCTGAAGGGTTTTGCCTGGGTTGTCTTCCAGGATTTTTATAGTTTTAGTTTTGCTTTTAAGTCTTTAACCATCTTGAGTTAATTTTTGTATATGATATAAGGAAAGGGTTGAGTTTTAATCTTCTGCATATCGCTAGCCAGTTTTTCCAGCATCATTTATTGAGTAGGGAGTCATTTCCCCATTGGTTGTTTTTTCTAATACCTGGGTGATGAAATATCTGTACAACAAATTCCCATGACACAAGTCTATCTATATGACACAAGTCTATCTATATAACACACCTGCACATGTACCTCTGAACTTAAAATAAAAGTTAAGAATTTTTCATTTATATTTTAAGCTTCTCAAAGTGAAAATCTGTGTTTGATTTACTTAGCAGAGTGTATTGATCACAGTAATCATGTATTAAGAGCTCAGCAAATATTTGCCTAATGAGTGAATGATTTATAAGTAAAACAAACCATACCTCTGGTGGAAAATAAGTGACAGAAATATTAGGAATATAAGATCTGTGCACAAAGATACTCAAGGAATTTTTTTTCCTGTTTCGTAAAAGTTTGGGAGTAAAACTTTAACCCAAGTTTATTGGATTCAATGTGAGAAAAAACATGGGTAATTAGATGAGGGCAGCATGGTATACACTGAGGACAAACAGTGAAGGAAGAGGTTGGTGGGTAAAAAACCATCTTGGATTACCCTAGTGGAGGACTGACACATATAGTGTGAAGACTTGTAAATAAAAGAAAGATGTAATTTTGGCTAGGCACAATGGCCCACACCTGCAGTCCCAGAACTTTGGGAGGCCGAAGTGGCCTGAGTTCAGGAGTTCAAGACCAGCCTGGCCAACATGGTGAAATCCAATCTCTACTAGAAATACAAAAAATTAGCCAGGTGTGGTGGCTGGTGCCTGTAATCCCAGCTACTCAGTAGGCTGAGGCAGGAGAATTGCTTGAACCTGGGAGGCGGAGGTTGCAGTGAGCCAAGATTGTGCCATTGCACTCCAGCCTGGGCAACAAGAGAGAAACTCCATATTAAAAAAAAAAGATACAATTTAAAAATTTTAATATAATGATTAGAGATGGCTTTTTGTGCAATAATATTAATAATTAAGGTGCTGTGTTTGGTCTCTCAGACTAACCTCAATCTCTAGCCATTGGAAGAACTCACAAGACTCAGTAATTGTTATACACATAGTTATAGTTTATTTCAGAAAAAAGATACAGATTAAAATCAGCAAAGGGAAGGGTGCATGAGGTGAAGTCCAAGAGTAACCATGTACAAGCTTCTACCTGTCCTTTCCCGCTGGAGTTACACAAATGCACTTAATTTTCCCAGCAATGGTATATGACAACATATGTGAAGTGTTACCAACCATAAAAGCTCACCTGAGCTTTGGTGTTCACAGTTTTTATTGCAGGTCAGTCATGTAGGCATGCAATATTTTTGTGCTCCAAACACCCAGAGCAAAAACAGGTGTTTAGCACAAATTACATTGTTATGTTGTTAACATGAACTATCTGATCAAACTGGTACTACTTGGCCCATGGCCTGAGGCATACAAACACAGGAGTTCACTATAGATTACATGGTTAGCATAAATTATCTGATGAAGTTGAATAACAGGGGCTAAGCCCTCAGGCATACGAAGACATTCTTATCAGGGAGAATATCCCATGGGCTCAGAACTCATCCCCTTAGAGCTTGCCTAAAGCCAATCCTAAAGACAGGTATTTCTTGGAAATGTTCCAGGTTTTAGGAATGCAGAATTTTCATTTGTGGATGCCACAAAGACTATCATGAATAAGAAAAGATATAGTGGTATAGTATGTAATAGTTTTACAAATTTGTTCATTTATATTGTTTAAATTCACAGATAAAATTGTCATGTATGACATGATTTCAATAAAATAACTGTTATTTCAGATATTTAATTTTGAAATGCAAAGCACTGAATACAAACTGAACCATGAAAAGGAAAAATGCTAAATTTGAAGGTAATAAAGACAAATAAACAAAATAAAAAGTTAAATAGAAAATATAAAATAGTAGCCAGATGCCATTCTAGCAAAAAGACACATGTACTCATGTTCATCGCCACACTATTCACAATTACAATGACATGTAATCAACCTAAGTGTCTATCAACGGTGGAGTGGATAAGGAAAATGTGGTACATATATATCATGGATTACCACACAGCCATAAAAAGGAACTAAATAATGTCCTTTGCAGCAACAGGAATATAGCTAGAGTCCATTATCCTAAACAAATTAACATATGAACAGCAAACTAAATACCACATGTTCTCACTTATAAGTGAGAGTTAAACATTGAGTACCCATGAACTTTAAAATGAGATCAATAGACATTGGAGACTACTAGAGGAAAGAGAGAGAGAAGCAAGCAAGTGCTGAAAAACTACTTATTGGGTACTGTGCTCACTATCTGGGTAATGGGATCATTTCTACCCCAAGCCTCAGCTTCATGAAATACAGTCATGTAACAAACCTGCACATGTACCCCCTGAATCTAAAATAAAAGCTGAGGAAGTGGAAGTGGAGCATGAGGGCCAAATAGAAGTCTCTACCAATCATCCTCTCTGTAGGAACACCAAATTAAACAATTATCCACACAAAAAAGCACTTTCATAAGAATCTAAAATCAATTGAGTGATCACAGTATCTGGTTTTAACTTCATGTCACTGAAAGTGGCACTGAGGAGGACAGAAAAGCCAGTCCTGAATTGCCAATGCCTCCCCTCCCCTATCCCACAGCAGTGGCCATCACAGTGCAGAAAGATAATCTGTGCACTTGGAGGACTGAGAACTCAGTAATTGTGAGTCTAGGCCATAAAGACTACAATTTCTGGGCAAGTCCTGGTGCTATAATGGGCTCAGAGCCAGTGAAGTTGGGGGGCATGCAACCTAATAAGATCCCAGCCAGGGTTGCCAAGGGAGTGCTTGTGCCACGCACCCCCAACCCCAAGCACCCCAGGCCTGTGATGAGTACTGCCTGTCTACCACTGATGTTCACTCAAGGCTCAAGTGCTCTTCAGTCATCTGGTAGTGAATGCTACCAGCCCTGGAGCTCTCTCTTCGGGGGAATGGGCTCCCCTCTGGCCCAGGGTAAGTCTAGAAATGTAACTCAAGAACCAAGGCCTTGAGTCAGGGAGAGCCCACTTGGTGCCCTATCACACTGTGACTGAGCTGGTACCTAAGCTGCAAGCTGCAGGACAAAGTTACTTTTACTTTTCCCTCCTCTTTTCTCAAGCAAGAGTCCCTGCCCATAGCCACCACTGGTGGGATTTTGTTGGGCTACACTTGAAGCCGGCACATCTCTGAGTCTCACCCAAGGCCCACGGCAAGTACTGCCCAGGTACCATTGCTAATTATTCAGAGGCTCTTTAGTCAACACATGATAAATCCTGCCAGCACTGGGCCCTTCCCTTCAAGCAGCAGGCTCCCTTATAGCACAGGGTATGTCTAGAAATGTTATCTGGGATCCAGGCCCTGGAATAGGGGCGTCAGGACTCTGCCTGGTTCCCTGTCCTACTGTGCCTGAGCTGGAATCCAAGTTGCAAGACAAAGTCCTCTACTCTTGCCTCTCTTTTCTTCATCCACAAGTATCAAGACCATCCAGGAAAACACGACCTCATCAAAGAACTAAATAAGGCACCAGGGACCAATCCTGGGGAGACAGAGTTATGTGACCTTTCAGACAGAAATTCAAAACAGCTATGTTAAGGAAACTCAATGAAATTGAAGATAACATAGAAACTGAATTCAGAATTTGATTAAATAAATTTCACAAAGAGATTGAAATGATTAAAAAGAATCAAGCAGGAATTCTGCTGTTGAAAAATGCAATAGATATACTGAAGGATGCCTCAGAGTCTGTAGAATTGATAAAGCAGAAGAAATGATAAGTGAGCCTGAAGACAGACTCCTTGAAAATATACAGTCAGAAGAGACAAAAGTAAAAAGAATAAAAAAGAATGAGGCACACTTACAAGATCTGGAAAATAGCCTCAAAAGAGCAAGTTTATTATCCTTAAAGAGGAGGTAGAGAGAGAGATAAAGGTACAAACTTTATTCAAAGGGATAATAACAGAGAACTTCCCAAACCTAGAAAACGATATCAGCATTTAAGAACGAGATAATTATAGAACACCAAGCAGATTTAATCCAAAGAAGACTACCCCTAAAGTTTATTTATTTATTTATTTATTTATTTTTTAAGACAGAGTCCCACTCTGTTGCGCAGGCTGGAGTGCAGTGGCACAATCTGGGCTCACAGCAACCTTTGCCTCACAGGTTCAAGTGATTCTTGTGCTCCTGTGTAGCTGGGACTACAGGCGTGAACCAACACGCCTGTATAATTTTTTTAGTAGAGATGGGGTTTCGTCATGTTGGCCAGGCTTGTCTCGAGCTCCTGACCTCAAGTGATCCACCCACCGTGGCCTCCCAAGGCATTTAACAATCAAATTCCCAAAGGTCAAGGATAATGAAAGAATCCTAAAAGCACCAAGAGGAAAGAAACAAATAGCAAATAATGGAGCTCAAATTTGTCTGGCAGCAGAATTTTCAGTTGAAACCTTAAAGGCCAAGAGAGAGTGGCATGACATATTTAAAGTGCTGAACGAAAAAAAAATTATCCTAGAATAGTATATACAGTGAAAATATTCTTCAAATATGAAGGAGAAATAAAGACTCCCAGACAAAATGATGCTGAGGGATTTCACCAATACCAGACCCGTCCTGCAAAAGAGGCTAAAGGGAGTCCTTCATTCTGAAAACAAAGGGCATTAATGAGTGATAAGAAATCATCTGAGGGTACAAAACCCATTAGTAATAGTAAGTACACAGAAAAAAACACAGAATAGTGTAACACTGCAATTGTGGTGTGTAAACTATTCATTTAGAGTAGAAAAACTATATGATGAACTTATCAAAAATAATAACTACCACAACTTTTCAAGACATAGATAATACAATAAGACATAAATAGGAACAAAAAAAGGTTTAAAGGTGGGGGGGTTGAAATTTAAATTGTAAGGTTCTTATTCGTTTTCTTTTGGCTTGTTTGTTTAATAGTTTGTTTATGCAATCAGTGATAGGTTTACATCAATTTAAAATAATGGATTATAAGATTTTATCTGCAAAACTCATGGTAACCTCAGATCAAAAAACATACAACAGATACACAAAAAAATAAAAGGCCAGAAATGAAAGCAAACACTGGAGAAAATTACGTTCACTAAAAGGAAGACAGAAAGAAAAGAAAGAAGGAAGAAGAGAAGACCACAAAACAACCAGAAAAAAAAAAAAATTACAAAATGCAGGAGTAAGTCTATACTTATCAATAATAACAGTGAATGTAAATGGACTAAACTCTCAAATCAAAAGACATTTAATGGTACAATTGATTTTAAAAAAAGCAAGACCTGGAGGAGCATGGTGGCTCACGCCTGTAATCCCAGCACTTTTGGAGGCCGAGGCGGGTGGATTACCTGAGGTCAGAAGTTCGTGACAAGCCTGGCCAACATGGTGAAACCCCGTCTCTACAAAAAATACAAAAATTAGCTGGGTGTGATGGCACACTCCTATAATCCCAGCTACTCGAGAGGCTGAGGCAGGAGAATTGCTTGAGCCTGGGAGACAGAGGTTGCAGTGAGCTGAGATTATGCCACTGTACTCCAGCCTGGCCAACAGAGTGAGACTCTGTCTCAAAAAAAAAAAAAAAAAAAAAAAAGCAAGACCCAACAATCTGTGGGCTACAAGAAACACACTTCACCTATAAAGACACCCATAGATGAAAATAAAGGGATGGAAAAAGAGATTCCATTACAATGAAAAGGAGCAGTTACATTAAACAAAATAGATTTCAAGACAAAAACTATGAAACAGACCAAGAAGGTCATTATATAATGATAAAGGGCTCAGTTCAGCAACAGGATGTAACAACTGTGGAGTACACACACACACAACACTGGAGGACCCAGATATATAAAGCAAATACTATTAGAACTAAAGAGCTAAAGAGAGAGACATATCCCAGTAGAATTATAGTAACAGCTGGAGACTTTGACATCCCATTTTCAGCACTGGATAGATCTCTCAGACAGAAACTTAACAAAGAAACATTGGGCTTAATCTGCACTATAGACCAGCGGTTCCAAACCTTTTTGGCACCAGGGACCAGTTTTGTGGAAGACAATTTTTCCAGGGACCTGGGATGGGGGAGATGTTTTTGGGGTGAAACTGTTCCACCTCAGATCATCAGGCATGAGTTAGCTTCTCGTAAGAAGCTTGCAACCTATATCCCCTGCATGTGCAGCTCACAATAGGATTTGCACTCCTACGAGAATCTAATGCCATGGCTGATCTGACAGGAGGTGGAACTCAGGTGGTAATGCTTGCTCTTGCTAGGTCACCACTCACATTCTGCTGTGCAGCCCTGTTCTTAACAGACCAAGGACTGGTACATGTCCATGTCTGGTGGTTGGCAAGGCCTGCTATAGATCAAATGAACCTAGAAGATATTTCGGAGCTCTTCATCCAATGGCTCTAGAATACACATTCTGCTTTTAGCACATGGATCATTCTCAAGGATAGGGCATACATTAATCCAGGAAGCATATATTAATTTTTTTTCAAATTTAAATTTTTATCAAGCATCTTCTTTGACCATAGTGGAACAAAACTAGGAATCAATAACAAGAGGAATTTCGGAAACCACACAAACACATGGAAATTGACCAATATGCTCCAAAATGGCCAGTGGGTCAATGAAGAAATTTAGATGGAAACCAAAAAAATTCTTGAAACAAATGAAAATAGAAACAAAATATACCACAGCTTATGGAATACAACAAAAGCAGTACTAAGAAGAGAGTTTATAGCAAATAACCACAATTTCAGAAAAGCAGAATAATTTCAAATTAACAAACTAACAATGTATCTTTAAAACTAGAAAAGCAAGAGCCTACTGAAGCCAAAATTAGTAGAAGAAAATAAATAATAAACATTGGAACACAAATAAATGAAATTGAAATAAAAATTACAAGAGATTAATGAAATGAAAAGCTGGCTTTTTAAAAAGACAAACAAAACTGACAAAATTTTAGTGAGACTACGAAAAAAAGAGGAGACCTAAATAAATAAAATTAGAGATGAAAAAGGAAACATTACTACTGATACCACAGACATTCAAAGGATCATTAGAGGCTACTATGAGCAACTATATGCCAAAAAATTAGAAAACCTAGAAGAAATGGACAAATTCCTAGACACATACAACCGACCAAGATTGAACATTAAAGAAATCCAAAACCTGAACAGACCAATACCTGTAATGAGATTGAATCCATAATAAAATGTCTCCAAGCAAAGAAAAGCCCAGGACCTAATAATGTCAATGCTGAATTTACTAATAACAATCCTACTCAAACTATTCTGAGAAATAGAGGAGAATGGAATACTTCCAAACTGATTCTATGAGGCCAATTTTACCCTCATAGCAGAACCAGATAAAGACACATAGAAACAACAACAACAATGAAACAAACAAACGACAAAACTACAGGCAATATCCCTGATGAACTTTGATGCAAAAATCCAACAAAATACTATCAAACAGATTTCATCAACACGTTAAAATAATTATTTATCATGACCAAGTGAGATTTATCCGAGTGATGCAAGGTTGGTTCAACATAAATCAATCAATGTAATACATAGTATCAACAGAAGAAAGGACAAAAACCTTGTGATCATTTCAATTGATGCTGGAAAAGCATGTGATAAAATTTAGTGTCCCTTTATGATAGAAACCCTTAAAAACTGGGCAGAGAAAAAACATACCTCAACACAGTAAAAGCCATATACAACACACCCATACAGCTAGTATCTTACTGCATCAGGAAAATATGAAAGCCCTTCCTATAAGATCTGGAACATGACAAGAATGTTCAGTTTCACCACTGTTATTCAACATAGTAGTGGAAGTTCTATCTAGAGCAATCAGACAGGAGAAAGAAAGAAAAAAGGAAGGAAGGAAGGAAGGAAGGAAGGAAGGGCCATCCAAATGGGTAAGGAATAAGTCAAATTATCCTTGTGTGCAGATGATATGACCTTAAATTAAAAAAAAAAAAAAACCCTGAAAACTCCACTAAAACACTATTGGAACTGATAAACAAATTCAGCAATATTGCAGATTACAAAATCCGCATACAAAAATCAGTAGCCTTTCTACATGCCAACAGTGAACAGTCTGAAAAATAAATGGAGGAAGTAATCGTTTTACAATAGCTAGAAATAAAATAAAATACCTAAGAATTAACCAAAGAAGTGAAAGATCTCTATAATGAAATCTATAAATAACTGATGAAAGAAATTGACAAGGACACAAAAAAATGGAGATGTATTTCATGTTCAGGGATTGAAAGAAAGAATATTGTTAAAATGTCCATACTACCCAAAGCAATCTACAGATGTAATGCAATCTCTATCAAAATATTAATGACATTTTTCACAGAAATAGAAAAATAATAATAATGAAATTTATATGTAACCACAAAAAGGCCCAGAATAGCCAAAGGCATCCTGAGCAAAAAAAACAAAACTGGAATAATCACATTACCTGACGTGAAAGAAAACTATATAGCTATAGTAACCAAAACAGCATGTTACTGGCATAAGAACAGACACATAGACCAATGCAACAGAACAGAGAACCTGGAAACAAATCCATACAACTACAGTGAACTCATTTTCCACAAAGGGGCCAAGAACATACACTGGGGAAAGGACAGTCTCTTCAATAAATGGTGCTGGGACAACAGGATATGCATATGCAGAAGAATAAAACTAGGCTCCTATCTCTTGACATATACAAAAATCAAATCAAAATAGATTAAAAACTTAAATCTAAGACTTCAAACTGTGAAACTACTGAAAGAAGATATTGGGGAAATTCTCCAGGACATTGGACTAGGCAAGGATTTCTCGAGTAATATCCCACAAGCACAGACAACCAAAGCAAAAATAAGAAAATGGGATCACATCAAGTTGCACAGCAAAGGAAACAATCAACAAAGTGAAGAGACAACCCACAGAATGGCAGAAAATATTGGCAAATTATCCTTCCGACAAGGGAGTAATAGTGGGAATATACAAGCAGCTCAAATGACTCTACAGTAAAAACATCTGGTTATCTGATTAAAAAATAGGCAAAAGGTATGAATAGACATTCCTTGAAAGAAGACGTACAAATAGCAAATAGGTGTATGAAAAGATGCTCAACATCATTGATCATCAGAGAAATGCAAGTCAAAACTAAAATGAGACATCATCTCATCCCAGTGAAAAT
Organism: Gorilla gorilla gorilla; assembly: GCF_029281585.2. Taxonomy (NCBI): domain Eukaryota; kingdom Metazoa; phylum Chordata; class Mammalia; order Primates; family Hominidae; genus Gorilla; species Gorilla gorilla. The sequence goes on along the minus strand of NC_073230.2, from coordinate 134,962,042 downwards.
AGCTTTTATCCAAAAGACAGGCAATAATGAATGTAATGAATGGTTTCAAGGATGTGGAGAAGAGGGAACCCTCATACACTGTTGGTGGGATGTAAATTAGCACAATCACTACGAAGAAGAGTTTGGGGGTTCCTCAAAGACTAAAAATAGAGCTACCATATGATCCAGCAATCCCCCTGCTAGGTACACACCCAAAAGAAGGGAAATCAGTGTATCAAAGAGATATCGGAACTCTCATGTTCTTATCATCAACCCCATAACTCCTGCTAAGACAGAGTTCTCATATACTATATATTTTCTCTGTATTTTTGCTCTCTCATTCCCATGCTGCTGTTTGTTAAATTTATTACATGTAGCTTGAATCTGTTGGGTTGAATGCACTGCCAAACCCTCATCATATTCTGTTTTTCCCCTCGAGTCATTTTAACAAACTAAAAGGATTTGATGGCACTTCACTTTTTTTTTTTTTTTTTTTTTTTTTGAGATGGAGTCTCACTCTGTCGCCCAGGCTGGAGTGCAGTGGTGTGATCTCAGCTCACTGCAAGCTCCGCCTCCTGGGTTCACGCCATGCTCCTGCCTCAGCCTCCCAAGTACCTGGGACTTCAGGCGTCCACCACCACGCCTGGCTAATTTTTTTGTATTTTTAGTAGAGATGGGGTTTCACCGTGTTAGCCAGGATGGTCTCGATCTCCTGACCTCATGATCCACCAGGATGGCACTTCACTCTTAATTTTACCCTTAACTTGGGTCACTTTATTTTACTTGGAGGTTTTAAGAGCCATACTCTTTATTTAATTCTTACCACACCCCATAACTCAGATTTAATCAGTATTTACTATTCAAATTTTTCCCAATATTCTATTTTTTTAAATGTTTTTAAATCCTTCTTTTTATCCTGAAATTTTCCATCTCTATTCCTGAATTTTTTTATTATAAGCTGTTTATTTCTTTTTTGTTGAACCTTGCTATATGCAGCAAACAACAAAAAAAAATCACAATGCTAACATTACTGTTCTCTCACTTCTTCCCTAGAGTACAAGTCCTTTAGATATAATATCTGCCTTCCAGGAAATTGGAAATGACTTTTTACTAAGTATTTGCTACTACTTAACAAGACTTCCATCTTTTAATCATCTGAAACAACTTTCACCAATACCTACAACTTGTGTAAGCTTGAAATATGAGTGTGTTATTTGTCAATGTATCTTAGGAAATAAAGAAAATATATTATGAATAGGAAGCTCAGTGTAATACTTACTAATCCAATAAAATATTTTTCATTGAGTATTATGATTATAAATTGGCCAGGTATCACCCAGAGAAGCCAGTAATTGATTTTTCATATCCTAGGAGATGGATATTATAGATGGTCTTTGAATTAAAATAGGAAAATAATAAAACACACATACATTTTTAATAATGAGAATGATTTTGATAAGTATAACCCAATTAAAGGGCTGTGAACTATGTAGTATCTGGCAAGTTTGTAAAATATAATTTTTTTGAGACACATAAAATTAAAAAAACTAAAGTCTATAGAAAAGGAAATAAACTCAAAAATAAAATTTAAATTATTGATTTATCAAATAAAGTTTATTTATCAAAGAGAGCTCTTAGCCTGATGTTCAGTGGTTTCCTTTTGAATCAGCTTTACATAAATGGTTGAATCCTATACCCAGATTAAGAATCAATCAGTAGAAAATCAAGATTCTGTGAATTTATATGGGCTAAGAAGATAATCTTTCTCTTTTAGGTCTGATTAGCTGAAAATATTGTAAGACAGCAATATTAAACATTAGGACTATATAAAGTAAAGATGACAAAAATTCCTGGATAATCGTTAAGAACCATAACACAAATGTTTATTAACTTGATTAAACTACTTGTGTTGATATGTAACTAGTTATGTTGTTATATTTAAAATAAATTTTAGCATTAATTTACAAAGTGTCTTTATGCTTTGTGTTCTATATAAAACATTTGAATTTTAAAAATCAATTATTATTTTAAAAAAATAGGCAAAAGGTATGTAAATGTTTACATTTTAAGGGGATATGATTTAGATAAAATATTAAATCTTTAAGAAAAATGAGTTTTATAGCCTTAATTATTAGACATATACATTTAATAAATCTAAATTTATTGCATGATTTTGGAATTTTTAACTCATTGTACAGAGGTCTTTGAAGAAAGTGTCAACTCTTTCTAAATAGAAAAATATAACTGCATCAAGCCATAAGTAATTTAAGAAGAGCAGAAATCATGTGAATCACGTTCTCTAATTATATACAATACAATTAAAATATAAGAAACAATAAGCGAACTGGTTTTACCCATTTGGAAACTATGTACTGCAAATGACTAGGTAAATATACAACATAAATAAAATCAAAAGACTTCCTATATCCCACAAATAACAAACAACAAAATAAACTGAAAGAGGGAGCTTCCATGTAGTTAAAGACAGTGTGGTTACCTGGTTTTACACTGACTATTTCTTCCAGACACAATTAAGAAAGACAAATCTACACAAAACCCAAACTTTCAGCAACTTTGAAGTCAGAGAATGTTGGAACTTCAATATAACTGTTAAGTGAAGAAAGAAAGAGAAAAAAGCACTGAATCCCTTCAAGTGATTCCCATGTTCCTGCTCTGTTGCAGGACTTTGCTGAGAAAAAAAAAAATAGGCTGACAAAAAAATGTAGCGTGAATAAAAGGAAAAAGCTAATAAGAACCTATACTCATCTTGTGTTATTAAGACAAAGAATGGAAAATAGCTAAGAGTTGAAAATGGGTACACTTCCTTTTTATGATATCTCCTCAAACTTTGCTTTTTTTAAAAATTGAAATTATTTTATCTATTCATTTGCATTTCTAATGTATTATTTGTACAAAGATAGAGCTGGACATCAATTATTTTTGAATTTTTCCCTTACTCTGAATGCATAGTCACTACTTGCTATCACCAAGGAATATTATTTCAAAAATGGTGATTTACATGCTCATTTAAGGTATAAGATTATACATTATTTTTACTATGTAGCTTTTCACGATTTTTCTAATTGTAGACCAAGAATGAGCAAGTTGCTGATTCACATGCTCCCCTAACGCACACTGCATCCTGACAGTGTCTAGCACGAAGTTCAACATAAATATTTGCTTTAAAATGGCTAAGTCTGGAGTTTTTACGTATTGATCTTTCTAAACTTGGATCACTTTTAAAGCTAGTAATTGTAAAGCAGCTGATTCATCACAATCTAATAGTAACAGAATTTTCAACAAAAGCTTTGATTCTCTAGGCTTAAGCCTATATTTCCTCAAAAGTGTGAAGAATATCATTCCTTTGAAAGATGATTTTCAGATATATTTTAATCAAAGTTAGCATATTTTGCTGTCTTCATCCAAATATACAAAGTGGGACAAGGCTTCCTTTTATATACTTTGAATTGTTTATTAAATTTTATTGACATGAATGCTAGTGGGTTAAAATATTTAATGAACTACTGACAAGGCCCTGTATTTGTAAGGCTTCTGGCCACTGACATTACTGCTTTAGCCTGAACGTCAGCCTTATCCTCATTAGGGCTCTGCTCCATCTTTCCTTTTCATGCCCAGAGTCTCTCAGGACCACTTCCATGCCATTATTAATCATTACACTAGGCATCTGATTACCCAAGCCTCTATTTACACAAAAAGGACACTGATGACCAGGATCTTTGTCAGAATGGCAAGGTAGCAAGCATTTGACCGCAGGCTCACTGATTCAGAGTCCCTGATTCCTACAAACCTACATCCATCAGGAGACATCTAAAGGCACTTTTTAAAAAATCTGATGGATGCTTAAACCCCAGGACCTTCATAACCTTGGTCATAGAGTACTAAGTAAAGCCCTCTACTTATACTTCCTCAGAAGTTTTTCACTGTATGATTGACCGTGTGTTGTCTCCTAAACTTAACTTCTCTTTGAGAAGACAGCTCCCTGCCTTCTCAAAACTTTCAGCTTTGTATTTTGGAACTTTCAGTCCATGATACAGAGATCTCTTATATCCTCATTTTTTTTTTTTTTTTCCTTAACAGGTTCTCTATTTTCTTGATTTATTTGCAACCTAAGGCTCTCTCGAGGGCATTGCTTCCTACGCATCCATATAAAATGCAGTTTCTTCCATAACCATAAACATCAGGGTTTAGAGGTAATAGTAATATTCTCAACACTCTTTAATGCTATTTCCTATTTATCCTGTATTCAAGCAGAAAAATAAGATTCAATCTACACCAATGATTCCTTCCATCATACAATACCCATTGATTGTAAGCAACTAATTCATGATCTTGCTCTCTATCTGAGGTGTTGCCATCATTCCACATGGCCTCAAAAGTCTTGAATAATCCATCCCATGTTTCCTCCTTTATCTCTTCCTTGATATGTAATAGAACTCCATTCCATTTAAGGTCCACTGTGTTAGAGGTTGTCATGATCCTGCACTGACTCAATTAAAAAGCACTCACTTTGAAGAAAACTAGTTGTTTTCATTAAGTTAATGC